>NC_136411.1:170153939-172976439 GCF_051521515.1 Lactuca serriola | reverse complement strand
AGACATCACAATCTTTTTTTTTATTTTATATTATGAATTTTCGCAACTTTTTATGTAGTTTCGCTGAAATTTTATTTTGAAAACAAACCAAAAAAAATGATTTTTTTTTTACGAATTTCTAAAAAAACTGCGGTTTTTTGGTATATAAATTAAAAAAAAAAAAAAGATTTGTGGTATCTAAGTTGTTATTATTATTATTATTATTATTATTATTATTATTATGATGTTTTCCATATCACAAATCAATGATAACTCTAATTATAATACACAAGCTTAACATAATTATAATATGAAGTTATGTCATAGTATCATTATGGCTCATAAAGGTTTAGAGTTGACTTTGATGTTACACCACGTTACACATGGTTTAAATTTTGTCAAAGATTATGATATTTCAGTGGAACAAAATTAAGTTTCTTATAGTTTAAATTTTGTCATTTTCATATGCTTTTGCTTTAACGCATATAAAATACTACCTAATTTAAGTTCAAATAAAACAATGACTTAGTTTAAGTTCAGAAATATTTGTATTGGTTAGTCGAATGTTGAAACTTGGTTTACATTTGATAACATTAACCTCAGTATTATTTAGAGGTTGTTTGATAGTTAGTGACTCATACCTTAACTATGTCTGGTCTGAAGCTCTGACTGAATCTGTCTCCGACTTAAATTATATGGTTTGATTACGAATCTAGCCGTGCTGATCGATAAATGTAACGTCCAAAATTTCAAAACAATTAAAACTTTTCAAAAACCACTGATTTTAATAACGTTGTTACAAAAGGTTTTCAATACATTATTTAACAGAGTATTTTCCCAGGTTCATATCATAAAACATCAACGCGAGGAACGGTACGATCACGCCTTTGCCTTGCCACAGACTCCTGAGAACCTGAAACATAAAACCACAACTGTAAGCCCGAAAGCTTAGTGAGATACCCCCAAAATACCAACCACATATACGCCCTTCCAGGCCACGACCTTCCGGTCCATGTGTCTCAGGGGACTTCCGTCCCTGTTGGGTAAACCTTCTGGTCCTACCCACGCCGACCTTCCGGCCCACAACACAACATATTGCCTTCCGGCCCATAACATATTGCCTTCCGGCCCATAGCATAAAATGCATACATAACATAACAAATCATATCACATAATCATATAGCAGTTCACAGACAACAATCGATCAACAGATCACATATCATAGCATTACTCTAAACAAGATACCAGTCTAGCCAGTCACTATCATAACATTACCCTACGAATCAGTCAACATACTAAATGCATACATACGCCTTTCCAGGCCATGACCTTCCGGTCGACATAGCAATGCCTTCCGGGCCATAACATGTAATGACAACTACCCGGATTTCCATCCGATAAAAGGGTCGGCCTTGGTACCATAAACCCTAGCGATATAGTAAGGATAACTCACCTCGAAACTGCCGACTGAACAGGTAGCTCAAGCTGCTCCGATCACTAATACGATCTCCACCTCTGGACAGCCACCAATGCACTGAACTCAAACAATAAACAACAATTATCAAAATACCCCTGGAACCACTGGTCAATCCTTGGTCAAAGACAAGGTCAAAGTCAACCACTAACTGACCCTACTCGCCGAGTCAACCCTATGACTCGCCGAGTCCCCATACTCAGAACTTCACTCAATTCGCGATCTAACTCGCCGAGTTCAACAACCCTGAGTCCACTCGCCCTTGACTCACCGATTCTCTAAGATTCCCTTTCTACACGTCGAGTATCCCCCTTGACTCGACGAGTTCCTCCTGGACGAATCGCGGGGCCACCCCGACTCAACTCGCCGAGTCTGAAGAACAACTCGACGAGTCCCAGTTAATCTTCAAGCTACTCGCCGAGTCTGTTCATCGGACTCGGCGAGTCCATGCCATGCAACCGCTCAACTGCTTTCTAAGATCAGAACTGCTCCGACCATTCATAGGTCTGGCCTTCCTAGACTGATTCATCTCGTAAGATCCTCATTTCGGTGCTCATAATACACCCCATGACTCATAATTTACATTTTGACCTAAGGCATAAGGATTCCAATCCAAAACCTCCATTGACTCCCGAAATGCTCAGGCATGGGACATTCTGGACTTCCAAAGGTCCCAATACAGAGTTCCAACCGCTTGGGGGACTAAGGTAACACTCAATCTAGCCACAAAAGGGTTCAATAAACCCTAAATCCATAAACACATCAACATAGAAGGATGCAACTTGAAATATTACCTGAATAACGTGCTCTCTGTGTCCCCAATCCTTAGAATGTGGCTTCTCTTGTTGTTCCCTTAACCAAGCCTCCTCTTCCTTGCAAAACAACACTTCCAAAATCAACAATGGTCTTCTACCTTGCTCTAGATGCTCACAATCGAATTAGGGATTCACTCACAGGACTAGGGTGAACAATGGCGGCCATAAGGCCCCTTATATATGTCCCCAAACCTGGACAGTTAGGGTTTCGCTAACCAGCGTGGACTCGCCGAGTCCATATCCGGACTCGTCGAGTCCAATCGCGAACCCGCGACCAGATCTGCGATTCTACTCGGCGAGTCTGAGCTCCAACTCGCCGAGTCCCCTCTTAAAACACCCAAAATCATAATTATAGCAATATCTGGAATTCCAGGCTGTTACAACTCTCCCCCACTAGGACTAGACTTCGCCCTCGAAGTCTCACTCTGAAAATAGCTCCGGATGCTGCTCCCACATCTCACGCTCCAGCCCACAAGTCATTTTCGATCCCCTCCGGTGCTGCCACTGAACTAACACCAGAGGTATCTCCTTATACCTCAGAACCTCGATCTTCCGATTTCTGATGACCACTGGTCTCTCGGCATAATTCAGGCTTGCATCCACCTGAATGTCTTCTAATGGGATCACTGCCGACTCATCGGCTATATACTTTCTCAATTGCGACACATGAAAAATGTCGTGGATTTGTCTCAAATCCGTGGGCAACTCCAAACGGTAGGCCACCTGGCCTACCCCCGCAATCACATGAAAAGGCCCAATATACCGGGGCCCCAACTTGCCCCTCTTCCTGAATCGAATCACTCCTTTCCAAGGAGAGACCTTCAGGAGTACGAAGTCGCCGACCTGAAACTCAAGCTCGGACCGGCGTCTGTCTGCATAACTTTCCTGTCGGCTCTGGGCGGTCAATAACCTCTGTCTAATCTGCTGAATCTGCTCTGTCGACTGAAGCACACTTGACCCCTAAGGGTTAGGAAACCATGAACCACCGGATCCCCGATCCAAAGCCCACTTTGTCCATTCCGGACCGACTGAGAGACCCATTCTTACTCTCAGAGCAACTCTCATGAGTTCTCCTCTTGCAATCACATACACATGCTGAACTAGCCCCAACACCCGCAGGTTGGAAGACCCGATACACTGATGATATCCTCGAACATCTCCCAGGATGAACCACTAATATCCACCCTATACCCTGATCAGAATCACACTGAGAATTCAAGATTCTCTCTCCCCCTGCATCCCTTCTGAGCCTCAACAGACATCCCAAACCGGATGGGTTCCTACTTCACTGTCGCGCACACGATGCCCAAAACCATACTCGAAATACTCTAACCATAACTCTGCTCTGCAGCTTTCACTTTCGTGAACTTGCACTCCCCTTCAGAGTTACACACCTTTCTCTTTTCCTTTTCCAAGGAACCCTCTTGGCCATAATGCCACTCCAACCAGTGCCACGGTGCTCGCCCCAAGCGACACCACCCTTTTTGCGTAACCGCTATTCACATACTCTGGTTCTCATTGCAGGGGCTCTCAAGCCCATGCACTCTCTCCATTCCACAAAATCACTACCTCAACTAAACAAAATCACTAACCCGGGGCCAGACCTTCCAATGTAATCACACTGCAACATACAAAATCCGAAATCTCAAACTGATCCAACAATACTATCAGAGTCCCCCATCATGACTGGACCGACTCTCATAACACACACCAGCCACTCGAGGCTATATCTCGGTGGGTCCGTACACCCAAACTCTGTGAACCCTCAGGTTCTAACTCTGGGAACCTTCCGGTTCCAACCCTAGAAACATGCACCACATAAATCTCGTGGGATTAATGTAGTACAACCCATCACGTACATCAAGCATACAAATACTCTGATCACATAACCCCGGTTACTTACTCAAACTTGATCCCGGCCTGCTCCCAGGCCTCCACAATCAATTGCCCTAGGTCTGTATCCCGCCCCGCATACCCGACACTCGCTCTTGTCAGCCCATACTCTGAGCTGACAGAACACTGCTGAATCCCAACAGCTAAGCACCCTCACATACTCATCGATCTCGCGGAGAATTCTCCAATTCTCCCCCACTTAAACCACTGACTAACAGCCACCGATCGCCATTAACGACCTTCCAGAACAACCCCGCACAAAGAGAACACTTACACACTGACTGATTCCCACAAGCATAAGCAACCCTCAGCAAAACACATCTCCTCCCTGATCAATCCGCTCAAAAGAATCCGGCCTTTCAATTATCCACTCCACGATTGCAGATGCTACCCGACATTCAACCCAGTGCCGCATCTCCGCTATCAACCCTCACGAATGATAACCAACGGAATTCCCAAACAATAACTCATAACCAAACCCACAACCTGCAAAAGGATGGATACCGCATCGAAAACCGCACAATAATATCGGCACCAAAACACCAGACTATAACCATACCAAACCATTAGGGAACAACGAATGCCAAAGCGAAAACCTGAAACACCAATCCATAACCATGCCAAACCCGCGAAACAACGAATACCGCATCGAAATCCACCCAAGAGACCAACACAAACAATACGCCACAATCAACGCAAGATAATCAAGACATCAAGAAAGCATCATACCCGCAGCTGCCTCCGGCACTGCTCCGTCTCCCTCTACCGCAAGCCGATAAGCACGACCCTGAGCCCTTGGGGCTCCGCTCCATCCTGCCCTCCTCCTGAACTCCTCAAGGTGGCCGGTGCTAGAGCCTGCACCGGTCCTGCAGAAAGCTGTGGACAGTTGACCCCCAAATGTCCAACCTGCCGACAATGATAACAAATCCTCAAATCCCGAATCGGCACTGACTGCCGACAATCCCGCGCATAGTGCCCCTCCTTTCCGCACTTGCGGCATGCACCACCGGACCAGCAAACTCCGGTGTAATCCCTCCCACACTTCCCACAAGTGTAGCCGCTCCGATCCCCCATTCTAACATCAACGGTACTGGACCGTTTCGGCGCTGGCTGCGACTGCATCGGAGCCTGCCTCAGCTCACGCAACTGCAAATCAACCTCTAACTCACGCTGCATGGCGGCCTCCTGTAACACCAAAAAGGTCTCGCACCTCTGCGCAGACACGAACTGTCTGATATCCCCCTTGAGCATACTCAGATATCGGGACATCTGAGCCTGCTCCGAAGCGAACTCAGGGCAAAACATCGCCCTCTCAATAAACATCCCGGTGCTCTCAGTCACCGACTCCGAATCCTTCTTCAGCTCAAGGAACTCCCGAGCCAATCTCTCCCTCTCATCTCGCGGAACATAGCGAGTACTGAACATCTCTCTCTGAACTGATCCCCTGAAACCGCAGCCCTCTGTGCGTCGGAATATGACCCCGTGGTCAATCTCCACCAATAGGTCCAGAGCACACCTCACCCTCTGATCAGCAGGGCATAAACTCGTGGAGAAACACCCCTCCACGTCCGATAACCATCTCATGGCAACAATCGAGTCCTGAACTCCATCGAATGTGGGAGGCTTCGTATAATAGAAGTACCGATACTGAAAACTCCGATTAGCTCCTCCCCTTGCCGCTGCTACAGCCGCTGTAGCCACCGCGGCAGCCGTCTCTGCGAGAGCCACATATCGCTCATCAAAATACTCAATCATGGCGGTCTTGATCGACCCAAACAATTCCGGCAACTCAGCCCGGAACAATGCAGCAACCCCATCACGCAGGATCTCGCGAATCCTCGCATCCCGCTCGCTCGTGCTCGTCTGATTGATAACCTCCGACAGCACCGATCCACCCGGAACTCGCTCTCCAGCTCTCGATCCTGATCCGGATCCACTATCATCATGCCTAGAAATCTCCATACCGAAGACACCATACCAGTCTCAGACACTTCCCACAATTCTGGGATCCAAATCTCGCAGTCCTACCGTAGAGATCATGGTTTCCCTGATACGCGTATGGGTCCTGTGCTTTCAGTAGTACGGGCCCATACTACCTTCCACACCTACCCATATTTGTATGAAGTACTACCACAATACCCTAGAGAACATGCATAACAACTATCAACCCTCACCACTAGTGGAACACTGAGAATATCCCATAAGGGACCCTAGGCTATAGGCATCACAAATCAGGCAACATTATCATGAATTCCTGAAGATCCCTAGCCTAACTCTAGCATGCTATTCTATCAAGCTCAATAAAACAAATATCATGTATGGTATCTTGGGGTTACTTACTGGCTCCGGCTGATCGTACCTCCGCGTCCTCCTTTTACTAAATTTGAAAACCATTTTAATTTCTCTTTTTAAAATCCTCCTCGATTTGAGACTGGAGTCACACGAATGTTTCCCCCAATTCACTCAAACCAAGGCTCTGATACCAACTTGTAACGTCCAAAATTTCAAAACAATTAAAACTTTTCAAAAACCACTCATTTTAATAACGTTGTTACAAAAGGTTTTCAATACATTATTTAACAGAGTATTTTCCCAGGTTCATATCATAAAACATCAACGAGAGGAACGGTACGATCACGCCTTTGCCTTGCCACAGACTCCTGAGAACCTGAAACATAAAACCACAACTGTAAGCCCGAAAGCTTAGTGAGATACCCCCAAAATACCAACCACATATACGCCCTTCCAGGCCACGACCTTCCGGTCCATGTGTCTTAGGGGACTTCCGTCCCTGCTGGGTAAACCTTCTGGTCCTACCCACGCCGACCTTCCGGCCCACAACACAACATATTGCCTTCCGGCCCATAACATATTGCCTTCCGGCCCATAGCATAAAATGCATACATAACATAACAAATCATATCACATAATCATATAGCAGTTCACAGACAACAATCGATCAACAGATCACATATCATAGCATTACTCTAAACAAGATACCGGTCTAGCCGGTCACTAGCATAACATTACCCTACGAATCAGTCAACATACTAAATGCATACATACGCCTTTCCAGGCCATGACCTTCCGGTCCACATAGCAATGCCTTCCGGGCCATAACATGTAATGACAACTACCCAGATTTCCATCCGATAAAAGGGTCAGCCTTGGTACCATAAACCCTAGCGATATAGTAAGGATAACTCACCTCGAAACTGCCGACTGAATAGGTAGCTCAAGCTGCTCCGATCAGTAATACGATCTCCACCTCTGGATAGCCACCAATGCACTGAACTCAAACAATAAACAACAATTATCAAAATACCCCTGGAACCACTGGTCAATCCTTGGTCAAAGACAAGGTCAACGTCAACCCCTAACTGACCCTACTCGCCGAGTCCCCATACTCAGAACTTCACTCAATTCGCGATCTAACTCGCCGAGTTCAACAACCCTGAGTCCACTCGCCCTTGACTCACCGATTCTCTAAGATTCCCTTTCTACACATCGAGTATCCCCCTTGACTCGACGAGTTCCTCCTGGACGAATCGCGGGGCCACCCCGACTCAACTCGCCGAGTCTGAAGAACAACTCGACGAGTCCCAGTTAATCTTCAAGCTACTCGCCGAGTCTGTTCATCGGACTCGGCGAGTCCATGCCATGCAACCGCTCAACTGCTTTCTAAGATCAGAACTGCTCCGACCATTCATAGGTCTGGCCTTCCTAGACTGATTCATCTCGTAAGATCCTCATTTCGGTGCTCATAATACACCCCATGACTCATAATTTACATTTTGACCTAAGGCATAAGGATTCCAATCCAAAACCTCCATTGACTCCCGAAATGCTCAGGCATGGGACATTCTGGACTTCCAAAGGTCCCAATACAGAGTTCCAACCGCTTGGTGGACTAAGGTAACACTCAATCTAGCCACAAAAGGGTTCAAAAAACCCTAAATCCATAAACACATCAACATAGAAGCATGCAACTTGAAATATTACCTGAATAACGTGCTCTCTGTGTCCCCAATCCTCAGAATGTGGCTTCTCTTGTTGTTCCCTTAACCAAGCCTCCTCTTCCTTGCAAAACAACACTTCCAAAATCAACAATGGTCTTCTACCTTGCTCCAGATGCTCACAATCGAATTAGGGCTTCACTCACAGGACTAGGGTGAACAATGACGGCCATAAGGCCCCTTATATATGTCCCCAAACCTGGACGGTTAGGGTATCGCTAACCAGCGTGGACTCGCCGAGTCCATATCCGGACTCGTCGAGTCCAATCGCGAACCCGCGACCAGATCTGCGATCCTACTCGGCGAGTTTGAGCTCTAACTTGCCGAGTCCCCTCTTAAAACACCCAAAATCATAATTATAGCAATATCTGGAATTCCAGGCTGTTACAATAAAAATGATCGTTTCACTCTTATATTTGTTTTGTTTTGAATACAATGTATCTTTTTTATAAAATATTCAAATGAAGTTGCTGGCTAATTATATAAAAAAATACAGTATGTAATACAATATTCAAATTAAACATAAATCATTGAAAGTACATATAGAAAGACCAAAAATTCAAACAAAACATAATAATTTGCATAAAAATTTAAGCTAAACCATTTATAAGTAATTGATTAGCAATCTGGTTATGCAAAATAGTTATATATGCAACGCCTTCTAAGCCTCATACTATGGCCTCACTTGCCCCACCTTCCGCATCAGGAGTAACCATATTGTTCTCTTCAAAGCATGTAAATAAGTTATCTTGAATATTTTATTTCCTTATAAAGTTATGTATTGCAACACAAACAATGACTATATCACTTTGCAATACAAAAGGATCCTGATCAATTTGTTTGAACATTATGAATCTTGCCTTCAATACACCATAAATGCGCTCAATAACATTTCTGAGTTGTGCATGCGCATGATTGAATCTTTCTTCATTAGTTAACGCTCTTTGTCATCGAAAATCGCCTAACTATTACTACGTATTGTGATATGGAGTCATAAATCCACGAGTGTTGGTATATGCAACATCACAAATGTAATATTTATCTGTAAGTGTGACAATATAGATAATAATAAAAGTTATAGAAAGATTATAAACCTAGTGTTCGAAATGGAAATTCAAAAGTTTTATTAAATGCAATTTCTTTCAAACTCGTGGATTATTTGTTATGACATCCCATCTAGTCGAGGCAAAGGTGAATATCATATCAAAATCACAAATTCCTACTACATTTGATAACATTCACATTTTCCTCTTCACCTATAATGAGTTTGTTGATCAGAGGGCACACCTACATGTAATAGAGGACCATCTAACACGTCTATTCCTCCGTGAAATACAACTTTTAGCCTTCTATGACGTTCTAAGTTATCTATAGTGTCATTAGAAGTTGTTGGCACTATAAATTTCTTTTGCAAAACACATCATTGCAATCTGGACCTCATGAAAATATTTATAAATCATTTGTGTGGAGTGTTAAAATTTTCTTTTAACCACTCAAAAGACTTCATTATGCCCTATAACATGTAAAAATATAGTCATATTCACTTCAATGCTTATTGTCCTATTAGATGGCAACCAATTTTTTTGTTTAAAATGATTGCATAATAGTACAAATGTCTTATGTGAAACAAGCATCACATCATGACATTGTGTTGAAGATCCATGTAGAATTTTTTGTGTATATGTATGCCCGCTCAAATCCGAATCATTATCTTTTTTTTTTTAAATATTTATTTGCCTTCGTCGGGGCGACATCAACTAATACTACGACAGTAAAGAGAAAACTAAAATTTCACCATCCGTATCCATATATAACCTATAAAATGTAAATCAAAAATATTTAAATCTATAATATAATATTTAAAAGTCATCCAAAATATAACATAACATTTAATTCTGTAGCATAACATTTAAGTCCATAACATAACATTCAATGTCGTCCAAAAGATTCTAAACTCCATACAAAAGTCATCCAAAAGAGATATAGAAATTCCATATCTAAAAGTAAACTAAATATAAACAATAATGCCTATAAATTCAAGCTAAATGTTTAAGGTATAATAATAATAACTATACATTTTAATGAACAATTAAAATTGTTCAATAGATTCTAAGGTCACATCTTATAATCCGATGAGTCAAACACTTTATACGCTAACCATCGGTGACAGCGTCAGCACCAGTGCCAACGCGAAGTTAATGATGTTATGTAATATTTGTATATTAGGCACTTACACGGATATGTATAAAATAGATATCAGATCTGATATCTTAATGATAAAGATCATTTCTTATTATAGATTAGATACAATCCCTTGATTGAAGGGATTTACTAGAATTACTTTATATATATTCAACATTAGGTGAAACCCTAATGTAAGTCTTTGTCACATTCGCTCTCTTGGTGAGAACACACCTTTCTTGGTGAAAGACATCTTTATAATATTCATGTTTAGGTCGTTTTAAAGGGAAATATGAAGTGCCAGTCTAATAGTTGACTTTACCACGAGCCTTCCACCTATATCAGGTGAGTGTATAGTTATTTTCATGAACATGATATTAATATAAAGTATTTATAAAAAAGTATTGAATATCTATTGAAAGTTTATATGTGAATTAAATGTTTATTATCTCGAATATTTATTCAATGTAAATTTGTTTAATATACAATATGAGAAACAGACATGGTGATATATATATATATATATATATATATATATATATATATATATATATATATATATATATATATATATATATATATGTGTGTGTGTGTATGTGTGTGTGCATGTATATGTATGTGTGTGTGTGTTTTTTAAGTGTATATACGATATTTTACATAACAATCTGAATAAAAGATAAATGTATATTAAATGTCTGATACTCTGTGTTAAATGTACACACGAAATTATAGTAGTATTGTTTGAAGAGCGTTGGTATTGAAAGCTGATTTCAAGGATTATGGTCTTGTTTAAGTTTTAAACTAAGACGTCTAAAGTATTTTTAGATCCCATTAAGTTGAATAAAAGTGTAATCGTACGCTGTATTGTGATAAGCACTATATAAACATGAAAAAGGTTTTGGAAATTGTCTACACGCATCATTGTCTTATCTAGTAAAAAAGTAAGAGTTATAAAGGATGCTTCATTTAAAGTCAATTGAATAAGTGCTTAGTTATACCATGTGTAATAATGATATCGCATTAACAGGGAATCTTTATTAAAAGTTAACAATTTATATTAGAGTTTGGTGTAGCTATACACTAAAGACTTATTTGGATGTTTAGTTCGAGTTAAGTCGAAAGAGTGTTAGTTATGCCTTGTAAAGATATTACGTAGGCATGAAATTTGGGTGTTGATTACAAGTATTGTAATTTTGTCTCGTATACAGTAAGACCTAAATTGGATGTGCAACAACCCAATAAATACGTCATCGACCGTCGTTATGATCTAACGCTACCAACAACACTTAAGTGAACAAATCTGTAATCATTCAAAATATTAATAAACATATTCGATTTTTGTCCTTAATTAAGTTGACAATTAAGCACAAATATTTAGTGCGTGGAAAACCATGTCATCTTACAAGCATATTAACTTTTTAAGAATGTACGTGTTAGTGCAAGCCCAAAAATATAAACTTCGTAAGCATCCAACTCAGTATAGAAAATATATGTTTTTTATAAGGAATAAAAATCAACCACATGCTAAACTTTATAACGTGGAAAATTATGAAGAGAATGGTTGATATTTTTCAAAAGTCACCTAAAGACAAAATGTAGTACTACTCAAAGTAAGGATTTAAGAGAAAAGATTGCCTAAAACGAAACCCGTATGTGAGAGTTATGATTTTTATAAAATCATAAGGGTTATAAAATATAGGCTAAAAATGAAAGTCAGTATTAGCCAAAATGATCAAGAGGAAAGTTGTAGTATACGTCGAGACCTACAAGGATATATAAGAGTTGTTGAAAATGGATTTATTACGTGAGAGCTATGGAATTTAAATGTTCAATTTTTACCGCCACGAGCACTCGCATGCGCGCACCTGACACTCAATCCGTCAGGACCGGATGACAAGACACAAGGAGAGGATGATACGTGGAAGCTTCATGTGGCTCACATGTAATTGCGTGACGAGCACCTGAAAACTTGCTATACATAACAAGTTTTGGCAAAGTCACTCGTCATCCTTTCAAACACTCTCTCAGACTCTCTCGAGCTACATGTCACTGCTCCCGAGCGTCTCTCGAAGTTTTGGACTGACATAAGTTTGGGAATACAAGAAGTCATGATCTAAAAAACTCGACAAAGTATTTTTAAACTATAGAAAACATTTGAAAATACCAACATTATGTTGGCCTTCCAAAAACCACATGTATTCCTAGCTCACCAATGGAGACAGGAGATCTTTCAGCAAAAGCATATGAAGTGATTAGAAGTCTTCTGAAGAGTATAGTTGCTAAGATAAAAATCAAATGTAATAAGCTTAAAGCCTTTATGTAAGTTATCAATTGTTAAATGGAAGTGATATTTATGTTATGCAAGATATGTATTTGTGATCCAACATCCTAATGTCATGCCAACCAACGTTTCCACCGCCAGGTCGGGGGTGTGACAAATTGGTATTAGAGCTAAAGGTTATAGCGAATTAGTAATTCTGTAGGAAATACAACTAAAAGCTAGGGAAATATACTTTAGAAAGTTTTGTCCTCAGATCTACAACTAAAAGCATTATTAATAACCATGCTACAAATAGACTACATACGTGAGAGGTGACTAGTTTGAACTATTTCTTGAGTTACTGGATTTCAGGACAAATATATGCTAAAATGGTCATGCCCTCTGTTACTTCTCACCTGACTGATCCATACTTGATAGTCTTGAATTACAAAACCAAAAGTTAACAAAATACGCATTAGGATTTTTTTATTCAAGATTTTAGATCAAATACCCTAAATAAATTTTATAGTACATTGGTCGAGCCAAGAGTAGACATAGAACTGATCAGCTATGTTTTATTTTGGACAGGGCTAATGCACAACTAAACCTAAATATGGTAATTAACAGACTAAATGATTTAGAAATCCAAAAAGCATAAACAGATACAGAAGCAAGTGAAACAATCTAAGATATAAAAAGGGAAAATACCTACATACATCATAAACGTAGCCGATATATACAAAAGACAGAGTATAAAAAATAACCTACATAGATACATCATGTCCAAAAATAACAACAAAGAAAAACAAGTAAATATCCCTGTTGTCATACTCCTCATCACCAACATCACCCTCACCGTCATCGCTTGGATGCGTCCCAGATGTGCTCGCTCCGTTCCTCAGGTGGGGATAAAAAGGATATGCTATCCTCTGCTCTGAAAGTAACTCACTCAGGGCTCCCATCATCCACAAATTCTCCTAAAGAACCTCCGACCTAAAATTATCAAACTCCCTATGCAACTCAGCCACACACCTAGAGACATGACATGTGTCAAACTCGGGCAGCAGACCATGCTGAGCAGTCTGTGGTGCACGTTGAGCTCGCTGATGATGACTAGCCGACATGAACTACTGCTCCTCGTGATGTTTTGGATCTACTTGGAAAATGGACACAACAACATAATTGGTAGGAATCCTCCAATTCTGATCCACTCCATGCTTGATCACCCGTATTCTCTTCAAGCCCCCCTCATGTAGGTCCTTAATAGGATACTGAGTCATCTCATGAGTATATATCTCATACGACCGATCCAATAGACTAATAAAGTGACCCCTACAAATCTGCTCCGTGGCTGAGCACCTGAAGCTAAATTGGAGGATAGGAAGGATGTGATGGCATAGGGAATGTGGAGATGGACATTGGTGTGAAGTAGACCCTACATAGAAAATAGATTGTCTATAGGAACCTTATCATGCTCATCATGATGATGAATCATGGAGGCAATCAAGCGGTAAATAAATCTTTGAACAGAAGATCCGATACTACTCTCATTGGCCACTCGAGACACATAGTCCCCATTGGTTAAAGCCTAAACCTCCAAGTAGCTGTACTCCCTCAAATTTAAGAGAATAGATCTATCGAGAGACTTCGAAATAAACGGGAAAGTTGTAACATTCTATGTGTAGAACTTCCCCCCAGACTGGAATGAAGCTGCACTATGGCAGATGTTTAACAGATGTGGGACAGTCGTAGATGTTTACATTGCCAAGAAGTTGAACCGCCGTAACAAGAACTTCAGATTTGTCAGATTTATAAGGATCCGAGAAGTCACCTCCTTTGTGAATCGTCTCAACGAGATTTACATCGGAGCTCAGAAGATTGAAGTAAATGTGGCACGATTTAAGAGGAATAAGAACGTGAATCGAAGAAGTACTCATCAAGACACAGTTAGCCGGCATGCAGACCAAGTGACGAAATCAAGATTCCTGGTAGAATGTATGCAGATGCTGTTAGGAGGACTACGCCAGTTGTCAACAATGCATCTGGAAAGACAAGTAAAGAAGATGTTGGGACGTCTCATCCAAAGAAAATAATAAAGATGCAATCTTATTGTGAGTCAAAAGAAGCCATGAAGGATACTCTAGTAGGGGAAGTGGAAAATTTCCAAGATTTAATGAACGTGAAAGCTTTTCAGGAAGTCGAGGGTTGCCCGTCGATCCAGCTAAGATATTTGGGAGGCCTAAAAATGCTTCTTGTATTCGACAATGCAACGGATAGGGACGAGTTTCTAAATAACGGGAAGGAAATATGGCAGCCGTGGTTCAAAGAGGTTGTTGCTTGGGAAGAGGGGTACAATTTTAACGAAAGAATTGCATCTCTAATAATTCAAGGCGTTCCGCAGCATGCATGGTGCGAGGAGGCATTCAGTACCATTGCAAGAACCTGGGGGTCGGTGGTCATACCGGAAGAGTGCAGCACAAACTCCCCAAACTTAGCCTTCGGAAGGGTTGGAATTCTTACTTCTCACCCTGGAATCATCAGCTCCTCCACCATAATTGTTGTGGATGGTAAACCATTCCATATAAATGTCATGGAGGATATCTTCGAATCACTTAAACTTAGCCCGGTGCTTGCTGCTAACAATTTCTATCAGAAGATGTCATGGTGGGATGAAGATAGTATTGGTGAAAATGAAAGTCTCAATAGTGAAGATCCAATCCAATCTGATCACGGAGCACAGTCTCCGGCAGCATCTCCGGCGAAGGCAGATCAATCATGGCAATATGTTAGGGAAGTGGAAAGGTCGCACGTAAACACCGCCAGCGTGAATGCCAAGGAGTCTCCTCGATCTTCTAAGTCCATGGAATCTAGGAGAGAAGCTGTATCGCCACTGCCGACGGAAGTTGGCCATGTTGCATCTGGGTCCCCTTCTCATCTGGGCCAGCATAGAAGGTAGGCTTGCCAACCATCCAAAATTAAAATTCATCAGCCCAATTTTTCTTTGGACCTAAACAGGGCCCCATCTTACTCTAATCCATCCGGCCACACTACCTAGCACATTGACTGTATTAGCAGGACATCCTTTTTGCCCCAACAAGAATCATGCAATTCCATCTCCCATACGAGAATACATCCCTCATCGTCCCAATCTAGTGTCCCTCAAAATTTGCAAGGGGATGTACATAGGCCTCAACAAATGTCGTAGCCAGCAGCCTCTCGGAGTCAACCAGTTGAGTCGAATGCCACATCTATGGAGATTGCCAAGACAATCGTTGTTGGGGAATCAATCGGCTTTCAGGTAGGGAATCGGTTTGATCAATTCAAACAGATGATTAAATCCTGCGGAGTGGCTATTATTGACCAATGAATATATTCTCCAACAATATTAGAGGAATTGGGTGTGAAGTAAAAAGGAGTTGGCTAAGAAACTGCCGTGTTCAAAATCAAGCTTTTTTTGTTGGATTGCAAGAAACAAAATCCCTGGAGGTTAAAAACAAGTTAGAAAAGCAAATATGGGGATCTTCCAATTTTCAGTGCGACGTTATTGACCCGGTTGGGCCTTCCGGTGGAATTGCTTCCCTGTGGGACCCCTCTCTATTCTAGGTCTCAGAATCAATAAAAGGTGAGGGCTTTCTTGCCATTAAGGGTCTATGGCTCGGATTAAGGAAAATATGCTGCTTCGTAAATGTTTATGCTCCACAGGAGCCCTGGAGGAAAAAAGCTCTGTGGAACAATTTGGCTGATCTCATAAACTCGGACGCCGACTCTTGCTAGATTGTTTTTAGGGACTTTAACGTTGTCCGTTTCCCTAAAGAACGGTTGGGGTATGTCTTCTGTCAAAGTAGTGCTTATTATTTCAATGAATTCATTCATTCTCTTGGTTTACTGGAAATCAAAATGGGAGGCCGCAGATTTACATACATGAACTCAACTGGTGATAAACACAGCAAGCATGACAGATTCCTTGTATCGCTCAATTCCATCGAAGCCTGGCCAACTCTAAACGTCACAACCATGCCTAGAGTGCATTCTGATCATTCTACTATAATCCTATCTGCCTTGCAACATGATTTTGGTCCAACCCTATTCAGATTTTTTAATTCTTGGCTAAAGGACCCTGGATTTGAGGGCGTCCTAAGAAGTGGTTGGGCAGTTAGTTGCAACCCAGGACGGCAGCTGATTCTATCCCCCATCTCTTTGGTTGTCGGTAAATTGAAGAACTTGAAGGAGCATATTAAATTATGGAGGAAAGAATCTATTGGGAAAGATAAAAAATAAATGGAGGAGCTTACAAACAAAATTAAAGATTTCAACCTGATGGCTGAGGAGGGTAAGGTAAATAATGAGATGCTCAAAAATCGACAAGAGGCCTACCAAAAAATCATGGAAATCGAATCCAAACTTATTGAAGATTTAAAGAAAAAGTCTAGATCTAAATGGGCTCTTGAGGGAGACGAGAACAATGCATTCTTCCATGGCCTAATAAATAAGCATCAAAGATCTCAGAGGATAAACGGAATTAAGGAAAATGGATTCTGGATAAGTGACCCTGTTGAAATCAAGGAGAGAGTATTTAAACACTTTGTTGGGAGATTCACTGAGCCTATTAAATCATGACCTAAATTCATCAGCTCCAAATTCTTGAAACTACCCCCATATGCGATTGAGTATCTTGAGGGGCCTTTCTCACTTGCAGAAGTTAAATCAGCTATCTGGGCTTGTGGCCCGGACAGGGCACCAGGTCTGGACGGATTTTCATTTGCTTTCCTAAAGCAACATTGGGAGACGATTGGAGGTGATTTTTATCTTGCGGTGAAGCATTTTGAAGCTTCTGGGCATATCGAAAAAGGGTGTAACTCATCCTTTATCACCCTTGTTCCAAAGGTCCAAGACCCGATCACAATCAATGATTTCCGTCAAATCAGCCTGATTGGGTGTCTATATAAAACAATAGCAAAGATCCTAGATGAACGACTAAAAAAGGTGGTTCACCTGGTGGTTAGCCCAACTCAAACTGCTTTCCTCAAAAATAGGCACATCCTTGATGGACCACTTATTTTAAATGAAGTCATTTGCTGGCTAAAGAAGAACAAAAAGAAAGCCTTCACGTTCAAAGCCGACTTTGAAAAGGCCTTTGACAGTCTTAGTTGGGAATTCCTAGACTCAATCATGCAGCAAATGGAAGTTGGGGCTAAGTGGCGATTATGGATCCATGGATGTCTTTCGTCAGCAAGGGTCTCGGTCCTCGTTAATGGATCAGCAACAAAAGAGTTTGGTATGGAGCATGGGGTCCGACAAGGGGATCCATTATCACCATTTTTGTTTAACATTGCAGCTGAAGGACTCCACATTGCTATGAAAGAGGCAGAAGAAAAGGGTATTTTCAAAGGTCTCCAACTCCCAAATCATGGACCTGTAATCTCACATCTTCAATACGCTAATGATGTAATATTTATGGGTTCATGGTCATCGGAGAACGTAAAAAACCTGATCAGAATTTTAAGACGTTTCGAGCTGCCATCGGGGCTCAAAATAAATATGTCAAAAAGCAGATTATTCGGGTTTGGCGTGCAGAATTATGAGCTAGAAATGGTAGCCCGGAGTTTCAACTGTTTGACAGGTTTGCTCCCCTTTACCTACTTAGGTCTCCCTGTTGGTGCTTCGATGACTAGAGTATCCCTTTGGAAGCCTATCATTGATAACTTTCAAGCGAAATTGTCTAGATGGAAAGCCTCCACCTTGTCTTTTGGGGGTAGATTGACCTTATGCAAGGCAGTTCTAAGCAGCCTTGGATCTTTTTACTTCTCTATATATAAGGCACCTATAAAGGTGATCAATAGCCTCGAAAGAATTCGAATGAGGTTTTTCTGGGGAGGCTGTCTGGAATCAAAGAAAATGGCCTGGATTGCTTGGGATAAGATCTTGGCAGCTAAAGAAAAAGGGGGTCTCGGTGTTGGCAGCTTAAAGGCGCAAAATTTGGCTCTCCTGGGGAAATGGTGGTGGCATTTCAGAAAACCGCCTGACAACATATGGGCTTTGGTGATTAAAGCCATTCATGGACCTGATGGTGGTATTTCTCGTCCTACGACTACAAAAAGGAGAAGTGGTTGCTAGGGCTCAATTGTATGCCTGCCAACATCATTAGGAAAAGATCAGGTGTCATTCTTGAACCACATTCAGCATGTGTAAAACATTGACGGATCGTCAAAATGGATTTGGTCACTTGATCCATCGGGGGAATATATTGTTTCTTCATTGCAGAACTATTTTGACAAACTGGTTCTCCCTCAAAGTAATGACAGTTGGATGTGGAATCCATTGGTGCCTGGTAAACTAAATATCCTAGCCTGGCGAGTCTATCAAGGAAAACTCCCATGTATGGATAACCTCTTCAAACTAGGAATCAGCTCATCGAATTTGTGTAAAATATGTCATGAAGCCCCTAAAACGGATGACCACATTTTTGTGGGATGCCCGGTCTCAAAGGATGTTTGGCTGCAGGTATGTAGCTGGTGGCGGCTGCTGGATCCCTCCCCTGCCTCCTACCGGGAGTTGTTAAAAGGTGAATATATGGTAGGTGGTGATCAAAGGCTAAAGATGTTCCATGAAGCTATAACTCTAGTATTCTTGTGGATTATTTGGAGATTCAGGAATAAGAAGGCCCATGATCTAAATCCAATCTTTGTATCAAAAACGGTGCTGGCATAGGAGGTACAAGCTCATTCGTATTTATGGATCAATTCTCGGAATCGAAAAGGAAATAATCTAAAGTGGACTGAGTGGTGTTGCGATCCTATCCTGGAATGCCTTGGTCGGCATTAGTATTATCATTTTTTGTATGTGTTGTTTTTGTGTACTTGCTTCCTTTTTAGCTCTAAAACATTATGTACCTCCTAGCCTGTGGCTAGTTTTTCTATTTATATATTTGCCTTGCCGTTCAAAAAAAGGATCTATCGAAATATGACTTCAGAAAAGGATGATAGGCATCGTTAATGGGGTAGATCCCTAATTGCTGCCCCAACTCCACCAAACTACAAGAACAGGCAACCCTACACAACCTAAAAGAAAAGATTGAATCGTCTGACCAAATCCTAGAATCCTGGCTGAACTAGACTGCAAAAAGAAACTCTAGACAAAGCTCCTTGTAGATGACCTCTCATATCCCCAAAACATGACGCAATACGTGACTAACAAAAGTCAAAAGGCCCGCCTCATCATGAACAACCCGTGTGAGGTATGGCTCTAACCGTGCAGTCAAACATACGTCTCCTGCCACATGCTAGTCAAGAGCTTCTGCCATGCTAATCTACCTAGATAAAATCTCGGAATCCCTTCGGATGAAAGAAGCGAGTTCCGCAGTAAGAAAGGTATCCAAGAACGACAAAAAGGGGTGTGTGTGGGCCAATGGTGAGGAAATAAACCTGCACGATGTCTCGGTCCATCATAAAACTTGAAGAAACAGCAAAAAAAAACGTTAAATAAAATACAAAAATGAAAAATCTAGGCTTTTTCCCCTCGCGTGCAAATCAGAACACATTACGTGCGACTTGAAGATGTGTCACATGCATCTTCAAGTGCGCAGGATGCGCCAAGAACGATCAACGACACATCGAGCTTAGGGGCGATTCTGTTCGGATTTCACCATAAAAAGTGTTGGATTTTATTAAACGAAGTATATACTGGTAAAAAGCCACACCAATTTGACCCAAAACACTACAAATCGTCGAATTTGGGGTAAAAGCCTACTTTTTCTACAAAAAATAGAAAACCATCAATTTAGGGGTAAATTAATGAAATTTAAGGGGAATCGGGTATAGAACGATGATAATCGATCAGTATTAACAACTTTTAACTACTCAATTTCACATTTTACAACAAAAACTCATCAAAATCACTAAAAAGCTTCAAACCCTCAATTTTTACACACACACACACACACACACACACACACACATATATATATATATATATATATATATATATATATATATATAAGAAAAAATTACAAAAATAACCAATTTTGCTAATCACTTTGCAGAAAATAGCAAAAATAACCAAGTTTTTAAATACCAATCCTCCATACCTGCAAACGGACAAGTTTTTAAAGCATAGATGTTCGTAAGTGTTGTACATTCGCTGATTATGAGTTTCTTGTGTATAAATACCAATCCTCCACCCTAATTCGCCGATGAACTGCATTCCATCTACGATCTCCTCTGTTGTTCATCTGCGGTTTGGCTGTAAATTTTTTTATTATTTTATTTTATTTTTAAAATTTGACTATGAAATAGATATGTTTAACTACGATATTACCAAATTATATATACAATTTACAAAAAATTATCACTTTAACAGTTATTTATTTGGAAGATTTGTTTAAAACTTCTTTAATAAAATGAGTGAATATTTGGTTTGCGTTGTAACTGAATGAAGTGAGAGTTTGTAGAGACGAATCATGAATATGTATGTCTGCATGTAGGAATTTTTGAATTTGCTTTGATATTTTTGTAGTATATTAGTTTAGGGAATTTATATCTTTGTTGAAAATGAAAATTGCTTTGTTATGTAGATATAATATTAGTCTTCGCTTCCATTATCCTGAATTGAATCATTATATAGCCATAGTTGAAGACATTGATGTTAGAATGTTGATGAGTGTAATCAAATCGGTTCGAGGAAAAGATATGAAAGTGTTTTTGGTGGTTGATGAATGTGATGCTGTTATGGTGGGTGGTGAGAGTGGAAATGAGCCGGTAGCTAACTTATCCAACGATAAAGGGAGCGACAATCAAATTGGTACTTTCATGACTCCTACTGTACCTCAGTTTCATAGTATTGCTGAAAATGTAAATCTGATGTTTTCACCTATTGACTATGTAGGTCCTAAAAATTACAAATACGTTGTTGATGATGATGTTGCTGCATATCTTAATGACGTGGGTGGTTTTATGTTAACGTTCCCCAAATGAAGGTATGTGGTTGTGTGTGTTAGAAAAATTTGTTCTTGGTTAATAAGAGCCAAAGGAATCAAGAATTCTGACAGACTTTTCTAAGTGAAAAGTTTTGTTGACGTACACACATGTTATTCAACACGCTTGCAACCTAATCATCGAAACTAAAACAAACATGTGTTGGGTGAATATATTGTTGATGGTTTGGCTGAACATTATAGTATAGTATATCGGGGAGAAGATATTGTTAACAATATAAACACACAATTGAAAATCAGTATCTCATTCCATCAGACTTGGCATGTGAAGCAATATGCACTGTTGTTGTTAAGGGGTACCAAAGAGAATTCATTTATTAAATTTCCGTCTTATTTCCACAATTTAGTCAAACATAATCCCGGTACGATGACACATATTCAAACAGATGCTAATGATCAGATTGAGTTCTTGTATATCGCACTTGGTTCCTTGGTTAGTATTCCTATATTTTATTATTATTTTATTATGATGCAGTTAACTATAATAAGTATGTTTGAATATTTAAACAATGTATTATAGGTACGTACTTTTGTCAATTTTTGTAAGACAACCCTTGTAGTAGATAAAAGGCGAGTTCTAAGGTACCATGTTGCTCACGGTTACTAAGGACGGAGAAAACCAAATATTACTAGTTGCATATGGTATATGTAAAAGTGAGTATGTAGATTCTTGGACATGATTTTTTTAAGAACTACGTGATTGCATAGACAATATGGAGGATATTACAATTATATATGAAAGGGCTCCATTTATAGTGACATATGTTGCCAACATTTTTCCTCATGCATATCACATAATATGTTGTGTCTATTTGTATTTCAACATAGTATCTAGATATAGGCAGAGTATGACAGTTAAAACTATTTTTTGGCAGACTTGTAGAGCCGATTAATGCTTTTATTGTTGCCATGGACACAACGATAAGGACAAAAGAAGAAATATGGGAATACTTACGATGTATAAATCCTAAAAGTTGGTCTAGGGCACATTTTAGAGGCAACCGATACAATCTTATGTCGTCCAATAGTGTAGAGTTAATAAATGCATTATCAACATGCACGTAAGGTGCCGATACTGATGTTGATCAACTTTTTTCGTTTAACATTGCAAAAGTGGTGGTTTCAAAGTCAAAACTTTGATGGTAGTAAGTTCTAATATTAGTGTTTGTGTCAAATGTTATTGATCTTAAATTTGTAATTTTCTCTTTTTTAGCAGAAGTAACAACAACACTCACCCCTTGGGTAGATGATATTGTAAAAAACAAATAAAACTACCTTTACTAATTAGGATGTTTGCATGATCTTAGGACATAGATGTGAGGTCAAAAGGGGGAGAAAAAACATCATTGTTGATTTTCGAGAAATGACATGTACATGTAGGCAGTGGCAACTTGATGACATACCACGTGTCCATGTTATAAGAGTGCTAACAGTCAACAATTGTGATGACTACTCGACGTATGCTTTAAAAGCTTAGTATATCAACACATTCAGGAAAACATATAAGTAACCAATGAACCCTTTGCCAAAGCCATCTAAATGAGAGATCCCTCGATGGTTTGATGACTATTAGGCCACCTACAATTGATAAATGCCATCCATGTAGGCCAAGAAACATATAATATATTCCATCCCAAGGCTAGGTTTAAATAAGAAAGAGTGTTCTACATGCGGTCAACAGGAGACCTGAGAACTAATTGTTTTGGAAGGGCATCTGGTAGCAGATCAAGCCGAAGGAGAAATTCTACTAGGCAGGAGACGGTAAATAACAGTAGGGCTTCTGTGAGTGTTTCATAGAGTTATAATGCCAATTATGATTTAAAACTACCTTGAATAGAAGAATCTTTAATTTATTAATTATTGTAATTATTTTATTAAGTTTTTAAGATGTTGTTCTTATGCTTTTATATTATAACTTAGTTTTAACATCACAAGACAAAAGAAGTTTTTATACTTTATTTAAAAAATATTGTGGAAATAATGCTAAACAAACAAAAGTTTATTAAACATGATAAAAACACATATAGCAAACCCAAGACATATAATAAACTTACAAATTTTTTTTACTATTAATTAACCACATGGAACTGCAATGGATACTTCTCTTTCTCGGTTGTTATATAGTTATCCCTAATTCTCATTTATCTTCTAAATGATCCTCTTACAGCCTAGGATCTATCATCTCCACATCCTTGTGACGCTCTTTGATTTTCATTTTATTAATTTCTATCCATTCTTAAGCGTCTTTGCATTCGGATGCAATAACTCCATGGCATTCAGTGAGAACCTAGGACAACTCTTTATCCTATTTTTGTTGTTCTTCAGCCTATTGCAATTCTTAAAAAGTTTTGTCATACATCTATGGCCCTTTCAAAGAGAGGGCAACAAAATGGTCGAGTGGATCAGAATACTAACAATCTACTTCGCCGCACGAGCAAATTTGGAAATTTGAAGATGAGCTCATAATAAAGTTGAGAATAGATATACTATTTTTAATAAGAAAACAATCATATATTTAATATTTATACACCCTAGTAATCTACAAGTCACAGTTAAGATTGGAATTCATAAATGACAATTTGACATAACAAGTCACTATAGTAATCTGCAAATCATAGTCCAAAGGCAACTATTTAGTAGTCAAAGTTGGAAATGACTACATAGATGACTGCTTGACATGACAAGTCTGTTGGATTAGTGTCTAAGTCCATAACTATAAATGGTATGTACTTGAACTGATTTGGCATGGTCCATTTTGGTTGCATGGCATCGGAACAATTTAGATAGACTTTTGTGAGAAAAGGATACTTATGATTTGTTAATATATTATAAATTCTAATATCTTAATATGAAATCATATTATTTAATTAGTATTGATCAAGAATTAATTTGGAATTAATTTTGTGATCAAAAGAGACTAATTAAATATATGGAGATTGATTGTGTAAATCATTCATTCTTATATATGTGGCCTTATGATCCATAGTTCTTCATGTTGGGCTAAACCCATGGAGTAACCAATGGATACTCCTTGGAGTTTTTAACCCATGGAGCATGAAGGATACAGAAAGACATGAGTTACATGGAGTAACCCTAATAGCCACAATATATAAAGACCCCATAGCTCAAGAAATTGGCCCTAAGGCTTCATATGAGAGGGCTAGCCAATTTTAAGCATAAGAAATTTTCTCTCAAGTTATTCCAAGTTGTTGTTGGTGTTGTGTCAACCATTTGAGGTGTCACACTTGGGGCACTAGGCTCTTAAGCTCCATGGAGTCAAGCCACAACAAAGAGGTATGTTATCCTAACTAGCATCTTGTATTGTTTATGTTAAATTGCATGCTAGTTATAGGTTAATGCCTTGGAAACCATTTGCATGTATAATTAGTGAAAACATAGATCCAAGGTATTTAGGGTTGTATGTGCACCATAGGATGTTGTAGTATACAAACTCCTTCAGTGGTATCAGAGCCAAGGCTTGTTGTCATGTTATACTTGCTGAAATGGCTGAAATCGAAGTTTTTTGCTGTCTGGACAGGGGAATCGACGAGTCCGTTGAGGGACTCAACGAGTCCATGTACAAACTTATCCAACTCGTCGATTTTGTTCTTCCTCTCGGCGAGTTGGAGCCCCTGACAGCATATCTTCGAGTTTTAAGGCTGGAATTAGACTAGATTCATTACCCTAAGCAGTTTTTGAACCTATAAACTTGTTTTTGATGTGGTAATGTTCATTCTAATCCAATTTAATAGATAATTGTCAATAGATTCATGTTTTGTATTAGTTTACTGGTTAGGCTAATTACATGAAAATTGTTTGATTTGAATTATCTTCTTCTTATGATTTGTTTAGGTTGATAGAAAATTATCTGATAATTTGTTTTTGATCCAAATTGATCAAAATGTTGTTCATAATAGGTGTTTTTGTAACTTTTCCTCAAGTTATACGAAAAGTCACATTTATGATTTTTAAAACTCATAAAATTTCTATAAGTTATAAAAAATGAAGAGTCTCATTTTTAAATGTTTTAAAGTCTTCCATAACTTGTCCTAAAGTTATGGAACTTGAAGAGTTTTTCCATTAAAACTACTTTAAACTCATAAGTTATGGAATTGAAAAGTTTTTTGAATTATTCAAAACTTTCCCTCAAGTTTTGGAATTTGTAAAGTTCCCCGCTTGAATACTTTAATTCCAAGTTAAACCCTTAGAATTTTAAAAGTTAAAATTCAACCCTTATACTATTATATTGTTAATAGTTAATAGTTATATATATATATGTATAAGAACAAAGTCAGTCTTACCGTTAGTAGGCCTCATTCACGAAGCTGGTCTATAAGAGGGTATAAGGTTAATGCCTATAAAATGATAGTTTAATGGGTGTCTACTCTCACCCACCGCTTCCTTGACTGGTGAAGGGTCGTTAGCCGAAAGGGTTTGACAGGACTCTAATTCTCCCTTCATTAAAAGTATAATGATAAATACTAAGTAACTAAACACTTATAAATTCCCAATCTTAGATACTTAGGAAAATGTGAATTTAGTGCTAACCCATGAAATTACACTTTGCACCTTGCTTAAGTCGTTAGTGGAGCGTGTGTGGTTAACCAGTACACTAACATGGATTTAACAAGGTTGGAAAAGGGTGGATTAAGGTTTATCATAGATCGGCAGAGCGCGTGTGGTTAACCGACACATCTATTAGGTGATAAAAATTAAGAGTACCAAGTATATTTGCATGGTTATTCTCACCTTCTTTGCGATCCTCGGCATCCTAGTCACAAACATGAGAGGACACAATTGAGATTGAAACATGCTATTGAAAAGTTCAATGAATCTCAAAAGAATCTAGGAGTTTCAAATCCAATTAAAACCTAATAATACATTTCATTTTCATGGTGGAAATTGGTGAATCGTCATTCACCTATCTTCAAATATTTTTTAGCTTGGATTACGGCATCCCTCTTCCAATTTATAAAATATCGTGTTGGGTCCTAGCCTTAATATTTCATATTGGGTGTTATATTAAGGACTTAAATCAAGTAACTTGAATATCTCCCATATTAGATGTCTGGTTCAGACAACCATGATCATCCCAAAGAACAAGATTTCCTAATGAGATGATGTCCCGTGGTTGGATCATGGAAATCATACTTCAATTCCTCCACCTCCTCCAATTATTCTCTCTATCCCACAAGTTCTTGAATAGCAGGTCACTCAAGTCCTATTGGCAAGAAAAGTCTATGTGTGCTCACATCTTGGAGATGAAGTCACATATTGACAAGCCGGGAGAATTGGGTGTCAAAATCTTGACGAAGTTGGTTGTTGACTAGGTTCTTCAATCACTTTCTAAGTCACATAATAAGTTCTTTAAGGAATACTATGTAACAGACTATGACATGACCCTTAATGATCTTACTTATTTTCTTGATGCTGCTGAATCAGCAATGATTTGGAGCACCTATAAAGCAAATTTGTTTGGAAGATTGACTTCCCAAACTTCCATGGACATTGACAATGGTAACATTGGAAATCCAGAATAGCTTTCTCTTCCCAATGGAAAGGGATCGGGCATAGTCAACTCGGTTAACCAAATGGTAAAGAGAAAGGCTAAGTCTGAGATAGTCCCATGTACCATTCCCAAATGGTCCATATGTTGTTGTTGCCAAAGGAAAGGGCATTGGTTGCGAAGCTACCCTATTTACCTGAAATATCACTAGGATGTAAAGTCAATAGTTTGACTCTACTTCGGGTAAAGTCCACTATCTGACTCTATTAAGTTCCTATTTGGAGATTCTTATACATGATGTGACTAGGTCACATGTTGATGTTTTAAGAATCAAAGAAAAGAGGAAGCTTAAAGGAAGAATATGTTGATTCTGATCGCGAAGATGGATTTCGCTCGCATGGTTCGGTGATCAGAATTTTGAGTTGTTGCTTAAGAGTTATGATATTTTTCTTAGGAATAGATAACAACAAGTTTTCATATGCATTTGCATTGTAAGGATAAGTGTTCCGCAAGTTTTTAAAATAAAAGGAAAAAAAAATTTAATTTTATTTATTTTAAAATTCCTTACAATGGCATTTGGGAAAAATTGTTGTTTATATGATTCCATTAATAGCAACATTGGAAAATGGATTTGATTCTTTCCTTTGTGGTAGTGTCAGAATCTAGCAAATAAGGAAAAATTCTCATCACCCAAGTTCCAGTTGGATAGAAACTTGGAATCATGCAACTGGTGTTGTATGATGAATGAGAATTTTTTTCATCTATGGGAAATTAAGACTAATTCCTTGTGCACATGTATATGTGAGTCAAGTAAATGATTAAGGAATCGGGTACACTTGAGTGTGCATTGGTTAGGTCCACCACAAAGAACGATAAGGCTATTATGTTGGGTTTTGAGCATTCTAACACTCCTATGTTGTACATGGAACCCTATAAACCTTGGATCTATGTTTTCTCTATTATACATGCAAATATTAAATATTCCAAGGTTTCATCCTAACTAGCATATTATGAAGTACCTATACTACAATGTTCTAGTTAGATGACATACCTTTCAATGTAGCTTGATGTCTTCAAACATTAAGAGCTTAGCCCCAATAGTGTGGAAGCCTCAAGTGGAATCACAAATCACCAAAACACCTTGGAATAACTTGAGAGAATATGTATGCACAATAAAATTGGCCCACTCTTACGTCCTAACACACTAGTGCCATTTCTTGTGCCAAAGGCCTCTTTATATAGTATGGAGGATTAGAGTTACATCCATATAAACCCTAATACCCATGACCTTTCATTTCATAGGATCCATGGGTTAAAACTCCATGGACTATCCATGATAGCTTAGCCGAACCTAAATGAACTTGGCCCATTCCATATATATACATATATATATATATATATATATATATATATATATATATATATATATATATATATAAGAGTCCATATTTAATTAGTTCCTTTTGATCACTTAATTAATTCTAAATTAATTCTTGATCAATACTAATTAAATAATATGATTCCATATTAATATATTAGAACTTATAATATATTAATATAAATCATAAATATACTATTCTCAAAAGACTATCCATATAAATTGTGTCGATGAAGTGCAACCCAAATGGACCATGTCGGGTTGGGTCAAGTGCATACCAAATATAGTTATGGACTTGAAATTAATCCACCAGTCTCCCACTTGGATAAGTCTAAAACTATTATTAAGTATGACTTCAAAACCTAATTGGCAATCGTAGCTCTTAAAGTCGCTGTCGAACTCTGACCTTTGTCAATGACGTGTCCATTAGATAAGGGATCATATATTCCTCCATTCTAGATATCATATGGACTGAGACATGGATTATGATCATTCTCTCTGTCCATTTATTGTTTCCCGATTTCCGATTCATGACGACTGACTGACTGAACAAATCAAATCAGTCCTGGCTTGGCCAAGCACTCACATGTTTCATCATTAAATCAATGAGGGGCCTACAGATATCGCTTTTATCCCAAAGGTAAAAGGAATGGATAAACTTCGCCTCATATGGCTTGTTCTACTACTTGTTGAATCATACACAAAGGCATGTTTTATAACATTGAGTTAGCAAATGTGGTTTCGTGCAATCAATGTACAACCAACTCATAGTAACAACTCATATCTCTAGGTTTGAAGAATATAAGATATTATCGTCTCATGATCACTCGTGATAAAATCCATGAAGTGATTCAAATGAGCGCGGGTTGAATCCAATACTCAGAACTTATGATCACTCATGAGTGTTGTAGCACAACTTTGTCCACCAACTTGGACCTCTACAACCCAACCCATGACAGTCTTGATAGGCATCCAACATATGACCGACTATGGATGGTTTGAATAACTTAGTCATTTCGGAAGAATAACCTAGTTATTATGGAAGTCAAAACATGCAAAGTGAAACACAAGAATAAATGAATCAATTATGGCATCAAGCCCTATGAATATAAATAGACCACTTTTATTTATCACCATACTAATTACTCATTATTCATTGTTTCGGTTTTATCAACTTTATACTTGAATTAAAAACACTAGTTATCCCATGCTCCAAGCATGTACACTATGTTTTTCTAAACAATAGCTTTTCCATACACCAAGTATGGACTCTATGTTTATCTATGATCCTTACTTTGTGAACTAGATCGATTGAACATAATTTCAATGATTCTCTTTTCAAACTTCCAAATCCTTGTCGTAAATGTAAGAATTCCTAACATTTATCAAAATCTGTTTAGATTTTTAACTTATATGCACTGTTCCTCTTGTAATGATTATGCACAAAGCCATAAAGACTTGGCGACAATCATTACAGAGTATTCCAATGGAGAGAAATTCCAAGGAAATGATGTCTCAAATTCAGAGCACATTGCTTTGAACATGCTTCTTGCATTAAGTTTCTTTAAACCTACACAGATTGCTTCCACCTATGAAGACAACTCTATATTCCCATTTTGACTACCACTTCTGAATAAGAGTTGCCTCTTTTCAGACTATGTCAATATGGTCCTTCCAATATTAACAGTATACTTTCAACTATCCTTAAGCAACCAATCTTTGGTAAACCTTAGATTGTCCTCGACAATTACTTAATCACTTTAGTCATATCCAATTCTCGACATTTTCCTCCTTAATGCCCCAATGCATTTGGAAAATTCAGAAAGGATAAATATCATAGCACATATAATCGATCTTGTACCCAAAGTAAATGGGACACGATTCATGATGTTTCACATAAAGACATGGTTCTAGACCAGTCTTTTGCCATAATAATTTTTGTTTTCCATATTCTCAAAATTTAACTATGAAAAGGGATGTCGTAATCATAATCGAATTTTGAGAACGCAGTATATATAATTTTCTTAAGTTGAACCAATCCAACATGAAATTCATATATATATATATATATATATATATATATATATATATATATATATATATATATATATATTCTTGACTAAAGGTGATTAAAATCTCAATATAAGCTTTTAGAATGATTATAAACTCATCTATGCTTTTTAGAATTGAAATGAAATATAACTTCCTCTCCCTTAATTATACCAAAACAACTTTTCCAACCCCAACAACCTCACGAATTGAAACTTTTATTTTCTATAATTAACATTGCTAACTTGCAATACTTACCATAATTATCATGCTCCCACTAGCTTTGACATGTATCCATAAAACAACTGGACCTCTAGAAGTCAATACTTTATTGACATTCTTACTAAAGTTCAGATTTCTGATACTCGATTTCTTTGATAAGACTTTATCAAAATCATACACCTTATCTTAGATAGATCACAGGTGTGTCTAAACAATTTCAGAACTATGAAAAGGGATGTCGTAATCATAGTCTCAATTGTTTAGGCCTTTTCCATTTCTGATATGTCCATGTTAGTGTGCCGGTTAACCACGCACGCTCCACTAATGACTTTGACAACTGCAAATATCACAATTTCTATCTACTTAAAATCTACTTAGTGAAAGAATTTCCTCACCATCATTTTCATGAATCGAAGAGAAACCTTATGACACTTAGATTTTATGGTGTACATGTTCTTATCCATGTGAATTTGTTAAACCATAATCACAAGACTAGGTTAGTGACAAATCCTAACTCGTATGGATTAAACTTGTGCAATCTTAACTTCTTGCCACCTGTCAGCTCAAGGGCCTGCCATTGCTTCCAAGTAGCTATGTAAACAATTAAGAACATGTAGAACTCAAATGTATAGCCGACTTAACTGGAATGGGCACAGAAATGTCAGCACGATAGGTTATAAACCTTTAGTTGTGTGTTAGTGATGAAATACAGGTTTTATTATTGATTACTTCTTGAAACCCTTTCAGGATCTTTTAGACTCCCACTGTCTCCTTGACCTATAAGACTTTCTTGCCAAATATTCAAGAGATAGTGTGGATTCTAATCAAGACAGAAACTTAACACAATTGGCCTTAGTTGGTCTTTGTTTTATCCAAAACATCACAACTTACCAATTTCAAATGTACAAGAGTAGAAAACATTTACTCTTACATTTGACAAGTGTTTTAAACCTTCTTTAAGACATGTCACTCAAGTTACAATCTTAGAGTATAACTCTAAGAATTGTTTTTGGAACGAAGTATAAATCATCTTCTTGATTTAACCACTTCAACAATTCATAACTCATCTTCTTAACTATCAGAATGTACTTAGAGGATGAATTGTGATAAGGTCTCAAAATCATTAAGATGATCTTAAAACATGATACTAAAGTACTCTCTCATCTTTTCAGATTTGAGAAACTTTTATCCTTCTGCGTAATTTGATTCTTCTAATTCGTTCTGTCATACATTGAAACTTTTCCAATGTCTCAGAATTATACTTAAGCTTGTAAGTATAATCATATTTACTAAACCTTATTAAATCATGACGAATAGTCTTATCCATCTTGTGTGGTAGACTTTGACAAGTGCACAAGAAAGTGTACTTGATCCTTTAATCCTTCTCTTGAGTCACACATACATGTGACCACGGAACTAGTCTTAATTTTCCAAAGTTGAAAATTCTCATACATCACACTAAACACCTTGCATGATTCCAAGTTTCGGTCCAATTGAAACTTGGGTGATGAGAATCTTTCCTTACTTGGTAAATTTATACACTACCACAAATGAAAGAATCAAGTTCATTTTTCCAATGTTGCTAGAAACATACAAACATCAAGTTTTCATAAATGCCATTGTAAGGAGATAGAAACTAAAGTAAAACAAATTTTTATTTATTTATCAAAATGCGGAAAAACTTTTCCTTTACAATCCAACTTTAAATGAAAACAATACTATTAAATGTTTCCTAGTAATCCATCATAACTCCTAAGAGTAGCTCAAGAAACCGATCTTCAATCAAGTGATAGAAATCCATCTTCGCGATCAAATTCAGCATACTCTATCTTTAAGTCTCCTTCACTTTTCCTTTGATTCTTAAAACGTCAACATGTGACCCAGTCACATCATGTAATAGGAATCTCACAATAGAAACTTAATCGAGTTAGATAGTGGACTTTACTTGAAGTAGAGTCAAACTTATTAACTTTACCAGCCTTATGATCTTTCAAGTAAATTTGGCAGCTTCGCAACCAATGCCCTTTCCTTTTGGCGCTTTAACATATGGACCCTTTGGTAATGGTACATGGTGTCACACCCCCGAACCAGAATGGCGGAAACGTCCGAAGGCGGGTGACTTCATTGTGTAGTATCATAACAATTTCATATAAATGAAACATATTAAATCCAAACGTCATACATTATAACAAGCTTACATTTGTTTTACATCGTGTTTATGTTCTCAAAATATTACACGAAAGAGACAATATTAAGCAAATTCCAAAAGATAGCAAAATAATCTTGAGTCCACGATCCAACAGCCTGCTTATTGGTTTCCTGAGAATACAAGTCGTTTGAAAAGCGTCAACATAAAATATGTTGGTGAGTTCATAAGCATTTGAGTATAAAACCTTGATGATAGTTTAAAAATCAAGATAATCCGATATTTTCTTATCAAATGGTTGTAATTCTTGTTTTAAATCGAGTATAGTTGCATGTGTGTCTTAATTCATTGTTTTCCAAAATCGTACGAATCGTTTTCTCTAGAAAATTCTATATTTTCTGATGTATAAAATAGTAATTTTGGTAATAACATAACATGGGTGCCAAAAAGTCTCATTGAGGTAGTCAGAATAGTTGATTTTTAACTGAAGATGAAGTCAGTATAATAACAGTTTTGATATATTCTAGCGAGTCGTTATAACCATACAAATATGACGGAGTGCCTGTTATGACGTTCTTCAGGTTTCGGTTTTTTTCAAGACATTTGTCGCATTAGACTGGCCGGTCTAGCTGTAGTGAACAGCGAAGGTGCGGGGTGTCAACCCCGTATATATCTATACACAAATTCCCGCTCTCCCTCCAGGAGACTCTAGTTATAACTCTTACAGGACTTAAGATGTACAATATTGTATATAATATGTGTACTGTGAAGATTTCTTCTGACTAGAATACTTATAGTTTCACGCAAAGCGTTGAAATTCATTATTTACCAAATAATTAATACTAGTTGTACTTGTTGACTAGATATTCCGTTTCGTTTCGTTTATTGAAAATGATCCGCAAAAAGTATTTATCAAATCAATTTAATATTAACGATGTCGGCTAAAATGGCTCTCCTCTCTATATATTATGAGTGAGACCCCATTTACCAGGAAAATGTTAAGTTATGATTTGTGTGAAACTTATGACTTCTGTGAAATTATGATAGTAGCTTTATGACATACAAAATTTCATGTCATAAAGGTTCTATTTGCATATATTCTTGGTGAGATCACTTATATCCAATTTTTATAAACAACCCCTTAATAGTTTGCTAAAATTCATTTATGGAACATCAAGTTCAAATTTCGAAATTTCTAGACTTAGTGTCAACCTTTCAAGGTCTATTTCAACAACTTTCATCTTTAAATATGAAGATCATGGATATAAGGATGCATGTTAAACACCCCCAAAAACTTGGGAGGCTCCTTTTGTAAATTGTATTACTCATATAATGATTAAAATATTATTTATTTTCATGGGTTCTGTGAGACTTCACGTTCACAGAGAGTTATAAAAAAAATAATAATAATATTTCAACACACATATTAAACATACGTACATATGCAATCATTCAAGAATTTAGAACAAGAGGTGACTTGTACTCTCCCCCCAAAATCAACAATAACTAAGGAAAAGGTGGGGTATGAAGCTCACCTTAGTTTAGCTCGTTGGGTGATTTGAAGAAGTGTAAGGAGTTTCCAAGTTCCAACGCTTGGAAGTGTTTTTCGAACTTCAGAAAAATTCTAAGAATAAATTTAGGTGTAAGTATAGTGAAATCTTAGGAATGGTGAGGAAAAATCACTATTCAAGGAGGATGAGCACTTACCAAAGATTCTGGAAATTTTCCATGAAGGAATGAAGCTTGAGTCTTGAAGGAGTTTGAGAGAATTAATGGGAGTTTACTGATGAGAAAGTGGGAAGTGGGATGGGGATGGAAAAGAGATTCACGTATCTAAAGGGGAAGGATAAGGAATGACTTGACATTTGCATGGAAATCTGGTGGGTAGGGCTTATTTCCTAAGCGTAATGTGTGTTTAACTGGGATTTTCATGGGAAAATGGAGGATTGAGCATCACATCACAAGGTCAAACTCCTTTATCTTCTTAGGATCCTCTTAAAATCTTGGGTTTTTATTTTATATAAATATATTTAAAATATTTAATTTTGGCATAAAATAGGAGTTTCAGGAGTTTAGGACATGAAAATTACGAGCTTGGTGTGATTTCCGGCGTCAAAATGCCTTAAAATAGTGAAAAAGCCTGAAAATGATGAAAATCCGAAGTGGGATGATGCTCCTGCGAGGGTCCGAAAGGCTTGAGAGAGGTTCCGGAGTCGCTTGCTCAAGTTCCGAAGTGAACAGTACTTCCGGAGTCATCAGGCGGAGTTCCGAAGTCAGAAGGCAGAGTCCAGTCCGGCCCAGGGTTTCCGAAACGATGCATGGTGGGGCGAGATCTTCTGGAGCCAATGAGTCCGGAGGTGCGAGATTGTTCGGGTAGGAGGCTTCCTGTATTGCGAGAGGGCTCGGAACTTCAGGCTTCCAGAGCTTCTCTCTTCCGGAGTTAGTTCAGTGGTTCCGAAGCAAACAGAAGCATTCCAAATTTCATCAGAAGCATGCGAAGTAGGGAGGGGTTCCGATCTAAGAGGATTCTGGACCAAGAGGGTTCCGGACTAAGAGGAGTCCGAACCAAGAAGGTTCCGGTCCAAGAGGAGTCCGGACCAAAAGGGTCCTTTTGGGTTCTCTCCTCCGGTTTTGGGCTGTTTTCGACTAAGGAAGGTATGTAGAGAGATTTGGGAGAGATTCCATATTCTTGGAGAGATTTATGAGAGATTTGATATTCTTGGAGAGATTTCAGAGAGATTTGATATTCTTGGAGAGATTTGAGAAAAGACTTCATTTTCTTGGAGTGATTTAGGAAAAGACTTCATTTTCTTGGAGAGATTTAGGAAAAGACTTCATTTTCTTGGAGAGATTTGATATTATTGGAGAGATTTGAGAAAAGACTTCATTTTCTTGGAGAGATTTAGGAAAAGACTTCCTTTTCTTGGAGAGATTTGGGAGAGAGAGATACAGTGGGAGAGATTGGGAGAGACTTGGTTGGGAGCCTTTATTAGTGTTTTTCTTCGTAGTGCAAGGTCCTTAGACTTAGATACATTCTATTTTGAGTGTTATACACCCCCGAAGGGCACTCAATAGTGCTTTAAAGAGCTGTTACTTCCTTTAATCAAATTAGGGTTTTAAATTTTAAACTTTTGAGACTTTCAAGTGTTACTTTTCATTAGGAATTATAGTTGAACATTAGGAAACATAAAGAATATCCTAACATATAAGCACTAGTTGAGTTGACCAGATGGTCCGTTGACCTTGACTTGACTTTGACTTTGACCAGAAGTTTGCCGGTTGTCACACATGGGACTATCACAGACTTAGTTTTTCTCTTTACCATTTGGTCAACCGATTTGACTATGGCCGATCCCTTTCCATTGGGATGAGAATGCTTTTTCTGGATTTCCAGTGTCACCATTGTCAATGTCCATAAAGTTTTGGGAAGTTGATCTTCTAATCAAATTTGCTTTACTAGCATTCCAAATCATTGTTGATTCAACAGCACCAAGCTAATAGATAAGATCATTAAAGGTCTTGTCATAGTCTGTTTCATAGTAGTCCAAAAAGAACTTAGAAAGTGATTGAACCACCAACTTTCTCCAGACTTTGACACCTAACTCTCCCAACTTGTCAATATGTGACTTCATCTCCAATATGTGATCACACCTAGACCTTACCTTGCCAATAGGGCTTGAGTGACCTTGAACTTGTGGGTTAGGGAGAATAATTAGAGGAGGTGGAGGAAGTGAAGTTCCAAGAGATTTGGGAAGATCATAGATGTCTGAACTAGACATCTACAACGAGAGAAATTCAAGTAAAGTTGATTTAAGTCCTTAATATAACACCCAATATGAAATATTAAGGCTAGGACCCAACAAACTATTTTATAACTTGGAAGAGGAATGTCGTAATCCAAGCTATAAAATATTTGAAGGTAAGTGAATGACGATTCACCAATTTCCACCAAGATAAGCGAAATGTATTATTAGGTTTTAATTGGTTTTGAAACTCCTAGTTCTTTTGAGATTCATTGAACTTTTCAATGACATATTTCAATCTCGAGTGTGCCCTTCAGGTTTTGTGACTGGGATGCCGAGGATCACAAAACAAGGTGTGAAGTAACCATGCAAATATACTTGGTACCCTTAATAGTTACCCCTCAATCGATGTGTCGGTTAACCACACACGCTCCATCGATACTATGATAAACATTAAGTTACCCTTTGCCTACCTTGTTAAATACGAGTTAGTGTGTCGGTTAACCACACACGCTCCACTAACTGACTTAAGCAAAGTGCAAAGTGTCATTCCATGGATTAGCACCTTATTCACATTTTCCTAAGTAACTAAGCTTGATGTCTTGAAAATTTAAGAGCTTAGCCCCACTAGTGTGGAAGCCTCAAGTGGAATCACAAATCACCAAAGCACCTTGGAAAAACTTGAGAGAATATGTATGCACACTAAAATTTTCCCACTCTTATGTCCTCACACACTAGTGCCATTTCTTGTGCCAAATGCCTCTTTATATAGTATGGAGGATTAGGGTTACATCCATGTAAACCCCAATACCCATGACCTTTCATTTCATAGGATCCATGGGTTAAAACTCCATGGACTATCCATGATAGCTTAGCCCAACCTAAATGAACTTGGCCCATTCCATATATATATATATATATATATATATATATATATATATATATATATACATACATATATATATATATATATATATATATATATATATAAGAGTCCATATTTAATTAGTTCCTTTTGATCACTTAATTAATTCTAAATTAATTCTTGACCAATACTAATTAAGTAATATGATTCCATATTAATATATTAATATATTAATATAAATCATAAATATATTATTCTCAAAAGACTATCCATATAAATTGTGTCGGTGAAGTGCAACCCAAATGGACCATGTCGGGTCGGGTCAAGTACATACCAAATATAGTTATAGAGTTAGACATTAATCTAACATATTCATCATGATTTACTAAAAGGTTTAGTAAATATCGTTATGATTACAAGTATAAGCATAATTCTGAAACATTGGAAAAGTTTCACTGTATGGTTGGACAAATGAGAAGAATCAAATTAGGCAGAAAGATAAAAGTTTCTCCAATCTGAAAAGATGGGAGAGTACTTTAGTATCGTGTTTTATGATTATCTTAGTGTTTATGAAACCATATCACAATTGATCATCTAAGAACATCTTAGTGCATTCGTGTGACTAAGAAGAGGAATCGTGAATTGTTGAAATGGTTAAATCAAAAGACGAATCATAATGCGTTCCAAAATTAAGTCTTAGAGTAATACTCCAAGATTTTAACTTGAGTGACATAATCTTAAGAAGGTTTATAACATTTGTCAAATGTAGAGTAAAATTTTTTCTTACTCTTGTACATTTGAAATTGGTAAGCTGTGATGTTTTTGAAAAAATAAAGACCAAAAGAAGCCAATTGTGTGAAGTATTTGTCTTGATAAGAATACACACTAACTCTTGAATATTTGTTTTGTCAATGAATGATTCTTGACAAGAGAGTCTTATATGTCAAGAGGACAGTGAGTGTCTTAAAGGTCTTGAAAGTTTCAAGAACTAATGAAGGTTGAAACCCATTGTTTATCACTAGCACACAATTTGAGGTTTGTAACCTATCGTGTTGACATATTCTTATTTCTGTGACCATTCTAGTTAAAGTTGACTATGGACGTGAGTTCTATGAGTTCTTAATTGTTTGCGTAACTACTTGGAAGCAATGGTTGACCCTTGTGCTGCCTGTTGTCAAGAAGTTAAGATTGATCATGTTCAGTCCATATGAGTTTGGATTTGTCACTAACATTATCTTGTGGTTATGGTTATGACAATTTTACATGGATAGGAACACATACACCGTAGAAATATAAGTTTCATAAGGTTTCTCTTCGATTCATGAAAATGATGGTGAGGAAACGCTTTCACTAAGTACATTTTAAGTAGATAGCAATTATAATATTTGCATTCTTAAAGTCATTAGTGGAGCGTGTGTGGTTAACCGGCACACTAACATGGACTTGTGAGAAATGACAAAGGTCTAAAAAATTGAGACTATGACTACGACATCCCTTTTCATAGTTATAAAAATTGTTTAGACACACATGTTAGCTATCTAAGGAAAGGTGTATGATTTTGATAAAGTCAAATCAAAGCATCTCGTATCAGAAATCCGAAATTTGGAAAGAAAGTCAATAAAGTATTGATTCCTAGAAGTCCAACTGATTTTTTAGTACATGTCAAATCTAGTGGGAGCATAAGTGTTATGCTAATAATTATCATGTTAGTGGGATCATGGTTATTATGTTAGGTGTTGCAAGTTAGCAATGTTAATTATAAAAAAAAAGGTTTCAATTGGGAAAAGTTGTTTTGCTATAATTAAGGGATAGGAAATTATAGTTCATTTAATTTCTAAGAGCTTAGATTGAGATTTTAATCATCTCTAGTCAAGGACATATATATGAATTTTATGTTGGAATGGTTCAACATAAGGAAATACTATATATATATATATATATATATATATATATATATATATATATATTGCATTCTCAAAATTCGATTATGATTACGGCATCCCTCTTCATAGTCGAATTATGAAAACATGGCAAATTAAAAAAATATTGTAGCAAAAAATTGGTCTACGATCATGTCCTTATGTGAGATATCATGAATCATGTCCCATATGCTTCGGTTATAGGATCGATTACATGTGCTATAATATTTATCATTTCTAAATTTTCCAAATGCATGGGGCGTTAAGAGGGTAAAAAGTACTAGAACTGGATATGACTAAAGTGATTAAGCAATTGTCGGGGACAATCTGAGGTTTACCAAAGATTGGTTGCTCATGGACAATTGGAAGTATAGTGTTAATTTTGAAAGGACCATATTGACATATTTTGAAAAGAGGCAACTCTTGTTCAGAAGTGATAGTCAAAATGGGAATGTGGAAATGTTACCATACGAGGAAGATATTCATTAAATATGTTTAAGATTAGAAAAACTTAATGCAAGAAGGATGTTTAAACGAATGTACTTTGAATTTGAGACTTCGTTTCTGTGGAATCGCTCTCCATTAGAATACTTTGTAATGTCTGTTGCCAAGTCTTTGTGACTTTTGTGCATATTACAAGAGGATCAAAGCATACAAGTTTAGAATCTAACAGATTTTGGTAAATGGCAAATAAAATTGTATTCTTACATTTACAATAAGGATTTGGATTGTGAAATGAGCATTATTGGAGTCATGTTCAATAGGTCTATTTCACAAAGTAAGGATTATAGACAAACATAGTGTGTATACTTGGAGTATGACAAAACTATTGTTTGGACAAACATAGTGTGCATGCTTGGAGCATGGCATGACTATTTTTTTAATTCAAGTATTAGGTTGATAAATTGAAACATTATACAATGAATAATGTGTAATCAATATGGTGTTTAAATAAAAGGTGTTTTATTTACTCCCAAAGGTGTTTAGGGCCATATAGGATTAGTATTACTCTTGTGTTTCACTTTGCACGTTTTGACATCCCGGATAACTATGTTCTTCAAACTCTCGACAGTCAATCACACATTAGAAGTAGGTATGAATCAAGACTATCATGAATGGGTCTGTAGTTTGTCTAGGTGGCCTAGACATAGCTACAGTGTTCATGAGTGCTCCTGGAATGAGATTCAAGTATTGGATTAAACCCACGCTCATTTGACTCACCTCATGGATTTTATCACGAGTGATCATGAGATGATAATATATTATATTCTTCAAACCAAGAGATATGAGTTGCAGTCTACAAGTCAGTTACACATTGATTATGTGAAAACACACCAGTAACTTGGTGTTATAAAACACATTCTTGTGTGTGATTTGATGAGTATATAGAGCAAGAATATGAGTCGTAGTTTATCCATTCCTTTTAGCCTTAGAGGGATAAAAGAGATATTTGTGGGCCCCTCGATGATTTAGTGATGACAAACGTAAGTGCTCGGCCAAGCCTGGAGTGATTTGATTTGTTCAATTAGTCAGTCATCATAAATCGGAAATTAGGAAACAACAGATGGACAAAGAGAATGATTAAAATCCATGTCTCATTCCATATGATATCTCAAATGGAAGAATATATGATCCCTTGTCTAATGGATGCGTCATTGATTTGTTCAGAGTATGACAATGGCTTTTAAGAGCTACGATTGCTAGTCGGGTTGCAGAGTCATACACAATAGATGTTTTAGACTTATCCAAGTGGGAGACTATTGGATTAGTGTCTAAGACCATAACTATAATTGGTATGTACTTGACCCTATTTGGCATTGTCCATTTGGGTTGCATGGCATCGGAACAATTTGGATAGACTTTTGTGAGAAAAGGATATTTATGCTCTGTTAATATATTATATGTTCTAACATATTAATATGAAATCATATTATTTAATTAGTATTGATCAATAATTAATTTGGAATTAATTTTGTGATCAAAAGATATGTGGGCTTATGATCCATAGTTCTTCATGTTGGGCTAAACCCATGGAGTAACCCATGGATACTCCTAGGAGGTTTTAACCCATGGAGCATGAAGGATATGGAAAGAAATGAGTTACATGGAGTAACCCTAATAGCCACAATATATAAAGACCCCATAGCTTAAGAAATTGGCCCTAAGGATTCATATGAGAGGGCTAGCCAATTTTGAGCATAAGAACTTTTCTCTCAAGTTATTCCAAGTTGTTGTTGGTGTTTTGTGAACCATTTGAGTTGTCATAATTAGTGAACTAGGCTCTTAAGCTCCATGGAATCAAGCTACGACAAAGAGGTATGTTATCCTAACGAGTAACTTGTATTGTTTATGTCAAATTGCATGCTAGTTATAGGTTAATGCCTTGGAAACCATTTGCATGTATAATTAGCGAAAACATAGATCCAAGGTATTTAGGGTTGTATGTGCACCATATGATGTTGTAGTATACGAACCCCCCTTCAAAGTCACTACAGTACATAGAGATGCCACTAGACTGGTTAAGTCCTTTTAATGTCCTTTTTCTTATATAAATAAATGTTTAATATATAGGAAATGAGCACCTATATTCAGTAATGGCGTGAAATATACCAACTTCTTCCAATGTGGTAGTTGCATCCAATGTTCCACCTCCATGGACGATAAGAGAGGAGTTGGTTGTAACATAGTATTGGATTAGCATTTATGAGGGCGTAACACCATTGGCTCCCCCGTATTTCCTTGTAGGTGATGAATGGACCCACATAATAGCTTTGTTCAACCATGAGATGGGAGAAGGACAACATCGGTTACAATCAGATATGGTCAGCAAATGGATGGATCTAAAGGAAATAATCACATGTTTAGTCTATGGTATCATTATGTTAAAATAGGAAATACTATTATGCAGACGATGAAGAGCTTTTGGAACTTGTTAAAGATTTTTACATTTGCGAGCATTGTGGTTGTGACTTCGAGTATGAGGATGTTTGGATTCTTGTTAAAAATAGCCTGTATTTCATGTAGACGACTCTATTAATATGCAATTTTCATATTTGTAATGTTTTATGTAATTTTTGGCAATCCTTTGTCTTATTTTTAATGTTTATGTTTCTGTTAGTTGTAATGTTTTATGTTTGACGTGTCATGGAATAAGTTAGAATATATCCCATCTATTTTCATAAATACCCTAATACAAATAAAGTACATAAAAAACCTAACACATAAAAAGTATATATTTAAAACCTAATACAAATAAAAGTACATATAAATAACTCATTGGAAATGAAATATAAATTAAATAAGCAAGACATATTTCAAAATATTCCAAGGGGCTTTATATTGGAATTCCAACCCATAACTAATGGATTTGTATTCCTCTTTATCCGCTTCCAAGATGACTTCCTCATTAGCATTTAAACGCGCATCTTCAATTTTGCCATAAAATTCGTTGAATAATAGAATTTTTGTTTTTATTTTATACCATTCTGTTGTCATATCTAGGTGTCACAATGCTTTTCTGTGGTGGTTTGATTTTTAGTGTTGAAACTAAAGGTTAAACGAGTCCAAAACATTGGATCATTCAACAAGTTGTTCTCGTACACATGAATATATGCACGAGTTAGAACAAAGTCCTCCTCAATGGTCCATGATTGTGAAGCCATTTGAAGCGAAAATATGAGAGTAAATTTTTCAATGAAATATATGAAGAAGTGATATAGAGCAGATGAAATGTATTAACCACTTAAAGTCAATTTATAGTACCCCCCCCCCCTAGTAGATTATTATTTGACACGAGAAGACACTGCATTTCACAACATTAGATTTGACAAGTCATTATCGTCATATTTAATCCAATTACCAAGTTGACAAGTCATTACCCTTCTGCAAATCATAGTCCATCTTGATATAAAAAGATATCGTATTTCTCTACATTGGATTTGACTACGTAGTAGACGACTGTTTGACATGAATGTCCTTTATTTATAATAAGCCTGATTTTTTAACCAAGTCTGTATGTAGCATGTTCCTTAGCTTGTTGTTTGTTTTTAATATGTATTTAAAAAAACGTTTAATATATGTTCTTCTAATTAATATATAATTTGAAATGTTACAATGCACTTTATATGATACAAACATCCAATTTTACATAATACTTTATATGATAAAACATAAAACGTGAATTCATAAAAAAAACAAATACATGTTTATGACAATGAAACATTTAAGGATGTTGTAATTCGTAAGCAATAGGTTGGTGTTATTTTCTAGAAGGTAACAGGACAATTATTTCAATGGGCATTTCCCACTACATATTTAATGACATATGATTTACCATCCTATTTTGGAAAGCAGCTCGATACACAACATAATTCAGCTTATAATGAACCATCTCATGAATGTTTGTAGAGCTACGTGTTCCTAGTGATGCTATAGCATGGCTACAAGGTATACAGATTTTTTCCATTTGCCACAAGTGCATCTCCTATGTTCAAATTCAATGCTCTCAGTATGGAAATTTTCCTTCACTTCAAATCTAACGCCAACAATATGTCTTTCCTCCCAATTTTCATATTTATGCATTCGCTTTTGAACCAACATCTCAGTATAAGGGGTCACACTACCATAAATTCCCCTTGTGAAATAATTTAGTTACATATAATAACAAAAAACATAAGATAGTATTGTAAAGCTTTTACCTCCGACTTCAGCTCGTTGAACATACACTAGTTGAATGGACTGATGGAGTAACTCAATGATTGTTGTTATAGGTAACTCATATTCGTAGCTTGATAAAGTATTTACAACCACAAGAATATAAATCGATTTAACATTGAAATGGACCTTAGGAAAAAAGGATCATGCCCATTTTGCAAGGGCAATATTGTCAATCCAAACAAGTGCATTCCAGGCTATATCTTTAGGACATTACTGTCACACCCAAAACCGGAACGGCGGAAACGTTCTTGGGTGGATGACGTCATGTCAAGTATCACAACATATGCAGTATAGTAATTAAAGTACAACAACCATTGCATTAATAGTAATAGTTTTACATAAATTACAATTCATAAAGACATTAAAGTAATACATAAACAAGTAAAGATGCAGCTCGGTTCTAGGCTGGCGTCATAGAAGCTCCCGGGTGTACCTGTCTATTGCTGACCTGAGAATACAAGTTATTTTGAAAGTGAGTATCAGCATTTTTATAAATACTGGTGAGTTCATAAGTATTTAGTGTCATTTGTGTAAGCAAGCATTTTATCCAAAATAACTTTATAAAAAGTAGTAGTTTAGAATCAACGGTGTATTAGAGTCCTTTCCAGAAAATCCTATATTTTCTAAATAAAAACAGTCTTCTACCAATACTCGACAGAGTTATGTTTTAAAGAGTAATTTTCCCTGAAATACTATCATTACCAAAATACGGTATTTGATTTTAAAGTAAGTAGGAGAATAAACAATAGGGAAAATAACATATGCCTCAACAGAAAAATATTGCTGACTAAGGCAAAAGAAAGCACAGACTCCAGGAGATTATCGAATGATCGACACGCCTGGCTCAGTCTAACAAAAGGAGAAACAGACCCGGAACGGTATCAAATGTATGATACAGCTAGCAAGGTCTAAAACAAAGAAACACAGACCCCGGACAATATCAAATGAAAGATACAACTATCAAGGTCTAAAACATAGAAACACAGACCCCAGACAGTATCAAATGAAAGATACAACTAGCAAGGTCTAAAATAGAGAAACACATATCCCAGACAGTATCAAATGAAAGATACAGCTAGCATGGTCTAAAACAGAGAAACACAGACCCCAGACAGTATCAAATGAAAGATACAGCTAGCAAGGTCTGAAATAGAGAAACACAGACCCCAGACAGTATCAAATGAAAGATACAGCTAGCAAGGTCTAAAACAGAGAAACACGGACCCCAGACAGTATCAAATGAAAGATACAGCTAGCAAGGCCTAAAACAAAGAGTAATTCTAAGAGTGTGTTTCCAGCATACAGTGTTAATTATCGTTACCTTAAGGCCATGAATTATAAGGTAAACATGAAGATACTCGTAACCATACTGATTGACACTAGAGTACTTGACGCCCTGCAAGCGTCGGTGTAAATATGACATTTGTCACCCCTTGGCTTGGTAGGCCGTGGACTGTAGCTAGCAGTCAGGGTACGGGGGTGTCAGTCACGTATAGATCTATACACACAATGCCCGCTCTCCCTATAGGAGACTCTGGTTACCAACTCGACGACGAGGAGATCCGTGTCTTAAAGATGCATCTCGTAAAGTGAATTCTGATGTAAGTGCTGGACTAATGATAGAGACTCACAACTGAACTGACTCTTTTAGAATTCGCGTACTAGAAGGAGTGAATAGAGCTTCCTAACTATTCCTATAATAGTTACTAGTGTCCTTGATCTATGAGTGACGAGTAGGAGGATGCCCTTGATACCCAAGGGAAATGAACTGGCCGATGTAAACCTATATGTCTATACATGTATACATAATATATAATTAATGATTAAACGACCTTCAGACGGATATCCGATGCCACCAAACCACATCCAAACGAGGAAAAGGAAATAAGGCGAACTAGCCTTCCTAAGTCCTTTAAACAAAGTTTATATAACTATACAAGCACATGCATACATTTAACTAAATAGAAACATTTAACAAAGTAGAAGTGTTTAACGAAGTAGTAGCATTTAACTAAGTAGGAGCATTTAACGAAGTAGAGGCATAACGAAGTAGAAGTATAAAAACATGGAAGAAAACTTTGATGAAAACTTTGGAAAACCTTTACACTTAAGAAAATCATGACTTGGTAACCTTTTGTAAAATAAGATTGAAGACCTTTGGAAATCCTTGAAAATCTTTCATAAACAGTTTTGAATATAACTTTGATAAAACATTATAAGTAAAGAAAAACCTTTGTTTCAAATACTGCTGTAACTGGTTTGAAAGTAAAACATACAGCGCGAGAGTCAATTTGAGAAAAGATTTAAACAAGTAAAGACGTTTTGGAAAACCATTTATAGTACCATACTTGGTAAAACAGCTGACAGCGTAATAAATCCTTGTGCATACGGGTTATCAATCACATATGATTGATATGATAACTAGCATGTTTTAACTTGTATCCTCCCCATAAAATCATGTAAAAACATTTAAAAGGTTGATTCAGGGGTATGAACTCACCTGTTGTAAGTGGATCGGATGAAGGTGCCGGTTGGGTGCTCGGTGTCAAATAAAGACTTGAACACACTTAGTGACCTATTAACATATGATGACATATGTTTACATACAATTAGTAAATATAATACTAATTAAACACATATACGCATCCTAAATTGCGGAAAACACTTTGGTCAAGTGCTAGGAGTGTCCCGGGTAACATCTAAGGGTGTGTATGGCCTAGTTAGGGAGTTTACTCTTCAAGAGTAAACTCTTTATAGAGTTTACGGCCCTAAGACCTTATCCTCATGAGTTTACGGCCGTAAACTCATGGGTGGTGTGTTCTTTGATGCATTAAGGTCTTATAACACTTGTGGAACTAGGCTAGGTTCAATTCTAGGGCTTATGAAGGGTTTAAGGCTTCAAAATGGACCATTTGAGGAGTTTACGGTCCATTGACACTCCTTGAGGAGTTTACGGCTGTAAACTCATGATTTTACGATCATAAACTCATGCTTGGCCATTTATTTTGTTATTTGGTGGTTCTAACTCATGCATGTAAGGTTCTAGTCACTTTTAGGAGCTTAGGAAGGTGTTTAGGGCACTTAAACACCTTGGAAAGGTGTTTACGGTCTAAGAAGATGTTCTTGGGGAGTTTACTACCTTAAACACATGATTTTATGGCAGTATACTCATTTTAGTCCATGAATCATGTTTCTGGTGCATCAAACGAAGGATTACAAGGCTCTAGGCATCCATGGAAGCTTTTGGAGGTGTTTGAGGGGTAGTTTAACACTTAAATAAGTGTTTATGGTCCATGAAGATGGGTTTACAGTCTAATGATGTTCTTAGACCGTAAACTCATGTTTACTCCCCATTTGGTCCAATTTTGGTGTTCTAAGTCCTTTCGTGTAAGCCTCTAAGTCATAACTAAGCTCGATAAGTACTTTGGAAGGGTTTTTGAGCATTAAACCCCTTTTGTGAGTGTTGACGGTCCATGAAGGTGTTCTTGGACCGTAAACTCATGTTCTTGAGGGTTTTGGGTGATTTAAACACGAATTTGCAAGCTAGATGAGTTAAACAACAAGCTAGGAAGGTTAACTTACCGATTTGAAGCTCGAAGGGGCGATTTTTTACCAAAACCCGTTTTGTAGAGAGAGAAAGTAGAGAGAGAGAGTCTAAGGTGGGAAAAAGGTGGGAATGAAACCCACTCCACCCTTATATAGGGTGGAATTTATGGCCTGGCTGGGGTTCACCTGACACCAACAGCGAACAGGGTTTTTCACAACTATTATTAATCACGGCAAATTTTAAAATTATACCGCCTTAATTTTGGTTCGCTTGACGAATATTATTTAAAATATTCTAACGGGTTTAAATCCGGTAAAAAATATTTTCGGGATAAATTTGGCTAATTTTTGACGTAATCAATTTCGACGTTAAAACTAAAGGAAATTTTTGGGTTGTCACAATTACACATGGTATAAATCTGGGTAGATTCTTCTAAGGGAATAGTCTATTCTATCACATAAATGGCTTATGAAACTAACCTTCATATTGTCCCTTAAACATTATTTATGTTTCCTTATGAACCGTGCCCAAGACTGTTCACACTCTATGGTACCCAAATCGAACATTATGAGTAGGGGTTCATGCACTCCATCCAAAGCGACTGCAAAGTACATTGTTGTCAGATTGTTTCCAAATAGTGGTACATAACCGACATATATTAATGGTATCATGGACCTAAGGAAAATATGAATCTGCACACAAATTATAAGATACTTTTGTTAGTCACAAAACAAATTTGTACAAGATACATTACCTACAACAGATAATTAATTCATAAAATAAAGATGACATACCACATAACCCAAAGCCCTAAAACAGAATTGGAAGCGATTTATAAATCTTTCTTGATGGATATGAAGGTATTAGGATTTGTTCTTTCAAGACTATGAAAGAATATTGGCAGTCTGGAAAAGCTTTTTTTGTAAACTTCATTACACGAACTCAATTTAACATGCACTGAAATATTATAACTATTATAAAACATAATCATAGGAACCTGATTATAAATATACAATACTTCATAGAAAAGGCATTGTACTTGTCTGCATTTCATACTTCAAGTTGATGGGTTCATATTCAAACCATAAAAAAAATTTACTGATTGAAAAGACAAGGCACTGTACTTGCCTTCACTTTAAATTTCAACTTTAAGAATTAATAGTAAAACATGATGACTTCATAATCAAACCATAAACAAACTTTACTGATTAACATGACAAGGCATTGTACTGGACTGCATTTCATAGTTCAAGTTGAAGAATTCATAATCAAACTTGATGATTTCATAGTCAAACCATAAACAAACTTTACTTATTGGCAATACATGGCATTGTACTTGTTTGCACTTCATAGTTCAAATTGAAGAATTCGTAGTCAAACATGATGATTTCATAGTCAAGCCATAAACAAACTTTACTAATTAACATGAGAAGGCATTGTACTTTTCTGGATTTGATAGTTCAATTTTAATAATTCATAGTCAAATTTGATTATTTCATAGTCAAACCATAAACAAACTTTACTGATTGACAATTCAGTGCATTGTATTTGTTTGCACTTTATAGTTCAACTTGAAGAATTCATAGTCAGACCTGATAATTTCATATTCAGACCATAAACAAGCTTTACTTATTAACAAGACAATGCATTATACGTGTTTGCATTTCATTGTTCAAGTTGAAGAATTCATAGTCAAACCTGATGATTTCATACTCAACCCTTAGATAAACTTTACTTATTGACAATAGAAGGTATTGTACTTGTATGCGTTTACCTATCTTATAAATGTCTAATACTTAATCAATTTAATTTATTTTTGAAGTTAGTGATATTTGATCTAATAAATCAAGCGAATGGCAAACTATAATTATGTAGGTGAACGTATTATAATAAATCTAAAAACCCTGGAAGATTATTTTATGCTCGCCCAAAAATGGTATCATGATTTTTAGTTACTTAATATTTGTGCTTTCATATTTTAATGAAAAATTATCTTCTTATCTATCTTTATTTCACATGGACCACAATACGAGTTTATCTGGTGGGTTGATGAAGCGAAAGACCAATCTTCTTTGATAATAACTAAGTTAGCTAAGTCGAGTGAACAATTTGAATAAGAAAATAGGAAGTTGAAGATATGCTTAGTTTGTAGTTTGGTCTTGTTCTTGCCAATTATTGTGTAAAAGTTGTAAGCTAGCTTTAGGTCTATTGGTTGTGTTTTAGGTTTTAACGACAATAGAGAGTGTGTAATCATTGTCAAATTTTAAATCAAACATTTAGTTAGATACACATCACATGTAACTATATAGGACCAATAGACAATCCCCAAAAGATTTTTTTTTCCATCTTTTGACAAAACTCCAAAGTTGCCTTTTTTGGGTCTGTAGCTACCCTCAATGGTTGTCCTCATAGTATTTGCTCCATAAACATACAAAACAATACACCACAATCTCCCAAGTGACTGCTTTATTGGGTTACATTATCTTCGAGAATAAATGTGATATTCTGTGGTGTCCTTGGGATGTTCCTCCTCTGCCAGTAATTAGTTTTCCTAAAAGTTTTGCAACTCGTGCCTAAAACTTGGTAAATGTTCCAACCCGTTATAAGCACTCCTACCCATACTATCATACAAATGGAATTCCATTGACTCCATTCATAAATCACCCAAAAACCAATGATTTTGATTGTAAAGAATCACCATATAAACATGCACAAAGTTGATAAAATGATTAATTATTAATACTACGATAAAAACAAAGTATTCTAATGACTCTAATTTTAATAAAACTATATTTATACCCTATCCACATCCCACCAAGGAACCATAAAGTTGGGTATGTAGCTATCCTCGAAGCAAACGAAGTTAAATCAAAACCCTCTCCTTGAGCATGAAAAACAAAAAAGGTTGGAGGCATGATGGTATAACAGTCACCTTTAAAATGTCTCTCCATCAGAAGTCTAACCTAAATCGCCATATGCTGCTAAATTCTTGGTACATTTATTATAAAAGAATAAAAAACAATTAATTGTAAGCATAAATTTATAAATACTTACAACTTTATCTAACCAACCGCTATCCTTATGCCGAAACAACAAGCTCCAAAAATCCTTATCTAGGTCCAAATTGTAAAATCTGTGTCACACCTTATAGTCGTGAAAAACATATTTTTCTAACACAACCTCAGCAACTGGTACGTAAGGCTGCAGACGTAGAACTATAAAGTCGAGATCAACAAAGAATACTGGAAAATAAGGAGGGGGTATTGAACTGGTAGCAAACTTCTTCTCTCCTCTTTGCATAGGCTTTGGTGTCGTCTGTACCTAAAACATTTTAATGTTATTGTAATAATGTTTGACATAAAAAAAAACTTAAATCCATATTAACTACTATTGTATACCTACGTGTAAGGAATACAAACATACTATGATGGATTATGAACCCTAGGGCTAGCCGGGGGGGGGGGGGGGGGGGGGGGTGGGTAGCTTCATTATCAACGAAATCGCTTCATCGAAGGGATTTGTAGTTGGCCCCTCACTTTTAAATTTCCCCCTTCATCTAAAACCTACATTAATACCTTATATTTATTAATAAAATTTATAATATATTATTAACAATTTATATCTTAATAAAAAATTTCTAGGATATCACTAATCTTTTCTTCATCATTATTATAACACCCCACTTTTGAAATTCAATATAAACGTCATTATAAAATTTGAAGTAGGGATATATTACTTTTAGCCAAAGTAATTGACATAAATGTGTAGAAAGCGTCAATATAATTTTCCTAGATATATAGAACGCCTGAATCTGTCTTCGTATGAAGAAGTTATGCTTCTTCAAAGTTTCGCGATTAAACCGACATGGTTATGCACGTGATAAAATATGAATTATAGATAGATAACTTATTATCATAAACAATCTAAATGAAAGTCGTAGTAATCATAAAAACAAGAGCGTGCATATAGAGAACATCCAAATCTGACTTTGCATGAGGAAGTTATGATTTTTAAGAAGTCTCAGCGTAGTACTGTGCGACACAGAAACCGAAATTAACATCAGTTGATTGTTAGGAAAAATAATCTAAATGATATTCAAAGCTCTCGTCCATACCTATATGTCGATATAAAGGCAGTCGAGAACGGATATAGTATGAGAGAGTTATGATTTTTACACGGACATTAACAGTCTAAGTCTATGAAAATATAACTTTAAAAATAAATTCAAAATTAGTCGATGGAGTCTAAATGAAAGTTGTGGATCTCGTAGATAGCTAAACATGGATATAAAACCCGTTGAAAATGAAGCTCATACGGAGAAGTTATGTAACTTTTAAGAAATCACAAATACTGGTGCGTAGTTGCGCAGATAGACCACTTGCACGATGCACTTCACACCCCCACCTAAATCACGATATGTGGCACCACACATAAGGTGACACGTTAGCATGTCCGACACATGCGCGAAGCGCTCCAAATTATTGCGTGACATGATTTTGCTTTTTGGCACTATATATAGCCTTCGTATTTCAGACATTTTTCACACCAAAATTCCTCCGATTCTCAATAAAATACTTTCTACCTTTTAGCCCTTTACTACATTGTTCTGGGATACTTTAGTGAGGCTTTGTGGCATCGAAGAGACGGTGATTAGAAGCTCTCAATTTAGTGTTCTGTCCGCATAATTCCCAGTTTTCGCAAGAAACTCTCTCTGTAAGTTAGGCTACACTTAGTAAGCTTTTCGTGTATCTTGTATTTATGTTCATAGTCATTGTTACGAATATTTATATCAGATTTATTAGTAATCCCAGTCATAATACTAATTGATCTACTTACGGGAGAGGTGTCTAGAATGGTTATGTTGGCTTGGTTGTTGGATTGCATAAAAGCTATATGCCGAAATGATCTTGTCTCCCAACTGTCTTGCTTGGCTGATCCTTATTTTATAGAACTCTCGATATTCATTGGGATTAGTGATAGATCTAACTTTCATTATCATATTGTCATAGGAAATGATAAGATATAGTATTCTAGGTTAATATTTGTTAGACGTATGACTCGTTACAACGGAAGGATATCTGTCAATCGTCATAGTAATTGTCCAAGTGAGTTATCTCACTATATCATGTGTTACATTTTATATTCATATATGTTAGGACATAAGAGTTAATAAAATAGAGTCGATAGTATAGCTTCTATGTGTTCGTATCTGTAGAACTTAATATGTAGTCTCTATGTATGGTTATGTAGTTTGGGCGGGGCCCATTATGTATGATTGGGCTGGGCCCATTAAGTAGCGAGGGTGGGGATGATTATGTAGTTTGGGTGGGGGCCCATTTGTATGCATATATATGTATTGTGGTATATTTTATCTTGGGGAGCTCAGTAACCCTAGTGCTTACCTAATTGCTTATAAATGTTTTTTCAGGTATTCATGTGAAGGAAAAGGTTCTGCTATATGCATGCGCATTCGATACATGTTTCCGCACAATGTAATCACATTCTTATATATAACATCTATATTAATCTACCGATTCCCTTTTTGGAACCGCAATTCGTCGTTTAGTGGTTGATCGGTTGGAGTCAAATTAGCAGTCGTCTTCAGAACCCTAATCTTCTGTTATCAACAATTGGCATTCGTCAATTAAGATGATGGTGGGTTTGAGTATGTCATTTGTAGGTTTTATTTTTTTTGTTTTTATGTTTTTTTTCTACTTTTGGATTCCATTTTCCATCTGATTAGGTTTTCTTTTTTAAATTTTGTTTCCCTCTCGCATGCAGCAAGTTGCCCCTACCATACCATCATCGTTGTGTGGGGGAATGAATGAAATTCATAATAACCAAAATTCATAAACGGTTGTATAGAATCAATGTGGTTTGCTATGTTCTTGCTGTCTTCTCACTTTGAACACAAAGAAAAATGAATTGAAGTTCATAGGATCGATCCTCAAGCAATTTAAAATACAAAAGTCCAAATTCCTTGGTGACTTGGGATTAACTCATGAGTATACATCAGAAAAAAACGAAGGTATGATTCTTTATTCTTGTTAGTCAAGTGTTGCTTAGTGAGTTGTAGGATTTGTATATCAATTTGCATATGATTAATTTTGATTTGTGGAATTTGAATCTTATTTACAGGTTTTTTGTGTTCATCATTTGTTTATTTTTATAGCCTAAAAGATATATCACACATTTGTGTTCTTATTCATTTTCCACAGTTTCTCTTCATCATCAGTTACTACATGGATTCGTTAAAAAAGAATAATCCCATTTGAAACAAGGTATTATTTATTAAGTGGCTAGATAGAAAAAAAAAAAAAAAAACTTTTAGTCATCAAAGTAATTAAGTCGCTTGATTGAAAAAACATCATATATTAGAATTTACAATCTTTAGCTTTACGGAGTCACTTTTGTTTATAGAAAACTCTAAAGTTAGTTCATATCATATTTATTTTTGATATGTTACCGATACTTGTAATCTTTCAAATCTATCTTAAGTGTCTGCAATATGTTAATTTTCTATGACGTGAATCACAATGGTTTTGGATCAAGGGTTCTTGAGCTTTTTTAATAAGTATTTATCTTTAAAGTAACATGAAATTTTACTTGGATGGTGAAGTTTTAATTTTTGATACATGATTCTTAGGGCCCGTTTGTTTATGTCTGACTGGGACAGAGTCATTGATTTGGGCTGACTCGGTCAGATAATATGTGTTTCATAAGGTAGCTTTCTCAATCAAAAACAGCTGGCTCAAATGATTCTCAGTTAGACCTTGAGGCATTGCTGACTCAAAAAATTACCTCCATGCCCTCTTGTTTCTTTATTCCCATCGTGACCTAACTGAGAGGCAGCAAAGAAATTGGCCGCCATCGCACAAATCAGGGGATCGCCGCTGTCCTTCCCAGTCCGACTATCGGCCAAACTGCGTTCCATCTCCGACGAGAAACACAACAAAACATGTTCGATTCTCAGTTTTTTTCCTGTGATATGTGTAGAATGTGATTATTCTTGTTGATATGTGTAGAATGTGATTGAAGGGATTATCCACATGGTGTTTTTAGTGGATTGTCGTGTTTGTTGTGTTAAATGTGTTTAATTTATGGAAGTTTTTACCTTTTTATGTCGAATCAATCAATCTTTAAATCATGGTGTTGCTTCTTTGCTGAATAGAATACGCTGGAAGGTTCTGCTTGTTGTTCAACATTAATTTATTTGTTCTTTGTGTTTGTTTAACATTAATGTAACACTTTCTAGCCTAGGCATTTATATTGAGTTGATAGTCTAGGTTAACCTTTGTAACTCATTTTGAAGAAATGAAAACGGATTATGTGAATACTATGTGAATTATGTGTTTTATGCTTAGTTATTAGGGCTTAATTAATTAAGAATAAAAATAAGCGTCAAAAATTAAAGTGTGAGATAAGCCCGATATCTTTACATAAAGTTGTATTGGTCGAAACAAGGATTTCGGGGATATAAAGAATACCAAAATCCGAGTTATAACGAAGAAGTTATGACCTGTCGAAGTTTCGCGACAAAACCGGCACGGTGCTGAATGTCGTAAAAAGTGAGTTTTCGATAAACTACCTTTTAGCCTTAGTAATCTAAACGAAAGTCGTAGTATTCGTTAAACCGAGAAGTTCGATAAAAAGAACGCCCAAATCTGACTTCGTATGAGGAAGTTATGATTTTTCGAAGTTTCAGCTTAGCAGTAGACAGCTAAAAACTCGAATTTTAGATCGAGCGATTTTTAGCCGACACAACCTAAACGAGAATTGAAGGTTTCGTCATTAGGAGCACAACGGTAAAAATTATGACGAAAACGGACGTCGGATGAAGAAGTTACGAATTTTTAACGGATTTCCTGTCCCGGTCTGTTAAAAATAATAATTTAAAATTTAAATTCAAAATTAGCCGACGAAGTCTAAACGGAAGTTGTAGAGCGTAATTTTAGCTACGCGTGCATATAAAGAACATCAAAAACGGAGATCGTATGCGAAAGTTATTGATTTTAGAAGTTTTGGCACGAAAATCGAGAAAATTCGCATAGTCACGGAATGCCACGTCACCCTCGCTGAAAAAGTGCCACGTGTCCTGCTGAGTCACCAAGCTGCTGAGTCATCCGAGCACATGGCCTAATCCGAAGTGGTCCAATAGCGATGCGACACGTACCCTCTTAGCACATGTCCGAACCCTCGCAGCATGCCACGAACCCCCCTACTTCGGACCCTAGACCTCGGTCCAATCACAGACCGCTAGCAGCCCCTTCGCACGCGCAGCCCTCGTGCGAACCTTCCCTGCGAGCCCTCGGATCTGCGAGGCGTGGCTTCCTCCTGACCGTCCGATCAGAAGCTTCACCCTATAAATAGAAGGTTGCGAGCCTTCTCGGATATTTTTAAGAAATTGCCATATTTAGCCCCTTTCTTCATATTTTCTTGATCTTAACATCCCGCAAAGCCCCGGTATCGATTGTAAATCCCGGAATACTCCACGAAGTGCCCGAGAAGCCCGGAAAATTTATCTTTTCGGTTTCGAAGCCTGACTTTTGCAGAGCCCGGTTTCTCAATAAAACTCTCGGTTTTATTAGAAACGATCGTTTTAGGAAACGAATTGCTGCCCGATTTTCACCAAAATACGTGAGTGTGTAGTTACTTTCAATTTACACATATATATGAAGTATTTACCTTGAAATACGTGTTATGTGTAAATATGTTAATTGTTTATTCGAGGTGACTGTTGAATTGATGTTTTATACAAGTTTTAAACTGTATATGCTTTTTATCTACAAAATATGTTGGGTAGAACATGGGTAGATGAAATAGTTGATGTGTGTCAAAATGGTGAGAAGCGTCGATGTTGTTGTTGTTGTTGATGTTGTTGTTGTAGTCATCTAGCGGAGTATAGATGACGACCACGGACTTTCTAGATAGTCCAGTGGAACACTAGCAAGTTCGCAACTTGTAGGTGTTGATGAATTAAATGTTCATTGTTGTACTCCATCCCCTTCATGGTTGCCTTAAGGACATGTATGGCTGAGGAAACCCCTTAGCAGTACTGTCCATCCCGATGAGAATCCCTTGTGATAGGTGTTTAGGGACGTAAAGTGAGGACAACGGGAATGGGTAATCAGGGTTATTGTTGATTGGTGAACTTAATAAGTGTATTATTATTGTGGGTTGAAAACCCTATATGCTCACCAGGCTCCCAATCCTGACCCACTCAGTTTTTATGATTACACGTAGTGGACCTCGAGCATAGTCGGAGGAAGACGAGAGATTTTTGGATTATTGGTTTAGTAGTTGTAAATAACTGTCGAAAGGCTTATAATGTCTTGTTTATGCTTTTGGATCTGTATCGGAACATGACATCCTGAGGTTTTGATATATATGGAAAATATATATACCTTCTTAATGAAGGATTTTGATAAAATTTTATCATATGTTGTTTGGGGACCAATTCCGCAACATCTTTTAAAAAGATTTCTCTGATTTTATTTTAAAAAGCATAAATTAAATCGGTCTTTTTGGCCGAGAAATTAGGGGATGTCACAGTTGGTATCAGAGCATTAGTTTAACCGAAGTAAGAAATTGTAGAATTTCTAGACTTGAACTTAGAATGCTAAGTGATGATTGTGAGATGAGTGTCTACCATATTTTAGACACGAGCACTAGTTTATTTTAGGGAAGATGCCTAAAATGCCCTCATGTGCTAAATGCTATGTGTTTGCCATGTGTGCCATTATTTGTTCGGATCCATGGTCTGTTGCCGACCGGATCTGGAAACTTTATGTATGTAGGATTCTAAGCGTATGATTACGATATTAGAACTAACATGTAAACGTTTTGGAGTGATAAGGGAATTGACATGTCTAACAAGGATAAAGACCTAAATTCGCCTTATTCGGTATATAGATTGTAATGGCAAGAATTCGGAGTGGAGCTGGAAATGCAAACAGAAACCAACAACCTCAATCTCAAGTGGTGGAACAAGTGCCTATTGTAGGAGCTGCACCCAAACCCATCACCATGGCTGGAGTACGAACTATGATTCAGACAATGTTGGCTGAATAGAGGGAGGAATTGAGGCAAATGTTGCTGAACGACAGGGATGAACCTTCAGTTCCTGTTGAACAACGTGAACTAAATGACGATCGATCTGTAGAAGGGAACAACAGTAGATCGGTTGGTCATAGTGAACCGCTTGTGGTTGGGAGAAATAACCACGAGGGTAGAATGGAGAGAAATGAGTGCAAGTATAAGGACTTTATGACTTGCAAGCCATCGACCTTCAATGGAAAACAAGATCATGTCGGAGTAATGGACTGGTTCTCGGAAATGGAGTTGGCTTTCATGACTTGTGATTGCTGAGGCAAGTTACAAACTACCTTTGCAGTACGTCAGTTCAGGGGTAGTGCTGCTCGTTGGTGGAGCACTTTGGGGAAAACCCTAAGCCCTAATGAGCCACTGCAATTAACTTGGGCATAGTTCTTAGTGCACTTCAAGCGCAAGTACTGCTCGGCCCAAAACGTACTTGAGTTAGAAAACCAATTTCTAACGTTGCAGAAGGGGAGTACGACCGTTGACGAATATACGAATAACTTCACAGACAGAATGGAGTTTGCTTTGCGTATTGTCCCAGATGAGTTGGCAAAAATAGACAGGTACGCAAAGGGACTTCCATGGGAGTATGCGGTGCCAGTACATCAGGCACTTACTTTAGAGGCAGCTATCTGGGCTGCCAAGTCTGTTGAAGATATGATAAAAGGGAGAGCCGCCAGCAAGGTTGAAGTTGGCGAAAAGAGAAAGTTTGAAGGAACTTCAGGTTCCAATAAAAAGAACAAATTCTCGAAGACTGGTTCGAGAAAGTTTGGAGGAGGAAGCGAAGCCAAGTGGTGTGACAAGTGTAGGAAGAAACATGCTGGGAAGTGCAGCGGAAGTCACTTGTTACAAATGTGGAAAGCCAGGGCATTATGCCAATGAATGCACCTTCAATAAGAACGTATGTTTTGGGTGCAATGAAGAAGGGCATATTTTGAGGAACTGCCCAAAGAAGAAGGACGCAGCAAAACCCAATCTACCACCAAAGCCGAAGGCGAGAGCCTTTCAGATGACACTCGAAGCTGCGAAAGAAGAAGCCGATGTCGCTTCAGGTACCTTTCTCGTAAACGAATTGCCTGCCCAAATTTTGTTTGATTCTGGAGCCAATTACTCATTTATATCGCATGAATTTGGTAGAAAGATAGCTTTGCCTGTAGATAGGCTAGTTAATGCCTTATTAGTCGAGATTGCTAGTGGCAAGTTTGTACCTATTAGCCATCGTATGAAAAACATCCTCATTGACTTGGATGGGAATAAGTTCCAAGAGGAATTACTACCTATCGAGTTAAATGGATTCGACATAGTTTTAAGAATGGATTGGCTTAGTGCCAATGATGCAGAAATACTATGTAGAAAGAAGATAGTAAAAGTAAACCCGCCAGGGAAAGAGTCGTTTATGGTGTATGGAGACATGAAGATTGCTCATCAAGTAGTGAAGCTAGAAAGGCACTTTGGAGGCTCTTAAGCAGTAAACAAAGGGTTGTATGGCCACATGAAGTGTGTGCGGCCGCACACACCATATGATTATGAGTTTCGAGCATTCTCTAAGATTAAATCAAGTGTTCTAAGCAAGGTTCAAGCAAAGGGAAAGAGTACTTACGATCTAGAGGCGCAAGAAGGCTCAAAATCACCAAGAAAAAGTGTGTGTTCTTGGTGTTCTTGGTGAAATGGATGAAGATTTGAAGATCTAGCTAAAACATGATTTCAAGTGGATGAAATCAAAGGATGTAACTAGTTAAGAAGATTAACAACAAATCAAGGGAAGAACGCTTACATTCTTGAAGATCTATGTTGAAAATCGGATGCTAGTTGAGAGAGATATCGAGTTCTAGACTTGGGAGGGTGAAAAGGGAAGAAAGAAGGCTGGGTTCTAAACTTATACATGTGAGTGTGCTGCCAGGAGAGGGGTGTGCGGCCGTACAGTCCTTATGTTGGAGTGTATGGCTCGATTTTGGTGCTAGAAGTGTACGCAATCCATTCCTATGCTCAATGGTTGAATGTACTGAGCTTTGAACCTTCAAACGGACTATAAACAGGGCTAAACGATAGCAAAAATGAGTCTGACACTCAATTGAGTTGACTGAATGAGCTTTCAAAGCAAAAAAAATTCAGGTTGTCACATGAAATCTTTATAAGTGGTGGAGACTTATAACACCCCATTTTTGAAATTCAATATAATCTGTCGTTATAACATTCGAAGTAGAGATATATTACTTTTAGCCAAATTAATTGACATAAACATTTAGGAAACGTCAATACGAGTTTCGTAGATATATAGAATGCCCGGATCTGACTTCATATGAAGAAGTTATGCTTCTTCGGAGTTTCGCGATTAAACTGACATGGCTATGCATGTCATAAAATACGAATCTTAGATAGATCACTTATTAGCATAAGCAATCTAAATGTAAGTCGTAGTAATTGTAAACCGAGAGCGTTCATATAGAGAATGTCCAAATCTTACTTCGCATGAGGAAGTTATGAATTTTTAGAAGTTTCAGCATAGTAGTGTGCAACACAGAAACCGAAATTAAGATCGTTGGATTGTTAGGAAAAACAATCTAATTGAGATCGAATATCTCGTCCATACCTATCCGTAGATATACAGACAGTCGAGAATGCGTATTGCATGACAGAGTTATGATTTTTACACAAACTTTAACAATCTAAGGGGCTGTTTGTTTACCACTTAATTCCTCTTAAAAGTGGCTATGTCTGAACCTTAAGGATTCAGATTGTTTGTTTAGCTCTTAAAAAAACGATCTGAAAATTAAAAATGCATCTAATTCGGTAATATCTAAAAGGGCATCTGAAAAAAAAGACGCGCTTATCCTCGTGCCCTCCCACACTCGTTCATCTCTTCCTCACCTCCCACAATTGCCTCTACTTCCGATGCCAGTCACAACCCCCTTTCCAGTTGTCGCTACCCTCCAACACCTCCTCGCATCGTCGATCCCATATTGCATCGCCTCCCCCATCGTCCTCCGATCTCCTCTATTGTTCAGGTACGAAATTGATGCCTCCCCTTTTTGTGTTTAGTTCTTTCATGTTCCCAGAATCCGATCGGCACCACCCCATCCTTCTCTCTCTCTTAAATTGGTGAGAATTCACGGATCGAGTTATATGCAGAATCTTAAGTATGTTTGTTTGAATCGAAGGTAATTTGCTCAATTTCTCTGTGTTATAGCTATTGCAACCTTTGTGTAACTCTGATTTGCAACTTGTAGCGTGAATTTTGTGAATTTATTCCTTCCTTCATCTCTGTGTTTATTTGTTGAATCGATGCTTGACATCTGTAACTAGAGCACTCGTTCATCTCTGTGTTTATTTGTTGAACAATATTGTTGAAAATGTGCTCTTTGTTCTAATTTGTTCTTTTTTGTTGATATATGTGTATGTATAGCTGAAATCTATTGTTGAATCTTGTTGATTTGTGCTGAAATATGATTCTTTATGTTGCTGAATTATGTGTTTATTTGTTGAGAATGTGTTTGTAGTTCTTTATCATGCTGAATTTTGTTATGTGGTGAATTATTGTTAAATTCATTTGCTAAAATGGAATTATGAAATTGAAATATTTGTGGATGTATAGTTGAAATTGAATTAATTTGTTGAAATTAAGCTCATTTGCTGAATTCATTTGGTATGGGTTGTTTGTTCATTTGGGTCTTTTTTTTTAAAAAATTTGGGTTATGATTAGTGATTAATGGGTAAGATGATGGTTTAAGATCATGTTTCCAGTTTGATGGATTTCATCACATATGTTTTTAAGGTGTGGTGTCACTGGTTACAGAAATAGGAGAAAGGAAGAGAACATATTTTCCCAATGTTAGAATTGAAGGGGGTAATGAGAATGAATTAGCGTTGGAATGGAATGGAATTCCACTTGTGAAGATTTTTTGTTTGTATGTAATTAGATGCATGGCTAGATAGAATTATAGATTTGTACATAAATTAATAATTAATTACTCATATATTTAAGTTTGATTTGGATTGATGTTTAATTTTGATTTATTTAATTTGGATTTTTTATTTTTTCTACATAATTATTCAAGAAGTTGATTTGGTTATTTTATAAACAAAAACATTAAATTTAGCAAAAATAATACAAAAGGGCAAAACGATCATTTTTATAATTCATCACTGTAATTCAGAGGTTCCAACCAAACAACAATTCAAAATTCAGATCTTAAAAATTCTGATCCTCTTATAAATTCAGATCTTAAAAATTCAGATCCTGCCAAACAGCCCTTAAGCCTGTGAAAATATAATTTGAAAAATAAAGACAAAGTTAGCCAAAAGAGTCTAAACGAAAGTTATCGATCTTGTCGATAGCTATGTGTGCATATAAACACTACTGTAAAAACACCATTTAATGACACGCATTATGTGTCATAAAAGCCATAGATGACACGCAAATGCATGTCAAGGAAGACCATGTCATTATGGAAGACGGCACGCATTTGTGTGTCGTAACCTTACGACGCACATTTATGGCACCCTCTTACGACAGGCAATACGTGTCAATGAAGGCCATGTCATAAAGAAGACGACACGCATTTGTGTGTCGTAACCTTACGACGCGCATTACGACTAGCACTGCGTATCATTAAAGCCCCTGTCATAAGAAAAGATGACACACATTTTTGTGTGTCATAATCTTAAATGTTTAAAAAATTATATATTTTGATAGGTTTAGTAATTTTCAAATTAAACAACTCATTAAAAGTCTCGTAATACAAAATAAAATACAATAAATAATAAGGATAATTCATTGCAGTAATATGTCAAATACAAATAATCATTTCAATAATAAGTAAATATAATACATTTCTAATATTACATAATATTTATTATAGAAATACAAATTATGTACAACATTAAAAGGAACCCGTGAGTAATTTCTCCTTTGATAGTCTCCATGGCAGCACTAAGTCTTGCAACTTGAAAATGCATCAACCAGTATCGACCACTTGGATGTTATTTATTTTGTAAACAAAAAGGTAAATATGTTTTTATTATTTTATAAACATTACATAAAAAATATCATGTTCCGTTAGGTTTTATAGATTTCCTAAGCAGAACATTGTTATATTTACATGTTACGGCTGTTTAATGTGGTTACAAAGCTTGATAAAGTTTGTACATTGAATTAAAATAATTAATATTTCATTCAATCCATTAACTTTTGATAAATTTTTAATTATTATCATTTTTTAAACATTTGACATCTCCTAATCAAATAAATAAAAACAATTTTGTCAGGTGGCATTCTATTAGCCCCTAAAATCGTTTTATCCCGCCAATAGCTTTTAACCGAAGTTCCAAAAATACCCTTCGGCCCTTTAAAATTCATTTCCGCTCAATCCGGCCATATGATATCCTCTTGATTCCGTATATCAGTCAAAATCTTCCATCAATCCCATAAAATCTGGACTCAGTAATCCATTTGGCTTCAAATCCTTGACTTACTCTCAATAAATCATGATTATAAACCTCATCTCCACCATTATGTTCTTCAACCTTAGGGTTTCTGAATGTGAAGACTGAACGAGGTAAACAATCGTTTCTTTTATTGTGATCACGATGTTTTTTCGCTTTAAGAAACTGGAGATGGGATACCTGTTAATTGATATTTCATCTTTGCAACTGTAGTGGTAAGGTTGTCGTAGTTCTTTCCATTTCCTTTCATGTATGTCTCTTCTTTCCGCCTTTCCCATTTCTTTATTTTTGTGATTTGTATCAGTTCTAATTAGTTTTAGTGATGTAAGCTGAAATTTTTTGATTTTTTAGGGGTTTGCCCACCAACTATTTGTATATATGTCTACAATCATTGCTTCCTTCAATTGCAGAGTTCTAGACTTTAAAGAGCTTCACGAAGGTAACACAGGATAATCATCAATTGTCTGTGAATTTATTTCATTTGTACTCATTTTTATCTATAAGCTTGAAAAGAAGAATTTTACCCCATCTCAAATTTGTGTTGATGAAGATGGTGACACAGGATAATCATCAATAATTAAGTGCAAATGTATGAGAAGGTTTAAATTTTAACAAAACTAGACAAATTTAATGTTTTTTTGCAATTAAATCTACCATACACTATCGTTTAGGTTGATCAATTGAAATGGTACTCTATCTAAAAATCTGAATAATCAACAATCTTATAGTTTTTTTATTAAAAATTTCACTTTTAGATTTTTTTATTAAAGATCACACAAAGCTCCACAGATCGCAAGTAAACCTCTTTTTGATTTTAAATTTCACATTAGGCCGTTTCAGTTACTTAATAAATGTGCTTAATTTTTATAAGAGATTGAAAACAATAAAGCTATGAAGAACCCATCAGCCATCAGTTTCGCCCACCAGGTGTTTGTGTTAATTCCTCATAGATATCGCCTACTTTCATTATTGGTTGATGAGTTTTTTTGTGGCTTTTCTCCCCCACCCCTTTCTCACAATCCATCTGTTATGGGTATGTGTTCATTTTTGAAGTGATCTAATTCCACAATGACTAACATCGCCACCCTTAAGCTTGAATATCATGGATCAGAAACAAAATATATGCAAATCATAAGGTAAATGCATATTTCAGTCACTTGTGGGCCACTGTATATATGATTTACAATTTCAGGAATTGTTAGAAGAGTAACCTTTTTTATTTTACGACTTCTGTTTCCAACGAGAGGTGGGAGAAGTTAGAGGGTACATTTGTGCTGCCCGAGAAACCTGATCGAGTTGTCTTATATTTAGAAGGGCCTGCCCCAGGAGTCAACATTCTCATAGAATCCTTGGTGGTCACTTGTGCTACTTCTCATGTAAATTCACCCTTCTTTTAAATCACTTTGAATTTAATAATCATATATATTTTCAACAAATAAAAGATAAATAAGTCATTTTTACAGGGTATAGTTGAAAGATATGTTGTTAAAGATGAAAACATCATATTGAACCTTAACTTTGAACCAGTGGTTGATTTGATGTAGGTTTTTTACCTGGTTTATTTTCATTTCTCCTTTTTGTAGATTTCTTTATAGTTAAATAATGAACCTTTTTTTGACATTTGTAGGTAAATAGCATCGAGCAATTATACATTCATTATTCAAAATGAGAGATTAAAACAACACCATAATCGTCATTTGTTTAAGATAGAATAAGGGGCAACTAATCTAATTAATCTTTTCTGGTATAATCTAGCTATTATATTCGGTGTCTGAATCATGGTGTTCGTCTATAATGAAACCATTTGGGAAGAATGTTGGACTTTGATATTGGTTCCATCCTAGGCTACTCAACGTCTAGATACTAAAATGAAAATGATTCTTTTGGCCAAGTCCAACCGGTTTCTGTGCCTGGAGGTTTTGTCTAAGTCTTTCTTGCAACATTTTTTTTAAATCTAATGTTGTTTCTTGAAGATGTAATGATAACTTTTTGTTTAAAGAGTTGGGTTAAGAAGTTACAAGTCGAAGGTGTCTTTATCTATTATTACTATTAAGAGTTAAGACCTCATTTTTTTTTTACATTGCTACCCTTTAACTAATTTATATTGTATTTTTTGTTTCTTTTATAAATATTACCTATGCTTCATAAGATCATTTAACATTATAGTTTGGATTTTTTTATTGTCTTTATTAAGAAAAATAAAACCATGTATTTTTTTAACTTTTTAATTATGGCCTATCAAACATTTTAAGAAACTTTCTATAGTTATTACATTTAGTGAATTCAGCTTCGAACCAAACTTCACACTTTAAGAAACTTTCTATAGTTCCCTAATTGTTATATTTAGGAATAAGATTTTTTTTTGACATAGTGTAACGTTCTTATAGTTCCCTAAAACAAAAAGCTTTATGATTTGAAATATTAATTATCTTCTCTAAATGCTTTTACCCTTATTGTGTGAATTTGCAATTTTTGTAGAATTCAACAAAATGCGTTTTGTAGTTCTAAGATGTGATCCAAGATTTAATCGGGTAACTGTTGAGTGGAAGACCGAGGTTTGGAAACCCTAGTTTCTTTCAATTTACTTTTGTGCTCTTTTAATGCATTTAGTTGATTTGTATACTAAAAGATGGAGTGGTTTATTTCCTGTTGAAATATTTTTCTAATTTTACTATACTATATTCTATGAGAAGAGATGTTGTATTGTTTACAAAGAAGCTGTTAACTATAATGGTAGAAATAGCATGCTGCTATCATTCTTGATATAAAAAAGAGCATGGTTTCATTTCTAAGTTAAAAATAACACGTTATTTTTATTTTTTAGGCAAAAATAACATTCCATTTTTATTTTAAACCAAAACTAGTATGCTATTTTCATTTGTGGAGCAAAAATAGGATGTTACTCTCGATGATGGCTCTTGGTTATGTTTCAGTGTTTCTGGATGACTTTAAATTTTATTAACAATATTCCTTTTTGTCTATATAATAATTATAAACATACCATCTGTGGTTTCCATGGGTTATAACCTAGTAGAAAAAAATATATGTCGACATGAAAAAACTGAGGTATAGTTGTTAAAACTATAAAAGTTGATAAATGTGTATCGATTTTAGTAGATATTGTCCATTTATTTATTATAAACTTTTATTTTATTTATGGTTATTTATATTTTAGATTAAAGTAAAATTTTGCTATAAACCTAATTAGATATTTTAAAATACGACATTTGTAAAAATTGAAAAAACAAATACAAAGCTCTATATTTTAGATGATTTTTTTAAAAATATAACTTATTGATAAAAAATAATTAGAAAAACAAATGACAAACAGAAAAATGTACTTTTATTATTTCTTCTTAAAGAAAAATAAAAATAAAAAGAAGAGAAAGGAAATGTAACTCAAGTATTTAGGGATGTTCGTTTGGATGGATCAGTTTGATCCGATCCAATCAAGTAAATCCAAATTGATTTCGGTTTTCAAAACATGGATCCGAATTGTCAAAACTAAATTCAAATCAGATCTGATCCGATCCAGTTACAATTCGGTTGAATCGGTTTTTATAATTCGGTTTTCAAAACCTAAACATTTTAAAGCGACATATAATTATAATATTATCCAACTTTACACAAGAAGCAAAAACAAATAATTTAGTTGTGATTTGAAATTTATAAACAACTAATAAAAAGATATATCTTATAGTTAAACATTTTATAGATATAAAACTTTTGAGAGAAAATGCATATTAATGTTTTTTATCGGGTGAAACAATTTGAACTTATTTAAAAAAATAAATTACAAAATTAATAAATAACAATAGATATATATTATAAATACATACATAATAAATCTTTATTCGGTTTTTTTGGACTATTCGGTTCTTATTTTATAAACCAAAACCAATCCGAAATCCAAAATAATAATTCGGTTTTGTTGAAAACCAATACAAAAATCCGAATATCCGAACCAAATAGTCCAATTGGATAATTCGGTTTTATCCAAATAGCGAACAACCCAAAGTCTACTTACAAGTTTTTGTTGGTGCTATCGTTACAGTTTAGCTTCTCTCTCCCCACCTACACCCTTTTGCTGCAATCCACATTACCACCACACACCCACATACACACACACACACACTATCTCTCTCTCTATCTCTCTCTCTCTCTCTCTCTCCCTCCCTCCCTCCCTCCCTCTCTCTCTCAAGCAGCAAGTTTGGCATTCAAAAGTCAAAATATACCTCTTGTACTTTGTCTCCAACCTCGAGCAAGCAATTTGTACTGATTCTTGAACATGGATGCCATATAAACCTCCAAAGAATTCATAAAAGATCCAACTTTATTCAATACCCGATACCTAAAACCAATCAAGAAAAAAATTTACGTGAAAAGTTGGGGTCAAACCAAGGCTCAAGAAAAATCAACTTTTTGTGACTAACTCAATACCCTCATATTGTTGCAGTTTTTTGATAAGAAATTCAAGATCCTCCCCGTATTCGATCTACATACAGAAAGAACACAAGAGTAAGCTTACGGTTATTTTGAATAGGATTAAGTTCAAAAAATAGCAACATATTTTCATTGATTTGTTTATTATAGCATCTACATTCTAGTAAGAATTAATGAATTAGTTTTGGCAAGTGAAACGGGTTTAAAAACAAAACATAAGAAACAGACTACACCACCCAATATACCTAGTGGGGTCCATGGAATTAGATAGGTTAATGCATGTAGATGATCTTTTCCTTTTATTAAATTCCCATCCAACCGCATTAGGCACATGATCTTGATCTTGCCATGTTGATTCAAATAAAAGTAAAAAAAAAAAAAAAAAAAAGACATTTCATATTACAAGAAACACTTGAAGACCATAATAGTCAATAATTTGACTTTTAAAAGAGCTTTTGTTACCCAATTTTGGCTGATCTACCTTGTGAAGGTTGGATCAGAGCTTCACCAACAAGGGATAAACCCAAATCAGCAAACCCATGGTTCTCACGATAGCATAAAAATTGAATCTTTTTCAGGTTCCATTTTGCAGAAATGAAGACAAGAAAGTTGCGAAGAGGCCATCTAGGGTTGTTTGGAAGATGACTAGGGTCATAGAAACCAAAGAGCATATGTCACCAAAAAAGAGAGCCTTTCAGAAGAAGATGAGTGGGGCATTTACGTCTTTTAGAAAGATAGATGTGTGTTCACCTTATGGCCTTCCTGTTAACAAGCTTCAAAGTCCTTTAGAGGTCTAATAGTAGCTTGTAAATTTGAAGAAATGTTGACCAAAAAGAAAGGCACACCTACAAAATTATGTCTTTTAAAAATTTTGAATCCAAGGTACTCATAAATATACATACATACATACAATACAGATGATTATAAAGATTTATTAAGAACAATTCATGGTGGCAAAAAGAAGTCTAAATGAGTCTACCTGCTGTTAAACTTGACATACGCCACTCATTAGAGGATGCAGACACAGATTCAACATGTATGCCATGAAAGTACAATGCTACATCTTTAAGTAATAAAAACACAAAGTTGATTTACACATATGGAAGAACAAAAGCAGCTCATGTGATTGTTATTGGAGAAACTGGATGTGAATCGTGTAATGACCATGAAATGATTGTTTGAAATCAATTAAGTGATGCATTAACTAATGTGAAGTTGTGAACAGATTGAAATCAATAAATTAAGTATAATCAATAAATTCAATGATACCAGTTGCTTCAATCGAAGCCTAATATACAAGGAAAACAAAAATCAATAGCAAAACTAGTAGATTTTGAGACCAAATAGACAAAACGGTGGCAACAGGGTACCAAATCGGCGTTCCAAAAACATAAAATTGGCGACCCAAACTCCAAATTGGCAATCCTAATCACATATTGGACCAATTCCGATCGCTAAAAATGCGTTCATTACCTTGATAATTGAAGAACTGAAGCAGGTCAAAACTTAGATTTCCGACGATTCCCATCGTTGACTCTCTTATTGTTCTTATCTAAGCAATCCGAAATCGAGACGTAAACATAAGTATCAAAGATATGAATTTCACCCCTTTAAACCTAATTTTCAATACCAAGAAGAAAATGGGTGGGTTTGATTCCTTGTTGCTAAGGATTCACGCATGTACGCCAACACCACCATCGGAATCGAGAATGCCATCTCCAAAATTGATAGGAAAGCACCTCTGTTCATCATCACTGGCGGATCCATCCCAATCTCCCTTTTCCCATCATTTCTCATAATAGAGAAACAAGAGGGGAGAATCGATTGCGAAGATGAAATATAGTAAGAAAGTAGAAAAGAACAAGGCGGGTTTTCAAAATTTTGGGGATTTCGTTTTCCCCCGTTATCTACTAAACGCACGTTTAATTGAAATTATAAAGCGACAGTCATAGAGGATTCACGTTTAAGATAAAACACCCTCTATGCTTTTAATTTTTTTTTTGAGACACAAATTTGAGGGCACGCGATAACGCGAGACCTAAATCCTTAATGTTTTTGGAGAGATGACGCTATTTTAAGGTCACCCACTTTTGCATATCATAAATCAATGCGTGTCATAAATCGCGTGTCATTAAAGGTCTGTTTTCTAGTAGTGAAAACCCGTTGAAAATAGAGCTCCTGCGGAGAAGTTATGCATTTTTTATGAAATCAGAAATCCTTGAACAAATCCGCTCATAAAGACCACTTGCACGACGCTCATGACACCCCCACGCAAATCATGAAACATGGAACCACATAAAAGGAGACATGTCTTCAAGGCCGACATATACACGGCGCGCTTCGACCTATTGTGCGGCACACTTTTGCTTTTTGGCACTATATAGAGCCTTTACATTTCAGACATTTTTCACACCAAAATTCCTCCGATTCTCTCTAGAATACTTTCTGGCTTTTATCCCTTTATTCCCTATTTCCTAGCTACTTTAGCGAGGCCTTGTGGAATCGAAGAGACATTGATTAGAAGCTCTCGGGTTAGAGTTCTGCACGCATAATTCCCATTTTTCGCAAGAAACTTTCTCTGTAAGTTAGGCTACACTTACTATGCTTTAAGTGTAACTTGTTGGAAGGTCACACCTTATGATTTGATGAACAAACACACGACACGAAGATAAATCAATGTTAGCGTCTACTAAATCTATAGTGCCAACGTATCAAGCATATCAACATCAGCTTACAGTTTAGTTATCTGATTGTAATATTTTGTATATTAGGTAATGATATATAGATAAGTATAGAATAGATCACATATCCGATATCTTTGTGATAATATTGGTTCTTCGTATAGATTAGACGCAATCCATTCAATCAATGGATATACATGTATAGATTAGTATATATACAACATTAGGGAAAACCCTAATGTTGTGATATTGGCTTTGTGTCAATCGTCTTTGTGACAAACCCGTCTTCTTGGTGAAAAAAAAAATTCTTTCTTGGTGAAAGAACAATTTGGAGAACTTTTGTGTTATTTACTTTCTATTTATTATTTTGCTTAGATAAGTTTTACATTTGTTATCCATACTTCAAGTGTATCCGATCGATATTGTAACACCAAAAAATTTTAAATTTATTTTATTCATTTTTATTTCATTAAAATGCACATTATTCCATATAAACATTTTATTTTTTTATTTTCAAAAATCATCAACAAGGTTTTCAGAACATTATGGAATTCCAGGTTCTGAATTCATCACTCTTTTCTCTTGTGTGTGTACAATCGAGCCGCCGCCTTCCCGCGATTCTGAAGAACCTAAAACACATAACACATAACACGGTAAGCACGAAGCTTAGTGAGTTCCCCAAAATACCACATTCAACACATACGCCACTCAAGGCTACAATATGACCCTCCAGTCAGTGTGTCTCAGCGGAACCCTTCAGTTCCGTATCGTTGGACCCTCCGGTCCGGACTGTATCGTTGGACCCTTCGGTCCGGTCTATATCGTTGGACCCTCCAGTCCGGTCTATAAACTCCGCATAGCATAAATCACAAAGACATGATGCATAGCATATCACATATAACATAATACTCAATGTAAGCACATAAGACCCTCCGGTCACACATAACTACCACTCAAGGTAACGTATAGTGAGGAGACTCACCTGCTACTGCCGACTGAAGAACAAGATCACGCTGCTCCAACCACCGTCACGAACCCCACCACTAAATCACCGAAACCAATAAATACCAATAATTACCAAATTACCCCTGGAAGTCAACTGGTCAACTCTTTGTCAAAGTCAAAGTCCTCAGTTAAAGTCAAACTTCCTGACTGACCCTACTCGCCGAGTCAGCCCGTTGACTCGTCGAGTCCCTCAACTTTGAAAACTCCCATATCGCAACCCAACTCGCCGAGTCGCCCCAAGACTCGTCGAGTCCCACGAACTTTGAGTCACTTCCTGCTCAACTCACCGAGTCGTCCCTTGTCTCACCGATTCACAACTCAACCAGGAAAGGTTAGGCCCTCACGACCAGACTCGCCGAGTACCACTAGCTCTTAACCCATACAGAGGCTTTCCAAGCCATGCAGGGTCTCAAATCCATAGATCTACTCTTCTACAAGCCATCCATCACGTAAGGTGGCAAACTTTACGTGATTCCAAAGAGATCTAAGCATAATATACTCTGGGGCTAGGGTTTGGGACAAAAGAACTTCACCAACAACTCTTGAGCATAGACTTTATGGCTTTCTGGATTATTAACAACCTAGATCTGAGGTAGCAACCTCAGATATTACACCAAACTTAAGATGGACCTCATCTATGCCACAAAAACCCCACAAATGATAGATCTAGATGCACAAAAGCTCAAACAGCAGATTGTTACCTCAAATGAAAACTCCAACTGATGGAAAAGCTAAATCCCTGCAAAGCCCCTTGCTCCAACCTTCTTGTTCTTCGATTTCTCCCCAAGATTCCCTCCACAAAGGCTCCAAATGCTCTCCAACTCTCTCACAACCGAAAGTTAGGGTTTCTGGACTTCAAGGGAGAGTAAGGAGGCTGGGGAGAGGGTATTATGTTCTTTATATAGGGCTCAACCCCCGGAATTAGGGTTTTCTCCACACAGCACCAACTCGCTGAGTCCACCCATGCGACTCGCCGAGTTGGTCACTTATCACGCGATCTGAGATGCGACTCGACTCGCCGAGTCTAACCATAGACTCGCCGAGTTGACCTTCTAATTTACACTTTTAGCCCTTCAACTCTACTTCTGAATTTCCGGGATATTACAGTTCTCCCCCACTTAAATTAGGCTTCGTCCTCGAAGCCTGCGGCAACACAACTCCAGAAACTACTCTCGCAATGCATCACCTGGCATTAACCAAACCAGGTTCCTCAAAACACTACCACCGAAACCCAAATCCTAACTCTTCTCCTGCGGTGTCCTGACCACCGCTTCATCCTCTGATACCCACATTTATCATCCGAGTGCCACTCCATGATAGTTCACTCATTCCAAATCACAACGATCGCTCGATCCTTACACAGCTAGACATCACCCCAGACCACCGGGTCCTGACCCGGTACCAAACTGCTATCCCTTTCCTTGATTAGCATAATCTTTATTGAATTCACTTCTGTGACTCATCCCGCTTTCAATCCGAATCCAACTCTTTCCTTTTCGTGCTGACAGGATGACCCTTCCTTCAGCTCCTGAACAACTCTCCTGAGCTCTCCTCTACAATCGCATACACATGCTGAGCCTGCTCTACATCCTCTGGTTGGAAAGACCCAACATACTGACAATACCATCAGACATCCCCATGACGAATTACCACTGTATACATAACCTCCTAATCACAACCATACTTAAATCCAAGGCTCTATCCTTGCATTTCTTCCGAACTCCTCTGGTTCTAAACCACCGAAGATTCTTCCGCAACCTCCACAGACACCCAACCCGGATGCGCTTCCATACCACTGGCACATACACAGTGTTCAACCACCATACTTTTAATCATCCATTCTCACTACTACTTTCACTTCCGTGAACCAACACTCCTCCCGGAGTTACATACCTTTCTCTTTCCTTACCCAAGGAAATCTACTTCTCAACCTTGCCACTTCAGACAAGTGCCATGGTGCTCACACTCCACTCTACACTATCCCTAGTAGAGTAACCGCTACTCCATGTATCATACTTGCTCTGAATCTGCTTGCAAGGACTCTCGGGTGCATGCACCACCTCTTCCCAGCAAATGTGGATCCGACACCTCCTCCTATACAACAGCTCAAAGGGTGGCATACCGATGCTCGAATGATGGCTATTGCTATAGGAAAACTCATAAAACCTCAACCCCATAGTTGAACCTCCACGGTTACCCCTAACATGATTCAGAATGTCTCACTAACTTCCTTCTCGTGTCAACTATCTCGGCCCAGTGACACACAAGTCACAAAATTCTCTTTACCTCATACGAAAACTACAATCCCGCCGAAGATCGACTCACTCCTGACACTTGACATCTATGGCTCAAGAATTTCGTGCAACTCACTGCACTATCCCAACCAAGCACTGAACCTCTGGTCTCAATTCCAGATGACAACTAACTTTTCAGAAGAGTACTCATCCTCTGAATCTAAAACCTCATATCGCCTTCCTGGTGCACTACGAAAATCAAACTCATCTCAAAAGTTTGATAAGTCCTCGGGTTGGACCACTCGCCCCAAGAACCACTCACTTCGGGACTGATGACTTGCAACCCACACTTAACTCACCCATCTACAACAACCACGATTCCAACCAATATAACCACCCCAGACAATTGAGATAACCATAATCTCGTCCCTGATTAGTGCTTTTTACGGCTCCCCATGGCATCACTACAATCTCTCTCGGATCCGTGAGTACTACGGCTCCCCGTAGTATCACTCCAACCTCTCTGATCCGTGAATACTACGGCTCCCCATAGCATCACTACAACCTATCTCTGATCCGTGAGTACCACGGCTCCCCGTAGCATCACTACAACCTCTCTCTCTGATCCGTGAGTACTACGGCTCCCCGTAGTATCACCACAACCTCTCTCTGATCCGTGAGTACTACGGTTCCCCGTAGTATCACCACAACCCCTCTCTAAGCCACTGAACTGCGGCTCCCCGTAGTCTTACCGCACCAGCCCTTACCTCTTCATAATCTCATTTTCACATAGACGCCACACCGCGATCGTGAACTCATGCCCTACGGACTGGCCATGCGTAGGTGTACACACCTACTCAAACTATGCACTGTTATTTCTGACAACATATTCAGATACTACAGGACACCATCACCACATCCCACGATGCCTTATCTCAATCATTGATCTCGCACTCACAGCATCATACACAGATACTGCCTCCCTTCATTAGAATCTCGAAAACGATCCCCATCTTGCAACACTTGCAACCTCGAAGTATTCGCTTTCCAGATTGAACACAGGACATCGCCATTAACTCGTAACTCGACTACAAGGACCCGAAATTTCACCCATTGCCGATCGCTACTCATACCATCTTACTCATACCGTCTCCGAAATTAACTAACAGACCAATTGTTGCTTTTCCGGGTGAGGAGATCACATTCTGGACATATACATGTGAACCTCTGTTGCTGCTCTCTGAACTCAAACTGTCTCGTCTTGGTTAACACACTGAAATTTTGACCCGAACAACCTCTCTGACCAATGGCCACCTGCCATAGAATCACTCATTCCTTCCTAATCATGCACGACAAGCATCATCTCACTTGCACCTCGCCCTATCCACCAATTTAGTCCTGAACCCATGAATCTGCCACATAATCACTGCAACCAAACCTCTAACTGCCTCTGCACAATTCTCAAATCCCTTCAGCAATTACCTGGTTCTCCCCCACTTAGGGTTTGAACCATCGCCAATGGGCGCACTTTCAATCCATCCACAGACTGCTTCATTTAATAACATCGCATCTATTCTTTGATTGAGCTACGCAACGCTTGATGATCTAGCAATACCAAATACTCCGAATCACAGACGAAGCCCTCATAACTTCTCCTCATTAATCATTCAGGACCTCAAAAAGATCACCACCAGTACTACTCCACGGCCTCCAATTTCTAGAACCAGAAACTCGATAGCTCATTCTCCTTCTCAAGAACGGAAACCACGTAACTCTCGCCATAAAAAGCGATGGTTCATCCATCAGCCGATGGCTTGACTCGAACCCTGCTTCTTCAACAACATCATCCCACGTATCCTTAAGCCATGCAGTTTCCACTGGCGCCTCACAATTAAAACCTCTTAAAACGAATCCCATTTCTCTTTCAAGCATACTCCCTCGAACTCGTTCAAATTGGCCCTCAAGCTGCATACTCTCTCATACCTGATCTCGGTATAATCAACACAATGGCATAACTGGTAGGACCAGTAACACTAATCATCGTAGCCATGGTTCTCGAACCATGACATCACTTCCCAACCTGCTTCCAAGCATGGTACTCAAACCATACAATCCCCTCTCATCTGCCACTGATCATGGTACTCAAACCATACGATCCTCTCTCATCTGCCACTTAGAATCCCAGGAACTTTCCATGTATCAAGTATGGGTCCTCTGCTTTTAGTAGTACGGGCCCATACTACCTGCCACATCTACCCATACTTTCCACATAAATCATTCCAGATCTCCTAAGTAGCTGCTCAACCTCCTCACTTACAATTTCCGCCCTGCTGGCCTCTCTTCCTGCGAATACTCTCCATTATCCGCCTACTCATCTAACAAGGATCACTTCCCAGGCTCTTCCTAGGTTCCCACACCTTCCTGCCATCAGCTGATGAAGAACTCCTAGTGATGCCAACCGTCTACCTCCTGAATATCGTCATATTCACTTAGTAGCTGACTCCCATCACCGAGAATTCCACAAAGCACGAAGCAAGTAGCATTCGGGCATCGAGTAGTCTCTTATCAACACGTATCACCACTCTAGGTTACAACTCCTCTTGCTACACTCGTAATCAAAGACGTCACCGAGCTCAAGCAACTCCACCCCTCGCGGGTATCCGACTACCTTCTCAAAAGGCTCTTCAAACGCTCATTTAGGTATCTCTCCTAGATTACTCCTCTGCTCAAATCCTTCTCTAAATAGGATTACTGCTGGATACTCATAATCCGCACATACATAAAAGCAATTTACAAATAATAGTAACTCCTAGGCTAAGGCATCACAAATCAGGCCACTCTAGAACTAAAATATGAAATACCTAGCCTACTCTCTAGCATATATAACATTTCACATACTATTTATAACACACAATGTAAGGGTATTTTTGGGAAATCACCGTTCAGGCGCTGGCTAATTGTACACACTGCTTGTTGTCTCTTTCTCTTATAAATTCTCTTACTCATTTTTAGAAAACCCATTTTTTTTTGAAAACCTTTTTCTCAATCCTCAGTTTGAGTCCGGACATACCCGAAGGTGTACCCGAATCCCTCAAACCAAGGCTCTGATACCAACTTGTAACACCGAAAAATTTTAAATTTATTTTATTCATTTTTATTTCATTAAAATGCACATTATTCCATATAAACATTTTATTTCTTTATTTTCAAAAATCATCAACAAGGTTTTCAGAACATTATGGAATTCCAGGATCTGAATTCATCACTCTTTTCTCTTGTGTGTGTACAATCGAGTCGCCGCCTTCCCGCGATTTTGAAGAACCTAAAACACATATCACATAACACGGTAAGCACGAAGCTTAGTGAGTTCCCCAAAATACCACATTCAACACATACGCTACTCAAGGCTACAATATGACCCTCCGGTCGGTGTGTCTCAGCGGAACCCTTCAGTTCCGTATCGTTGGACCCTCCGGTTCGGTCTGTATCGTTGGACCCTCCGGTCTGGTCTATATCGTTGGACCCTTCCGTCCGGTCTATAAACTCCGCATAGCATAAATCACAAAGACATGATGCATAGCATATCACATATAACATAATACTCAATGTAAGCACATAAGACCCTCTGGTCACACATAACTACCACTCAAGGTAACGTATAGTGAGGAGACTCACCTGCTACTGCCTACTGAAGAACAAGATCACGCTGCTCCAACCACCATCACGAACCCCACCACTGAATCAACGAAACCAATAAATACCAATAATTACCAAATTACCCCTGGAAGTCAACTGGTCAACTCTTTGTCAAAGTCAAAGTCCTCAATCAAAGTCAAACTTCCTGACTGACCCTACTCGCCGAGTCAGCCCGTTGACTTGTCGAGTCCCTCAACTCTGAAAACTCCCATATCGCGACCCAACTCGTAGAGTCGCCCCAAGACTCACCGAGTACCACGAACTCTGAGACACTTCCTGCTCAACTCACCGAGTCATCCCTTGACTCACCGATTCACAGCTCAACCAGCAAAGGTTAGGTCCTCACGACCAGACTCGCCGAGTCTAAGAACAGACTCGCCGAGTCCAAGGCTATTTTCAACCAGCTCACCGAGTTGTTCTTCCAACTCGTCGAGTTTCTGCCTATCTTCATACAACTCGCCGAGTACACCCATGTGACTCGCCGAGTACCACTAGCTCTTAACCCATACAGAGGCTTTCCAAGCCATCCAGGGTCTCAAATCCATAGATCTACTGTTCTACAAGCCATCCATTGCATAAAGTGGCAAACTTTACGTGAATGCAAAGAGATCTAAGCATAATATACTCTGGGGCTAGGGTTTGGGACAAAAGAACTTCACCAACAACTCTTGAGCATAGACTTTATGGCTTTCTAGATTATTAACAACCTAGATCTGAGGTAGCAACCTCAGATATTACACCAAACTTGAGATGGACCTCATCTATGCCACAAAAACCCCACAAATGATAGATCTAGATGCACAAAAGCTCAAACAGCAGATTGTTACCTCAAATGAAAGCTCCAACTGATGAAAAAGCTAAATCCCTGCAAATCCCCTTGCTCCAACCTTCTTGTTCTTCGATTTCTCCCCAAGATTCCCTCCACAAAGGCTCCAAATGCTCTCCAACTCTCTCACAACCGAAAGTTAGGGTTTTTGGACTTCAAGGGAGAGTAAAGAGGCTGGGGAGAGGGTATTATGTTCTTTATATAGGGCTCAACCCCTGGAATTAGGGTTTTCTCCACACAGCACCAACTCGCCGAGTCCACCCATGTGACTCGCCAAGTTGGTCACTTATCACGCGACCTGAGATGCGACTCGACTCGCCGAGTCTAACCATAGACTCGCCGAGTTGACCTTCTTATTTACACTTTTAGCCCTTCAACTCTACTTCTGAATTTTCGGGATGTTATAGATACGAACCTTCACTTGTATTTATGTTCATATTCATTGTTACAAATATGTATATAAGATTTATCAGTAATTCTAGTCATAATAGCGATTGATCTACTTATAGGAGAGGTGTCTATAATGGTCACATTGGCTTGGTTGTTGGATTTCAGAAAAGCTATATATTGAAATGATCTGGCCTCCTAACTGTCATGCATGGTTGATCATTATTTGATAGAACTCTCGGTATTCATTGAGATTAGTGATGGATCTGACTTTCATTGTCATATTGTCATAGGAACTGATTAGTTATAGCATTCTAGGTTAATATCTTTTAGACGCGTTACCTATTATGCCAGAAGGATATTTGTCAATCGTCAGAGTAATTATTCAATTGACTTATCTCACTATATCATGTGTTACAATATAGATCCATGTGTGTAAGGACATATGAGTTAATAGAATAGAGGCGATAAAATGGCCTCTATGTGCCCGTACATGCAGAACTTAATGTGTAGTCTCTATGTATGGTTATGTAGTTTGGGCAGGGCCCTTTATGTATGATTGGTCAGGGCCCATTAGGTAGCGATGGCCACGCCTATTGTGTAGTTTTGGCAGGGGGGTATTTGTATGCAGGTAAATGTATTATGATATATATGGTACATTAGGGAATGAACTAAGCCTAGCATTTACCTAGTTCTTTATAAATGCTTTTCTGGGATTCATGTGAAGGTCAATGTTTGACTGTACACACGTGCATTCGCTACATGTTTCCGCACAATGCAATCACACTCTGATATATATATATATATATATATATATATATATATATATATATATATATATATATATATATATATATTGAATAAGTAAAAATAAAAATTTTGGGTTAAAAATCAGGACGTTACAATTATCATAGAACACTTGCTTATTTAATCCGTCGTCAAAACAATGATTTGTTTGAAAGGTTATTGATTCATCAATATTTATGTGCTCCCATAAATTATCCTCATTCACTTATTCCACATTCACCTCGGTGCGTTGGCGGTTCAAAAACATCATTTGCTCGACTGCAATTACCCGATTCGCCAGATCTTCTATACTTGGTTTTCCACTTTGTCTTGCTCTTGCTTCGGATTGTCCACTAGAAGATAAACTAGATGATTTTTCGTCTTGCCTCTTAAAATGCTTCTCCAACTAAGATGGAACTGAAGTCGATTCAAATAATATGAAGATCTTGTCTCCTCTTCACTTGGTATCATCTTATGTCTAGGTTTACGTCCCTCCTAAAAAAAGTTATATATATATATATATATATATATATATATATATATATATATATATATATATATATATATATATGTGTGTGTGTGTGTGTGTGTGTGTGTGTGTGTGTATGTGTGTGTGTAACATTAGTATAAACTCCAAAAAAATATATTTTAGTAAATAAATAAATATATAAACCTTTCTAACATCGAAAATCTTTTTCACCTCGACCCATTTCAATTTTTTTATCACACTCCAACACTTCATCTGATGTGTATCTTTATTCCCACGCAACACATAATCACCTCTCGCAGTTGGAAACATATCATAATACATATCTATAATATTTCATAAACAACTAAGATACTTATTAACTTATATAAATATATATATACCCTGAATGATGCCGTAAATCCTGAAACCAAGTATTTGAAAAGTCGTCGATACTGGGGTAGTGATAAATGGTTATTGATTTTCTTTAAAGTATCCTAAAGATCATCGAAGGTGAAGTCCTACAAATAACTACCCCAACGAAAACTACAATATAATACTTTTAATTAGAACAAACTTTACTATACAAAAAAATAACATTTCAAATTTCATAATTTATACTTATTCTAGTCATTCAAGTTCTCAGCTTAAAAAACCAGTCTTGTTGTACAAGATCATTTGTTTCTTTCCCCAAAACCCTTGACACAAAACGTATATGATACATGCTCTCACAACATCATCGTCATTAGCAACTAAGAAGGGGTCGTTTAATATGAAACTTTTTAAATTAGTTATTGTCACGAAACTATTTGTTTCTTTTGGAAAGAGACGTTCCCCCAACAAACACCTTTTTTTTACTACCGCTATGCTTTTTTTTTCGAACATTTTTTTCCTATTGGTTTTGGATAAAAGACAAAATTAAATCTAGTGATCAGAAAAAACTCTTTAGGGCTATAAACACTTTTGTGGAATACCGATTTTAGAATACAATCGCTTTATGCCATTTGGAGATAATATTGTGTTTGACCGTATCAGACGAAGAAACATTTTGTGGAATAGAAATTCGTCCCCTTATAGTGAAGGGACGTCCAAAATATAACCAAAAACTATCATTTTAAATGCTTCATATCGGGTACCCTTCAATTATTCAAATGTTTCCCATATATTTCAACTCGATCCTTTAAGATTAACCATAACTTTAATATTTGTACACCCGTGTTGAAATAAAACAAGATATTAAAATGATATATTTTTTTCAATAACACATTAAATGCATCACACAACTCCAACAACAGCACAAGCGGTAATAACTTTAACAAAACTTATTATAAGGAAAGTGAGTTGCTATTTTTAACTATACTAAAAATTTGAAAACTGTAAAAAAAACATATAAATATGACATTTCAATTGCAAAGCAATTCATACTTTACGTAAATCTACAATATAGACTATGAAATGCATCGTAAATAAGATTTACACAACAAGTTTATTTTTAGTTTTTCAACATAATTGCATCCACAAATTAACTACACATAACAAGTTTATTTTATTTGGCTTGCTGCTTCAAATTTTCGAAACCGTAATGAATGGTTCGGCTTATGGTTTGAAAATTTTTTAAACCGTATAAAACCGTACCGGACCGTAGTATATATATATATATATATATATATATATATATATATATATATATATATATATATATATATATATATATATATATATATATATATATATATAACCATTAAAACAATGTCATTTTGATAGAAAAAATAACAAGTTTCTTTTTATTCATTTGTTGCATCTAAATTCATTTTTTTCTAGTTTCCTAATGTAACCATGTCATATTTTGATTGTATGTTTTTTTTTATTAAACCTTCAGGTATTTATATCATATTATCATGTGTGATATTTTAAGTAACTCTTGTATAAATGTTTAATGGTTTTATTTTAGTGATAAATCGTGACTAAAGTAGTTGTTTCTTTTAGTCCACCAATGTTTATCTTTTATGTTAATTGTGAATGATTCAATTTGGTTCGTTCTTAATTTTATTTGAAAAATCCTAGTCCAATGAACCCGACTTAAATGAGCGTAAAAAGCCCAAACTGTGAAACCAAACCGGAGCCAAACCGTTAGTAACGGTTTGGTTTGGCTCGGTTTTAATTATCAATGGTTTGACTTTGGTTTTCGATTGACAAAAACCGTTACTAACGGTTTGACTTTGGTTTAACATAAAAACCGAAAAAACCGGACCGTGAACACCTCTAATTATATTTGCATCATACTAGCATGAGAAATCAACTACGAAATGCGAAATGCATTGTCTATCATATTCGCATAATAATAGCATCATAATCAATTCCATAACAATAGCATCCTATGAAATGCAAAGGCACAACTTAAAGATGAATCAAAAATCAATTTTATAATACAAATCATATTTATATCACAATTCTGTAATATATTTGCATAACACTTGCATCAAAAATCGTTTATTACCAATATAATCTATGAAAACCGAATATACAACCTCACAATGCATGATTTATGCATTACATACCTGTACCATCACAGATCTTCAATATACTAACAATACCATGTATGAAATGTTCTCAAAACTGCAATGCTACTTATGAAATGCTCTAAATATCGTATATAATTCATAATTCTAGAAAAATCGGAGAGGCAACCCCTTCAGTTTTACCCAACAAAAAAACTAGAAAAATGAGTGCTAAAAATAGGTAGGTTCGCAAATGGCCCCTTCTGTTCCCAGATGGACCTTTCCATCTAAACGTACCACATTCGATGCACATGCTTGCTTTAAACATTTGTACATTCGTAGGTATGGATGAGCAATCGCAGATGGCCATTATCCATCTACGATTTTAATGGCTAAAATTGCAATTGTTGTTGTTGTTGTTTTTTTTATTTTTTTTATTTTTTTATTTTCTACAAAGTGATTAGCAAAAATGACTATTTTTGTAATTTTCTTTACATATAAAAGATGTGTTTTGGTTTAAAGGTTAAGGGTGTGTGATTTGAACATGAAGATTTATATGCATTTGTTTGTTATTTTAGATAAAATTGTATCTAATAAGTTAGGTTAAAAGGTTGGCTGTGTTGTTAATAATAATAATAATAATAATAATAATAATAATAATAATAATAATAATAATATTTACAAATGGGCTGAAAATATGGTATTTGAGTTAGGGTTTTATGTTTTAAAAATGGACTGAAATTTTAAGGTGGGCTTACTTTTAATGAATTTTTAAAATAGTCGTTTTCTAATATCTATTAAATAAAAGCGAAATATTGATTATTACTTAATTATTAATAAATGCTTTTTAATCATTAATATTAATTAGTATAATTATGGTATTTGACTAAGGGTGTTTTTCTAGCATGGGTTGTTTTTTTAGTAAATAGGGGTGTGTTTTTACATGTAACTAGATTAAACTCACATAACTAGATTAAACTCGTAATTTTACATGTAATTAATGTTCTCATTCTAAAAACGATTAGTGTGAGAGATCGACTACAATTGTCAATAAACCATGAAATAATGACTAAATTTACACATAAACCTTATGGGACCGAACTTGAAATCCCAACACCAAGAAGTCCACACGTGATATTAATACCTTATGAAGCTAATTCATTGAGATTGCGTACATTTTAGGCTACTTAAAGAAGACGATGTCATTGAATAAGCCTTAGCGACTTGTGGGTTTGGAAATAATTAGGTAGTAACCGAAACTTGATTCTATTTAAGTCTGCTGATGCCAACTTAGTATCCACGTAGACTTCACCTCAAAATACTTCATGCAAGTAATGGTAACTGAGATAATATTCAAAATTAATTTTAATTACAAGTATTTTGGGCTTTATTGTTCCAAAAAAAAAAATCATAGATTAATTGTAAATAATATTAAAATATAAGGATAATATTTGAAGTTTTTTATGGGATTTTCCACATGATAAAAAAAAGTACACGACCATGAGTCGTCTCAAGGAGCTTTTCAGAATCTAAAAACATAACAAGAAACTCAAGATATGAAAAGATAAGCAACTTTAATGAAATGATAGTTTATTACTATAAAACACCAATGACGATATTACATTACATTCATAATTAATAACACCACAAACAAACAGAAGAATTTTGGACCACGTATAACATTTTACATCATCATCTCCACCCACCTGGCATCAACCCACAAGGATCGATCGATGCTGTTTTATTTTAACAGAGTATTACACAAACCAAGAATACCAAAAAAAAAAAAAAAAACAAATATTTATGAGCAAATTGAAAGCTGCAAAATACACCATGCTTTTCTTCTCTTTCTTTCTTTCTTGAATGTTGAATCATTCACGGATCTTTAATCTCCCTCACTTGCAAAGGGATACGAGAACACGGCGTGGTGGCGTTATGAGTGGCTTGCGGCTGTGAAGAACCATCAAATTATTAACAAGCATAACATCACCTTTCTTCCAAGGAATCGCAACACACTCTTCATCCAAAATTCTCAAACAGTCTGCCATGGCTTCATCCGAAAGAGGTTCACCATTTCCAATCTCAATAGATCTATTCGGATCATAGAGTTCAGGGTTCGCTGGGCCTCCATAACTATTTGCCAGACTATTGAACCATGTTTTCCGTTGACTTCCCTTGTCAAACTTCACCGCCGGCACCGGACCGGTGATAGTTCTTACAGAATTATTCTCCAGCCATTCCAACTTTGTTCCTTGCTTCTCCGCCCTATAATGGATCAACATAAACTTAAATTCGAGATCTTAAATTTCTTTCTTGCGTTAATAAATTATTATAATGGTTAATGGAGAGAAATGCAAACCTTTCTTCTGCTACTTTCTTGTCGGTGGTCATGTACGCCGACTTCCACCCGCTGCCGGTGAAGGATGACTGTTGGTTATCGTCTGTCATTATTTTTGTATAAATGACTCCATGCTCCTCTAGTTTTGCAACGAACTCTGGGTGCTTCTCTTTCATCTTATCATATATGATATGGCTTAAAACTATTGGAGTTTCTCCTCCAGCTAGTGGTGCTTCTTCACAAAAGAAAAATAACTTCGATGGGTAGTCTGGAACCTGTTTCAAATTAAAGATAAATTAAGCTCAAGATTAGTAACAAATATTCCACAAGTTTTAAATTTTAATCAATATGACTGCGTATCTTGCATGAATTAATCACGTCTTGTTTGTGCATCATGATACTACAAATCTAAGAAAGTGAGAATTAATTAATGAAGTTGGATGGATAAGGAATTTACATAGGCCATCTCGTGGTGGAAAGGAATTGTCTTATCTTGAGGAGCTTCGTTGGTGGTGTAAACCCGGCCGAGAATTTGGGTTCTAGGGGCTCGGCCACCGACATAGAAGGCTTCGGGGAAGCCAAAAGCTTCGACAATGTCATTGAAGTCGGAAGTGGAGGTAACAGGGAAGCCTCGGAAGAGGATAGCACCTCTTTTCTGGAGAAGAGACTCCAGCCATGGCTTGTGAGCTTTAATCGCTTCTTCAAACCCACTGAGTTTTGCTTTTGTAGTAAAATCAGTGTTGGAGATTGGGGTTAACACCGCCGGGAAGAGAGCACCATCGCCGTCGGGTTTTTGTTGAGGTAATTCTATTTCTCTAAAGAATTTGCCGGAACCCATTTCGATTGTGTGTTTGTGTTTGGGGTGCAGTGGAGTGGGATACTTGGCATGCATCGTACATTGGGCTATATATAGGGATGATCATGAAATTTACGCGTGTGATGCTTAAGAAATGAACATGTTTTTAACTAATAATATAGAAAATCATCATTTTCATAAATAGTCACCAACAAATTATGCAAGTTCCGTACTATAAAAACCTTAAACAATTTTTTTTTAAATGTATTTTATTAAGAAATTATTCACACCTTGAAAAATACAAAAATGTTATACATGGTTTTAAAAAAAATATGTTTGTTCCTTAAATTTTTCTTTAAAGTATATTCTGTGTAATTTGAAATTTTTTAATAAGTTGTACTTATGGCTAACATTGTATATTTTTGTTTGTTAAGTTTGAACATGTGACAGTGAAATCGTCTTTTATGAATCACATGAATCATTTTTTAAAATTATGTAATTGATATCTATATGTTTGGGATATGATATGCGTTTATTTAACTATGTATTTTATATCATTATTTTAATATAGTTGAGTAAAAATGTTATCTTTTAAGATATATAATATTAAATATGCTTTCAAATGTTCAATTACAGTTAAAATTGGAGCTGAGATGCAAAATGGGGACACCGAAGTTGAAAAAGACACAAAATGAATGTTGCTGGACAGATTGACACATCTTTAGTATTTTGGTCATATCTAAGCACTCGTAACCCCGATTGAAGGGTTTCAAGATGTTTAGAAAACTAGACAATTTTCAGACAACTTCGTGTTGGTGCCAAATTCGGATTCCCAGTTCCTATGTTGTGGCAAAGGCATTTTTGGGACGAGGTGAATCAAAAATTTGCGTACGTGACGAAAACCTAATGTCACAGTTTGACAAGTCTTTTTCCACTCCATGGCGATGCTGAAACATATAAATTGAGTCCAAAAATTAACCCGAATGACATATCTTACAAAATCATTTGGTTTCTGCAAAAATAAACCCCCAAACTGCGATTTTGAAGGTTTAGAAGGCAGCTGGAGGGCCATTAAACTCATATGGAGCAAAGATTTGAATGATTCAAGGGCAGATTCGTGATGAGAAACTTTTGGCTTTGATTTTCTGATCACGATTAGTATTCCAATTGTGTTTCTTTTGTTTTTTTATTTTCTGAATTTATGTGTTAAAACCTTTTGCTTTTGTTTGGAGTAGATGAATATCGATATATGCGTTGAAATAAATAATTTGGGTTTTGTTAGTTTTGTTATTAATTGTGTTTGATTGATTGCATCACCTATGATGTTAAAGTTATGATTTTTATTGTTTGCAACTGAGTTATGTATAGTTTAGAAGAACAATCTGATTACATCGACTTGAATATTAACTGTTTTATCACTATAGACTTTAGTTACTAGAGATCGAACAAATCATAGGGTTATGTGATATTAATTGGTAATTTTTACTGTGTTAGAGAGTTTATGTACCTATTCTATGTTTCAATTGATTGTCACGACCATTGATGAGAAATCACTAGGTCATATATTTCATATTCCGAATATATATTAAATTAATCATGTATTCCCTAATTACATGATCATGGTGTTAGTTGTTCAGTAATTATTAGTAGTAGAAAATCCGATCAAGATAACTCGTCACATTAGAATTTGGTAACCAACTAACAAATTCATCGGACAATTAACGAATTTAACCATGATTTTAAGAAGTAATCCAATTTAAACCAATGTATCAGAGGTGATTCGTTTCTAATCAGTTTATCTAGTTTGTTAGTTATTGATAACTTAAGATTTAATAATCAAAACACCTTTTTATTGCTTTCTTTTATTTGGAATAACCTATAATAGAAAATTCTATTATTAATTCAATACCGTTCCCCTTGAGTTCGACACCAAATCTTATCAAAATCTATACTATACTCGATCAGGTTCACTGCCAGTAAGGTGTTGGTGTAGATGTGATACACTAGGAATTATAAATGAAAAACTAGTGCATTAAAATACACATCAAGTTTTTGAAGCCGTTGCCGATAAATGGTTTTCACTTAATTTAGTTTATTTGATTTTTCGTTATTTGTTTTTACATTTTTAGTTTTATTTTTATTTTCTTTGATAACATGCCACTTGTTGGGAAGGTTTTTGGTATCTACAGGAATTCATGATCATACACATTCTTTGGGTTTTCCTTTTGCCTGGGATTCACGATTACAAACTACTAGGGAATTCTTAACTTGTTTAGCCTACTACTTTGGTGATTTGTCAAACTCAATCCATGAGATGTGGTATAGAAAGACGTATCACGGTGGTTAAGTGGAAGATCGAACTTTTGCTAATCTTTACTAGTTGGGTCAACATTTATTCTACTTATTAGTTAATGGTGTAAAGAAAACAAAGGAAATAGCCTAACGGGTCCCGAAAGTTTTTGTTTGCACAAACCACTTATTGCATGCAAGAGATTTACTCAATAATTGTATCTTGATTCCGACGAAGGCAAGTGATTATGATATCGTTTTTAGTTATTTTAGTTTGGTAGTTTTAAGTTTTAGCTATTTTAGTATGGTTTTACTTTTATTTTGTTATTTTTAGTTTGTTCAAATTTGTTCTCTATGTTGATTCTCCTTGATGTTTTAGATCTTTGTAGAATTATATTTTCGTTCAGATGCTTTCAGTAATTTGAACAATTCAGACTAACTGTGATTTCATCACGAGAGATACTTCAAGAGAGGCGTTACATCACATAAGTGTGGGGTCACTTACCCACACCAGATAGGGATCGAGACTTTATTAAAGTCAATTACTGGAGGGAAGAGCATCTACGAGAGAAAATATGAGTGCTTGGCCAACACAACTCGAGTTGATTTTTATTCACGAGAGGCATTGCATCACATAAGTGTAGGATCACTTACCCACACAAGATAGGTACCGAGACTTTACTAAAGTCCATTACTAGAGGGAAGAGCATATATGAGATATTATACGAGTGTTTGGCTGACACCAATATAGTTGCTTTTTATTCAGTTTTTGTGATGTGGTCTATGTACATCTATAATGCGGTAAAATCTTTTTGCTTAATGAAGTCCTTACATGAGTAGAAAAGAACATCATATCCATTTTTTAGTTTCATTAAAAATCTAAAGCATTATCATTCTAACGCACATTTCGAAGCAACCCACTACAGTCGATTTCGTTATCATGACTAAATTCCTAAGGCAAGTTCGTTTATTTTCTCTCTCTTTACTATATATAATTTAATTGTTATTATATGCAATGAGAACATTGTATAATTTAGGTGTGGGGTATGGGGATTGCAAAAAGAAAAATAAGCATTGTTGATTTTTAAAAAACACTTATGCTAGAAAAAATGAAATAATAAAGAACTAAAACATGGTCTAACATAAAATATCTAGTAAATTTTAAAATGTAGTTTTGATATTATTGCATTAAGACTAAGTTTGCTAATGTTGTGTGAGAGAATTTGATGAGAATTCTAAAGCTTAGTTGAACAAATATGTAATAATATATTTGTAGCTTCCAAGTTTTAGTTAAATTAACAGACAGTGTGAACTTATGTAGTTTGAGAGACAATATATGTTTTGCATTGTGAATATCTAGACAAAATAAAAAACATATCAGTCGATAATTTTTCTCTTGTGTCCTTTCTGTTAAAATAGAGTGAGTCAAGTTCCAAGTTTATTTGTTTTAATTTTCGCTTCGAATATATATATATATATATATATATATATATATATATATATATATATATATATATATATATATATTAAATAAGTAACAGTTTAGGAGTTGAGTAAATATGTGGCCTTTGAAACTTAGTAAGTATTCCCTCGAGGATATTTATATATATATATATATATATATATATATATATATATATATATATATATATATATATAATTATAAAAGAAAGGATTAACAGTTTAGGAGTTGAGTAAATATGTGGCCTTTGAAACTTAGTAAGTATTCCCTCGAGGATATATATATATATATATATATATATATATATATATATATATATATATATATATATATATATATATATATATATAATTATAAAAGAAAGGATGGATGGGGAAGAAAGTCGTTACATTGGTTTCATCGAAAGCCATGAACTCCATTAGTGGCCCAAGAGATTCTGAAGTATTGTTTGTTTTTTTATATGTGAAAGGTTAAATTGAATTATTGCGAAAAGATAAATTAAAAAAAATAGTGGAAAAGTTGTAAAAATACGGAAAAAAATGTGTAAAAGATAAAAAGTTTCATGAAAATAATATTGTGTTGTAATAAATTTAGTTATAATTTTAGGAAAACTATTTTATATAGTATTTTCCTTTTTAAAGTTTAGTCATTTGGAATTTGAAATTAACTTTTGAAATGAAAGGGCTCAATAAAAGAGTATAAGTGTTAGGAATGCAAAAAATGAATATTGTTCAAATTAAGTGGGGATCGTATATGAGGATTGTGAGTATTTAGGGTTTGCGAAGTACTTAGGATTTCTTTAGATAAAAATATATGCATTGATAAGTGAAACATAATTGGCGAATTCCATATGGGTTATTCTGTGTGATTTTGGTGATCAAAGTTTTGATGTGGTGGTATTAAAATGAAATCATAATGAACCTAGTTTTGCATGGGGACAAGAAATAGAAATGCATGGGGTATTTTGATATGACCTTATTTAATTATGTATATTAGGCCATTACCCTAATATATTTGAGAAAAAATGTTATATTTTGATAAATATGATACTTAATATGCTTTGAAATATTCAATTACAGTTAAAATTGGAGTTGTGATGCAAAATGAGGAGAACATAGCTGAACATGACACAAAAGGCATGTTGCTAGACATATTGACCTCTCTTCAGTGTTTTGGTCATATCTAATGACTCGTAATTTTGATTGAGCAGATTCAAGATATTATGCAAACTAGACAAAATTTTGGATGATTTTCATGTTTGTGCCAAATTCGGATTCCCAGTTCCCACGCTGTGGCAAATGCATTTTCCTGACATGGTGAATAAAAAAAATTGTGTATGTAACGGAAACCCGATGCCATGACGTTACAAGTCTTTTTCCACGTTGTAGCGATGTTGAAACCTATAAATAGAGTCAAAAATTAACCCTAATGACTTATCTTACAACCTCATTCTGTTTCTATGAATATAAACCCCCAAGCTACGATTCTGAGGGTTTAGAAAGCGATCAGAGGGCCGTTAAACTGATATGGAGCGAAGATCTGAAGGATTTGAGAGCGGATTTGTGATAGGAAATCTTTTGGTTTTAATTTTCTTATTACAATTAGCATTCCAATTATGTTCCTTCTGTGTTTTACTTTCTTAATTAAGGTGTTAAAACCTTTTTCTTTTGTTTGGAGTAGATGAATCTCGATAATATGCAATGAAATCAATAATTTGGGTTTTATTAGTTTGATTATTAATTGTTTTTGATTTATCGCATTACCTATCATGTTAATGTTTCGATTGACTATAAACTTTTATGTGCTCTCTAATTACATGATTATGGTGTTAGTTGTTCATTAATTATTAGTACTAGAAAATCCGATCAAGATAAATCATCACATTAGAATTCGGTAACCAACTAATAAATCCATTATACGGTTAACAAATTTAAGCATGATTTTAAGAAGTAATTCAATCTAAACCAATGTACCTGAAGTGATTAATTTCAAATCAGCTTATCTAGTTTGTTAGTTATTGATAACTTAAGATTTAATAATCAAAACTCCATTTTATTGCTTTCTTTTATTTGGAATAACCTATAATCAAAATTTCTAATATTAATTCACTACTTTTCCCCTTAAGTTTGACACCCTTGCTTAACAAAACTATACTATACTCGGTTAGGTTCATTGCTTGTAAGGTGTTGGTTTAGATGTGATATACTAGGAATTATAAATGAAAGACTAGTGCATTAAAATACACATCAAGTTTTTGGCGCCGTGGCCGGGAAACGAATTCAGTTAATTTAGTTTATTTGATTATTTGTTATTTTTTTTCTACATTTTTATATTTATTTTTATTTTCTTTGATAACATGTCACTTTTCGGGACGGTTTTTGGTATCTGTAGGAATTCGTGATCATATGCATTGTCCGTTTTTTTTTTTTTGCATGGGTATCAAGACTGCAAGCTATTAGAGAATTCTTGACTTGTTCAGCCTACTACTTTGATGATTTATCCAACTCAATCCATGAGACAAAGTATAGAAAGACGTATCGCGGTGGTTAAGTTGAAGATCGAACTCTTGTTGTTCTTGACTAGTTGGGTAAACTTTTGTTCTGCTTATTATTTAATGGTCCTAAGAAAGAAAAGGAAATAGGCTAATGGGTCCCAGAAGTTTTTGTTTTCACAAACCACTTCTTGCATGCAAGAGATTGAATCAACAATTGTACCATGATTCCCACGAAGACAAGTGATTGTGATATCCTTTTTAGTTATTTTGGTTTGACAGTTTTAAGTTTTAGTTATTTTAGTGCGTTTTCTCCATGTTGATGCACTTTCATGTTTTAGATCTATACAAAATTATCTTGACCATTATATACTTTCATTAATTTCAGCAATTAGGACCAAGTGCGATTTCATCACGAGAGGTGTTGCATCACATAAGTGTGGGGTCACTTACCCATATGAGAGAGGGATTGGGACATTTTAAATTCCATTACTAGAGGGAAGAGCATCTACAAGAGACGATACAAGTGTTTGGCCAACACGACTCAAGTTGTTTTTTATTCAGTTTCTGCGTCGTGCTCTATGCATATCTACAACACGGCAACATCTTGTTACGCAATGAAACTTCCCGAGAAAGTATTCCTAGATTTTATATTTTCTACTGTTCTACGATGTTTTCGTAAATCGTTTCGGGCACCAAGTCCTGACATGAGCAGAAAAGAACATCAGATCCATTTTTCAGTTCTGTAAAAATCTGAAGCATTATAATTCCAACAAACATTTCGAACCAACCCACTACATTCGATTTCATTCTCACGATTACATTTCCAATGTGAGTTCGTTCATTTTCCCCGCTTTTAATGTATATTTTTTAATTGTTATTATATACAATGAGTGCATTGTATAATTTGGTTGTGGGGTATGGGGAATTGAAAAAGGATAACAAGCATGCTAGATTTAAAAAAATATGCTAGAAAAAATGAATTAATAAAGAGTTCAAAATGGTCTAACATAAAATATCTAGTAAATTTTAAAATTTTGTTTTGATATTATTGCGTTAGGACTAAGTTTGCTAGTGTGGTGTGGGATAATTTTGATGAGAATTCTAAAATTTAGTGGAACCGATATGTTATAATATATTTGTAGCTTCCCAATACTAGTGAAATCATTAGACAAAAACACGAACTTGTGTAGTTTGGGTTCTATGGAAAAGAAAAAAAACCCTAAAAATCATAAAAATGCATAAAAAATATGTAGAGATCACAAAAAAAATTTTGAATTTTTTCTTTTATAAAAAATCACAAGTTTTTGTTAAAATTCACTGAAAAAAATTAAAAAACCATTTTTTTAGTAAAAAAAAAATCCGCTGATTTTATATAAAAAGCTGAGATTTTTTCAAAAAAAAGTTTTGTGATCTCTAAGTATTTTTTTATGTATTTTTATGATTTTTAGGATTTTTTTTGTTTTCCAAATAACTCTTCCATATATATATATATATATATATATATATATATATATATATATATATATATATATATATATATATATATATATATATATATAATAAGTAACAGTTTATGGGTGGAGTCAAAATCTGTGGTCTTTAAAACTCGGTATGTATTCCCTTGGGGATATTTATAACTATCCACCTAATTGTAAAAACTTGGATGGATAGAAAGAAAGTCATTACATGGATTTCTTCCAAAGTCATGGACTCAAGTAGTAGCCTAAGAGATTCCGAGTGTCCTAAATAATTTTCTAGAAATATACGAACTATAGTATTAATAAAAATGAAATTAGTATTGTTTGCTAGTTTATATGTGAAAACTAAAATTGAAATATTGCGAAAAGATTAAAAAAAAAAAGTGAAAAAAGTTGTTTAGAAATGAAAAATAGTGAAAAAGAGAAAAAGTTCCACAAAATAATAGTGTGTTGCAATAAATTTAGCTATAATTTTAGGACAACTATTTTATACAATATTTTCTTCTTAAAGTTTAGTCAATTGGAATTTGGCAATAACTTTTGAAACGAAAACGGTAAATAAAAGAGAATAGGTGGTATGAATGCAAAAATAAATATTGATCAAAATAAGTAGGGATCATTTATGAGGATTATGAGTATTTAGGACTCGGGAAGTACTTAAGATTTTTTTGACACAAATATATGCATTAATAGGGAGACATAATTGGTGAATTCAAATTGGGTTATTCTGTGTGATGTTGGTGAGCAAAGTTTTGATGTGGCAGTATTAAAATGAAATCATAATCAATATAGTTTTGCTTTGTGACATGCAAAAGAGTTGTGTGTGGTATTTTGATATGACCTTATTTAACTATGTATTTTAGGCCATACTGAGGGTTTTATTTCGTTCTACTGAGGGTTCTATGTGAAAAGGAAATTATGACTTAACATATGCCAAATCAATTTTTAGAGTGCCACAAAAAGCATTCCTTTCATCTTTCATACAGTAAAAAAGGATTAACCAACGGAAAGAATCCACCAAAGAGGAAATCCACTAAAGGGGAAAGAAGCTTATCTAGAGGCATGAAGATCAATGCCTCACATTATGGATCTGTTTATGGATCTCATGATGAATTAAAAACAAATTATGCATCCACTGTGACAAATGGTTAGGAATATGATATTGATGTACAAGATTTATTTATAGAATGCATTTAGGTATCATTTTAGATTTTAGGTGGTTTTGTATGTTTTTGTTTATATTTATGTGTTATTTTACTATAAAATTAGTTGCACTTTTGTCATAGAAAAATTTATATGCACTATCAAACGACCCTTAAAATATCTTTTGTGTTTTTAGCCATATCTAATGACTCGTAACTCCGATTGAGGAGATTTAAAATGTTCTGGAAAAAAAAATTGGACGACTTTCGTGTTTGTGCCAAATTCGGATTCCCAGTTCCCACGTCGTGGTAAAGGCATTTCCATGACATGGTTAATAAAAAATTTGTGCATGTAATAGAAACCCGATGCCACAACATTACAAGTATTTTGCCATGATATGGTGATGCCGAAACCTATAAAAGAGCCAAAAATTAACCCTAATGACTTATACTAAAAGCCCATTCAGTTTCTACAAAAATAAACCCCCCGTGTTGTGATTTTAAGGTTCTAAAAGTCAGCCGAAGGGCTGTTAAACTGATATAGAGTGAAGATCTGAAGGATTCGAGAGCGGCTTCATGATGGGAATCTTTCGATTTTGTTATTTTTATCACGATTAGTATTCCATTTGTGTTCCTTTAGTCTTTTACTTTCTAAATTTAGGTGTTAAAACCTTTTCCTTTTGTTTAGAGTAGATGAATCCTGATATTATGCACTGAATTCAATAATTCAGGTTTTATTAGTTTGGTTATTAATTTTCGTTGATTGATCAAATCATCTATCATGTTAAAGTATTGATTTTTGTTGCTTACAACTGAGTTATGTGTAGTTTAGATGAACAGTCTAATTACATTGACTTGAACCTTAACTGTTTTATGTCTATAAACTTTTAGGACTGGAGATCGAACAAATCCTAGGGTTAGTTCATATTAATTGATGATTTAGACTGTTTTTGGGAGGCTAGATATCCATTGTATGTTTTGATTGATTTTCATGACCATTGATGAGAAATCAATAGATCACAACTTTCATATGCCGAATATATAGTAAATTAATTATGTGTTCGTTAATTACATGATCATAATGTTAGTTGTCTATTAATTATTAGTACTAGCAAATCCGATCAAGATAATTGAAGACATTAGAATTTGGTAACCAGCTAATAAATCCATTGCACGGTTAACGAATTTAACCATGATGTTAAGAAGTAATACAATCCAAACCAAAGTAATTGAAATGATTCGTTTCAATTAGTTTATCTAGTTTGTTAGTTATTGATAACTTAACATTTAATAATCAAACCCCCTATTTTATTGATTTTTTTTTATTTGGACCAACCTATAATAAAAAATTCTAATCTTAATTCAATACCTTTCCTCTTGAGTTCGACACCCTTGCTTTTCAAAACTATATTATACTCGATCGGGTTCGCTGCCTGTATGGTGTTGGTTTAGAAGTGATAGACTAAGCATTGTAAATGAAAAACTAGTGGATTAAAATACACATCAGGATCACTGATGTATGTGAGAAAATGATATGTGTTTATGTGGAATGGGGACTTGATTTTGGGAAAGAATTCAAGGAGATGTTTCATATAAGGAACTAGGTTTGCTTAAATGTGTCGGTGGATGGATGGAATAGATTAGCGAACACATCAGCGGAATGTAGGCGAGCACCTCGACATAGTCCGCGAGGTGAAGGAGATCGATAGTGGTGTGGGTGTTTTTGTTGGGTTTATATTCAAAAATAGTCTCAAAACTACAAGTTTTGAAACAAAAAGATTTTTAAACAATATCATAAAAACAGTTTTATTTCCCAAATAAATGATCATTATGCAAGGCATTGAAACATAAAATCAACCATAGAAATAAAATATTACAACCTATGTAAACATTGATTCTCATGGGAGATTGGAAGTTGTTGAAGTGTGACAGAAGCAAGAAGTAGAGCTTCTCTACGACTATCCACCAAGCAAGTATAAATCACGTCAAAATGCTAGTCTTCACTTGTATTATGTACCCTTTAATCCTTAAAGAACTTATACCAAATAAGTCTTAAAAGGAGAAGCGCATTAAACACTAAATTATACATTTCACAAAGCAAGAGAGGTGAGGAAAAGAGCTCATAGAGCTCTCTACATTTAGAGAAGGAAAAGAGAAGAAGATTAACCCCCATAAACAGGTATGGAAGCTATAATTTTAAACCATGATCGAATCTATGGAAGCATTGATTTATATATTCCTCTTAGTCTCGACTCTAGGGATAATTTTATTCGCTATCTTTTTTAGAGAAACTCCAAAAGTTCCAACTAAAAAATAAAAAAAATGAAATGATTTTTCATTATCACAATTTATGTAATGAGCCTCCCAAAATTGGGAGGCTCATTACTTCAATTGGTCCTTGTGTTCGATGAATGGATCTCTTAGTTGTTGAGAAGGTTGCCCAAAAGCGGTATATAAGGCATACCCAGTAAAGCTTACAATGCTTCTCTTTATACGCATACACATGTGTAGTAAGGGCCATGCTTCTTATTAATGAAATGCATGGAGATATAAGTATGTATGGTGTGTATGATGCAAGTCAAACAAGAAAGCTCCACACCTCCTTACATTTTCAGCCTCAGACACTGAACATAAAAGTGATATGAATTTCAATAGATTTTAAGAATTGATTTGTACATGTATAAATATTAATGAACTTCTATAGGTCCAAATATATGTGAACAACTTATTCATTCATACCTTATGAGAAATATTTGTTTTTCTCTCTTAGAAAATACTTTTTCAGTAAATAACAATTTTCCAATTAAATAAAAGTATGGATAATATTTATTTGTAATCAAATTCTAATAAATAATCACTAAGTGATAATTTCTATAAGGTGTGACCCTATGAGATCATATACTATTAGAACATAGCATTCTATAATGATTCTTAGGGATATAGATCTTTAAGTTTTAAACTGATTCCTAGAACCTTATTTCCGACTGCGAATCCATGGATACGTGTCCCGAGTACGAAGGGATTGAAATTGTTTTTCAACCAATCCATGCATTAATCTCATCTTGTTATAATAACACTATAGTGCAGATTCACGCCACGTCTTGTTATATAATAACACTATTGTGTGTATGTATGCACCATTGAGAATTCAGGAATAATAAATCATTAAATAAATTAAAAAATGGGTATAATGGTAAACTTAGTATATCTAATTATTGTAAACAAATAATTCAATTAATCTCTCCTTTATTAGTTAAACCCTACAAAACCAACATCCCTAACCCTAAAGAGTACGACGTCTCCTCAAATCATTGATACCTCTGTTCCTCTTTTCCACCGAAAATCGATTCCAGACATCCGAACACCACCGTCGAAGGGAATAGTAATTCTGTTTGGGGAATGAGATCTAAATGATTCTACATATATTTCTCAGACAAGATCTGGCATCCACTATTATCCTCCATCATGACAACAACTTCTAGATCCTCTATTTGACTACTTTTCTTCCTCATCTTCATGTTCGTCGGCCTCTTGCTTTGACTGTGTTTAGTGGGTAGTCATCTTGAAGAAGTACTATCGTGGCCCTAATGCAGTTGCTCGATTGTGCACCCCAATCTACCAGGTAATTAATACTTTCCCTCTTTGTATTTGAATATCTAAATAATGCTATGCTCCTGTACTAATCATAACATGTTTTTTTAGTTGTAGTGTGAGAATGGGCACATAGCATGTTCCCCGTGTTGCAGGAAATTGAACCTCAATTGTCCTTTTTTGCAATGGAGACGTCCAATGCACTGGTGACCAGAAAAGTTTATCATCTCATCTCTCAATTGCAATAGTTAGAAAAGCATAAGAGATGTTTCAAGCCAAATTCTCGGTAATTGACTAATTCTGTATTTAAAACATAGTTTCTAGTAATTCTTACAATCAGCATGCTTGTGAAATATTTGACCGGTTGTGTCTGTGGTAAGGATGAAATTTCCAAGCAAATATTGCTAACACACCGATGTATTCTGCCATATGTATTCTACCATAATATATACCATGATTTTGAAGAATTTATGCATTATTAAACTTGTAATTATCAATAGGATACCATTAATGTTTGTTTTTACTTTTTCTCTCTTTCAATGTATAAAAAAACCCAATTGGTGTTGTTTTTTTAGAAGAAATTAGTCTATTATGATGTGAAAGCTGAGTATGAGATGTGAATGGAATTGTGTGCTTTCTGTCAGAATTTATATATATATATATATATATATATATATATATATATATATATATATAAATCCATTCTTTTAGAATGTTTGTATTCTAGTAGAATGTAGTTTATGTATTCTGCCAAAATTTATAAAACAAATCTTATCAATAATATTATTTTAGAATATATCTTGTTAGATTTAAATGAATTTTTTTTCTTCTTAGGTTTTGAAGAGTTTGTCATTCATGTTGAAAAGAAAGAAAATATGGAGAACAAGAGTGTCTTATAGTAGAATGTATTCTGCCATAATGTATAAAATGAATCTTAGCAACATTATTCTTTCAGAATGAATTAGTGTTTTTTGTTGGATTTTGATGTTTTGTTGCATTTGTGACAGGAATGGCTTGAAGACCTTATAGGAATGACGTGAAGAATGAAGCGAAGATTGATCATACTCACAATTTAAGAATGTTGTTGTTTTTTTAAGAATTACACTTGTTATTCTTTCGTAATGGTGTTATTATTCAATAAAATTCTTTTTGTATCACAATCATAGAATATAATATGTGATATATTATTAGTTCAAGAATCGATTTTGTATATTGTTTCATAATGTACTTATTCATGTTTTCTTCTTATTTATGTATTCTTAAAGGATGTCATAAACTGTATTCTAACAGAATGTCATTATAACATAATTTCATTCTAATAGAATCGTATTCTGGCAGAATAAAATAAGTTATAATAAGTTATGATTACAAATTAAATTAGAACTGAAATTGAATTATTATTATTTATTTAAAAATCAGAATTATCCCTTTAATTTCGAAAACTTCCTTTTTTAAATATAGTTAATTGTCTAAAATACCTTTTTAATTAAATTTGAGTGATTATATGGTATATGTTATCCTATTGTAATATCATAGACCCTCAGATCATGACCATTGATTTTATTCATCTAATGGTTCATAATTGTGCTTACGGGCACATAATAGATTTAAGAAACAAAATAACCTAGCCATATATATATATATATATATATATATATATATATATATATATATGTTAGGTCTTGCATATTGTCTAGTTGTGTTGAGTCTGTATGCAAAAGCTCTCACAGTGTTATATTTTATGTCTTCATGTTTCTGTGTGTGAAACGAATGTTTGGTTTCGTATATTTTTTGTTTGTAGCCTAGGCTTCGCAACTTTAGTCAGTTTGTCTTGACAATATGTGTTAGCTTAGGTGTCGTGACCTCCTGGTCATGTCCTAACCAGCCTCCTTATATGACAGATATAAGGATAGTTACTTAAAGAGAGAGAGAGAGAGAGAGAGAGGTTATCTCTTGAAAGTGTTCTGACGTCTTTGTAATTGAGTGCTTTTACTGTCTAATGAACTTCAAGTCTTATTTACATCTTTTGTTCATTTAATATCATATTTGAGTCATGATCTTATTCTTATTGAATCTTACGATCCTACTAGTGGTATGAGAGTAGGAATTTCTCTGAGCTAATTTTTAAATCAGTAAATATGTTCGTGTTTATCAAGTGTTTCTCAAGTTTTCTATTCGTCTTTGAATTTTTATGATCTATTCAACATCTTGCAAATTAATTGCATTTTGATATAAAACTCTTTGTTCATATTACTTGTTTTGTTTTGAAATTTGTTTTTGCTAACTAATTTGATTCTTACTCAAAAATTTCTTTTGAAATCATGTATAAGGACGATATTCACTTAATTTCATTCAATTGGTCAAGTAGCATTGACTATTTAACTCATATTCCAATCCTGTTTCCTGAAGACAATGAAGTCTGGGTTTCTCACATTGATGATTATTTTCTAGAATTGAAAAACAAGGATCATACATCTAGAAGTCAATCATCAAAGTAGCTTAAAAATGCACAAGAATGAACGGGAATGTTCTTAATATTGCTGATTATTTTAATCTTTGTGAAAAACACATATCTCACTACAGAAGAAAAGGAGAAAATTGAAGGATATTTGGTAGCCAAAAGAGATCTATGAATTGAACTTCCACCAAATACTTTTAGACTTGCACATTCTTTACCAACTGCTTATGACATTTGGGATATATTAAAGGAATTGTATCTTGGAGATGCTTTAACAATCAGTTATTTCGCGTCAATAAAAGTCAAACCAAAAGTCAATTATGCCAACAAAAGTCAAATAGTTAAAATTAAATCATGAAAATTCATATTTACTTTTGAGGTTTTCGGTTTTAGGAATCAAAAATCATGCAAACCGAAATCACTATTTGTGGATCAATTAGGACCGAAATCTCACCTTGGCCGAGAACACCTTTAGACCGAGAACCCCTCAAGACTGAAGACCTTGGTTCTCGGTTGAGGTTTTGGACTGAAATCAAGGTGATTTCGGTGAGGATAGACCGAAATCACCAAAACTTATCCAATGACACTTTTTCCTAGGTGATAAAATACACTTTCCTATGCATATATCACATCACTTTTACCCTATATATATATATATATATATATATATATGTATGTATGTATGTATGTATGTATGTATGTATGTATGTATAACCAAAATCACCACTTCATTTCTCATTTCCATCTTCAAAACCGTTTGCATTTTCTCTCAAAATTCATATGAACATCTTCAAATCTTTAAACTTTCCCAAGAACACAACAAGACATTCCTAGGAACGTCATCAAACTTTCCCAGAAAGCTATTTTATATAGTTTTATTCTTAGAAAAGATTGTAAGTACCATTGCTTAATCTAGTGTTCTTATAACATTTCACATATTAATTTACCTAATTTACACACAATATTGTGTGTTAAATACTCGTAGGATACGAACACCTTCCCGTACTATAACTTGAATAACACCGCCTTCACCTCGTTATGCAACCAAGAACACACTCAAGGTGAGTTCATACCCCTACATTTTCCACGATTTCTATGTTTTAGGGGGGAAATACAAGTAAAACACAAGAACACTTGTGTTAAAATATACAATATTATTACACATATTTTTGCTACTGTTTGTGCATAAATGCTAAAATACATGAAATAGATTTATTTCCAAATTGGTGAGCATAAACATACAAAGTTTTGTTAAAATCGCAAAGCTATAAAGTTTTCATACGAATACACTATTGTTTTCTTACAATATATATATATATATATATATATATATATATATATATATATATATATATATACACACACACAAACACACACGAACGAAACATATGATTGGGTCTCAATAAATAAAGTATATTTAAAATAGTTAATAAGACTTTAACCCTTTTGTAATATGTTGAGCAAAAGGGGTATAATTATATGAACATACATATATAATTATTTCAATTCCTTTTATTATAATGGTAAATTGATAATAGAATAAGAAGGGTTCATTATTTCAACGAAACATTTATATAGACTATAATAGGTATAGTTTATGGAACATTCACACTATTTTACCCTGTTAGGGATAATGAAAATAATTGTTTAAAAGAATAATTATTTTCACACTATGTAAACACTATGAAAGGGTAATACATACAATTACCATAAAAAGGGATTTCATTACACTATACGTAACCCGGTTAATACAAGGATTGTGAGACACTATCTTCACATACTTTCTTGAGTACAAACTAAAGTCCTGTATTATAAGCATAGTCTCTCGTAGGGAGAGCATGAAACTTGTGTATAGATCTATACGGGACTGACAATCCTGCACCCAAACTGTTTGCTACAGTTAGACCGGCAAGTCTGGGGTGACAAATGTCGTACCATTCTGACGCCTAAAGAACGTCGTGCAGGCCACTAGTTGTTAGCATGGTTATAATAACACTCACAATAAGTATTAACAAAACATTTGGTTTACGGGGCTCACTTTCATTCAAGTTTTATTTAATAATAAGACTACCTTACACTATGTTACAGTACAATTGGTAGTTCCAGATACATGCATTCAAAGGGGTATAACAACACGCTTTGTTTGCGAATACATACATATCTTCAAATAGTTTTATTTAGATAAAACTACATTACACTATTTTCCAATGTAATATAGTCTACATTTCTGGAATCATGCATTCAAATAGTTTTTATAAAGATATAAAACTACATTATGCTACTTCAAAATACAACAATACTTATAAATTTTCAGTCCTCAGTTCATAAGACTACAAATCACTTCAAAAGAAAATATTGGATTTTCTGGATGACCACACTATCATTTTCAAGGAATAACGAAATATCTCTCTCATAAAAAATGCTTATGAACACTCCAATTTAAATGTTGACACTTTTTCAAAACCACTTGTATTCTCATGGAATCAGTAGACAGGTACCCACACAGGTTTTGTGAAGATGGAGCATTGCAGTGTCATGTCATATATTTTTGTCGTATATTTTTGGAGTCAAATAAACAATGATTCGAACTCAATGTAAATATTAAATTATCAATATGATGGTTGTAATACTTTGATAACTATTATTCAATTGTTATGATATTGTACATGACATCATCCGCCCCCGGACGTTTCCGTCGTTTTACTAGTTCGGGGCTGTGATAGATTGGTATCAGAAGATTGTTTATAGTGAACTAGGTATATCAAACCATATAAGATATACAACTATAAATACAATAGGAGTAAAACGCTCTGACTAAAGTATATTTTTAAAATATAAGTCTTTTTATGAAAGTATACGTACCTACATACGTACTAGAACGGTGTCGTAATAAGAATCATATAAAAGTATTTAGATAATTTGGACGCTGTGGTTAAGCCTAGATAGTTATGTAATCATATTTGGGATGAATATAGCCTGATCACCTATATTTATGCGAGATATAACTAACATGTGTTTGGGAATGATCTGGTGAACAACAAGTCTAAAACTTACCAACACTCCATACAAGGAAACTCTAGAACTAAACATAAAGTTTAAAATATTATAGGAGTATTTGACGATACTATAGGACTACACAATTAGGCCATTTATGTGTATTTCATAACATTATTCATATATAATCAACATAGACATGCCTATAGTTAAGATGTTCTAATTTGAAAACATCTTTAAATCTTATGGCAGAAAGATGCCACCACATAAATCAATCACGCGTGTCAACAACACACAACCAACTCCACCACTGCCTCCACCTCAGCATATGGACACCGCCATCTTCCAAGCTTCTGTAACAGCCGCCATGGCGCAAATCAACATAAATGGTGCCAGTGGATCGATAGGCGATACCAATAATACTAACCAGGGAGATAGTCAGGGACACCCGAGGGAATGTTCCTACAAGGACTTCACAAATTGCAAACCAAAGTCTTTAGACGACACCGACGGTGTGACTTTAACATGGTTTGAGAAAACAAAGTCAGTGTTTGAAATTTGCGCATGCCCAGGAGGAAAGATATTCTAGTAAATAGAAAACTCTCCATTCATTCATGAATTGTCTTGCCCGTGTCATCAAGAGCTAAAGCTATATCTCTCGAAGGTGTCTTAGCTCCACCGATAGGAACTGCCCATCTATCCAGGTAACCTCACCCGTGAACCACGAACTAGACTTACAGACAACCTATGAAGAAAAGGAGTCTCACCCATAAGCATAAGAAGGAAAAACTAGAAGAATTAAAAAGAGATAACACGCATACAAATAGGATTCTTAACTCGCGAAGAGAAGATAGCTACTTTAGGCAAGGAAAATATCCAACCATAGCAGAACGCAATGAAAGCTTTCATCCTTGGCTACGCCTTCAACTGGTTTCATTCATTCATAAACTCACTTGAACATGCAATCAAGAGCTCCGGCTGCTGCAAGGATAGGATCATTAGGCTAGGCACGAAATCTGAATTGATTTGACTTCTTTGCTTCTGCTATTGAAGCCCAATAAAACTTTATCAATTCTCATTCTTCTTTGGCGACAAGGAAGGCTACCCTTAGGTAAAATTACTAATTCGTCTTTCTACTTACTCTTTAACTAAGAGAATGTTATTTACTGAGAAGTAGTACAGATTGTTGATGTCTTCTTTTTGGCGGTGAGGACTGAACTTTCACTTTCTTACTTGAAGTCAATATCCGGGGGTTGCTTTCCCTTAGTAATAGTCCTTATTTAAAATACGAGGCCCAGAACCCTATACAGGGCAGTGAGAGGAGCTGCTTCTTCTATTTATACTTGCCCATTAGGACCCTTGCCCTATGTTAGCCAGTTTCAACTCTGGACCATACCACAACAACGGTTGTCGCTCGATCGAAATGGGTCTAATCTTGATATGGGTATTGGTGCCTTTGATTAAAGAATGTTCTCTGCCTTTTTCCTCCACCTACCGGGATAGGTAATTGTTGGAATGTGCTTCATTGGAACGTAGCTAATCGTCCTTACTTTTAGAGAATTGTTGGCTCTACCTCGGCCTTTCTACCTATAGTCTAAGGGACCTATTATAAGGTAGCAAGAGAGATTTAAGAAATGGGGGAAACCTCGTAGTTTTATAATGATTCTTTCACTCCTATCCTCTCATAAGAGGAGGATGCAAAGAGTTTCGCTCAATGGCCTAAGGACTACCTGACCTCCCTGTAATTTAATTCCCTATTGAAATCAACTACCCGTCTAAGTTCACTAGCTGGCTTCTCTATTGCATAACGCTTCTCACCTGACTTCATAATCATAGCTAATCTGCCTACTATGAGGATCTAGTCGTTGCTTCATGCTAACCTTCCTTCATAAGAATAGGCTAGGATTAGTACGGATCTAGCCTTAGTGTAGTAAAGACCATCAACATGATGAACTCTATTTGAAGGAAGGCATCTATGCAAGTCTTTATTGAATTCGATATGCGTAGACTGGATTCAGAAAAGAGATTCTTTCTTGTAAGAACATGGCAAACTAAGTTCAGTCATTCAGAACTGGCAAGCACCCGGAAGCACTAGACCAATAAGCTAGATCTCCCTACGGGGCATTGCACGTTTAGCCAGACTGCTCCGCTCGTGCTTCTCCTTGCATCTTGCACTAGAACAGGGAAATCGCTACTAAAGCACTTTCTCTCATGAATTGAAAGAGTTCTATCTGGGTCAAAATGCTACGGCTTGCTTATAATCTTGCAAGCAAAGCGAGAAGCGATACTCTTAGCCGGCATACCCGACGAATCAAAAAAGCTATAATAAGGAAATCCATGGGCATGGAACCCCGAAATAGCCAATCTACAATCATTTAATCAGGTCAAAAAATTCTTGCCGGTGGGTAGAACCAAGACTCCAGACTTAATAATTCTTGTGATGACTCACAAAAATTATTAGTAGACATGGCTTGGTTTATACACATTATAATGCGTGCATGTGGTGTTTATTTTTATGTTATTGTATGTTATGTTTTGTGTATGAAAATGAGTTTTACATGTCAACCAACATTTTAACACAAGATAATATCACTTGGAGTTTGAGTAAAAACATTTTTTAAAGATAACATAAGATGTTTATAAATGAATATTTATAAAAACATTTTTACCGGTTAACTGGTTTACGTGTTAAAAATTGATTTTTTGTTGAAAATAGTTTTATCGTAAAACTTATAAATAGTCAACTTTCAAATATTTGAAATGGTTTAAAAGATGTTTAAACATTATATAAACTCCATGTCTTTATAATAAATATGGATTTTTTTATTAAAAAGATTAAGGTCGGTTTATAACGTTATAACGACAAATAATAAAAGTAATGATTTTTTTTTTTTGCGTCGAAACTTAATATATGATATTGGTGTTTTAAACGTAACGCAACATGTTGATATTATGTTTTATGCATGTCAAATGATATTTAAAACATAAGTATCATCATCCAAGTTTTGGTTTATCAAAATATGATTTTTATCATAAGATGCATAAAATTGAGTTTATAAAATAAAACAAGTTTATTCTATAAATTCATGAAGTCATATGTTTTTCATTGTTAAAAGGAGATTTAAAATAGTGATTCTATAACTCATCCAAAAGTCTCAGTCTTAAGTATAAAATAAAATTTTATTAAAACTGTTACCGGTTCTTAAAACCGATCTACGACTAAACTTTAAAATATCGGATTTTAGTTTATAATTGATCGCGGCTAATGAAAAATAAAATGAAGTTTTATTTGGCACCTAAAGAACCTCATAACAGGTGATATGAATTTTACAAAAGGTTACAAGAATTTTTGGATGCATGGAATATTCATGAGACCATGTTTTTATAAATTGCAATTGTAAAACATATATAAAACATTTTCTAAAAAATACAAGTGATTGTCATCCTTTTGAAGAACACTTGTTATCATTTGTATGGTCATAGTGTCACAGGGTCACCTAGTCATTAGGATTGGATTATGATCTTCGGGATAGTTTTATAGTTTCTGGTTTCTAAAGGGTCACTTTGTCAATAGTTAGTTACAATACTACAAGTTGTTTCAAGTATGATGACTTGATCAGAATTTTGAGTGATAAAGGTCACCTAAGCATGAGAGGTCAGAGACATAGATTGGATAAACATGCCAAACTAAGAAATAGTTGCTTAGGATCCCATAATCTAGGAGTTCCATATTGTGTGCAACTGGTAATCGCTACCTACCGAGTTTGATTAAGTTTATGGGATAAAGGTCACCTAACCATTTACTTGTTCCGTTACTTGGATCCTAGACTTTAATGAATTAATGTTTTAAGTAACAATAAAAGGTATTAATTTTTTAAAGACTAAATATTGAAAATACTAAATGAAATTTTGTTAAATTCTGTTGATAACTGTTAATACTCTTACGCCCTGCAAAGTCTCTCACTTGTTGAGTTTCAAGAGACAGTAACATTTGATGGTTATAATTTTTGTAACTGGTATAATATATTGAGGTTCCACTTTAAGGATAAATAGAAATTATATATACTGAAAGATCTCATACCTGAATAACCTCTGCAAGCCAGTCTGTCTTATCAAGATACTTTGATGAAAGTATTATTTTGATGATGTTGATGTGTCCCACATCATACTCGAGTAATTAACTTTGACTTGCAAAAAGTTTTGGATAATTATGAAACATATTAGATGTCTTATTGAGTAAAACAGATAGTCAATAAAAACACTAGAAAGTGCTTTAAGTCTGTTCAAAAATTGAATAGAATGAAATCTGAGAGATTGTGTTCTCAAATAGACTTATAGTTCAGTTAAGGGAAATACAACATAAACCCAGAAATCAAGAAATGATCAAATGATTAGTGTTGTTTCTATTATGGAAGAAACTGGACACTAAAAGAGAAATTTCTTCTCTCGTCTCATCGAGCTAAGAAGTCTTACTTGGACAAGACTTCAAATATCTATATGATAGAACTATTTATTTTTTCCAACATTTACTTGAGTATGTTATGCTTCATGTGACACTAATAATTGATATTATGTGTTGATGATTAGAAGAAATAATAAACTTATTATAAATGAATGACATTTCGTGCTTAAGATATAACAAGTGTTGCTATATTCTTTATTTAAACAATATATGTTTGTGTACCTATCTTATAGGGAAATGTAATAGTTCTAATTTATGCATAAATATAGATTTACTTATTGTTTAATGGATGTTCACATTTATGGTCTGAAACGATGTATTCTATATTAAAGAATATTTTCTCATAATGTTAATTATGAAGTAAACCTATAAGCTTTCATTAAATTGATAGTTCTGATCATAAAACCTAAATGATCAAATGATATTTGATTGGAACTTATCTATGTCATAATCATCATCACAATATAAATAAGAAATACAATACCAACTTCAAAATGATGGAATTTATGAAGGCAAATGAGCTTGATTCATTTGATATATGTGGATCCTATTTATATTGGAAGATGATTCACATGTTTCTTTCACTATTAGTACTTAACTAACAAAAAACTTGAAAAAAAATTATGCATAAGTGATGTATGTAATTTTTTCAATCCATGAATAGATTTGGTGATAGATACTTAATCAACTTCACTGACAACTTTTATTCGTTGTTGATGAAACCTTTGATTTGATTAAATTTTTTCATAGTGAAGAATCAAATACACGTTAATGAGATCATCATTAACCTTTTATTATGATAAAGAAAATGAGTTTGTTAAACCAAGTGTTCTTAGAACATCTTAGGAATTGTGGAATCAATTCACAACTCATTCCAACAAAATCACTCACTTGTCATTAGTATGGTTGTTGTGGCACAAGATGACCAGGCACTTGGATCTATCTTTTGATATCTGAGGTAGCCTTCGAATTCTCAAATGGGATAGGATCGACTGGCCATTGATTGAATGTCGATGGTACAAGTTTTTGAAGAGGATAAACTATAGACCTTACAGTCTATTATATGATGTTTTGAAGAACTATTTGCTTTATAAATTTTTGGAATTATGCTCACTGCAACAAATATATATTGAATATATATTTTTCCAACCAAACAAGTGGATTAAATACTTTCTTTAGGCTAAGGATGTAATGGTGTATCCTTATCTAAAAGGTATGGACTCATTGAGCTCATGTTAGACAATAAGCTTAACCACTCTAGAATCTACTAATTCCATTTATGTAGAGTATCCTTATTGTTTATGATGAAGTTTTTACTAATCCCACTAATTGTCATTCTAGAATACAAGTACTTAGAAATTTCTTTTTCTAAGTGGGAGCATTTTGGAACTTTAAGAGCTAAAGATCCTTAAACTAAATGCATCATAGTTTTGGAACTAGCAAGTTTTCAACTATTGTTGAATTTGCGCAATAGTTGATCTAAAACTAATAAAACACATAGAGATGATTATCAAGTACGGTCTTGATTAATCTTCCTTGATATAGTTCGACTATAAAGAGTAAGTAAGTGTTCAAAGGGAAAAACATATATGATTGAAAATTCTTCCAGATTTAAGCTAGCATCTCAAAGTAAGAATCTTCTTTCTTATAAGATAATTACATAGTGTGATTTGATTATAAATCAAGATGACACTTGTGTTTTTTCTACAAAGATAGTGGGAGCTCAGTAATATTCCTATCCTTGTAAATAGTCGACATATTAACTCTTGGAATAAAAATCTACATAGATAGATCATGGCAACTTAAATGATTAAGTAAAATTACATTAATTGTGAAGTATCTTAAAGAGATAAAGATAAAGGAATCTGAGAGAGTTATCTTGTCAAAAACCACATGACATAATTATGGCCTTCTTATGGCCCCTCTAATTGCAACAGACGCAAATCAGATAAGATACATGGGTGGTGGTGCTGGTAGCAGTGCAATCCTTGCTTAAATGACCCATCCTACCGCACATGAAGCAGCCAGAACCACCCACCAAACATGCCATATAGTGCGTCTTCCCACACTTTCCATAGCGGCACCTGCCCTGTATAACACCGTGAATTTCAAAACAATTTTTTGCATAATATAAAAACATATTCCTTTAATTTTCATAAAAACATCAATGTTTGAAACTCCAATCAATTTCATACAAAGTATCCCAAGATCACATATCATAAAAATCCCATGTGTGTGTACTGATCAAGCCGACGCCTTCTCACGGTCATCACTAGTACCTGAAACAAATAACACCAACACTATAAGCACAAAGCTTAGTGAGTTCCCCAAAATACCACACATAACACATATTAGCCACTCGAGGCTATAACTCTGTGGGTCCATGGACCCTACTCTGTGAACCCATTGGTTCTAACTCTGGGAACCTTCCGGTTCCAACTCTATAAACATGCACAACATAAATCACATAGAAATAATGTAGTACAACACAAAACATACATATAGCATACCAATACTCTGTCACATAACTCTGATTACCTACTCAAGGTAAAGTATAGTGAGAAGACTCACCTCGCGTATCTCGATACTCGCTAATCCCAGAAATCACTCGCGCTCGATCCTCCGAGCTATAATCCTCCTATAATACAATATATCTCTAATTAACACTTTCTCAACTAAGGTTGACTACCCCTATCAAGTCAACACTAGTCAACTCTGGTCAACGGTCAACTTTGACCGGACTCGGCGAGTGCACTAGAGCGACTCGGCGAGTCTATACGTGTTCACTGACTCCCTAGGGTTCTCTCTTGACACGTCGAGTACTCTCCTAACTCGACGAGTTCCACCTGGCATGAATCGAGGGGCCACCACGACTCAACTCGGCGAGTTCCAGCTTGACTCAGTCCACTCGACAACCCTCTCTGACTCACTGAGTCAACCCCTTAACTCGGCAAGACCACTCGCTGAGTGGTTAAGGACAATCTTCATGCTACTCATCGAGTCTGTTCTTCAGGCTCGGCGAGTCCATGCCATGCATCAACTCAAACTCGCTCCTGAGGTCAGATCTGCTCCATTAACTCATAGATCCAGTCCTTCCAAGCACATTCATCACGTAAAGTTACAATCTTGGCTACCATGCAACGCCTACAAGGCTCCTTTTGGTGAAATGACCTCTAAAATGGTAACCTAAGTCCCCAACTCAAAAGGAAAGGCATAAAGCAGGGCATTTGGGACTCTCTGGACCTACTAAGGTCCAGATCTAGGTACCATTTCCCCAAGGGACCTCTCACACTCCAAATACAAGGCAAACAAGGCATGAAGAAACCCTAGATTTGGCCATATCAACAAAAACACGAGAATAAGCTCTGAATATTACCTCAAATAGCTTCCTCTACCGAAATAGAAGTAGATCCAAGCTCCCCAACTCTCATAGCTTGGCCTTCCTCTTCCTTTCTTGCAAACACACACAAAGATGGTGAATAATAGCCTCTTATCTCACTCCCAAGGACTCTCAGATGCTCTGGTGCTCTCAAGGTTGAAGGTAGCCGCAATGAAGGGTCATAAGATCCTTTAAAAAGGGATCAAGACCGGGAAATTAGGGTTTCATTAAACAACATGGACTCGCCGAGTCCATTCCCTTGGAGTCGCCGAGTCCAGGCGTGAACCCGCGTCCAAAACCGCGATCCTACCCGGTGAGTTTGAGCTCCAACTCGCCGAGTCCCTTCACAAAACACCAAAAATATATGAATAAATAATACCTGGGAATCCGGGCTCTTACAATTCTCCCCCACTAGAACTAGACTTCGCCCTCGAAGTCTCGCTCTGCAAATAACTCCGGATGCTACTCACGTATCTCACGCTCCGGCTCCCAGGTCATCTCAGACCCCTTCCGATGCTGCGACTGAACCAAAACCAAGGGTACCTCCTTGTTCCTCAGAACCTTGATTTTCCGATCTCTGATGGCCACTGGTCTCTCAGCATAATTCAGGCTCGCATCCACCTGAATATCATCTAATGGAAACACTTCCGACTCATCGGCTATACACTTCCTCAGCTGCGACACATGAAAAGTGTCGTGAATCTGCCCCAACTCTGCTGGCAAATCCAAATGATAGGCTACCCGGCCTACCCTCGCGATCACTCGGAAAGGACCAATATATCAGGGCCCCAACCTGCCCCTCTTCCCGAATCGAATCACTCCTTTCCAAGGAGAGACCTTCAGGAGTACAAGGTCGCCGACCTGAAACTCAAGCTCGGACCGGCGTCTGTCTGGATAACTCTTCTGTCGGCTCTGAGTGGTAAACAACCTATATCTGACCTGCTGGATCTGCTCTGTCGTTTGAAGCACGATCTCTGTACTGCCCATCACCCGCTGTCCAACCTCTCCCCAACAAATGGGGGTCCGACACCTCCTCCCATACAACAGCTCAAAGGGTGGCATACCAATGCTCGAATGATGGCTGTTGTTGTAGGAAAACTCTGCCAAGGGAAAATATGCATCCCAGGTACCCCCGAAATCCAATACACATGCCCGGAGCATGTCCTCAAGCATCTGAATCGTCCGTTCACTCTGACCGTCTGTCTGGGGATGATATGCGGTACTAAAATGCAGCCTAGTACCCAACTCCTCATGAAACTTCTTCCAGAATCTGGAAGTGAAGCGCACATCACGGTCTAAAACAATCGAGATCGGCTCCCCATGCCGAGATACCACTTCCCTCACATACACCTTTTCCAATTTCTCTGCTGAAGAACTCTCACTGATAGCAAGAAAATGAGCGCTCTTCGTCAATCTGTTCACAATCACCCAAATTGCATCAACTCCTCTGGCAGTCCTTGGCAATTTGGTGATGAAATCCATAGTGATCTGTTCCCACTTCCATTCGGGAACCTCCAGTGGCTGCAACTTACCATGCGGCCTCTGGTGCTCGGCCTTAACCCTACGGCCGGTCAAGCACCTCTCAACAAACCACGCAACATCCCTCTTCATACAGGGCCACCAATACTCCTTTCTTAGATCCAAATACATCTTAGTGGCCCCCGGATGGATTGAAAATTTCGACCGATGAGCCTTCTCCATCAAAATGGTATGCGTTCCTCCCACAAACGGCACCCAGATACGCCCTTGAAATGTCATAATCCCCTGACCATCGGTAACGAACTCTGAAACCAAACCAACAACCCGTTCCCTCTTCTGCATCTCAGGTTGCACAGCCTCGGCATGTGCCCCACGAATGGCGTCCAACACTGGAGCTATCACGGTCAATCTCAAACATACATCCCGCAGCGGGGTGCTCTCCGCATTGCGGCTCAGTGCATCAGATACCACATTAGCCTTGCATGGGTGGTACAGGATCTCACAATCATAATCCTTGACCACATCCAACCACCTTCTCTGACGCATATTTAGGTTGGGCTGATCCATCAAATACTTTAAACTCTTATGGTCTGTGTATATCGTACAACAAACCCCATATAAGTAGTGACGCCAAATCTTGAGGGCGAACACCACTGCCCCCAACTCTAGATCATGGGTGGGATATATCGTCTCAGGAGGCTTCAGCTGCCTCGATGCATATGCTATCACATGCCCTCTCTGCATCAGCACCGCTCCCAACCCTAAAATCGATGCATCACAGTATACCACAAAGTCCTCCATCCCTTCCGGGAGGGCTAACACCGGGGCTTCGCATAACCTTTGGCGAAGTGTCTCAAAGGAGGCCTGCTGCTCGGGGCCCCATGAAAAAGTAACACCCTTCTGGGTCAACCTGGTGAGTGGCACCGCGATCTTGGAGAAATCCCTGATAAATCTCCGATAATAACCTGCCAACCCTAGGAAACTCCTGATCTCGGAGGGTCACCTCAGCACCTCCCAACTCATCACCGCCTCAACTTTGGCCGGGTCGACCAATATCCCTTTCTGGTTAACGAGATGACCCAGGAACTGGACCTCTCGTAACTAGAAATCACACTTGGAGAATTTGGCATAAAGCCTCTCCGACCTCAGAACTCCGAGGATTTCCCTCAAATGCTCCTCATGCTGCTCTCTAGATCTCGAATACACCAAAATATCATCGATAAACACAATCACTGACCGATCCAGCATCGGCCTACAAACTCGGTTCATGAGATCCATGAACACTGTCGGGGCATTGGTGAGCCCAAAAGGCATCACCACAAACTCGTAATGCCCATAACGCGTCCTGAACGCTGTCTTATGGACGTCCTCATTCCGCACCCTCACCTGATGATATCCGGACCTTAGATCGATCTTGGAGAACCAAGATGCTCCTTGTAGCTGATCGAACAAATCGTTAATCCTCGGCAACGGGTAACGGTTCTTGACCGTCAGCTTGTTCAACTCCCGGTAATCAATGCACATCCAGTGTGAACCATCCTTCTTCTTGAAAAACAGAATAGGCGCTCCCCACGGCGAGCTACTCGGCCGAATAAACCCCTTCCCAGCAGCTCCTGAAGCTGCGATGATAACTCTTGCATCTCTGGAGGTGCAAGGCGATAAGGCACCTTAGCGATAGGCGCGGCCCCCGGAACCAAATCGATACTGAACACCACTTGCCTCACAGGAGGCACTCCCGACAACTCCTCAGGAAATACATTCGGGAACTCACGCACTACCAGAACCTCCTCAACTGAGCTCGGTCTCTTGGAATCCACCCGCGTGTCCGTCACATACGCCACAATACCCTTACAGCCCTGCTGTAGACACTGCCATGCCCTAGCGGCCGAACAAAACGCTGATCCAGAACGTGTACCCTTCCGTACATCGTAAGAACTCCCCCACTAGGGTCTCGTATGGTCACCAGTTGTCGGTCGCATTCGATAACCGCACCGAATCGGCTCAACCAGTCCATACCCACAATGACACAGACATCACCCATCGATATAGGAACCAAATCAATCGGAAACTCAACACCGAAAATCTCTAATACGCATCCCCGGAGAACCTCCGTGGCATAAATCACCCTCTCGTTAGCTATGGAAACTCTCAGAGGCCGACTCAATGCTTCACGACTAACACTGATATGCTGACTAAAAGCCAAAGACACAAAAGACCGACTTGCACCTGAGTCAAATAACACTAAAGCAGGTACAGAGTTCACAAGGAAAGTACCTACGCATAACATAATATATTTCAACATCAAAATAAATACACGAAGGAATACATACCAGCCACGACATCGGGCGTAGCGCGGACCTCCTCTGCGGTCAACTGAAAGGCCCTCCCTCGTGCCCTCGGCGCCTCGGCCTTCACTGGCCGACTCTCGGTAGCTCTGATGGTGGCAGGGGCAGATCCCTGAGGTGCTCCCTGATATGATCCTCGCAATTGCAGACACTCCGTCTTCCGGTGTCCGGTCTAGTTGTAGTGGAAGCACACTCCAAATCCCCTGGGGCAGTCCTTGGCCATATGCCCCTCCTTGCCACACTTGTAGCAAGATCCCGCTCTTCAGACTTCCTCATTACCCTTGCCGCACTTCCCATAAGTGCGGCCCTTCTGGCTCCCTGGTTTGGGATCAGCGGGCTTGGCCCGCTTGGCTGCCGGCTGAGACTGCGCTGGTCGCTGATCCCTCCCCTGAGACTCCGCCTCCTCCCTGGCCTGAGTCTCTAGCTCAATCTCCTTCTTCCGGGCATTTGCCTGAAGCTCAGCAAATGTCCGGTACGAGGAGTTCTCCATGAACTCCCGAATGTCCCGCCTCAAGATACTCAGATAGTGGCTCATACGTGTCTGCTTCGTAGACATGTGCTCAGGGCAGAACATCACCCTCTCATGGAACATCCTGGTAATCACCATAACAGACTCAGTACCCTGCTTGAGGGTCAGAAACTCCTGGGCCAGTCGCTCCCTCTCCACCTGGGGAACATACTCATCTCGGAACATGGCAGTGAACCTCTCCCAGGTCACCGCCGCAAGCTCAGCAGGCGTAAAGTGCGTCGTCACAAACTACCACCAGTCCTTCGCTCCCAAGCGAAGCTGGTTCAGCGCGAACCGAACCGTCAAATGCTCAGGAGATGAGCAAGTGAAGAAACACCCCTCTATGTCAGAAATCCACCTCATACCTGCCACCGGGTCCTGGGTCCCGTCAAACTCTAGCGGTTTTGTGTTGCTGAACTCCCGGAACAGCAACGCATCACCACCTTGCGGCCTCGCGGCAGCAATAGCTGCAGTGGCTGTTGCAACAACAGCCTCAGGAATAGCGGCATAACGCTCATCGAAGGTCTCAATCAGCATGGTCTTAATAGACCCGAACATCTCTGGTATCTCTGCCCTGATGGCCGCAGCCACCTCCTCATGGATGATCCGGCAGATCTCCTCATCATTGGTCCCATTGCTCTCAGGCATAAGACGTGTCCTCACCATGATCTACCTCTGAAATACAACATACGATAAATTAGAATCCATTCGAGCATACTCACACTCGACAACTCATTCCTCCTTGATCCTTGGTATTCTAAAGATTCGTACTTGGGCTGTACTCCGCCCCGGTCCTTTCAGTAGTACGGGCCCAATACTATTGTCCGCACTGTATCAGAATACACCCCAAGTCCTCCTCTTTGGATCCCAATTCCATGTACTCTATCATGCATAGGCCACTCTCTAATAGGTCTCTCATAAGCCCCTCGCTGCTACCTACTCACTCTCAAGCATCTCATAGCAGCTCACTTCTTCCTAGGCTAAGGCATCACAAATCAGGCCACTCTAGTCCTAATAGGAATACCTAGCCTACTCTAGCATGTGAATACATCATATCAATATCAATATCACATAACATGAGGGTATTTTGGGAAATCACCGTTCGGGCGCGGACCGATCGTACACACACTCTGCTCTGCGTTTTTCCAAAAATCTTTTACTCTTTTTCAAAATACTTTTCAAATCCTCAGTTTGAGTTCAAATACGCCCGAAGGTGTACTCGAATCCCTCAAACCAAGGCTCTGATACCAACTTGTAACACCGTGAATTTCAAAACAATTTTTCGCATAATATAAAAACATATTCCTTTAATTTTCATAAAAACATCATTGTTTGAAACTCCAATCAATGTCATACAAAGTATCCCAAGATCACATATCATAAAAATCCCATGTGTGTGTACTGATCAAGCCGGCGCCTTCCCACGGTCATCACTAGTACCTGAAACAAATAACACCAACACTGTAAGCACAAAGCTTAGTGAGTTCCCCAAAATACCACACATAACACATATTAGCCACTCGAGGCTATAACTCTATGGGTATGTGGACCCTACTCTATGAACCCACTAGTTCTAACTCTGGGAACCTTCCGGTTCCAACTCTATAAACATGCACAACATAAATCACATAGAAATAATGCAGTACAACACAAAACATACATATAGCATACCAATACTCTGTCACATAACTCTGATTACCTACTCAAGTTAAAGTATAGTGAGAAGACTCACCTCGCGTATCTCGATACTCGCAAATCCTGGAAATCACTCGCGCTATCCTCCGAGCTATAATCCTCCTATAATACAATATATCTCTAATTAACACTTTCTCAACTAAGGTTGACTACCCCTATCAAGTCAACAATGGTCAACTCTGGTCAACGGTCAACTTTGACCGGACTCGGCGAGTGCACTAGAGCGACTCGGCAAGTCTATACGTGTTCACTGACTCCCTAGGATCCTCTCTTAACACGTCAACTACTCTCCTAACTCGACGAGTTCCACCTGGCATGAATCGCGGGGCCACCACGACTCAACTCGCTGAGTCTCAAGAACAACTCGGCGAGTTCCAGCTTGACTCAGTCCACTCGACAACCCTCTCTACTTCACTGAGTCAACCCCTTAACTTGGCAAGACCACTCGCTGAGTGGTTAAGGACAATCTTCATGCTACTCGTCGAGTCTGTTCTTCAGACTCGGCGAGTCTATGCCATGCATCAACTCAAACTCGCTCCTGAGGTCAGATCCGCTCCATTAACTCATAGATCCAGTCCTTCCAAGCACATTCATCATGTAAAGTTACAATCTTGGCTACCATGCAACGCCTACAAGGCTCCTTTTGGTGAAATGACCTCTAAAATGGTAACCTAAGTCCCCAACTCAAAAGGAAAGGCATAAAGCAGGGCATTTGGGACTCTCTGGACCTACTAAGGTGCAGATCTAGGTACCATTTCCCCAAGGGACCTCTCACACTCCAAATACAAGGCAAACAAGGCATGAAGAAACCCTAGATTTGGCCATATCAACAAAAACATGAGAATAAGCTCTGAATATTACCTCAAATAGCTTCCTCTGCCGAAATAGAAGTAGATCCAAGCTCCCCAACTCTCATAGCTTGGCCTTCCTCTTCCTTTCTTGCAAACACACACAAAGATGGTGAATAATAGCCTCTTATCTCACTCCCAAGGACTCTCAGATGCTCTGGTGCTCTCAAGGTTGAAGGTAGCCGCAATGAAGGGTCATAAGATCCTTTAAAAAGGGCTCAAGACCGGGAAATTAGGGTTTCATTAAACAACGTGGACTCGCCGAGTCCAGGCGCGAACCCGCGTCCAAAACCGCAATCCTACTCGGCGAGTTTGAGCTCCAACTCGCCGAGTCCCCTCACAAAACACCAAAAATATATGAATAAATAATATCTGGGAATCTGGGCTGTTACACCCTGCTAGCCTCTCAGTCTCGAATCAAAAACCTTGAGCCTCTTGTGCGAACTCTCTGAACCCTGATCCTGATCCGTTTCCTCGTCCTCTCTGCCTCTAAGTCTATCTCCCTCTCTCTGGCTCTCGCTATCATATAATCCAATGTCCTACAACTGGATTGGTTCATAAACTGCCTGATATCGCTCCTCAATATCTCTTGGTATCTCTCCTTCTTCATCTCCTCGTCTACCACATACTATGGAACCAATAACGCCCTCTTACATAACATAGCGGTAATCTCTGCTACCGTCTCAGTAGTCTGGCGAAGGTCCTGAAACTCCCTTGCCAACTGTTGGACCTCAATCACAGGAGCGAACTCAGCCCGGAATCTCGCAAAAAAGTCCTCCCAAGTCATGGACTCAATCACCTCACCTCCCAATGCATGTCCAACCTCCTCCCACTAGTCTCGAGCTCTGTCTTTTGGAAGACAAGATGCAAGTCTGACCTTCGCATCCTTTGGAAAAAGGCTAGATCGGAACGCGTTCCCATATCTTCTAACCAATGCATGCTCATAATCGGGTCCTTCTTCCTGAAGAACGTTAGGGCTCCACATGCCTGGAAGTCACAGAATGTGAAAGTGAAAGCTCCCATTATCATCACCATCTCATAACGAAAAAGCGCCCAAGTGCTTATCTAGAATCTCCATGATACCCTCCTTGACTGTAATGAAGATCACGAGACTTTATTCAAGAATACTGCGGTTAATATCGGATGAAATAAACTCCAACATTTGATCATCCACATGTCCAACCCTAGAGCCCAAATGCTCACCAGCACGAAAACCACTACCAGATCCTCCTTGAGTGACCACCATACTAAAAATAGAGCATTCAAACCATCAGAACTCACACAAATATATATACACTTCAAGAATTTCATACTCTACAAGCTTCCTGGTATCATTGCAGCTTTCCTTGGCTCGAGTACGGATCCTCTGATTTTACTAGTACGGGCTTATACTACCCTCCATAACTATTTGTACTGTCCTCAAGGATCACCCAAAATCCTCCAAGTTACTCCCTTATCTATACATATAAACCTTAACAAGACAATGCTCCCAACACCGAATCTCTTCCTAGGCTTTCCTAGGGCAACCTCACACTACTCTCCACCATCAGTTGCAGAAGGAACTCCCCCAATACCCTCTAACTAGCTCACCAATCCAATTACATATCACCGATACTAGATAATTCTTCGAATGAAAGGTCTCACACTATAACGGTTGGATTTAGACAAGAGTTGCACAACAGAGTTGAAACCTAACCTGTTGGGTCAATATTTTGGTTTATACTTTGCTTTTCTAGGAAATTGTATTTTTATGTAATATCTTATGTGTTTACGGTCAATTTATGGCCAAGGGGGTGTTTACGGCCCATGTTATCCGGCCCATGTTCTCCAAGTATAAATATAGGTGTTAGGGTGAGGAGTATAGAGTGATGAACCCTAAAGAGTTTACGGCCAGAGAAGAGAAGAACTATTGTGTTTTAGTGTGTGTGAATCTCTTGTATCCGGATCATCATTATTTGATCTTATTTTCGAAATATTCTTGCGTTTTTGGATATATCTCGCAAAAATAAGGGGGGGGGGGGGTTTGTTCTTCGTGTTTTTCATAAAAAAAGTTTTTTGATTGAGTTTTGGAGCTTCAAATTCGAAAAATCGGTGTTTTTGGTCGGAGTTTGCGACCGACGGCTAGGGTTTCGGAGTTCACGGCCGGAGTTTACGGACGAAAACTGTTCACGGTCGCCGGAGGATTGCGGCCGGTGTTTGTGGTCCAAGGAGTTCACGGCCTCGGTTTACGGCCCCGGAGCTTGTGGTCCGAGATTGTGGCCTCCGAGTTTGCGGCCAGGACCTCGTCCTCGCATAGCAGGCCTCGCATCAAAAAATCATACGCGAATTTTGGAGGTGCCAGGTTTCGAACCTACGACCTCCAGATCAAGAAGCCTGCGCCTTATCCAACTCAACTAGCCGATTCCTTGTTCATTTCCTTTGAATTTTAAACTATAACCCATCTTTCTCGCATCAAGTTTTCCTATTTTGACACTTTTAGCCCAAAACTCAATTTCTTTTAATTTTAAATTCCTTTTTCATCCAAAATTAAAATAATTAAAAATAATAATAATAAATAAATAAAAAATAAATTAAATTAAAATTAATAAATAAAATTATATTTTAATTTTTGACTTTTATTTTTTAACTTTTGACCTTAAATTTTGACTTTGACTTCCAAGTTTGACCTTTGACTTTAAACTTTAACTTTTTCGTTTAACTTTTAAATTTTCAAATTGAACTTTTCAGTTTGACTTTTAAGTTTGACTTTTCAAGTTTGACTTTTGAGTTTAACTTTTTAAATTTGACTTTTAAGGTTGACTTTTATAATCAAAGGGTTTGACTTTTAAGTTTGATTTTGGTTTTTAGTTGTGCTTTTTAATTGATTTTAAGGTCTACGAGGGAGTTGAAAACATGAAAGAGAGTCGTCAGGATATGTTAAGACAAAACTTCAACATGTTCGATTATATCCCTGGAGAAACCCTCGAAACTCAGTTGCAGCGATTTACTACACTCACTACTGAGTTGAATATAGTCGGGATCTTCTTGACTAAGTCCGAGATAAACAAAAAGCTGCTAAATTCACTTCCGAAATCGTGGGATATGAACGTGGCTATCATCAAGAAGACAAAAGATCTCAATCATCTTAGTCTTGCTGATGTAATTCAAGAACTTGATGCTTTGAAGTGTAGAGAAACAATGAGTTCTGAAAACATTCCGGTCACTGAAGTTACATGTACTCCAGCTTGTGAAGCTACGATTAAATTTCTTCAGGAACAAATTGATTTATTTAAAAGAGAAGTTGAAGACCTGAGATATGAAGGATATCAACTCAAGAAAGGACAGAAACCCCTAAAGGCTGAATTAGAAGCAAAAACCAAGGACTTTAGGAAGCTTCAGGAAGAGTATAGCAACAAGTGTCAAAATTATGATTATGTTAAGAGACAACTTGCTGCTGTAACTGAAGAACTTGATGCTTTAAAAATTAAGTGTGGAAAAGTTGATGTCAGTTTCAAAAATTATACTGCGTCAAGTTAGACAGTCGAGTCCTTATATGAAACCCAATTAAAATTCAAAGAAAATCAAAACAAGGGTCTAGGGTATGATAGTGTACCTCCTCCTTATAATCATAACTACACATCCATCCCTATGACACAGGAGGAAACTGACAGGGAGCTACATCTTCGATATGGCAAACGAGCTGGATTTGTGTCAGGAGGAGTTATTAATGTTGAAAATACTGATGTTTCTGTTAGATGTGCAGGTAAAGTAGCAGAGGATGAGAACAAGGAGAGTTCTTCTGAACAAACAAACGACCCCTTGAACTCTAAATTTGTTAGTCCTAACAACCTGCCGTTGAGAAATATAGGCCTCCAATTCCAACGCAACAAAGTGCCTATTGCAATTATGCATGTGGGAACAACAAGAAACGAGGCAAAGATACGCCACCTGGGGCAGGAAGAAACAACTTCACACTGAAGAAAAGGACATGTTTTCACTGTGGAACACCTGGACACATTGCCAAGATTTGTTCTAATCACGCGTACGTTCCCTACTATGCACAAGGATGGAAAAACGCACCAAGAGGGAGATTTTTCAAAAGAAACCCCTCAAGGTCACGTTCAGACAATGATGACTAGAATGCGCAGAAGAGCAAGAATCAAACCCCAAAGGACAAGAATCAAAATCCCAAGGGTAAGAAGGGAATGTCGGCCAAGAAGCCAAATCCAAGAGATGCTCCTGTGAAGCTAAAATCAAAGTCATCTCAAAGGCCGACATCAAGATCAAAAGCAAGTGTTGAGGCACCCATCGGATCGAACAGGAAATGGGATAAACCCGAAGATAGATGGGTACCAAAGGTTCAATCTCCCAAATCAACTGACGACTCTAATATTTCTACATCTTTTGTTTGTGATAAGCAGGACATGTCATGGGAGAGAGTACTGTGCATTGATGACAAAGGTCGACCTAGTTTCAAAATGGACTGGGTTCCAAAGACCAATTAATCCCGCTCTGTGTCGGAGAAGCTATGGAGGCATATCATTAGACTTTGTTTTGTTGGTAGTGGCTGTTCCAGGCACATGATAGGGGACATCTCTCAACTGTACAACATTCAGATTTTTGTTGAGAGTATGTGTCCTTTTGTGGGAAAGGAAGAAAGGAAGAGATCACAAATGGGGTTAGTGCTTAATGATATGAAGAATTTTTGGATCTGTTCTGAGATTACGCGTGTTGTTCTTAGACCTTCTAGATGCAAATTCAATCGGTGACTTACGGTTTGAATTTTCTTCTCTATACTCCTGAGTTTTTCTTAAGCTGATTCACTTTAAAGACTAATTTCTGTTTTAGTATAGTTTAAATTTGCGCATTTATTTTCGTTTCTCTCCTATGCACAAATTTAGGGGGAGAAATAAAAGCAAAACAAAAATTAGAAAATTTTAATTTAAAAAAAAAATCCAAAAACATTAGAAAATCAGAAAATAAAAAATATGGTGTAAATGGAATGTGCTTGCAGGAGATGTTTTGGGAAATGAAATTAGCAAGTGATAACGGGCAATCTGAATCGGCGTAACGTACCTAAGTTGAATCGTCTACGCTCTGTGTTCGATGCGCTGGTAGGCACGAAAAATTTTAAATGGACTTAACTAGCGAAAGTTGAACCTAATGAATTTAAGGACTTGACAAACTTTGACCTAGTTAGATCCGTTTAACCTGATGTCACGACGCTCAGATAGGTTGAGCAGGGAGATATACATGGGAATCTACCGATAACATTAAATAACCCGTATCTAGAATTGTGAATTCACTTTTCCTCGATGTGCAGATTCTGTCCTTAATTCCGGTTGGATGGGGCGACTGGTAAATTCCGATAAATTAGGTCTGTAGAATATCATTTTCTTTCTTTCCGTCTGTTAGTCATATGTTGTCTCCTTTGCGTGACTTCCAATCCGACCTGGTACACAACATATGCAACTCTATTTCTCTGCATGTTATATATGTGAAATACTTCTTATCTGTTAGCCATATGTTGTCTCCTTTGCGTGACTTCTAATCCGACCTGGTACACAGCATATGCAACCTTCTACTTCTTAACCCCTCTGAAGTAATAAGTTATAGAATTCTGAATCTATCTTCTCTCTGAATGGTTGTCTGCTCACCCGGTGTAAGGAGTACTCTGGAAGTTCTTGATGGTCGGGGCATATTAGGAAGCGGGAAACACGTTCTAGTACACTTAAAATTGAACACATACAGATTGTCTGTAGATCTCGCTGATCAATTTAGGTGGACCACAATATCCCTGGTCGTCGTCAGATGAATGGTCCTTAAGATATAGTATCTAGGAACTTAGGATCAGATATAATATCTAGGAACTTAAGTTCACCTGTCTTGTAACAAATAGTATGTCCTAAATTTGTCACAATTTTTCGTGTTTAAGTGGACAACAATACCGACGATCGACCAGACAAAGATTGTCTAAAAACTTTGATCCCAAATCACTCTTAAAGTTAGATATCATTTTTATTTTTGTTAAATTTGTCATAGTTTCTTCTAATTTAAATATTAGGGGAGAATTAAAAATTAAAAATAATGAAAATAAAAAAATCAGAAAAATTCAAAAATCAAAGAAAAATCAGAAAAATTAAAAATCCAAAAATAGTGTTATTTCTGTTTTATTTCTTGTTCAGAAAAATCAAAAATCCAAAAATATTTTTGTTTCTGTTTTAATTTGTGTGCTAAGTTTTCTTTTAGTTTTGTTTTGTCTTGAAAAGTGATTTCAGGTATAGATAAGAATCATGGAGTTTGTGTTGAAGATTTCTAAGCCAAAGCCTCGTCCGTGAGCATCGAAGAATTCGCAGTCGAAGGAGCAAGAAATGAAGATTATTCTTTCAACATTCAATCTTTCAACCCCAGAAGCAAGGTGAAGCTGCAATTGAAGATTATGTGATGGATTGCATTGAAGCCTCCTCAATCACTCTGCTGCTATTGTTGTACTTGCTGAAGTGATCTAGAAGATTTGTTCTCTCTCTGATGTTTCTCTCTGAAGATTCTCAAGCTGAAAGCACTATCTTTCAAGAATCAGTACGTAAAGCCTCCTCAACCGACGTGCATTCAAAGCCAAATTCTGAAGAAATGCCCAACTGCTCAATATGAAGTCATTTATTGAAGATTAATGCTGAAGCCAAGTTCCCAATGAAGATTAACAAGAAAAGCCAACTACTTTTATGGGGGAGCTTGTTGGGTCATTTAAGAAAAGAAAAGAAAGCTATAAACCAAGGGGGAGATTGTTGGGTCAATATTTTGGTTTATACTTTGCTTTTCTAGGAAATTGTATTTTTATGTAATATCTTATGTGTTTACGGTCAAGTTTATGGCCAAGGCGGGTGTTTACGGCCGTAAACAGGTTTATGGCCTATGTTATCCAGGCCTATTTTCTCCAAGTATAAATATAGGTGTTAGGGTGAGGAGTATAGAGTGATGAACCCTAGAGAGTTTACGGCTAGAGAAGAGAAGAACTATTGTGTGTTAGTGTGTGTGAATCTCTTGTATCCGGATCATCATTCTATTCATTAATACATTGAGATTCATCATCTTCTTCTTCTTCTCCTTCTCTTCTATTTGATCTGACATCATCTGTTTGAGTGGGATTCTGAACCATCAAACGGATATGATTGATACACAGGCAGATTAAGGACTTACATAACCTTCTAAAATTACCTAGTCTTAGTAGTATGTAACTTAGCAGATTTGCTAACTAGTTAGCTGAAAATTAATGGGAACTCCTAAATCAGAAAGCAAGCATCATTTGAGCATCGAGTAACCGGAAACAAGCATAACCTAATCAAGCAATCTTATCACTAACTGATCAGTACTAGCATGCAAGTCTACAAGCGCATACAATAGGTATAAAAAGGCATACCTCCTAGCATTCTATCATGCAATCCTGAGATGATCCTTATCTCTAATCTAGCATGCAATTCACAGGTACACAATTCAAAGCATAACATAAAACATGTATGGGTATTTTGAGAAAACTTGAGCTTGGTCGATTGAATGCACCACGCCCCTTTTCTTTTTGTTAGAAAAATGTTTTTATAAAACATTCCTTTTATGAAAAATCTACCAAATCCTTAGTTTGAGTTCAGACACACCCAAAAATGTGCCTGGATCCCTCAAACTAAGGCGCTGATACTAACTTGTAACGTCCCAAAAATTAAGACCAAAAATTTCATTTTTATAATAATATAACCATCATCCAAAACGAGTTCATAAAACCATAAAATAAAATCAGAGTATGTTCATAATCATCTAAATACATAAAGTCAACAAACTGCGGGACGACATGGTGTGTGCGGTGAGATCATCCCTAGACATTCCCATTCGATTCGGAAGTACCAAAAACATAAACTGAAAACTGTAAGCACAAATCTTAGTGACTTTCCCAAAATACCTCATACCATACATATCAAATATACACTGGGACATGCCCAACAACCATTTGGTGCCGCCCGACATCGAGCCCCACTTGGAACATATCTGTCAATAACTTGGGAAGGGCCGACCTCATCACATTCATCAGGCCCCACCTGGCATCAGGCCTAGCTCGACATTTATATAGACACATACAACACATGGAAAAATCACTAAGACAAATAGCATACAATACACTTATTAGGCCACGCCTTGCATTGGACCTCGCCTAATATACATATCACATACTACACATTCGAGAGTCACATAGACAACTAGCATCATAACCATGATAAATCATGGGCCGACATTGTTGCCTTCGTCCCGTCAAGCATGGTGAGGAGACTCGCCTCAAACTGTTGAAAATCAAATAAATGCTTTGACTATTGATCCGGAATATCCCCAGGCTAAATAATCAAAAAATACCCTAATTAATAATTAGGTCAAAATTCATAATCGGGGTCCCCAACCCAACACCCTCAGCCTCTATCCGAAAAGAGTATTATATCTTTTCCCTTATTGGGCCCAACTAGCTTGGCCCAATAACCATATAGTGGTCCAAGGCCCAATTATGGCCCAAACCATAAACCTATGGTCCAAGTATGACCTAATAGACACAAAGCACAAAATCTAGATAAGGCCCAAAGTCAATGGTCCAAGCTCTATTAGTTGACCTTCACATCGTGACTAGCTCATAGTTATGTCGTGAGTAATAACTCGACTTGGTCCCAACTCAACAGGTCAACTCATCCCATCAAATCGCCTAGTCTAAATTCTAGTCATCATTACGTCGTGGTCACTCCTGGTCACGTCGTGACCTAATCCGTACATAACAGTAGGGACGACATGCATTTTAACGACGTGCCATACTCATTCCTCATGTCGTGAGTGCCGCCTTGGCTAACTTTAAGCATTAAGCTCTTATTCCTATCAGCCACTACTTGGGACTTTCTAGAGGGTCTTGCCTCACCCAAAGGATGATAAAAAATCGTAGCTTTTTAGTCATGCATGTCCAATGCATGACTCAAACACTCACTAGTTCAAAAAAGGGAAAAACGAGATCAAGACTCATGCTTGGAGTCTAAAACTACTCCAAAACTCTGATCCAAAGATTATAATACAGAAGATGTATCAAGGATACATAATGTTGCCAACTTTATGGATCCCATGCATGCAATCCCACACAACTATGCAAAAATGAGCTTAAAATCTAGATCTAGCATACAAGAGGTAAAAAGGCTAGAAATTTATGACTTACAATGGTCTAAAAGCTCTGCACGAAGTGGAGGTAGAAGATGGTTTGCCAAGGGAATGCTCCACAAAAGTCTTCTTCCACTTCAATTAGCCAAAGACCACCAAATGAGTGCTTCAAAGTCACCAAAAATGCCTAACGACCTCAAGCAGTTCGAGATTAGGGTTTTTAGGAGGAAAAAGAGTGAACGATGCTAAAGATTGGCAGGCCTAGCCCTCTCATTCCATTAAATACTTGAAATATTAGGGCTTTGGTCATCAGGCCATTCTCACATCATGAGCATCCAAAATCTCACGACGTGAGTCTCAAAAACACGGGTCAACTAGTCAATGGTAACTCACGACGTGACTACCACATCTCACATCGTGACCTTCTTCCAAAGCTAAAATTCAAGAAATTAAGTACCTACATGATTTGGGTGTTACAAAGCATGCAAACCACTAAAAAGCCCATGCTAATACTGAAGCATCACTAGAATAATACATAGCTGCACCTAGTGAGAAAATAATATTAACTATCAAACACTTCTTTCTACTTGAAAGAAATATATCAAACAAGAAATAAAGTCGGACGAAGAGTTCTCCAGCGATCTCATTCAGATAACATGAAACCCTCACAAAATACACTCGACAGTCTACCAAATTCACATAAACTATAACTGAAACAACCCTACCAAATATACTTAAAATAGACTATCCTAGACTATCACCTAAATGCATACTAATAGAACACAATCGAGACGCCACCAAAGCAAAGCATCCAACCTATAAGTGATCATAATATATTATAATCGATACGATGCTAAACCACTGATACTACTAATCCCAGAGAAAATTTTTCAAAATCCACCCATTACATCACCGCTTGCCTTGACTAAGTCGACCCAAAACTAAACTTTCTGCCACCAAAGTCACACTAGAAATACTCGTCGTAAAGTTTCTTTATTACCAAAACCTTGATCACTTCATGTTAAAAACTCTCAAATAACCTTAGATGACGACGACAAACACCATAACCAAAAAATTAACATATGTTTAACAATCACGTTCCACAAATCCTATATATATCATTATCCTATTAATAAATTCTAAATGATATCACTACAACTTTCAACGAACATAACCCATCTTGAAGCAGGTCTCCCAAACCTTTCGGTTTACATTATCATTTGATGATATATGAAAGAAAGTCGTATGAAGAAATCTTGCTTCCCTCTCTAAGACTGACTACACAATTGTTGATCATTACCACAAGCTAACAAAGATCCTTAAATTTTTTACACATCGTGAGTGGCCCATCCTTTTTCTTCACGAAAATACTCAGCGCTCCCCATTATGAACTACTCGACATAGTGAGCTCCTTGTCTAGCACATCATATGTTGCGAAGAAAATTACATGCATCCTTGAAAGTCACAAACCTATAGGGTGCTTTGGTTATCTGATTCATACCTGCGATTTGATAAATTTTAAAATTCTCCAGAAGCTTGGAAGGAGCGTCTAAAAAAATACTTGAGAAGAACATTAGGAACGTTTTCTAACCATGGGAATTATAGTGATAAAATACTTCCTTTTCCTTATTCTTATAACAATAATCTTGATCTAGAAACCCTACATACTCGTGGTACAAATTCTTCTGTCCCTTAACGCCAAGCTACTTTCCGTACCCACATTCTTCATAATCAGTTCTCCCAACTTAGAGTTCAAACTAGAACTGTCTGTCATCCATAAACATTAAAGCCCCATACTAGCCAAAATATTTCATATAATATTTGATTCTAAAAAAATATACCTAATATAATGTCACATGGTCCTTCGAATAATTAACTTTACCCTAGAACTCCATCAAATAAGAACAATAAATAGGGCTTAATAAAAATTCTAAGTCTGTGTAATTTAATTTGGTATAGTCCTACAAAAATTGGAAGAACTCTTGAATGTCTCACCAATACTTTAAGTGAACCCAACGTAACATGAAACCCTTGCCAACAACATGCAATTTAGGCACACAACTTGCTCACGAGTCGACAAACAGTTATAATGATGGGTGTTGAATTCCATACTATCTCTTTGACTCATTAGAAACAATTAGCCTTGTTGTGCTTCATCTATTGTAAAGAAAACATACTCTTATCTCCCTAGCTTGTGAAGAAATCAACAACGATGCATGAGCAGTACAGACAAGCAGAGTCCTTCATTCTGATAGCAGAACTATCTGAAAAACATTCAATCCACTACTATAAGTATAAAGCTTAGTAAGTTTCCTAAAAAACGACATATCACATCACATATAAAATACATGCATACAAAGGCTCATAGTTAACGCATTAGTGGGTATATAGCCTTATAGCCTTTATCCCAAAGACATGAAGAAATTCAATCAGTTCTCTTAGTGTGCCTAAAGAAACATAACAAACTTCCACTAGGTCCCAATAATCTCCTATTGGGAATGAAGGCACATAACCAACTTCCATAGGTTCTAATATTCTCCTAGCAAACATATAGGAACATATCCAACTTAATATAAGCCTCAACATTCTCCTAGGAGGTCTGGAGACACATAGCAAACTACCTCTATGTTCCAACATATATCCAACAAATTGACTAACCAACCAAAATACAAAATTGTATCCTAATAGTACTTATACCACCTATCATACTAGACGTACAATGCCATACATAATGTAGTGAGATAACTCACCTAAATCTATCAACACAATCTCAATAGTAATCTTCACAACAAAACAATTGGCACGAATCACTAATAGCAATTTAAGACCAATCCTTAGTTAATTACTCAAATCCATCAAAGTTTGACCAAAAGTAAATCTAGTCAAAAAGTCAGCGGTCAATGGACAAGTCAAACTCAACGGTAAAATAGGTCAATGCGTCTTGACCGGCCCTTGGTTGTGCCGCTACCATTAAACGACAAAATAGTCATGATTTATTCCATAGGTGCATCATGACCATCCATAAGAGAGTGTCGAGATTCTCGGCTGATTAGGCTCATTCCTTAAGTCCTTGATCCCTTTAGCCAAGAGCCATAATTATTAGATTCGAAACATATGAAGCTCTTAATTGATAAAATTTCCAACTTTATGCATGCTTATGGCTCAATCAAATCCTATATCAAACCCTAATATAAAATGAGTCCCAAAAATACTTTTTTCTTGCATCGCTCCAAAGTATATAATCAAAAGGTATTAGAGGTGTCAAGAAGTCCAAACATAACAAGTCTAATGATATAGAGTTCTTCAACCTCCAAAGCTTCTAGCATAAGGGATCAAATATAACCAAAAACACATCTACATCCTAGATCTTAACATGAACACACATAAAGCAAAGATGATGATCACTTACAGAGGTCCAAAAGGAGGTTAGGAAGTTGAATCTACTCATGATCTATCTTCTTGAACACAGAAACAACTTGCTTCTTCACCAAAGGTCACCAAAACACCACCAAGGTACAAGAAGGACAAAAAGAGAGGCTATGGTTTTATAGTTGAAATATTTCTAAAGGTGGAGGTTGAGAATTAGTGGAAACCTAGAAGTTAAGGACAATATATAGGGCCCAAGGCACGAGACATAGGGTTTTGAGTTGTAATGACTTCACGCCACGACATTTACTTAAGTTATGTCGCGGCTTATGAGATGTCGCGTCCTTTAAAACTCGCGTCCTGCCTTATGTGTTTTTCCAAGAAACTCATACCCTTATATTGTTAGATTAACTCTAAGGCAAATTCAGAAAACAAGCAAGTTTTCTTTGAAGATAGATCACATAAATAATGAAATGGTTGTAATTCAAATCTTGATTGACTCACGAAAATGCAAATTAGTAATGGTAAATCATATTACTATTAAAAAAAATTAAATATATTTCTATACTTTGTTCATACGGACCATTTTATCCATAAAAAATAATGACATATAGAATTTAATGAGTATAAGATGTATAGAAAAAAAAAGATATTTGATTCATGTATTGTTATGTATATTTTAACTTTTTACTAAAATAGAACAATCTAAAAGTTTATCCATAATTTGTTTTTTATTTAATATTGTTGATGATTACAAAATCGAATGAAACAAATAAATTTTAGATAAATTTTATAAATAGTTAGGATACAAACTCCTATACCAAATGTACAATTATTTCCTCTAGGTTATTCAATTTTCTAATACTTGTTCCCGTAATCCAATAAAAATGATCTTATTTGTGTCTTTTATTCTTAATTCTAGCAAACTGAATAACCCAATAAGACACTATATACATGTTTTTATATTTCATTTTTTTAATTAGATATTTCGAAATCTGAACTTGTATTTTTTAGCATCCACTTTGTGGTTGTCTTGTTTAAATGAAACTAATAACATAGAGTGATTAGGTGTGTTGCATTTTAAAAACAACAATTATAAATAGAATAATTTGCAAACAATGGTTAAACCGGATCTTATTGGATCTTATTTGATTTCGTGATTAATAAAATCCGATTAAATGAAACCCAATAAACTTCAACTTGAGCAAACAAAATCAATAACATTTCAACAAATAATAATTGTATAAGAAAAAAGGAATAGATTCCAATAAAATCAAAGATACTTTAAATTCCAATTAAAATCAAGATACTTTAAATATGATACCTACCCCCGCGAAGTCTAGCACCAATCATACCTACCACTTCAAAATAGCATGTGAGAAGAGAGGTGGGGTTGTAAAGTGTATGCATTTAATTTAATAAAGAAATAAACAAAAAAAGACAATAAAAAGATAATTATTATAAGACAATGAGAACAAATTTGCAACAAGGCAAAATTACAAAACAACTTTAATAAAAAATCATGTAATTTCATGACACCATAGGAACAACAACAAAATTGTTAAAATCAAAATTATAAATAGAATCTTTTACGGTTACCTAATTTTGTTTTTGTTATAGTTTTTTACATTTTTATTATTATCTAATTTTGATTTACAATGTAAAATTTAATTTCTTCCTTAAATTCAAGCTCTAAAAAGTTTACCTTGGCTTTCAAAGCTTGTATTTTACGTTACTCTTTAACAAAATTTTGTAGTACATTTTATATATATATATATATATATATATATATATATATATATATATATATATATATATATATATATATATATATATATATATATATATATATATATATAGGGAGAGGTTCAAATAAGAATAAAAAAAATTAAGAACTTTAAGAACCTCCATTTTATAATTATTAAACATATGAACGCTTATTAAACATTTAAAAATCATTTTATTCTTGTCTTTTTTGATAAGAAAATGCCGAATTCATAATTTTACAGTTTAATATTTTCATTCGCATTGTAGCACAAAACATATATATTACATAATTTCATATAGTCCATTTATAGTCTAATACACAAAATTCACAACTTAATACAATTAATTTTACGATAATTCAAAATTTCAAAGAAGTCAACACACTGTCACCAAACACATGTGTGACTGTTGTAACCATCCTTTTCTTCCAAATCCGATCTGTATACAAAATCATGTATTAACAACTTAAATAGTATATTCACAGTTTAATAAACTTATTAATTCACTAATTTAGAGTTTAATGCAAAACAATTATAAAAACTGTTTATTAATTCATTAATTTAGAGTTTAATGCAAAACAATTATAAAAACTGTTACATTCTTACATATTTATACAAGAAAATTAATACAACCATTCATACAAAAATAATTTATATTTTAACGAAAAAAATAAATAAAAATTTCACAACTTAATACAGTCAATTCACAGTTTAATACAGTCAGTTCACAGTTTAATACACAAAATTCATAGATTAATACAATAAATTTACAGTTTAATATATAGAAATGTTATATTTTAACTTAAAACTTACATGTATACCTTTAAATATGAAGGCTAGTGTTTCTTTTAAAGTTTTATATAGTTTATATTTTATACAATTTATTTGAATTTAGAGAAAATCATATATGTGTATAATGATTCTTTTTTTTTTAAACACAAATTTTTTTAAAAAAATATCATAGCTTAATATAGTTAATTCACAGTTTAATACTGTGAATTCACAATTTAATATACAAAACTCACCATTTAATATAATAAATTCACAGTTTAATACATAAAATTCATAACTTAATATAGTTAATTAATAACTTAATACAGTCAATTTTCTCTTTAAAAAAAAACTTAATACAATCAATTCATAGTTTAATACAATCAATTCACAGCTTAATACATAAAACTAGTAGTTTAATACAATAAATTCACAGTGTAATACAGTTTAATACACAAAACATATATATTTACAACAATATTCTCAACTTAAAACTTATATTTATACATTCATATCTGGAGGCATTTGTGTATATTAAAATGTGAATTTATTATATTAAGTTCTGAATAAAATTCACAAATTAATACACTAATTTCACAACTCATTTACACATAAAATTTAGATTTGGATAAAAAAAATCAGAATTTACAGTTTGATGAAACATTTCAGACACTAATTCATAGCTTAATTCCATATTTCAAACACTAAAATGCACAACTTATTGCAAAAAAAATAAAGAAAAAACAAAAACAAAAACAAAAACAAAAACAAAATTCTTAACATAATACACGCTTCAGACACTAATTCAAAACTTAAAACAAAATTTTAAACACTTATTCAGAACTTAAAAGCTTACAAATCTCGTTGAGGCATTTCATCAAACACCTTGTGTGCACATTATTTCCAGATATGATGTGATTTACAGATATAAGATTGTCATATTCCTTAGAGTCTTTGGATATTCAAGATCTGATATTATTACCCTATAGATCATTATCGAAGCAGATCTAAAGCAACATGAAGACGGTGTTTGGAGGAGAAAACGAAGGATGTGGTGGAGATAAGCAGAAGGAGGAGGAGGTGTCAGTGGTGGAACATATCTGATATGTGGAGATGCTAGTGGGGTGTTTATGGCGGAGCAGAAGCGAGATCTACAGTTTCAGATCTACGACATTTCAGATCTACAAATCTAAGTAGATTATGATGGTTTTGATGAGAGGATAAGAAGAAACAACAGTTGATCAGATTTGTCGAGGAAGAAAGAAGCCATGACGCCGGTAAGGATGCGATAGTGGTGGTGGTAAGGTCGTTGGCAATAGTGGCTGCAGTAGGTGGAAGGTGGTGTTCAGTTTTGACAAGAATTTCCCTTAATTAGTTGGTTCTTAGGTTCTTAATTTATTTTGGTTCCCATTTGAACCTTTATATATATATATATATATATATATATATATATATATATATATATATATATATATATAGTCATATTACAAACCACGTTGGTTCTCACAACTCGTAAAAGTTTGAGGCTTGAATTTTCTACAAAAATTACGCCCAACGTTACTTAGAAAATGTTACAAACATTGGTGTTCTAGTTTTACCCCCCCCCCTCCCCCCCAACCCCCCCAAATACCCTCTGCCCATCATCCCTCTCTTTTTCTTTAACGGAGTGGCAGCAAGTTGGTGGTTCTAGGACGGCGGTACAGTACCGCCGAGAACATTATTCCGTCTCGCACCGGTTTAAGATTTTTTTGGCTAACATATGAGTTAAAGAACCTGTGATTGCTCCATTCCAATGGACAAATTTTAGTTTAGTTATTTATTTATTAAAATAAAATTTATTATTATTAATACCATCTTCAATTTCAAAACCACATTTTTCTTTGTTTCAATTCAATTCCATTTTACGAGGCACTAGTTACATTCCAATTCAAAATTTTGAAACTGGTGTTATTTTTAGGCTAGTTGTATTCATAGAGTGATATGAAATTGAAGAAATGGTGTTGTCCAAAGTATACACTAACCCTTTCGAAAATAGCAATGTGAATCAACACAGATCCTAATATTTTTGACGATTAGCTTTTGATCATTTTAAGCAGCAGAATGGGGATACTGATCTTTCAACACATCAAATTGTTTCCAGCATGAAACATATACAGAGGGAAAAGTAAATGAATTTAATTCTATTTTCACCGACAAGATGAATATCCGGGAGCCCAGAGTTTTCGATGAAAAAGTTTTAAACGCAACATAAAATGAGTATCGTGAACACTATAACATAAAAGGTTTTTGTTATGAGGCTCGATGTAATATTTTAAAAAATCATCATTCTTATTTTAGATTTGAAGTATTCCTTTTAATTTACATTTATCGTTTCTAGTATGATTTTTTTAGTCATTTCGTTTGTCGTTTTAGGATTTAATGTATGTTATTGTACCGTGGTTTTAATTTATGTTTTTATAGTGTGGTTTTTTTCATTAAATCTTACTTTGAATATTGTTTAGTTGTTCATCTGTTTAAATTAGTACATGTCTATTTTAAAGATTAAAAAAACTATAAAAATGATGTTTTTTTTTATTTTGAATTTCCTAAATAAATTAAATTAAAAATAGTGATGTGGCAAGTGGGTTGAGTGGACCGATAAACATATCATTTCTATGTATTGTGGTTGGGAAAGATGGAAGAAAGAGGCATGAAAAAAGTTGATGTGAAGTTGATGTCATAATGAGTTGAGTGAGTTGCCAGGACCACTCTTTTCACCCTAAGGAAATGGGGAGTGGAACCTTCCAACTCACTCAATGCATTTTCACATATGTTTTCACTCTTATTATTATTATTATTATTTATTTTTCTATATTTTCCAAACCAAAAACACTTGAAAATTATATATTTCTCAACCCAGTCCATAACATCACAGATAGATGAACACCAACTCAACAATCGGGCGTTCCGTATGAGCCGTCAGTCTAGAATCCACCCAATCCATAACATCACAGATAGATGAAAAAACAGGAAGGTCCAAATGAAGCCAATGCCTAACCCGACTCCAAACCTGATCAACAACTGAACACTGCAGCAACAAGTGGTTCACAATTTATTGAGAATTATGACACACAAGACACGATAAGGAATCTATCACCACCCCTTTTTCCACCACTTCCATTTATAAAGAAGGACGAGGTTAAAAGCATCCAAACTACCAACCCCAGGACCTCCATGAGCATATGAGTTCAAAATCAACTTCCAATTAACCCAATGAATATGGTGTTGACCCTCACCGACTCCCCAAAAAACCGAGCCCTTAGAGTCTCTAGAGAGTGACATACAGTCGCAGGAAGACGAAACAGAGAGAAGAAGTACATACCTAAACTCCTTAGAACCGACTTAATAAGGGTCAGACGACCTCCAATGGACAACAACTTGACCTTCCAAGAAGATAACCTCTTTTTAAAATGGTTGATAATAATCTGTCAACCTTTAAGACGAACCATAGATTCTTCAACCGGGATACCAAGATAAACAACGGGAAGAGTTCCAAATCGAACACCCGGTAAATGAAGCTAAAGTAGCAATATCCACTTGGTTAACCCCTATCGCATAAAGATTTGATTTAGTAAGATTGAGGTTTAGGCACGACACCAAATAAAACACCTTAGAATACAAATCATTTTCTGAATATTAGAGACATCCCACTCCCTTAGAAAAATCACGTCATCTGCATAAAACAAATGGGAAATGAGGACCTCATTATAACCCACTGGAGCACCCCGAAACACCCCTTCAACAACCGCATCCTCTAAGGCAATATGAAGCCCTTCCATAACTATGATGAATAAAAAAAGAGAAATGTGGTCTCCTGGTCTAAGACCTCTAAAAAGGTGAAACTCATCAGTACGACTCCCATTAATCAACATCGAAGATCTAGCATTAGAGCACAAGCCACGAATCCAGGCTCTCCATTTGTCACCAAAACGAAGAAACCCCATGACCTTATCCAAATACTCCCAACTCACAGAATCGTAAGCTTTTTCAAAATCAACTTTAAACATCATAAGATTTTTCTTTTTCTATTTAAACCACCTTACTAACTCATTAACCATCAACGGGCCATCAAGAATTTAACGGAACTAGAGAAAAGCCGATTGCTAAGACCCAATAATATCACGAAGAATAGGGGCCAACCTATTAGTCAACAAATTGCAATAATCTTAAATTGCAACCCAATAAGACTAATAGGCTGATAATCCTTGATACAAAGCGGATTATTAGATTTGGGGATCAAGGTAATAAAGGATGAATTACACCCCTTCGGAAGCACAGGTTGTTAAAAAAACTCTTGCACAAAAGCAATAACATCATCGGAAAGGATCTCCCAAAAATATCTGAGAAAACGAAAAGTAAAACCATCCGGACCAGGGGCACGATCAACACCACAATCCCAAACTGCATTTTTAATATCTTCAGTCGTGAACCCCAACTCAATAGAAGAAGCAACCCTCGAATCCTAAGACTTGAATCTAGGGCTTCGACGATCGAGACTAACACCAAGTAAAGGCTAAAACTTACCTGCATAAAAATCGAAAAAAGCCTTCTTAATACTAGCAGGCTCCGAAATCCACTTCCCATCAATAGTAACCCCTTTAATCATCAACTGCCTTCTGCGTTTTTTCAATAATGCATGAAAGAACGCAAAATTCTCATCTCCCTCCACAACCCAAGTAGATTTAACCTTTTGAGCAACATCCAGAGATCGGACTTCTTCCAAATTCGCCAAATATCCAAGAATTCCTCTTCTTTCCCGAATATGGTCATCACTTTCTTCACCATCATCAATAAAGTTATCAATCTCTACAAATCGCCCCAACAACTGATTTGAAGAAAGATACACAGCGGACTTAGTCTCCGCATTCCAAGACCGAATCCTAGCGTTAATAAATTTAATGTAACAGCCCGGATTTCCAGGTATCTTTTATGCTTTCAATTTTTGATGTTTGTGAGGGGACTTGGCGAGTTGGAGCTCAGACTCGCCGAGTAGGATCGCGATTCTGGACGCGTGTTTGCGCCTGGACTCGGTGAGTCCAAGGTATGGACTCGGCGAGTCCGTGCTGTTTAATGAAACCCTAATTTCTCGGGTTTGGGACCTATTTAAAGGGCCTTATGGCTGTCATTTGTGCTCACCAGTCCCTTGAGTGAAACCCTAATCGAGTGTGAGCATTTGGAGCAAAGTAGGAGGCCATTATTGATCTTGGAGGTGTCATCTTGCAAGGGAAAGGGAGGATCAGCTAAGGGAAAGCAAGAGGAGCCACTTTCTGAGAGTTTGGAGTCCAGAACATCGCTATTGTGGTAATATCTTCGAGCTATCCTCTTCTATGTTGATGTTTGCATTGATTTAGGGCTTATTGAGCCCTTTTGTGGCTAGATCTAGTGCTCCCTTGGTCCCTTAAGTGATTTAGACCATAGATCTGGACCCTTGGAGGTCCAGAGTGTCCCTTTGCCCAAGCTTTTTGTGAATCAATGGAGGTTTTGGATTGGAATCCTTATGCCTTAGGTCAAAATGCTATTTATGAGCCATGGGGTGTGTTATGAACACCAAGATAAGGACTTTACATGATGAATCAGTCTAGGAAGGCCAGATCTATGAATTGTTGGAGCAGATTTGACCTTAGAAGCAAGTTGGAGTGGTTGCATGGCATGGACTCGTCGAGTCCGACGAACAGACTCGGCAAGTAGCTTGAAGATTGCCCTTAGATCGCCCAGTGAGTGGTCCAGTCGAGTCATAGGTTGACTCAGTGAGTCAGGTCGAGTTAGAGAGGGTTGACAGGTGGTCTAAGTTGAACTGGGACTCACCGAGTTGTTCTTGAGACCCGGCGAGTTGAGTCAGGGTGGCCCCGCGATTCTTCCAGGTGGAACTCATCGAGTCAGGGGGAGTACTCGACGTGTCAAAAGGGAATCCTAGAGAGTTGGTGAAAACGTCTAGACTCGCCGAGTCGCCCTAGTGCACTCGCCGAGTCCGGTCAAAGTTGACTGTTGACCGTTGACCGTTGACTGTTGACCATTGACCAAGAGTTGACTAGTGTTGACTTAAAAAAGGGTAGTCAACCTTAGTGGTAAAAGTGTTAATAAGAGACGTATGATGATATAGGGAGATTGTAGCTGGGAGGATCGAGCACGAGTGATTTCGGGATTTGCTAGCTATCGGTATTCACGAGGTGAGTCTTCTCACTATACTATACCCGGAAGGGTTTTGACTGTGTGACCGGAAGGTCGGATATGGTATGAGACGTATGTGCTATATGTGATAAGTTAATTGTTATATGCGCTATGTATGATATGCTTGATATGGGCCGGAAGGCATTATGTTATGGGCCAGAAGGCGAATATGTTATGGGCCGGAAGGCGTTGTAATGTGGACCGTAAGGTTGGCGTGGGTAGGACCGGAAGGTTTACCTAGCAGGGACGGAAGTCCCCTGAGACACATGGACCGGAAGGTCAGGGCCTGGAAAGGCGTATGTGCGTAAGTTGTATTTTGGGGAACTCACTAAGCATTTATGCTTACAGTTGTTGTGTATGTGTTTCAGGTACTAGCGAGGACCGTGGGAAGGCGCCGGCGTGATCTGTACACACTGATGGATGATTAATGATCATGGGATTTATATGATTTGTATTATGACATGATACGTTGGATATTTATGCCTTGTTTTGGATGAAAATACATTTTTAGAAATGAAAAATTTGTTTTAAAATTTCCGTTGTTACATTTAAGCTTGTTTTTGAAAACAACAAAGTTACTCCAAGACGAGTCACTAACAAAATCAGCCATAACTCCTTTAACCACATCTGCAAAACCCTCTAATGAAAGCCAAGAATTGAAGAATTTAAAAGGAGAAGGCCCAAAATTAACCATATTAGAGTGAAGCAAGATAGGGCAACGATCCGACCATTTCCTATCCAACACCAAGACTTGAAGATGATCAAAACAATCATAAACCGCATTCGAGACCAAGAACTGATCAAGCTTACTAATTTTAGCACCTATGGCATCAAATCTAGTAAACCGCTTTCCAACCATAGGCACATTAATACGACCATCATATTCAATGAACCCGTTAAAGTACTGAGCAAAAGTAGAGCAAAAAATAGAACCGAGCCTTTCACTCGCCTCCCTAACCACATTGAAATCACCAAACAAGACATAGTTTCCCCCATTCCTTCTCATTAATGCCGAAAGATACCCCCAAAGATGTTGCTTTCCCACTAGATCTCGAGGAGCATAAATATTAACCATAAAACAATTAATATTAAACGGAATCCACAAGCCTCCCACAGTAACCACATTACTAGTACAAGTAACACTAGTTTTGGTTAACACATTTGTGTCCCACACAGAAAGAATACCACCCGGTCGACCCCGAGCACTACTACTAGAAAAACCGAATCTATAATTACCCCACATACTTTTGATCTTGAAAAGATCAACTTGCGTCATTCTCGTTTCTTGTGAACCCAAAAAAGAAACTCCAAACTGTAAACAAAGCGCCTTAACCCAATTTCTTTTTAAAAAGAATGGTTCCACATATATTTAAAGAAAGGCACTTCATTGATCCACCTGTACCACGTCAATACTTGATAAAATCTTGTTAACCCGTTCCTTATTAGTCTCTATATCATACCCGATAAGGCCACCCATTTCAAAATATTTCTTCAACACATCTTCTATATCGTCAACAACTACCGGTACTTTCTTTCTAAGGATTTTAGAAGATCTATAAGACGTAGAAGATTGATGTCATCTACAACCGGGAGGTTGTGATGGTGATTCGGCTACCCCCTCCCACTCCACATTATCTACCAAATAGGGTGAATCACCCTGCAACTCACTCTCCATATCCGTAGAAGGCTTCACCGGATTACATTTATTTTCAGCGACACCTCTCGTGACAGAAACGTTTGGCAAACAAGACCTCCTATCCACAACTCCATCATCTTTTCTTTTATTATTTGTTTGAAAAAATCTTCCTTTTCTATCAACAAATCCAAACCCTCTAACACCATTTGTAGGTGTATTATCCATGCTAAAAGAGTTCTCTTGCCCCTCATCAACCTTATCACCATTCTCTACATCGATAAAATCATTCACATCGTCATCAAAATAAGCAACTTCTGCCTAGGGATAAGATTTAGAACCGGAAAACCCGACCGGAACCGGAACCGTAACCGGAATATATAGAACTGGTTCCGGTTCTGGGTTTAAAAATTGTCTTTATCCGGGTTCCGGGTAATCCGGGTTTGGGTCCTTCGGGTCCAGGTAAACCGGGTCTAAAAACCGGAACCACTTTTAGGTCTGGAACCGGTGTTTGTAAAATGTTTAAAAGATGCATATCTCATTCGTTTCAACTCCGATTGACATGAGGTTTTTTCCAACATGTAGTTTAGAGTTTGTGCATGATTTTAGACTATAAATTTGCCATTTTTAGTTTTATATTCATTGAACTACAGTTCTCCAAAGTCAAGATATCAAAGCTGAAAGTTTTTAGTTTTTCAATTTTTTTGTATTCGGTGAAAGTTTTAAAACATGTATATCTAATTCGTTTGAAGTCGGATTGACATCTGGTTTTTTCCAACTTGTAGTTTACATTTTGTACATGAGTTTAAACGATAATTTCGTCATTTATTGTTTAAAATTCAATGATTTACAGTCCTCCGAAGTCGGGATATCAAAACTGAAAATTTTCAACTTTTCAACTATTTGTTTTTGTACTTTGTATTCTGTGAAAATGTTAACACATGCATATCTCATTCGTTAAAAGTCGGATTTATATGAGGTTTATTCCAAAGTGTATTTTAGAGTTTGTACATGATTTTAGACTATAATTTTGTTAATTTTGGTTTCATATGCAATGAGTTACAGTCCCCCTAAGTCGGGATATCAATATGAAAATTTTCAAAGTTCAACCGCTAAGTAGTAAGTAATTACCAAAACAATCCGGTTTTTCCGGTTTTAAACCCACTTTATCTGGTTCCAACCTACCCACTTTGATGTTTCCAGGTTTTTCGGTTCTAGACCCACTTTACTCGGTACCGTACCCAGAACCGAACCGGAACCGATTCCTATATACCGGTCCGGTTTCTGGTTCTAAAAAAGCCCGTTAACTGGTTCCGGGTTTTTTGGGTCCGGCTCCATCTGGTCCGGGGTTGGACCCACTTTCATCCCTAATTCTGCCTCTCCCCCTGACAGGTCCAAAATATCCGACCCTATTTCTCCCTCCTCCATAATATTCGGTTCCCAATTTGAAATTTCAGGCACCACCACCCCATATTCTACACCTTGAGCAACCACTTTAATCATATCTTGGATTTAAAAAAGGTTTCCTAGTCTTAATACACACACGTTTAACCGCTAAAGGAGCGTCCTCATCCTCTTCAATAAAACAAACCTCACCCCACATAGAAGCCGACTTTTTAACCACAACATCATTCCAAGCATAACATGCTAAACCCACCAACTCCAACAAAATAACACGTCTTTAACAAAAAAAAACCATTTATGACCGGTCTAAAAACTGAGAAATAAGCCTTGACCGCGTCAGATTTCTTAAACTGTGTACATGCGGCTTCCGATACAAAAGAAATAGAGACCCAATCACTAGCAACATACTTAATGACAATTTCCGGAAAACCTTCTTCTTTCAAGAGAATACCCAGCTTCGGGATCAGTCTAATATCCCGTAGCTTGCCAAAAACTGATACTATCGATGACAACGGGTTATAGATTTCATGTCCTTGTAAAATACATTCAGGAACCAAGCCTTTGTTAGGTTTCACAGCCCCCTGACCTTTTAAGACATTTGCATAGGAACTAGAATGTGCAACAACATGCATGTTCATCTTCTTGACCTGCTCAACAGAATTATGAGAAGCAATCTTCTCTTTTTTATTTGATACTCCCTTATTATTAACATCTCGACTAAACCAAGCCACAAAAGCAAATAAATGATATGATCCCATCTAAATCTCTCTAAGTTTTCGTTCTAGCAATAGATCATCTATAACTTTAATAAATCAAACAAATGCGAACCGCTTACCAAGTTTTGATAGTTTCCTGGCAACATAAACATCAACCACCTGCCCAACCTTATCACAAGCCTCCCATAAGGTCTTGATATTTGCTTTTGGATGGAAATTAGTCACAAAGAATGGTGTGGATATACTCTCAATCCTTCTGTGATTCATTAAGGCTGATTACGACTGATGCCACTACTCATTACCAACCATCGAGACTCATCAATAAAAACTGATAAAGACGAAAAGAAAAGGAAGAGAAATCAATGGCGTTTAAACCCACCAGAACCAACAACGCTCACGTCCGAAGTCGCCGGAGACGCAAGGGTTTTTTAGATTGGCTCCTTGTGCCACATCATTTTTTATAATTTTATTAAATTAGAGAGTGTAAAATAGAATAAAACATAACCTATTTTTAATTTAACAAACTAATAATAAATACATGGTAATAAATAAACGATGTAACAACTCGTATTTTTCATAAAACATGTTATATAAAATTCTAGAAAATATTAGAGTAATTCACATTATTTACAAAACCAGTGTTTGAAAAACCATTCCAAAAGTAACTCCAAAACGAGTACGGGTGTACCACTCTATATATTAACCACAATTCAAGCTACAAGAATAAAGTATAGCACAAAACACAATCCATGTTCTTGATGCTTCTATATCCACTATTTTTACGGCTTGCTACCAAACCTATAAACACATGGAAACAACATACATCATACATGTTGTCTGATGAATTATAACATAACATATCATGCATAACAGTATCTTCCACCGCATTGCATGTCATTGTCTAACTAGTCACATAAGCGATCACATGTGACTACTCTTACCAGTATACAATTAACTGGACTATAACATCTCTACAGTTTCCATGCAAAACTCTAAGAGATCCCATTCTAACTTATTACTCAATAACATACATGTGCACATAATGACATAAACCAACAATTCATTCCATAATCTCACTTGATCATAAAGACAACAACATATAATCAAATCTACCATCTACGAAGATCATAATATACTATCATTCATTCATATATACATACTTTAACATCAAATCTATCTCGTAACATCATACTCTAATGTAAGTTATAACTCATATATTTGATGATAAGAACAACCTACTTGCAAAGCTTCATCAAGTCTTATCTTAAAGGATTGCAAATCCTCTTCTTCAAATCCCTATGTCATCGATATATATTAAGCAATATGTCTGAAACAATTAACGCCTTAATAGAAAAACTCATATTTGTATAAAATTCCAACTTGCCAATATTTTACCCAAAACCTTATCAAACTACTCCAAAGAAGCTTTTTAACAGGATCTTAACATATAATAACCATTTCATGATTTTCCAATTTCTAGGATTTCAAACTCTAACAATCGAATCATGGATTTAATCATGAAACTTCCATGAAAATCATGTATTATGCTTCCCAAGACATAATTAAACATTACTAACAAGAGAAATATAAGTTTACTTCTTAATTTAGCTTATAGAGATGAAATTAACAAGAGTTTAAATTAACATAAAAAATAGAAGTTTACTTCTTAATTCAAGTGTATAATGACTAATATTTGAAATATCCTTTTAATCCCCTTGTTTCTATTTAATTTGGAGCATAAATCACCATAGGTTCATCCTCTTCATCCTTTGAAAACATGAGCATACAAATAAAGGGAAAATAACCGAAGCTCTTACCATTTATGTGTTTTACATTGTCTGTACATATGCGTCATGTTATTATTATTACACCTCAAATTTTTGTAGACTACAACATCATATGTTTGAACACATTTTGATTTCATTTAACTTATGCATAGTAGGTTACCATTTCTTGTAATCGTAGTGTACAAAACCGGTTTACATCAAATGACTTTTACACATTACATAACTCTAAGATTATGCTTCATGTTATTCCACTCTATATGTTGTGCTATCTTCTTCAACGACAATGTAAAACATCGTTCTACATCAATGTTACACGTCATGTTCTTGTATTTACTCTTCAGAATCTAAAATTTGTTCAGGTTTTTAAAAACACTCCAAAACTTTCATTTTTACTACCAAATCCCACATCCAACAACTTAATTTCAGTTCCAAATCATTTTGATGATTATATCAGCATTTTATCAACATAAATTTACAAGGTAATTATTGGGAGCTCATAATATTAATCAAAATGACCAAAATCCCTTTGTTACCACATTAATCTTTTAACAATACTAACATGCATATACTTATATTATCAACTGCAAACTAGGTCTTTCAATCTATCATCTCCTTCAAGAGATTTCGTCATAAGAATACAACTTGATAAATTTGGGTATTCAGATTGATTTCTTCTTCGAGTTCCCATGTAACACCAAATCCTTTATGGTGTCGTGATTGGACTTTCACAAGTCTATTACTTTTATTCCAAAGAATTTTCTCCTTGTGGTCCAAATATTTCTCTGGTTTCTCTTAGTATTTTAGTTTTTTGTCTACTTCGATTTTTGCCAAGGGTACTTTTTGTGCTTCATCAAATACCATGAAGTTCATCTGGAAAAACATGATGATAAGAAATGGCTCCAATACTTAGAAATATGTGGATAGGTCCAATAAGCTAGGGACTCAACTTTCCTCTGTGTCCAAAGCGAATGATACCTTTTTACGAGGATATTTGAACATCACCATGTCTCCGACTTTAAACTCTATGGATTTTATGTGTTTATTGGCATATTGATTTTGACGTAGCTAATATAGTCACATATATTTATATATTTCTTTACTCTTTGTTTCCGTTTCTTCACTATTTTGAGTTTTACAAGAGACTTTTATCCAACCTTAGTCCAACAAGTAATAGTTCTACATGAGGATCCATACAATGTATCCTACAGTCCCTTGAATATATTAGAATGATAATTTTTCTTATTAGAGAATTCTATCATTGGTAGATGATCATCCCAGCTACCTCTAAAGTCCATAATAGAAGTACACAACTTATCCTCCAATGTATAGATTGTCCTGTTGCTTTTTTTTTTGTCATTTTACGTGTGATAAGTTGTACTCATGAATATCATGGAACCCATTTATTATATACATATGCTAACCTCTATTGTCACATGTTTAGTTCCTTCTTACCAAATAGATATTTCAAGCTCTTGTGATAGGTAAATATTTGGTACTTCACCACGTAAATATAATGTTTCCAAATATTTAACGCAAACAACATCATGGCAAACTCCAAATCATGAGTTAGATACGTCTGTTATGTTGATTTCAATTATCTTGATGCATAATCCATTAATCGATACTTTTCAATTAACATCCATTAAAGACTGATTCTTGAAGCATCACTATAGATAACAAAAGTCTTGTTATCTATATATTCAAACAAGGCTTCTTTGAGATGCTGAAACGACATTTGTTATGCCTCCGACCTGTTAAATTTTTCAATATTTCTCGTCAATTAGTCGATGGTGCCTCCATGCTCAACAAGTTTTCTACAAAGCGTCGATAATAACACCCCAACCCTAGAAAACCAAGTATTTAAGAAGCAATTTTCAAGGGTTCCCACTTCATCACTACTTTGTTTTTTGCAGGATCATCTTTAACACCTTTGTCATCAATAAAGTGTTCGAGAAGTTGAACTTCTCTCAACAAAAATTCAGGTTGGTAAATTTTGCATATAATATCTCGGTTCGAAGGAGTACCGATACTTGCTATAAGTGGATTTGGTGTTCTTCATGGATTCTTGAATAAATGTGGATATCATTAATGAAGATGATGACAAACTTACAAAAATGGATGAAAAACACACAATTCATAAGATCAATAAGAATGATGGGAGTATTTATTTAATCTAAACGACATTACTAAGGATTTTTATGGGTTGTAACATGTACAAAATGTAGTCTTTCGAATTTAGAATCTCGCACACTTCAGTGCACTTCACATGATGATACCTCAACCAAATATCTATTTTAGAGAAAAAAATGCTCCATGAAGTTGATCGAATAAATCATTGATTTTCGCCAAAGGATATTGGTTATTTATCATGACTTTTTAAAGCTCACAATAATCAACACACGTATGCAATGAATTGTACTTCTTTTTCACAAATAAAATACACCGCCACAATAATGAACTGGGTCGAATAAAATCACGGTCCAATAATTCTTTCAATTGCATCGTCAATTATTTCATCTCCAACGATAAGAAACAAGGTTAATTAGAAACACTAGTAGCTACTAGCTCAAGATAAATGACAAACTCCATTTTTTGGTCAAGCAGCAATCCCGATAACTCATTCGCAAATACCTTAGGAAATTCTTTTACAACCTCAACATCAACAACATTGTATTTATTCATTTTAGTTTATGCCTTACACACAATGTATAATATGCCCCTTTATTTAGGTTATTCTGTGCTTTAGACATACATATTACAATGATCTATTTGTAAAATTATTCATCTGGCAAAACAATTTGGGATGCGTATGATGCTTCAATAACCAAAATATATTTATTACAAATTATTTGAGAGTTATTTGTGGCTAACTAATCCATACCAATAATAACATCGAATTCCCTAGCAGTGATTGGTTTAAGATTGATACGCAAAATGGTCCCATTAATCTTTGGCTGACACCCATGAAATCAACACATGGTTCCTTGATCTAACCGTGGTACACCCTTTGAAGTTTCCCACATTTATTTTCTTTACTCTTCTTTGTATCATATAGGGATTGAGATCATAAAAACAATGGATTTCTCATATTTCATCCCTACTTTATTTCCCATTTTGGCGGATCACTACGCTGTTCTACTCCTTTTCTGACTCTTGGCGTTTAACTCATTTTCTTGATGTTTTTTTGTGACAACCCGAAATTTCTAGTCTGTACAACCCTTCACTTCAATAGAAGTCAGAACAGTTTATGCAAACTTTCAAGATTTTTGGAATAAGTTTGAGTATGTTAGGATTAACCCTTTAGGAGATATCAGGAGAGAGGATGCCCTAGGGTTTATTGTGTAACAATAAAGTTCCAAAAACTTCAAAAGTTTGGAGTTTACAGCCCAAATGGTATTTGGACCGTAAACACTCGTGGTATATATATATATATATATATATATATATATATATATATATATATATATATATATATATATATATATATGACACTTAGCCATTTAGATCACTTTTTCACCATTTCAATGTTGGAACTCAAATACTCTCAAGTAGCATCCAACTTTTCCTTCTAGATCTTCAACCTAGTAAGTGTTTGTAACCCTTTTAAGTTAGTATATCACTTAATCTAGTGTTTTAACACACTTCCATCTGTAAAAATGTTCCAAAAGGTTAGATCTTCAAGTTTCACCAAGAACATACACTAGTGTTCTTGGCCTTTTGGTACCATTTCAAGCCTCTATCTTGTAAGTACTTATATCCTAGAGTCTTTTAAGGATTGATACACTTCTTTACATCAAGAAAACACCCAAGAAAGTAAAGATCAAAGGTGGTTACGGTCCAAGATGTTCTTGGACCATAAACCCTAAAAAGTGTGCCAAAGTGGCCCTAGTCCATTCTCAAGCTTTGGAAACTAGTTTAGACCCCTTCCTTGATGTGTTTAGGACTTGAAAACATCAAAATACCATAATACATAAGGGTTTACGGTAGTAAACCCAAAAGGAAATGGTGTTAGGGCCGTAAAATCCTCAAAGGAGGGAAATGGTGCCCTGATCTCTTCCAAAGGCTTAACCATCAAGTAGAAATGCTTCTAAAGGACTTGTAGAGCTTCAAAACTCAAAGTGGTAAAAGAAGCATGAGTTTATGGCCGTAAACTCATGGGTTTACGACCATAAACTCAATGAGTTATGGTCATAAAACCGTAAACTCATGTAGAGGGTCCTTTTGAAGCCTAAACTCAATTGCCAAGTCCTACAACCCTTAGATACAATCCTTAGGACTTATAACACTTAGGTCAAGTGTTTTACATGTCTTAGGATGTCTAATAATGGTTAATTAGTTGTTTAAATGACTAATTGATGACATATATGTATTATTATATGTTGATTAGGATCCTTGTTTGTGCTCAAGTCTTCACATGACTTTTAGCATCCTATACAGTCAGTTCAACCAAACCACTCACTACAGGTGAGTTCATACCCCCTTAATCAATATTTTAAATGTTTTTAAATGCTTTTATGGGGGGGGGATACAAGTTGAATCATGCTAGTTATTATATCAATCACATGTGATTAATAAGTAGCATACAAATGGATTTACTACACTTTTAGCTGTTTTACCAAGCAGATTACTTCAAATAGCTTTCCAAAACATTTTTACTCGTTTAAAACTCTTTGTTAAACTGTCTTACATACTGAATATATATCTTTTCAAACCTTGTTGCAATTTTGTTTCAAAACAAAGGTTTTCCTTATACTTAAAACTGTTCTTATCAAATGAACTGTTTTCCAACCGTTTTAAAAACTGACATCAGGTCATCTTTTCTTACTTGTTAAACTTTTATAAGGTTATACAAAACTTATTTTATACTTTTATATTGTCAATTGCATGCCTATATATGTATAGTTATATAAGTAATGTTTAAAGGACTTACGAAGGATATCTCGCTTTACCTCCTTTTCCTCGTTGCGATGTGGCTTTAGGGCATCAGTTATCCGTCCGAAGGTCGTCTAAATACTAGTTATATATTATGTATACATATATAGACATAAAAGTTCTATCAGTCAAATCAATACCCTTGGGTAGCAAGGGTATACGTTCATGTTCATACGTACAGGTCATATTACTAGTAAACTACGATAGGCGTAGTTTAGGAAGTTACTAATACTATTACTAGAACGAAGAATCATACAATGAGTCAGTTCATTCATGAGTCAATACTTGCTAGATAGAGTGGGAACACACATTACAGCTAGTACACAAATTACATTTCAATACTTTCTAGATAGAGTAGGAACACACATTACAGCTAGTACACATAGTACATTTCAATACTTGCTAGATAGAGAGAAAACACACATTACAGCTAGTACACACAGTACATTTCAATACTTGCTAGATTGAGAGAGAACACACATTATAGCTAGTACACGTAGGAAATTACAATACATACAGGCTAGACAGAGGGAGAACATACAATGCAGCTAGCACATTCATTACATATACATTCATGCAGTTATGTGAGCCACTAAACGGGGCATGGCACTTCCTGCCATGGCCGTTTTTGTATTCAGAATCTCCTTAATTGGGGAGCGTATGAGTTTGCGTATAGATCTATACTGGATTGACTATCCTACACCTTGTTGCTCGCTACAGTGGGACTTGCAAGTCTACGGGTGCCAAATGTCATTTTTCTCCGACATTGTACATTGTCGCGTTCTATAGTCAGTAGCAGGATACAGGCCGATCACATGGTACTTTAAATTACAATTGGTTTAAGATAGTTAGTATAGTAGTAGTTACTTATTACAATACTACAGTATTATAATATTTTCCCATTACATTCACTTCGTGAACATTCACACGATGCACGGTAATGATACACACTCTTTCAAGAGACACACATAGATACTAGATGCCTTGGTAGAAGGCTACTTTTAGTAGGAAACATAGGGTTTTCTAGGAGGTTCAAAACTTTTACATACTTACACTTCACATACTTACAAATACTTTCTTACAAATTCAAACACTAAAATACTTATGATCTCATTAGCTTTAAAGTTGATACTCTCTTTCAAAATAACTTGTATCCTCAGGTCAACAGTAGACAGGTACCGATGCAAGGTTTAGAGAAGATGGAGCTCGTTCAAGACGCATCTTTCATTTTAATTTATACTTTAGTGTCTATTAGACATATAGAACACTTGTATTAAAATTATATTATTAATGCAATGGATGATGTTGCTTGTTTACTACTATTCATTGTTGTGATATTGTACATGGCGTCCTCCGCCCCAGAACGTTTCCGTCGTTCCTGGTTTTGGGGTGTGACATTTTTCTACTCATACCTCTTGATGAAATGTGGTGAATTGAGATACTTGAAAAAATTATCATATTTGAGTTTTCAAACCCCACAAGAAAGGATCAATATTCCTTGCTTCAGTATCAACTTGGTGTTTTGCAAACTGCGCGTTTTACATTAAATCTAACGATGTACTATTGTACCAATTTTGTTGTTCCAAGTGCATAATTCATCTTAAGTTGTATCATCGCTATAACGGAACAATAATCTTACATAAATTTAATTTTAAACTGCTCCCACATTAGCATATGTACCAAGTTAGCTCAAAGAGTACCGCTAATCAATTTGCACCAAAAGTGGGTTTCTCCTAAACTAGATTAGTGGCATATTCCACCTTGTCATCTTTGGCACATTTACTAGTATAAAATATCTTTTCTATATGTGTTAACCAAGTCATATCCATCAGCAGGTAATCAAATCCCAATAATTTAGTGTGTTTATAATCAATAAAGGTTGTATACGTAGACCATCCTTCCTTTTCTGAAGTAGTCTCTTTTGGGGCTCCTCCTCCTTCCATATTATTATCATTTTCTCTTTACCCTTCTACAATAAGAATTATGGGAGGTCGGTCGTGTACAAATTTTGATGCAACCTTTATTAATGGTCCAATACAAGTGGGCGATGTATCTTGAAGATCTCTCGCACTTCTGTTGCAATTCTTTCACAAAGATTCAACAAGTGCTCGGCCGGCTTTTCATATTCAGGTTGGCGTACCGAACCTTCAGATCTAGTTTGACCTCCTCGAGAGCCACAACCACCCAAGTACTGTAGGTATTCACCATCTTAAAATGAAAAATAATCGGATTAACTTCATTTAGCGTATCATTATTAATGCAATAAACAACATATACCATCAATTCAAAGTTGGTATTAACTATACTAAGTCATACTCTAATGTTTGTGAAAACCACCTTAAACAAGGACAGTATTATATATCCTCTTATGGTTTAAGTTTAGGGATCTATACTACATATATCTATCTCACTTAAACCATTGCATTGATATTACTTTGTAACACCTGACAATATAACATAAAGTACACCAAAAAAAAATTATATAATGAAAACACTGAGTGTACTTTCAAATTAAAATCACAGTTTACAAGTAGTTATCAATATACACAATCATAAAAGACATCCATGAATTCAAGCGGGGTTATTACAATATTTTGGAGCAAAAGGAAGAAACTATATATGCACTATCAAGTCTTCCAATCCTTAGTTGCATGCTTACTCCGATCGCTATTACTTGGTCTCCTAAAGAAATAGAACAAATAAAAGGTAAGCTCAGTAAACATAAGTAATACACAGTAAGCAGTTATATAACATTCCTCTTTTCAGTTTCAAGATTAGGCTTTTAGCTTTAGTAGCTATATTTAGCAAGAATATTTTGACTATATATGATCTTAGCTTTCAGCTTGTACAACATGATAGTTATATTGAACTATAATAATCTATGATAGTAGTAATATTTATATTTAGCAACAAATATTTACCAACAACAAAAATAGTTACATCCAACTATAACTATTTAAAACTATTTAATTGTTCCTTTTCAACTTCAATTAGATACACCAATTATATTCATCTGTTAGCCACACTCAATCGTTGTTCATCCAATATCAACAACTCATATACTTCAGTTATATATATCACATAGCTTGTTAGCATAACACATCTCATTCATAGAGGATGTAAGAGATTACTCAATTTAAAATGGATTAATTACTTTTGGCTCTAGTACTTGTAATCCCATTTTGGATCTTGCCTCCAAAGCTATTAGAATGACATACAAAACTTGAGTATTATAACTCTAGTCATCACCAATTTTATCAACTTGAATTAAAACTTTCATTAATTCATATTACTTAATTACATCCAAACCAAATATATTTCATAACTAAATGTACATATGTCTTAGACCATTAATACATAAGGTAAACACCATTAATTTTTTGTTTCCATATCATCAATTCAACTACCTCAGCTTATGGTAAAAGTCCTTTAAGCATTACTTAATTTCCCTAACCAAATTTAGGGTCAAATTTGATTATGATCCATCAAATAATCATCCACATATTTTAGTTCATTACGACATATGCTCCATATCACATTAGCAAAACCTTCCATAAGTAGGGTTTATCACCACCTCTTTTATTTCATTAATCATCCATAGATTTTATACATATTGAGCATATACATATGATATCCACACCTCTATTCTTCTTTATATACCAAAGTATATAAAATACATGATTATATAACATCTAGGGTTTATAGATTTCAACTCTAATTCACATTATAGAGATGGAATTAATAAGAAAAATAGAAGCTTACTTATTAATTCAAGTGTATAATAACTAGTACTTGAAATCTCCTTTTAATCCTCCCGTTTCACTTTAAATTTGAGGATAAATCACTAGAGATTTGTCCTCTTTTGCCTTTGAAATTTGAGAATGGAAGCAGAGATAAAATAACTTACCCTGTTATGTTTTATATGTTTTACACTTTTGGTTCCTACACGTCAATTGATCTTTTTGTATATTGCGTTCTAGCTAAAATTTATGTGTTCTTATTATTATTTGTAGGGTTTTCGATATACTATAACATCAAAATTTTGGACACGTCATGTTCTTATCTAATGCATGCATAGTAGGTTACCATCTCCTGTAATAACAATATAAAACACCGCAAATGGTTTCTACGCGTTGTTAATTCTAATATTACGGGTCGCGTTCTCTTTCTTCCAGCCCAAACGTTTTACTAAGACATGTGTCATGTTATTCCAATCTATGGGTCATGTTCTAGAGAAGTACGTTTATGTCTTCTTTTATAGCAAAGTAGATCAACGTTGTACATTAAAATTATGTGTCGTATTCTTTAGCTTACACGTTGCATTCTAGCATTAGTTCAAAACTTAACAAACTCTCTCATATAAGATTTTATCAACATAAATTTGCAAAGTAATTGTTTGGAGCTCATAATAGTAATCCGAATGACCAAAATCCCTTATTACCATGTTAAGGTTTTAATAATACTAATGAGAATTACAAACAATTTAACTCTAAAAGTAACACAGATGTACTTATATTATCAACTACAAAGTAGGTGCTATAGAGAAACTCGGATGTTAAACTGATTCTTAAAATAGAAACAAGCAACACATAAGTCATACATCAACTAAGACCACATGGGACACTTTTAAAGCAACACTCATCCATCAGTTTAACCAAGCATAAAAAAATAAAGAAAATGACGACGAAGATCTAGAACTTCCAATAACTAGATGATGAAATGTTTTTCGAGACATGAGATCGATATAAACAATTGCTCCGATGCTTCCCACAACACGATGTAAATGCCCACCAAGTGGTACAAACATTCTACAATGGTATAAATATGTGTACTTGACAATTCGTCGACTCATAAGGGCCAATAACAAAGAAGAACCTTGTTGATGATGGATTTTGAGCATTCTAACACTCCTATGGTGTACATGCAACCTTATAAACCTTGGATTTATGTTTTCTCTATTATACATGCAAATATTTGATATTCCAAGGTTTCATCCTAACTAGCATAATATGAAGCAACTATACTTCAAGAAACTAGTTAGATGACATACCTTTTGATGTAGCTTGAAGTCTTGAACTTTAAGAGCTTAGCCCCAATAGTGTAGAAGCCTCAAGTGGAATCACAAATCACCAAAACATCTTGGAAAACTTGAGAGAATAGTAAGCACACTAGAAATTGGCCCACTCTTGTTTACACACATACTAGTGCCATTTCATGTGCCAAAGATCTCTTTATATAGTATGGAGGATTAGGGTTACATTCATGTAAAACCTAATACCCATGACCTTTCATTTCCGTAGGATCAATGGGTTAAAAACTCCATGGACTATCCATGCAATCTTAGCCCAACCTAAATGAACTTGGCTCATTCCATATATATACAACAGTCCATATTTAATTAGTTCCTTTTGATCACTAAATTAATTCTTGATCAATACTAATAAATAATACGATTTTATATTAATATATTAGAACTTACTATATATTAATATAAATCATAAACATACTATTGTCAAAAGACTATCCATATAATTTGTTCCGGTGAAGTGCAACCCAAATGGACCATGCCAAATCGGGTCAAGTACATACCAATTATAGTTATGGACTTAGACACTAATCCAACAGTCTCCCACTTGGATATGTCAAACTATTATTGCGTATGACTCCAAAACCCAACTAGCAATCGTAGCTCTTAAAGCCGCTGTCGAACTCTGACCTTAGTCAATGACTTGTCCATTAGATAAGGGATCATATATTCCTCCATTCTAGATATCATATGGACTGAGACATGGATTATAATCATTATCTCTATCCATTTTCTGTTTCCCGATGTCCGATTTATGACGACCGACTAATTTGGACAAATCAAATCAGTCCAGACTTGGCCAAGCACTTCGGGGTGTCATCACTAAATCATCGAGGGCCCCACAGATATCACTTTTATCCCTCTAAGGGTAATACAAATGGATAAAATTTAATTCATATGCTTGTTCTACTACTTTTTGCATCATACACAAAGGCACATTTTATAACATCGAGTTACCAATGCGTTTTCGTGAAATGGAGTTACCAATGCGTTTTCGTGCAATCGATGTATGCTTGTTCAACAACTCATATCTATAGGTTTGAAGAATATAAGATATTATCATCTCATGGTCACTCGTGATAAAATCCATGAAGTGATTCAAATGAGCGTGGTTTGAATCCAATACTCAGAACTTATGAGCACTCATGAGTGTTGTAGCAACTCTTGCTATGTCCAACATCTTAGACATCTACCAACCAACTTCATGTCAGTCTTGATTCATATCTACTTCCAACATATGACCGACTGTGGATGGTTTGAATAACTTAGTCATTCGTGAAGAATGATCTAGTTGTTCTGGAAGTCAAAACATGCAATGAAACACAAGAATAATCGAATCCAATATGGTCTTAGAACTTATGAATATAAATAGAACACCTTTTATTTATCACCATATTGATTACACATTATTCACAGTATACTGTTTAAACTAGTCAACTTTATACTTCAATCAAAACACTAGTCATGCCATGCTCTAAACATCAACACTATGTTTATCCAAACAATAGTCATTCCATACACCAAGTATGCACACTAACTTTGTCTATGATCTCTACTTTGTGAAATAGATCGACTAAACAAAATTCGAATGAGTCTCATTTCATAATCCCAAATCCTTACCGCAAATGCAAGAATTCCAAATTACTGCAATTTACTAAAATCTTTGATTTTAAACTTATATGTACTGATCCTCTATAATGATTATACACAAAGTCACAAAGTGTAACGCCTGTGTTTCTGGGCTTGTCATTAATGTTGATATAATAGTCTAGGTTAACCTTTGTAACTCGTTTTGAAATAATAGAAGTGTATTCTTTGAGTATTATGTGTTTTGTGCTTAATTGCTTAATTATGTGATTTGATTAATTAAGAATAAAATGAGCGTCAAAATTTAAGTGTAAAATAAACTTGATCTCTTTGGATAATGTTGTAGTAGTTGAAACGAGGTTTCCGAATATATAAAGAACGCCCAAATCTGACTTCGTATGAGGAAGTTATGATTTTCTGAAGTTTCGACTTAGCGGTATGCAGCCCGAATACTCGATTTAAGATCGAGCGGTTTTTAGCCGAAACAATCTAAACGAGAATTGAAGATCTCGTTGTTAGTAGCGAAACAATGAAAAGTTAGGCGAGAACGGACGTCAAACGAAGAAGTTATGTATTTATAACGAAGTTTTTCTATCCCGGCCTTCTAAAAATAAATAATAAAAATAAAGTCAAAATTAGCCGACGAAGTCTAAATGAAAGTTGTAGATCGTAGTCTCACCTACGCGTGGATATAAAGAACGTTGAAAACGGAGTTCGTATGAAGAAGATATGAATTTCCAAAGTTTATTAAATATTTAATATTTAAATTTAATTCCAAATCTTGGTATTATCTGAAGAGGAGTCATTGGACTCATCCGAAGTACGCCCAACGTACTGTTGTACGCCCAGCGTACAGCGAAGCGTGACGTCCCTCGCACTCGAGTTCTTCGGATGACGCATGCCATGACGACTCGGACGTGTACGCCCCGCGTACTGCTGTACGCCCAGCGTACTCCGAGGCTCCAGCCTCCTATAAATAGGATGAGAGGGCAGCCGGCTCATTTTCTCTTTTCCTCTCTTCTCTCTCCCGTTTTGCATCGTTTTACATGCCAGAAGTATGCCGAAGCCCCAGTATTATTCCTGAGCCCCGAAGCAAGTGTCGAAGCCCCGAAGATCCTAGGAAGTGCGATTCCCGAGCCGAAGCTCTGCCCGCGAGAAGTTCGATTTTTGTGTAGATCTTCCAGATTTGGTGAGGATTACTACTTCTACAAGCCGTAGTGCTGTCCGATCATCTTCTGATCAAGTGAGTGTGTAGTTACTTTCTTCTAACGCATAATTATGAAGTATTTTATATGAAATACGTGTTATGTGTATAATTTTGTTGTTATGTGTGTGAATGTATATTCACTCTCTTCTATCTCATAGATCTGAATTACTTTCTATGAAATACGTGTTATGCGGGTGTGCCTCATCTGTTATGTGGAATATATATATTGATTGAACATGCTATATAGGTTTTAAACTATGTATGCAAATATATATTTTTATCTACTAATATGTTGGGTAGAACATGGGTAGATAGCTGGTGTGTAATAAACAGATGAGAGGCCTCGATGTTGTTGTCGTTGTTGATCTAGTTATTCAGCCGAGTATGGATAACGACCACAGACTCTTTCTAGACAGTCCTGTGGAACGATAGCAGGTTCATAACCTGTACGTGTTGTGAACGATGTGTTCACTCGTGTACTCTATCCCCCTCATGGTTGCCTTTAGGATATCTATTGTTGAGGAAACCCCTTAGCAGTAATGTCCGTCCCGATGAAAATCCTAGATTAGGTCCCTTGAGATACATGTTGTTTTAGGGACGTAAAGTGAGGATAACGCGAATGGGTAATCGGGTTATTGTTGGTTGGTGAAATTAAATATAATTTATTTATTGTGGGTTGAAAACCCTATATGCTCACCAGGCTCCCAAGCCTGACCTACTCAGTTTTATTTGTATTACAGGAAGTGGCGCAAGGGCGTAAGATGGATGAATCATCGAGTTGTTTTGTTTACGAGTCTGTATATGTATATATTTGTTGAATGACTTGTAATGTTATCGTTTATGCTTTATGGTTTGTATCGGAACATGACATCCCGAGTTTTGATTATATAATGAAAATGCATCTCTTGATGAAATGCTTTGATAAATATTATTTTATCATGTTTTGTTTTGGGAACAAATTCTGGAACACTTTTAAATGAAAAATATTTACTCTGAAATTATTTTAAAAAGCATAAATGAAATCGGTCTTTTCTGGCCGTGATTTTGGGGATGTCACAGTTGGTATCAGAGCATTAGTTTAAGCGAACTAGGAATTTGTAGGATTTGTAGACTTAAACTTAGAATGCTAAGTGGAATTTTGAGATGTGTGTCTGTTGGATTTTAGACACGAGCACTAGTTTATTTTTAGGAAAGTTGCCTAAAATGCTTTTATGTGCTAAATGTTATATGTTGTCATATATGATATTATTTGTTCGGATCTATGGTTTGTTGCCAACCGGATCTGAAGGTTTATGTGTTTAGGATTCTAAGCGTATGTATACGATATTAGAACTAGCATGTAATCGTTTCGGAGTGATAAGGATGAAGTGAAATCTATCGTGAATAAGGATCAAATTTCACCTTATTCGGTGTGTAGATAAAAAATGGTGAGAACAAGGAGTGGCATTGGAAACGCGGATGAAAACAGGAATCAACCGCCAGTGATTGAGCAAATACCTGTTGTAGCAGCAACACCAGAACCAATAACAATGGCTGGGGTGCAAGCCATGATTCGGGCTATGCTAGCCGAACAAAGGTATGAGATGCGAAAGATGTTTCATGATAATAGGGACGAACCTATCATACCTATTGAGGAACCCGAACTGATTCCCAAGCAATCGGAGGAAGGGAAAAATTGTCGCATTATGAGTCAAGTTGGGACTCAAAGAGAACGAAGGAACGATCCGAAAGGAGAAACAACAAGGATGGGCGAATGTACAAGAACTTCTTGGGCGCCAAGCCGCCAAGTCTTTCTGGGAGCCCAAAGCCTGTTGAGATAATGGATTGGATCTCCAAAATGGAGATGGTATTTGAAAGTTGCGACTGTAGCAACAAACAAAAGACTGTCTTTGCAGTTAGACAACTGAAGACTGGAGTATTGAGTTGGTGGAAGTTGTTGGCAGATACTATGCCACGAGGGGAAGCCCTGAAAATGTCATGGGAGGAGTTCTTGGAACAACTAAGGGTGCAGTATTGTTCAGAGATAGATCTGATTGATCTGAACAATGAGTTCCAAAACTTGAAGAAGGGGAGGATGAGCATAGACGACTATGCTACCGCATTCATTGAGAAAATGAAGTTATTTCCGTACCTAGTGCCAACGGAACTCTCCAAGATTGAGAGGTTTGCTAATGGACTGCCTGCCGACTTTGGTCCGACAGTCAAGATGGCAACTACTCTAAAAACAGTTGTTCGTGCAGCTAAGAATGTGGAGGCCCAGCAGAAGGAAAAGGGTCTGGAAAGGATAGAAGTTGGTGAAAACAGGATGTTCGATGGAACTTCAGGTTCCAACAAGAAAAACAAGTTCTCGAAGTCTGTTTCGAGGGGAAGTGGAGGCGAAGCGAAATGGTGCGACAAATGTAAGAAGAAGCATCATGGAAAATGTGAGGTAGTGGCCACATGCTACAAGTGTGGAAAGCCAGGGCACTATGCCAATGAATGCACCCTCTCTAAGAAGGTTTGCTATGGTTGTGGTAAGGAGGGACACAAGTCGAGGGACTGCCCAAAGAAGAAGGAGGCAGCTAGACCTAACATTCCGCCAAAGCCAAAGGCGAGAGCATTCCAGATGACACTGGAAGCAGCTAAAGATGAAGCTGATGTCGCTTCAGGTACCTTTCTCGTAAACACATTGCCTGCCCAAATTTTATTTGATTCTGGAGCCAACTACTCCTTTATATCGCATGAATTTGGTAGAAAACTAGCTTTGCCTGTTGTTAGAATAGATAATGCCTTATTAGTCGAAGTTGCTAGTGGCAAGTTTGTACCTGTTAGCCATCGTATGAAAAACATCTTAATTGATCTGAATGGGAATAAGTTCCACGAGGAATTATTGCCTATCGAACTTAATGGTTTCGACATCGTGCTTGGAATGGATTGGCTTAGCGCCAATGATGCCGAAATTTTATGCAAGAAGAAGATAGTGAAAGTGAACCCGCTTGGGAAGGAATCGTTTATGGTGTATGGAGATAAATGCAGAGTAAATTGTGGAATCATTTCTCTAATGAAAGCCAGAAAATGTTTGAACAAAGGGTGTACATCATACTTAGCATTCGTGATCGATGCTAAGAAGGAAAAGAAGGTGATGCAGAATATTCCCGTTGTGTGTGATTTTCCGGAAGTATTTCCCGAAGATCTTCCTGGATTACCGCCTGATCGACAAGTGGAATTTTGTATTGACTTGTTGCCCGGAACAATGCCAATTGCAAAAGCACCTTATCGATTAGCACCTACGGAGATGAAGGAGTTGATGATGCAACTTCAGGAGTTATTGGACAAAGGTTTCATTAGACCTAGTTCATCACCCTGGGGAGCTCCGGTGTTATTTTTGAAGAAGAAAGATGGAAGTATGAGAATGTGAATTGATTACTGAGAGTTGAATAAGGCAACAAAAAAGAATAGATATCCGTTGCCGAGGATTGATGACATGTTCGATCAACTACAAGGTTCAAGTTATTTTTCAAAGATCGACCTAAGGTTAGGATATCATCAGCTGAAAGTAAGAGAGCAGGATATAGAGAAGACTGCATTCCGAACACGATATGGACACTACGAGTTTTTGGTTATGTCGTTTGGACTAACCAATGCTCTAGCAGCATTCATGGATTTAATGAACAGGGTTTGTAACCCGTTCCTTGATAAATCTATGATAGTGTTCATAGATGACATTCTGATTTATTCAAAAAGCCAAGAGGAACATGACAGACACTTGCGAGAAGTGTTAGAAGTCTTGAAGAAGGAGAAGCTGTATGCTAGGTTCTCCAAATGTGATTTTTGGATTCGTGAAGTCCAATTCTTGGGGTCACGTGGTCAACCAAGAAAGGATAATGGTTGATCTAGCGAAGATCGAAGCTGTGATGAAGTGGGAACAACCGAAAAGTCCCACGGAGATCCGAAAGTTCTTGGGATTAGCCAGATATTACCGAAGGTTTATCCAAGGCTTTTCTTCGATCGCTACTCCATTGACAGCTTTGACCCACAAAGGAGCTACTTATGCTTGGAATGATAAGCATAAAGAAGCATTCGAGAAGCTAAAGAAGAAACTATGCGAGGCACCGATACCTTCTCTACCCGATGGAGTTGAAGACTTCTCTGTTTATTACGATGCGTATGGGGTTGGATTGGGTTGTGTTTTGACTCAAAGAGAAAAGGTGCATATGCGTCTCGACAACTAAAAGAGCATGAAAAGAACTACCCGGCTCATGATTTGGAGTTGGCAACGGTAGTTTTCGCTCTGAAGATATGGAGGCATTACCTCTATGGCACAAAGTGCAAACTTTTCACTGATCATAAGAGTCTCCAATATCTCTTTTGTCAGAAGGAATTGAATATGAGGCAATGACGTTGGCTAGAATTACTTAAAGACTACGACTGCGAGATACTTTACCACCCCCGTAAGGCTAATGTTGTTGCTGATGCTCTCAGTCAGAAAGTCAATCTTGAAAGGAAAAGGCCAAGAGCATTGAAAATTGAAGTTGTCACGGCTATTTTGGAAAGTATAAAGAAAGCTCAAAGCAAAGCTTCTGAGAAGAATGACCGAAAGGAGGAACGTTTGGGCAAAACGTTGGTGTTCGGTGTAAACAGTCATGGACTGAAGGTGTTCCAAGATCGGATTTGGATACCTAAGACAGGAGGAGTTAGAGATCTTCTGATGGAAGAAGCTCACAAAACCATGTACTCGATTCATCCTGGTAGCACTAAAATGTATAGGGACCTAAAACCCTACTACTGGTGGCCGACGATGAAGCTTGATGTTGCAAAGTATGTGGCTGAGTGTGTGACTTGTGCGAGAGTAAAGACACAACATCAGAAACTGTACGGGAGTTTAGAAGAATTGTTTGTGCCTATGGGTAAGTGGGAAGACATTGCTATGGTTTTTGTCTCTAAAATGCCCAGAACAAAGAATGGTCACGACATGATTTGGGTGGTCGTTGATCGAGTCACTAAGAGTGTGCATTTCATAGCAGCCAAGGAGAAATGGTTTATAGAAAAGCTTGCGAATTCTTACGTGAAGGAAATTGTGAGGCTTCACGGTGTTCCGTTAACGATTGTGTCGGATCGTGATAGCCGTTTCACCTCGAGCTTTTTGCAAAAGTCTACAAGAGGAAATGGGTACCAAGTTGTGTTTAAGTACAGCTTACCATCCGCAGACTGATGGTCAGAGCGAACAGACGATACAAACGCTTGAAGATATGTTGAGAGCATGTACTCTGGAATTCCTAGGTAACTGGGATGAACATTTACCTTTGGTAGAATGTTTCTATAATAATAGTTTTCACTCGAGCATTAAGATGACACCTTATCAAGCTTTGTATGGATAGAAGTGTCGTACGCCGTCTTGTTGGCTTGAGGCTAGGGAAAAGCAGTTTATGGGACCGGAGATGGTTCATCAAACTGCTGAAAAGTTGAAAATAATTAGGGAAAGAATGTTAGCAGCTCAAGATCGTCAAAAGAGTTATGCTGACAAAAAGCAAAGACCGATGACTTTTGAAGTTGGGGATTCAGTTTTGCTTAAAGTCTCGCCGTGGAAGGGACTTATAAGATTTGGTAAAAGAAGAAAATTAAGTCCAAGGTTTATTGGACCGTTTAAAGTTCTTCAGAGGATTGGGAACCAAGCTTACAAGCTCGAACTACCAAAAGAATTAAATGGAATTCATAACACTTTTCATGTGTGTTATTTGAGGAAGTTCACAGGGGAAGTTCCCGACATGATTCCGCTTTCGGAGTTGAGAATCGATGAGAACAAAAGGTTGATTGTAACGACCCAATTTTTACGTCCGAAAATTTCATTTTTTTAAAATATTACTTTAGAAAACATTAATAAATAAAAACATCGTCTAAATAAAAAGAAACATTGTTTGTTCACATCATAACACATTGCAACCGCGTTCTAAAAAGCCACACCATACATCCCATCAAAATATCAGAGTACAGTCCCAGTAAATCTCATAAATGCGGAAACCGAAGAGTGTGTGTGTATGACGTGCCGCTACCGCGCCGGCTCCTTCCCTTTCGATGCAGAGGTACCTGAAAACAAAACTGTAAACGTAAGCACAAAGCTTAGTGAGTTTCCCCAACGTACCGCATACCATACGAACACATAACAGATATATACTGCCAGGCTATTCTGGGGTGCCTGACTACCCGGTACGGCCATTCTGGGGTGCCGACCTACCCGTGTCAAGCCATTCTGGGGTGCTGACCTACCCATACGGCCATTCTGGGGTGCCGTCTTACCCGTGTCAAGCCATTCTGGGGTGCTGACTACCCATCGGTCCTGACAACCGATCCTCGGGGACTATTTCACCCCTACTACTATGATCACATATAACATAACAAGCCAGCATGTAAACATATCATCACATACTGTCAGACGTATCTGGGGTGTCTGACTACCCTTCGGTCCTAACGACCGAACTTTACTACTATCACAGACAACATATCATGCTAGCATATAACATATCAGGTAATAGCAAACTTAGATAATATCACAAAGACAATCATCTACTATACATCTCCTACTGGTGGGTCGGCATTGTGGCCTTAGACCCACCGCTACTGGAAGGTAACTCACCTCGAAGTAGCTGCTGAACTGATCGGGAACTAACTGACTGCTGCTGCTCCGGGAGTCCTCCGGCTGCAATTTCCACGACATACTCAATCAAACACCGCTAACTGTCCTTTAGGTAAAATGACCATTTTACCCATGACCATGCCCTAAGTCAAAGACAGAGTCAACTTTCAGTTGACCCGACTCGCCGAGTTGGCTTTCCAACTCGCCGAGTCCCTGCCCAAACGACTGCCCTGAATCCCGATCCTACCCGTCGAGTTAGGCGACGACTCGACGGGTTCACCTTCTTAACCATATTCAAGTCCTTCATCCTACTCGCCGAGTTGTATGAACAACTCGTCGAGTTCATCTTCATCCGATGAACACTTTATGCTAAGACTCGCCGAGTTGTATGAACAACTCGTCGAGTCTGTTCTTGAGCTATGAAGATTGCCTTGGACTCGCCGAGTCAGGGCATTGACTCGCCGAGTCCTAACATGGGTGAGTTCAGCTCCCAACTCACCGAGTCACCCCCTGTGACTCAAGGCTCAACTCGACACATGAAGAAGGGACCAATTCTGTGACTCGCGACCAGACTCGCCGAGTCACCTATGTGACTCGCCGAGTCGTCGCCATGCACTCCTTAAATATACCGATTTGCTCGGTTCCAGACCATGCCATTCATAGATCTGGGCTTCTAGGACACGAATCACACGTAAAGTTTCCAACTTTACGTGTGGATATCCACCAATAAGGATTATAAGGCTCAAAATGTCCCAAAATGGTAGATCTAGGGCTAACAAGCCTTATGGGGCCAAAAAGCTAACAGAATTGAGCTCCTGGAGCTCAATCTTACATAGATCCAAAGGCCAAACGCCTTATTACAACATATAATAAACATGCAACTTGGGAAATTGACCAAGAAGGACCCAAATGAAGTTTTAAGCATAGAATCAAGGGGAAAACGGGTTATACCTCAAAGGAAATGTTGAAATGACACAAGGGTGGCTGATCTCCTTCTCCTCCTCTTGATCTACTCCTCTTACACTTCAATACCTTCAAGAACACACCAAGAATACTTCAAACTCTCAAGAAAACAAGGGGAAAACGATGTAGGGGGAGTTCTGGGGTGAATGGGGACGAGTTGGGGCGGAAAGAGGGTTTAAATAGGGTGCAAACCCTTGAAACTTAGGGTTTCATCCCGCAGCGGTGACTCGCCGAGTCCAGGATATGGACTCGTCGAGTCGCCTACTTAAAACGCGTCCTGAGTCCCGTCCCTACTCGGCGAGTCGGACCCTATGACTCGCCGAGTCTAAGGCTAAATTAGCGCAATGCTCAAATAAAATTCACATACCGGAAACCAGGTGCTACATTGATTGAAGAACCAGAGGCAATTGTTGACCGAAAGACTAATAAGTTGCGACGCAAGATGGTCGTTTTAGTGCTTGTCCGATGGAAACACACGAATGGGCCGAATCTCACCTGGGAGATGGAGAGTAACATGATGGGTCGCTACCCGCATTTGTTTGTTGATGTGTGATTCCGGGGACGGAATCATTCTAAGGTGAAGAGAATTGTAACGCCTGTGTTTCTGGGCTTGTCATTAATGTTGATATAATAGTCTAGGTTAACCTTTGTAACCCGTTTTAAAATAATAGAAGTGTATTATTTGAGTATTATGTGTTTTGTGCTTAATTGCTTAATTATGTGATTTGATTAATTAAGAATAAAATGAGCGTCAAAATTTAAGTGTAAAATAAACTTGATATCTTTGGATAATGTTGTAGTAGTTGAAACGAGGTTTCCGAATATATAAAGAACGCCCAAATCTGACTTCGTATGAGGAAGTTATGATTTTCTGAAGTTTCGACTTAGCGGTATGCAGCCCGAATACTCGATTTGAGATCGAGCGGTTTTTAGCCGAAACAATCTAAACGAAAATTGAAGATCTCGTTGTTAGTAGCGAAACGATTAAAAGTTAGACGAGAACGGACGTCAAACGAAGAAGTTATGAATTTATAACGAAGTTTTTCTATCCCGGCCTTCTAAAAATAAATAATAAAAATAAATCAAAATTAGCCGACGGAGTCTAAACGAAAGTTGTAGATCGTAGTCTCACCTAAGCGTGGATATAAAGAATGTTGGAAACGGAGTTCGTATGAAGAAGATATGAATTTCGGAAGTTTATTAAATATTTAATATTTAAATTTAATTCCAAATCTTGGTATTATCCGAAGAGGAGTCATCGGACTCATCCGAAGTACGCCCAACGTACTGCTGTACGCCCAGTGTACAGCGAAGCGTGACGTCCCTCGCACTTGAGTTCTTCGGATGACGCATGCCATGACGATTCGGACGCGTACGCCTAGCGTACTCCGAGGCTCCAGCCTCCTATAAATAGGATGCGAGGGCAGCCGGCTCATTTGCTCTTTTCCTCCTTTCTCTCTCCCGTTTTGCATGGTTTTGCGTGCTAGAAGTACCCCGAAGCCCCGATATTATTCCCGAGCCCCGAAGCAAGTTTCGAAGCCCCGAAGATCCCGGGAAGTGCGATTCCCGAGCCGAAGCTCTGCTCGCGAGAAGTTCGATTTTTGTGGAGATCTTCCAGATCTGCTGAGGATTACTACTTCTACAAGCCGTAGTGCTGTCCGATCATCTTCTGATCAAGTGAGTGTGTAGTTACTTTCTTCTAACGCATAATTATGAAGTATTTTATACGAAATACGTGTTATGTGTATAATTTTGTTGTTATGTGTGTGAATGTATATTCACTCTCTTCTATCTCATAGATCTGAATTACTTTCTATGAAATATGTGTTATGTGGGTGTGCCTCTGATGTGAATTGTTATCGAGAATTAAGATGTGAAACAATAGATTTGAATGATGAATGATAAAGAACACACAAAGTAAATAATAATCAGATCTCGTTTTATTAAGACTGATTACAGAATAAGCTGAAGAGTGTTTGTGTGTTTTCAATATCTACACCTACTTCAAGCCTACGTCCCTATTTATAGGGAACTTACAAAAAGTATACTAAGTCTAATACATTGAAACTTCGCATGCTGTGCTTCGCATTTAACATAGACTTAGTAAAATATATATAAAATGTGAATCATTACAAGACACTCTTCGACTTTTACAACTTAACACCTACATTCTCCCCCTTTGTAAACAGTCGATACAATTCAACCTAAAATCATTTGAATTGCAGAGTGAATTGTTCTTCGCACTTCTCCATACCAGGAGATCACCTTCTTCAAGTCCTTCTTGTCACCTTCGTTGTTTTTCTTGCAATTATTCATACGTACAATGAAGTGCGTATATTGCGAAGAATTGTATCTTTCGATTTCTGAAGCTTTGAACAAGAACTTCTTTGGTTTGCCCTTAGTGTCTCTTCCCGAAAACACCATTCCAAATGGTTTAAGGCAAATCTCACCCACAACATACTTCAACAATGCTGATTGTGACAAAGTATCTTCCCATGGAACCTTCACTTCTCTTCCAAGCACATTCGCCAACTCCTCATCAGTCAGTGCAAGACAATCGAAGTAGTTGTCGATCTAAGTCTTCACATGTGCGAACCCACTTTGAAAACATCAGTCTCTGAGCCTTTAAGTTTGTTCTCTTCCATGTGCTTCAGAATCAAAGCTACTTGAATAAGATCATTGCAATTCATCAGTGGGAAGTCAGCAATAGTGAAGTCATATTGTTTGTTGTCTGCCCTGATGACATAATATCGAAAGTTCTGAAGCATGTCTTCGAACAGAACATCTTTCTTTATCGTGAGCACCTTCTTGATCTTCATCAGGGACCAGACTTCATCAGGATTCTTCGCAAGAACAGCATGAAATCTGATTTTCATGTGAGTGTAGTCATCTGGATTATCAAATTTCTCACTGATCTTGTACTGCGCTGTGATGAACATCATTTCGTTGATAGGGAAGTCCAGCTGACAGTGATCTGATTTCGCAATATTGTAACTTCGTTTTGGCTTTTTCTCGAACTCGTACATCTCCCTTGCTACTACTTTAGATTCTATCGTTTCGTAAGAGTAAAGCTTCGCAGGATCGCCTTTGTTTATTGAGGGAGGATCACCTGCACGTTGTCTCATTAAGCTTTGGACCTGTCTCATCCTTTCTAGTTCAACTTCGGCATCAGCTTTTATCTCCTCTTTTGATTTTTCATAAAGGATGCCCTTTCCCTTCCCTGATACATCCTTCTGAGGTTGAGAACTCGAACCTCCTTCGTTTCCTCCAATAACAATTCCTTTAGAAATTGTTTTTGTGGTTATTGTTGTTGAAGAAATCGGTTTGGTAGGGATTGGAAGAGTTGCAACCAGTTGAATCGAAATAACTTTCCCCACTGATTTCGCATCAACTTCTTTACTTCGACTCTTCTCTCCCCCTTGCGCCCCTGTGAAAACAGGTGGAGCACCCGTCGGTAGTAAAGAACTAAAGTTTGATATCGGAGCTAGAGCCTTCTGAATAGCTTGTTCTAAAGTGTTAATCTTTAGAGACAAGAATTCTGGAGTAAGGATTTGCGAAGTAGAAGACTGCAAAACTGCGGATTTGAGTTCCGTGACCAATTTGATCAGGATATCAAACTTCTCCATGGTGGCAGCCTTTTGATCATCAGCAACAGAAATGTTGTTGAGATTGTGTAGTTGAGATGAGATTTCCGCAACCTGCTTGTGAAGATCTTCCTGTCGTGTATTTACTGCTTGCAGATCCTTCGCAATGTCTGACTTCAACTCTTGAATTTTAAAGTTGACGTCTTCACGAACTTTCTTTACATCTTGGATAAAGAGAAGATGTCTTTCTTTTTTTGTAGCTTTAAGATCTTTAAGGGTAGTCGTGAAATTATTCCCTTGAGCTTGTACTCGGAGTTCTTTATTTTTATCAGACTGATCAACTTTCTCCAAAATGCATTTCTCAGCCCCTTTAATCATGATATCCACCTCCATTGTTGAAATCGAAGACATTCTCCCTGAATCGGCTTGTGATTGAATAATGGTCTTCAATTTTTGATTAAGAATTTTGAATTGTTTTCATGTCATCAGCATATGATCAGGAATTTCTTCTTCATCAGAATCAAAAGAGATGTCCTCAAGAATACCACCAAAAGCACCTCCTTCGACTTCTGGATCCGACATTTGTTGCGAAGGTATAGGATTTTCAGGTGATTGGGATGGGAAAAGGGTGGTGAATGGGTTCTGAAGGGCATGGTTGAATATGGATGTAGTGGTGGTGATGGGTAGAGTGGGTGCAGAACTCGGGATAGGTGCCCCCGTATCAGATACGTTGACAACCGTATCCGAAATAGGTACCTCCTCATGAATTGATTTGGTAAGATCTATTTCGAGTAGTTGGGTTTGAGAAATAGGTGGTGAAATTTGTGAAGGTTGAGAAATAGGTAAAGGAACAGTTACCATGGTTGTGATAGGTAGAGAAATAGGTGGAGTTTCAGGGACAACTTCGTCATCTGATGATTCATTGTGAATCACCATCTTCCTCTTCTTTACCAGTGTGCATTGCATATTCTTCGCAACATCTTCCGCCCTTTGTCTTTTCTGCCCAGGAGAAACTGGTGCAGGAATATTGCGAATAGTAACTCCCTTACTACTCACCTCTGCCTTGCGAATTTGTTTTAACACTCCAGATTTGGAGGGTAAAACATCTTTCTTCACTTCTTCTTTTTGAACAGTTGGTGAAGGTGAACCCTTCGCAGGTTTCTTGCTCCCCTTCTTCTTCTTTGATGGAGAAGCAACATCAGGTAAGACACCCGACTGATCAGCCGTGTCAATGTTTCACAAATACCTCACCAACACTTTCTGAGTAGGAGACACTTTGCGAAGCATCGCATCCGGAATGCGAGCTACCCTGGTGAATATGGCTTCATCATCTTCTACGAATTTTGGAAATTGGTAAAGTGAAAATTCAGCCACTTCGACATCTGCTTCGACCGGAATTGCTTCATTTTCGTAGATTTTCTCCAAGATCAGACTCCAGTATCTAGCACATGATATCCCCTTCTTCGAATTCGTGTTTTCAAGACTTTTGACGAATTCCTTCCACAGTTGAGTTGCGTAATCAACATTGATGTCATAGTATATACCCATTACCATGGCATACACTTCTACTCTTCCTCTGTCTAGACCAACAGATCTTCCTGTAAGACACCTGAGGAAAATTCCAAATAGAAAATTCTAAATACAGGGTAATCCATTTAAGAATGCACATTTAACATACACTGGTGGTTGTTCAACATACACTGTTTCTTCGAGCTTTCCATTTAAGAATGCACATTTAACATCCATTTGATAAACATCAAAGTCTTTGTGAGCTGCATAGGCTAAAAATATGTGAACTGCTTCAAGTCTTGCAACAGGTGCAAATGTTTCTTCATAGTCAATGCCTTCTTGTTGCAAATAAACTTTTACCACTAATCTTGCTTTATTGCGAATAATATTGCCATCTTTGTCGGTTTTGTTTTTGAAAATCCATTTTAATCCAACAATTGAAACATCAGAGGGTTTAGAAACTAATCTCCAAACCTTGTTTAGTTCAAATTCTGCCAATTCAGATTGCATAGCAACAACCCAATCTGAGTGTTCCGTAGCATTCTTGACAGTTTTTGGCTCTATTTTCGAAATAAAAACATTAAACATGCAAAGTTCTTGGTTTGCATTCAGTACCTCATTTTTCGCACGAAGTTGAGCTCTAGTCAACACACCTTCTTGTAGATTTCCAATTACCTGTTCTTTTGGATGATTTCTTGTCCATTTCTCGAGTGGTGGAAAATTTGGATCAAATTCTTATGGTGCATCTTCAAACATATCTTCATTGTCAGATCCTGCAACAGAAAAATTATCATTAACTGCATGAAATTCGTCATTATTATCAAGATTAATTGTCTCTGTTGCATCATGCTCCCCCTCAACATGATCTATATCTTGATATTCTTGCCGATTTTGTAAATGCTCCCCCTCAACTTGATGTTCTTGTTGATTTTGCGAATGCTCCCCCTCAACTTGATGTTCTAGTTGATTTTGCGAAGGCTCCCCCTCAACTTGATGTTCTTGTTCCTTGTGAATATCTGATGTTCTTTCACAAGTGATCGTTGATTCATCAGTATGTTTTGAAGATTCTGATGTTTGATTATCAGGAGCATTACTTTCTGCATCAATGGCCCTGTCAGGAATCCCAAAAATCAAGTCATAATCAAAATCATTGATTTCAGAATTATCAATTGAATTATGTGAATCTACAAGTATTGATTTATTCTCAAATTTACTATCAATCTGTTTAAGATAGTAATCATCAAATGTTAAATTGAACGTTTCTTCAATTTGTCTTGTTCGTTTGTTTAGTACTCTGTATGCAACTGAATTCTGTGAATATCCTAAAAAGATGCCTTCATCAGCTTTAGCTTGAAACTTGGACAAATTATCTTTTAGATTCATGATAAAGCACCTGCAACCAAAAACATGGAAGAATTTTACATTAGGCTTCCGATTATTGATTATTTCATATGGAGTAACATTAAATCTTCGATGAATAAATGATCGATTTTGAGTAAAACATGCTGTGGACACAACTTCTGCCCAAAGATATTGAGGTAGATTCGCATATGTCAACATTGTTCTGGCAGCTTCGCATAGAGATCGATTTCTTCTTTCAACTACACCATTTTGTTGTGGTGTATATGGTGATGAGAAATTATGCGAAATGCCTTTGTTTGTGAGAAAACTGTCAAGAGTTTGATTTTTAAACTCAGAACCATTATCACTTTTAATTTTTCGCACATTCTTCTTCAGAATAACTTCAATCTTTTTGATAAAATCAATCATCGTCTGAGCAACTTCAGATTTCAACCTGAGAAAAAACACCCACGTGAATCTAGAGAAATCATCTACAACAACTAAAATATACCGCTTTTTGTTTATTGTTGCAATAGTTGATGGTCCACATAGATCAATGTGAAGAAGTTCTAATGGCTCTACTATTTTTGAATCTATCACAATCGGATGACCCTTTCGATGTTGTTTTCCTTGTTCGCAAGCTGCACACAAAGTATCATTATCAAATTTCAGTATTGGCAATCCTCGAACTAAATCTTCAGTTACAAGTTTATTTATATTTCGAAAATTCAAATGTGACAATCTTCTATGCCAAACCCAACTAAGATCGTTTGATGCTTTTGATAGTAAACACACAGCTGGTTTTCCCATAATCGGTTTGATGTCCAGTGTAAACATATCACCATATCTTTTGGATTTGAGAAGTATTTCATTCGTCTTAACGTTTGAAATGATACTATCTTCTTCATTGAATACAACTTGATTTCCAGTACCCACAACAAGTTGTGATACACTTATCAAATTATGTTGAAGTCCTTCAACATATGCCACTCTGTTGACTGTGAAGTTTCCATTTGTAACTTTCCCATATCCTTTCACCTGACACTTGTGATTATTTCCAAATTTGACAACTCCAGCATTTTCCAAGCTTCTGTAATCTCGCAAATTTTCTTTTCTTCCAGTCATGTGACGAGAGCAACCACTATCAATGTACCATTTCATGTCATATTGCTCGTCACATATCACCTGCATTTATTGAAAAAATTTAGGAACCCAAGACTTTTTGGGTCCATTATTAGTAGAGTGAAACAAATTTTTCGAATGTAAGAACCATGTTTTCACTTTGTTTGTAACTGAATCAATAATATCAACATCATCAGTTCTAGATTTTGAAATATAATCATTCAATAATTTTAGATTTCCATTGATTGTAATCTTATCCTTCACAACATTTGCATTTTTGATAACTGGTTTCCATTTTTGAACTGGAACTTGTGAATTATTAGATGATGTACTCTCAGTTGAAGAATTATTTGTATACTTCTCAAATTCACTTTTGATTTGTTCTTCTGAAAATTTTCCATTTTGATATTTCTGTGCTTTTCCTTCAAACCAATGATTGAATGTTCTAACATCAGATTTTCCTTTTATATATGAAACTTTGTTTGGTTTTGATATTGAAGGATTTGGAAAATTTGGTTGTTTTGGTGAAAATTTCTTTTTGTCTTGAGTTGAGTTCTTCAAACTTGATGATGTATTCGTGAATTTGCCAACAATGTGAAACTTTTGATTATTTGCAAATTTTTGCGAATTCTCAAATTTTCGTGTGTTGTCATATTTGCGAACATATGGAACCTTGTCAACAGAGTTGATTTGTTTATGAAAACTTGATGATGGTTTTGAAATTTGCTCTTTTTCATCTTTTGATTTTTCATTAGACACAACTTGCCAGAATATTGCTTTTCTTGCTTTTGTTTTTGAAACATTATTTTCTGTTGAAAAATTTCCAACCATCAATTTGAATTCATGAGAATTTATTTTCACTTCAACCTTTGATTTTTCATCTTTTTCAAAAACTTTGTTTGAGTTTTCACCTTTAACCACCCATTTTTGTGTTGATTTTTGTTTTTGAAACACATAAGGATTTTTGGTTAAATTGTTTTCTTCTGTGCTTTGATTTGCGAAAAAACCTTCAGTTGTGGACTTTTGATTATCTTTTTCAATCATTTTATTAAAAACAGGATGAACTTTCTCAGCATTTCCAATAGTGACAAAAATTTGATTTGGGAAAATTTTATTATCAGTACATACAAAATTTGGATATACCACAGTGTTGGTTTCCAAATAATGTGCGCCTTTATCATTTAAAATTTTATCAAATTCTTTTGTATCTTCAAACACTTGATCAACAACAACCCTTTGAGGTGTTTCAGTTGAAGCTTTCGTTTCTTCTTTATTTACTTATGTGTCATCAGATTTCCAACTTTCAACTTCCACATTATCAAACATACAGTGTTGCGAAGTTGAAGATTTATTAATTTCATCCTCTACTATTGAATCAACTATTATTTCTTTACCTTTGATCTTAGATGTGATATTAATGATTGACAATTGAGAACAATCAACCTCTTCTTCCTCTTCTATCTCACTGATTTCACTCACATTATCAAAATTTTCATCAATATCAGCATAATTCAATTGTGAGACAAGCTTTGAATTTTCGGTTTTCTTTATGATTTTTACTTGTTCACTCTTTGTCAAACTTTCATTGACAATGTTAACCAATTCATTAGCATTCAGAAATTCATCAATTTTGAAAATACCATATGCATATCTATCATCAGGTATTTTGTCAAATTGAGCAATTGTGCTTTCGCAATCATAAGAAACAACATCAACTTTTTCACGTTCATACTCAAGAAAAGGTAAAAGTTTTCTATGTTGTTCTTTGCTAATATCATAAGAGTGATGTAAAGCTGTTAATTTTGCATACAAGCGTTTTGCAGAATTACAATAGATGTTTCTCTGTGCTAGTAATAACCTAACATCATTAGTAAGATTATTCCTATCACAGTCTATATTTTTGACTTGCAATTCTAATTTTTCAACTCTGCTCTTCTTTATTTCTAACTCTCTTCGTGTCTCACTAAGTTGCACATTTAATTTCTTAGCTTCATTACTAGCAGACACAATAACAGAATCAAAATAAGCCACAGTATCATCAAATGAAACAATTTCAACGTCATAAGCAGAAAAAGGAATATTAAAAGATTCAAGAATTGTACGTACCTTGGTTGTCATGGGTGATTTGTCAGTGGATTTTGACACAAAGCATTTCCCTGATATTTTCTCTTCGCATTCCTCAAAGCTTGCGAACATTGCTCCATGTGTGGGATGCCTCATTTCTTCATCATCAGATCCTGAAGACCAGATCTGATAAGATCCACTTTCTTCTTCAGTAGTTTCTCCTTTCGCAGCCAAAGACACTCCTTTGGTCTTTGCACGTAACTCTTCAATCTTCTCAGAATAGTATGCCTCATCTTTGACTTTTTCTTTCTTCTCTTCTCTCTTTCGCAACATGCAGTCAGCTGCGAAGTGGTTCGCGCCATTACAATAATGACAATAGATTCCTGAATCACCTTTCAACTTTTTCTCTTCTTTCTCATTTTTCGGTTTTTCCTCTATTTTCTCCATCTTCTTCCTCTCATCCCCTCCAGTCCTTGTGGTAACATTCTTCGCATCATTCATCTTCCCTTTTGGATTAAAAGGCTTTTTGAAAAACTTTTTAACTCTGTTGTTTGAATATAATGCCACAGCTTCATCATCGGAATTCATCAAAAATCCTTCATAATTTGATCCATCTTTTTCATCATTTTCAGATACCTTTGAAACTAGAGCCAGAGGACCACCAATAATGAGTTTTGATTCTTTATACATTTCTGAAACCTCAGATTTATGTGTTTTCAGTTGATTGTAGACATCATTCAATTTGGTTGAATCAAAACTTTGTTGATTCTTAATCATCATGCTCACACTTCGCCATTCCTTGCGAAGTCCCATTATGAAAGTTAAATTGAACTCCATGATAGATCTAGTGATACCGTACCTATTGCAGCGAAACATAAGCTCATTCAGACGATCATAGTAACTTTCGAGAGTTTCAGTATCCTTCTGTCTGAATTCCTTCAGTTCAATCAGACGTTGCTTCACAGAATTGATCTTCGTCTTTTCGCTACCTTGATACTTCTCTTTTAGAGTATTCCAGATGTCTTTTGCTATTTTACAACTACGAATGTAATTGGAAACCACAGGAGGAAGAGCACCTCTTAGTTCCCTCATGCATCTCTTTTCGTTATCCTTCAGACATTTTCATTGATCTTCAATATCAGGAGATCCAGTGGATGAACCAATTTGTTGAACATTTGTAGGAGCTTGAACTGTTCCATCAATACAATTCCAAAGTTCTTCATCAATTCTATTTAAGTATTCTGGAATCAACATCGGAATTTTGGTTGAAGAACCAAGCAAATGAGAGAAAGAAGTCATCGTGTTCATATTGAAGTTCGCCATTGATGAACAAACAAAAATTTCAGAAAACTTGAGAATTTGATGAATTTCAGAAATCGATCAAGTGAATTGATCACAAATCGCTAATCGAATACTCGATTTAACAATTCAAGTGCATAATCAATTCAAATCTGAAGATCAAAAATGATTTTAAAAACCAAAATTGCGCGGAAAATTTTGAGTAAAATTTGTAACTCAAAAAGCAATTGATTCTTATACGAAAATCAGATCTAAGCAGTTTGAATCCTGCTCTGATACCAATTGATGTGAATTTTTATCGAGAATTAAGATGTGAAACAATAGATTTGAATGATGAATGATAAAGAACACACAAAGTAAATAATAATCAGATCTCGTTTTATTAAGACTGATTACAGAATAAGCTGAAGAGTGTTTATGTGTTTTCAATATCTACACCTACTTCAAGCCTACGTCCCTATTTATAGGGAACTTACAAAAAGTATACTAAGTCTAATACATTGAAACTTCGCATGCTGTTCTTCGCATTTAACATAGACTTAGTAAAATATATATAAAATGCGAATCATTACAAGACACTATTCGACTTTTACAACTTAACACCTACAACCTCATCTGTTATGTGGAATATATATATTGATTGAACATGCTATACAGGTTTTAAACTATGTATGAATATATATATTTTTATCTACTAATATGTTGGGTAGAACATGGGTAGATAGTTGGTGTGTAATAAACAGATGAGAGGTCTTGATGTTGTTGTTGTTGTTGATCTAGTTATTCAGCCAAGTATGGATAACGACCACAGACTCTTTATAGACAGTCCTGTGGAACGCTAGCAGGTTCATAACCTGTAGGTGTTGTGAACGATGTGTTCACCGGTGTACTCTATCCCCCTCATGGTTGCCTTTAGGATATCTATTGTTGAGGAAACCCCTTAGCAGTAATGTCCGTCGTGATGAAAATCCTAGATTAGGTCCCTTGAGATACATGTTGTTTTAGGGACGTAAAGTGAGGATAACGGGAATGGGTAATCGGGTTATTGTTGGTTGTGAAATTAAATATAATTTATTTATTGTGGGTTGAAAACCCTATATGCTCACCAGGCTTCCAAGCCTGTCCCACTCAGTTTTATTTGTATTACAGGAAGTGGCACAAGGGCGTAAGATGGATGGATCATCGAGTTGTTTTGTTTACAAGTCTGTATATGTATATATTTGTTGAATTACTTGTAATGTTATCGTTTATGCTTTATGGTCTGTATCGGAACATGACATCCCAAGTTTTGATTATATAATGCAAATGCATCTCTTGATGAAATGCATTGATAAATATTATTTTATCATGTTTTTTTTGGGAACAAATTCCGCAACACTTTTAAATCCAAAGGATTTACTCTGAAATTATTTTAAAAAGCATAAATGAAATCGGTCTTTTCTGGCCGTGATTTTGGAGATGTCACACAAAGACTTGTCAACAGACATTACAGAGTATTCTAATGGAGATGAAATCCATGGAAATGAAGTCTCATATTCAAAGTACATTGCTTTGAACATCCTTCTTGCATTAAGTTTTCTAATCTTACACGGATTAAATAGTTTCCACCCATGGAGACATTTCCATATTCGCATTTTGACTATCACTTCTGAACAAGAGTTGCCTCTTTTCAGAATATGTCAATATGGTCCTTCCAAAATTAACTCTATACTTCCAATATTCCTTGAGCAACCAATCTTTGGTAAACCTTAGATTGTCCTCGACAATTGCTTAATCACTTTAGTAATATCCAATTGTAGACTTCTCCCCTCTTAATGCCCTGAGCCATTTGGAAAATTTAGAAAGGATGCATATCATAACACATGTAATCGATCCTATATCCGAAGCATATGGGACCCGGTTCATGATGTCTCACATAAAGACATGATACTAGACCATTCTTTTGCTATAATATTTCTATTTCTATTTGCCATGTTCTAATAATTCAGATTATGAAAAGGGATGCCGTAATCCTAATCGAATTTTAGAACGTAAATAATGTTCCCATATATAGAATTTCCTTATGTTGAACCATTCCAACATAACATCCATATATATACTTGACGAAATTTGATTAAAATCTCAATCTAAGCTTTTAGAGTTGAAATGAAGTAAAATTTCCTCTCCCACTGGCTTTTATATGTACAAAAAAATCAGCTAGACTTCTAGAAATCAATATATACTTTATTGACTTTCTTACCAAAGTTCAGACTTCTGATATGAAATGTTTTGATAAAACTTTATCAAAATCATACACCTTTCCTTAGATAGCACACATGTGTGTCTAAACAATTTCAGAACTATGAAAAAGGATGTCGTAATCATAGTCTCAACTGTTTAGATCTTTGCGATTCCTCACAAGTCCATGTTAGTGTGCCCGTTAACCACACATGCTCCACTAACAACTTTGAGAATGCAAATATCACAATTGCTATCTACTTAAAACCTACTTAGTGAAAGTGTTTCCTCACCATAATTTTCATGATTCGGAGAGAAAACTTATGACACTTCGATTTTATGGTGTATGTGTTCCAATCATAATCTCAAGAAAAGGTTAGTGACAAATCCAAACTCATATGGATTGAACTTGTGCAGTCTTAACTTCTTGCCACCTTGCAGCACAAGAGCCTGCCATTGCTTCCAAGTCATTGTGCAACCAATTGAGAACTCTCATAACTCATATGCAAAGCCAACTTTAACTGGAATGGGCACAGAAATAGGAATATGTCAACACGATAGGTTATAAACCTCAAGTCGTGAGCTAGTGAAAAACTACAGGTTTTATTCTTGATTAGATCTTGAAATTCTTTCAGGATCTTTTAGACTTCCACTGTCCTCTTGACATATAAGACTCTCTTGCCAAGACCCATTATTTGACAAACAAATATTCAAGAGATAGTACTGAGTCTTATTAAGACAAACACTTCACAAAATTGGCCTAAGTTGTTCTCTGTATTATCTAAAACATCACAACTTACAATTTCAAATGTAAAGGAGTAGGACACATTTTACTCTTACATTTGAGAGGTGTTAATAAACCTTCTTTAAGATGTGTCACTCAAATTGCAATCTTGGAGTATGACTCTAAGACTTGTTTTGGAACGAAGCATGACTTATCTTCTTGATTTAACAATTTAAACAATTCACGATTCCTCTTCTTAGCCATAGGAATGCACTAAGATGTCCTTAGAGGACCAATTTTGATATGGTTTCTTAATCATTAAGATGATCACAAAACATGATACTAAAGTAGTCTCCCATCTTTTCAGATTTGAGAAACTTTTATCTTTCTACCTAATTTGATTCTTCCCATTCCTTCTGCCATACATCGAAACTTTTCCAATTGTTTCAAGATTATACTTAAACTGTAAAGTATAACCATATTTAGTAAACTTTAGTAAATCATGACGAATAGTCTTATCAATCTTTTGTGGTGGACTTGACCAGTACACACGAATGTGTACTTGATCCCCTAGTCCTTCACTTGACTCACATATACATGTGAACAAGGAACTAGTCTTAATTTTCCAAAGATGAAAAATTCTCATTCATCATACGACATGCACGATTCCAAGTTGTTATCCAATTGAAACTTGGGTGATGAGAATCTTTCCTTATTTGGAAAATTTAGACACTACCACAAATGAAAGAATCAAATTCATATTTTCATTATTGCTAAAAATATACACCAATTTTCCATAAATCCCATTGCCAGGAGATATAAAATAAAACAAAATTTTAGTTATTTATAAATGTGCAAAAACTTTTCCTTACAACGCAACTTTAAATGGAAGCTATGTTATTACATATTTCCTAGCAATCCATCATAACTCTTAAGTAGTAGCTCAAGAATCCGATCTTCGAACCATGCGATTGAAATCCATCTTTGCGATCAGATTCAACATATTATTCTTTTAAGCTTCCTTCCCTTAGCTTGATCCTGCCATACTTGAAATAGGACCTTAAGAGAGTTAGATAGTGTACTTACCTGAAGCAGTGTCAAAGTTTTTTACTTGACCTTCTTTTAGGTAGTTAGGGCAGCTTCGCAACCAATGCCCCTTTCTTTGGCAATAGAAACATATGGACCCTTTGGGAATGGTACACATAACTATCTCAGACTTAGCCTTTCTCTTTACTATTTGGTCAACCGAGTTGACTATGGCCGATCCGTTTCCATTGGGAAGAGAAAGCTTTTCTGGATATCCAATGTTACCAATTTCAGTGTCCATGGTATTTTGGGAAGATGATCTGCTAATCAAATTTGTTTTACCAGTGCTCCAAATCATTGCTGATTCAAAAGCACCAAGCAAATAGATAAGATCATTAAGGGTCATGTCATAGTCTGTTACATAGTAGTCCTTACAGAACTCACTATGTGACTTAGGAATTGATTATTCAACATCCAACTTCCTTAAGACTTTGACACCTAATTCTCCCGGCTTGTCAATATGTGACTTCATCTCCAAGACGTGAGCACACATAGACCTTGCTTGCCAATAGGGATTAAGTGACCCTGAACTTGTGGGTTAGGGAGAACAACTGGAGGAGGTGGAGGAAGACATGTATGATTTCCATGAGATTTGGGAAGATCATAGCTGTCTGAACCAGACAACTACAATTGGAGAAAATCAAGTTTGTTGATTTAAGTCCTTAATATAACACCCAAAATGAAATATTAAGGCTAGGACTCAACACAATATTTTATAACTTGGAAGAGGGATGCTGTAATCCAAGCTATAGAATATTTGAAGGTAGGCGAATGACGATTCACCAACTTCCACAATGAAAAACGAAATAATTTATTAGGTTTTAATTGGATTTGAAACTCCTAGATCTTTTGAGATTCATTGAACTTTTCAATGACATGTTTCAATCTCGATTGTGCCCTCTCAAGTTTTGTGACTGGGATGCCGAGGATCACAAAACAAGGTGTGAATAACAATGCAAATATACTTGGTACCCTTAATATTTATCACTTAATCGATGTGCCGGTTAACCACACACGCTCCACCGATCCTATGATAAACATTAAATTACCCTTTTCTTACCTTGTTATATCCAATTTAGTGTGCCGGTTAATCACACACGCTCCACTAATGACTTAAGCAAAATGCAAAGTGTAATTTCATCGGTTAGCACCAAATTCACATTTTCTTAACGTAACTAAGATTGGGAATTTATAAAAGGTTTAGTTACTTTATATTTATCATTATACTTATAATGAAAATTATAGTCTTTGTCCTACCCGTTCGGCTAATGACCCTCCACCAGTCAAGGAAGCGGTGGGTGAGAGTGGACACCCATTAAACTGCCATTTTTTAGGCAGTAACCTTATACCCCCTTATAGATCGACTTCGTGAATGAGGCCTATTAATGGTAAGACTGACTTGATCCTATGCATATATATATATATATATATATATATATATATATATATATATATATATATATATATATATTAACTTATAATAATATACATTACAAGGGTTGAATTTTAACTTTTAAAACTCTAAGATTTGGAATTAAAGTGTGTGTGAGACTTTAGAAATTTCAAAACATGAAGGCAAGTCTTGAACAATTCAAAAACTTTTGGTTTCCATAACTTATGAGTTTAATATGGTTTTTATGAAAAACTTTTCAAGTTCCATAACTTGAGGACAAGTTATGGAAGACACAAAAGACATTCTATGATGACATTAAAATTAGAGACTCTTCCATTTTCATAACCTTTGACTTTTAATGACACTTTAAAAGAAAAACTCTTCATTTTCTATAACTTGAGGACAAGTTATGGAGTTCATAAAAACCATTAAGATCAAAATACCAATTAACACAATAATCAAGTAATTTTTCTATAAACAAGATCAAATTCATAAGTGAGGATAATTCATATCAACAATTTTCAAGAACTTAACTAACCATATAAAAAAAAAACAAGTCTTGAAACTTTAACAATTATCATTTATTTGAATGAGAATAAACATTACTATAACATCAAAATCAAGTTTTATGAACAAAAACACTTTGTGGTCATGATTCTATTCCAAAACAGGCCAAAAAACTAAAAAAAAATCACTGAACAATCACCACCTCGTGGTAAATTTTACCACCTCGTGGTGAACTGGAAGATTCCAAAAAAAAAACAGTTTTTTCTTGCAAATAGCATCAAGTATATTTGAAAACAAGCCTAGGCCCTGACACCACTGATGAGTTTTGAGCATTCTAACACTCCTATGGTGTTATTGCAACCCTACAAACCTTGGATCTATGTTTTCTCTATTATACATGAAAATATTTTATATTCCAAGGTTTCATCCTAACTAGCATAATATGAAGCAACTATACTACATGACACTAGTTAGATGACATACCTTTTGACGTAGCTAAAAGTATTGAACATTAAGAGCTTAGCCCCAATAGTGTGGAAGCCTCAAGTGGAATCACAAATCACTAAAACACTTTGGAAAACTTTAGAGAATAGTTAGCACACTAGAAATTGGCCCACTCTTGTTTACACACACACTAGTGCCATTTCATGTGCCAAAGACCTCTTTATATAGTATGGAGGGTTAGGGTTACATTCATGTACACCCTAATATCCATGACCTTTCATTTCCATAGGATCCATGGGTTAAAAACTCCATGGACCATCCATGCAAGCTTAGCCCAACCTAAATGAACTTGGCCCATTCCATATATATACAAGAGTCCATATTTAAATACTTCCTTTTGATCACTAAATTAATTCTAAATTAATTCTTGATCAATACTAATTAAATTATATGATTTCATATTAATATATTAGAACTTATAATATATTAATATAAATCATAAACATACTATTCTCAAAAGACTATCCATATAAATTGTTTCGATAAAGTGCAACCCAAATGGACCATGCCAAATCGGGTCAAGTACATACCAATTATAGTTATGGACTTAGATACTAATCCAACAGTTGATGGCCAAATAACAATAGAAGAGCTCACAAGAAACTCACATTAATGTCATTCTCCACGAGTAGCGTCTTTAAGAGGAAGATCAACCGATGACAACTCCGATAGCCTTGCAGCTCTAAGTGCAAAACTTGACAACTTAGGTCGATATATAAAGAAGATTAATAAAACGATCCATTACATAAAATTTGGATGTGATATTTGTAGCAATCGTCACTTAACAAAAGATTGTGACATGGATAAGAATGACAATAAAAATCACAAGTTGGTTATTCCTCTAGGGACAAATATGAAGATTGGAGGCCTAAAAGAGAATGGAAGGCATATGAAGAGTATTAGAAAGAGAAAGTGAAAAAAATATCGACAATAAGACCAATGCTTTTTCTTAAAAGAGCAAGTGGTGTAAGAGAAAAAGCCAAACTGTGAAGATATATTGGCCCGATTCGCAGAGGCATTTGAGAAGAGGCATTTTGACACCAAATTTTCCTTAAGAAACTAACAAGCTTCCATATTGAAGATCAAAAATTAAGTTTGTTGACTATCTCGTTAAATATACGAGCGTCTTCCAGGAAGATTGACTAGTAGCACAAAAATGAACCGAAAAGCACATGTCAAGGTCGTTACTACATGGTGTGGTATGGTTTATGAACCTTTATAAATGCTAAAAATTCATCTAGTGTCTAACAAACCAGAAGAGAATTAAAGAAATCATAAAAGGAAGAAATCAAGACCCTTCTCCTCATCATACATGATGCATAGACAGACCAGACGCGACACATTCAATAGGGTAGATTAAAAAACGAATTGTTGTTAAACCTTAACATCCGCCAATATTGTTTCCAAAAATACTGACCCAACAATAGCAAGAAGAAGAGTACACTAAATTGCTAGATCATATTAAAACACTTCAAATAAATGTTTTATTTTTTGAAGCTATGGCTGAAATGCCAAAATAAGCAATGTTGCTAAAAGATCTACTTACTGATGAGTCAAGAATTCAAGTAAGTTATGATTTTAGAAAGTAAATGAATGTGAAAGGTAAATAAATATGTTAAAGCTCTTGATTGTCTAGAAGTAGCAAGGTTACAAGATACAATATGAGTTCTGCGAAAAGAACATTTTTATAACCTATACAACACTAGTATTTATAGTACCCTCAACCATCAAAAAATGTATAGAGAGACTTCGACATATATGCTATCTAATATATAAATATATATATATATATATATATATATATATATATATATATATATATACACACACACACACAATAGAGGTACGTAACCTTCCATATAGAGTACAAGACACTTTTGACATTAAGATCAAAAGACTTCAAGAGAGAATATCTTCACAACATCATATACGGGGCATTTTAATCACACACCTATAAGAACCTATAACAACCCATCAGTCAAAATGAACACGTGAAAAGACTGATACACAGTTTCCAAACATTCAAAATGAATGTTTATTGGATTATTTACATATACCTCACCTGAGATATATCAAACATTTAATTTAAGCCTTTACATTTTCTAATATTTATTATTAAGCCTTACAATTACTATATAAATTTATTTTTTTGTAATCTTAACGGTTATGTATTTTCCAACAACTTTTATTTAATTAAAATTCTATTATAATAAAATATTTTGTATTATTTATTAAGTCTTAATTACAATGTCCTTTAACATTTGTACTTTTAAAGTTATAGTTATTCACTAAAAATGTAACGATAAACAAACTGAATGTATATCCAAACATTCGAAATAGTTTGATAAAAAAATCATTAATTTTTGTTAGAAAGGCGTAATTTTATTTAAAAATTAACAAAGAGCTAAAAAGACTCGTTACAATAAAATAGAAGCTAAAATTGGGTTTTAAAACAAAGAAAGTACAACACAACTTAGTTTTCCTACAACTAGTAGAAAAAAAAATCTATCAACCACCACATTTAGATGATGGATTACCAAGGTATAGTCGTTCCAAAAATAATGAAATTTATAAAATTCCAAACACACAAAAAAAAACGTCATCACCATAGGCTCTAACGTCTTTCGTTGACTTCCAATCAACCTAATAGAATCCGACCACATATCTAGCATTTGAATAGTATGCGGGTCAGGAACGAATCTAATTATGATATATATATTTTTAACAGACAATTCAACTTTTAGCTTTGCAAAAACAATATATATTTTTAACATTTGTATTTTTTTAATTTAGAGTTATTATTAAGATGTAACTATAAGAGTAAACAAACCTAACATATATCCAAATGTTCACAAACTTTTTGATAAAAAACTTATTTATTTTCATTGATTTAATAAATGGACAAATCTAAATATGATTTTTGTTCATTTAAATAAGCAGACGAACACGAACATATATATATATATATATATATATATATATATATATATATATATATATATATATATATATATATATATATATATATATATAGTAAAGATGTAAAAGTAATTTTTTTTCAATAAAAAAACTGACAATCGAATATAGATGTAAATAAAAGGACTAAATATGTAATATTTCAAGAAATGCTTACGGTAATTTTGTTATTAATAAGGAAAATGGAAATCGAAAAAAAATCAGTCATATCATTAGGGTAATTATAGTTACGTAGGCGGTTTTGACTTTATGAAAGGTGGTTTTAGGTGCCAATATCAACACCCCTTCACTCTATATTCTCCCCCTTTATTAAGAGTAGTCAACTATTCAAAAAATTGGTAGTGTCATTACTACTTCCATCAGCATCTTCCCGATCTCCAAATACCAACAAATCACATTCCTTATTTACTGGCTATCTCCATCAGTATTTTTCTTACACTTTGCCATTCTAAGCAAAATATATGTCAAGTTTGTTGTAGAATACATGTCTTTCAAATTAGTATAAATGAAGTTATTCTTTTGTTTTCTCTTCGCCTTCTTCCCTTGCAACACAACACTCAAACACTTGAAGATTATTTCTCCATTATGATACCGTTTAAGACGAAAACCATCAAATGTAGGATTTGGATTCTTCCCAGACTTTTTGTAGGCTTTTGCAATGTTGACGTCAGTTAAGCCACGATGCGCACAGTAAAATTCAATGAAGTTCCTAACATAAGCATACCCTAAAATATATTCTCTCTTATCAATCACTTACTTATCATCATGGGTTTGGATAAGATATGTGAAAGCAATAACATCATTCAGATTCATGAAAAGGAATTTAGCAATGGTGAACTAAAAAAAAAATACTATGATCTGCCATGATTACTTTATATCTATAGTTTTGTAGGAGATTCTCAAACATGACATCCTTTGATATGCAAATCAGCTGCAAAATCCTCTTTAGAGAGTAAATCTCTTCTTCCTTCTTTCCAAGCACTGTTTGAAACCTCATTTTGACATACTTGAAGGTTTCATGTTCATGGAAATTATCAACTAACATGAATTGTAAAAAAGTGAACTATAGTGTTGAAAGGAAAATCAAGTTTCTCAATATCTGGTTCTTTCAATATCTTATTTTCCTTATCAGACAACTCAACCACCTTTCCTTTATATTTGCTTGTTATAGTTGTTGACTTGACTGTCGAAGAACCTTCTTCATTTGTAGTTAAGCTCTTCTTCGGTTATAACATAGACACATCAAATTCGACATTAGGAGTTACAACAAAGCTTGAAAATATAGTTGTTGCCAAAGTTTGAACTAGTTTGGTTGAAATAGGAATTCAAATAGATGGAGAAAATATCTTCCCAAAAACTTTTCCTTTATCTTTTCCTCCTATTTTTGACGAACAACCATTATGTCCCCCTTGTGACACTTGCGTAGCACATGGAGCATTCGTGGGAAGTTGCAAACGCAAATCCAAAATTGGTGCAAGCTGTGACGTAAAAGAAGTTTCTATAAAAGATGTAGCCTTGGAAATATGGGCATCAAACATCGAAGATGTCGAGCTGTATGTATACTTTGAGATTTGTTCTTGAAAAGTATTAATCTTTGCATCCTTTTTGTGTAGATCTTCTTTGTATTTGAGATTAAAGACACGAATATCTTCAATTAAGATAATGGTCGCTGATAGAAAACTATAAAAATTCTTTTGTACACTAGAGAACAATCCATCATTATTTTTGACTTATGATGGAATTAGATCATAAACCTTTTGAATTTTGAATTGAGTTGACTCCTTGAAAGTGAATAAGCCTTTTCAATCAAATGATACCTTTCTGTTGCCACATTTTGTACTTTTGAAATATCGAACTTGAATGACTTCAAGTTATCATCTAGCTGATCATGAATATTAATTACAACTCATTTAAACATCACCTTGATCTTCGACTCTTCATACACCAATAACGTAGCCACGTCTTCTTTGCTGACAAATGAAGAAGTTTTGGCAGCAAAATCATTCATAAAATGTAACATCATGTTCTTCTTGTAATTTAGGATCTTGTACCGCTTTACGAACATTATAACTTCATCTTCAATATCCTCCTCAGCAGAATCAAAGATAAGAGCCTAAATATCAAACAATTCTTCATCATCATCCATGAAATGATAAGTGGATTGAGATGAAAACCAAGATGTAACAGGTTGATTAAGGACCCTAACACAAGTTTTTGAATGTAGTGGAATGGAAGTGGTTTGAAAAAATTATGTTTTAAGTGGTGATTGATTTTATCAAAAGCATAATGTCTTCGATATAAAGTTGGAATCATCAAATCGTTTGGAGAATTTACTTTTCGATTTCATCTGTTGATTCAATATTTCCGAATTTTATAATCGTTTTTCTTCAAACGGTGTTTTATATTGTACGATTATGCAATTGATATTCAATCAATTAGATTTGATTTCACATTAATTCAATTCTCTCATTCTTTTTAATCAAATTGATGGCAAACATCAATGTGAACATGATGATGAATACAAATCTTCTAGGATCTTCCACGAAAAATCCAAAGTTTCTTCCAGAGTACTACGATCAATAGGAAGATCATATGGAAGATTTTCTGACTAGAATTAATGAAGATTGATGGCGTCTAATTAAGGAGGATCCATTTTGTGTTTGCTTTATTGAAGCAGTTTGAATTGCTGCTCGAACTAAAAGCATAACTTCAACACGCTTGAAGAAAGAAGCAAATAACAAATGGTGCTTTTGTGAACTAAGAGGATCAGTTCCTCAATGGATTTACAACTTATTCGATGTTGTCAAATAGCACAAGAGATCTAGAATACTGTAAAAGAAAATTTTCAAGGAAATTAATCAACCAAAGGCTCAGTGATTTAATGCTTAACAGAGGTGTCCGAATTCAAGCAGAAAGAAAGGGAGTCCATTGAAGCCTCCTATGATCGACTCAATGATCTGATTTAGAAATGTTCAAGGTACAATGTTGTTCAATCTATTTTAGGGTTCAACATAACATTCATCCAAGGATTAAGGAAGGAATGGAAAAATAAATGTCTGATAATCAAAACTCAATAGAACTTTGATTCATACTCTTTGTCGAAATTTTACAAAATTATAAAAGAAAACAAAATTGGAGTCTAGGAAATCGCATATGAAAAGAACAAAATGAGTTTTGGTAGTCCTTTAGCTATTGTTTCTAAAACTGTTTTTAGGGATGCTTCTTGTGATGTCGACTACAGTGAAAGTGAAGAGGAATTGATTGTTAACTCTGATGAGAAAGTTGTGGCTTATTATTCAAAAAAATAATGTCAATAAGTTTACATAAAGGTAAATAATGAAAACTTCAAAAATAACCCATTCTTGGAAAACAGCTTTGATGCCCAATTTTGGTGTTAAGAACAAGAAATATGGAAGCTCTGGTGAGAAGAAGTCATAGAAAAAACTTTAGTGGTGACTATGGATACGAATGCAATTATTCCAATGGTAAAAATATTTTCGCAAATCATTGCATGTTAAAGAACAAGAGGAGAAACATGAGAAAGTAAAGGATGAGGCACATTATACCGTGAAGATTGAAGAGATGAGGGAAATGTCAATGAACATGTCACCGGTGGTGAATGGTATGGAGGAAAGTGATGTCATTTATCAGATTTGGTCATCCAGATCAGATGATAAGGAGATGCGTCATATGACGGATGGTGTCATATTTGCGAGTCATACTAGCGATGGTGTTGATCAGGAAAGTGTGAGTGAAGATATTGGGTCAAATATAAAAGGTTGGAGTGCTGATGGAGAGATTGTCAAAGGTCGAAGTTTTATGGTAACAACTTCTGAATCTCCAATGAATGAGAAGGAACGTGATCTCCTAATATCACTTAATATTTCTTCGAGTTCTTATAATTCAATTTTATTTGATATAGATGATGTTTATGCTTATTTGAATGATTTGCTGATTTATATGAGTAGTGATGTAGAGAAAACCAAAGTTGAGTTGTATGAAGCTAGGAATAAGATTGAAGAGAAAAAATCTAGGATAACGATTTTAATCTGAAGCTAAACAATGTCATAATAGATAGGGACTCTGTTACGATTGATAGTCTCTTATTAATCAAACACATAAACATTTATTGTAATACTTCGAAGTGTTTATATGGAAAACTCACCCTGTTATATCACTCTTCTGAGATATGTAAGGAGCAACATAGGAAAACTTTTTCCTTTTATAACATTCAAAAAGAATTTGGTTGATGAAATTTCATTTAATTGTGAAAGTAGGGTTTCTATGTTTGATCATGCACCAAATGAATCGTATGCTTATGTTGTTGTTAATGTTGATGAATATTTGGATGTTGATAATTAGGTGAATAGTGTTAATGATACTTTGAGCAAAAATGAACAAAACTGAATATTTGAGACAATGTTCTCATGAAATATTTGTTGATATTGAAGGTAACTCTGAAAATGTCAGTGAAATTGAAGAAGATGAATGTGCTGATTGTTTGAATATATCGTTCATTGTAACCATGATTTTAGTGAAACCCACAAAACAATACCCTTTAAGGAAGTGATGGTGAAAAAAATTTTGTTCGATATTTTTACCAAGGAATTGACGAAAGAAATTCTTAATGTTTCACTGTGCCTTTGTACGATGTTTATAATCTCATTTTCATTCTTTGGTGTGATCATAATGAAATTGACCGTTATTAAGTCATATCTTCCAAAAAAGATTCTGGTTTTCATTCATGAAATGAGATTTCACTTTAAACATTTTTCAATCCTTTAGTTACTTTAAAACCTTATTCATGATTACTTTTAGTTGATTATATTGATCATTTAAGGATTTTTATTCATATCCTTACGCTTATGTTAACTTTCAAATATGTTTGAAAATATAGCATACCTTTAATACCTATGAAAAGAGTCCATTCAATAGTTCTCTAATAAGTATTCGAGTGTAATGCATGGGAAACTACACAAGCACTTCGATATCATTCTTGATGTCGAAGGATGAGAATCTTTGCCAAAGATCATACTACTTTTATATCAAAGTACCTTTGATATCATGATTTTTGCAATTTTTTGTTAAACTTGATTCTATCTTTTCTTTGGATGAGACCCAACCTTAATTATTCTCAATATCGAAGTTTAGATATTGATCGAAACCAAACTAGTTAATGTTCGATGTTTGATGCAACATGATGTGATCATTGAGTACATGATATCAACTTACTTTTGCTTTATCTTTGTTCGATGGAAATCACTTATTACTATTACACTTGGCAGATAATGATGATTTCTCTTCGGTTACCTAGTTTACATGTAGCGATTTCTTATTGGCTATCGATTCGAATGCAAATTTGACGCCATATATATAGCGAATTGACGGTTCTAATTCATTTTTCCGCTCTCATGAAATTTTCTTAAGAACCCTAATTCTAAATTCTCTCGTGTTCTAGAAAAATACATTGATCGTTGTTTATCATGTATCACATTGATCAATTTCACACCATTGATGAAGAAACCTCCATTACACGGATGAAGATTCATCCGAACAACATCTAGTTCAATCCAAATATTAATTCCTACCTAGTGGCTCTTCAAATTCTTGTTTAGTGTTTGCACTAATTTGTTCTTCACCATGATTTATCTTCATCTTTTGCAATTCTGATGCAATTTCTATCGTTGGCTTGTTCTACAACAATCTACAACAACAATCATGAGGTAACCACATTTCAGATGGAACAGAAGGGGAAAAAGAATTTGTCTAAGAAGTAGTTTCCTCAAATTCTCAAATTGGATGCTGACGGTCCTTTTGAAGTTCCTTCTTCTGATCAAATACGCATGATACTTAATGAGATGGTTTAATAGAACAAAGTCAAAATCATATATGAAGAGTATGTTGAAATGTTTCAACATAGAATATTCTATATGGAAAATTATAGCAAGATAATAAACAGATATCAAATCCATATGAAGGATATAATGAATCGATTCCCATATTCTTTAAATATAGGATCGATTACTTATGCTATAATATTCACTTATTCTAATTTTTCAAATGCTCTGTGTACTTTGTGGAAAAGGACTAGAATTTTAACTATCTAGAGTTATTAAACAATCTGTCAAGAATATTCTGAGGATTACTGAAGATTGGTTGCTTGTGGACAGCTGGAATTATGTTATTGTTTTGGCAGGACCATAGTGACACGTTTTGGGTTGAGAAGATTCTTGGTCAGAATTGATGGTCATATGAGAACATAGAAATGGTTCCATAACAGGAGATGGGTATATGGAAATGTTTCTATAATAAGAACTAGTTATAAAATCTACATGTGTCGTGGAAACTTTAAAGAGAAGCGTTCAAGGAGTATACCTTGAATTTGACACTTCATAACCATGGAATTGTTTCTAGAAACAAGTTCCAATGGAACATTCTATAATATTAGAGGCTCAGTCTCTGTGAATTTAGAACCTCGAAAACACAAAAAGACAATGCATGCAAAGATGAAACTCCACTACATATTAGATAAGGATAAGAATTTGGAATTGTGAAATGAGCATCATTGGATTAATGTATAGTCGGTATGTTCATAAAGGAATGACCATTAAGAGGCATAATATGGATGTTCCTAACATGCAATGATTGATGTTATCTAATTCATGTGGTTAATTGATTAGAAGAAACAATACACAATGAATGAATTCATAATTGTTATGATGATTAAATAATGGGGACTTATTTATGATCAATGGGTATGCTACTATAGTTAATTAGTTTATTATTGTGTTTCACTTTGCAAGTTTTACTTCCTTGAGTAATTTAAATATTATTCAAAATTCCATAGTCATTTATACTTTTGGAAGTAAGTAGTGGTTTAAGACTATCATGAATCGATTATAGATTGTCCATAGATATTGTACATTACATACAAATTGCTGCATTATTCATGAGTACATGGAAATAGGGATTTTATGTATTGGAGAGACCCACGCTTAGAGATTACTTCATATATTTAATCATGAGTAATTCTATGACGATAATACCTTTTATTCTTCAAACGGAGATACATAAGTTCTAATTTACAAGTCGGTTGTGCATTTGTATCATGAATACGAACCAGTAACATGGTGTTATAAAACATAGTGTCGTGTATGATTTGGTAAGTAATGGTTATAGTTATATAGTCAAAGTTAACTTCTTCTTACCTTAATAGAAAAAACGATATCTTTGGCCCCTCGATGATTTGAGTTGATCAATAAAAACGAGGTGCCTGGTCCGGACTAAATTGATGTCTTCAATTTTCTAGTCTAAATTGATCACAAATTGGGAAATCGGAAAACAAACAAATGAAAAGGAGTTTGATCATTTAATCCATAAACCTATTCACATGATATCTTGTAGAACGAAGGAATAGTGGGTCACTTATATTAGGGCCAACGTATGATTTGAATCAGATTTCGATAGTGGCTTGGGAAACACACTTTGATGTTTGGTACAAGGTTATACTTGCAATTGTAGCTATTGACTTATCCTAGTGGGAGACTGTTGTAATTAGAAGCAAAGTCCTTTTTTAGGTTGCCCTCATAACTAGAACTTTATTAGAATGGCATTTATAGAGGGAAGATGATTTATTAGATTATTATATGATTAATAAAACTAATGGAAATTATGGGGAAATGATTTTTTAATATATTATATAATTGATATATTAATTGGAAATAAACAGTTGATTTGTTAATTTATTATGTGTTATTAATAAACTAATATGAAATCAATTGTTAAAATAATTGATTTGTTAATTTATATGGTTAATAAATTAATATGAAATTATTTAGAATTGATTAATTATAAATCAAAATTAATCTGGAATTAATTTGGGATTAATTGTAATTAATTGAAGGTGTGAGGGGTAACTTGTAATTGTTTAATGGTTTTGTGAGCACTTTTAGGATTTCTGGTAGCCTCTTAGATGTTGATAAGAAATAGATTTGAATTGGAACTAAATCCATTGTTTAATTAATTCAAATATTGTTTTTCCTTCAAGTTACCTAAACTATAAAGAGGATCCCTTGTGTATAAACTTTTGTGGTTACTCTTTCCAAGGAGCATATGAAAGAAATTTATACCTCTCATCCTCTCTTCTTAATTGTCTTCTAGTTCTAGGGAATGATTATGAGCCATTAAAGGCATCATCCTTTTGGTGCAAGCTTTCCATGCTCTTCAAAGGAAGGATTGAATTGGTTTGCTTGCTACAAAAAATAAAAGGTATGTAAACCCTTAACCTAGATTTCTTAATTTTGAAAATTCTTTGGTTAATATTAGATTTTTTTATTCAAAGTATGTTTTCTTGAAAGTGTAAGACATAAATCCTTTTAGGTTGCATGTGCTTTTCTGAATTGTTAAGTGTTTTTTCTGTATTATGCATTGTGCTGTAACCTAATAAACCCATCAGTTTGGACTAGAAGGGTTGTCCTTTGAAAGGATTGACAAGAGAGTAAAGTTGTGAGTTTGTGGAGGAGGAGTAGGAGTAAAAATACCATTTCTAGACATCTAAAACAACAGATAAGATTTTAGTTAGTTGATTGTAACACCTCAACTTTTAGACCAACATTTTCAATTTTAAATTACCAAAATCAAGATTTCACAACCATGTTATCAAATACATAATTATCCCAAAACAACCAGTATCATAATTATCAAAGTTCATTAACATGTCGCAGTAGTAAATCCCCCAACACGTGTATGTACAATCAAACCTTCACCTTCCCATGGTCCTGAGAAGTACCTGCCACATTAAAATCAATAACTATAACCACAAAGCTTAGCGAGTTCCCCAAGATAACAGATACAGCATAACATACAAAAATACTATGGCTTATTAGCAACCCTGATCACTATTAGCAATCTCGAAGAGCTAACAGCATGGCCAGTGGGTTATCACCAACCATTCTTAGCTATCAGCAACCCCGATCACATATAAATAGTTGAACATAGTCATCAAAGCCAAATCCAACTGGGCATCATAAATACAACTATCCTACTATACATGTAAGAGTAAGTGAGGAGACTTACCTGATACTGCCAACACGAAAACCTAGCACCCGAATTGCCAGATCTAGACTTTGCCTAGTCAACAAAATAATTAACCCTAATTAATAATTAAGGTTAAAACCTCACTTGCAAGTCCAAATCCCACCGCTAAACCTTCTAAGGGGAAAATGACATTTTTTCCGTTCTCATGGTCTAAAGCCCTAAAAAATTGATCAAATGTCAAAGTCAATGAAAGTCAACACTCAATGCGTACGTTTAGCGTGTAACTCCCTATGTTGGGCATACAACAGGGTCACCATTCATCGGGGAAGGATCAGGCTATGTTGCATGTAGCTAGTAGTATGCCTGACGTACTTCATCAATCTCTAATTCCACTAAGTTGGTGTCTTAATCCTTTATTACAACCAACCCCAGCATAGATCTGACTAATTTAAGACCTTTTAATCCATAAAGTCATGAGATTTAAACCATTGCATAGCAAGGAAAGGCTCAAAGCATCACTTCATGTAACGCCCGTAGATCAGGGCTAGTCAATTTAGAGACGATAGGCGTCAAAAATGACTTTTTGATGGAACATTATCTAGAAGGATTAGTCTTAAATAAGTTGTAGTATATGTTACAAGGATTCCGTACATATAAAGAACGCCGAAATCCGAGTTATAACGAAGAAGTTATGACCTGTCGAAGTTTCGCGACAGAACCGGCACGACACAGCGCGACGTAAAAAGTGAATTTACGTTAGAGCAATATTTAGCCTTAGCAGTCTAAATGAAAGTCGTAGAATACGTTAAACCATGAGCGTGCATAAAAAGAACGCCCAAATCTGACTTCGTATGAGGAAGTTATGATTTTTCGAACTTTCGACTAAGCGGTATGCAACCCGAATACTCGATTTGAGACCGAGCGGTTTTTAACCAAAAAACTTTAAATGAGAATTGAAGATCTCATTAATTTTAGTAAAACGATAAAAAGATAGGCGAAAACGGACGTCGGATGAGGAAGTTATGATTTTATAACGGAGTTTTCCTGTCCCGGGCTACTAAAAATAATTAATAAAAAATAAAGTCAAAATTAGCCGACAGAGTCTAAAAGAAAGTTGTAGAGCATAGTCTCACCTACGCGGGGATATAAAGAAAGTTGTTAAGTGAACGTTGGTGACTATGGAGTTAGCGCCTATTGTATAAACGTTGGTGACTATGGAGTTAGCGCCTACTGTTAGATAAACCTTGGTGACTATGGAGTTAGCGCCTATTGTATAAACCTTGGTGACTATGGAGTTAGCGCCTATTGAGTAAACCTTGGTGACGATGTGACTTCATGCCTGTTAAGTGAACCTTAGTGACTATGGAGTTAGTGCCGCTTGAGTAAACCCCGACGACTATGGAGTTAGCGTCTGATAGACTATGGATTTAGTACCTGATAGATAAACTTTGGCAGCAATGGACTTCATGCCAATTCCTTAGGTAAATCCTTAGGAATAAATGAATGAAGGATAGTTGGTTCTTAGGGTAAAACCTTAAGAAGATAATGGGGATGGGTAATTGGGTTGATTGATTGATAATTGAATATAATAACTGTATTATTGTGGGTTGAAAACCCTATATGCTCACCAGGCTCCCAAGCCTGACCCACTCAATTTTCTTTGTATCACAGGTATCGATACGAAGATATATTTCACAGAGAGATTAAAGGAGATGTAAAATCTTTAGTGTAAATAATGTAAGTTCTGTTTATGCTTATGTGTCTGTATCGTAACATGACATCCCGAGGTTTTATTATTTAATGAAAATACATTCTCTTTGAGAAATGTTTTGATAAATGGTTATCATATTTTATTTTGGGAACAAATTCCGCAACCGTTTTCTTTAAACGATCACTCTGATTTATAAAACAAAGCATAAACAAATCGGTCTTTTCTGGACATGAAATTGGGGATGTCACAGTTGGTATCAGAGCATTAGTTTAAGCGAACTAGGAATTTGTAGAAAATTTCTAGACTTAAACTTAGAATGCTAAGTAATAATTATGAGGAGTGTGTCTAAAATATGTTAGGTAGTACACCTAAATTGACACAAGCACTAATTTATTTTAGGAGTGATGCCCAAAATGCTTTTATGTGCTAAACTCGTAGAGAAATTGAGTAAATGGAGGAAATGAAGAAGGCTTATGATAGTGGATGACACCTATCAGAAAATATCGTAAGAGTGGTATCTTGCCTTTAGAGTATGTCTTATGAAAGAAAAGTACATTTAGAGGAGTATGGTACGTCTAAAGTACACCTTCGATTTGCAGGATGATGGAACGATTGGTGAAATTCTTGAAGTTGTCTCATCGTCTGATATTTTCATCACCAATCGAGTTTAAGTAGAGTTGATGATTGAAGATTGAGCAATGAAGAAGTCCTAGTAGAGTCTAGGGAAATTGTTTATGATTACTTGGAAACATTTGTATGTGTTAAATTGTTTTGTGATTTTCTTGTATGGTGACTTGGTCGACTGCGGGACAATACTTGGGACGAGTATGAGTAGGTGTGAAAGGTAGTAGATGCATATACTACCGGAAGCACAGGACTCGTACTTGGATCAGGGAAAGACACAAGGTTACCAAGAAGCTAGTGATTGATTCCGTTTTATTCAAGTATGTCATTACCATTGTTTCGGTAGTGACTAGTAAGATGGTTCTTGTTCCGACCCTAGTGGTCATGTTTAATTTTGAGTTCGACTACGAGGAGTACGTTACGTGGTCTAGAGGACCAAGTTAGATGTAACATTTGACTTAAGTCAGAAGGTTGAAGTTAATGTGATTCATAGTGTCGCGCTCGTTGTTAAAAGAAGTTTGTAGGCAGAAATGTTACATGCTGAAATGTGATTATATCGCATTAGAATTTGAAGGAAGGTACATTCCATTTTGGAATTTAACTCTAAGAGACCTGAGTCTAAGCATTACATCATTCGATGAGAGGTCAGTAGAGCACGACCCATCGGTTTGTTACAATAGATAAAGGAAGGTATTTATCCTGAGAAGAAGAAGTAGTCCACAATGAGGACTTATTTGGTAACTCGAGGGTTATGATTGAAAGTACAACATAGTATGATAAGCAGATGCAAGATTTGGCATCTTCTGTGGTCAAGAAAGCCATAGAGTTAAATACTCTTTCGAGGAAACATAGAAGTTACGGTTATTACCTAGTATGAATAAATAACGTGTGGAATCATTATACAAGTTCTATTTTCGTTGATGATTCCGGGACGTAATCATCCTAAGGGGGGAGATAATTGTAACGCCCGTAGATCAGAGCTAGTCAATTTAGAGACGATAGACGTCAAAAATGACTTTTTGATGGAACATTATATAGAAGGATTAGTCTTAACTAAGTTGTACTATATGTTACAAGGATTCCGTACATATAAAGAACGCCGAAATCCGAGTTATAACGAAGAAGTTATGAGCTGTCGAAGTTTCGCAACAGAACCGGCACGACACAGCGCGACGTAAAAATTGAATTTACGTTAGAGCAATATTTAGCCTTAGCAATCTAAATGAAAGTCGTAGAATACGTTAAACCATGAGCGTGCATAAAAAGAACGCCCAAATCTGACTTCGTATGAGGAAGTTATGATTTTTCGAAGTTTCGACTAAGCGGTATGCAGCCCGAATACTCGATTTGAGACCGAGCGGTTTTTAACCAAAAAAATTTAAATGAGAATTGAAGATCTCATTAATTTTAGTAAAACGATAAAAAGATAGGCGAAAACGGACGTCGGATGAGGAAGTTATGATTTTATAACGGAGTTTTCCTGTCCCGGGCTACTAAAAATAATTAATAAAAAATAAAGTCAAAATTAGCCGACAGAGTCTAAAAGAAAGTTGTAGAGCATAGTCTCACCTACGCGGGGATATAAAGAAAGTTGTTAAGTGAAAGTTGGTGACTATGGAGTTAGCGCCTATTGTATAAACCTTGGTGACTATGGAGTTAACGCCTACTGTTAGATAAACCTTGGTGACTATGGAGTTAGCGCCTATTGTATAAACCTTGGTGCTTATGGAGTTAGCGCCTATTGAGTAAACCTTGGTGACGATGTGACTTCATGCATGTTAAGTGAACCTTAGTGACTATGGAGTTAGTGCCGCTTGAGTAAACCCCGACGACTATGGAGTTAGCGTCTGATAGACTATGGATTTAGTACCTGATAGATAAACTTTGGCAGCAATGGACTTCATGCCAATTCCTTAGGTAAATCCTTAGGAATAAATGAATGAAGGATAGTTGGTTCTTAGGGTAAAACCTTAAGAAGATAATGGGGATGGGTAATTGGGTTGATTGATTGATAATTGAATATAATAACTGTATTATTGTGGGTTGAAAACCCTATATGCTCACCAGGCTCCCAAGCCTGACCCACTCAATTTTCTTTGTATCACAGGTATCGATACGAAGATATATTTCACAGAGAGATTAAAGGAGATGTAAAATCTTTAGTGTAAATAATGTAAGTTCTGTTTATGCTTATGTGTCTGTATCGTAACATGACATCCCGAGGTTTTATTATTTAATGAAAATACATTCTCTTTGAGAAATGTTTTGATAAATGGTTATCATATTTTATTTTGGGAACAAATTCCGCAACCGTTTTCTTTAAACGATCACTCTGATTTATAAAACAAAGCATAAACAAATCGGTCTTTTCTGGACATGAAATTGGGGATGTCACACTTCATCCAATCTAACCTACTTTATGAAGGGTTTTGAGCATTCTAACACTCCTATATTATACATGCAACCCTAGAAAGCTTGGATTTATGTTTTACTAAGATACATGCAAATTTGATTTTTCCAAGGTTCTTAACCTAACTAGTATAGCATGGGGAACTTGAAACATAAAAGCTAGTAGAAGAACATACCTTTCTTGTTTGTTGGATTCCTTAAGAACTTTGTGAGCCTAGCACCCCAAATGTGATGCCTTATATGTTTCACACCACCACAACTCTTGGCTAGCCCTCCTTGACTTCATGCATATCAATTATGTTTTACTAAGATACATGCAAATAAGTGTTCTTTTTCTCATTTTGTCTATCTAATTATCATGATGCCATGAAACCTAAATGGACCATGCCTACTGGGTCAAGTACATACCAGAAATAGTTATGGACATAGACACCTTATCCAACAGTCTCCAACTTGGATAAATCTAATAACTATAACTGCAAGTATGATTTTAGGAACCGATCAACAATCGTAGCTCTTTCAAAGTCTCGCAGACCTAAGAGGACGTGCCATTTAAGATAAGTGATCATATAATCCTCTGCTCTTAAGATATCAGCCGTACACATACATTGAGCAATGTCGTACATATTGTCCAATAGTTTGTTTCCCGATTTCCGATTTGTTTGATATAAAACTTAATCGAACACATCAATTTAGTTCTGACCGGGCCTGGTACATAGGTAAAAAAAATCATCCAGGGGCCCAGATATCTCTTTTAATCCTCTAAGGACTAAAACGAACATATAAACTTCGACTCATATGCTTGTTCTACTACTTGTTGAATCATACGCAAATGCACGTTTTAAAACATCGAGTTACCAATGCGTTTTCATACAATCAATGTATAATCAACTCATAGTCAATAACTCATATCTCTAGGTTTGAAGACTTATGTGACATTACCGTCTCACTATCAATCGAGATAAATTCCATGAAGTGATACATGTGAGTGTGGGTTGAATCCAATACTCAAATCACTATTCCAGGAGTACTCATGAACACTACAGACCCTTTGTCCCATACAAACTGCAGACCCTTCATGACAGTCTTACGTCATTACCTACTTCCCAAGTATGATTGACTGTGGATGGTTTAAATAATATGATATACCATTAGATAATTATTCTAGAAGTCAAAACATGTAAAACTGAAATGATAGTAAACGATTGACAGAAGACAGTAACACTTTACTTATAAATAAATAACAACTATTATTTATCATCAAATGTCAATTACACTTTACAAATTTCAAAATCTATCTAATTTCTGAAACTAATACCATCCTTTAGACCAATGCACCTCACATGCTAAAGATGCTTAACCCTACCTAGTCCCTTCACGAGGGGATCTGCTGGGTTCCCATCCGATGATACCCTGTTTGCCATGAGGAGTCCTTCTTCTATTTGATGTCTAATGAAATGGTATTTTCTGTCGATCTGTCTAGAATTCCGGTGATCCCTTGGTTCCTTGGCTAAGGCAACTGCACCTTCACTATCATAGAAAATCTCCATAGGCTCCTTTATAGCTGGTACTACTCCAAGGTCTCCAATGAAGTTCTTCAACCATATTGCCTCCTTTGCTGCCTCGTTTGCTGCTATGTACTATGATTCGCAAGTTGAATCAGCCACTGTCTCCTGCTTGAAATGTTTCCAAGTAATTGCTCCTTCGTTTAAGGTAAAGACCTAGCCTGGCTGAGAGCGGAAATTATCCCTATCAGTTTGGAAGCTAGCATCACTATACCCTACTACTCTCAAGTCATCGCTCCCACCGAGGGTAAGGAACCAATCCTTAGTGCTCCGCAGGTACTTGAGAATGTTCTTTACGGTAGTCCAGTGAGCCTTGCTAGGGTTCCCTTGATATTTGATGACAATTTTCAAAGCAAAGGCCAAATCATGACGAGTACAAGTCATAACATACATGATCGAGCCTAAAACGGAAGCATACAGTACTTGACTCATCTCAGCTATCTCAGCCTCGGTACTCAGGCTCTGAGTCTTACTCAGTTTGGCATTACTCTGGATCGGTAATTCTCCTTTCTTGGAATCCTGCATGGTGAACCTATTCAGCACCTTATACAAGTAGGTACTATGACAAATTCCAATTAGCCTATTACTCCTGTCTCTCAAAATCCTTATCCCTAGGATATAGACAGCTTCTCCGAGGTCCTTCATAGCGAAACACTTCCCAAGCCAGGACTTTACTTCCTACAGAGTTGGGATGTCATTTCCTCTGAGTAGTATGTCATCCACATACAGTACCAAAAAGCTAACTATACTCCCACTAGCCTTGACATATACACATGACTCATCCTCGATCCTCGAAAAACCAAACTCTTTGACTTTCTCATCGAAACAAAGATTCAATCTACAAGGTGCTTGTTTCAATCCATAGATGGATTTCTCAAGATTACACACTCTATTAGGGTACTCTGTACTGACAAAACCCTCTAGCTGACTGATGTAAATATCCTCAACCAACTTTCCATTAAGGAAAGCGGTTTTGACATCCATTTGCCACATTTTATAATCATGAAATGCAGCAATGGCTAGCATAACCCTAATAGACTTAATCTTCGTTACTGGTGAAAAGGTATGATCAAAGTCAACTCCCGGAGTTTGAGAAAAGCACTTTGCAACCAGTCGCACCTTATAAGTGTGTACATTCCCATCCATGTCGATCTTTTTCTTGAAGATCCATTTGCACCCGACTATCTTACGACCTAGTACATTGTCAACCAAGTTACAAACTTAATTGTCATACATGGATTGTATCTCGCTGCCCATAGCCTCTTTCCATTAAGCAGACTCGAGCCTGCCATGGCTTCCGTGTAGCTATTAGGTTCATCCAAACTTACCAGTGTACTATCACTGATAAGTGTATCACCTTCCCTAGTAATATGGAAACCATAGTATTGCTTAGGTGCATTCGTAACTCTCGTCGAACGCCTTAGAGGTATAGACTCGTCAGTTGGATCAATAGGAGTTTCCTCCTCAGGTTGATTGCTAGGGTTTAAGGTTCCTTCACCACTTGACTCTTGAATTTCTTTAAGGTCAATTTGCCTCCCACTGTTTCCTTGGCTTATGAACTCTCTCTCGAAAGACTCATATCCTTGCCACAATGACAACATTATCACTAGGTCTATAGAAGAGGTAACCAAATGATTTCTGTGGGTAGCCAATGAAAATACACCGTTTACTCCAAGGTTCGAGCTTATCGTGAGTCTCGCGCGTCACGAAAGCCTCACAGCCCCAAATCTTGATGTGGTCCAAATTGGGAACTTTCCCAGTCCACGTCTCGTGAGGTGTTTTGGCAACCTTTTTGGTAGGGACTAGATTAAGGATATGGGCGGCAATCTTTAAGGCATACCCCCAAAATGAGATTGGTAGCGAAGCTCGACTCATCATAGAACGAACCACATCCAACAAGGTTTAATTATGCCTCTCAGCCACACCATTAAGTTGTGGTGTTGTGGGAGATTTCAATTATGAGACAATCCCACATTCCATAAGATAGTCAAGGAACTCTATACTAAGATACTCACCACCTCGATCGGATCGAAGCATCTTAATGTTCTTGCCCAGCTGATTCTCCACTTCCTGTTAAACTCCTTGTACTTTTCAAAGGCTTATGACTTATGCTTGATTAAGTAGACATAGCCATATCTAATATAATCATCAGTAAAAGTCACATAAAAGTGGTTTGCATCCCTTGTGGTGGTTTTGAAGGGTCCACACACATCTGTGTGTACAAGACCCAACAAACCTTCACCCCTAGCACAAGTACCGGTGAAGGGTGACTTTGTCATTTTTCCAAGTAAACAAGATTTACAACTATCATCCGACTTCAGGTCAAATGACTCGATGACTCAATCCTTTTGGAGTTGGCCTATGCGTTTCTTGCTAACATGTCCAAGTAGACAATGCCATAATGATGCTTTATCAAAGCTAGTGGAAGAAATCGATACAAAACACATTATTTCCTAGGTTACCTACAACCGGCACAGTTTCATATAAACCATCACAAGGTAATGCTTTAAAATAAAGAACATTATTATAAAAAGCATTAATACCACCACATTCATTATCAAATGAAAAAGTAAATCCTTGTTTGTACAAACCAAGAAAGGAAATAATATTTCTCGCCATTTCAGATGAGTAACAACATTTATTCAAATCTAATCTTAACCCACAACTTAGTAACAAAGAATAAACTCCAATCCTGGTGACAGGTGAAGCTTTCCTATTCCCCGTGATCAAGTTTATCTTCCTATGCTCCACATTTTCACTTCTTCTTAGTCCCTAAAAATCTGAACATATGTGAATACCACAACCTGTCTGAAGGACCCAATAATTAGAATATGGTGAGTTATTAGACAATATAGTGTAAATACCTGAATGGATGGGTTTCACTTTTCCATCCTTAACATCTTGCAAGTACTTTGTGCAGTTTCGCTTCTAGTGCGCCTTTTCATGGAAATAAAACCATTCACCTCCTTAGGGTTGGTAGAAGGAGTGACATAACCACTTTTGGTTCTACTTGGAGAAGAGCCATCAAGAGACTTTCCCTTGCTACCCTACGAAAGGCTCTTCCTTATCTTCCCTTTACCTTGCCCGATAGCGAGAACAAGGGCGGTGGTAGGAGTAGAAGTAGTAAAAACCGATTTACTTGTAGACCACTTTTGGCAGTCTACAAAAGTCCTTGAAGTTTGCTGAGTACGACCTCCTCCTTGTTCATATGATAGGTCATTCGGAATTGATCATAACAAGAAGGTAAGGTGTGCGATATGATATGAATTGCCAAATCCTCGAGGAAGTGCACATTCAACTTCATTAAACGGTCCACAAACCATTGCATTTTCTGCATCTGTGCCGTGATGGGTTCACCATCATTGATTCGGGTTATTATCATGGAGGAGATTATTTCATATCGCTCATGAAGAGCACTCTGACGGTATCTTCCCATTAGATCCTGGTGCATCTCAAAAGGATAAAAGTCCTCATAGGACTTTTGGAGCTCGGCTGCTATCGTGGCCAGCATGATACATGCCACTTTAGTGGCATCTCTCTCATGAGTCCTGAAGTCAGCGATCTCCTCACGAGTAGCATAAGACTCTTCGAGTTCCTTTAGCTCCTTGTCAAGGACATATTCCTTGTCCTAATAGCGAGTGGCCATCCTTGTGTTCCTAATCCAATCATTGAAATTAGTTCCATAAAATATGACTCTCCCACAAAGGTTCAAGGAAGAAAAGGAGTCGATAGGGTTTGAGCCAGAAGCAGCATTGTTGGAAGACATCTGAAAAAGAAGAAAGGCAAGTTTAGATTAGATAAAAAGATAGTCCTTAATAAGACACCCAAATGTAATATTAACGTTAGGACCCAACACAATATTTAATAACTTAGAAGTGGGATGTCGTAATCCAAGTTATTAAATATTTGAATCTAGATGAATGACGATTCACCAATTTCCACCATGAAAACTAAATGTATCATTAGGTTTTAATTGGTTTTGAAACTCCTAGATTCTTTTGAGACTCATTAAACTTTTCAATGGCATGTTTCAATCTCGATTGTGCCCTTTAAGTTTTGTGACTGGGATGTCGAGGATCACAAAACAAGGTGTGAGTAACCATGAAAATTTACTTGGTACTCTTAATGTTTATCACCTAATCGATGTGCCGGTTAACCACACACGCTCCACCGATGTATGATAAACCTTAAGCCACCCTTTGCCAACCTTTTTAAATCCAAGTTAGTGTGTCGGTTAACCACACACGCTCCACTAACGACTTAAGCAAGGTGCAAAGTGTAATTTCATGGGTTAGCACCAAATTCACATTTTCCTAAAGTAACTAAGATTGGGAACTTATAAAACATTTAGTTACTTTATAATAATCGTTATACTTGTAATGAGAATTAAAGTCATTGTCCTACCCGTTCTGCTAATGACCCTCCACCATTCTAGGAAGCGGTGGGTGATAGTGGACACCCATTAAGCGGCCATTTTATAGGCAACAACCTTATACCCCCTTATACATCGGCTTCGTGAATGAGGCCTACTAATGGTAAAATGACTTGTTCTTATATATATACATATATATATATATATATATATATATATATATATATATATATATATATATATGTGTGTGTGTGTGTGTGTATGTATATATATATATGTATACATATATATATATATATATATATATATATGTTACTAATTTATAATATTATAAAGTATAAGGGTTGAATTTTAACTTTTAAAATTCTAGGGGTTGGAACTAAAGTTTTCTAAAGTGACTTTACATGTTTCAAAACTTCAGGGCATGTTTTGTAACTATTCAAAACTTTTCAACTTCATAACTTATGAGTTAATGGCTTATTAAAATAAAGGCTCTTCATTTTATGTAACCTATGTGTTCTTTAATGGAACGACTTTCGGTAATCCATAACTTGAGGACAAATTATGGACTTCATTAAAAACATTTAGATCAAGAATTAAACTAACAAACAATTTGCAAATACTTCCTATGATCTACCAAACTCATAAGTATATGAACATTCATATCAACAATTTCAAGAATTATATAAACACATATAAAAATTGAAATTTTGATAATAACCACTGTAAATGGATTACCATAATCATTACCACATCAAAAACAAGTTTTATAAGTCCAAAACAGTTTAGGGTAATGACTCTAGTCCATTTCCAGCAGCAAAACTCGAAAAATTGCAGTCTGGGCCTCCTACTCGTCGAGTGCATGAGCCTACTCAACGAGTATGATGAATACATGCATGGACTCGTCGACCCCCCCCCCCCCCCCCCCCCATGGACTCGGCGAGGTCACTCAACAGAATGCAAATTTATTGATTTTCATTTACAATTTGCATCAAGTGTCATGAAAAAAGTCTAGGCTTTGATACCACTGAAGGGTTTTGAGCATTCTAACACTCCTATGGTGTACATGCAACCCTAGAAACCTTGGATCCATGTTTTACTAAGATACATGCAAATTTGATTTTTCCAAGATTCTTAACCTAACTAGCATCGCATGGGGAACTTGAAACATAAAAGCTAGTAGAAGAACATACCTTTCTTGTTGCTTGGATTCCATAAGAACTCTGTGATCCTAGCACCCCAAATGTGATGCCTCAAATGTTTCACAGAACACCCAACTCTTGGAATAACTTTGAGAGTAGTATACTATCACTCAAAATCGGCCAGCCCTCCTTGTTCTTCACTTAGTGCCGACTTTGGTAGCCTATGAGGTCTTTATATAGTGTGTCACGAGAGGGTTACACCATGTAAACCCTAATTCACATGGCTTTTCATTTCCTTTATGATCCATGGGTTTTACCCTCCATGGACCATCCATGGAAAACCCTATGGGTTTTAGCCCAATCCAATAAACCGTGGATCATTAGCCCACTATATAAGAATGGATGATTTACACAATCAATCTTCATATATTTAATTAGTCTCTTTTTGCTCACAAAATTAATTGTTGATCAATACTAATTAAATAATATGATTTCATATTAGTATATTATAACTTATAATATAATAACAAATCATAAGTGTTCTTCTTCTCATTTTTTCTATCCAATTATCATGATGCAATGCAACCCAAATGGACCATGCCAACCGGGTCAAGTACATACCAGAAATAGTTATGGACTTAGACATCCTATCCCACAATTTACTCATGCGTGAGCCAAAGGGGAAGATCAAGCAAGCACTTTTATGAATCTAAATGTCGTAATATGCATGAAAGGAAAGCTTAAACCCTTTAGAGAGTCCCAATCTCATAAAGGTCCTAACTTGGGGACTTTAGCTCATAAATTTTAAACCAAAGAGATCTAGAAGAACACTTCCCAAGGTTTAAACTTTATATCTAAAAATGATGCACAAAGGTGGGAAGTTTCTGGACCTTCAAGCATTCTAGCACCTTCTTCTTTTTCTCTAACCTCCCTCTTCTACTACAAGAGCCAAGAACGCTCAAAACTTGCAATAACACACAAAAGCCACTCACACGATATTAGGGTTTATGGGAGGGTTGGAGGTACCTACACAATCGATAATATGAGCAACATAAACAAATTAACAGAATATATGGAAAACATACCACCTTTGACATCTGGAACTGCACGGGCCTCCTCTGTTGTCTACTAAAATGCACTCCCTTAAGCACTCTGTGCCTCAACCTTCCCTTGTCGTCCATCAACGATATGCAGGGTCGCTAGGGCCAAAGTCTGAACTGCCCTAGATGCAGGCTAAGGACAATATGCCGTCATGTGGCACGTCTATTTGCAACTAAAATAAACCCGAAATCGCTATCCATATGCTCCTCATTCCCACACAGGTAACAACTTGACCAGTAATCGAAAGGGTCCTTTGTATCCCTTTCTGCACTTCCTACAAGTATGGCCCTTTTGGCCTCTACTTCTCTGATCAGCAGGCTTGGCCTACTTAGTCTCCATATGTGACTACACTGGCCTCCTATCTCTCCCCTAGATCTCCCTCTCCACCCTAGCCTGAGTCACTTTCTCTATCTCTATCCTCCTAGCATTGGTATGCAACCTAGCCTATGTCCTATACGCGGTGTTCACCATGAACTCCTAAATATCCCTCCTCAGAATACTTAATTAATGACTTACACGAGACTGCCCCATGGATACCTGCTTCGGGCAAAACAAGGCCTTCTCATGAAACATCCTATTGGTCTCAGTCATAGTCGCTGTCTTTTTCTTGAGAGACAAGAACTCCTGGGCCAACCTTTCCTGCTCAACCGCAAGTACAAAGTCATCCCTTAATATCTCAGTAAACCTCTCCCAGATCATTGCATTATGCTCTGTAGTAGAGTAGTCAGCTGTCACAAACATCCACAAATTCTTCGCTCCCAAGAGAAGTAGGTTCAATGTGAATCGAACCCTCAAATTCTAGGGTTGCTTTGTGTTGATGAAATCCTAATACCACAATGAATCACCCCCTGCAATCTCGCAACCACAAGAGCTGCGAGGGTACAATAGCAGCAACCTCCATGACAACGACATAGCACTCATCAAAAGTCTCAATCAGCATGGTCTTGATAGACCCAAATATCTCCGGAGTAGCCTCTCGGATCGTTGCAGCCACCTTCATGGAATCCTGTGGATCTCATCATCACTAGCACTCAGCCTCTTGGGCTCGCTGGAGCCTGAACCTTGTGTAACCACCATACTGAACACATATGAAAATTATCAGCAAGCATGCTAAACACGTATACCGACACTCACACCCCTACAAGCTCTTAGTCCCTTGAGGTTATTCTTCAATTTGCGTACAGATCTGGTGCTTCCAGTAGTATGGGCTCAATACTACCTTCCACACCAACCTGTATTTTTCTCGAGTCCTACTCTCGAGACCCCATGAACTTTAACTCCTTATATCAATTATGGACTCACCCAACTGGTTCCTTAGAATCACAACCATGCGTCTAGACACTAACTCTAGACCACTCCCAGCACTGCTCTGCCTCACGAGATCTTCGTTGTCCCTATTAGCTTCACGTATGCCAATTGTACATAGTACGAGACTCGATAGACATTTGAATAAATGATCATACCTCAAATCCACAACAAAACAAGGAACAGATGAAAAGTCGAATCAGGCACTCTTAGGCTATAAAATCCTAACTAATTACAACTATATAGTATACACTACGCAAATAATAAGGACAAATTCAACCTCATAAGAACAAACTTCTAGGCTAAGGCATCCCAATTCAGGCAACATTTCACACTAACTCTGCAAGATTCCTTAGCCTACCTCTAGCTAGCATGCAATCCTATCAGCTCATAATATAAACATATCTGCTCTCATAATGCTCAAAATATAAATTGATGTATTTTGGAAAACTACCGCTCAAGTGTTGGTCGATTGTAAACACTGCCTCTCTGGGCTTTTCTCATATTAAAGTATTCATTTCTTATTAATATATTAAAATCTTTTCAGATCCTTAGTTTGGGTTCGGAATTACCTAGAGGTTCATCTAAATCCCTCAAACCAGGGCTCTGATACCAAATTATAACACCTAAAATTTTAGACCAAAATTTTCAATTTTAAATTACCGAAATCAGGATTTCACAATCAAGTTATCAAGTACATAATTACCCCAAAACAACCAGTTCCATAATTATCAAAGTTCATAAACATGTCCCAGTAGTAAGTCCCCGAGCTCGTGTGTGTACAATCAGACCTTTGACTTCCTGCGGTCCTGAGAAGTACGTGTCACATATAAATCAACAATTGTAAGCACAAAGATTAGTGAGTTCCCCAAGATACCATATACAACATATCATACAAAAACGAAAATGGGTTATCTGCAACCCTGAGGACTATCAGCAGTCCTGATGAGCTAACAACACGCCCATTGGGTTATTAGTAACCCTGGTTGGCTATCAGCAGCCACAGTCACATATAAATAGCATAACATAGTCATAACAACTATACCCAATTGGTCATCACAAATACAACTATCATATCATACAATAAGAATAAGTGAGGAGATTCACCTCATAATCACAACATGAAAACCTAGCAACCGAACTGTCGGATCTAGACTCTGCCTAGTCAACAAAATAATTAACCCTAATTAGTAATTAAGATGAAAACCTCATGTACAGGTCCAAATCCCACAACTAAACGTTCAAAGTGGAAAAGGACCATTTCCCTTCTCATGGTCCAAAACCCTAAAAACATGACTAAAGGTCAAAGTCATTGAAAGTCAACACTATGTACATACGCTGAGCGTACAACTCCCTATGTTGGGTGTACATTAGGGTCAACATTCATCGGGGAAGGATCAGGTTATGATGTGCGTAGCTAGGAGTACAATCAGCGTACTCCGTCATCCTCTAATTCCACTAAGTTGGTGTCTTAATCCTTTAAGACAACCAACCCAATCACAAATCTGACTAGTTTATGACCTCTTAATCCATAAAGTTGTGGGACTTAAGCCATTGAATGGCAAGGAATGTATCAAAACATCACTTAATCCATTCTAACCTACTTTACTCATGCATAAACCAAAAGGGAAGATCAAGCAAGCATTTTTATGAATCTAAATATCATAATATGCATGAAAGGAAAGTATAAAACCTCTAGAGAGTCCCAAACTCATAAAGGTCCAATTTTGGGGACTTTAGCTCATAAATCTTAAACCAAAGAGATCTAGAAGAACACTTGCCAAGATATAAACTTTTTACCTGTAAATGATGCACAAAGGTGGGAAGTTTCTCGATCTCCAAGCTTTCTAGCACCTTCTTCTTCATCTCTAATCTCCTTCTTCTACTACAAGATTCAAGAACACTCAAAACTTGCAATAAAACACATAGAACTCACTCACTTGAGATTAGGATTTATGGGAGGGTTTCAGGCTAATGAGCGTGGATAGAAATGAAGCCATGATGTTCTTTAAATATTGGAAACCCTTAAATTTAGGGTTTTACATCTGAGCTAGTACATTTGACGTACCATGTGTATGCTCAATGTGCTAGCTAGCCCTCTATGTTGATGCATGTTTCATATGTACGTTGCACGTACTCATATGTACACCCTGTGTACAAACCACTTTTGCAAGCCTTTTTTATGAGGGACCAAAAGTGACACTTTTGATAAATATTAAAGAAATGATAAAATGTACATTATTCCGGGATGTTACATTGATTTAATGCTTATTATTCTAACCTAAATTAGTATTCAAGGCTAGGATTCGTAAACACAAATCGAAATTAAGAAGAGAGATGCCATAATATAATTGTGAATTTATTTTACGTTGGTAAAACATTTTACCAATTTCAATCAAATATGAAATTCCTAGATCTTTTAAGATTTATTGAACTATTTAATGCATGTTTAATCTTAGATTATGTTCTTCGATCTGTGACTTGGATTTCGAGGAACACAAACATGATTTGAATAACCATGCAAAATCGCATGACATGCTCGAGGTTGTTTATGATATCACATTGATGTGTCAGTTAACCACAAACACTCCATCAACAACCATAAATTCGAGTATGTGTCATCATTTCACCTTTAAAGTCCCTCATTAGTATTCTTTAACCTTGCGCGTTTCACAACCGACTTGCAAAGAAGTGATATGCATTTTCATGTATTAGCAAACACTTTCACATATCTTCCTAAAGTAACTAGAGTGAGATTTTATGGAAGGTTCTAGTAGTTTATACATCATACTTTTAATGTGATTAGTGTCGTATCAAACCGTTCGAGTAATGACCCTCCACCACACAAAGAAGCAATGGGTGAATAATATTGATTAACTAATAATTACCCAATCTTTTGAGTAAGGCAAGAAAATCCTAAAATTGGATGTTAGGCAGTTGCCACCACGTGGCAGAGGGTTGACCACATCGTGGGCAAAACTCATTTCAATTTTTATTAGTTTTCTGTTTTCATCTTTTATGTACTAATAATTGAAAAAAGTAGGGTTCTGATACCACTATTGGAGTTTTTAGGTTAAAATAACATTGTACATGCGAAATTTTACTGAACACTTAAGGGTACATGCAACCAAAATGGATCTATGGCTTTTTCACAATTAATAACAACATACTTATGAAACTAAACTTAAAAAAATACATAATGAAAATCATAGATTGATAAATTACATTTGCACTTAATTCCAATTAAGCTAATCATGTGCTTGAAGTCTGCATGAAAACCCTAGCTTCAAAAAGTAACCTAGCCTCTAATATGTCACACATAAAACTCAAGAAAACCCTAGTATTGAATAGAATATGGGGTGGGGGAGAGAGGTGAGAAATTCAGATTTCTCATTATGGAGGAGTGTAGGCCAAAAATCCAAGGGGTTGTGCCCCTTTATATGGATGCCATATAATCCTAGATACCTTAGATTTGAATTTAAAATTATAATATTTTAATCCAATAATTATCATGTTTCCTTATATCATTTGGAGGCTTACAGAGACCCTAGATAGGGCACCAAAACCATCCCCCTTTTAGGAGTTTCTAGATCCTCTCTATTGTTCAACTATTGAACAATTACATCTCAGCCCTTATACCTTTTGTTAATTCTAATTAATCATGAATTAAATCTAAATTAATTCTGATTATTTCTTAATCAATTATTACTATTTCAAATTAATATATTAATCATATAACAAATCCTTTATCTATCTTTTATAATGAATCCAAGCCACTTCCTAGTTATGAGGGCGACCAAAAAAGGACTTTACTTTTATTTTTCAACATTATACCAATTTAGTTATGACCTTAGACACGTGAATCCAAGAGTCTCGTACAATTGCAAGTATAACTTTGAATAATCAATAAAGAATGTTTTCAAAAGACATTGCCAAACTCTAATTTGACGTTGGTTATAAGATAAGGGATCAACTATCACTTCGTTCTTACTGATATAATATGGACATGAGATATGTATTATAATCAATCTTATTATGCAAGATTTTTGTTTCTCGATGTACCGATTTATGATGATGTCATCATACTACTAATCAAAAAAATCAATTTAGTCACAGTTGGTCCCAACACTATAATGTCAACATCAAATCACCTAGGGGCCCAAAGATATTGCTTTTCCATAAAGGAAAATGGAACGAGTATGTCACACCCCCAAACCAGAAGGGTGGAAACGTTCGGGGGCAGTGGACATCATGTACAGTATCTCAACAACTATATAATAGTAATCATAGTACAACAACCATGTATTGATAAAGTATAAGTTATTACATATGTGTTCAAATCATTGTGTATTGACACCAAAAATGTATATCAAAAGTTAAAAGACATGCGTCTATGAAGCTCCATTTTCTCAAAAACTCATGGATGTACCTATCTACTGATTTCCTAAAAATACAAGTAGTTTTGAAAAGAGTGTCAACAATTAAGTTGGTGAGTTCATAAGCATGTTTGTAACTGAAATTTGTTATTTGTTCCTTAAAAATGAAAGTATGTTTTCCCAGAAAATCCAATCTTTTATGTTGTAATATGCTGTAATCAAAACGTGTAATGTTATTGTACTCTAAGATAGTAAAATGTAGTTTTAATTCACATAAAACTATGAAAAGTATGTTTTCCCTACACTGGAATAGTATTATGTAATTGTACTCGTATGAAAATGGTGTAATTGTAACTGTCTGGATTCAGCAAGTGTACTTGTAAAATATTGTATTATAGCTTTATTATTTAATAAAACTATGTGAAGTTGTTTATTTATTCATACACTAATTGTATTGGTTAATACCAAATTGTGAGTTATCATAACCATTCTTGATGACCTAAGACGGACTAAACACGACGCTCTTCAGGCGTCGCAATCGGTGCGACATTTGTCACCTCAGGGCTACCAGCCTAGCTGTTGCAAGCAACTCAGGTGCAGGATTGCCAGTCTCGTATAGATCTATACATAGGTGTCACGCTCTCCCTCTAGGAGAATGTGGTTATAATTTCAGGACTTGGTTGGTACATAGATAAGTACGTGAAGTGTTTCTCATAAATTATATATTGACTATTACATGTAGAATAATGTAAAGTTACTTTTTTTTGGAACGGAAAATACCAAACGGAAGCCCTTCCGCCTTTTACAGCGGAAGCCCCGGTTCGAGCTACTTTACAGGGAAAACCCTCACCCTTTATAATGGGAATCCAAAGGAAAATTCCCCATGAGTGGCCACCAATGGGAGTCGAACTCCCCACCTTTCCCCTCAATGCTTATAAACCCAACACCTCTTTCCCAGCTGGGCTGGGCTTCATTGGTATGTAAAGCTACTTTATAATAGATAAACTGTAAGTATAACTCATAAATTATATTTATTATAGTTTATATGTTTGTTAACTGTAATGTATTCTGAACTTTCAAAAAGCAACATGTAAGTTCCATAAAGTATACCTATTGTAGCTTATATGTTTCTGTTTTACTGAAATGAAAACCTTTATTTTGTTAATGATTCGGCAAGTTTAGATTGTAAAAACTATGATACGGTTGTTCCGTGAAATTCAATGTTTTGTGTTCCAACAATACTAAAATAGTTTGCAAAAATTAAATTTTTATTTAACATGTTTAAAATAATTTTTTACTTATATAAATCTAATATTTATATAATTATGATTAAATAGACAGTCGAATAAATAATTCTACCCCAAGTCTACAACCAAACAAGGAAAAGGAAATGGAGCTAAATTATCAATTCTAAGCTTGTTGAACCCTAATTATATAATTTATTCATATATGAATATATATTTTTAATATGGGAAACAGTTAATAAAATATTGAAAATATTTAGGTATTAACACAAATTTTGTTGTGTTACACTTGTATTCCCCCCAAAAATAGTGAAAAATCATGAAAACGTAGGGGTATGAAATCACCTCAAATGTGATAAGGGTTTCGATAATTGGTTAGAAAATGGTGACTTCGGTCTAAGTCATGGGAAAGGTATCGTATTCAAAACTTGTAGAAATAATGAAAGTAAAATGTTTCTTGGAAATGAGAGGAATTTAAGAGAGATTGGTGTAATCTCGTTTACTGGATTACGAAATGAGAATGCTTTCGTTTTTGATTGATTAAGTATGAAGGAAATATGAGGCAGTTTGAGGTATTGGTTATTGTGTAAAATGAGGTCTTTGGCCGAGAACTCCACCTGAGAAGAGGGATTTCGGTCCAAGGTTTGCGCTCTGAATAGATGTTTGCGGCCGAAAACTATAGGAGCAGCTTCGCATGTTTTCGTTGTGGGTTGATTTCAGTCTTTACCGAAGTATCGTTATCAATCCGAGAAGGGTTAAGGTTGCGAGGGTTTTCGGTCCTCACAATTTACTCATATTTTTGCAACACTTATTTAATAATGGGTTTATATACATCAAAATTATTAATTTAGCCTTAATAGTTTGCAAATCAACACATTTTACTTTTATTTAGTAACTTTGACTTTGCTTGACCTTGGTTGCCTTTTGTTGACCTTATTTGACTTTTGTTGAGATTTACATATTTGAAAATAAGGGGTTGTCACATTATCTCCCCGATAGAGGGAATTTCGTCCCAAAATTGTTTCTAAATTAGTACTCATGAACTAGGAAAATGATGTGGGTACTTTTATTTCATTTGATATTATCGTTCCCTAGTGAATTCAAGTCCCCGCTTGGCATTCCAACGAACCTTCACTATTGGTATACAACTTTGTTTTGTTCTTATGATTTCCTTATCCATGACTTCCACCGGTTCTTCTACGAAGTGTAGACTCTCGTTTAACTTGATTTTGTCAAGTGGGATTACAAGAGTCTCGTCAGCTAGACACTTCTTGAGATTAGAGACGTGAAAAGTAGGATGAATGTTACTAAGTTCATGCGATAATTTGAGTTTATAAGCAACCGGACGAATTCTAGCAAGAATCTTGAATGGTCCGATGTACCTTGGATTTAATTTCCCACGTTTTATGAAACGTATCATTCCTTTCTAAAGTGAGACCTTTTATCAGGACGCGATCACCAACCTGGAATTCCAAGGGTTTTCGTCGTTTGTCCGCATAACTCTTCTGTCTGTCTCTAGAAGCTTTTAATCGTTCCAAGATTTGTACAAACTTTTCTGTGGTTTCTAGAATGATCTCGGGACCGGTTAGAGTACTGTCGGGTACTTGGTTCTTGGCTAGTTGCATATCTCCCACTTCAACCTAGCATAGAGGAGATCTGCACTGACGTCCAAAGAGGGCATCAAATCGAGCAACTTTGACGCTAGTGTGATAGTTGTTGTTGTACAAGAATTCAATGAATGGTAAATGGGTATCCCAAGCTTTACCAAAACCTATCATATAAGCCCTCAACATGTCTTCCAGCGTTTGTATGGTTCTTTCGCTTTGCCCATCAGTCTGAGGATGGTACATTGTACTCATGTCAAGATTGGTTCCCAAGGACTTTTGCAGCGGTTGCCAAAACCGTGACGTAAATCTACTATATCGGTCAGAGATAATGGATACTGGAACACCATGTAATCATACTATATCTTTAATTTACATCGTTGTAACTTCTCCATTTTGTCAGTTTTTTATTAGTAGGAAGTGTGCAGATTTGGTTAGTCTGTCGACGATTACCCAAATGGTGTCATGACCACCCGTTGTCTTGCGTAACTTGGTTATGAAATCCATTGTAATCCACTCCCACTTTCACTCAGATATTTCTGGTTGTTGTAATAAACCTGAGGGCTTTTGATATTCTACCTTGATTTTGGTGCAAGTTAGGCATTTGCCCACATAGGTAGCAATTTCCGCTTTCATGTTCGGCCACAAATATAGTTTCTTGAGGTCCAAATACATCTTGTTTGAACCTGGTTGAATGGAGTATCTAGTTTTATGGGCTTCATTCATGACAACATCTCTGTAGCCACCAAACTTTTGTGTCCATATCTGATTCATGAGATAACGTACTCCATCACCCTTTACTTCCAAGTTCTTTTCCATTCCTCTTAGGGCTTCACCTGTCGTGTTTTGGGGTTTTAAAGCTTCTAGTTGAGCCCCCTTGATCTGTGTGAACAGGTGGGAATGGATAATAATAGTTAGAGACTTTACTCAACGGCCTGGGTACTCTTTTGGACTAAGGGCATCTGCTACTATATTGCCTTTTCTGGGATGATAATGAATTTTGCATTTGTAATCATTGAGTAGTTCCACCCATCGTCGTTGTCTCATGTTAAGTTCCTTCTAATCGAATATGTGCTTGAGGATATTGTGATCAGTAAAGACTGTGCATTTCGTACCATATAGATAATGCCTCCAGATCTTTAGAGCAAAAACCACTGCTCCCAGTTCGAGGTCATGTGTGGTATAGTTGACTACGTGATTCTTAAGTTGTCTTGAGGCGTAGGATATGACATTTCCTCATTTCATAAGAATGCAGCCTAGCCCTTGCTTGCGTGCATCACAGTAAACTACAAAATCTTCTGTCTCTTCTGGGAAGGACAAGATCAGTGTGCTGTAGAGGGCTTGCTTTATTGTTTGGAATGCAGTTTTTTGTTTCTTCTCCGAGTTGAAGGTTACCCCCTTCGGAGTCAGGGTGGTGATTGGATTCACGATCTTTGAGAAGTTTTGGATGAACCTTCTTTAATAGCCAACAAGACCTACAAATTAACGAATCTTTGTTCGGGTTCGTGGGGTCGCCTAGTTTTCGATAGCCTTGATCTTGGAGGGATCAACATGTATCCCTTCCTTTCTGACTACATGACCTAGGAATTCCACCTTTCGAATCCAAAATTCGCAATTTGAGAACTTCGCACACAATTTCTCTGCCCTTAAAGTTTCCAAGACTTGTCATATGTGTTGGTTTGTTCTTCCTTGCTTCGGGAATACAATAGTATATCGTCAATGAAAACTATAACGAACTTGTCTAAGTAAGGTCGACACACATGGTTCATCAGATCGATGAACAATGCAGGTGCATTTGTTAGACCAAAAGGCATTACTTCAAATTCATAGCGACTGTAGCGAGTTCTAAAAGCAGTCTTTGGAATGTCAGTCTCCTGGACTCGTAGCTGATGGTATCCTGATCTTAGGTCAATCTTGGAGAAGATACTAGAACTTTGAAGCTAGTTAAAAAGGTCGTCGATTCAAGGCAAAGGGTTTCGGTTGTTGATATTGAGTTTATTTAATTACCTGTAGTCTATACACATGCGAAATGATCCATCCTTCTTCTTCACAAACAAGACCGGTGCTCTCCAAGGTGACAAACTCGGTCTAATGAATCCTTTTCTAAGAAGTTTGTTTAACTGGATGGTTAGTTCCTGCATCTCTGATGGTGTAAGACGATATGGGGATTTAGCTACGGCGGTTGCTACGAGAATCAAGTCGATTCAGAATCCAAATTGGCATTCAGGAGGAACTCTTGAGAGATCTTCTGGGAATACATCTAGGATATCACATACATCAGTGGTATCCTTGATGCTTTTTAGTTCTTGTGTCTTATCTACCACGTGAGCTAAGAAGGCACAGTAATCTTTGCGAAGATACTTTTGGGCCTTGACACAATAAATGATTTGGAGGTTTATACCGAGTTTTTCGCCATAGATAACGAGAGATTCATTACTTGGCAGATTATGAAGAATGGCTTTTTCATAACATAGGATATCAGCAAGATGAAGACTTAACCGATCCATGCCGATTATAATGTCAAAGCTTTTAATTGAGACCGGCATAAGGTCAATTTGAAATGAATGGTTGTTTAGAGTAAGTATGCATCCTATGTATATGTCATTTTTGCTCTCTATTTTTCCGTTTGTCATCTCTACCGTGAATGTATCTTTTAATGATTGAGGATTTTAATTTAGTAGTTGTTTAAATTCATGGTTCACGAAGCTTTTATTCGCACCACTATCGAAAAGAATGCATGTGTAAGAATTGTTGAGAAGAAACGTACCGCTAACCATGGTAGGATCTACCATCGCTTCTTCATGGCCAATTCCCAAAATTCTCCCACACCTCCATCATTCTTTGTCTTTGGGCAGTCTCACTTGAAATGCCCGATTTCACCACACTCATAACATGCTTTCCTTACTCTCGCAGCAGGGACTTGAGAGATGGGTTGTGTTGGCGCTTTAAAGAAGCGGGGGGGGGGGGGGGGGTATGCCCTTTCTTTTTGTAGTTTCTACAGTGCATTTCCCTGAAAACTCCCGTATGATGGAAATTTCACTTATTTCACTTTGGCAAAGTTCCATCATATCGACTCGGAGGTGTTGGAGTTGCAGAAACAGCGGTAGGAATAGAAGCAAAAACAACAGTGGGAACAATAGCATTATATACTGCCACTGTTTGTTGCTTCTTAGAAGGCTCTTATAATGATCGCCCCTTTCGTTTATTCTAAAATTTCTTTTTGCTGCCTCTTTCTTTGGGCTTTTCAGGAATGGCTGGTATGGAGCCTTGATGAACTCCATGATCTAAAAGTGTCTGAGCCAGACGTTTGGCACTGTCGAATGTAAGTGGATTGGCGGCAATAACGTTGCCTTGAGTCGGGGGAGTTAACCCCCAGATATACCTCTTCACCTTCTTACTCTCCGGGGTGACCACCCCGGGACACAGTAAAGCCATGTCACTCTATTTGGCAGTATAAGCAGCAATATCGGATTCCTTCATCATCAGACTCCAAAATTCCTGCTGTAACTTTTGTATTTCACCTCTGGGACAATATTCTGCCAGCATCAAAACCTTTAAGTCTTCGCAGCTCATGGCATTGGCTACTGGGAGAGAGAACGACTTGAGATAGTCGTTCTACCAAGAAAGTGCTCTATCCAAGAAAGTGCATGCTGCAAATTTTACTTTGCTAGCTTCAGGGCACACACAGATTTTAAACACCAATTCGGTTTTCTCTAAGCAGCATGTCAGAGCAATAACACCTCCGGTGCCATCAAAAGATATGGGTTTAGCCTTCGAGAAATATTTATAAGAAAAATCCCTTGGGTGTCCAAGACTTTCCCTATGATTAGAGTTATGGGCACCACTGCCAGCTCCACTAGTACCACTCGCGTTAATTTGCGTCATAGTAGCAGCCACGACAGTGGTTTCTGCTGCTTGGAAGACAGTAGGATCATATTGTGTAAGTGGTGGCGGTGGTGGTGGTGGTGGAATTGGTGGATTTTTGTTGAAATGCCTATTTGATTTACATGGCGGCATCTTTTTCTACAAATTTTAAAGAGGAAAAGATGTTAAGTTCTTTATAGTAGTAACGAGTCAGGTGATATTGAACGAGATATATCTTAGTTCTAAATGCATTGTATCCTACTTTCATAGTGTTCTTCAATTTACAAAAAGAGGTTTACTAATATAAGTAACCAATCGCAGATGCCATTATGGCAATACTTCTAACAAATTTGTATAGTGTGTTCCATACTAGGTCTCTCTAAAATTATAGTACGTAATCATAGATTACAATAAGTAAGTAAATTGTAATTATGAAGTCATGAAATGAGTGTTAACTAAAATGCTTGTCAATATCTTTGATATATTTGATACATAGTGTTTTGGAAAATTTGACCTTAATACGGGTCTATAATACATCAAAGTTAAAAGGAAAATGTTGACAGCATTGAGATTCCCTGAATAGTCTAAACACCTAGACATAGGGTTGAGTTCACATGTAAATAAGGTAATATCTAACGCATATCCACAGTTCTAGTTTATATAAAAAAATGTGAGTAGTGTAAAAACTACTCGCGACGGGCATTGCCATGAGTACTAGACTCAACCACATGGCACTCTGCTTCCATCAAATGCCTTTCTAATGTAGCATGATGCTCCCAAAGAGTTCTGATTTCGGTTTGGGCAGCAACCATCTCTTCTTGAAGAGTTTCGGTGTGGTTCTTGGTCTGATCATGGTCTTCATCTAAGCGACGAAAGTTAACCGTAGTAATCTGAGTGGTAGCATTAATTTCCATGATTTGGTTGAGTGATGCACGTGCTTGTTCCCCGTTACGAGTGTGCAGCGTATTATAACAAGAAGAGCCATGTCTGTTGAACCTCCTTTAGAGAGGTGATATAAGCCCCTTTCCATTCTGTAAGGGGGACGTTGTCCTTGTTCTTGGCTCTAGTTTCGTATGTCTACAACCCATCTTGGTATCGGTCCTTGAAAATTTTGTCTGGCTGCAGGGTATTGATCCGCCTGCGGTGGATCATAGACCTTAGAATTTGAGTCAGTGCCTTCCGAATCCTCCTCATCTTCAACTCCCATTATTTCTTCAGGATCCTCCTTCGGATCCTCTACAATCAAACCACTGTTGCCTTGATTTTGGAAATAAGGGTCTCCATGTAGATGAAATCCTACCATTGCGTCTGTGTGAGAATAAGGATACATGAAAACTCAAGAGTATGATATATGTTAAAGCCTATATGTTGTAGTTACGGTTCTTATATTATGATAAAATACTCCTATAGTATTTTAACTTTATGTTTGGTTCTAGAGTTCTTCTTGTGTTTAGGTTCGGTAAGTTTTAGACAAGTTGTAACACCACAATTACTCCAAAACGTATCTTGGTCATATTTCAAATAAATATAGTTGATCAAGCTATATTTATCCCAAATATGATTACATAACTGTCTAGGTTTAACTATAGTGTCCAACATCTAAATACTTTTTTGTAGTTCTCACTTTGATACTGTTGGTTATATGTATGTGTGTTAGTGTACTTCTTATAAAATATCTAGATTTTAAAATTATAGTTTTAGTCAGAGCGCTTCAGCCCCATTGTATTTATAGTTGTATATCTTTTATGGTTTGATATACCTTGTTCACTATAAACATTGCTCTGATACCAATCTGTCACACCCCCAAACCGGAACAGCGGAAACGTTCGGGGGCTGAGGACATCATGTACAGTATCACAACAATTGTATAATAGTAATCATAATACAACAACCATGTATTGATAAATAATAAGTTACTACGTATGTGTTCAAATCGTTGTATATTGAAACCAAAAATGTATATGAAAAGTTGAAAGACATGAGTCTATGAAGCTCCGTCTTCTCAAAAACTTGTGGATATACCTATCTACTGATTTCCTGAGAATACAAGTACTTTTGAAAAGAGTGTTAACAATTAACTTGTTGAGTTCATAAGCATGTTTGTAACTAAAATCTGTTATTTGTTCCTTAAAAATGAAAGTACGTTTTCCCAGAAAATCCTATATTTTCTATTGTAAGATGTTGTAATAAAAATGTGTAATGTTATTGTACTCTGAGATAGTACAATGTAGTTTTAATTCACATAAAATTATGAAAAGTATGTTTTCCCCACACTGGAATAGTATTCTGAAATTGTACTCGTATGAAAACGGTGTAATTGTAATTGTCTGGATTCAACAAGTGTACTTGTAAAATATTGTATTATAGTTTTATAATTTAATAAAACTATGTAAAGTTGTTTACTTATTCATACACTAATCGTATTGTTCAATACAAAATTTTGAGTTATCATAACCATGCGTGATGACCTAAGATGGCCTGAACACGAAGTTCTACAGACATCACAATCGGTACGAAATTTATCACCTCAGGCTTGCCTGCCTAGCTGTTGCAAGCAGCTCAGGTGCGGGATTATCAGTCTTGTATAGATCTATACACAGGTGTCACACTCTCCCTCTGGGAGACTCTAGTTATAATTTCAGGACATGGGTTGGTACTTAGATAAGTACGTGAAGTTTGTCTCACAAATGCTATATTGACGGTTACATATAGAATAATGAAAAGTTACTTTATAATAGATAAACTATAAGTATATCTCATAAACTATATTTATTATAGTTTATATGTTTGTTTTCCATAATGTATTCTGAACTTTTAAAAAGAAACATGTAAGTTCCATAAAGTATACCTATTATAGCGTATATGTTTGTGTTTTACTAAAATGAAAACCACTATTTTTTTAATGATTCGGCAAGTTTAGATTGCAAAAACTGTGATACAGTTGTTCCGTGAAATTCAATGTTTTATGTTCAACGATACTAAAATAGTTTGCAAAAATTATATTTTTATTTAACAAGTTTAAAATAATTTTGTACTTATATAAATCTAATATTTATATAATTGTGATTAAATAGACAGCCGAATAAATAATTCTGCCCCAAGCCTACCAAACAAGGAATAGAAAATGGAGCTAAATTATCAATTCTAAGTCTGTTGACCCTAATTATATAATTTACACATATATAAAAATATATTTTTAATAACGGCAACAATTAATAAAATATTGAAAACATTTAGGTATTACCAGAAATTTTATTGTGTTCCACTTTTATTCCCCCATTAAATAGTGAAAAATCATGAAAACGTAGGAGTGTGAACTCACCTCGAATGTGATAACGGTTTCGATCACAGGGTAGAAAACGGTGACTTCGGTCTAGAACACGAGAAAGATATCGTGTTCAAAACTTGTAGAAATAATGGAAGTAAAATGCTTCTTGGAAATGAAAGGAATTTGAGAGAGAATGGTGTAATCTCGTTTACTGGAATTAGAAAATGAGAATGACTCCCTTTTTGATTGCTTAAGTATGAAGGAAATATGAGGCGGTTTGAGGTATTGGTTATTTTGCAAAAACGGGTCTTCGGCCAAGAACTCCACCCAAGAAGAGGGATTTCGGTCCAAGGTTTGTGGTCTGAATGGATGTTTGCGGCCGAGAAAAAAATGGAGCAGCTTCACACGTTTTCGGTGTGGGTTGATTTCGGTCTTTACCGAAGTCTCGTTTTCGGTCCGAGAAGGGTAAATGTTGCGAGGATTTTTGGTCCTCGCAATTTACTCATATTTTTGCAACACTTATTTAATAAAGGGTTTATATACATCAAAATTATTAATTTAGCCTTAATAATTTGCAAATCAACAAATTTAACTTTTATTTAGTAACTTTGACTTTTTTTTTACTTTGGTTGACTTTTGTTGACTTTTACAAATTTGAAAATAACGGGTTGTCACAGAATAAATTTTGTCTAGAAAAACATATATTTTACTTATCTAGTTATACATGGAATTACACTTTATAAAATTCAGTTATGTATGCGTTGGATAAAACAATGCATAACACATTTGAAAAGTATGACTTACATATCTCTCTTTTAAGAATAGAAGATATTATCATCTTAGAGATAATAATCATTGAATCCATGAATTAATCTCTTAGCATGGGTTAAACCAATACTCAAACTCCCTATTTTCCAAGTACTCATGAATATCGCAGTAGTCCCTATGCAATGTCTAGTCCCTACGCATAATTCATGAACTATTCTTGACAGTCTTAAATCAATACTTACTCCGAAAGTATGACTGACTGTGGCATTTCAAATAAATTAATATTCTGGAAGTAAAACATGCATAGTGAAACACAAGAATAAATTAATTGACAATTGATGTCAAACACTTTGAACATAAGTAACAAATCTATTACAATTCATCATTGTTACATTGTTTCAAAATATCAAATAACAACTAAAATCTAAAATATAATACCATCTCTTAGCCCAATGCTCCTAGCATGCTCGAAGTGTTTAATATTGCTCCCTCCCTTTGTAAGAGGATCAGCATGATTATCCTCTATTAATACATGATTCACCACAAGCACTCCTTCTTCTACTTCTTGTATGATATAGGTAGTGGAATTTCCTTTCGATGTGCCTAGATCTACCATGATCCTTTGGTTCATTAGTAAAAGCGATGCACCCTTGTTGTTACATAATATCTCCATTGGCTCCAGGATTGATGGAACAACTCCAAGTTCTCCAATAAAATTCACCAGCCACATTTTTTCTGCCTCGCTTTATACAATGTACTCTGATTTGCAAATACAATCAGCCACCGTTTTGTCGCACCCCAAAACCATGAATGGCGGAAACATTCTGGGGCGGAGGACGTCATGTATAGTATCACAGCAATGAATAGTAGTAAATGAGCAACAACATCATCCATTGCATTAATAATATAATTTCATACATGTGTGTTCTGTCAAAATTATCGACACCAAAAATATACATATCAAAATAAAAGATGAGTCTTGAACGAACTCCATCTTCTCAAAAGCCTAGCACCTATACCTGTCTAGTGGTGACCTGAGAATACAAGTTATTTTGAAAGCGAGTATCAGCTTAAATGCTGGTGAGATCATAAGTATATTAATGTCTGAGTTTGTATGAAAACGTTTGTAAGATGTTTCTATAAGATGTTTTGTACAATGTTTTGTATGATGTTTTGTATAATGTTTGAACTCTCCTAGAAAACCCTATGATTCCTACTAACTGTAGCCTTCTACCAAGGCATCTCATGTCTATGTGTATGTCTCTTGTTAGAGTGTGTGTTTTCCCAATTCTGACTATCATTAACCAAAAATATAGTTTCTACATTACCGTGCATCGTGTGAATATTCACGAAGTGAATGTAATGGGAAAATATTATCATACCTTAGTATTTGTAATAAGTGACTACCGTGGTACTGACTACCTTAAAACAAAAAGGTGTTCCAAGTAACATGTGATCGAACTGTATCCTGATACCGACTCCAGTAAACCGACGATGTAAGATGCCGTAAGAAATGACATTTGGCACCCGTAGACTTGCAAGTCCCACTGTAGCGAGCAGCAAGGTGTAGGATAGTCAATCCAGTATAGATCTATACACAAACTCATATGCTCCCCAATTAAGGAGATTCGGGATACAAGAGCGGTCATGGCAGGAAGTGCCATGACCCGCTCAATGGTTCACATAACTGCATGAATGTATCTGTAATGAATGTGCTAAATGAAAGTGTACTCTTTCTCTGTCTAGCTTGTATGTACTGAAATGTTCTACGTGTGCTAGCTGTAATGCATGTTCTCTCTATCTAACATGTATAGTAATGTACTGTATGTATTACTCGTACTGACTCATGAATGAACTGACTCATTGTATGTTTCATTGTTCTAGTAATAGTATTAGTATCCTCCTGTGCTACCCCTATGGTAACTTACTAGTGATGTAACTGGTACATATGAACATGGAAGTATACCCTTGCTACCCAAGGGTACTGAATGAACTGGAAGAACCTTTATGACTATATATGTACACATGATATATAACTAATATTTAACCGACCTTCGGACGGGTACCAGATAGCCCACCAGACCACATCTCAACGGCGAAAAGGAAATAAGGCGGGCAAGCCTTCCTAAGCCTTTTAAACATTTCTTATATAACTATACATACATAGTCATGCAATTGATAATAAGTATAACAGAGCTTAAGTAAATGTATTTGATAAGTATAAGAATTTGTAAAACAGTTTGAAGCAAAATAGTTTGAACAATAAGAAAATCACTGGTTTTTTAGTTATTAATCACATGTGATTGATGTAATAACTATAAGTATTCAACTTGTATTCCCCCCGCCCCTATAAAAGCATTTAAAAACATTTAAATCATTGATTAAAGGGTATGAACTCACCTGCAGTGAGTGGTACGGATGAACTGAAGACGTAGGATAGCTAGGTGTCAAGTGAAGTCTTGAACACACTCTATGATCCTATTTAACATATAATCACACATATATGTACCCAATTAGTCTAAAAATACTAATTGAAAATGTTAAGACATCCTAGAACATGATAAACACTTTATATAAGTGTTATAAGCCTTAAGGATTGCATCTAAGTTGTTGTAGGACAAGGCTAGTGGGTTTAGGGTTCCAAAGGACCCCATTCTTGAGTTTACTCTCCAAGAACCAACACACAAGGAGTTTACGATCGTAAACCCTTGAGTTTACGGCTGTAAGCCCCTAAGCCTTAGGTTATTTGGTGCTTTGAAGCTTTACATGTTCCGTAGAAGCATTCCTACTTGATGGTTTAATCCTTGGAAGGGTTTAGGGCATTAATACACTCCTTTGAGGAGTTTACGACCCTGATATCTCTTTAAGTGTAAATCCTGAAATACTCAAACTTATTCTAAAAAGTCTGAAAATTTACTGCAACTGTTCTGACTTCTATTGACTTGATATTGTTTGTACAAAATAGAAATTTCGGGTTGTCACACGTTTGCTGCTTGGAACTCTTCCAAGTCACCACTCCACCATTTAATAGAAGTACCAACCCGATCATGAATTACCATTATCCCAATTTGTTTGAAAATTGGCATCACAATATCCTTTCACCTTAAGTTCAACTTTTCCACCAATAACTAGGACCATATTTTTCAATTATTGCAAATAATTAAAAATGTTTTTGACTATAGTCCAATTAGCTAAACCAAAATTTCTTAGATATGTGCTAACCACGCTCAGAGCATAAGCCACATCAGGTCGAGTACATGTCATAAGACACTTGATCGATCCTGTAGTAGAAGCATATGGGACTCGACTCATCGTATCTATTTCCTTGTCACTACTGGGACATTGAGCCTTTATCAATTTAATAGTATGGTTCATGGGTAGTTCCCTTTTCTTGGAATTCTCCACATTGAACCATTTCAATATTTTATCTAAGTATGTACTCTAGCTATGTCTTAATAACCGTTTATGCATGTGTATGAAAATCCTTATTCCTAGAATGTATGTACCCTCTCCAAAATCCTTCATAGAATAACATTGCATAAGCCAAGACTACACATCTTGCAAATGTTGATAATTGCTTGGTATTAGGAGTATATTATCTACATACACGGCTAGGAAGGTCACCACACTCCCACTAGCTTTGACATACATGCAAGACTCATCTCCACTTTTAGAAAACCAAACTCTTTAACCTATTATTGGAAGCAAAGATTCCAGCTACGAGATGCATATTTCATTCCGTATATGGAATTCTCAAGCTTTCACACCTTATTAGGGAATTTGGCATGTTTAAAACCTCCTCGTTAAACCATGTAAACATCCTCAACTAGTTTCTCGTGAAGGAAATCAATCTTGAGATCCATCTACCATACTTCAAAGTCATAATGATCAGTTATGGAAAGCATTACCCTAATTGACCAAATCCTGGAAATTGGTGAAAATAACTCATCATACTCAACCCCTTGGGTTTGAGTAAATCCCTTTGCGACCAACCTTGCCTTTAAAGGTCTTTAGATTACCATCTGTGTACTCTTCTTCTTGAAGATACATTTGCAACCTAATGTCTTCTGACTAGGCTCTTGATCAACTAAAGTCCAGACTTGGTTATCATACATCGATTTGGTTTTGCTTTCCCCTACCACTTTCCATTTAGTATCCTCAGGTCCTGCCATTGTTTTCTTGTAGTTAGCAGGTTCATCCAAATTTTTGAGTTTGTTATCACTAGTAAATGTATCCCCTTCGAGCTATAAAGACCACATTAGCATTATGTTTGTAGAACAAGTATCCAAAGGACTTCTATGGATAGCCAATTAAAATACATTTCTGGGATATGGGTTCCAGTTTATCTTGGTTCCCTCGCCTAACGAGATTTTGATAACCCCACACCTTGATATGTGCAAGCGAGGGACGTTTCCTTGTGTAACATACACGTTCTGAAATCGTGTTTTAAGAAAATAATATTATGAAATATTAAGGGAATTTGAATGTTGAGTTCTAACAGATAGTTTTTACTAGAAATGAAGTAAAACTATGTTTAGAATCACTCATAAAATGTTGGAAGTCTTATGAGATTCCAATTAAAAACCAAATAGTAAAATATAGCGAAAATATAAAATTTGGAATAAGTAAAATTTTATTATTGAAAGTTGTAGATAATCTCATTACAAACATTTAGGCGAAAACCTAATCGAAATCCGAGTTATAACAAAGAAGTTATGACCAAACGAAGATCCGTGATAAATCCGGAAAATACTTTGTCGCTTAAAAATTTAGTTTTCGATAAACTAATTTTTAGCCTTAGTAATGTAAATGAAAGTTGTAGAACTCGTGAAAATAATCAACTTTCATAAAAAGACCGTTTGATTCTGACTTCGTATGAGGAAGTTAGGATTTTTCGATGTTTCAGCTTAGCAGCAGACAACTAAAAACTCGAATTAAGAAGTTATGATTTTTTAACGGAGTCAAATTTAGCCGACGAAGTCTAAACGAAATTTAATTCAAATTTAATAATATTAGCCGACGAAGTCTAAACGAAATTTATGGATTTTACAAGATTTGGCACATTTTTCGAGAAATTTTGCATGAATAGTGATTGCCACGTCACCCTCGCTCGGAGTTGGCCACGTGTCCGAAGCTGCTGCGTGGCAATGCCCGAGAAGTGACGCGTGTCACACAGATGTTTGGAAGGCCACGTGATCCTCGCATGCCACACATGATCCGACCCTCGTGTCATCCTCCCATTGGACTGAAGTTGGGTCCAATTCGAAGCTACCATCTGCGAGCCAGCTGTTCCGACCCTCGCACCCTAAGCCTCGCCCTGCCGCCACCTAGTCCGAGCCTCGCATACACGTGCCCTCTTCCCTTCGGCTCGGATCCAAACCTCGGCCCTATATAAGGGGTGCGAACCCTCTCGGCTAACATTAGAAATTTCACACTTTTTCACCATTTTTCAATACTTTTACTATCCGGACATCCCCCCAAGGCCCGATACTGATTCCAAAGCCGGAAACACGCCCCGAGACTCCCGAGAAGCCCGAAAAATTTAACTTTTCGGTTTCGAAGCTCTACCTTCGCAGAACACGGTTTTCAAGAAAACTTCCGGTTTTCAACGACGAAAGTCATATTTAGAGCCGAAGTACTGCCCAAATTAATATTTTAGCCCCCGGTTATTTCACGGTGAGTTTAATATATAGGAACAGTTGTATGTTATGTGTTATATGTGCTACGTGCCTTTCGGTGTTATTATTCCGGGTTATTTTCCCGGGTTATTTTTATTTGCTATTTTTAATAGAAAAGAAATACCTTTGACCATGTGATCAGTGAAAGGACTTAGATTCACGTCGGTACTGGTATGTAGCCTCTGGCCATGTAGAACATGTCTCCGTAAGAGAATGAATTCTATTCTATGGTATTGTCAGAAGGTTAGATAGGGCTTTAAGCCTGAAATCTACCAAAATGTTAATCCGAAGTTGTATATCTTCTGTGCCGTTTGGGCCAAAGCTTTATTTATGTATATCAAGCATGGAAATTGTTATGTCTCATTGATTGTATATCTTTAAATCAAATCAATGATTGATATGGAATGTTTATCACATGACTCACTAAGCATCACCGCTTACCCTTTCAATGTTTAACAAATTGTAGGAGATAAGCCTCCAGTATAGTTATATACTGGTAGAAGATTTTTCAATAGTTTGAAAATATTGTATCGATAGAAGCTTATGAATAGTTTGAAACTATTCTATTTTGAACTCCCATATGTATAAAACTATAGAACCCTGGGAAGTTATGTAATATATTACACTTTAAAATAGTCGGTTTGTATCCAGTAGTTTGTAATCTCTTTATCAATGTAAAATATTGTTTTTATGAATATGCAAGTAGCATATTTTGGAGTAACTATATTGTCGAGTATGAAAGTTTGGGTCTTTCATAAATACGAAAGTTAGGGTCTTTCAATCATGGTATCAGAGCAGTAGTTTGAGTGATCTAAATTCCACATATTGGTATTTAGACTTAAACTATTGGAAGTTCAATATATGAACTTAATCATTGTAAGTATAGGGATACAAACCATAGGAAATATATAAGTAAAAGTATTAGGTAATAATAAACCCTAATATTCTAAAATACAATGTTACTCCGTATTGCAGAGCAATGGCTGAACAGGTTAGTAGCCATACCCCTGAGATTGGTGGAGGTCCTCAACCCGAGGAAGTGAATACTCCAGTATCTCCTTGTGAGGAGCGACTCTTGGGTAAACTTACCGATGTTATTCAACATACTCTTGAAGAACACAAAAAGAATGGTGATAAGGGAAAAGAGAAAGCCACTGGAGAATCTTCAAAAGGAGAGGCGAAGCGTCCCTCGTTCAAAGATTTCAAGAGTAGTGGTGCTACAGAGTTTTCCGGTGTTCTCAATCCCATTATTTTTCTTACTTGGATCCAAAACACATAGAAAGTGTTTCGTATTTCTCATGTGGATAATGAAGACAAGGCTAACTATGCTTCCGCAATGCTCACCGGAGAAGCCTTGGCCTGGTGGGAAGCAACATATGAAGCTCTCAACGGGTTTGACCAGGAGAATTTAGCCTGGGAAATGTTTAAAACTCGTTTGCTAGAGAAGTCTTGTCCTCTAGACATGAGGAGGAGATTGTAGAAGGAATTTCTCGAGCTTAAACAAGGAGGAATGACTGTGAATGAGTATGAAACTCAGTTTAATCAAAGAGCAAGGTTTGCTACAAAGTATATTCCAACTGAAGACGAGAAAGTTTAGTTATTCATGGAGGGACTACGACATGAGATCCACTATTTCGTTGCCAATCGAGAAGTTTTGTCATTCGATAAGGTCGTTGAATATGCTCGAAGACTTGAGCATGACATAGAAATACGTGGTGCCACTATTACTTCTCCAAAGCATCAACGTACTGAAAGAACCGTTCCTTCTTTTCTACCAGCTCAATCCGTTCGGACTGAACCTGATAATCAAGTTCAAACTCAAAGTGTCTCTCGTGGACGCGGTAGATCACAATCTTTTTCTATGCAAACACCTTCATGTTGTATTTATGGAAGGAATCATCCGGTCCAATGCAAAATAGACAAGGAATCCATTGTCTGTTGTCACACCCCAAAACCAAGAATGGCGGAAACGTTCTGGGGCAGAGGACGTCATGTAAGGTAATCACAACACAGTAAATGTAAATAGGCAAACAACATCATCCATTGCATTAAATATATAAATTTAATACATGCGTGTTCTGTACAGTTTTAGACACCAAAAATATAACGTAAATCAAAAAAATAAAATGATGAGTCTTGAGTACGCTCCATCATCTCAAAAGCTGGCATCGGTACCTGTCTACTGATGACCTGAGAATACAAGTTTTTTTGAGAGAGTTTATCAGCATTAAGCTGGTGAGTTCATAAGTATTTTAGTGTCAATGTTCGTTGTCAAAAATGTTTGAACCTGTCTCAATGTATAAGTTTGTAAAAATGTAAGTAAATGTTTAAAAGTGTTTGCAAAAGTTTGAATCTCTCAGAAAATCCTATATTTTCTATAAAAGTAACCTTCTACCAAGGCTTAACTGTTTTGTAAACTCGTCTGTTGTAAAAGTGTGTAATTACCCAAGTATAACTATCATTTGATAAAATATAGTTTGTACATTAATGCTTAAGTGAGTTTATCACCAAAATATGTAATGGATAAATCATTGTAGTATTGTAGCTTTGTATAATAAGAACTACTGTTGTACTAATTACTACTACCTTAAACCGGATTTATATTAAGGTATAATGTGATAATTGCACCATACTATCGACTGATAACAACGACATAAAGAACGGTCGTAATAACGGAATGACGTTTGGCACCCGCAGACCTGCAGGTCCGGCTGTAGCTAGCAGCAAGGTGTAGGATATTCAATCCAGTATAGATCTATACGCAAACTCAACGCTCTCCCTCCAAGAGAATTCTGGCTACAACTCGGGCCATGACATTTAAGGCATGCTCCGATACAGTGGATCACATTTGTTATCGTATTCTTGCATATGTGATGAAATGTTTCTTGTTCTAGTATAGTTGTATATGTTCTCATAGTATAGTTGTATATATTCTCATAGTATAGTTGTATATATTCTCTTCCTAGTATAGACTCATGAATGAACTGACTCATTGATCTAGCAGTTGTAATAGTATGGTTCTGTGTTACCCCGATGGTAACTTGTTAACAGTGCGTCTAGTACGTATGATTATGGAAGTACTTTTATGTCTATATATGTATATTTGATATATAATTAACATGGAAACGACCTTCGGATGGTCACCCAAAATCCCACCAGACCACATCTCAAGGCGCGAAAAGGAAATAGGGTGGATAGCCTTCCTAGGTCTTTTAAACATTATTTATACGTCTATACATATATGGGCATGCAATTTATAATATAAAAACATAAATAAGTATTTATAAGACATTTGAAACATAAGTATTATTTTTAAAGAAAGATTGACTTGATGTCAATCTATAAAACAATTTGAAGGCGTAGATTTGATTAAAACAGATTAAGTATAAGGAACATTTGTTTAAATCACAGTTGCAGTGTAAATTCGAAAAGTAAATGGGTTTGGAAAACATTTAGAAGTAAAACAGTTTGATAGATAGTTTGAATAGTGGTAAAATCACTGGTTTCCCTAGTTATTAATGACATGTGATTAATGCAATCACATGTGATTGAAACAATAACTATAAGTATTTAACTTGTATTCCCCCCCCCCCCCCTTTTGAAAGAATATAAAAGCATTTAGAATATTTAAAAGGTTGATTAGGGGGTATGAAACTCACTTGATTGATTGAAGAAAGCGAGATGGAAAACCGGGCAGAGTTTCGTCTCGGAAAACAGATTTTTCTCGGGAGTCTCGGGAATCTCGGGAGTAAAATCGACCATCGGGACTTGAGCAAAAAGACTAGAGCTCCGGGTTATAACGGGCACGGAAAACGAGGCAAGGTTGTGAGAGAGAGGAGAGAAATGAGCAACATTTTTGGAAAGCCTCGCATTCTATTTATAGGAAGGCTGAACCGCCTCCGTACGCGGGGCGTACGCTCGTACACAGCGCGTACGCGTACGTCATGCATGACCGAAGCCTCGACTACCTCGGTACGGATGGGACAGGTTGCTGGGTACGCGGGTCGGATGGGACGGCGGGTCGGACGGGACAGCGGGTCGGACGGGTCGGAGCTTCGGACGGGTCGGACGGTTTAGAATTCTTCGGATAGAGCGACGTGGACGATCCGAGACCCTCGATCTCAGTACGCGGGGCGTACGAAGGTACGCAGGGCGTACTTCGGTCCAATCCGATGACTCCCCTTCGGATATTACCGGGAATTTATAATTAAATTTATATTTATTATAAATAAACTTCAAAAATTTATATCTCCCTCATCCGAACTCCGTTTTTGACGTTCTTTATATCCACGCGAAGGCGAGACCATGATCTACAACTTTCGTTTAGATTCCATTGGCAAATTCCGAAATTATTTTTATTATTTATTTATTAAAATGGCGTGTTTAAGGAATTTCTTCAAAAATTCATAACTTCCTCATCCGAGGTCAGATTTGGACGTTCTTTTTATGTACGCAAACCTTGATATGATTCCTACTACTATATTTAATCCGAATAAGATTTTAGGAAGGTTACATTTTGACCTAAATTTGATCGGATTTACATTTCATTGACTCGAAATATCGGGTTGTCACATCATCCCCCCGTTAGAAGGAATTTCGTCCCGAAATTAGAATTTTTAAGCAAGTTAGAAATTACAAATAACTAAGCAAAAAGGTGAGGGTATTTCAGTTTCATCTGATCCTCACGTTCCCAAGTGAATTCCGGTCCTCGCTTGGCATTCCAGCGAACCTTCACGATAGGGATACGGCTTTGCTTTGTCTGCTTGACCTCATGGTCCATGATCTCTACAGGTTCTTCCACAAAGTTGAGGCTCTCATTGATTTCGACCTCGTCGAGTGGGATTACAAGAGTCTCGTCGGATAGACACTTTTTCAAGTTAGATACGTGGAATGTAGAATGTACGTTACGAAGTGCGTCTGGTAGTTCGAGTTTGTAAGCTACGGGGCCGACTCTTGCAAGAATCTCGAAAGGCCCTATGTACCTCGGATTAAGCTTTCCACGCTTGCCGAAGCGTATCAAGCCCTTCCAGGGTGAGACTTTGAGGAGGACTCGGTCTCCCACCTGAAATTCCAAAGGTTTCCTTCGTTTATCAGCGTAGCTCTTCTGTCGGTCTCTAGAGGCTTTCAATCGTTCACGGATCTGAACGATTTTCTCTGTTGTTTCCCGAATGATCTCCGGACCGGTGAGAGTACTGTTGGAAGTTTGCCCCCTGGCTAATTGGGTATCACCCACCTCAGCCCAGCACAGAGGGGATCTGCACTTACGACCGTAGAGAGCTTCAAACGGAGCAGCCTTGATGCTCGTGTGATAACTGTTATTATAGGAGAACTCGACAAGGGGTAAATGAGTATCCCATGCTTCCCAAAGTCAATCACGCAGGCTCGCAACATATCTTCCAGAGTTTGGATGGTCATCTCACTCTGTCCGTCGGTCTGAGGATGGTAGGTTGTGCTCATGTCCAGCCTTGTTCCTAGGGAATGTTGTAGTGATTGCCAAAATCTTGAGGTGAACCTACTATCTCTATCGGAGATAATGGACATAGGTACACCATGTATCCGTACGATTTCCCTAATGTATGTTCTCGTAAGTTTCTCCATCTTGTCGGTTTCTTTGATAGGCAGGAAGTGTGCAGACTTGGTCAATCTATCAACGATGACCCATATGGTGTCAAGTCCACCCATTGTCTTGGGCAACTTGGTTATGAAATCCATAGTGATCCGCTCCCACTTCCATTCCGGGATCTCTGGTTGTTGCAATAAACCTGAGGGCTTCTGGTACTCAACCTTAACCTTTGCGCAAGTAAGGCATTTACTTACGAAGGTAGCAATTTCTGCTTTCATATTAGGCCACCAGTATAGCTTCTTAAGATCCAGATACATCTTATCTGAATCTGGGTGGACGGAATACCGAGTGTTGTGCGCCTCGGTCATGACCAAGTCTCGGAAACCACCATGTTTCGGTGTCCAGATCCGGTTCATGAAATATAAAGCTCCGTCACCCTTGGCTTCTAAATTCTTGTCCATTCCTCTAAGGGATTCACTTGACACATTTTCAGGTTTCATGGCCTCAAGTTGAGCCGCTTGAATTTGCTTAGTCAGGTGTGAATGGATGGTTATCGATAATGACTTGACTTTGCGACCAGAATATTCCTTCCGACTTAGGGCGTCTGCTACTACGTTGGCTTTACCCGAATGCTAACGAATATCGCATTCGTAATCACTAAGTAGCTCGACCCACCGTCGTTGTCTCATGTTGAGCTCCTTCTGATCGAAAATGTGTTGTAAACTCTTGTGGTCGGTAAAGATAGTGCTCTTCGTTCCATACAAGTAATGTCTCCAGATCTTCAGAGCAAACACTACTGCTCCTAGTTCAAGATCGTGGGTCGTGTAGTTAACCTCGTGTGTCTTCAATTGTCTCGAGGCGTAGGCGATGACCTTACCTCGCTACATCAGAACACATCCGAGCCCTTGATTCGATGCATCGCAATAAACTACGAAGTCTTCTATTCCTTCTGGAAGGGATAGTATTGGTGCAGTGCACAAGGCTCGTTTGAGCGTTTGGAACGCTCTTTCTTGTTTCTCTTCCCAGTCAAAGGCCACACCTTTCTGGGTTAGGGTTGTAAGAGGCTTCACTATTCGTGAGAAGTTCTAAATGAACCTGCGGTAGTAGCCAGCGAGACCTAGAAATTGACGAATTTCTGTAGGCGTCTTCGGTGCTAACCAGTTCTCAATGGCCTTAATTTTGGATGGGTCCACGTGGATTCCCTCTTCGCTTACCACGTGTCCTAAGAATTCGACTCTTCGGATCCAAAATTCACATTTCGAGAACTTCGTATAAAGTTTCTCCTTTCGTAATGTCCCTAGAACTTGTCGTAGGTGATCGCCATGTTCTTTCTTACTTCGGGAGTAAATTAGGATGTCGTCAATGAAAACGATGACGAACTGATCCAAGTAGGGTCGGCATACTCTATTCATCAGATCCATGAAGACTGCGGACGCATTGGTCAATCCGAATGGCATCACCACGAACTCGTAATGTCCGTAACGAGTTCGGAAGGCAGTCTTCGGCACATCCTCCTCTAGCACTCGTAACTGGTGATATCCGGATCTCAGATCAATCTTAGAAAAATAGTTCGCCCCTTGCAGTTGGTTGAATAGATCATCTATGCGTGGTAGAGGATAACGATTCTTGACCGTCAGTTTGTTGAGTTCTCTGTAGTTAATACACATACGGAAGGATCCGTCCTTCTTCTTAACGAACAAGACCGGTGCTCCCCAAGGTGAGAACCTCGGTCTTATAAAGCCCTTGCTGAGCAGTTCGTTAAGTTGACCAGAGAGTTCTTGCATCTCGGCTGGTGCTAAACGGTAGGGCGACTTGGCTACTGGGGTAGCTCCTGGGACTAAATCGATTATGAACTCGACTTGTCGTTGTGGAGGTAACCCGGGTAGTTCTTCTGGGAAAATGTCGGGGAATTCGCTCACTACTCGGAGGTTCTTTAATTCTTTCATTTCTAGGTTCATGTCGACGACGTGAGCAAGGAATGCATGGTATTCCTTACGCAGGTATTTCTGTGCATGAATACTTGATATGATGCGAAGACTTGCACCGGGTTTGTCGCCATAGACTATAAGAGTTTCGTTAGACGGAAGGTTTAGACAAACTGCTTTCTCGAAGCACATCATGTCGGCACGATGAAGGCTTAACCAGTCCATGCCAATGATGACGTCGAAACTTTTTATTGAGACTGGCATGAGGTCGATTGGAAATGAATGGTTATCTAGAGTTAGGGTACAACCTAAGTATAGGCTACTCGTATTTTCAGTTTTTCCATTAGCCATTTCTACTGTGAATAGTTCTTTGAGTGCGTGCGGTGGTTGATTAAGCATGCGAGCAAATTTATGGTTTACGAAGCTTCGCTCCGCTCCACTATCGAACAGAATGCATGCATAGGAGTTATCGAGGAGGAACGTACCGGTCACCACTGTCGGGTCAGCAACTGCTTCCCCGTGGCCAATAGCTAGTACCCTCCCTGCTCCTCCCATATTCCTCGCTTTGGGGCAGTCCCTCTTAAAGTGGCCTGCTTCACCACATCCATAGCAGGTTGGGCTCGCGCCAGAGCCAGGGACTTGGTTGATAGGTTGTGCTGGGAACTTACAGAATCGGACGGTGTGTCCTTTCCTGTTGCAGTTAGAGCACTGCAATTCACGGCAGGGGCCGTTGTGGTGGTAGCTGCATTTGTTGCACTTGGGCGAACTTCCAGCATACCGACTCACCGGAGCAGTAGTAGCAGCAGTAGGGGTTACTGCGGCATGAATTGCCACCAATTGTTGCTTTTTGGCAGCCTGATGCTTCTTCCTTTCATCCCAGAATTTCCGCTTAGTATCGGCGGGTTTGGAGGGTTCCGGGATGGCTAGGGTGGTTGTGGTTGCAGGGGTTTTGACTCCATGGTCAATGAGTTGTTGTGCCAATCGTTTGGCACTGTCGAAGGTAGCGGGGTTTGACGCTAGCACATTCCCCTGATACGGAGGCACTAGCCCCCATATGTACCTCTCGATCTTCTTCCCCTCGGTGGGAACCATATTGGGGCAGAGGGCCACCAGCTCGCTGAAGCGGGCAGTATAAGCGACCACATTGGTGCCCTTCATTGACAGGTTCCAGAGTTCCTGCTCCAGTTTCTGGATCTCGCCCCTCGGGCAGTATTCCTCAGTCATGAGGTCTTTCATTGTTTCCCAGCCCATGTCGTTAGCTACGACGAGAGTTAGGGCTTTGACGTGGCCGTTCCACCACGTTAGGGCTTTACCCTCAAAGGTGCATGCGGCATATTTCACTTTGCACGCAGTAGGGCATGAACAGATTTCGAAGACTGATTCAGTCTTCTCGAACCATTGCGAGAGGGCAATGACTCCGTCGGTGCCATAGAAAGGCTTCGGCTTGCAGTTTGTAAAATCCTTGTAAGAGCACTCCCTTGAGCGCACAGGGATTTCGATCGGAATAGATTCCACAGGGGTTCCACCTCTGCTGGCATCAGAAGAGTGATACTGAGCCATGGCAGTTGCCACTGCTGCAGCTACGACAGCATTCAGGGCTATAGTATCGATGACCGGAGGCGGAGGAGGTGGTGGAGGTGCAGGATTATTCCTATTCCTGGGAGACTTGCGAGGAGGCATCCTTCAGCTATAAGTTTATAAAGATAAGAAAGATGGTAAGAATCAATTTGTAAGCAACGTGAGAGTGACACATGGACTAACTAAACATAGTCCAACAGTTGAGAGAGTGCTTGAAACCACAATAAGAAATATTAGAAGGAAAGCATAAGTGTATAGATTTTTCCCCAGATAGATAGATCTCAAAAATACTGGTATTACTGATGTAATAAGTTCAGGGAAAATCGACTTAACAGTAGGTCATACATCATACCATATAGAAAAGTTTGATAGTTCTTAGATTTCAAATTTTGAGTAAGGAAAGTTAGAAACATTTTACACACAAGTGCTACTTGGAGCACAGATGTTAAAGGCTATCCTTTAATTAAAAGACGGAGATGTACTAGACATCAACTAACGGCGGTGGGAAATCCTGGCGAGTACTGCGGTCGGACACTTGACGAGACACCTCTTGAATGGGCCGATCCTGAGTCCTCTAACGAGCTCGAAGTTCCAATATTTCAGCTCGTGAGGCAGCCAACTGCTACTGCAGGGTTTTATTTGTCCTCCGGGTCCGTTCCATGTCTTCTCCAAGACGGCGGATGCGGACTATGTTGACACCTGAGTCGGCATCAATCTCTATGACCCGGTCGACGGCTGCTCCACCTTGCTTGACAATACGAGCTATTCTGCGGATAAGGACAGGCAGAGCTCGGTCAGTAGAGCCACCATCGCTGACGTTGTAAAAGGTTCGGTCCCGAAAGTATGGTAAGGGTTGACCCTGATCATTACTCCAGCGGTTCAGGTTGTTTGCCCACATGGGTGTAGGACCTGGAAACGCTGGTCGAGGGTTGTTGTTTGGGGCTTGACCTACGAGCGGTAGGTTGTTGACTTCAGGCTCGGAGTCAGATCCATCTGAAAAGCCTTCTGCGAGGTGATCATCCAAAGGGATTGGATGATCAACTTCGGGCTCTTCATCGATCCACCCGGCATTGCCTTCATTGGGAAAGTACGGGTCGCCATGATGGATATCTAGCCATCAAGATCTACGCGAGAATAGAGGTATAAGAATATAGTATACGTGTAACTAGTAGCGCAAAATACTCCTATAGTATTTTAAGTTTAAGTTATAGTGATCTTCTTGTGGTATTGTTGGTAAGTTTTTAGACTTGTTAACCTATCACAACCATTCTAAGGCATGTGCTAATCACTCCTAGGATCAGCATAGTTGATCAGGCTATGCCATTCCCAGGACTGACCATACATCCCCAAGCTCACTTGTGATATTTAACAATCGTAATACTTTTGTTCTTGTCATTGTGACACTTATTTTAGTATGAATGCAGACTAGTATACTTAGTTAAATATTTTACTATTTAAAGTATAGACTCTTGGTCAGAGTTTAATCCCTAATGGGTTTATAGTTTAGTATATCTTTTATGGGTTGATATACTCAATTCACTATAAACAATGCTCTGATACCAATCTGTCTCACCCCAAAACCAAGAATGGCGGAAACGTTCTGGGCGGAGGACGTCATGTAAGGTAATCACAACACAGTAAATGTAAATAGGCAAACAACATCATCCATTGCATTAAATATATAAATTTAATACATGCGTGTTCTGTACAGTTTTAGACACCAAAAATATAACGTAAATCAAAATAATAAAATGATGAGTCTTGAGTACGCTCCATCATCTCAAAAGCTGGCATCGGTACCTATCTACTGATGACCCGAGAATACAAGTTATTTTGAAAGAGTTTATCAGCATTAAGCTGGTGAGTTCATAAGTATTTTAGTGTCAATGTTCGTTGTCAAAAACGTTTGAACCTGTCTCAATGTATAAGTTTGTAAAAATGTAAGTAAATGTTTAAAAGTGTTTGCAAAAGTTTGAATCTCTCAGAAAATCCTTTATTTTCTATAAAAGTAACATTCTACCAAGGCTTAACTGTTTTGTAAACTCGTCTGTTGTAAAAGTGTGTAATTACCCAAGTATAACTATCATTTGATAAAATATAGTTTGTACATTAATGCTTAAGTGAGTTTATCACCAAAATATGTAATGGATAAATCATTGTAGTATTGTAGCTTTGTATAATAAGAACTACTGTTGTACTAATTACTACTACCTTAAACCGGATTTATATTAAGGTATAATGTGATAATTGCACCATACTATCGACTGATAACAACGACATAAAGAACGGTCGTAATAACCGAATCACGTTTGGCACCCGCAGACCTGCAGGTCCGGCTGTAGCTAGCAGCAAGGTGTAGGATAGTCAATCCAATATAGATCTATACACAAACTCAACGCTCTCCCTCCAAGAGAATTCTGGCTACAACTCGGGCCATGACATTTAAGGCATGCTCCGATACAGTGGATCACATTTGTTATCGTATTCTTGAATATGTGATGAAATGTTTCTTGTTCTAGTATAGTTGTATATGTTCTCATAGTATAGTTGTATATATTCTCATAGTATAGTTGTATATATTCTCTTCCTAGTATAGACTCATGAATGAACTGACTCATTGATCTAGCAGTTGTAATAGTATGGTTCTGTGTTACCCCGATGGTAACTTGTTAACGGTGCGTCTAGTACGTATGATTATGGAAGTACTTTTATGTCTATATATGTATATTTGATATATAATTAACATGGAAACGACCTTCGGATGGTCACCCAAAATCCCACCAGACCACATCTCAAGGCGCGAAAAGGAAATAGGGTGGATAGCCTTCCTAGGTCTTTTAAACACTATTTATACGTCTATACATATATGGGCATGCAATTTATAATATAAAAACATAAATAAGTATTTATAAGAAATTTGAAACATAAGTATTATTTTTAAAGAAAGATTAACTTGATGTCAATCTATAAAACAATTTGAAGGCGTAGATTTGATTAAAACAGATTAAGTATAAGGAACATTTGTTTAAATCACAGTTGCAGTGTAAATTCGAAAAGTAAATGGGTTTGGAAAACATTTAGAAGTAAAACAGTTTGATAGATAGTTTGAATAGTGGTAAAATCACTGGTTTCCCTAGTTATTAATCACATGTGATTAATGCAATCACATGTGATTGAAACAATAACTATAAGTATTTAACTTGTATTCCCCCCCTCCATTTGAAAGCATATAAAAGCATTTAGAATATTTAAAAGGTTGATTAAGGGGTATGAAACTCACTTGATTGATTGAAGAAAGCGAGATGGAAAACTGGGCAGAGTTTCGTCTCGGAAAACGGATTTTTCTCGGGATTCTCGGGAATCTCGGGAGTAAAATCGACCCTCGGGACTTGAGCAAAAAGACCAGTGCTCCGGGTTATAACGGGCATGGAAAACGAGGCAAGGTTGTGAGAGAGAGGAGAGAAATGAGCAACATTTTTGGAAAGCCTCGCATTCTATTTATAGGAAGGTTGAACCGCTTCCGTACGCGGGGCGTACGCTCGTACGCAGCACGTACACGTACGTCATGCATGACCGAAGCCTCGACTGCCTCGGTACGGATGGGACGGGTTGTTGGGTACGGCGGGTTGGATGGGACGGCGGGTCGGACGGGACAGTGGGTCGGACGCGTCGGAGCTTCGGACGGTTTAGAATTCTTCGGATAGAGCGACGTGGACGATCCGAGACCCTCGATCTCAGTACGCGGGGCGTACGAAGGTACGCAGGGCGTACTTCGGTCCTATCCAATGACTCCCCTTCGGATATTACCGGGAATTTATAATTAAATTTATATTTATTATAAATAAACTTCAAAATTTCATATCTCCCTCATACGAACTCCGTTTTTGACGTTCTTTATATCCACGCGAAGGTGAGACCATGATCTACAACTTTCGTTTAGATTCCGTTGGAAAATTCCGAAATTATTTTTATTATTTATTTATTAAAATGACGTGTTTAAGGAATTTCTTCAAAAATTTATAACTTCCTCATCCGAGGTCAGATTTGGACGTTCTTTTTATGTACGCAAACCTTGATATGATTCCTACTACTATATTTAATCCGAATAAGATTTTAGGAAGGTTACATTTTGACCTAAATTTGATCGGATTTACATTTCATTGACTCAAAATATCGGGTTGTCACATCTGTTATGGATGCGGAAAAAGGGTCATATAAATCTAGCTTGCCCAAGAAAGGATGTTACTTGCTATGCATGTGGTAACACTGGCCATAAGAAGCGTTTTTGCCCTGCTCTTACTAGTCAGATGACGGGAAGTCAAGCTTCTGTTTAACAACCAGCGAGAAGCCAAGTCCCTGTTCCACAATCAAAAGGTACTCCAACTAAAAAGGAGGAGGTGCCAAAAGCTAGGGGTCATGCATTCCAGATTACCTCAGAGGAGGCACGCGAGGACCCGAATGTTGTGACGGGTACATTTCTTGTCAACTCTAGACCTGCTCACATCTTATTTGATTCTGGTGCCTCAAATTCTTTTGTGTCTTATGAATTTGCGCATTCCTTTCAAATTTCTTGCTTTGTACTTGCGGAACCATTTCATGTAGATACTGCGGGAAGTATATCATTACTTGCTGATAAAGTCTATAAGGATTGTGTTATAGAAATTGAAGGCTATACTTTTCTCGCTAACCTGATCCCTATGTCCTTGCCCAACTTTGATATTATTCTCGGCATGGATTGGTTATCAAAGAACCACGCAGAACTCTTGTGCTATGAAAAGATAGTACGTATTCCTATTGAAGGGGAGAATCCTATCTATGTCTATGGTGAACAAAGACTCTTGAAAATAATCTCTTTCCTTAAAGCTCGTAAATTCATATCGAAAGGGTGTTCTATCTATCTGGCCTACACAGTTGATGTCTCAAAAGAGGAGAAGAAAACTGTAAATGATGTTCTCGTTGTTAACGAATATCCTGATATTTTCCCCGATGACTTGCCTGGCCTTCCTCCGGATAGGCAAGTAGAATTCCGAATTGACCATGTGCTTGGTGCTGCTCCAATTGCAAAGACTCCTTATCGTCTTGCACCAGCTGAGATGAAAGAAATGATGATCTAACTACAAGAACTACTTGACAAGGGTTTCATTCGACTGAGTACCTCTCCCTGGGGTGCTCCGGTACTGTTATTCAAGAAGAAAGATGGATCGATGCGGATGTGCATTGATTATCGTGAGTTGAATAAGGTGACTATCAAGAACAAGTACCCACTACCTCGCATCGACGATTTGTTCGATCAACTTCAGGGTGTTAGCTATTTCTCAAAAATTGATTTAAGATCTGGCTATCATCAGTTCAAAGTTCACGAGCAGGATGTACCGAAGACTGCTTTTCGTACTCGATATGGGCATTATGAATTCCTTGTTATGCCGTTTGGTTTAACAAACGCTCCGGCTGTATTCATGGATATGATGAATCGGGTATGCCGCCCAATGCTCGATAAATCAGTCATCGTATTCATTGATGATATTCTAATCTATTCCAATTCTGAAGCTGATCATGCCATTCATATTCGTGCGATATTGGAACTTCTTCGAAAGGAGAAACTATATGCTAAATTCTCGAAATGTGAATTTTGGCTTCGCCAAGTTTAATTTCTCGGCCATGTTATTTCTAGTGATGGTGTATCCGTAGATCCTATCAAAATCGAAGCCATTCAAAATTGGGAAGTGCCCCATAATGCTTCCAAAATTCGTAGTTTCTTAGGTCTCGCAGGATATTATCGGAGATTCATTAAAGACTTTTCTCTTATAGCCGTACCTCTCACGAGTCTTACATGGAAAGAAGTGAAGTTCGAATGGGGTGAAACTCAAGAAAGGGCTTTCTCAACTCTAAAAGATCTTTTGACTCATGCTCCAATCTTATCACTCCCAGAAAGGTGATGAGGACTTCTCTGTTTATAGCGATGCTTCAAGATTGGGACTCGGTTGTGTGTTGATGCAACGTGGCAAAGTGATAGCCTATACCTCAAGACAACTGAAAGATTATGAAAAGAATTATCCCACTCATGATCTCGAACTAGTTGCAGTGGTATTTGCCCTAAAACTTTGGAGGCATTATCTTTTTAGTACAAAATGCCAATTATTTACCGACCACAAAAGTCTCAAGTACATATTCAGTCAGCAAACTTTGAATATGAGACAACAAAGAGCCATGGAGCTGATCAAAGATTATGATTGTGAAATCCTATATCATCCTGGAAAAGCTAACATGGTTGCTGATGCACTTAGCAGAAAAGTTTATCGCAATAGTATGTGTTATGCCATTACTCATACTATAGTAAAATTCACTATTTTAGATGAATTAGAGAAATGGCAAGAAGAGGCCCTAAAGCCAGAAAATGTGAAGAAAGAAGGGATGATACATTATAATGATGCTCTACTTGATGATCCGCGAGGATTAAAAGTAATCAAGAATCGGCTGTAGATTCCAAAGATTGGTGGATTGAGACAGAAGATTTTAGATGAAGCCCATAAATCTAAACTGTCAATCCATCCTGGTACAAGTAAAATGTACTATGATGTAAGAGCTGATTATTGGTGGCCTGGATTAAAGAGGGACATTGGAGGATATGTACAGGAATGCTTAGTATGCTTAAAAGTCAAAGCAGAGCACCAAAAGCCTTATGGAACCCCAGAATGTCTTAGTGTTCCTGTATGGAAATAGGAGGAATCGTCCATGGATTTCATTACCAAATTGCCAAAGACTGCTAGACAGCATGATAGCATTTGGGTAATTGTCGACCGCTTGACTAAAAGCGCTCATTTTCTTGCCATGTGTGAAACGGATCCAATGGAGAAATACGCACAAGTATACTTGGATGAAATTGTGGCAAGACATGGTATGCTACTAAAGATCATTTCCGATCGTGATACTCGCTTTACTTCTCACTTTTGGGCGAGTATGCAACGTGAATTAGGATCTCGAGTTGCTCTCAGCACAACTTATCATCCCCAGACAGATGGTCAAATGGAGAGAACAACACAAACAGTAGAAGATATGCTTCGTGCATGTGTTTTGATGTTCGGTGGTAACTGGGATAAATACTTACCTCTTGTCGAATTCTCGTATAATAATAGTTACCACGCTTCAATCAAAATGCCACCATATGAAGCATTATATGGTCGCAAGTGTCGTACTCCATTATATTGGCGAGACATAGGACAAAAGATCCTTGGAGGCCCTAAAATGATTCAAGACACCACCGACAAAATTCAAATCGTACGAGAAAGAATGAAAGCGGCCCAGGATCGACAGAAGTCCTATACAGAAAAGAGAAGACGACCCATAGAATTCCAAGTGGGTGATTTTGTGATGCTGAAGGTATCTCCATGGAAAGGCCTTATGAGATTTGGGAAGAAGGGAAAGTTAAGTCCTAGATTTGTTGGTCCTTTCAAAATCATCTAGAGAATTGGAAAGCAAGCATACCGCTTAGAATTACCTGAAGATTTGGCAGGTATTCAAGATGTGTTTCATGTGAGCTATCTGCGCAAATGCTTGAGCATCAATGATGAGACAGTTCCATTATCCAAGGTGAAATTGGATAATAAGTTAAGATATGTAGAAGACCCGGAAGAGATCGTGAATGAAAGAACAACTAATCTACGTAATAAAGAAGTGGATTTGGTGCTTGTGAAGCGGAAACACCATCGAGGCCCAAATTATACTTAGGAAAATAAGAATGAGATAAGAGCAAAATATCCCCATTTATTTTAATCGATGTAATTTCGGGGACGAAATCCTCAGAAAGAGGAGGTATTTGTAACATACACGTTTTGAAATCGTGTTTTAAGTAAATAATATTATGAATTATTAAGTGAATTTGAATGTTGAGTTCTAACAGATAGTTTTACTAGAAATGAAGTAAAATTATGTTTAGAATCACTCATAAAATGTTGGAAGTCTTATGAGATTCCAATTAAAAACCAAATAGTAAAATATAGCAAAAATATAAAATTTGGAATAAGTACAATTTTATTATTGAAAGTTGTAGATAATCTTGTTAGAAACATTTAGGCGAAAACCTCATCGAAATCCGAGTTATAACAAAGAAGTTATGACCAAACGAAGATCCGTGATAAATCCGGAAAATACTTGTCGCATAAAAATTTAGTTTTCGATGAACTAATTTTTATCCTTAGTGATGTATGAAAGTTGTAGAACTCGTTAAAATAATCAACTTTCATATAAAGACCGTTTGAATCTGACTTCGTATGAGGAAGTTATGATTTTTCGATGTTTCAGCTTAGCAGCAGACAGCTAAAAACTCGAATTTTAGATCGAGTGATTTGTAGCCGACACAACCTAAACGAGAATTGAAGGTCTCGTCATTAGTAGTGCAACGGTAAAAGTTTGACGAAAACGGACATCGGATGAAGAAGTTATGAATTTTTAACGGATTTTCCTGTCCCGGTCTGTTAAAAATAATAATATTAAAATGAAAGTCAAATTTAGCCGACGAAGTCTAAACGAAAGTTGTAAAGCATAATTTTAGCTTCGCGTGCATATAAAGAACATCAAAAACAGAGCTCGTATGTGAAAGTTATGGATTTTACAAGATTTGACACATTTTTCAAGAAATTTCGCATGAATGGTGATTGCCACGTGTCCGAAGCTGCTGCGTGGCAATGCCCGAGAAGTGACGCGTGTCGCACAGATGTCTTGAAGGCCACGTGATCCTCGCATGCCACACGTGATCCGACCCTCGTGTCATCCTCCCATTGGACCGAAGTTGGGTCCAATCCGAAGCTACCATCTGCGAGCCAGCTGTTCCGACCCTCGCACACGAAGCCTCGCCCTGCCACCACCTGGTCCGAGCCTCGCATACACGTGCCCTCTTCCCTTCGCTTCGGATCCGAACCTCGGCCCTATATAAGGGGGGCGAACCCTCTCGGCTAACTTTAGAAATTTCACACTTTTTCACCATTTTTCAATACTTTTACTATCCCGACATCCCCCAAAGCCCCGGTACTGATTCCAAAGCCCGAAACATGCCCCGAGACTCCCGAGAAGCCCGAAAAATTTATCTTTTCGGTTACGAAGCTCTACCTTCGCAAAGCACGGTTTTCAAGAAAACTCCCGGTTTTCAACAACGAATGTCATATTTAGAGCCGAAGTACTGCCCAAATTAATATTTTAGCCCCTGGTTATTCCACGGTGAGTTTAATATATAGGAACAATTATATGTTATGTTTTATATGTGCTACGTGCCTTTCGGTGTGATTATTCCGGGTTATTTTCCTGGGTTATTTTTATTTGCTATTTTTAATAGCAAAGAAATATCTTTGACCATGTGATCAGTGAAAGGACTTAGATTCACGTCAGTACTGGTATGTATTATCTGACCATGTAGAACATGTCTCCGTAAGAGAATAAATTCAATTCTATGGTATTGGCAGAAGGTTAGACAAGGCTTTAAGCCTGAAATCTAATGTTAATCTGAAGTTGTATATCTTCTGTGCCGTTTGGGCCAAAGCTTTAAAGATGTATATCAAGCATGGAAATTGTTGTGTCTCATTGATTGTATATCTTTAAATCAAATCAATGATTGATATGGAATGTTTAACACATGATTCACATATGCCCTTGTGGTTCGTTGTTCCTCTTTGCTTCTGCCATATTAAAGTATATATATGGCATAACGTTATATTGTATCTATTATGGAACTCACTAAGCCTCACCGCTTACCCTCTCAATGTTTAACAAATTGCAGGAGATAAGCATCCAGTATAGTTATATACTGGTAGAAGATTTTTGAATAGTTTGAAACTATTGTATCGATAGAAGCTTATGAATAGTTTGAAACTATTGTATTTTGCACTCTGATATGTATAAAACTATAGAACCCTGGGAAGTTATGTAATATATAACACTTTAAAATAGTCGGTTTGTATCCAGTAGTTTGTAATCTCTTTATCAATGTAAATTATTGTTTTTATGAATATGCAAGTAGCATGTTTTGGAGTAACTATATTGTCGAATATGAAAGTTTGTGTCTTTCATAAATACAAAAGTTAGGGTCTTTCACCTTGTCCATATCTCATGAGGTGTTTTTGCATCCTTCTTAGTTGGAACAAGAATGTAGATATGGGAGAATGTGAAACATCCCAAAATTTTCATAAAATTTAAACTTTTCAAAACAATCCTTTTTCTATAGAATCATTTACAAAAACCGTTGTTCCCAAATATTATTTAAAAATCAAAATATTTTTCAACACAATTCTCAAAACATTCACATTATCAGAGTTTCCCAGAATTCATAAGTCCAAAATGCGAGCATGTGTACGGTCACGCCTTCACCTTACCACGATCCACTGAAGTACCTAAAACCATAAACCAAAACCATATGCATGAAGTTTACTAAGTTCCCCCCAAAGTACCAACACCCAAACAGATAACATATACAAATAAAATCATACTATGGGTCCGATAAACCATCGGGTTGGAATACCACAGGCCCTCAAACATCGGGTTGGAATGCCATCATACTATGGGTCCAATCATCCTCTGGATGGAATACCCTCGGCCCTTAACCATCGGGTTGGAATGCCAACATACTATGGGTCCAATCAACCATCGGGTTAGAATACACTCCGCCCTCAACTATCAGGTTGGAATGTCAACATATTATGGGTCCAATCATCCTCAGGATGGAATACGCTCAGCCCTCAACCATCGGGTTAGAGTGCCCTGTCATGTTGGCTTACACGCAAAGCAAAGAAGCCTCAGCCAACAATCAAACATGTGCACATATAACATATAATCATATCGCGGTCTATAGCCATTCAAATAGATCTAACATATCACTAAGCAAAACATCATCCTATCTACTAGGATACCGATCTAACAGATCGTAAGAGCAAAGCAACATGCATAACATAATATCAATCGACTAGGCCAGCATTGGTGACTTCGACCCGCAAGTACAGTGAGGAAAACTCACCTCAAATGTAGAAGCTCCCCTAAAGAAATCCCTAGTTGCTGCCTTGCTGACTTCCCGTGCTAAAAATACCAACAACACACCCAATTAGCAATTGGGTTTCAAGCCATAATCCATAATCCATACTTGGGGTAAAATGACCATTTTACCATTAACCCAACATCCACCAAAACTGAGGCCCTAAACCAAAAGATCCACAAAGGCCCACTAATGACCCAATTTACCGAATTGGGCACAACCCCATATGGGTCTTATCCTAAGCCCATATTTTCCATAAATCCAAATCAGGTTATCACAAACACCCCTCGGGACAAACTTGGTCAAAGACATACATCAAAAGTCAAAGTAAACAGTCCAAGTTGACCTAATTCGTCGAGTTGTCCTTCAACTCATCGAGTTCCTCCATCAATCTGTATAGATCGAGAAAACCCAAGTCAACTCGCCGAGTTTACCCACCAACTAGTCAAGTTCCTCTATTCATCTGAAAGTATCGGGGAAAACCGAGCCAACTCGGCAAGTTTATCTGAAAGTATCGGGGAAAACCGAGCCAACTCATCGAGTTTAATTCATTTAGCACCTAATCTATAAAGGCATGGCCACAAAGCCTAGATCTGACTTCCTTGAGCTGGAAAGTCATGTAAAGTTGCTAACTTTACGTACATGCTAATGGGTTTTGGTATACTACAATATCCTATGGTGCACATACAACCCTAAATACCTTGGATCTATGTTTTCACTAATTATACATGCAAATAGTTTCCAAGGCATTAAACCTATAACTAGCATGCAATTGACATAAACAATACAAGATACTAGTTAGGATAACATACCTCTTTGTTGTAGCATGATTCCATGGAGCTTAAGAGCTTAGTGCCCCAAGTATGACACCTCAAATGGTTCACACAACACCATCAACAACTTGGAATAACTTGAGAGAAAAGTTCTTATGCTCAAAATTGGCTAGCCCTCTCATACGAATCCTTTTTTAGCCAATTTATTGAGCTATGGGGTCTTTATATATTGTGGCTATTAGGGTTACACCATATAACTCATGACTTTCCATATTCTACATGCTCCATGGGTTAAAACTACCATGGAGTATCCATGGGTTACTCCACAAGTTTAGCCCAACATGAAGAACTATGGATCATAAGCCCACATATATAAGAATGACTGATTTACACAATCAATGCCCATATATTTAATTAGTGTCTTTTTTATCACAAAATTAATTCCAAATTAATTCTTGATCAATACTAATTAAGTAATATGATTTGATATTAACATATTATAACTTATAATATATTAATAAATCATAAATTTCCTTTTCTCACAAAAGTCTATCCAAATTGTTACGATGCCATGCAACCTAATTAGACCATGCCAAATCGGGTGAAGTAGATACCAATTTTAGTTACGGACTTAGACACTAATCCAACAGTCTCCCACTTGGATAAGTCTAAAACTATTATTGTGTATGACTCTAAGATCCCGACTAGCAATCATAGCTCTTAAAAGTCGTTGTCGTGCTCTGAACAAATCAGTGACGCGCCCATTAGATAAGGGTTCATATATTCCTCCATTCTAGATATCATATGGATTGATACATGGATTATAATCGTTCTCTCTGTCCATTTGTTTTTTCCCGATTTCCGATTTATGATGACCGACTAGTTGAACAAATCAAATCAGTTCAGGTCGGGCCGAGCACTTACGTTTGTCATCACTAAATCATCGAGGGGCCCACATATATCGCTTTTATCCCTCTAAGGGTAAAAGGAATGGGTAAACTTCGACTCATATGCTTGCTCTATATACTTATCAAATCACACACAAAAATGTGCTTTATAACACCAAGTTACTAGTGCATTTTCACATAATCAATATGTAACCGACTTGTAGACTGCAACTCATATCTCTTTGTATGAAGAATATAATATATTATCATCTCATGATCACTCGTGATAAAATCCATGAAGTGAGTTAAATGAGCGTGGGTTTAATGAAAGTCTTGATTCATAGCTACTTCCAAAGTATGATTAACTAGGCCACCTAGACAAACTACAGACCCATTCATGACACTGCAGCTATGTCTAGGCCACTTAGACAAACTACAGACCCATTCATGACACTCATGAACACTGCAGCTATGTCTAGGCCACCTAGACAAACTACAGACCCATTCTTGATAGTCTTGATTCATACCTACTTCCAAAGTATGATTGACTGTGGAGAGTTTGAATAACCTAGTTATTCGGGAAGTCAAAACATGCAAAGTGAAACGCAAGAATAATACTAATCCTATATGGCCCCAAGCACCATTAAGAGTAAATAAAACACCTTTTATTTAAACACAATATGGATTACTCATTATTTACTGTATAATGTTTTGAATAATCAACTTTATACTTGAATCTGAAACAATAGTCATGCCATGCTCCAAACATGCATACTATGTTTGTCCAAACAATAATTATGCCATACTCCAAGTATGCACACTATGTTTTTCTATGATCCTCACTTTGTGAAATAGACCACTTGAACATGATTCCAATAATGCTAATTTCACAATCCCAAATCCTTACCATAAATGTAAGAATACCAAATTCTTGTCGTTTACCGAAATCTGTCAGGTTCTAAACTTAGATGCATTGATCCTCTTGTAATGACTATGCATAAAAGTCACAAAGGCTTGTCAACAGACATTACAGAGTATTCAAATAGAGATCAATTCAATGGAAACAAAGTCTCAAATTCAAATTACATTCCTTTGAACATCCTTATTGCATTAAGTTTTTCTAATCTTACACATATTTAATTAATAACTTCCACCTATGGAAACATTTCCACATTCACATTTTGACTATCATTTCTGAAAAGGAGTTGCCTCTTTTCAGAATATGTCAATATGGTCCTTTCAAAATTAACACTATACTTCCAATGGTCCATGAGCAACCAATCTTTGGTAAACCGCAGATTGTCCTTGACAGTAGCTTAATCATTTTAGTCATATCCAATTGTAGACCTTTTCCCTTCTTAATGCCCTAGGCATTTGGAAAATTTATAAATGATAAATTATTATAGCACATGTAATTGATCCTATACTCGAAGCATATGGAACACGATTCACGATGTCTCACAAAAAGACATGATCCTAGACCAGTCTTTTGCTACAATATTTTTTATTTGCCATGTTTTCATAATTCGACCATGAAGAGGGATGTTGTAATCATAATCGAATTTTGAGAACGCAATATATATAGAATTTCCTTATGTTGAACCATTCCAACATAAATTCATATATATATATATATATATATATATATATATATATATATATATATATATATATATATATATATATATATATATATATATATATCCTTGACTAAAGATGAAGAAAATCTCAATCTAAGTTTTTAGAATTGAAATGAAGTATAATTTCCTCTCCCTTAATTATAGCAAAACAACTTTTCCCAATTGAAAGTTTAGTTTTCAATAAATAACATTGCTAACTTGAAACACTTATCAGAATTAATTATGCCCCCACTAGCATAATAATTACTAGCATAACAATTATGCTCCCACTAGCTTTGACATGTATCTAGAAATCAACTAGACTTCTAGAAATCAATACTTTATTGACTTTCTAACCAAAGTTCAGATTTCTGATACGAGATGCTTTGATAAGACTTTATCAAAATCATACGCCTTTTCTTAGATAGCTCCCATGTGTGTCTAATCAACTTTTAGAACTTTGAAAAGGGATTCCGTAATCATAGTCTCAATTATTTAGACCTTTGCCATTTCTCAAAAGTCTATGTTAGTGTGCCGGTTAACCACACACGCTCCACTAACGACTTTGAGAATGAAAATATCACAATTGCTATCTAATTAAAATCAACTTAGTGAGAGCGTTTCCTCACCATCATTTTCATGAATTGAAGAGAAACCTTATGACACTTAGATTTCTATGGTGTATGTGTTCGTATCCTTACGAATTTGTCATAACCACAAGAGGAGGTTGGTGACAAATCCAAAACTCATATGGACTGAACTTCTTTAATCTTAACTTCTTGCCACCTGGCAGCACAAGGGCCTACCATTGCTTCCAAGTAGTTATGAAAATAATTGGGAACTCATAGAACTCATATGCATAGTCAACTTTAACTGGAATGGGTACAGAATCAGGAAAATGCCAACAAGATATGTTACAAACCTCAAGTCATGTGCTAGTCACAAACAACAAGTTTTATTCGTGATTAGTTCTTGAAACTTTTCCAAGATCTTTAAGACTCCCACTAACCTCTTGACATATAAGATTCTCTTGTCAAGAACCATTCCTTGACAGAGCAAATATTCAAGAGTTCGTGTGGATTCTTATCAAGAGAAACACTTCACACAATTGGCCTTTTTTGGTCTTTGTTTTATCCAAAACACCACAACTTACCAATTTCAAATGTAGAAGAGTATGAAAACATTTTACTCTACATTTTACAAGTGTTATAAACCTTCTAAGGATTATGTCACTCAAGTTACAATCTTGGAGTATCACTCTAAGATTCAATTTTGGAACAAAGTATGATTCATCCTTTTGATTTAACCAATTCAACAATTCACGATTCCTCTTCTTAGCCAAAAAATGCACTAAGATGTCCTTAGAGAGTCAATTGTGATATGGTTTCATAATCACTAAAATAATCATAGAACACGATACTAAAGTACTCTCCCATCTTTTCGGATTGGAGAAAATTTTATCTTTCTACCCAATTTGATTCTTCTCATTCATTCTGCAATACATTGAAACTATTCCAATGTTAAAGAATTGTACTTAAACTTGTAAGCACAACCATATTTACTAAACTTTAGTAAATCATGACGTGGACCTAATCATCGCACAACCAAGTGTACCCGATCTCCTAGTCCTTCACTTGACTCACATATACATGTGAACAAGGAATTATTCTTAATTTCCCAAAGATGAAAATTCCCATTCATCATACAATACAAGTTGCATGATTCCAAGTTTCTATCCATCTGAAACTTGGGTGATGAAAATCTTTTCTTATTTCGTAAATTATGATACTACCACAAACGTAAGAATCAAATCCACTTTCTAATATTTCTATCAATGGAATCATATAAACAACAAGTTTTCACAAATACCATTGTAAGTAAATTTAAAATAAATAAAATCAAAAATTTTCTTTTATTTAAAACTTGTGGAAAAAACTTATCCTTACAATGCAAATTCATATGAAAAACATGTCGTTGTCTATTCCTAAGCAATATATCATACTCTTAAGTAGCAGCACAAAATTTTGATCACCGAACCATGCGATCGAAATCTATCTTCGCGATCAGAATCATCATATTCTTCCTTTAAGCTTCCTCTCTTTTCTTTGATTCTACAAAACATCAAAATGCGACCCAGTCACATCATGTATTAAGATTCTCAAAATAGGAACTTAATAGAGTTAGATAGTGGACTTTACTTGAATTAGAGTCAAACTTTTTGACTTTACCATCCTTATGATCTTTCAGGTAAATAGGGCAGCTTCGCAACCAATGCCCCTACCTTTGGCAACAGAAACACATGGACTCTTTAGGAATGGTACACGGGATTATCTCAAACTTAGCCTTTCTTTTTACCATTTGGTCAACTGAGTTAACTATGGCCAATCCCTTTTCATTGGGAAGAGAAAACTTTTCTGGATATCTAATGTTACCATTGTCAATGTCCATGGAAGTTTGGGAAGTCAATCTTCCAATCAAATTTGCTTTACCAGTGCTGCAAATCAATGCTGATTCAGCAGCATCAAGCAAATAGGTAATATCATTAAGGGTCATGTCATGGTCTGTCATATGGTAGTCCTAATGTAACTCACTCTATGACTTAGGAAGTGATTGAAGAACCTAGTCAACAACCAACTTCCTCAATACTTTGACACCCAACTCTCCCGACTTGTCAATATGTTACTTTATCTCTAAGATGTGAGCACACATAGACTTTGCTTTCCAATAGGGCTTGAGTGACCTTGAACTTTTCAAGAACTTGTGGGTTAGGGAGAATAATTAGAGGAGGTGGAGGAAGAGAAATATGATTTCCATGATCCAACCATGGAAGATCTTCTTCATTAGGAAAACTTGTTTCAAGAGATTTGGGAAGATCATAGTTGCTGAACCAGATTTCTACAATGGGAGAAATTCATGTTAGTTGATTTAAGTCCTTAATAAAACATCCAATATGAAATATTAAGGCTAGGACCCAACACAATATTTTATAACTTGGAAGAGGGATGTCATAATCCAAGCTATAAAATATTTGAAGGTAGGCAAATGATGATTCACCAATTTTCACAATGAAAACCTAATAGTGTTTTAATTGGATTTAAACTCCTAGATCTTTTGAGATTCATTGAACTTTTCAATGGCATGTTTAAATCTTGATTGTGCCCTCTCAAGTTTGTGACTGGGATGCCGAGGATCACAAACAAGGTGTGAATAACCATGCAAATTAACTAGGTACCCTTAATTTTTTATCACCTAATTGATGTGCCGGTTACCCACATGCGCTCCACCGATCTATGATAAACATTAAGTCACCCTTTACCACTCTTACTAGTCCATGTTAGTGTGTCAGTTACCCACACACGCTCCACCAACGACTTGGTAAGGTACAATGTGTAATTTCATGGGTTAGCACCAAATTCACATTTTCTTATGTAACTAAGATTGGGAATTTATAAGTGTTTAGTTACTTAGTATTTATCATTAGACTTTTAATGAAGGGAGAATTAATGTCCCGTCAAACTCGTTTGGCTAACGACCCTCCACCAGTCAAGGAAGTGGTGGGTGAGAGTGGACACCCATTAAACTGCCATTTTATAGGCAGTAACCTTATACCCCCTTATAGACCGGCTTCGTGAATGAGGCCTACTAATGGTAAGACTGACTTTGTTCTTATACATACATATATATATATATATATATATATATATATATATATATATATATATATATATATATGTATGTATGTATGTATATAACTATTAACTAATAATATTATAATAGTATAAGAGTTGAATTTTAACATTAAAAAATTCGAAGGGTTTAACTTGGAATTAAAGTATTCATGTGGGGAAACTTTACAAATTCCAAAACTTGAGGGCAAGTTTTGAACAATTCAAAAACCTTGGTTTCCATAACTTATGAGTTTAAAGTAGTTTTAATGAAAAATCATAAAGGAGACTTTTCATATAACTAGAGGACAAGTTACAAAAACACATTTTATGAACAATTATCGAAAACAAATTATCACATAATTTTTATTAATCTAAACTAACTCATAAGAACAAGACAATTCAAATCAAACAATTTTTCATGTAATTAGCCTGACCATTAAACTAATACAAAACATGAATCTATTGATAATTATCTTTTAAATTTGAATAAAATTATCATTACCACATCAAAAATAGGTTTATAAGTTCAAAAACAGCTTAGTGTAATGATTCTAGTCCAATTCCAGCCTTAAAAGTTGAAATTATGTTGTCAGGGCTGCAACTCGTCGAGTGTATGAACCTACTCGAAGAGTAGGATGAATTTCTTCATGGACTCGGCGAGTCCACAGTCAAGATAGCCAGAAATCTGATTATTTTTAGCTTTTTTTAGCAATTTGCATCAAGTATAATTGAAAACAAGCCTTGGCTATGATACCACTGATGGGTTTTGGTATACTACAACATCCTATGGTGCACATACAACCCTAAATACATTGGATCTATGTTTTCACTAATTATACATGCAAATGGTTTCCAAGGCATTACACCTATAAGTAGCATGCAATTGACATAAACAATACAAGATACTAGTTAAGATAACATACCTCTTTATTGTAGCTTGATTCCATGGAGCTTAAGAGTTTAGTGCCCCAAGTGTGACACCTCAAATGGTTCACACAACACCATCAACAACTTGGAATAACTTGATAGAAAAGTTCTTATGCTCAAAATCGGCTAGGTCTCTCATATGAATCCTTTTTTAGCCAGTTTCGTGAGCTATGGGGTCTTTATATATTATGGCTATTAGGGTTACACCATGTAACTCATGACTTTCCATATTCTACATGCTCCATAGGTTAAAACCTCCATGGAGTATCCATGGGTTTAGCCCAACATGAAGAACTATGGATCATAAGCCCACATATATAAGAATGAATGATTTACACAATGAATCCCCATATATTTAATTAGTTTCTTTTTTATCTCAAAATTAATTCCAAATTAATTGTTGATCAATACTAATTAAATAATATGATTTCATATTAATATATTAGAACTTATAATATATTAATAAATCATAAATTTCCTTTTCTCACAAAAGTCTATCCATATTGTTCCGTTGCCATGCAACCCAAATGGACCATGCCAAATCGGCTCAAGTACATACCAATTATAGTTATGGACTTAGACACTAATCCAACACATGCATGTCTAGATGAATCTCTTAAGCTTTAAATGAACTTAACACTCGACTTAATGTATGCATGCCATCAAGATCCTCCTAAATTTTGCACCATCAAGCTCAAGGGTAGCAAAACAAACTCAGATCTGAAAGGATTAACTCTTACACCACCTATCTTATCCACGAACACAAAAGGAGGCCAAAATCACAATAAAACCCAAATGAGAAGAACTAAACTCTTAATCACCAAGTTCCAAACCTTTTATCTCAAATGGTTTCCAAAAAGTGAGATAGATTCTAGATCCTAAAGCTTCCCCCCAAGCTAAACACCTTCAAGCTCTTCTAATCCTTCACCAAGCACTAAAAGCACAAAAAAATCCACTCAAAACCGCAAGATTCCCAACAAGAGGCTTACAACTCGATTTATGGTTTCAGGAGGACAACGAGGCTAATAAAGAGGCTGGTCAAGGAAGTATAAGGCCTTTAAATAGGGTGAAAAAACCCTGAAAATTAGGGTTTCTCAAACAGTGTCCAACTCGTCAAGTTTCCTTCACCAACTCGTCGAGTTGGTCCTTATGAATGCACATGCCAAAGACCACCAACACATCGAGTTCCCCTCCAAGTACTCGACGAGTTGTCCATTAGAAAATAGGATTTGTTTCCATAATTGACCTTTTAGATTCTGGGTGTTACAGATTATCTTTAATTCATAGTATTAGATTAGATGTCTAAGCCCATAACTATTATTGGTATGTATTTGACTCAAGAATAGAATGGTCCATTTGGGTTGCACTTCACCGGAACAATTTATATGGGTAATCTCTTGAGAATAGTATGTTTATGATTTATATTAATATATTATAAGTTCTAATATATTAATATGGAATCATATTATGTAATTAGTATTGATCAAGAATTAATTTAGTGATCAAAAGGAAACTAATTAAATATGGAATCTTATATATAGTATGGGCCTACTTCATTTAGGTTGGGCTAAGCTTGCATGGATAGTCCATGGAGTTTTAACCCATGGATCCTATGGAAATGAAAGGTCATGGGTATTAGGGTTTAAATGAATGTAACCCTAATCCTCCATACTATATAAAGAGGTATTTGGAACATGAAATGACACTAGTGTTTGTGTAAACAAGAGTGGACCAATTTCTAGTGTACTTACTATTGTCTTAAGTTTTCCAAGGTGTTTTTGTTGATTTGTGATTCCACTTGAGGCTTCCACACTATTGGGGCGAAGCTCTTAAAGTTCAAGACTTTAAGCTTAATCAAAAGGTATGTTATCTAACTATACTTTTGTAGTATATTTGCTTCATATTATGCTAGTTAGGATGAAACCTTGGAATATTGAATATTTGCATGTATAATAGAGAAAACATAGATCCAAGATTTATAGGGTTGCATGTACACCATAGGAGTGTTAGAATGCTCAAAACCCTTCAGTGGTATCAGAGCCTAGGCTTGTTTTTCAATTATACTTGATGCTATTTGCAAGAAAAATGGTTTTTTGGAATCTGCCAGTTTACCACAGGGTGGTAAAATTTACCACACGGTGGTGACTGTTCAGTGAAAAACAATTCAGTTTTTTGGCATGTTTTGGATTAGAATCATTACCACAAAGTGTTTTTGTTCATAAAACTTGATTTTGATGTTATGGAAATGTTTATTCTCATCCAAATAAATGATAATTGTCAAATTTTCAAGACTTGTTGTAGTTTATGTGATTAGCTAAGTTCTAGAAAATTGTTGATATTATTTATATTCACTTATGAGTTTGATCTTGTTCATAGAAAGATTACTTGATTATTGTGTTAATTGGTAATTTGATCATAATGGTTTTTTTTGAACTACATAACTTGTCCTCAAGTTATGGAAAATGAAGAGTTTTTCTTTTAAAGTGTCATTAAAAGTCATAGGTTATGAAAATAGAAGAGTCTTTAATTTTAATGTCATCATAAAATGTTTTTTATGTCTTCCATAAGTTATTGAAACCAAAAGTTTTTGAATTGTTCAATTCCAATTAAATTCATAAGTTATCGAAACCAAAAGTTTTTGAATTGTTCAATTCCAATTCCAATTAAAAGTCATAAGTTATGGAACTTGAAAAGTTTTTCATAAAAACCATATTAAATTCATAAGTTAACGAAACCAAAAGTTTTTGAATTGTTCAAAACTTTCCCTCAAGTTTTGGAATTTCTAAAGTCTCACACACACTTTAATTCCTAACCCTAGAGTTTTAAAAGTTAAAACTCAGGCCTTATACTTTATAATATTATAAGTTAATAATATATATATATATATATATATATATATATATATATATATATATATATATATATATATATATATATATTATATATAAGATCAAGTCAGTCTTACCGTTAGTAGGCCTTATTCACGAAGTCGATTTATAAGGGGGGTATAAGGTTACTCCCTATAAAATGGTGGTTTAATGGGTGTCCACTCTCATCCACCGCTTCCTTGACCAGGGGAGGGTCGTTAGCCGAATGGGTAGGACAAGGACTATAATCTTCATTATAAGTATAATAATAAATATAAAGTAACTAAACCTTTTATAAATTCCCAATCTTAGCTACTTTAGGATAATGCGAATTTGGTGCTAACCCATGAAATTACACTTCGCACTTTCCTTAAATCGTTAGTGGAGCGTGTGTGGTTAGTCGGCACACTAACCTAGATTTAACAAGGTAGGCAAACGGTAACTTAATGTTTATCATAGGATCGGTGGAGCGTGTATGGTTAACGACACATCGATTAAGTGATAAATATTAAGTGTACCAAGTATATTTGCATGGTTATTCACACCTTGTTTTGTGATAATTGGCATCCCAGTCACAAAACTTGAGAGGGCACAATCAAGATTTAAACATGTCATTGAAAAGTTCAATGAATCTCAAAAGATCTAGGAATTTCAATTCCAATTAAAACCTAATAAATTATTTTGTTTTTCATGGTGGAAATTGGTGAATCGTCATTCGCCTACCTTCAAATATTCTATAGCTTGGATTACGACATCCCTCTTCCAAGTTATAAAATATTGTGTTGGGTCCTAGCCTTAATATTTTATATTGGGTGTTGTATTAAGGACTTTAAATCAACTAACTTGAATTTCTCCCAGTGTAGATTCCTGGTTCAGACAACTATGATCTTCCTAAATCTCTTGGAACAAGCTTTCCTAATGAAGATGATATCCTGGAAATCATACTTCACTTTCTCAAGCTCCTCCAATTATTCTCCCTAACCAACAAGTTCTTGAATAGTTCAAGGTCACTCAAGCCGTATTGGCAAGCAAGGTCTATGTGTGCTCACATGTTGGAGATGAAGTCACATATTCACAAGCCGGGAGAGTTAGGTGTCATAGTCTTGAGGAAGTTGGATCCTGACTAATCGCTTCCTAAGTCACATAGTGAGTTCTTTAAGGACTACTATGTAACAGACTATGACATGACCCTTAATGATCTTTACCTATTTGCTTGATGCTGCTGAATCAGCAATGATTTGCAGCACTGGTAAAGCAAATTTGATTGGAGGATCGACTTCCAAAACTTCCATGGACATTGAAAATGATAACATTAGAAAGCCAGAAAAGCTTTCTCTTCCCAATGAAAAAGGATCGGCCATAGTCAACTCGGTTGACCAAATGGTAAAGAGAAAGGCTAAGTTTGAGATAATCATGTGTACCATTCCAAAAGGGTCCATATGTTTTTATTGCCAAAGGAAGGGGCGTTGGTTGCGAAACCGCCCTAACTACCTAAAAGATTTGAGAGAAGGTCAAGTCAAAAAGTTTGACTTTGCTTCAGGTAAGTCTACTATCTAACTCTCATAGTTGCTATTTGAAGATTCTTAATACATTTTGATGTATGGCAGGATCAAGCAAAGGGAAGGAAACTTAAAGGAAGAGTATGTTGATTCTGATCGCGAAGATGCATTTCAATCGCATGGTTAGAAGATCGGATTCTTGAGCTACTACTTAGGAGTTATGAAAGATTGGTAGAAGATATGTAATAGCATAGTTTTCATTTAAAGTTGCATTGTAAGGAAAAAGTTTTTCCATATTTTATAAATAAATAAAATTTTGTTTTATTTTATTATATATCCTTGCAATGGCACTTATGAAACATTTATGTTTGCATGTTTTTAGCAATATTGGAAATATGAATTTTATTCTTTCATTTGTGGTAATGTCTAAATTTATCAAATAAGGAAAGATTCTCATCACCCAAGTTTTCAATTGGATCGGAACTTGGAATCATGCAAGTTGTATATTATGATGAATGAGAATTTTCATCTTTGGAAAATTAAGACTAATTTCTTGTTCTCTTGTATATGTGAGTCAAGTGAAGGACTAAGGGATCAAGTACACATTCGTGTGCACTGGTCAAGTCCACCACAAATATCGATAAGACTATTCGTCATGATTTAGTAAAGTTTAGCAAATATGGTTATACCTAACAGTTTAAGTATAATTCCGAAACATTGGAAATGTTTCGATATATGGCAGAACGAATGGGAAAATCAAATTAGGCAGAAAGATAAAAGTTTCTCAAATCTGAAAAGATAGGAGAGTAATTTAGTATCATGTTTTGTAATCATCTTAATGATTAACAAACCATATCATAATTGGTTTTCTAAGGATATCTTAATGCATTCCTATGTCTAAGAAGAGGAATCGTGAATTGTTGAAATAGTTAAATCAAGAAGATGAGTCATACTTCGTTCCAAAAACAAGTCTTTGAGTCATACTCCAAGATTGTAATTTGAGTGACACATCTTAAAGAAGGTTTATTAACACTTGTCAAATGTAAGAGTAAAATATGTCCCACTCTTGTACATTTGAAATTGGTAAGTTGTGATGTTTTGGATAAAACAGAGACCAACTTAGGCCAATTGTGTGAAGTGTTTGTCTTGATAAGAATCCAAACTATCTCTTGAGTATTTGTTTGTCAAAGAATGGGTCTAGGCAACAGAGTCTTATATGTCAGGAGGACAGTGGGAGTCTAAAAGTGTTGGATTAATGTCTAAGTCCATAACTATAATTGGTAAGACTTGACCCGACCCGGCATGGTCCATTTGGGTTGCATACCATCATGCACTTGGATAGCCTATAATGAGAGAAATAAGACACTTATGGTTATTAATATATTATAAGTTCTAGTATATTAATAATAAGAATAATAAGATTATTTAATTAGTATTGAGCAAGAATTAATCTAGGATTAATTAAGTGATCAAAAGAAGACTAATTAAATATATGGGTTGATTGTGTAAATCATCCATACTTGTATAGTGGGCTAATGCTCCATGGATAATCAAGTTGGGCTAAAACCCATAGGATGGTCCATGGATGCTCCATGGTGTATTTGTACCCATGGATCATGGAAATGAAAGGCCATGTCAATTAGGGTTTACATGGTGTAACCCTAACTATATAAGCATCTTATTCTTGACCAAAATGGGCCACTAGTGTGTGGTGTAAGAGGGCTAGCCGATTTTCATGAGTGTATATTCTCTCAAGTTATTCCAAGAGTATTTGGTGTTGTGTGAACCATTTGAGGTGTCACACTTGGGGCACTAGGCACTCAAGCTTCATGAAGACTTAATACATCAAAGAGGTATGTATTCTATCTTGTTACATTCATTGTTTTTGTATGCTAGATTAGGATAATACCTTGGATGTTCTTATTTGCATGTATAATAGAGAAAACATAGATCCAAGGTATTTAGGGTTGCATGTACACTTAGGAGTGTTAGAATGCTCAAAACCCAACAGTGGTATCAGAGCCTAGGCTTTGTTTTCTTGTTATACTTGCAAAACTGCTTAAAAAATCGAATTTCTTGCTGTCTGATCATCAAACTCGACGAGTCCATCAGGAGACTGGACGAGTCCATGCCTAAAAAGTGATGAATTCGATCCAAGTCGCCGAGTTGGTTCATGCACTCGACGAGTTGGACCCCCAGACAGCATAAACTCGACTTTTTTGGCTGGAATTGGACTAGGAACATTACCCAAAGATGTTTTGGACTTATAAACTTGTTTTTGATGTGGTAATGTTCATGCTAATCCAATTTTTAAAGATAATTGTCATTAGATTCATGTTTTGTATTAGTTTAAGGTTTAGACTAATTACATGAAAAAGTTTGATTTGAATTATCTTGTTCTTATGAGTTGCTTAGATTAATAGAAAAGTTGAGTGAAATAGTTGTTTTCAATCCAAATTAATCTAAGAGTCGATTCTAAAATGTGTTTTTGTAACTTGTCCTCAAGTTATTTGAAAAGTCACATTTATGTTTCATAAAACTCATAAAAGTTGGCAATGGTTACAAAAGATGAAGAGTCTTGTCCTTAAGTTATGGAGGTTTAAGAGTCACTTCATTAATAAGTAAATAAATAAAGTGTAACCTGAATTAATTTCATAAGTTATAAAATAAAGAAAAGTTAATTCTTTTATTAGTTTAAAGTCTTCCATAACATGTCCTCAAGTTATGGAACTTGAAGAGTTTTTGGATTAAAACTACTTTAAACACATAAGTTATGGATTTAATTAGTTTTGAATAGTTTCAAAACTTGCCCTCAAGTTTTGGAATTTGTAAAGTTTTCACTTATGAATACTTTAATTCCAAGTTAGCCCTTAGAATTTTAAAAGTTAAAATTCAACCCTTATACTTTATAATATTATAAGTTAATAATATATATATATATATATATATATATATATATGTATAAGAGTAAAGTCAGTCTTACCGCTAGTACGCCTCATCCACGAAGCCGGTCTATAAGGTGGGTATAAGGTTGTTGCCTATAAAATGGCGACTTAATGGGTGTCCACTCTCACCCACCGCTTGCTTGACTGGTGGAGGGTCGTTAGCCGAACGGGTTTGACAGGACTATAATTCTCCCTTTCATTAAAAGTATTAATGATAAATACTAAGTAACTAAACTCTTAATAATACCCAATCTTAGTTACTTAGGAAAATGTGAATATGGTGCTGGCCCATGGAATTCACACTTTGTACCTTACCAAGTCGTTGGTGGAGTGTGTGTGGTTAACCGACACACTAACTTGGACTAGTAAGGATCACGAAGGGTGACTTAATGTTTGTCATAGATCAATGGAGCGTGTGTGGTTAACCGACACATTGATTGGGTGATAATATTAAGGGTACCAAGTGAATTGGTATGGTTATTCACACCTTGTTTTGTAATCCTCGGCATCCCAGTCACAAAATTTGAGAGGGCACACTCGAGATTGAAACATGCCTTTGAACAGTTCAATGAATCTCAAAGATCTAGGAGTTTCAAATCCAATTAAAACCTAATAATACATTTCGTTTATCTTGGTGGAAATTGGTGAATCGTCATTCACCTACCTTCAAATATTTTATAGCTTGGATTACGGCATCCCTCTTCTAAGTTATAAAATAGTTTGTTGGGTCCTAGCCTTAATATTTCATATTAGGTGTCATATTAAGGACTTTAAAATCAACTATCTTGAATATCTCCCAAAAGATGTCTGGTTTAGACATTTATGATCTTCCCAAATCTCTTGAAACAAGCTTTCCTAAATGAAGATGATGTCCCTTGGAAATCATACTTCTTTCACCTCCTTCAATTATTCTCCCTAGCCCACAAGTTCAAGGTCACTCAAGCCCTATTGGCAAGGCAAGGTCTAGGTGTGATCACATCTTGGAGATGTAGTCACATATTGACAAGTCGGGAGAGTTGGGTGTCAAAGTCTTGAGAAAGTTGGTGGTTCAACTACTTTCTAAGTCACATAGTGAGTTCTTTTGGAACACCTATGAAACAGACTATGACAAGACCCTTAATGATCTTATCTATTTGCTAAGATCAACTTCCTAAAACTTTATGGACATTGACAATGATGACATTGGATATCTAGTAAAGCTCTCTCTTCCCAGGGGAAAGGGATCGGCCATAGTCAACTCGGTTGACCAAATGGTAAAGAGAAAAGCTAATTCTGTGATAGTCCTGTGTACCATTATCAAAGGGCTCATATGTTTATATTGCCAAAGGAAGGGGCATTGGTTGTGAATCTGCTAATTTACCTAAGGGTGTTAAAGTCAATAAGTTTGACTCTACTTTAGGCAAAGTCCACTATCTAACTCCGTTAAGTTTCTATTATGAGATTCTTGATACATGATGTGACTGGGTCACATGGTGATGTTTTAAGAATCAAAGAAAAGTGAAGGAACTTAAAGAAAGAATATGCTGAATCTGATCGCATAGATGGATTTCTATCGCGTAGTTTGAAGATCGGATTCTTGAGCTACTTCTTAGGAGTTATGAGATATTGCTTAGGAATAGATAACAACAAGTTTTCATATGGATTGTAAGGATAAGTTTTTCCGCAAAGTTTTTAAAATAAAAAAAAACTTTTGATTTTAAAATATTCTTACAATGGCATTTAAGGAAAAAAATTGTTGCTTATAAGATTCCATTAATAGCAAGAGTGGAAGTATGAAATTGATTCTTTCATTTATGGTAATGTCTAAATTTACCATCTAAGGAAAGATTTTCATCACCCAAGTTTCAATTGGACCGAAACTTGGAATCATGCAAGTTGTATAGCATGATGAATGAGAACTTTCAAGTATTGGAAAATTAAGACTAATTACTTATTCACATGGATGTGTGAGTCAAGTAATGGACTAAGGGATTGAGTACATAGTCTTGTGCGCTGATTAAGTCCACCACAAAAGATTGATAAGACTATTCGTCATAGTTTACTAAAGCTCAGTAAATATGATTATACTTACAAGCTTAAGTGTAACTCTGAGACATTGGAAAAGGTTCCAATGTATGGCAGAGCGAATAAGAAGAATCAAATTAGGCAGAAGGATAAAAGTTTCTCAAATCTGAAAAGATGGGAGAGTACTTTAGTATCAATTTTTGTGATCATCTTAATGATTAAGAAACCATATCAAAATTAGTTCTCTAAGGAAAATCTTAGTGCAGTTTTATGACTAAGAAGAGGAACTTGAATTGTTGAAAAGGTTAAATCAAGAAGATGAGTCATACTTCGTTCCAATACAAGTCTTAGAGTCATACTCCAAGATTGTAATTTGAGTGACATGTCTTAAAGAAGGTTTAAAACACTTGTCAAATGTACAAGTTTTGTACTCTTGTACATTTGAATTGGTAAGTTGTGATGTTTTGGATAAAACAAAGACCAACTTAGGCCAATTGTGTGAAGTGTTTGTCTTGATTAGAATCCACACTATCTCTTGAATATCTGACAAGAGAGTCTTATAGGTCGAGAGGACAGTGGGAGTCTTAAAGGTCTTGAAAGTCTCAATAACTAATCAAGAATAAAACCTAAAGTTCTTCTCTAGCACACAATTTGAGGTTTATAACCTATCGTGTTGACATATCTGTGCCCATTCCAGTTAAAGTTGGTTTTGCATATGAGTTCTTAGAGGTCTCAATTGGTTGCTTAACAACTTGGAAGCAATGGTAGGCCCTTAAGCTGCCAGGTGGCAAGAAATTAAGATTGAGTTCAATCCATATGAGTTTGGATTTGTCATTATCCTTGTCTTGTGACTATGGTTTTGACAATTCACATGGGTAAGAACACATACACCATTAAATCTAAGTGTCATAAGGTTTCTCTCTGATTCATGAAAATGATGGTGAGGAAACACTTTCACTAAGTAGATTTTAGCTAGATAGCAATTGTGATATTTGCATTCTCAAAGTCATTAGTGGAGCGTGCGTGGTTTACCGGCACACTAACCTGGACTTGTGAGAAGTGGCAAAAAGGTCTAACCATTATGATTACGGCATCCCTCTTCATAATTGTTTAGACACACTAGTGTGCTATCTAAGGGAAGGTGTATGATTTTGATAAATTCTTATCAAAACAATCTAGTATCAGAAATCTGAACTTTGGTAAGAAAGTCAGCTGATTTCTGAATACATGTCAGAGCTAGTGGGAGCATAAGTGTTATGCTAATAATCATCATGTTAGTGGGAGCATGATAATTATGATAAGTATTGCAAGTTAGCAATGTTAATTATAGAAAACAAAAGTTTCAATTGGGAAAAAGTTGTTTTGCTATAATTAAGGGAGAGGAAATTATACTTCATCTCAAATCTATAAGCTTAGATCGTGAGGTTTTAATCATTTAGTCAAGGATATATATATATATGAATTTCATGTTGGAATGGCTCAACATAAGGAAATTCTGTATATGGGTCCATTATTTGCGTTCTAAAATTCTATTATGATTACGACATCCCTTTTCATAATCTGAATTATGAGAACTTGGCAAATTGAATGGAAATGTTATAGCAAAAGACTGGTTTAGTCTTTATGTGAGATATCATGAATCGATTCCCATATGCTTCGGATATAGGATCGATTACATGTGCTATATTCATCCTTTCTAAAATTTTCCAAATATCTGGGGCATTAAGAAGGGAAAAGGTTTAGAACTGGATATGACTAAAAGGATTAAACAATTGTCGAGGAAAATCTAAGGTTTACCAAAGATTGGTTGCTCAAGGACAGTTGGAAGTATAGTGATAATTCTGGAAGGACCATATTGACATAGTCTGTAAGGAGGCAACTCTTGTTCAGAAGTGATAGTCAAAATGGAATCTGGAAATGTTTCAAAGTTAGAATTTTCAATCTGTTTAAGATTAGGAAACTTAATGCAAGAAGGATGTTTTGCAAGGAGCTGATCTCCATTGGAATACTCTATAATGATTGTTGTCAAGTCTTTCTGATTTTGTGCATAATCATTACAAGAGGATCAATTCATATAAGTTTAGAATCTAACAGATTTCAGTAAATGGCATGAATTTGGAATTCTTGCATTTGCAGTAAGGATTTGGGACTGTGAAAAGAGAATCATTGAAGTTATGTTCAATTGATCTAGTTCACAAAATAAAGATCATAGACAAACATAGTATGCATACTTGGTGTGTGGCATGACTAGTGTTTAGAAAACATAGTGTACATGTTTGGAGCATGGGACAACTATTGTTTTAAATTCAAGAATAAAGTTGATAGCTGAAACAGTATACAATGAATAATGTGTAATCATATGGTGATAAATAAAAGGTGTTTTATTTATGTTCATAGGTTTTGATACCATATTGGATTCAATTATTATTGTGTTTCACTTTGCATGATTTGACTTCCCGAATAAACTAGGTTATTCTTCCGGAATGACTAAGTTATTCAAACCATCCACAGTCGGTCATATGTTGGAAGTAGATATCAATTAAGACTGTCATGGGTTGGCTTGTAGAGGTCTAAGGTGTTGGACAAAGGGCTACAACACTCATGAGTGCTCATAAGTTCTGAGTATTGGATTCAACCCGCGCTCATTGGAATCACTTCATGGATTTTATCACGAGTGATCATGAGACGATAATATCTTATATTCTTCAAACCTAGAGATATGAGTTGTTACTATGAGTTGATAGTACATTGATTGCACGAAAACGCATTTGGTAACTCGGTGCTATAAAACGTGCCTTTGTGTATGATTCAACAAGTAGTAGAATAAGCCAAATGAGTCGAAGTTTATCCATTCCTTTTACCTTCGGGATAAAAGCGATATTTGTGGGGCCCTCGATGATTTGATGATGACAAATGGAAGTGCTCGGCCGGGCTAGGACTGATTTGATTTGTTCAATTAGTCAGTCGTCATAAATCGGAAATCGGGAAACAACAAATGGATAGAGAGAATGATTATAATCCATGTCTCAGTCGATATGATATCTAGAATGGAGGAATATATGATCCCTTATCTAATGGACAAGTCATTGAAAAAGGTCAGAGTTCATCTACAAGGTCAGAGTTCGACAGAAGCTTTTGAGAGCTACGATTTCCAGTTGGTTCCTGAAGTCATATGCAATAATAGTTTTAGACTTATCCAAGTGGGAGACTGTTGGATTAATGTCTAAGTCCATAACTATAATTGGTAAGACTTGACCCGACCCGGCATGGTCCATTTGGGTTGCATACCATCATGCACTTGGATAGACTATAATGAGAGAAATAAGACACTTATGGTTATTAATATATTATAAGTTCTAGTATATTAATAATAAGAATAATAAGATTATTTAATTAGTATTGATCAAGAATTAATCTAGGATTAATTAAGTGATCAAAAGAAGACTAATTAAATATATGGGTTGATTGTGTAAATCATCCATACTTGTATAGTGGGCTAATGCTCCATGGATAATCAAGTTGGGCTAAAACCCATAGGATGGTCCATGGATGCTCCATGGTGTATTTGTACCCATGGATCATGGAAATGAAAGGCCATGTCAATTAGGGTTTACATGGTGTAACCCTAACTATATAAGCATCTTATTCTTGACCAAAATGGGCCACTAGTGTGTGGTGTAAGAGGGCTAGCCGATTTTCATGAGTGTATATTCTCTCAAGTTATTCCAAGAGTATTTGGTGTTGTGTGAACCATTTGAGGTGTCACACTTGGGGCACTAGGCACTCAAGCTTCATGAAGACTTAATACATCAAAGAGGTATGTATTCTATCTTGTTACATTCATTGTTTTTGTATGCTAGATTAGGATAATACCTTGGATGTTCTTATTTGCATGTATAATAGAGAAAACATAGATCCAAGGTATTTAGGGTTGCATGTACACTTAGGAGTGTTAGAATGCTCAAAACCCAACAAAAAGATCCTGAAAGAATTTCAAGATCTAATCAAGAATAAAACCTGTAGTTTCTCACCAGCTCACGACTTGAGGTTAATAACCTATCGTGTTGACATATTCCTATTTCTATGCCCATTGCAGTTAAAGTTGGCTTTGCATTTGAGTTCGGAGAGTTCTTAATTGGTTGCATAACAACCTGGAAGCAATGGTAGGACCTTATGCTGCCAGGTGGCAAGAAGTTAAGACTGCACAAGTTCAATCCATATGAGTTTGGATTTGTCACTAACCTTGTCTTGTGATTATGGTTTTGACAAATTCACATGGATAGGAACACATACACCATAAAATATAAGTGTCGTAAGGTTTCTCTCTGATTCATGAAAATGATGATGAGGAAGCGCTTCCCTAAGTGATTTTAGGTAGATAGCAATTATGATATTTGCATTCTCAAAGTCGTTGGTGGAGCGTGTGAGGAATGTAAAAGGTCTAAATAATTGAGACTATGGTTGCGGCATCCCTTTTCATAGTTCTGAAATTGTTTAGACACACATGTGTGCTATCTAAGGAAAGGTGTATGTTTTTGAGAAAGTTTTATTAAAGCATCTCGTATTAGAAGTCTGAACTTTGGTAAGAAAGTCAACAAAGTATTGATTTCTAGAAGTCCAACTGATTTCTGAGTACATGTAAAAGCTAGTGGGAGCATAAGTGTTATGCTGATAATTCTCATGTTAGTGGGAGCATGATAATTATGATAAAGTGTTGCAAGTTAGAAATGTTGATTATAGAAAAGAAAAGTTTCAATTGAGAAAAGTTGTTTTCCTATAATTAAAGGAGATGAAATTGTACTTCATTTCAATTCTAAAAGCTTAGATTGAGATTTTAATCATCTTTAGTCAAGGATCTATATATATATATATATATATATATATATATATATATATATATATATATATATATACATACATACATATATATATATATATATATATATGAATTTTATGTTGGAATGGCTCAACTTAAGGAAATTCTATAGATATATTGCGTTCTCAAAATTCGATTATGATTACGACATCCCTCTTCATAGTGGAATTATGAAAACTTGGCAAATAAAAATATTGTAGCAAAATACTGGTCTAGAATCATGCCTTTATGTAAGACATCATGAATCGTGTCCCATATGCTTTGAGTGTAGGATCGATTACATGTGCTATAATATTATCCTTTTCTAAATTTTTCCAATTGCCTGGTGCCATTAAGAAGGGAAAAAGGTCTAGAATTGGATATGACTAAAATGATTAAGCAATCATCGAGGACAAACTAAGGTTTACCAAAGATTGGTTGCTTAGAGAAAGTTAGAAGTATAGTGTTAATTTTGGAAGGACCATATTGACATATTCTGATAGGAGGAAACTCTTGTTCATAAGTGATAGTCAAAATGGGAATATGGAAATGTCTCCATGGGTGGAAAGTGTACAGTCTGTGTAAGATTAGAAAACTTAATGCAAGAAGGATGTTCAAAGCAATGTACTTTAAATACAAGACTTTGTTTCCATGGAGTTGATCTCCATTGGAATACTCTGTATTGTCTGTTGACAAGTCTTTGTGACTTTGTGCATAATCATTACAGAGGATCAGTGCATATATGTTTAAAATCTAACAGATTTCGGTAAATGGCAGGAATTTGGAATTCTTGCATTTTCAGTAAGGATTTAGGATTGTGAAGTGAGAATCATTGAAATTATGTTCAATCGATCTATTTCACAAAGTAAAGATCATATACAAACATAATGTGCATACTTGGTGTATCGCATAACTAATGTTTCGAGAAACATAGTATGCATACTTGGTGTATGGCATGACTAGTGTTTGGATAAACATAGTGTGCATTCTTAGAGCATGGCATGACTAGTGTTTTGATTCAAGTATAAAGTTGATTAGTTGAAACATTATATAATGAATAATGTGTAATCAATATGGTGATAGATAAAAGGAGTTCTATTTATATTAATAAGTTCTAAGACCATATTGGATTCAATTATTCTTATGTTTCACATTGCATGTTTCGACTTCCAGAACAACTAGGTCACTCTTCCCGAATGACTAGGTCATTCAAACCATCCACGATCGATCATATGTTGAAAGTAGATATGAATCAAAACTGTTATGAAGTTGGCTTGTAGATGTCTAAGATGTTGGACATAGCAATAGTTGCTACAACACTCATGAGTGCTCATAAGTTTTAAGTGTTGGATTCAACTCATGCTCATTTAAATTACTTCATGGATTTTATCATAAGTGATCATGAGACGATAATATCTTATATTCCCCAAACCTAGAGATATGAGTTGTTGACTATGAGTTAGTCATATATTGATTGCATGAAAACGCATTGGTAACTCGATGTTGTAAATTGTGCCTTTTTGTATGATTCAACAAGTAGTAGAACAAGCATGAGTCAAAGTTTATCCATTCCTTTTACCCTTGAAAGGATAGAAGCGATATCTGTGGGCCCTCAATGATTTAGTGATGACATCCCGAAGTGCTTGGCCAAGCCTGGACTAATGTGATTTGTTCAATTAGTCGGTCATCATAAATCGGAAAACGAGAAACAACAAATGGACAAAGAGAATGATTATAATCCATGTCTCAGTCCATATGATATCTAGAATCGAGGATATCATCCCTTATCGAATGGACAAGTCATTAACTAGATCAGAGTTCGACAACGACTTTAAGAGCTACAATTGATAGTGGGGTTTTGGAGTCAGACACAATAATAGTTTTAGACTTATCCAAGTGGGAGACTTTTGGATTAGATGTCTAAGCCCATAACTATTATTGTTATGTATTCGACCCAAGAGTAGCATGGTCCATTTGGGTTGCACTTCACCGGAACAATTTATATGGATAATCTTTTGAGAGTAGTATGTTTATGATTTATATTAATATATTACAAGTTCTAATATATTAATATGGAATCATATTATTTAATTAGTATTGATTAAAAATTAATTTAGAATTAATTTAGTGATCAAAAGGAACTAATTAAATATGGAATCTTATATATAGTATGGGACAAGTTCATTTAGGTTGGGTTAAGCTTGCATGGATATTCCATGGAGTTTTAACCCATGGATCCTATGGAAATGAAAGGTCAAGGGTAATAGGTTTTACATGAATGTAACCCTAATCCTCCATACTATATAAAGAGGTATTTGGCACATGAAATGGAACTAGTGTGTGTGTAAACAAGAGTGGGCCAATTTCTAGTGTTCTTACTATTCTCTCAAGTTTTCCAAGGTGTTTTTGGTGATTTGTGATTCCACTTTAGGCTTCCACACTATTGGGGCTAAGCTCTTAAAGTTCAAGACTTCAAGCTTCATCAAAAGGTATGTTATCTAACTAGACTTTCGTAGTATACTCGCTTCATATTATGCTAGTTAGGATGAAACCCTAGAATATTGAATATTTGCATATATAATAGAGATAACATAGATACAAGGTTTATAGGGTTGCATGTACACCATAGGAGTGTTAGACTGCTCAAAACCCTTCACATACCCCCAGAACAATATAGTGAGTGAGGCTTGGCTTATCATGGAATGAACCATGTCTACCAAGGTTCGATTACGCCTCTCAGCTACACCATTAATTTATGGTGTCCCAAGAGCTATCAACTATGAAATGATTCCACATTCCTTTAGATAGTCGTTGGATTCAATACTAAGATATTCCCCACATCTGTCAAATCAAAGCATCTTTATCTTTTCCCAATTGATTCTCCACTTCATGCTTAAGGTCTTTGAACTTTTCAAAAGTTTCTGATTTATGCTTGATTAAATAGATTTACCTATATTTACTATAATCATTAGTAACATCACAAAGTAGTGATTGGCATCCCCTATGGTAGGTTTGAAAGGACCACACACATCTGTATGGGTGAGGTCTAACAAATCTTCACCTATTTCACAAGTTCCTGTGAAAGGCGACTTACTAATATTGCCAAACAAACAAGATTCATATTCATCATATGTTTTTAGGTCAAACGACTCTAGTACTTTATCCTTTTGGAGTTGGGTGATGCGTTTCTTGTTGATGTGTCCAAGACGAAAATGACATAAGCAAGCCTTGTCTAAATAATTAGAAGAATCAATACTAAAAAATGAATTGCCAAGTTCATTCACACACACAACAGTTTCATACACACCATTACAAGGATAAGCTTTGAAAACAAATGCACCATTTTTATAAATGGAAATTGCACCATCATTATTATCAAAACTATAATGATAACCTTCTCTAAATAAAGCATGAAATGAAATTATGTTCCTTGTCAATTCTAACGAGTAACTTCAATTGCTTACATAACACCTAACACTTTTATCAAATATAAGCTCATAAATTTGAATTCGGGTAACATCTGAATTTCTCCTATTCCCCATGATTAGATTTAGCTTCCCATGCTTGACCTCTTCACTTTCCATTAGACTCTGCATATCAAAAAAAATGTGCAAGCCAAATCCCTTATAAGGACGCAAGAATTTTAAATACAAGTGTTATTGATTTTGATATAGTACATACCAAATGAAGATCTAGACGCCTTGCCCTTAGCCCCTCTCACTTTTTATGGGTACTTGGTGCAACGTCTCTTCCAATGACCTTTCTGGACATAATAAAAGCACACGGCTTCTTTCAGATCACCGGAAGGTGGAGCATCAAAGTTGACCTTCGCCTTTAATCCGCTATATTCTTCAGTGTGGGCTTTCCCTTTCCACTTGGGTTGGGAATGGGCCAATTTCTAGTGTGCTTACTATTCTCTCAAGTTTTCCAAAGTGTTTTTGGTGATTTGTGATTCCACTTAAGGCTTCCACACTATTGGGGCTAAGCTCTTAAAGTTCAAGACTTCAAGCTTCATCACAAGGTATGTTATCTAACTAGACTTTTGTAGTATAGTTGATTCATATTATGCTACTTAGGATGAAACCTTGGAATATTGAATATTTGCATGTATAATGGAGAAAACGTAGATCCAAGATTTATGTGACATCCCCAAAATCACGGCCAGAAAAGACCGGTTTAATTTATGCTTTTAAAATAATTTCAGAGTAATCCTTTGATTAAAAGAGTTGCGAAATTTGTTCCCAAAACAAAATATGATAAAATAAGATTTACCAAAGTATTTCTTAAAGAAATGTATTTTCATTATATTACAATACTCGGGATGTCATGTTCCGATAAACAGACCAAAAGCATAAAGATTTTAATACAGACCTTACAATAGTTATTTACAACAACATGTCTATAATCCAAAAATAACTTGTCAAGTCATCCAACTTATGCTCTGGCGTCACTTCCTGTAATACAAAGAAACTGAGTGGGTCAGGCTTGGGAGCCTGGTGAGCATATAGGGTTTTCAACCCACAATAAATAATTATATTTAATTCCACCAACCAACAAAAACCTAATTACCCATTCCCGTTATTCTCACTTTACGTCCCTAAGACAACTAACACAAGGGACCTAGTCTAATAATATTTCATCGGGGGCGACAACACATGCTTCGGGGGTTCCTCAGCAATATAAGTCAAATAAGGCAACCATGAGAGGGATAGAGTATAGCGAATGAACACCCAAGGTCATTAACATCAACATGTGGCGAGCCTGCTAGCGTTCCACAAGACTGTCTAGAAAAGTCTGTGGTCGTCATCCAAACTCCGCTAGATGACTAAATCAAAAACATCGAGGCCTCTCATCTTTTTATCACAAGACAACTATCTACCCATGTTCTACCGAACAGTTTAGTAGATAAATTATACATTTTTATACATAGTTTAAAACCTGTATAGTATGTTCATTCAAAACACATTCCAAATAAAAGATGAGGCACATAAACATAACACGTATTTCATAGAGAATAAATCATATGTATGAGATTATAAGATAACATCGATACACTCACATAACACATGTAACACCCAAAATCAGGAAGGCCAAGAAAGGAAAGGAAACCCTAAGTTAAATGGCCGACTCGTCGATTCCAAGGAGGAACTCGGCGAGTCCGAGCCGGATCCAGGTCAAGGAGAAAGTGACCGACTCAGCGAGTCGGCTAAGGGGACTCGGCGAGTCTGGTCTGAACGAGGAAAACCCTAATCCCGGGAGTTGTATCCTATATAAAGGGTGTTATGTCCCTCCCTCAGCCTCCATATCATCCTAGAGAACATTTAATCCCTAGATTTCGTGTGAGCTTCCATCATTTGAGAGAAATAGCTTTGGAGGAAGGAAACTTTGGAAAGGAACTTAAAGATCAAGAAGGTTGCTTCAAAGGGGAGGTGTAGATCCGAGATCTACTTTAGTTTGTGTTCATCTTGGAGGTAATAAAGTGTTATCTTCCCTCCTTTGCATCTAGATCTATTTTTGTTATGAGATTTGGGGGTTTTATGATTGTTTGAGACCCAATTCGAGTTTGGGGCTTAGATATGTTGTTTCCGCTTCAGATCTAGTGTTAGGATGGTCCAGTATGTCGTAAAGCATCAGAAGATGAGTAGTTGGTGAAGCCCTTTTGTCCTTAAACCTAGCCCTAGAGTGTTTTGAGCCTAGATCACTTTAGTTATACTTAAAGTTTGCAACTTTACGTGCGGATTGAGCTTTGGAAGTATGGATCTATGATTTGGAGCCCCTGCATGGCTTGAAAAGCCACTGTATGGATTAAGAACTGGAGCGACTCGGCGAGTCACATGGGTGGAGTCGGCGAGTTGGTTGAAATTCAGCAGGAACTCGGCGAGTTGGAAGAACAACTTGGCGAGTCTGTTGAAGATTGCCTTGGACTCGGTGAGTCTGTTCTTGGACTCGGCGAGTCAAGTCGTGAAACCCCAAACCCTTCGAGTTAAGACTCAGATCAGTGTGTTGAGTGGGGACTCGGTGAGTTGGACAAGATAGGACTCGGCGAGTCATGGACTGACTCGGCGAGTCGAGTCGCGAATGGAAGGACTCTGAGCATATGAAGCAGACTCGGCGAGTAGGGTTGACCTGGAAGGTTTACTTTGACTAGGACTTTGACGTTGACCAGAGTTGACTTAGTTGACTTTCGGGGGACAGTTAGACTAAGTGTTGCATTGATATTGGTAGCTCGGGGAGCTAGTGGAGCAGGAGTTCAAGGAGTTACCAGGCAGCAGCTAGAGGGGTTATCAGCAAGTTCAGCAAGTGCAGGTGAGTTTCCCTTTGTGTGAATGGGTCTAAGGCCACAATGTCGACCCATGTAGTTATGAATAGAAGACCCGGGGGTTAGCCCTAGGCACAGTATGCTAGTATGATATTTAGGATGAGGTCCAATGATAGCGGGCGGGTGCCTAAGGAATGGTTTATATGATAGTTTATACTTGTTGTCTGTGTGATACATGTATGTTCTTGGTAGGGAGGTTAGCGTGGGCGAGGTCCCGTACCTCAACAATAGCAGAGTGTGGATGGTGTTCCATATCTCATTAGCAGCAGAACAGGGGTGAGGCCCAAGTTAGGGAAAGAGTGAGTGTGGGTTGGGCTCGTATCTCACTACCAGTAGGAGTGTGGACGGGGTTCCATGACTCACCAGTTGCAGGATATGGGCGAGGCCTTTAGAACAGGATTCGGTAGTGTATGTTTAGTGTGTATATTTTGCGATATGCTTATGTGTTAGTATTTGTTGGCGGGTGAGGCCTAAGTGAAATAGATCTGTATCCGAGTGGGGCTCAAAGTCAAGCGAGGCTTGGAACGGCGGGGCCGTTGTAGCGGGCGAGGCCCAGTATAGCTGATGTGGCCCAGTATGTGCAGTATGTGGTTATGTATGGTATGTGGTAGGTTGGGGAACTCACTAAGCTTCATGCTTACGGTTTTCAGTATTGGTTTCAGGTACTTCTGGTAGCGGAGGGAAGAGCTCGGGGTGATCGCATGGCACACACCATTGATTAGACAGTTTGGGAATGTTTTACTCTGATAACAACATGTGTTTTGGAAATTAATACTCTGATTATGTATTGGATTGATGATTTTGCTTTAAGTAATGTTTTATTAAAAGAAATTTTTAGTCTTGATTTTGGGACGTTACAACACATATACTTAGTACGTTAAATCGATACTTGTATAAAATCGTGCATTTGAAAGAGATTATGTACCCCCTTCAAATGAACACCAATATATAAACACATAACACGTATTTCATAGTAAGTACTTCGTATTTATGTATTAGAAGAAAGTAACTACACACTCAGTTGATCAGAAGACGATCAGACAGCACTACGGCTTGTAATGGTAGTATTCTTCGGTGAAACCGGGATCACTTCACACACCGGTCTTCTCGCGGGCAAGGCTTCGGCTCGGAAAGTCTTTTCTTCTCAGGATATTTGGGCTTCGGGACTTGCTTCGGGTCTCGGGATGAACACCGGGGCTTCGGGGGATTAAGATAGGGCTCAGAGAGAGTATCGAGAGTGGGAGAGTAAGAGATGAGCAACCAAAATCGACTCACCCCTGATTTCTATTTATAGGCTGAGATTTCAATGTTCACGTCGTGAGTTTTAAGGCTCATGTGGTGGGGCTTGATCGTCACTGCATGCGTCATCACAAGTGGGGTCTGACAGAGTCCAGGTGACGTTTTTCTAAGTTCACGTAGTGAACACAGTGTTCACGTCGTGAGTTCTGACAAAGGATCAGATTTCGTGCCCCGAACATCAGAATTCATATCTTTCGCATACTAGCTCCATTTTCGACATTCTTTATATGCACGCATAGGTAAGAATATGCTCTACAACTCTCGTTTAGACTCCATCGACTAATTTTAACTTTATTTTTATTAAATTTTTATTATATTATTTTTTAGTAGGTCGGGACAGGAAAACTCCGTTAGAAATTCATAACTTCTTCATCTGACGTCCGGTTTCGCCTATCTTTTTATCGTTTCACTACTATCAATGAGATCTTCGATTCTCATTTAGATTGTTTCGGCTAAAAATCACTCGATCTCAAATCGAGGATTCAGGCTGCATACTGCTAAGTCAAAACTTCGGAAAAATCATAACTTCCTTATACGAAGTCAGATTTGGGCGTTCTTTTTATGCACGTTCTCGATTTAACAAACTCTACAACATTCTTTTAGATCACTAAGGCTATATAACTCTCTATCTTAATTTCATATTTTACGTCATTCGGCGTCGTGCCGGTTCTGTCGTGAAACTTCGACAGATCATAACTTCTTCGTTATAACTCGGATTTCGGCGTTCTTTTTATCACCGGAATCCTTGTTTCGACCACTACAAATTTATGTAAAGATATCGGGCTTATATCACACTTTAATTTTGACGCTTATTTTTATCCTTTATTAATTATATCTTTATAATTAAGTAATAAGCACACAAATACACATAATTCACATAATACTCAAATATGCATCATTAAAACTTCAAAAAGAGTTACAAGGGTTAACCTAGACTATTACATCAACGAAAATGCCTAGCCTAGAAACGCGGGTGTTACAATTCTCTCCTCCTTAGGATGATTCCGTCCCCGGAATCACACATCAACAAACAAATGCGGATAGCAACTCAACATGTCACTCTCCGTTTCCTAGGTGAGATTTGGCCCATTCGAATGTTTCTAATGGACAAACACTAATTCGACCATCTTGCATCGCAATTTCTTAGTCTTTCGGTCAACGATTGCCTCAGGTTCTTCAATTAACCTTTTGTTTTCATCAATTCTCAATTCAGAAATTGGAATTATGTCAGAAACGTCTCCCGTGAGCTTCCTCAAATAACACACATGAAAAGTGTTATGAATTCCATTCAGTTCTTCGGGTAATTCAAGCTTGTAAGCTTGGTTCCCAACCCTATGAAGAACTTTAAACGGTGCAATAAACCTTGGACTCAACTTTCCCCTTTTACCAAATCTTATAAGTCCCTTCCACGGCGAGACTTTAAGCAAAACCGAATCTCCAACTTCAAAAGTCATCGACCTTCGCTTCTTGTCAGAATAGCTATTTTGACGATCTTGAGATACTAACAATCTTTCCCTGATCACTTTCAACTTCTCAGCAGTCTAATGGACCATCTCGGATCCCATTAACTGCTTTTCTCCAGCCTCAAGCCAACAACACGGCGTACGACACTTTTGTCCGTACAAAGCTTGATAAGGTGCCATTTTATGCTCGAGTGGAAACTATTATTGTCAGAAAATGCTACCAAAGGTAAATGTTCATCCCAGTTACCTTGGAATTCCAGGGTACATGCTCTCAGCATATCTTCAAGTGTTTGTAGTGTTCTTTCGCTCTGACCATCAGTCTGTGGATGGTAAGTTGTACTTAAACACAACTTGGTACCCATTTCCTTTTGTAGACTTTTCCAAAACCTTGAGGTGAAACGGCTGTCACGATCCGATACAATTGTTAACGGAACACCGTAAAGCCTTACAATCTCCTTCACATATCAATTGGCAAGCTTTTCCATAGACCACTTCTCATTGGTTGTTATGAAATGTGCACTCTTACTGAATCGATCAACGATCACCCAAATCATGTCGTGACCACTTTTCGTTCTGGGCAGTTTAGTGACAAAATCCATAGCAATGTCTTCCCAATTACCCATAGGCACAGGTAAAGGTTCTAAACTCCCATATGGTTTCTGATGTTGTGTCCTGACTCTCGCACAAGTCACACACTCGGCCACATACTTTGCAACATAAAGCTTCATCGTTGGCCACCAGTAGTAAGGTTTCAGGTCCCTATACATTTTAGAACTACAAGGATGAATTAAGTACATGGTTTTGTGAGCTTCTTCCATCAGAAGATCTCTTATTCATCCTGACTTAGGCACCCAAATTCTATCTTGGAATACCTTTAGTCCATGATTGTTTGTATCAAACACCAACGTTTTGCCCAAACGTTCTCCCTTTCAGTCATTCTTCTCAGAAGCTTCCTCTTGAGCTTTATTTATACTTTCCACAATAATCGAGACAACTTCAATTCTCAACGCTCTTGGGCTCTTTCTTTCAAAATTGACTTTCCGACTGAAAGCATCAGCTACAACATTAGCCTTACCGGGGTGGTAAAGTATCTCACAGTCGTAGTCCTTGAGTAACTCCATCCACCGTCGTTGCCTCATATTCAATTCATTCTGATTAAAGAGATATTGGAGACTCTTATGATCTATGAAAATTTTGCACTTCGTGCCATAGAGGTAATGCCTCCATATTTTCAGAGCAAAAACTACCGCTGCCAACCCAAAATCATGAGTGGGTAGTTCTTTTCATGCTCCTTCAGTTTTCGAGATGCATATGCTATCACCTTTTCTCTTTGGGTCAAAACACAACCCAACCCACCACCACACGCGTCGCTATAAACAGCTAAGTCTACAACTCCATCGGGTAGAGAAAGAATCGGTGCCTCGCATAGCTTTTTCTTTAGTTTCCTGAATGCTTCTTTATGCTTATCTCTCCAAGCATAAGTAGCTCCTTTGTGGGTTAAAGTTGTTAATTGAGTGGCAATCAAAGAAAAGCATTGGATAAACCTTCAGTAATATCCGGCTAATCCTAAAAAGCTTCGGATCTCCGTGGGACTTTTCGGTTGTTCCCACTTCATCATAGCTTCAATCTTTGTTGGATCAACCATTATCCCTTCCTGGTTGACCACGTGACCCAAGAATTGGACTTCTCGAATCCAAAAATCACATTTGGAGAACTTTTCATACACCTTCTCCTTTGTCAAAACTTCTAACACTTCTCGCAAGTGTCTGCCATGCTCCTCTTGGCTTTTCGAATAAATCAGAATGTCATCTATGAACACTATCACATATTTATCAAGGAATGGATTACAAACCCGATTCATTAAATCCATGAATGCTGTTGGAGCATTGGTTAGTCCAAACGACATAACCAAGAACTCGTAGTGTCCATATCTAGTTCTGAATGCACTCGTCTCAATATCTTGTTCTCTTACCTTCAACTGATGATACCCTGACCTTAGATCGATCTTCAAGAAATAGCTCGAACCTTGCAATTGATCAAACAGGTCATCAATCCATGGCAATGGGTATCTATTCTTTATCGTTGCTTTATTCAGCTCTCTATAATCAATGCACATTCTCATGCTCCCATCTTTCTTCTTTAAGAATAACACCGGAGCTCCCCAGGGCGATGAACTAGGTCTAATGAAACCTTTGTCCAATAACTCCTGAAGTTGCATCATCAGCTCCTTCATCTCCGTTGGTTGTAATCGATACGGTTCTTTTGCTATTGGCGTGGTTCTTGGTAACAAGTCTACTCTGAACTCCACTTGTCTATCAGGTGGTAATCCATGTAGATCTTCGAGAAATACTTTTGGATAATCACACACAACTGGAATATTCTACATCACCTTCTTTTCCTTCTTAGCATCGATCACGAATGCTAAATATGATGTACATCCCTTGGTCAAACACTTTCTGTCTTTCATTAGGGAGATGATTCCAGAATTTAGTCTACATTTGTCCCCATACACCATAAACGACTCTTTCCCTGGCGGGTTTACTTTTACTATCTTCTTTCTACACAATATTTCGGCATCATTGGCGCTAAGCCAATCCATTCCCAACACGATATCGAAACTGTTAAATTTGATAGGCAATAATTCCTCGTGAAACTTATTCCCATTCAAGTCAATTAAGATGTTTTTCATACGATGGCTAATAGGTACACACTTGCCACTAGCAACTTCGACTAATAAAGCATTATCTAGTCTATCAACAGGCAAAGCTAGTTTTCTACCAAATTCATGCGAAATAAAAGAGTAGTTGTCTCCAGAATCAAACAAAATTTGAGCAGGTAATTCGTTTACGAGAAAGGTACCTGAAGCGACATCAGCTTCATCCTTCGTAGCCTAAAGTGTCATCTGGAAGGCTCTTGCTTTTGGCTTTGGTGGAATGTTGGGCTTAGCTGCCTCCTTCTTCTTCGGACAGTCTTTCAAAATGTGCCCCTCTTTATTACAACCAAAACGCATCATTTTGTTGGACGGACACTCATTGGCAAAATGCCCAATTTTTCCACACTTGTAGCAGGTTACATCCTCACTAGATTTTCCAAAGTGCTTTTTCTTTCACTTCTCACACCATTTCGCTTCGCCTCCTTTGCTTCCAAACTTTTTCGAAGTAGACTTTGAAAATTTACTTTTCTTACTGGAACCTAAAGTTCCTTCAAATTTTCTCTCTTCGCCAACTTCAACCTTGTCGGCGATTTTCCCTTGATCATGTCCTCAACAGACTTGGCAGCCCAGATAGCTGCCTCTAGAGTAGGTGTCTGACAAACTGGCACTGCATACTCCCATGGGAGTCCTTTTGTGTATCGGTTAACCTTTGACAGCTCATCTGGCATGATGCGCAAAGCAAACTCCATCTTGTCTATGAAAGCATTTGTGTATTTATCAACTGGCATGTTGCCCTGTGTCAATGTCAGAAACTTATTCTCCAACTCCAATAGATTTTGGGCCGAACAGAACTTGCGCTTGAACTGCACCAAGAACTCTGCCCATGTCAGTTGTAGTGGCTCATTAAGGCTTAGGGTCTTTCCCAGAGTGTTCCACCAACAAACAGCTCCACCCCTGAACTGACGTACAACGAACGTAGTTTGCAACATGCCTCTACAACCACACGTCATGAAGGCTTGCTCCATTTTTGATATCCAATCCATGACCCTGATCGGATCCTCCTTTCTAGTGAAGGTCGATGGTTTACAAGTCAGAAAGTCCTTATACTTGCATCCCATTCCATCATTCCTTCCATCCCGGTTGTTTTGCCTAACTATCGGTGGGTTAGGTTGACCAACATATCCACTGAAGTTTCTACCATCTGAGTTCCCTTCATTTAATTCGGGCTCTTCCACTTGAGTTGACAGTTCTTCACGATTATGTTGAAGCAACTGCCTAGTCTCCTCCATTTGACGATCCAACATTGTTTGAATCATCATTTGTACACCAGCCATTGTTATTGGCTCAGGTGCTGCAGCTACAACAGGTATTTGTTCAATCACTGGTTGTTGATTCATGTTTTCATCAGCATTTCCAACTCCACTTCTTGATCTCACCATTTTTGATCTATACATCGAATAAGGTGAAATTAGATCCTTATTCACGATAGATATTCAAATTATCCTTATCACTCCGAAACGTTTACATGCTAGTTCTAATATCATAGACGTACGCTTAGAATCCTACACACATAAGGTTTTCAGATCCGGTAGGCAACAGACCAAAGATCCGAACAAATAATATCATATATGACAAACATATAACATTTAGCACATAAACACATTTTAGGAAATTTTCCTAAAATAAACTAGTGCTCGTGTCTAAAATATAACAGACACACATCTCACAATTTCACTTAGCATTCTAAGTTTATGTCTAGAAATCCTACAAATTCTTAGTTCGCTTAAACTAATGCTCTGATACCAACTGTGACATCTCCAAAATCATGGCCAGAAAAGACCGGTTTAATTTATGCTTTTAAAATAATTTTAGAGTAATCCTTTGATTAAAAGAGTTGCGGAATTTGTTCCCAAAACAAAATATGATAAAATAAGATTTACCAAAGCATTTCTTAAAGAAATGTATTTTTCATTATATTACAATACTCGGGATTTCATGTTCCGATAAACAGACCAAAAACATAAACATTTTAATACAGACCTTAGAACAGTTATTTACAACAACATGTCTATAATCCAAAAATAACTTGACAAGTCATCCAACTTATGCTCTGGTGCCATTACCTGTAATACAAAGAAACTGAGTGGGTCAGGCTTGGGAGCCTGGTGAGCATATAGGGTTTTCAACCCACAATAAATAATTATATTTAATTTCACCAACAGACAAAAACCCAAGTACCCATTCCCGTTATTCTCACTTTACGTCCCTAAGACAACTAACATAAGGGACCTAGCCTAAGAATATTTCATCGGCGGCGACAACACATGCTTCGGGGGTTCCTCAGCAATATAAGTCAAATAAGGCAACCGTGAGGAGGATGGAGTACAGCGAATGAACACCCAAGTTCATTAACACCTACAGGTGGTGAGCCTGCTAGCGTTCCACAAGACTATCTAGAAAAGTCTGTGGTCGTCATCCAAACTCCACTAGATGACTAAATCAAAAACATCGAGGCCTCTCATCTTTTTATCACAAGACAACTATCTACCCATGTTCTACCAAACATTTTAGTAGATAAATTATATGTTTTTATACATAGTTTAAAACCTGTATAGTATGTTCATTCAAAACACATTCCAGATAAAATATGAGGCACATAAACATAACACGTATTTCATAGAGAATAAATCATATCTATGAGATTAGAAGATAACATCGATACACTCACATAAAACATATACTTAGTACGTTAAATCGATACTTGTATAAAATCGTGCATTTGAAAGAGATTATGTACCCCCTTCAAATGAACACCAACATATAAACACGTAACATGTATTTCATAGTAAATACTTCGTATTTGAGTATTAGAAGAAAGTAAATACACACTCACTTGATCAGAAGATGATCAGAAAGCACTACGGCTTGTAATGGTAGTATTCTTCAGTGAAACCGGGATCACTTCACACACCGGGCTTCTCGCGGGCAAGGCTTCAGCTCGGAAAGTCTTTTCTTCTCGGGATGTTTGGGCTTCAGGACTTGCTTCGGGTCTCGGGATGAACACCGAGGCTTCGGGGGATTAAGATAGGGCTTAGAGAGAGTATCGAGAGTGGGAGAGTAAGTGATGAGCAACCAAAATCGACTGACCCCTGATTTCTATTTATAGGCTGAGATTTCAGGGTTCACGTCATGAGTTTTAAGGCTCATGTCGTGGGGCTTGATCGTCACTGCATGCGTCATCACAAGTGGGTTCTGACAGAGTCCAGGTGACGTTTTTCTAAGTTCACATCATGAACACAGTGTTCACGTTGTGAGTTCTGAAAAAGGATCGGATTTCGTGCCCCGAACTTCAGAATTCATATCTTTCGCATACGAGCTCCATTTTCGACATTCTTTATATGTAGGCGTAGGTAAGAATATGCTCTACAACTCTGGTTTAGACTCCGTCGGCTAATTTTAACTTTATTTTTATTATATTATTTTTTTAGTAGGCCGGGACAGGAAAACTCCGTTAGAAATTCATAACTTCTTCATCGACGTCCGTTTTCGCCTATCTTTTTATCGTTTCACTACTATCGATGAGATATTCGATTCCCATTTAGATTGTTTCAGCTAAAAATCACTCGATCTCAAATCGAGGATTCGGGTTGCATAATGCTATGTCGAAACTTCAAAAAAATCATAACTTCCTCATACGAAGTCATATTTGGGCGTTCTTTTTATGCACGCTCTCGGTTTAACGAACTCTACAACTTTCGTTTAGATCACTAAGGCTAGATAACTCTCTATCTTAATTTCATATTTTACGTCATTCGGCATCGTGCTAGTTCTGTCGCGAAACATCGACAGATCATAACTTCTTCGTTATAACTCGGTTTTCAGCGTTATTTATATCTCCAGAATCCTTGTTTCAACCAGTACAACTTTATGTAAAGATATTGGGCTTATCTCACACTTTAATATTGACGCTTATTTTTATCCTTTATTAATTATATCTTTATAATTAAGTAAAAAGCAAACAAATACACATAATTCACATAATAGTCAAATATTTCACCATTAATACTTCAAAAAGAGTTACAAGGGTTAACATAGACTATTACATCAAAGATAATGCCTAGCCTGGAAATGCGGCCATTACAGTTTATAGGGTTTCATGTACACCATAGGAGTATTAGATTGCTCAAAACCCTTCACATACCCCCAAAACAATATAGTGAGTGAAGTGTGGCTTATCATGGAACGAACCATGTCTAGCAAGGTTCGATTACGCCACTTAGCTACACCATTAAGTTATGGTGTCCCAAGAGCTATCAACGATGAAATTATTCCACATTCCTTTAGATAGTCGTTGGATTCAATACTAAGATATTCCCCACATCTATCAAATCAAAGCATCTTTATCTTTTCCCAATTGATTCTTCACTTCATGCTTAAGGTCTTTGAAATTTTCAAAAGTTTCTGATTTATGCTTGATTAAATAGATATACCTATATTTACTATAATCATTAGTAACATCACATAGTAGCGATTGGCATCCCCTATGGTAGGTTTGAAAGGACCATACACATCTGTATGGTTGAGGTCTAACAAATCTTCACCTATTTCACAAGTTCCTATGAAAGGCGACTTACTAATGTTGCCAAACAATCAAGATTCATATTCATCATATGTTTTTAGGTCAAACGACTCCATCACTTTATCCTTTTGGAGTTGGGTGATTTGTTTCTTGTTGATGTGTCCAAGACGAAAATTCCATAAGCAAGCCTTGTCTAAATAATTAGAAGAATCAATACTAAAAAGTGAATTGCCTAGTTCATTCACACACACAACAGTTTCATACACACCATTACAAGGATAAGCTTTGAAAATAAATGCACCATTTTTATAATTTGAAATTGCACCATCATTATTATCAAAACTATAATGATAACCTTGTCTAAATAAAGCATGAAATGAAATTATGCTCCTTGTCAATTCTGACGAGTAACATCAATTGCTTAAATAACACCCAACACTTTTATCAAATATAAGCTTATAAATTTGAATTCGGGTAACAACTGACTTTCTCCTATTCCCCATGGTTAGATTTAGCTTCCCATGCTTGACCTCTTCACTTTCCTTTAGACTCTGCATATCAGAACAAATGTGGAAGCCAGATCCCTTATAAGGACCCAAGAATTTGAAACACAAGTGTTATTGATTTTGATAGAGTACATACCAAATGAAGATCTAGACACCTTGCCCTTAGCCCCTCTCACTTCTTATGGTCACTTGGGGCAACGTCTCTTCCAATGACCTTTCTGGACATAAAAAAAAGCACACGACTTCTTTTAGGTCACCGAAAGGTGGAGCATCAAAGTTGACCTTCCCCTTTAATCCAGTATATTCTCCAGTGTGGGCTTTCCCTTTCCACTTGGGTTGGGAATGGGCCTTTCTCTTCTTGTTTTTGCCTTGTTAAATTGCCATAACTGAGGCAGTTGCAACACTGTTGGAATGAGACTTCTTCATTCATGCTTTAATTGTTTGCAATATATTGTGAAGCTCAATCAATGTGGTCTCATTATTTTTCAAATGATAGGTCAAGATGAATTGATCATAACTACTGGGTAAGGAATTGAGCAACATGTCAATGGAAAGCTCCTTGTAAAACTTCACATTGACCTTTCCCAATCTTTCAGCGTGTCTCTTCATTTACGACACATGAGCACACATAGATTCCATATCTTTCAATTTGCACGCCATAAGGGAGTTGGTAAATTCATAACACTCTAGCTTTCTTGATGAACATCTTAGAAAGAGTCACATTCATTTCATAGGTACAATAGTCCTCATCGGTGTTTTGGAGCTCAGGTTCCATGGTTGCAATCATAATGCAAGCGATATTGGCAACGTCATTACTGTGATGGTTATATCCAACGAATTCCTCATGAGTTGCGAATTCTTTATCGATTTATAGGACTGGAGAGTCGAGAACATACATTATGTTCTCAGATCTCAACTTCATCTTCAAATTATGCAACCAGTCCATGTAGTTTATACCAATAAGCTTGTCTTTTGAGAGGACTGATAATAGAGTAAAGTTATGAGATGATGGAGGATGAAGAGGAGGAAGATCACCATTTCCATACATCTGAAGCAGGAGATAAGATTTTAGTTGGTTGATTTAATCCTTATTATTTTAACCCAAATTAATATTCAAAACTAAGATCCATAAATACAATTCGTTATTAAGAAAAATGATGTTGTAATCTAATTGCAAATTTATTTTATATACGTAAAGAATTTTACCAATTTAAATCTATTATGAAATTCCTAGATCTTTTGAAATACATTGAACTATTCAATGGATGTTTAATATCAGATTTTTCTCTTCGATTTTTGATTGTGATTTCAAGGATCACAAACAAGATGTGAATAACCATGCAAACTCGCATGACATGCTCGATGACGTTTACGATCTCACATTGACATGACTGTTACACACGCTCCATCACAAACCACACATTTGTGTATGTGTCATCATTTCACATTTGTAGCCCCTCATTAGTGTGTCGGTTAACCATGCATGCTCTACTAATGACTTGCAAATAAATGATGTGTGTTATCATGGATTAGCACACAATTTCACATTTTTCCTAAAGTAAATAGAGTGACATTTTTTCGAAGGTTCTAGTACTTTATATAGTATACTTTTAATGTGATTAGTGTCCTATCAAACCCGTTTGGCTAACGACCCTCCACCATACAAATAAGCAGTAGGTGAAAAAGACAATCATTCAACGGTCATCTATACGTCATTTCCTTATACCTCTCTTATAGTGTGACTTCGTGAATGACGCCTAGTATTGATTTGAATGACTTTTTAGTCATATATATAGTAATATACTATTATACATACATATACGGTGTATTTTAAAGCTTTTTAAATTACATGGTTCAAATCATATCAATCTAATTAATCTTTAACTAATTAATAATTAAACTAAACAAGGTTTAAGAATTATCTTTAAATAAGCCTTTAATTAATTAATATCAATCTTATTAAAAGGATTATTATATTTCTTCATAAATGGAGAATTACCCTTTTTAAAAAACTTCATTTTATTCAAATTAGCATTTCTAATTATCTAGTCAGAATATTTAAATTTTAGACATTTAAAATAATATTGATTAACTAATAATTATACTATCTTTTGAATAAGGAAAGAAAATCCAGAAATCAAATTTTAGGCAGTCGTCGCATGTGGTAGAAGGCTGCCTATGTCGTGGCCATATTTGATTTCGATTTTTATTATTTTTCTGGTTTCATTTTTTATGCACTAGTAATTAAAAAGGCATAACTCTGATACCACTATTGAGTTTTTAGGTTAAAATAACATTTTACATGCAAAATTTTACTTAACACTTAAGGGTGCAAGCAACCTAAATGGATTTATGGTTTTTCACAGTTACTAACAACCTACTTACGAAAAAAAACCATTGCCATAATCGAAATCATGGATAGATTAGATACATTTGTGCTAATTCGAATTAAGCTAATCAAGTGCTTGAAGTCTCCATGAAAAACTTCGCTCCAAAAGTATGGTAGCCTCTAATGTGTCACACCGAAAACGTGACGCAGCCTTAAGATTAAATACGACAGAGGGGAGAAGTGAGAAATTCAGATTTCTCATTGTGGAGGAGTGTATGCCGAAAATACAAGGGGTTGTGTCCCTTTATATAGCTGCCAGATAATCCTAGAAACCCTAGAGCTGAATTTAAAATAACAATATTTTAATCCAGTAATAATATAGTTTCCGTTATCATTTGCATGCTTCCAAAAACCCTAGATAGGGAACCAAAACCGTCCCCCTCTTAGGTAGGTTTTAGATTCTCTCTATTGTTCAATTATTGAACAAATACAACTCATCTCTTATACCGTTAATTAAGTCTAATTAAACTAGAACTAATTCCAAATTAATTTTGATTAATTATGAATCAATTATTACTGTTTCTAATTAATATAATCATATAATATATTAAAATATATCCAACATACAAAATGGCGACTGCGGGAGATGAATGGACGCAGGTTCCAGACGGAGGAGAAAACCACCGAAATCCCCCTTGGTCACTACTACGTTTGTTTCTAATCTACCGCTGAATGCTAACAAAGGCGAGCTATGGAGATTATTTGGGAACTTTGGTGAATTGTCGGATGTATACATCGCCCAAAAGAAAGATGCCAACAGGAGAAACTTTGCTTTCATTCGATTTAAGAATGTGAGAAATTGGAGGATTCTTGAAGCGGCCCTTCAGAACTTATCATTTGCAGGCAAAAATCTGCAGGTGAACGTCGCAAAATTTGAGCGGAAGCAAAAAAAGAGAGTACAAGATTTTCAATATAGAAGAGAACCGATAAATACCAAGGCCACTGCAGGTATAATGAATTGACATATATGGGGGAAGCGATCAGTATGGAGCATCTACACAGCCTAAATCCTGGTATTTTAATGGGTGATGATGAAGCTTTCTCTATGAAATACGCTGGCGGCCTCAAGGTATGTCTCAGTTTCAGATCAGTTGATGATGTTAATGCATTCTTAAGGGTCAAAGACGACTGGTTATTGAAGTTCTCTAGAGCAAACCAATATCATAATCATTTTGATCGGGTGACATGGGTGAAAATTTATGGTATGCCTTTAAAACTATGGGATAGGAGGAATTTTGATTACATAGCTGGAAAATTTGGTAGAGTCTTAGTACTATTCGAAGCTTCTCCTAAAGCAAGAGACTTATCACATGGGAGAGTATGTATTCGTACGAAATCCCGTAAAAGAATTGATGATGAGGTAATTATCGAATGTGATGGGCATCTCCTGAATGTGAGTGTCTTGGAATACGAAGAAGAATGGCTCCCTCAAAATTCATCTGAGTTCGAGATGATTGAGGAAGATGACGACCAGGTCAATTTCAATGGTGATGATGACGATTCCGTAGGAGTCTCTGACACTGTCATGATTGAAGACGAAGTAGATGATATTAAAGACGGAGAAATTGTCGGGGATGATACAGAAAAGGTGGAGGATTCTTTCCAGGGGATAGCCGACGGTGACGAAATTGCCGACCAGATGGGGGAGATTGGAGGAGTCGGTACGGCTCCCATGCAGCCGGTTATTAATGAGTTGCCCAAAAAAAAATAGTTCAGAGCCTGGGGAATCTCAACTGCCTCTAGGTAATTCCCCATCGGTGGTGAATAGTGGGAATTCCAAAACAGATAATCTGAATTCTTCAGATAATAATTCATTCGGAGAATTAAAAAATATGATACCCAATGGTTGTTTTGGGCCATTTAACTCCAAGTGGGTTTGTCCATCAAATGATGGGCCAGAGGTTGACGGAACTATTGGCCTGGATCTTGGAAAGCTTAATGAAGCAGGCCATTTAGATACCTTGGGGCCAGACCTTGATTTCATTGGATCCTACTCTAAACGTCGGAAAATTAGAAACATTGATCTAGGAGACAGAAATTTCCCCCCACCCCCAAATTTCGAGTCAGGAGCTCCTCATATGGATACCCAAATAATTAATTTAAACAATTCCCCTTCAAATCTAGCTTCAAATAATGTTCATCTTGACCCGACAATAATTTCTACCCCTGAGATTGTGCGCACAGCAAGGATTGGGCGTTCGATTGGGTTTGATATCAATGAGGAAAACGCAATCCTCATTGAAGCTATGGATGAGACTGGTGCTAGTAATCATACTCGATGAATATAGTTTCCTTAAACATCCGTGGTCTTGGTGAAACTCGTAAGAGGGATTGGGTGCAATCACTTCGTCGTCTTCATAAAGCCTCTTTTTTTGGTCTACAGAAAACCCATCTAGACGGGTCTCTTAATCGTGAGATGATTAGAGAATGTTGGGATGATTACAATTTTGAATTTGCATATGAAAATGCATCTGGGAGATCTAGTGGGCTGGTATCTATTTGGGACAGGAATTACTTCACTTCTTCTGAGGTAATTAAATATCGTTCCTTTTTTATTGTTATTGGTATCTGTTCAGCCTTCTCTTGCATGGTGGCATTTGTAAATGTCTATGGTCCCCAATCCCCTTCTGAGAAGCACAAGCTATGGGAGGAGTTGCTTCTCATCAAAAATTCTCGCACAACATGCTGGATAGTCTTTGGTGATTTTAATGTGGTGAGAAGACAGGAGGAGCGTATTAATTCCATGTTTTGTCAATCTAGTGCTAATTATTTCAACAAATTCATTGAATTAGCGGGATTTCATGAGCCAAAAATGGGAGGGGTTTCGATTTACTTATTTTCAAAAGGTTGGAGCGAAACTTAGCAAACTAGATCGCTTTCTTGTTTGTTCGGAGTTCTCCAAGTTGTTCCCTCATGTATCAGTCACGGCTCTTCCAAGAGATAAATCCGATCATTGTCCCATTCTACTTTCTCAATCCAGAGCAAACTTCGGTCCCCTGCCATTCAAGTTATTCAATTCATGGCTGACCGGACAAGGGTTCAATGAAGTGGTTAGTAAGGCCTGTCGTGAATTCATTGGTTTTCGCCCCCCCCCCCCCCCCCCCCCGTTTCGAAGCTATTGAATAAATCGAAAGCAATCAAAAAGGCGATTCGTGAATGGCTTTCTTTGGAGTTTTCTAAGGAAACGGTAGAACTTATAAAACTCAAGGAGGCACGTATTGATATTGATAAAAGGTTTGACTGTGGTTATTTTAACGATGTCGATTTGGATGAAAGAACCAGAATTTCAGGAAGAATAGAAGAGCTTGAATGGCTCGCAATCATTGATTTGAAGCAAAAAGCCCGGATTAAATGGACGATTGACGGGGATGAAAATTCTTGTTTTTTCCATGGCTATGTATCCAACCGATCGAGGAGGAATCACATGCATGGCATTCTAATTAACGGTGATTGGACGAGTGATCCGGTGGCCATGAAAGCAGAGGCGGCATGATTTATTGCTGAAAAATTCAGCGAAAGATGGGCACAGAGACCAAAATTTCACAACAGTAAATTCAAAATGATCTCTGATGCCAGCCGTAGATTTTTGGAGGAGAATTTCTCTTATGAAGAGATTAAAAATGCTATTTGGAGTTGTGGTAACGAGAAAGCCCCAGGGCCTGATGGCTTCACATTTAAATTCTTCAAACGCTTTTGATCGATTCTAAAGGATGATAGTGTTGGTTGTGTTAGATATCTTGAGGCATTCGGGTCTTTATCAAGGGGCTGCAATTCCTCCTTCATCACACTAGTTGCCAAAACAAAGGACCCTCTTATTCTTAATGACTATAGACCCATTAGTCTCATAGGGTCTATCTACAAGATCATCTCCAAGTTACTTGCCTCCAGGTTAAAATCAGTGATCAGTGGATGCATTGATGAGGTCCAAATAGCGTTTGTGGCTAATAGATACTTGTTGGAGGGCCCGCTCATAGTCAATGAAATTTGCTCCTGGGGGAAGGCGAAAAAGAAAAAAATACTCATCTTCAAAGCATACTTTAATAAGGCCTTTGACTCATTAAATTGGGGTTACTTGGATTCTATGATGTCACAAATGAATTTTGGAAGTAAATGGAGATTATGGATAAGAGGGTGTTTGGCATCAGCAAGGGCATCAGTGATTGTAAATGGTAGTCCGACAATTCCCACTTCAAAAAGGTGTTCGTCAATGAGACCCGCTCTCTCCATTCCTCTTCATCATGGCAATGGAGGGTTTAAATATTGCTATGAAAGAAGCTGTGGAAAAGGGCATTTTCAAGGGTATTTATATTCCAAATGTTGGTCCTCCGTTGTCACATTTATTCTATGCGGATGATGCGATTTTCTTGGGTGAATGGTCAAAGCATAATATCGATAACCTTGGTCGTATCCTTAGATGTTTTTACGTTTCATCTGGACTTCAAGTGAATTTTAAAAAATCAAAAGTTGTTGGCATTGGTGTGATCAATCGAGAGGTTGAACGATGGGCTGCCCCGCTAGGGTGTGAACCAACCTCCCTCCCCTTTTCGTATCTTGGGGTTCTGGTTGGGGCTAATATGAACTTAATAAAAAATTGGAAGCCAATTGTGGATAAGTTCAAATCAAAATTATCGATATGGAAAGCAAAAAATTTAAGCTTTGGTGGTAGAATAACGCTTGCTAAAGTCGTCTTAGGTAATCTTCCCAATTATTATTTATCGATCTTCGCTGCCCCAACAGGTATACTAGAAATTTTGGAAAGGATTCGGAGGAACTTTATTTGGGGGGCAGAAGGTGAGTCCAAAAAAAATCAATTGGGTGGCATGGGAGAGAGTAATAGCACCACGTGAAGTTGGGGGTCTCGGTATTGGTTCCATAAAAGCTCTTAACATTTCTTTATTACCTAAATGGTGGTGGAAACTCAAAACGTCTCCTAATTCATTATGGTCTTGCGTTATAAACGGTATTCATTACATGGGGAGGCCGAATGAAAATATTGATGCTTTAAAAAATATCCCTGGAGTTTAGAATAATAGTGTTAAATGCAAAAATGAACTTAGAAAAGTAAACATTCTAGTTCATGATGTTATTAGAAAATCACCAACCGGTGATACCTGGGAATCTGATTTTTGTAAAGAGAAATACTATGTAGCTATGATGAGAACGAGAATAGACAGATCCCCACACCTAATATGCGACGGTGAATTTCCATGGTTTAAGTGGGTGCGAATGAAAGTTCTATGTTTCGCTTGGCGAGCTAGGTTGGGTCGAATCCTAACTTTGTTGGCCCTTAGCCGTAGGAATGTTAAGGTAGACTCCCAATGGTGTAGTGCATGTATCTCGAGGTTAGAAACTTCCGACCATCTCCTAGTGGACTGCCCGTTTGCGGATCATGTATGGAGGAATCTGGAGAAGTAGTGCGGTATTGGGATGATAAACGCCAACTCGGTTCGAGGAATTATTGATGAGGGTGTCAGACTGAAGATGGGTTCCAATCGCAAGAAGAAGGCTCTGTTCTCGATCCTCTATGGTGCTCTGTGGGCTATTTGGCATGCCATGAATGATAGAATCTTCAATGGCGATATTGCTGATCCGATTAAGGTTGTCGATTTGATTAAGTCAATGACATTTCTATGGGTAAAACATAGATATGGCAAGTGTAGTATTAATTGGGGTGATTGGATTGGATCCCCGTTAAACTGTTTGTAATTGAACTCTGTCTTTTGTTTTTCTTTATCCTTCCACTAGCACCTTGCTAGGGTTGGTGTTTTATATAATATATATTTACCGGTTCCAAAAAAAATATATATATATATATAATATATTAAAAAAATCATTTTTCTTTCTTTCTTATAATCAATCCAATCCATTTCCTAGTTATAAGGGAAACTCATAAAGGAATTTACTTTTATTCTTCAATATTATACCAATTTACCTTAGATATCTTAATCAAACAAAAATGCCCAGCTTCCTCCACTACTCCGTTCTAATGATGACAACTAACTACCCCTTTTGTAACGTTCTTTCGTTGACTGCCTATTGTGGAGTTGGTCGGTATAAATGAAATTCTATGGCATCACCTTCATCCACCACCCCACCCCTATCGAACTATGGAACCCAATATGCTTACAACCATTTGGCAAATCCAAATCGAAACCTATGTCCCAAATCAAGCCACCAAATTTGAACAAAATCAAAACCACCAAACTTAACAAAACCAAAATCGAAAACGATACTTGCAAACGTAGTATGTTTTAGCCAAAATTCTAATAGGGTATGTCTAGTCCCGAATCAATGTACCAAATTGAACAAAACCCAAATCGAAACTTGAACCTACAACCCATTTGTGTCTAATCTATTCTTCATGAATATATCACCATGCATTCTGAACAATGAAAAAAAATCGAGAGAGTTAACCCTAAAATGACGATGAAGACCACCACCTACCTCTACCATCACTTTTCCTTTCTCATTCTATTTGTTTTGGGTTGGGTACAAAAACCATAAATTAATTTCATCCAGAAACACATAGAGAAGTCGAAGTCATAATCAAAAGGAACATATCGATGTTTGACAGTGTGATGGTGAAGTTGTAGGTCTTCTTTAATGTTCCTTTTTGTTGTAATTTTTGGATATGTGTTTATGGGATTTTGGTATGGTGCTCTTTAGCGTTCAGTATGTATACATATGTATGTGTGAAAGGTGGGTCAGTGGTGCCCAATGTTTAGTCTTCTATAACTATAAAAATGTTAGGAAGATAAAAACAAAATTAAAAGATAGACTAAAACTATAAAAAATAAAAATCTTATTTTGAACCATTAGTATAATCTTAACTTTTTAGATTGAATACCAAGAAAATTAGAAAACACATAGACAATTTTTATAATAATAATAATAATAATAATAATAATAATAATAATAATAATAATATACAAAAAACATTATAGAAACAAAAATAATAATAAAAAAGAAACTCAATTGAAAAAACAGATTATCAAATAATAGTCTTGACTACCATTACAATGCGAGCAATCAAATATATATCTAATTTTTTTATATGTCTTCTGGTTATTAATTAGATTAAAATAAAGGAAAATCTCTAATAAAATTTTAATATTTTGGGTCGGTTACGGTTTAATTTTATTTTTTTTTAATTGAAAAGTCTCAAATATCTAATTTTATATAATAACTTTTCATTTTCTATTGAAGAAAAAAAAAAGTGAATTGTTACGTTAATTTCGACAAAATATATAATAATCGAGAATTAATTCAAAAACTAAATATTAAGATTAAACGTACGGAAACTTGTCCAAAATAAAGAAATTTTATCAGAGATTTTCCTAAAATAAATATCAAAATTAACAAAAAGAAATAACAGATTTTATATATAATTATTTTATATAAATAAAATATGAATAAAAAGAAATTTTATATATAATTATTTAATCTTCCATTAAATCAATGTAGGGAACCCTTCAAATACGATACCTACCACCTCGCAACCTAGCACCCATCATACCTACCACCTCAAAATAACATGTGAATAGAGAGGTGGAGTTGTACTCATTTAATTTATTAATGAATTAAATGTCGGAAACTAAAACACAATAGACAAAAGAAATAATAACATTTTTAGTCAAAAAGAGGTAAGTTAGGAAAAAACAAAGCTACATAAACAGTTTGAATGAAAAAAAAAATTCATTTTAGGGAGACTTTGTGATGTTATAGGAACAATCAAACCCAAGTGAGCCATCTTTTCAACAGTTCAAATAAAAACATAAAATTGTTAAAATCGTGTTATCGATCATCTATGACTTAATAATTTTTTTAACATTTTAACATTTTTATTAATAAAAAAAATAGTCAAACATATAAAAGCTAATAGTATTTAATTTCTAATATATATATATATATATATATATATATATATATATATATATATATATAGTTAGGTTATTTTGTTTTCACTATCTATTGTGTAGATGTATGATTGATTATGAACTAATCATTTTAGTTATTTTAAGAAACCAATTAATGCATATTAATTACATCGTCAACATTTAATATGCATTAATTACTTTATTAAAATAATTAAAATGATTGGTCCAAAATCAATCATACATACACACAATAGATAGTAAAAAACATTTGAATATATATATATATATATATATATATATATATATATATATATATATAATCACAGAGTTTTAAAAATAAAAGAGAATAAAACAAAACAAGACTGGCCCAATTAAATTAAAGTCACCTAAAGCTTATCAAAATGGGTAATGTATATATATGTAAATCAGTCTATGTGTTAAGAATTGAATTAACACAATCACCTAATAAAAAAAAAGAAACATATATGGGTCTGAACAGAACCTGTGCATTGTCATATATTATATGGACCTGCACTAATTGTGATGCACAGACCTGCACACATACACACACCCACACTAAAATCTATGCATCTTGTCATATATGGACCAGCACATTAATTATGCCAGCTCTAAACACGAACATGGGTCTTGCTAGTAACACATGGTATATGATGAAAAGCATTCCAATTTCTGCACGTAAACATGAAAGTTTATATAAAAATATTACTAAAAATAAATAGATTTTTCATATATATATATATATATATATATATATATATATATATATATATATATATATATATATATATATATATATATATATATATATATATATATATATATATATATATATATATATATATATATATATATATAGGGATAATGTCACTGTAGCACATTAAACTTTTGTCATTTATCCGATTTGATCATTAAATGTTTTTTTTTGCACATTAAACCATTAAACTCGTTATTGACCTGCCAATTATACCATTATTCCTGAATTTAAAAGGTTTTCCGGTCACTTTGCTGATGTGTCATTAATAATCAATTTGTAAATATTTTTTTGTAGCCACATCTATAAATCCATGTCAACTGTCTTTATTTTTTTTAGAAGCGGCTCCTGCCACCACCCATCGCCGTCCATCACCATTAAAACCATCCACAATGATCATCAGCCATCAACAAAATTTAAAGATTGTACATTTTCTACAAAGAAAACCACGTCTCGTATATATCTAGAAACCAAAAAGAACCATTAATCACCATCTCGGAAGAGTAAATGAACAAAGAAACCCAAAAAATTGATTTCATAACCAAAAAAACCCATTAATCATCGATGATTGTAAAGAACAAATTGGTAGGAGCTTTAAAACGAATCTGAACACCACCGCATAAGATCCATGCCAAAGTGGTGGACTCATCTATTTTCGAATACTTAGCTTCCTCCTCCCAACCACCGAACAACGCCTTAACATCACCCATTCTCTATCTGTACACCACTAAAACCTGCATATAAAACACCCACCATCACCCCATCATCCTCTTCATCCTAACATCACCATCTTCATCCCAACATCAGAAATACAAATTTAAAAGGGAAGAACTTTGATTTCTGTTTTATGCTACCGATAAACACACATATAAATAAAATGGGATCAAGCCACTACAACTGTTTCAAGAAGAACAGGAGCTTTTGGTTGTGATCGATACGCAAAATCAAAGGGTAGGATCTCGATTTTGAAAGCTTATTGTTTAATTGTAATCAGATTACCTTGGAAAGCTTATTGTTTCATTTGTATATTTTCTTGTTTCTGTTCATGGGTCCGAGTTTTGAAGACGAACCCACTAACAAGAATCATGACTTCTTCATCATCACCTGGGATAAAAGAGTTCACCTTCCTCGGATGCCTTCGACGATGCCCTCCAATGAAACCGACAATCCCGACGAAACCGACGCCGACCTCTTACGAAAACAATCCTTTATGTTACCACTTTGAATACATGTTTTGTGTTGAATTTGAAGCTTTAATTGCCTGTCATATAGCTGCAAATGACGGAGATGATTCTTCAAAATGGCTATGATCAGTGTTGGGGACCGATTGTGGCGGTGGTTCTTCACATTCGTACAATGAGTGTTAATTTAGGGTTTCTATTTGGAGGAAATAAAACAAAAAAAATAAAAAGGAAAATCCATGTAGATTAAGATGTGATTTTTTAATTTTAAAATAATAATAAAAAGCCACCTATACCAAGTGTAACCGGGAAACCTTTTAAATTCGAAAATAATGGTATAATTAGCAGGTCAATAACGAGTTTAATGGTTTAATGTGCAGAAAAAAAAAGTTTAGTGATCAAATCGGACAAATGACAAAAGTTGAATGTGCTACAGTGACATTATCCCATATATATATATATATATATATATATATATATATATATATATATATATATATATATATATATATATATATATATATATATATATATATATATATATATATATATATATAATATGAAAAGATCAAATGAGAACACTTAAAAGGTTGAGAACGCGAAAACAGATATATATTCATTTGTGATTTCATGTATTCATTTGTGGAGAAATGATAAATTTTTACGCACAATCAGCATGAATATGCTTTTTCTCTTCAATTGAAATTAAAGACGTAAAAGTTTATCATTTCTCCACAAATTAATACATGGAATCACAAATAAATATACTTTGTTCTCGCGTTCTCAACCTTTTAGTGTTCTCGTTTGATCCTACTCCTCTATATATATATATATATATATATATATATATATAAAACAGATTAAACGTAAAATGTAAAAAAGAAAATAACATTAATATAAAATGGAAACGTGATAAGTATACTAACATATTAATTTGAAAGATAGATTGATCAAGTGAGACAAAACAGAGAAAAAAATATGAAAAATATGATTTAAAGATAAAAGCATTAAATATAATAAATAATAAGACAAATAAATGAGGTGACGTATAGGATGTAGACCATTAAGGATGCACATAAAAAAAATATTATATATTATTTCATATTTCTTCATAACAAATAAATAAAATTCAAATTATGTAATGATAGAAGAATAAATTACATAAATCGTAAGGTGATTTTTACTGTATGTTTTTGCTTTAGGTTTGATCCCTGCCGTTCTAAAAAGATTATATTGCACTTAATCATATTTTTTATGATGTTAATTATTTTTTATTAGTTCAATAATTATTAAATAAAGTCAATTGCTGTTTGAAATGAGAGCCGCTCAACTTTAATCATCTTTCTTCTCCAAATGGAAGGAGAATATCCGTTTCTCGACACCAACTTTGGTCACAATCTACCACCACATATCCAATACCATGGAAATCATCACAACAAAAATCAATCTCTAAACAATCAAAAAGGAATAAAATGTTTGCCGGTGTCACACCCCCGGCCAACGGCGGAAACATCAGACCATGCAACGTTAGAAGTTGGATCTTGGACACAGGTATACTGAATAATACACACAAATATAATACAAATATTTTTTTTATTTATTAATAAAAATGGATTACATTGTTTGATTAGCAAACATACATCCTAAACACAAACTAATCAAATAAGATTTTTTTTCAGCCAGTTGTTAACTTCCTTCAACACTTCAACACTCTGCTGCCTTGATACATGTTGATGAGTTCAAAGCTTTTTAGGGCTTTATACTTTTAGAATAGTTTAATCATTTTTTTAAAAGATTATTATTATGTATATCTTACTTTCTTAGGATAAATAAGTTATTTCATATATATCCTATAATTATTCATTTTTATAGACTTTTAACCTTTTTTTTTTTATCATTTTCATACTATGACTTTTTTCGAGGCGTTCACCTCTATGTAATTTAATTAATTAATGTTGATGGACAATGTTATAGTGATTTCCTATAATCGAGCTATTTGACTTGATATTTGTCCCGCCACGATGCTTCACGGCACGTCGAGAGACGATAAAGTTATGCATGTCGGGGTTGTAGCTAGGAACCACATGTGGGTGTGTCAAACTCGTGTAGATCTATACATACCTTCAACGCTTACTTATGATTAACGACTATAGACACGAAGATTAGTTGAACTTAATCGACTTCAGGATGAATAATAAGACTCATTTAACAATTGTTTTATTTAACTTTTCAAATATGATTATTTATCTTTCTTATTCTTGTCTTTAGTTTTTCCTTTAGTATGATTTCCTTATACAATTATATATATATATATATATATATATATATATATATATATATATCTTTGTGTTGATATTTTTTATAGGATATTAAGGCATAATACAACTAAGTAAATTGTTTATGCATAAGTTTTCCTTTAATATAGTTTCCTTATATAAATATATATATATATATATATATATATATATATATATATATATATATATATATATATATATATATGGAAAAGTAACTGGTATGTACAATGCTTATCTCTAAATTTGGTCAACATAACAACTATATACTATATTATTCTAGGAAATTAGTCAGCATAATAACTAGGTATAATCCTGCAGTGTAAATTTAGACATTATAATGACTAGGCATAATATTGTTCTTAGAGTTTACGCAGAATAACTACCGGACATAATATTATCCTAACGTTTCATGTCTTGTGTCAACTACTGATATATTACAAATAATAGTATTTTTGTAAAATCATTGATATAGTTTTATAACATTTATATTGCCACTACAAAAAATATAAAAACAGTAAAGTGGGGTCGTAAACTCACCCTAGTAGCATGATTCGTTAATGTATGGTAGATTCCAGACACGGAACATTGGAGACCGACTTGGGACAAACTGACTTGGTCACACACACACACACACATAGATAGAGATATAGAGACAGACAAAGAGAGAGAGAGAGAGAGTGTGTGTGTGAGAGAGAGAGGGAGAGAGAGAGAGAGAGAGATGTGTTGCTTAGAATGTGTGTAGATGGGTTCTGTGGATACTTCTACTTATAGCAAGATTTTGAGGTGCACATCGCACAAATATTTGTGCGCGTTGCGCTTGAGCATTGTGGCTCTATCCAGGAGTGACCATGTGTCACTCTCTTGTTGGGCCATATCACCCGTGATCTTCTCGAATCCGGGGTCAGAGTGCACGTCGTGCATGGTACACACGACCCATGTATATAAATGATTTTGGAAAAATCATATCTTTAGGTAGTTTTGGCTAGTATTCACTATTACTTATTGGCTTAACGGGGGTATAATTAAATTATGTAATAAAAATCACATCTTCTTCATACGAGCTTCGTTTTCAGCGTTCTTTATCTTAAATCTTTTTATCTCGGGGAGTTATACGACTCTCCTTTTGGTGACAGTAGCCAAAAATCGACCGATCTCTGTATACTATTTTGACGTTAATAATTTTAATTACGTTGTTGATTTTACTTTTTATAAAAATCATAACTCCTCCAAAAGAAGTTAATTTTTTACAAAGCTTATATCCCTGGAATAACATCGTCATGTACTTTCCGCAGACATTAACCAACATAACAGATGGTACGACTTTTTAGACACTTTTTTAGCCTATGAGTCGATTTATCTTTATACGTAAGAGTATACTTATTCACATTTATTTATAAAATTAAATATTATGTTGATACTTTATTATATTTATTTGTCTATGTTAGTATCTTACGGTGGTTAGCGACGAAGTTTTTCTCAGTTATCAAATTCCCCCCCCCCCTCCCCCCGTTTAAGAAATTTAGTCCTAAAATTTGGGTTGTGGTCAGAATCCCTTCGAACAAATGAGGGTACTTGATATTCATTTGATCATCTCGTTCCCAAGTGTACTTCGATTTTTTTTTTGTATAAATATGATTTTATAAAGAAAAAATATATTCGATTTTTTTTAGAAAAATGTTGTAAAAAAATAAAGTTAGGATGAATTCATAACGAAATTTTGAAATTTGGGCCAAAAGTGTAATTTTTGAACCAAATTTGTAGTAAAATTTAAAATCTAGGCCAAAAGTATAAATATTAGACCAAATTTGTAAAAAAACTGAAATATGGGGCAAAACTGTCATTTTTAAAAGTTGGATGACATGTTTAGCATGTAAAATGGTCAAATTGAATAGGATTACAAGTTTTTGGGACTTATATATATATATATATATATATATATATATATATATATATATATATATATATATATATATATATATGATGACTAAATCGATTATCAGGTCAATATGTAAGGACTTTTTTGTAGTTTTCCCAAAATCCTTCACAGAAAAACCAAACTCGCTAAATTCTATATAACATTTATTATCACAAGTAAATTAACGAACATAAACGAGATTTTTAATAATTTGGGGAGTGATAAGTACATTTTTTTTAAAATAATGGTGCGAAAAGGGTTTAAAGCAAAAGTCCTTTCTATCAATATCTAATGATGAAAATTAACCAACCACCCTCTCACTTTTTTTATTCTTTATTTAATTGTATCAGCTAGTGATTCGTTAATCATTTCTAGTAATGGGTTAATGACAATCATCCTCAAACAACAATCTTGAATAAGCATGTTAGTCGCCTTGCAACTTAGAGCACCGACTACTACATTGGCCATTCTCGGAAGATACAGAATCCCACAATCATAATCCTTCACCTTATCAAGTCATCTCCGCGACCTCATGTACATATTTACCTAATCCATCAAATATCTCAAACTCTTATGATCCTTGTAAATTATACAACGAACCCCATACATGTAGTGTTATCAAATCTTGAGCAAAAAAAAAACCAATGCTATAATGCTAAGTCATGAGTAAGATAATTAGTTGTTAGACTTTAAATTTATGGAATCATACACAATCATTCGTCCTTATTCCATAAGTACGACCCCAAACCTATAACTGAAGTATCACAAATAACAATAATCTCATCAACACATTCAGGAAGGGTCAATATTGGTGCCTCACATAGTTTTTGCCTCAAAGTTTGAAATGATGTCTGCTGCTTAGCCCTCAATAAAACGTAACACTCTTTTTCTCCAGGAAGGTGAGAGGAATTATAATCTTAGAGAAATACTGGATGAATCTCCTATAATAACGACTTATCCCAAGGAAACTTTGCATCTCATATGGAGTCTTCATAACTTTACACTGCATCACTGCTTTGATTTTGGTCGGGTCGACCAAGATACCATCCTGAAGGACGAGGTGTCCTAAAAACTAAACCTTGTACAACCAAAACCCATACATACATAACTTGGCATATATTCTCTCCTTACTCAATACCCCAAGAACCTATCGTAAATGCTCTATATGGTGTTGCTTAATCTTATAATACAACAATATATCATAAATGATTACAATCATCGATAGGTCAAGCAGTTGCCTATACTCCTGTTTTATCAGGTCTATAAACACCGATGGTGTATTGGTAAGCCCAAATGGAATCACCATAAACTAATAATGACCATAAGAAGTATTATAGTCCATTTTCTGAATATCTTGATCTTTGGCTTTCATATGGCGATAGGCTAACCTCAAAAGGATTTTTGAAATACAAGATGCACGTTGAAGCTAATTGAACAAATCATCAATCCTTAAAAAAGAATAACGGTTCCTCACATTGAGTTTGTTCAGTTTTATGTATTCTATGCACTTCCCTTGTGAACCACCCTTGTAACATCCATAAATTTTACGGAAAATTTAAACTTTTTCAATCATAAGTAAAAACCAAATAGCATTGTTTACAAAATGTTTTCAAATCATTTTCCATCAGAGTGTCTCGAAAATCATAACAAAAGGATGGGGAGCGGTACGGTCACGCCTTCGCCTTCCCATGATCTCCTGAAGTACCTGAAACAATAAACTGAAAACTGTAAGCCCGAGGGCTTAGTGAGCTACCCCCAAAATACCAATACCACACTGACAATACCATATCAGTATGCTCGACTGGACCGCCCTGCCGAGCCTGCAGTCTGTCTGAATCTATCCCGAGCCTTCGGCACGACTGGTCCGCCACGTGGGCCTACAGTATCCCCGGACCGCTCATAGGGTATATTGGCCTTCAACACAAAGCATGACCGCCTTAACCCAAGCACACGCAAATAACCATGTGTGCATACCATCATATACAGGCATATACAAACATCAAACATATCTGTCACACCAATCATAAAGCATAGAATTCACCTGTAACTAGAGTACCGACCTAGCAGGTCACTAACATACCAATCCCTACGGATCATAAGAGTATAAAATACTGCCTACCCCGATTCCGATCTAAAAGATCATAAACACATGTATCATAGCATAACAATAACAACTAAAGGGCCGGCCTTGGTGCCGTAGACCCCATCGATATAGTGAGGATAACTCACTTGGCAGATGTCGACACAAAAGGTAAACTCCAACTCTCGGATCACTTGACACAGGTTCCGCCACTTATCATCATAGCACAACATACTCATAAGTCCTTAACCTTATAAGGTACTCCATAACCCACTAGCCAACCTCTAGTCAAAGTCAAAGTCCTCAGTTAAGGTCAACAATCCATGTTAACCTTAACTCGCCGAGTACCCTTGGCTACTCACCGAGTTCCCTGAAATACATTCCAGCTCGCCGAGTCATCGGAGTAACTCGTCGAGTTCCTTTGCTTCTCGAACAAACTTAAGGTCACCCGTCGAGTTCCTTCCTTGCAACTCGACGGATACACACTCATACATATCCCAGAGAAAACTCATCTGACTTGCCGAGTTGTACTTCGACTCGTCGAGTCTTATGACGATCTTCATCGGACTCGCCGAGTTGTTCATCCAACTCGTCGAGTTCACAGCCATCTTCATGTTACTCGCCGAGTCACCTTGTGACTCGCCGAGTCCATTCAGTCCTTTTTCTCCATATAGACATATTTTGAGCCATGTAACGGCTCCAACTCATAGATCCAAGCTTCTAGGGCATGCTTATCATGTAGAGTTGCAAACTTTACGTGCATGCATGACCATAAAGGCTCTAAATGTCTATTCTAAGTTCTTAATGGAACTTCATGCTCAAGAGGGACCTTAATCACAACCAAGACTGTGACTTTATGCTTCTAGAATCCAAGGAGGGTCCAGATATGAAGTTACAACTTCAGATCTAGCCCATAGCTCAACATCCCAACTTGAAAATCCATAAAAAGCCCTAGAAACTTAACAAAGGGAAGAAAAAGGAAGTAAGAATGGCACTTTGATACCTCCAAAAGATGCTAGCTGAGGTAAATCCTGGTTCCCACTCCTTCCTTGCTTCAATTTCCTTTGCACTCTTAGCTTTCTTCCTCCAAGATCCTCTTTTCCAAGCTTCAAACCCACATTAAAGCACACACATGAATTAGGGTTTTAAGGGGCTCTACAAGACTGTAAAGAGGCCAAAGGAGGCTAAGGCTCCTTTAAATAGAGGTGCAAACCTCGAAATTTAGGGTTTCCACTGCCAGCTCCTACTCGCCGAGTCCAGAATGGACTCGTCGAGTAGGTCACTTAACATGCGATCCCACCCCGCTGCTACTCGACGAGTAGGCCAACCAACTCATCGAGTAGAGCTTAACCCAATGAATCTTGTTTAAGAATTACCTGAGAATCGGAGCGTTATAACTCTCCCCCACTTGAACTAGGCTTCGTCCTCGAAGTCCGTTGGAGTAAACAATGTCGGGTAATGCTCGCGCATCTCTGCCTCCGGCTCCCATGTCCACTCAGATCCCTTCCGATGTTCCTACTGCACCTTTACTAAAGGTATTTCCTTGTTCCGTAGAATCTTCTTCTTTCTTTCCAAAATAGCCACAGGCCTCTCCATATAGTTCAGGCGCTCATCGACCTGAATATCATCCAACGATACCACTGCCTCCTGGTCCATAATGCATTTTCACAATTGCGAAACATGAAATGTGTTATGGATCCGGCTAAGCTCCTCCGGAAGCTCTAGCCTATAAGCCACCCTGCCAACCCTGGCAATAATCCTGAACGGACCAATATAATAGGGGACCCAATTTTCCCCTCTTCCTGAAGAGGATCACACCCTTCTAGGGCGAGACCTTCAGGAGGACCATCTCACTCGCTTGAAATTCCAGCTTAGATCGGTGTCGGTCGACATAAATTTTATGTCGAATCTGAGCGGTCTGTAGTCGCTGTCTAATTTGCTGTATCATCTCGGTGGTTTGCAAAACTACCTCTATCCGACCCATCACTCTGTGCCCAACCTCGCGTCGGCAGACTGGGGTCCTACACTTTCGCACATACAATAGCTCGAAAGGTGGGGCGGCAATACTGGAATGCTAGTTGTTGTTGTAGGCAAACTCTGCAAGCGGTAGGTGGGAATCCCAACTCCCACCGAAATCAATAATACACGCCATCAACATATCCTCGAGGGTTTGAATGGTCTGCTCACTCTGTCCATTAGTCTGCGGATGGAACGCCGTACTAAAATGCAGTCATGTAGCCAGTTCCTCATGGAACTTCTGCCAAAAAGGGAAGTAAACTTGACATCTCGATTGGAAACGATAGAAACCGGAACCCCATGACGAGAGACAACCTCTTTGACGTACAGGTCAGCCAACTTCTCTACCGACGAACTCTCCCGTATGGCTAGGAAATGGGCACTCTTGATCAATCGATCCACGATGACCCGTATAGCATCGAACACCCTTGCCGTCTTCGACAACTTCGTGATGAAATCCATCGCGATCCGTTCCCATTTCGACATGGGAATCTCCAGAGACTGCAACTTACCATGCGGCCTCTGATGCTTGGTCTTGACCATCCTACAGGTCAAGCACCTCTCAACAAACCAAACAATATCTCGCTTCATGCCAGGCCACCAATAACTCGAACTCAAATCATGGTACATCTTGGTGGCTCCTGGGTGAATCGAGAAACGAGACTTATGAGCCTCCTCCATCACTGTCCGTCAGAACCCTCCGGACATCGGAACCCAAACCCGACCATAACAGGTCAACAATCCGTGGCTATCCTAAACAAACCAGGCGCTTTCACCCTTAATCCTCTCCAACTTCCAGTTCTCTAGTCTCATGCCCTTAATCTGAGCATCCCTGATCAAACCTACCAGTGGGGAATCCACCGCTATCCTCATGTACCTGGTTGGGGTCGAGGACCCCGCTGACTTGCGGCTCAGAGCATCCGCAACCACATTCGCTTTACCAGGATGGTAAAGGATCTCGCAATCATAGTCCTTGACCACATCTAGCCACTTGCGCTGCCTCATGATCAGGTTCGGCTGATCCATGATGTGTCTCAAACTCTTGTGATCTGTGTATACAGTGCGATGGACCCCGTACAGATTATGCCTCTAAATATTAAGAGCGAAAACCACTGCTCCCAACTCAAGATTGTGCGTGGGGTACCTCGTCTCATGCGGCTTCAGCTGCCGCGATGCGTAGGCTACCACCCGCCCTCTCTACATGAGGACTGCCCCAAAGCCAGTTATGGATGCATCAAAAAATACCACAAAATCCTCCACTCCCTCAGGGAGTGTCAACACTGGCACCTCGCATAAACACTGCCGGAGGGTCTCAAATGCCCATTGCTGCTCAGGGCCTCACCGGAAATCTACCCCCTTCCTTGTTAGACGAGTAAGGGGTACGACAATTTTGGAGAAATACGAATGAATATCCGATAATACCCTACTAAACCCAAGAAACTCCTGATATCAGAAGGAGATTTTAGGGTCTCCCACTGCATAACCGCCTCCACCTTAGCCAGATCGACCAGAATCGCTTCCTGGTTAACGAGGTGTCCGAGGAACTGGACCTCCCGTAACCAAAAATCGCATTTCGAGAACTTGGCATACAACCGTTCTCGCCTCAGAACTTCCAGCAGCTCCCTGAGATGCTCCTCATGCTGCTCTCAATTCTTGGAGTACACCAAGATATCATCTATAAACACAATGACCGAGCGATCAAGCATCAGTCTGCATACCCGGTTCATCAGATCCATGAACACTGCAGGCGCATTGGTGAGTCCAAACGGCATCACCACGAACTCGTAATGACCATAACGAGTCCGAAACGTGGTCTTCTCCACGTCTTCCTCCCTCACCCTGACCTGGTGATATCCTGATCTCAAATCAATCTTGGAAAACCTGCAGCTGATCAAAAAGATCGTCTATCCTCGGAAGCGGATAACGGTTCTTCACTGTTAACTTGTTCAGCTCCCTATAGTCAATGCATATCCTGTGCGAACTGTCCTTCTTCCTGACGAAAAGGATCGGTGCTCCCCAGGGTGAACTACTCAGACATATAAACTGCTTACCCAGCTGTTCCTGCAACTGAGATGACAACTCTTGCATCTCTGACGGTGCCAGTCGGTACGACGCCTTAGCGATAGAGGCCGCACCTGGCACTAGGTCAATCCTGAACTCAACCTGCCTCTCCGGAGGTACTCCGGGTAACTCCTCTGGAAACACATCAGCAAACTCCCTCACCACCGGAACCTCAGAAACTGCGAGCTGCTCTCTACCCCTCGTATCTACAACATACACCAAATAACCGGCACACCCGTGCTGAATATACTGCCGAGCCCTGGCTGCCGAACAAAACCTTGATCCCAACCTGGTGCCCTCACCATAGACTACAAGTTCTCCCCCACTTGGGGTTCGAACCACCACCCGCTGCCCCTCACAATCGATCATGGCGCCAAAACGGCTAAGCCAATCCATCCCTATAATCACGCATACATCCCTAATGGGAATAGGAATCAAATCTATCGGGAAGGACACCCCGAAAATCTCCAACTCGCATCCCCGCAAGACCGAAGAAGCAGAGACCCCATGCTCGTTGGCGATCAAAACTCACAACGGACACTCAAGATCATCTATCGGCACACTAAACCCTCTAGAGAACGTCTGAGATACAAACGATCGACTCGCCCACGAGTCAAATAATATCAAAGCAGGCAAAGAATTCACTAAAAACATACATAATCATAGGTACAATAATTAAGCACAACACGAATACAATAACTGAGACAAAGAAAAGAAAGCGTACCAACAGCCCACATCCGGTGCTGACTTGGCCTCCTCGGCCGTGAGCTGGAAAGCGCGACCTTGTGCCTTTGGAGGCTCCACCTTGACTGGCCTCCCATCTCCAACCCTCCCAGCAGCTGGCACGGAAACCTGCGTTGGCTTGGCGGTGAGCTACGGACAATTGGTCTTCACATGACCAACCTGATGGCAATGGTAAAAAATCCTCATATCTGCTGGAAGGGCGGACTGACGAGAGTCCCTGGCATAGTGCCCCTCCTTGCCATATTTGTGGCACCCACCTCTTGCTCGACAAACCCCCAATGGAGCCTTGCCACACTTTCCACAAGTGCGGCTTTGATGACCCTCAGACCGTGTATCAGCGGTTTTAGACCGCTTAGGTGCCAGCTGAGACTGTGTCGGTGCATGACGTTGCTCCTTCAGCTGCAGCTCTATCACCAACTGACGCCGCCGCGCGGCTTTCTGAAGGTCCAGGAGGGTATCACATCGCTGAGTAGACACAAACTGTCGAATATCAGTCTTGAGCATACTCAGATAACGAGTCATCTGACACTACTCTAAAGCAAACTCCAGGAAAAACATAGCCCTCTCCGTGAACGTACGGGTAATCTCCATCACAGACTCCCCATTCTGTCTCAATATCAAAAACTCATGCGCAAGCCACTCCCACTCAACACGTGGAGTGTAGCGGGTGCGAAACATATCTATGAACTACTCCCAAGTAACAGCAACCCGCTGATCATCAGTATACGACCCATTTGTCAGCCTCCACAATTTCTTTTCCCCAAGCCTCAGCAGGTTCAGGGCACGCCTGACCTTTTGGTCAGCAGGACATGAGCACGTGAAGAAACAACCCTCCACGTCAGATAACCACCTCATAGCCCAAATCAGATCTTGTGTACCATCAAACGTCGGGGGCTTCGTATTATCGAAGTCCCGGTACTGGAAAGCCCTGCCGACTCCTCCTCCAACCCCTGCCGCAATTATAACCGAAGTGGCTGCAGCGGCAGCTGTCTCTGCTAGAGCTGCATATCGCTCATCAAAATACTCAACCATCGCGGTCTTAATCGTCCCAAACATGTCTGGCAGCTGCACTCGGAACGCAACAGCAATCTCGTCGTTCATGATCTCCCTGATCCTGGCATCCAACTCCTCGGTCCCTATCTGAACCACGGGCTCAGGTGCTACCGGCACCTCCAACCTTCCGTCTCCCGACCCCGATCCTAACCCTGATCCTGATCCAGATCCCAAAGCAACACGTCTCGTCACCACCATACTGGAATATATGCAAGTCTTCAGATAAATAACATAATGTCGGGAGACCAAAACCCCAAAAACCCCAGGGGTTGTGATTTCCTTGCTACGCGCATGGGTCCTGTGCTTTTAGTAGTACGAGCCCATACTACCTTCCACACCTACCCATGTTTGTCTCAAGTATCACCACAACGCCCTAACAATATCATCAACATAAAATACACCCAATCCTCCCTTCTAGGGGAATACCAAATATCTCGCATCTAGTCTCACCACTTATCACAACTCACGCATCCATGAAACTTCCATCATCCCCCTGCAGCGACGGTGCACGCTAGCTGCACATAACGCTGGACCCCATAGACTTTCAAATATCCAATCCTACACTAAGGTCGAATCAGACATTCTCAGGCTATAAGATCTTAATTATACACAGCCGTGATGCATACACCAGACATCTACAGTTATGATGTCAATTCCATATACAAGAAACCCTAGGCTGATAGGCATCATATAATCAGGCAAATCTATCATCCGATTCCTAAAGATCCCTAGCCTAGCACTAGCATGCTGTTCTAACATATCGGAATATCAAATAACTGTATGGTATTTTGGGGTTCATTACAGGCTCTGGCTGATCGTACCCTTTGCATCCTCCATCCTTATTTTGAAAACCATTCTAAAACTTATGTTCCGAAAATCTCCTTGATTTGAGACTGGATTCATACGAGTGCTCCTCCAATTCACTCAAACCAAGGCTCTAATACCAACTTGTAACATCCATAAATTTTACGCCAAATTTAAAGTTTTTCAATCATAAGTAAAAACCAAATAGCATTGTTTACAAAATGTTTTCAAATCATTTTCCATTAGAGTGTCCTAAAAATCATAACAAATGGATGAGGAGCGGTACGGTCACGCCTTCGCCTTCCCATGATCACCTAAAGTACCTGAAATAATAAACTGAAAACTGTAAGCCCGAGGGCTGAATGAGCTACCCCCAAAATACCAATACCACACTGACATTACCATATCAGTAATAATCAATCAATCATCATGCATACTCGGCCATCGGCCTGACTGGACCGCCCTGCCGGGCCTACAGTCAGTTTGAATCTATCCCGAGCCTTTGGCACGACTGGTCCGCCACGTGGGCCTACAGTATCCCCGGTCCGCTCATAGGGTATATTGGCCTTTGGCATAAAGCAGGACCGCCTCAACCCAACCGCACGCAAATAACCATGTGTGCATACCATCATATACAGGCATATACAAACATCAAACATATCTGTCACACCAATCATAAAGCATAAAATTCTCCTATAACTAGAGTACCGACATAGCAGGTCACTAACATACCAATCCCTACGGATCATAAGAGTGTAAAATACTGCCTACCCCGATTCCGATCTAACAGATCATAACCACATGTATCATACCATAACAATAACAACTAAAGGGCCGGCCTTGGTGCCGTAGACCCCATCGATATAGTGAGGATAACTCACCTCGCAGATGTCGACACGAAAGGTAAACTCCAACTCTTGGGTCACTTGACATAGGTTCCAGCACCTATCATCATATCACAACATACTCATAAGTCCTTAGCCTTATAAGGTACTCCATAACCCACTAGTCATCCCCTGGTCAAAGTCAAAGTCCTCAGTCAAGGTCAACAGTCCATGTTAACCTTAACTCGCTTAGTACCCTTGGCTACTTGCCGAGTTCCCTGAAATACATTCCATCTCGCCGAGTCATCGGAGTAACTCGTCGAGTTCCTTTGATTCTCGAACAAACTTAAGGTCACCCGTCGAGTTCCTTCCTTGCAACTCGACGGATACACACTCATACATATCCCAGGGAAAACTCATTCGACTCGCCGAGTTGTTCTTCAACTCGTCGAGTCTTATGACGATCTTCATCGGACTCGCCGAGTTGTTCATCCAACTCGTCAAGTTCACAGCCATCTTCATGTGACTCGCCGAGTCACCTTGCGACTCTCCGAGTCCATTCAGTCCTTTTTCTCCATATAGACATATTTTGAGCCATGCAACGGATCCAACTCATAGATCCAAGCTTCTAGGGCATGCTTATCACGTAGAGTTGGAAACTTTACATGCATGCATGACCATAAAGGCTCTAAATGTCTATTCTAAGTTCTTAAAGGAACTTCATGCTCAAGAGGGACCTTAATCTTAACCAAGACTGTGACTTTATGCTTCTAGAATCCAAGGAGGGTCCAGAGCTGAAGTTACAACTTCAGATCTAGCCCATAGCTCAACATCCCAACTTGAAAATCGATAAAAAGCCCTAGAAACTTCACAAAGGGAAGAAAAAGGAAGTAAGAATGGCACTTTGATACCTCCAAAATATACTAGCTGAGGTAAATCCTGGTTCCCACTCCTTCCTTGCTTCAATTTACTTTGTACTCTTAGCTTTCTTCCTCCAAGATCCTCTTTTCCAAGCTTCAAACCCACATTAAAGCACACACACAAATTAGGGTTTTAAGGGGCTCTACAAGACTCTAAAGAGGACAAAGGAGGCTAAGGCTCCTTTAAATAGAGGTGCAAACCCTGGAATTTAGGGTTTCCACTGCCAGCTCCTACTCGCCGAGTCCAGAATGGACTCGTCGAGTAGGTCACTTAACATGCGATCCCACCTTGTTGCTACTTACGAGTAGGCCAACCAACTCGTCGAGTAGAGCTTAACCCAATGAATCTTGTTTAAGAGTTACCTGAGAATCGGGGTGTTACAATCCTTCTTCTTGGTGAACATAATTAGTGCTCCCCCACAATGAACTACTCGGTCGAACAAACTCATAGTGCAACCGTACCAAAAACTCATAGCCTCGAAGCTGGGAGGATAACTACTACATATTAGGTGGTGCAAGGTGATACAGTTCCTTGGAAATCAGGGTTACACGAAGGATTAGATCGATACTGAACTCAACTTGCCTCTCAAGAGGAACACTAGGAAAATCCTCTAGAAACTTGAAAACTATAGGTACATAGAAAATTGATATCTTCATCTCTTCTCGAATGTCGAGAACATAAGAAATATACTATGAACAAATGTGTTGTAATTACCTCCTAGCCAGTGACAGCAACTCACATAGGGTCTAATACATCTGGTTCGACACAAATCGCTGATCTCTATCTTCAGTATACTCAGATAACGGGAGATGTTCATCACATCATTGCTTGAATACTCCGGACAAAATAATGCTCCCTCAATAGACTTCTTGTTGTTCTCCTTCATCGATTATGTCTTCTGCTTTAGGTATAGATACTAGACAGACGCTTCCTCTTAATTTGCAGAAGAAGCTCCACTCTAAACATAGCTGCAAACTGCTCCCAGTTTAATGCGTCATGCTCAGTAGGAAGATGAGACTTGGAAACTAGACCCTACAAGCCATTTGCCCCTTTTTTATGAAGGTTCAACACAAACATGAACTATAGCTCATCCAAACTTTGGCATGTAGTAAAATCACTAGCAATATCGACGATCCATCTCATGGTGACAATCGAATATATACCACCTTCAAATTTTGGAGTGTGGGTGGTATAGAAGTCATGGTATGTCAATGTTTAGGCCCTCTACTATTCATTAGAAACAGTAACAATAGTATCGGCTACATCATTATTAAATACAACATATTTCTTGTCAAAAATGGTTATCACTTAGGTCATCATGGAGTTCAACATCTTTGGAATCATTTTCCTCATTACTGTAGATATCTCGGTAATAAGAAAATTTTGAATCTCAAGATCACTTAGGCCCGGTCTCGACGGATAAATCGTGCCCACACCAAAACCATCACCTGACCTTGTCATCATAATGTTAAAAATATGACGGAAACAAGTAAAAAAATAATAATAATGTTAGGTCATACTATTCAATCATCTGCTAGTTTCTTAGTGACTCTATGATTCTTCTTGAAACCCCACATGGATCATGTGCTTCTGATAGTATGTGCCCAAACTACCTTACATACATATTTGTACCTATCCAATAATTAACTCAAACTTTCCAAGTGACTACACTCAACTACTAGAAGGAATACCAACACACACCATGGTGTTCAACGAAGCCACAAACTAATCCTCCTAGACTTCTCATTCATGGATTTCAACCAATTACTCTCTCGTACCACTAGAAGTCTCTACTAGCATCAATGGTTCCTTCATGTATGCAATCCATATAGAACCCATGATTAGATAAATGATTATACTCAAAACCCACAAACAAAAAAGCATAAGGAATCAAGGCTAAATCTAGTATACTAAGGCTATAGAATCAAAGTCATGCACAAATCTAAGCAAAAACCTATAAATTAACAATGTGAACATAAACTTCAATTAGCACAAAATAAGCTATTCCTAGAATGAAAGGAATCTTAAATTTTAGGCAAATCTAACATGCAATTCTTGAAAGATCCTTAGCCTACTACTAGCATGCATTTCTTATAGAAAAAATATCAACAAAATATATAATAAGTAGCTAAATTTTGGGAGATCACTTTCCTTTAAGCTCCGACTGACTTTACACATCGCATCTCTATTCTCTTTTTTTTTAAATTCTTTTTCAAAAATATTTTGTAAAAGTTCACAAATCCTACTTTGATTTTTGAATTACTTGTGTTCTCATCCATAGCCCCCAAAGGCTCAAACAAGGGCTCTGATACCAATTTTTAACGACCCAATTTACATAATAACTTTTTAATTTTTAAAATAAGATAAATACCCATTTACATAAAGAGATAATCAAACCATTGTTCATAAAAACTGAATTCTAAAAATCAGATTAATAAACAAAATCATCATGGAATCTCAAAACATAACTATTGGTGTATATGTACAACCATGCCTTCTCCTTCCAATTATTCTCATAAATACATGAAACATTTTAATCCACAACTGTAAGGAAAAATCTTAGTGTGTTCCCTAACATACCATACTCAACAATATACATACAATGCATACAAATAATGTCCTTCATCACAAATTTAGTCTGCTCCTTTGTTCTTCAGCATAAAATTGGTTTTTCATAACCTTCAACACAAAGCTGGTCCCTCGCAGCCTTCAAAGCATAGTTGGTATGCCCGTTTGCCATTGAGCATAAATTTGGTCCTCCCTTTTGGTCTTCACCATAAATATGGTATGCCCTAGGTTTCAACAGAAATTTTGTCCACGCTGAGTGTATTGGCCTACAACACATAGTAGTTCCACCTTCAACTCATCACAAGATATATTGACTTAAATACCAGACATAAAAACAACCAATCCACAAAAATAGGTAACTAAACAAACTAGTCTGCTTTCTTAACAACATACTACAATACAAGTACCCCGTAACATACAAAGGCTATGTAGTACAATATATATTATAGTGAGAAAACTAACTTGGATAAAAGAGTTGAAAACCAAACAGTTGAGATCACTCGGAATCAACTACACCAATAACTAAAGTAGATAGAGGCTAAACCTTAGTACATAACTCAAAATTCATTAAGATTGAGTAAAATTCAATGAAGGTTTGTATTGATTGGATAGACTTCAAGTATAATTAATAAAGAACAAAGTGACTAAACCAAATAAAGAACAAAAAGTTAAAGAGCACGGATTAATCACAAAAATGTATTTCACAAAAATGTATCTCACCATGAGAACAAATGTCACAAAGACAGTTACCAAGACGTTAACATTAGCGTTTCACCCTAATGTTGAATATATACTAAACTACTAGTATATCCCTTTAACCAAGGGATTGTATCTAATTTAAAATAACAACTTATCCTTATCACCAAGATATCAAATCTGCTATCTATTCTATAGATATCCATATAATTACATAATATACAAATATTACATATGATCGCTATCTAGATATTGATGATGATTACGTATTGAGGTGCTAGCATTGGTGCTGATGTAGGAGACGACACTGACAGTCAGCGTGTAAAGTGTTTGACTCATCAGATCTTAAGGTGTGACCTTACAATCTCCCATATCTGATGTTGTCAAAACTAATATTCTTTAGAGGAGTCATCAAAAGAACCATTGTAGAATTTATCAACTTCTTTCAAGATTTCAGGCTTCACTCACCTAAATTCATCAATTTGAATATCTTCCAATTTTTTGCTAAGCTCAAGAGAAATCAAAACACCATATCCTCTTTCAGGTTCTATTTGACGCAGTCCCTCCATGTAAAGATGATGAGATCATCTTTTGATCTACGAGCCAGAAGATCTCCTAAATTCTTTCTGTTGATCCTTTCATCCAGCTCAGAAGCCATGTGCTGTTTATCCATATTATTGTTGAACAACTGAATATTCCTGTTTTGAACATTTGTTCTTTGAACATCAACACTTTCATCAGGGGAAGCAAGAGTCTGAGCAAGCTTAATGGACCGACATTCTTCTTTTCCAGCTCGAACAACGACATCATGCTCCTTCATAACTTCTCTAACTTCCTTAATAGTTATATCCCATTCTCTAGCTAAATCATTTAAATTAATAGTGAGATTGCTTTTCTTTGAAGGAGGAGGGGTTGAAGGATCACCAGCGGTAGAAGAGCTTCCAACTTTAGCATTGTTGGCTCCCCCTGAGATGGAAGCCTTCCTCTTTCTATGATTTAGTTGTTTATTATCAGATTCTATATCATTGTGGGTTCCTTGAGGAATCTCCCCTTGAAATATGAATCAGGGTAAACAACCCTCAAAGGAACAACAACTTGTTCCATAAACCACAAGTCGAGAAAGCCTTCATAATCATCAGTATTAGATTGATCACTACTGTCTTGGATAGGCTGGTCATTTTTTTGACTCAGCATCTGGGATGTTGCTCTCTTATGCAGCTACATCGATTGCCTTTTGATTATCAATGTCAACCCTTCAGGATTCAGACATTTCATGCTGAGATGGAGTTGATACAATTGTTGGGTTATGAGCATTCTAACACTCCTAAGTGTACATGCAACCCTAAATACCTTGGATCTATGTTTTCTCTATTATACATGCAAATACGAATATTCCAAGGTATTACCGTATCTAGCATACAATCTTTGATACTTTTGTAATAAAATAGATATAATACATACCTTGTTGATGTAGCTTGACTCCATGAAGCTTGAGAGCCTAGTGCCCCAAGTGTGAAACCTCAAATGGTTCACACAACATCATCAACACTTGGAATAACCATGAGAAGAAGACACTTCATGCTCAAATCGGCTAGCCCTCATATATGTCTCACTAGTGCCAATTTCTTGAGTTAAAGGGTCCTTATATAGTGTGCACATTAGCGTTACACCATGTAACCCATGACTTTAACCATTCCTTATGCTCCATGGGTTTTAACCTCCATGGAGTATCCATGGGTCATCACATGGGTTAAACCCTGCATAGGGAATCATGGATCTTAAGCCCACATATATAAGAATGAATGATTTACACAATCAATCCCCATATATTTAATTAGTCTCTTTTGATCACTAAATTAAGTCCAAATTTATTCTTGATCAATACTAATTAAATAACATGATTTCATATTAATATTTTAGAACTTATAATATATTAATATGTCATAAATGTCCTCTCCTCACAAACGGTCTATCCAAATGTTCCGATGCCATGCAACCCAAATGGACCATGCGAAGCCGGGTCAAGTACATACCAATTATAGTTATGGACTTAGACACTAATCCAATAGTCTCCCACTTGGATAAGTCTAAAACTATTATTACGTATGACTTCAAAAACCAACTGGAAATCGTAGCTTTCAAAAGCCGCTGTCGAACTCTGACCTTGTCGATGAACTCTGAACTTTGTCAACGACTTGTCCATTAGATAAGGGATCATATATTCCTCCATTCTGGATATCATATGGGCTAAGACATGGATTATAAATCATTCTCTCTGTCCATTTGTTGTTTCCCAATATCTGATTTATGACGACCGACTAATTGAACAAATCATATTAGTCATGGCTTGGCCAAGCACTTCAGGGTGTCATCACTAAATCATCGAGGGGCCCACATATATCACTTTTATCCTGAAGGTAAAAGGAATGAATAAACTTCGACTCAGATGGCTTATTCTACTACTTGTTGTATCATACACAAAGGCACGTTTTATAACATCGAGTTACCAATGTGGTTTCGTGCAATCAATGTATAACCATGGGTTAAAACTCCATGGACTATCCATGCAAGCTTAGCCCAACGTAAATGAACTTGGCCCATACTATATATAAGAGTCCATATTTAATTAGTTCCTTTTGATCAATAAATTCATTCTAAATTAATTCTTGATCAATACTAATTAAATAATATGATTCCATATTAATATATTAGAACTTATAATATATTAATCTAAATCATAAACATACTATTCTCAAAGGATTATCCATATAAATTGTTCCGGTGAAGTGCAACCCAAATGGACCATGCTACTCTCGGGTCAAATACATACAAATAATAGTTATGGGCTTACACATCTAATCCAACAGTCTCCTACTTGGATAAGTCTAAAACTATTATTGCGTATGACTCCAAAACCCGACTAGCAATCGTAGCTCTTAAAGCCGTTGTCGAACTCTAATCTAGTCAATGACTTGTCCATTAGATAAGGGATGATATATTCCTCCATTCTAGATATCATATGGATTGAGACATGGATTATAATCATTCTCTCTGTCCATTTGTTGTTTCCTGTTTCCCGATTTATGATGAACGACTAAATGAACAAATCACATTAGTCCAGGCTTGGCCAAGCACTTCGGGAGGTCATCACTAAATCATCGAGGGGCCCATAGATATCGCTTCTATCCTTCAAGGGTAAAAGGAATCGATAAACTTCAACTCATATGCTTGTTCTACTACTTGTTGAATCATACATAAAGGCACGTTTTATAACATCGAGTTACCAATACGTTTTCGTGCAATCAATGTATGACCAACCCATAGTCAACAACTCATATCTCTAGGTTTGAAGAATATAAGATATTATCGTCTCATGATCACTTGTAAGAAAATCCATGAAGTGATTCCAATAAGCGTGGGTTGAATCCAATACTCAGAACTTATGAGCACTCATGAGTGTTGTAACACCACTTTGTCCAACATCTTAGACCTCTACAAGCCAACCCATGACAGTCTTGATTCATATCTACTTCCAACATAAACGACTGTGGATGGTTTGAATAACTTAGTTAATCAGGAAGAACGACTGTTGGGTCAAAAATATGGTTTATACTTTGCTTTTCTAGTAAAATATATTTTTATGTAATGTTGTATGTGTTTGCGGTTTGTGTGTACGGCCGTACACAGGGTGTACGGCTGTACACATGTGTATGGCTGGAGGTCCATATAAATAGAGGAGTGCATGTGGGAGTGTATGGTTGGAAAGAAGGTGAGAAGAGAGCATCTTGTAGAGAGAGAAAGTTAGAGAGAAGAAGTGTGTGTGTGTGTGTGTGAGAATCTATTGTAAGGAGCATAATTCATATCATCAATACATCATTAGATTCATCTTCTTCTTCTTCTCATTCTCTTCTATTTTTATCTGACATCATCCAATTGATTGGGATTCTGCACCATCAATTGGATCTGATTGACACACAAGCAATTTTGGGGACTTACAATTGGTATCAGAGCTTGGTTGTATCAATCAATTTTTTTTCAGATCTGGAGCTTATTTGATCTTATTTTGAAAAGAGAATAGCGTTTTTGGATATATCTCGCAAAAATAAGGGGGGTTACCTCTTTGCATTTTTCATAAAAACGAGTTTTTGATCGAGTTTTGGAGCAAAAAAGGTGAAAAACGTCGTTTTTTTTGCGAATCTGTTGAAGGTGTGCGGCCCGGTTGAAGGTGTGCTGCTGATTGAAGGAGTGCGGCTCGGTGTGCGGATCGGAGTACACGGCTCGGTGTGCGGTCTCGGATTGCGGCTCGGAGTGTGCGGCTAGGTCTTCGGTTCTGGGTCTCGCCTCGGATTCTCGGCTCAGCTGACTCGCTCTCGGATCAACAACGTGTTCGGCTCGCATTTGTCTCACCTCGCACAGCAGCTTCATATTTAAAAAAAGGGGAAGGGGAATTAGCGCTGCAGGGGATCGAACCCGGGTACCTTGGTCGATCAACTAAGAGCCTTACCATCTCTTCTAGCCTGATTCTTGTTATTTAACTCCCATTTTTAATTCTTAAAGACTCCTTCTCGGTTATTATTTTCGAAAATTGGCACTTTTAACCCAAAAATCCATTTCCTTTTATTTTAAATTCCATTTTCAACCCAAAAATTTTAGTTTTTAAATTTTAACTTTTATTTTTGTCTTTTTACTTAAAATTTTGACTTTGACTTTTAAAAGTTGACCTTTGACTTTAAATTTTGACTTTCTCGTTTGACTTTTAATTTTTCAAATTTGGCTTTTCGGTTTGACTTTTCAAGTCTGACTTTTGAGTTTGACTTTTTAAATTTGACTTTTAAGGTTGACTTTCTCAGTTTTTAAGTAAAAGGGCAATTAAAAATATAAAAAAAAATTTAAAAAAATTAAAAAATAATATTAATAATAATAATAAATGAGTTCCACATCAATTCCGGTAAATGAAGTTTCATGTACTCCATCTTGTAAAGCTACGATTAAATTTCTTCGCGAACAAATTGATTTGCTAAAAAGGGAAAATGAGGACCTTAAATATGAAGGCCATACTCTAAGGAAAGGTCAGAAACCTTTAAAAGCACAATTAGAGGCCAAGACTAAGGACTTTAGGAAATTACAAGAAGATTACAGCAACAAGTGTGAAAATTATGATCACATTAAACGCAAACTTGTTGCTGTAACTGAGGAACTTGACGCTTTAAAAATTAATTGTGGAAAAACAGATGTTAGTTTCAAAAATTACACTGCATCAAGTAAGACAGTCGAGTCCTTAGTAGAAAATCAACTGAGTTTTAAAGATAATCAAACCAAGGGTCTAGGGTATCACAGTGTGCCACCTCCTTTTAATCACAATTACAACCCACCCTTTGAGACCAATGAGGAAGAAATGCCTGCTCAGTATGGCCAAACCCCTGCTCCAGATTCAGTTAAGACTGAACAATCAGGGCCAACTGAGGGTGCTGAGCTGAACGATACTAATGCTTCTACTTCATGTGCAGGTAAAGTAGTAGAGGATGAGAACAAGGAGAACAGCATTGAACAAACCAACATCTCCTTGAACTTTGAATCTGTTGCTTCGAATTCAGTTGCTTCTGATCAACCTGCTATTGAGAAGTACAGGCCACCAAGTCAAGTGAAACAGCCGACATGTTGCAGCTGTGCGTGTGGGAAAAGTAAGAGACAAGGCAAAGACACGCCACCAGGGGCAGGAAGAAACAACTTCACAGTGAAGAAAAAGACTTGTTTTCACTGTGGAACACCTAGACACATTGCCAGAAATTGTCCCAATCGAGCATACGTTCCTTACTATGCACAAGGGTGGCAGAACACGCCAAGAGGGAGATACTTCAAAAGAAACCCCTCAAGGTCACGTTTAGACAATGGCAACTGTAATGACACGAAGGGCAAGAGTTCAACTTCCAAGGCCAGGAAATCAAATCCCAAGGTCAAGAAGGGAAAGTCAGCCAAGAAGTTAAATCCAAGAAATGCTCCCATAAAGCCAAAATCAATGTCATCTCAACGGCCGACATTAAGTTCAAAATCAAGTGTTGAGCCACCCATCAGATCGAAAAAGAAATGGGTTAAACCCAACTACAAATGGGTTCCAAAGGCTCACTCTCCCAAATCAACTAATGACTCTAATATTTCTTCATCTTCTATTTGTGATAAACATGATATGTCATGGGAGAGAGTACCGTGCAAGGATGACAAAGGTCGACCCAGTTTCAAAATGGACTGGGTTCCAAAGACCAACTGATCCCGCTCTGTGTCGGAGCAGTTATGGAGGCATATCATCAGACTTCGGTTTGTTGGTAGTGGCTGCTCCTGGCACTTGATAGGGGACATCTCTCAACTGTACAACATTCATACATTGTTTGAAAGTATGTGTCCTTTGCGGGAAGGGAAGAAAGGAAGGGATCATATGGGGTCTGTGCTTAACGACATGAAGAATTTTCGGATATGTTATGAGATTACGCGTGCTGTTCTCAGACCTTCTGGATGCAAATTCAATCGGTGACTTACGGTTTGAGTTTTATTCTCTATACTCCTGAGTTTATCTTAAGCTGATTCGCTTTAAAGACTAATTTTTGTTTTAGGATACTTTAAATTTGCGCATTTACTTTCGTTTCTATCATATGCACAAATTTAGGGGGAGAAATAAAAACAAAACAAAAATTAGAAAATTTTAAAAATAAAAAAAACATTAAAAAATAAAAAAATATGTTGGTTATGGAATGTGCTTGAGGGAGATGTTTTGGGAAATGAGTGATAACGGGCAATATGAGTCTGCGTAACGTACCCAAAGTTGAAGGGTCTATGCTCTGGTTTGATGCGTCGGTAGGCACAAAAGATTCTAAATGGACATGACTAGGAAGAGTTGAACTTAAGAAATCAAATGACTTGACAAATCTTGACCTAGTTAGATCCGTTTAGCCTGACAATATGACGCTTGGATAGGTTGAGCAGGGAGATATATGGGAATCTACTTGTCACATTAAATGAACTCGTATCTGGAACTGTGGTTTAACTTTTCCTCCATGTGCGGATTCTATCCTTAATTCCGGTATTAATGGGGCAACTGGTAAATTCCGATAAATTAGGTCTATAGAAAATCATTTTCTTTCTTTCTGTTTGTTAGTCATATGTTACATCCTCTGCGTGATTGGAAAAGATCCGACCTGGACTGTAACATATGCAACTCTATTTCTCTGCATATTATACATATATATACATATAAAATTCCTCTTATCTGTTAGCCATATGCTGTCTCCATTGCGTGACTAACAATCCGACCTGGTACACAGCATATGCACTATAAGTGATAATACTCTGAATCTATCTTCTCCCCTAATGATGGTCTGCTCATCCGATGTAAGGTGTACTCTGGAAGTCCTTGATTACCGGGGCATATCTGGAAGCGGGAAACATGTTCCAGTACAATTAAAATTGAACACTTAAAGATTGTCTATAGATCTCGCTGCTCAATTTAGGTGGACAACAATATCCCTGGTCCTCGTCAGCTGAATGGTCCTTAAGATATAATATCTAGAAACTTAGGATTAGATATAATATCTAGGAAATTAGGATCACATTGTCTTGTCACTTATAGTATGTCCTAATTTTGTCACAATTTTTCGTGTTTAAGTGGACAACAATACCGACGATCGACCAGACAAAGACGTGAAGATGGAAGGTACCAACAAGCGGATAAAGGCTGTCTAAAAACTTGATCCCAAATCATTCTTAAAGTTAGATATCATTTTATTTTTGTTAAATTTTTTCATAGTTTTCCTCTATGCATAAATTTTAGGGGGAGAATTAAAAATAATTCAAAAATCAAACAAAAATCAGAAAATTAAAATCCAAAAATAGTGTTATTTCTTGTTCAGAAAAATCAGAAAATCCAAAAATATTTTTGTTTCTATTTTTATTTTGTGTGTTAATTTTTCTTTTAGTTTTGTTTTGTCTTGAAAAGTGATTTCAGGTATAGATAAGACTCATGGAGTTTCTGTTGAAGATTTCTGAGCCAAGGCTTCATGTGTGAGCATCGAAGAATTCGCATTCGGAGGAGCAAGAAATGAAGATTATTCTTTGGACATTCCATCCTTCAACCCCATAAGCAAGGTGAAGCTGAAATTGAAGAATATGTGACAAATTGCATTGAATCCTCCTCAATCAGTCCGTTGCTATCTTTGTACCTGCTGAAGTGATCCAGAAGATTTGTTCTCTCTGATGTTTTCTCTGTAGATTCTCAAGCTGAAATCGCTATCTTTCAAGAACCAGTACATCAAGCCTCCTCACCCAATGTGCGTTTTATGTCAAATTTTGAAGAAATACTCAACCGCTCAAGATGAATTCATTTATTGAAGATTCATATGTCCATCTTGATGTTGTGAAGAAATTTGAAGATTAAGATGAAGCCAAAGCTCTCATTGAAGATTGACAAGAAAGCCAGCTGCTTTTTAGGGGGAGTTTGTTGGGCCAGTTAGAAAATTAAGCTATAAACCAAGGGGGAGATTGTTGGGTCAAAAATATGGTTTATATTTTGCTTTTCTAGGAAAATATATTTTTATGTAATGTTGTATGTGTTTGCGGTTTGTGTGTACGGCCGTACACGTGTGTACGGCCGCACATCCTGTGTACGATCGTACATAGGGTGTGCGGCTATACACATGTGTATGGCTGGAGGTCCATATAAATAGAGGAGTGCATGTGGGAGTGTACTGTTGGAAAGAAGGTGAGAAGAGAGCATCTTGTAGAGAGAGAAAGTTAGAGAGAAGAAGTGTGTGTGTGTGTGAGAGAATCTATTGTAAGGAGCATCATTCATCTCATCAATACATCATTAGATTCATCTTCTTTCTTTATGATCGCCATTCCTCTTTCTGTCCCTTTTATAATCTTCGTCATCATTCTTTTCATCTTTGTTACTATTCCTTCTCCTTTTGTATTTATCATCTTCATCATCACTCCTTTTATCCTTACCCTTTCTCCCTCTCTTCCTGATTTCACCAATTTCCTTATCACTCGTATCATCATACTTCCCTTTTCTACCACTTTTCCTCATCTCACCATCTTCTTCATCACTTATGTCCTCATTCTTTTTCCCTGTTTTCCTGATTTCACCAACTTCTTCATCACTTTGATCATGTTCATCAATTCTTTTCTTGTTTCTGTTGTTCTTATCACGTCCATCTTCATCATCACTCCTTATGTCCTTGCTCCTACCTCTTTTCCTTTCCTTGTTCCTCCTATAATTACCATCTTCATCATCATCCCTCCTTCCTCTTCTCTTGTCATTATGATCTTCCTCATCCCTACCTTTATCTTTCTTTTTGTCTCTCCTTTTATCATTTTTATCTTCATTGTCACTCCATCCATCTCTTCTCCTCCTCCTATCATTAGCATAATCATCACCACGCCTCTTATCCCCATTCCTATCATTTGCATCTTCATCATCACTCCTATTCCTGTTCCTATCATTAACAATTTCCTTGTTCCTATCTCGTCCCCTCTTACCATCTGCATCTTCTTCATCACTCTTATTAATGAGCCTCCTATCTTGACTGTCTCTTTCACTCATGTATCTATCATCATCTCTTATTCTCTTTTATTTATCATCTTCATCTCTGTCCCTTTGTCGCTCCATCATTTAATCAGCTTACCTGATGACACGGCGGCGGCGGCGATGTGGAGTGACAGAGGCAGAGCATGAAGTGTCGAAGTCGGATCAATGACCGATGTCCACCGGAGATGTCCGCCAGAGATATGGCCGGTGTGGGAGGATGCAATCGTGAAAGGGAAAGAGCGAATGAAGGTGATGAATGTATTCTTAAATTAGTGAGAGTGTAGTAGATACATCGCAAGCTATGACGGAACAAACTGATTTAATTGGAGACGCGCGGTGCAAAAAGAGAGCGGAGGTTGATCTAGACCTAGGCGGCTCCGGTGATAGAAATTAATTAACGAGGCAGGGAAGAAACAACGATAGGACGGAGAAGAGAGCGGAGAGCCGCATCGGCGGATATTGAAGATTTTTGCTCCCTTCGAAATTTAGAATCATTTCATTCATTATGAATTTTGAGAAATTAAACTTAAAACCTGCCGGCAATGCTGGAATGGCACCAGTGTTGGCCAGAGAAATCTCGTTTGCTCCTGATCTTCGTCCGGAAATGCAGCTCACGAACACATGAGCCAAGTACTTCCAGCAAGGAGGAAGCAGCTTCTTAATTGTAGGAGGAAAAGTTCCCTCGTATCCCATATGCTCTAATACTTCCTGAGTTTGCTGAACATCAATCTCCATGGGGTACTCAGGTCTGTCCTCAATTTGGAGAGATTCTCTAATAATGCTTTCTATTACTTGAATTTTCTTGTCTTCGATTGTTGCTTCAACGAATTTTTCACCCTGACCATTCTTCTTTACAACAGAACTCCTCCAGAACTCCTTAATCAAACTTTGGTAGATAGCAGGATTTGTAGTTATAGCATGAACCAAACAGGATTTCTTCAAGCCATCCAGAATGAATTTCAAGTCATTGTGGACTGCAGGAGGGTCTTCGAGAAAAATTGCAGAATTATGAGCTTTAGCAAATTCCATGTCTCCTATGTTAATCTGAAAGTTAACACACAAAGTTATTAGGACAAAACAATAAAAAAATGAAGCCGCACACGTGATCACACACAACCGCACACGTGATTACACACAGCCGCACACGTGATTACACACAGCAAAAAGTGCAAACTGACACAACTCAGTTGCTTTAAATAGTACTCTTTCTACCAGCACAAGAGTGTGCAGCCGAACACATGAGTGCGGCCGCACACACTGTGTGCGGCCACACACACATGTGTGGCAACACACATTACAAGACAACACACAATCACTACAAAAATGACACTATCACCTATACAAAATGATGCCTAGCTCAAACCACAAAATTATGTTCTTTCAACGACCTAGTTATTCTGGAAGTCAAAACATGCAAAGTGAAACACAAGAATAATCGAATCCAGTATGGTCTCAGAACTTATGAATATAAATAAAACATCTTTTATTTATCCCCATATTCATTACCTATCATTCATTGCATACTGTTTCAAACTATCAGCTTTATACTTGAATTAAAACAATAGTTGTCCCATGCTCCAAGCATGTACACTATGTTTTTGTAAACACTAGTCATGCCATACACCAAGTATGCATACTAAGTTTTTCTATGATCTTTACTTTGTGAAATAGATCGATTGAACATATTTCCAATGATTCTCATTTCACACTCCCAATTCCTTACTGCAAGAGCAAGAATTCCATATTACTGCTATTTACCTAAATCTGTTTGATTCTAAACTTATATGCATTGATCCTCTTGTAATGATTATGCACAAAGTCACAAAGACTTGTCAACATACATTATAGAGTATTCCAATGGAGACCAACTCCATGGAACTGAAGTCTCATATTCAAAGTGTTGGAATAATGTCTAAGGCTACAACTATATTAGGCAAGCATTTGACCCGGTTGTGCATGGTCCTTTTGGGTTGCCTTCACCATAGCAACTTGACAGGATGATTTATAATGAGAGAAGGAATATTATTAATATATTATAAGGAATAATAATATTTTTATTTGATTAATATAAGTTGTAAATTAATTGGGAATTAATTTGGTGACTTAAAGAGATTAATTAAATAAAGAGGTATAAACTGTCAATTGTTTGATAGTTGCACTTTGGGCTATATATCCTTTAAGGATAAGAGGTGGATGATTTCTAGGGCTTAGGATAGCCATAAAATCGTCCAAGGATTATCATGGAAAGGATTTGGATTACTTAGGGCTTAAGTTATCCAATTAGGGTTTAAGGGTGAAACCCTAAGAGCCTTACAAGTATAAATAGACCCCTAGGGCTGAGGGAATTCGGTACTCTTGTCTCTAAGGAAACCCTGGCCGAATTCTTCCTCATCTCTCGTTTCTCCTAAATCATCTTCTTGCTAGTTGGTGTTTGTAAACCATTAGAGGAGTGGCAATTGTGACTCTAAAGCCTCAAGGACAACAAGATCAAGCAAGTGATTCAAGGTAAACTTCTAATCTCTGATTTCTTATTGTTATTATTGTATAGTAGCCATTAGAAGTCTTGGATTCAATGTATGTTCAATTAGAGAAACCTAGATCCAAGCATTAGGGTTGCATGTACACATAGGAATGTTCATATGGCTAAAACCCATCAGTGGTATCAGAGACTGGTTGGTTTCTATTGAATTGATACTTTGATTGCTTGTTTGTTGCTGAAAAAAATCGTTTTTTGTCCTCTGCCTGATGAACTCAGCGAGTCCCATGGTGGTACTCGGTGAGTAGGCTCAACTCGGCGAGTCCATCTGGGTAGTCGGCGAGTTCGAGCCTCAGAAAGAGGAAACTTCGGGATTTCTTGCTGTTTATCTTTGAGATACTTGCCTTACTCATATTAGATCAATATAAATCCGATTTTATGATATATATGAGTATATTCTTGACTTAATTGAAGATATTTATCAATTAATAAAATATTTGTTTCCTTATGTGATAATTGATTAATTATTTTATTTGGGAAATTGTTTTGCAAGAAATCAGTAAATAAATCAAATATGGATAATTATGGAATTATTTGTTAATTAAGATTATTTGTTATTTGATTCTCTATGTTTTAAAAGTTTAAAACTTGCCCTTAAGTTTTGAAATTTATGTTTTGTGATTAAAAGTTTAATTTTGACAATTTAAATTTCAAACCCTAGAATTTTACAAATTTAAAATCCAACCCTATACTAATATAATATTACAAGATTAATATATATATATATATATATATATATATATATATATATATATATATATATATATATATATATATATAGTGGAGCGCGTGTGGTTTACACTTTGCACCCTTGCTAAGAAGTTAGTGGAGCGCGTGTGGTTTACCGACACACTAATTGGTTCTAAGCAAAGGTGGCAAAGGGTGATTAATTGTTTATCATAGTTCGATGGAGCGTGTGTGGTTTACCGGCACATCGAATAGGTGATCGTTACAATGAAGGCACCATGTGAATTTGCATGGTAATTCATACCCACTTTGTGATCCTCGGTATCCCAGTCATAAACGAGAGGGGTATATCGAGATTTAAACATGCGATTGAAAAGTTTCAATGAATCTCATCCAAACCTAGGAATTCTCAATACATTTAGAACTTAAAGTTATGTTTTTATGGTGGAGAATTAGTGAATCGTCATTCACTTACCTTCATATTATTTGCATGTTGGATTACGGCATCCCTTTTCTAATATGTAAATATTGTTGTTGGATCCTAGCCCTAATTTTTTTTATTGGGTGATAATTAGGGATTCATATTCTAATCTATCTTTGTCCTTTCTATTTGTAGATGTCGAACGCAAACAACGCTGCTGCTAGTTCATTCACATTGATGAGCCTTTGTCAAAAAGTCACTTTCGATGGGACGAACTTTAGCGAATGGATAATATACATTCGCACAATTGCTCGCTATGAGGACAAGGAGTATGTCCTCGATGAGAAGCTTGAGAAGATCAACCCAGAAATCGCTACTCCGGCTGAAATGAACGCTTTTGAAACTCACGAGCGTGATGCAACGAAGGTACATTGCATCATGATAGCCACCATGAATGCCGAATTCCAAAAGTCCTATGAGGACATGTATCCGTATGAAATGCATCAAGACTTGTTGGAGAGATACCACCAAAACGCGAGGCAAGAGCGTTACGAGATTTTCACTAACATGATTTTCGCCAAAATGGGTCATGGAGAATCTCTTACCGTGCACCTACAAAAGATGCAAAGGTATGTCGATCGTCTTCGCAAGTTGAATGTTGACTTTGGGGAAGACTTGGCGATCGACACGGTGCTTCACTCGTTGCCTCCGTGCTACAATTAATTTAGGATGACCTACCACATGAACAAGGAAGAGGTCACCCTAAGCAAGCTCCAAGGTCTCCTTAGGGTTGCTGAAAGCAACCTAAAGACAAGTATGTTGCACACACTCCCAATCCACCTACTGCTCCTGTTTTGGCCATTGGGCAAGGAAGAGGCAAGAAGAGGAAGGCTCCGTCTAAGAGCCACCGCAAGGGAAAGTCCCGTGATGTTTTCTCTTCTAGTGGGGCCAAAGTTGATCCTGCTGAACCCTGTCCTAACCCTAAGGAGGCAGAGTGCCATCATTGCCATAAAATAGGGCATTGGAAGAGAAGCTGCCCAGACTACCTGCAAGCCATAAGGGAAGGGAAGATCAAGCCATCTTTCGCAGGTATTTATACAATTAAATCTAACGATTCATCTCATGCTATTTGTTGGGTCCTTGATACCGGTTGTGGTTACCATATTTGTTCTGAATTGCAGGGACTAAGAAGAAATAGGGATGTGGAGCATGGAAGAATAAATCTAATCATGGGGAACAGAAGATCGTCACTTGTGACCAAGATTGGAGTGTATTCTTTAGTGCTTAGGAATGGTTTATCTTTAGATTTTAACAATTGTTTCTATTCGCCAGAAATGGCTAGAAACCTCATTTCATTTCATGGTTTGTTTAGACAAGGTTTTAGATTTTCTTTTAATAATGAGAATGGTTCTATTCTTGATTATCTAAATGGTGTCTTATATTTTGAAGCTATACCATGTAATGGAATTTATGAAACCGTTATGATTGTACATAACTTAGGAAATGATGTTTTATGCATGGATTCTTTGAATGGTATGGATAGAGCATCCTTGTGGCATTGTCGTCTTGGACATGTCAACAAGAAGCGCATAGCCCAACTCCAAAAGGATGGAGTGTTGGAGTCATTCGACCTTAGGGAAGATGACACATGCGAGTCTTGTTTACTTGGAAAGATGACTAAGTTACCCTTCACAAGTACATGTGAAAGGGGAGAGGGTCTATTAGACCTAATACATACCGATGCATGTGGACCGTTTATATCAACCACGAAGGATGGGAACCGCTTCTATGTGACTTTTACTGATGACTATATTAGATATGGGTATATCTACTTAATCAAGAAAAAGTCAGAAACTTTTGAAAAGTTCAAAGAGTTCAAGAATGAAGTGGGGAATCAATTGGGCAGGAAAATCAAGATGCTTCGATCCGATCGAGGAGGAGAGTACCTAAGTCTTGAATTCCACGATTATCTCAAGGAGTGTGGAATAGTTTCACAATTGACGCCACCTAGGACACCACAATTTAATGGTGTGGAAGAAAGGCGTAATCGAACCTTGTTAGACATGGTTCGCTCTATGATGAGTCGTGCTTCACTACCTATCTCTTTTTGGGGGTATGCCTCAGAGACTGCCACCCATATCCTTAACCGAGTCCCTACTAAGAAGGTTTCCAAAACACCTCATGAAATGTGGATAGGAAAAAGCTCCCTCGTTGGCACATATCAAGGTTTGGGGTTGTGAGGCCTTCGTAAGACGAGATACTCACGACAAGCTCGAACCTCGTAGTGAGCGATGTATTTTCATCGGCTACCCGCAGAAATCCTTTGGATATCTCTTCTATAGACCGAAAGACAATGTAGTCTTCGTTGCGAGGAGAGGAGTTTTCCGAGAGCGAGAACTCATAAGCCAAGGAGACAGTGGGAGGCAAATCGAGCTTGAAGAGATTATAGAATCGATAGATGAAGGAACCTCTACCGCTGGCACTCAACCCGAGGAGGAAACTCTGGTTGAACCGATTGACGAGTCCTTACCTCTTAGACGTTCCGAAAGAGTTAGAGTTCAACCCCAGTTTTATGGTTTTCATATTACTACCGAAGGGGACACGTATATTAGTGATGGTACACTAATAAATCTAGATGAACCTAATAGCTATAAGGAAGCCATGGCAGGCCCGGAGTCTGTAAAATGGAAAGAGGCAATGGACAGTGAGATCCAGTCCATGTATGACAATCAAGTTTGGAATTTGGTTGATAATGTGCCCGGACGTAAGAACGTTGGGTGCAAATGGATCTTCAAGAAGTAGACCGAAGTGGATGGAAACGTACACACATATAAGGCACGATTGGTTGCGAAGGGCTTTACTCAAACTCCCAGAGTTGACTATGATGAGACCTTCTCACCAGTTGCAAAGATAAAATATATTAGAGTGATGCTAGCTATTGTCGCATTTCATGATTATGAGATTTGGCAAATGGATGTCAAAACCGCTTTCCTTAATGGGAAGTTGGCCAAGGATGTTTACCTCCCTCAGCCAGAGGGTTTTGTCGATCCGAAGCATCCAAATAGAGTTTGTAAGCTTGAGAAGTCCATTTATGGACTTACGCAAGCGTCTCGCAGATGGAATCTATGCTTCGATGAGAAAGTCAAAGAGTTTGGATTTATACGAAGCGAAGATGAATCGTGTGTATATGTGAAAGCCAGTGGGAGTATAGTAAGCTTCCTCGTTCTGTATGTCGATGACATACTACTCATAGGAAACGACGTCCCGACTCTGCAGGAAGTTAAGTCCTGGCTCGGGAAGTGCTCTACTATGAAGGACCTCGGAGAGGCTTCCTATATTTTGGGAATAAGGATAGTGAGAGAAAGAAGTAAGAGACTAATAGGACTTAGTCAGAACACTTACTTAGATAAGGTACTAAAACGTTTTAGTATGGAAAACTCGTAGAATGGAGAATTACTGATACAAAGTAATGCAAAGTTGAGTAAGACTCAAAGTCCAAGTACTGAAGCTGAAATAGCAGAAATGAGCCGAGTACCATATGCTTCCGCAGTTGGCTCAATCATGTATGTTATGACTTGTACTCGCCCTGATGTAGCCTTTGCTTTGAGCATGGTTAGCAGATATCAAGGGAATCCTGGCAGAGCCCATTGGATTGCGGTGAAGAATATCCTTAAGTACCTTCGGAGGACGAAGGAATGGTTCTTAGTCCTCCGAGGGAGTGATGACTTGAAGGTGCGAGGGTATAGTGACGCCAGCTTTCAGACCGACAGGGACAACTACCGTTCGCAGTTGGGCTGGGTCTTTACCCTGAATGGAGGAGCAGTGACTTGGAAAATTTCCAAACAGGAAACCGTAGTTGATTCAACGTGCGAATCAGAGTACATTGTAGCGAGCAAAGCGTCAAAGGAGACAATATGGTTGAAGAACTTCATCGATGATCTTGGAGTTGTACCTGCCATAAAGGAGCCCATGGAGATTTTCTGTGATAATGAAGGAGCAGTTGCCTTGACCAAGGAACCGAGAGATCATGGTAAATCTCGACATATCGATAGAAAATATCACTTTATTAGACATCGTGTAGAAGAAGGACAACTCGTAGTGAAGAGGATATCATCAGAAGATAACCCAATAGATCCGCTTACGAAGGGACTGAGTAGGCTTAAGCACTTGCAGCATGCTAGGAGTATTGGGCTGAAGGATGATATTAGCATAGATTAGATAGTAGTAGAAACGTGTAATCGATAAATTTAATTAACATTTGATGATTAAATAAAAGAGTATTATTTATGAGTAATGTTACTGTCTTATGTTAATTGTTTAACTATTGTTTCATTTTGCATGTTTTGACTTCCAGAATAATTGAGTTTATTAAGAATAATCGAATTGTTCAAATTGTCCACAATCGTTCATATGTTGGAAGTAGGTAGGAATGAAGATTGTCATGAATTGGAGTGTAGATTGTCTAAATGGTATTAGACATACCAAAAGTTCGCTGCAACGTTCATGAGTGCTTATGAACTAGTTTTGAGCATTGGAACAAACCCGCGCTTGTTGGAATCACCTTATGGAATGTGATAAAAAGGATGATTGCAAGACGATAATATCATATGGTCTTAAAACCTAGATATACGGTTTGTTATTTGTTAATTGGTTGTATATTGATAATGCAAAACCGCATCAGTAACTTGATGTTATAAAACGCATTGTTGTGTATAGTTGATTAATGAATAAGTAAATGTATATAAGTCGAAGTTTATCTGTTACTTTTATCCTAAGAAGGTAAAAGTGATATCTCGGCTGCTCGATGATTTGATTTGACTTATGTGTCGGGCCCGGTCAGACCTGAATTGATGTGTTCGATTAAGTTCTCTGTCAAATAAATCGGAGATCGAGAAACCAAACGCTGGACAAATTAGTTCCATATAAATGTCAGCATGATATCTAAACAGAGGACTGTACGATCCCTTATCTAAAGGACAAGATTGATTAGATCAGAGTTTGACAACGTCTTTCAGAGCTACGATTGCTAATTGGAATATACTTGTATATATATAGTTACTAGACTTATCCAAGTGGGAGACTGTTGGAATAGTGTCTAAGGCTACAACTATATTAGGCAAGTATTTGACCCGGTTGTGCATGGTCCTTTTGGGTTGCCTTCACCATAGCAACTTGACAGGATGATTTATAATGAGAGAAGGAATATTATTAATATATTATAAGTATAATATAAGGAATAATAATATTGTTATTTGATTAATATAAGTCGTAAATTAATTGGGAATTAATTTGGTGACTTAAAGAGATTAATTAAATAAAGAGGTATAAACTGTCAATTGTTTGATAGTTGCACTTTGGGCTATATATCCTTTAAGGATAAGATGTGGATGATTTCTAGGGCTTAGGATAGCCATAAAATTGTCCAAGGCTTATCTTGGAAAGGATTTGGATTGCTTAGGGCTTAAGTTATCCAATTAGGGTTTAAGGGTGAAACCCTAGGAGCCTTACAAGTATAAATAGACCCCTAGGGCTGAGGGAATTCGGTACTCTTGTCTCCAAGGAAACCTTGGCCGAATTCTTCCTCCGCTCTCCTCTCTCCTAAATCATCTTCTTGCTAGTTGGTGTTTGTAAACCATTAGTGGAGTGGCAATTGTGACTCTAAAGCCTCAAGGACAACAAGATCAAGCAAGTGATTCAAGGTAAATTTCTAATCTCTGATTTCATATTGTTATTATTGTATATTAGCCATTAGAAGTATTGGATTCAATGTATGTTCAATTAGAGAAACCTAGATCCAAGCATTAGGGTTGCATGTGCACATAGGAATGTTCATATGGCTAAAACCCATCAGTGGTATCAGAGACTGGTTGGTTTCTATTGAATTGCTACTTTGATTGCTTGTTTGTTGCTGAAAAAAATCGTTTTTTTGTCCTCTGGCTGATGAACTCTGCGAGTCCCATGGTGGTACTCGGTGAGTAGGCTCAACTTGGCGAGTTCGAGCGTCAGAAAGAGGAAACTTCGGGCTTTCTTGCTGTTTATCTTTAAGATACTTGCCTTAATCATATTAGATCAATATAAATCCGATTTTATGATATATATGAGTATATTCTTGACCTAATTGAAGATATTTATCAATTAATAAAATATTTGTTTCCTTATGTGATAATTGATTAATTATTTTATTTGGTAAATTGTTTTGCAAGAAATCATTAAATAAATCAAATATGGATAATTATGGAATTAATTGTTAATTAAGATTATTTGTTATTTGATCCTCTATGTTTTAAAAGTTTAAAACTTGCCCTCAAGTTTTGAAATTTATGTTTTGTGATTAAAAGTTAATTTTGACAATTTAAATTTCAAACCCTAGAATTTTACAAATTTAAAATCCAACCCTATACTAATGTAATATTACAAGATAAATATATATATATATATATATATATATATATATATATATATATATATATATATATATATATATATAGGTATAATTAAAATGCTTGTCTTACCGTTAGTAGGCCTCATTCACGAAGCCGGTTTATAAGGTGGATATAAGGTTGCTGCCTATAAAATGGCGATTAATGGGTGTACACTCACACCCACCGCTTGCTTGATCGGTGGAGGGTCGTTATGACACTTAGATTTTATTGTGTATGTGTTCTTATCCATGTGAATTTGTCAAAACCATAATCAGAAGATACGGTTAATGACAAATCCAAACTCATATGGATTGAACTTGTGCAGTCGTAACTGCTTGCCACCTGTCAGCACAAAGGCTTGCCATTGCTTCGAAGTTGTTATGTAACCAATTGAGAACTCTCAAAACTCATATTCAAAGCCAATTTCATTGGAATAGGCATAGAGGTAGGAATATGTCAACACGATAGGTTATAAACCTCACGTCGTGTGCTAGTGTAAAACTACATGCTTTTATTCTTTATTAGATCTTGAAATTCTTCCAGGATCTTTAAGACTCCCACTATCCTTTTTACATCTAAGGCTCACTTGTAAAATATTCAAGAGATAGTGCAGATTCTTTATCAAGACAAACACTTCACACAATTGGTCTTAGTTGGTCTTTGTTTTATCTAAAACATCACAACTTACTAATTTCAAATGTACAAGAGTAGGACACTTTTACTCTTGCATTTTACAAGTGTTAGTATCCTTCTCTCAGATGTGTCACTAAAATTACAATCTTGGAGTATGACTCTACGAAGTATGACTCATCTTCTTGATTTAACCATTCCAATAATTCAAGATTCCTCTTATTAGTCATAAGAATGCACTGAGATTTCCTTAGAAGACTAATTGTGCTATGATTTCTAAATCATTAAGATGATCACAAAACCTGATACTAAAGTACTCTCCCATCTTTTCAGATTTGAGAAACTTTTATCCTTCTGCCTAATTTGATTCTTCTCATTCGTTCTGCCATACATCGAAACTTTTTCCAATGCTTTAGAATTACACTTAAACTTGTAAGTATAACCATATTTACTAAAGTTTAGTAAATCATGACGAATATACTTATCGATCTTTTGTGGTGGACTTGATCAGTGCACAAGAATGTGTAGTTGATCCGTTAGTCCTTCACTTTACTCACATATATGTGAATAAGGAATTAGTCTTAATTTTCCAAAGATGAAAATTTTGATTCATCATACTATACAACTTGCATGATTCCCAAGTTTCTATCCAACTGAAACCTTGGGTGATTAGAATCTTTCCTTATTTGGGAAATTTAGACACTACCACAAATGAAAGGAACAAATCCATTTTCCATTATTGCTATCAAAGGAATCATATAAGCAACCATTTTTCACAAATGCCATTGTAAGGATACTTAGAATAAATGGAATCAAAACTTTTCCTATTATTTTAAAGCTTTGCAGATACACTTACCGTTATAGTGCAAAAGCATACGAAAAACTTGTTGTTATCTATTCCTAAGCAATATATCATAACTCTTAAGCAACAGCTCAAAATTCTGATCACCGAACCATGCGATCGAAATCCATCTTCACGATCAGAATCAACATATACTTCCTTTAAGTTCCTTCACTTTTCTTTGATTCTTCAAATATCAACATGTGACCCAGTCACATCATGTAATAAAAATCTCACAATAGAAACGTAACAGAGTTAGATAGTGGACTTTACCTAAAGTGGAGTCAAACTTCTTGACTTGATCAACCTTATGATCTTTCAGGTAAATAGGCAGCTTTGCAATCAATTCCCCTTCCTTTGGCAAGAGAAACATATGGACTCTTTGGGAATGGTACATAGGACTATCACAGTCTTGCCTTTCTATTTACTATTTGGTCAACCGAGTTGACTATGGTCAATCCCTTTCCTTAGGAAGAGAAAGATTTTCTAGATATCCAATGTTTCCATTGTCAATGTCCATGGTAATTTGGGAAGTTGATCTTCTTAATCAAATTTGCTTTATTAAAGCTCCAAATCATTGCTGACTCAGCAGCACCAAGCACATAAATAAGATCATTAAGGGTTATTTCATAGTCTATTTCATAGTAGTCCCAGAGGTAACTCAGTATGTGACTTAGAAAGTGATTGAACAACCAACTTTCTTAAGACTCTGACACCCAACTCTCCTGGATTGTAAATATGTGACTTCAACTCCAAGATCTGAGCACACATAGACCTTGCTTGCCATTAGGGCTTGAGTGACCTTGAACTTGTGGGTAAGGGAGAATAATTGGAGGAGGTGGAGGAAGTGAAGTTCTAAGAGATTTGGGAAAATCATAGATGTCTGAACCAGACATCTTTTTGGGAGATATTCAAGATAGTTGATTTAAAGTCCTTAATATAACACCCAATATGAAATATTAAGGCTAGGACCCAACACAATATTTTATAACTTGGAAGAGGGATGCCATAATCCAAGTTATAGAATATTTGAAGGTAGGCGAATTAAGATTCACCAATTTCCACCATGAAAATGAAATAATTTATTTGGTTGTAACTTGATTTTAAACTCCTAGATCTTTTGAGATTCATTGAACTGTTCAATGACATGTTTCAATCTCGAGTGTGCTCTTCAGGTTTTGTGACTGGGATGGCAAGGATCGCAAAACAAGGTGTGAAGTAACCATGCAAATTACTTGGTACCCTTATTATTTACCCCTTAATCGATGTGCCGATTAACCACACGCGCTCCACCGATACTATGATAAATATTAAGTTACCCTTTGCCTACCTTGTTAAATCCACCTAGTGTGCCGGTTAACCATACGCGCTCCACTAATCGAATTAAGCAAAGTGCAAAGTGTAATTTCATGGATTAGCACCTTATTCACATTTTTCTAAAGTAACTAAGATTAGGAATTATAAAAAATTTAGTTACTTTATATTTATCAATAATACTTTTAATGAAGGGAGAATTCTAGTCCTTGTCCTACTCGTTCGGCTAACAACCCTCCACTAGTCAAGGAAGCTGTGGGTGAGAGTGGACACCCATTAAATTGCCATTTTATAGGCATTAACCTTATAACCCCCTTATAGACTGGCTTCGTGAATGAGGCCTACTAACGGTAAGACTAACTTGCTCTTATACACACACACACACACACACACACACACATATATATATATATATATATATATATATATATATATATATATATATTATTAACTTACAATATTATAAAGTATAAGGGTTGAATTTTAACTTTTAAAATTCTAAGGGCTTAACTTGGAATTAAAGTATTCGTAAGGGAAAAATTTTCAAATTCCAAAACTTGAGGGCAAGTTTTGAAACTATTCAAAACTATTCAATTCCATAACTTATGTGTTTAAGGTAGTTTTAATCCAAAAACTCTTCAAGTTCAATAACTTGAGGATAAGTTATGGAAGACTTGAAACTATTTAAAGAATGTGACTTTTCTTTATTCATAACCTATGGAAATATTTATGAGTTTTATGAATCTTAAATGTGACTTTTCATATAACTCGAGGACAAGTTGCAAAAACACATTTTAGAATCAACTCTTAGATTAATTTCGATTGAAAACAACAATTTCACATAACTTTTCTATTAATTTAAGCAACTCATATGAACAAGATAATTCAATAAAACTTTTTCATTTAATTAGCCTAATCCTTAAACCAATACAAAACATGAATCTATTGATAGTTATCTTTGAAATTGGATTAGAATGAACATTACGACATCAAAAACAGGTTTATAGGTCCAAAAATAGCTTAGGGTAATGATTCTAGTCCTATTCTAGGCTTAAAAGTCGATAATATGTTGTTTGGGCGTCCTACTCGACGAGTGTATGAACATACTTGACGAGTAGGATGAGTTTCTTCATGGACTCGTGTGACATCCCCAATTTCACGGCCAGAAAAGACCGATTTGTTTATGCTTTGTTTTATAAAATCAGAGTAAATTCTTTTGATTTAAAAGAGTTGCGGAATTTGTTCCCAAAACAAAATATGATAAGAGTTTATCAAAGCATTTCTTTAAAGAAATGTATTTTCATTACATAACAAAATCTCGGGATGTCATGTTCAATACAGACCAAAAGCATAAACTGAACAAAATAGACCTTACGACAGTTATTTATAACTACTGATCTATAATCCAAAACCTCTCGTCAAGTCCACCAACTTATACTCTTGTGCCATTACCTGTAATGCAAAGAAAACTGAGTGTGTCAGACTTGGGAGTCTGGTGAGCATATAGGGTCTTCAACCCACAATAATATAATTATTATATTCAGTCATTAAACAATCAATCCAACTACCCATCCCCATTATCTTCGTTTATTCTTAAGTACCTTCCCTAAGGAATTATCCTAAGGGTCATCTCATACATCGTATTTACGTCTCATCTTCTTACATCGCATTTCCTTTATATATATATATATATATATATATATATATATATATATATATATATATATATATATATATATATATATATATATATATATATATATATATATATATTCGTTCCTAAAGCATGAATACGCAGTCACAACATCGCCTGGACTCGTAACTCATAGTAAGGGTTAGGCTATCATCGCATGAATATGTAGTCACAACATCGCCTGGACTCATAATTCATTGGAAGGGTTAGAGTATCATCGCATGAATACGTAGTTACAACATCGCCTGAACTCGTAATTGATCACCTACAGGTGATGATCCTGCTGGTGTTTCCACGGGTGATCGGACAGCACTACGTCCCTTCAAATAGTATTCTTCAGTGAAACCGGAATATCTTCACACACCAGGTTTCTTGCGGGCAGAGCTTCGGCTTGAAAACTCTTTTCTTCTCGGGATCTTCGGGTTTCGGGACTTAATTCGGGTCTCGGGGTTGATATCAGAGCTTTGGGGGATTCAAATAAGGCTTAGAGGGTGTATCAGAAGTGGAAGAGAAGAGATGGAGAGACCTTAAACGGCTGGCCCTTCAAATCTTTTTATGGGGCAAAATCTGCCCTCGCCACGTCGTGGCACCTTTTTCCACGTCGTGGGCTTGGTCGTCATTGCATGCGTCATCACAAGTTGCATCTGGGGGACTCCCGGAGGTGTCAGAAGACTGGCCACGTCGTGGCACTGCTTGCCACGTCGTGGTATCTAACAGTTTTGGGGTTTCGCACCCCGAAATTCAGAAATTCATAACTTTCGAATACGAACTCCGTTTTCGATGTTCTTTATATCGACGTGAAGGTGAGATTATGCTCTACAACTCGCTTTTAGACTCCATTGGCTAATTTCGAATTTATTTTTAATATATTATAATTATATTACTTATATATTATTTTTAGTAGGCCGAGACAGGAAAACTCCGTTATAAACTCGTAACTCCTTCATCTGACATCCTTTTTCGTCCGTCTTTCCGTAGTTGCACTACTATTCGATGAGATCTTCAATTCTCATTTAGATTGTTTTGGGTAAATATCGCTCTATTGGAAATTCACTATTTATGTCGCGCTGTGTCGTGCCGGTTCTGTCGCGAATCTTTGACAGGTCATAACTTCTTCGTTATAACTCGGATTTCGACGTTCTTTATATTTTCGGAAACCTTGAGACATATACTACAACTTGGTTAAGATTAATCCTTCTAAATAATATACCTTCAAAAAGTCATTTTTGATGCTTATTGCTCTAAATTGACTAGCCCTAATCTACGGGTGTTACAATTATCTCCCCCTTAGGATGATTACGTCCCGGAATCATCAACGAAACAAGATTCGTATACTGACTCCATACGTTATCTCTCCATCCTAAGTAATAACCGTGATGCTCAGTCCTTCATTTGCACTTCTTACTATGATGGACTTTCAATCGTAACCTTCTAGTTAGAAAATAAATCCTTATTGTGAACTCCTTCTTCTTCTTAGGATAAATACATTCCTTTATCTATTGTAACAGACGGATGGGTCGTGTTCTAATGACCTCTCATCGTATGATGCAATGCTTAGACTAAAGCTCTTAGTGTCAAATTCCAGAATGGATTATACCCTCCATATTCTAACGTGATATAATCACATTTATGAACCACGTAACAAACTCATCTTAGTCGGACTCAATTTGTCATGGCTGCTAGGGTCAGAATAACAACCCTCTTACTAGTCATTACCGAAACAATGGTAATGACATACATGAATAAAATGGAATTAATTACTAGCTACTTTTTAACCTTGCGACTTCCCATGATCCAAGCGTGAGTCCTGTGCTTCCGGTAGTATAGATCTCTACTACCATTCACACTTACTCATACTCGTCCTAAGTATTGTCTCGCGGTCCCCAAGTCCTAAAATCACCAAACAATTTAACACATAGGAATGTGTCCAAATAATCATAAAAAATTTCCTAGACTCTACTAGGACTTCTTCCATGCGTATCTCCAGTCATCAATCCTGCTTCACTTTGGTTGGTGGTGGAAAGTTCATCGATGGGACAACTTTAGGAGTAACACCAATTGTTCCATCATTCTGCCGATCGAAGGTGTATTTCAGATGTACCGTACTCCTCTAAACATTCCGTTATTTTATCATACATAAACCAAAGGCAAGACACCACTCTTCCGATATCTTCCGATAAGTTTCATTCACTATCATAAGCCTTTCATTTCCTCCATTTTCTCAATTCTCTACGAGTCTCCACCATGGCGTTTTGTACACCCAAGCAGACGTTCGGTGTATCGGACGAGAATTTAAGATGAGAAAGCTTTGTTGACGATAGACGTATAAATCTCCTTATCACTCCGAAACGTTTACATGCTAGTTTTAATATCGTATCAAACGCTTAGAATCCTAAACACACAAGGTCTCCAGATCCATTCGACAACAGACCATAGATCCGATCAAATAATAGCATATATGGAAAACATATAACATTTAGCACATAAAAGCATTGTAGGCATCATTACTAAAATATACTAGTGTTCGTGTATTAAAATATGGTAGACACTCATCTCACAATCATCGCTTAGCATTCTAAGTTTAAGTCTAGAAATCCTACAAATTCCTAGTTTGCTTAAACTAATGCTCTGATACCAACTGTGACATCCCCAATTTCACGGCCAGAAAAGACCGATTTGTTTATGCTTTGTTTTATAAAATCAGAGTAAATTCTTTTGATTTAAAAGAGTTGCGGAATTTGTTCCCAAAAAAATATGATAAGAGTTTATCAAAGCATTTCTTTAAAGAAATGTATTTTCATTATATAACAAAATTTCGGGATGTCATGTTCAATACAGACCAAAAGCATAAACAGAAAAAATAGACCTTACGACAGTTATTTATAACTACTGATCTATAATCCAAAACCTCTCGTCAAGTCCACCAACTTATACTCTTGTGCCATTACCTGTAATGCAAAGAAAACTGAGTGCGTCAGGCTTGCGAGCCTGGTGAGCATATAGGGTTTTCAACCCACAATAATATAATTATTATATTCAATCATCAAACAATCAACCCAATTACCCATCCCCATTATCTTTGTTTATTCTTAAGTACCTTCCCTAAGGAATTATCATAAGGGTCATCTCCTACATCGTATTTACATCTCATCTTCTTACATTGCAATTCCTTTATATATATATATATATATATATATATATATATATATATATATATATTCATTCCTAAAGCATGAATACGCAGCCACAACAATGCCTGGACTCGTAACTCATAGTAAGTGTTAGGCTATCATCACATGAATACGTAGTCACAACATTGCCTGGACTTGTAATTCATTGTAAGGGTTAGTGTAACAACCTGAAATTTCATATCACTTCTTGTAACTCAACTTGTAATCCAATTTGATCAACCAAACGTCATTTCCAAATTCGTTTCCGATTTCGCCATTTTATTAAGTCATTAACTTGTATTGATCTAAAATGACTTAATGGGTGTCTTAATGCCATTAGGAATCATTTTAACACCCCATTATAGCTATCAGAATAATTCTAGAATCGACCATATCGGGTCACGACAATTTGGTCGGGTATGACCAAAAGCCCCAGTTAACGCCGGTATCGGGTAGAATTCCGTCGTGTCCAATTCCCGAGCACTATATAAGTGATTCAAAGCTTTCATTTGAAGCTTTTGGCCATTTCTTCCATAAACATTTCCAACCTCTCTCCTCAAACTAGAATTAAAGGTCTAAATCTCAAGTTTAAGGCTTCAAATCATTGAGGTAACTTCCCTAGCATGCTATACAACCTCTTTAGCCTTCAAATTAGAGTATAATCTATGGATTAGGACCATCATTATGTGTTTACGGCCCTAGAACTATCCTAGGCCGTAAACTCATATAAATGGGGTTTTTAAGCCATTTAACCCTTCCAAATCATAGTTGGGACTTAGATACGACCTTAAGGCTTGCAAATTGGGACTTAAAACATTTAAAACATAAATTTTGAGGGACAAATAAGAGTTTACGGCCAAGACATGTGCTTGGGCCGTAAACTCCTCAAACATGGGGGATAAACTCATTTTTACATGTTAGAATGCCTTGAAACTTAACCAATAGCCTTGTGGTAAATCCTAGAACCATCTAAAAATAGTTTAGAGACCTTAAACACATCAAAAATACCACATATAGGAGTTTACGACCTAGGAACATACCCTTGGGCGTAAACTCATGAAACTTTGTCAAAAGATGCATCAAATTCACTTTAATGGTTTGCATAAATTTCTAGAATCACATGAGATTGTTTTAAGTGTCAAAAACTAATATTTCATGTGCATAGAAGAGTTTACGGCCATAGAACATGCCTCTAGGCCGTAAACTCCTAAAAATATGTTAAATGGTGCCTTTAATTCATAACAATGCTTGGAAAATTAACTAGAATCACATGTGATTGCTCCTTGTGCCTCAAATCAATTTTTCTACACCCTAGGAGAGTTTACGGCCGTAAACTCCAAGTTTACAGCTGTGAACTCCCTTTTAAATGGTATTAACTCATTCAAATTGTTCCAAGGCATTTTAGTAAGTCATTCCAACAATCCCCATGTCCATTCAAGCCAATAAACCCTCAAAATCACACAAACATGAGTTTACGGCCGTAAACTCATGTGTGTGTGTGTTTTGTGGCTGTAAACTCCCTAATATGTTTACTTTTGGAGAGTAAACTCAAGTCCCAAGTCCCTAGTGCCATATTACGTCCGAAGATGTCACCCGGGTCACTCCAAACGCTCGTATTGAGGTGTTTAACGTCGTTGGAGTGTAATGTTCCATATAATTAGTGATTGTAAATCTAATTAGTATTATATGGACATTATTACATTTTACATAGGGACATCGCGAGTAAAAATCCCCGAACCAACGTCTAGTATCCAAAACCGACGCATTTCCGAGTCCGGTGAGTTCATACCCCTACCCTTTTTCACTGTTTTTCACTGTTTTCAGGGGGGAACACAAGCAAAGTACAAGGGTTTTCTTGTACTCAAAACTTATTTTCGTGTGTGTGTTTCACATTTCATATGCTTTTAATACTGATATACACAATTGATAACCAGTAGAACATGCAGATCACGTAAACATTTATTTGTGAAATGGGTTTTATAAAATGTTATGTTTTATATATTTCACAAATGGTTTTCCACATTTTTTATCAGTTAAAAGCATGACATTAGAACACATGAACAATATAATTTGTACACTGTCTTGTCCCCGGTAACATTCCACATAGATATGCGAATGGAGGATATCCTATTATTACTAGTAAATTTGTTATTCCTGTATGATTGGAGACACGTCCTCGGCGAACACTCCACAGAGATACGTGATTGGAGGACTACACCCGTAACCAGAATCTATGGGATTTAGAGAAAGTGACTTAAGTGTATAGATCTATACGGGGCTGACTACCCTACACCTGGCTGCTAGCTACAGCCGAACCGAAATGGTTCAAGGGTGACGAAAGTCATAAAGTTGTGGACTACTTATTGCCACAGGTTCAGTCTTTAGTATGGTTATGGAACTCGCAATTAGGATAAAAGAGATTTACTTATAGTAATAATGAATAACTTATACATCTTTTACATTGATAACCAACATTCAGGAAAGTATGGAACTTTCCTGGGGAAACCTTGTACATAACCAGGTCTAATAGAAATCATCTTTACAATGAAAACCAACATTCAGGAAAGCATTGGGCCTTCCTGGGGATTATATACTTAACTAGAAAAGTGTAACAAAACAGATAACATTACATCTTTTACAAATGATAAGTCACAATTAGGAAAGTATGGGACTTTCCTGAGGATACATTGGAACTCAAACAGAAAAGTTTAACAAACCGGATAATCAAACTATACATTTTTCACATGAGTAACGTGTTTTCAGTGTATAAACCTACTATACTTTGTAATTGTGAAACAACAATTAGCTTTAAAGAAAATGTGGGATTTTCTTGGCGTGTGTTACATTTTCAGAAACAGAAAGGAAGCATGAACATTTTCACAAAACAAAATTACTTATGAACTCACCAGTGTTATGCTGATTTTCAAAACCACTTGTGTTCTCAGGTCAACGTTAGAACAAGTACCGAAGATCCTTTTTGCGAGAAGTTGGAGTACTCAGAAGACCCGTTTCATTTTGTTCATATATATATATATACCATGTATCACAACTGTACAACTTTACTTTTGAAAAACAATTGTAATACTTTTATATGTAATGTAATGGTTGTTCTACTTTACTTACTATGTACATTGGATTTGATACTCAACGTGGAGTCAACCCCAGAAATGTTTCCGCCTTCGCTTTTCGGGGTGTGACAGTTAGAGTATAATCTCATGAATACATAGTTACAACATCGCCTGAACTCGTAATTCATCACCTACAAGTGATGAACCTGCTGGTGTTTCCACGGGGTTATCTAGAATAGTCCGTGGTCGCCATCTATACTCTGGTAGATGACTACATCGCCAAATTGCCACATCGCCGGTCATGGTTATGGTATCTCCTCTCATATCACATCACCTATTTATCATCACCTAATTATCATCACTTATTTCTCATTACCTAATTATCATCACCTATTTCTTATCACCTAATTATCATCACACATCATCTAATTCATCTACCCATGTTCTACCCAACATATTTGTATATATAAAATACATATACAGATTAACTCATTTAACACCTATATAAAACATTCATTCCACACTCATCTCAAATAAACAACAATATATAAACACATAGCACGTATTTCATAGCAAATACTTAATATATATGTTAGAAGAAAGTGATCACATACTCACCCAAAACATATACTTAATACATTCACACAATACTTGTATTAAAATCGTGTTATGAAAGGGACTATACACTCACTTGATCAGAAGATGATCGGACAACACTACGGCTCTTCAAATAATATTCTTCGGTGAAACTGGGATATCTTCACACACCGGGTTTCTCGCGGGCAGAGCTTCGGCTCGAAAACTGTTTTCTTCTTGGGATCTTCGGGTTTCGGGACTTGATTCGGGTCTCAGGGTTGATATCGGGGCTTCGGGGGATTAAAATAGGGCTTAAAGGGTGTATTGGGAGTGGGAGAGAAGAGATGGAGCAACCCTAAACGGCTGGCCCTTCAAATCTATTTATAGGGCAAAATCTGCCCTTGCTACGTCGTGGCACCTTTTTCCACGTCGTGGGCTTGGTCGTCACTGCATGCGTCATTGCAAGTTGCATCTGGGGGACTCCCAGAGGTGTCAGAAGACTGGCCACGTCGTGGTATCTTACAGTTTTGGGGTTTCGCGGCCCGAACTTTAGAAATTCATAACTTTCACATACGAACTCCGTTTTCGACGTTCTTTATATCGACGCGAAGGTGAGATTATGCTCTAAAACTCTAGTTTAGACTCCATTGCCTAATTTTGACTTTATTTTTAATATCTTATAATTATATTACTTATATATTATTTTTAGTAGGTCGGGACAGGAAAACTCCGATATAAACTCATAACTCCTTCGTCTGACGTCCGTTTTCGTCCATCTTTCCGCCGTTGCACTAATATCCATGAGATCTTCAATTCTCATTTAGATTGCTTTGGGTAAATATCGCTCTAACGTAAATTCATTATTTACGCCGCGCTGTGTCGTGCCGGTTCTGTCGCGAAACTTCGACAGGTCATAACTTCTTCGTTATAACTCGGATTTCGACGTTCTTTATATTTTTGAAAACCTTGAGACATATACTACAATGTGGTTAGGATTAATCCTTCTAAATAATCTTCCATCAAAAAGTCATTTTTGATGCTTATTGTCTCCAAATTGACTAGCCCTAATCTATGGGTGTTACAACTCGGCGAGTACAACAGTGGACTCGGCGAGTACAGTGCCCAGACAGCCCGAATTTGTTGGTCTTTGGAGGAGGTTTGAGTTTTCTTGCCCTTCTTCTGATCCCAACGCTTCCTCTTTTTGTCGGTTGATTTGGGTGGTGCAGTGGTAGTTGTGGTTGCTGTTGCTGGAGTGAAGCACCATGTCGATCGCCAAGTCTTCAACGAAGTCAACATTTAACTTGCAAAGGCGGTCGACATACCTTTGCATCTTTTGCAGGTGCACGGTAAGAGATTCTCCATGACCCATCTTAGCGGAAATCTTGTTGGTGAAAATCTCATAACGCTATTGTCTCGCGTTTTGGTGGTATCTCTCCAATAAGTCTTGATGCATCTCGTACGGGTACATGTCCTCGTAGGACTTTTGGAATTCGGAGTTCATGGTGGCAATCATGATGCAATGTACCTTCGTTGCATCTCGCTCATGAGTCTCAAAAGCGGTGATTTCGGCCGGAGTAGCGACTTCGGGGTTGATTTTCTCGAGCTTCTCATCGAGGACATACTCCTTATCCTCATAGCGAGCAATGGTGCGAATGTATCTTATCCATTCGCTAAAGTTCGTTCCATCGAAGGTGACCTTTTGGCAAAGGCTCATCAACATGAAAGAACTAGCAGCAGCGTTGTTTGCGTTCGACATCTACAAAAGAAAAGGACAAAGATAGATTAGAATAAGAATCCCTAATTATCACCTAGTAAGAAAAATTAGGGCTAGGATCCAACAATAACATTTACATACTAGAAAAGGGATGCCGTAATCTAACATGCAAATGAATTGAAGGTAAGTGAATGACGATTCACTAATTCTCCATCACAAAACTTAAACTATTAGTCCTAAGTGTATTGAGAATTCCTAGGTTCGGATGAGATTCATTGAAACTATTCAATGGCATGTTTAAATCTCGATATGCCCCTCTTGTTTGTGACTGGGATACCGAGGATCACAAAGCGGGTGTGAATTACCATGCAAATTCACATGGTGCCTTCATTGTAACGATAACCTATTCGATGTGCCGGTAAACCACACACGCTCCATCGAACTATGATAATCAATGAATCACCCTTTGCCACCTTTGCTTAGAACCAATTAGTGTGTCAGTAAACCACACACGCTCCACTAACTTCTTAGCATGGGTGCAAAGTGTAATTTCATGGGATTGCATCAATTCACTTTTCCTAAAGTAACTAAGATTGGGAAATTTTAAAAATATGTAGTTACTTTATATTTCTTATTATACTTTTAATGAGAGGATGAGGTTGCCCTATCCTACCCGTTCGGCTAACGACCCTCCACCGATCAAGCAAGCGGTGGGTGTGAGTGTACACCCATTAAGCGCCATTTTATAGGCCGCAACCTTATACCCACCTTATAGATCGACTTCGTGAATGAGGCCTACTAACGGTAAGACTAGCATTTAGTTATATATATATATATATATATATATATATATATATACATATATATATATATATTATTCTAGTAATATCATATTAGTATAGGGTTGTATTTTAAAACTTTTAAAATCTAGGGTTTGAAATTTAAGTTGTCTAAATTAAAACTTTTAATCACAAATATAAATTTCAAAACTTGTGGGTAAGTTTTAAACATTTTAAAACATGGAGGATCAAATAACAAATAATTCCAATTAACAATTAATATCCTAATTATCTATATTTGATTTTATTCAATATTTCTTTGAAAGATAATTACCAAAATAATTAAAATAATTAATTAATTATCATATAAGGAAATTAAATATTTTATTAGTTGATAAATACCTTTAACTAGATCAAGATAATATTCAGATATATCAAAAAATCGGATTTAGATTGATCTATTATGATTAAGGTAAGTTTCCATAAGATAATTACGAAAAAATCCCGAATCTGGCCATTCCTAACGCCTGGACTCGCCGAGTGCACGAAGGGACTCGCCGAGTCAGGCCTACTCGCCGAGTCCACTTTGGAACTCGCCGAGTCCATGACTCAGAAACCAAAAAATCGAATTTTGCAGGTTTGTTTCAGTTAATCAAGCAACAATTTAAAGAAAACCAAGCTAGGCTCTGATACCACTGATGGGTTTTAGCCATAAGAACTTTCCTATGTGCGCATGCAAAACCCTAGTGCTTGGATCTAGGCTTTCTAATTAAACATGCTTTGAATCCAAGACTTCTAATTGCTAATTAGGTTAAATAACAACATTGAAACAGATCTAGAACCATACCTTTGAGTTCCTTGTTGATCTTGAGGTCTTGGAGCTTCTAGAGTCACAAATGTCACTCCTGTAATGGCTTACAAACACCAATAGCAAGGAAGATGATTTAGGAGAGAGGAGAGGGGAGGAAATCGGCCAGGGTTCTCTTGCTTTAGGAGAGGTGTCGATTTCCCTTAGCCATGAGGTCTATTTATACTTGTAGACTCCTTAAGGGTTACAACCTAAACCCTAATTGGATAATCTTCTCTTAAGGCTATCCAAATCCTTTCCATAGATAAGCCTTGGATGAATTTAGCTATCCTTTAGCTTCTAGAATTCGTCCAATCCATATCTATATGGATTTACAGTGTAATAACTATCAAACAACTGACAGTTTATACCCCTTTATTTAATTAATCTCTTTAAGTCACCAAATTAATTCTAATTAATTCTATGACTTATATTAATAAAATAACAATATATTATTATTATATTATCCTCATAATATATTAATAATATTTACTCTCTCTTAATAATTCATCCTATCAAGTTGCTATGGTGAAGGCAACCCAAAAGGACCATGCACAACCGGGTCAAATACTTGCCTAATATAGTTGCAGCCTTAGACACTATTCCAACAGTGGCATGAACATCCATAGTGCCTTCATAAGCCACAGTCAATGATCCATCACCTCTTGAGCCAACTCATAATTATATACAAGATGATAGACGTGATATGGAAGAGAGTTTCATATGGCTGCTTTAGTTTACAAAGCAAGACTAATCAGTTTCTTGTCATCATCGTCATAACCAGTCTCTGGCTTTTGCTTCAAAGGACCAACATGAGCGTTTTTAACCATAGGCTGATACATAAGAATGTGAGGACCATTCTAAAAAATCTTTAGCATCTCATAGTTCATGTTTTCTAGAAATAACATAGCCTTAGTTTTCCACATGGTGAAGTTGTGCTCATCGAAAGGAGGAATCTTGTTGGACACTAAAAGATTTGGGATTATAGGAAGTAGATAGGATAACTTTAGTGTATAAAAAACCTGCTCTCATATCAATTGAAGGTTTATATCAACCATATAAACTTAAATTAAAATTAACAAATAACAAAACGGAAAAACCAAATAAAGAAAAAAAAGTAAAGAACATGAATTAATCGCAAAGATGTCTTTCACCAAGAAAGGAGTTGTTCTCACCAAGAGAACGAATGTTATAAAGACGGTCACCAAGACGTTAACATTAGGGTTTCACCCTAACGTTGAATATATAATAAAATATACTAGTGTATCCCTTAAATCAAGGGATTATATCTAATCTATAATAAGAATTGATCCTTATCACCAAGATTTCATATCTGCTATCTATACTACAAATATTCGTATAAGTACCTAATATACAAATATTACATAAGATCTCTATCTAGAAGCTGATGCTGATAAGGTGTTGAGGCGTAGGCATTGGTGCTGATGTTTATGATGCTATTGTCAGTCAACGTGTAAATTTTTTGACTCATTAGCTCATAAGGTGTGACCTTACGGTCAAACTCGTCATAAGTCAATCATCAATGGTCAACAGTCAACTGGTCAATGTCAACGGTAAGTGACCTCTGTGTCATGCTCCTAACCCACTCTTCTCTCACTAGATACCAACTGAGTCATTATTTCCTTTTGCGACCCACGACACGACCCGAAGAAGCCGCCTCGTGCAACATGTCCAAACAACTTAATCCCTTAACCTATTAGCACATAACGTTCGAGGCTTAAATCTCCAGATCTGACTCAACCAATGGACTTAGTCGTTATAGTTTTTGAATTTTCCCATTTCCCAACCAACAGAAGTCCTAAACTCCAAACCTAACTTACAAAGTATCCTAAAAAGACCTAAAGACTATGCATGTCTTGGAAGGAAGACAGTAACTCCAAATTTAAGAAAGAAAATGATCAATAAATGAGTCTAGAACAACATCAATTACCTGGAGTTCCTAATCTATAAGGAATCATAAGATAAGGGACCAAAGACAACCAAAATCCCATCACAACCTAGATCTATACATGAAATTTAAGAAAGTTAGGATGTTTTATATTTACAAAGGTCTAGAACTGAGGAGAAGTATGCCCAACTTCTGGATCTTCACTCTATACACTTCCTTTTTCAACTCCAACAAAAACTTGTAACACACACTCAATGCACCAAGAAAATTCAAGGGGCTAGGATTTTCTCTCTAGATATGGAGGCTGGAGAATACACAAAAACCTAAAAGTCATCACCCTTAAATAGGGCCCAAGGTCCGAGATGAGGGGTTTTGAATCCAAGCCAACATCAAGTCAAGGTCTATGTCTGAATCCACATCTACTTAAATAGGGCCCAAGGTTCGCGTCATGGCATGTTGAGAACCCTACATCTCAAAGTTGAATAAAATTTAAATGCCAAAATATTTATACCTAGAAAATAGATGTTACACAACGAAAATGAAAAATACAAAAAAATTTCTAAAACAAAAGTTGTAATGAAAATAAACTACACATAATTTAAACGATATCCAATTTATGTCAATATGAAGAACCAAAGCTGTAGATTTGAATGACAGTCTCTCTAGCATCAATATTCAGTATAAGTTGTGTTTCGATGACACTTATATGATTTGTTGTTTCAATTTTAGTGTGCATGAATTGGTTTGTCAACACAAAGATTACGGAACCATCAGACAGTTTTGTTGAATTATTATACCATTAAGAAGAAAGTAGAACAGGAGTGACCAAATTAGTGAGCAACAACAAGAATCCAGTCTTCCACTTAACCATCATGAAAACGCATCGTTGTACTACATTTATTTGAGTGAGTTAGATAATTCACCAAATTGATACAGTAAGTTGGTTAAGAAATCCTTAGTAGTTTGCAATTATCTTACCCACACAAAAAGTAAAATCAATAAAAAGTATAATTTGCATTAAATCCTAGCACTATATAGAATTAGCAATGGTAAAAACGATAAAAAGATTTAAGTGTGTACCAATATCAAAATCGCAGCATGAATATATGCATAAAAAATCCATGCAACACTTTAACCAAATTCCTTTAGTTATAACTCCACACTAAGTTTTTTGTCTTCCTACAAAGCAAAACACCTTTCCGACAATGGAAACCGTTAACTTGGAAAATTAAAATATAAAAATCAAACAAAAATGAACTTCCTATTCAAAATGTGTCAATTGATCGATAATTAGATAGAACAATATTAGTTGAAATCTATTTACGGCTAACAGCCACAAAAACTTGATGTGTAAAAGATAGTCTACAAACTTGAGATAATATGAAAACTACTCCACGTCGTAATGTAGTTAAAAACTTATGACATAAAAGATATAGACTTGAAAATTCAAATCTAGTTTACGTTTGTAGTTCCTAACAAACGAAACTGATTCTGTACACCAGGCAATGAAGATGATCAATGAAAACATAGCTTACATAGGTAAGGGTGTCGAACATACAGGGAATAGAAGTGTACTAACATATTGGTATAATCTTCTAAATCAAACTTAAAAGAAAGGAATTAAAGGGGAATAACTACCACCAAAATAAATAGGAAATAATTAAGTGTATACTTATTGATAACAACTAATTTTATGAACCATAGATAAATTTATAGATAACTTAATCAGAAGGTATTCATATTTGTATTAAATCACTCATCATTTTATTAAATGGTTTTTATTATGTATAATGGATATTGGTCTGTTGTTTATCGATTCTTATGACTCTAAGTTTCTACTACCAAAGTTTGTTCATATTATATAATAACTTAGTAGGTATGATGAATCTCAAGGATAATACACACGGGTCTTTAATTGATCATAAACATAATATATTAAAAAACTTTCAATAACTAAATATAAATTAACCATTAAAACTAGGGTTTCGTAAATAATAAATTGTCATAAAGGAATGATTCCCAAATATATAAAAGAATATGTAAGCAATCAAATACGTAACTAACTATAAAAATTATATTGACCTATTTGATAACCAAATGATTCTTCGTTCAATATTTTAATTTCTGTTTCGATATCAACCAACAAGATGATACCGCCAAGTGCCTCTCAAAACGGTCTCTCTATGTCGTCTTTTGAACCTCTATAGTTTTTGGAAATTATCCTATTGATATCTATTATATGTTATATTTGGTCTGGATGAAAATCAGCTCTATTTATAGGATTCTGTGACAGACTTATCTCTAGGTGCGATAAAAAGAACGTGACACTATTTAGGTAAGACATGAGTTTCTTTAAGCAAATAAAAGATAATGTAAATATCTAAATTTAATTTATATAGGTGACATTTACACGGCGCATAGAGCTTCTATGCAGGGTGTAAATGGCGTTTCCATCTATTTCTCGAATCATACATAATCCATCTCATTTTCAACCCTTTTAGGTTCCTTTTCAGAAAAGAACCTTTTTTTTACTGAAATTATAAAATTTATAATGAATTAAGTACCTTTTGTTTCATACTTATTATAAAAACTGACCAAAATTTTCCTTTATAATATGTATAGTTTAGCATATATCATCAATCTTATCCTCCCACACCTGGTGTTCTTATCATTTTCCTTTCTAAATTGAAATCTTCAGTTTAATTTATGCTCGATCGCTTAGGTCTTATATTTACTTTTACTAACAATAATCTAATTAGTACCATCTTGAGGTTGGTGTTGTTTAATTTCTTCTTATTTATTTCAAGATATTCTTAAGGGCTTATGGAGTTCTTTGCTCTAATTATCTTACATGTACACTCTTTACTACTTGCTTTCTTATTTTTCGTGCTCTTAATTAGATTACATCGAAACTTAAAAATTCTAGAAAGTTACGGAGATCAATCAATCTCTACTAGACTTTATGTAACATCCAAATTTTCAAATCATTTTTTTTAAAATTAGATAATCAGTTTTCATAAAAAAAACCATATCAAGAAAACATAAGTCTCAAATACAATCATGCACAAATATCATAGTGTCGTATATGCGGAAAACATAAAACCGTAGGCGAATGTGTACAATCAAGCCTTCACCTTCCTGAGATCATCTAAAGTATGTGAAAACATTTAATCAACAACTATAAGTGGGATACTTAGTGAGTTGCATAAAATATCACACGCACCACAACATAAAATAACAACTATAGGTTACCAACAATCCTGTGAATATCAATAATCTCAGTAGGCTAACAACATGTCCAATGAGTTATCAACAACCCTGGAGACTATCTACAGTCTTAGTGGGCTTACAACACGACCAAGAGTTATTAGCAACTCCAAATAACATATACAATAGACACCAAGTATGAACCAGCTGGTCAGCATAGATACTTACTATGACATAGCTAATATTGTGAGAATTCTTACCTAGCATAGAAGAATGATAAATCTTACACCCGAACTCTTCGTACTAGTCTCCTCTTACTAAACACATCAATTAACCCCTAATTAAAAATTAAGGTAATTACCCCAACTCAACAAGTCCAAATACCAAAAGAAATATTCACAGTTGACCAAAAAGTCAAAAAGTCAACAGTAACCCCTTGTTGACTTATGCATCAAGTACCCAAATTCTATGCATGACGTAGAGCATCATGTTGCTAACGGGCTTTGGACAGGCTATGTTGGGCGTAACCTATGTTACGTACGACGTAACCAGCTAATCTTCATAATCCAAAGGTCTTAACTCATCAAGAGCTTTCACCCTAACCTCAGATCTGACCCTAAAAGATATCATATTCCATAAAGTCTCCAACTTTATGCCTTAGCATGGCTAAAGAGAGATCAAATCTAAAATCCTAACTTATAACACCAACGAACCCCCTGTAACTCTTGCATGAGAAGAAGTGATAGAACAAGGTTGCATTTTCATGCCACTAAACAATCAGAAACGTCTGAAAGGACAACTCAAATCGTCTAGAGTAGTCCATAATCCATTAGACAAACATTTGGCACTAAAAGAACATAAAATTGTACACTAACAATATATAGTAAAGAAAGCCTCAAGGTTTGAACTTTATCCGTCTAGAAGATGAACAATGGGTGTAAATTCTGGATCCAAAAGATTAAGTGCACCACAACCTCCATAATGATCTTCCTTAACAACAAAATGCAATAAAAGTCACTCAAAATCTTCCAAAACTCAGCTCAAGTATTTAGTGTTTCGAGATGGCGCTTAAAGAGATGGAGGTTGGTTATTATAAGGTACTTGACGAGTTAATGTCCTTAAAATGGGGTTATAACCCCAGATTTTCGGGTTTGGGTGTGTACCCCATGTGTATATCCAATGTACTTAACAAAGTTTGTGATCCATTTTGTACACTTCATTTACACCCAACGTAAGGACCAATTTTGCAAGGAAGCAGATGTTACACTTTAGACATCGTACAACAACTTTCTAAGTCAGCTTATGTAATTCTTTACATTCACATTCCTCTATCTTTCGTAACCTTTTGCCATGTATTATCACTTATGACCTGAGCATACTCCTACCATATCCACGAGATCCTTTTCTAAGCTATGGTCGTTTATGACTAAATCATATTCCTTACATAATATCCTATGTCCTTACATTTCGAATAAGCATTCACTGAGAAATAATCCCCTTCGCTAGTTGTCTCCATGAATAGTATACTAATACATTTTCAATGTTATTCTTCCAACTAAATCCTTATCACCAATGGTAATCTCCATCAATTAATTTGGTTTACTAGTAAATAGTCTTTTCTTGGCTGACACGTGTGAATTTTTCAGTGTCGTAGTTTTAATCAAAGAATAGTCATATTTTCTTAGAAAACGTACACCATAACTTGAACTGATTTCACAACTCATTCTTACTGGTCAAACTTCTGACCTTAAACTCCTACTAGAGAAGATCTTTTATTTTCTTATTTTGATAGTGATGTCTAAATAATCCATTTCTTACTACCTCCTTTCACCACTAAGGTTCTCAATCCTCAAATAGTTACTCATCACCTAATCACTAATTTAGTCATACTAATCCATCTCATATTAGGTTTGTGATTAACACATCCTAGTCCAGGTGATACATGCATTATCACCAACAATGATCTATTATAGATCTAATAATCGTGTAACTACTACATGATTTTCAAATGTTATGCAAATTAATATAACAACATTATAATCACAACTAACATCTTACTATTCCTGTTTATGCATCTCTTTCTGTGTCTATCCATTAAGTGTGTCTTATTAGCATCTCTACATCTCTTTACTAAATCCTTTTAAATAATTAGCTCTAACAATCACTCATACACACACACACACACACACACACACATATATATATATATATATATATATATATATATATATATATATATATATATATATATATATGGTCCGATTACTTAACTTCCTGTAGAAGATACCACCTCAGTATTATTTTTTATTCTTTTATAGGGTTATCTACAACATATCACTTCTAATTCTCCCGCACATACTATATGGTCATAGTTTTTCTTATTTATACTCACTGATTCTTATTAATATCCTTATGGGTTATAAACCGACTACGCGTTAGATGTGTTAATGAGACACTTGGATTTACATATATTTTTTTATAGACTTGGATATTAGGAATTATCCCGTCCATGACGTGGTGTATATGTTACCACTGTGTGATAGTGCCACGACATGGTAACATTTAATTATCACAGCGCGACATCGCATGTTGCACAACAATCAATGTTTCAGGCTTTGGGCCCTATATAATTTGTATGAGGGCTAGGGTTTCGACCATCCTCAACCCTCATCACTCCAGAAGCATTCCCTACAAACCGTAACCCCCAATTTTCCTTTATTGAGATTCTTCTGGTGTTTATGGTTATGTTTTTGTGAAAGAGACCACCAAGCAAACCCATCTCTGTCTTTGTGAGAACATTATGAACCAGTGCATGTCTCTAAGTTCTCACCTATATTGTTCATCTATTATAGATCTAGGAAGATTAGCTAATTTCTCCATGTTTGGTTCATTTGATAGGTTGGCTTTAATGAAGCTTCCAACTTTATCATTCCCTAACGTCCCATGAGCATCATATGTTATAGATTTGAGCGTTTAGATTGTTTTAAAGCCATTCATGATTTTTGACCCTGTTTTCTCACCTTTTGACCTTACATGGGGTGTAACATGCATTGGATATGCATGTCTATAAAGAAAGGAATTTTATGTTTCATTTTTGTGCTTAGAAGCATTTCTGGAAAGTATGAGTGAAGGAAAAAACAAATTAGTGACTTAATCCATAAAGTTGTTTTCGAAACGCCCCTTCAAAATGGAGTTTGGCTTGCCACGACTCAATTGCGTAATTCATCCAACATCTATTTTTTCGGGTTGCTTCCACGTCACGGTCAGCGGTTGGTCGTGATGTAGTGGCCAATAGTTGACCTTTACCGTTGACTATTAACTTTTTGAATAGTTTGACGTTTGGTAAATTTTGGAGAGGTTGTGAGTTATAGATTGATGTTGGTTTGTTATTGGGTTACGAGGTTCAGGTAGCTGATTCTATGGGGATTTTGAGCAACAGATTTCTCCTCTTTGATCAGGCGAGCTTTCTCATCATACTATTCAGGACACTAGGTGTCATTATATGATAAATATTATGTGTGACTCTTGTATGGAAATTTGCGGTTGGATGACAACACTTGAATGGAAGACCATTGTGGGGCCATTCTAGGAAAAACAGCATCGGGGCTATAACAATGAATGTACTATAATATTAAGGTGGGATAATAGCATGCACACACGTTGAAATACTACCTTAGGCAGGGGCCTACTGTTTTATATGGTATGTAGTATTTTTGCGAATTCACTAAGCTTTGTGCTTAGGGTTTAAGTTTAAATGTGTTAGGTACTTCTATTAGTAGCGGAAAGGAGCCAACATGCTTGCATCACATCCGCCGATCATTTTCTGTACAATGAGATTTAGGGATTACTATGGTATTTTATGAAAAACAATATAATTACTATTTGGATATTTGACTTTTGTGGTTTATGGAATGGATTATTATTTTAAAGATGAAAATATTTCGTTGGCATTTTTGAAGTGTTTCAAGTTGGTATTAAAGCCTTGGTTTGAGGGATTCAGGCTATCACAGTGTGCGTATGGACTCGAACGAATGAATTAACAAAACCTTTCCATTAGAAAATGCTTTCTAAATACGGTTTTGAAAAGTAAAAAGTTGTGATACATATAATGAGCCGAGCTCAAGTAATTAATTCCCAAAATATCCATACACAAATGTCATGTTTAACATGATGTTATATGAGTTGCATGTTAGTGTCAAGCTAAGAATCTGGTCGGGTTGCATGCTAGAATTCCTTTTCTATAGATACACCTTGTATGCATGTTATGTATTAAGAGAAGAATGCTTTAGGATTTATGATGATGCTAGTAAATTATTTGATGAATGCACTAGGGTGGTACATAATTTAGAGTAAACAGCCTTAGAATGTGTGATTCAACCTTATTTCCTATTCTTGTTTAATGAAGGGTTTACGGTAGATGTCACACCTCGAAACCGATGGCAGAAACGTTCCGGGGCGGAGGACGTCATGAAGTATCGCAACCAATGTACATAGTAAGCGTAGTAAACTCAACCATTACATTACATAAAAATATTTACATTATTTGAAAACAAAGTGTTACAAGTGTTATACATATATATATCATATGAATAAAAGCTAAGACGAGTCTTTTATACGCTCCGTCTTCTCCAAAAGATCGCGGGGTACCTGTCTAATGCGGACCTGAGAATACAAGTAGTTTGAAAATCAGCATAAAGCTGGTGAGTTCATAAGCGGTTTATTTTTGTAAAAGAACAGTTTCCTTTGATTTTTTCTGAAAAAGTCGTTATCCAAGAAAATCCCATATTTTCTTATAAAGAAAGTTTAGTTATCCGTTCGTTTATTCTACAGTTTAGTTAGGAAATAGTTCGTTATCCCAGGAAAAACCTTATTTTCCTGAAAGTCATGGTTAGTTCTTGGTTCGGAATTCTATGTACTAGTATCTATCATACTTGTCGTATTAGCTAGGTATTCTGATATCCTGGTTATCCTACACTCGAATGTCGAATATCTACTTTACTTATCTGTATTTTCGAATGTTTTGAGACACTCAAAGATGTACATTAGCTGTATATTCGATGTTATGGTGACTTCCAAAGGCGTACTTTAGTCGTATTTCCGAAGCTCTGTTGACATCCAAAGGCGTATGTTTTCGAAACTCTGTCGATATCCAAAGGCGTACTTTCGAATTACTTCCAAAACTCTGGTGACACTCAAGGCGTACACTAGCTGTATTTCCGAAGCCTTGGTGTCATCCAAAGCCGTACTTTCGTAGTCATTCTGTTACTTTCGTCGTTTTTTTTACTTTCGAGGGCGTATCTTATTAGTATAAATCCTAATTTATGATTTGTATGAATCTTTCATAAGATTATAAGATGAAACATAGATTATAACATTTTATAAAGAAATCTACTGTTAGTCTGAAGGCTAACTCTGCAATTCGAACATACAGAATATTAAGAACATACAGAATATGAACATATGAACTAAAATAATGTGCTTGAGTACATGATTTCCTTGTACTTTTTCTTGTATTCCCCCTGAAAACATTTGAAAAACACGGAAAAAGAGTAGGGGTATGAACTCACCAGTCACGGAATGTGTCGGTTTGAATGCTAAACGTCAGTTCGGGGCTTGAACGCGTGCGAGGCTCCTATGTAGTATGAAAAGCTACACATTTGTATCTAATTAGGCTTTGTAGTATTAATTAGTTGAGGATATACACTTCTAGTCGTGAAAACACTTCATTACTAGTATTTGGAGTGACCCGGGTGGCATCTATGGATGTGTATGGCTTGGATATGGAGTTTACTCTTCAAGAGTAAACTCCTAAGGGCGTTTACGGCCCTAATGACCTTTTCCCCATGAGTTTACAGCCGTAAACTCAAGGGTGGTGTTCTTGGGTGCTAATTGGCCTTATAACATTTGCGGGGTGATGCTAGGTTTGGTTCTAGGGCATTGGAAAGGGATTAAATCAACACATGGACCATTTGAAGTGTTTACGGCAGTAAACTAGGAGTTTATAGCCATAAGCTTCCTTTTACCCGTTCCTTTTGTGTTTTGGTGGTCCTAGATCAATCACATGTGATTTAAACTCATTATTCAAGGCATGGGGTGAAATTAGGGCATTATTTGACTAAGTTATAGGAGTTTATGGCCCAGGAACCCATCCTTGGGGGGTTTATGGTCGTGAACTCCTAAGGGAGTGGTTTTTATCAAGTTTAAGGCTCGTAACTCATTTGTGGTTGCTTCTAGACTTTATTCCAAGGCTTAGGAGGTGTTTAAGGGGCATCTTCACAACTAAAAAGGAGTTTACTGCCCATGAAAGGGTGTTTACGATACAAGCATGTTCTTGGGCCATAAACTCGTATTTACCCCTTAAATGATGAGTTTATGGTGTTCCTAGTCCATTCAAATAAGCCCATAAGTCATTTCAAAGCTCCATAAGTGATTTGGGAGGGTTTTGGTGCTCCAAAACCCCATATATGTGAGTTTACGTCCTAGGACTGTTCTAGGGCCGTAAACACATGAACATGGTCCCATTTCATGGTTTGAACACGAATTTGAAGGCTAAGGAGGCTAATCTATGAGTTAGGGTAGTTACCTTATCGATTTGATGCTTGAATTGGATGATTTTGGATCAAAAGCATGGATTTGAGGAGAGAGAGTAGAGAGAGAGAGAGTAAAAAAGGCTTCAAATGATATCCTTTGAACTTTATATATGGATTTGAGGTGGAATTCTACCCGATACTAATGTTAAACGAGGCTTTTGGTCACACCCGATTAAGTTGTCGTAACCCGATATGGTCGAAACTAAATATTTTCCAAATAATAATTTGGGGCGTTTTCATGTGTTTCTAACGGGTTTGGATACTTAGGAGGTCATAATAAAAGTCTTAACTTCAATGACTTAATCCAAAAACGTAATCGGAACCATTTGCTAAAGACGCGTTTTACGGACGGTAACAAGTTATGGCGATGGAATAAACTTCGGGTTGTCACATTATCCCCCCGTTAGAGGGAATTTCGTCCTGAAATTCAAACTTTAGATACAATTCATGGATTCGGAAAGAAATACGGATACCTCAACTTTGTCGGATTTTCGCGCTCTCATGTGAATTCAGGTCCTAGCATGGCATTCCAGCGAACCTTCGCTATTGGGATACGACTTTGTTTCATACGTTTAAGCTCTCAATCTATGATTTTGATTGTTTCTTTCATGTGGTTTAGACTTTCGTTGATTTCGGTCCCATCAAAGGGATTACTAGGGTTTCATCGGATAGTCACTACTTAAAAATGGAGACGTGGAATATCGAATGGATGCTGCTAAGTTCTGAGGGTAGTCGGAGTTTGTAGGCTACGGGATCGATCCTAACAAGGATTTTGAAAGGTCCTACGTTCCTTGGGTTAAGTTTTACACTTTCCAAAGCATATCATGCCTTTCCGGGGTAAGACATTCAACAGGACACAATCTCCAACAAAAGGGTACACCTTTCTGTGTCAGAGTGATTAGGGGTTAGACGATTTTGAATGAATTTTGGATGAACCTGCGATAATAGCCAACAAGACCCAAGAATTGACGAATTCCTGTGGGTGTCTTCGATGCCGACTAATTCTCTATCGCCTGGATTTTTGGACGGGTTCACGTGTATGCCTTCCTTGCTTACCACGTGACCAGGGAAAGTGGTTAGACCGAAGGGTATCACTACAATCTCGTAGTGACCATATTGGGTATTGAATGTTGTCTTGGAAACATCATTCTCATGAACTCGAAGCTGACTGGGTAACTCCTGCATTTATGTTGGAGCCTATCGATACAGAGACTTGGCTACAGGATTTGCTCCGGGAATTGGGTCGATGCAAAACTCTACTTGGCATTCGAAAGAAATTCCCGTGAGCCCTTCGAAAAGACATCAGGAAAATTGCAGACTTCGGGGATGCTCTTGAGGTCTTTAACTTCTTGTTTCTCGTTGATCACATAGGCTGGGAACTAAGTTTATTGCTAATGCTCTCTTTCTCACCGTTAGCTATCTCGACGTTAAATGCTTCAGTTACTAATTGAGGACTATGATTAAAAGTTGTTTGAATGAATGGCTAACAGATTTTCTTTCAGCACTATAATAAAAAAGGATTGCAAGTATAAGGGTTGTCGAGGAGGGATGTACCTGTGGAAACGGTGGGATCGGCGGCTGCCTCATCTTGTCCTATAGCTAGGAGTCTTCCAGTGTTGCCAGTTGTTGCTGTCTTGTGGCAGTCTCGCTTGAAATGCCCGACTTCGCCACAACCGTAGCAGGCCTGACTGATACCCACTCCGAAAACTTGATTGGATGGTGTTCTGCAGCTTCGCGCAAGGTGACCCTCTTGGCCATAGTTTTTGCAAAATTTTTCACGACATGGGCGAGGGATACAATGGTGGTAACTGCACCTGTTACACCACGGAAGAATACCAGCATATCCAGTGACAGGTGCTTGGGCTGAGGAACCGACGACATAAACAGCAGCAGGGGTAGTGGCACCGTGGACTGCCACTATTTTCTGTTTCTTTGAGGACTCCTGTGAAGGATGATTCTTCTCCTTCTTTTTCCAAAACTTTCTTTTCTCACAACTTCTCTCTGTCGGCTCAATAGAGGTGGTTGCTTCCTCTAGGTCTTCACTATGGTCGATCAGGGTTTGCGCTAGGCATTTGGTGCTGTCGTAGGTATCCGGCTTCGCAGCTAAAACGTTCCCTTTGGTCGGCTGGGTCAACCCCCAGAAGAACCTCTCAATCTACTTACTCTCCAAGGTAACCATTCCCGGACAGAGTAATGCCAAGTCATCGAATCTGGATGTGTAAGCGGCGATATTGGAACCCTTCATCTTCAGGTTCCAGAGTTCATGCTCCAGCTTCTGTATTTCACCCCAAGGGCAGTACTCCGCAAACATAAGTTCCATCATGACTTCCCAACCCATAGCATTGGTTACTGGTAGGGTTAATGATTCGACTCGGTCGTTCCAGCAAGTCAAGGATTTATCGGTGAATGTGTAGGCGACGAATTTCACATTGTCGGATTCTGAACAGGCACAAATCTCAAAAATAGATTCAATTTTCAGTGCCGTCGAAAGATGTGGGTTTCGCGTTCATAAAGTCTTTATAGGAACACTCCTTCCAGTGTCCTTGGCAACCTTCTTGGTTTTGGGGCTGGGTACCACCTCCTTGCCCACCTAAACCACCAAGTTTCATTTGTGATATGGTAGCAGCCACAGCAGCATTAACAGCTGCTTGAAACATGACGGGATCAAATTGAGGAGGAGGTGGTGGCGGAGGAGGATTGTTGTTCTTTGAACTGGGTCTCTTTCTTGGAGGCATCTTGATCTAAAATAGCCAGGAAAGAGAGGATCATATGTCCTCTGAATTGAATCAAGAGATATGGAACACGGGGTATCTCATTATGACAGATATAGGATTCTATAAGCGATAAGAAGGAAAGAGTTATCAAAGCAAATAAACTATCGCTAAAGGAGGAACGAGTAGCAATACTCGGAATGAATTTCTACAACGTATTTTGTTGCTGGCTAAAATACTCCCATAGTATTTTATGTTTTTCGCTGCGATGACGGCTCGTTGTTTGGGTATTGGGTAAGTTTTAGGCATGTTGGGCACCACAGTCACTCCCAAGCACATGTTGGGCGTGTATCGAATGCATATAGTTGATCAGGCTATATTGACCCTAGACACGACTACATAACTGCCCAGGTTTAACCGCAGTGTACAACACCCATTTACTTATGTTTTGTTCTACTTGTGGTTATGGGTTACGGCGATTAGGTATACTTGTATACTTTGGAAAAATACTTATACTTTAAAGTATACTTCTAGTTCAGAGCACTTTGGCCCCTTAGTGTTTATAGTTATATACCACGTAAGGTTCGGTATACTAGTTCACTATAAACAAGGGCTCTGATACCAATCTGTCACACCCCGAAACCGATGGCGGAAATGTTCTGGGGCGGAGGACGTCATGAAGTATCGCAACCAATGTACATAGCAAGTGTAGTAAACACAACCATTACATTACATAAAAATATTTACATTGTTTGAAAACAAAGTGTTACAAGTCTTATACATATGTATCATATGAATAAAAGATAAGACGAGTCTTTTATATGCTCCGTGTTCTCCAAAAGATCGCGACTTATTTTTGTATAAGAACAGTTTCCTTTGATTTCTCTGAAAAAGTCATTATCCAAGATAATACCATATTTTCTTATAAAGAAAGTTTAGTTATCCATTCTTTTATTCTACAGTTTAGTTAGGAACAGTTCGTTATCACAAGAAAAACCCTTATTTTCCTAAAAGTCATGGTTAGTTCTTGGTTCGGAATGCTATGTACTAGTATCTATCATACCAGAGTTTCTACATTAGCTGTATTTTCGATGTTCTGGTGACTTCCAAAGGCGTACTTTAGTCGTATTTCTGATGCTCTGTCGACATCTAACGGCGTATATTTTTGAAACTCTGTCAATATCCAAAGGCGTAATTTCAAATTACTTTCGAAACTCTGGTGACACTCAAGGCGTACAGTAGCTGTATTTCCGAAGTCTTGGTGTCCTAATTTATGATTTGTATGAATCTTTCGTAAGATTATAAAATGAAACATAGATTATAACATTTAAAAAGAAATCTACTATTAGTCTGAAGGCTAACTCTACAATTCGAACTATTGGTTAATACGATTTTCGATATTAAGAACATACAGAATATGAACATTTGAACTGAAATAATGCGTTTGAGTACAAGATTTCCTTGTACGTTTTCTTGTATTCCCCCCCCCACCGCAAAAACATTTGAAAAACACGAAAAAAGAGTAGGGGTATGAACTCACCAGTCGCAGAATGTGTCGGTTTGAATGCTAAACGTCAGTTTGGGGCTTGAACACGTGCAAGGTTCCTATGTAATATGAAATGATACATATTTGTTTCTAATTAGGCTTTGTACTACTAATTAGTTGAGGATATACACTTCTAGTTGCGAAAACACTACATTACAAGTGTTTGGAATAACCAGGGTGACATCTATGGATGTGTATGGCTTGGATATGGAGTTTACTCTTCAAGAGTAAACTCCTAAGGGAGTTTAACGCCCTAATGACCATATCCCCAAGAGTTTACGGCCGTAAACTCATGGGGGTGTTCTTGGGTGCTAATTGGCCTTATAACATTTGAGGGGTGATGCTAGGTTTGGTTCTAGGGCATTGGAAAGGGATTAAATCAACACATGGACCATTTGAGGAGTTTACGGTAGTAAAATAGGAGTTTACGGCCGTAAGCTCCCTCATACCCATTCCTTTGGTGTTTTGGTGGTCCTAGATCAATCACATGTGATTCAAACTCATTATTCAACCCATGGGGTGAAATTAGGGCATCATTTGACTAAGTTATAGGAGTTTACGGCCTAGGAACCCATCCTTGGGGGGTTTACGGCCGTGAACTCCTAAGGGAGTGGTTTTTATCAAGTTTAAGGCTCATTTGTGGTTGCTGCCCATGACAGGGTGTTTACGGTCCAAGCATGTTATCGGGTCGTAAACTCATATTTACCCCTTAAATGATGAGTTTATGGTGTTCCTAGTCCATTCAAATAAGCCCTTAAGTCATTTCCAAGCTCCATAAGTGATTTTGGACGGTTTTGGGGCTCCAAAACCCCATCTATGTGAGTTTATGGCCTAGGACTATTCTATGGCCATAAACAAATGAACATGGTCCTATTTCCTGGTTTAAACACGAATTTGAAGGCTAAGGATGCTAATCTATGAGTTAGGGTAGTTACCTTATCGATTTGAGGCTTGAATTGGATGATTTTGGATCAAAAGTTTGGATTTGAGGAGAGAGAGTAGAGAGAGATTGAAAAAGGATTCAAATGATGTCCTTTGAACTTTATATATGGATTGAGTTTGAGACACGGTGGAATTCTACCCGATACTGATGTTGAACGAGGCTTTTGGTCGCACCCGATTAAGTTGTCGTAACCTGATATGGTCGAAAATAAAAAATTTCCAAATAATAATTTGGGGCGTTTTCATGTGTTTCTAACGGGTTTGGATACTTACGAGGTCATAATAAAAGTCTTAACTGAAATGCCTTAATCCAAAAATGTAATCTGAACCATTTGCTAAAGACGAGTTTTATGGACGGAAACAAGTTACGGCGATGATATAAACTACGGGTTGTCACAGTAGATACATATATTCGAATGTCTATTTTATTTTGTTTATGTATGACCTGCATTCATGGGTTGATTTATTGGCATCAACGGAGGTCTTTTGGCACACATGAAATATGGAATCCTAGGAAGCCTAGGAAGTTTGTTAGTTCACTAGTGCACTTTGTTAAAGAGTTCATTTTATGGTTATTGGGGAGTGACTCCTGAAATTTGAGACGATTCTTGAGGAAAGTACGGATAGGTGTGGAAGGTAGTTTTGGCCCCTACTACTAAAAGCACATGATCCATACTCGAATCAAAAGTCACAAAGATTCTAAGGAGCTTGTAATATGAGATACTTTACGAATATGTTTTTGAACTAAATATTATTTTTCACAATGGTGATGGCGAATCATCATGGGAGTTGTTAAGGTTCCGATTTAGGCTTCGGTGTTGGATCGACTGAGGTTGAGTGGTATGAGAAGATAACATCAGATGTTTCATGAGCCATTTTGGAGGAGACCCCTATCATATCTGGTACAATCAAGGAGGGGATTATTGAGTTAATGGATGAGCACATGTGGTCCCTTGGAGTAGAATTGATAGTTGGTTAGTTTAGTCCTCGCACCCTCATTTTCAAGGATTTTCATGCTGGGGGGGGGCTGAGTTTATTTTGAAGAAGGACCCCATTACCAACATGCATTGGGTTGTCGATATGGAGCATGTTTTTCAGACAAGCTTCTGCCCTGAGGGTTGAAGACCAGATTTGTTACATGTTTGTTGAGAGATGGAGCTTGCGATTGGTGGGAGGCGGTAGGACATGCTTTAGGAGAAAAGGTCATTGAGGCTACAACATGGGCATATTTTTTTACTAGACTTAGAGAATATGTGGTCCCTTGGAATAGATTTGACAGTTGCTTAGTTTGGAGCTCGCACACTCACTTTCAAGGACTTGCATGCTGCTTGGGCCCCCTAAGTTCTTTAGGAAAAAGGACCCCATTGCGAACACGCATTAGGTTGTAGATGTAGAGAGTGTTTTTCGGACAAGCTATTGCCCTGCGGGTTGAAGACCAAATTTGTTACATGCTTGTTGAGAGATGGAGCTTGCGATTAGTGGGAGGTGGTAGGCCTGCTTTGGGAGAAGAGGCCATTAAGGCTATAACTTGGGCATATTTTGTTACTAGATTCAGAGCGGAGTTTCATTATGAAATCGAGGTGCAACATTTGGTGTGGGACTTTCAGGATCTCCATCAGACGACAGAGACCATGGCGGAGATCACTGCCAAGTTCAGGGAGATCGATTTTCTTGTACCTAAGTATGTTGTAGATGAGGAGATGAAGAAGACTAGGTACCACGACATGTTGTGTGATGACATTAGGGAGTTTTTTAGTTTCTTGAGGTGCGATACACTGAAGTAGATTATTGACCCATCCCATGAGCTGGAGATTGAGTTGGAGCTTCGTAAGAAGCAGAAGCCAACATAGGTTCATACAATGGTGGTTTTAGCAAATAAGTCTAGGACTTATGATGTTCGATCTAAAGGCCAACAAGGTTGACGCCATTGTTGCAAGTAAGACAACTAGCATGAGAGAGTTTATCATGTAGGTTGTTATGGTTGTTTCAAATGCGGCTGGACAGGACATTTCACCAATGATTGCACTCGTAGGTCTCTGATATTCTTGCAGCTTAATCAATTCGACCATAACAAAGGCAAATGTTTGAGTTTATCCAGTGGAGCATTGAGGGAACACGCTCTGGATACATCAATGATTACCGATGGCCGTCAGGGCAGAGTATTTTATTTTACGGTCAAGGCGGCTAGAGTAGTCTCGGACGTTGTCACCGGTATGTACTCTTGATTACTTATAATTATTTATTCTTATGTTTTTATGTTTGTGATTAGGGTTGTTCCTAGTTAATTACGTAAACGTTATTGTATTATATGATTTTGGGGCTAGCGAATCCTCTTTTTTCTTCATTTTAGCAAGAAGTTCGATATTGATCTACACGAGTTAGATCATGCTTTGGTGATAGAGATTGTTGACGACTGCACTCTGATTGCTGCACGTGTCTATCGGGGTTGTGTACTTTAGATGTTGCTAGAGAGGTTCTTAATTAATCTTGTCCCCATTTCTTTTTGAGGATTAACGGTGATTGTGGGTATAGACTGTCTTAGTTAATTGGGACCAATTATTTATTGTAAGAATCTGGTGGTGAGTTTTCGAACCTTAATAGGGGGTTAACTGATTAATCGTGGAAAGTGCATGTTGCACATGCTAACTATATGATAAGATGCTAGGCTATAAGGTACTTGCAAGACAAGTGTGCATAATTTTTGGATAATATTGTTGATACTCTGTTCAAAGGGATAAATTCTATTAAGGAGGTACACATGGTTTGATATTTTTTGATGTGTTTCGTGAGGAGTTTTCGGGAATGCATCATGAGAGGTAAGTGGAGTTTTAAATTGACCTAATTTTAGGTGCATCTCTGTTACCCAAGGAAAACTATTGTCTAACACCTTATGAGATGAAAGAGTTGTCCATGCAGCTGCAGGAGCTGCTAGACAAGGGATTCATTAGGCCGAGTAGTTCCCTATAGGGAGGCCCAATTTAATTCGTGAAAAAGAATGACATATCTCATTGGATTTTAACTGAATATAGAGAGCTAAACATGTGGACAATGAAGAACTATTATCCTCTCCTAAGAATTAATGAATTATTTGATCACCTCTAGGGAAATCTTGGTTCTCCAAGATTGATTTGAGATTAGGTTATCAGTAGATGAGGGCATCTTGGTTCTCTAAGACTTGGAGGATGGAGAGGCTCTATGTTAAATTCTACAATTGCGGGTTCTGGTTGTACGAGGTGTATTTCTTAGGTTATCTCGTCAACTAGAAGGGTATATTGGTCAATCTAGCCAAAATAGAGGTTGTGATGTAGTAGGAGGTTTCAACATATCCATTTTAGAGAGTTTCCTTGGTTTAATTGGGTACTATTGGAGATTCATTCAGGATTTTTCCAAGATCATAGTTCCTTTGACCTTGTTGACGAAGAGGAATGCCATTTTCATTAGGGGAATAATTAGTAACCAACATTTGTGGTGTTGAGAGAGAATGTGTGAGTAACCAATACTAACCCTACCAAAGGGAATGGATGATTTAGTGTATTACTGTGATGTGTCAATTTTGGATTTACATGTTGTGATTACGCATAGGGGTTGGGTTATCGCATATGCTTCGAGGAAGCTGAAGCTTTACGAAGCGAATTATCCTCTGCATGATCTAGAGCCGGGGGATGTGGTTTTAGCCCTCAAGATTTATCGGTATTATTTATTGCGGTTCAGTGTAAAATTTATATGGACCCCTTAGGCAAATAGTGCTCGTATTAGATACTTATGATTTAGGATGATAGTTGTTACTCTACAGTTGGAGCCAATCTTGGAGGTGCAGGATGAGGAAATGGTGGAGTAATATCAGAAGAGTGAGAAGACGAAAAGTCAGATTCCTTCCTTTGATTACGATTATCATGTATTGTTGACTCTTCACGATAATATTAGGGTTTCGTATTCGGGTGGTGTCCAATAAAATTTGATGGAGGAGGCTCACAAATTGAAGTTTTTTATTCATCTTGGTGTGACAAAATTGTATAGGGACTTGAGACTTTAGTATTGGTGGCCATGCATGAAGCGGGATGTGGATTGGTATGTAGAGAGGTGCTTAACCTACCGAAAGTTCATGGCCACACATTAGATACCTCATGGAAAGATGCAGTTGTTGGACATTCTCTTGTGGATATGGGAGCAAATTACTATGGATTTGATTACAAAGATACACAAGACGAATCAAGGGGTTGATTCCTTTTTGGTGATCGTCGACAGATTGACCAAGAGGGTCGATTTTGTTCACATTAAGGACAACCCTTCCACGATGAAATTGGTCGATATTTACCTCAGGGAGGTGGTCGGATGATATGCAGTTCCGATTTTACTGGTTTCCGAGTTGGACAACAGCTTTACTTCCGGGTTCTTGAGGAAATTATGTGAGGTGTTGGGAATTCAAATGCATATATGTACTTCTTATCTGATGGGTTTTGAGCATTCTAACACTCCTATGGTGTACATACAACCCTTTAAACGTTGAATCTATGTTTTCTCTAATATACGTGCAAATTTGATTTTTCAAGGTTTACTTCCTAACTAGCATGGCATGGGGAATATGTAATATAAAAACTAGTAGAAGTACATACCTTTATTATTGCTTGGATTCCTTGAAGACTTTGTGAGCCAAGCACCCCAAATGTTGTGCCTCAAATGCTTTACACAACACTACAAGACTTGGAATAACTTGGGAGAATACACTTGCACTCAAAATTGGTTATGCCCTCTTAGAACTCACTAGTAGTCCGATTTTGCTAGCTATAGGGCTCCTATTATAGTGTTGTCACAACTATGGTTTACACATGAATGCCCTTAATTGTCGTGACTCTTCATTTCTAATGATCCATGGGTTTTGTAACTCCCATGAACTATCCATCGAGCTCCAAATGGTTATAACCCAACTCCATAAACCATCGATCATAAATCCAACATAAAAGATTAGATGATTGTCATAATCAACCCTATACATTTAATTGGTCTCATTTTGATCACCAAATTAATTCTAACATAATACTTGATCAACACTAATTAAATAATATTATTATTAATATATTAGAACTTATAATATATTAATAATCACAAGTGTCCTTTCTTTCATTTAGTCTATCCAAGTATTGCAATGCGATGCAACCCAAATGGACCATGACGGGTAGGGTCAAGTACATACCAAATAGAGTTATGGACTTAGACACTATATCCAACAGTCTCCCACTTGCATAAGTCTAATAACTATATTTGCAGATATGACTTCAGGATCCAACTAGCAATCGTAGCTCTTTGAAAGTATCTCGGAACTAAAAAGATAATGATACGCCATTTAGGATAAGTGATCATATAATCCTATTCTCTCAAGATATCAGCCCGACAAACACATGGAATATGGTCGGTAATATCTGAGGTTCCTTCACCACTTGACTCTTGAAGCTCCTCAAGGTCAATTTTCCTCCCACTGCCCCCTTGGATTATAAATTCTCTCTCACGAAGGGCTCCTCTTCTTGCTACAAAGACCACAATATCACTGGGTCTGTAGAAGAGGTAACCAAAGGATCTTTATGGATAGCTGATGAAAATACACCTCTCACTTCGAGGTTCAAGCTTGTCACGAGATTCGCGCATTACAAAAGCTTCACAATCCCAAATCTTGATATGGTCTAGATTAGGAACTTTCCAAGTCCACATCTCGTGAGGTGTTTTAGCAACCTTTTGAGTAGGGACTAGATTGAGGATATGGGCGGCAGTCTCTAAGGCATACCTCCAGAATGAGATTGGTAATGAAGCACGATTCATCATGGAACGAACCATATCCAACAAGGTTCGATTACACCTCTCAGCCACACCATTCAACTATGGTGTCCTGGGAGGTGTCAATTGTGAGATGATCCCACGTTCCTTGAGATAGTCGACGAACTCTGTACTAAGATACTCACCACCACGATCAGATCGAAGCATACTAATGTTAGTACCCCATTGATTCTCGACTTCCTGTTTAAACTCTTTAAACCTCTCGAAAGTGTCTGACTTATGCTTGATTAAATAGACATATCCATATCTACTATAATCATCAGTAAAAGTCAAATAATAACGATTAACATCCCTTGTGGCTGATTTGAAGGGTCCACAAACATCTGTGTGTATGAGCTCCAACAAACCCTCACCCCTCTCACAAGTACCAGTGAAGGGTGACTTTGTCATTTTTCCAAGTAAACAAGACTCACAACTATCATCAGACTTTAGGTCAAATGATTCCAAAACTCCAGTCTTTTGGAGTTGGCCTATGCTCTTCTTGTTGATATGTCCAAGACGACAATGCCACAAGGATGCTTTATCCAAGGTATTTGAAGAATCAATATACAACACATTATTTCCTAGATTCTCTACAACATTCACATCTTCATATACACCATCACAAGGTAATGATTTAAAGTAAAATACATCATTGTAATGAACATTAATAGCACCATTATTATTATGAAATGAAAATGTAAACCTTTGTTTGTACAAGCCGTGAAATGAAATAACATTTCTCGCCATTTCAGGTGAGTAACAACATTTATACAAATCTAACATTAACCCATTATTAAGCAATAAAGAATAAACTCCTATCTTGGCACAGGTGATGCTTTCATGTTGCCCATGACTAATTTTATCTTCCCGTGCTCCACTTGCTCACTTCCTCTTAGGCCCTGCAAATCAGTACAAATGTGAATACCACAACCTGTATCAAGCACCCAAGAACCAGAATTAGATGAGTTATTAGACAATATTGTATAAATACCTACATGGGTGGGTTTAACTTTCCCATCCTTTACATATTGCAAGTATTTGGGGTAACTTCGCTTTCAATGCCCCTTTCCCTGGCAGTAGAAGCATTGTGCTTCTTTTGGGTTTGAGGAAGGACTAATGGGACTTTTCTTTGTCCCACTTGAAGAGGAACCATCAAGGGGCTTACCCTCGGTACCCTTCGAAGGGTATTTCCTCTTCTTAACCTTTCCCTGCCCAATTGCAAGAACAGGTGCTGCTGTAGGAGTAGAAGTAGAAGTAACAGCCGACATACCTTTATGGCCACTTTCAACGGTCCTTAAAAGTCCTTGAAGTTTACTAAGTGTAAGTTCCACCTTGTTCATATGATAACTCATACGAAACTGATCATCACTAGGAGGTAAGGAATGGAGAATGATATCAATCGCCAAGTCCTCAGGGAAGTCTACATTCATCTACAAAAACCGGTCCATGAACCTTTGCATTTTCTGTAAGTGATCGGTGATGGGTTCACCATCCTTCATCATGGCCGTTATCATGGAGGATATGATTAGATAAGTCTCTTGACGCGCGCTCTGATGGTACCTATCCATCAGATCCAGGTGCATCTCATAGGGGTAGAAATCTTCATCGGATTTCTGGAGTTCGGGAGTCATGGTAGCCAACATGATGCAGGGCACTTTAGTAGCATCCCTCTCATGTGCAGTGTACTCCGCAAGCTCCTCAGGAGTAGCAATGCACTCATTTATAACCCGAAGCTCCTTATCAAGGAAATATTCCTTATTCTCATAGTGGGTAATCATCCTAATGTTTCTAATCCATTCATTGAAGTTAGACCCATCAAAAGTGACTTTCCCACACAAGATCATGAGGGGAAAGGAGCCTGTAGGGTTTGAGCCAATAGTAGTGTTGGAAGACATCTAAAAGAAGGACAAGTTTAATTAGATGAAGAATCATTAATAAGTCACCCAAATGAAATATTAAGGCTACGATTCAACAAACTATTTATAGTTGGAAGAGGGATGCCGTAATCCACACTATAAAATATCTGAAGGTAGGTAAATTAAGATTTACCAATTTCCACCATAAGAAAGAAATATTTTATTATTAGGTTTTAGTGGATTTGAAACTCCTAGATCTTTTTTGAGATACATTGAGCTTTTCAATGGCATGTTTCAATCTTGATTGTTCCCTCTCAAGTTTGCGATTGGGATGCCGATGATCACAAACAAGGTGTGAATAACCATACAAATTGACATGGTACCCTTAACTATATTACCCAATTGATGTGCCGGTCAACAACACACGCTCCACCGATCTATAATAAAGTCAAGTTACCCTTTGCCACACTTACTAGTCCTTGTTAGTGTGCCGGTTAACCACAAACGCTCCACTAACGACTTGGTAAGGTACAAAGTTTAATTTTATGGGCTAGCACTTATTTCACATTTTCCTAAAGTAACTAAGATTAGGAATTAATAATGTATAGTTACTTTATAATTCATTATACTTTTAATAAGAGTTAAAGTCTTATCCTACCCGTTCGGCTAACGACCCTCCACCAGTCAAGGAAGCAGTGGGTGAGAGTGGACAACCATTAAGCAGCCATTTTATAGGCAACAACTTTATACCCCCTTATAGACTGGCTTCGTGAATGAGGCCTACTTGCGGTAAGATTGACTTATTCTTATACATATCTATATAATTAAAATTATAATAGTAGTATAAGTGTTGTTGTTTAAAACTTTTAAAAAACTAAGGTTTAATTAGGAATTAAAGTATTAAAGTGTAAGACTTTACAAATTCCAAAACTTGAGGGCATGTTTTGAAACTATTTCAATACTCTTCAATTTGCAACTTATGAGTTTTAATGGTTCATAAAGTTAAAGACTCTTCATTTTATGAAACCTCCTATTCTTTAACGACAACTTTTAAAGAAGTGATGTTTGGTTATCCATAACTTGAGGAAAAGTTATGGACACCATCATTAGCATTAAGATCATGAATTAAACAAGCATGTAGGTTACACACAATTCCTATGATCTTCTAAAAATCAAAAGAACAAATATTCATATCAAACAATTTCAAGAAATCATATTAACACATATAAAACTTGAAAATTGACAATAGTCATTTGAAATGGGTTAACATAATCATTACCACTTTAAAAAACAGATTTTACAAGTCCAAAACAGTTTGGGATAATGATTCGAGCCCATTTCCAGAAACAAAAATTGGAAAATTGTCCAACACGCACCTACTCGTCGAGTGCATGATCCCACTCGACGAGTAGGATGAATTTTGTCTTGTACTCGTCGAGTTCTCCCCTTGCACTCGGCGAGTGCAGTCAAACAGTGAACATATTTTCGATTTTTCAAGCAATTTGCATAAAATACACAGAAAACAATCATAGGCTTTGATACCACTGATGGGTTTTGAGCGTTCTCACACTCCTATGGTGTACATGTAACCTTATTAACCTTGAATCTATGTTTTCTCTCATATACATGAAAATTTGATTTTTCAAGGTTTACTTCCTAACTAGCACGGCATGGGGAATATGTAATATAAAAACTAGTAGAAGTAAATACCTTTATTGTTGCTTGGATTCCTTGAAGACTTTGTGAGCCAAGCACCCCATATGTTGTGCCTCAAATGCTTTACACCACTACAAGACTTGGAATAACTTGAGAAAATACACTTGCACTCAAAATCGGTTATGACCTCTTAGAACTTAATAGTAGTCCGATTTTGCTAGATATAGGGCTCCTTTTATAATGTTGTCACAATTATGGTTTACACATGAATGCCCTTAATTGTCATGACTCTTCATTTCTAATGATCCATGGGTTTGTAACTCCCATGAACTATCCATGGAGCTCCAAATGGTTATAACCCAACTCCATAAACCATGGATCATAAATCCACTTTAAAAGATCAAATGATTGTCATAATGAACCCTATATATTTAACTAGTCTCATTTTGATCACCACATTAATTCTAAATTATTACTTGATCAACACTAATTAAATAATACTATTAATAATATATTAGAACTTATAATATATTAATAATCACAAGTGTCCTTTCTTTCATTTTGTCTATCCAAGTACTGCATTGCCATGCAACCCAAATGGACCATGTCGGGTCGGGTCAAGTATATACCAAATAGAGTTAGGGACCTAGATACTATATCTAACATTATCATCCTAATGCCGATGGTCAGAGGGAGTGGACCATTCAAAATCTTGAGGATATGCATAGAGCTTGCGTATTGGATTTTGGGAGCTGAGCTACCTATATTCCATAGGATGAGTTTTCTTATAATGATACCTATCACGCTAGTAGTTACCAAGCTCCCATTAAGATGTTGTGTCGGAGGATGTTTAGAACCCTGATATGTTAGGGTAAGGTTGGTTAGTGAGTCATGGGGAGTACTAAGGTAGCACACAAGACTATAAAGTTGATTCATCAGAAGTGTGGTTGGCTCCAAACTGTGAAGAACAGGAAGAAGACTTATACCGATCGACATCGTTCGAATCTTGAGTTTTAGGTTGGAGATTATGTCCTTCTGAAAGTGTCACCTTGCAAGGTTGTCATTCGATTTTGTAAGCGGGGCAAGTTAGGCCCCAGTACCTTGGCGCTTTTAGTGTTGTGGCTCAGGTGGGCGTGGTTGCTGTGAAAACAAGAAACAACCTGTACAGACAAGGTTTGAAAACTCAAACCTTGAATTAACATATGATAAATGTCTTCAGCTAATAATGATCCAGTGAAGTCTGGTAAATCAGTCTTGTCTCGAAATAGAGATATTCAAAAAATTATTCAAGATATAAAATGATTAAAAAGTATGAACAATGTAAAGTAAAGTAACTTAAGAAAAATATGAATGTAAGAGAGAATGCTTTGACTGAACGATTATTGGTTTTGATATGATAGAGAATGTTGCACTCATGCATGTAAAAACACTCAACCTTACATTTCTTTCAATAGGCATGGAGTGAGACAAATAAGACAAATCCCATAAAGTACATGGACTAGAAGACAACTGAAGATCATTAGACTGTCAAAGCGACATCTGTTAATCTTGTCCCACGTTCTTTAGATAAAACAACTATGAAAAGACAAGCTAGTACTAGGAACAATTAATGAAAATAAAACAACTATGAAATGATAAGCTAGTACTAGGAACAATTAATGCACTATAAATACTTAGATAGCAAGTAATAAAAAGATGTGTCTTGGATAGATTTTCTCCTTGGAATATGTATTATCTCAGAATTCTTCTAAGGGATCATTTTTTATGTATCAACAATCTTCCCCTAAGTGATCTTTGCAATTACTTGACTTGTTACTTCACTTCATCAAACGCAAAGAGGTAAGAACTTTGTAGCCAGCTTCGGACCTCGATGTACCATCTAAGATGCTCAATAAATTCCTTGTGCACATGTTCGGCAGAATATCAGAGATAAAATTTTGGAGAATCTTGGTAGGAACAAGATGTTTGTCTAGAATTTGGAAAAATGCCTTTTGATTAGTCTTCTTCGTGAGATAGATGTAACCAAGTGTTGGTTCTTCGATGGGTCCTTTAGCTAAAATCTGAGCTTTAGGAAGTTTGGTAGTGATTTTGGTGAAGATTGTTTCTGTTCCAAAAAGATGAGCAAACATTACATCTGATCGACATAATTCAGCGATGTAGTCCTTCAGGTAGCAGATAGGTGAGTTGTAGGCTCCAGTGCTTTAATCATTTGACTGACGATCTCGGAGGCGAGCAACAATGACAAGAATGTCATTAGAATATGTTAGATTCTAACATTTTATGCAACGGTCATTTCATAATGTCATGGCACAAAAGTCACCACGACTCAGCCAACGAAATTATAAAATGCTCTTTTGGAGATTGTTACAAGACAATTCCATAGTCATGAAGTCTCATATTCAAAGTACATTCCTTTGAACATCCTTCATGCATAAAAGTTTCTAATCTAGACATTGATTCTCGATATCCAACTCCCAATATGGAAAAATTTCCATATTTTCCATATGATAACTCATTCTAAATCGAATCTTACCTTTTCATAATAATGTCAATATGGTCCATCCATGACTATACTTTCAACTGTCGACAAGCAACCAATCTTTGGTGAACCATAGATTGTCCTTAATAGTTGTTTAATTATTTTAGTTAAAACCGGTTCTATTTCCTTTCTCCCTCTAAATGCTCTAGGCATTTGGAAAATTTTAGAACGGTCGAATATTGCAGCACATGCAATCGATCCTATACCCGAAGCGTATGGCACTACAAGAAAAATACCCTTTAATGACGTGCAAACAATGACACTCGCTGATTTAGGATACGCATTTTTGTGTACCCTTAAAAATAATGTCAGCCTTCCAAAATTTGAAGAATAGAGGACACGCATGTTTGCGGGCCTTAAAATTAATGTCCAACAAAAAAAAATACAAACACGGAGGGCACTTGTTTTAAATGTGTGCCCTCTAGAAATGTCATTTTATATTTTTTTTTAATCAAACGCGCATTTTTAAAAGGCAAAAATGAAATCCTCTGAAATTCTAAAATTTTGAGGTGCCCGGTTCTTCAGTCTCTCCTCTGTATCTCCCTTCATTCACTCATTCCTAGGGATTTTTCAAGAACCATTCTACCTAGGGCTTTTTCACGAAAATTGAAAACGGTCTCCGATTCTCGATCGGTTCTCTCAGGCCTCCGCAACAATCAACGATCTCACTTCAGGCTTACATCTTGGCTTAGTTTACCCATTCCTTCACCTTAATGAGCTTTTCCCCACTTAGAGAAAGCCTCCCTATTCTCCTTGAATTAGTAATGGATACCTCTTCCAACATTGGGAGATCCTTAATGATGTCCATCAACATCATATGCCATGCAATCACATCCTCCAGACACTGCAACAAAATTTAAAAATTTCGCTTAAACATACCATGAACTACCAGGTTTTTGTTCTTCTTCATCCCCATTTCCACTAAGGGGCCGTTCGATTTTCTTTCTAACTGGGTCCAGAGTTAGGACCTGGTCCTCAATCTGAAGTCAGCTTGTTTGTTTTCCTTTCTACACCTTTGGGCTCGGTTCAAATCAAGGATACAGTCCCCATTTTTGTGTCATTCGGTCCAAGGAAAAATACCTGCTGACCAAGTTGTTGTGTGTCATTCTCATGTATATCCTCTTCCCGCTTCCTTCTTTGTAGTTCGTATGTCGAACCTTGGTTCTCCTTCAAACCAACGCATAACTTCTCCTTCCACCACCACCGATTCTCACGCAATCGATCATCGGACTTCACTCCAGCGCCTCCCAAGGATGACGACTTTATTCCAGACTTCATCCCCGCCAAAACATCATGCATATATATTTGTTTTACAGAGGTCGGCCTATCAGGGGATTTTTAAAATTGTTTTTAGGATTTCCAAATTCGGTCAATTTGAATGGCATTGTTACAGATATTGTTTTATAAGAAGTCGCTCTATGGACTTGTTGATGTCTCTGAAAGAATATACGGTAATTATTTAGCCTTCTATGGAGTAATTAGATTCATATGTGTATGTATGTGATACGATTACCTTTCTGTTAAAACCTTTCTCCCTAAATCATCTCTTTAATTCTATATAGGTTTATATTCTACTTCCAATTTGGGGGTTTGATGCATTAGGTAGTTGAATTCTTGGACAAAAAGTTGTATGATTAGAGATAGAAAAGATTTTTATAAATTGCAAATTAGATATGGATCTGTTATACATTCAACCTCATTTTCCTTTTCTACAGGTCTGAATATTAGGGTATGGTTGCATGGTGCTTACAGGTATTTATAACAATCCTCTCCCTGAGGAAGAAGGCAGCAAAGTGCTCAAGGAAGCTTTTAATAGAGGAGTTACATTCTTTGATACTGCTGATGTATATGGAGTTCAGCATGCTAATGAGATACTAGTTGGGAAGGTAATTGTATTTTCTTATACAAAACAACAAAGCTATATAAATAATCTTCATGAAGTTATTGCAATGTAATCACATTGCTTGACATTTATCCTAGTTGATTAAACTGGAATGCTTCAGGCATTAGATATGGATATGTTCTATAATATGTGTGATTTTTTTACTTCTCTTCATCTATTTCATTATTTTATTCTGATTTTATGCATTTTTTAAGAAATGTAGTATAATTGTTTCATTTGTTGAGAGGTATTGTTGTAAAATGTAAACATGGAAACTTTCTAGTTGATTTAGCTTGTCATGGTGATAAGTTGTTCCAAGTAGTGTTCAGGGAAAGGTAAGTAATCTGGGACAACTAATCTTTGTTTTCCCAAATTGCAATCCAGTCAAGGCTTCATAAATTATTAAATTTTTTTTTTAACGTAGCAACATTGGTGTGATCAGTAAAATCGATCAAGCATCTTCCGATCCCAAAGTTCTTGCTGCTGTTCAGGCACTTCTATTGGGTCAAGGACCAAGGGTATGTTTGTGATCGATTATTTTGCTATTACTTGGTTTATGTAATTTGTGTTGCTATGTATCAGATTAAGAATAAATTACAAATTGGTCCCTGTGATTTCTGCTATGTATCAAATTAATAGCCCTCATGTCTCTATGTTGACGAGGTAAAAAAACTAGACATTATTTTGTTTTCTTCATTTTTAATTAATTCCCCTTTTCTCTTATTAATATTATTATTCTTTTAATTTCATTTATGTAATCATTTGTAATGAGTACAGGTTCATCGTGTACTTGCAGACATAGTTTCAGCTTCACCTAATGCTACACCAGGACTTTGGAGATATCCTCCATTTGAAAGAGAGGTACTTTGCCTTTTTCTTTTTCTTTTACTGATATGAGAAATGTACTTGTTGTTACTCATGATAGCAATTTGATAATGCTGATGTGGCACTGTTGTGTGCGATTGTTTTGACTAGGTGGTGGCAATTGCTACAACAACTCTGGAGGGGTATAAGAATGATGCAAAGACCATGGTGATTGCACTTGTTATCATTTTCTTATGTGATATCAGACCTAATGGTTGATATATCACACACTTAATTTGTCTACTCATAAAGTTGGTTTGGAGGGTATAGCCATGAACACGAATTAGTGTCTGTTCGGTCAGTTACTGATGCACGCCCACAAGGTGCTTGACATAATGTCTATGTGCGATAGGTTGAAGGAAAACACAACACTAAATTGTTTCAATCTATCCAAGAGCCTTAATGAAAAGGATTACTACACATTCTGGATTGTAAAATATGATCATGACTCTTTATATGCGTCACCAGGCTTACCTGATAACAAAGATTGTTCTCTAATAACAAAGATCCAAAAAGTAGATAATTATCCCACCCTTAATCAGGTAAGTAACTAAGTGTATGACTGTAGATATTTTCAATTCCATTCAAGTGTATCTGTATCACTCAATGTTGTTTTTGCAGCCAACATTTTTGGCTTCGGGAAGAAATCCACCTCAAGTTTACTTTTGAACCAAACAAAAACCTTAGAGATTGAATTCTTTAAAGTACATGTTTCAATATAAACGACTTGTAACAGTAAGTTTCCTATTTTACCCTTTCTTTCACTCCCAAAAATCGAATATTTTGATTTTTCATTTTCTTTCTTCATCTTATAGGCTTGGTCTGCACCAAATTACTACTATCGGTGTGGCAACATGGCTTCAATTTTGAGCTTTAGTGAAAACATGGTATTCCCATAAGTTAATTTATCTTTTTTTCTTTCTTTTAGGAGTATATTATTTAATAATGAATTAATAATTGTGGTGGGTGTGACAGTAGAGAGAGGTAATGTTTTTCACAAAAACTGAAAAAACAATCAGATGAGAGGACCAAGGACAGGGGTACCTAACTTTTTGTAAGAAAGGAAAGAAGAAAGAAATTTGTTTTCTCAAGATATGATGATGATGATTTTTGGGTATTTTCTTTACATTGCTTGTTTATGATGATGATTTTTGGGTATTCACACCATTTTATCAATTTAGCCACTGATATATATACTGATATATATATATATATATATATATATATATATATATATATATATATATATATATATATATAGGACGTGAAATAAAGAATAAGGTTCCCTCACACACTCACCGAATTCTGGTGGTTTTTTATACTTATGGTTGGATCCTTAATGATATCAATTGTTGTGAGCATTCACATGAAATAAATATTTTTTTAGTAGGTTTATCTTACTATATTTTGTATCCACTGAACTATATTTTGCACTTTAGGTGATAACTATTGGGTTTTTTGCAGACATTGGATAATTGATTGGAGATACAAAGGAACATTGCAGGTTTCTAGTTTCTTCTTTATAGTTTATGTCTCTCATTATATTTCATAATAATTGATTGTATATAACATAATTCCATTATTCAGTGTGTATAAAGGTACACGAACAAGGACAACTTTTATTTTTCATCATAGATTTCTGGATGCTGGATCTTGCTAATAACACTGTTCAGGTAACAATTTATAAAAAAAATTTCTTTTTTTTTTTAAAAAAAAACTTGTGTTTTAAACCATTATTTTAAATTCAAGTAACAATTTTAATAATTTCAGGGCCCCGCTCGAGCCCTCTTGGCTGATTTAGCAGGTATGTACCAAGTTTTCTGAATTCCTCAATCTTAATTTAGATTAAAACCCTAAACCCAAATCTGTTAATAGTTTCATCTTATGATGTTTGTGTTATGTCTCTATAAATGCTAATAATAATATTTATTCATTTATTGATAGGCCGTGATCAGAGGAACTCAGCAAATGTTATATTTTGTTCATGGATGGCGATTGGAAACATCTTAGGGTTTCTATCTGGTTCTAGTGGAAAGTGGCACAGGTAAATTATCTATTGGAAGTGTTCTTATTATGTTATATGGTTTTATTTGAATTTTTTTTCATTTTTTTCTAATTAATTTGATCATTCTCCATGGCAGGTAGTTTCCTTTCTTTAAAAGTATAGCTTGGTGTGAGGCATGTGGAAATCTGAAGGCGTCTTTTTTAGTTACAGTGGTGAGTTTTTAATAGCTAAATATAACTATATCTTAAAATTGATAAATTGACAACCAAAAAGCCTTCTGATGTTTCTAACTGACAAAAGGAAAATTGGAATATTAAATAATGCAAAACATATTGGCATGTTTGCAGATTTTTCATACATTTTGCACACTGGTGACACTCTACCTTGCAAAAGAGATTCCTTTAGCACCAAAACAGCATAAAAATTATTAGATTTTGCACCTCTTCTTAACAATCATCAGCAGACTGGGTCTGAAAATTCAGACTCAAAACCCCTAACAAATTCTAGTAAATCATCTGAGGATGAAGAAGAAGATCAAGTTGAAACTTTTAATGATAATCTAGGGGTACTTTTGGTCAACTTGTTAACCAGCTTACGCCATTTACCAGTAGGGATACATTCAGTGCTTATTGTCATGGCTCTCACATGGGTAAGTTTTTAAAATGAAATTAAAGGTAAAATGGTCATTTTGCTTTTGTTTACTTTTTTATATATTCACATCACATGTGCAGTTGTGATGGTTCCTTTTTTTCTTTTTGATACGGATTGGATGGGGAGAGAGGTTTATCATGGGGACCCAAAAGGAGATGCTAACAAAGTTCAATCTTATGATGAAGGTGTTAGAGAAAGTGCTTTTGGTTTGCTATTGAATTCAGTAAGAACAAGAGTTTTGCATTTTTATTTCCTTTTTCAAATTCTAAATAATCACTAAATTCATATTTATAATCATTTGTCTGACCATAATAAGTATTGGGCAGGTGGTTCTTGGTATCAGCTCTTTCCTGATTAAGCCAATGTGTCAGTGGATGGGTTCATGGTTAGTTTGGGAATTGAGCAACTTTGTGCAGTTTTATTTTCAGGGGGTTTTTAATTTTTGTATTTGCTAAATTTGCAGGATATTGTTTCCATATCAGCATCTAATGTCATGTTTCTTTTGTTTCCTTTCATAGTAAAATCGCAGGAGTTTGAACTACAATGTAACTTGTTAATAGTCACATAGTTAATGTAAAATACTATGATACTGGTATGCTCTATCATCATCCAAGAGCGTCATATTGCTCTGTCTGCAACAATTGTTTTCAAAGATTTGACCATCACTGTCCATGGGTTGGTCAATGCATTGGACTAGTAAGTCAACGTTTCTAAGATTTCTTAATTTGATGCTTCAGTTGAAACAATGGGTTTCTTTCTTCATCCGGCGCTTAGGGGTGGAGGTATGTTATGTTTTATGTTTAGTAAATTTGATTTCTTTTTATATTTTTTCATTTACAATGTCATTTCATTATCAGTTTTGAAATGAATAGACATTTCTTATTCAACATCATTTCTAGAATACCTTGCACATAAACCATAAGTTCTTGTATGTAGCTTGTATATGTATTACAAAGTTATTAAATTCCTTATAAACCTCAAGTTAAAAGAAGATTTATCTTATCAGTTTATCTGTTTGGCATTTTCCTAGTGAATATAGTGTTTTCATTTTTGGTTCTATACCAGGATACGAGGTATATAACTATATAACTGTATATTCATATTTATATCTACTTTTTTTTTTTATCTTTTTATTTACTATTGGGTTATTAAATGCACACAGACACTTTTTTTTTTGGAAATAGAAATGCACAAAGACACTTGGAGCAAGGGCATACTTAGTTTCCAGTTTTGACCTTGTTTTTTTTTTAAATAAATTACAGATGGTTCCATTGTTAATGAAAGCTATTGGATGGCAAGGAGAAAGTATATACTAGCCCTTGAGACACTAAAACGTGTGATGGTTGCTGGAAATAGGGCTTGGGATGCACTTGTTGCACAACGTCTTAGGTTAGCAATCATGTTGTATATCTAAAATCCAATCGTCGCCATCGATCCAATTCGACCTCGATCTAGAACAAGTCCACCTGTTAGTTTTTTAGGAATGTATAACCCATGTTAGCAATGTATCATTTTTGTTTAATATTAATATTGCTAAAGCGAATCTCCTTTAACACAGATCCATTATTTCACTAATTGAATACGTTTATTTATTGTTACATCGTAGAAAATTTGTTATCCTGGAGTTCCATAGATAGCACATTTTACTAGTGTAATAAAATATTATGCAATGGATTCTATTTTTTGTATATAATATTTTGTATGACATTAAATTTTATGAACTGGATTATATTTTTTGTATATGATATTTCATTTTCTATTATGAGGCATTAAATGCAAATTTAATTTGAAAATTAGTAAATCTATAAAAAAATATATATTTTTTAAACATTTAATATTATGATACGTAAAAATGTGTGTCATCTTCATTTATGACATGGCCTTTCTTGAAAGGGGCTTTCTTGAGACGCATTGCGTGTCATTAACACGCACGCCGTAAGGCTACAACACGCGAATGCGTGTCGTCTTCCTTTATGACAGGGCCTTCCTTGATACGCATTACATGTCGTAAATGAGCGTCGTAAATGCGCGTCGTCTATATACGACGCGCAAAAGTGCGTCGTCTCTATTTATGACAGGGCCTTCCTTGACGCGCATTTGCGTGCCGTCTGAGCCTTTTACGACGCGCAATGAGCGTCGTTAAAGGCTGTTTTGCTAGTAGTGTGGGATACAATGGCGCAATGAAAAACGTGATACTTTACCAGTTTCTTACTATAATATTTTCATAATATTTTGAGAGAACGTTCTCTCAAAATCCGAACTATGAAGAGGGATGTCGTAATCATAATCGTATTTTGAGAATGAAAATAATAAATATAGCCTTGACTCAACACAACTAAAATTTTCAATCTAAGCTTTTAGATTGGAAACGAAGTATAACATTCTCTTCCTTAATTATAGCAAAAACAACTTTTCTATCCCTGCAACTTTGCAAGGTGAAACTTTTGTTTTTCTATAATTAATATTGCTAACTTGCAATACTTAAATAATAATCATGCTCCCAATAACATGATGCTTATATCCATTCCAACATAACATTTATGCTCCCACTAGCTTTGACACGTATTCAGAAATTAGCTAAACTTCTAAAAAACAATACTTATTGACTTAGAAAGTTCATCTTTTCCTCACACGATATGCTTTGATAAGCCTTTATCTAAGTTTCTCAAACTTATACACCTTCCCTTAGATAGCTCACATGTGTGTCTAAACTAATTCAGAACTTATATTACTAAGTCCCAAATGTTTAGACTAATTGCCAAATCTCACAATTCGAACTATAAAGAGGGATGCCATAATCATAATCGAATTTGACAATGCAATTTACGTAATCGCTATCTCCTTAAAATCTCTCTTAGTGAAAGCCTTTCCTCACAATCATTTTCATGAAGGAGAGAAACCTTATGACACTTAGATTTTATGGTGCATGTGTTCCTATCCATGTGAATTTGCCATAACCATAATCGAAAGATAATGTTTGTGTCAAATTCAAACTCTTATGGACAGAACTTGTTCATTCTTAATTTCTTTCCATCAAGGGTCCCATCATTGCTTCCAAGTTATCTAGTAGCTCACCTATTCCAGTGAATTTACTTTCAATAATTAAGGTGATTGCCTTATGCATTCTATTGAGAACTCGTAGAACTCATATGCATAGTTTACTAAATCGAATGGCACAGAAACAAGATCTTGTGAACACGATGGGTTACAAACCTCAAGTCGTGTGCTAGTGTTTAATGATAGGTTTACTCTTGATTAGTTCTCAAAACTTTTCAAGATCATTCAGACTCCCACTGACCTCTTGACATTTGAGATTCTCTTATCAAGAAACATTTCTTGATAAAAAAATATTCAAGAGTTAGTGCGGATTCTCATCAAGACAAACACTACACACCAATTTCAAACGTGCAAGAGTAAGAAAAACAATTTTTTCTACTTCACTTTTGATGAGTGTGTCACAAAATTCACAATCTTGGAGTACGATTCTAAGACTTGATTTTCGAACACAGTATGACTCATCCTTTTGATTTAACCATTTCAACAATTTTTGATTCCTCTTCTTAGCCATAATAGTGCACTAAGATGTCCTTAGGGGATTAATTGTGATATGGTTCTTAATCATTCAGACGATCGATCATAAAATCCGATACAAAAGTACTCTCTCCTTTTATTAGATTGGAGAAACTTTTATCTTTCTGGCTAATTGATTCTTCTTATTCGTTCTGCCATTCGTTGAAACTCTTCAATGATTCAGAATTTCACTTAATCTTGTAAGCATAACCACATTTACTAGACTTTTAGTAAATTATTACGAATAGTCTTATTGTTATTTGTGGTGGACTTGACTATTGCACAACATTGTGTTCTAGTCCTTTAGTCCTTCACTTAACTCACGTACTTGTGTGATGAAGGAATTAGTCTTAATTTCCTAAGTACCAAGATTTCCATACATCACGCAATCCAAGTTGTATGATACCATGTTTTTGACCAATTGAAACTTGGGCGACGGGAATCTTTCAATACTTAGAGAAATTTAACACTTCCATAAATAACATAACTAAGAATCACATCCATTTATAGAAATACACATCAATTTTTCACAACGATTTCAATGCAAGGATATAAGAGAAATCAAAAAATTTATTTTATTCATAAAAACAATGGAAAACATGTCCTTACAACGCAAAATCAACTGAAAAACTATGTAATCAAACATTCCTAACAAGTCTATCATAACTTTCTAAGATTAAAATGTCACACCCCGAAAACCGAAGGCGGAAACATTTTTGGGGTTGACTCCACGTTGAGTATCAAATCCAATGTATATACTAAGTAAAATAGAACAACCATTACATTAGATATAGAAAAGTTTTACAATTGTTTCAAAAGTAAAGTTGTACAGTTGTGATACATAGTATATATATATGAACAAAATGAAACGGGTCTTCTGAGCACTCCGACATTGAGCAAAAAGGATCTTCGGTACCTGTTCTAACGTTGACCTGAGAACACAAGCGGTTTGAAAATCAGCATAACGCTGGTGAGTTCATAAGTGGTTTTTATTTTGTGAAAACATTCATGTTTCCTTTCTGTTTCTGAAAATGTAACACACGCCAAGAAAATCTCACATTTTCTTAAAAAGGATGGTTGTTGTTTCACATTATGTAAAGTAAAGTTATACACTGAAAACATGTTTATCCTTGTGAAAATGTACATTTAGGTTATCTGTTTTGTTATACTGTTCTGGTTATGTACTAATGGATTCCCAGGAAAGTCCCATACCTTCCTGATTGTAAGTTACCATATTTCGAAGATGTAAGGTTATCCAGTTTGTTACACTTATTTAGTTATGTAAATGTTTCCCCAGGAAAGCCCCATGCTTTCCTGAATGTTGGTCACTGTTTGTAAAAGATATAAAAGATGTATTCTGGTTAGACCTGGTTATGTACAAGGTTTCCCAGGAAAGTCCCATACTTTCCTGATTGTTGATTTACCAATGTAAAAGATGTAATCCGAACATGGTTATCTTGTGAAGTGTATAAAGTTATTCATTATTACTATAAGTAAATCTCTGTTATCCTAATTGCGAGTTCCATAACCATACTATATACTGAACCTGTGGCAATAAGTAGTCCACATCCTTATGACTTTCGTCACCCTTGAACCATTTCGGTTCGGCTGTAGCTAGCAGCCAGGTGTGGGGTAGTCAGCCCCGTATAGATCTATACACTCAAGTCACGCTCTCTAAATCCCAGAGATTCTGGTTACGGGTGTAGTCCTCCACTCGCGTATCTCTGTGGAGTGTTCACCGAGGACGTGTCTCCAATCATACAGGAATAACAAATTTACTACTAATAATATACTAGTCCTCCACTCGCGTATCTCTGTGGAGTGTTACCGAGGACAAACAGTGTACAAGTTATATTGTTCATGTGTTCTAATGTTATGCTTTTAACTGATAAAATGTGGAAAAACATTTATGAAATATATAAAACATAACAGTTTATAAAACCCATTTCACAAATAAATGTTTACGTGATCTGCATGTTCGAATGGTTATCAGTTGTATCAATCAGTACTAAAATCATATAAAATGTGAAACACACACACGAAAACAAGTTTTTGAGTACAAGAAACCCATGTACTTTGCTTGTGTTCCCCCCTGAAAATAGTGAAAAACAGTGAAAAAGGGTAGGGGTATGAACTCACCAGACTCGGAAATGCGACGGTTTCGGACACTAGACGTTGGTTCGGCGCTTGATTACTCGCGATGTCCCTATGTAAAATGTAATAATGTCCATATAAATCCAATTAGATTTACAATCACTAATTATATGGAACATTACACTCCAACGAGGTTAAACACCTCAAAACGAGCGTTTGGAGTGACCCGGGTGACATCTTCGGACGTGTAATGACACTAAGGACTTGGGATTTGAGTTTACTCCCCAAGAGTAAACATATTAGGGAGTTTACGGCCACATATCACACACACATGATTTCATGGCCGTGAACTCATTTTTGGGTAGTTTTGGGTGCTAAAATGGCTTAAATGGACAAGGGAATGTTGGAATGAACTTCTAAAATGCCTTGGATTAATTTGATTGAATTTATACACCATTTATGGGAGTTCATGGCTGTAAACATGGAGTTTACGGCCATAAACTCTCCTATGGTCAAGAGAAATTGATTTGAGGCACTTAGAGCATTCACATGTGATTCTAGCTAATTTTCCAAGCTTTGGGATGGTTTAAAGGCATCAAATGACATATAATTTGGAGTTTACAGCCTTGGAGTATGTTCTATGGCTGTAAACTCTTATATGTGGTGTTTTGATATGTTTAAGGTCTCCGAACTATTTTTATTTGGTTCTATGATTTATTCCAAGGCGATTGGTTAAGTTTCAAGGCATTCTAACATGTATAAAGGTGTTTACTCCCCATGTTTGAGGAGTTTATGGCCCAAGCACATGCCTTGGCCATAAACTCTTTTTTGTCCTTCAAAATTCATGTTTTAAGTGCTTCAAGTCCCGATTTGTAAGCCTCAAAGTCGTATCTAAGTCCCAACAATGATTTGGAAGGGTTAATTGGCTTTAAAACCCCATTTTTAAGTGTTTACGGCCCAAGCTTGATCCTTGGCTGTAAACACATGTTCCAGGTCCTAAATCTCAATTTAAACATCAGTTTGAAGGCTAAAGAGGTTAGATAACAAGTTAGGGATGTTACTTCTTTGATTTGGAGCCTTAAATCTTTGTTTTTGGACCTTTGATTATGGATGAGGAGAGAGGTTGGAGTGTGATTACGGAAAGATGGCCAAAAGCTTAAAATGGAAGCTTTGAGTCCTTTATATAGTGTTCGGGGATTGGACACGACGGAATTCTACCCGATACCGGCGTTTGGCAGGGCTTTTGGTCGCACCCGAGCAAGTTGCCGTAACCCGATATGGTTGATTCTAGAATTATTCCGATAAATATTATGGGGTGTTAGAATGATTTCAAATGGCATTAAGAAACCCATTAAGTCATTTTAGGTCGATATAAGCTAATGACATAATTAAATGGCGAAATCGGAAACGGATTTGGAAACGGCGTTTGGTTGATCGAATTGGATTACAATTTGAGTTACAAGAAGTGATATGAAATTTCGGGTTGTTACATTATCCCCCCGTTAGAGGGAATTTCGTCCTGAAATTCAGGACAAGATGCAAGACAAAATACAAATCATGGATCTAGAAAGAGTTGCGGATACTTCTGTCTCATCGTGTCTTCCCGCTCCCAAGTGAACTCCGGTCCCCGCTTGGCATTCAAGCGAACCTTCACTAACGGGATGCGACTTTGTTTTGTACGTTTGACTTCTCGATCCATGATTTCGATCGGTTCCTCCATGAAGTTGAGGTTTTCATCGATCTCGATCTCGTCTACAGGAATCACTAGGGTTTCATCAGATAGGCACTTCTTGAGATTTGAAACATGGAAGACGGGATGGATGTTACTGAGCTCGTGAGGTAAATGAAGTTTATAGGCTACCGGACCGATCTAGGCGAGGATCTAGAAAGGTCCAATGTACCTCAGATTAAGTTTCCCACGGTTACCAAAGCGTACAGTGCCTTTCTAGGGCGAGACCTTCAACAGAACATGGTCTCCAACCTGGAATTCTAGTGGTTTCCGACGGTTATCAGCGTAACTCTTCTGGCGATCACGTGAAGCTTTCAGTCGTTCTCGGATTTGGATGATCTTCTCGGTGGTTTCACGGATGATTTCAGGACCAGTGAGAGCACTGTCCGGGACATGACTCTTGGCTAACTGTGTATCCCCCACCTCGGCCTAGCACAGAGGGGATCTGCACTTGCGACCGTATAGGGCTTCAAACGGGGCAGCCCTAATGCTGGTGTGGTAACTGTTGTTGTACGAGAATTCGATCAAAGGTAGATGTGTGTCCCACGATTTTCCAAAGTCAATGACACATGCCCTAAGCATCTCCTCTAGGGTTTGGATTGTTCTCTCACTTTGTCCATCGGTCTGAGGATGATACGCCGTGCTCATATCTAGCTTGGTTCCAAGAGCTTTTTGGAGAGACTGCCAAAATCGGGAGGTAAACCTGCTATCTCGATTAGAGATAATGGACGCAGGTACACCGTGTAGTCGGACTACCTCTTGGATGTAAATCTGCGTGAGTCTTTCCATCTTGTATGATTCTTAGATCGGAATGAAGTGAGCGGACTTTGTTAAATGATCGACAATTACCCAAATGGTATCATACCCACTCGGACACTTGGGTAGTTTGGTGATGAAATCCTTGGTAATCATCTCCCATTTCCATTCGGGTATCTCGGGTTGCTGGAGCAGACCCGAGGGTTTCTGGTGCTCAACTTTAACCTTGGCGCAAGTCAGACACTTGCCCACAAATGTAGCTATCTCAGCCTTCATGTTTGGCCACCAATATTGTTTCTTGAGATCTAAGTACATCTTGTCAAAGCCTGGGTGAACAGAGTATCTGGTTCTATGCGCTTCCTCCATAACTATCTCTCTGAATCCTACGAACATGGGAATCCAGATCCGATCCACGAAATGATAGACTCCGTCACCTCTGATCTCAAGTTTCTTTTCCATTCCTCTCAAGGCTTCGGTCGACATGTTCTCGAGTTTGAGGGCTTCTAATTGGGCTTCTCGGATTTGCATGGGTAGGTTGGAATGAATGGTCATCGTCTGGTTCTTCACTTTATGGCCTGCACTCTCCTTTCGGCTAAGGGCATCTGCTACCACAGTGGCCTTGCCGGGATGGTAACGGATTTCACACTCATAATCACTGAGTAGTTCTACCCATCGCCGTTGTCTCATGTTCAAGTCTTTCTGGTCAAAGATGTGTTGCAGGCTCTTGTGATCGTTGAAGATCGTGCACTTGGTTCCGTAGAGGTAATGTCTCCAAATCTTCAATGCAAAGACTACGGCTCCTAACTCCAAGTCGTGTGTGGTATAGTTGACCTCGTGTGCTTTCAATTGTCTAGAAGCATAGGCAATTAATTTTCCCCTTTGCATAAGCACACAACCTAAGCCTTGATTAGACGCATCACAGTAGAGAACGAAGTCCTCTGTCCCCTCGGGTAGGGACAGAACAGGCGCGCTGCACAAGGCTTTCTTCAGCATCTAGAATGCAGTTTCTTGTTTATCACTCCAACGAAAGGGTACACCTTTCTGTGTTAGAGTGGTTAGAGGTTTGGCGATTCTGGAAAAGCTCTGGATGAATCATCGATAATAGCCAGCGAGACCCAAGAATTGTCGGATTTCTGTGGGTGTCTTCGGTGCTGACCAATTCTCTATCGCCTTTATCTTGGAAGGATCTACATGAATACCCCCCTCGCTTACCACATAACCGAGGAAAGTAACCTTCCGAATCCAGAACTCGCATTTGGAAAATTTCGCGTACAACTTCTCGAATCGCAAGGTTTCCAACACTAGCCTCAAGTGTTGTTTGTGGTCTTCCTTGCTTCGGGAATAGACTAGTAAGTCATCAATGAACACAATGACAAACTTGTCGAGATAAGGATGGCACACCCGGTTCATCAGGTCCATGAACACCGCCGGTGTGTTGGTTAGACCAAAGGGCATCACTACGAACTCGTAGAGTCCATATCAAGTCTTGAAGGATGTTTTGGAAACATCACTCTCATGAACTCGTAGATGATGGTACTCTGATCGAAGGTCTATCTTGGAGAAGTAACTGGCTCCCTGGAGTTGATCGAACAGGTCATCTATTCGTGGAAGAGGATATTGGTTTTTGACAGTCAACTTTTTCAGCTCGCGATAATCGATACACATCCGACAGGATCCATCCTTCTTCTTGACAAATAATACCGGAGCTCCCCAGGGAGAGGAACTCGGTCTAATGAATCCTTTAATAAGAAACTCATTGAGTTGACTGGATAACTCCTGCATTCTGCTCGAGCTAAGCGATACGGAGACTTCGCTACGGGAGTAGCTCCAGGAACTAGGTCAATACGGAACTCGACCTGACGCTTGGGAGGGATTCCTGGAAGCTCTTCGGGAAATACATCAGGAAAGTTACAGACTTCGGGGATGCTCGCGAGGTCTTTAACTTCCTGTTTCTCGTTGATTACATGGGCCAAGAATGCAATACACTCCTTTCGTAGGAGCTTCTGAGCTTTGATGCAGGAAATGATACGAAGGTTGGAACTAAGTTTATCTCCATAGATTACTAGAGTTTGGCCCGAAGGAAGGTTAAGACGTATGGCTTTTTCGAAGCAAAGGATATCTGCATGATTGGGACTTAACCAATCCATGCCAATAATGACATCAAAGCTCTTTATGGATACTGGCATGAGATCGATAGGAAACGAATGGTCGTTCAAAGTAGGGGTACAACCTACGAACACTTCGCTCACATTTTCTTTCTCAACGTTCGGCATCTCGATGGTAAACGTTTTGGTTAAAGATTGGGAATTATGTTTTAGGTTACGTTTGAATGCATGAGTAACAAAGCTCCTCTCAGCACCCAAATCGAAAAGAATATTAGCATATGAGTTGTCGAGAAGGAACGTACCCGAGACAACAGTGGGATCGGCGACCGCTTCCTCCCGTCCCATGGCGAGGACCCTTCCGGTGTTATCAGCAGTAGACTTTTTGGGGCAGTTCCTTTTAAAGTGACCAGCCTCACCACAGTTGTAGCAGGCTTGACCAACGTCTGCTCCCGAAGATTGATTGACCGATTGGGCCGGAGCTTTGTAGAATCGGACTGTGTGCCCCTTCTTACCATAATTGGTACAGGAAAGTTCTCGACAGGGGCCAGGATTGTGGTGATACTTGCACTTTTCACAGAGGGGAAGATTATCAGCATACCGGCTAGTAGGAGTTGGAGCTGTGGATCCCACAACAGAAGCAGCAGCAACGGGGGTAGTAGCAGCATGGACTGCTACTGTTTGCTGTCTTTTTGAGGATCCTTGAGAAGATTGACCCTTATTCTTCTTCCAAAATTTTCTTTTTTCACCACTGCTTTTAGTCAACTTAGGGACGGTGGTGGTTTCCTCAACATCATCACTGTGGTCAATTATGGCTTGGGCTAAAGTCTTAGCACTATCATATGTGTCCGGGCGAGTAGCTAAGACATGTACTTTTGTTGGATTGGTTAGCCCCCAAATAAACCTCTCGATCTTTTTGCTTTCAGGAGTGACCAAACCAGGGCAGAGAAGGGCAAGATCATCAAATTGGGAAGTGTATGCAGCAATGTCGGAACCTTTCATCTTCAGGTTACAGAGCTCGTGCTCTAGCTTCTACATTTCACCACGGGGACAGTATTCGGCAAGGAGGAGTTCTTTCATGGCGTTCCAGCCCATGGGATTGGCTACGGGTAGGGTCAAGGATTTGACTCGGCCATTCCACCAAGTCAAGGCTTTATCACTGAAGGTACAGGCTGCAAATTTGACCTTATCGGACTCAGCAGAGGCATAGATTTCGAAGATGGATTCGATTTTCTCGAACCACCCGGATAGGGAAATGACACCTCCAGTGACATCAAAGGATGTCGGTTTTGCATTCATGGAATCCTTATAGGAACCCTCCTTTCGGTGTCCCTGATTGCTTTCTCGATCTTGAGTACCACCTCCCGAACCACCGGAAGCACTGGTGTTCAATTGGGACATGGCAGCTGCCACCGCGGCGGTAACAGCTGTTTGGAATAACACAGGATCAATTTCAGGAGGAGGTGGTGGTGGAGGGTTGTTGGTCTTTGAGCTGGGTCTCTTTCTGGGAGGCATCTTTATCTAATAAGATCAAGAAAGAGAGGATGATAAGTCCTCTGAATTGAATTGAGAGATATGACAAATATTTATTCCAAATAAGCGATAAAGCAGAAAAGAGTTATTGAAGTAGGTAAACTTTCGCTAATGGAATGATCGAGGATCTATACGTGAACGAGGATTCTTACAAAGAATTGGCTCGAGAAATACTCCCATAGTATTTCACGATTCGTTACTACACTGGCGCGATGGTTGTGATATTAGGGTATGTTTTAGGCATGCCGTATACCATAGTCACTCCCAAGCACATGTTGGCCGTGTCTCGAATGAATATAGTTGGCCATGCTATATTGATCCTAGACACGACTACATAACTGCCCAGGTTTAACTGCAGTACACAACACCCATTTACTTATGTTTTGTTCTACTTGTAGTTACGGATCTCGACGGCTCGGTATACTTATATACTTTTTTAAAATACTTATAGTTTGAAGATACTTTTATTTCAGAGCACCTAGGCCCTTTAGTGTTTATAGTTTTATACCATGTAAGGTTTGGTATACTTTATTCACTATAAACAAGGGCTCTGATACCAATCTGTCACACCCCGAAAACAGAAGGCGGAAACATTTCCGGGGTTGACTCCACGTTGAGAATCAAATTCAATGTATATAGTAAGTAAAGTAGAACAACCATTACATTACATATAGAAAAGCTTTACAATTGTTTCAAAAGTAAAGTTGTACAGTTGTGATACATAGTATATATATATGAACAAAATGAAACGGGTCTTCTTAGCACTCCGACTTCGGGCAAAAAGGATCTTCGGTACCTATTCTAACGTTGACCTGAGAACACAAGCGGTTTGAAAATAAGCATAATGCTGGTGAGTTCATAAGTGGTTTTTATTTTGTGAATACATTCATGTTTCCTTTATGTTTCTGAAAATGTAACACACGCCAAGAAAATCTCACATTTTCTTAAAAAGGTTAGTTGTTGTTTCACATTATGTAAAGTAATGTTGTACACTGAAAACATGTTTATCCTTGTGAAAATGTACATTTAGGTTATCTGTTTTGTTATACTGTTCTGGTTATGTACTAATGGATTCCCAGGAAAGTCCCATACCTTCCTGATTGTATGTTACCATTTGTCAAAGATGTAAGGTTATCCAGTTTGTTACACTTATTTAGTTATGTAAATATTTCCCCAGGAAAGCCCCATGCTTTCCTGAATGTTGGTCACCGATTGTAAAAGATATAAAAGATGTATTCTGGTTAGACCTGGTTATGTACAAGATTTCCCAAGAAACTCCCATACTTTCCTGATTGTTGATTTACCAATGTAAAAGATGTAATCCGAACTTGGTTATCTTGTGAAGTGTATAAAGTTATTCATTATTACTATAAGTAAATCTCTGTTATCCTAATTGCGAGTTCCATAACCATACTATAGACTGAACCTGTGGCAATAAGTAGTCCACATCCTTATGACTTTCGTCACCCTTGAACCATTTCGGTTCGGCTGTAGCTAGCAGCCAGGTGTGGGGTAGTCAGCCCTGTATAGATCTATACACTCAAGTCACGCTCTCTAAATCCCAGAAATTCTGGTTATGGGTGTAGTCCTCCACTCGCGTATCTCTGTGGAGTGTTCACCAAGGACGTGTCTCCAATCATACAGGAATAACAAATTTACTAGTAATAATATAATAGTCCTCCACTCGCGTATCTCTGTGGAGTGTTACCGAGGACAAAAAGTGTACAAGTTATATTGTTCATGTGTTCTAATGTTATGCTTTTAACTGATAAAATGTGGAAAAACATTTGTGAAATATATAAAACATAACAGTTTATAAAACCCATTTCACAAATAAATGTTTACGTGATCTGCATGCTCGAATGGTTATCAGTTGTATCAATCAGTATTAAAAGCATATAAAATGTGAAACACACATACGAAAACAAGTTTTTGAGTACAAGAAAGCCTTGTACTTTGCTTGTGTTCCCCCCTGAAAACAGTGAAAGACAGTGAAAAAGGGTAGGGGTATGAACTCACCAGACTCGGAAATGCGACGGTTTCGGACACTAGATGTTGGTTCGGGGCTTGATTACTCGTGATGTCCCTATGTAAAATGTCCATATATATCCAATTAGATTTACAATCACTAATTATATGGAACATTACACTCCAACGAGGTTAAACACCTCAAAACGAGTGTTTGGAGTGACCCGGGTGACATCTTCGGACGTGTGATGACACTAACGACTTGGGATTTGAGTTTACTCCCCAAGAGTAAACATATTAGGGAGTTTACGGCCATATATCACACACACACATGAGTTCACGGCCGTGAACTCATTTTTGGGTAGTTTTGGGTGCTAAAATGGCTTAAATGGACAAGGGAATGTTGGAATGAACTTCTAAAATGCCTTGGATTAATTTGATTGAATTTATACACCATTTATGGGAGTTCACGGCTGCAAACATGGAGTTTACGGCCGTAAACTCTCCTATGGCCAAGAGAAATTGATTTGAGGCACTTAGAGGAATCACATGTGATTCTAGCTAATTTTCCAAGCTTTGGGATGGTTTAAAGGCATCAAATGACATATAAGTTGGAGTTTACAGCCTTGGAGTATGTTCTATGGCTGTAAACTCTTATATGTGGTGTTTTGATATGTTTAAGGTCTCCGAACTATTTTTAGATGGTTCTATGATTTATTCCAAGGCTATTGGTTAAGTTTCAAGGCATTCTAACATGTATAAAGGTGTTTATTCCCCATGTTTGAGGAGTTTAGGGCCCAAGCACATGCCTTGGCCATAAACTCTCTTTTGTCCTTCAAAATTCATGTTTTAAGTGTTTCAAGTCCCAATTTGTAAACCTCAAAGTCGTATCTAAGTCCCAACAATGATTTGGAAGGGTTAATTGGCTTTAAAACCCGATTTTTAAGTGTTTACGGCCCAAGCTTGGTCCTTGGCCGTAACACATGTTCCAGGTCCTAAATCTCAATTTAAACATCAATTTGAAGGCTAAAGAGGTTAGATAACAAGTTAGGGATGTTACTTCTTTGATTTGGAGCCTTAAATCTTTGTTTTTGGACCTTTGATTATGGATGAGGAGAGAGGTTGGAGTGTGATTACGGAAATATGGCCAAAAGCTTCAAATGGAAGCTTTGAGTCCTTTATATAGTGTTCGGGGATTGGACACGACGGAATTTGTCACAACTGTAAATTTTAAGCTATGTAATCTATACATTCAAGTTAATGTGAATCAAAAACTTCAATCAAATACAACATGCTAGAACTACAAATAGTCATCAAACAATTGGAGACCCTAGAAGTTCTTATTAAGTCTATTTTGGACTAGAACTTCCTTATTGGATCCAAGTGGACCAATAGGCTTCCAATTAGACTATTATGGGCTTAGAACCCTAATTGGACTCTAAGTGGACCCATATTTACTTATTCCAACATTTTAGGTCATGAATGAAATGGATTAAGAGCCTTGATACATGAATAACCTAAAACTAGTTCAAGAAAAACATAAAAATCCTACTACACTCCTTTAGACTTAAAACACACCCTAATTAACACTAATATTGGGCTTAGGAGCAAAAAGCCCAAAAATCTTTTTTTTTCCCCACCATTCTCGGCCCAAAGGCCCAAACCCAAGAGGATAAGGAAAGAAGTTGACATTGGTTGCCACCTCATCTTTACCCATGGGATATCCATGCACTAATCTCATTTCTCCATGCACATCACCTCAAATATCACCTCTTCTTCCCTTCTCTCTCTCACTCTCGGCCATACACACTTACACACACCAAAAATATCTCAAATTCTCTCTAGATTCACTCAAGAACACTCTCTTCTTCCCTCTCCAAAATCTCGAGTTCTAGGAAGCTTTCAAGAGGAAATCTCCACAATATTCTTCATCTAAGGTAAGATTATGCATAGATCTATGGTTTAAATTCTTTTGTTATCAAAATCCTTCCCTAATCTATACAAAAATCGTGATCTTACACCCTAGAATCATCTCAAAACTCAAGATCTTCATCAAAGGGAGCCAAGGCCAAAAACACTTCATCTTCCTTCCATTTTTCCTTGCAAAACCGAACCAACACCTCAAGGTGAGATTCATACCCCTATTTTCTGTTTTTATGAGTTTTGTGGGGGGGGGGAATACAAGTGAAAGTGTAGATCTATATGTGTTTGTATGCCTTGTATGATTTCCATGCTTATATGTATGCTTATATGTGTTTTAATGTTGGATCTAGCCATTAAACCCCTCAAAACCGAGATATAACTTATGTTTTATGATTTTAGCTTCAAATATGTTCCTACATAATAAGTGATGCAAGAAAAATAGCTAAGTGGTTAGCAACAATTTTCTTTAAGCTAAAAACACACATTTTGGGCCAAAAATGTGAAAAATACAAAATTAAGGGCCCAAATTGACATTTCACAGATTCTGATGGATCAAATGTGCCAAAACAGTTTCCATAAAACTATTTCTGGAATTATATTCAATTAGAGGATTAAAAACATAAATTTCAAGCTTATTGGGCTAAAAATGAAAATTTCGGCCCAAGGAGGCCCATTATGCGAATTTTTCTGTTTTGGAGGGCCAAAACTGTGAATTTCTGTAAAACAGTGGACTATAAGTGTCCCAAATCCTTTTCAAAGGTTTAAAATGCTTTTTAAATTTAAAAAGGACCAAAGTTGCAAAAATTTTTCCAATTTGGGCCAAAATTGTCAAAATTGCGAAAAGAAGGGCTAAAACCGAGAAAAACTGCATTTTCAGGGGCTTAAACTGTTTTCTATGAAAAATATGCTGGAAAATATAAATTTCAATACTTTTTGGTGTTAAAATGTCAAGAAAAATAGTTTAAGGACCAAACCGGGAAATATTACATAAAAAGGGTTGAAAATGTAAATTTTTACAACTAATGAGGGGCTGAAAACAGAAATATTTCAAGGCTAATTCAATATGTACAACTTGATCAAATAATGACACCGCGACTATCGACGAAATACAACTCATTACAATACCAAAAGTCGTTGTTAAACGAATTGGCTCGGTCTCGAGCCAATGGAAATCTACAACTACTAACTCTTCGATACATACAAATAACGATTGGTAATACATATACATACGAGTGTGCACAGACGTCTACGCACCATCTTCGGGCCCCAAAAGTGTAAAATCTTGCTTGTTGGGCCTAGCTAGCCCAATGACCTGATCTTAAGGCCCGAAGACACATATTTTCTACGGAGTGTTGAGTTTTACCGACTTGGCACAACGTAGAGTGACTTTCAATGGCTTGTACCACTGGTCCCCAAGGGTCCATGGTATTGCTAGAAGAGTCTTCATATTTTACGAGGCGGGTCGGGGACCCCTCGCACGCATATTTTCCCCAACCGGTTAATGGAGTCACCGGGGTCTTCGTGACCTCTTTCTCTTCGGATGTGGGACTACACTTAGTCCGGGCGATTGGATAACGTGATTAGTACGGACGACGCCTTCGGGTTCGTTAGTATAACTATAAACTGGGCGTTTGTGTAATGCGGGTTTGTAGTAAATAATCATTGCTCGAGAACCTTCCAACGTCGCCTGGGACTGACACTGCTATTTTCGTAATGGTTTCAACGCAACTTAATGGATTCCAAAAGAACTAGGGGAACATCGGGTTTCCCTAGGGTTTTTATTACGTACAGATTTGAAACGCATACATCTTCAATGAACATTTTTTTTACAAGTATAAAAACAAACAAACATACTTATGGATCTTCACAAACGTTTTCGAAAGCTTTTCTTTTCAGAAAATATCGGATTTTCTGGTGGTTTTTCAAGCAATATAAACATTCGATTTCAAACACTACTTATGAACTCACCAACATTTCATATGTTGACGTTTTTCAAAATACTTGTATTCTCAGGGAACCAGTGAATCAAGGGAAATCATACTCAGTGACGGTTGCAGTTTATTTTGTATGAATTGAACAAATTAATTTTTGGGGAATGTAATGTTAAAACAATGTATGACATGTAAACACTACTGGTTGTACTATGTTGATGAATGGTGACGAATGTTGTTTTGTTTCATATATATTCAATGTTATGGTATTCAATTGAGTCACGACAGCCCCCGGACGTTTCCGCCGTCTGGTTCGGGGGTGTGACAGGTTGGTATCAGAGCTTTGTTTATAGTGAACTAGCATGTCGAGCCATACATTGATGTGCAACTATAAACCAAAAAGAAGGACTAACATAACTCTGAACAAAACAAATAAATAAAATACACTTGCCTGCATTAGGAGTAAGGACCTAACGCTGAATCAAACACAATAAAGCTGGTATCTCGGTTCATTCGAGACTGTTCTTAGTGATGCCAAGGGGCGAATGTAGCCTGATCAACTACATTCTCTCCAAGGTAAAACTAACACACGTCTTGATGAGATCGGAATAGCCAGGGAACCTAAAACTATACCCTTTATCACCCAAAAAGAGAATGTTTGCTTAGTCTGTACAATAGTCATAGTACCCTAGGAATAATGTAGCATAATTACGTACTCGCGCAGACAGCATGGCTGGTTTTCATCACCCTGGAGACCCCTACTTCCCTAATCAGGGAAACAACGGGTGGCTAGAGGAGGAGGAGGAGGAGCCTGAAGAGGAGCAGCCGGGTATCCAGTTTCATCAGGCCTTAGTAGCTCACGGGATGCTGATGGATGAACCGGGAGAGCATCCAGGAGAAGCACACGACGTCGAACCCGACGGATATATAGACACCGACTACGAATTTGGAGAGGTCGACGATGACGACGAGGAGGGTCAGGTCGGGGGCCAGGACCCCATCCCACCATGCGAGGACGAGGCACAACCAGATCACCCCGCTCCACCAGTGAACCCCCCAAGGGAGAACCGTTCCCTCGAAGCTGAGATCGCCGCACTGCGACAACAGCTGTATGCTATGGAAGCTCGGGCAGTGAGAGCAGAGCACGAGAGGGATGAAGTTATAGGAGACATGGCAGAGATGGCGCAGCTACTGGCGCAACATTTCGGCATATGACTTCGGCACCACCTCCTGACGCAGCTCATCGCGGTTAGGGATAGACCTATCGTAGTAGGATATTAGTAACTATGTTATGTACTCCGGCTCTATGTTTAAGTGACTACACTACTCATGGAGCCGTTATGCTGTCGGATTAGTGTTACTTATGTATGCTCCTACGAGCAAATTTTCTTGTACTAAACACGGATAATATTAATAAACTTTTGTGTGTTTTGCTATGATATTCTCAGTTGTTATGTGTCGAGGTGTTATGATTGTATGCTTGATGATAGTAATGCTTAGGTTCGTACCCTACACCTAGTTAGTAGGATCATAACCTCACCGAAACCACGTACACTCAACATCTTTCCGTTTCATGACAGAAAGATGCCTCGCCCAGCTACTCGCGGAAATCCCGAACCAACCCCGCCGGAAGTTGACTCCACTGCTTTCCAGGCAGCTGTGTCTACTGCGGTCACAGCAGCTATGGCTCAACTTCACCGAGGAAACAATAGAGGAGGCAATGGTCAAGGTTCCGGAAGTTCGAACAACGGGACGAACCAAGGGCTCACTAAAACATGCACCTACAAGGATTTTGCGAACGCTAAACCCCGAACTTTCAACGGCACTGGGGGAGTGATCGCCCTAAAGCGATGGATCGAGAAGGTAGAGTCGGTGTTCGAGATATGCGAGTGCCCCGAGCAGATGAAGGTGAAGTTCGCGGCCTGCACTTTCGTGGACCAAGCACTCACTTGGTGGAATGGCCACATAGAAGCTATGACACTCCCTGTTGCCAACTCTATACCCTGGACGGAAATGAAAGAGATGTTGACGGCTGAGTACTACCCCCGAGGTGAAATACAGAAGATGGAGCAGGAGCTTTGGAATCTCACGGTGCAGAATGGGAACATCGATGCTTACATATCGAGATTCAGCGAACTATCCCTGTTGTGCCCGGGTATGATCACATCAGAGGGAAAGAAGATTGAACGATTCATCTGGGGACTGACATCCCCCATTCAAGGGAACGTGATAGCTGCTAACCCTGAAACGTTTGACAGCGCGAAGAGATTGGCAAAGAGGCTATATGATCATAACCACAAAAAGGGCGAAAAACCAGTGGAGACCGAGAAGAAGAAGGAAGGGGATGGTAAGAAGGGATGGAACCAGAAAAGAAAGGGGCGTCAGGGCCCCGAGACCTCAAAAAGGCAGCAAACAGTGGCAGTTAACGCTGTTACTGTGCCGGTTCCAGTCACCTCACATGCTCCAGCCTCAGCTGCTTCAAATGCTTCCAGGCCCTATTCTGGTAGCGCTCCCAAGTGTAATAAGTGCAGTTTCCATCATCATGGAGAATGTAAGGAGTTCCATTGCACCAGTTGCAACCGAAGGGGACACACTGCAAAGTTCTGCAGGACTTATCCTTCTCAGAACCAGAGTCAGGGAAACAACCAGAACAACAACAACAATCACCGCAACATCAACAACACCAATGCCGGCGGCAACAACGCAGGGCCTAGCCACACCTGTTTCGGGTGTGGAAGGACGGGACATTTCCGTCGAGATTGCCCTAACAACAACAACAACTCCGGAAACAGAGGAACAGGAAGAATGCTGACTATGGGTCAGAGTGATGCAGTTCAAGATCCCGCAGTTGTGACCGGTACGTTTCTCCTAAACCACACTTATGCATGCATCTTATTTGATACCGGAGCGGAGCGAAGTTTCGTAAGCGAGAAGTTTAAACATTTACTAAAACAACAACCCCAGAAGCTAAATGAAACCTATACGGTGGAAATGGCCAATGGGAAAACCGAATCCACTAGGGAGATCTACATCGAATGTACCCTAACCCTTAACCAGCACGTCTTTCGAATAGACCTAATGCCAGTATCAATTAGGAGTTTCGATGTGATTATCGGCATGGAATGGTTAAGCCCCCACCATGCTGAGATTATGTGCCACGAGAAGGCCGTTCGCCTTCGTCTCCCAAATCACGAAACCCTAGTAATTTACGGAGACAAACCCAGTACGAATCTCCGCCTCATCTCGTGCATCAAAGTGCAAAAACACTTGCGAAAGAACAATTTGGCATTCTTGGCCCACATAGTGGACAAGACCAAAGAAGAAACTAACATCCAAGACATTCCGGTAGCGTGTGAATTTCCGGACGTGTTTCCCGAAGATCTTCCAGGAGTACCCCCAGAGAGACAGGTTGAATTCCGAATCGACCTCGTTCCAGGAGCAACTCCCCTCGCTAAATCACCATATCGGTTGGCACCTGCTGAAATGCAGGAATTATCCAGCCAACTCAGTGAGCTTCTGGACAAGGGATTTATCCGACCTAGCTAATCGCCATGGGGAGCTCCGGTGCTCTTTGTCAAAAAGAAGGATGGATCTTTCAGGATGTGCATCGATTACAGAGAGTTAAACAAACTCACTGTCAAAAACCGCTACCCACTCCCACGAATCGATGACCTATTCGACCAGCTCCAAGGAGCTAGCTATTTCTCTAAAATAGACTTACGGTCCGGATACCACCAACTCAAAGTCCGAGAAGAGGATATTCCAAAAACCGCTTTTCGAACCCGCTATGGACATTATGAATTCGTCGTAATGCCCTTCGGTCTAACAAATGCACCTGCCGCATTTATGGACCTAATGAATCGAATCTGTCAACCGTTTCTAGACAACTTCGTCATTGTGTTTATCGATGACATCCTCGTCTATTCTCGAAGCAAAGAGGAGCATGGCCGACATCTCCGACAAATTTTAGAGACTCTGCGCACGGAAAAGCTTTACGCCAAACTCTCCAAGTGCGAGTTCTGGCTTCGGAGTGTGAATTTCTTAGGCCACGTAGTTAGCCAAGATGGAATTCATGTGGATCCTGTTGGGTTTTGAGCAATCTAACACTTCCTAAGTGTGCATGCAACCCTAATAAACCTTGGATCTATGTTTGTCTAAATACATGCAAAATAATAATTTTCCAAGGTTTATAACCTATCTAACATGGCATGGGGAACATTTTAACATAAAAGAGTTAGAAGAGATTACATACCTTTGTTGTGTTGGGTTCTTAGGAGTTTGAGGGCCAAGCACCAATAGTGTGAATGCCTCAAATGGAATCACAAACACCACAAACTCTTGGAAAACTTTGAGAGAGTATACACACTCTTGTATTTTCGGCCACACACATGCACACACACACTAGAACACTAGCTTTCTCTTAGGCTATCTTAGGCTCTATTTCATGCTCCATAAGCATGCTTATATAGTATGCATGGTTAGGGTGAAACCCTAATAACCCATGTCTTTTCCTATTCCAAGGATCCATGGGTTAAAAGCTCCATGGATCATCCATGGACTTCCACATAAGCCTAGCCCATTAACAAATGAGTATTAGCCCACACTATATAAAACAAATAGCCCATAATTTAATTAGTATTCCTTTTAATCTCTAAATTAATCCATAATTAATTTAAGACTAAAACTAATTAAATAACGTAACTTCATATTAATATATTATAACTCATAATATATTAATAAACATATGTGTATAACTCTCATAAAATTATCCATAATAGTTTGGATGAGATGCAACCCAAATGGACCATGCCGGTCGGGTCAAGTATATACCAAATAAGTTATGGACTTAGACACCTTATCCAACAGACTCCCACTTGGATAAGTCTAATAACTATATTTGCCTATAACTTCAGGAACCAACCAACAATCGTAGCTCTCGAAAACTCCCTCGAACAATGAAGACTCTGTCGAACTATGAAGCGCCATTTTAGATAAGTGATCACATAATCCTCTGTTCTCATGATATCAGTCGGACAAACACATGGAACTATGTCTTGCTCATTGTCTAGCAGTTGTTTCTCGATTATCCGATTTGTTTGACGAAGAACTTCACTGAACACATCGGTTTAGTTCTGACCAGGCCTGGTATATGGGTCAACACAAAATCATCGAGGGGCCCGGATATCGCTTCTATTTCTAGAAGGAACAGATAAACTTCGACTGATATGCTTGTTCTACTACTTATTGAATTGTACACAAAGGCACGTTTTATAACATCAAGTTACTGATGCGTTTACGTGCAATCAATGCACAACCAACTCATAGGTAATGTAACGCCTGTGTTCCGGGCTTGCCATTTGTAGCAATGTAATAGTCTAGGTTGACCTTTGTAACCCATTTTGAAGTAATAAGATTGTATTATTTGAGTATTTTGTGTTTTGTGCTTAATTGCTTAATTATATGGTTTGATTAATTAAGAATAAAAATAAGCGTCGAAATTTAAGTGTAAAATAAACTTAATATATTTGATTAATGTTGTAGTAATTGAAACGAGTTTTCCGAATATATATAGAACGCCCAAATCTGACTTCGTATGAGGAAGTTATGATTTATCGAAGTTCCGGCTTAGCGATATACAGCCTGTTTTACTCGATTGGAGATCGAGCGGTTGTTAGCCGAAGCAATCTAAATGAGAATCGAAGATCTCATTGTTGGTATTGAAACGATAAAAAGTTAGGCGAGAACGGACGTCAAACGAAGAAGTTATGAATTTATAACGAAAGTTTCTGTCCCGGCCTATTAAAAATAAATAATAAAAATAAAGTCAAAATTTGCCGACGAAGTCTAAACGAAAGTCGTAGAGCGTGGTCTCACCTTCGCGTGGATATAAAGAACGTCGAAAACGGAATTCGTATGAAGAAGTTATGAATTTCCGAAGTTTATTAATCATTTTGTATTTATATTTAAATCAAAATTCGGAAGCATTATCCGAAGGAGTCACCGATCTGATCCGAGGTACGCCCCGCGTACTCGAGTACGCCCCGCGTACTCCGAGGGATGTCGACACTAGCACTCGAGCACTTCGGATACGTAAGCAATGACGTTTTGGGCAGTACGCCCCGCGTAACGCAGTACGCCCCGCGTACTCCGAGGCTCCAGCCTCTATATAAAGGATCCGAAGACAGCCTTCTTTGTTGTTCAATTTCTTCTCTTCTCTCTCCCGTTTTGCATCGTTTTTCGTGTCGAAGCTATCCCGAAGCCCCGGTATTATACTCTAGCCCCGAGGCAAGTCCCGAGATCCCGAAGATCCCGAAAAGTGCGGTTCCCGAGTCGAAGCTCTGCCCGCGAGAAGTTCGATTTTTGAGAAGATCTTCCAGATCTGCTGTGGATTACTACTTCTATAAGCCGTAGTGCTGTCCGATCATCTTCTGATCAAGTGAGTGTGTAGTTATTTCTTCTAATACAATAATACGAAGTATTTTATATAAAAATACGTGCTATGTGTATATATTTGGTTGTGTTATGTGTGAATGAGTATTCACTCTCTTCTATCTTATAGATCTGCTTATTTCTTTATGAGATATGTGTTATGTGTGTGTGTGCCCCATCTGTTATGTGATATATGTGTTGATTAAAGCATGCTATACAGGTTTTCTTTAAACTATGTATACAAATATATATTTTTATCTACTAATATGTTGGGTAGAACATGGGTAGACAGTTGGTGTGTAATAAACAGATGAGAGGCCTCGTTGTTGTTTGATTGAGTCATCTAGCGGAGTTTAGATGACGACCACTGGCTATTCTAGACAGTCTTGTGGAAACATTAGCAGGTTCGCCACCTGTAGGTGTTAATGAACTTGGGTGTTCATTCGCTGTACTCCATCCCCCTCATGGTTGCCTTATTTGACTTATATTGCTGAGGTACCCCCGAAGCATGTGTTGTCGCCCCGATGAAATATTCTTAGACTAGGTCCCTTATGTTAGTTGTTTTAGGGACATTAAAGTGAGAATAACGGGAATGGGTAATTGGGTTATTGTTGGTTGGTGAAAATTAAATATGGTATTTATTGTGGGTTGAAAACCCTATATGCTCACCAGGCTCCCAAGCCTGACCCACTCAGTTTTAAATTGTATTACAGGTAGTGGCGGAAGGGCATGAGATGGATGAACCATCAAGTTGTTTTGTTTACAAGTCTGCATATGTTTATATTTGTTATATGACTTGTAATGTATTCGTTTATGCTTATTGGTCTGTATCGGAACATGACACCCCGAGTTTTGATTATAATGAAAATACATTTCTTTTATGAAATGCTTCGGTAAACAATGTTTTATCATGTTTTGTTTTTGGGAACAAATTCCGCAACTCTTTCAAATCAAAAGGATTTACTCTGAAAATATTTAAAAGCATAAATGAAAAATCGGTCTTTTCTGGCCGAGATTTTGGGGATGTCACAGTTGGTATCAGAGCATTAGTTTAAGCGAACTAGGAATTTGTAGGATTTCTAGACTTAAACTTAGAATGCTAAGTGAAGTTTTGAGATGCGTGTCTGTTATGTTTTAGACACGAGCACTAGTTTATTTTAGGAAAGTTGCCTAAAATGCTTTATGTGCTAAATGTTATATGTTGCCATATATGATATTATTTGTTCGGATCTATGGTCTGTTGCCGACCGGATCTAGAAACCTTATGTGTGTAGGATTCTAAGCGTACGTCTACGATATTAGAACTAGCATGTAAACGTTTCGGAGTGATAAGGATGATTTGAATATCTACCATGATTGAGGATCTAATTTCACCTTATTCGGTGTGTAGATCAAAATGGTGAGAACAAGAAGTGGAGTTGGAAATGCTGACGAAAACAGGAATCAACCACCAGTGATTGAGCCAATACCTGTCGTAGCAGCAGCACCAGAGCCAATAACCATGGCTGGTGTGCAATTGATGATTCAGACGATGTTGGATCGTCAGATGGATGAAACTAGAAGGTTGCTTCAACAAAATCGTGAAGAACTGTCGATTCGTGTGGAAGAGCCTGAACTGAATGAAGGGCACTCAGAAGGTGGAAACTTCAGTGGGTCTGTTGGTCCAGCCAACCCACCGATAGTTAGGCAAGATAACCATGAAGGAAGGAATGATGGAATGGGATGCAAGTACAAGGACTTTTTGACTTGTAAACCATCGACCTTCAATGGAAAGGAGGATCCGATTGGGGTTATGGATTGGATCTCCGAAATGGAGCTAGCCTTCATGACGTGTGGCTGCAGAGGTAAGTTGCAAACTATCTATGCCGTGCGTCAATTCCGAGGTGGAGCTGTTCGTTGGTGGAACACTCTAGGGAAGACCTTAAGCCCTAACGAGCCACTGCAATTGTCATGGGCAGAGTTCTTGGTGCAGTTCAAGCGCAAGTTCTGCTCGGCTCAAAATCTGTTGGAGTTGGAGAATAAGTTTTTGACATTGACGAAAGGTAGCATGTCAGTTGATGAATACACCAATAACTTCACCGATAAGATGGAGTTTGCCTTGCGTATCGTTCCAGACGAGCTGACAAAGGTGGATCGGTATGCAAAGGGACTTCCATGGGAGTACGAGGTGCCGGTACGTCAGGCACTTACTCTAGAGGCAGCTATCTGGGCTGCCAAGTCTGTGGAGAACATGATAAAGGGAAGAACCACCGACAAGGTTGAGGTTGGTGAGAAAAGGAAGTTTGAAGGAACATCTGGTTCCAGTAAGAAGAGTAAATTTTCGAAATTTGATTCGAAAAAGTTTGGAGGAAAAGGAGGCGAAGCGAAGTGGTGTGATAAGTGTAAGAAAAGGCACTTTGGGAAATGTAGCGAGGATGTGACCTGCTACAAGTGTGGAAAGGTAGGACATTTTGCCAATGAATGTCCGAACAACAAAAGGATGTGTTTTGGTTGTAATGAAGAGGGGCATATTTTGAAAGACTGTCCGAAGAAGAAGGAGGCAGCTAGGCCCAACATTCCACCAAAGCCGAAGGCGAGAGCCTTCCAGATGACACTTGAGGCTGCGAAAGATGAAGCTGATGTCGCTTCAGGTACCTTTCTCGTAAACGAATTACCTGCTCATATATTGTTTGATTCTGGAGCCAACTACTCCTTTATTTCGCATGAGTTTGGTAGAAAGCTAGCTTTGCCTATTGATAGACTAGATGATGCTTTATTAGTCGAAGTAGCTAGTGGCAAGTTTGTACCTGTTAGTCATCGTATGAAAAGCATCTTAATTGATCTGAATGGGAATAAGTTTCACGAGGCGTTATTGCCTATCGAACTTAATGGTTTCGACATCGTCTTGGGAATGGATTGGCTTAGCGCCAATGATGCCGAAATTTTGTGCAAGAAGAAGATAGTTAAAGTAAACCCGCCTGGAAAAGATTCGTTTATGGTGTATGGGGACAAACGGCGAGTGAATTCTGGGATCATTTCTCTAATGAAAGCCAGAAAGTGTTTGACCAAGGGATGTACATCATATTTAGCATTTGTGATTGATGCTAAGAAGGAAAAGAAGGTGATGCAGAGCATTCCAGTGGTATGTGATTTTCCGGAAGTGTTCCCCGAGGATCTTCCTGGATTACCACCTGATAGACAAGTGGAGTTCAGAATAGATTTGTTACCAGGAACCACGCCAATTGCAAAAGCACCTTATCGATTAGCACCGACGGAGATGAAGGAGCTGATGATGCAACTTCAGGAGTTGTTGGACAAAGGTTTCATTAGACCTAGTTCATCGCCCTGGGGAGCTCCGGTGTTATTTGTAAAGAAGAGAGATGGAAGTATGAGAATGTGCATCGATTACAGAGAGCTGAACAAGGCAACAATAAAGAATAGATATCCGTTGCCGAGGATTGATGACCTGTTTGATCAATTGCAAGGTTCGAGCTATTTTTCGAAGATCGATCTTAGGTCAGGATATCATCAGCTAAAAGTAAGAGAGCAAGATATCGAGAAGACTGCATTCAGAACTAGATATGGACACTACGAGTTCTTGGTTATGTCGTTTGGACTAACCAATGCTCCAGCAGCGTTCATGGATTTGATGAATAGGGTTTGTAATCCTTTCCTTGATAAATCCGTGATAGTGTTCATAGACGACATTCTGATCTACTCGAAAAGCCAGGAGGAGCATGGCAGGCACTTGCGAGAAGTGTTAGAAGTTTTGAAGAAGGAGAAGCTTTATGCGAAGTTCTCCAAATGTGATTTTTGGATTCGTGAGGTCCAATTCTTGGGTCACGTGGTCAACCAAGAAGGGATAATGGTTGATCCAGCGAAGATCGAAGCTGTGACGAAGTGGGAACAACCGAAAAGTCCCACGGAGATTCGAAGCTTTTTAGGATTAGCCGGATATTACCGAAGGTTTATCCAAGGTTTTTCTTCGATTGCTACTCCATTAACAGCTTTGACCCATAAAGGAGCAACTTATGCTTGGAGTGAGAAGCATAAAGAAGCATTCGAGAAGTTAAAGAAGAAGCTATGCGAGGCACCGATACTTTCTCTACCCGATGGAGTGGAAGACTTCGCTGTTTATAGCGACGCGTCTGGTGTTGGATTGGGTTGTGTTTTGACCCAAAGAGAAAAGGTGATAGCATATGCGTCTCGACAGTTGAAAGAGCATGAAAAGAATTACCCGACTCATGATTTGGAGTTGGCAGCGGTAGTTTTCGCTCTGAAAATATGGAGGCATTACCTCTATGGCACGAAGTGCAAACTTTTCACTGATCATAAGAGTCTCCAATACCTCTTTAATCAGAAAGAATTGAATATGAGGCAGCGACGCTGGCTAGAATTACTTAAAGACTACGACTGCGAGATACTTTACCACCCCGGTAAAGCTAATGTTGTTGCTGATGCTCTCAGTCGGAAAGTCAATCTTGAAAGGAAGAGGCCAAGAGCGTTGAGAATTGAAGTTGTCTCGACTATTGTGGAAAGTATAAAGAAAGCTCAAGAGGAAGCTTCTGAGAAAAATGACCGAAAGGAGGAACGTTTGGGTAAAACGTTGGTGTTTGGTACTAATGGTCATGGACTGAAGGTATTCCAAGATCGTATTTGGGTACCTAAGTCAGGAGGAATTAGGGATCTTCTGATGGAAGAAGCTCACAAGACCATGTACTCGATTCATCCGGGTAGCACTAAAATGTATAGGGACCTGAAACCCTACTACTGGTGGCCGACGATGAAGCTTGATGTTGCAAAGTATGTGGCCGAGTGTGTGACTTGTGCGAGAGTCAAGACACAACATCAGAAACCTTACGGGAGTTTAGAACCTTTGCCTGTGCCTATGGGTAAGTGGGAAGACATTGCTATGGATTTTGTCACTAAACTGCCCAGAACAAAGAATGGTCACGACATGATTTGGGTGGTCGTTGATCGATTCACTAAGAGTGCGCATTTCATAGCGGCCAGGGAGAAATGGTCTATGGAAAAGCTTGCGAATTCTTACGTGAAGGAAATTGTGAGGCTTCACGGTGTTCCGTTAACGATTGTATCGGATCGTGATAGCCGTTTCACCTCAAGGTTTTGGAAAAGTCTACAAGAGGAAATGGGTACCAAGTTATGTTTAAGCACAGCTTACCATCCGCAGACTGATGGTCAGAGTGAAAGAACAATACAAACACTTGAAGATATGCTGAGAGCATGTACCTTGGAATTCCTAGGTAATTGGGATGAACATTTACCGTTGGTAGAATTTTCCTATAATAATAGTTTTCACTCGAGCATTAAGATGGCACCTTATCAAGCTTTGTATGGACAGAAGTGTCGTACGCCGTCTTGTTGGCTTGAGGCTGGGGAAAAGCAGTTTATGGGACCGGAGATGGTTCATCAAACTGCTGAAAAGTTGAAAATAATTAGGGAAAGAATGTTAGCAGCTCAAGATCGTCAAAAGAGCTATGCTGAAAAGAAGCGAAGACCGATGATTTTTGAGGTTGGAGATTCGGTTTTGCTTAAAGTCTCGCCGTGGAAGGGACTTATAAGATTTGGTAAAAGGGGAAAGTTGAGTCCAAGGTTTATTGGACCGTTTAAAGTCCTTCAGAGGATTGGGAATCAAGCTTACAAGCTCGAATTACCCGAAGAGCTGAATGGAATTCACAACACTTTTCATGTGTGTTATTTGAGGAAGTTCACGGGAGAAGTTCCCGATATAATTCCAATTTCTGAATTGAGAATTGATGAGAACAAAAGGTTGATTGAAGAACCAGAGGCAATTGTTGACCGAAAGACTAAGAAGTTGCGACGCAAAATGGTTGGGTTAGTGCTTGTCCGATGGAAACACACGAATGGGCCGAATCTCACCTGGGAGACGGAGAGTGACATGTTGAGTCGCTATCCGCATTTGTTTGTTGATGTGTGATTCCGGGGACGGAATCATTCTAAGGTGGAGAGAATTGTAACGCCTGTGTTCCGGGCTTGCCATTTGTAGCAATGTAATAGTCTAGGTTGACCTTTGTAACCCATTTTGAAGTAATAAGATTGTATTATTTGAGTATTTTGTGTTTTGTGCTTAATTGCTTAATTATATGGTTTGATTAATTAAGAATAAAAATAAGCGTCGAAATTTAAGTGTAAAATAAACTTAATATATTTGATTAATGTTGTAGTAATTGAAACGAGTTTTCCGAATATATATAGAACGCCCAAATCTGACTTCGTATGAGGAAGTTATGATTTATCGAAGTTCCGGCTTAGCGATATACAGCCTGTTTTACTCGATTGGAGATCGAGCGGTTGTTAGCCGAAGCAATCTAAATGAGAATCGAAGATCTCATTGTTGGTATTGAAACGATAAAAAGTTAGGCGAGAACGGACGTCAAACGAAGAAGTTATGAATTTATAACGAAAGTTTCTGTCCCGGCCTATTAAAAATAAATAATAAAAATAAAGTCAAAATTTGCCGACGAAGTCTAAACGAAAGTCGTAGAGCGTGGTCTCACCTTCGCGTGGATATAAAGAACGTCGAAAACGGAATTCGTATGAAGAAGTTATGAATTTCCGAAGTTTATTAATCATTTTGTATTTATATTTAAATCAAAATTCGGAAGCATTATCCGAAGGAGTCACCGATCTGATCCGAGGTACGCCCCGCGTACTCCGAGGGATGTCGACACTAGCACTCGAGCACTTCGGATACGTAAGCAATGACGTTTTGGGCAGTACGCCCCGCGTAACGCAGTACGCCCCGCGTACTCCGAGGCTCCAGCCTCTATATAAAGGATCCGAAGACAGCCTTCTTTGTTGTTCAATTTCTTCTCTTCTCTCTCCCGTTTTGCATCGTTTTTCGTGCCGAAGCTATCCCGAAGCCCCGGTATTATACTCTAGCCCCGAGGCAAGTCCCGAGATCCCGAAGATCCCGAAAAGTGCGGTTCCCGAGTCGAAGCTCTGCCCGCGAGAAGTTCGATTTTTGAGAAGATCTTCCAGATCTGCTGTGGATTACTACTTCTATAAGCCGTAGTGCTGTCCGATCATCTTCTGATCAAGTGAGTGTGTAGTTATTTCTTCTAATACAATAATACGAAGTATTTTATATAAAAATACGTGCTATGTGTATATATTTGGTTGTGTTATGTGTGAATGAGTATTCACTCTCTTCTATCTTATAGATCTGCTTATTTCTTTATGAGATATGTGTTATGTGTGTGTGTGCCCCATCTGTTATGTGATATATGTGTTGATTAAAGCATGTTATACAGGTTTTCTTTAAACTATGTATACAAATGTATATTTTTATCTACTAATATGTTGGGTAGAACATGGGTAGACAGTTGGTGTGTAATAAACAGATGAGAGGCCTCGTTGTTGTTTGATTGAGTCATCTAGCGGAGTTTAGATGACGACCACTGGCTATTCTAGACAGTCTTGTGGAAACATTAGCAGGTTCGCCACCTGTAGGTGTTAATGAACTTGGGTGTTCATTCGCTGTACTCCATCCCCCTCATGGTTGCCTTATTTGACTTATATTGCTGAGGTACCCCCGAAGCATGTGTTGTCGCCCCGATGAAATATTCTTAGACTAGGTCCCTTATGTTAGTTGTTTTAGGGACATTAAAGTGAGAATAACGGGAATGGGTAATTGGGTTATTGTTGGTTGGTGAAAATTAAATATGGTATTTATTGTGGGTTGAAAACCCTATATGCTCACCAGGCTCCCAAGCCTGACCCACTCAGTTTTAAATTGTATTACAGGTAGTGGCGGAAGGGCATGAGATGGATGAACCATCAAGTTGTTTTGTTTACAAGTCTGCATATGTTTATATTTGTTATATGACTTGTAATGTATTCGTTTATGCTTATTGGTCTGTATCGGAACATGACACCCCGAGTTTTGATTATAATGAAAATACATTTCTTTTATGAAATGCTTCGGTAAACAATGTTTTATCATGTTTTGTTTTTGGGAACAAATTCCGCAACTCTTTCAAATCAAAAGGATTTACTCTGAAAATATTTAAAAGCATAAATGAAAAATCGGTCTTTTCTGGCCGAGATTTTGGGGATGTCACAGGTAACAACTCATATCTCTAGGTTTAAAGATTTATATGATGTTATCGTCTCACGATCACTCGAGATAAATTCCATGAAGTGATACAAGTGAGCGTGGGTTTATACCAATACTCATAACTTATGAGTACTCATGAATGTTGCAGCAACCATTGCCATGCCTAAACACCTTTAAGGCATCTACAAACCCAATTCATGACAATCTTGATTCATACTTACTTCCGACGTATGATCGATTGTGGAGGTTTGAATAAATTAATTATTCTGGAAGTCAAAACATGCAAAACTGAAACAATAGTAAATAATTGACAATGATAGTAACACTTTACTCATAAATAAATCACAAATTTTATTCATCATCAAACGTCGATTACATTTTACAAGTTTCAGGAAAACTATCTAATCTGTAAAACTAATATCGTCCCTCAGCCCGATGCGTCTCGCATGCTGAAAATGCTTAACCCGCGTCAGTCCCTTCGTAAGGGGATCTGCAGGATTCTCATCTGACGATATCCTCCTTGTCACAAGGAGTCCTTCTTCAATCTTGTGCCTTATGAAGTGATATTTTCTGTCAATGTGTCGGGATCTGCCATGATCTCTTGGTTCCTTGGCTAAGATAACCGCAGCATTGTTGTCACAGAAAATTTCTATAGGTTCCTTAATAGCTGGTACAACTCCAAGGTCTCCGATGAAGTTCTTTAGCCATATCGCCTCCTTCGCTGCATCACTCGCTGCTATATACTCTGATTCACAAGTCGAATCAGCCACCGTCTCCTGCTTGGAACTCTTCCAAGAAATTGCCCCTCCATTTAAGGTAAAGATCCAGCCCGACTGAGAGCGGAAATTATCCCTATCAGTCTGAAAACCAGCATCACTATACCCTAATATTCTCAAGTCATCACTGCCACCAAGGGTAAGGACCCAATCCTTAGTCCTCCGCAGGTACTTGAGAATGTTCTTTACCGCGGTCCAATGAGCCTTGCCAGGGTTCCCCTGATACCTGCTGACCATGCTCAAAGCAAATGCCACATCAGGACGGGTACAAGTCATAGCATACATGATCGAGCCAACTGCGGAAGCATATGGTAATTGGCTCATCTCAGCTATCTCAGCCTCTGTACTCGGACTCTGAGTCTTACTCAGTTTGGTATTGCTTTGGATCGGTAAATCTCCTTTCTTGGAATTCTCCATGTTGAACCTTTTCAACACCTTATCCAAGTAGATACTCTGACTAAGTCCAATTAGTCTTCTACTCCTTTCTCTTAATATCCTTATCCCTAGGATATAGGTAGCCTCCCCTAGGTCCTTCATAGCAAAGCACTTCCCAAGCCAGGACTTAACCTCCTGCAAGGTTGGGATGTCATTTCCTATGAGTAGTATGTCATCCACATACAGTACCAAGAAGCTAACTATACTCCCACTAGCTCTGACATACACGCAAGACTCATCTTCGCTTCTCAAGAAGCCAAACTCTTTTACCTTCTCATCAAAACAAAGATTCCAGCTACGAGATGCTTGTTTTAATCCATAGATGGATTTCTTAAGCTTGCATACTCTATTAGGGTACTCTGCATTGACAAAACCCTCTGGCTGATTCATGTACACATCCTCAGCCAACTTTCCATTAAGGAAAGCGGTTTTGACATCCATTTGCCATATTTCATAATCATGAAATGCTGCAATGGCTAACATAACCCTAATAGACTTAATCTTGGCCACCGGCGAGAAGGTTTCATCATAATCAATACCTTGAGTTTGAGTAAAACCCTTCGCAACCAGTCGAGCCTTATAAGTATGCACTTTTCCTTCCATGTCGGTCTTCTTTTTGAAGATCCATTTGCACCCGACTGTTTTACGGCCTGGTACATTGTCAACCAAGTTCCAAACTTGATTGTCATACATGGACTGTATCTCGCTGTCCATAGCCTCCTTCCATTTAGCAGACTCCGGGCCTGCCATGGCTTCCTTAACACTGCTAGGTTCATCCAAATTTACTAGTGTACTATCACTAATAAACGTATCACCTTCCGTAGTAATATGAAAACCATAATAAAACGAAGGTGTGTTCCTAACCCATGTGGAACGTCTCGGAGGTACAGACTCGTCAGCTGGATCAACAGGAGTTTCTTCCTCAGGTTGATTGCTAGTGTCTGAGGTTCCTTCACCAATTGATTCTTGAATTTCTTCAAGATCAATCTGCCTCCCACTGTCTCCTTGGCTTATAAATTCTTTCTCGCGAAAGATCCCTCTTCGTGCTACAAAGACCACATTCTCACTGGGTCTGTAGAAAAGGTAACCGAAGGATTTCTGTGGGTAGCCGATGAAAATACACCTTTCACTTCGGGGTTCAAGCTTATCATGAGTTTCACGCCTCACGAAGGCTTCGCAACCCCAAATTTTGATGTGGTCCAAATTGGGAACCTTCCCAGTCCACATCTCATGAGGTGTTTTGGTAACCTTCTTTGTAGGGACTAGATTAAGGATATGGGCGGCAGTCTCTAAGGCATACCCCCAAAAAGAGATTGGTAACGAAACTCGACTCATCATAGAGCGAACCATGTCCAACAAGGTACGATTACGCCTCTCAGCTACACCATTCAGCTGTGGTGTCCTGGGAGGAGTCAATTGTGAGACAATCCCACACTCCTTAAGATAGTCAAGGAACTCGGTACTAAGATATTCACCACCTCGATCGGATCGAAGCATCTTAATGTTCCTGCCCAATTGATTTTCTACTTCCTGTTTGAATTCCTTAAACCTTTCAAAGGTTTCGGACTTGTGTTTGATCAAGTAGACATACCCATATCTACTATAATCATCAATAAAAGTCACATAATACCGATTAGCGTCCCTTGTGGCGGTTTTGAATGGCCCACATACATCAGTATGTATTAGGTCCAACAAACCTTCACCCCTCTCACAAGTTCCAGTGAAGGGTGATTTTGTCATTTTTCCAAGTAGACAAGATTCACAACTATCATCTGATTTGAGGTCAAATGATTCCAAGACTCCACTCTTTTGGAGTTGGTCTATGCGTTTCTTGTTTACATGTCCAAGACGACAATGCCACAATGATGCTTTATCTAGGCTAGTAGAAGAATCAATATACAACACATTATTTCCTAAGTTGTCTACAATCGACACAGTTTCATACACGCCATCACAAGGTAATGCTTTAAAATAAAACACATTATTAAAGAAAGCATTAATACCACCACATTCATTATCAAACGAAAAGGTAAAACCTTGTTTGTACAAAGCATGAAAAGAAATAATATTCCTCGCCATTTCAGACGAGTATACACATTTATTCAAATCTAATTTTAACCCATTATTAAGCAACAAAGTATAAACTCCAATCTTGGAAACAGGTGAAGCCTTCCTATTCCCCATGATTAAGTTTATCTTCCCGTGCTCCACATCCTCACTTCTTCTTAGGCCCTGCAAATCAGAACATATGTGAATACCACATCCTGTATCAAGCACCCAAGAGTTAGAATATGTTGAGTAATTAGACAATATAGTGTAAATACCTGCATAGGTGGGTTTCACTTTCCCATCCTTTAGATCCTGCAAGTACTTAGGGCAGTTTCGCTTCCAGTGTGCCTTTTCATGGCAATAAAAGCATTCAGCATCCTTTGGAATGGCAGAAGGAGTGACAGAACCGTTCTTAGTCTTGGATGAGGAGCCTTCAAGAGACTTTCCCTTGGTACCCTTCGAAGGGTGTTTCCTCTTTTTCCCTTTGCCTTGCCCAATAGCTAAAACAGGGGTAGAAGTTGGAGTAGGAGTAGTAGAGGTAACAACCGCTTTACCCTTAAGACCGGTTTCAGCGGTCTTCAAGAGTCCTTGAAGCTTGCTGAGGGTAACTTCCTCCTTGTTCATATGATATGTCATTCGAAAATGATCATAACAAGAAGGCAAGGAGTGCAAAATGATGTCAATTGCTAACTCCTCGGGGATGTTAACATTCAGCTTCAGCAAACGGTCCACATACCTTTGCATCTTTTGCATGTGGCCCGTGACGGATTCACCGTCCTTCATGCGGGTAGTTATTATGGAGGAGATTATTTCATACCGCTCCTGACGAGCACTCTGATGGTACCTTTCCATCAAGTCTTGGTGCATCTCAAAAGGGTAGAAATCTTCATATGACTTTTGGAGCTCGGCTGTCATCGTGGCCATCATGATACATGCCACCTTAGTAGCATCTCTCTCATGAGTCCCGAATTCAGCGATCTCCTCAGGAGTAGCAGTAGACTCATCAAGTTCTTTTAACTCCTTATCGAGGACATATTCCTTGTCCTCGTAACGAGTAACCATCCTGATGTTCCTAATCCAATCCATGAAGTTGGAACCATCAAAGATGACCCTCCCACAAAGATTCATGAGAGAGAAAGAACCAGTTGGGTTAGAGCCTGAAGCATTAGTGTTGGAAGACATCTGAAAGAAGAAAGTAAGTTTAGATTAGATATTTAGGATCCTTAATAAGACACCCAAATGTAATATTAAGGCTAGGATCCAATCACAATATATTACACTTAGAAGAGGGATGCCGTAATCTAAGTAATAATATTTTTGAAAGGTAGGCGAATGACGATTCACCAATTTCCACCATGAAAACGAAATGATTAATTAGGTTTAATTGGATTTGAAATTCCTAGATTCTTTTGAGATTCATTGAACTTTTCAATGGCATGTTTCAATCTCGATTGTGCCCTTCAAGTTTTGTGACTGGGATGCCGAGGATCACAAAACAAGGTGTGAATAACCATGCTAACTCACTTGGTACTCCTAATATTATCACCTAATCAATGTGCCGGTTAACCACACACGCTCCATTGATCTATGACAACATTAAGTTACCCTTCGTGATCCTTACTAGTCTAATTAGTGTGCCGGTTAACCACACACGCTCCACTAACGACTTGGTAAGGTACAAAGTGTGAATTCCATGGATTAGCACCATGTTCACATTTTCCTAAAATAACTAAGATTGGGAATTAAAAGAGTTTAGTTATTTTATAATATTCATTATACTTTTAATGAGGATTTAAAGTCGTTGTTCTACCCGTTCGGCTAACGACCCTCCACCGATCAAGCAAGCGGTGGGTGAGAGTATACACCCATTAAGTCGCCATTTTATAGGCAACAACCTTATACCCACCTTATAGACCGGCTTCGTGAATGAGGCCTACTAACGGTAAAACGACTTATTCTTATACATATATATAATAATTAACCATTAATGTTATAAATAGTATAAGGGTTGAATTTTAACTATTAAAACTCTAAGGTTTGGAATTAAAGTTTATTAAAGTGTGTGAAACTTTACAAATTCCAAAACTTGAGGACAAGTTTTGTAACTTTGCAAAACTCTTCATTTCATAACTTATGAATTAAAGGTTCATAAAAATGAAGACTCTTCATTTTCATGTAACTTATGTGTTTTAAGTGTGTGTTAAATGAAAGTGACCTTTGGTAATCCATAACTTGAGGACAAATTATGGACTCCATTAAAACACATAAATGATTAAGAATTAATTCTAAACAATTCAGCAAATAATTCCTATCATTTTCTAAATTCATAAGAACATGAACATGATCATCAAAAATTCAAGAATTATATGAACACATAAAATCATGGATTTTTGATATATGCTATTGTAAATGGATTAGAACAACCATTACACCAACTAAAATAAGTTTTACAACACCAAAACAATTTAGGGTAATGTTTCCAGTCCATTTCCAGCAGCAAAAGTCGAGATTCTGCATTCTTTCGATCCTACTCGCCGAGTGCACGAACGGACTCGTCGAGTAGGTTGAAGTTTGCCTTGGACTCGGCGAGTCCCCCCAATGGACTCGGCGAGTCTAGCATGCAGACAGCAACGATTTCGACTTTTTTCACTATTTTGCATCAAGTATCAAACAAGCAAGCCTAGGCTCTGATACCACTGTTGGGTTTTGAGCAATCTAACACTTCCTAAGTGTGCATGCAACCCTAATAAACCTTGGATCTATGTTTGTCTAAATACATGCAAAATAATAATTTTCCAAGGTTTATAACCTATCTAACATGGCATGGGGAACATTTTAACATAAAAGAGTTAGAAGAGATTACATACCTTTGTTGTGTTGGGTTCTTAGGAGTTTGAGGGCCAAGCACCAATAGTGTGAATGCCTCAAATGGAATCACAAACACCACAAACTCTTGGAAAACTTTGAGAGAGTATACACACTCTTGTATTTTCGGCCACACACATGCACACACACACTAGAACACTAGCTTTCTCTTAGGCTATCTTAGGCTCTATTTCATGCTCCATAAGCATGCTTATATAGTATGCATGGTTAGGGTGAAACCCTAATAACCCATGTCTTTTCCTATTCCAAGGATCCATGGGTTAAAAGCTCCATGGATCATCCATGGACTTCCACATAAGCCTAGCCCATTAACAAATGAGTATTAGCCCACACTATATAAAACAAATAGCCCATAATTTAATTAGTATTCCTTTTAATCTCTAAATTAATCCATAATTAATTTAAGACTAAAACTAATTAAATAACGTAACTTCATATTAATATATTATAACTCATAATATATTAATAAACATATGTGTATAACTCTCATAAAATTATCCATAATAGTTTGGATGAGATGCAACCCAAATGGACCATGCCGGTCGGGTCAAGTATATACCAAATAAGTTATGGACTTAGACACCTTATCCAACAGATCCTTCTAAGGTCAAAGCTGTGGAAGGATGGACAACTCCGACTACGCCCACAGAAATTCGTCAGTTCTTAGGCCTAGCAGGGTACTATAGGAGATTCATCCAAAACTTCTCTAAGATCGCCAAGCCGCTTACCTTGCTTACGCAAAAGGGCGTGCCATTCAAGTGGACAGACCGACAAGAGATTGCGTTTCGAACCTTGAAGCAAGCTCTTTGTAGCGCTCCTGTACTATCTCTACCTGAAGGAACGGAAGATTTTGTAGTTTACTGTGACGCGTCAAATCAGGGCTTAGGTTGCGTTCTCATGCAACGTGGAAGAGTGATAGCATATGCGTCCCGTCAACTAAAGACGCATGAGGCAAATTATACGACCCATGACTTAGAACTGGGAGCTGTGGTTTTTGCTCTAAAAATTTGGAGGCACTACCTGTACGGTACTAAGTGCACCATCTTCACAGACCACAAGAGCCTCCAGCACATCTTGAATCAGAAGGAGCTGAACATGAGACAACGAAGATGGGTGGAATTATTAAACGACTACGAATGCGAGATCAAGTACCATCCAGGCAAGGCCAACGTGGTGGCTGACGCATTAAGTCGGAAGGAATACACAAATCGCCATACGAAAACGCACTCGATAACCATTCAGTCTCATCTGACCACTCAAATTGCATCAGTCCAGGCAGAGGCTATGAAAGTGGAAAATAGAACTAGCGAGGCATTGCGCGGAATGGAGAAGAACCTGGAAGTCAAAGAGAATGGGGTATACTACTTCATGAACCGTATCTGGGTTCCAAAAATCGGAGGATTCAGAGAGACCGTTATGCAGGAAGCCCACAAGACACGATACTCCATTCATCCTGGTTCGGACAAGATGTATTTGGACATTAAGCAGCACTATTGGTGGCCTAACATGAAGGCGGAAATCGCAACTTATGTTAGTAAGTGCCTTACGTGTGCCAAAGTAAAAGTGGAATACCAGAAACCTTCAGGATTGTTACAGCAACCGGCAATCCCTGAGTGGAAATGGGAGGGGATTTCTATGGACTTCGTGACCAAGCTACCCAAGACGTCGGAAGGATTGGACACCATATGGGTAATAATCGACCGACTGACGAAATCTGCCCATTTCCTGCCAATCAAAGAGTCCTACAAGATGGAGAGGCTGACGCGTTTGTACCTACGAGAGATTGTAAGACTTCATGGAGTGCCAAAATCTATCATCTCGGATAGGGACAGTAGGTTCACGTCACGCTTTTGGCAGTCGCTCCACAAGGCCATGGGAACTCATCTCGATATGAGCACCGCGTATCACCCACAAACGGACGGTCAAAGCGAACGAACCATTCAGACGCTTGAAGACATGCTTCGTGCATGCGTGATAGACTTCGGAAAGTCTTGGGATACCCACCTACCGTTGATCGAGTTTTCATATAACAATAGTTATCATTCGAGCATTAAGGTGGCCCCTTTCGAAGCACTGTACGGGCGTAAATGTAGATCACCGTTATGTTGGGCTGAAGTAGGTGACACCCAGCTAGCAAGAACACATACGTCGGATAGGGCAATGACAGGACCGGAGATCATTCGCGAGACCACAGAAAAGATTGTCCAGATCAAAGCTCGATTACAAGCATCGCGTGACCGGCAAAAGAGCTACGCTGATAAACGGCAAAAGCCCTTAGAATTCCAGGTCGGTGATCGAGTATTGTTGAAGGTCTCACCCTGGAAAGGAGTTATACGTTTCGGAAAACGAGGAAAGCTAAACCCGCGATACAGTGGACCTTTCGAAATCGTCGCCCGAATAGGTCCAGTAGCATACAGACTACAACTACCCACGGAGCTAAACGGTGTACACCCCGTGTTTCATGTTTCTAATCTGAAAAAGTGCCTATCAGATGAAACTCTCGTCATTCCTCTTGACGAAATCGAAATCAATGAGAATCTCCTGTTTGTCGAAGAACCAATCGAAATCATGGACAGGGAGGTGAAGCGTACTAAACAAAGTCGCATCCCGATCGTGAAGGTACGGTGGAACGCAAAGCGTGGGCCAGAATTCACGTGGGAACGCGAAGATCAAATGAAGCAGAAGTACCCTCACCTATTCTAGCAATTCTCAAATCTAGCTTTCAAACAGAATTTCGGGACGAAATTCCCTCTAACGGGGGGATGATGTCACAACTGTAAATTTTAAGCTATGTAATCTATACATTCAAGTTAATGTGAATCAAAAACTTCAATCAAATACAACATGCTAGAACTACAAATAGTCATCAAACAATTGGAGACCCTAGAAGTTCTTATTAAGTCTATTTTGGACTAGAACTTCCTTATTGGATCCAAGTGGACCAATAGGCTTCCAATTAGACTATTATGGGCTTAGAACCCTAATTGGACTCTAAGTGGACCCATATTTACTTATTCCAACATTTTAGGTCATGAATGAAATGGATTAAGAGCCTTGATACATGAATAACCTAAAACTAGTTCAAGAAAAACATAAAAATCCTACTACACTCCTTTAGACTTAAAACACACCCTAATTAACACTAATATTGGGCTTAGGAGCAAAAAGCCCAAAAATCTTTTTTTTCCCCACCATTCTCGGCCCAAAGGCCCAAACCCAAGAGGATAAGGAAAGAAGTTGACATTGGTTGCCACCTCATCTTTACCCATGGGATATCCATGCACTAATCTCATTTCTCCATGCACATCACCTCAAATATCACCTCTTCTTCCCTTCTCTCTCTCACTCTCGGCCATACACACTTACACACACCAAAAATATCTCAAATTCTCTCTAGATTCACTCAAGAACACTCTCTTCTTCCCTCTCCAAAATCTCGAGTTCTAGGAAGCTTTCAAGAGGAAATCTCCACAATATTCTTCATCTAAGGTAAGATTATGCATAGATCTATGGTTTAAATTCTTTTGTTATCAAAATCCTTCCCTAATCTATACAAAAATCGTGATCTTACACCCTAGAATCATCTCAAAACTCAAGATCTTCATCAAAGGGAGCCAAGGCCAAAAACACTTCATCTTCCTTCCATTTTTCCTTGCAAAACCGAACCAACACCTCAAGGTGAGATTCATACCCCTATTTTCTGTTTTTATGAGTTTTGTGGGGGGGGGGGGGGGGGGAATACAAGTGAAAGTGTAGATCTATATGTGTTTGTATGCCTTGTATGATTTCCATGCTTATATGTATGCTTATATGTGTTTTAATGTTGGATCTAGCCATTAAACCCCTCAAAACCGAGATATAACTTATGTTTTATGATTTTAGCTTCAAATATGTTCCTACATAATAAGTGATGCAAGAAAAATAGCTAAGTGGTTAGCAACAATTTTCTTTAAGCTAAAAACACACATTTTGGGCCAAAAATGTGAAAAATACAAAATTAAGGGCCCAAATTGACATTTCACAGATTTTGATGGATCAAATGTGCCAAAACAGTTTCCATAAAACTATTTCTGGAATTATATTCAATTAGAGGATTAAAAACATAAATTTCAAGCTTATTGGGCTAAAAATGAAAATTTCGGCCCAAGGAGGCCCATTATGCGAATTTTTCTGTTTTGGAGGGCCAAAACTGTGAATTTCTGTAAAACAGTGGACTATAAGTGTCCCAAATCCTTTTCAAAGGTTTAAAATGCTTTTTAAATTTAAAAAGGACCAAAGTTGCAAAAATTTTTCCAATTTGGGCCAAAATTGTCAAAATTGCGAAAAGAAGGGCTAAAACCGAGAAAAACTGCATTTTCAGGGGCTTAAACTGTTTTCTATGAAAAATATGCTGGAAAATATAAATTTCAATACTTTTTGGTGTTAAAATGTCAAGAAAAATAGTTTAAGGACCAAACCGGGAAATATTACATAAAAAGGGTTGAAAATGTAAATTTTTACAACTAATGAGGGGCTGAAAACAGAAATATTTCAAGGCTAATTCAATATGTACAACTTGATCAAATAATGACACCGCGACTATCGACGAAATACAACTCATTACAATACCAAAAGTCGTTGTTAAACGAATTGGCTCGGTCTCGAGCCAATGGAAATATACAACTACTAACTCTTCGATACATACAAATAACGATTGGTAATACATATACATACGAGTGTGCACAGACGTCTACGCACCATCTTCGGGCCCCAAAAGTGTAAAATCTTGCTTGTTGGGCCTAGCTAGCCCAATGACCTGATCTTAAGGCCCGAAGACACATATTTTCTACGGAGTGTTGAGTTTTACCGACTTGGCACAACGTAGAGTGACTTTCAATGGCTTGTACCACTGGTCCCCAAGGGTCCATGGTATTGCTAGAAGAGTCTGCATATTTTACGAGGCGGGTCGGGGACCCCTCGCACGCATATTTTCCCCAACCGGTTAATGGAGTCACCGGGGTCTTCGTGACCTCTTTCTCTTCGGATGTGGGACTACACTTAGTCCGGGCGATTGGATAACGTGATTAGTACGGACGACGCCTTCGGGTTCGTTAGTATAACTATAAACTGGGCGTTTGTGTAATGCGGGTTTGTAGTAAATAATCATTGCTCGAGAACCTTCCAACGTCGCCTGGGACTGACACTGCTATTTTCGTAATGGTTTCAACGCAACTTAATGGATTCCAAAAGAACTAGGGGAACATCGGGTTTCCCTAGGGTTTTTATTATGTACAGATTTGAAACGCATACATCTTCAATGAACATTTTTTTTACAAGTATAGAAACAAACAAGCATACTTATGGATCTTCACAAACGTTTTCGAAAGCTTTTCTTTTCAGAAAATATCGGATTTTCTGGTGGTTTTTCAAGCAATATAAACATTCGATTTCAAACACTACTTATGAACTCACCAACATTTCATATGTTGACGTTTTTCAAAATACTTGTATTCTCAGGGAACCAGTGAATCAAGGGAAATCATACTCAGTGACGGTTGCAGTTTATTTTGTATGAATTGAACAAATTAATTTTTGGGGAATGTAATGTTAAAACAATGTATGACATGTAAACACTACTGGTTGTACTATGTTGATGAATGGTGACGAATGTTGTTTTGTTTCATATATATTCAATGTTATGGTATTCAATTGAGTCACGACAGCCCCCGGACGTTTCCGCCGTCTGGTTCGGGGGTGTGACAGAATTCTACCCGATACCGGCGTTAGGCGGGGCTTTTGGTCGCACCCGAGCAAGTTGCCGTAACCCGATATGGTCGATTCTAGAATTATTCCGATAACTATTATGGGGTGTTAGAATGATTTCAAATGGCATTAAGAAACCCATTAAGTCATTTTAGGTCGATATAAGCTAATGACTTAATTAAATGGCGAAATCGGAAACGGATTTGGAAACGGCGTTTGGTTGATCGAATTGGATTACAATTTGAGTTACAAGAAGTGATATGAAATTTCGGGTTGTTACACAAAATCTGATCTTCGAATCCATGCGATAGCGATCCATTTCTTTGTGATCATACTCATCTTGCTCTTCCATCAAGCTTCCTCTCTTTTTTTTGATCCCGCAAAACATTCAAATGCAATCTTATCACATTATGTATTAAGAATCAATGAATAGGAACTTAATGGAGTTAGATAGTGGATTTTACCTGAAGTAGAGCCCTACATCTTGACTCTCCCATCTCTTAGATCTCTCAGGTAGACAGGGCTGCTTCGTCTCCAATTCCCCTTCTCTTGGCAATAAAAGAACATTAACTCTTTTGGAATAGCACACGAAACTACTTCAGACTTTTCCTTTCTCTTATGATCAAACTTTTCGACCATGGCATGCCTTTCGTTACCATTGCCTATATCCATAGAGATCTAGAAGGTAGATCTACCAATCAACTTTGCTTTTCTAGTGCGCCAAATCATTGTTGATTCAGCAGCAATAAGCATATAGGTGAGATCGATGAGGGTCACGTCGTGGTTCATCATATAGTACTCTCTTACGAACTCACTATATGAGTCAGGAAGCGACTGAAGAACCCAGTCAACAGCCAGCTCCTCATAGGAAATGGATCCCAACATTCTTAACCTATCAATGTCTAACTTCATCTCTAAGACGTGTGCACAAATTGAATTTCCTTCTTCATGTTTACTTGCCAAAAGGGCTTGAGTGAGTTTGAACTTTTCAAGCCTTTGAACTTGTGGGTTAGGGAGAACAATAAGAGGAGGTGGAGGAAGTGAAGCATGATCTCGGGTTCCTCAATCGAATCGTGGAATATCCTCTTCATGTGGAAAGACCATAGTTGTCATACTTTGACATCTACAAAATGGGAGAAAAATCATATTAGTTGATTGAGTCCTTAATAAAACACCCAAATGAGATATTAAGGCTAGGGCCCAACACAATATTCCACAACTTGGGAGAGGGATGTTGTAACCCAAATTGCATAACATTTGAAGGTAAGTGAATGACGATTCACTAATTTTCCACCATGAAAAACGAAAAGGAGATTAAGTTTTAAATGTATTGAAAACTCCTAGATCCTTTGAGATTCATTGAACCTTTCAATGGCATTTTAAATCTCGATATGCCCCTCAATTTGTGATTGGGATGTTGAGGATCACAACACATAGTGTGAATAACCATGCAAAATTACATGGTGCCCCCAATGTTACAGTCACCTATTCGATGTGCCGGTTAACCATACACGCTCCATCGAACTATGACAAACATCGAGGCACCATTTGCTACCTTTTCTTAGAACCATTTAGTGTGTCGGTTAACCATACACGCTCCACTATCGTCTTCGCAATGGTACAAAGTGTAATTTCATGGAATTGCATCAATTCACTTTTACCTAAAGTAACTAGGATTAGGAATTTTGTAAAAAAACATTTAGTTACTTTATACATCATTATACTTTTAATGGAAAGGGTTTGCCCTATCCTACCCATTCAGCTAACGACCCTATACCAGTCAAGGGAGCGGTGGGTGAGAGTGGACACCCATTAAACGACCATTTTATAGGTCATAACCTTATATCCCCCTTATAGATCAGCTTCATGAATGATGTAACAATTGGTAAAAATAGGAACGATCGTACGATGCTATGTTTTGATTACTAAGCAATATGAGTATTTTATCAAGAATGGTTGAAGGAATTTAACCTTGTTTATTTAAATAAGTTCTTGTGAAATATAAAACAAGTAACTAATGATAAATTTCGTTATGATGTATGACTACGAACCATCACCGGTTTGTGAAAATTAGCATATAACATCATCTGAACGCAACAAATATAAATTAAGTTAGGTTCTATGTAAAACGTGTGCTTAATAGTTGTGGAGGATCTAAATTTGACAAATATACGAACCAAAGTGACAAAACGTGTTTAACGATATGGTTAACCGGTTAAATGTCACGAGATTATACATTGGTCAATAAATTTTATATTTAAATAAATTAAAATATAAAATTAACTATTATAAGGTATAATTAGAATGTATTTAAGTGTTTTTGAATAAAAAGAATAAAACATAAACATTAAAGTTCAAATACACAAAAACTACATTGTTATTTTATACTAAGTATACATGTATGTATTTGTATATATGTATTATTATCTAGTGAATGACTAGTTATGGGTCATGAATTAAAATGATTTCATGTATGTTTTATGATTTCTAAATCAATTAATATAAGAGAATTGGTGGAGATAAGTGCCAACTTAACTAATAAGTGCTTATTCACTTAAGACATTTTACTAAGAATGCTTTTTAATCCCTCTTCTAGTATTCGAGATTAATACATTCCCTCTCCTTAACTAGAACTCCTAACTTACTAAATAACTAGTAGTTAGTTGGTTAACTAACCCTATCTCTAGGCAACCACCCAAGCAAGTGGCTGGACAAGATCACATCACTTAAACTCACATCCCATTAGAAGCTAGTCTAGGTTTTGTCCCCTTGTCCTCTTCCACCCTTTCCACCTTCATAATCACGAAATTTCCTCATCATTTTACCCTAAATTCACCAGCCAATACTCCAGGGAATTACTCTCAACCTTCATCTCGTTTTCAGCCACAAGAACTTCCTTTCAAAGCCATCAAAACCATGAACTAAAGCGCTGTTGTCCCTTTTGTGTTTCAGCCACCCTATCACCCATCTACAATTTCCTTTTGCTTGATATTTTTACCACCAAATACCCCTGGAAGTTAGTTGTTATGCTACTCAAAATTATAGCTTCAAAACAGTGAGTAAACTTCCCATTTTCTTACTCTTTTGCTGTGAAGTTTTTGTGATAGCAACATAGCCAAAAGAGTGGCTGTTTTGGAGCATCAAACCAACACCCAAAAGTTCTTCATCTTCAACCTTCCATTCTTCAAGTATTCACATAAGTTGAGTTCATGCCCCTATATTTTCATGTTTTCTTCAAGTTTAAGGGGGGGGGGGGGGGGGAATACAACTTAGAACACTAAACATAACTTAAATTTAAATGACAGCTTTCTACAGAAAAGTTGAGTCCTGTTCACGGACTGTTTTGACCATTTAAAACTTAATATCTTTCAAACTGTACAATATGCAAATAGTTCAAGTTTTACCTTTCTATATACTTCTCGCACAAGTTCATACGATTTTTCTACAATTTATGGCGATTTTTATAAAACTGCCTGTCATTTTAGAACTGATTTCGGACCGGTCTATGAAGATGTTTATTTTCACACTAGTTTGAGACCAATAAAAATCATAATAAAAATTAGTAACAAAGTAGACTCATTTTATAAACTCTCAGAGATGACGGATTCAGTTTTTGAGTTACGATGATTTTTCTATGAATTTTCTAAAAACAGGGATAGCAAAGGGTAAAACTGTCAAAAGTGGTTTATACATTTATTAACACCTTCTAACATTTTTGAGCAATGTTTATACATTAAGGAAGTTAAAACACAATCATTTAAATATGTTTAATTACAATTTTTACAAAAGTGATAAGTAAACAAAGGTCTTTACTATCAAACTTAAGGATTATTTCATGCAAAGTTTCTAATAAAAACGTATGAATATGAACAACAATAACGAAACATACCAAATCATCTTTTATAATTTATACATATATATATATATATATATATATATATATATATATATATATATATATATATAACCATTTACATATATATGTTTTGTTTACAAACTTGTTTTCTACATCGAAAACATACATATATAGTTTACGAAACTCTACTCCATTTGTATCCTGTTGAGCAAATGGTAAAATATTGTCAAATGCATATCTAAAGATTTCACGTCGTTTTTCATAGCTATCACAGTTTTAGGGGATGATCATTTATACAAACATTTTCAACCTTATAAAGTACACACGAAAGTCCTGTTAAATATAACCAGAGTCTCTTGTAGGGAGAGCATGATAGTTGTGTATAGATCTGTACTGGGACAGACAATCCCGCACCTTAGCTGCTTGCAACAGCTAGACCGGTAGGTATGGGGGTGACAAATGTCATAACGAAATCGACACATGAGGAACGTTGCAAACAAGGCAGTCTGGGTCAATCAAGCATGGTTATAAGATAAAAATTAAAACTCACATAAAACAACAATGACACTTTTATTTACGCAAAGACAGTATTTAGACAGTTTTATATACAAAAAAAACTGCATAACATCATTTTAAGTAAGAAAATTACTTATATGCTTCGGTCTTGGTTCATTTAAGGCCACATCTCATTTTAAGGAAAATATAGGATTTTTCGGAAAACAAACATTACTACATTTCATAGAAAAGGTTTACAAATATACATACAAATGCTTATGAACTCACCAACTTAAATGTTGATACACTCTTTTCAAATAACTTGTATTCTCAGCAAATCAGTAAATTAGGTAACAACTAGCTTTGAGGATGGGACGTTTAGGCGTCTAAAAAAATATTTTGACAACATATTGTAATTGATATTTTGAAACATGTAATACGTACAAATGATGTAACTTTTTCAATTATATATATATGTTAGTTGTGTTTGCTTTGAACATTTATACTCAACTGTTATGATACACTACATGATAGTCACCAGCCCCTGGACGTTTCCGCCATCCTAGTTTGGGGGTTTGACAAATGAGGCCTACTAACGGTAATACTAGCAGTTTAAGTTATACTTATATAATATTAGACTTTTAATGTTATATATAGTATAAGGGTTTATTTTACACTTTTAAAATACTAGGTGGTCTAATTTAATAAATTACACTTTTAATTTAATTAAATGTAAACCATATCACTATGGATTTATTAACTTTCTTTTAATTATACACTATATTAATTTAATAAAACCATATTGGTGCAATTCGAACTTTTTCAAAAATTAGGGTTTTAGAATTTAACATTTTAAAATTAATCTTTTAATTATAATTTAAATTCCAAAATATGTGGGCAAGTTTTGAAAATTTTCAAAACTATCTAGATCAAATTAAAAATAATTAAAATTAATCAAATAATTGATAATTATCTAACTTTGACCTAGTTCAATTTCTTACTAGATAATTCAAAACAAATAATTCTTATAATTAGGGTTTATCAAATAAGGAAATAATTATATAATTAAATGACAATTATCTCTAAATTTGACAAGGATAATCATAACAAATTAATAAAATTTGGATTTTATCAATATAAAACAATTTTAGTAATTACCTAAGCTCAAAATAGGTCAAAATCCTGAGTTTTCTGCCATCTGCCCCTGACACCACCTCGTGGTGATTTTACTACCTCGTGATGGACCACCACCTCGCGGTGATCAGGCAGAAGCAAAAAAATGAAAAATTTTTTTTGCTTTGAAAAAATAACTTTTGCATCAAATACATTAGAAAATCATCATAGGCTCTGATACCACTAATGGGATTTGATAGCTACAACATTCCTATGGTGTACATAGAAACCCTAATAGCATTTGGATGTAGTTTGTCTAATGAGCATGCAATTGAATATCCAAAGCTATACACCCTAGATCTAGCATACAATTAATCATATTAACATAAATTACGGTTTAGATGTAACCTTTGATTGTTATATGGCAATAACAATCTAATCCTTCTTGTAATGGCCTCAGAAAGCTTAGAATCACAAGTGCCACTCCTCTAATGGCTCACAAACACCAAGAGCAAGAGGATGAAGAAGGAGAAGAGACGAGACACCCAAAAATGGCTGGAAAGCCTAAGGAATTAGTTAGCCACGTTTTTGGGTCTAAAGGGTTCTTTAAATAGTGAGGCTATTAGGTTTATCTAACGAGGAAACGCTAATTTGATTGCTTAAGCCCTAAGCAACCCATGGACCCCTTCTGAACATGCCTTGGATGAAAATCATATGGGCTTCCCATAGATTTCGTCCAACCTATATTCGAAGGTGATCCTAGCCCAATTGCAATTATCTTATAATTACAATTCCAGTCCCCTAAGTTTAATTAATCTCTTTTAGCCACAAAATTAATTGTTGACTAATATTAATTAAACATTATGATTTCCCCTTTAATATATTATTCTTATAATATATTAATAAATCATAATTAATCCTCTCTCTCCATAATTCATCCTATCAAGTTGCTTTGGTGAAGGCAACACAAAAGGACCATGCACCATCGGGTCAAGTACATACCAAAATAGTTATGGACTTAGACACTAATCCAATAGTTACATGCAACACATAAATGATCGTTATAAAATTTGAGGAGTGGCAGACCTCGAACCATCTCACTAGAAACCATATCATTCATGTATTGGAAATTGAGATAAACGAGCCTCTGTTGCCATAGCCAACTTACATAAGGAATGACATTTGAAAGAAGACAAATTTAAGGGTTTCCAATGATCATATTGATGTCTAAAGGATACATAGTTTTGAGGCGGTTTGATAAGAAATTCTTTTCGGGCTTCCTATCATAACCTACCTATGCTTCTCGAAGAATTCATCTCTCTGGTTAGCATCACTGAGTTGAGACACACTCATCAGATTGTGTTTGAGAGCAGCAACATAAGCCACAATAGAGACATAAAAACATCAATTGGTGAAGATGCCATAGCCTAAAATTTGAGAATTTGAATTATTGCCAAGTCTTTCTGCCCTGTCATGTGCATAGAACAAGCACTTTCAATATATCATAGTGTATCTTGTTTCAATGCACATAATGCCTACAAAATTTGTTGGTTTTTTAGTTTTTAGGCTCTGAGTTATATTTAGGGACTTTAGCATGGGCTTTGGACTTGGTTTGTGATTTCTAAGAAGCTGGTATCTCGAAAGGTTTTCTTTGAGAATCTTTTGGAAAGATGCAGAATGTCAAGGTGTTTTCATTTATCCAAAAGTCATATTTAACTAATTGTTGTTTGGACACTACTTTCCTCAGAAAGAAAATTTTTCGAGATGTTGCTGGAGCAATGATTTCCATAGGAGTTTCAGTTGCGTTTTTAGACTTTTTTTTTACTTTCCATTCAAACTTTTGTGTCAAACCCTTAGAAGGTTTCTTAGCAATAGTGCTCTGAGCATCTTTTCCTTCATTTGTTTCATTCAATGGCACATTAGGTTTTGAAAGTTTTTTAGGTTTAAAAATCGTGCTATCTGAGGTACCAATAAACACAAACCAAGAAGAAATAGTCCAAGGAGAGTTGGCTTTTTTCAATGAGGTCTCAACAATTACATTTTTAACACATGTGACAGATGTGTTTTGAACATCCATGCTAACAGGATTAGAAGACTTCTTAGGGATCCTAACATGCATGAAAGTATTGTTGTTGAATCATGAAAAGTGAACCTGGAGCAATCACTTGTAATCAAGTTCCAATGTCAACTGCGTCCGAGATGAGTTGAAGTTCCAAGATGAAAATCATTCCTAGATGAAGCGCAAATCCAAGATTAACAGTCTGTTCAAGCATTTAATTTATTTTGTCTTAATGTTAATGTAACATTTCGTAGGGCTTACTTTTGTGTATCTTTTAGATATCAGTTTGTCAAAGATTGATTATTATGCAGTTCTAGGAAGGTATCTCAGTTTGTATTATGATCCTCCTTGCACTTTAAAATGAGTTATTGTTTCTTTATTTAACAGACAAGTGAACAACTCACGTTTTACTCCAGAGATAGCATTTATTCAATTTACGTCACTTTCACTTTTCCTTCAATTCAAAGTTCTTTCATAACATTCTTCTTGTTCTTTAAGTATCTTTGTATTATTTATACTCTAAGTCGTCTTCATTTATTACTTGAAAACTTTGTTGAATATCTTCTTCAAGTCTTAACTGGTATTACCAGATTCGACTGGAACTATACATTAAGATAAGACGTTGATCTTAATGATTAACTCAAGGTTTGAGTTTTGAAACCTTGTCCTTGCGCATTGAATACTTTTTCTCACAATTGGTATCGGAGCTTGATTGGTTGTCCTTTGAATCCATAAGAACACATTATAGATGATTTGAAATCACCTTCGTATTTCAGTCATTCCTATGTTTAGGATAAATGTTCTTCTATATACCACTTCTGCTCTAATATCTTAACTTCAATGGCTGCTCCTAATTCTCAAGAAATGTATTCAATGCAAATAGCAAATAGGATAGGTTGCTCTTCTCGTGCCCCACTGATAGTCGTTGAAGAGTATGATCACAGGAAAGTCGGAATGGAAAGGTTATTACTTGGTAAGGAAAAAGGTGAAGAAATATAGAGATTCGTGAAAGGTCCACATGTTCTGGTAAAACAAAACATAAGAGATGTTGCTGCAACTCTCCTGGGCCAAGATGAGAAATATCAGGCACATCTTACAACTACAGACATAGAGAAACTGCATGCATATCATGTTGCATTTTCGGGGATGGTGTTTGGTGTTCCTCCATCTCTCTTTGAGGACATTAAGTTGTGCAAATCTACTAAAGAGATTTGGGACACTGTCCCAGACCTGTTCGAGGGATCGGAAAACATGAAGGATAAGCGTCTAACCTCAGTTGTCAACGAGTTCTATACCTTCACCACAACTGTTGGTAAATTAGTTGCCTTTGCTTCCAATAGATACAAAATCGTCATCAACAACAAGAAAGCTCATGGGATTATCTGAACTCTGCTAGTATATAATCTCAAGTTCATTAATAGTCTTGGTAAAGGATGGAAAATGTGAAATTGTGTCTTCAGAATAATGGATCTCTAATGAAGCTGAAGTTTTACCAGCTATTTGATGAGCTTCAAGGACATGAATCAAATGTTGCTTAAACATTGAGAGAACTCTCAAGAGGTCCTCTAGCTATTGTTCATTCTTTTGATCCTCAAGTCTCGAACCCCTCTATTTCAGACGCTTTCAAAACTGTTATCCCTCCTATTCCATCTGTTCAACCCTCTCCACCAACTTTATCTGTTATTGCTAATTCCAACTATCAGTTTGATGGAGACCTCAACCTTGAAGCGATGGATTCTAAATTTCTCTTTCAACAAGAGTTTTCCTTACTGTCCATGAAATACAAGCGACCATGGACCCACCTCACAAACCATACCAGAACTGTTTCCAAGACCCTCATCAAAGTAATCCCCAACCATTTCCCAAAATCCTAAGAGAATCCACTTGCCTACAAGCCAAACATCTCGACACCAAGTCAATCCTCGGAATCTCTTGAGATTCTGAAGTTAGACAAACCGAAGGTTGTTTGTCACAAGTGTGGTCATGGAAATAACTTTTCCAAGAATTGTATGGTTGAAGCCACAGTGAAAATAAAGATTAAGGAGTCTTATTAATATGCCCTCCGAGCCTAAGAAATGGCTGCAAGTGAAAAAGCGTTTGTTACCACTGTATCAAGAGATGTGGAAGAATATTGGTTATCAGGAGATGAAGATGATATGAGTTATGGAATGAACATAAGATAGACAGACAATCGAATGCTATGAAGGCTGCTGGTCATCTGGATCAGAAGGAGATGATGAAGAGACTCAGCCAAATTTCTGCTACATGGAAACCAACGATCTGCGAGGTTGAAGCATCGTTCAATAGGTAAAATTTATGATTACTGATAATAATTTTGATTTATCTCTTTGTGAACCATCTCTTATCCAGAGCCAATCAGATATGAAAATCATCTATAAAGCCTATGAGTCTACCATAGAAGTGAGTGAGAATATAGAAAGTGAATTGAGCTGTCTTAAGTTACGTTTTGTGGATAGGAAGCTTAAAATAGGGTCGTTATAGCATGAACTTGTAATGTCACAAGATGAATGTATTATTCTTAAAGACAAATGTGAAATCACATATTCTGATAGGAATGTTTTAATTTCTGATAACAAACATCTGAATGCCGAAATTGATGCTTTAGATCATGTCGTAGATATTTTGAAGCCACTGAAAGGAAGACTTATAATTTTCGTAATTGTTAGTCCAAACCACCGGGTTTGAAAAGCGAGTTTCCAAAACAAATTTCTCGTCCCATGAAGGAGTTATGAGGCCTAAATTTTCTGGGAGACATTCTGAAACACACATATTCGGATACCCCTGTCTCACCATTGTGACGCCTTTCTTAGACCACATACCAGTTTCACCTATGATTCCTGAGTTCCAAACCATAGTTGTCAAGTGTGCTAATTCCACGCTTCTTCGACCTTTCATACCCCTAGACCTGAATCAAACCTTAGAATCATTCCCTAGCATCACCCATACTATTGTCAAATTCTTAACCATAGTCCTCCTAACACTTGTGTTGTTGAGGAAATAATTTGGGAGACAACTAGACCTGACTTGGATAAATTAGATTTTGTTTGGGCATCTTTTGATAGTGTCGTAGAAGAAGAAATCTAAGGATATTATCCATCTCACTCTTGTGTTTCTAATTCTCAAGTGATTTCAAAGGCAACTTTAGTACCAATCAATCCTACGTTTAACAATCCATAAGCAGGCCACTCTTCCAAGTCATCACCTGACTCCTGGAAGAAACCATCGTTAAATAGGAAAGATGTCGTCAATTCCAAAAGAGAAGCCAAAAATTCTATAAAAAGGAAATTAGGTCAAGTCATGACTCCATATTCTTTGAAAATTATAAGAATAAAGTATCTCTGACTGTGAGCCCATCCAATAGGAACCATAACCCATTTGTGCCTGTTAAGATTCTTAAAAGGCCTTCTAATCCTCCTAGTTTGGTAGCTCAAAACAAGGTTATCAGTCCCATTCCTAAAAAGACTGTTTTTCATACTCATTCCACCAATAGTAACTCTTCTTGGATAGTTTCCATTTTGTTCATTACTAAATTTGATGGTACAATTTTCAAACCACAACAGCTTTTCAATCCAAATGTACCATCAAAAGTAGCAAACAAAGAACAAGTTGCAAAAAAACACTGCTACTCAAAAAATTTCAAAAGAATCAAACAAAAAATTTCAGTGGAAAGTTAAAAATGCCAAAAAAGAAACTGCTACTCCAAATGACATTGTGATTCCTACAACTTCAAAAAAACTTTGTACACGGAAACTTGTTTCGAAACAACCTATTGTTGAATATGATTCCTGGATCAATGAGAAAACCATGGCTTTCTGCTTCTTTTCCAATGAATCTCGAAATAGGCCTTCCGAAAAATTTGTTTCTCCAAAGTTACAACATAAGTCCAAAGCACATACCCATATCCCAATATCTAAATCGGAGACTAAAAACTCCAAAATTCACTAATTTTTGCAGGCACTATGTGCTTCAGAATAAGATACAATATGGTATATTGATAGTGTTTGTTCCATGCACATGACGGGGCACAAAAGTGTTCTACATGACCTTAAACTCTCACCAAATGTTGGCTATGTGACGTATGGCAACAAAACCAACTCTTGGATTAGAGGTTATGGTATCCCACCAATGGCAATTTCTATGTCTCAATTGTGTTTTATGTAGCTGACCTAAAGCAAAACATGATAAGTGTGGCTCAAATCACTGACTCCAACCGACGAGTTGAGTTATGCCAAAAGCACAACTATGTTATAACAAAAGACCAAAAGGAATGTCTCATCAAATCAAATCACAACAAGAGTATCTATCCTCTTGACATCAACATGATCAACGGCAAACCTCAACTATGTCTACTCTCCATAGTTATTTCTAATGTTAGTTGGTTATGGCATCAGACGCTTGGTCATATAAAATTTTGATATATGAATGATCTTGTTTCCGGCAAAATGGTCAGAGGTCTGCCACTCCTCAAGTTTGAAAATGATCGTCTGTGTGTTGTGTGTGAATGTGGGATGCAATCCAAGAAAGGTCATCCTGTTATTATCGAACAATCAATATCGGAACCATTAGAACTCCTTCATTTTTATCTTTGTGGACCTTCGATTATAGAAAGTCCGAGTCACAAAAAAGTACATTCTTTTGATTGTGGATGATTTTACAAGGTTCACTTGGGTCTTCTTCCTCAGGCTGAAATTTGAGACACCTCATTACTCATCAACTTTATCAATGGGATTGAAGTTCTCATCAAACTACCTATAAGACGAATCTGAAGTGATAATGGCTCGGAATTCATCAATGTCACCATTCAAAAATTTCTCTCTGACAAAGGCATTGACCACAAGTTCTTAGCTCCATACACTCCTTAACCTAATGGTGTGGTTGAAAGAAGAAACATAAATATGATTGAAGTTGCACGATCAATGCTCAACTTTGCAAATCTTCCTCTTTATCTTTCGGTTAAAGCTATTCCACAGTTTGCTTTACTCAAAATCGAAGCATCATCAATTGATGCCTCAACATAACATCGTATGAAGCTATAAATGGTAATAAGTCGAGTATCTCATTTCTACATTACTTTGGATGTTTGTGCTTTATCCAAAACAATCATTATCAACTCACGAAATTTCAGCCTAAAGCTAATGAAACCATCTGTCTAGGGTACTCTGGAAAATCAAAAGCTTACTGAGTTATGAATCGTCGGAATCGTGTTCTTGAAGAATATTTTGATGTCACCTTCGATGACAACTGTGTTTGGAATTCTGGCCAAACCCATGTCACCACTCACATCATGGAGTCTAATGCTCCATCTTCAGGATGTTCGAATTCCCAACTTATTCATGAAGTTGATTTCGAAACCCTTTTCAGACCCTCAGAAACAACACTTGATTTAGAATCTCGATCAAGACCCTCCTCAACTGCAGCTCAAACTTCCCAAAATTTTTCTGGGCCGACTCCACTTTTCCTCCGTTTGATTCCGAATCAATTCAACCTTCTCAGGTTGAGGGGGAGAATGGTCTTCCCTCTCTTGAATCAAATGTTGAAGGATTCCAAGATGCAGCGGATAAATTTGCTGAATTTGATCCAATTCCAGACAACGACGACGATGTTAACTTCTTTGACTTTCCGAATGAAGACGATGTTGATATCTCTGGTTCAGATGTTCAGGGGGAGCATCTGTTTCATAAGGTGTCTAAGTCCATAACTATATTTGAGATGTACTTGAGCCAATCCGGCATGGTCCATTTGGGTTGCACTTCACCTGAACAATTTATATGGATAATCTTTTGAGAATAGTATAAGTTCTGATTTATTAATATATTATAAGTTCTAATATATTAATAGGAAATCATATTACTTGATTAAGATTGATCTAGAATTAATTTACAATTAATTTAGTGATCAAAAGTATTACTAATTAAGTATGGACTCTTGTATTAATATAGTATAGGCTAATGCTTATTTAGAATGGGCTAGGCTTGCATGGTAAGGCCATGGATAGTCCATGTAGCTTTAACCCATGGATCTCATGGAAATGAAAAGTCATGGGTATTAGGGTTACATGGATGTAACCCTAATCCACCACACTATATAAAGGAGTCCTTGGCACTTGAAATCAACTAGTTTTTGTGTGTGAACTAGGAGGGCCAATATCAAGAAGAGTGCTAGTATTCTCTCAAGTTTCCAAGGTTTGTGGTGATTTGAAACTTCCATTTGAAGCATCCACATTATTGGTGCTAGGCTCTCAAACTCCAAGCAATCAACCACTACTAAAAGGTATGTAACTCTACTAGCTTATTATGTTTTAAAAGTTCCCCATGCCATGCTAGTTAGGTTAAGAACCTTGGAAAAACAAATTTGCATGTATCATAGTAAAACATAGATCCAAGGTTTCTAGGGTTGCATGGATACCATAGGTTTGTTAGAATGCTCAATACCGTATAGTGGTATCAAAGCGTAGGGTTGTTTATTTGATACGTGATGCAAATTGTTGAAATGACTCAAGTTTTCTGCATTTTGCAACATGAACTCGTCGAGTCCATGGGGGGACTCGACGAGTCCATGAGTAAATTCATCCTACTCATCGAGTAGGTTCGTGCACTCGTCGAGTAAGAGCCTTAGAATGCAGATTTTCAAGTTTTGCTGCTGGAAATGGACTAGAAACATTACCTTAAATTGTTTTGGTGTTATAAAACTTGTTTTAGACGGTGTAATGGTTATGCTAATCCACTTTTAATAGCTATTATCAAAATTTCAAGTTTTATATGGTTATTTTATGATTCTTGAAATAGTTGATATGCAGGTTCATGAACTTATGAGTTTAGAAGATCATAGAAATTATTTGTAACTTGCTTGTTAGTTTAATTATTGATCATTATGTATTTAATGGAATCCATAATTTGTCCTCAAGTTATGGATTACCAAAAGTCACTCTTTTAAAGTCCATTAAAGGAACACATAGGTTACATAAAATGAAAAGTCTCTCATAATAATAAACCATTTAACTCATAAGTTATGAAAGATGAAAATTTTGAAAGTTACAAAACTTGCCATCAAGTTTTGGAACATATAAAGTGTCACACCCCAAAACCAAGAACGGCGGAAACGTTCTGGGGCGGAGGACGTCATGTATAATATCACAACAATGTAAAGTAGTAAACAGGCAACAACATCATCCATTGCGTTAATAATATAATTATTATACAAATGTGTTCTGTCAAATTTTAATAAACACAAAAGCATAAATCAAAATGAAAGATGAGTCTTGAACAGCTGCATCTTCCTTTCTCCTTGCATCGGTACCTGTCTATGATAACCTGAGGATACAAGTAATTTTGAAAGTGAGTATCAGCCTTGAAGATGGTGAGATCATAAGTATTTAGTGTCTTAGTTTTGTATGTAAGTATTTGTATGTAAGAATTTGTATGTAAGACTTTGTATATGAACTGTAAGTATGGAGATGTTTGTAAAACAACTGTAAACGTCTGAAAAACCCTAGAAATGCCTATGATTCCTACTAGTAACAAAAGGAGTCTTCTACCACTACTTAACTATTCTGAATGTAGTCTTCTACCAAGACCTATCTGCTCTCAATATTCGTGTCATGTAAAAGTGTGTAATTTTCCCAAATGTAACTATTATTAACAAAATATAGTTTTTACATTTGTAGTTTAAGTGAATAGATCACTAAATATATGTACATGGAAAATTAAAGTAGTATTGTAGTGTAGTGCTGTAAAAACTACTGTTGTACTAACTACCTTAAACCGGATTTATATTAAGGCATCATGTGATAAATTGCACCATACTATCGACTAGTAACAACGACATAATGAATGGTCGTAATAACGGAATGACGTTTGGCACCCGCAGACCTGCAGGTCCGGCTGTAGCTAGCAGCAAGGTGTAGGATTGTCAATCTAGTATAGATCTATACGCAAACTCACGCTCTCCCTCCAAGAGACTCTGGCAACAACTCGAGTCATGACATTTAATTCATGCTCCGATTTAAATCACAATAATTAACGTATTCTTGTATATGTACTATAATGAACCGTTCTAGCTGTAATGTACGTGCTCTCTACCTAGCAAGTATAGTAATATAATCATTCTAGTATAGTTCTATATGTTCTCTTCCTAGTATGGTTGTATATGTAATGTACAATAATGTTCTAGAAAATATTGACTCATGAATGAACTGACTCATTGTATGATATCGCGTTCTAGTAATAGTTCTAGTATCTTCCTAAACTACCCATATGGTAGTTTACTAGTAATCTAACTGGTACGTATGAACATCGATGTATACCCTTGCTACCCAAGGGCATGGGATGAACTGGAAGGACCTTTTATGACTATATATGTACACATGATATATAACTAATATTTAAACGACCTTCAGACGAGTACCCGATATCCCACCAGACCACATCTCAACCGCGAAAAGGAAATAGGGTGGATAGCCTTCCTAAGTCTTTTAAATATTTCTTATATAACTATACATATAGAGGCATGCAATTTATAATATAAAAGCATAAATAAGTTTTGTAAAACATTTGAACATAAATATTATTTTAAGAAAAGATCGACTTGATGTCAATCTATAAAACAGTTTGAAGGCATAAGTTTGATAAAACAGTTTAAGTATAAAGAAACACCTGTTTGGAACACAATTGTAAATAAGTTTGAAATGTAATATACAGATTAAGATGTACAGTGTAATAAGGAGTTTAAAACATATAAAATGTTTATAAAAATCATTTGAAGGAAATTGTTTGGAAAAACGGCTAATGTGTAGCCAAATTATTTGAATGCTGTATATTAATCACATGTGATTGATGTAATAACTAGCATAATTCTACTTATTAATCACATGTGATTGATATAATAAGTAGCATGATTCTACTTGTATCCCCCCCCCATAAAACATTTAAAAAATAGTTTAAAACATTAGTTAAAGGGTATGAACTCACCTGCAGTAAGTGACTGGACTTGAACGGACTGTTATCGTAAGGAAGGATCGGGCAAGTGCTTGGTGTCAAGTGAAGACTTAGACACACACAATGATCCTAATTACATATGAAAACATATGTATATAAATAATTAGTGATTATAACACTAATTATACAAGTATAAACATTTAAACGCGAGGAAAACACTTTTGGTCAAGTGCTAGGAGGCTAGTGGGTTGCAACAAAGGAGTGCAATGCCCCTAATGGGAGTTTATGGTCTAATTACCATGTTCTTTGGAGTTTACGGCCCAGGGGAGTAAACTCCTGGCCGTAAACTCTCAACCAAGCCCCTAAATGGTGTCTACCAATTACACAACTCATATGGTAACTCCTTTGGGGAGTTTACGGCCCAGAGACCATATTCCCTTGGGAGGGTTTTTATGGTGTTTTCAAGTCTCAAACATATCTAGGTAATGATCTATGTTGGGTTCTAGGCATAAGGAAGGAGTTAGGGTGTCATTTGACCCCTTTATAGATGTTTATGGTGTTTTCACTGTAACTGTTCTACTTCTATTGGCTTCAAATGGTTGGTTCAGAATGGAAATTTCGGGTTGTCACATCATCCCCCTGTTGAAGGGAATTTCGTCCCAAAATTAGAATTTAAGCAAGGAAGTATGTACGAATGATCGAGTCGTGAGGAGGAAACTTCCTAATCGATCGGTTCTAGCGCACTTAAGTGAAATCGTTGCTTCGCCCGCTTGACCTCTCGGTCGAGGGTCACTACGGTTCTAATACAAAGGCGAGGATCTCGACGAGTGGACTTACAAGAGTCCTAACAGAAAGGTATGGTTTCACGATCGAGATGCGAAGAGTAGGATGTACGTTACTGAGTTCACTGAGTAGGTCTAGTTTGTGTGTGACAACCGTCAAATTCTGGTCAATTCAAAGTCAAATAAAGTCAACAAGTCAAACTGGTCAACTCAACTAACCCTTGTGTACTAGGGCTTACGTTATGTATTTAATAAACAACTCGCTATTTTAACGAGAGATCATAAATCGAAAAGCGCATACATCTAGATCTCTTTAACCTAAAACTGTGGTACGTGGCGAGCCAAACCAATAAAACAATATTGCATACTCATCGGGATTATGTGAAATCTCTCTCAAATATCTCTTTGTATGAGAAATCTCTCCAAGAATGTCAAATCTATCCCAAATCTCTCTAAGTATGTGAAATGTCTCTCAAATATCTCTTTGTATGAGAAATCTCTCCAAGAATGTCAAATCTCTCCCAAATCTCTCTAAGTATGTGAAATCTCTCTCAAATATCTCTTTGTATGAGAAATCTCTCCAAGAATGTCAAATCTCTCCCAAATCTCTCTAAGTATGTGAAATGTCTCTCAAATATCTCTTTGTATGAGAAATCTCTCCAAGAATGTCAAATCTCTCCCAAATCTCTCTAAGTATGTGAAATCTCTCTCAAATATCTCTTTCTATGAGAAATCTTTCCAAGAATGTCAAATCTCTCCCAAATCTCTCTATGTATGTGAAATCTCTCTCAAATATCTCTTTGTATGAGAAATCTCTCCAAGAATATCAAATCTCTCCCAAATCTCTCTAAGTATGTGAAATCTTTCTCAAATATCTCTTTGTATGAGAAATCTCTCCAAGAATGTCAAATCTCTCCCAAATCTCTCTAAGTATGTGAAATCTCTCTCAAATATATCTTTGTATGAGAAATCTCTCCAAGAATGTCAAATCTCTCCCAAATCTCTCTAAGTATGTGAAATCTCTCTCAAATATCTCTTTGTATGAGAAATCTCTCCAAGAATGTCAAATCTCTCCCAAATCTCTCTAAGTATGTGGAATCTCTCTCAAAATCTCTCTCAACTTTTTATAGTCACTCGGGGCATCCCGACCCTCGAATTTGGCGAAAACAGCCCAAAAACGGAAGTCTACGCGAAAAACGGACTTAAGGAGCCGAAACCCCTCTTAGGACCCGAAAGTCCTCTTAGGATCCGAAAGTCCTCTTAGACCCGAACCCTTCTGAGCCGAAGGCTACTGAACCGAACCCGAAAGGTCCTCTCGGGCCCGAACCTCGCATGCCACACCCGAACCCGAACCATCTTGGTCCATTTCGGGCCAAGGTTCCCTCGGCTAGTTCGCTTCTGACTTGCTTCGGACCGAGCCTTCGGACTGACCCTCGCCCTTCGCTTCTCGCCTCTGGTTCGCACCTCTCGCTTCCGACTCGGCACCAGCAAGGACCGAACCTCGGCCTAGGGACCGAACGTCGGCCTAGGACCGAGAGGCCTCGCTGGGAATGCTTTTTCTCCCGGTTTTCGATTAAATTTGCGTTTTAAGCCCGTTTTTAATTGTTTTAACACGGGATTTTCACCCAAAACTTTATTTTAACATATAAGGACCCATAATTATTAAATTATCACATTTTAAGGATAAAACCTTATCCAAAAGAGAGTAGGTGAAGTACAAAGATGGAGTGTTGACTTTCCTTTAAGTTATGACACAAGCAACCACTCCCATACCCACTCCATGTCACTATTCACCACCAGCCCATAGATTGTCACTTCCTTGTCCTTTTTACCTCTCTAACAAGTTATTCCCACGTTTTTTAGAGCTATATATTTATTCTCTCTCCTCACTTCTCTCATTTTCTCTCTTTTCACCATAAAGATCAAACTCCTTTCTCTCTCACTTCCTCCCTCTAGAATTCGAGATTCAAGGGCTGATCTTGGGATTTTCCTCCACATTTGGTAAGAATAATCCCTTCTCCTTATGATTATTTCACTTCTTTCTACTCGAATCATGGATATCTTACACAAACTCTCTCATAATTGTGTTAGATCTTTGAATCTTCAAGTGATTCTTCAAGTGTTCTTGGGTTGAACACTTCTCTTCTTCAACACATATCTTCAAAAATCACTCAAGGTGAGTTCATACCCCTACATTTTCATGTTTTCTCAAGTTTTTAGGGGGGGGGGGGGGGGGATACAAGTTAAAACACCAAGAACATAACTAAACTTTTCTAACAGCCTTCATCAGAAAAGTTCAACTCCATTCACGGACTGTTTTGGGCAAGTTAAACATCTTATTTTTCAAAACTGTTTTAGGTGCCTGTAGTTCCACTTCTTAGCTTTAAAATGACTACTTCCACATCTCCATACGATTTTTCTACAATTTATGGTGATTTTTACAAAACTGCCTATCATTTCAAACATCAATCCGGACTAGTCTGTGATTATGGAATTTTTCACACAAGTAAGAGGTCATTAAAAATTATAATAAAAATTATGAACAAACTAGACTCATTTTCCAAACTCTCAGAAGTTACAGAACTTTATTTGGACATTTTGTGATTTTTCTACAAATTTTCCAATAACAGTTACAGAAAATGTTTTTAACAGAAAAACACTATAAATTTCATTTCACCTTGTAACATGTTGAGCAAGGTATACATCATTATGTGATTATGTGTTGTTGCAATATATGAAAATTTTGTATTCTTATATAGACATACATCAGAAAACAAATGGATTTTTACCTCCACAAGTATGGTAAATATATAAATGATATTACAAGGCTATATCCATTAAAATACAAACATTGGTAAATTATGACAAGTAAGGCTTATGCTCACTACCCACACAAATATTTAATAAACTATAATAGGTATAGTTTAGGGTTATTTTACATAACAAACACATTATTAAAGGTGTTACACATACAAATGAGTTATTACCACTATGGATAATTATGATAAACTATAATAAGTATAGTTAAGCCATTTTACCCCCACAAACGAACATGCTAGTTATAATCGGTATAGTTATGACATATATATATTACAAACAAATTGATAAACTATAATAGGTATAGTTTATGTTTCCTCTACACTATGAACTTAATTTCAAGAAAGGAATTCACCATCACCACCACTTTTGATAAGCTATAATATGCATAGTTCATGTTCACTACCACTATCGCTATTTGATGAACTATGATATGTATAGGTTATATTCACCATCACAACCACTTTTGGTAAACTATAATATGCATATTTCATGTTCACTAGTCACTATCACTATCCGATGAACTATGAAATGTATAGTTTATGTTCACAATCACTATTACTATTTCGTACACTACACTAGGATTGGTTCAGGTTATTGGGTTTAAGTCCACATTCACTTTCGCATTTTTAGTTTTCAACTATAATTTCTAAGTGTATATGCTAGAGTTATATAGAATCTAGTCGTGATTGGCTGAGAATTGGTGGGCCCGCCTCATCTCCTGTTCCTTGTTTGGTTGTGGACCTAGGGCAGACCCATTATATTCAACGTTTTATCAACTTAAATCTTATATAACTTATATACGCTGGACGATTATAGGAGAAGTCTACGAGTCATTTTAGGGTTCATTAATGTATCATATAGGAATATTCTATTCACACTTAACTAAAAAAATATTGGATTTTCTGGAAATCAACTTTATCGATTTTATAAGGAAAACGGTTTCTACTCCAAACAAAACTCTTATGAACTCACCAACTTAATTGTTGACACTCTTTCAAAACTACTTGTATTCTCAGGAAATCAGTGAAACAGGAAAACTTCAGCGCTTTGAGGATGGGACGTTAAACCGTCAACAATTTATTTTTGTCATCATAATGTAATTGATTTTGAAACATGTAAACATATACTTTGGTGTAACTTTTTCAATTATATTTATGATGGTTGTATTTACTTTGAGCACTTTTATACACGGTGTTGTGATACTATACATGAAGTCCTCCACCCCCGTACGTTTCCGCCATCCTTGGTTTGGGGGTTTGACATTGTGCGAGGCACAAGACCGATTCTGATGAGAATCTCGGAGGTCCTGTCTGTCTTGGATTTAGCTTTCCACGCTTTATGAAGCGTATTAAGCCATTCCCTGAGTGAGTTAATTTAAAGAGCTTGGTCACTCACTTGGAATTCCAAAGGTTCCTTTTCCTGTTTAACTTCCTAGTCAAAGGCCACCCCTTACTTGGTCAAGGTCGTATGTTTTCCTGTGATTTGCGAGGGTTTCTGGATGAACTATGACAGTAGGTCTGTAAGACCATAGAATTTGGCGAAAGACTGTCGGCGTCTCTGGTGTCGACAAGTGCCCAATGGTTTTGACAAATTGAAAGAGTGCTGACAATTTCCCACATTACTAACAGTGTGTAATAGAAATTTGACTTTTCAATTTCCATAACTCGTTCTTAGAGAACTTCGCTAAAAGTTCCTCTGAAGGTATTGTTTCCATGGGTTTTCTTCTTACTACGAGGGTAGATAAGTAAGTTATTACATGGAGAAATGACGAACTGGTCCAAGTAAGAAAGACGTAACCCTAATCATTTAGCTCCTGAAACTATGGGCGTATTCGTCCTATCCGAAGGGTATCACTACGGACTCGAAGGGTCCGCATCGAGTTCAGGAGATAGTCTTCTGGACATCCTTCCCTAACACATCGAACTGGTGATATTCGGATCTCAGATCCATTCCTAGAAGTGGTTTCTTTCTTTGTGTTTGCTCAACCATTTCGTCTACGCGAGGCAGAGATAACGATTTCTAATGAAAATCTTGACGGAGTTCTCGATATCCAAGGCACATACGATGCGATCCGTCAATCTCTGGAAGAATATGACCGGGGTTCTCTAGGGTGAGAAGCCAAGTTTTCTAATTCTCTTTCTGTGTAGTTCGTTAAGTTGTTTGTAATGTGCCTGTATCTCCGTAGGTGTTTAAACTATAGGGTGATCTGTTTACAGGAGTCGTACTGGGTTCTAAGTTTGTTCATGTGACGATGTGATTACTCGTAGTCTTGAGCAGTTCTCCGTCCTGAAGTTCATATTAGAATTCATACATGGTTTCACAATCATAAATTCGGGTATAAGAGTCGTATGTAATTAAGATTGAAAAGGTAGTCGAATAATTGATTCTTCTTTAAGCTCACATCCTATCAGGGAAAAAGATGTTAAAGTGGAATCATCAATTCTAAACCTATAGAAGCTTGATTATATATCACTCTTATGTATACCTTCCTTAGTGATAGATCAATCGCATGAATCCTTGGATTAAACTTGATGCACTGCACGAGTGGTACTTCGGGGATTTCTTCGAAAAGAAGATAACTAAGAGGTACTCCTGGCATGAGTACTTCGGGGATTTCTTCGGAAAGAAAATAACTAAGAGGTACTCCTGGCATGAGTACTTCGGGGATTTCTTCGGAAAGAAAATAACTAAGAGGTACTCTTGGCATGAGTACTTCGGGGATTTCTTCGGAAAGAAAATAACTAAGAGGTACTCCTGGCATGAGTACTTCAGGGATATCTTTGGAAAGAAAATTACTAAGAGGTACTCCTGGCATGAGTACTTCGGTGTTCTGATATGACGGCTTCGCTGGAAAAGTGATCTAGAAGAAAGAGATGTACGTATGAAGCTGTTTTTGTGAGGATCAAATTGAAGCTAGTTGTATGATAATGTCAGAATCATACTGAAACTTAAAGAAATTAGATTTGAACATAAGACGTTTACATACAAAACAGAATCGTGCAACCATGAACAGAGTTACCGTACTTTAGATTTACAACAAGACTATTGCTGCGAATAAGATATACTACAAAAGACAAGTATACGCAGCACGAGAATCTCTATACTGACAGGATCTCGCAAAAGTAAGACTCTAGTTGCACTAGTTCTGGATAGTTTATAAGTCTATTACAACGAAACCCCTAAATTACATTTGATGTGGTTCTGGAGCAGGCTCTCCTGCAGCTGTGATCCTGAGAATCTTCCCATCAACACCCGAGTTCTTTTCTATAGGGCAATCCTCCTTAGAGTGCCCTATCTCCCCACATTGGTGGCATGACTGGCCAGTACTAGCTTCGGTGACGGGATTGCGGTGTTTAGCCAGTGTTATGTGGACACGAGTGCCTTCCTCGTTACTCCACCTTGAAAATTGGTTCTTAAATCGTTCTGCGTTATAACTCATCCTGTGTGTAGGGTCAGTCCCGATGAAAGGGACTTGAGTGATGGGTCGTTTCGGTGCTCCACAGTCACGAGCATGGTGCCCTATGTTTAGGCAATTGCAACATTGCATCTCATGGCATGCCCCATGGTGATGGAAACTAGACTTATCACACTTCGGGATTTTTCCCTCGTATGGCCTGCTCGGTACTGGGATGGCAGGGGTTTCCACTTGCTGCTGTTGTATAGCCAACCTTTGGGATCTCTTGCGTTCTTTCCGAGCTTGACGCTTTCGTTTCTTGTTCTCTGCTTTTCGGCTTTGCAAGCCTGTGACTGTTACTGTTTGGCGACTTTCTGGGTGGATACCACGATTGGAAAATTCATTCCCATCAGCAGCATTGACTGTGCTGATAGCGCTACGGTGCGCAAGGACCGCGGTTACGGCAGCCACCACGGCAGCTGTAACTGATGTTTGGAAGGTAGCGGCGTCCATAGGAAAAGCTGAGGTTTCGTTGTTCGGCTGATTGCTTCCAGATGACGACATGATTCTGTACCATGAAAGATAAGGGTTTTGTGAGCGATTCTGGTTGACCCTTGATGTACTTAGATTGTTCATGTAAGAGTACGACTATGTTCTTGAAGGTTTGACCTACATCCCTATGATGCAGTCCTAGTACTGAGTGGAGGTGTGTTCATGAAGGGTTGACCTACATCCCTATGATGCAGTCCTAGTAATGGAATGGAAGTATGATCGCGAAGGTTTGACCTACATCCCTATGATGCAGTCCTAGTAATGAGTAGAAGTAAGTTCGTAGAATGGTCTCAAGACGTTTGATGTTCGAGCTGAGGTATCGTGGGTTGGTGGATAACAACATCACACCACTGAAAGAGACTTGGAAATGTCTCCAGAGATAAATCACTATAGTCCAACAACTTGACTAAAGCATGTTTCAGATAGACCCCAATGAAAGTATGATAAGAGTACTTGAATGAAGAATGACACAAAAGTTAGTCGGCTGTCAATATCTTTGATATTCACAATGTAAAGATTTTGGAAAATGACCTTGTAAAGGTCTTACATCATATCCACAGAAGATAGTTTCTGACAGCATAAAGACCTAACTAAAGTACTTACGGTACTGGATAATTTCATAGAAAATGCCACATCGGGCATAGACAGAAAAACACGATTACTTTCTAACAAGGGAAACAAAGTAAAGAGTCTACTACTGACAATGGTCACCCCTCTGGTGAACTCTCAGTTCAGCCAGTTGACGTTCTACAACAAGTAGGTGTCTTTCGTACACTCCCTGGTGTACTCGGAGCTCTATGACTTCGGATCGTGATTCAGCTAGTGCTTGAAGCAGGGTTTCATGGTTTCTCTCTGATCTCTCGTGAGCATCTTCTTAGACGAATGGTGTAGAGGGTATGCATTCTCGCATTGGCGACAACTTCAGTAACCTGATGTAGGGCTGTCCTGCCTTGAATCTCATTTCAGGCCACTCTGCGGACTAAGATTGGCAAGACTCTATCTGCTAAGCCCCCATTGCTCAAGTCATAAAAGCTTCAGTCTCCATTAAATGGCATGGGCTAATCTTGTCCTTGGCTCCTTGTTTCCAATCATTCCACCCACTCAGGGGTCGGGCCATGAAAAGTCGGACGAGGGTTAGGAAATGGAAAGGGAGTTGCTCGGGGTAGGTTCTCAACCTTTGGTTCAGAATTAGCATCGTCTGAAAGGTTTTCATCGTGGTGATCATTCAAGGGGAACAGGATGATCATTCTCTGGTTCTTCTCCAAACCAACCAGCTATGACTTCATTCAGAAGATACTGGTTGTCGAGGGGATGGAGCCCAGCTATGTTTTCTATGCGAGAATTTAGGGTAAGAGAATAATTATTAGACGAACTATCTAGATAATTATTTAGAAAATCTTCATCAGTTACATCGCTATTTGTGAAGTGCATACTAGCTATATGTAATCTAAACAGGATAGACCTTCGAATAAGTGATCTTAACTCCAAATTCACACATAATAGGGGTAAAGTAAAATTTTCACAGATTCTAAGTCTATAACATCCTAATTACATGTAGCCTTAGTGTATCCACTTAGCAACTATCAACTTAGTAATGAAGATCCCGTTTTAATTCTCAAGTATAAAGTACTTATAGTAACACCAAATACTCCTATAGTATTTTAATTTTAATCTTATGTTCTATTGTTCTCATTGTGGTAGGGTTGGTAAGATTTTAGCATTGTTGCAACCACACAATTAAACTTAGGCACATGCTAGTCAACCCTCGGATAATATAGGTGATCAGGCTATATCTTCCCAGTTTTGACCATATGTCTCTAAGCCTACTTGTGTTGCCCAACAATCGTAATTCTTTTATACTGTCCTAGTGACACTGATTTTAGTATGAATGTAGCACGTATACTTACTTAAATATTTTGCTATTTAAAGTATAAACTCTGGGTCAGAGTATTTTTAATCCCTTAAGTATTTATAGTTAGTATATATTTTATGGGTTGATATACTTAATTCACTATAAACAATGCTCTGATACCAATCTGTCACACCCCAAAACCAAGAACGGCGGAAACGTTCTGGGGCGGAGGACGTCATGTATAATATCACAACAATGTAAAGTAGTAAACAAGCAATAACATCATCCATTGCATTAATAATATAATTATTATACAAATGTGTTCTGTCAAATTTTGATAAACACTAAGGCATAAATCAAAATGAAAGATGAGTCTTGAACAGCTCCATCTTCCTTTCTCCTTGCATCGGTACCTGTCTATGATAACCTGAGGATACAAGTAATTTTGAAAGCAAGTATCAGCTTTGAAGCTGGTGAGATTATAAGTATTTAGTGTCTTAGTTTTGTATGTAAGTATTTGTATGTAAGAATTCGTATATGAACTGTAAGTATGGAGATCTTTGTAAAACAACTGTAAACGTTTGAAAAACCCTAGAAATCCCTATGATTCCTACTAGTAACAAAAGGAGTCTTCTACCAAGAATTAACTGTTCTGAATGTAGTCTTCTACCAAGACCTATCTGCTCTCAATGTTCGTGTGATGTAAAAGTGTGTAATTTTCCCAAATGTAACTATTATTAACAAAATATAGTTTTTACATTTGTAGTTTAAGTGAATAGATCACTAAATATATGTACAGGGAAAATTAAAGTAGTACTGTAGTGTAGTGCTGTAAAAACTACTGTTGTACTAACTACCTTAAACCGGATTTATATTAAGGCATCATGTGATAAATTGCACCATACTATCTACTAGTAACAACGACATAATTAATGGTCGTAATAACGGAATGACGTTTGGCACCCGCATACCTGCAGGTCCGGCTGTAGCTAGCAGCAAGGTGTAGGATTGTCAATCCAGTATAGATCTATACGTAAACTCATGCTCTCCCTCCAAGAGACTCTGGCTACAACTCGAGACATGACATTTAAGTCATGCTCCGATTTAAATCACAATAATTAACGTATTCTTGTATATGTACTATAATGAACCGTTCTAGCTGTAATGTACGTGCTCTCTACCTAGCAAGTATAGTAATGTAATCATTCTAGTATAGTTGTATATGTTCTCTTCCTAGTATGGTTGTATATGTAATGTACTATAATGTTCTAGAAAATATTGACTCATGAATGAACTGACTCATTGTATGATATCACGTTCTAGTAATAGTTCTAGTATCTTCCTAAAATACCCCTACGATAGTTTACTAGTAATCTAACTGGTACGTATGAACATGGATGTATACCGTTGCTACCCAAGGGCATGGGATGAACTGGAAGGACCTTTTATGACTATATATGTACACATGATATATAACTAATATTTAAACGACTTTCGGACGAGTACCCGATATCCCACCAGACCACATCTCAAGCGCGAAAAGGAAATAGGGTGGATAGCCTTCCTAAGTCTTTTAAATATTTCTTATATAACTATACATAGAGGCATGCAATTTATAATATAAAAGCATAAATAAGTTTTGTAAACCATTTGAACATAAATATTAGTTTAAGAAAAGATCAACTTGATGTCAATCTATAAAACAGTTTAAAGGCATAAGTTTGATAAAACAGTTTAAGTATAAAGAAACACTTGTTGGAAACACAATTGTAAATAAATTTGAAATGTAATATACAGAGTAAGATGTACAGTGTAATAAGGAGTTTAAAACATATAAAATGTTTATAAAAATCATTTGAAGGAAACTGTTTGGTAAAACGGCTATTGTGTAGCCAAATCATTTGAATGTTGTATATTAATCATTTAAAAAATAGTTTAAAACGTTAGTTAAAGGGTATGAACTCACATGCAGTAAGTGACTGGACTTGAACGGACTGTTATCGTAAGGAAGGATCGGGCAAGTGCTTGGTGTCAAGTGAAGACTTAGACACACACAATGATCCTAATTACATATGAAAACATATGTATATAAATAATTAGTGATTATAACACTAATTATACAAGTATAAACATTTAAGCGCGAGGAAAACACTTTTGGTCAAGTGCTAGGAGGCTAATGGGTTGCAACAAAAGAGTGCAATGCCCCTAATGGGAGTTTATGGTCTAATGACCATGTTCTTTGGAGTTTACGGCCCAGGGGAGTAAACTCCTGGCCGTAAACTCTCAACCAAGCCCCTAAATGGTGTCTACCAATTACACAACTCATGTGGTGAATTGTTTCAAGGCTATAACAAGTGTTTGGGTGCCATATTAACTCCTTTGGGGGAGTTTACGGCCCAGAGACCATATTCCCTTGGAGTTTACGGCCGTAAATTCCCTTGGGAGGGTTTTTATGGTGTTTTCAAGTCTCAAACATTTCTAGGTAATGATCTATGTTGGGTTCTAGGCATAAGGAAGGAATTAGGGTGTCATTTGACCCCTTTATAGGTGTTTACGGCCCAAGAGTTTGTCTTGGCCGTAAACTCCTTTTTCCTTGTGATTCCTTATTTTTTCTAGGCTATAAACACTTTAGGGTACTTGTCCTAATTTATGTCTAAGCTTTAGGAGGTGTTTCAAAGCATTTTGGCATGTTCAAGGGAGTTTATGGCCTATGATATTCTTAGGCCGTGAACTCCCAAACTTGGGTGATTCTAGGTTGATTTCATGCCCCTATTACACTCCTATACAAGTCCAAGGCAGTAGTACATCACGGGGGACAATCTAGGCTTGGTTTCGGGAGTTTACCGCCCAAGAACACCTTGGGGAGTAAACTCCTAAATCAGATGATTTAGCTATGCAATCTATGTTATGAACACAATTTAAGCTTTCTAACACTACTAGAAAGAGTTACTCACAAATTGGGATAAAAACCCGAAGATCCGTGAGAGAGAATTTTGACTTTTCTCTAAATGGAATTCAACAAATGAACCAATTTGGTTCAGAATTCTATTTATAGTCTTGAGATATTTTTGGCAGAAAATCTTTTTATTCCTGGAACGAACTCGAATGTCCTAGAGTCTTGGAATAACAGTGTTGCACAAAACCCTAGTGAACCCACTCTCCTAATATCTCCTTAAGTGTAAAATCCTGAAAACTGCCAAACTTATACTCGAAATCTGAGTTTTCACTGTAACTATTCTACTTCTATTGGCTTCAAATGGTTGGTTCAGAATGGAAATTTCGGGTTGTCACATAAAGTCACTTTAAAAACTTTGGTTCCAACCCCTAGAATTTTAAAAGTTTAAATTCAACCCTTATACTTTATAATATTGTAAGTTTAATAATAATTATATATGTATAAGAAAAAGTCGTTTTACCATTATTAGGCCTCATTCATGAAGCCGCTCTATAAAGGGGGTACAAGGTTGCTTCCTTTAAAATGGCAGCTTAATGAATATAAAATAACTAAATGTTTTTATAAATTCACAATCTTAGATACTTTTGGAAAATGTGAATAAGGTGCTAACCCCTAAAATTACACTTTGCACTTTCATTAAGTCGTTAGTGGAGTGTGTGTGGTTAACCGGCACACTAACCTGAACATACAAGGTAGGCAAAGGGTAACTTAATGTTGATCATAGTATCGATGGATCGCGTGTAGTTAAGCGGCATATCGATTGAGGGGTAAATATTAAGGGTATCCAGTAATTTGCATGGTCTCTTAACACCTTGTTTTGTGATCCTCGGCATCCCAGTCAAAGAACCTAAAGGGCACACTCGAGATTGAAACATGCCATCGAAAAGTTAGATAAATCTCAAAGAATATAGGAGTTTCAAAACCACTTACAACCTAATAACTAATTTCATTTTTCATGGTGGAAATTGGTGAATCGTCATTCACCTACCTACAAATATTTTATAGCATTGACTACGACATCCCTCTTCTAAGCTATAAAATATTGTGTTGGGTCCTAACCTTAATATTACATTTGGGTGTTTTATTAAGGATTATCTTTATATCTAATCTAAACTTGTCTTTCTTCTTTTCAAATGTTTTCCAACAATGCTGCTTCTGGCTCAAACCCTACCAACTCATTCTCTCTCATGAACCTTTGTGGGAGAGTCATCTTTGATGGATCCAACTTTATGGATTGGATCAAAAACATCAGTATGGTCACTCGATATGAGGACAGAGAATATGTCCTCGACAAGGAACTTAAGGAACTTGAGTTGTCTACTACTCCTGAGGAGATCGCTGAATATCAGGCACATAAAAGAGATGCTACCAAAGTGGCATGTATCATGTTGGCCACTATTACAGCCGAGCTCCAAAAATCCTATGAGGAATACTATCCTTTTGAGATGCACCAGGATTTGATGGACCTCTACCATCAGAGAGCTCATCAAGAGCGATATGAAATCATCTCCTCCATGATAACAACCCAGATGAAGGATGGTGAACTGTAAGTCCCTAAAATGCCCGTGTATCAGTCGGATCCGTTTGATGGTGCGGAATCCCAATCAAACGGATGATGCAAAATAAAATAGAAGAGAAGAAGAAGAAGAATATGATGAATCTTGATTGTATTAATGATATGAATGAAATTCCTTACACAAGATTCACACACAAATAAAACTCCCGTTTCTCTCTGGCCGTAAACTCTCTAGTTCATCTAGTCATCAATCTTTACTCTTCACCCTAACACCTCTATTTATACATGTTGTATATGGGCCAGAAACATATGGGCCGTAAATGAGTTTACGGCCGTAAGGTGTTTATGGCCGTAAACTCAGCCGTAAACTAGACCGGAAATCCACAATTATTACACAAAAAATAATTGCCTAGAAAAGTAAAGTATAAACCATATTTTGACCCAACAATCTCCCCCTTGGTTTATAGCTTTCTTTTCTTAACTGACCCAACAAGCTCCCCCTAAAAAGTAGCTGGCTTTCTTGATAATCTTCAGTGGGAACTTGGCTTCGGCATTAATCTTCAAATTCTTCACAACATCAGGATGAACATATGAATCTTCAATGAATGACTTCATCTTGAGCACTTGAGGTTTTCTTCAGAATTTGGCATTGAATGCACATTGGGAGAGGAGGCTTCTTGTACTGATTCTTGAAAGATGGCGCTTTCAGCTTGAGAATCTTCAGAGAGAACATCAAAGAGAACAAATCTTCTAGATCACTTCAGCAGGTTCATAGATAGCAACATACTGATTGAGGAGGCTTCAATGCAATCCGTCACATATTCTTCAATTGCAGCTTCACCTTGCTTCTGGGGTTGAAAGATTGAATTTGAAAGAACGATCTTCATTTCTTTCTCCTTCGAATGAGAATTCTTCGATGCTCACGGACGAGGCTTTTGCTCAGAAATCTTCAACACAAACTTCATGAGCTTTACCTATACCTGAAATCACTATTCAAGACAAAAACAAAACTAAAAGAAAACTTAGCACACAAATTAAAACAGAAACAAAAATATTTTTGGATTTTTGATTTTTCTGAACAAGAAATAAAACAGAAATAACACTATTTTTGGATTTTTAATTTTTGATTTTTTTTTGATTTTTTTTTTGGTTTTTTTTTTTTAATTTTTTAACTCTCCCCTAATATTTAAATTAGAAGAAACTATAAAAGATTTAACAAAAATAAAATGATATCTAACTTTAAGAGAGATTTGGGATCAAAGTTTTTAGACAGCCTTTATCCACTTGTCGGTATCTTCCATATTCACATCTTTGTCTGGTCGATCGTCGGTATTGTTGTCCACTTAAACATGAAAAATTTGTGACTTATTTAGGACATACTATTTGTTACAAGACAAGGTGAACTTAATTTCCTAAAAATTATATCTGATCCTAATTTCTTAGATACTATATCTTAAGGTCCATTCATCTGACGACGACCAGGGATATTGTTGTCCACCTAAATTGAGCAGCGAGATCTACAGACAATCTGTATGAGTTCAATTTTAGGTGTACTGGAACGTGTTTCCCGCTTCCTGATATGCCCCATCCATCAAGAACTTCCAGAGTACTCCTTACACCGGGTGAGCAGACAATCATTCAGAGAGAGAAGAGATACAGAATTCTATTGCTAACTACTTCAGAGGGGTTGAGAAGAAGAAGGTTGCATATGCTGTGTACCAGGTCGGATTAGAAGTCGCGCAAAGGAGACATCATATGGCTAACAGATGAGAAGTTTTTCACACATACATTTCACACATATATTTTCAAGCACATATATATTTCCTACAGAGAAATGGAGTTGCATATGTTGTGTACCAGGTCGGATTGGAGGTCACGCAAAGGAGACAACATATGACTAACAAACGGAAAGAAAGAAAAACGATTTTCTACAGACCTAATTTATCGGAATTTACCAGTCGCCCCATCCAACCGGAATTAAGGACAGAATCCGCACATCGAGGAAAAGTTAAGCCACGGTTCCAAGTACGGGTTCATTTAATGTGACGAGTAGATTCCCATATATATCTCCCTGCTCAACCTATCCGAGCGTCGTATTGTCAGGCTGAACGTATCTAACTAGGTCAAGATTTGTCAAGTCTATAAATTTCCTAAGTTCAACTCTCCCTAGTCAAGTCCATTTTAAAATTTTTCGTGCCTACCGACGCATCAAGTCAGAGCATAGACCCTTCAACTTCGGGTACGTTACGTAGACTCAGGTTGCCTGTTATCACATGATAATATCACTTCCCAGAACATCTCCCTCAAGCACATTTCATAACCAACATATTTTTTGATTTTTTTGATTTTCTAATGTTTTTGGATTTTTTTTTATATTATTATTATTATTATTATTATTATTATTATTTATTTTTTTTTTTTTTGTTTTTTTTTAATTTTTGTTTTGTTTTTATTTCTCCCCCTAAATTTGTGCATAGGAGAGAAACGAAAATAATGCGCAAATTTAAACTAACCTAAAACAAAAATTAGTCTTTAAAGTGAATCAGGTTAAGAAAAAAAAACTTAGGAGTATTAGAGAAGAAAACTCAAACCGTAAGTCACCGATTGAATTTGCATCCAGAAGGTCTGAGAACGGCACGCGTAAACTCAGAACAGATCCAAAAATTCTTCACATCGTTAAGTACTAACCCCATTTATGATCCCTTCCTCTCTTCCCTTCCCGCAGAGGACACATTCTCCCAAGCAATGTTTTGACTGCTGTACAGATGAGAGATGCCTCCTATCATGTGCCTGGAACAGCTACTACCAACAAACCGAAGTCTGATGATATGCCTCCATAGCTGCTCCAGCACAGAGCGGGATCAGTTGGTCTTTGGAACCCAGTCCATTTTGAAACTGGGTCGACCTTTATCATCCTTGCACAGTACTCTCTCCCATGACATATCCTGCTTGTCACAAACAGAAGATGTAGAAATATTAGAATCGTTAGTTGATTTGGGAGTTTTCACCTTTGGTACCCATTTGTAGTTGGGTTTAACCCATTTCTTTTTCGATCCTATGGGTGGCTCAGTACTTGATTTGGAACTAGAAGCTGATTGCCGAGATGACTTTGACCTAACCAGTCTTGACTTCACAGGAGCATCTCTTGGATTGGGCTTGTTGGCTGACATATCCTTCTTGCCCTTGGGATTTGGATGCATGGCCTTGGGAGTTGAATTCTTGGCCTTCTTGGCATTCCAGTCGTCAATGTCTGATCGTGATCTCCAGGGGTATCTTTTGGAGTGTCTCCCTCTTGACGCGTTCTACCAGCCTTGTGCGTAGTAGGGAACATACGCGCGATTAGGACAATTTCTGGCAATATGTCCAGGTGTTCCACAGTGAAAACATGTCCTTTTCTTCACTATGGAGTTGTCTCTTCCTGCCCCTGGTGGCATATCTTTGCCTTGTCTTTTGTTGTCCCCACATGCACACTTGCCACAAGAACTCTGTTGCGCTGGAATTGGAGGCCTGTATTTCTCAACGACAGGTTTATCAGAACCAACTGAGTTCGAAGCAACAGACTCAGTGCTCAAAGAGACATTTGTTTGTTCAATAGTGTTCTCCTTGTTCTCATCTTCTGCTACTTTACCTGCACATGAAGTAGCAACATTAGTATCTTCAAAATTAATAACTCCTCCTGACACAAATCCAGCTCGTTTTCCATATTGAAGATGCGCCTCCCTGTCAATTTCTTCTTGTTTCATAGGGATGGATGTGTAGTTATGATTGTAAGGAGGAGGTACACTATCATACCCTAGACCCTTGTGTTGATTCCTTTTAAACTGCATGCTTTGGTCTATCATATTTGCAACCACCTTACTTGAGAAATCATATTTTCTAACATCAATTGGCGGTTTCAAACTTTCCTTTCAAAGATTCAACTTCAGCCACTAGCTCAGCATTTTGTTTGACTACATAATCATAGTTTTCACATTTGTTACTGTAGTCTTCCTGAAGTTTCTTAAAGTCCTTGGTTTTTGCTTCTAATTTAGCCTTCAGGGGTTTCTGTCCTTTCCTGAGTTGATATCCTTTATATCTCAGGTCCTCAACTTCCCCTTTTAATAAATCAATTTGTTCCCGAAGAAATTTAATCGTATCTTCACATGATTGAGAACATGAAACTTCACATGAATGAGAACACGACACTTCATTGACCGGAAGGTTTGCTGAACTCATTGTTTTTCGACAATTCAAAGCGTTAAGTTCTTCAATTATATCAGCCAGACTAAGACGATTGAGATCTTTTGTCTTCTTGATGTCAGCCACGTCCATGTCCCACGATTTTGGAAGTGAATTCAATAGCTTCTTGTTGATCTCAGACTTAGTCAAGAAGATCCCGACTATATTCATCTCAGTAGTAAGTGTAGTAAACCGCTGCAACTGAGTTTCGAGCGTTTCTCCAGGGACATAATCGAAAAAGTTGAAATTTTGTCTTAACATATCCTGACGACTTTCTTTCATGTTTTCAGACCCCTCGTAGACTTTAAAATCAATTAATTAAAAAAAAAAACTAGAAGCAAACGTCAAATTTAAAATGTTTTTTTTATTATTATTATTTTTTTTATTATTATTATTTTTTTGTTTTTAAAAACAACCTTAAAAGTCAAATTTAAAAAAAAATAAACTTGAAAAGTCAAACTTAAAGGTCAAACCGAAAAGCTAAATTTGAAATTTTAAAAGTTAAACGAAAAAAGTCAAGGTTTAAAGTCAAAGGTCAAACTTGGATGTCAAAATCAAAACTTGAAATAAAAAGTCAAAAATAAAATTCAAAAAAAAAAATAAAATAAAATTTTATTTTATTTTATTTTATTTTATTTATTTATTTATTTTTTTTTTTGAATGAAAAAGAAATTTAAAAATAAAAGAAATTGAGTTTTGGGGTTAAAAGTGTCAAAAATCAAAACTTGAAGCGAAAAAAACGCCTTATGAATTAAATTCCGAAAGTAAGAAACAAAGAGCCTTCTAGTTGAATTGGAAAGGCGCGGGTTCTCCTCCCAGGAGACCCGGGTTCGATCCTTGCAAGACGCGAAGCTGTTTCTATTTTTAAAGAGTTGCTGTAGTTCACTGCCTAGCCGAGCCGATCTCCAAGCCGCAAACCGAGCCGAGTCGTGATCCGAGCCGATGTCCGAGCCAAGCCGCCACGTCCGAGTCGCAAGCCGCTTCCGAGCCGAGATCTCCGAAAACCCTAGCCGCAAACGGGAATGCGCCGCCGGCCGTAAATAGTTTCCGGCCATAAACTCCGGCCGTAAACAGTTTCCGGTTACGTGAAAATTCGACTTTGAAGCTCCAAAACTCGATCAAAAACCTCTTTTTATGAAAAACACAAAGAACAAACCCCCCTTATTTTTGCGAGATCTATCCAAAAACGAAAAAATATTTCGAAAATAAGATCAAATAATGCCCCAAACAGAGTTTACGGCCCAAGAACTTGGTGTTTACGGCCGTAAGCTTGGACCGTAAACACAGAATATTCAGATTCCAAACGAATTGTAAAACCTTTTGACTGATACAACTTGGCTCTGATACCAATTGTAAAGTCCCGAAAATAGATCTACCAACGATCAAAGACAATCACAAATTAATAAACCAATAATGAGCAAAATACCAAGCTTGCATACGCTTTAATACTGTAAAACGTCTGATACAACTTGGAAGTATACGAGAGCATCAACTGCAGAGATTTACCACTCTCAACACTGAGATGACTGTGGCAGGGATTTTCTATACAAAGTCAGAGATTAATAAGAAGCTACTAAATGGTCTCCCAAAATCTTGGGACATGAATGTAGCAGTAATCAAGAAGACTAAGGATCTTAATCGACTTTCCCTAGCTGAAGTGATGGCTGTCATCAAAGCGTGTGATATTGATGACAAACAGCGAGGGATCAATCATGTGAACTCATACTCATCTGCCAATCTTGGCATTTCATCTAATAATGCTCTCTCTTCTTTCTCCTATACTTCTGCAGGTTCATCTGCCTCTGCTCCGGTCATTCCTTACCCACAAGGCCAGCCTATTACATCTACCCAAAATGTTTCATCCTCTAATGTGGCCTCTTCATCAAAGGGAAAGGAGGGTGATGAAAACCTTGTCTTTGCAGCAGGGCTTGTGAATTGCTACAATGCTCTTGTAGCTGGGGAACTTCCTCCTCAACTGTCATTTGCAGATCTTGATCAAATCCATCCAGAGGATGTTGAGGAAATGGACATCACATGGCAAATTGCCATGGCTGTATTTAGGGCAAAACAGTTTGTCAAAAAGACAGGGAAGAACAATTGGGGAATGAGTGCTGACAAGAAGGTTGGATTCAACAAAGGAAAGCTTCGATGTTTCAATTGCCACGAGCCAGGGCATTTTGCTCGTTATTGCCCACACCCTGATAGGAGGGTCAATAATGACAGAACAATGGTTGCAGTTGGGAATAATCGAAGCAGTGGTCAAGCAAACAATGAAAAGGCTATGGTTGCTCAATCATTTGACTGGGATGATCAAATACAAGCCCTAAATTTGTCTGGACCAGAAAATGCTCATCTAGCACAAGTGAGGAATGACGCTCAAGCAAGGACTGCAGCAGCTGAAGACAACATGATGAAACTTCAATTTGGCTTGATGGTATCCTCCTCCCATGAACCTAACTCATACAAGGTAAGTCTCCCATCATGTTCTAAGGCTTGTATAGATTATGTGAAAACTTTACAGGATAAAATTGAAACATTAGGTAATGAAGTAGAAAATCTTAGGATTCTTCGTGAACTCAATGATAAATTAATAAGAGACGTAGAAGACCTTAGATATGAAGGGTATCGACTTCGAAAAGGACAAAAACCACTTAAAGCTCAACTAGAATAAAAAATTAAAGACTTTAGGAGACTCCAGGAAGACTACAGCAACAAATGTGAAAATTACAATTATGTAGTCAAACAAAATGCTGAGCTTGTAGCGGAAGTTGAATCATTGAAAGGAAACTTTGAGACCGCCAAACTTGATGTCAGAAAATATGATTTCTCAAGTGAGGTGGTTGCAAATATGATAGACCAAAGTATGCAGTTTAAAAGAAATCAATCAAAAGGTCTAGGATATAAATTTGTTCCTCCTCCCTTCAATCATTCATACGAGCCCAAGCCCTTGTCCAAAGAAGAGATTGCCAATGAATCATTTATGATTTATGGCAAGCCCTCCGGTTTTGTTTCGGGAGGATTTATTAATGTTGAAAGTACTAACATTTCTACTTCTCCTGCAGATCAATCCTTGAATCAGTCAAAGCACAAAGTTGAAGGATGTGTTTCTGAAAATAAAATCGAGTCCAAACCTGAAGCTTTTATTTTAAATAAAGACTATTCTTTGTTAAATGTTTTGAGTGACAATTTTGCTTCTGGTGTTTTAAATTGCTCTGATACCAATTGTAAGTCCCTAAAATGGCCGTGTATCAGTCAGATCCGTTTGATGGTGCGGAATCCCAATCAAACGGATGATGCAAAATAAAATAGAAGAGAAGAAGAAGAAGAATATGATGAATCTTGATTGTATTAATGATATGAATGAAATTCCTTACACAAGATTCACAGACAAATAAAACTCCCGTTTCTCTCTGGCCGTAAACTCTCTAGTTCATCTAGTCATCAATCTTTACTCCTCACCCTAACACCTCTATTTATACATGTTGTATATGGGCCAGAAACATATGGGCCGTAAATGAGTTTACGGCCGTAAGGTGTTTACGGCCGTAAACTCAGCCGTAAACTAGACCGGAAATCCACAATTATTACACAAAAAATAATTGCCTAGAAAAGTAAAGTATAAACCATATTTTGACCCAACAATCTCCCCCTTGGTTTATAGCTTTCTTTTCTTAACTGACCCAACATGAACCCATCACAGGCCACATGCAGAAAATGCAAAGGTATGTGGACCATTTTCTGAAACTGAATGTGAAGTTCCTTGAGGCGTTGGCAATAGACATTGTTTTGCACTCCTTAAGTCCATGTTATGATCAATTTCATATGACATACCACATGAACAAGGAGGAAGTTACACTCAGCAAACTTCAAGGACTTTTGAAGACCACAGAAAGTGGTCTTTAAGGTATGTCGGTTGTTACCACTCCTACTCTTAACGCGGCCCCTGTCTTGGCAATCGGGCAAGGCAGAGGAAAGAAGAGGAAGAGCCCTTCGAAAGGCAACAACGGGAAAACAATTGATGGCTCCTCTTAAAGTGGAACCAAGAAAGGTTTCGTCACTCCTTCTGCTAACCCTAAAGAGGCTGAATGCTTCTATTGCCATGAAAAGTCGCACTGGAAGCGAAACTTCCCAAAGTACCAACAAGATGTGAAGGATGGGAAAGTTAAACCCAACCATGCAGTTACATACACTATATTGTCTAATATTTCACACCATTCTAATTCTTGGATCCATGATACAAAATGTGGTATTCACATATGTACTGATTTGCAGGGACTAAGAAGAAGTGAGAATGTGGAGCTAGGGGTGAGGGTTTGTTGGACCTCATACATACTGATGTGTGTGGACCCTCCAGAACTACCACAAGAGATGCTAACCGATTCTATGTGACTTTTACTGATGATTTTAATAGATATGGATATGTCTAATTAATGAAACATAAGTTAGAGACCTTTGAAAGATTCAAAGAGTTCAAAAGGGAAGTGGACAATCAGTTGGGCAGGAACATTAAGATGCTTGAATCTGATCAAGGTGGTGAGTTTCATAGTACAGAGTTCCTTGACTATCTTAACGAATGTGGGATTATCTCACAATTGACACCTCCCAGGACACCATAGCTTAATGGTGTGGCTGAGAGGCGAAATCGAACCTTGTTGGATATGGTTTTTCTATGATGAGTCGAGCTTCGCTACCATTCTCATTTTTGGGGTATGCCTTACAGACTGCCACCCATATCCTTAATCTATTCCCTACAAAGAAGGTTGCAAAAACACTTTGTGAGATGTGGACCAGAAAAGCTCCCAATCTGGATCACATCAATATTTGGGGTTGCGAGGCTTTCGTAAGGCGCAAGTCTTACGATAAGCTCGAACCTCGAATTGAGAGGTGTAGTTTCATCGGCTACCCACAGAGAATTCATGAGCCAAGGAAACAGTGAGAGGGAGATGAACCTTGAAGAAATTCAAGAGTCAAGTCATGAAGGAACATCAAACCCTAGCAATCAACCTGCGGAGGAAACTCCAGTTGATCCGACAGAAGAGTCTTGTAACGACCCAAATTTCACGTCCAAAAATTTCATTTTTAATTAATTGACTTGTAAAAACGTTTATAAGAAAACACCATCTAATCACAACTTTTCATAAAACAACAAATCATGTCTGAAAACCATTAACAAAATTAAGAATAATGTCAGAGTACAATCCCAAGAAACTCTAATACGGAAAACCAACATGTGTGTGTGATTTTCCGCTACCGCGCCAGTTCCTTCCCCTTTGCTGAAGAGGTACCTGAAACCAAAACTGTAAACTGTAAGCACAAAGCTTAGTGAGTTCCCCCCATCGTACCACATACCATACAATCACATAACATACATACTGCCATGCAATTTTTGGGTGCCCGACCTACCCGGTACGACAATTCTGGGGCGCCGACCTACATGTACGTCCATTTTAGGGTGCTGACCTACCCATGCGGCAATTCTGGGGTGTCGTCCTACCCGTGTCAAGCCATTTTGGGGTGCTGACCTACCCATGTCAAGCCATTCTGGGGTGCTGACCTATCCGTCGGTCCTATCAACCGACCCTCGGGGACTATTCCACCCCCTACTGCTACTATCACATATATCATAACATAATCTTGCTATCATACATATCTGGGGTGTCCGAACTACCCTTCGGTCCTAACAATCGAACTTGAGGACTATTCCCCTCCTACTACCACTATCACATATAACATATCATGCCAGCATATAACCGAACTCTACTACTATCACATATAACATATCATGCCAGCATATAACATATCTGGTAGTAGCAAACCTAGATGATACCACAAAGGCAATCATCTAATCATACAACTCCTACTGGTGGGCCGACATTGTGGCTGTAGACCCACCGCTACTGGAAGGTAACTCACCTCATATGAGTAGCTGCTGATAATCTGTGCAGGAAACCTCTGTTTGTTGCTGCTCAGGGAATCTTCCGGCTATAATCCCCACAAAACACTCAGTCAGAAACTGATATCTACTCTTGGGGTAAAATGACTATTTTACCCCCAACCAAGTCCCAGATAAAGTCCACTGCCAGTTGACCCGACTTGCCGAGTTAGGCCGTCAACTCCTCGAGTCCCTTTCCTTTACTCGTCCTTATCCACGACTCGACTCATCGAGTTTGGAAAAGACTCGATGAGTTCCCTTCTTTATGAACATCAATGAATCGTCATCTGACTCGCCGAGTCGAATGAACACTTGTCGAGTTCATCTTCAACTGATGAACAAGTCCTGACCTTGACACGTTGATTTGTATGAACAACTCGACGAGTTCATCTTCAAACATATGAAGATTGCCTTGGACTTGCCAAGTTTGTTCTAGCACTCATCGAGACCCATGAACTCCAGGTCTAAAACTAAGTCCAATGTGTTGGGTCAATCTTTCGGTCCTACTACAACCCTTCTAACCCCCAACTGAGTCCTTATGAACCTCAACAGGTATGGGACTCAAAGCCTTGGACTCGTCGAGTCCCAAGAACGGACTCGCCGAGTCGACAACATCCATGCTCTATTTCCTCGATTTCTTATGTACAACCCTTGACCAAAAGATAGATCCGAGCCCCTATGCTCGATCTAGCACGTAAAGTTCAAACTTTAGTACATGCATGGGACTAAAAGGCTCTAAAATGACTCTTGTGGTGCATGAAACCTTCCTTGGGTGCAAAAGCAACCCAAATCTTCCTTGTGACTCCTTCCAAGACTTACATCCGAAGTCTTGACTCCCAACCATCTTTGTAATCATGGTTGGCCACCTCATTTGGCTTAAAAAGACCAAAATCTTACCCAAAAAGGGATCTAACAAATGAACAAGCAAGGTACAGACTTTATACTTTTCAAGGATTGGAAATGATGCACCAAACTCGAATGCTTCAGTCTCCTCTTGATCCTTCTATGCTCTTTTTTCCACCTTGATGTCAAGACCCACAAAAATCACTCAAAAGCCTTAGATCTTGCACCAAAACGCATAGTTTTACTACGGATAGTTTCTTGGAGCATTAGGGATGAGTGGTGGCTGACAGAGATGATTAAATAGGTTGAAAACCCTCAGATTAGGGTTTTGTCCAGTCAGAGCCTACTCGTCGAGTTTGGGACCCGACTTGACAAGTCCATTACTTAAATCCCGCATCCCATCCCGCTTCTACTCAGCAAGTTGGTCCTTCAGCTCGCCGAGTCCAAGGCCAAAAATGCAAAATACTTAAATAGAAATACATACCAAGAACCAGGTACTACAAATCTCCCCCACTTATTTTTGACTTCGTCCTCGAAGTCTGCTGCTCGCTCCAGGAACAGTTCTGGGTAATGCTCCATCATCTCATCCACTGGCTCCCATGTCCATTCCGAGCCCTTTTGGTGCAGCCATTGCACCTTCACGAGCTCCACTCTCTTGTTCCTCAGATCCTTCGACTTCCGGTCGAGGATTGCCATAGGTCGCTCAATGTAATTCAGGCTGTCATCGACCTGAATATCTTTTAAGGGTACCACTGCTGAGTAGTCCACCAGGCACTTTCGCAGCTGGGAAACGTGGAAAGTGCTATGGATCTGGCTGAGTTCAGCTGGTAGATCCAACTTGTAGCCCACCTTGCCTACTCAGGCAAACACCCTGAATGGTCCAATGTACATGGGTCCCAACTTGCCCCGTTTCCTGAATTGGATGACGCCCTTCCATGGCGACACCTTCATGAGAACAATATGCCCGACCTAAAACTCCAAGTCTGATCGGCGCTTATCGGCATAACTTTTCTGCCGAGTTTGAGCAGCATGAAGGCTGCTCCGAACCTAGTGAATCCTCTCTATCATCTTGATCACTACTTCGGTGCTCCCCATTACCCTCTGGCCAATCTCGCCCCAATATATCGGGGTCCTGCACCTCCTCCCATACAACATCTCGAACGGAGGACAATCAATGCTCGCATGATAACTATTGTTACAGGAGAACTCTGCTAATGGAAGGTAGGTATCCCAAATACCTCCGAAGTCTAACAGACATGCTTACAACATATCCTCTAGAGTCTGGATCGTCCACTCACTCTGACCATCCGTCTGCGGGTGAAAGGCGGTGCTCAAATCCAGACGAGTACCCAGCTCGTCATGAAATTTCTTCCAAAATGTGGAAATGAACCGAACATCTCTGTCTGAAATCACCAAAACTGGCACCTCGTGCCGCGACACCACCTCCCTAATATAGACGTCAACCAACTTCTCAGCCGAGATACTCTCCTGAATCGGAATAAAATGGTCGTGCTCTTGGTCAATCGATCGACGATGACCCATATCGAATCCACTCCTCGCGCGGTCCTGGGAAGCTTTGTGATAAAATCCATCGTAATGTCTTCCCATTTCTACAGCGGCATATCCAACGGATGCACCTTGCCATGTGGCCTCTGGTGCTCGACCTTGACCTTCCTGTCTGTCAAGCACCGCTCCACATACTGTCACACCCCGAAAACTGAAGGCGGAAACATTTCCGGGGTTGGCTCCACGTTGAGTATCAAATCCAATGTACATAGTAAGTAAAGTAGAACAACCATTACATTACATATAGAAAAGTTTTACAATTGTTTCAAAAGTAAAATTGTACAGTTGTGATACATAGTATATATATATGAACAAAATGAAACCGGTCTTCTGAGCACTCCGACTTCGGGAAAGAGGATCTTCGGTACCTGTTCTAACGTTGACCTGAGAACACAAGCGGTTTGAAAATCAGCATAACACTGGTGAGTTGATAAGTGGTTTTTGTTTTGTGAAATGTTTCCTTTCTGTTTCTGAAAATGTTACGCACGCCAAGAAAATCCCATATTTTCTTAAAATTGTTGGTTGTTGTTACACGATATGTAAAGTAAAGTTGTACACTGAAAACATGTTTACTCTTGTGAAAGTTGTACATTTAGGTTATCTGTTTGGTTATACTATTCTGGTTATGTACCAATGGATCCCCAGGAAAGTCCCATACTTTCCTGGTTGTATATTACCAATTGTAAAAGATGTAAGGTTATCAAGTTTGTTACACTTTTCTAGTTATGCAAATGTTCCCCAGGAAAGCCCCATGGTTTCTTGAATGTTGGTTACCGTTTGTAAAAGATGTATTATGGTTAGACCTGGTTATGTACAAGGTTTCCCTGGAAAGTCCCATACTTTCCTGATTGTTGGTTATCAATGTAAAAGATGTATTCCGAAACCTGGTTATCTTGTGAAGTGTATAAAGTTGTTCATTATTACTATAAGTAAATCTCTGTTATGCTAATTGCGAGTTCCATAACCATACTATAGACTAAACCTGTGGTAATAAGTAGTCCACATCCTTATGACTTTTGTCACCCTTGAACCATTTCGTTTCGACTGTAGCTAGCAGCCAGGTGTGGGCTAGTCAGCCCCGTATAGATCTATACACTCAAGTCACGCTCTCTAAATCCCAGAGATTCTGGTTATGTGTGTAGTCCTCGACTCGCGTATCTCTGTGGAGTGTTCGCCGAGGACGTGTCTCCAATCATACAAAAATAACAAATTTACTAGTAATAATATAATAGTCCTCCACTCGCGTATCTTTGTGGAGTGTTACCAAGGACAAACAGTATACAAGTTATATTGTTCATGTGTTCTATTGTCATGCTTTTAACTGATAAAATGTAGAAATCCATTTGTGAAATATATAAAACATAACAGTTTATAAAACCCATTTCACAAACAAATGTTTACGTGATCTGCATGTTTGAATGGTTATCAGTTGTATCAATCAGTATTAAAAGCATATAAATATGAAATACACACACGAAAGCAAGTTTTTGAGTACAAGAAACCCTTGTACTTTACTTGTGTTCCCCCATAAAAACAGTTATAAACAGTGAAAAAGGGTAGGGCTATGAACTCACCAGACTCGGAAATCCGACGGTTTCGGACACTGGATGTTGGTTTGGGGCTTGATTACTCACGTTGTCCCTATGTAAAATGTAATAATGTCCATATATAACTAATTAGATTTATAATTATTAATTATATGGAACATTACACTCTAACGAGGTTAAACTCCTCAAAACGAGCGTTTGAAGTGACCCGGGTGACATCTTCGGACGTATAATGGCACTAGGGACTTAGGAATTGAGTTTACTCCCCAAGTGTAAACATATAAGGGAGTTTACGGCCATATATCACACACACACACATGAGTTCACGACCGTGAACTCATGTTTTGGTAGTTTTGGATGCTAAAATGGCTTAAATGGACAAGGGAATGTTGGAATGAACTTCTAAAATGCCTTGGATTAATTTGTTTGGATTTTTACCATTGAAAAGGGAGTTCACGGCTGTAAACTTGGAGTTTACGGCCGTAAACTCTCCTATGGTCAAGAGAAAATTGATTTGAGTCACTTAAAGCAATCACATGTGATTCTAGTTAATTTTCCAAGCTTTGGGATGTTTAAAGGCATCAAATGACACACTTTTATGAGTTTACGGCCTAAGAGTATGTGCTATGGCCGTAAACTCCTAAATGTGGTGTTTTGTTATGTTTAAGGCCTCCACACTAATTTTAGATGGTTCTATGATTTATTCCAAGGCTATTGATTAAGTTTCAAGGCATTCTAACATGTATAAGGGTGTTTACTCCCCATGATTGAGGAGTTTACGGCCCAAGAACAAGCCTTGGTCGTAAACTCTCTTTTTTCCTTCAAAATTCATGTTTTAAGTGTTTCAAGTCCCGATTTGTAAGCCTCAAAGTCATATCTAAGTCCCAACAATGATTTGGAAGGGTTAATTGGCTTAAAAACCCCATTTTTAAGTGTTTACGGCCCAAGCTTGATCTTTGGCCGTAAACACATGTTCTAGGTCCTAAAACTCAATCTAAACATCAATTTGAAGGCTAAAGAGATTAGATAACAAGTAAGGGATGTTACCTCTTTGATTTGGAGCCTTAAATCTTTGTTTTTGGACCTTTAATTATGGATGAGGAGAGAGGTTGGAGAGTGATTAAGGAAAGATGGCCAAAAGCTTCAAATTAAAGTTTTGAGTCCTTTAAATAGTGTTCGGGAATTGGACACTGCGGAATTCTACCCGATACCGGCGTTTGGCGGTGCTTTTGGTCGCACCCGACCAAGTTGCCGTAACCCGATATGGTCGATTCTAGAATTATTCCAATAACTATTATGGGGTGTTAGAATGATTTCAAATGGAATTAAGACACCCATTAAGTCATTTTAGATCAATACAAGTTAATGACTTAATTAAATGGCGAAATCGGAAACGGATTTGGAAACAACGTTTGGTTGATCGAATTGGATTACAGTTTGAGTTACAAAAAGTGATATGAAATTTTGGGTTGTTACATTATCCCCCTGTTAGAGGGAATTTTGTCACGAAATTCAAGACAACATACAAGACAAAATACAAAACGTGGATCTATTAAGAGTTGTGGATACTTCTGTCTCATCGAATCTTCCCGCTCCCAAGTGAACTCCGGTCCCCGCTTGGCATTCTAGCGAACCTTCACTAACGGGATGCGACTTTGTTTTGTACGTTTGACTTCTCGATCCATGATTTCGATCGGTTCCTCCACGAAGTTGAGGTTTTCATCGATCTCGATCTCGTTTAACGGAATCACTAGGGTTTCATCGGATAGGCACTTCTTGAGATTTGAAACATGGAAGACGGGATGGATGTTACTGAGTTCGCGAGGTAAACGAAGTTTATAGGCTACCGGACCAATCGTCGCGAGGATCTTGAAAGGTCCAATGTACCTCGGATTAAGTTTCCCACGCTTACCAAAGCGTACAATGCCTTTCCAGGGCGAGACCTTCAACAGGACATGGTCTCCAACCTGGAATTCCAGTGGTTTCCGACGGTTATCAGCGTAACTCTTGTGGCGATCACGTGAATCTTTCAATCGTTCTCGGATTTGGATGATCTTCTCGGTGGTTTCACGGATGATTTCAGGACCAGTGAGAGCATTGTCCGAGACTCGAATCTTAGCTAACTGTGTATCCCCCACCTCGGCCCAGCACAGAGGGGATCTGCACTTGCAACCGTATAGGGCTTCAAACGGGCAGCCCTAATGCTGGAGTGGTAACTGTTATTATACGAGAATTTGATCAAAGGTAGATGTGTGTCCCACGACTTTCCAAAGTCAATGACACATGCTCTAAGCATGTCCTCTAGGGTTTGGATTGTTCTCTCACTTTGTCCATCGGTTTGAGGATGATACACTGTGCTCATGTCTAGCTTGGTTCTAAGAGCTTTCTTAAGAGATTGCCAAAATCGGGAGGTAAACCTGCTATCTCGATCAGAGATAATGGATGCAGCTACACCTTGCAGTCGGACTACCTCTTGGATGTAAATCCGCGCGAGTCTTTCCATCTTGTACGATTATTTGATCGGAATGAAGTGAGCGGACTTGATAAACGATCGACAATTACCCAAATGGTATCATACCCACTCGGACACCTGCGTAGTTTGGTGATGAAATCCATGGTAATCATCTCCCATTTCCATTCGGGTATCTCGGGTTGCTGGAGCAGACCCGAGGGTTTCTGGTGCTCAACTTTTACTTTGGCGCAAGTCAGACACTTGCCCACGAACGTAGCTATCTCAGCCTTCATGTTTGGCCACCAGTATTGTTTCTTGAGATCTAAGTACATCTTGTCAGAGCCCGGGTGAACAGAGTATCTGGTTCTGTGCGCTTCCTCCATAACTATCTCTCTGAATCCTCCGAACTTGTAAATCTAGAGCCGATCCATGAAACAATGGACTCCGTCACCTCTGATCTCAAGTTTCTTTTCCATTCCTCTTAAGGCTTCGGTCGACACATTCTCGGGTTTGAGGGCTTCTAACTGGGCTTCTCGGATTTGCATGGGTAGGTTGGAATGGATGGTCATCGTCTGGTTCTTCACTTTACGGCTTGCACTCTCCTTTCGGCTAAGGGCATCTGCTACCACCTTGGCCTTGTCGGGATGGTAACAGATTTCACACTCACAATCACTGAGTAGTTCTACCCATCGCCTTTGTCTCATGTTTAAGTCTTTCTGGTCAAAGATGTGTTGCAGACTCTTGTGATCGGTGAAGAACATGCACTTGGTTCCGTAGAGGTAGTGTCTCCAAATCTTCAATGCGAAGACTACGGCTCCTAACTCCAAGTCGTGTGTGGTATAGTTGACCTCGTGTGCTTTCAGCTGTCTAGAAGCATAGGCAATTACTTTTTCCCTTTGCATAAGCACACAGCCTAAGCCTTGATTAGACGCATCGCAGTAGACAACGAAGTCCTCTGTCCCTTCAGGTAGGGACAGAACAGGCGCGCTGCACAAGGCTTTCTTCAGCGTCTGGAATGCAGTTTCTTGCTTATCACTCCAACAAAAGGGTACACCTTTCTGTGTTAGAGTGGTTAAGGGTTTGGCGATTCTAGAAAAGTTCTGGATGAATCTTCGATAATAGCCAGCGAGACCCAAAAATTGCCGAATTTTTGTGGGTGTCTTCGGTGCTGACCAATTCTCTATCGCTTTTATCTTGGAAGGATCTACATGAATACCCTCCTCGCTTACTACATGACCTAGGAAAGTTACCTTCAGAATCCAGAACTCGCATTTGGAAAATTTCGCGTACAACTTTTCGGATCGCAGGGTTTCCAACACTAGCCTCAAGTGCTGTTTGTGGTCTTCTTCGCTTCGGGAATAGACGATTATGTCATCAATGAACACAATGCCAAACTTGTCTAGATAAGGACGACACACCCGGTTCATCAGGTCCATGAACACCGCCGGTGCGTTGGTTAGACCAAAGGGCATCACTACGAACTCGTAGTGTCCATATCGAGTCCTGAAAGCTGTTTTGGATACATCACTTTCATGAACTCGTAACTGATGGTACCCTGATTGAAGGTCTATCTTGGAAAAGTAACTGGCGCCCTGGAGTTCATCGAAGAGGTCATCTATTCGCGGAAGAGGATATCGTTTTTTGACAGTCAACTTGTTCAACTCGCAATAATCGATACACATATGAAAGGATCCATCTTTCTTCTTGACAAACAAAACCGGAGCTCCCCAGGGTGAGGAACTCGGTCTAATGAATCCTTTACTGAGCAACTCATTGAGTTGACTGGATAACTCCTGCATCTCTGCTGGAGCTAAGCGATACGGAGACTTCGCTACAGGAGTAGCTCCAGGAATTAGGTCAATACGGAACTCAACTTGACGCTCGGGAGGGATTCTTGGAAGCTCTTCGGGAAACACATCAGGAAAGTTATAGACTTCGGGGATGCTCGTGAGGCCTTTAACTTCCTGTTTCTCGTTGATTACATGGGCCAAGAATGCAATACACTCCTTTCGCAGGAGTTTCTGAGCTTTGATGCAGGAAATGATACGAAGGTTGGAACCGAGTTTATCGCCATAGATTACGAGAGTTTGACTCAAAGGAAGGTTGAGACGAATGAATTTTTTGTAACAAAGGATATCTGCATGATTAGGACTCAACCAATCCATGCCAATGATGACATCAAAGCTCTTTATGGATACCGGCATAAGATCGATTGGAAACGAATGGTCGTTCAGGGTAAGGGTACAACCTACGAATACCTTGCTAGCGCTTTCCTTCTCTCCATTGGCCATCTCGACGGTAAAAATTTTGGTTAAAGGTTGGGAATTATGTTTTAGGTTATGTTTGAATGCATGACTAATAAAGCTCCTCTCAACACCCGAATCGAAAAGAGTATTAGCATATGAGTCGTCGAGAAGGAACGTACCCGAGACAACGGTGGGATCGGCGACCGCTTCCTCCCGTCCCATGGCAAGGACCCTTCCGGTGTTATCAGCAGTAGACTTTTTGGGGAAGTTTCTTTTAAAGTGCCCAGCCTCACCACAGTTGTAGCAGGCTTGACCAACGCCTGCTCTTGAAGATTGATTGGCCGATTGGGCTGGAATCGGACTGAGTGCCCTTTCTTTCCACAATTTATACAAGAAAGTTCTCGATAGGGGCCAAGATTGTGGTGATACTTGCACTTGTCACAGAGAGGGAGATTACCAGCATACCGGCTGGTAGGAGTTGGAGCTGTGGTTCCCACAACAGAAGCATCAGCAACAGGGGTAGTAGCAGCATGGACTGCTACTGTTTGCTGTCTTTTGGAGGATCCTTGGGAAGATTGACCCTTCTTCTTCTTCCAGAACTTTCTCTTCTCACCACTGCTTTTAGTCGACTCAGGAGCGGTAGTGGTTTCCTCGACATCATCACTGTGGTCGATTATGGCTTGGGCTAAAGTCTTAGCACTATCATATGTGTCCGGGCGAGCAGCTAAGACATGACCTTTTGTTGGATTGGTTAGCCCCCAAATAAACCTCTCGATCTTTTTGCTTTCAAGAGTGACCAAACCAGGGTAGAGAAGGGCAAGATCATCGAATCGAGAAGTGTATGCAGCAATGTTGGAACCTTTCATCTTCAGGTTCCAGAGCTCAAGCTCTGGCTTCTTCATTTCACCACGGGGACAGTATTCGGCAATGAGGAGTTCTTTCATGGCGTTCCAGCCCATGGCATTGGCTACGGGTAGCGTCAAGGATTTGACTCGGCCATTCCTCCAAGTCAAGGCTTTATTACTGAAGGTACAGGCTGCAAATTTGACCTTATCGGACTCAGCACAGGCACAGATTTCGAAGATGGAGTCGATTTTCTCGAACCATCGGGATAGGGAAATGACACCTCCAGTGTCATCAAAGGATGTTGGTTTTGCATTCATGAAATCCTTATAGGAACCCTCCTTTCGGTGTCCCTGATTGCTTTCTTGATCTTGAGTACCACCTCCCGAACCACCGGAACCACCGGTGTTCATTTGGGACATGGCAGTTGCCACCGCGACGGTAACAACTGTTTGGAATAACACGGGATCAATTTCAGGAGGAGGTGGTGGCGGAGGGTTGTTGGTCTTTGAGCTTAGTCTCTTTCTGGGAGGCATCTTGATCTAATAAGATCAAGAAAGAGAGGATGATAAGTCCTCTGAATTGAATCGAGAGATATGACAGATATTTATTCCAAATAAGCGATAAAGCAGAAAAGAGTTATCGAAGCAGGTAAACTATCGCTAATGGAATGATCGAGGATCTATACGTGAACGAGAATTCTTACAAGGAATTGGCTCGAGAAATACTCCCATAGTATTTCATGATTCGCTACTACACTGGCGCGTTGGTTCTAGTATTAGGGTAAGTTTTAGGCATGCCGCATACCAAAGTCACTCCCAAGCAAATGTTGGTCGTGTATCGAATGAATATAGTTGGCCAGGCTATATTGATCCTAGACACGACTACATAACTGCCCAGGTTTAACCGCAGTACACAACACCCGTTTACTTATGTGTTGTTCTACTTGTAGTTACGGATCTCGACGATTCGGTATACTTATATACTTTTGAAAATACTTATAGTTTGAAGATACTTTTATTTCAGAGCACTTAGTCCCTTTAATTTTTATAGTTTTATACCATGTAAGGTTTGGTATACTTTATTCACTATAAACAAGGGCTCTGATACCAATCTGTCACACCCCGAAAACCGAAGGCGGAAACATTTTCGGGGTTGTCTCCACGTTGAGTATCAAATCCAATGTACATAGTAAGTAAAGTAGAACAACCATTACATTACATATAGAAAAGTTTTACAATTGTTTCAAAAGTAAAATTGTACAGTTGTGATACATAGTATATATATATATATATATATATATATATATATATATATATATATATATATATATATATATATATATATGGACAAAATGAAACAGGTCTTCTGAGCACTCCGACTTCGGGCAAAAGGATCTTCGGTACCTGTTCTAACGTTGACCTGAGAACACAAGCGGTTTGAAAATCAGCATAACGCTGGTGAGTTCATAAGTGGTTTTCGTTTTGTGAAAATGTCCATGTTTTCTTTCTGTTTTCGAAAATGTTACGCACGCCAAGAAAATCCCATATTTTCTTAAAATTGTTGGTTGTTGTTACACGATATGTAATGTAAAGTTGTACACTGAAAACATGTTTACTCTTGTGAAAGTTGTACATTTAGGTTATCTGTTTGGTTATACTATTCTGGTTATGTACCAATGGATCCCCAGGAAAGTCCCATACTTTCCTGATTGTATATTACCAATTGTAAAAGATGTAAGGTTATCCAGTTTGTTACACTTTTCTAGTTATGTAAATGTTCCCCTGGAAAGCCCCATGCTTTCCTGAATGTTGGTTACCGTTTGTAAAAGATGTATTATGGTTAGACCTGGTTATGTACAAGGTTTCCCAGGAAAGTCTCATACTTTCCTGATTGTTGGTTATCAATGTAAAAGATGTATTCCGAAACCTGGTTATCTTGTGAAGTGTATAAAGTTGTTCATTATTACTATAAGTAAATCTCTGTTATCCTAATTACGAGTTCCATAACCATACTATAGACTGAACCTGTGGCAATAAGTAGTCCACATCCTTATGACTTTCGTCACCCTTGAACCATTTCGGTTCGACTATAGCTAGCAGCCATGTATGGGGTAGTCAGCCCCGTATAGATCTATACACTCAAGTCACGCTCTATAAATCCCAGAGATTCTGGTTACGGGTGTAGTCCTCCACTCGCGTATCTCTGTGGAGTGTTCGCCGAGGACGTGTCTCCAATCATACAGGAATAACAAATTTACTAGTAATAATATAATAGTCCTCCACTCACGTATCTCTGTGGAGTGTTACCGAGGACAAACAATGTACAAGTTATATTGTTCATGTGTTCTATTGTCATGCTTTTAATTGATAAAATGTAGAAAACCATTTGTGAAATATATAAAACATAACAGTTTATAAAACCCATTTCACAAACAAATGTTTACGTGATCTGCATGTTTGAATGGTTATCAGTTGTATCAATCAGTATTAAAAGCATATAAATATGAAATACACACACGGAAACAAGTTTTTGAGTACAAGAAACCCTTGTACATCGCTTGTGTTCCCCCCTGAAAACAGTTAAAAATAGTGAAAAAGGGTAGGGGTATGAACTCACCAGACTCGGAAATGCGACGGTTTCGATCACTAGACGTTGGTTCGGGGCTTGATTACTCGCGATGTCCCTATGTAAAATGTAATAATGTCCATATATAACTAATTAGATTTACAATTATTAATTATATGGAACATTACACTCCAACGAGGTTAAACTCCTCAAAACGAGCGTTTGGAGTGACCCGGGTGACATCTTCGGACGTATAATGGCACTAGGGACTTAGGAATTGAGTTTACTCCCCAAGAGTAAACATATTAAGGAGTTTGTGGCCATATATCACACACACATGATTTCACGGCCGTGAACTCATGTTTGGGTAGTTTTGGATGCTAAAATGGCTTAAATGGACAAGGGAATGTTGGAATGAACTTCTAAAATGCCTTGGATTAATTTGTTTGGATTTATACCATTTAAAAGGGAGTTCACAGCTATAAACTTGGAGTTTATGGCTGTAAACTCTCCTATGGTCAAGAGAAAATTGATTTGAGGCACTTAAAGCAATCACATGTGATTCTAGTTAATTTCCCAAGCTTTGGGATGGTTTAAAGGCATCAAATGACACACTTTTATGAGTTTACGGCCTAAGAGTATGTGCTATGGCTGTAAACTCCTAAATGTGGTGTTTTGTTATGTTTAAGGTCTCCACACTAATTTTAGATGTTTCTATGATTTATTCCAAGGCTATTGATTAAGTTTCAAGGCATTCTAACATGTATAAGGGTGTTTACTCCCCATGTTTGAGGAGTTTACGGCCCAAGAACAAGTCTTGGCCGTAAACTCTCTTTTTTCCTTCAAAATTCATGTTTTAAGTGTTTCAAGTCCTGATTTGTAAGCCTCAAAGTCATATCTAGGTCCCAACAATGATTTGGAAGGGTTAATTGGCTTAAAAACCCCATTTTTAAGTGTTTACGGCCCAAGCTTGATCCTTGGCCATAAACACATGTTCTAGGTCCTAAAACTCAATTTAAACATCAATTTGAAGGCTAAAGAGGTTAGATAACAAGTTAGGGATGTTACCTCTTTGATTTGGAGCCTTAAATCTTTGTTTTTGGACCTTTAATTATGGATGAGGAGAGAGGTTGGAGAGTGATTAAGGAAAGATGGCTAAAAGCTTCAAATGAAAGCTTTGAGTCCTTTAAATAGTGTTCGGGAATTGGACACGGCGGAATTCTACCCGATACCGGCGTTAGGCGGGGCTTTTGGTCGCACCCGACCAAGTTGCCGTAACCCGATATGGTCGATTGTAGAATTATTCCGATAACTATTATGGGGTGTTAGAATGATTTCAAATGGCATTAAGACTCCCATTAAGTCATTTTAGATCAATACAAGTTAATGACTTAATTAAATGGCGAAATCGGAAACGGATTTGGAAACGGCGTTTGGTTGATCGAATTGGATTACAATTTGAGTTACAAGAAGTGATATGAAATTTCGGGTTGTTACAAATACCATGCTACATCCCACTTCATGCAAGGCCACTAATAATCCTAATGAAGATCCCTATACATCTTTGTCGTCCAGGATGAATGGAGAAACGAGATTTGTGCGCCTCCTTCATCATAACCTGGCGCACACCTCCATGGTACGGCACCCACACCCTACGGTGTAGTGTCCGTAATCCTTTGATGTCATAATCGATGGAGGAAACCTGCCCCACGATCCGCTCACTCTTCCGATGTTCCTCCTTCATGGCCTCCTGATGGGCCTCCCAAATCCGCTCCAATAGTGGAGTCACCACTGTCATCCTCAGACAAATATCCCTTATCGGCGCTGCCTTGCGGCTAAGCGCGTCGGCCACCACATTGGCCTTCCCCGGGTGGTAAAGGATCTCGCAATCGTAATCCTTCATCACATCCAACCACCGACGCTGCCTCATGTTTAGATTCAGATGATCCATGAGGTACCTCAAACTCTTATGGTCCGTGTAGATGGTACAACAGACCCCATAGAGATAATGAAGCCAAATCTTTAAGGAGAACACAACAGCCCCCAGCTCCAAATCATGTGTCGGGTAGTTCGCCTCGTGAGGCTTTAGCTGCCTCGAAGCGTAAGCAATAACATGTCCCCTATGCATCAATACTGTGCCCAAACCCAAGATGGACGCATCGTAGTATACAACAAAATTGTCCGTGCCCTCCGGCAAGGATAAGATCGGTGCCTCGCACAATGTTTGTCTCAATCTCTCGAATGCGGCCTGCTGCTCAGGCCCCCAATGAAAGACCACGACTTTCCTCATTAGCATGGTCAGGGGTATGGCTATCTTGGAGAAATCCTGGATGAATCTCCGATAGTAGCCGACTAATCCTAGGAAACTTCGAATCTCGGATGGATACCTCGGAACCTCCCATCTCATCACGGCCTCCACTTTGGCCAGGTCCAGTGATATCTCGTTCTAGTTGACAAGGTGCCTGAGAAACTGCACCTCGCGCAACCAGAACTCACACTTGAAGAAGTTAGCATACAAGTTCTCCCTTCTCAAAGTCTCCAGAACCTCTCGCAGATGCTCCTCGTGCTCCTTCTGCATCTTGGAGTAAACCAAGATATCATCAATAAACTCTCTCACAGACCGGTCCAGCATCGATCTACACACGCGGTTCATGAGGTCCATGAATGCAGTAGGAGCATTGGTTAGCCTGAAGGGCATCTCCACGAACTCGTAGTGGCCATAGTGCGTCCAAAACGCAGTCTTCTATACATCCTCCTCTTTGAACCTCATCTGATGATATCCTGAACGCATATCAATCTTGGAGAACAAAGATTATCCCTGTAGCTGGTCAAAGAGGTTATCAATCCTCAGGAGTGGGTAACGGTTCTTCACCGTTACCTTGTTCAGCTCCCAATAATCTATACGCATCCGATGCGACCCGTCCTTCTTCTTAACAAACAGGATCGGGGCTCCCTGAGGTGAGCTACTCGGCCTGATAAATCCTTTGTCTACTAGCTCCTGTAACTGCGTAGACAACTATTGCATCTCGGGAGGAGCCAACCGATACAGTGCCTTGGCTATCGGAGCCGCACCAAGGACTAAGTCGATCCTAAACTCCACCTGTCGCTCCGGAGGTATCCTAGGAAACTCCTCGGGGAATACGTCACAAACTCTCGTACCACAGGCACCTCGCCCACTGTCGCCTTTCCCGCCTCCCAGGTGTCTATAACATAAGCGACATATCCGACGCAACCCTGCTGAAGGTAACGCCTTGCCCTCGCTGCCGAACATAAGGCTAGCCCTCGGTGTGGCCTCTCGCCTTGAATCACTAACTCTCCCTCTCCTGAGTTCCTGACTCGCACCAACTGTTGTGCGCAATCTATCACCACCCCATTGGGTCTCAGCTAATCCATGCTGATAGTCACCTTGTTCACTCACAACGGAATAGGAACCAGGTCTACCAGGTAACGCTCCTTGAACAATCTCAAAACACAATCTCGAAAGACCTCTGATGCTTGCACTGATCATTCATCCACAGTCTCGACCTCTAGAGGGTAATCCAACAAGCCCGAAGACTCAAGGAACTTCTTGCTAAGCGCAAGAGAGACAAATGATCGGGAAGCACCCGAATCAAACAATACCTGAACTGGAATACCATACACATGGAACGATCCTAAACAGAGCACATACATAACGTATCAAAATCACAACAGCATATCATAATAGCATAAATAAGAAGTCATAGCCGTCACTACATCGGGTGCAGCGCGTGCCTCCTCGGTAGTCAACTAGAAGGCCCAGCTCGTCACCATTGGAGCCTTAGTCTTGGCCTGCCGGCCATCAGTAATCCGCAGGGTCGCTGGGGCAGGCACCTTCACCGACGCTGCTGCTGGCCCCTATGGTTGTAGTGAAAACACAACAACTCAGACGTCTGAATAATCAGTGCAGGGTCGGTACAATCCCTGCTGAAGTGCCCTGTCCTGCAGCACTTGTAGCAGCCTGATGATCCCAATCTACGCGCCCCCTCATGAGGCATGCCACATTTCTTGCATCGTCCTGTTCCTGACTGGACTTTCGGCCTACCATCAGATCCCTTGGGCTTCTTCCCCGAAGCCCCAGTCGTCTGCCCCTCCTCTACCTTCCTCTTCCAGATATGCTCTAGATCGATCTCTCTCTCCCTTGCCCTGGAAATCATGGAATCCAGGGTAGGGCAAGCTGAAAAACTAACATGCTCCTGAATGTCAGCTCGCAGCATGTCATGATAGTGGTTCCTCCTCATATCCTCATCTCCCGCATATTGGGGCACCAGCAACGCCCTCTCTGGGAAGTTGGCGGTGATCTCCACCACAGTCTCTGTAGTCTGTCTCGTGTCTAAAAACTCCTTAGCCAGCTGTTGAAGCTCTACAGCTGGTGCAAACTCCTCCCAGAATATGGTCACAAAGTCTGACCAGGTCATATCCTCAACAACCGAGGCTCCCAATTAGTCACCAACAGACTCTCACCAGTCTCTAGCACTGTCTCTGAAACACCCTGCTGCATATCTCACCTTCGACCCCTCTGGGAAGAAGCTAGCCAACTATGTAGACTCAATGTCTGCAATCCATCGTCTGGCAGCAATGGGGTCCTTCGCCCCATGGAAATCCGGCGCACCACTGCCCTTGAAGTCCTTAAAGGACAGTGTGCGGGATCCTGACTGGCTGGTCGCCATGTCACTCCTGAACGCCCTAAGGCGATCCTCCATCAGCTCAACAATCCCTTCCTTGATCAACCCAAAGATGACCGGGGTCGCATCAAGGATGCCTCTAGTGATCCCAGACGCGATGAACTCGCGTAGCCTCTCATCCACTGGTTTGGAGCCTGAACCCGAACCCGATCCCTCCCTAGAACTGCCAACTGCAGGCCTGGAACGTAGTACCACCATTCTGCAATACATCATGACAACCGTTAGTGATACTAGTACATCTATAGGGATCACACACGTCACAAGTTCCTTGGTCTTGCCTCAGCCTTCCTTAATTCGAGTACGGATCCTCTATTTTCAGTAGTACAGGCCCATACTACCCTCCACATCTATCCATACTTTCCTCAAGGACTGCCTTGACTCCACCAAGTCCCTTTTACCCCTGCTGTTCTCTGCTACTCTCGTCCTAGGATTACCCTAGGGAACCTCCGAATCCACCCAACCCGGTCCTCAGGTGCTAAAGACTTCCTTGTGATGCCAATTAGTAATCACCTGAATACCATCACATGTAATGAGGCTCAGATAATCCTTCGAGTAAAAGACTCGTCCCTACAACAGTTAGACTCAAATGAGAGCTGCGCAATAAGGCCAAATCCAACACTCTAAGATTATTCAATGCTAATCACCCTTGACGCGACGTACTCACCTAATGGCTAACTCTCATCATTAAGAGCCCAACAAGCACGAAGCAAGCAGCATTCAATGCTAATCACCCTTGACGCGACGTACTCACCTAATGGCTACTCAAGCACCTCTATTCTTCTAACGAGAAACTGTACCAGCATATAATGTTGTGCTCGTAAGCTGAAGCACAAAAAGCAGGCACATAAGGTGTGTCCGAATCCCTCAAACCAGGGCTCTGATACCAACTTGTAACGACCCAATTTTCAAGTCCAATAGGTCTGAAAACCATTCACAAAATTAAGAATAATTTCAGAGTACAATCCCAAGAAACTCTAATGCGGAAAGCCAACATGTGTGTATGTGTGATGTGCCGCTACCGCGCCAGCTCGTTCCCATTTGCTGAAGAGGCACCTGAAACCAAAACTGTAAACTGTAAGCACGAAGTTTAGTGAGTTCCCCCCATCTTACCATATACCATACAATCACATAGAATACATACTGCCAGGAAATTCTTAGGTGCCCGACCTACCCGGTACGGCAATTCTAGGGCGCCGACCTACCCATACGACCATTCTGGGGCGCCGACCTACCCATGCGGCCATTTTGGGGTGCCGTCCTACCCGTTTCAAGCCATTCTGGGGTGCTAACCTACCCACGTCAAGCCATTCTGGGGTGCTGACCTACCCGTCAGTCTTAACAACCGACCCTCAAGGACTATTCCACCCCTACTGCTACTAACACATATATCATAACATAATCATACTATCAGACATATATGGGGTGTCCGAACTGCCCTTCGGTCCTAACAACCTAACTTGGGGACTATTCCCCTCATACTACCTCTATCACATATAACATATCATGCCAGCATATAAACATATCATCACATACTGTCAGTCATATCTGGGGTGTTTGACCTACCCGTCGGTCCTAACAACCGAACTCTACTACTATCACATATAACATATCATGCTAGCATATAACACATCTGGTAGTAGCAAACCTAGATGATACCACAAAGACAATCAGCTAATCATACAACTCCTACTGGTGGGCCAACATTGTGGCCGTAGACCCACCGCTACTGGAAGGTAACTCACCTCGTACGAGTAGCTACTGATAATCTGTGCAGGAAACCTCTGTCTGTTGCTGCTCCGGGAATCCTCCGGCTATAATCCCCACAAAACACTCAGTCAGAAACTGATATCTACTCTTGGGGTAAAATGACTATTTTACCCCCAACCATGTCCCAGTCAAATTCAACTGCCAGATGACACGACTCGCCGAGTTAGGCCGTCAACTCGTCGAGTCCCTTTCCTTTACTCGTCCTTATCCATGACTCGACTTGTCGAGTTTGGCAGCGACTCGACGAGTTCCCTTCTTTATGAACATCAATGAACCTTCATCCGACTCGCCGAGTTTATCTTCAAACATAAGAATATTTCCTCGGACTCGCCGAGTCTGTTCTAGCACTCATCGAGTCCCTTAAACTCCAGGTCTAAAACTAAGTCCAATGTGTTAGGTCACATTTTCGGTCCTGCTACAACCCTTCTAACCCCCAATTGAGTCCTTCTGGCCCTCAACAGGGATGTGACTCAAAGCCTTGGACTCGTCGAGTTCCAAGAACAGAATCGTCGAGTCGATAACGTCCATGCTCTATTTCCTCGATTTCTGATGTACAACCCTTGACCAAAAGATAGATCCAAGCCCCTAAGCTCGATCTAGCACATAAAGTTTTGAACTTTACGTGCATGCATGGTACTTTAGAACCAAAAAGGCTCTAAAATGACTCTTGTAGTGCATGGGACCTTCCTTGGGTGGAAAAGCAACACAAGTCTGCCTTGTGACTCCTTCCAAGACTTAGATCTGAAGTCTTGACCCCCAACCATGTTTGCAATCATGGTTGGCTACCTCATTTGGCCTAAAAAGCCCTAAATCTTCCCCAAAAAGGGATCTAACAAATGAACAAGCAAGGTACAGACATTCTACCTTTCAACGACTGCAAATGATGCACCAAACTCGAATCCTTAAGTCTCCTCTTGATCCTTCTATGCTCTTCCTTCTTCCTTGATGTCAAAACCCACAAAAATCACTCAAAAGCCTTAGATCTTGCACCAAAGCACTTAGGGTTTACTAGGGAGAGTTTCTTGGAGCATTAGGGACGAGTGGTGGCTGATAGAGATGATTAAATAGGGTGCAAACCCTCAGATTAGGGTTTTGTCTAGTCAGAGCCTACTCGTCGAGTCCGGGACCCAACTCGACGAGTCCATCACTTAAATCTTGCGTTCCATCCTGCTTCTACTCGGCGAGTTGGTTCTTCAATTCGTCGAGTCCAAGGCCAAAAATGCAAAATACTTAAATAGAAATACATACCATGAACCAGGTGCTACAAGTCTGTAGCTATGAGGCGTTTGATGAGAGTTAGGAATGCACCTAAGTATTATTATGGTTTCCATATTACTGCGGAAGGTGATACACTTATCGGTGATAGAACACTATGAGTCTAGCTAGATGAACCTAACAGCTGCCCGAAAGCCATGGCAGACCTTGAGGCTGCTAAATGGAAAGAGGCTATGGACAACGAGATACAATCCATGTATGACAATCATGTTTGGAACTTGGTTGACAATGTACGAGGTCGCAAGACAGTTGGGTGCAAATGGATCTTCAAGAAGAAGATCAACATGGATGGTAATGTACACACTTATTAGGCGCAACTAGTTGCAAAGGGCTTTTCTCAAACTCCGAGAGTTGATTATAATGAGACCTTTTCACCAGTAGCGAAGATTAAGTATATTAGGGTTATGTTTGCCATTGTTGCATTTCATGATTATGAAATACGGAAAATGGATGTCAAACCTGGTTTTCTTAATGGAAACTTGGCTGACGATGTTTACATGAGTCAGCAAGAGGGTTTTGTCAGTACAGAGTACCCTAATAGAGTGTGTAAGCTTGAGAAATCCATTTATGGATTAAAGCAAGCACCTCGCAGATGGAATATTTTCTTCGTTGAGAAAGTCAAAGAGTTTGGGTTTTCTAGGAGTGAAGATGAATCTTGTGTATATGTCAAGGCTAGTTGGAGTATAGTCAGCTTTTTGGTATTGTATGTGGATGACATGCTACTCATAGGTAATGACATCCCAACTCTACAGGAAGTGAAGTCCTGTCTTGGGAAGTGTTTCGCTATGAAGGACCTTGGAGAAGCTGCCTATATTCTAGGGATAAGGATTTTGAGAGACAGGAGTAAAAGACCAATAGGACTTAGTTAGTGCACCTATGTCGATAAAGTGTTGAAAAGATTCAACATGCAGAAATCCAAGAAAGGTGAGTTACTAATCCAGAGTAACGCCAACCTGAGTAAGACTCAGAGCCCGACTACAGAGGCTGAGATAGCAGAGATGAGTCGAGTTATGTATGCTTCCGTTGTAGGCTCGATCATGTATGCTATGACTTGTACTCGTCCTGATGTGGCCTTTGCATTGAGCATGGTTAGCAGATATCAGGGGATCCTAGCAAGGATCACTGGACTGCGGTACAGAACATTCTCAAGTACCTACTGAGGACTAAGGACTGGGTCCTTACCCTCGGTGGGAGTGATGACTTGAGAGTAGTAGGGTATAATGTTGCTAGCTTCTAGACTGATAGGGATAATCTTTGCTCTCAGTCAGGCTTGGTCTTTACCTTTAGCGAAGGAGCAATAACTTGGAAAAGTTCCAAGCACGAGACAGTGGTTGATTCAAATTGTGAATCAGAGTATATAGCGGCAAGCGAGGCAGCAAAGGAGGCTATATGGCTAAATAACTTCATCGGAGACCTTGGAGTTGTACCAACTATAAAAGAGCCTATGGAGATTTTCTATGATAGCAATAGTGCGGTTGCCTTAGCCAAGGAACCAAGAGATCATGGCAGATCCATGCACATTGACAGAAAATATCATTTCATCAGACATCGAATAAAAGAAGGACTCCTTGTGGCAAAGAGGGTATCATCGGAGGAGAACCCGACAGATCCCCTCATGAAGGAAATGGGCAGGGTTAAGCATCTCCAACATGTGAGTAAAGTGTTTCTATCTTTGTACAATCATTCACTATCATTTCATTTTGCATGTTTTGACTTCCAGAATAATTATGTCATGGTATGTCGTAGTATTCAAATTCTCCACAGTCGGTCATATGTTGGAAGTAGATATGAATCATGACTGTTATGTAGTTGGTTGTAGATGTTTAAGATGTTGGACATTGCAAAGTGTTTCTACAACACTCATGAGTGCACATAAGTTCTGAGTATTGGATTCAACCCACGCTCACTGGTATCAATGCATGGAATTTATATCGAGTGATCGTGAGATGGTAATATCATATAAGTCTTCAAAACTAGAGATATGACTTGTTTTCTATAAGTTGGTTATAGATTGATTGTACGAAAACGCATTAGTAACTCAACGTTATAAAACGTGCCTTTGTGTATAATTCAACAAGTAGTAGAACAAGCATATGAGTCGAAGTTTATCTGTTCCTTCTTGGATTAGAAGCGATATCTGGGCCCCTCGATGATTTTGTGTTGAACTATGTACCGGGCCCGGTCAGAACTAAGTTCATGTGTTCAATTATGTTCTATGTCAAACAAATCGGAAATCGAGAAACAAACTGCTTTACAATAATTAAAACATTGTTCCACGTATTTGTCCGGCTGATATCTAGAATAGAGGATTATATGATCCCTTATCTAAAACGACGCTTCATAGTTCAATAGAGTTTTAAAAGCTACAATTGTTAGTCAATTCTTGAAGTTATAATTGCAACTATAGTTATTAGACTTATAGAAGTAGGAGACTGTTGGATAAGGTGTCTAATCCATAACTATATTTGAGATATGTTTTACCCGACCCGGCATGGTCCATTTGGGTTGCACTTCACCCGAACAATTTATATGGATAATCTTTTGAGAATAGTGTAAGTTACGATTTATTAATATATTATAAGTTCTAATATATTAATAAGAAATGATATTACTTAATTAGTATAGATCTAGAATTAATTTAGAATTAATTTAGCGATCAAAACTATTATTAATTAAGTATGGCCTCTTGTATTTATATTGTAACATCCCGAAATATCAAGAGTAGAGTTGAAGGGCTAAAAGAGTAAATTGGGAGAGAGTGACTCGGCGGGTCCATGGATGGACTCGGTGAGTAGAGTCGCGTGTTAAGTAGCCGACTCGGCGAGTCAATGAGATGGACTCGGCGACTAGGCGCTGAGTGGAGAAAACCCTAATTCTCGGTGTTGAGCCCTATATAAAGAACATTATGTTTCCTTCCCAGCCTCTTTATCACCCCTTGAGTCCCAGAAACCCTAATTTCGTGGAGGAACCCCATTGTTGAGCATATTGGAGCTTGGAGAGGTGGTTGTTGAAGAGATCTTAGCGAAGAAGAGGCTTGGAGCAAGGGGCTTTGCTTGGAATTGAGTTTCATTGCAGTTGGGGCGTTCTTCTGAGGTAATATCTTGTTTTTGAGCTGTTATTTCCTAGATGCATCATTTTGGGGGTATTAGAGATCATATATTTGGATGTATTGGAGTTTAGAGGTTAGATCTGAGGTTGCTACCTCAGATCTGGAATGGAGAAGGGTTAGAATGCATGAAAGTCCCTGTTTGTGAGTGGTTGATGGAGCTATTTTTTCCCAAACCTTAGCCCTAATGTAAAATTGCATAGGTCTCTTTGGATTCACGTAAAGTTTGCCACTTTACGTGATGGATGAGTTGTAGGAGGCTAGATCTATGTTTTGGATCAATTACATGGCCTGGAATGCTTCGCTATGGATTCAGACCGGTGGTACTCGGCGAGTCACATGGGTGGACTCGACGAGTTGCTTGAAGATAAGCTGGAACTCGACCAGTTGGAAGAACAACTCGACGAGTTGGATGAAGATGGCCTGGAACTCGGTGAGTTGTATGAACAACTTGGCGAGTAAGTTGAAGATAGCCTTAGACTTGGCGAGTCTGTTGTTGGACTCGGCGAGTCTTGTCGAAGAGTCCCAATATTTTTTGGTTGAGTCGAGAATCGGCGAGTCAAGGGATGACTCGCTGAGTTGTGTGCGAGTGGACTCAGAGTTGTGGGACTCGGCGAGTCTTGGGGTGACTCGGCGAGTAGGGTCAACCAGGAGGGTTGACTTTGACTGAGGACTTTGACTTTGACCATGAGTTGACCGTTGACTTTTAGCGCTTGGTCAACGATGTGGCCTTTGGGCCAAGAGAGGGGTAAAATAGTCTTTTACCCTTAAGAGGGTGCCATGAGAGGGTTGATTCTAGTCTCGAGAGTTATATTCATGAGAGTATATGCCTTACGTGTTAGGCGGTGGTGAGTTCGAGATTCAAGTGTGGGGATATCTGCTTTCTGCTTGCCAGGTGGGTCTTTTCATTATACTTTACCTTGAGTAGGTAACCAGAGTTATGTGATAGAGTATTTGTATGCTATGTATGTTATGTGTTGTACTGCATTATTTCTATGTGATTTATGTTGTGCATGTTTTCAAAGTTGGAACTGGAGGCTTCCTAGAGTTAGAACCGGAAGGTTCACAGAGTTAGAACCAGAGGGTTCACCGAGCAGGGTCCACGGACCCACAGAGTTATAGCCTCGAGTGGCTAATATGTGTTATGTGTGGTATTTTGGGGAACTCACTAAGATTCGTGCTTACAGTGTTTTGTTTTATGTATGTGTTGCAGGTTTCTTTCAGGATCACGGGACGGCACCGGCTTGATTGTACACACCAGAGAAAGTGTCATGTTTTGAGGGTCCTGGTTTTCTATACAAGTGAAAATGGAGTCATGTTTTGTAATTCGATTATGAATGAGATTTTAAACAAGTATTTCTAAGAATTAAACGACTATTTTTAAATGAAAAATTGATTGAAATTTTCGGTGTTACATATATAGTGTGAGCTAATGCTTATTAAGAATGGTCCAGGCTTGCATGGTAAGGCCATGGATAGTCCATGGAGCTTTAACCTGTGGATCTCATGGACATGAAAAATCATAGGTATTAGGGTTTACATGGATGTAACCCTAATCCACCACACTATATAAAGGAGTCCTTGGCACTTGAAATCAACTAGTTTTTGTGTGAGAAATAAGAGGGCCGATTTCAAGAAGTGCTCTACTATTCTCTCAAGTTTCAAAGGTTTGTCATGATTTGTGACTTCCATTTGAGGCATTCTCATTATTGGTGCTAGGCTTTCAAACTCCAAGCAATCAACCAATACTAAAAGGTATGTAAGTATACTAGCTTATTATGTTTTAAAAGTTCCCCATGCCATGCTAGTTAGATTAGGAACCTTGGAAAAACAAATTTACATGTATCACAGTAAAACATAGATCCAAGGTTTCTAGGGTTGCATGTACACCATAGGGGTGTTAGAATGCTCAAAACCCTACAACATCATCCTCAAATTAAAACAGTTCAGGGGAGCAACATAACACCATTGTTGATATTTGGTCATCACCTGCACAAGATTTTCCGAGATTACATATCTGGACAAAGGATCGTCGTCTAAACCAAGTTAGAGGAAATCCTAATGCCGGTGTAGAAACCATGCAAGAAGAGTTAGCAAAATTCGATAGAAATGAAGTGTGGAATCTCATCCCTCCAACTCAGGATCACCCTAATGTTGGTACAAGATGGGTTTTCTGAAGCAAGCTAGACGACGATGGAGTGATCATTCGTAATAAAGCAAGATTGGTGGCCAAAGGATTTACTCAGATTGAAGGACCTGATTATGATGAGACCTTTTCTCCTGTTGCCCATCTTGAATCCATCAGAATCTTTCTTGCTTATGCAGCTCATAAAGGCTTCAATGTTTACCAAGTGGATGTTAAGAAGTGCTTTTCTTAATTGTTAACTGGATATGGAATTCGATCTCCAACAGCCTCTTGGTTTTGTCAATCCTTCTTTTCCAAACTATTGCTACTGGCTCCAAAAATATGTTTATGGACTCCAGCAAGCTCCTTGCGCCTGATACGAGACTTTCACCAACTTTCTCAAGTGTTTTGGTTTTCAAAGAGGAATTCCTGATCCTAGCCTTTTTCGAAGATCAAATAGAAAACATCTAACGCTAGTCCAAATCTATGTTAATGATAGCATTTGTCGATTCCAAATGAGCATGAATCATGAAGTAAGTTTCTTCCTCGGTTTCCATGCAAAGCTAACCAAAAGAGGAATCTTTACTCACCAAGAAAAATACATTTCCGAGCTTCTCAAGAAATATTCAACGGACACACATGCGTCTGCAATGGTTCCTATGGGTTTCAGACACAAGATCTTCTTGGACCCATTAGGTGTTGCTATTGATGAAAGAAGTAGAAGGGATGATTGAATTGTTCTCTACCTAGCAACAAGTTGTCTGGACATCATGTTCTCTACATGTTTGTGCGCCAGATTTCACGTTAATCCAGAGATGTATCAGATTTGGTGGTTATGCAAATATTTTGACACCTCAAAGGTACAAAGAGTCTCAAAATATGGTATCCAACAAATGAGAGTTTCCTCTTACAAGCTTACTCTGATTCAAACTATGGTGGTCTTCAAATAGATAGAAAACCCACCACTGGTGGCTATCAATTTTTAGGTGAAAGGTTGGTTAGTTGGTCATCTAGGAAACAGAATTACATTGCTCTTTCAATACTCGAAGCGGAATACATTGTTGCTGCTTGTTGCATTTCTTAATTTCTTTGGATGAAATTACAGCTCCTAGACTATGGTTATTGATTTCAATAGATTTCAATCTATCATGACTCTCAAAGTGCCGTTGCAATTTCTCACAATCCAATTTAGCACTCCAAGATGAAGCGCAGTGATATTCAGTACCATTTCATTCAAGATCATGTTTTAAAAGGAAACATTGAACTTATTTTTGTTCCATCTAATGATAAAATTGTTGATGTCTCTACTAAGGCATTAGATGAAACCAAATTTAATGGTTTTCTGAAAAAAAAAATGAGTATTACGTTGCCTGATCCTTAATTCTTCCAATAGGCTTGTACTCTCTGATGGAAATATCAGAAAGTAAATTAATTCTGAAACAAAACTCTTTTTAACTCGGAATCATTTCCTCTCAAAATAAATAGGATCATTTTACGTGTCTTTTTGTCTAATTTCTTCGTCTAGCTTAAGTTGTACAACCCACTCCATCCTTTGAAGTTTATATGACCAATATTGTTACGTTGGTATTTTTTCCTTGATCTCATATTGAAATCTATCTCAAAAGGATGTTATGAGGTTCACCTCAGGATTCAAGTCCGAAATGTTAATGAGCCTTCACCTCCTACCCCTATCTGAGCTCTGACTCTTCTCATCACATCATCTCAAAATCTATTTTAAATATGCCTTCTAAGATGTTTTACATTTTACCTCTGATATTAAGTATGAGTTTGTGCAATCTAGAACTCTATATCATGTACAAGTGTTTTCATTTTCCCCTCAGAAGCATCTTATGACAATTCATCTCGGATCATCCTTGTTCCGAGATCCTCGGTTTCAAAAGAAGTTAGAAATGTTTTTTTTTCATTTTTTTTCAAAATGTTTTCTTTAATGACTTAAACGGTTATTTTTTTAATTATTATCTTTTAACCCTAAATTCTCACGCTTTTTGCACACGTCTTGCTAAAGTGAACATCCATTCAACTGAAATGACGGTTTTCCATTTTACACATATTGCCATCCCATCTTTCGTCATTGTAGCTCATACATATGCCAATTTTGGCAACACATTTAATGTGATTCATTTTCAAATTGGGTATCATCATTACATCTATTTCTCAACCCTACTTGATTTACCAAACTATAAAAGGATTTCAAAACCCATCGGTTTCTTTTTTATGCTCTCATCTTCTTCCCAAAATTCTCTCTACAAGCTAGTTCTTCGAGCTCCAAACTTGCAATAATGGCGTCCTCCCAAAATACTCCTGAACTCTCAAAAACTACTCCAAAGAAGAAATCTTCCAAAGGCTCTGCTTCATCTTCTTCAATAGAGCCCTTCCTTCGTGAAGCCACACAACTCTTCTCCCTTGATCCTCTTGACTATGACGAATCGATCAGGGTTATGATTGAGTTCATCTCTCATCATCTTATCACCATTCCATTCACAATAACCCGAAATACCCAAATTCCTCTCAAGATCCTTCGTACTACATTTGAAAGAATCAAGATTGAAAACGAAGTGCTAGAAACCAAGATCACAAGTGATCGCATCGTACCTATGTCAAAGCAAACGTTTATTAATGCTATTGGGATACAAGAGAAACACAAGGGTTTTATCATGCAAGAACCAACGTCTGAAGAGTTTCATATGTTCCTTAACAACATTGGGTATATAGAAGAGTTCAAGGCCAAGAAATTCTAAAAATATGCAGTCCCTAGCCTTTGGACGATCCTTATGCACCACATTATTTGAGGTCCTTCACGAAAGCATGACGAGACAGATACGATGAACAAGGGTTGGCTCCATGTGGTGTTCGACGTCCACTCTTGGAGATCCAATGTTGTGGATTTGACCGAGGTCTTGTGGAAAGACTTTCGGAAATTTCTAGTAAAGAGGAAGCCTCCAGAAATCTCAAGTCTGAGGTTCTGGGAGCTGAACCAAGCAATCGCCACAGAACCAAAAGAGGCATTCATATCCTTTAAAGCTACAAAGGCTTACTGACTTCCAAACAAAGCATCTTTCGGACCCACACGTAGACTACCACAACATATTTTGGCGACTTTACCATCTGAGTCCTCTTATTGGAAATTTAACATAGAGAACTCGATTGTGTACAACCTTCCATAATCTATCCCAGTCTCTGTCGAGCCCCCCTCGGATGTCGTCAAACTAGTCTTGGCTCGTGGCAAGAAAAAGAAGGTAGCCAAATGAAAGACTTCTCCCATCAAGCCAAAAACAAAAAATAGAGTCAAAGTCAATGTTTCCTATGAAAAGGAATCTTTCAAGGACATTCCGATTGACTCTGCTCATCCGCTCTCCTCCCTAGCAACTCTTCCAAAGTGCCCTTTGGAGCTTCAACAGCAAATGCACCCACACTGGGAGTCTCCTCATAATGCACTCTCACCTTGCAAAAAAGGTGATGTCGGTGTTGACAAAAGTTCCTTGCATCCCGTGGAACACACTCACGATTCATCTTGGATATCCCTCCTCTTTCTACACAAGCACAATCAGAGACCACTGTCTTGTATCCTAAGCTTTCTGAAGCTGGGGTTGTCCCTCCAACTTCATGAGCCATAACTTTTCTAACACCTGGCTCAGGTAAAGGACGACAATGTACTAATGATCCAAATTGGTTAGATTTTGTGTAGATAGCTCACAAAAGACATCTGTAGCATACGTGTATTCACGTCGAAGAAACTCTCATCTATGAGAAATCGAGCCATTTAGAGCATTCTTCAATTTATTGCTCCCTCCAATTAAGTCACAAATCAAGAGTTTGCATTAGGATAATGTCATCAAGATACCATCATCTCGGAAGATCCTACAAAGTTACGACACCATGATGCCTTCCATGTTGATCCCGACGAAGAACACTCGACCGAGTTTATGTTAGATGATGACAATGAATCAATTGCAGCTCTTCCCATCTTCTCCGCATTTCAGACTCTGTAAAAGCCATCATCATCAATACCTATATGTGATTTTGGACTATCATCATCCTCTTCAGAGCATGTTGATGAAGAAATCCAAATTCATAACCATGTCCATAATACACTTGGAACTGAAACCAAGTCAAACCCTCCAAAAAAAACAACATAAAACAATCCTACTCCTTCAGAACCTCTTGTCAACAAAGATGGTGACAAAGATAAGTCTGAGAGTTCCACCTCGAACACTAGATCATCAGGCGAAAACATACTGATCCATTTTCCCTGTTGGAACTCCGAGACAATATTACTGCTACAGTTTCAAAAGTGGAATCCCTAGACAAATTAGTCTTAAAGCTCGATTCCAAGATCGTTGACAAAGTCTCTAGCCTCGACACCAAAACTGATTCTATCCTCCAATCCTTGTCCAAGGTAAAGAAAGTTAGGCCCACTGATGCGAAAATTGTAAAGAAACTAGATCAACTTATCTCTTTATGGTTCAAGCATACCTTGGAAGAGGTGGAACAAAAGTATAAATCCATCCTTTATCACTGCACCGACATCACCTCGACCATGATGAAAATCCACGAAGCCATGATAAGTGCCATGAATGAACTGATCAAGCAAAACCATTTCAGGCATGAGAAGCAGATTTAGAGGTTGGAGAAGGAAATTAAAAAGAAAGACGAAATGAATCTCATCATGCAGCATCTCCTCTTGAAACTCCTCCGAGCATGTTGGAACATAGTTGATGTTTTGAACAACAAGTTTGATGAGATGATCCCTATCCTTTCTTCCCTATTCAATCACTTGAAAGATTAAACACCTACAACTGAAGCCTATGATGCCCTTACAAAGTAGATAAAAACGAGCTTCCAAAAGGTGTTCGATAGGCCTCGGAAGTCAAAGAGTCTACCAAACTTGCCTCAGAAGTTGGGACATCCGATGCAAGAGGAGGGGACGGAAGTAGAAGGAGTCATACAATTCCTTGGAAGCCTTCCTCGGAGTTCAGTCTCCGAGATGAATCAAATGATGATGAAATTCAAATTTTGTCCATAGTTATCCCTTCAGATGATGATGATGATGATGAATACATCTCAAATGTTGTGGTTGGATTTCAAACTCCGAGAAAATTCTCGGCTAAGGTTCTTTAAGAGGAAGACAAAAGGACATGGTTTGTTATTACCTGGCCATCGTATTTTGCAGACGTTCTTCAGCGAAGTCGCGAAATGGTCCAAGTCAAGACCGAGCTCACAATCGACGCACTTCGAGCTACCAAGTGTATGCTGCCTCCTATTCCCTCTCCAGGAATTTTTCAAATTGATGAAGATTCTACTCTTTGGAAGAATGATGATATCCCGAAGGAGCCTTTGATTCCCTTACCTCTGGAGTTCACAATTATTAAGAATATTCAACAAGTCATCTCTGACTTGAACAAGCAACATCAAGAAAAAAGAAAAAAGTATGTGTCAGAATCGCACAGCCCTGAACTGACATTCAATAAGTCTAAAGGATGGTCACAAGGCCAAATAGATAAAGGCCATGAAGAAAGCACTCGCATCCAAGTTCTTAAAGACAATTTGTATCTAATGTTGGGATTATCCCCTCTTTTTCGTGAAGGGATAATTCATGATTTGGACATTGTGTAATTCATGTATTATGATATACAAACGAAAGATGCAGACCAACTTGATCTCCCAATTTCTCTATATAGAAGATATCACATAAAGTTTTCTCCACTCCACCCAGGTGATGGTCCTCAAATGATTGTTAGAACAGAAAGCGAAAGACTGAAGACATTCTACTCCATTAATGCAAGACCTCAAAATGAAGTTTGGTCTCGAAAGAGAATCATAGAGATCTTTGGTTTCGGAAGAAAAGCCTTGATCAAATTTGACTGGAACTGCTTGTTTCACAAGTACTTCATCTTTCGTAACAAATCAAAACAAATCATCATCATGGACAAATACTTCCACTCCATCAATCAAAACGACATTTTGATAATTGTTGCTCACTTCCGAACTCACCAAAATGGTCAAAGGAGCATCACTGCTAATAATGCTACAATGAATTATCTTAAGGACAATGTTGTTGAGTTATGCTGATGTGACTTCGTGCTAGCACATTTTTTTGGAACTGAAAAGTTTTTGGCTAAGATCGACTTTAAGCTAGCTGAAGTAGAGATTATGGCAGAAGAGCCAATTGATGAACCAGTGTTGGGATATGTCTACATGCAAAAGAAGACCAACAAGAAGGATTTCTTCTGAGTTCTATACAAGCATCTAGTCCCCACTAGAATTCTTCAAAAGTTAATCACAAATGCAGCCAAGTCAGATGCTCTGGAGCGTGTGAAGGTCATATTCATCAGTTAACTCCATTGGTACCTAGAAGTCCGAAACTGGATGTACAGTGCTTATGTTTTTATCAATGGAGAAGCATCCTAAGCTAACATGATTGCTAAGTTCACCTAGGGGAGATTGTTGAATCTTGAAAAGTGAATCTCTTGCAATCACAAGTAATCAAGTTCTGATATCAGTTGAGTCTGAGAAGAGTTAAAGTTCCAAGATGAAGATCATTCCAAGATGAAGGGCAATTTCGAGATTAACAGTATGTTCAAGAATTTAATGTATTTTGTCTTATTGATGATGTAACATTTAATAGGACTTACTTTTGTGTATCTTTTAGATATTAGTTTGTCAATGACTAATTATTATCTAGTCCTAGGAATATATCTCCGTTTGTACTACGATCCTTTTGCATTATAAATTGAGTGATTATTTCTTCATTTAACAGAAAAGTGAACAAATCATGTTTTACTCCAAAGATAGAATTTATTCTCTTTCATCACTTTCACTTTTCCTTCAAGTCAATGTTCTTTCAGAACATTCCTCTTGCTCTTTAAATATCTTTGCATTGATTATACTCTATGTCTTCTTCATTTAGTACTTGAACATTTTGTTGCATATCTTCTTCAAGTCTTAACTAGTATTGCAAAATTCGAATAGAACCATACATTAAGAGCATAAGTGGATCTTAAAGATTAACTCAAGGTTTGAGTTATCAAATCTTGTCCTTGTGCATTGTTTACTTGCTCTTATAATTATGATTCCCAGTAGCTGGATGAATTGTTTGAGACACTTTGTTTTCAGATTTCTCAAGAAACTTAGAACATCCCCTATACCCAGTTTCTTTTTCAAGAGCTTTTCTACCTTTGGTCTTTAGATGAAACATTCCCTATACCCAGTTTCTTTTTCAATGGAATATATAAGCAAGGTTTAATTGGCACTAGAGTCGATTTTGAGACCACCTTGGACATGGAGACACAGGAGTCATATGAGATGTCATCATCACTCTTAAGTTCTACATCACTATCAAGACACGCGCAAAATGAATTGGATTGGTCCGAGTCATGCCCATTTGTCTCAAGAATAATTTCCTCAGTAACATAATTGTTCGGAGGAGTAGAGCTCAGAAAATGAACTCCAGTACATCATGTAACAGGTATCGATTCTGAACATTGATTCAGGTCAATGGATATCAGACGCAGAAGAGTCAAGTAATCAGGACATTTAACAGCGATCGGTTTGAACTTACGAATTAGAGATTGATATTTGTCAAAAGTATCAGGAAGGGACGACCATGGTGAGAGTGGGGTATCTGAATAAGTATGGTACAGAATCTCGCCCATAAACATTAGGTTTTTAAGTTCCTGCAAGGGACGGACAACGGGTTTTGGAAACTCGCTTCTGAGATCTGGTGCTTTGTACCAATGGTGATGAATATTATGTGTCATCTGTTCGTTAGCTTCAAGAACATTAACGGATTTATGTAAAGTATTAGTTTTGGTATTAAGACATTGATTATCAGTAACGAAGATGCTTCTTTTACTAAACTTAATTTCACATTTTTATTTCAGAATATTACATTCATCTTCTGCCATTACAAATTCTCTTTCTAATTATTCAATCTTAAGCATGCGGTCTTCAAAACGTAGTCTAAGTCTAGTGAATTCACTATCCAGCTTCTCACTAACTTCTATGGCAAAGTCATTAGCTCTATGAGTAACTGTCATATCTGGTTGACTTTGAGTTAGATAAGATTCATAAATACTAAAATTTAAATTATTATCAGTGATCATGGATTTTACTTGTTGGGTGATGTTTTGGCCGACTGGATCATTTGTTGTCATGTAGTAGTAGTTTTGCTCAACATTATCATTATCATCTTCCGAACCAGAATTCCAATACTCTTCATCACATTCAACCGATTGTATAACCTCTAGACACAAATTCATTGCATATTTTTCTTCACACTCTTCTCCGAACGACCAATACCCATCAACATTCCTTGAAATAATCGTAACAAAAGCTTTTTCACTTTCTGTAAGTTCATGTGCTGTAAGTGCATAGCCGGTAGAGTCTTTCAGTTTTGGTTTTTGAGAAGTATCAGCCAAACAGCCTTTTGCAAAGTGGTTTACAAGACCACATTTATGACACACAATCTTCGATTTAATTAACATTATAACTTCCTGAGGTTCTGAGGGGTGAGTTGTAATGTTGGGTTGATAAGCATGTGGAATTTCATTGGGTTTAGGATGAGGTTGAGGATTTTTATGATGAAGAGCTTGAAATCGGTTCTAAGGAGGTTTTTGATTAGGATTACAAGGATATTTGTACTTTATAGATAGAAGTGTAAATTCTTGTTGAAAATGATCTCCGAAATAACCGACTTCTAGATCAAGTACTACGTCGTAGAAATAGTTAGAAATCGGATGAATAGGTACAACTGGTTGAGTAGGCTGAATAGGTTGAACATGTCGGATGACTCCACAAGGATTCGAAATAGATGTGATCCGAACATCATTCTTTTCAGTTTCAAGGATGTAGCATATGATCATCCTTTTCAAATGTGCAACAATAGGCTCATACTTCTTTTTTTCTTTTGTAACGATGTGGAACAAAGATATCTAGTCATATGGGTTCATAAATGGAAAGTCCGCCAAAGTGATCTCTTCTAAAATGTGATTAGCTCCTTTGAATCCCTTGAACTCTATGTTCAGAAAGTCTTCGGTCTGAATAGGCAATCCAACCTTCACAAATATTATTCTCTTCAAGGTCCAGGTCTTGTAATATGCTTTGGCCTATTTCTAGTAAAACAAAAGGGGCTTCTGATTTACTGCACTGTCAGAGATCAAAGACTTCTTAATCTTTTCAAAACAACAAAAGAGAAATGCCCTTGGAGTGATGGGAAAATCAAATTGACTTTCCACCCCATTGTCTAAGTCAAACGAGAATGAGGGCTCTAGCTAATAAACACTAGGATCATAACTCGCTTCTTTTTGAATGCGATCCATAGTACAAGAAGGAAATAGTGATTTCTGAGTCTCAAGCACAATTTTTGCATCTTTAGCCTCATCCTATCCTTCCTCTAACTTCTTCCGAACAACCTGGAGATCATCTAGCTCTTTGTCCCGTTTCTACATGGTAATCCTTTCCTCTTCAATCATTTGCAAATTTTCATCAGTGTCATCTTCCAAAACGCCTTTGCCTTCATCTTTGTCTTTGTCTTTACCTGAACCGGAAGCTACAGTATCCTTATAATCCGTTGGAGGCTTGTCAGAGTTGCTTTTGAAATGGCAACATTATCTTGCTCCTCATTTCGAAGTGCGTCAACCTCTTGAGGCTGTGTTAAGGTCCTCTCATCAGTCTCGTCTTGAAGAACCGGAGATGGTGATATTGGTTTCTTAGTAGGCTTCCTTGTCTTCTTGGGAGCTTTGACAATTTACGACGGAGCAACCTTGACTTTTCTTTTACCTCCCGTCTTCGGTTTTCTTCTCTCCTTAATCAACTGTCGAAGATTAGATGGCATCAGAAGAACACAAGAAAAAGGTAAATTATGATACTCCCTAACAATTGCATTGTCAAGAGGAACCTAAACCAACATTGCATCCGGTATTGTACCAATAAAATCGAAGTTTCTTGCATACGACATCACAAAAGTTGACATTTGGTGTGTCAGAATTTTATTAAGGAATCTATCATCAATGGGACTTTGAAATGCCCTAGGGCACAGTTGACCATGATAGACAAGAATCTAGAACATGAATTCTAAGTGTGTGGAGTGGTGTATAGCAAAATATAACCATAGTCAAGATTAATATCATGGTATAGCCCATATATGAGAGTGTATAACAATTTACTTGCGCTATCTAAACTAGCAACTCTCTCCAAGAAACTCTTGAACATCAAGGTAAACAACCCATTCCACATTGGAAGAAGTAAGAGTTTCCTGAACTTAGACAACATGGATATGTCGCCATTGTAGCCCATTTGATAGAAAACCTAAATTAAAGAAATGGTTGGAATCGAATCTAGATCCACATGAACTTCAGGTAAAGTAAGCCCTAGAAGTTGGCTAAAATGGGGCTTTATGATTGAGGTCTTGTGAGAGGCAACCTCGAAGTGGATGACCTCATCTTCTTTGTTGTAGATAGCAGACGAGTATGCCTTTGAGAGATGAACCAAGGGAACAGTTCTGCCATTGTTAATTCTTGAGCTAGTGGCGAGAACTTAAGGTATTCGTTCATTGACCTGATTACTTCAATGTAGCGTCATGAGTTAAAATCAACAATCAGGTTCTCATTGGGCTTCACGGTAAGCTTGATGTTAAAGGCGGACTAGTCAGCGAAGGAGATGTTCTTAGATGAACCTACCATTGTTATGTTGAAGAAGATAATGAACAGTAGAGAGAGAATGGTTTTTGCTTTGAGAGTTTTGAGAATTGTGTTTGTGGTGAGTGAAAGTGAACCGTTCAAAACCCTTTTATACGGTATGTGATAAGCCGAGAGAGAAACCTCCGTTTCACATTCCCGTATGCTGTAAAATTATGACAGCTCATCCACATGTTAACAAACATAGATAAACAAACCACCAACTTTGAAACCACCTCTTAAAATATCGCCATTTCGGAAACGACACATTCAAAATCATTAAACAAACCACTAGCTTTAAAACCATGGCATGTTCTCAAAATTAAAGTAACCAATCGGAATTAGAACCAGACTTTGAAAAATCACAAGGATTTTCGTGCAAGAGTGTGCCAAAGATAAAGAAATAACGAAAATCTAATTTTAGGGATTCTGTAATGTCAAACAAGATTAATATGAAAATCAGATGAATCTCGGGCAACGATCTCTTCCTTTTGAGTCAAGAGAGACTCTGAAGTGATTGTGTGGTTTCTCGTTGAATTATGATGGTCAGTTTATTGAGAAATTGTAAAAGCCTTCTTTTAGTAGGCTTTAAGGGTGGCTTAGGCTTTAACCAAATTCTGAAACTCAACATAAGTCAAAAATCCGAATGAAGTACTTGTTTGATCGGTGTAGCCATAATAACAAATAAGCTTTGGATTTTCTTTTAAGTGACTGGATATAATAAAAATAAAAATAAAAAAAATATAAAAATCTGGACCTTTTAGGAAGAAATGACTCGAGTCGAGAACATTTCGTTAAAATCACGCATAAAGATAAACTGAGATTTCAAAATTGTAACGGTACTAACCAGTAAAGTTTTATTTGTCAATGCCTTGGATAAATTTTCTAAAACAAAAGGATTTTCACCATCAAGTCAAAAGTAGGAGTCAGATTTTCGGTTTCAGTCGAATTCGTGGTGATAACAATTTTAAGATCATAAACACAGATGTTCTATAACCATGAACCTCAGTGGTAATTTCAAGGGTTACATTTATGAACACGAAAATGATGGAGAATATATATAGATTGGTTCTAAAGAAGATATTGTGCATCTGCTACATTTGTATGACAAAGCAGTAAACTCTTAAGTCAATGTGAGAAGAGTAAGGCAGCTCAATGACTTAGGTGAATTAATAGCTTGATTTGGAAGAAACGATCAAAATGAAAGTTTCAATAAGGCTTCAAACATATAATCCAAGAGGCTTGGGACAACATGCAACATCATACTTCTAGGGACGCTTAGATAGTATATAGTTTCAGAATCATACCTGCCCTTCGTTCTGAATTAAGGTAATGGAGAAATTAAGCTGAGAAAAGAATGTCAATTCCTTGAAAATAACTTGTTTTAGGTGTTTTTGATTTTTGAAAATTAAATACAAAAATAAATAATGTATTTTTGAATTTTTGAATTTTCTAAAGAAAATATAAATAGAAATAAAAGCAAAATAATTTTTATATTTTTGATGTTCTGGAAAAAAAGAAAAACATAAATAAAAGAAAATTATTTTTGAGATTTTTGATTTTAAAGCAAAATAGAAATTAAGAAAAATAACTAAGAAAAAAGAATTCATAAACCTAAATGAACAGTAAATTCCGAACCGTTCCGAAGCTCAAAATCAGTCGGAAGAGACTTAATTTACAAATGATATACAACGTTCTGAAATGAGGATGAACAGTAGCATCCGAAGCATTTTGAGGATCAGAACCAATCAGAATGAGAACAGTAAATTCTGAAACATTCTAAAGCTCGGAACCATTCGGAATATGAACAGTGAAATTCGAAACATTCCGAAGCTCGGAACCATTTGGAGCGTGAATATTAACTCCGATAATTATGAAGTTGGTTTCGGAACTGAGTAATCTTCTATCATCCGTAACCCTTGTAAAATCCGATTTAAGGATGCTTCAGGTAGGGCCTTTGTGAAGCTATCAGCCAACTGATTTGAGGATCTAACAAAATGAACTTCGGCGTTCCCATCCTCGACATGATACTTTATGAAGTGATATCTCATTACTGTATCTTTTGTCTTGGAGTGTTGCACTAGATTGTGGCAAATACCTATAGCAATTTTGGAATCACAATACAAAGGTATTCTCTTCATGTTGATTGCATAATCTATAAGCTGGTTATGAATCCATAATAGTTGGGATGTACAAGATGTTGCTACAATGTATTTAGCTTCATCAGTCAATAAGGATACATATGTCTGCTTCTTAGATTGCCAACTAAGAAACTTGCCATCCAGAAACTCACATCCCTCAAAAGTTCTGTTCCGATCAAGGCCATTTCCACCTAGGTCAGCATCGAAGTATGCCTCAATAAAGAATCCAAAATTCGATGGATACCATAGACAAAGAGATGTAGCCCGCTTTTGATACTAATAGATATTCTTAACTGCCAACGTTTTAGGTTCTTGAGGATTGGCTTGAAATCGAGCATAGTAACACACAACAAACATAAAGTCAAGACGCCTGGAAGTTAAATACAATAGAGACCCAATCATTTGTTGATATAAAATGATATCAGCTGGTGGTTTATCAAGAGAAAGAGCGCAACTTTGAATATAGAATCACCTACCATTCTAATTTCTCCAATAAAGTCATGGTGAAGGCTTCATGATTGATCAATATACTTGTTGAACACTTTCTTATATTTGAGCAAAGAAAAAGTTAATTTTACCCATAGAACTCATTTCCAATTTAGTTTCCATTAGTTTTCGGAATTTAACTCTTAAGTTGGGATTAGTTGATCCAAAAATAATGTCACCAACGTAAATCTAAACTATCATTAGATGGTTATCTTCCTTCTTTCGGAAGAAGGTAGGATCAATAGTACATTGCATAAATTTAGATTGCCTAAGGAAGCGAGGAGTTTCATACCATGCTCTCGAAGCTTGTTTAAGACCATATAACACTTAATCCAGAACATAACAATGATTCAGAAATTAGTTGTTCCCAAAACATGGTGGTTGTTCAACATAGATTGTTTCTTCTTCTTCTCCATTCATATATGCATACTTCACATACATTTTATATACATCAAAGTTTTTGTGAGCTCCATAAGCGAGAAAGATATCAATTGGTTCCAATGTAGCCATTGGTGCAAAAGACTCTTTGTAGTCAATTCCTTCTTCTTGACAGTAACCTGTAACTAATAACCTTGTCTTTTTGAGAATTAGGTTTCCTTCTTTATCCATCTTATTCAAGAACACCCATTTCATTCCGACTACAAATGCATCCTTTGGAGTAGGAACCAATCTCCATAATTTATTTCGCTCAAATGCATTTAATTCTACCTTCATAGCTTGAACCCAATATGCAAGATCTAGAGCAATTTTAACAGATTTGTGCTCAATTTTAGAAATGAAAGAATTATACATGCAAAATTCCAATTTAGAAGATAATGTATTTTGTTTTGTTTTTTGTTGAGCATGTTTAAGAACTACGGAAGATGAGTCTCCGATCAATTGAGATTGTGGATGATCTCTGGTCCATTTAGACATTGGAAGATATTTCAGATCATAGGCAGGATCAATTTCAGCATAAACTTTTTCAAATTCCAATTGTACATCAATGTCATTATTTTCATTCACCGCCTGAAAGTTTGTATGTTACCCGTCGTTTGCAATTGAATTATCCCCCTAGAGTGGAAAATCTGTATTAAGGTTTGGAGTGGAATTCTCCCCCCTAGACAAAAGCATCAGAAGGTTATGGATGAGGTTCATTTAGAATTGGTTGCTTAGGGGGATTATTGTTGTCTTCAACAAACTTATTAGTAATCTTTATCAATTCCTCCTCTTGATTATCCTTGGCTTTCGATTCTGAGGAAAGATGCTTTTTCAGGTTCATTAACCAAATTTAAAAATTGGTCATTTAAATTCATAAGAGGAATCTTCATAAAAATTTGTTGACGGAAAGATTTCTTCATATTGACAATCTTCTTTTTTATATTTCTTCATGTAGTTGTCATCACAGGTGAAGTAGTAACATTATTCAATTTTCTATGATCTTTTGTTCAGAACTCAATATGCCTTTGAAGTTAGTGAATTTCCCAAAAAGATTCCTTCATCGGCTTTTTCATCAAATTCGTTCTGATTTCCTTTGGAATTGAATAGAAAGCACCAAGAACCAACCACATGAAAAAAATGATCTTTAGGTTTGAGATTGCTAAGAATTTCATACGGAGTAATCAAAAATCTTTTGTTGATGTATGAACGGTTATGAGGAAAACAAGCGGTTGCAACAGCATCGGGCCAGAAGTATAAAGGAATATTCACAAATGAAAGCATAGTCCTTGTAGCTTCACAGAGAGATCATTTTCTTCTTTCAAATACACTGTTCTGTTGTGGAGTGTAAGGCGAAGAGAAGTTGTGAGCAATCCCTTTGTCATTTAAGAATTCTTCAAATGAATGATTTTTGAATTCCGAAACATTGTCACTACGAATTTTCTGAACAGGCACTCGTAATTGAAGCTTAATCTGCTTGATGAAATCTATCAACTTCTGAGTTGCATCGGATTTTTGTCTAAGAAAAAATGCCCAGGTAAATCTACAAAAATCATCAACAATAACCAAAATATATTTCATACCACCAATACTCTCGATTGTTGATGGACCATAAAGATAAATATATAATAGCTCTAGTGGCTCAATGATTTTGTTATTTATGATAACTGAGTAACTCTTCCTATGTTGTTTTCCAGCTCACAGGCAGCACATTGGTCTTCTTTTTTGAATTCCAAAAGTGGTAGGTCTTGAACAAGATTACTAATGGCGAGCATTTTAATATCCTTGAAGTTCAGATGGGAAAGCCTTCAATGCCATAGCCAACTATCATTTAAAAATGCTTTCATAAGAAAGAAATTAGATGGTTTCTCTTTTATTGGATTCGAATTCAGAGAATACATCTTTCCATTACTTTTTGACTCTAGAAGAATAGATTTAGATTTATTCTCTACGATTTCTGAACCGTCTTCATCAAGATATACCTTTAGACCTGTACCAACAACCATTTGTGAAACACTAACTAGATTGTGTTGCAAGCCTTCAACATATGCTTCCTTCCGAATTGAGAATTCTTCATTCGTTATCATTCCATATCCTTTCATATCTATAGTGGTGTTGTTTCCAAACTTCACTCTTCCGCCATCCTTTAAGGTTCGAAACTCTCTTAACTCTTCTTTCCTTCCAGTAATGTGACGAGAATATCCACTATCATTGTACCATTCAGAATCATACTTTTCGTCACACATAACCTGCAAAATTTAGAGAGTTTTAGGATCCAAAACCATCTTGGGTCCTTGTGAGAACTTCTTTTGCACAAGAAAAATCATTGTTTTGTCAACCCAAAAGGATACTCTTTTCAAAGTACGATTCATCCTTTTTTTCCATTTTGATAACTTCAATCTTTTTGTCATAAAGATTAATTTCAATAAAATTAGGCTTTTGTTGAATATATTGCTTGATTTTTGGTGCCATTCTTTTTGAAAAGCCTTTTTCTTCCTTTTTTAAATTTGCTTTGTATGTTTTGAGAGTAATCTCTGGTTCTGAAGCAATTCTGTTTTCAACCTTATAATCATTTGTTTTGGTGAGAGGTTTTTGAAAAATGTGGTTTTGAAAACTGTTGTTTTGGAGAACACTTTTATTTTGGGTTCGGAATTTGAGATGAATATTTATGTTGATTAGAAGATTGTGCCTGTCACACCCCGAAAACCGAAGGCGGAAACATTTCCGGGGTTGACTCCACGTTGAGTATCAAATCCAATGCACATAGTAAGTAAAGTAGAACAACCATTACATTACATAATAAAGTTTTACAGTTGTTTCAAAAGTAAAGTTTGTACAGTTGTGATACATAATATATATAGACCAAATGAAACGGATCTTCATGTACTCCATCTTCTGATCAAAAGAAATCTTCGGGTACCTGATCTAACGCTGACCTGAGAACACAAGCGGTTTGAAAATCAGCATAAAGCTGGTGAGTTCATAAGTGGTTTTGTTTTGTGAAAATGTTTATGTTCCCTTTCCGTTTCTGAAAATCCATCAGTGTATTCCCAGGAAAGTCCCATACTTTCCTGAATAGTTAGTTATTGTAAAAGATGTAATGATATACAATTGGTTACACTTTTCTGGTTATGTGAATGTTACCCAGGAATGCCCCATGCTTTCCTGTATGTTGGTTTTCAATGTAAAAGATGTATTCTATCAAACCTGGTTATGTACAAAGTTTTCCCCAGGAAGGTCCCATACCTTCCTGAATGTTGGTTATTGTTTATAAAAGATGTAAAAGATGAAAAAGATGTAAACTGAATCCTGGTTATCTGTAAAATGTAGTATATGGTTCATTATTACTGTAAGTAAATCTCTGTTATCCTAATTGCGAGTTCCATAACCATACTAAGGACTGAACCTGTGGCAATAAGTAGTCCACAACCTTGTGGCAATAAGTAGTCCACAATTCTTATGACTTTCGTCACCCTTGAACCATTTCGGTTCGGCTGTAGCTAGCAGCCAGGTGTGGGGTAGTCAGCCTCGTATAGATCTATACACTCAAGTCACGCTCTCTAAATCCCAGAGATTCTGGTTACGGGTGTAGTCCTCCACTCGCGTATCTCTGTGGAGTGTTCGCCGAGGACGTGTCTCCAATCATACGGAATAACAAATTTACTAGTAATAATAGTATAATCCTCCATTCGCGTATCTCTGTGGAATGTTACCGAGGACAAGACAGTGTACGAAATATATTGTTCATGTGTTGTAAAGTTATGCTTTTAACTGATAAAATGTGGAAAACATTCGTGAAATATATATAACATAACAATTTATAGATCCCATTTCACAAATAAATGTTTAAGTGAGTTGTATATTCTAAAGGTTATCAGTTACGTGTATCAGTATTAAAAGCATAAGAAATGTGAAACACACGCAAGAAAATAATTTTGAGTACAGGAAAACCCTTGTACTTTGCTTGTGTTCCCCCCTGAAAACAGTGAAAAACAATGAAAAAGGTAGGGGTATGAACTCACCGGACTCGGAAACGTGTCGGTTTTGAATGCTAGACGTTGGTTCGAGATTTGATTACTCGTGATGACCCTATGTAAAATGAAATAATGTCCATATATATACAATTAGGGATACATTCACTAATCATATGGAACATTATACTCCAATGAGGTCAAACACCTCAAAATGAGCGTTTGGAGTGACCCGGGTGGCGTTTAAGGACGTGTAAAGGCACTAGGGACATGGGACTTGAGTTTACTCTCCATAAGTAAACATTTAAATGAGTTTACACCCACAAAACACACCTACACATGAGTTTACGGCCGTAAACTCATGTTGGTGTGGTTTTGATGATCTAAGTGACTTAAATGGCTTACATGGACATGGAAATGCTAGAATGATTTATCTAAAATGACTTGGAACACTTGGAATGAATTTACAACATTTAAACATGAGTTTACGGCCATACTCTTAGAGTTTACGGCCGTAAACTCACCCATGGCCAAGAATGGTTAATTTAAGCTAGAAGGGACAATCACATGTGATTCTAGTTATTTTTCCAAGCTTTGTTATGAATTTAGAACATCATTTAACACATTTATTGGAGTTTACGGCCTAGAGGTATGTTCTAAGGCCGTAAACTCTCCTTTACCCATGAAAAAGATAGTTTTTGATGCTTGAAACAATCACATGTGATTAATAGGATTTATACCAAGACTTAGAATGAGTTTTATGGGACATATGAGGGGTGTTATGGAGTTTACGGCCCATGAGACCCTCTTCATGGCCCTAAACTCTAATATAGAGTGATATAATGTGTTTCAAGGTCTATAAGTTGCATAGAAGGGCTTCTAAAATTCATCTAAAGGCTTTAGGGGTGTTTAGTTTGCCTTGGCCGTAAACTCTTAGAAAACCCACAAATGTTGTGTTTAAGTCCCTTAAACTATTTTTGGTTGGTCCCTTGATTTATTCCAAGGCTTTTGGTGGTGTTGGATGGCTTTCTAACACTTTAAAATCGATTTTATGCCTTGATTTAGGGAGTTTACGGCCCAAGCACTCTCCTTGGCCGTAAACTCATATAAGTCCTTCAAATGATATGATTCAAGTGTCCAAATGCTATATCCAAGGTCCTATAATTCATACCTAAGCTATAGAAATGATTTGGAAGGGTTTAAAGGCATGAAAACCCTAGATAATTGAGTTTACGACCCAAGAATGCTCCTTGGCTGTAAACTCCTTCAAACTTCACAATATTCATGTTTTAATTGTTTAATGTCCATATCTTAAAGTCCCTTAGACATAACTAAAGTCCAATTGAGTTTAGGAAGGAGTTTAAGAGCTTAAAACCCCATAAAATGGAGTTTACGGCCCAAGCTTGCTCCTTGGCCGTAAACTCTTGTTCTTGACCCTAAAACTCAATTAATTCATCAATTTGAAGGCTAAAGATGATGAATAACATGATAGAGAGGTTACCTTAAAGATTTGAAGCCTTAAACTTGTGATTTGGACCTTAATTCTAGCTTGGAGGAGAGAGGTTGTAAGAGTTTAATGAGAATTTGGCCAAAGGCTTCAAATGAAGTCTTAAACATGTTTATATAATGTTCGGGAATTGGACACGATAGAATTCTACCCGATACCAACGTTAATTGAGGTTTTTGGTCGTACCCGATTGAGTTATCGTAACCCGACATAGTAATTTCTAGAAATATTCCGATCATTAAAGTTGGGTGTTTAAAATGATTTCTAATGTATTAAGACACCCGTTAAGTCATTTTAGGTCAATATAAATTAATGACTTTAATAAATTGGCGAAATTGGAAACGAAATTGAAAATGACGTTTAGTTGATCGGATCGGATTACAAGTTGTGATACAAGAAGTGATATGAAATTTCGGGTTGTTACAGTGCCGAGTTACCATAACTTTGATTGGAATTCATTTTTTTCCCAAAATGCTTTCTTTATTTTAAATTCTTTCGATAGCATTCAAGTGCCTTTTCTTTGCAATTAATTCTTTAGCAGATTTATGAATGTTAGGTTTTGATTTTTCTTTTCTGACTGGCGTTTCATTCTGTTCCGAAAAGGTTTCACTTGAGACATTTTTTGGTGTCACTTGCTTCGGCCTTATCATAACAAACGTCTACACAATTTAATGGTTCTGAAACGTATTTCCCTTTTGTGTTCCAAGAGGTCATTTCTAAAAGACCTATTGTTTCATATGCATTATCTATCGACTTTGACTAGAAGAATTCATCACACTCGTTTGCATTATCATCAACAACCATGGACATTAGTTCAGATGTGTCATTTTTTATTTAGTCTTTTCTTTACAAAAACTTGATTTGGAACAGTTTTCACTTTCGGAAAAATAGTTGCTTCTTCTTTTAAAACTTTAGAACCTTTGTTTTCATTAATTCGAACGAATTCAATTGAGTTCTCTAAAATTAGATTTTTCTTAGGTTCATCAAAATTTGCACAAAAGCAGAATCAGTTTCATCCTCTAAAGATATTTCTCTCATTGCACTTTCATCGAATTCGGAAATGTTTTCGGAATCAAAAGTATTTTCTGAATTAAATTTCGTACATAATAAGTCATATTTCTACATAGCACTTAATTTGATTTCTTCTTTATCACTTTCATTTAACATTTATTTTAACATGTTTTTATGGTCTTTGGATTGAATATATTCCTCGACTTTCTTCAGTCCAACCCTTTAAGAATCAGAAACGTCGTCTGAAGAAACAATCGATTCACATTGATAGCTGCCACACCCCAAAAACCGAAGGCGGAAACATTTCCGGGGTTGACTCCACGTTGAGTATCAAATCCAATGTACATAGTAAGTAAAGTAAACAACCATTACATTACATATAGAAAAGTTTTACATTTGTTTAAAAAGCAAAAGTTATACATGTGATACACAGTATATATGAACAACACAAAACGAGTATTCTGAGAACTCCGTCTTCGCACAAAAGGATCTTCGGGTACCCGTCTAACACAGACCTGAGAATACAAGCGGTTTGAAAATTAGCATAAAGCTGGTGAGTTCATAAGTGGTTAGTTTTTCTGAAAATGTATGAGTTCCTTTGTTTTCCTGAAAAAGTGGTTATCCAAGAAAATCCCATATTTTCTTATGTAAAGTTAGTTTCCAAATCCAAAATGTAAAGTAAATGATGTACAATGAAAAAATGATTGTTCTTGTGAATTGTAGTTCAGTTATTTAACTTGTTACACTTTTCTAGTTTCGTACTACGATTACTTAGGAAGAATCCCATGTTCTCCTGACTGTGTGTGTGTGAACTACTACCAATTCTGATTATGTTCAGTGTCCTCCCCAGGAAAACCCCATGTTCTCCTGACTGTATGTGTGTATCTTTACCGATTCTGGTTATGTTCAATATTCTCCTCATGAAAGCCCCATGTTTTCCTGAATGTGTGTGTAGGTGTGCCTGTCATCCTTGAACGTACATTAGTTTTATTACGTACATAAAACTAATAAATACTCATAAACTGTTAATAATCCTGATTGCGAGTCCTTAACCATACTCAAACTAGATACGACTCAGACCAGGGCCAGTATTCTTTTTATGACTTTCGTCACCCTTGAACATTTCTGTTCGACTGTAGCTAGCAGCCAGGTGTGGGATTGTCAGTCCCGTATAGATCTATACACTCAACCTACGCTCTCCTACGTTCGGAGATTCTGGTTACAGTGTTAGTCCTCCACTATCTCGTGCCAAGGAATTGTTACGAGGACGTGTCTCCAATCTTTAAGATTACACTTTACTTTTCGACTAGGAAAGTAGTATTTACGACTAGTTATGTTCTAACGTACCTGTCCTTTACACTCGAGCCTAGGTGTTTTATTAAGGACATTACACTCGAGCCTAGGTGTTCTCTAATGATGACTGTCCTTTACACTTGATCCTAGGTGTATTATTAGGGACGTTACAAATGATATATATGTGTTATCTTATGGTGATTGTCCTTTAAGGATATTACAGTTGATTTGTGTATTATGATGGTATTTATCTATCACACTCGAGTCTAGGTGTATTGTTAAGGACATACAGATGTTTTATGTTTTCTGATGGTGTCTGTCTTTTACACTCGAACCTTAGTGTTTTATTACAGACATTACAATGGTTTATGTATTCTATCAGTTTAAATGTGAACAATCGAATATAAGATATAAAATACATCAATGTATAATAAGAATTGAAAATCGGGTTAAAACAAATAACTCTACAAGTTAAAACAGTTTGTTAAAAGGTTTTCAATTCTTAAAAATGAACAATTATGAAACCATTTAACTAAAATCATGTGTTTAAGTACAAGATATTCTTGTACTTTTGCTTGTATTCCCCCCTGAAAACATTGAAAAACCATTGAAAAAGGGTATGGGTATGAACTCACCAGACGCGGAAATGTGTCGATTTCGGATGCTAAACGTCGAATCGAGGCTTGATAACATGTGAGGTCCCTATGTAACATGAAATGGCATGCAAATATATCTAATTAGATTCACAAACTCTAATTAGATATGAAGTCACACTCCAACGAATGAAAACACCTCAAAACGGGTCTTTGGAGTGACCCGGGTGACATCTATGGACGGAAATTGAAGCGAGGGACTTGGGATTTGAGTTTACTCCCCAAGAGTAAACTTCCTAATGAGTTTTCAGCCTCTAAACACATAACCACATGAGTTCACGGCCGTGAACTCATGTCCGGGTGTTTTATGATGCTTAATGGGTCATAAATGGCCAATAGCACTTGGAAATGCTTGGAATAATTTTTCCTAAGGCTTGGAGTTAATTTAAAACATCAAATAACACACTTAAGGGAGTTTACGGCCTTGGCATGGAGCTTATGGCCGTAAACTCTCTTACTCCCTTGAAAAAAGTGTTTTTAAGGTCCCAAAGTTAGTCACATGTGATTCCTAAAATCCTTACAAGTCGTGAAATGAATTTAGGGCACCAAATGACCTACAATTAGGAGTTTACGACCTTGGAGCACATGCTATGGTCTTGAACTCTCAAATGAAGGGTGTTGTTATGTTTAAGGTCCCTAAACTACTTTTGGTTGGTTCTATGATTTATTCCAAGGCTTTTGGTGGTGTTGGATGGCTTTCTAACACCTTGAAAATGAGTTTACACGCATGATTGAGGAGTTTACGGCCCAAGCACATGCCTTGGCCGTAAAATCATACAAATCCCCCAAAATTCATGTTTAAAGTGTTCTGAGTCCATTACCAAATTTCTAAAAGTCATCTCTAGTTCTAGCTTGAGTCATGGAAGGGTTTAAGGGCTTAAAAACCCTTTAAATATGGGTTTACTGCCTAAGCACCATCCTGGGCCGTAAACTCATATACAAGTCTCTAATTCATGAATAAATCCCGAATTTGAAAGTCCAGTATGATGCAAAATGAGTATAGGAAGGTATCTTGAAGATTTGAGACCTTAAACTCTAGATTTGGACCTTTAAATCTAGTTTGAGGAGAGAGGTTGGAGTGATAGTTGTAGAATGGAGAAAAAGCTTCAAAATGAAGACTTGGATCACTTTAAATAGTGTCCAAGTTCGGGACATGGTAGAATTCTACCCGATACCGGCGTTAGACGGAGCTTTTGGTCGCACCCGGCCAATTTGCCGTAACCCGATATGGTTGATTCTAGAAATGTTCCGATGATTAATATGAGACGTTAGAATGAGTTCTAAGGGTATTAAGACTCTCATTAAGACATAAAATAAAATCCACATTAATGACTTAATAAAATGTCGAAATCGGAAACGAAATCGGAAACGCCAATTGGATGATCAGAACGAGTCGCGAGAAGGGTTACATTTAGGGATATGAATTTTGGGTTGTTACATTATCCCCCCGTTAGAGGGAATTTCGTCCCAAAATTCAAAGATTCGAACACAGATCACGAAGTGAAAAGAGATATGAGGATGAATCTACTGCTTCGGGTCTCCGTTTGACATTCTAGCGAACCCTCACTGTCAGGATGTGGCTTTGTTACGCATGGTTAACCTCTCAATCCACGATCTCAATTGATTCATACACGAAGGTTCGGATTTTCATTGGTTTTGACCTCATCAAAGGGATTACTAGGGTTTCGTCAGGTTAGCACTTTTCACAAACAACGATGTGGAATACCGGATGCTCGCTGCTGAGTTCTTGAAGATAGCTCGGAGAGGGCTATGGAATCGATTCCTAACGAGGATCTCGAAGAGTCTAAGGTTTCACAAGTTAAGTTTTCCGCACTTCCCAAAGCGTACTATGTCTTTCCAGGGTAAAACCTCCAACAAGTGGGTACATTTTCACATGGCAGAGTAATTAAGGGTCCGATGGTTCTAAGGGAAACTTCTACATCAGTCTACGATTATAATCGGCGGAACCCAAGAATCGACAGGTTTCCATGGGTGTTCCCAGTGCCGACTAATTCTTTATTGCCTTAGCTTTTGGAAAGGTTTACGTGTATGACTGCTTTGCTTATCTACATGACCAAGAAAATGGTTCGACTGAAGGGTACCACTACTACCTCGTAGTGATCGTATCATGCTCTGATTGCTGACTTCCACACATCGTGCTTACTGAGGTTTGGCTACGAGGAAATTCTCGGGATTAGGTCGATGCGAGACTGGACTATACGTTCGGAAAGAATTCTCAAGAATTCTTCAGAAAACAGCATCGGGAAAGGATTGTAGACTTCTCATTTCTTGATGATCACTCGGACGAGAGATACATGGGAAGACTTTTTTAAGCTTTGATGTACGAGGATCATGAAAGTCGAGTCGGAGGAAAGTTAGAACGAATGGCTTTCTCGAATCTAGGAATTACAACATGAATGAGGCTCGGTCATTACATGCTAAGGGTGACATCAAATTATTTCATAAAAAGTTTGCCAATAGGTCGAATGGAAAAAGAATAATTGCTCGGATTGAGAATACAATCTACGGATACGACACAAGCATTCTCGTTCTCATGTAATAACCATCTTGAAGATATACATTTTCGGTTACTCGCAAACGACGGGGTTAGAAAATGTTCAAATGGATGGTTAAAGAATTTCTTTCGGTGCTAGAATCGAAAAGAATCACAAGCATATAAATTTAATGAGGGGAAATATACCTGTGGCAATGGTGGGATCGGTGTCTGTCTCCTCTTGTCCTATCGCTAGAACTCTTCCGGTGTTGCCAGGTGTTACAGCCTTAGGACAGTTTCGTTTGACATGCCCCACTTCTCCACAACCATAGCAGGCCCGACCAGTGCCTGCTCCGGAAGTTTGACTCGTTGATTGAGTTGGTGTCTTACAGTTTTTCGCCATGTGACCCTTTATGCCACATTTGTTGAAAATTACCTCGATACATGGACCAGAAGGAAGCTGATGATAGTTACACTTGTCACAACTAGGAAGGGTTCCAGTATACCTACTGGTAGGTTTCCGAGTTGAGGATACAACAACGGAAACAGTCGCAGGGGAAGTGGCAGCGTGAACTGCCACCGTTTGCTGTCTCTTTGAAGACTCGTGCGATGTCTGACTTTTCTCTTTCTCCCCATGTTTTCTTTTCTCCCCACTCCTCACTGTCGGCTCAAGAGTGGTAACTGCCTCCTCAAGGTCTTCTCTATGATCGATTATGATTTGAGCTAGGCGTTTGGTGCTGTCGTATGTATCCGGCCTTGCAGCTATGACGTTTCCTTTAGTTGGCTGGGTCAGACCCCAGATGAATCTTTCTATCTTCTTACTCTCTGGGGTAACCATTCCCGGGCAGAGTAATGCCAAGTCGTCGAACCTGGAAGTTTAAGCGGTGATATCGGAACCTTTCATCTTCAGGTTCCAGAGTTCGTGTTCTAATTTCTGCATTTCGCCCCGATGGCAGTACTCAGCCAGCAGAAGTTCCTTCATGGCTTCCCAACCCATGGCGTTGGCTACAGGTAAGGTCAGGGATTTGACTCGGCCATTCCACCAAGTCAAGGCTTTGTCGATAAAGGTGCAGGCAACAAACTTCACCTTGTCTGAATCTGAACAGGCGCAAATTTCAAAGATGGATTCGATCTTCTCGAACAATCGGGTGAGGGAAATGACACCTCCAGTGCCATCAATGGACATGGGTTTGGCGTTCATGAATTCCTTATAGGAAACCTCTTTCCGGCGTCCCTGACTGTTTTCTTGGTTTTGGGTTTGGGTACCACCTCCCGAACCACCGGAATCGTCGGTGTTCCGTTGAGACATGGCAGCTGCTACCGCGGCTATAACAGCTGCTTGGAATACTACTGGATCAATTTGGGGAAGTGGTGGTGGCGGAGGGTTGTTGGTCTTGGAGTTGGGTCTCTTTCTCATAGGCATCTTGATCTAATAAGATCAAGGAAGAGAGGATGATAAGTCCTCTGAATTGAATCAAGAGATATGACAGATATATGCTGAATAAGCGATAATGCAGGATAGAGTTATCAAGACATGAAAATTATCGCTAAGAGAATGATCAAAGAACAATGTATGAACGAGGATTTCTACCAAGGATTGGCTCGAGAAATACTCCCATAGTATTTCATGATTCGCTACGACACTGGCTCGATGTTTGTGGTATTAGAGTAAGTTTTAGGCATGCCGCATACCACAGTCACTCCCAAGCACATGTTGGTCGTGTCTCGAATGAATATAGTTGGCCAGGCTATATTGATCCTAGACACAACTACATAACTGCCCAGTTTTAACCGCAGCGTACAACACCCATTTACATATGTTCTGTTCTACTTGTAGTTACGGATCTCGACGATTCGGTATACTTATATACTTTCAAAAATACTTATATTTTGAAGGATACTTTTAGTTCAGAGCACTTAGGCCCCTTAATGTTTATAGTTTTATACCATGTAAGGTTTGGTATACTTCATTCACTATAAACAAGGGCTCTGATACCAATCTGTCACACCCCGAAAACCGAAGGCGGAAACATTTTCGGGGTTGACTCCACGTTGAGTATCAAATCCAATGTACATAGTAAATAAAGTAAACAACCATTACATTACATATAGAAAAGTTTTACATTTGTTTCAAAAGCAAAAGTTATACATGTGATACATAGTATATATGAACAACACAAAACGAGTCTTCTGAGAACTCCGTCTTCGCAAAAAAGGATCTTCTGGTACCTGTCTAACACGGACCTGAGAATACAAGCGGTTTGAAAATCAGCATAAAGCTGGTGAGTTCATAAGCAGTAAGTTTTTTCTGAAAATGTACGAGTTCCTTTGTTTTCCTGAAAAAGTGGTTATCCAAGAATATCCCATATTTTCTTATGTAAAGTTAGTTTCCAAATCCGAAAAGTAAATTAAACGATGTACAATGAAAACATGATTGTTCTTGTGAATTGTAGATCAGTTATTTAACTTGTTACACTTTTCTAGTTTCGTACTACAATTACTCAGGAAGAATCCCATGTCCTCCTGACTGTGTGTGTGTGAACTATTACCAATTCTGATTATGTTCGGTGTCCTCCCTAGGAAAACCCCATGTTCTCCTGATTGTATGTGTGTATCTTTACCCGTTCTGGTTATGTTCAGTGTTCTCCCCAGGAAAACCCCATGTTTTCCAGAATGTGTATGTATGTGTATCATTACCAATTCTGGTTCTGTTCAATGCTCTCCCCAGGAAAGCCCCATGTTTTCCTGAATGTGTGTGTAGGTGTGCCTGTCATCCTTGAACGTACATTAGTTTTATTACGTACATAAAACTAATAAATACTCGTAAAGTGTTAATAATCCTGATTACGAGTCCTTAACCATACTCAGACTAGATACAACTCGGACCAGGGCCAGTATCCTTTTTATGACTTTCGTCACCCTTGAACTTTTCGGTTCGGCTGTAGCTAGCAGCCAGGTGTGGGATTGTCAGTCTCGTATAGATCTATACACTCAAGCCACGCTCTCCTACGTTCGGAGATTCTGGTTACGGGGTTAGTCCTCCACTATCTCGTGCCAAGGAAGTGTTACGAGGACGTGTCTACAATCTTTAAGATTAATCTTTACTTTTCGACTAGGAAAGTAGTATTTACAACTAGTTATGTTCTAACGTACCTGTCCTTTACACTCGAGCCTAGGTGTTTTATTAAGGACATTACAATCGAGCCTAGGTGTTCTCTAATGATGATTGTCCTTTACACTGGATCCTAGGTGTATTATTAGGGACGTTACAAATGATATATATGTGTCATCTTATGGTGATTGTCCTTTAAGGACATTACAATTGATTTGTGTATTATGATGGTATTTATCTATCACACTCGAGTCTAGGTGTATTGTTAAGGACATACAGATGTTTTATGTTTTCTGATGGTGTCTGTCTTTTACACTCGAACCTTAGTGTTTTATTACAGACATTACAATGGTTTATGTATTCTATCAGTTTAAATGTGAACAATCGAATATAAGATATAAAATACATCAATGTATAATAAGAATTGAAAATCGGGTTAAAACAAATAACTCTGCAAGTTAAAACAGTTTGTTAAAAGGTTTTCAATTCTTAAAAATGAACAATTATGAAACCATTTAACTAAAATCATGTGTTTAAGTACAAGATATTCTTGTACTTTTGCTTGTATTCCCCCCTGAAAACATTGAAACACCATTGAAAAAGGGTAGGGGTATGAACTCACCGGACGCGGAAATGTGTCGATTTCGGATGCTAAACGTCGAATCGAGGCTTGATAACATGTGAGGTCCCTACGTAACATGAAATGGCATGCAAATATATCTAATTAGATTCACAAACTCTAATTAGATATGAAGTCACACTCCAACGAATGAAAACACCTCAAAACGGGTCTTTGGAGTGACCCGGGTGACATCTATGGACGGAAATTGAAGCGAGGGACTTGGGATTTGAGTTTGCTCCCCAAGAGTAAACTTCCTAATGAGTTTTCAGCCTCTAAACACATAACCACATGAGTTCACGGCCGTGAACTCATGTCCGGGTGTTTTATGATGCTTAATGGGTCATAAATGGCCAATAGCACTTGGAAATGCTTGGAATAATTTTTCCTAAGGCTTGGAGTTAATTTAAAACATCAAATAACACACTTAAGGGAGTTTACGGCCTTGGCATGGAGCTTATGGCCGTAAACTCTCTTACTCCCTTGAAAAAAGTGTTTTTAAGGTCCCAAAGTTAGTCACATGTGATTCCTAAAATCCTTACAAGTCGTGAAATGAATTTAGGGCACCAAATGACCTACAATTAGGAGTTTACGGCCTTGGAGCACATGCTATGGTCTTGAACTCTCAAATGAAGGGTTTTGTTATGTTTAAGGTCCCTAAACTACTTTTGGTTGGTTCTATGATTTATTCCAAGGCTTTTGGTGGTGTTGGATGGCTTTCTAACACCTTGAAAATGAGTTTACACGCATGATTGAGGAGTTTACGGCCCAAGCACATGCCTTGGCCGTAAAATCATACAAATCCCCCAAAATTCATGTTTAAAGTGTTCTGATTCCATTACCAAATTTCTAAAAGTCATATCTAGGTCTAGTTTGAGTCATGGAAGGGTTTAAGGGCTTAAAAACCCTTTAAATATGGGTTTACTGCCTAAGCACCATCCTGGGCCGTAAACTCATATACAAGTCTCTAATTCATGAATAAATCCCGAATTTGAATGTCCAATACGATGCAAAATGAGTATAGGAAGGTACCTTGAAGATTTAAGACCTTAAACTCTAGATTTGGACCTTTAAATATAGTTTGAGGAGAGAGGTTGGAGTGATATTTGTAGAATGGAGCAAAAGCTTCAAAATGAAGACATGGATCACTTTAAATAGTGTCCAAGTTCGGGACATGGTAGAATTCTACCCGATACCGGCGTTAGACGGGGCTTTTGGTCGCACCCGAACATTTTGCTGTAACCCGATATGGTTGATTCTAGAAATGTTCCGATCATTAATATGAGACGTTAGAATGAGTTCTAAGGGTATTAAGACTCTCATTAAGTCATAAAATAAAATCCACATTAATGACTTAATAAAATGTCAGAATCGGAAACGAAATCGGAAACGATGATTGGATGATCAAAACGAGTCGCGAGAAGGGTTACATTTACCGATATGAATTTCGGGTTGTTACAATAGCATTCATCGTCGATTTCATTCTTTTTCAAATCAAGAAAGTGTAAAATCATTTTATGCAAAAATTTCCTTATTTCACAATCCAAATGCAGCTGAGTAATATTAAAATATAACCGCTTAGCAATCAAACAAAAAATATTTCTCTATTTGAAAAGTACAATACTATGTCTTTTAAGGTTAATAATATCATCTGTTGATTTAGTAAGCTCTAGTTCCAATGCCTCTATTCTTAATCATCTATCTTCACTCTTAAGTGTTACCCTGTTTAGTTGATCATTCAGATTAGAATTACTTAGACGAGTTCTTTTAAACTATCATCAAAATTAGAAATAGTATAGTGTCACTCATCGAATTCGGATTTATAACGGGAAGTAGAAATATTAAGAGATTTGAGAATAGAATGTTCCTTGTCAACCACCTTCTTGCACTCCTTCACTTGCTCCGAGACTGTCTTCACAACAAAACTACTCTCTGAAGCCTTTCCACCGTTAGTTCCATATCCTCTTGGTTCCGAACAACCGTTCTGAACCATCAAACATTTGCTTTCATATCCTTGCTTTTTTGACTTTACCACAAAGCACCTGTCATTGGTGGGTTTCCTCACCTCATCGTCCTCCGAATCTATGGACCATACTTCAACTCTCCCATCATCACTATCCTCTTGTACACTTAATGTAGGTTTCGCATTTGATGTACTCTTCTTTCGGAGCTTATCTATCTTCTTAATTTAATAGGTCTTATATTTTTCCTTCTATTTCTTCTTATTCTGCCTCCAAAACAAGCATTCCTTTGCAAAATAATTCTTTCCATGACAATAATTACATTCATAGCTAGAATCACCCATCAACTTTTTTTCCTTCTTCTCTTCGTCATTCTGAGAGTTCTTGGAACTATCATATCTTGGCATTTCTGAACTACAATTTACCTGCTTGTATTTGCTTTTGAAACGGGTGAAATTCTTCATAAAGAACTTCTTTGGATTGGAGACCATTAATGCTTTGTCTTCATTTAAGAGTTCACTATCTGAAAATTCAGATTAAGAATCATCTTCTTCTGACTCCTTTCCTTTCGCAACCAATGCCAACGATCTAACACAGGAAAGAAGCTTCACTTCCTCAGTAACGTCCTCTTCGTGAGATTTCAGAATACCCACGAGTTTGGCCAGCTAATATCTTTTGCATTTTTCGTGTGCCTTAATAGTGGAAACTATACCCTCCCATTCGGATCAAAGAGCATTCATGAACGTGTCCTATTGTTCAATGACATGCCGCTCAAGATTGTCTTTCAGCATTCTGCTTAATAAATGATTGAAGCGATTTAACATCTTATCTAACTTTGATAAGAGAGTTGTTTGTAAAGAATGTTCTAAATTAGCATCTCCTCAATACAACTCCTTCGGCCTATCCCAAATACCTTTTTGCATTGTCACATTCACTAAAAAGACGAAAAGTTCTTGGAGGAAAAGCAAATCGAATAATTCTAATTGCCTTTATATTACTCATCAACTTATGCTTCTCATCATGTGGAATGTTAGTGTGTTCAACAATAAGTTCATTGTAATCATTCAGAGTTTTGATTACTTTTCTCCTGCCCGTATGAATAAAAGTTTCCTTCGTCATTCCTTGCCATATCTAAGAACCATATTCTTTGATTCCAAGAACATAATCTATAAAGTGAAGAGCCAAGAACTCATAGTCCTCTTGAAAAAGAATTAGAATCCTTGTCATGGATCGAATGCTGCTAGAGAGATTGAATGAAAGAGAGTGAGGATCGTCATTAAGCATATTGTCATGAATTCACTAAAACAAATATAGAACTATATATAAAACATGAATTAATTTCAAGGGAAATCTAGAGATCTAGATATATGATCTACAATCGATTGAGATAATAACAACAGATCTAAGAAAAACAAAAAACCCTAAATAAACCCTTTACTCAACATAAGAATAGCAAATTGATTACACTATTTCCTACTCTGATATGAGTTGTGAAGACAATAAAAATCGATAGATTCTATATACATGACGTGAATTCAAAACATGAACAATATTGATCAAAAGTGTGTCGAATGATTAGATTGAAACGACTCTAGAAGAGATCACAAAGAAGAAACTTTTCTATAAGATCTTACAAAAGACTTAAGGGTGTAGCCCTTATATGTTACATGCATGCGCTATATATAGACTACGCTACTATTTAACTTTGAACCTGGACAGGCCCATTTCAGAATAAACAAAGCTATAAAAGCATACGTTTGACACAACACATAATAAACCTAACATTGAACAAATAAATGATTAAGATACCAAGGTAATCATCAATTAACTACAATACGTTCTTATGGATTTAAAGGACAACAAGTTAAGCTCTTATACCAATTGTGAAAATAAGAAACAATCAGTGCGAACGAGATTTGAAAATTCAAACCATGAATAAAATTAAGATCAATGTCTACAGCTAGTAACAATCCAAACAAGTCTGGCAAAACAGTCTTGTCTCAAAATAGAGATCTTCAACAATGTATTCATGAGATAAAATGATTAACAAGTATGAAAATTGTAAAGTAAAGTAACATAAGAACAATATGAAAACAAGAAAGAATGATTTGATTGAATGATTCTTGGTATTGATATGAAAGAGAATGTTGCACTCATGTGTGTTGAAATAGTTAACGTTACATATCCTTAAACAGACAACGAGTGAGACAAATAAGACAAATCTCATAAAGTTCATGGACTAGAAGACAACCGAAGATCTACAAACAGTCGATGTTGCAACTCTTGAGCTTTGTCCCATGTACTGTACTATGAAACAACGACTAAAAGAGAAGCTAGTGCTTGGAACAGTTAATGCATAATACACACTCAAATAGCAAGTAATAAAAAGATGTGTCTCGGATAGATCTTCTCATCGGCATAGGTATCATCTCTAAACCCGTCTACCTCATAACAGGCTTCACTTTGGATTTCTAAGTGATATATTTTTATGTATCAACAATTTCTTATTTTTGGATCTTCATATGCTGCTCATCGAGATCCACAATACCTTTCACATTTCCCGATTGTAGAAGTTTATAGCTGATGATTACACAATCGTGTCATTGGATAACATTTAGATGGATGAGCATATGAATTATGTGTAGGGATTAGTTGCATTATTTACAAGAAGATGTAGGCCTTACGCAAAAAAGGTGGTGGGTTTGGAGAAGGTGTAATAGCATCACCGTAAAGATTCCGAATGGAATTTGTAAACCAAGGAGGAGATGAAGGAGCATTACCCTGAGTTATTTGGGGCATTGGATTTCAAGGACGAAATAAGATTCAAGTGGGGGAGAGTTGTAACACCCAAATTTTAAGCTATTATACTTTTTTTTATGATTTCGATATATAGAGTTGTCCCGTCCGTGGCATTACATATTTGTTACCATGGTTTGGTGATTCCATGTCACCGTTCTGCGGTATATAAGGAATATGAGGGTTTTGGTTTCGTCCACCCTCAGCCCCCATCACTCTAGAAGCATTGCCTACAAAACCTTGATGCCCGCTCTTCCACTTTTGAAGTCCTTTTGGTGTTTTGTCTTCATTTGAATGAAGAAGAAGGTAATGAGTAGGAGACCACCAAGCAAGCTCGCAACCATCTTCTTAAGAACATTATGGACCTTTGTAAGTCTCCAAGTTCTCACATTTATGATTCGTTTTTTATATATCTTGGAATATGAGCTCATTACTCCATGTTTCGTTCATTTTAGGGGTTGCCATTGATAAAGCTTGCAACTTTATTATTCCATGAGGTCCCATTAGCAACGTATGTTATAAATCTTGATTTTTTGTTTATTTTGAAGCCATACATGTGTCTAACCCCATTTTTTATCCTTTTGAAGTAACTTATGGTGTGACATGTAGTGAACATGCATGTTTATAAAGCAAGGATTTTATGGTTCATTTGAGTTCTTAGAAGCTTTAAAGAATGTATAAGTGAAGGACTCTATGAATTAGTGGCTTAATCAATTAAGTTGTTTTGGAGTGCCACTGTGGCACGAAGTTTAGCTCACCACAACACAATGGTGTGATTCATCCCACATTTGATTTGTCAATTAGCTTCCACGATGCCTTTAGTGGTTGGCTACAACACGATGGCTGACCGTTGACCTTGACAATTTCTATAACTGATAGCAACATACAGTGAACATCAATCAACATCAAGAATCCTAGAGAAAAACTATGAAATTAGAAAAATGGCAAAATTAGTGTTTACATACCTTAAGATTTCTTCTAGAAAATAAACCTTTTTGATTCCTTTCCTTTGCACATTAAAATCTAGCACCTAAAGTTTAGTGCCTCTGATGGCTTGTACCCAAACCCTAACAACTAGAAGACAAGAGATGAGAGGAGAGGGGATAGCAAATTCGGTTATTTTCTTGAAGAATCAAGTGCATGAAAATAGGTACCTAAAGTTTCGTATTTATAGTTGCTTAAGAAACTCCCTTGGAAACCAAAGAGTCCTTACATGATCAATTCTAATTAATCTAGAATTAAATCAAAAACTATAAATTAATTATTCATTACTATTTTAAATTTGTTTATTAGTCATATAACAAATGTCATTTTACTCTGTTTTTAGTGATGAGGCCAACCCAAAACAAACTTTTCTTCTAAGTCAAGCTTATACCGATTTAGTTATGAGCTTAGACACCTTAATTCAACAATCTTCTAGTTGGATAAGTCTACAACTACAATTGCAAGCATAACATTGAACCAAACAATGAAGTGTGCTTTCCGAAGCAACTTCTGAACTCTGATTCAAATCACAGATTGGCCATAAGATATGTGATCAACGATTCCTTCTTTGTACAAGATATCATTTCAACAGAGCCATGGATATAACCACCAAACTCATGTTCATTTGTTTGTGTCCCGATTTCCAATTTTGTCGATCAAATTTTAGAATAAAAGATTGAACAGATAACAAACTTTTCTTCTGAACTCTAATTCAGTCCAGACTAGGTTTGGTTCTTATATATCAACTCAAATCACCAAGGGGCCCGTAGATATCACTTTTCCAATTAAGGAAAAAGGAACAAATAAACTTTGACTATATAATCATTCATTTTACTCACCAAAGCACGCATGAAATTACATTTTATAACACCCAGTTACGAGATGCATTGGTGAAAAGCAATGCACAACTTATTTTCAAAATATGACTTATATATGCTTGTTTGAAGGATAGAAGATATTATCGTTTTAGAACTACTTAAGATAAATCCACGAAGTAATCTCTAAGCGTCAATTTATATAATACTCAAAATCTTAATTTCCATGTACTCATGAATATTGTACCAATCCCATTCAATGTCAAATCTCTATGGACAATCTACAATCGATTCATGACATGCTTGATTCACTACTTATTTTCAAAAGTATGAGGGACTGTGGATCTTTGAATAATAAAATTATTCCCAAAGTAAAACATGCAAAGTGAAACATAATAATAAATTTATTAATTATGGTGTCATACCCGTTGAATATAAATAAATCTCTATTATTAAATCACCTTTAGCAATTATGAATTTATTCATTGTATATTGTTTTGAGTAATCAACTAACCAATTGAATCAAAAAAACATCAGTCATGCCATGTTATCAACATGCATACTATGCCTCTCGACAGTCCTTCCTGTATGAACAGATCGAGTGGACATTACTCCAATGATGATCATTTCATAATTCCTAATTCGTGTCCATATCCTAAGATTGTAACATCCGTTTCTAGGTATTTTTCATTTCCATCTTAAATAAAAAATTATTTTCAACATTAGTCCATACGCATGTCATACCTAACGCGCACGTTGGGCGTAAGTTGTGCAAGTTTGACGCGAGTTTCGTCGAGTATGCAGGGCGTACATGAAGAGTACGTAGGGCATTCTTATACAGACTCCATACCCTAAATTTTAGGGTTAAGACCTTATTTAAGGACCTTAAGTCCCTTTATGCCTACCCATATTTAGCCTCCATCCTCCCCAACCAGTGTCTCAAAATCCTAATCGTTGATTAGATTATGTGAGCCTCTTTTGTGTGTTCTTGGTGCATAGTAAAGGAGTATAAGGTTTTCCTTGAGGATTGTGGTGCATAGAGCTTCAAAATTCAAGACCTTCATCAACATTGCAAGCTTCTAGATGAGTAAAGCTCTTACCTTTATGGTTATATGGTGTAGATCTAGGCTAGAGCTTAGTTTTGCTTCAATTTTGGTCCCATGGTTTGGTTCTTGTGAGTAAAAGTTACTCCTGAGCTCGTGTTTGTCACTTTATGTTTTTCTTAGGATCTTGTACCATAAAAATGAAGTATTTGTTTTATTACCCATTCATGAAAGAGTCTGAGGTTATAAAAGAGTATTAAGGACTTAGGGTTTAGTCTAGGGCTCTTTTAAGCTATGGAAAAGCTTAATGTTGTCAACTTTATCATTTATGACCTTGCCAAGATGTAGATATGGGAGTTTGACATTTAGTCTTTAGCTAATAAGAGCTTAAAAATTGTTTTTGGGCAACAAAGGGTTACGTAGGGCGTAACCCATGTGTAAGTACGGCATAACAAGTTTAGCCCCAAACCATTTTCTCTTGAGCTTAGTACGTAGGGTGTAATAGAGGAGTATGTATGAGGTACCACTAAAATTGCATTTGGGCCAAATTTGGGCCTTGGGCCATGCTTACTTGGGTCTAGTTTGGAGATGGTATAATGGTCTTTTACCCTAAGTAAAAGATATAATGTATTAGACCTTGACTATGGGTCATTACCGTAATTATTAATTAGGGTTGGTTTTGGATATGTTTAGTGTGAGGAGCATTTGTACCAACAATGCATGAGTGATCCAGATATATTCAGTTTGAGATTAGTCTCCTCATAGTATTTGCAGGTCAAAGGGAACATTTTCGGCCCATAAATTAATGTTTATAGGATGCCAGTTATTTTTCTGACTCATGTATGTATTGTACGTGTTTGAATGTATACTAGGGTGGGGCCCGATGCCAGGCGAGGCCTGATAAATGTGTTGGGTGGGGGCCATCGCATATTTTTAGCAAATTTGTTCTAGGATGAGCCTAATGTCGAGTGTGGCCCATTATATGTATGGTATGTGGTATTTTGTGGAGCTCACAATGCTTCGTGCCAACGGTTTATGTTTAAATGTTTTTCAAGTACTTTAGGATCGAAGAGGAAGGGTCATTATGATTGCATCGCATCCACCAGTGTTCTACAATTTATGATTTTGGGATTGTACTATGATAATTATTTTTCCACATTTTCATACTTTGATGGTTTGAAACGAATGATTGATGGATTTGGTTGAGTTAAAAATAAAAAATTTACTTAGTATGTTTGGCATGTAAATAGTTGGTATCAGAGCCTTCGTTTGAGGGATTCAGGCACTCGCTCAGGTGTGTATGAACTCAAAATGAGGAATTGGTAAAAAGAACAATAATTTCTGAAAGTTTTTAATAAAAAATGGGGTGTGAAGCATGCAATCAGCCGATCTCAAGTAATTATTTCCCAAAATACTCATACATGTTTATTTGTTTCAATATGTGAAAATGTGTATAGCATGCTAGATTAGGGCTAAGGATCTGCTCAAAATTGTATGTTAGGATAGACGCATTTGTATGCCTAATTATGCGCCTCTTGAGTAGCATGCTAGTATCCATTACAAATGATATGAAAGGTTGGCCTGTTTAGGCAGTGCACTGGTTAGAACTTGATGCTCGAATGAAACATGCTTTGTGCTTTTTAGGAACCACTATTAATAGTAGTTAGATATCAAGCGAATATGTTAGGTTACATGTAAAAAATAGATAATTTTAGATTGTTAGGATTAACTCTATTGGGAAGCTCTTGTTTGAGTCTAACCGTTGTAGTGTGAGACCTCGCAGTCAAATAATTCTATAGTATTTGTTGCATGTAATTATATTCATAAAGTAGTTAGTTGGTGTTAGTGAGGTTTTTGTTGCAGCTGATGGCGGAGTCTGGTGGGAAGGGAATCCTAGGAGAACCTAGGAAGAATGTTAGCTTAACAGATGTGTTGTTTATCGGGATCGAAGAATGTTTGGTACTAAAGGAGTCAGTTACGTGAATCAAGACGACTCTTGATGAATCTATGGATACATGTTGAAGGTAGTATTGGGCCCGTACACCTAGAAGCACAGGATCTATACTCAAGTCAAGGGGAGTCGTGACTATTGTATGATCAGATGTGAGAGTTCATTTCGTCTGGATTTCCCACACCATTCTGGAGCTGACTCCTGTGATCTTTATTACTATCATGGAGGGCATTATGGAAATTTCGCATAAGCATATAGGCTAGTTTCTTACCAAGATTACGGTTATGGTAGGTGCACGCTCTCTAACTTTACAAGAGTTTTGTGCACGTGGGGCTCCTTAGTTCCTCGGGATGAAGGGCCCCATTATTGGCAGGCGATGATTGGTGGACATCGCGAACACTTTCTGGACTAGCTCATGTCCCAAGGAGGCGAAGGGAAGACTTGCATCATGTCTTCTAAAAGACAAAGCCCATAATTGGTGGGAGGAGGTTTACCATGCCTTGGGAAGCGAGGCAGTTGACACAAGGACTAAATTTGCACGAGTGATGGAGCTTCAATAACTGGAAAGGGAGTTTCAGGACCTTCACCACACATCTGGGAGTGTGGCAAAGATTATCGTTATATTCCGTAGGAGGGCTTTATTGGTTCCGCAGTATGTGGCAGATGATGAGATGAAGAAGGTCAGGTACCATGATATGTTGAAGGATGAAATACAGGAGTTTCTGATCAAGTTGATGGAAATTGGAGGACATGATAGCAAGGGCCCGTGAGTAGGAGATTGATCTCAAGAATTTGAGGAAGAAGAAGCAAGTTCAAGCCTAAGTATCAGAGTGCTTAGCTAGGAAGCTTAATGTTTTTTACTATCAGTCGAGGGGCCAGTAGGACCGGAGCCACTATGCCAAGTGTACCAAGACACATGATGAGGTTTGTATGGTGGCTGGTTTTTGTTCCTTCAGGTGTGGCAAGACCAGTCAGTGCAACAACTATTACTCCGTCACCACCATCACCCTTGTACCTAATTTGATTTGCTTTCATTGCAACCACATGGGCCAGTAAAGGGCTAATTTTCCATGCTTATTAGGAGGAGTGGTTGCAGCACCCGCTGCAACCACATTAAGGGTCACTGACGATCGTTAGGGCCAAGCAGATACATCAGTTGTGAGGAGCCGAGATTTCCAGCTGACATCTGAAGAGGCTCGTGCAAGAGTAGATATGGTTGCATGCATGTATTTTCGCCCTATTTCATGTACTGATTTCATGTTCATTCTTATTATATTTATAATGTTATTTAGGGATGTTCCTAGTGAACGATGTTCCATCTTTAGTTCCATTTGATTTCGGCGCCACCCGATCGTTTATTTCTTTTGTGCTTTGTAAGAGATATGATGAGGCTTTCGGGGATCTTAATTATCTGTTAGAGGTAGAGATCACCGATGATCATCTTGTGCAAGTATCGAGGGTTCATCAAGGTTGTGTTGTAGAGTTATTTAGCGAGTGGTATCCGATTGATTTGGTTTCGAATCCTTTACATGTGAGCAGGGTTATCGTGGGGATGGATTAGACGAACCCTAATAAGGAAATGCTTGATTATGAGCGCTAGTTACTTTGGGTTCGAACCCCATGTGGGGGAGAACTAGTCGTCCGTGGTGAGTGTGCATAGCGAAGGCGAGCTCTTTGTTCAAATGCGAGAGCAAGGAGGTATCATCAGCAAGGGTGTTTTACTTTTATGGCTTTGTATTCGATACTAGATATGAGAGAAAGACGATGATTTATTATATTCCAATCATTCACGAGTATTCTGATGTGTTCCTAGAAGACTTTCTTGGAGTGCCTTCGAAGAGGCAAGTTGAGTACTATATTGATCTGATTCCAAGTCTGACTTTGATATCCAAATCACCTAATCGGTTAACACTGCCAGTAATGCAGTAGATTTCTACACAGTTGGATGAGCTATTAGATAAGGGGTTATCAGGCCGAGTATTTCACCGTATGGAGGTTCAATATGTTTGTGAAGAAGAAAGATGGATCCCACAAGATGCGCATCTACTACTGGTAGATTTACAAGTTAACAGTGAAGAACTTTTATCCTCTTCCAAGGATTGATGATTTGTTCGACCAGTTAGAGGGTGCGTCTTGGTTCTCAAAGATTCATCTACATTCAGGCTACCACCAGATGACGGTTCAAGATGAGGATATTAAAATAACAACTTTGATGACTCGTTATCATCATTACGAGTTCATGGTGATGCCTTTTCAGCCCACCAATGGACCTGCACCATTCATGGATCTCACGAATAGGGCTTGCAGGTCAATGTTTCATTAGTTGCTAATTGTTTTCATTGATAATATATTGGTCTATTCTAAGACCACGGAGCAGCATGACAGTCATGTGCATAAGGTTCTAAAGACTCTGAGGAGTGAGAGGCTTTATGCCAAATTCTCCAAGTATGAGTTCTGGTTGTGCGAGGTACAGTTCGTAGGGAACCTCGTCAATCAGAAAGGTATCTTGGTTGATCATGCCAAGATCGAGGTCATGATGCGGTTTAAGTTTTCGAAGTCTCCATCTGAGATTCAGAGTTTCTTTGGATTAGCTGGATATTATTAGTGGTTTATTGATAATTTCTACAGGATCGTAGTTCCTTTTACAAGGATGAGGAAGAAGTCGGTTACTTTCCATTAGGGGCATGAGCAGCAGACGACATTTGAGACCTTGAGGCAGAAGTTATGTGAGGCTCCAATTTTGATGTTACCAAAGGGATTGGATAATTTCATTGAATATTGTGATGTGTCGACTTCGGGTTTGGGTGCAGTTTTGATGCAAATGGGTCATGTGATAGCCTATGCTTTAAGCCAGTTGAAGCTTCAGGAGGCAAGTTATCTCATCCATGATTTGGAGTTGGTTGCAGTGGTTTTTCCCTTAATATTTGGCGTCATTACTTGTATGGGGTTCGTTCTATCATTTACACAGGCCACAAGAGTTTGAGGTATTTAGTAGATTAGCCAAATTTGAACATGAGGTATCACAGGTGGCTTGATGTAATGAAGGATTATGATTATGAGATTCTTTATCTCTCCGGGAAAGCCAAAATGGTGGCAGATGCTCTCAGCCACAAGGCGGCTGCTACTCCTATCAGTGATGTATGTTTAATGATGACAATTATTACCCCACTCTTGGACCGGATTTACATGGATCAATTTGAAGCTATTTAAGAGGAGCACCAGAAGAGTAAGCGCAGAGTGGGTCACGTGTCCTCTTTTGATTATGATAGTCATGGATTTTTTACCCATCATCGGAGAGTTTGGGTTCCATATTTTGGGGGTATGTGGTAGTTTTTGATGGAGAATGTGCATAAGTTGAAGTTTTCTATTCATATGCATGGGACTAAGATGTAGAGAGACCTCTGACTCAATTATTGGGTTGACCTACATGAAGCATGTTGTCGCATGGTATGTGGAGAGGCTCTTTACTTGAAGGAAACTCAAGGTTGACCATCAGCATTCTCACAAGATGGATCTGTTGGGAGTTTTTTGTCTTAAAATTGGAAGAGATCACGATGAATTTTATCTGTAACATACCACGCACAGTGTGAGGGGTGGATTCGATTTGGATCATCGTGGATCGATTGACCAAGAGTATGAATTTCATTCCTATTCATGAGAGCATCTATGCAAAGTAACTAACATATGTATATATTTGTGAGGTGGTGACATGTCAAGGGGTACTAGTCTTAGTAGACTCGGATCGGTACCTTTGGTTAAGTTCCACGTTTTAGAAGCAATTTCATGAGGATTTGGGTAGTCAACTACACTTCAACATGACTTTTCATCCATAGCCTGATGGGCAGAGTGAGCAGACCACTCATACCTTGGACAATATGTTTTAGGCATGTGTGCTCAATTTTTGCAGTAGTTGGGATAACTATCCCTCACTCATAGAGTTTTCTAACAATAACAACTACCACGTCATCATTGATCGACCTCCATTTGAGATGCTTCATGGGAGAAGTTTTTGAACCCTAGTTTTCTAGGGAAAGGTCACTCAGAGACTCATGGGTAACATGGAGGTGGTGGTCCGGACAACGGACTTGATCCAACAGGTCCGTGGGAGATTGCAGACCATGCAACACTGGCATAAGACTTATGCTGATATGTGTTGATCGGATTTGTAATTTCTGGTCAGTGACATGGTACTCCTGAAAATTTCACCATGGAAAGGTGTCATCCGGTTTAGGAAGCGAGGAAAGCTAGGTCACAAATATATCGGTCCTTTTAGGGTTCACGCCTGAGTAAGAAGGGTTGCATACCAATTATAACTACCCTAGAAGCTCAGTCGCAGTCATAGGACTTTCTACATCTTTCAGATGCAGAAGTGTTTGGTTGATAACTATGTAGTGATTCCAATGGAGGATATTTAGGTGGACAAGCTCCTGAACTACATAGAGGGACCATTTACAATACTCAATAGGAAGAAGAACACATAAGGGTTTTGAGCATTCTAACACTCCTACGGTGTACATGCAACTCTATAAACCTTGGATCTATGTTTTCTCTAATATAGATGCAAATATTCAATATTCAAGGTTTCTTCCTAACTAGCATAATATGAAGTATATACAATACAAGAATCTAGTAGAATGACATACACTTTGATGGAGGTTGAAGTCTTGAATCTTTAAGAGCTTAGTGACCCAACTGTTGCACCTCAAATGGATTACACAACACCAAAAACCCTTTGAACAACTTGAGAATAGGAATACTTAGGTTCACTCTACAGAAATCGGCCTTGCCCTCTTTAGTGTATGCACTAGTCCCATTTCATGAACCAAATACCTCTTTATATAGTGTGGAGGATTAGGGTTACATTCATGTAGACCCTAATACCCATGACCTTTCATTTCCATTGGATCCATGGGTTAAAACTGCATTGACTATCCATGAAAGCTTAGCCCAACCTAAATAAACTTGGCCCATCCTATATATATATATATATATATATATATATATACATATATATATATATATATATATATATATATATATATATATATATATATATATGGAGAATTTCGTATACGACCTTCCTAAATAGCTAAATAACGTATTTTCCTGACCTAAATTCTAAATATCGTATTTGGCCTTGTTAACGTTTTTTAATATCATAAATACACAAATCTAATTTTTTGATTATTTTATCAATTTATAATCTTTTTACAATTTTAAAATCATTAAAGCTAAAAAAACATTTGAAATAGACAATTTTGCCCTTGTTCTTAAATTCCAAAATTCACACCCACGTGGAAAGAAAGAAGTCACAGATTCACTTCCTGCTTCATCAATCGGCTTCCCTTGCATCTTCGTCGATCAACAATCATGCACACAATCCTTCCAATCGCATCTTCCTTCGGTGTTGCAACGTCCTTCCGATCGCAGCACACAACGTCCTTCTTTCCCCCTGTTGTTGCACATTGTCATCGTCACATCAGGTAATGTCGATTGTTCAATTGTTCCGATTGTAGATTTCCATTTCTTCAATTTCATTTTTCGGGTTGCTAGTTTCAATTGTTCAAATTCTTTTAACAATCAGCTTAGTTATGTTGTATTTGATAGCTTAGTTGTTTTGATTTGAGCTACGATCAGGTTTCATTTTGCCTTTTCAGTGAACTTCGAACGTTTATTTTTAACTATGATGTTCAACCGAGCTTTGACCCCAATGAAGCCAATCCAGTATGAAGTTCTTCACAAGTAATTGTTTTGTTAATTGGATTTTGGTATTACATAAGCTTACCATGTATTTTGTTGATTATTAAATCTTGAAAAGTATGTTTTGTTTCGATTTTGGTATTAGATCAGCTTATAAATTAGCCTCACATGTCACATGGAATGTTTAAATTTGACTGTAAGGTATGTTATTCATCTTGTAATTTATGTTCTTGAATTACATTGTACCTTTAAATTCATTTTAGTGTCGTATTTGTTTTGATGAAAAAAATCTAATTTGTTATGGTCAGTTGTTTTTCTTGATGCAAGGTAGTGATTACACGACACAATTCCAACTAGGAAATGGTGGCCTCCTTGGAGCTAGTTATATCCAGGTAAAAGATCCCTCATCCTTTTTATTTTAGATATTAATTTATATTGCTTTTTTTAGTTTTTTATATCAGCAATTTCTTGTCAGTAATATTATGCTTGAAGAGTGTGATCCTTCATTGCCATTAGGTGGGAAAGTATTCTGGGTTGGTTCAGCATCACAAATCTGATCTTGGCTATACTGCAAGAAACACTACTGAAGTTGTTGAAAACTAGTAACGCCTTGTTAGCTGCCAGTCAACTAGTTAACAATTTCATCAAAGAAGATGGCATCATATGTATTTTGTTTTACTTAGTAATTTTGTCATCCTTAATTATTAAGTTTTACATGTTTCTTTGTTGCTGCTGTTGTAGGTTTGACATTCAAAGCATAAACTATTTGACCGATTACTAAAGTTGAAGTTGGGTTACAAGCCACAAAAGAAAACATACCTTATACCCTCAAATTCACTACGGCAACAAATTGATTTTTGGGGAGTCTTTACATTACCTTTACCTTGTAATGAAGGGTTTCCTGTATATTGTATCCAAGAGCATTCACTCAATAATTTGATCCACTACTCATCAAATGAAAAGATATAAAAGAAGGGCTAAATTCACAAAATAGCATTGTACTTTGCGAAATTCATAAGATATATCATTGAACTTTCTTAATTTTGTAATAGTTTAATTACATTAGCTATATTTTTGATCTTAGTACTTTTTAATTGTAATATATACAATTTTTGTCCATAAAGAATATAGTTAGAATTAATTATAGTTTGATCCCTCTTTTTGTAAATTTATCATTTATTACATTTTGGTGCTTATACTTTTTAAATTATCACTAATTATTGTATGGTCCTTATACTTTTTAATTTTACAATTATTACAGGTTGGTCCCTGAATTTAAAATTTGCACTTATTACAGTTTGGTCCCTGGTCTTCAAATTTGCACTTATGACAGTTTGGTCCCTGGATTTTAAAATTTGCACTTATGACAGTTCGGTACCTTGATTTAAAATTTGCACTTATTATAGTTTGGTCCCTAGATTTAAAATTTTCACTTATTACAGTTTGGTCCCTTGTCTTTAAATTTACACTTATGATAGTTTGGTCCCTGGATTTTAAAATTTGCACTTTTGATAGTTTGGTCCCCGGATTTAAAATTTTCACTTATTACAGTTTGGTCCCTGGATTTAAAATTTGCAGTTATTACTGTTTAGTCCCTGGTCTTTAAATTTGCATTTATGACAATTTGGTCCCTGTACTTTAAATTTGAAGTTAATATAGTTTCGTCCCTGGTCTTTAAATTTGCACCATACATACAAAGTTAACAACAAATGCAAATTCATGAAATAAAAAAATATCAAAATATTTATTGATGTCAAATACTAACAAAAAAATCCATCAATTTAACCCTAATTAAAAACATTTGCAACTTAAGCTAACAAAATTATCAAAAGCACCAACTAATTGCACAAGCTTTTTTTATGTAGACCCTGAAACTCCGAAATCGCGATGCGATTTTGTATTGTTTCCACATTTCCTAAAATGAATAAAAAAAATTATTTTCATTGTTAGTATTGTCATTTAATGAAAAAAATGGAAATTTAAGTAGCCTTTTAGAGGTGGCTGTTTCACTTTGAGATGCTGGATATTTATATGTTTTTGTCGGTGTCCATAGTCACCACATCATGGACACTTGTGACTTCTTTTAGACTCATCAGATGGTTTAATTCAATTTTTTCTTGGTCTTCCAGGTGGGCGTTTGATAATAGGTGGATATATTTTCTCCCCATTTTTTTCTGCCCATTAATTCGGTTCGTGCATCCGAGTAATTTCAAAAACATATGTAGATTTAAATTTCTCTATAGTGAAATAGGGATCAACATATTTGTCCGAGTTAGCATCCCTTATACAAGTAATAAAAGCTACTGCATGTACACATGGTCGACCCTGAACTTGCGACACTCGACAACTACATTTTCTTTCATCTAGGTTGACCTCCCAACGTGTTCCCTTATACTTCACTTCAGATGATTCTCACAACTTCTAGTAACTTCATATTCACCCATGTTCTATATGAAAAATTAAAAATATAAATATTTTAGATATATGTATTATTGAAGTGAAAACTAAAACTAATATAGTTATTCAGCTTAATTATTTAATATGCTTACCTTAGCAATTTCGATGAGATGATTTTTAGCAATAGGAACCAATACGTCGTTCCATTCTCATACTATTCTTACTAAATGAGTTAACTTCATCATCATCGTTCATTAGACCATCTTCATTATCAGAACTGAGATGACTATGATAGCTTTCTTCACTAGGACAAGGGTCTGCATCATACTCATCTTGTGGTTCATCTCTGTTGGCACACGAATAGTTAGTACGAATATTGGAGCCGAGTTTATTCTCTATTGTCACATAAATGGTTACCTGTTTCTTGCTTCCATACATGCTAAGCATATCCATGAACTTTTCATCAGAATCAAGCTTAATAAACGAATTGTAAGGTGCATACTTGTCAACATAAAGAATAGACAATTTTGGGTTGTTCTTTGATGAATAATGCTTTATCACTTCTTCATGTAGTTGACTTAACTTGTATAAAGTTGTGTCTATATGGATACATTTTTGAGAGCCAAATCAATACATTTTCCTACAATTGTTCTTCGTTAGCCAAAAGTAACCCCATATTTCAATTTTAACTTGAACTTGGATGTTGGTATATGCCTGAAATTGAAATTAATTAGAGAAACAATCATACAATTTTGTAAAGCTTTAGTAAATTTAAATTAAGATATTCACATTAACATACTCGATTATTGGAGATGTAGCCCTGCTTTCCCAAATTGGTTTTGATGTGTCATCAAGGGTAATATATTCTGTTTGAGAATGATCTTCTGACATTAGTTTGTGTCGCGTCTAAAACATAATTCTAAATCGGCAATAAGAAAAACAGATATAAAGGTATAACACATACAAAATGTATGCTTAAATAAATGTAAGGAATTAATGGATTGTATTGAAGTGGGCCCCTCACTAATATGACTTCAAGCATTCGAGATAGTTGTAATTCAAGATTGTAAATTCTGTAGCTTCAAACATTGAAGTCACAAAAAATTGACACAATGGAAAGAATTCAATGTAATCAAGTATAAGTTTCAACACATTATTCTCATTAATTACTGTTTTTTAAACCGTGAAAATACTTGCATTTACATCTCTGTCAGTTGTAATTCAGGATTGTAAATAATGTAGTTTGAAACACCAATATAGTAGGGTTTCAAAACAGTCACATGAACAAATTAAGCAATATCAAAAACGAAATTAAAGAAAGGGAAAATAGGAATAAGGCCGACTTTGGTTTATCATGCATATAATCATGAATTGAATGTTCAGTATACAAACAAAGCCAAAAATAACATGTGGCTGATTGAAATAGTGAATAGGCGACAATGCAACAACGATGTTCGATGAGGGATTGCTGATCGACGATCGAAAGGATTATGTGCGTGATTGTTGATCGACGAAGATGCAAGGGAAGCTGATTGATGAAGCAGGATGTGAATCTGCGATTTCTTTCTTTTCACGTGGGTATGAATTTTGGAATTTAGGAATAAGGGCAAAATTGTCTACTTCAAATGTCTTTTTAGCTTTAATGATTTTAAAATTGTAAAAAAGATTATAAATCAATAAAAATAATCAAAAAAATAGATTTGGGTATTTATGATATTAAAAAACCTTAACCAGGGAAAATACGATATTTAGCTATTTAGGAAGGGCGTATATATATATATATATATATATATATATATATATATATATATATATATATATGTATGTATAAGAGTCCATATTTAGTTAGTTCCTTTTGATCACAAAATTAATTCTAAATTAATTCTTGATCAATGTTAATTAAATAATATGATTACGTATTAATATATTAGAACATATAATATATTAATAAATGATAACTATCATTTTTCTCATTTTGTCTATCAGATTGTTCCAATGCCATGCAACCCAAATGGACCATGCTACTCTCGGGTCGAATAAATACCAAAAATAGTTATCATCTTAGACATCTAATCCAACAGCCTCCCACTTGGATAAGTCTAAAACTATTATTACGTAGCTCTTAATGTCGTTGCCGAACTCTGACCTATTCAAATGACTTGTCCATTAGATAACGGATCATATATTCCTGTATTCTAGATATCATATGGACTAAGAGATGGATTATAATCATTCTCTATGTCGATTTGTTGTTTCCTGATTTCCAATTTATGACGACTAACTAATTGAACAAATCAAATTAGTCCAGGCTTGGCCAAGCACTTAGGGGTTTCATCACTAAATCATCAAGGGGCCCACAAATATTGCTTTTATCCCTCCAAGGGTAAAAGGAATGGGTAAACTTCGACCCATATGCTTGCTCTTTATACTTATCAAATCACACACAAAAATGTGTTTTATAACATCAAGTTACTGATGCGTTTTCACATTATCAATGTGCAACCGACTTGTAGACTGCAACTCATATCTCTTGGTTTGAAGAATATACGATATTATCGTCTCATGATTCACTCGTGATAAAATCCATGAAGTGATTCAAATGAGCGTGGGTTGAATCCAATACACGAATCCCATTCCAAGAGCACTCATGAACACTCCAGCCACTTCGTCCCATAAAAACTACAGACCGGTCATGACAGTCTTTGTCACACCCCAAAACCAACAACGGCGGAAACGTTCAGGGGCGGAGGACGTCAAGTACAATGTCATAACAATGAAAAGTAGTAAACAAGCAACAACATCATCCATTTCATTAATAATATAATTTTAATACAAGTGTTATGACAAATTATGATAGTCACTAAAGTAAAATCAAAATGAAAGATGAGTCTTGAACGAGCTCCATCTTCTCTAAACCTTGCATCGGTACCTGTCTATTGATGACCTGAGGATACAAGTAATTTTGAAAATGAGTATCAGCTTTAAAGCTGGTGAGATCATAAGTATCTTAGTGTCTTAATTTGTATGTAAGTATTTATATGTATACGAATTGTAAGTATTGAAAATGTATATGAACTGTAAGTATAAAAATGTTTTGTAAAACAACTATAAATGTTTGAAAAACCCTAGAAATCCGTATGATTCCTACTATTATATAAGGATGTCTTCTACCAAGACCTAACTACTCTGAATGTAGCCTTCTACCAAGACCTAACTGCTGTGAATGTAGCCTTCTACCAAGACCCGACTGCTCTGAATGTAGTCTTCTATCAAGACTTAACTATTCTAAATGTTCGTTTCTTGTAAAAGTGTGTAATTTTCCAAGTGTAACTATCATTAACAAAATGTAGTTTTTACATTTAATGTTTAAGTGAAAAGATCACTAAATATATGTAAAGTGAAAATTAATGTAGTACTGTAGTGTAGTGCTATAGGAACTACTGTTGTACTAACTACCTTAAACCGGATTTATATTAAGGCATTATGTGATTAATTGTACCATATTATCGACTGGGTAACAACGACAAATGTAGGTCATAAAAAGGTATGACGTTTGGCACCCACAGACCTGCAGGTCCGGTTGTAGCTAGCAGTAAGGTGTAGGATAGTTAATCCAGTATAGATCTATACGCAAACTCACGCTCTCCCTCCACGAGACTCTAGCTACAACTCGGTCCATGACATTGAAGGCATGCTCCGATATAGTGGATCACAATTATGTCAACGTATTCATGTATATGTAATGTACTGAAATGTTCTACGTGTGCTAGCTGTAATGTGTGTTCTCTCTATCTAGCATGAATAGTAATGTACTATAATGTTCTAGTTGTAATGTATGTTCTCTCTCTATCTAGCAAGAATAGTAATGTACTGTAATGTTCTAGCTGTAATGTATGTTCTCTCTATCTAGCAAGTATTGACTCATGAATGAACTGACTCATTGTATGATATCGCATTCTAGTAATAGTTCTAGTATCTTCCTAAACTACCCATATGGTAGTTTACTAGTAATCTAACTGGTACGTATGGACATAGATGTATACCCTTGCTACCCAAGGGCATTGGATGAACTGGAAGGATCTTTATGACTATATATGTACATTTGATATATAACTAATATTTAAACAACCTTCGGACGGATACCCGATGTCCCACCAGACCACATCTCAAGCGTGAAAAGGAAATAGGGTGGATAGCCTTCCTAACTCTTTTAAACATTTCTTATATATCTATACATATATAGGCATGCAATTGATAATATAAAAGCATAAAATAAGTTGTGTAAAACCTTTGAACATAATTATTATCTAAAAAAAGATCGACTTGATGTCAATCTATAAAACGGTTTGAAGGCATGGGTTTGATAAAACAGTTTAGTATAAAGAAACATTTGTTTGAAACACAATTGTAAATAAGTTTGAAATGTAACATACAGAGTAATATGTACAGTGTAATAAGGAGTTTTAAACACATAAAGTGTTTATGAAAAACATTTGAAGGAAACTGTTTAGTAAAACGGCTAATTTGTAGCCAATCATTTGAATGCTGCTTATTAATCACATGTGATTGATATAATAATTAGCATAATTCTACTTGTATTCCCCCCCCCCCATAAAACATTTAAAAATAGATAAAACATTGATTAAGGGGTATGAACTCACCTGTAGCAAGTGGATCGGAAGGAAGTGTCGGATAAGTGCTTAGTGTAAAGTGAAGACTTAGACACGCACAAAGATCCTAATAACATATAAGGATATATGTATATGAACAATTAGTCTTTAACACAACTAATAAACAAAGTCAAGACACTCTAAGGCATGACAAACACTTTGTATAAGTGTTATAAGTGTTCAGGAGTGCGTCTAAGTGTTGTAGGGAAAGGCTAGTATGATTGGGGTTTAAGGAACACTCTTAAAATGAGTTTACTCCCTAAGGATCAACACCCCTTGAGTTTATGGTCGTAAACTCCTAACCTTTTGACCATTTGTTGGTTTGAAGTCTTCTATGCTATTCCAAGCATTCCTACTTCATGATTTAGCCTTAAGAAGTGTTGTGTGGCATCAAAACACTCCTAAATGGAGTCTACAGTCTAAGGACCATTTCTCCATGAGTTTACTACCTTAAACTCATGAGTTTACTACCTCAAACTCATGAGTTTACTACCTTAAACTCCTAAGTTTGGTATTTGGCGGTTTTCAAGTCCTTAGCTCAAACATGGCACTAGTCTAGGTTAGATTCTAGGCATAAGGAACATCCATGGGACATTTATGGGACTTTTACACATCGTATGAGGTGTCTACGGTTTTGGGAGCTCCCCAAACCGTAAACACATAAAATTATATGATTTTGGTGCTTTTTATGTGATACACTCATCAAGGATGGATCTAGCCAAGTCCCCAAGGCATTGTGAAGCATCTAGACACCCTAAAGTACCCTAAGGCACTATATTTGGTGTTTACGGTTTTGGGAGCCTCCTAAAACCGTGAACACCTTGTTCTTGGTGTTCTTGGGACTTTTTGTAACACTCGTTTTTCTAGCCTAGGCATTTATATTGAGTTGATAGTCTAGCTTAACCATTGTAACTCATTTTGAAGAAATGAAAAGGAGTTATTTGAATATTATGTGAATTATGTGTTTTATGCTTAATTATTAGGGCTTAATTAATTAAGAATAAAAATAAGCATCAACATTAAAGGTTGAGATAAGCCCGATATCTTTACATAAAGTTGTAGTGGTCAAAACAAGGATTTCGGGGATATAAAGAATACCAAAATCCGAGTTATAACGAAGAAGTTATGACCTGTCGAAGTTTCGCAACAAAACCGGCACAGTGCTGAATGTCGTAAAAAGTGAGTTTTCGATAAACTACTTTTTAGCCTTAGTAATCTAAACGAAAGTTGTAGTATTCGTTAAACCGAGAATTTCGATAAAAAGAACGCCTAAATCTGACTTATTATGAGGAAGTTACGATTTTTTGAAGTTTCAGCGTAGTAGTAGACAGCTAAAAACTCGAATTTTAGATCGAGCAATTTTTAGCCGACACAACCTAATTGAGAATTGAAGGTGTCGTCCACGGACTTTCTTGATAGTCCAATGGAACACTAGCAGTTTCGCAACTTGTAGGTGTTGGTGAATTAAATGTTCATTGGCGTACTCCATCCCCCTCATGGTTGCCTTAAGGACATGTATGGATGAGGAAACCCTTTAGCAGTAGTGTGTATCCTGATGATAATCCTTAGGCTAGGTCCCTTGTGATAGGTGTTTAGGGACGTAAAGTGAGGACAACAGGTTGAAAACCCTATATGCTCACCAGACTCCCAAGCCTGACCCACTCAGTTTTATGATTACAGGTAGTGTACCCCGAGCATAGTCGGAGGACGAAGAGAGATTTTTGGATTATAGGCCAGTAGTTGTAAATAACTGTTGAAAGGCTTATAATGTCTTGTTTATGCTTTTGATATGTATCGGAACATGAAATCCCGAGGTTTTGATATATATGGAAAATATACCTTCTTAATGAAGGATTTTGATAAACTTTTTGTTGGGTTTTGAGCATTCTAACACTTCCTAAGTGTACATGCAACCCTAAATACCTTGGATCTATGTTTTCTCTATTATACATGCAAATAAGAACTTCCAAGGTATTATCCTAATCTAGCATACAAAACAATAATGTAACAAGATAGAATACATACCTCTTGATGTAGAAAGTCTTCATGAAGCTTGAGTGCTTAGTGCCCCAAGTGTGACACCTCAAATGGAATCACAATCATCAAAACACTTAGAATGACTTGAGAGAATTCTACACTCACCAAAATCGGCTAGCCCTTTCTTGAATACTACTAGTGGCCGATTTTTCCTCAATAATAAGATGCTTATATAGTTACACAATTAGGGTAAACTCTTAATTGTCATGGCTTTCCATTTCCTTGGATCCATGGGTACAAATACACCATGGAGCATCCATGGACCATCCTATGGGTTTTAGCCCAACTTGATTATCCATGGAGCATTAGCCCACTATACAAGTATGGATGATTTACACAATCAACCCATATATTTAATTAGTCTTCTTTTGATCACTTAATTAATCCTAGATTAATTCTTGATCAATACTAATTAAATAATCTTATTATTCTTATCATTAATATACTAGAACTTATAATATATTAATAACCATAAGTGTCTTATTTCTCTCATTCAAGTGCATGATGGTATGCAACCCAAATGGACCATGCCGGGTCGGGTCAAGTCTTACCAAATATAGTTATGGACTTAGACATTAATCCAACAGTCTCCCACTTGGATAAGTCTAAAACTATTATTGCGTATGACTTTAGGAACCAACCGGCAATCGTAGCTCTCAAAAGCTTCTGTCGAACTCTGACCTTGTCGATGAACTCAGACCTTTGTCAATGACTTGTCCATTAGATAAGGGATCATATATTCCTCCATTCTAGATATCATATGGACTGATACATGGATTATAATCATTCTCTCTGTCCATTTGTTGTTTCCCGATTTCCGATTTATGACAACTGACTAATTGAACAAATCAAATCAGTCCTGGCCCGGCCGAGCACTTCCATTTGTCATCATCAAATCATCGAGGGGCCCACAGATAAACTTCGACTCATATGGCTTGTTCTACTACTTGTTGAATCATACACAAAGGCACGTTTTATAGCACCGAGTTACCAAATGCGTTTTCGTGCTATCAATGTACTATCAACTCATAGTAACAACTCATATCTCTAGGTTTGAAGAATATAAGATATTATCGTCTCATGATCACTCGTGATAAAATCCATGAAGTGATTCCAATGAGCGCGGGTTGAATCCAATACTCAGAACTTATGAGCACTCATGATTGTTGTAGCCTTGTCCAACACCTTAGACCTCTACAACCCATCATGACAGTCTTAATTCATATCTACTTCCAAAATATGACTGACTGTGGATGGTTTGAATAACTTAGTCATTCCGGAAGAATAACCCAGTTTATTCGGGAAGTCAAAACATGCAAAGTGAAACACAATAATAATTGAATCCAATATGGTATCAACCCTTTGAACATAAATAAAACACCTTTTATTTATCACCATATGATTACACATTATTCATTGTACACTGTTTCAGCTATCAACTTTATTCTTGAATTTAAAACAATAGTTGTCCCATGCTCCAAGCATGTACACTATGTTTTTTTTCAAAAGACTAGTCATGCCACACACCAAGTATGCATACTATGTTTTTCTATGATCTTTACTTTGTGAACTAGATCAATTGAACATAACTTCAATGATTCTCTTTTCACACCCCCAAATCCTTACTGCAAATGCAAGAATTCCAAATTCATGCCATTTACTGAAATCTGTTAGATTCTAAACTTATATGCATTGATCCTCTTGTAATGATTATGCACAAAGTCAGAAAGACTTGACAACAATCATTACAGAGTATTCCAAAGAAGATCAGCTCCTTGGAAACATCCTTCTTGCATTAAGTTTCCTAATCTTAAACAGATTGAAAATTCTAACTTTGAAACATTTCCAAATTCCATTTTGACTATCACTTCTGAACAAGAGTTGCCTCCTTACAGACTATGTCAATATGGTCCTTCCAGAATTATCACTATACTTCCAATTGTCCTTGAGCAACCAATCTTTGGTAAACCTTAGATTGTCCTCGACAATTGTTTAATCCTTTTAGTCATATCCAGTTGTAAACCTTTTCCCTTCTTAATGCCCCAGGCATTTGGAAAATTTTAGAACGGATGAATATAGCACATGTAATCGATCCTATATCCGAAGCATATGGGACACGATTCATGATGTCTTACATAAAGACTAAACCAGTCTTTTGCTATAATATTTCCATTTCAATTTGCCAAGTTCTCATAATTCAGATTATGAAAAGGGATGCCGTAATCATAATCGAATTTTAGAACGCAAATAATGGACCCATATACAAAATTTCCTTATGTTGAGCCATTCCAACATGAAATTCATATATATCCTTGACTAAATGATAAAAACCTCACGATCTAAGCTTATAGATTTGAGATGAAGCATAATTTCCTCTCCCTTAATTATAGCAAAACAACTTTTTCCCAATTGAAACTTTTGTTTTCTATAATTAACATTGCTAACTTGCAATACTTATCATAATTATCATGCTCCCACTAACATGATGATTATTAGCATAACACTTATGCTCCCACTAGCTTTGACATGTACTCAGAAATCAGCTGGACTTCTAGAAATCAATACTTCATTGACCAAAGTTCAGATTTCTGATGCTAGATTGTTTTGATAAAGTTGTATCAAAATCATACACCTTCCCTTAGATAGCACACTTGTGAGTCTAAACAATTATGAAGAGGTATGCCGTAATCATAATGGTTAGACCTTTTTGCCACTTCTCACAAGTCCAGGTTAGTGTGCCGGTTAACCACACGCGCTCCACTAACGACTTTGAGAATGCAAATATCACAATTGCTATCTAGATAAAATCTACTTAGTGAAAGTGTTTCCTCACCATCATTTTCATGAATCGGAGAGAAACCTTATGACACTTAGATTTATATGGTGTATGAGTTCCTACCCATATGAATTTGTCAAACCATAATCACAAGACAAAGATAATGACAAATCCAGAACCATATGGATTGAACTCAATCTTAACTTCTTGCCACCTGGCAGCTCAAGGGCCTGCCATTGCTTCCAAGTTGTTATGCAACAAACTGAGAACTCTAAGAACTCATATGCAAAGCCAACTTTAACTGGAATGGGCACAGATATGTCAACACAATAGATTATAAACCTCAAATTGTGTGCTAGAGAAGAACTTTAGGTTTTATTCTTGATTAGTTCTTGAGACTTTCAAGACCTTTAAGACTCCCACTGTCCTCTTGACATATAAGACTCCCTTGTCAAACATCCAAGAGATAGTGCGGATTCTAATCAAGAAAAACACTTTACCCAATTGGCCTAAGTTGGTCTTTGTTTTATCCAAAACATCACAACTTACCAATTTCAAATGTACAAGAGTAGAAAACTTTTACTCTTACATTTGACAAGTGTTTTAAACCTTCTTTAAGACATGTCACTCAAATGACAATCTTGGAGTATGACTCTAAGACTTGTATTGGAACGAAGTATGACTCATCTTCTTGATTTAACCATTTCAACAATTCAAGTTCCTCTTCTTAGTCATAAGAATGCACTAAGATTTCCTTAGAGAACTAATTTTGATATGGTTTCTTAATCATTAAGATGATCACAAAACTGATACTAAAGTACTCTCCCATCTTTTCAGATTTGAGAAACTTTTATCCTTCTGCCTTATTTGATTCTTCTTATCGATCTTTAGTGGTGGACTTAATCAGTGCACAAGAATGTGTACTCGATCCCTAAGTCCTTTACTTGACTCACACATCCATGTGAACAAGTAATTAGTCTTAATTTTCCAAAACTTGAAAGTTCTCATTCATCATGCTATACAACTTGCATGATTCCAAGTTCCGGTCCAATTGAAACTTGGGTGATGAGAATCTTTCCTTATTTGGTAAATTTAGACATTACCACAAATGAAAGAATCAATTTCATACTTCCACTCTTGCTACTAATGGAATCTTATAAGCAACAAAAATTTCCACAGATGCCATTGTAAGGATATTTTAAAATAAATAAAATCAAAAATTTCCTTTTATTTTAAAACTTTGCGGAAAAACTATCCTTACAATCCATATGAAAACTTGTTGTTATCTATTCCTAAGCAATATCTCATAACTCCTAAGAAGTAGCTCAAGAATCCGATTTTTCAAACTATGCGATAGAAATCCATCTATGCGATCAGATTCAGCATATTCTTCCTTTAAGTTTCTTCACTTTCCTTTGATTCTTAAACCATCACCATGCGACCCGGTCACATCATGTATCAAGAATCTCAGAATAGAAACTTAACAGAGTTAGATAGTGGATTTTACCTGAAGTAGAGTCAAACTTATTGACTTTAACATCCTTAGGTAAATTTGGCAGCTTCGCAACCAATGCCCTTTCTTTGGCAATACAAACATATGGACCCTTTGATAATGGTACACAGGACTATCACAGACTTAGCTTTTCTCTTTACCATTTGGTCAACCGAGTTGACTATAGCCGATCCCTTTCCATTGGGAAGAGAATGCTTTACTGGATATCCAATGTCATCATTGTCAATGTCCATAAAGTTTTAGGAAGTTGATCTTAACAAATAGATAAGATCATTAAGGGTCTTGTCATAGTCTTTTTCATAGGTGTTCCAAAAGAACTCACTATGTGACTTAGAAAGTAGTTGAACCACCAACTTTCTCAAGACTTTGACACCCAACTCTCCCGGCTTGTCAATATGTGACTACATCTCCAAGATGTGACCACACCTAGACCTTGCCTTGCCTAATAGGGCCTGAGTGACCTTAAACTTTTCAAGAACTTGTGGGTTAGGGAGAATAATTTGAAGAGGTGAAGAAGTATGATATCCATGGGACATCATCTTTATTAGGAAACCTTGTTTCAAGAGATTTGGGAAGATCATAGGTGTCTAAACCAGACATCTTTTGGGAGATATTCAAGATAGTTGATTTAAAGTCCTTAATATGACACCCAATATGAAATATTAAGGCTAGGACCCAACAAACTATTTTATAACTTAGAAGAGGTATGCCGTAATCCAAGCTATAAAATATTTGAAGGTAGGTGAATGACGATTCACCAATTTCCACCAAGATAAACGAAATGTATTATTAGGTTTTAATTGGTTTTGAAACTCCTAGATCTTTGAGATTCATTGAACTTTTCAAAGGCATGTTTCAATCTCGAGTGTGCCCTTCAGGTTTTGTGACTGGGATGCCGAGGATCACAAAACAAGGTGTGAAGTAACCATGCAAATCACTTGGTACCCTTAATAAATTACCCCTCAATCGATGTGCCGGTTAACCACACACGCTCCATCGATACTATGATAAATATTAAGTCACCCTTTACCTACCTTGTTATGTCCAAGTTAGTGTGCCGGTTAACCACACACGCTCCACTAACGACTTAGACAAAGTGTAAAGTGCAATTTCATGGATTAGCACCTTATTCACATTTTTCCTAAGTAACTAAGATTGGGTATTATTAAGAGTTTAGTTACTTAGTATTATCATTAATACTTTTAATGAAGGGAGAATTCTAGTCCTGTCAAACCCGTTCGGCTAACGACCCTCCACCAGTCAAGCAAGCGGTGGGTGAGAGTGGACACCCATTAAGTTGCCATTTTATAGGCAACAACCTTATACCCACCTTATAGACCGACTTCGTGAATGAGGCGTACTAGCGGTAAGACTGACTTTACTCTTATACATATATATATTATTAACTTATAATATTATAAAGTATAAGGGTTAAATTTTAACTTTTAAAATTCTAAGGGCTAACTTGGAATTAAAGTATTCATAAGTGAAAACTTTACAAATTCCAAAACTTGAGGGCAAGTTTTGAAACTATTCAAAACTAATTAATTCCATAACTTATGTGTTTAAAGTAGTTTTAATCCAAAAACTCTTCAAGTTCCATAACTTGAGGACAAGTTATGGAAGACTTTAAACTAATAAAAGAATTAACTTTTCTTTATTTTATAACTTATGGAATTAATTAAGGTTACACTTTTTTTTATTTTATTTTATTTTATTAAATGAAGAGACTCTTGGTCCTCCATAACTTGAGGACAAGTTATGGAGTCATAAAACCATTTAATTAGAACTAGACTCTTCATTTTGTAACCTTTGCCAATTTTTATGAGTTTTATGATTCTTAAATGTGACTTTTCATATAACTTGAGGACAAGTTACAAAAACACATTTTTGAATCAATTCTTAGATTAATTTGGATTAAAACCAACTATCACATAATTTTCATCATTAATCCAAATTCACTCATAAAACAAGATAACACAAAAAACTTTTGGTGATCCATAACTTATTCTTAAGTTATGTAATCCTTTAAAACATTAACACCAAATTTTGTAACTCCAAAAAAAACTTTGAATCAATTTTTTTTTTTAAAACCTTTTCAAATCCATAACTTATGGATGTTTCAAAAAAATAAAACTTTTTAGATCAAACTTTTAAAACTAATAAAATAATCATATTATTTTATCTTTTATTAAATTTGACCTAATTCAACTCATAAAGCAAATTATTCAAATTTTACAAATAATTAGTTTTTCACAAGAACAACTAATTATCTTAAAATTTGACAAACTTCATGGTTTTTTTTTCCAACTTTGAAAATAAAATATTTGCATCAATATAACAGAAAACAACCCGTGGCTCTGATACCACTGTTGGGTTTTGAGCATTCTAACACTTCCTAAGTGTACATGCAACCCTAAATAACTTGGATCTATGTTTTCTCTATTATACATGCAAATAAGAACTTCCAAGGTATTATCCTAATCTAGCATACAAAACAATAATGTAACAAGATAGAATACATACCTCTTGATGTAGAAAGTCTTCATGAAGCTTGAGTGCTTAGTGCCCCAAGTGTGACACCTCAAATGGAATCACAATCATCAAAACACTTAGAATGACTTGAGAGAATTCTACACTCACCAAAATCGGCTAGCCCTTTCTTGAATACTACTAGTGGCCGATTTTTCCTCAATAATAAGATGCTTATATAGTTACACAATTAGGGTAAACTCTTAATTGTCATGGCTTTCCATTTCCTTGGATCCATGGGTACAAATACACCATGGAGCATCTATGGACCATCCTATGGGTTTTAGCCCAACTTGATTATCCATGGAGCATTAGCCCACTATACAAGTATGGATGATTTACACAATCAACCCATATATTTAATTAGTCTTCTTTTGATCACTTAATTAATCCTAGATTAATTCTTGATCAATACTAATTAAATAATCTTATTATTCTTATCATTAATATACTAGAACTTATAATATATTAATAACCATAAGTGTCTTATTTCTCTCATTCAAGTGCATGATGGTATGCAACCCAAATGGACCATGCCGGGTCGGGTCAAGTCTTACCAAATATAGTTATGGACTTAGACATTAATCCAACACTTTTATCATATGTTGTTTGGGGACCAATTCCGCAACATCTTTTAAAAAGATTTCTCTGATTTTATTTTAAAAAGCATAAATTAAATTGGTCTTTTCTGGCCGAGAAATTAGGGGATGTCACACTTTTCCTTGGTATAAACATCTATACCTAGCTTTAAATGACTCTAGGATAGAAGTACTTACATTGTGGAAGCTTGAAATGAATAAGTCCAAGAACACTAGTGTGTGTTCTTGGTGTTTTGGAAAAAACTAGTCAAAACACATAAATGAATGGATTAAAGGATGTACAATCACTAGATTAAGTGATATACTAACTTGAAAGGGTTAGAACACTTACTAGTTTGAAGATCTAGAACAAAATCAAGGATGATACTATTGGATAAGGTGTCTAAGTCCATAACTTATTTGGTATATACTTGACCCGACCCGGCATGGTCCATTTGGGTTGCATTTCATCCGAACTATTTATGCATAATTTTATGAGAGTTATACACATATGTTTATTAATATATTATAAGTTTTAATATATTAATATGAAGTTATGTTATTTAATTAGTCTTAGTCTTAAATTAATTATGAATTAATTTAGAGATTAAAAGGAAGACTAATTAGATTATGGGCTATTGATTTTATATGGTGTGGGCTATCACTCATTTGTTAATGGGCTAGGCTTGGATGGAAGTCCATGGATGATCCATGGAGCTTTTAACCCATGGATCGTTGGAAAAGGAAAGGTCATGGGTTATTAGGGTTTCACCCTAACCATGCACACTATATAAGCATGCTTATGATGCATGAAATGGCAACTAGTGAACTAGTGGTGTATGCTTGTGTGTGGCCGAAAATATAAGTGTGTGTGTACTCTCTCAAAGTTTTCCAAGAGTTTGTGGTGATTTGTGATTCCATTTGAGGCATTCACACTATTGGTGCTTGGCCCTCAAACTCCAAAGAATCAATCCCATCAAAAAGGAATGTAATCTCTTCTAACTCTTTTATGTTTAAAAGTACCCCATGCCATGTTAGATAGGTTATGAACCTTGGAAAATTATTTTTTTGCATTTATTTAGACAAACATAGATCCAAGGTTTATTAGGGTTGCATGCACACTTAGGAAGTGTTAGATTGCTCAAAACCCAACGGTGGTATCAGAGCCTAGGCTTGCTTGTTTGATACTTGATGCAAAATAGTTGAAAAAGTCGAAAAACTTGATGTCTGCCTGATGAACTCGCCGAGTCCATGGGGGGACTCACCGAGTCCATGTGTATCTTCAACCTACTCGCCGAGTAGGTTCATGCACTCGACAAGTAGGAGCTACAGAGTGCAGATTTTCGACTTTTGATGCTGGAAATGGACTAGAAACATTACCCTAAATTGTTTTGGTGTTTTAAAACTTATTTTAGTTGGTGTAATGGTTGTTCTATTCCATTTACAATAGCATATATCAAAATTCCATCATTTTTTATGTATTCATATAATTCTTGAAATTTTTGTTGGGCTGAAGTTCTATTAGATGTTGCGTCTTTTGGGCTCGTTAGATTAGCCTTTTATTCTCCGGTTTGGGCCTGTCCAACCGAGAGCCTTTTATGTATTGTATATAAGTTTAATGCTTGCATGCATATTAGGTTAAGATTCTAGAGATTATCGAAATAGCGATTAATCAAGAGTACAATATTTTCCAGTAATCGTTCTTGTAATCTTCCAATCCTTTACAGTTGATGTTCTTAATCGAGCTCTTCTAAGGATTTTATTTAATCATTCGACACGATTGATTCAAGCTGTTTTGTTCTTAATATTGCGTTCTGCTTTGTTTTAATATTGTGTTCTTGCTGTTTCATATTCATATACTTGTTCAAGATCTAATCGTTCTTAATAGATTAAAAGTTGTTTTAATCCCATCAATTGGTATCAGAGCAGGAGGCTGTGTAATCGATACACATCTTTTCTGTGAAAAAGATTTCCATTAGGGTTTTTCCGCAATCATCGATATTTATTGAGCCGTCATCTTAATTGACGTATCTTAGTATTTATTGTTTTTCCCTAATCTGCTTTATTACAAGTCTGATCTTTGAACAAGTTATTACGATCATAATGGACGCTACGCAATCAAACCCTATTAATATTTCAAACAGCATCGGTTCGACGACAAAGATTCCAATCTTATACACCCATGAATATGAAGTATGGGCGCATCATTTTGAAGATTACGTGATTGGATCGGAGGACAATGGTGTTCTCATATGGGAAGCCATCATTAATGGACCATTCTCTCATTCTGCTACATCCAGAATAATCAAGACGCAAAAAGAGTACAACGATTTGCTCAAGGACGTGACGAATATTGCGCAAGATGAGAAAGATAAATTCCAGTGCAATATCAAGGCACTAAGGTTGATCAGATTCGCCCTACAGTCCGACACATTCAGACTGGTCAGCTCATGCACTACGGCGAAGGAAGTGTGGGATAGACTTCGCGAACTGTATTCAACAGACGAAGATCTTGAACACTCCATCCAAACCTTGCTTCTATCTGAGTTTGGAGAATTCAGGCAAGGGGCCGAAGAAACGGTGACCCAAACATTTGATCGCTTCAATCATCTTCTCAGCAAGATGATCAAACACGACATTGAAAGGAAGCTCATCGAACAAAAGGTTACTTTCTTGAACGGACTGAGATCTGAATGGAGAGCAGTTGTTTCCACAGTCAAAGCCCATGAACAGTTCAAATCATACTCTTTGGCGAAACTGGTGGGTATTCTAAAGTCCCAAGAGAAGATTGTGGTTCAAGAGAAGAACGTTGTGTCTAATCTTGGTTCGTTGGCCCTCTTATCTAAAAGTAAAGCCGTGATGGAGGATGAAGAGCTCAACTTGGAAGAATATGACCTCACAACTGAGGATTATGCCATGATGGTATCCAATCCTAAGAGGTTCATAAAGAAAAGATTCCCCAAAAACCGAAACTGGCAGGGGAGTTACAGCTCTGAAAAGGCGAACAATGAACCGAAGGCTGAGGAATCCAAGAAGGAACCGAAGGCAGATGGCGATTCCGGAGTAAGCTGCTTTTACTGTGGTGGCAAGAACCACTGTGCTAAGGACTGTGTTCTTAAAAAGATGGCTGAAAAGGACGACGGAAAGGATGAGGAAGCCGTGCTGCAAAAGAGATTGGATGAGTTGAGAAAGAAGAAGTCTACCACTAACCCTTCTATTAATGCTCTTATTGTGCAGGGTTCGGTCAATGACGATGAGTTCGGTAGCACTGAAGTTTGGTCTACTGACTCAGAAGACGAAGAAGTGAGGAAGCCTACTCATGGAAAGGCTTACATGGCTAAGGAGGAAAGCAGTGGTGGAAAATGCTTCATGGTGTCTGGCGCTTCTCAAATGAGGGGATACAATACTGATGGAGGAAGCAATGGACCGAAGGTACAGGAGGATATGTGCTTTACGGCCAAACCACTCAGCCAACAGTTCAATGAGCTCGATGAACTGATAAAGAAGGTACAATCTGTTTTTATTTCATCTAAAGTACCATCATCCTCATATGAGAAAGAACTAAAAAACATTAATACAAGAATTTCTCATTTAGATAGTAGCTTAACTCAAACTCGAGTCACCAATTCTAACCTGACTGATCAATTAAGCAGGGTGGCATCGAAGAGTGAGGAGCGGCGTATGTGGATTGAGTTAAAAGAGTCGGAATTAATTAAAGTCAAAGACGAAAACATTTATTTGCAGAGAGACAATTTGAAATTGTTAAAACAACGAAATGTTTTTTGTTTAATAGCTAAGCGTTTATATTCCAATATTACTCAGCTTCACTCGGACTGTGAGATAGGCATAAAGATCCATCGCATGAATTTGCCCTTCCTAGAATTTAAGGAGGATGAAATCGATGCTGAAGCTTACAATTGTGAGAGTGTGATTTCGTCTGATGATGTCAACCCAACTTATCAAATTGGACTGGACAAAACTGAGTCCTTCATTAAATCCAAAGACCATAAGGACATGCTCAAAAATCTTTTGGACGAAAATGACAGACTTAAACTGAGTACCGAAACCATACAAAAGTTTGACTCTCTAAATGCCAACGTAAGCTCAGAAAATAAAATCGATGTTGAAAATGCATCTGAGCTTAACGAGGACGAAAACATGAGTGAAATTTCTGTACAGGATATGGTTGACTGCTCAGAATTTGTTAAAAGCGAAACTGAAAACCACAAAAATCTTATTTCTGAAAATTCTATGGAATTCGCTAGATTGTCCCAACAAAAGTCCCCGAAATTAGTAGAAAAAGCTGTTGTGTATCAAAAGGTCAGGACCACTCCGAATCAGGTATACAAGGTGACTGGAGTAACCGAACATCAAACAGCTGAACTCACGGCTATTGTTAACGAAGACAATGCTGATGGCTGTGATGAGTTCTTCTGGGAAGCTCCTATTGATAATGGAAACGAAACCGTTGGCCTATCTGAAAGAACCTCTTGGATGAAAAAAGGGAGATACATACCTGAACCCTTGAACAAGACTGATAATTTCAGTGAACCAAGTACAAGTGGTACAAAAGACACTCCTCAAGAGGTTGATAGTTCAGCAAAAGAAGACATTCCTTCAACGCCAACAGCTCGAAGTGAAACTTCATCAGATACGCCTTCCACTTCCTCAGGGCAAACTCCTAAAGTTCAAAAGGAACCAGCCAAGGTGACATCAAAGGCGAAAGCGAACGTTCATCATCAACCTAAACAGATGAGAGATAAAAAGATAGAAAGGAACCTAAGATACAGGAAAAACCTTTCTGAAAGGAAACAATTCTGGCACTCCCAGAATGCATACTATTCACACAAGGACAAGAATCTGAAGTATGAAAACAATCCTGTACGAAAGCCTGAAAGTTCCTCCAACCGAAAGTCAAGGTTCGGTTCGCAAGAAGATACCAACCGAAAGTCAAGGTTCGGTTCACAAGAAAACAACAACCGAAAGTCAAGGTTCGGTTCGCAAGAAGACAACAACCAAAAGTCAAGGTTCGGTTCGCAAGAAAACAACAACCGAAAGTCAAGGTTCGGTTCGCAAGAAGACAACAACCAAAAGTCAAGGTTCGGTTCACAAGAGGATTTCAACCGAAACCAAAGGTTCGGTTCCAAGAACAACTCCAACTGAACGCAGAGGTTCGGCACTAAAGTCAAAAGAGAACAAGACTCAAAGGTCAGACCCTCCAATGATCAAAAGCAAAAGGGTCACCTAGAGTCATCAGCCAGGAAGTCCTCCCCATCCAAATTCTCTCGTTCTAATTCTTCTCGTTCTTCTACTTCTACTCATTCATCTCCATCTTGCTCTAAAGCTAATCCCGCTTTTCCTCAAAAACTTCATTCACCAGCTGAACAGAAGGGAAAGCAAAAGGTCGATGAATCCAAACCTGAGCCCAAAGCAAACCAACACAATCTTAACAAAATAAAAGTATTCACCATTATAAAGAAAGATGAAACAACTCTAATTAAAAGAACATATCTTGTTGACATCTCTCTAACTATTCCCGTTCCCATGAAAACCTCACATGGACCCAAGAAACTTTGGGTTCCTAAATCTGCTTAATTTTTGCAGGTTATAAGTGACGAGAAGTTTGACGAAGAATGGTACATCGACAGTGGATGCTCGCGTCACATGACAGGGAGGAAAGAGGAGCTCAGGGAATACAGATCTCTTGCAAATGGTGGCAACGTTAAGTTTGGAAATAACTCTTTCGGCATCATAAAGGGATATGGGATGATAACGAATGGTGAATTTACCATAAGGAAGGTGGCCTATGTGGAAGGACTTCAACACAACCTCATCAGTGTATCTCAGCTTGTTGGAGGTACAGGTCTCAAAGTTTCATTCGATGATGAAGGTTCTAAAATCATAGAGAAAAAGACAAAGAAAGTAATTTTGAAGTCAGAACGAAAGGGTGAAATGTTTCCCCTGAACATGAAACCCATCAAAGGAAACCCAGCAATATGTCTGCTATCAAAAGCTCAATCCGACGAAAGCTGGTTGTGGCACAAAAGACTCTCTCATCTCAATTTCAAAGATATCAACCGACTTGTCACTGGAGGTCACGTTAGGGGTCTTCCATTGCTCAAGTTTGACAGAGAGCATTTATGTGCTGCATGCGAAATGGGAAAGCAGAGTCGTCAAAGTCACCCATCCATAATTAACACAAAAGTTGTTGAACCACTCGAATTGCTTCATATCGATTTGTGTGGTCCTTCATCTATTGAAAGCATCGGTGGTAGCAAGTACATTCTTGTTATCGTTGATGACTTCTCAAGATTTACATGGGTGTTCTTTCTAAAGCTCAAATCTGAAGCGACTCAAAAGCTGAAGGTGTTCCTCAAGCAAATTGAAGTTCAGCTCAAGAAGGTCGTTCAAAACATCAGGAGCGACAATGGTCTCGAATTCAAGAACAGAGGGTTTGAAGAGTTTCTTGCAGAAAAGGGAATTAGCCATAATTTCTCAGCTCCCTAAACACCACAGCAGAACGGGATAGTCGAAAGACGAAACCGATCTCTGTGTGAAGCTGCCTGAACTATGTTAAGTTTCGCTTCTTTACCTCTTTATTTTTGGGCTGACGCTATTTCTGCTGCTTGTTATACACAAAACAGGTCCTATCTCAACAAGCGATTCACGCTCACACCATATGAGATAATAAATAACAGAATACCCAACGTGAAATTTTTCCACGTTTTTGGCTCAAGGTGTTTCATCTTTAACTCTAAAGAACACCGCAACAAGTTTGATGTCAAAGCCGACGAGGGAATTTTTCTGGGGTACTCACTCACATCCAAGGCGTACAGGGTCCTAAACAAACGATCAAGAATGATTGAAGAGACATACTATGTGACCGTCGACGATAACTATGTCAAGAAGCTACAGGCCATAGATGACACTGCCGGGGAAATATTTCCTCAAACTGGCCAAGTCACAGTCTCAATCGCCAATTTGTATGAGAAATTTCTGGAACTCTTTGATGAACCGGAAAGAGCTTCTCTCTCCGAAGCAGGTGCAGCTGACAACGAAATAGATCATATGAAGCAGATTGTCGAAGATGCTGCACGAAGAATGCATGAAGGAAATTCGCCCACTGATGAATCTCCAACCAACAATGCTTCAGTCGAAGGGGAGCCAAGTTCTCATGTCGAGGGGGAGCCAAGCTCACAAGTCCAAGGGGAGCCAAACTCTACTACTTCAACCGAAGGTCCGACACCAACCGAAGGTACCTCTCCAACCGAAGAGGCCCCTCCAAACGAAGGTGCTTCAATGCCTGAAAGTCCAGCACCGCAAGAACCCCTTGAACCTCATGTTTCTCAAGACTCATCAATTGAGGGGGAGCATGATGATATGATGCTTTATTTCGATAGCCAATCTGAGCCAGAAGAGATGATCAACGCTGAACTAGATCCAACCTTCGATCCAAATTACCCTCCTCTTACAAAATGGACCAGAGATCATCCCATCTCTCAAGTAGTTGGTGATGTATCTGAAAAGGTTCTGACCCGATCTCAACTGAAGGCAAAACAGACATCCTTATTCTCAAAGGTTGAGTTTTGTATGTTTAACTCATTCGTATCCAAAGTTGAACCGAAGACAGTAAACACTGCCCTTGATCACTCTGATTGGGTTCAAGCAATGCAAGCCGAACTGAACGAGTTCGAAAGGAACAAAGTCTGGCGCCTCATTCCAACTCCTCCGGATGCTTCAGTTGTTGGTCTTAAATGGGTTTTCTGAAACAAAATGGACAAGGAAGGTAATGTCATAAGGAACAAGGCTCGTCTGGTTGTCAAGGGATACTATCAGGAGGAAGGGATAGATTACGAAGAGACGTTCGCTCCAGTAGCTAGGCTAGAATCGGTTAGAATATTTCTGGCCTATGCTGCTCACAAAAACTTTGAGGTTTTCCAGATGGACGTCAAGTGTGCATTTCTAAATGGAGAACTCGAAGAAACTGTGTACGTGGAGCAACCTCCTGGGTTTGTAAACGAAAAGTATCCAAATCATTGCTATATTTTGGATAAAGCTGTGTACGGTCTCAAACAAGCTCCGAGAGCCTGGTATGAAACGCTTACAAAATTTTTAAAGATGTCCAAATTCAAACAAGGTTCGGTTGACCCAACCTTCTTTCGCGAAAAGGAAGGTAACCACCTTATGATAGTTCAAATTTATTTCGATGACATCATCTTTGGCTCTACGAATCCCAGCTTAACAGCTGAATTCAGAAAGTTGATGGAGACTAAGTTTGAAATGAGCTCAATGGGTCCTATTAATTTTTTCCTTGGTTTAAATATAAGACAGGGACCCGAAGGCATCTTTATCAATCAGGAAGCTTACACGAAGACTCTCCTAGCAAAGTTTGGCATGATGGGAGACTCAAAAGTCAAAGTCCCAATGGCATTCGGCACCAAACTTACCCCTTCACTAGATAAACCGGCTGTCGACATCACGCTCTATCGTCAAATGATAGGCTCACTGATGTATCTAACTGCTAGCAGGCCTGATATCATGTTTATTGTGTGTTATTGTGCTCGATTTCAGGCTAACCCACGCGAACCTCACATGCTGGCAGTGAAGAACATCCTACGCTATCTCAAGCGAACTGCCTCCTTAGGTCTATGGTATCCATCCAATTCAGGCTTCTTCGTTCAAGCCTATTCTGAGGCTGACCTTGGAGGATGTGGACTCGACCGCAAAAGCACAACTGGTGGCTGTCAATTTCTTGATGGGAAGTTGGTCAGCTGGCAATCCAAGAAACAAACATGTGTGTCGCTGTCTACTGCTGAAGCGGAATACATTGCCGCTGCATCCTGCACATCACAAGTGATTTGGATCCAGAGTCAACTTCGAGACTATGGACTCAATATGAAGAAGATCCCTCTATATTGTGACTCTGAAAGTGCAATTAGGATCTGTCATAACCCGGTGCAACACTCTAAAACCAAACACATAGCACTGAGGTATCACTTCATCAAAGATCATGTGGAAGATGGAAATGTCGAAGTTCACTTCGTAAGAACCACTGATCAACTGGCTGACGTCTTTACCAAAGCTCTTCCAGAAGCATCGTTCAATAAAATATTGCAAGGGCTGGGAATGATGGAATCAGAGTCAGTACCTCACACTACCTCTCAATCTCAAACGTAAGAAGCGAAACCAACCGAACGTTCGGGTTCGGTTCAACCATTTCACTCGCTCATTACTTCAAAGGTAGCTTTTCTGTGTTGTATATTTCTTGTGCAAAATTTGTTTTTCTTTATGTAAAAAGTTTTTTATTGCATATCTAAACTCCTTGGGACTCTTAGAAACTACCGCTGAGGTTTATGGTTACACAACATCTGTGTTTATGAACTTAGCTTCATGCCACTACGAGCTGAGTGAAACCCAAAATTCAACACCAACGAATTGACGGTGACCAATTAACTTGATCAAGTTTTCACCAATGAATTGACGAATGTACCTTCATGAAATCTCAATTTCTTTTCTTTTTGCGTGGTTCCAATGAAATTGTTACACACCATGACACTTCTTCCCAAGGGATCCAGTTTTAAATTTTTATCTGAGATTTCATATTAATCCAAGCCACTACAGAATCAACTCAAACCTACTTGTTCAACAGACTACACTGGTCTCACAAGTACTTCGTTCACATTCGTTCTTATATCAAGAATTGAATTGATGAATCAAAGCGAAACCACCCTTAATTTGCCTTATTAAACAAAAGCCTTTCAACATTTATTAATAAATGTTTGATCGTAATTCAACGGGATTCCACACTAACACTTTAAGGTCTCTCTTGACCTTGAAGGAAGAGATTCGTGCCCGGAATCATCAGTTTCGTGTCATTATTGACATCACAGATTATCCTAAAAAGAGTTGCTTTATTTCTTTAATTTTTTTATACAGTCTTTGCACGAAAATCCAAGATTTTCAAAAATTCCGTTACTAATTATTTTACAGGCTGGATATTTACTGGATGGTTACAAATGAAGTTGTGGTTGACATTTAGCCACGTGGATCATAAATTGGAAACAGCCGTTTAAAAGGGGATAAGACAAAAGTTGCTGACTCGGCGGGAGTTAAATGGATAGAAATTCAAACGACGGTAAAAAGGAGGGCGCGTGAATTTGAAGCGGCCGCGCTTTTTCTGACACTTGAGGACGCGTGTGCAATATCGAAGCGTCATATCTCTGAAGTTACAGGCGCGTGTGGAAATGGAAACGATTTCTTTCTCTGAACCGGCGCTTATTGGGCGGCGTGATCCTAGGAATCTGACACTCTCTCTCCTATGTGATCATCGCACGTCCCAACTGTCTCCAATCAGTCACTCCATAAACCCGTTTCGTATTTCCATAAGAGATTTGAAACGATTTTTCTCTCTCCTATCACCTACTATAAAAACCCATCAACACCACCTTTTACCTCTTTACTGCCCCATAATTTCCAAAAGCAAAAATACTTCCAAACTCACTCCCGGTTATCTCCTTCTCCAAACCTACAACAATGGCTGAATCCTCTTCCGTCCATGCTACTTCTCAGATTCTTCCCATCCGACCTCAGCAATGCCTGGTGATTGATCTCAACCCACTGGCCTATGACTCTTATATCTCGCCGGTCATCGAATGTCTCAAATACTCCCAACTTGCTCCTGCACTGTCAAGGATTGAAACGGTGCCAATGGTGGCCTTATCTCAGGTCTACGCAACGGCTTACTACGACAAGGCCGTCGACAGGGTATTTTTCGAAGTGGCGGAACACAAGACGTCGATTTCTCGTCCCCGCTTCTGCACCATGCTTGGGTTTGCTGATGACCCATCGCGTGTTCACCCGGAGACAATTCCGGTTGGTATGCTCTACAACATGTTCTACAACATGGGCTACACGGAAGTTCTTACCTCCGTCGCAAGGTTCAAGAAGTCCTGCCTACCACCCCAGTGGAATGGGTTATTTACAGTTCTCTTCAAGGGACTGTCAGAAAGGAGCTCAGGATCAGACGGGGCTAGTCGTCTTTTCCTGTCAATCATGTATGGGGTGTACAACGGGATCAATCTGGACTATGGCTTTGTCCTTTGGCAACAACTGATTCAGAGCCTCTCTTCCTCTTCCCGACACTCCGAGGTGTCGCTGGCCCGGTTCTGGATCTTGATCACCAGATGGGCTATGGACAAGTTCAACGTTCCCACAGCCGACGGTGCACCGATGTCTTCTATTGGTACCTTTCATACCAAGAAGATCATCGTATCCGATGCATCGAAATTCTCCTTCATTGGCTCTATCCCGGAGTCGATGTATGCTGATGTGCCAGCAGATAGCAGATTGATCGGTACGATCAAGGAGTTTCGCCAAACTGGTCCAAGAGAACTGACACCGGACATGCTGCGCTCAATTCATGATGCCGACAAACCGGTGGCCAGGGGCAAAAAGGGTGACAAGGGAAAGCAAGTGTCCAAAGCTCCACAGGGACCTTCTCCAAAGAAGCGTAAACAACAGAAACCTGCTTCATCCCCACAACCAAAAAGGAGGAAGACCCAACCGAAGCGAAAGCTCATAATACCCTCCTCTTCAAGCGAATCCGAAGGTGGGAGTTCGGACTCTAAGGGCTCACAAGGAGACGAATCTCCACAACGAGGCAACACACCCCCTCGCTCACCAACCCCGGAGATGGAACTTCACCAATCCCCAGTTCCTTCCCCTCCACCTACAATACCTATTTCCATTCCCACCATAAACCCCTCATTCCCTATACCCCCACCCATATTCGCCACATCAACCGAAACCCCTCCCATAACCGAACCTCCACAAACCGAAACCCATACACCACCACCACCCGAAACTAATCCCCCACCCACTCAACCTGAACCGACCAAACCCACAACACCCCCAGCTTCACCACCACCTCAATCTCCAGAAGACGCCTCCGATGGCGATGCTCAATACCTTGGTGGTGATCACATGAACTTTGACTCGGTCTATTATAGTCCGTTCCAAGTTCAAAGTGATGAGGAGGATGATGCTCCAGTGACAAAGAAGCATCTCCGCGAGCTTAACGAGAAGGTTGATCAACTTCTCGCCTCCTCCTCAACCCAGCAGTCATCCTTGTCTGAAGCTGCCATTCATAAAATCATTGATGCCTTCTCCAAGGCTCAACATGACTCAGTGGTCTCAGCAACTGCTGCGATAGACGCCTCCACCCGAGCCTGTGAGGCTGCAACCGAAAAAGTCGATAAACTATTCAATGACGCTACAATCCTGCTGCAGTCTATGCAGGAAAGCGCCGAAGCCACGAAAACAACTCTGGAACCAGTTGTTCATCAATTGGCCCAGTTTGTAAAGACGGAGTTATCCTCGTTCGCTACCCTCAGACAGCACCTTAGCGACGACAACTCGGCACTCCGTGCCTCCATCGATGCCCGCTTGGCAAAGCTACAAGAAGATCTTGCGGCAGAAAACTCACTGATGGACGTCTTTGCGAGTAAAACTACCGCCCTTAAGGTCAAGAGCACCCAACTTTCCAACTCCGAACAACAATTGGAAGCTCTTCGATCCGAGAGGGAAGTCATAAAGACGTGTGTTTCGGATGTCCACGCCGCTCTATCCAACATCCTGGAAGCACACGATCCCATCCTTAATCATTCGGTGAGGCGCACCCTCGCTGAAAAGCTCTCCCCGGCCATGGACCTCTTAAGCAAAATTGAAGGCCTGCCGAGTTTCGTGTCCATTCCGAAACAAGGGGGAGATGAGAAGAAAGGATCGAAACCACCTCCTTCCTCCAAAGCTACTCACACAACCGAACCACCCCCAACTGCTCATGCCTCGGGTTCGGGTGTGAAGAACAAGGGTAAAAACATAGCAGAGGGAGGAGATGACGATGAAGATGAAGATGAAGACAAGGAGACCATTGCCGATATGTTGAAACGGAAAAACAGTCGCAATGCTGAAGATGATGTCAGTCGTGTGGCACGTGAGGCTGAAGAAGCCGAACGGAAGCAAAAAGAAGCCCACGATCTCCTTGAGAGCCGAAAGCTGCTCTTCCCTGCCTGGACCAGGGATCGTTTGATAAAGGAGGCCATAGAGACTCCAAGCATACTATGGCTCGAGCCGGTGATATCGTTCGACTGCAACAACACCATCGATTCACATTTCGATATGCCACTAACTCGAAAGGCGTTCGTCTTCCACGCCTTCTCCAACATCTTTGAAGTCCCGCATCCGAACGATGAGCTTGACAGGGAGCTCATTGACTTCTACCTGGAGGCCGCTCGCCCTCAATACCTTACATGGAGCGCCCAGAAGATTGTCAATGTTCGGGTGATGAAGCCTTTTGCCGTGGGGAGATTCACAAACGTCAAGTTCAAGCTTATCCGAGGATCTGCAAGAACTGCTCACATGATCTCTCTGGCGGATCTGCCCAATCTGAACCCTCATGATTGGATAGTCTTGTACAACATCCTGCTGACAAACGAAGCCGAATATGGTCCCATCTTAGACCATGTCAAAAGGATGCTGGCATGCTATATCATGGAGGTGGCCCTAATGGATCAGGAGGTTGCCACAGTTTTTAAGAAGAAACCGAAAGTCAAGCCTGTGGGATCGGCCAGTGATCTAAACACAATGCAAATGGGCAAGATAGATCCAAGGCGAAACTCTGTGATGTTCACCAGAGCCGAAGGACAGAAATGTCTGTTCGCTTTAGCTGACAAGCACCTCTACACCACTACCTGCTTGGAACACGTCCTATCAATCGTCAAGCGGTGTAAGGACAATTCAGCTGATGACATCAAGTACTTCAATGATATGATCAATTGGTACATCCGGTTTAGACAGACCATCCTTTCCATAACTAAGTGTCTGTTTAGTACCGTGAAGAAGAAGGTACCAGCTTCAGCCGCCGGCCCAAGTAAGAAGTGAAGGTCTTGCTCCAAATTGACGCAAAGGGGGAGATTGTTGGGCTGAAGTTCTATTAGATGTTGCGTCTTTTGGGCTCGTTAGATTAGCCTTTTATTCTCCGGTTTGGGCCTGTCCAACCGAGAGCCTTTTATGTATTGTATATAAGTTTAATGCTTGCATGCATATTAGGTTAAGATTCTAGAGATTATCGAAATAGCGATTAATCAAGAGTACAATATTTTCCAGTAATCGTTCTTGTAATCTTCCAATCCTTTACAGTTGATGTTCTTAATCGAGCTCTTCTAAGGATTTTATTTAATCATTCGACACGATTGATTCAAGCTGTTTTGTTCTTAATATTGCGTTCTGCTTTGTTTTAATATTGTGTTCTTGCTGTTTCATATTCATATACTTGTTCAAGATCTAATCGTTCTTCATAGATTAAAAGTTGTTTTAATCCCATCAATTTTAATGATCATGTTCATGTTCTTATGAATTTAGAAGATGATAGGAATTATTTGCTGAATTGTTTAGATTTAATTCTTGATCATTTATGTGTTTTAATGGAGTCCATAATTTGTCCTCAAGTTATGGATATCCAAAGGTCACTTTCTTTAACACACACATTTAAACACATAAGTTACATGAAAATGAAGAGTCTTCATTTTTATGGTCCTTTAATTCATAAGTTATGAAATGAAAAGTTTTGGATAGTTACAAAACTTGCCCTCAAGTTTTGGAATTTGTAAAGTTTCACACACTTTAATAAACTTTAATTCCAAACCTTAGAGTTTTAATAGTTAAAATTCAACCCTTATACTATTTATAACATTAATGGTTAATTATTATATATATGTATAAGAATAAGTCGTTCTACCGTTAGTAGGCCTCATTCACGAAGCCGATCTATAAGGTGGGTATAAGGTTGTTGCCTATACAATGGCGACTTAATGGGTGTCCACTCTCACCCACCGCTTGCTTGACTGGTGGAGGGTCGTTAGCTGAACGGGTAGGACAATGACTTTAAATCCTCATTAAAAGTATAATGATTATTATAAAGTAACTAAACCTCTTTAATTCCCAATCTTAGTTATTTTAGGAAAAATGTGAACATGGTGCTAGTACATGGAATTCACACTTTGTACCTTACCAAGTCGTTGGTGGAGCGTGTGTGGTTAACCGGCACACTAACTTGGACTAGTAAGGATCACGAAGGGTGACTTAATGTTTGTCATAGATCAATGGAGCGTTTATGGTTAACTGGCACATTGATTAGGTGATAATATTAAGGGTACCAAGTGAATTAGCATGGTTATTCATACCTTGTTTTGTGATCCTCGGCATCCCAGTCACAAAACTTGAAGGGCACAATCGAGATTGAAACATGCCATTGAAAAGTTCAATGAATCTCAAAAGAATCTAGGAATTTCAAATCCAATTAAAACCTAATAATACATTTTGTTTTTCATGGTGGAAATTGGAGAATCGTCATTCACCTACCTCTCAAATATATTATTACTTAGATTACGGCATCCCTCTTCTAAGTATAATATGTTGTGATTGGGTCCTAGCCTTAATATTACATTTGGGTGTCTTATTAAGGATTCTATATATCTAATCTAAACTTGCTTTCTTCTTTCAGATGTCTTCCAACACTAATGCTTCAGGCTCTAACCCAACTGGTTCTTTCTCTCTCATGAATCTTTGTGGGAGGGTCATCTTTGATGGTTCCAACTTCATGGATTGGATTAGGAACATTAGGATGGTTACTCGTTATGAGGACAAGTAATATGTCCTCGATAAGGAGTTAAAAGAGCTTGATGAGTCTACTGCTACTCTTGAGGAGATCGCTGAATTCAAGACTCATGAGAGAGATGCTACTAAAGTGGCATGTATCATGATGGCCACGATGACAGCCGACCTCCAAAAGTCATATGAAGATTTCTACCCTTTTGAGATGCACCAAGACCTGATGGAAAGGTACCATCAGAGTGCTCGTCAGGAGCAGTATGAAATAATCTCCTCCATAATAACTACCCGCATGAAGGACGGTGAATCCGTCACGGCCCACATGCAAAAGATGCAAAGGTATGTGGACCGTTTGCTGAAGTTGAATGTGAACATCCCTGAGGAGTTGGCAATTGACATCATTTTGCACTCGTTACGTTCTTGTTATGACCATTTTCGTATGACATATCATATGAACAAGGAGGAAGTTACCCTCAACAAGCTTCAAGGACTGTTGAAGACCGCTGAATCCGGTCTTAAGGGCAAGGCGGTTGTCACCTCTACTACTCCTACTCCAACATCTACCCCTGTTTTGGCTATCGGGCAAGGCAAAGGGAAAAAGAGGAAGCACCCTTCGAAGGGTACCAAGGGAAAGTCTCTTGAAGGCTCCTCATCAAAGACCAAGAGCGGTCTTGTCACTCCTTCTGCCATTCCCAAGGATGCTGAATGCTTTTATTGCCATAAAAAGGCACACTGGAAGCGAAACTGCCCTATGTACTTGCAGGATTTAAAGGATGGGAAAGTGAAACCCACCCATGCAGGTATTTACACTATATTGTCTAATTACTCAACATATTCTAACTCTTGGGTGCTTGATATAGGATGTGGTATTCACATATGTTCTGATTTGCAGGGCCTAAGAAGTGGGGATGTGGAGCACGGGAAGATAAACTTGATCATGGGGAATAGGAAGGCTTCCCCTGTTTCCAAGATTGGAGTTTATACTTTGTTGCTTAATAATGGCTTAAAATTAAACTTGAATAAATGTGTGTACTCGTCTGATATGGCGAGGAATATTATTTCTTTTCATGCTTTGTACAAACAAGGTTTTACCTTTTCGTTTGATAATGAATGTGGTGGTATTAATGCTTTCTTTAATAATGTGATTTATTTTAAAGCGTTACCTTGTGATGGTGTGTATGAAACTGTGTCGATTGTAGATAACATAGGAAATAATGTGTTGTATATTGATTCTTCTACTAGCCTAGATAAAGCATCATTGTGGCATTGTCGTCTAGAACATGTAAACTAGAAACGCATAAGCCAACTCCAAAAGAGTGGAGTCTTGGAATCATTCGACCTTAAGTCGGATGATAGTTGTGAATCTTGTCTACTTGGAAAGATGACAAAATCACCCTTCACTGGAACTTGTGAGAGGGGTGAGGGTTTGTTGGACCTGATACATACTGATGTATGTGGGCCATTCAAAACTGCCACAAGGGATGCTAATCGGTATTATGTGACTTTTATTGATGATTTTAGTAGATATGGGTATGTCTACTTAATCAAACATAAGTCAGAAACCTTTGAAAGGTTTCAGGAATTCAAACCAGAAGTAGAAAATCAATTGGGCAGGAACATTAAGATGCTTCGATCCGATCGAGGTGGTGAGTATCTTAGTATCGAGTTCCTTGACTATCTTAAGGAGTGTGGGATTGTCTCACAATTGACTCCTCCCAGGACACCACAGCTGAATGGTATAGCTGATAGGCGTAATCGAACCTTGTTGGACATGGTTCGCTCTATGATGAGTCGAGTTTCGTTACCAATCTCTTTTTGGGGGTATGCCTTAGAGACTGCCGCCCATATCCTTAATTTAGTCCCTACAAAGAAGGATACCAAAACACCTCATGAGATGTGGACTGGGAAGGTTCCCGATTTAGACCACATCAAGATTTGGGGTTGCGAGGCTTTCGTGAGGCGTAAGACTCATGATAAGCTCGAACCCCGAAGTGAAAGGTGTATTTTCATCGGCTACCCACAGAAATCCTTCGGTTACCTCTTCTACAGACCCAGTGAGAATGTGGTCTTTGTAGCAAGAAGATGGGTCTTTCGTGAGAGAGAATTTATAACCCAAGGAGACAGTGGGAGGCAAATTGATCTTGAGGAAATTCAAGAAGCAATAGGTGAAGGAACCTCAGACACTAACAATCAACCTGAGGAGGAAACTCCTGTTGAGCAAGCTGACATGCCTGTACCTCCGAGGCGTTCCACACGGGCTAGAAACACACCTTCGTTTTATTATGGCTTTCATATTACTACGGAAGGTGATACGTTTATCAGTGATAGTACACTGGTAAATTTGGATGAACCTAGCAGTGTTAAGGAAGCCATGGCAGGCCCAGAGTCTGCTAAATGGAAGGAGGCTATGAACAGCGAGATGCAATCCATGCATGACAATCAAGTTTGGAACTTGGCTGACAATGTACTAGGCCGTAAAACAGTCGGGTGCAAATGGATCTTCAAGAAGAAGACCGACATGGAAGGAAAAGTGCATACATATAAGGCTCGACTGGTTGTGAAGGGTTTTACTCAAACTCAAGGTATTGATTATGATGAAACCTTCTCGCCGGTAGCAAAGATTAAGTCTATTAGGTTTATGCTAGCCATTGCCGCATTTCATGATTATGAAATATGGCAAATGGATGTCAAAACCGCTTTCCTTAATGGAAAGTTGGCTGAGGATGTGTACATGAATCAGCCAGAGGGTTTTGTCAGTGCAGAGTACCCAAATAGAGTATGCAAGCTTAAGAAGTCCATTTATGGATTAAAACAAGCATCTCGTAGCTAGAATCTTTGTTTTGATGAGAAGGTCAAAGAGTTTGGTTTCTCGAGAAGTGAAGATGAGTCTTGCGTGTATGTCAGAGCTAGTGGGAGTATAGTTAGCTTCTTGGTACTGTATGTGGATGACATACTACTTATAAGAAATGACATCCCAACCTTGCAGGAGGTTAAGTCCTGGCTTAGGAAGTGCTTTGCTATGAAGGATCTAGGGGAGGCTGCCTATATCCTAGGGATAAGGATATTAAGAGAAAGGAGAAAATGACTAATTGGACTTAGTCAGAGTACCTACTTGGATAAGGTGTTGAAAAGGTTCAACATGGAGAATTCCAAAAAAGGAGATTTACCAATCCAAAGCAATGCCAAACTGAGTAAGACTCAGAGTCCGAGTACAGACTTAGAGATAGCTAAGATGAGCCAACTACCATATGCTTCCACTGTTGGCTCGATCATGTATGCTATGACTTGTACCCGCCCTGATGTGGCCTTTGCTTTGAGCATGGTCAGCAGGTATCAGAGGAACCCTGGCAAGGCTCATTGGACCGCGGTAAAGAACATTCTCAAGTACCTGCGGAGGACTAAGGATTGGATCCTTACCCTTGGTGGGAGTGATGACTTGAGAGTATTAGGGTATAGTGATGCTAGTTTTCAGACTGATAGGGATAACTTCCGCTCTCAGTCGGGCTGGATCTTTACCTTAAATGGAGGGGCAATTTCTTCGAAGAGTTCCAAGCAGGAGACGGTGGCTGATTCGACTTGTGAATCAGAGTATATAGCAGCGAGTGAAGCAGCGAAGGAGGCGATATGGCTAAAGAACTTCATCGGAGACCTCGGAGTTGTACCAGCTATTAAGGAACCTATGGAGATTTTCTGTGACAACAATAGTGCGGTTGCCTTTGTTGGATTAATGTCTAAGTCCATAACTATAATTGCTAAGACTTGACCCGACCCGGCATGGTCCATTTGGGTTGCATGGCATCATGCACTTGGATAGACTAAATGAGAGAAATAAGACACTTATGGTTATTAATATATTATAAGTTCTAGTATATTAATAATAAGAATAATGAGATTATTTAATTAGTATTGATCAAGAATTAATCTAGGATTAATTAAGTGATCAAAAGAAGACTAATTCAATATATGGGTTGATTGTGTAAATCATCCATACTTGTATAGTGGGCTAATGCTCCATTGATAATCAAGTTGGGCTAAAACCCATAAGATGGTTCATGGATGCTCCATGGTGTATTTGAACCCATGGATCCAAGGAAATGGAAAGCCATGACAATTAAGAGTTTACCCTAATTGTAACACTATATAAAGATCACATTCTTGGGAAAAATCGGCCACTAGAGAGAGTGAGAAAGGGCTAGCCGATTTTCATGAAGTGTAGAATTCTCTCAAGTTAATCCATGTGTATTTGGTGTTGTGTGAACCATTTGAGGTGTCACACTTGGGGCACTTGGCACTCAAGCTTCATGAAGACTTTCTACATCAAAGAGGTATGTATTCTATCTTGCTATAGTCATAGTTTTGTATGCTAGATTAGGATAATACCTTGGAAGTTCTTATTTGCATTTATAATAGAGAAAACATAGATCCAAGGTATTTAGGGTTGCATGTACACTTAGGAGTGTTAGAATGCTCAAAACCCAACAGTGGTATCAGAGCCTAGGCTTGTTTTCTTGTTATACTTGCAAAACTGCTTAAAAAAATCGAATTTCTTGCTGTCTGATCATCAGACTCGGCGAGTCCATCAGGAGACTCGGCGAGTCCATGCCTAAAAAGTGATGAAATCGATCTAACTCGCCGAGTTGGTTCATGCACTCGACGAGTTGGACCCCCAGACAGCATATTTTCGAGTTTTTTGGCTAGAAATGGACTAGGAACATTACCCTAAGTTGTTTTGAACTTATAAACTTGTTTTTTGATGTGGTAATGTTCATGCTAATCCATTTTCAAAGATAATTGTCAATAGATTCATGTTTTGTATTAGTTTAAGGTTTAGACTAATTACATGAAAAAGTTTGATTTGAATTATCTTGTTCTTATGAGTTGCTTAGATTAATAGAAAAGTTAATTGAAATAGTTGTTTTCAATCCATTTTAATGTAAGAGTTGAGTATAAAATGTGTTTGTGTAACTTGTCCTCAAGTTACATGAAGAGTCACATTAAAGAATCATAAAATTCATAAAAGTTGGCAACGGTTACAAAATGAAGAGTCTTGTGTCATTGAATAATTTTTTTTATGACTCCATAACTTGTCCTCAAGTTATGGAAGTTCAAGAGTCACTTCATTAAAGAAAAATATGTAACCATAATTAAATCCATAAGTTATAAAATAAAGAAAAAGTTAGTTCTTTTATTAGTTTAAAGTCTTCCATAACTTGTCCTCAAGTTATGGAACTTGAAGAGTTTTTGGATTAAAACTACTTTAAACACATACGTTATGGAATTAATTAGTTTTGAATAGTTTCAAAACTTGCCCTCAATTTTTGGAATTTGAAAAGTTTTCCTTATGAATACTTTAATTCCAAGTTAGCCCTTAGAATTTTAAAAGTTAAAATTCAACCCTTATACTTTATAATATTATAAGTTAATAATATATATATATATATATATATATATATATATATATATATATATATGTATAAGAGTAAAGTCTGTCTTACCGCTAGTACGCCTCATTCACGAAGCCGGTCTATAAGGTGGGTATAAGGTTGTTGCCTATAAAATGGCAACTTAATGGGTGTCCACTCTCACCCACCGCTTGCTTGACCGGTGGAGGGTCGTTAGCCGAACGGGTTTGACAAGACTATAATTCTTCCTTCATTAAAAGTATTAATGATAATACTAATAAACTAAACTCTTAATAATACCCAATCTTAGTTACTTAGGAAAATGTGAATAAGGTGCTAATCCATGAAATTACACTTTACACTTTGTCAAAGTCGTTACTGGAGCGTGTGTGGTTAACCGACACACTAACTTGGACTTAACAAGGTAGGTAAAGGGTGACTTAATATTTATCATAGTATCAATGGAGCGTGTGTGGTTAACCGACACATCGATTGAGGGGTAATTTATTAAGGGTACCAAGTAATGTGCATGGTTACTTCACACCTTGTTTTGTGATCCTCGGCATCCCAGTCACAAAACCTGAAGGGCACACTCGAGATTGAAACATGCCTTTGAACAGTTCAATGAATCTCAAAGATCTAGGAGTTTCAAAACCAATTAAAACCTAATAATATATTTCGTTTATCTTGGTGGAAATTGGTGAATTGTCATTCACCTACCTTCAAGTATTTTATAGCTTGGATTACGGCATACCTCTTCTAAGTTATAAAATAGTTTGTTGGGTCCTAGCCTTAGTATTTCATATTGGGTGTCATATTAAGGACTTAAAATCAACTATCTTGAATATCTCCCAAAAGATGTCTGGTTTAGACACCTATGATCTTCCCAAATCTCTTGAAACAAGGTTTCCTAATGAAGATGATGTCCCATGGATATCATACTTCTTTCTCCTCCTCCAACCACTCTCCCTAACCCACAAGTTCTTGAAAAGTTTAAGGTCAGTCAAGCCCTATTGGCAAGGCAAGGTCTAGGTGTGGTCACATCTTGGAGATGTAGTCACATATTGACAAGCCGGGGGAGTTGGGTGTCAAAGTCTTGAGAAAGTTGGTGGTTCAACTACTTTCTAAGTCACATAGTGAGTTCTTTTGGAACACCTATGAAATAGACTATGACAAGACCCTTAATGATCTTATCTATTTGCTAAGATCAACTTCCTAAAACTTTATGGACATTGACAATAGTGACACAGGAAATCCAGAAAAGCATTCTCTTCCCAATGGAAAGGGATCGGCCATAGTCAACTCGGTTGACCAAATGGTAAAGAGAAAAACTAAGTCTGTGATAGTCCTGTGCACATTTATCAAAGGGTCCATATGTTTATATTGCCAAAGAAAGGGGCATTGGTTGCGAAGCTGCCAAATTTACCTAAGGATGTTAAAGTCAATGAGTTTGACTCTACTTCAGGTAAAGTCCACTATCTAACTCTGTTAAGTTTCTATTCTGAGATTCTTGATACATGATGTGACCGGGTCGCATGGTGATGTTTTAAGAATCAAAGAAAAGTGAAGAAACTTAAAGAAAGAATATGCTGAATCTGATCGCATAGATGGATTTCTATCGCATAGTTTGAAGATCGGATTCTTGAGCTACTTCTCAGGAGTTATGAGATATTGCTTAGGAATAGATAACAACAAGTTTTTCATATGGATTGTAAGGATAAGTTTTCCGCAAAGTGTTAAAATAAAAGAAAATTTTTGATTTTATTTATTTTAAAATATCCTTACAATGGCATTTGAGAAAAAATTATTGCTTATATGATTCTGATAATAGCAAGAGTGGAAATATGAAATTGATTCTTTCATTTGTGGTAATGTCTAGATTTACCAAATAAGGAAAGATTTTCATCACCCAAGTTTCAATTGGACCGGAACTTGGAATCATGCAAGTTGTATAGCATGATGAATGAGAACTTTCAAGTTTTGGAAAATTAAGACTAATTACTTATTCACATGGATGTGTGAGTCAAGTAATGGACTAAGGGATCGAGTACATAGTCTTGTGCACTGGTTAAGTCCACCACAAAAGATTGATAAGACTATTCGTCATAGTTTACTAAAGTTCAGTAAATATGATTATACTTATAAGCTTAAGTGTAACTCTGAGACATTGGGAAAAAGGTTCCAATGTATGACAGAGCGAATAAGAAGAATCAAATTAGGCAGAAGGATAAAAGTTTCTCAAATCTGGAAAGATGGGAGAGTACTTTAGTATCAGTTTTTGTGATCATCTTAATGATTAAGAAACCATAGCACAATTAGTTCTCTAAGGAAGTCTTAGTGCATTCTTATGACTAAGAAGAGGGATCTTGAATTGTTGAAATGGTTAAATCAAGAAGATGAGTCATACTGCAAGTCTTAGAGTCATACTCCAATATTGTAATTTGAGTGACATGTCTTAAAGAAGGTTTAAAACACTTGTCAAAATGTAAGAGTAAAAGTTTTCTACTCTTGTACATTTGAAATTGGTAAGTTGTGATATTTTGGGTAAAACAAAGACCAACTTAGGCCAATTGTGTGAAGTGTTTGTCTTGATTAGAATCCACACTATCTCTTGGATATTTGACAAGGGAGTCTTATAGGTCAAGAGGACAGTGGGAGTCTTAAAGGTCTTGAAAGTCTCAAGAACTAATCAAGAATAGAACCTGAAGTTCTTCACTAGCACACGACTTGAGGTTTATAACCTATCGTGTTGACATATTCTGTGCCCATTCCAGTTAAAGTTGGCTTTGCATATGAGTTTTTAGAGTTCTCAATTTGTTGCACAACAACTTGGAAGCAATGGCAGGTCTTTGAGCTGCCAGGTGGCAAGAAGTTAAGATTGAGTTCAATCCATATGGTTTTGGATTTGTCATTATCTTTGTCTTATGATTATGGTTTTGACAAATTCATATGGGTAGGAACTCATACACCATTAAATCTAAGTGTCATAAGGTTTCTCTCCGATTCATGAAAATGATGGTGAGGAAACACTTTCACTAAGTAGATTTTATCTAGATAGCAATTGTGATATTTGCATTCTCAAAGTCGTTAGTGGAGCGCGTGTGGTTAACCGGCACACTAATATGGATTGTGAGAAGTGGCAAAAAGGTCTAACCATTATGATTACGGCATACCTGTTCATAATTGTTTAGACACACAAGTGTGCTATCTAAGGGAAGGTGTATGTTTTTGATAAAGTCTTATCAAAACAATCTAGTATCCGAAATCTGAACTTTGGAAGAAAGTCAGCTGATTTCTGAATACATGTCAGAGCTAGTGGGAGCATAAGTGTTATGCTAATAATCATCATGTTAGTGGGAGCATGATAATTATGATAAGTATTGCAAGATTAGCAATGTTAATTATAGAAAACAAAAGGTTTCAATTGGGAAAAGTTGTTTTGCTATAATTAAGGGAGAGGAAATTATACTTCATCTCAAATCTATAAGCTTAGATCGTGAGGTTTTAATCATTTAGTCAAGGATATATATATGAATTTCCTGTTGGAATGGCTCAACATAAGGAAATTCTATATATGGGTCCATTATTTGCGTTCTAAAATTTGGTTATGATTACGGCATCCTTTTTCATAATCTGAATTATGAGAACTTGGCAAATTGAAATGGAAAAGTTATAGCAAAAGACTGGTTTAGTCTTTATGTGAGACATCATGAATCGTGTCCTATATGCTTCGGATATAGGATCGATTACATGTGCTATAATCATCTGTTCTAAAATTTTCCAAATGCCTGGGGCATTAAGAAGGGAAAAGGTTTAGAACTGGATATGACTAAAAGGATTAAACAATTGTCGAGGACAATCTAAGGTTTACCAAAGATTGGTTACTCAAGGACAATTGGAAGTGTAGTGATAATTCTGGAAGGACCATATTGACATAATCTGTAAGGAGGCAACTCTTGTTCAGAAGTGATAGTCAAAATGGAATCTAGAAATGTTTCAACGTTAGAATTTTCAATCTGTTTAAGATTAAGGAAACTTAATGCAAGAAGGATGTTTCCAAGGAGCTGATCTCCTTTGGAATACTCTGTAATGATTGTTGTCAAGTCTTTCTGACTTTGTGCATAATCATTACAAGAGGATCAATGCATATAAGTTTAGAATCTAACAGATTTCAGTAAATGGCATGAATTTGGAATTCTTGCATTTGCAGTAAGGATTTGGGAGTGTGAAAAGAGAATCATTGAAGTTATGTTCAATTGATCTAGTTCACAAAGTAAGGATCATAGACAAACATAGTATGAATACTTGGTGTATGGCATGACTAGTGTTTAAGAAAACATAGTGTACATGCTTGGAGCATGGGACAACTATTGTTTTAAATTCAAGAATAAAGTTGATAGCTGAAACAGTATACAATGAATAATGTGTAATCATATGGTGATAAATAAAAGGTGTTTTATTTATGTTCAAAGAGTTGATACCATATTGGATTCAATTATTATTGTGTTTCATTTTGCATGTTTTGACTTCCCGAATAAACTGGTTTATTCTTTCGGAATGACTAAGTTATTCAAACCATCCACAGTCGGTCATATGTTGGAAGTAGATATGAATTAAGACTGTCATGGGTTGGCTTGTAGAGGTCTAAGGTGTTGGACAAGGCTACAACAATCATGAGTGCTCATAAGTTCTGAGTATTGGATTCAACCCGCGCTCATTGGAATCACTTCATGGATTTTATCACGAGTGATCATGAGACGATAATATCTTATATTCTTCAAACCTAGAGATATGAGTTGTTACTAGGAGTTGATAGTACATTGATTGCACGAAAACGCATTTGGTAACTCGGTGCTATAAAACGTGCCTTTGTGTATGATTCAACAAGTAGTAGAACAAGCCATATGATTCGAAGTTTATCCGTTCCTTTTACCTTCGGGATAAAAGCGATATCTGTGGGCCCCTCGATGATTTGATGATGACAAATGGAAGTGCTCGGCCGGGCCAGGACTAATTTGATTTGTTCAATTAGTCAGTTGTCATAAATCGGAAATCGGGAAACAACAAATGGACAGAGAGAATGATTATAATCCATGTCTCAGTCCATATGATATCTAGAATGGAGGAATATATGATCCCTTATCTAATGGACAAGTCATTGACAAAGGTCAGAGTTCATCTACAAGGTCAGAGTTCGACAGAAGCTTTTGAAAGCTACGATTGCCAGTTGGTTCCTGAAGTCATATGTAATAATAGTTTTAGACGTATCCAAGTGGGAGACTGTTGGATTAATGTCTAAGTCCATAACTATAATTGGTAAGACTTGACCCGACCCGACATGGTCCATTTGGGTTGCATGGCATCATGCACTTGGATAGACTAAATGAGAGAAATAAGACACTTATGGTTATTAATATATTATAAGTTCTAGTATATTAATAATAAGAATAATGAGATTATTTAATTAGTATTGATCAAGAATTAATCTAGGATTAATTAAGTGATCAAAAGAAGACTAATTAAATATATGGGTTGATTGTGTAAATCATCCATACTTGTATAGTGGGCTAATGCTCCATTGATAATCAAGTTGGGCTAAAACCCATAAGATGGTTCATGGATGCTCCATGGTGTATTTGAACCCATGGATCCAAGGAAATGGAAAGCCATGACAATTAAGAGTTTACCCTAATTGTAACACTATATAAAGATCACATTCTTGGGAAAAATCGGCCACTAGAGAGAGTGAGAAAGGGCTAGCCGATTTTCATGAAGTGTAGAATTCTCTCAAGTTAATCCATGTGTATTTGGTGTTGTGTGAACCATTTGAGGTGTCACACTTGGGGCACTTGGCACTCAAGCTTCATGAAGACTTTCTACATCAAAGAGGTATGTATTCTATCTTGCTATAGTCATTGTTTTGTATGCTAGATTAGGATAATACCTTGGAAGTTCTTATTTGCATGTATAATAGAGAAAACATAGATCCAAGGTATTTAGGGTTGCATGTACACTTAGGAGTGTTAGAATGCTCAAAACCCAACAGCCTTAGCCAAGGAACCAAGAGATCATGGCAGATCCCGACACATTGACAGAAAATATCATTTCATAAGACACAAGATTGAAGAAGGACTCCTCGTGACAAGGAGGATATCGTCGGATGAGAATCCTCCAGATCCCCTTACGAAGGAACTGACGAGGGTTAAGCATTTTCAGCATGCGAGGCGCATCGGGCTGAGGGACGATATTAGTTTTACAGATTAGATAGTTTTCCTGAAGCTTGTAAAATGTAATCGACGTTTGATGATGAATAAAATTTGTGATTTATTTATGAGTAAAGTGTTACTGTCATTGTCAATTATTTACTATTGTTTCAGTTTTGCATGTTTTGACTTCCAGAATAATTAATTTATTCAAACCTCCATAATCGATCATACGTCGGAAGTAGGTATGAATCAAGATTGACATGAATTGGGTTTGTAGATGGATAAAGGTGTTTAGAGATGACAATGGTTGCTGCAACATTCATGAGTACTCATAAGTTATGAGTATTGGTATAAACCCACGCTCACTTGTATCACTTCATGGAATTTATCTCGAGTGATCGTGAGACGATAATATCATATAAATCTTCAAACCTAGAGATATGAGTTGTTACCTATGAGTTGGTTGTGCATTGATTGCACGTAAACACATCAGTAACTTGATGTTATAAAACGTACCTTTGTGTACAATTCAACAAGTAGTAGAATACGTATATGAGTCGAAGTTTATCTGTTCCTTCTAGAAATAGAAGCGATATCTGGGCCCCTCGATGATTTTGTGTTGACCCATGTACCGGGCCCGGTCAGAACTAAACCGATGTGTTCAGTGAAGTTCTTTGTCAAACAAATCGGAAATCGAGAAACAACTGCCAGACAATAAGCAAGACAGAGTTCCATGTGGTTGTCCGGATGATATCATGAGAACAGAGGATTATATGATCACTTGTCTTAAAATGGCGCTTCATAGTTCAGCGGAGTTTTCGAGAGCTACGATTGCTGGTTGGTTCCTGAAGTTATATAGGAAAATACAGTTATTAGAGATATCCAAGTGGGAGTCTGTTGGATAAGGTGTCTAAGTCCATAACTTATTTGGTATATACTTGACCCGACCCAGCATGGTCCATTTGGGTTGCATTTCATCCGAACTATTTATGGATAATTTTATGAGAGTTATACACATATGTTTATTAATATATTATAAGTTATAATATATTAATATGAAGTTATGTTATTTAATTAGTCTTAGTCTTAAATTAATTATGAATTAATTTAGAGATTAAAAGGAAGACTAATTAGATTATGGGCTATTGGTTTTATATGGTGTGGGCTATCACTCATTTGTTAATGGGCTAGGCTTGGACGGAAGTCCATGGATGATCCATGGGGCTTTTAACCCATGGATCCTTGGAAAAGGAAAGGTCATGGGTTATTAGGGTTTCACCCTAACCATGCACACTATATAAGCATGCTTATGATGCATGAAATGGCAACTAGTGAACTTGTGGTGTATGCTTGTGTGTGGCCGAAAATATAAGTGTGTGTGTACTCTCTCAAAGTTTTCCAAGAGTTTGTGGTGATTTGTGATTCCATTTGAGGCATTCACACTATTGGTGCTTAGCCCTCAAACTCCAAAGAATCAATCCCATCAAAAAGGTATGTAATCTCTTCTAACTCTTTTATGTTTAAAAGTACCCCATGCCATGTTAGATAGGTTATGAACCTTGGAAAATTATTATTTTGCATGCATTTAGACAAACATAGATCCAAGGTTTATTAGGGTTGCAGGCACACTTAGGAAGTGTTAGATTGCTCAAAACCCAACAGATACTTGAAAGGATATTTTGGAGTTTACTCTTTTGGTGTTTGGGGAGTAAACTCAATAATGACTAGTCTTGGGGAGTAAACTCATACATAGGTATGAGTTCACGGTTTTCGTTGATTTTTTAACCCAAACCTAAAAGTTTGGTCGGGAATATCTAAGACGCGAGGTGCTTGAAATTTTTAAAATTCAAAACCCGAGACAGCACTTTGTTTCACCCGTTCGTTTAATAAAAATAATAAAATAGTTAAACGAACTTTATATTTCTTATAAATAAGAAATAATGACATTGACTTATGATACGAAGTGGTTGACTTTTAGGGTTTGACCGAATGGAAATTTCGGGTTGTCACAGTCTTGCCTCAATACCTACTTCCAAAGTATGATTGACTGTGGATAGTTTGAATAACCTAGTTATTCGGGATGTCAAAACCTGCAAAATGAAACACAAGAATAATCGAATCCAATATGGTCTCAGAACTTATGAATATAAATAAAACACCTTTTATTTATCACCATATTGATTACACATTATTCATTGCATAATGTTTCTAATAATCAAATTAATACTTGAATTAAAACACTAGTCATGCCATGCTCCAAGCATGCACACTATGTTTGTCCAAGCAATAGTTATGCCATACACCAAGTATGCACACTATGTTTGTCTATGATCCTTACTTGGTGGAATAGATCAATTGAACGTAATTCCAATGATTCTCATTTCACAATCCCAAGTACTCATTGTAAGTGTATGAATTTTAAATTCCTTCCATTTATCGAAATCTGTTAGATTCTAAACTCATAAGCATTGATCCTCTTGTAATGATTATGCACACAGTCATAAAGACTTGGCAACAGACATTACAACATACTCCAATGGAGATCAATTCCATGGAAACGAAGTCTCAAATGCAAAGTACAATCCTTTGAACATCCTTCTTGCATTAAGTTTTTCTAATCTTATATACATTGAATAACTTCCACCTATGGAGACATTTACATATTCCCATTTTGACTATAACTTCTGAACAATAGTTACCTATTTTTCAGAGTATTTCAATATGGCCCTCTTCCAAACGTTTACACCTTACTTCAACCTATCCATGAGCAACCAATATTTGGTAAAACCTCAGATTCTCCTCAACAATTGCTTAATCATTTTAGTCATATCCAATTCTAGACATTTTCCCCTCTTAATGCCCTAGGCACTTGGAAAATTTAGAAAGGATAAATATTATAGCACATGTAATCAATCCTATACCCAAAGCATATGGGACACAATTCGTGATGTCTCACAGAAAGACATTATCCTAGATCAGTCTTTTGCTACAATATTTTTTTATTTGCCATGTTTCCATAATTCGACTATGAAGAGAGATGCCAAAATCATAATCTAATTTTGAGAATGCACTATATATAGAATTTCCTTATGTTGAACCATTCCAAGATAGAATTCATATAGATATCCTTGACTAAAGAAGATTAAAAACTCAATCTAAGCTTTTAGAATTGAAATGAAGTATAATTTCCTCTCCCTTAATTATAGTGAAACAACTTTTCCCAATAGAAACTTCTGTTTTCTATAATTAAAATTGCTAACTTGCAACACTTATCATAATTATCATGCTCCCAGTAACAAGATAATTATCAGCATCACACTTATGCTCCCACTAGCTTTGATATGTATCTAGAAATCAGCTAGACTTCTTGAAGTCAATACTTTATTAACTTTCCTACCAAAGTTCAGATTTCTGATACGAGATGCTTTGATAAAACTTTATCAAAATAATAGACCCTTCCATAGATAGCTCACATATGTGTCTAAACAATTTTAGAACTATGAAAAAGGATGACGTAATCATAATGTCAATTGTTTAGACCTTTGGCATTTCTCACCAGTCCATGTTAATGTGTCGGTTAACAACACATCCTACACTAACGACCTTGAGAATGCAAATATCACAATTGCTATCTACTTAAAATTTACTTAGTGAAAGCATTTCCTCACCATCATTTTCATGAACTGAATAAAACCTTATGACACTTAGATTTCAATGGTGTATGTGTTACTGTCAATGTGAATTTGCCAAAACCATAATCACAAGACAAGGTTAGTGACAAACTTAAACTCATATGGACCGAACTTGTGCAATCTTAACTTCTTGCCACTTGGTAGCACAAGGGCTACCATTACTTCCAGGTTGTTATGCAAACAGTTGAGAACTTGTAGATCTCAGATGCATAGTCAACTTTAACTTGAATAGGCACATAAATACGAATATGTCAACATGATAAGTTACACACCTCAAGTCGTGCGCTAGTGATAAACTAAAACTTTTGTTCTTAGTTAGTTCTTGAAATTCTTTCATGATCTTTTAGACTCCCACTATCCTCTTGACATACAAGACTATTTTGCCAAGAACCATTCCTTGACAAACAAATATTCAAGAGATAGTCCAGATTCTTATCAAGACAAACACTTCTCACAATTGGCCTTACATGGTCACTGTTTTATCAAAAACATCACAACTTACCAATTTCAAATGTACAAGAGTAGAAACCATTTTACTCTTACATTTGACAAGTGTTATAAACCTTCTTTAAGATGTGTCATTCAAGTTACAATCTTGGAGTATGACTCTAAGAATTGTTTTTAAATGACGTATGACTCATCTTCTTGATTTAACCACTTCAACAATTCGTGAATCGTCTTCTTATCCATAAGAATGCACTAAGATGTCCTTAGAGGATGAATTGTGATATGGTTTCATAATCATTAAGATGATTATAAAACATGATACTAAAGTACTTTTCCATCTTTTCAGATTCGAGTAACTTTTATCTTTTTGCCTAATTTGATTCTTCTCATTCCTTCTGCCATACATTGAAACTTTTCTAATGTTTCAGAATTATACTTAAACTTGTAAGTACAACCATGTTTACTAAACTTTAGTAAATCATGACGAATGTCCTTATCAGTCCTTGTGGTGGACCTGACCCCTTTGTCCTTCACTTGACTCACATATACATGTGAACAAGGAATTAGTCTTAATTTTCCAAAGATGAAAATTCTCATTCATCAAACAACACAACTTGCGTGGCCCCAAGTTTCGGTCTAATTGAAACTTGGGTGATGAGAATCTTTCCTTATTTGGTAAATTTAGACACTACCACAAACAAAAAAATAGAATTCATATTTCCATTATTGCTAGAAACATACAAATATCAATTTTCCATAAATACCATTGCAATTAGATATAAAATAAAATAAAACAAAATTTTATTTAATTATGAAATGTGGAAAAAACCTTTTTCTTACATTGCAAATTTAAATAAAAATATGCTAGCTATCTATCATAACCCCTAAGTAGTAGCTCAAAAATTCGATCTTCGAACCATGTGATTGAAATCCATCTTCGCGATCAGATTCAGCATACTCTTCTTTTAAGCGTCCTTCCCTTTGTGTGATCCTGCAAAACATCAAAATGTAACCTAGTCAAATCATGTATTAATAATCAACAATTAGGAACTTAACAGAGTTAGATAGTGGACTTACATGAAGTAGAGTCAAACTTTTTTATTCTTCCTTCTCTTAAATCATTTAGGTAGTTAGTGAAGCTTCTCAACCAATGCCCTTCTCTTAACAACAAAAACATATACACTCTTTGGGGATGGTACACGGGACTATCACAATCTTAGCCTTTCCCTTTACTTTTTGGTCAACCGAGTTTACCAAGGCCGATCCCTTTCCATTGGGAAGAAAAGTCTTTTCAGAACTTCAATTGTTAACATTGCCAATGTGTTGGATATAGTGTCTAAGTCCATAACTATATTTGGTTTGTACTTGACCCGACCCCGCATGGTCCATTTGGGTTGCACTTCACCCGAACAATTTATGGATAATCTTTGGAGAATAGTATAAGTTATGATTTATTAATATATTATAAGTTTTAATATATTAATATAAGATAATATTATTTAATTAGTATTGATCTATAATTAATCTAGGATTAATTTAGAGATCAAAAGTATTACTAATTAAATATGGGCACCTATATTTATATATTGTGGGCTAATGCTCATTTGGAATGGGCTAGGCTTTCATGGAAACTCCATGGATACTCCATGGAGCTTTAACCCATGGATCTCATGGAAAAGAAGAGACATGGGTATTAGCGTTTACATGGATGTAACCCTAATCCACCACACTATATAAAGGAGGCTTTGGTTCTTGAAATCACACTAGTTGTGTTGAGTAAAGCAACAGGACCAATTTCAAGAAGAGTTATTATTCTCTCAAAGTTCCAAGTTTGTGCTGATTTCTGATTTCCATTTGAGGCATCCATACTATTGGTGCTAGGCTCTAAAATACCAAGCAATCAACTAAAACTACAAGGTAAGTAATTCTACTAGCATTATTTGATTCAAGTTCCCCATGCCATGCTAGATAGGATAAGAACTATGGAAAATAATTATTTGCATGTATCTTAGTCAAACATAGATCCAAGGTTTATTAGGGCTGCAAGTACACTTAGGAAGTGTTAGAATGCTCAAAACCCATCACAATGTCAATGGAAGTTTGAGAAATAGACCTTCCACCAAAATTTACTTTTCCTATGCGGCAAAACATTTTTGATTCAATAGCAACAAGCAAATAAGAAAGTTCAATAAGGGTCATGTCATGATCTCTCACATTGTAGTCCTTAATGAACTCACTATACGACTCAGGAAGTGACTAAAGAACCCAATCAACAGCCAACTTCCTTGGGATATCGACACCCAACATTCTCAACCTATCAATGTTTGACTTCATCTCTAAGACATGAGCACACACATGTCTTCCATCTTTATGTTTCATTGCAAGTAGGACATGAGTAATTTTGAACTTTTCAAGTCTTCGAGATTGTGGGTTAGGGAGAATAATTGGAGGAGGTGGAGGAAGAGAAGTATGATCTCCATGATCCAATCATGGGACATCATCTTCATTATGGAAGCTTGTTCCAAGAGATTTGGAAAGATCATAGTTGTCTAAACCAGACATCTACAATGGGAGAAATTCAAGCTAGTTGATTTAAGTCCTTAATAGAACACCCAATATGAAATATTAAGGCTAGGACCCAACACAATATTTTATAACTTGGAAGAGGGATGCCGTAATCCAAGCTACCAAATATTTAAAGGTAGGCGAATGACGATTTACCAATTTCCACCATGAAAAATGAAATAAATTATTAGTTTTTAATTGGATTTGAAATTCCTAGATCTTTTAAGATTCATTGAAATTTCAATGGCGTGTTTCAATCTCGAGTATGTCCATCAAGTTTTGTGAATGGGATGCCAAGGATCAAAAAACAAGATATGAATAACCATGCAAATATACTTGGTACTCTTAATTTTTATCACCTAATCGATGTGTCGATTAATCACACGTGCTCCAACGATCTATGATAAACCTTAAGCCACCCTTTGCCAACCTTGTTAAATCAAAGTTAGTGTGTCGGTTAAGTACACGCGCTCCACTAACGACTTAAGCAAGGTGCAAAGTATAATTTCATGGGTTAGCACCAAATTCACATTTTCCTAAGGTAACTTAGATTGGGAATTAAGAAAAGGTTTAGTTACTTTATATTTATCATTATACTTATAATGAGAATTATAGTCCTTGTCCTACCCGTTTGGCTAACGACCCTACACCAGTCAAGGAAGCGGTGGGTGAGAGTGGACACCCATTAAGTTGCCATTTTATAGGCAACAACCTTATACCACCTTATAGACTTGCTTCATGAATGAGGCCTACTAACGGTAAGACTTACTTGCTCTTATATATATATATATATATATATATATATACACACACACACACACACATATATATATATATATATATATATATACATATATATAATTAACTTATAGTATTATAAAGTATAAGGGTTGAATTTTAACTTTTAAAACTCTAGGGTTTGGAATTAAAGTGTGTATGAGACTTTACAAATTCCAAAACTTGATGGCAAGTTTTCAACAATACAAAAAACTTTTGGATTTTCATAACTTATGAGTTTAATAAATGTTTTAAAAATTTTAGCGAAGAGACTCTTGAACATCCAATAAATTGAGGACAAATTATGGAGTCCATAAAACTATTTATGATCACAAAATTAGTTCTAAATTAATTCTTGATCAATACTAATTAAATAATATGATTTCATATTAATATATTAGAACTTATAATATATTAATAAATCATAAGTATCCTTTTGCTCATTTTGTCTATCCAATTGTTCCGTTGCCATGCAACCCAAATGGACCATGCTACTCTCGGGTCGAGTACGTACCAAAAATAGTTATCTGCTTAGACATCTAATCCAAAAAAGAGTATGTGAAACAAGGAGGTGGGTTTAGTGAAGGTGCAATGGCAGCACTAGAGTAACTCAGAGTCTACTTAGGATCCTAAGGAGGAGATGAGGGAGCATTATCTAGAGCTTTTATCCAATGCAGAATTCAAGGGAAAAGCCTGATTCTAGTGGGGAGAGTTGTAACATCTGTTTCTAAGTATTTTTTACTTCTATTTTAAATAAAAAATTCTTTGCAAAATTAATGCCTATGCATAACATACCTGAAGTGTACGTTGGGCGTAGGTCGTGTAAGTTAGACGTGTGATTCGTCAAGTACGCAAGACATACATGAGGAATATGTAGGTCATACTCATGTAGAATCCAAAGCATAAAGCTTAGGGTGGAGACCCTATATAAGGGCCTTAAGTCGTTTGAGGCCACCCCATATGCAACCTCCATCTTCATCAACAACTGTCTCAAAACCGTAATCCTTGATTAGCTTGCACGAGCCTCTTTTGTGTGTTCTTGGTGCATAGTAAAGGAGTAGAAGCTTTTACTTAAAGATTGTATTGGCTAGAGCTTGAAGATCTAGGGCCTTCATCACCTTTTCAAGCTTTTCGAGGTATAAACCTATTACTTTTATGGTTCTATGGTTTAGATCTAGGCTAGTGTTTAGTTTTTTTTAGCTTTTGGTCCCATGGTTTTGTTATTGTGAATAACAGCTACTCCATAGCTCAATTTTGTTACTTTATATTGTTTTTAAGGATCTTGCATCACAAAATTGAGGTTAATAATGAGTATTATGGACTGAGGGTTTTGTCTAGGCCTCTATTAAGCCATGCAACAACTTGAATTTGACGAATTTGTCAATTAAGACCTTCCGATGATGTAGATAGGTGAGTTATATGTTTAGTCTTTAGGTATTAAGAGCTTAAAAAGTGATTTTGGGCAACAGAAGGTTACGCAGGGTATAACCTCTATGTACGCAGGATGTAACAAGTTTATCCCTAAACCATTTTCGTTTGAGCTCAATATGTAAAGCATAATGGAGGAGTTCACAAGGCATATTTCTGGAAGTGCATTATGGCCATTTTTGGGCCTTAAACCATTTGGGGCCTTTGGTGATGCTTACTTGGGACTAGTTTGGGGAGGGTAGAATGGTCTTTTACCCTTAGTAATAGTGATTATGTTTTGGACATCGATTTTAGGTTATTACCATAATTATTAATTAGGCTAGGTTTTAGATATGTTCAGTGTGAGGAATCTTTCTAGCAGGAGTTAGTGGTTGATTTGCATATCTTTAGCTTGAAGCAAGTCTCCTCAGAATATTTGCTTGTCAAAGACCATAGTGTTGGCCCATGGATTTATTTTTATAGGATGCTAGTTGTATGTGTGACTCTTGCATGTATTGTTTGTGTTTGTATGTATATCGGGCGGGGCTTGATGCGAAGCAGGGCCTGATGAATGTCTTAGGTGGGCCTGTCACATGTTACTAACAAATTTGTACTGAGGGGGGCCTGATGTCCAGATGGACCCTTTATATGTATTGTATGTGGTATTTTGGGGAACTCACTAAACTTTGTGCTTACAATTTATGGTTAATTTTTTTCAGGTACTTCCAATTTAAAAAGGAAAGGCCCAACATGATCGCATCGCATCCACCACTTTTCAATATTTTATGATTTTCGGATAGTGGTCTGGTAACTATTTTCCCACATTGTCATACTTTGACCGATTGAAAGAACTAATTGATGGTTTTGGTTGACTTAAAATAAAACAATTTCCTTAGTATGTTTGGAATGTTACAAATATGTTGTGGAATTTCGTATTTACACGCACTAACCTTCTATGATGTCAAGGTTCTAAGGTCACAAAGACCGGGCCTCTAGTATTACAGAATGTTCCACTAGAACTTGTTGCTAGAAACAATTCCGTAGTTATGAAGTATCAAATTCAATATATACTCCTTGAAGACTTCTCATGCGTTAAAGTTTCCAAATCAAGTGTAGATTCTACAAGCATCTTTCATTAAGGAAACATTTGCGTATTTCCATATGACTATCAATTATGACCAAGAGCAAGTCACAAACACCATGAGCAAGTGGAGGATAATGAGAGAGAGGTTGTAGACCTCAAAATCGGCTAGACAATAACCTTGGAGTACTAGTGGCCAATTTTTCATGCTTAGGGACCCTATTTCTAGTTTAGAGTCTTTAGGGTTTAAACTTGTAAACCTTAATTCACTTGGGATTTTAATCCATTAACTCATTAGCCTTATGGACTAACTCTTGATGGACTCTCACAAAGATTTAGTCTAATCCTAATCAACATGGATCATTAGCCCAAACTATAAATATTACTAATTTACATAATCACTCCCTGCAAATTTAATTCGTCTCTTTTGATACTCAATTAATTCTTGACCAATACTAATTATGCAATATGAGTTCTCAATTAATATATTATTCTTATAATACATTAATAAATCACAAATAACCTTTTTCTCTAATATCCAACCTATCAAATTGTCTTGGTGAAGGGAACCCGAAATGGACCATGCTACTTTCGGTTCTGTATGACTTTGGTACCTCGACATTACAAAAGATATTATAAGCATAAACATGATAAAAGTTTATCAAAACCTTTCCTTAAGAAATGTATAGTTTCATTTCATATCAAAACCTCGGTATGTCATGTACCGATACAGATCAAAAGCATAAACAAGACATTATAAGCCTTTCAACAGTTATTTACAACTACTGGCCTATAATCAACATCTCTCATCATCCTCCGACTATGCTCGGGGTCCACTACCTGTAATCATAAAAAAACTGAGTGGGTCAGGCTTGGGAGCCTGGTGAGCATATAAAGTTTTCAACCCACAATAATAATATAATTATTAAGTTCACCAATCAACAATAACCCTGATTACCCATTCCTGTTGTCCTCACTTTACGTCCCTAAACACCTATCATAAGGGACCTAGCTTAAGGAATATCATCGGGATGGACACTACTGCTAAGGGGTCTTCTCATCCATACATGTCCTAAAGGCAACCATGAGGGGGATGTAGTACGCCAATGAACATTTAGTTCATCAACACCTGCAAGTTGCGAACTTTCTAGTGTTCCACTGGACTGTATAGAAAGGTCCGTGGTCATCATCTATACTCCGCTAGATGACAACAACAACAACAACAACAACATCGAGGTCTCTCACCATTTTAACACACACCGACTATTTCCTCTACCCATGTTCTACCCAACATATTTTGTAGATAAAATATATATAGAGTTTAAAATTTGTATAAAACATTTATTCAACAGTCACCTAAAATAAACACTTAATATAATTACACATAGCACGTATTTTAAATAAAATACTTCATATCTAGGTGTAAGATGAAAGTGACTACACACTCACAGGATTTGATGATAACCGGGCAGCAATTCGTTGCTTAAAACGATCATTTCTAATAAAACCTCGAGTTTTATTGAGAAATCAGGCTCTGCAAAGGTCGGTCTTCGAAACCGAAAAGATAAATTTTCTGGGATTCTCGGGTACTATGTGGCGTATTTCGGGGCTTATAATTGACACTGGGGCTTTGAAGGATGTTAATATGAAGAAAATATGAAGAAAGGGGCTAAATATGGCAATTTCTTAAAAATATCTGAGAAGGCTCGCAACCATCTATTTATAGGGAGAAGCTTCTGATCGGACGGCTGAGAAACCTCTAGATGGCGAAGATTCGAGGCTCGCAGGAGAGAGCTCGCGCATGGGCTGCGCGTGCGAAGTGGCTACTGGAAGCTTGTGATTGGATCGAGGTCAAGTCCGAATTAGGGGGGTTCGTAACCATGCGAAGGATACAAACACGAGATAAAGGGCACGTGTCGAACACCCATTGGACCGGACTTCGAATGCGAGGGTAGGTGACACGTCTCGCCAGCTGGCTTTGGTGACTCAACAGATTTCGGATACGTGGCGTGTTTTGAGCGAGGGTGACGTGGTCGAAGTCCACGTATGCGAGATTTCTCGGTTTTTGTGCTGAAACTTTTAAAATCCATAAATTTCGCATACAAGCTTTGTTTTTCACGTTGTTTATATGCACGCGTAGGTAAAATTACGCTCTACAATTTTAGTTTAGAATTCGTCGGCTAATTTTAAAATTTAATTTTTATATTATTATTTTTAACTGATCGGGACAGGAAATCCGTTAAAATTTCATAACTTCTTCATCCGACGTCCGTTTTCGTTAGACTTTTTACCGTTGTGCTACTAATGATGATACCTTCAATTCTCGTTTAGGTTGTGTCGGCTAAAAATCACTCGATCTAAAATTCGAGTTTTTAGCTGTCTACTGCTAAGCTGAAACTTTGAAAAATCAAAACTTCCTCATACGAAGTCAAATTTGGGCGTTCTGTTTATCGAACTTCTCGGTTTAACGAATACTACGACATTCATTTAGATCACTAAGGCTAAAAAGTAGTTTATCAAAAACTCACTTTTTACGACACTCGGCCCAATGCCGATTTGTCGCGAAACTTCGACAGGTCATAACTTCTTCGTTATAACTCGGATTTCGGCATTCTTTATATATCTGTAATCCTTGTTACGCCCACTACAAGTTTCTAAATAGATATTGGCTTTATCTAAAATTTACTTTTGATGCTCATTTTCATTCTTAATTAATTAAGCCCAAGTAATTAAGCATAAAACACTTAAAACACATAGAATTCACATAATTCCTTTTTCATTTCTTCAAAATGATTTACAAAGGATAACCTAGACTATCACCTTAATATTAGTGTCTAGACTAGAAACACGAGTGTTAAAACTTGGCAGCACAAGGGCCTACCATGTCATCCAAGTTGTTGAGCAGATCACCCTTACTGATCAATGAACTTTCACTGATCAAGGCGTTGTTCCTTATGCAAACAATTGAGAACTCATAGAACTCACATGCATAGACAACTTTAACTGGAATGAGAATAGAAACAAGAATACACCAACACGATTCGTTACAAACCTCAAGTGTGTGCTAGCGATAAACAATAGGTTTATTCTCGATTAGTTCCTGAAACTTTTCAAGATCTTTAAGAATCCCACTGACTTCTTGATATATAAGATTCTCTTGTCAAGAACCATTCCCTGAGAAACAAATATTCAAGAGTTAGTGTGGATTCTTATCAAGATTAACACTTCACCGAATTGGTCTCAATTGGTCTTTGTCTTATCCAAGACATCACAACTACCAATTAAAAATGTACATGAGTAAGAAAACTTTTCTACTCCACATTTTATGATGTGTTACAAACATTCTTAGGATATTTCACTCAAGACACAATCTTGGAGTGTAACTCTAAGACTTGACTTTGGAACGAAGTGTGACTTACCTTCTTGATTTAAACAGTTCAACAATTTTTAATACCACTTCATAGTCATGTAAATGCACTAAGGTGTACTTTGAGGATCAATTGTGATATGTTTCCATAATCATTAGGATGATCATAAAACACAATGTTAAAGTATTCTCCTTTACTTTCAGATTATAGAAACTATCATCTTTCTACCTAATTGATTCTTCATATTCGTTCTCTTATACATTGAAACATTTTGAATGGTGCAGAATTATACTTAATCTTTTAAGCATAATCATATGTACTAAACTTCTAGTAAATTAGGACGAATAGTTTTATTTTTCTTTATAGTGGACTTGACTAGTACACAAAAATGTGTACTTGATCCCTTAGTCCTTCACTTGACTCACTTCTATATGTGAACAAGGAATTAGTCTTAATTTCGCAAAGATGAAGGTTCTGATTCATCATACAATACAAGTCACATGATTCCAAGTTTTTGTCCAATTGAAACTTGGGTGATGAGAATCTTTCCTTATTTGGTTAATTTAGACATTACCACAAACGAAAGAGTCAAATACATACTGCTAAAAATAAAAACATACAAACATCAATTTTCACAAAAGCCATTGAAAGGAAATATAAAATAAGATAAAATCAAAATTGCTTCTTTATTTATAAAATGCATAAAACTTTTTATTACAATGCAAGTACATATGAAAACTATGTTTCTAAATATTCCTAAGCAATCTATCATCACTCCTAAGTAGCAGCTCACAATTCTGATCATCAAATCATGCGATCGAAATCCATGTCTTTGCGATCAGACTCAACTTGCTATTTCTTTAAGCTTCCTTTCTTTTCTTCAATCCTACAAAACATCGAAATCTAATCTCATCACTTCATGTATTAAGAATATTCAAATAGGAACTTAATAGAGTTAGATAGAGGACTTACCAGAAGCAGAGTCAAACACTTTGACTTTACCATCCTTGTGATCATTCAGGTAAATAAGGCAGCTTCGCAACAAATGCCCCTTCTCTTGGCAGTAGTAAAAAAGAGAATCTTTCAGAATAGTACACGGGATAATCTCAGACTTAGCCTTTCTCTTTATCATTTGGTCTAATGTTTCAACGATGGCCGATTCCATTGGGAAGAGAAGACTATTCAGGACTTCCAATGTTTCCATTGTCTATGTCAATGGAAGTTTGGGAAGTATATCTTCCAATCAAATTTGCATTACCAGTGCGCAAAATCATTGTTGTTTCAACAACAATTAGCAAATATGTAAGATCAATAAGGGTCATGTCGTGATCTGTCCTACATTATTCTTTAACAAACTGACCATACAACTCGGGTAGTGACTGAAGAACCTAGCTAACAACCAACTTTCTTGGGAAAACGACACCCAACATTCCTTGCCTGTCAATATGCAACTTCATCTCCAAGACGTGAGCACATACAATCTTTCCATCTTCCTGTTTGCTTGCCAATAGGGCTTGAGTGACCTTGAACTTTTCAAGTCGACGAACATGTGGGTTAGGTAGAATTATTGGAAGAGGTGGAGGAAGTGAAGTATGATTTCCATTTCCACAATCCAAATGTGGAACATCAACTTCATAGGGATTGTTTTTTTCAAAAGATTCGAGAAGACTAGAGTTGTCTAAATTAGAGATTTACAAGGGGAGAAATTCAAGTTAGTTGATTTAAGTCCTTAATATAACCCCCAAATGAAATATTAAGGCTAGGACCCATGAAAATAATTTACAATTGGTAAAAGGGATGCCGTAATCCAATTGCAAACTATTTGTCGGTAGGTAAATGACGATTTACCCATTCCGGCATGAAAAGAAAATTTAAACGAATTAAGTTGTAAATGAAACCTGTAAGTCCCTAGAAATAGGATCTTAACCAGTGATCACGTAATCTAAAAATCAAAGAAGATAAGAATTGAGTAGAAGAAGATTAAACCAAAGCGTGCACACGTTTATAGCAGAAGAACGTCTAGTACAACTTGGACACACACTAATCGCCGTAAAAAATAATTAATCATCAACATACACAACAGACTCAGACACTCACTATATATAGGGCAAAAGACTTGGCCGTAAACAGGTTTACGGTCGTAAACTCTCTCTGGCTGTATACTCGCCAACAACATATCAATTACATGCTAAAGACTCAAAAAATACCTATACATTAATTAGCCTAGCCCAAACCATTAATTAGACCCTTCAGTCTCCCCCTTGGTTTGTGGCTAGCTGTGACTCAATTTTCAATTATAAGCACATCGGACCCCCCCCCCCCCTTTTTCCCTTGCCACATCTCTTTTGCAATAATCTCGGTGATCATTGATGTGAACTCTTTAGCAGCAGCCTCAAAAATTTCTTCAGCCACCTTGATCTGATGTAGAGACAATTGATGAATATCCCACATTCCAAATTTAACTAGGTCTCTTTTGTCATACAGACGAAAGCAACCATCTTGGAATTTTATTATAGCATTCGCAGTTGTTTCAACATAGACCCAGTAAAGCATTTTAGCAAGAAATCCATCACTAAAGTTTTGCAGCACTAGAATCTACCTGACATGATTGGTTGGCGACCACAAAACAGTCTAAAAAGGCTTATTTGTCTTGGGATCTAGTACTTTAGGGAAGCTTTTAATAAAAGACTCAGCAGTCTTCATGCCAGAAAATCCCTTCTTTACTTGGTCCTCTAAGAACAATTTGAAATGAGTCGCCTTTGGATCTCCAGAAGGATTTGTGAATGGAGCACTTTGTTGTTCTAAAAGATCAACCCTAGTCCAGGAACTGAAATCTTGTGAGTCTTTGTAGTACTCCACATTTTTGCTTTTGCATCTCACTAACCACATGTTTAGCTCGTTATTAAAGCCCCATGAGACAATTCATGTCCTATAACCGTACCTGTGTCTAAATTTCTACTTTTCAAAACTAGTGACAGTGATTTTGGGTTCATCTCTCGCAGCGTTTTGATCTGAGCAATTCTTGAATAGTAATTTCTTTTTCTTGTCTAATGCTGCAAGTTTTGCACGTTTAAGAGCAACTACATTTGGTGCTTGAACTGGTTAGGTATCAAATCGATCAATGACCCGAGATTTTCTTTTAGTAGGCGAATTAGTAGGGGGATCTTGAACAGATGACTGGCCAACACAGGATTTGAATTTCTCGCCAAACTCCTCTGTCAGTTTCTTCTTTAGATCAAAATAATATGTAGTCAAAGTTCCCATGTGTATTTACAGATCAGAAATTTGTTGTGATTTTAGAGTTTTATCTGCTTCAAGATCCGCGACACAAATTTTAAGTTGGGCCATTTCAGCTTCAAGATTAGCCACACGGATAGCAAGCTTAATATTATTCTGATTAAACATGTTGATCTACTTTTGAAGTCCAAGAAGGGTGGGATGATCTTTTCCTGTGTGGCCTTCGTCAATAGAAATTCGTTTAGCTCGGGAGGAGGGCTCTGAGCATTGTTCTTGGGCCAAATGTAAAGCAAGTCTCTCAGAGACAACTTCATCATAAGGCTTTGGGGAACTAAAGAACCACCAACCTCAAAAATAGTACTTGGACCTTCATTGGATGGAATAGATGAAGCAACAGGAAAAGAAGTAGTTATTGGTCGAGTCTGAAGCCCTTGAGACAGTTCAGGAACAAGAACTACCTATCTTGGATCAAGTCTTCTCATCTTTAATGGAGGCTGGGATGTCTGAGTTGTTTCTGGATCACTCACAAGTGGCTCTTTAGTAGGGGGAAAATCATCAAGGGGAGGCATCCTTGAAGCTGTCTCCATTGGATTTGTAGTTTCAACCAATATGTTGGAGGAAGGAGGCGTTGTTTCGAAAACATCTTCTGATTCCCGTATCTCCGTTGTTAGATGAGCAACATCATGGACATTGTTAAAGAACGTATCGAGGTCTTCATTTGACAAAAAGTTTTCATTGCATCCAAGATTCAAGGAAATATCATCCTTAGCAAGACCAGTAAGATCAAAATTAGTAAAAGAATCAACATCATCTTCTTCGTTCTCTGTCGCATTCTATGTCGTTCCCTCGATGAAACCACTCTCAACTTGTACCAAATGTAGATCATGCTCTCCAGCTACAATGGCAGCTGTGTAGCTACATCATCTTCGTGATCTGAAACCAGAATAAAGTCATCTTCAGAAATGATTTCGTCTTCCGAGGTCATGCGATCAGATGATACATGAGACTCAGAAGCCTCACATGAATCGGCAAACAAGCCAAACTTCACCAACGGATACTTTCCTTGAAAAGTGATTTCCCCTTTTTTTTTTGCTTAATTAAACCGACGGTCTTTCGCCATTGCTAGAAATTGTTCATTAATGAACACTTGATGAATCTAGGGTACAACAAGAACTTGTCCCTTGTCTTTGCTTGGACTTTTGCAATCAGCTCATGGAGGATGAATTTGGAGAAATTGTAATTCAGTCCTGAGCCAGAGAGATGATGGAACCAGTATTCCACAAAGAAATTTCATATGCACTAGATTTTCTGCCGGAAATGCAGCTCACAAAGACATGAGCTAAGAATCTCTAGAATGGTGGCAACAGCCTCTTCAAAGATGGAGGGAAAGCACCTTCATATCCCATTATGATAAAAAATTCTTAAACTTGAGAGATCTCGATCTCAGAGGGGAAGATTGATTAATCATCAATTTTGAGAACATCCCCGATGAACTGTTCTGTGATGATGATTTTGTAGTCTTTGACTGTACTTCACCAGAAACAGAACCATCACTTCCTTTCTTCACATCTGCTGTCTTCCAGAATCCTTTTGTAAGGCCTTGAAATATAACTGGATTAAACAGTCAGCGTAGTAGACAGACGGCATTCTCGCAATCCATTCATCATTGAATGAAATTCTCTGTGGGCAGCCAGAGGATCAGCCAAGAGAATAGCCAGATTTTGACTGTCATCAAACTTACATTCTGCCATTACAATCTGCACTAAACCAAGCCAAGTGAGAAAAAAAACAATCTATTTAAACATTTAAAGGTTGATGTTTTTCTCATGTTACAATTTACTTTGGCTTTTAAATCAACAAGAATTTGAAAAGTCAAAATTAGGTTGACTAAAACCGAGTTTACGGTCAAAGGAGAGTTTACGGCCGTAAACTCGTGGCTATAAACACCTGGCCGTATGCTCTGGCCGTAAACACCTTCCATAAACTTCTTGGTCGTAAACGATCTGGCCGAAAACTGCCTAGTCGTAAACACCACCAGTTCGATCTTTCTTCGATTATACTCTCAATACAGGTCGGTTTGATGTGCGAATAGTCTATTGAGGATCAAAAATAGCATACTTACAGATTGAACTAGTCAATTTCATGAGAAAACAGAAAATATTAGAGAAAGAGAGAGAGAAAGGAGTTTGTGGCCGAAAACTCGAAAATGAGACGAGAAAGTTGTTCTTGGCTGGAAACTTTTCTTAATATACTCGGTACAAAAATGGGATGCAACCCATAATGCCTTAAAAATAAAGCCCAATACTCCAAATCTTTATTAAAAATAAAAGCATTTTCAGGACCACAAATAGAATAAAAATGAAAATAAAATAAAACTAATTTTAAAACTAATACTAAAAATTTATTAAAAATTTTATAAAGTATAAAAGTAAAAATAAAAATAAAATTAAAAATATAATTGAAGTGAAATTGAAATTTAACAGTAATTTAAACTAATTTCACCTCTTACTAAAACTAATAACAATCTTGTGATATTAGGATCAAAGTTTTTTGACAGCCTTGGTCCACTTATCGATACTTCTGTTTTCACGTCCATGTGTAGTCAATCGCTGGTATTTTGGTCCACTTAAACACGAAAAGTTTTGATAAATTTGAGGACATACTATAAGTGACAAGACCTTAGATCTTATGAACTTAGATAATGTTCCTAAAAGACCATTCAGCTGACGATGACCAAGGATATTGTTGTCCACTTAAATTGAGCAGCGAGATCTACATACAATCTCTTAAGTGTTCAATTTTAATTGCATTACAACGTGTTTCCAGTATCCTGGTATACTCCAATAATCAAGGATTTCCAAAATGCTCCTTACTTCAGGTGAGCACACAATTATTAGGAAGGAAGATAGATTTGGAATGCATATGTTGTACACTTAGGTTAGATCTCTTCCAATCTGTCACACCCGAAAGCCTGAATAGCGGAAACGTTCGGGGGCGGAGGACGTCATGTACAGTATCACAACAATGCATAACAGTAAACAAGCAACAACATCATCCATTCCATTAATAATATAATTTTAATACAAGTGTGTTCTGTAAAGTTTATAAGACACCAAAAATATGAATCAAAATAAGAGATGAGTCTTGAACATGCACCATCTTCTCAAAACCTAGCATCGGTACCTGTCTACTGATGACCTAAGAATACAAGTTATTTTGAAAGCGTAGATTAGCATTAAAGCGGGTGAATTCATAAGTATTTTACTATCGTTGCTTGTATGAAAGTGTTTGTTAATGTTTGATGTAAAATTTTGTAAGAGTTTGTAGTAAATGTTGGTAGTAAGTGTTTGTATCTCCTAGGAAATCCGATATTTTGTACTAAAAGTAACCTTCTACCAAGTCCCAAATGTTCTGTGTGTTGTGTTATTTATAAAAGGGTATCTTTCCCAAGTATGACTATCATTACCAAAATATAGTTTACATTACCGTTTATGTGAGAAGATCACAATGTGAATGCAATGGGAAAATAACAGTCAGTAGTATTGTATGTAAGTATGTAAGTGACTACCAATGTACTAACCACCATAAATGAGTTTGTTAATTAAGGTAAAATATGATATGATTGTAACCATACTTGATAGAATTAGTATAACACGACGCTCTAAGGCATCGATGCGGTATGACATTAGTCACCCGTAGACCTGTAGGTCCCACTGTAGGTAGCAGCAAGGTGAAGGATAGTCAATCCCATATAGATCAATACAACAACTCAGGATCTCCCTCCAGGAGACTCTGGTTTCAAAACGTGATACAACAGTAGGTTGTCATGCCATGAAGTAGTGGCTCACATTAATGTTATAGTGTTCTAGTGTTTGTATAGTATGTACTAGTGTAGTGTAAGTTCTCTCTTTCTAGTATGTAGTATGTTCTCTAGTGTATAGTGTGTAGTATATATTGGTTCTCGTTATAGTATGCTTTATATGTTTCTCTTTATAGTGAGTATTCTTTCTCGTTATAGTATTCTCGACTTGTTTCTCTTTATAGTGAGTATTGTTTCCCGTTATAGTATGTACTGACTCATGTATGAACTAACTCTATGTATGTTTCGTTGTTTTAGTAAAAGTAATGGTGACTTCGTAAACTATACCTATTATAGTTTACTAGTAAAGTTGTTGTGTAAATGAACATGTTTGTACACACTTGCTATCCAAAGGTATTGAACTGAATTTAGTACTTTAATATCCATATACATCCACCTATGTCCACAACCAAACAAGGAACAGGAAATAAGGCGAGTTATCAGTCCTAAGTCCTTTCAGTCCTAAGTCCTTTCAATCCAACTTATATAACTATAGTAAATTCATCTGATTAATATTTATTACTCACATGTGATTGATATAATAACTATAATGTTTTCAACTTGTATCCCCCCATAAAAGCGTTTAAAATCATTAAAAAGGTAAGTTAAGGGGTATGAACTCACCTGTAGTGAGTGGTTTGGATGAACGAGTGGTATATAATGCTAACTGTAAAGTGAAAACTTAAGCACAAACACGAATCCAATTTAGCATATAATGACACATATATGCATATAATTAGTGTTTAAACAACTAATAATATATGGAAAGACACCCTAGGACTTAGGAAACAATCATATTGAAATGTTAGAAGTACAAAGGGTTGCATCTAAGTGATGTATGGCCACACAATGGTGTTTACGCCAAGGAGTTCATGGTCTTAGGAATTCACGGCCCTACAGTTTACGGCCTCATGACGGCCGTAAACTCATGATGATTTGTGCCAAATGTTGTTTAAAGGTCTTACAAACAACAAGGAAGTGTTATAGCCTCATGTACAAGCTTTAGGAAGAGTTTAAGGGTCATATGTACCTCTAACTAGTGTTTACGGCCAAAGGGGATGCTCTTGGCCGTAATGTGACAACCCGAAATCTTCATTCGGTAAAACCCTAAAGTCAACCATTTCAAATTATAAGTCAAGTTCACTTTTATTTGTTTTTAGAAAATTTAAAGTTCGTTTGATTATTTTAATAATTAATCTTTAAACGATCGGGTGAAAGGATGCTGTCTCGAGTCTTGAAATTTCAAAACCGCGAATACCACGTAGCTTAGAAGTTCACGGCCAAACTTTTATGTTTGGGCCTTAATTTACCCCAAAAACCGTAAACTCATGCTTAAGCATGAGTTTACTCCCCAAAACACTTCATTTCTCATTTGTAAACTCAAGTGTAAACTCCAAAACTCTCTCAAGTATCATCCAAGTTTTTGTTCAATATCTTCAATCTAGTAAGTGTTTCTAGCCCTTTCAAGTTAGTACACCAAGAACAGACACTAGTGTTCTTGGGCCCTTAGCACCTTTTCGAGCTTCTAACTAGTAAGTACTCTCATCCTAGTGTATTGTAAGGCTTATTATACATCATTACATCAAGGAAATGTCCCATGAACACCAAGAACAAGGTGTTGACGGTTTTGGGAGGCTCGCAAAACTGTAAACACCAAGTAAGGAGCCAAAGGGTGCCTTAGGGTGCCAAGATTCTTCACAACGCCTTAGGGACTTGTCTATATCCTTACTGGATGATTTTATCACACAAAAAGCACAAGAATCACTCATTTATATGTGTTTACGGTTTGGGGATCTAACAAAACCGTAAACACCCGAAAGAGGTGTAAAAATGGCCCTAGTCCCTTCACAAGCTTAGGAAACTAGTCTAGATTTATTCCTTGTTATGCTTGGGATAGTCCATAAGAGTTTACAGTAGTAAACTCATGGAGAAATGGTCCATGGAACGTAAACTCCATTTAGGAGTGTATTGATGCCACAAAACACTTCCTAAGGCTTAAACATGAAGTAGGAATCCTTGGATTAGCTTAGAAGGCTTCAAACAACAAATGGTCATAAAGAGGATGAGCTTACCACTGTAACCCAAAGGGTTTACGACCGTAAACCCTTTTGGTTTAGACCACAAAACCGTAAACTCCCTAATGGAGCTTTCCTTGAACCCCAAAGACACTAGCCTTTCCTTACAACACTTAGATGCAATCCTTAGCACTTATAACACTTATACAAAGTGTTTATCATGCCCTAGGATGTCTTACCTTTGTTTATTAGTTGTTTAGAGACTAATTGGATACATATATGTAATATTATATGTTAACTAGGGTCATAGAGTGTGTTCATGACTTCACTTGACACCTAGCAGTCCTACATCTTCAGTTCATCCGTACCACTCACTACAGGTGAGTTCATACCCCTTAATCAATGTTTTAAATGTTTTTAAATGTTTTTATTGGGGGAAGGATACAAGTAGAATCATGCTAGTTATTATATCAATCACATGTGATTAATAACAACATTCAAATGATTTACTACTCATTAGCTGTTTTACCAAACAGTTTTCTTCAAATGATTTTCATAAACGTTTTATATGTTTAAAACTCCTTATTAAACGGTTCATTATACACTGTATGTTTCATTTCAAACTCATTTACAAATTTGTTTCAAACAAATGTTTCTTTATACTTAAACTGTTTTATCAAACAAATACTTTCAAACCGTTTTATAGGCTGACATAGAGTTGACCTTTTCCTAGATAGTAATCTTGTTCAAAGGTGTTACAAAACTTATTTTATGATTTTATATTGTCAATTGCATGCCTAGATATGTATAGTTATATAAGTAATGTTTGAAGGGCTTAGGAAGGCTAACCCGCCTTATTTCCTTTTCCCCGTTGGGATGTGGTCTGGTAGGGTATTGAGTATCTGTCTGATGGTCGTTTAACTATTAGTTATATATCATGTGTACATATATACTTATAGAGGTTCTTCCTATCAATTCAATACCCTTGGGTAGCAAGGGTATACTTCCATGTTCATACGTACAAGTTATATTACTAGTAAACTACAATAGGCGTAGTTTAGGGTTTTACTAATACTAATACTAGAGCAATGAATCATACAAAGAGTCAGTTCATACATGAGTCATAATACATAGTGATGAGAAACAAACATAATACATAGTGATGAGAAACAAACATAATACATAGTGATGAGAAGCAAACATAATACATCGTGATGAGAAACAAACATAATACATAGTAATGAGAAACAAACATAATACATAGTGATGAGAAACAAACATACAGGATAGACAAACGAAGAACACACAATACAGCTAGCACATACATTACATATACATTACATTCAGTTACGTGAGCCATTAAACGGGTCATGGCACCACCTGCCATGACTGTTTTTGTGTCAAGAATCTCCTTAATTGGGGAGCATATGAGTTTGCGTATAGATCTATATTGGATTGACTATCCTACACCTTGTTGCTCGCTACGGTGGGACTTGCAAGTCTACGAGAACCAAATGTCATTTCTTACGGCGTCTAACGTCGTCGTTTTACTATTGAGTTGGTAGATAGATACAGGCCGATCACATGTTACTTTAACTTTCATTTGGTTTAAGGTAGTTAGTACAACAGTAGTCACTTATTATAAAACTACAGTAAATTATTATTTCCCCATGACATTCACTTCGTGAACATTCACACGATGCATGGTAATGTAAATACTATTTTTTTGGTTAATGATAGTTAGATTTGGGAAAATACACACTCTTACAATAGACACAGGTAGATACTATATGCCTTGGTAGAAGGCTACTTTCAGTAGGAAGCATAGGGTTTTCTAGGTTATTCAAAACTTTTACATACTCATACTTACAATTACAGTCTTACAAATACTTACAGTTCATATAGATACAAATACTTACATTTCATATACGTACAAATACTTACATACAAATTAAGACACTAAAATACTTATGATCTCACCAGCTTTAAAGCTGATACACTCTTTCAAAATAACTTGGATTCTCAGGTCAACAATAGACAGGTACTGATGCAAGGTTTAGAGAAGATGGTGCTCGTTCAAGACTCATCTTTCATTTTGATTTATACTTTAGTGTTTATCATAATTTGACAGAACACACTTGTATTAAATTATATTATTAATGCAATGGATGATGTTGTTGCTTGTTTACTACTTTTCATTGTTGTGATACTATACATGACGTCCTCCGCCCCAGAACGTTTCCGCAGTTCATGGTTTTGGGGTGTGACAGATTGGTATCAGAGCATTGTCTATAGTGAATTGAGTGTATCAACCCATAATAGATATATGAACTATAAACACAAGCGGGATTAAAGTACTCTAATTAAGAGTTTATAGTTTAAAAATAAAATATTTAACTAGGTATACATACCTGCATTCATACTAAAATTAGTGTCACTAGGACAGAACAAAAGTATTACGATTCTTGGACAACACAAGAAGACTTAGAGACATATGGTCAACCCTGGGAACATGTAGCATGATCAACTACATTATCTGAGGAGTGACTAGCGTGTGCCTAAGGATGGTTGTGAGGTTGAAACAAGTCTTAAAACTTACCAACACTACCACAATAAGAACAGTAGAACATAACATTAAACTTAAAGTACTATAGGAGTATTCTGTGTTACTATAACTATTTACCAGGGAACTAAAGGTCTTTATTGGTATGCCCAAGTCAAGTATTAGAGTAACTGATAAAGATCACCTTATAATTATCTAGTTAGCTCGTCTATTAATTATTTCCTTACCCCCTTTTCTCGCATAGATATCATGGCTGGATTCCATCATCATGACAATTCGTACCTTCCAAACGAAGTCATTGCTGGATGGTTTGGAGAAGAACCAGAGAATGATCATCCGATCCCTTTAAATGAACACCATGGTGAAGACCTTTTGGATGATGCTAACTCCGAACCCGAGGTTGAGAACCTACCCCAGGCAGCTCCTTTTCCAAATCCAAACCCTCGTCCGACTTTTCATGACCTGACGCCTCCTTGGGTGGAATGCTTGGAAACATGGAGCCAAGGACAAAATCAGCTCATGCCATTTAATGGTTACCGAAGCTTTTATGACCTGAGCAATGGGGGCTCAGCAGACAGAATCTTGCCAATCCTAGTCCACAGAGTGGCTCAAAATGAGATTCAAGGCAGGACAACCCTATATCAGATCACATAAATTGTCACAAATGCGAGAATGCATACCCTCCGCACCATTCGCCTTGAAGATGCTCATGAGAGATCTGAGAGAGACCATGAAACCCTACTACAAGCACTTGTTGAATCACGAGCCGAATTCATAGAACTTCGAGTATGGCAGAAGGTGTACGAAAGACAGCTACTTGATATGGAACGTCAACTGGTTGAGCTAAGAGTTCACCAGAGGGATGATCGTCGCCAATAGTAGATGCCTTACTTTATTTTTCCTTGATAAAAGGAACCATTTTTCTGTCTATGCCCGATGTGGCATTTACTATGAAACTATCTTGTACTGTAGGTACTTTTAGTTAGGTCGTTATGTTGTCAAGGACTTTCTACTCTGGATATGATGTAAGACCTGTTACAAGGTCATTTTCCTGAACTTTTACATCGTGAATATCAAAGATATTGACAGTCGGCTAACTTCTGTGTCATTCTTTATTCAATTACTTTCATCATGCTATCATGGGAGTCTATTTGAAACCCATTGTAGTTGAGTTATTGAACTAGGGTATTCTAGCTCAGGGATAATTCCCAATTCTTCTTCAAGGGTTGGATCATGTTATTTACCAGCCGATGGTACCCTGTTTTAGACATCAAGCGTCATAGGACCATACTACGAACTTACTTCCACTCATTACTAGGACTGCATCATAGGGATATAGGTTAAACTTTCGAGAACATACCCTTACTCTTTACTTGAAGAACCGAGGTACAACTAGGGTCAACCAGGATCGCTCACAAAATCCTTATCTTTCGTATTAAAGAATCATGTCGTCATCCGGAAACATCCAGCTGAACAACGAAACCTCTGCTTTTCCTATGGATGCCACTACTTTTCAAGATGCAGTTACAGCTGCCGTGATGGTTGCCGTGACAGCTGTCCTTGCAAACTGCAGCACTGTCAACGCAAACAAGACTAAAAAATGAGTTGACAATCCCGATCGTGGTAACGATCCGAGAAATCAACAAATAGTAACAGTCGTCACCACCCAAAGCAACATCTCAGAGTTCAAGAAAAGAAAATGTCAAGCCAAAGTGGAACGCAAACGATTTTAGAGGATGGCCATGCAACAGCAACCAGTGGCAACTCCTGCCATCACAACACCGGTCAAACGATACGAGGGAACACTCCCAATGTGTGACCGGTGAAACTATCACCATACAGGAATTTTCCGAGCAAGGCAATGAAACAATTGCAACAAGATGGGACACATTTCTCGCTTCTATAGAACTACCCCCACCAATGGAGCTAGCATAGTTTGCTATAATTGTGGTGAGGTAGGGCACTATTACAGAAATTGTCCAAAAGAGAAGATCAATGAAAGCAACCGTGTCCCCATAACTCATACCCAACACTTCACTTCCACTACCAATGCTGGTACTAGCCAGATATGTCATTTATGTGGAGAGATGGGACATCTCAAGAAGGACTGTCCAATAACAAAGAACTCGGGCACAGACGGGAAGATTCTCAGGATCACAGCTGTAGTAGAAACTACGTCGGACCCTCGTTAGAGTATCTAAGGCGTTCGTTGTAACAGACTTATAAAACCATCCAAAACTAGTGCAACTAGAGTCTTATCTTTTGCGAGATCCCGCCAGTAATGGGATGCTCTTGCTGCGTATACTTGTCTTTTGTAGTATACCTTGTTCGCAGCAATAGTCTTGTAGTAAGTCTAAAGTATTGTTACTCTGTTGATGGTTGCACGGTTGTGTTTTGTCTATAACGCCTTTATGATCAAGTCTGATGTCTTTATTTTCCAAGTAAGTCCGATATTACCATACGACTAGATGCAATTTAATCCGCACGATACCAGCTTCATACGTACATCTCTTTCTTCGAGATCGCCTTTCCAGCAAAGCCGTCATATCAGAACACCGAAGTACTCATGCATGGAGTACCTCATAGTTCTTTTGCTTCTGAAGAAATCCCGAAGTACCACTCATACAGTACGTCAAGTTCAATCCAAAGATCCATATGGTTGATCTGTCGCTGAAGAAGGTATACATAAGGGTGGTATATAATCAAGGTTCTATAGGTTTAGAATTGATGATTCCACTTTAACTTCTTTCCCTCGTATGGATAAGAGCTTAAAGAGGAATCAGTTATTCGACTACCTTTTAAATCTTAATTATATACGACTCGTATACACCAGACTGTGATTGATGAACCATGTATGACTTCTAAATGTGAACTTCAGGATGGAGACTGCCCAAGACTACGACTTATCGTAGCATCATGTGAACAAACTAAGAACCAGTACGACTTCTGCAACCAGATCGCCCTACAGTCTAAACACCCCCAGAAAAACAAGAACAATCTGGACAACTTAGCGGACTAGTCAGCACTAGAATAGAAAGACCAAGCTTCTCATCCTAGAGAGCTTCGGTCTTATTTATCAAGAAGATAGACGAAATGCTTCGTAAGTCCCTCATCTTCAGTGACCTCGTCAAGATTTCAATTAGAAATAATTATCTCTACCTCGCATAGATGAGTTGATTGAGCAAACGCAAGAAACAAATTTCTTTTCAGAAATGGACCGAGAGCCGAGTATCAGCAGTTTCGAGTGTTAAAGAAGGATGTCCCGAGGACTACCTTCCGAACTCGATACGGACACTTCAAGTCCGTAGTGATACCTCTCGGATAGGACCAATACGCCCATAGCATTTATGAGCTTAATGGGTAGGGTACGCCATTCTCACTTGGACCAGTTCGTCATTCCCCTTGTAATGACTTACTTATCTATCCTCGTAGTAAGAGGGAACCCATGGAAACATTACCCTCAGAGAAACTTTTTGCGAAGTTCTCCAAACACGAGTTTTAAAATTGAAGAGTCAGATTCCTAAGACACACTATTAGTGATGTGGAAATTTTTTAGTACTCTGTAAATTTATCAAAACCGTTGGGAATTTGTCAGCACTGAAGACGCCGAAAGAAATTTGCCAAATTCTAGGTCTCGCCGACTTACTGTCAGGATTCCATTCAGAACTCCTCGCAAATTACAAAAACCCTTACGACTTTGACCCAGCAGAGGGTGGCCCTTGACTAGGAAGATAAACAAGAAAAAGAAACCTTGGAATTCCAAGTGAGACACCAAATTCGTCAGGAAGTCTCACTTTGGGAATTGCTTGAATACGCTTCTGAAAGCATGGAGAGCTAAATCCAAGATAGTTACGACCTCCGAGATTCTTACCTGAATCGGTCCTGTATCTCACATACTATACCTACTCTGCAAGCTTAGTAACATACATTTTACCCTTCGCGTCTCGATCTAGAAACTGTACCTTTCCATTAGAACTCTCGTAAGTCCACTCGATAAGATCGAGATTAACGAGATCCTCGCCTACTTGGAAGAACTATAGTGACCATGGACCGAGAGGTCGTGCAAACGATTCATAGTCGTTTCCCTTTTAGTGAAGGTTCGCTAAGATGCCAACCAGGGACCCGAATTCACTTGGGAGCACGAAAATCGATCGATTAGGGAGTATCCCCACTTATTGGCTTGATAATTCATGCCTACTTCCTTACCTAGATTCTAATTTTGGGACAAAATTCCTTCTAACGAGGGGATGATGTGACAACCCGAAATCTTCATTCGGTAAAACCGTAAAGTCAACCTTTTCAAATTATAAGTCAAGTTCACTTTTATTTGTTTTTAGAAAATTTAATGTTTGTTTGATTATTTTAATAATTAATGTTTAAACGATCGGGTGAAAGGATGTGTCGTCTCGAGTCTTGAAATTTCAAAACCGCGAATACCACGTAGCTTAGAAGTTCACGACTAAAATTTTATGTTTGCGCCTTAATTTACCCCGAAAACCGTAAACTCAAGCTTAAGCATGAGTTTACTCCCCAAAACACTTCATTTCTCACTTTTAAACTCAAGAGTAAACTCCAAAACTCTCTCAAGTATCTTCCAAGTTTTTGTTCAATATCATCAATCTAGTAAGTGTTTCTAGCCCTTTCAAGTTAGTATCACTTAATCTAGTGATTATACATCTTTTCATCCATCCATTTATGTGTTTTGACTAGATTTCAAAAACACCAAGAACACCATGAACACACACTAGTGTTCTTGGGCCCTTAGCACCTTTTCGAGCTTCTAACTAGTAAGTCCTCTCATCCTAGTTTATTGTAAGGCTTATTATACATCATTAAATAAAGGAAATGTCCCATGAACACCAAGAACAAGGTGTTCACGGTTTTGGGAGGCTCCCAAAACCGTAAACACCAAGTAAGGTGCCAAAGGGTGCCTTAGGGTGCCTAGATGCTTCACAATGCCTTAGGGGCTTGTCTAGATCCTTCCTTGATGAGTTTATCACACAAAAAGCACAAGAATCACTCATTTTTATGTGTTTACGGTTTGGGGATCTAACAAAACCGTAAACACCCGAAAGAGGTGTAAAAATGGCCCTAGTCCCTTCACAAGCTTAGGAAACTAGTCTAGATTTATTCCTTGTTATGCTTGGGACTTGAAAACATAAAAATACCTTATTCCATAAGAGTTTACGGTAGTAAACTCATGGAGAAATGGTCCATGGACCGTAAACTCCATTTAGGAGTGTATTGATGCCACAAAACACTTCCTAGGGCTTAAACATGAAGTAGGAATCCTTGGGTTAGCTTAAAAAGCTTCAAACAACAAATGGTCATAAAGAGGGTGAGCTTACCACCATAAACCCAAGGGTTTACGACCGTAAACCCTTTTAGTTTAGACCACAAAACCGTAAACTCCCTAATGGAGCTTTCCTTGAACCCCAAAGACACTAGCCTTTCCCTACAACACTTAGATGCAATCCTTAGCACTTATAACACTTATACAAAGTGTTTATCATGCCCTAGGATGTCTTACCTTTGTTTATTAGTTGTTTAGAGACTAATTGGATACATATATGTAATATTATATGTTAACTAGGATCATAGAGTGTGTTCAAGACTTCACTTGATACCTAGCAGTCCTACATCTTAGTTCATCCATACCACTCACTACAGGTGAGTTCATACCCCATAATCAATGTTTTAAATGTTTTTATAGGGTGGGGGGATACAAGTAGAATCATGCTAGTTATTCTATCAATCACATGTGCTTAATAAGAAGCATTCAAATGATTTACTACTCATTAGCTGTTTTACCGAACAGTTTTCTTCAAATGATTTTCATAAACGTTTTATATGTTTAAAACTCCTTATTAAACTGTTCATTATACACTGTATGTTTCATTTCAAACTCATTTACAATTGTGTTTCAAACAAATGTTTCTTTATACTTAAACTGTTTTATCAAACAAATACTTTCAAACCGTTTTATAGGTTGACATCAAGTCGGCCTTATCATAGATAGTAATCATGTTCAAAGGTGTTACAAAACTTATTTTATGCTTTTATATTGTCAATTACATGCCTAGATATGTATAGTTATATAAGAAATGTTTGAAGGCCTTAGGAAGGCTAACCCGCCTTATTTCATTTTCCCCGTTGGGATGTGGTCTGGTAGGGTATTGGGTATCCGTCCGAAGGTCGTTTAACTACTAGTTATATATCATGTGTACATATATAGTCATAAACGTTCTTCCAGTCAATTCAATACCCTTGGGTAGAAAGGGTATACTTCCATGTTCATATGTACAAGTTATATTACTAGTAAACTACAATAGGCGTAGTTTAGGGTTTCACTAATACTAATACTAGAACAATGAATCATACAAAGAGTCAGTTCATACATGAGTCATTATACACAGTGATGAGAAACAAACATAAAACATAGTGATGAGAAACAAACATAATACATAGTGATGAGAAACAAACATAATACATAGTCATGAGAAACAAACATAATACATAGTAATGAGAAACAAACATAATACATAGTGATGAGAAACAAACATAATACATACTAATGAGAAACAAACATACAGGCTAGATAGAGGAAGAACACACAATACAGCTAGCACATACATTACATATACATTACATTCAGTTATGTGAGCCATTAAAGGGGTCATGGCACTACCTGCCATGACCGTTTTTGTATCCAGAATCTCCTTAATTGGGGAGCGTATGAGTTGGCGTATAGATCTATACTGGATTGACTATCCTACACCTTGTTGCTCGCTACAATGGGACTTGCAAGTCTACGGGTGCCAAATGTCATTTCTTACGGCGTCTTACATCGTCGTTTTACTATTGAGTCAGTAGCAGGATACAGCCGATCACATGTTACTTTAACTTTCATTTGGTTTAAGGTAGTTAGTACAACAGTAGTCACTTATTATAAAACTACAGTACATTATTATTTCTCCATTACATTCACTTCGTGAACATTCACACGATGCACTGTAATGTAAATACTATATTTTGGTTAATGATAGTTAGATTTGGGAAAATACACACTCTTACAATAGACACAGTTCGATACTAGTTGCCTTGGAAGAAGGCTACTTTTAGTAGGAAGCACAGGGTTTTCTAGGTTATTCAAAACTTTTACATACTCATACATACAATTACAGTCTTACAAATACTTACAGTTCATATACATACAAATACTTACATTTCATATATGTATAAATACTTACATACAAATTAAGACACTAAAATACTTATGATCTTACCAGCTTAAAAGCTGATACTCTCTTTCAAAATAACTTGTATCCTCAGGTTAACAGTAGATAGGTACTGATGCAAGGTTTAGAGAAGATGGTGCTCGTTCAAGACTCATCTTTCATTTTGATTTATACTTTAGTGTTTATCATAATTTGACAGAACAAACTTGTATTAAAATTATATTATTAATGCAATGGATGATGTTGTTGCTTGTTTACTACTTTTCATTGTTGTGATACTGTACATGACATCCTCTGCCCCAGAACGTTTCTTCCGTTCATGGTTTTGGGGTGTGACGCGTAAACACCTCTTGCTCTTAGGAAATGGACGATTTCAAGGTGTTTAACATGTGTTTCAACTAGGTATCGAGTATAGGGAAGTAGTACTTACGACAATGAAGCTAAAAAGGTTGATTTTGACAAAAACACTAGTGTGTATTCTTGGTGAAATGAAGAACACTTGAAGATCTAACGAAAAGAAGAGATTTCATGGATGAAATCATTTATCTTCACTAGATATATAAGGATATCAACTTGAAAATGGAAAGATTACTTACTAGATTGAAGATCAAGATGAAAGTTCGTGATGATACTTGAGAGACAAGTCAAGTTATTGAGGTGTAATGGTGAATAATGAAGAAAAGAGATGGAATATCATGTTTAAGGACATGATTTTACCGCCACCTTGAGTTTATGGCCGTAAACTCATATGGTGTGGCCGCAAGCTCCAAATGATGAAGTTTATGGCTTGCTTGGTGCACAATGGAGTCAAGCAGATAAATCCTAACACTCATTTCTTGGATGTACTAGGCTTAAAACACTCTAATTGACTCTAAACAATGCTAGATGATAGAAAACTGAGTCCAAATTTGATCACATCATCCCCCCATTAGAGGGAATTTCATCCTAAAATTACATTTTAAGCAATTAAGTAGTTACAAATAACTAAACGAAAAGATGAGGATATTTCAATTTCATTTGATCCTCGCGTTCCTAAGTGAATTCAGGTCCTCGCTTGGCATTCCAACGAACCTTCACTATCGGGATACGACTTTGCTTCATTTGCTTGACCTCTTGGTCCATGATCTCTACAGGTTCTTCCACCAAGTTGAGGATCTCATTGATCTCGATCTCTTCGAGTGGGATTACAAGAGTCTCGCCGGACAGACACTTTTTCAAGTTTGATACATGGAAAGTAGAAAGTATGTTACTGAGTTTGTGAGCTAGATTGAGTTTGTTAGCTACAGGGCTGATTCTATCGAGAATCTCGAAAAGCCCTACGTATCTTGGATTTAGCTTTCCACGCTTTCCGAAGCATATCAAGCCCTTCCAGGGTGATACCTTCAATAGAACATGGTCGCCAACTTGGAATTCCAAAGGTTTCCTTCTCTTTACTGCGTAGCTTTTCTGTCGGTCTCTAGAGGTTTCCAATCATTCAAGGATTTGAATGATCTTCTCTGTTGTTTCCCTAATGATTTCTGGACCCGTGAGAGTACTATCATGAACTCGTCCTTTAGCTAACTGCGTGTCGCCCACCTCAGCCCAACACAGAGGGGATCTGCACTTAAGGCCATAGAGCGCTTCAAATGAAGCAGCTTTTATGCTCGTGTGATGACTATTGTTGTAAGAGAAATCGACAAGGGGTAGATGAATATCCCATGCCTTTCCAAATTCAATCAAACATGTTCGCAACATATCTTCCAGAGTTTGAATGGTCCTTTCAATTTGTCCATCAGTTTGTGGATGGTAGGCTGTACGCATGTCCAGCCTAGTTCTTAGGGATCTTTGTAGCGACTGCCAGAACCTCGAAGTGAATCTACTATCTCTATCCGAGATAATGGATATGGTAACACTGTGCAAGTGCACTATTTCCCTAATGTATGTTCTAGTTAGCTTCTCCATCTTGTCAGTTTCTTTGATAGGCAGGAAGTGTGCGGACTTGGTTAACCTGTATACGATCACCCAAATGGTATCGAGACCACTCGTTGTCTTGGGCAACTTGGTTATGAAGTCCATTGTAATCCGCTCCCACTTCCATTCAGGTATCTCCGGTTACATGATGGTTTCTGGTATTCAACCTGAACCTTGGTGCTAGTAAGGAATTACCCACCAGTATAACTTCTTAAGATACAGATACATCTTATCTGAACCTGGGTGGATAGAATATCGAGTGTTGTGCGCTTCGTCCATGACCAAGTCTCTGAAACCACTGTGTTTCGGTGTCCAAATCCAATACATGAAATATAAGGCTCTGCCATCCTTGACATCCAAGTTCTTATCCATCCCACTCAGGGATTCACTCGCCACATTTTCTGGTTTCAAAGCTTCAAGCTGAGCCTCCTTAATTTGTGTGGATAAGTGTGAATGGATAGTCATAGTCAATGATGTTACTCTACGACCAGAGTGTTCTTTCCGATTCAGGGCGTCAGGTACTATGTTGGCCTTGTCAGGATGATAATGAATTTGACATTTGTAATCACCGAGTAGCTCGACCCACCGTCGTTGTCTCATGTTGAGCTCCTTCTAGTCAAATATGTGTTGTAGGCTCTTGTGGTCTGTAAAGATAGTGCTTTGCGCGCCTTACAGGTAGTGTCTCCAAATCTTCAGAGCAAACACTACTGCTCCTAACTCAAGATCATGTGTTGTGTATTTGACCTCGTGCGTCTTCAGCTGTTTTGAGGCATAGGCGATGACCTTACCTCGTTTCATCAGAACACAACCAAGCCCTTGGTTCGATGCATCGCAATAGACCACGAAGTCTTCTATTCCTTCTGGGAGGGATAGTATATATGCGATGCATAAGGCCCATTTCGACATTTGGAACGCCTTCTCTTGTTTCTCTTTCCACTCAAAGGCTACGCCCCTCTAGGTCAATGTAGTAAGCGGTTTCGTGATTCTAGAGAAGTTATGAATGAACCTACGATAGTAGCGAGCGAGGCCTAGAAATTGGTGAATTATAGTAGGCGTCTTCGATGGTGACCAGTTCTCAATGGCTTTGATTTTGGAAGGGTCGACATGAATTCCCTCTTCACTAACAACGTGACCCAAGAATTTGACTCTTCGTATCCAAAACTCACATTTAGAGAACTTCGCGTAGAGCTTCTCTGATCGTAATGTTTCCAAGATCTGACGTAGATGCTTAATATGCAATTCCTTACTACGAGGGTAAATAAGTATGTCATCAATGAATACAATGACGAACTGATCCAAGTAAGGACGACATATCCTACTCATTAAATCTATGAATATTGTTGGCGCATTAGTCAATCCGAATGGCATCACTACAAACTCGTAGTGCCAATAACGAGTTCGGAATGTTGTCTTCGGAACATCCTCCTCTAGATCTCGTAATTGGTGATACCCGGATCTCAGATATATCTTCGAAAACTAGTTCGCCTCTTGAAGATGGTAGAACAAATTGTCTACTCGAGGTAAAGGGTAACGATTCTTCACGATGAGCTTGTTTAGTTATTTATAGTCGATGCAAATACGAAACGATCTGTCTTTTTTCTTTACGAACAAGACAGGGGCTCCCCAGGGTGAGATGCTTTGTTTTAATGAGGCCCTTGTTGAGCAGTTCGTTTAGTTTGCCAGATAGTTCATGCATCTCGGCTGGTGCTACACGATAGGGCGATTTTGCTAATGGGGTAGCCCCTAGAACTAAGTCGATTTTGAACTCGACTTCACGTTACTGAGGTAATCCTGGGAGTTCTTGTAGAAAGTTGTCAGGAAAATCGCGTACTACTGGAATGTTCTTAATGTCCTTCGTTTCTTGGCTCACATCGACAACGTGAGTAAGGAATGCGCGCCATTCCATTCATAAGTACTTATGGGCTTGAATAGTCGAGATGATACAAAGGTTCGTGTGGGGTTTGTCGCCATAGACTGCCAAAGTTTTGCCAGATGGTAGATTAAGGCGAACAGCCTTTTCATAACACATGATGTCAGCACGATGCAAGCTCAACCATCCATGCTGATAATGAAGTTGAAACTTTTACTTCAGACCGACTTGAGGTCGATTGAAAATGAATGGTTGTCTAGAGTTAGAGTACATCCTATGTATATACTGCTAGTGATCTCAGTTTTTCCGTTAGCCATTACTACAGTGAACGGTTCTTTAAGCGCTCGTGATTTTTGCTTAAGTAAGTGAGCAAATTTTTGGTTCACGAAACTCCTCTCCCCTCCACTATCAAACAGAACGCATGCATAATAGTTATCGAGGAGAAACGTACCAGTGACCATTGTGGGTTCGGAAATAGCTTCCTCGTGGCCTATAGCCAAAACACTTCCTACTCCACCAGCATTACCTACCTTTGGCCAGTTCTTTTCGTAGTAGCCCACCTCGTCACAGCCGTAGCAAGTCTGGCTTACACCAGTGTCGGAGACTTGGTTGATTGGCCTTGTCGGAACTTTGCAGAAACGTGCAGTGTGCCCCTTCCTATTGCAATTAGAGCACTGCATTTCTCAGCAGGGTCCGTTGTGGTGGAAGCTGAATTTGTTGCACTTCGGCAAACTCTTCGCATACTACTTTACCGGTGTAGTAGCGGCAGGTGCTATCGCAGAATGATCCGTTATGACCTACTGCTTTTTGGCAGCTTTCTGCATAGCGTTCTTCTTCTTGTCATCCCAGAATTTCAGCTTGTTATCAGCGGCTTTGGAGGGTTCTGAGATGGCTAGGGTTGTTGCTGTTGACGGGGTACGGACTCCATGGTAAATGAGCCGTTGTACCAATGGCTTGGCATTATCGAAGGTAGCGGGGTTTGAAGCTAGTACATTCCCCTGGAATAGAGGCACCAGCCCCCAGATATACCTCTCTACCTTCTTTGCTTCAGAAGGGACCATTCCTGGACATAGCGCTACCAGATCGCTGAATCGGGCAGTGTAGGAAACTGTGTTGGGGCCATTCATGGTTAGGCTCCAGAGCTCCTACTCTAGTTTTTAAACTTCGCCCCTTGGGCAGTACTCTTTGATCATTGGCTCCTTCAAAGCTTCCCAGCCGATAGCATTTTCCACTATAAGAGATAGTGACTTGACATGGCTATCCCACCATGTCAATGCTCGGTCCGCGAAGGTGTAGGTGGAAAATTTGACTTTGCTCCCTTCCGGATAGGAGCATATCTCAAAGATCGACTCTGTGTTCTCGAACCATTATGAGAGGGAAATGATTCCGCCAGTTCTATTGAAGGCCCTGGGTTTGCAGCTTGTGAAGTCCTTCTACGAGCACTCTCTAGAGCGCACTCGAGATTTGACAACAAAGGGAGGCACATAAGTCCCACTCCCACTAGTACCGATAGTGGTGAATTGTTCTAAAGCTGACGTAACAGCCGCATTCACAGCAACTTGGATAGCTGCTGGGTTGTATTGAGGAGGAGGAGTTGGAGTTTGATTCGGAGTTATTGGAGTAGTGTGTCTGGCTAATCGACACAGAGGAATTTTGTAGCTATAAGATAACAAGGATAAAGATAGGGTTAAGAGTTTGATAGAGAAAATGATGAGAGTGACGCATGGACTAACAATCCATAGTCCAACAACACAAACGAAAGTATGATTGAATAGAGTTCTAGTACTAGAAAGATGAAAGCATTTGGATATTAAAAGTCCATGATATTAGATATCTGTCAATAATACTGGTATTACAGATGTAACATGTTTGGGAAAAATGACCTAGAAGTAGGTCTTACATCAAACATGGATAGGAAAATTTTGACAAATTTAAGAGTTAACAAGTTTAAAGTCTTATCATAGACAGGAAACTACAACTAGAGCTTTTACATAGACCTATGTTATATCCAAAATAGAAAGTTGAGAAGGCCCTATCTACGAAGAGAACCACTAGAGTAAGTCCTTGATTCTGCTAGACGACGTTCCATATCTCTCATGCGTCATTCATATGTTGCCTGCCGAGCTCGAAGTTCCCTGACTTCAGCTTGGTTTGCAGTAAGATCTCTCTGTGGGGATGCATTCTGGTTCTAAGTCCTTTCATATGTAGACTCCAGATGGCGAATGCGAATGATATTGAGTCTCGCATCGGCATCAACTTCCATGATTCAGTTGATGGCTGCTCTACCCTGCTCATCATTACGAGTAATACTTCAGACCAGAACAGGCAGGACTCTGTCCGCTGAGGCTCCCTTGCTCAAATTATAAATGCTTCGATCTCTGTTGTAAGGTAAGGGTTGACCCTGTTCATGGCTCCAACTATTAAAGTTTTGTTGCACACAGGGGTGTGGGACCTTGAAATGTTGAACGAGGGTTGGGGTTTGGGTTTTGAGCCATTGGGGGTAGGTTACTAACTTCGGGATCAGAGTCAGAATCCTCCGAGAAGTTCTTTGCAAAGTCATCATCCAGAGGGATTGGATGATTTTCTTCTGGCTCTGCATCAAGCCATCCTTTGTTACCTTGGTTGGGGAAGTACAGGTCACCAGGGAGATGGAATCCAACCATGTTATCTATAATAGAAAAGGGATGAAAGAGATAGTTAATAGACATACTAATTAGGATAATTATAAGATGATCTTTATCATTTACTTCAATACTCACATAGTGCATACTAGTTACATGTAATCAAAATAGGATAGACCTTCGATTAAGTGACCCTAACTCCAAATCCACAACCAAACAAGGAACAGGAAATAAAGCAAAGATCATAGATTCTAAGTCTATGACACCTTAGTCACATATAACCTTAGCGTATCCACAAAGCAACTATGGATATACTAATAAGGACCTTTAGTTCTTAAATAAGAATTATTGTAACACAAAATACTCCTATAGTATTTTAAGCTTATGTTCTGTTCTAATGTTTTTATTGTAGTCATGTTGGTAAGTTTTTAGACTTGTTGCAACATCACAACCATTCCTAGGCACATGCTAATCACTCCTTGGAAAGATATAGTTGATCAGGCTATATCACTCCCAGATCTGATTATATGTTCCCAAGCCTGATTGTGTTGTTCAACAATCGTAATACTTTTGTTATGTCCAAGTGACACTGATTTTAGTATGAATGCAGGTATGTATACTTAGTTAAATATTTTATTATTTAAAAGTATAAACTCTTGGTCAAAGTATTTTAATCCCGTTGTGTTTATAGTTGGTATATCTTTTATAGGTTGATATACTCGATTAACTATAAACAAAGCTCTGATACCAATCTGTCACACCCTAAAACCTGAACGGCGGAAACGTTCGGGGGCGGATGATGTCATGAATTGTATCACAATGATGCATAATAGTAAACAAGCAAAAACATCATCCATTGCATTAATAATATAATTTTAATAAAAGTGTGCTCTGTTTAGTTTATAAGACATTAAAAATATGAATCGAAATAAGAGACGAGTCATGAATGTGCTCCATCTTCTCAAAACCTGCATCGGTACCTGTCTACTGATGAGCTGAGAATACAAGTTATTTTGAAAGCATAGATCACCATTAAAGCTGGTGAGTTCATAAGTATTTTACTGTCGTTGCTTGTATGAAATTGTTTGTAAATGTTTAATGTAAATGTTTGTAAGAGTTTGTAGTAAATGTTTGTAGTAAGTGCTTGTATCTCCTAGAAAATCCTATACTATCTACTGAAAGTAACCCTCTACCAAGGCCCAAATGTTATGTGTGTTGTGTTGTTTGTAAAGGCGTATCTTTCCCAAGTACGACTATCATTACCAAAATATAGTTTACATTACCGTTTGTGAGAGAAGATCACAATGTGAATCCAATGGGAAAATAATAGTCTACAGTAGTATTATATGTATGTGACTACCAATGTACTAACCACCTTAAATCAGTTTGTTAATTAAGGTAAAATGTGATATGATTGTAAGAATACTTGATAGACTTAGTATAACATGACACTCTAAGGCATCGAAATTGTATGACATTAGTCACCTGTAGACCTGCAGGTCCCACCGTAGCTAGCAACAAGGTGTAAGATAGTCAATCCCGTATAGATCTATACACCAACTCACACTCTCCCTCTAGGAGACTCTGGTTGCAAAACGTGACATAGTAGTAGGTTGCCATGCCATGAAGTAGTGGCTCACATTAATTTTATAGTGTTCTAGTGTTTTTATAGTATGTACTAGTGTAGTGAAAGCTCTCTTTGTCTAGTATGTAGTATGTTCTCTAGTGTAGAGTGTGTGGTATGAATTGGTTCTCGTTATAGTATGCTCTATCTGTTTCTCTTTATAGTGAGTATTATTTTTCATTATAGTACTCTCCAACTGTTTCTCTTTATACTGAGTATTGTTTCTCGTTATAGTATGTACTGACTCATGTATGAACTGACTCTTTGTACGTTTTGTTGTTCTAGTAAAAGTAATAGTGTCTTCCTAAACTATACCTATTATAGTTTACTAGTATAGTTGTTGTGTAAATGAACTTGTTTTTACTCCTTTGCTAACCACAGGTATTGAACTGAATGTAGTATTTTAATATCCATATACATACAAATAATATATAACTAAGATTCAAACGACTGTCGGACGAAAAACCGAATACCCTAAGTCCACAACCAAACAAGGAAGATGAAATAAGGGGAGTTATCAATCCTAAGTCCTTTCAATGCTACTTATATAACTATATCTATATAGACATGATTTTGACAATATATAAGTTTGAAATAATTTAATAAGGAGTTTTGCATATAAAAAGTTTGTAAAACAATTTGAAGTAGTTTGTCTGATAACACAGTTTAAAGTATAGTAAATCCATCTGATTGATACTTACTAATCACATGTGATTGATATAATAACTATAATGTTTCCAAATTGTATCCCCCCTATAAAAGCATTTAAAATCATTTAAAAGGTATGTTAAGGGGTATGAACTCACCTGTATTGAGTGGTTTGGATGAACGAGTGGTATAGGATGCTAAGTGTCAAGTGAAGACTTGAGCACACACACATATCCCTTTTAGCATATAATGACACATATATGCATATAAATAGTGTTTAAACAACTAATCATGTAAGGAAAGAGACCCCAGGACTTAGGAAACACTCATATTGAAGTGTTAGAAGTACAAAGGGTTGCATCTAAGGGGCGTATGGCCACACAATGGTATTTACGGCCAAGGAGTTCATTGTCTTAAGAGTTCACGGCCCTGGAGTTTATGACCTCATGAGTTTACGGTCGTAAACTCATGATGATTTGTGCCAAATGCTATTTTAAGGTCTTAAACTAGGCAGTTATGGCATTCCAAAATCAAATATCGGTCAAGGGCCGATATTTAGGATATCGGTTATCACAATGGGATATCGGTGGGATATCGGTATTTTTATGTCATGCATAATATATATATATATATATATATATATATATATATATATATATATATATATATATATATATATATATATATAAACGTAAAACATATATAAAAGTAATATAAAAATTCAAAATTCAAAACTGTCAATGTTTGAAACATAATCTTACGTAAGCCATGGAATCTTTCTCAATGTACACATCAACCAAGGCATCCAATTATTTTATCTAGATCATCCAAATCAACTCTAATATCATCATCATAATTTAAGAATTATGTACATAACACCGCAACATGATAAAACCTATAGAAACTAGCAAGTTAACACTTAAGTATGTAACAATTAACATAAAAATAAGATTGGTTAATACTTGAAACATGAGTCTAGGACCTAAAACTAACAATAAAGTACTTTAGTCCATAAGACATAAGGCCATGACTTAACACTAAAAAAAGCAAGTACAATTACTAAACTGATATCCCACCTGGAAATCGCCTGGAAATATCAATAAATATCGGTTAAATATCAGTAAATATCACCGATTTTTGCGATCCGATATTTTGGACCGATATTTGACACCGCTATTGTCAAAGGTACCGATAATCGATATCCCACCTGGAAATCGGCGATATTAACTGGTTAGCTCTTAAAAACAACAAGGAAGTGTTCTAGCCTCATGTTCAAGCCTTAGGAAGAGTTTAAGGCTCATATGTAACTCTAACTAGTGTTTATGGCCAAAGGAGATGGTCTTGGCAATAAACACCTCTTGTTCTTGGGAAATGGATGATTTCAGAGTGTTTAACATGTGTTGCAACTACATATCAAATATAGGGAAGTAGTACTTACGATATAAATGCTAAAAAGGTTGACTTTGGACCAAAACACTAGTTTGTGTTCTTGGTGTTCTTGGTGAAATGAAGAACACTTGAAGATCTAACCAAAAGAAGAGATTTCATGGATGAAATCATGTATCTTCACTAGATATAGAAGGATATCAACTTGAAAATGGAAAGATTACTTATTAGGTTGAAGATCAAGATGAAAACTCGTGATGATACTTGAGAGAGAATTCGAGTTCTTGAGGTGTAGTGGTGACTAATGAAGAAAAGAGATGGAATATCATGTTTAAGGACATAAGTTTACGGCCACCTTGAGTTTACGGCCGTAAACTCATATGGTGTGGCCGTAAACACCACATGTTGAAGTTTATGGCTTGCTAGGTGCACAATGGACTCAAGCAGATAAATCCTAACACTCATTTCTTGGATGTACTAGGCTTAAAACACTCTAATTGAATGTAAACAATGCTACAAGATAGCAAATTGAGTCCAACTTTGATTGATTTGAACAACTATTCAAGATAGAAATTTCGGATTGTCACACAATCACGTAGAGAGTGAAACATATGACTAACTAGAGTTTTAAGGGATTGAGAAATTAAAGGATGCAGATACTATGTACCAACTCGGATTATAAATCATGCAAAGGAGACAATATATGAAAAATAGGTAGGAAGAATAGCATAAAAGAGGATGCATAGAGAAAAAGTTACATATGTTGCATTCCAGGTCGGATCTCTTCCAATCAGCAGAGGAAGTAACATATGACTAACAGACAGAAAGAAAGAAAATAATTTTCTGAAGACCCAATTTATCAGAATTCCCCAGTTGCCCCGTCAATACTGGAATAAAGGACATAGTCCGCACATCGAGGAAAAATTTAATCCACAATTATACAGATCATTTAATGTATCCGCAAATTCTCATGTATATCTCTCTACTCAACATACCCAAGCGTCGTATTGTCAGCCAAGTGGAACTATATAGGTCAAGAGTTGTCAGGTCTCTAGATTCCTTAAGTTCATCTGATCCTAGTCAAGTCCATTTTGAAAAAATTCTATGCCTACTAGCGCATCGAACACAGAGTCTAGACAATTTGACTTTGGCTCCTTACACAGATTCAGATTGTCTGTTATCACATGATTATATCACTTCCCAACACATCACCAAAAGACAAGAACTATCAACAACATTTTTTTTATTTTCAGATTTTCTTAATGTTTTGGATTTTTAAATTTCTTGTTTTTGTTTGATTTTTGTTTATTTCTCCCCCTAAATTTGTGCATGGCTGAGAATGAAATTAAAATGCACAAATTTAAATTAACCTAAAACAAAAATTAGTCCTCAAAACATATCATTTTCAAAAAGCTCACAAGCACATCGAATCGAGCTTTGTTAAACGGCTTTCTGATCAGATCTGCCACATTATTTGCAGTGGGAACCTGTTCTAGCCGAATAAGCGAACGCTTATCACAATCTCTAATGAAATGAATTTTGATGTCAATGTGCTTGGTTTTCGAGTGTTGGACTGGATTTTTAGCAATTTGAATTGTACCCTTATTATCACAAAATATAGGGTTTCTAAATAGTTCAATCTATAATCCAACAACTGATGTTGGATCCATATAACTTGAGAGCAACAAGCAAAGGCAACAACATATTCCGCTTATCTTGTTGAGGTTGAGAAGGTGTGCTGTTTCTTGCACTGCCAAGACACCAGCCGGTCACCAAGGCATTGAGATCCTCCTGATGTAGACTTCCTGTCAAGCTCACAGCCTCCATAATTTCTATCAACAAATGCATTTAAATGAAATTCAGAATTTTTCAGATACCAAAGACCCAAATTTGGGCTGCCTTTAAGATACCAAAAGATTCTTTTGACAATAATAAGATGTGAAAGTTTAGGATTAGCTTCATAGCATGCGCATTGACAAACTGCAAACATGATGTCTAGACGACTTGCAGATATATACATCAACAAACCGATCATTAATGTGTAGTGAGCTTGATCTACGGATTCGCCCTCAATATCTGGAGTAACCAAGGGTCTCTCAACCATTGGCGTCAAGGCAGGTTTTGTGTCTTGAAACCCAAACTACTCAAGTATATCTTCCACATACTTTTCTTGATGGAGCAAGATTCCAGTTGATCTTTGTTGTACCTGAAGCCCCAAAAACATGGTCATTTTGCCTAACGAACTCATCTCGAACCTCGTTTTCATCACTCCTTCGAACTCTTTGGATAGTTGTTGACATGTATACCCGAAGATAATGTCGTCAACATAGATCTGGACTAGAATCTGACTATTACCCACATGCGTGATGAACAAAGTTTGATCGATAGTGTCGCAAGAATATCCATATTCGAGCAAGTGTTTTGTGAAATTTACATACCATGCTCTAGGAGCTTCATGTAACCCATACAATACCCTGTCCAACTTGTAAACATGATTGGGAAACTTCGAGTTAATATACCAAGGAGATTGATCAACGTAGATTTCTGCTTTCACCTTGCTATACAAGAAGGCTGTCTTGACATCCATTTGCTAATCTGTGAAGTTCATGTAGGAAGCGTATGCAAGGAAGATATGGATAGCGTCCAAGCGAGCCACCGAAGCGTAAACCTCAGTGTATTCAAGACCCTCAATCTGTCTAAACGCACGAACCACCAATCTTGCCTTGTTGCACACTATGACTCCAGTATCATCCTGCTTATTGTTGTATACCCAGTGTGTGTCAAGAGACTTTCTTCCCTTAGGAAGTTCAACCAGCATCCAAACCACGAGTTTCTCAAATCGATTTAACTCTTCTTACATAGCATCTACCCAGTTGGGCTCATTCAAAGCCATTTCAACGCTCTTTGGCTCTATTTGAGAGATAAAGCAAGAATAGAGACATGTATTAACATCTCCACTCTGACTTCTTGTTCTAACACCATCACCCAACTGGCGAATGACATTTTCGATCCGATGATCACGTTGAATATGGGAAGGTATCTCCTGGATGATATCATTGAGTGAAACGGGAAGATTGTGAATGTTGATAACTCTATCATATGCCGAATGATTCACTTCAGACGAACCCGTCTCATTAGAAGGATCTACCGCAAACTCATTAGCACTTTGCTCACGAAAGAGAAGTTCCATAAAGTTTGAGTAACAGCGGAGGCATCTCTGGACATGAACTTTCTTTCATCAGGAGTTAGAGGTGTAGCATCAGCATCTGGAGTATTTTGTTGACTTGGAGATTCTGGACAAGTAACTGGAACAGATGACTCCACTGCAGGAATTGTATAAGACACTATCGGCGGTTTGTAAGCAACTTATTCGTCTTCATCTTCATGTATAGTCTTTGAACCAGAAATAGAACTGGATAAACTATTTGAACACACATTGAACATTTTAAACAATGACGTGTAATCAAACAGCCAATCAGGACCCACTCTAGCATCCGTTTCATTCTCCTCCAACCAGCACACATCGAAGGATTCTATGATTTGCTTTGTTCTTTTATTGTAGACCCTATACGTAGTGGGACTAGCATACCCCACAAAATACCAGTCATCAGCTTTGGCATTGAACTTCGGGTTGGACTCCAGGTGAAGAAGGGTACAAGCGCAGCCAAATACTTGGAAATGGCTGACAGATGGCTTGTGACCATATAGAATTTCATACGGAGTCTTCATCTAGGCTTTGCTGATCAAAAAACGATTCTGAACATAACATGTTGTGTTGATTGCCTCTGCCCAAAAGAAAACATGTAATTTGGAGTCACACAACATCGTCTTTGCAGCGTCTTGCAGCATTCGATTCCTCCGTTCAGCAACATCGTTTTGCTGAGGCGTGAGAACGGAACTATATTGACACACAATTCCCTTTTCTACACAAAAGTGATCAAGAACCGCATTGTTGAATTCTGTTCCATTATTAGTCCGAGTGCCTTCACCCGTTTGTTGGTTTGGTTCTCTATCATTACGATGAACTTCGTGATCAGATCAGATACCTCAGATTTGTTGGACACAAAGAAAACCCACGTGAAATGCGTGAAGTCATCGATCACAACAAGACAGTATGAATTCATGTTGATGCTTAGGACATTGACTGGATCAAATAAATCCATGTGCAACAATTGGAGCACCTGGCTGATTGAATTGACCTGTTTTGGCAGGTACGATTTTCTATGATGCATTCCCTGGGCACATGACACATATTTTTCAAATGTTATGAAGTCTCTGACAGGTAGGCCACACACAATTTCATGTTTAGTAGTATGATTAAGATTCTTAGCGTTTCCATGACCAAGTAGTCGGCGCCACAACATACTATTTTGTTCTGAGACTTTTGAAAAGAGTTAGGTGAGTTGTTCATGAATGTTGCTATTCATGTCGATGATATATGCATTTCCATCCTGCTTTGATTTAATAGGAATCCACTCATCCGGGATGACAATTCCTGGTTTCAATATCACACACTCTTTATCACTAAACTACGTTGAATAACCCTTGTCGCAAATCTGAGAAATGCTCAACAAGCTATGCTTTAACTCGGGAGCATACATGACGTTCTCAAAACTCAACACTCCGTTCGTCACAGTTCCTTTTTTCATAATTTTTCCGCCTTCTCCGCTCGCAAAGGAAACGAATCCCCCATTAAAAGTTTAAATGTCGTTCAAGTGGGATCATTTAGATTTGGGGACCCAAGTTATTGCTTTCTAGGGTTAACCCTTTACGATCACAGACTTATCTTTTGAGCCTTTTGATTTTGAATCATCATTTAAAGCACTCTCAGAGGATGACAATGATTGGTTGGAAGTTAATTTGGGCACCCACTGGTATTTAGGTTTCTTAAAAATCATGGGTGACTTTGAAGTATTTTTCTTTTCATTTTGGTTTGATCATTTGTATTTTCTACCAGAAGTGGTTGAAGATCCAGATCTACTCTTTAAGAAAGCCGACCTTGGCTTAGCCTTACTCGATTTTGGCAAACTGTTTATGACTTTAATATTGAAAAAATGTTTTTTCTTTTGAAAAACTGCCCTTTTCTTGCTATGATTATCCTTCCAATCATCATCTTGAGGGAGAGATCTCGAGGACTTTCTACATGAAGACCTTCCTCGAGAATTGTTCTCTCTCCTTGGTGAAGAAAAATGCACAAATTCCATATTAGGATAATTTCGAGCGATATGACCGGCAATACCACAATTGAAACAAATTTGCTTATTATAACTAGACTTGATACCGCCCTAATCAGATTTCATGCTTTATCTATTTTTCTAACTTTCCCACATGTACACGTGTAGGAGTTAGACTCTATGACAAATGTAAATGGTGTAGATGTACTAGTGTCAGATTTGATAGGTTTCTCAAAAGCAACACTACATTTTTAAGAATTATGAATTTTAGACATCACATCATCACAAACAAAAGCATTAGTCTGAATTTTAGACACAGACTCATCACAAACGGGAACACCAAACTTAGACACTAATTTACTAGACTCAGACATCTCATCTCCTTGCTTTCCTTGGCTTACTGACACATTTGCATTTGAAGTAGAAATGTTAGTATCCAAAACCCTAACACTAGGTCATGTTGCCTATTCAGCAGATGGTTTACCATAAATCATGTATGGTTCTCTATCAATTTCTTCTTGGGTCAAAGGAGTAGGAATATAGTTGTGATTAAATAGAGGAGGGACACTCTCATATCCTAAACCTACATGTTTTTGATCTCTCCACTTCATTTGTTCTTCAATTATTTTTTCAATGTTTTCACTTGACACATCGAACTTCTTAAAATTAAAATCAACATTTTCAAAACGAATTTTCAATGTGTCAAGTTCTTTGGTTAAAGAAGCAAGTTTATTTTTGGTGTGATGATAATTCTCACACTTGTTGTTGTAATCTTCTTTCAATTTCTTGAAATCTTTAATTTTAGACTCTAATTTTTCTTTTAATGGTTTTTGTTCTTTCCTAATAGTGTACTATTCACATTTTGGGTCCTGATTTTCTCTCTTAATCAACTCAATTTGGTCACATAGGAATTTGACAGTTTTAATGCAAAATTGAAAACAAGTAATTTCACTAACCTCCAGCTTTGCAGGCTCCGGCGTGGTTTGAACCATCAATGAAAATTGGACTTCCATCATTTCTGCTTCTGGGTGTGTTTCAGCTTCACCTTCCGCAACATCAATGATTTGGGCGAGATGACCAAATTCAGGACCAGAGATGCTCAGAGCCTGAATTTGATCTTCCCAGTCAAATGACTAAACCACCATAGCGAGATTTGTTGTCTGATTGTTGATGGTAGCTCCTCTGCTGCTATTCACCAGCACCATAGTTCTTTCACCATTTTCCCTTCTGTCAGGATTTGGGCAATCTCTGGCGAAATGACCGGGGTCATGTGTGACATCCCCAAAATCACGACAAAAAAGACCGATTTTTCATTTATGCTTTTAAATAATTTCAGAGTAAATCCTTTTGATTTGAAAGAGCTGCGGAATTTGTTCCAAAAACAAAACATGATAAAATAATATTTATCAAAGCATTTCATCAAGAGATGCATATTCATTATGTAATCAAAACTCGGGATGTCATGTTCCGATACAGACCATAAAGCATAAACGATAACATTACAAGTCATTCAACAAATATATACATATACATACTTGTAAACAAAACAACTCAATGATTCATCCATCTTACGCCCTTGCGCCACTTCCTGTAATACAAATAAAACTGAGTGGGTCAGGCTTGGGAGCCTCGTGAGCATATAGGGTTTTCAACCCACAATAAATAAAATTATATTTAATTTCACCAACCAATCACTATCCCGATTACCCATTCCCGTTATCCTCACTTTACGTCCCTAAAACAACATCTATCTCAAGGGACCTAATCTAGGATTTTCAATCGGGACGGACATCACCGCTAAGGGGTTTCCTCAAAAATAGATATCCTAAAGGCAACCATGAGGGGGATAGAGTACACCGGTGAACACATCATTCACAACACCTACAGGTTATGAACCTGCTAGCGTTCCACTAGACTGTCTAGAAAGAGTCCGTGGTCGTTATCCATACTCCGCTGAATAACTAGATCAACAACAACAACATCGAGGCCTCTAATCTGTTTATTACACACTAGCTATCTACCCATGTTCTACCCAACATATTAGTAGATAAAAATATATATTTTTATACATAGTTTAAAACCTGTATATCGTTTTCATTCAATACATATTCCACATACCAGATAAGGCACACCCACGTAACACATATTTCATAGAAAGCAATTCAGATCTATGAGACAGAAGAGGGTGAATATACATTCACACACATAACAACAAAATTATACACATAACACGTATTTCGTATAAAATACTTCATAATCATGCGTTAGAAAAAAGTAACTACACACTCACACATATAAACAACAATATACTTAATACACTCGAACCATAATTGTATTATTATCGTGTTTATGAAAGGTAGTATACACTCACTTGATCAGAAGATGATCGGACAGCACTACGACTTGCAGAAGTAGTAATTCTCAGCAGATCTGGAAGATCTCTACAAAAATCGAACTTCTCGCGGGCAGAGCTTCGGCTCAGGAATCGCACTTCTCGGGATCTTCGGGGTCTCGGGACTTTCTTCGGCGCTCGAGAATATTACCGGGGCTTCGGGGTATTTCTGGCACGCAAATCGAGGTAAAACGGGAGAGAGAAGGGAGAAAAGAGCAAAAGAACTCGGCTGCCCTCGCATCCTATTTATAGGAGGCTGGAGCCTCGGAGTACGCGGGGCGTACTGCCTCATAAACATCACTGCTTATGCATCTGAAGTGCTCGAGTGTGAGTGTCGACATTCCTCGGTGTACGCGGGGCGTACTTTGGATGAGTCCGATGACTCCTCTTCGGATAATGCCGGAATTAAAGATTAAATTTAAATATAAATTATTTAATAAACTTCGGAAATTCATATCTTCTTCATACGAACTCCGTTTTCGATGTTCTTTATATCCACGCGTAGGTGAGACTATGCTATACAACTTTCATTTAGACTCCGTCGGCTAATTTTGAATTTATTTTTATTATTTATTTTTAATAGGTCGGGACAGAAAAACTTTGTTATAAATTCATAACTTCTTCGTTTGACTTCCGTTATCGCCTAACTTTTTTTCGCTTCGATACCAACAACGAGATCTTTAATTCTCGTTTAGCTTGCTTCGGCTAAAAACCGCTCGATCTTAAATCTAGTATTTCAGGCTGCATACCGCTAAGTCGAAACTTCGATAAATCATAACTTCCTCATACAAAGTCAGATTTGGGCGTTCTATATATATTCGGAAACCTCGTTTCAACTACTACAACTGTCACACCCCAAAACCAAGAACGGCGGAAACGTTCTCGGGCGGAGGACGTCATGTATAATATCACAACCATGTAAAGTAGTAAACAAGCAACAACATCATCCATTGCATTAATAAAATAATTATTATAAAAATGTCTTCTGTCAAATTTTGATAAACACTAAAGCATAAATCAAAATGAAATATAAGTCTTGAACAAGCTCCATCTTCCTTTCTCCTTGCATCGGTACCTGTCTATGATGACCTGAGGATACAAGTAATTTTGAAAGCGAGTATCAGCTTTGAAGCTGGTGAGATCATAAGTATTTAGTGTCTTAATTTGTATGTAAGAATTTGTAAGTCTATGTATTGTAAGTATTGAAAGTGTATATGAACTGTAAGTGTTTGAAAAACCCTAGAATCCCTATGATTCCCACTAGTATATGAAGGTGTCTTCTACCAAAACCAAACTGTTCTGAATGTAGTCTTCTACCAAGACCTAACTGCTCTGAATGTGTGTCTCTTGTAAGAGTATGTATGTTCCCAAGTATAACTATCATTATCCAAAAATATAGTTTCTACATTACCGTGCGTCGTGTGAATGTTCACGAAGTGAATGTAATGGGAAAATGAAATAGTACTATGGTGTAGGGCTATAAGAACTACTGTCGTACTAACTACCTTAAACCGGATTTATATTAAGGCATTATGTGATAAATTGCACCATACTATCGACTAGTAACAACGACATAATGAATGGTCGTAATAACAGAATGACGTTTGGCACCCGCAGACCTGTATGTCCGGCTGTAGCTAGCAGCAAGGTGTAGGATTGTCAATCCAGTATAGATCTGTACGCAAACTCATGCTCTCCCTCCAAGATAATTCTGGCTACAACTCGAGCCAGGACATTTAAGTCATGCTCCGATTTAAATCACAATAATTAACGTATTCTTGTATATGTAATGTAATGAACTGTTCTAGCTGTAATGTACGTGCTCTCTACCTAGCAAGTATAGTAATGTAATCATTCTAGTATATTTGTATATGTTCTCTTTCTAGTATAGTTGTATATGTAATGTACTGTAATGTTCTAGAAAGTATTGACACATGAATGAACTGACTCATTGTATGATATCGCGTTCTAGTAATTGTTCTAGTATCTTCCTAAACTACCCATATGGTAGTTTACTAGTAATTTAACTGGTACGTATGAACGTGGATGTATACCCTTGCTACCCAAGGGCATATGATGAACTTGAAGTACCTTTTATGACTATATATGTACACATGATATATAACTAATATTTAAAGAACTTTCGGACGAATACCCGATATCCCACCAGACCACATCTCAAGCGCGAAAAGGAAATAGGGTGGATAGCCTTCCTAAGTCTTTTAAACATTTCTTATATAACTATACATATAGAGGCATGCAATTTATAATATAAAAGCATAAATAATTTTTGTAAGACATTTGAAACATAAATATTATTTTAAGAAAAGATCGACTTGATGTCAATCTATAAGACAATTTGAAGGCATAAGTTTGATAAAACAGTTTAAGTATAAGGAAACATTTGTTTGAAACACAGTTGTAAATAAGTTTGAAAGGTAATGTACAGAGTAAGATGCACAGTGTAATAAGGATTTTAAAACATATAAAATGTTTATAAAAATCATTTGAAGGAAACTGTTTGGTAAAACGGCTAATGTGTAGCCAAATCGTTTGAATGCTATATATGAATCACATGTGATTGATGTAATAACTAGCATAATTCTACTTATTAATCACATGTGATTGATATTAGAAGTAGCATGATTCTACTTTTATCCCCCCATAAAACATTTAAAAATAGCTTAAAAAATTAGTTAAGGGGTATGAACTCACCTGCAGTAAGTGACTGGAATTGAACGGACTGTTATCGTACGGAAGGATCAGACAAGTGCTTGGTGTCAAGTGAAGACTTAGACACACACAATGATCCTAATTACATATGAAAACATATGTATATAAATAATTAGTGATTAAAACACTAATTATACAAGTATATACATTTAAACGCAAGGAAAACACTTTTGGTCAAGTCCTAGGAGGCTAATGGGTTGCAACAAAGGAGTGCAATGCCCCTAATGGGAGTTTAAGGTCTAATGACCATATTATTTGGAGTTTACGGCCCAGGGGAGTAAACTCCTGTCCGTAAACTCTCAACCAAGTCCCTAAATGAAGCTTAGAATTATTACAACTCATGTGGTGAATTGTTTCAAGGCTATAACAAGTGTTTGGGTGCCATATTAACTCCTTTGGGGAGTTTACGGCCCAGAGACCATATTCCCTTGGAGTTTACGGCCATAAACTCCCTTGGGAGGGTTTTTATGGTGTTTTTAAGTCTCTAAATTAACTAGGAACTGAACTAGGCTTTTGTACTTGTCTTTAGAAGAGTTTATGGCACCATTTGCCACCATTTTATGGAGTTCACGGCCCTAGAAACTTTTGGTCCGTAAACTCCCTTACTCTTGGTGTTCTAATTGTGTTAGCAAGTCCAAAACTCATTTAGGTAGATGCACAAATTGGTCTCTTGGCTTAAGGAAGGAGTTAGGGTGTCATTTGACCCCTTTATAGGTGTTTACGGCCCAAGAACTTGTTTTGGCCGTAAACTCCTCAATACTAGTGATTCCTTATGTTTTCTAGGATATAAACACTTTAGGGTACTTGTCCGAATTTAATCTTAAGCCTTACGAAGTGTTTCAAAGCATTTTGGCACCTAAAACATGGAGTTCACGGCCTAAGAAGCTCCTTGGCCGTGAACTCACTTCTAGTCATGATTCCTAATTGTTTTGTGGTCTAAAGCATGAATTGGAGGCTTCTAGTTCGAGTTCTAAAGCTTTGAGGGTCATTGGAACCCTTTAGGACCTTAAAATGGAGTTTACTCCTCAAGAACGTTCTTGGGCGGTAAACTCCCGAGTCTATTCGTTTTGACATGTAATTGATGTTTCTAAACATAATCTAAGCTATAAAACATAACTAGATCGAAGTACTCACAATTTGGGATAATAACCCGAAGATCCGTGAGAGAGAATTTCGACTTTTCTCTAAATGGAATTCAACAAATGAACCAATTTGGTTCAGAATTCTATTTATAGTCCTGAGATATTTTTGGCAGAAAATATTTTTATTCCTGGAACGAACTCTAATGTCCTAAAGTATTGGAATAACAGTGTTGCACAAAACCCTAGTGCATCCACTCTCCTAATATCTCCTTAAGTGTAAAATCCTGAAAACTACCAAACTTATACTCGAAATCTGAGTTTTCACTATAACTGTTCTAACTTCTATTGGATTGAAATGGTTTGTTCAGAATGGAAATTTCAGGTTGTCACATCATCCCCCTGTTGAAGGGATTTTCGTCCCGAAATTAGAATTTAGGCATGGAAGTATGCACGAATGACCGAGTCGTGAGGAGGAAACTTCCTAATTGATTGGTTCTAGCGCACCTAAGTGAAATCGGGTTCTCGGTTGGCACTCCAACGAACCATCACTAACTGGCGACGGCGTTGCTTCGTCCGCTTGACCTCTTGGTCGAGGGTCACTACGGCTCTAATACGAAGGCGAGGATCTCGACGAGTGGACTTATAAGAGTCCTAACGGAAAGGTATGGTTCCACAATCGAGACACGAAGAGTAGGATGTACGTTACTGAGTTTGCGGAGTACGTCTAGTTGTGCGAGGCACAGGACCGATCCTGATAAGAATCTCGGAGGTCCTATCTATATTGGATTTAGCTTTCCACGCGATACGAAGCGTATTAAGCCATTCCCAGAGTGAGTTAACCTAAAGAGCTTGGTCACTCACTTGGAATTCCAAAGGTTCCTTTTCCTGCTTAACTTCCCAGTCAAAGGCCACCCCTTGTTGGGTCAAAGTCGTACGGGTTTCTATAATTTGCGAGGAGTAATGAATGAACTATGACGGTTGGTCGGTAAGACCTAGAATTTGGCGAATGACTATCGGCGTCTCTGGTGTCGACAAATGCTCAACGGCTTTGACAAATTGAAAGAGTACTCAAAATTTCCCACATTACAACAGTGTGTCATAGAAATTTGACTCTTCAATTTCAAAACTCGTGCCAAGTGAACTTCGCTAAATGTTCCTCTGTAGGAATGGTTTCCATGGGTTCCTTCTTACTACAAGGGTAGATAAGTAAGTCATTACATGGAGAAATGACAAACTGATCCAAGTAAGAAAGACGTACCCTATTCATTTAGATCATGAAAACTATGGGCGTACTGGTCCTATCCGAAGGGTATCACTACGGACTGGAAGTGTCCGCATCGAATTCGGAAGATAATCTTCCAGACATCTTTCCCTAACACTCGAACTGGTTTCGGATCTCAGATCCATTCCTGGAAGTAGTTTATTTCCTTGCGTTTGCTCAACCATTTCGTCTACGCGAGGCAGAGATAACGATTTCTAATGAAAAATCTCGACGGAGTCCTCGATAACCGAGGTACATACAATGGGATCCGTCGATCTCTGGAAGAATATGACCGGGGTTCTCTAGGGTGAGAAACCTAGTCTTCTAATTCTATTTCTGTGTAGTTCGCTAAGTTGTCCGGACTGTTCTTGTATCTCCGTAGGTGTTTAAACTATAGGGTGATCTATTTACGGGAGTCGTACTGGCTTCTAAGTTTGTTCACTTGACGATGTGATTACTCGTATACTTAGGCAGTTCTCTGTCCTGAAGTTCAGTTTAGAATTCATACATGGCTTCACGATCACAATCTTGTGTATACGAGTCGTATATAATTAAGATTGAAAAGGTAGTCGAATAACTGATTCTTCCTTACCCTCACATCCCAATGAGAAAAAGAGTTAAAGCTAAATCATCAATTCTAAACCTATAGAACCTTGATTATATAACACTCTTATGTATACACTCCTCAGTGATAGATCATCGGCTTGAATCCTTGGATTGAACTTGACGTACTGTACGAGTGATACTTCGGGGATTTCTTCGGAAAGAAATAACTAAGAGGTACTCCTGGCATGAGTACTTTGGGGATTTCTTCAGAAAGAAAATAACTAAGAGGTACTCCTGGCATGAGTACTTCGGGGATTTCTTCGGAAGGAAAATAACTAAGAGGTACTCCTGGCATGAGTACTTCGGGGATTTCTTCGAAAAGAAAATAACTAAGAGGTACTCCTGGCATGAGTACTTCGGGGATTTCTTCGGAAAGAAAATAACTAAGAAGTACTCCTGGCATGAGTACTTCGGTGTTCTGATATGATGGCTTCGTTGGAAAAGTAATCTAGAAGAAAGAGATGTGCGTATGAAGCTGTTTTTGTGAGGATCAAATTGAAGCGAGTTGTATGATAATGTTGGAATCATACTGAAACTTGAAGACATTAGATTTGAACATAAGACGTTTTACAGACAAAACACAACCACGCAACTATCAACAGAGTTACAATACTTTAGACTTACAACAAGACCATTGCTGCGAAATAAGGTATACTACAAAAGACAAGTATACGCAGCACGGGAATCCCTATACTGAAAGGATCTCGCAAAAAGTAAGACTCTAGTTGCACTAGTTCTGGATAGTTTATAAGTCTGTTACAAAAAAACGCCTAAATTACATTTAACGTGGTTCCGGAGCAGGCTCTCCTGCAGCTGTGATCCTGAGAATTCTCCCATCTGCTCCAGAGTTCTTTGCTATCGAGCAATCTTTCTTGAAGTGCCCTAACTCACCGCATTGGTGGCATGACTGGCTAGTACTAGCTTTGGTGACGGGATTGCAGTGCTTAGCCAGTGTTATGTGGACACGAGTGCCTTCCTCGTTACTCCACCTTGAAAATTGCTTCTTAAATCGTTCTGAGTTATAACTCATCTTGTGTGTAGGGTCAGTCCCGATGAAAGGGACTTGAGTGATGGGTCGTTTCGGTGCTCCACAGTCACGAGCATGGTGCCCTATGTTTAGGCAATTTCAACAGTGCATCTCATGGAAAGCCCCATGATAATGGAAACTACACTTATCAAACTTCGGGAGTTTTCTCTCGTATGGCCTGCTCGGTACGGGAACGGCAGGGGTTTCCACTTGCTGCTGTTGTATAGCCAGCCTTTGGGATCTCTTGCGTTCTTTTCGGGCTTGACGCTTTCGTTTCTTGCTCTCTGCTTTTCGGCTTTGCGAGCCTGTGACTGTTACTGTTTGGCGACTTCCTGGATGGATACCACGATTGGAAACTTTGTTCCTATCAGCAGCATTGACTATGCTGATAGCGCCACGGTGCGCAAGGACCGCAGTTACGGCAGCCACCACGGCAGCTGTAACTGCTGTTTGAAAGGTAGCGGCATCCATAGGAAAGGCGGAGGTTTCCCTGTTCGACTGATTGCTTCCGGATGATGACATGATTCTGTAACATGAAAGTTAAGGATTTTGTGAGCGATTCTGGTTGACCCTGATGTACTTAGATTGTTCATGTAAAGAGTAGAAGTATGTTCTCGAAAGTTTGACCTACATCCCTATGATGCAGTCCTAGTACAGAATAAAAGTATGTTCGTGAAGGTTTGACCTACATCCCTATGATGCAGTCCTAGTAATGAGTAGAAGTGAGTTCGTAGAATGGTCTCAAGACGTTTGTCGTTCGAGCCGAGGTATCGTGGGTTGGTGAATAACAATATCCAACCACTGAAAGAGACCTGGAAATGTCTCCGGATCTAACTTGCTATAGTCCAATGACTTGACTAAAGCATGATTCAGATAGACTCTAATGAAAGAATGATAAGAGTACATGAATGAAGAATGACACAGAAGTTAGCCGGCTGTCAATATTTTTGATATTCACGATGTAAAGATTCTGGAAAATGACCTTGTAAAGGTCTTACATCATATCCACAGAAGATAGTTCTTGACAGCATAAAGACCTAACTAAAGTACTTACGGTACAGGATAATTGTTGGATTAATGTCTAAGTCCATAACTATAATTGGTAAGACTTGACCCGACCCAGCATGGTCCATTTGGGTTGCATACCATCATGCACTTGGATAGACTATAATGAGAGAAATAAGACACTTATGGTTATTAATATATTATAAGTTCTAGTATATTAATAATAAGAGTAATAAGATTATTTAATTAGTATTGATCAAGAATTAATCTAGGATTAATTAAGTGATCAAAAGAAGACTAATTAAATATATGGGTTGATTGTGTAAATCATCCATACTTGTATAGTGGGCTAATGCTCCATGGATAATCAAGTTGGGCTAAAACCCATAGGATGGTCCATGGATGCTCCGTGGTGTATTTGTACCCATGGATCATGGAAATGAAAGGCCATGTCAATTAGGGTTTACATGGTGTAACCCTAACTATATAAGCATCTTATTCTTGACCAAATCGGCACTAGTATTATTCTAGAGAGGGCTAGCCGATTTCATGAGTTGTAGAATTCTCTCAAGCTATTCTAAGTGTTTTGATGATTGTGATTCCATTTGAGGTGTTACACTTGGGGCACTAGGCACTCAAGCTTCATGAAGACTTTCTACACCAAAGAGGTATGTATTCTATCTTGTTATAGTCATTGTTTTGTATGCTAGATTACGATAATACCTTGGAAGTTCTTATTTGCATGTATAATAGAGAAAACATAGATCCAAGGTATTTAGGGTTGCATGTACACTTAGGAGTGTTAGAATGCTCATAACCCCACAGTGGTATCAGAGCCTAGGCTTGTTTTCTTATTATACCTGCAATAGAAGCTGAAAAAACGAATTTGGTGTTGTCTGATCATCAGACTCGGCGAGTCCATCAGTGGACTCGGCGAGTCCATGCCTAAAAAGTGATGAATTCGATCCAACTCACCGAGTTGGTTCATGCACTCGACGAGTTGGACCCCCAGACAGCATATTTTCGAGTTTTTTGGCTAGAAATGGACTAGGAACATTACCCTAAGTTGTTTTTGAACTTATAAACTTGTTTTTGATGTGGTAATGTTCATGCTAATCCATTTTCAAAGATAATTGTCAATAGATTCATGTTTTGTATTAGTTTAAGGTTTAGACTAATTACATGAAAAAGTTTGATTTGAATTATCTTGTTCTTATGAGTTGCTTAGATTAATAGAAAAGTTAATTGAAATAGTTGTTTTCAATCCATTTTAATCTAAGAGTTGAGTATAAAATGTGTTTGTGTAACTTGTCCTCAAGTTACATGAAGAGTCACATTAAAGACTCATAAAATTCATAAGAGTTGGCAATGGTTACAAAATGAAGAGTCTTGTGTCATTGAATAATTTTTTATGACTCCATAACTTGTCCTCAAGTTATGGAAGTTCAAGAGTCACTTCATTAAATAAAAATATGTAACCATAATTAAATCCATAAGTTATAAAATAAAGAAAAAGTTAGTTCTTTTATTAGTTTAAAGTCTTCCATAACTTGTCCTCAAGTTATGGAACTTGAAGAGTTTTTGGATTAAAACTACTTTAAACACATAAGTTATGGAATTAATTAGTTTTGAATAGTTTCAAAACTTGCCCTCAAGTTTTGGAATTTGAAAAGTTTTCAAGTATGAATACTTTAATTCCAAGTTAGCCCTTAGAATTTTTAAAAGTTAAAATTCAACCCTTATACTTTATAATATTATAAGTTAATAATATATATGTATAAGAGTAAAGTCAGTCTTACCGCTACTACGCCTCATTCACGAAGCCGGTCTATAAGGTGGGTATAAGGTTGTTGCCTGTAAAATGGCAACTTAATGGGTGTCCACTCTCACCCACCGCTTGCTTGACTGGTGGAGGGTCGTTAGCCGAACGGGTTTGACAGGACTAGAATTCTCCCTTCATTAAAAGTATTAATGATAATACTAAGTAACTAAACTCTTAATAATACCCAATCTTAGTTACTTAGGAAAAATGTGAATAAGGTGCTAACCCATGAAATTACACTTTACACTTTGTTTAAGTCGTTAGTGGAGCGTGTGTGGTTAACCGGCACACTAACTTGGACTTAACAAGGTAGGTAAAGGGTGACTTAATATTTATCATAGTATCGATGGAGCGTGTGTGGTTAACCGGCACATCGATTGAGGGGTAATTTATTAAGGGTACCAAGTGATTTGCATGGTTACTTCACACCTTGTTTTGTGATCCTCGGCATCCCAGTCACAAAACCTGAAGGGCACACTCGAGATTGAAACATGCCGTTGAACAGTTCAATGAATCTCAAAGATCTAGGAGTTTCAAAACCAATTAAAACCTAATAATACATTTCGTTTATCTTGGTGGAAATTGGTGAATTGTCATTCACCTACCTTCAAGTATTTTATAGCTTGGATTACGGCATACCTCTTCTAAGTTATAAAATAGTTTGTTGGGTCCTAGCCTTAATATCTCATATTGGGTGTCATATTAAGGACTTAAAATCAACTATCTTGAATATCTCCCAAAAGATGTTTGTAATAGACACCTATGATCTTCCCAAATCTCTTGAAACAAGCTTTCCTAATGAAGATGATATCCCATGGAAATCATACTTCATTCACCTCTTCAAATTATTCTCCCTAACCCACAAGTTCTTGAAAAGTTTAAGGTCACTCAGGCCCTATTGGCAAGGCAAGGTCTAGGTGTGATCACATCTTGGAGATGTAGTCACATATTGACAAGCCGGGAGAGTTGGGTGTCAAAGTCTTGAGAAAGTTGGTGGTTCAATCACTTTCTAAGTCACATAGTGAGTTCCTTTGGGACACCTATGAAACAGACTATGACAAGACCCTTAATGATCTTATTTATTTGCTAAGATCATCTTCCTAAAACTTTATGGACATTGACAATGATGACATTGGATATCTAGTAAAGCTCTCTCTTCCCAATGGAAAGGGATCGGCCATAGTCAACTCGGTTGACCAAATGGTAAAGAGAAAAGCTAAGTCTGTGATAGTCTCGTGTACCATTATCAAAGGGTCCATATGTTTGTATTGCCAAAGGAAGGGGCATTGGTTGCGAAGCTGCCAAATTTACCTAAGGATGTTAAAGTCAATAAGTTTGACTCTACTTCAGGTAAATTCCACTATCTAACTCTGTTAAGTTTCTATTCTGAGATTCTTGATACATGATGTGACTGGGTCACATGGTGATGTTTTAAGAATCAAAGAAAAGTGAAGAAACTTAAAGAAAGAATATGCTGAATCTGATCGCATAGATGGATTTCTATTGCATAGTTTGAAAAATCGGATTCCTGAGCTACTTCATAGGAGTTATGAGATATTGCTTAAGGAATAGATAACAACAAGTTTTCATATGGATTGTATGGATAAGTTTTTTCCGCAAAGTTTTAAAATAAAAGAAAATTTTTGATTTTATTTATTTTCAAATATCCTTACAATGGCATTTGAGGAAAAATTGTTGCTTATATGATTCCATTAAGAGCAAGGGTGGAAATATGAAATTGATTCTTTCATTTGTGGTAATGTCTAAATTTACCAAATAAGGAAAGATTCTCATCACCCAAGTTTCAATTGGATCGGAACTTGGAATCATGCAAGTTGTATAGCATGATTAATGAGAACTTTCAAGTTTTGGAAAATTAAGACTAATTACTCGATCACATGGATGTGTGAGTCAAGTAATGAACTAAGGGATCGAGTACACATTCTTGTGCACTGATTAAGTCCACCACAAAAGTTTGATAAGACTATTCGTCATAGTTTACTAAAGCTCAGTAAATATGATTATACTTACATGCTTAAGTGTAATTCTGAGACATTGGAAAAAGGTTCCAATGTAAGGCAGAGCGAATAAGAAGAGTCAACTTAGGCAGAAGGATAAAAGTTTCTCAAATCTGAAAAGATGGGAGAGTACTTTAGTATCAGCTTTTGTGATCATCTTAATGATTAAGAAACCATAGCACAATTAGTTCTCTAAGGAAATCTTAGTGCATTCTTATGACTAAGAAGAGGGATCTTGAATTGTTGAAATGGTTAAATCAAGAAGATGAGTCATAATTCGTTCCAATACAAGTCTTAGAGTCAGACTCCAAGATTGTAACTTGAGTGACATGTCTCAAAAGAAGGTTTAAAACACATGTCAAATGTAAGAGTAAAAGTTTTCTACTCTTGTACATTTGAAATTGGTAAGTTGTGATGTTTTGGATAAAACAAAGACCAACTAAGGCCAATTGTGTGAAGTGTTTGTCTTGATTAGAATCCACACTATCTCTTGGATATTTGACAAGGGAGTCTTATAGGTCAAGAGGACAGTGGGAGTCTTAAAGGTCTTGAAAGTCTCAAGAACTAATCAAGAATAAAACCTGAAGTTCTTCACTAGCACACGACTTGAGGTTTATAACCTATCGTGTTGACTTATTCTGTGCCCATTCCAGTTAAAGTTGGCTTTGCATATGAGTTCTTAGAGTTCTCAATTGGTTGCACAACAACTTGGAAGCAATGGTAGGCCCTTGAGCTGCCAGGTGGCAAGAAATTAAGATTGAGTTCAGTCAATATGAGTTTGGATTTGTCATTATCCTTGTCTTGTGACTATGATTTTGACAATTCACATGGATAAAAACACATACACCAGTAAATCTAAGTGTCATAAGGTTTCTCTCCGATTCATGAAAATGATGGTGAGGAAACACTTTCACTAAGTAGATTTTAGCTAGATAGCAATTGTGATATTTGCATTCTCAAAGTTGTTAGTGGAGCGCGTGTGGTTAACCGGCACACTAATATGGACTTGTGAGAAGTGGCAAAAAGGTCTAACCATTATGCTTACGGCATACCTCTTCATAATTGTTTAGACACACAAGTGTGCTATCTAAGGGAAGGTGTATGTTTTGATAAGGTCTTATCAAAACAATCTAGTATCAGAAATCTGAACTTTGGTAAGAAAGTCAATGAAGTATTGATTTCTAGAAGTCCAGGGGATTTCTGAGTACATGTCAAAGCTAGTGGGAGCATAAGTGTTATGCTAATAATCATCATGTTAGTGGGAGCAAGTTAGCAATGTTAATTATAGAAAACAAAGTTTCAATTGGGAAAAAGTTGTTTTGCTATAATTAAGGGAGAGGAAATTATACTTCATCTCAAATCTATAAGCTTAGATCTTGAGGTTTTAATCATTTAGTCAAGGAAATATATGAATTTCATGTTGGAATCGGGAAATGTTTCAAAGTTAAGGTTTTTTCAATCTGTGTAAGATTAAGGAAACTTAATGCAAGAAGGATGTTTCCACGGAGTTGATCTCCTTTGGAATGCTCTGTAATGTTTGTTGTCAAGTCTTTATGACTTTGTGCATAATCATTACAAGAGGATCAATGCATATAAGTTTAGAATCTGACAGATTCCAGTAAATGGCATGAATTTGGAATTCTTGCATTTGCAGTAAGGATTTGGGAGTCTGAAAAGAGAATCATTGAAGTTATGTTCAATGGATCTAGTTCACAAAGTAAATATCATAGACAAACATAGTATGCATACTTGGTGTGTGGCATGACTAGTGTTTAGAAAACATAGTGTACATGCTTGGAGCATGGGACAACTATTGTTTTAAATTCAAGAATAAAGTTGATAGCTGAAACAGTATACAATGAATAATGAGTAATCATATGGTGATAAATAAAAGGTGTTTTATTTATATTCATAAGTTCTGAGACCATATTGGATTCAATTATTATTGTGTTTCACTTTGCATGTTTTGACTTCCCGAATAAACTGGGTTATTCTTTCGGAATGACTAAGTTATTCAAACCATCCACAGTCGGTCATATGTTGGAAGTAGATATGAATTAAGACTGTCATGATGGGTTGTAGAGGTCTAAGGTGTTGGACAAGGCTACAACACTAATGAGTGCTCATAAGTTCTGAGTATTGGATTCAACCCGCGCTCATTGGAATCACTTCATGGATTTTATCACGAGTGATCATGAGACGATAATATCTTATATTCTTCAAACCTAGAGATATGAGTTGTTACTATGAGTTGATAGTACATTGATAGCACGAAAACGCATTTGGTAACTCGGTGCTATAAAACGTGCCTTTGTGTATGATTCAACAAGTAGTAGAACAAGCCATATGAGTCGAAGTTTATCCGTTCCTTTTACCTTCGGGATAAAAGCGATATCTGTGGGCCCCTCGATGATTTGATGATGACAAATGGAAGTGCTCGGCCGGGCCAGGACTGATTTGATTTGTTCAATTAGTCAGTCGTCATAAATCGGAAATCGGGAAACAACAAATGGACAGAGAGAATGATTATAATCCATGTCTCAGTCCATATGATATCTAGAATGGAGGAATATATGATCCCTTATCTAATGGAAAAGTCATTGACAAAGGTTAGAGTTCATCTACAAGGTCAGAGTTCGACAGAAGCTTTTGAGAGCTACGATTGCCGGTTGGTTCCTGAAGTCATACGCAATAATAGTTTTAGACTTATCCAAGTGGGAGACTGTTGGATTAATGTCTAAGTCCATAACTATAATTGGTAAGACTTGACCCGACCCGGCATGGTCCATTTGGGTTGCATACCATCATGCACTTGGATAGACTATAATGAGATAAATAAGACACTTATGGTTATTAATATATTATAAGTTCTAGTATATTAATAATAAGAATAATAAGATTATTTAATTAGTATTGATCAAGAATTAATCTAGGATTAATTAAGTGATCAAAAGAAGACTAATTAAATATATGGGTTGATTGTGTAAATCATCCATACTTGTATAGTGGGCTAATGCTCCATGGATAATCAAGTTGGGCTAAAAACCATAGGATGGTCCATGGATGCTCCATGGTGTATTTGTACCCATGGATCATGGAAATGAAAGGCCATGTCAATTAGGGTTTACATGGTGTAACCCTAACTATATAAGCATCTTATTCTTGACCAAATCGGCACTAGTATTATTCTAGAGAGGGCTAGCCGATTTCATGAGTTGTAGAATTCTCTCAAGCTATTCTAAGTGTTTTGATGATTGTGATTCCATTTGAGGTGTCACACTTGGGGCACTAGGCACTCAAGCTTCATGAAGACTTTCTACACCAAAGAGGTATGTATTCTATCTTGTTATAGTCATTGTTTTGTATGCTAGATTAGGATAATACCTTGGAAGTTCTTATTTGCATGTATAATAGAGAAAACATAGATCCAAGGTATTTAGGGTTGCATGTACACTTAGGAGTGTTAGAATGCTCATAACCCAACAATAATTTCATAGAAAATGCCACATCGGGCATAGACAGAAAACACGATTCCTTTTTAATAAAGAAATAAAGTAAAGCGTCTACTACTAGCGACGGTCATCCCTCTGGTGAACTCTTAGTGCAGCCAGTTGACGTTCCATGTCAAGTAGGTGTCTTTCGTACACTCTCTGGTGTACTCGGAGCTCTATGACTTCGGCTCGTGATTCAGCTAGTGCTTGCAGCAAGGTTTCATGGTTTCTCTCTGATCTCTCATGAGTATCTTCTAGACGAATGCTGCGGAGGGTATGCATTCTCGCATCAGCGACAACTTCGGTAATCTGATGTAGGGCTGTCCTGCCGTGAATCTCATTTCGGGCCACTATGCGGACCAAGATTGGCAAGACACTATCTGCTGAGCCCCTATTGCTCAAGTCGCAAAAGCTTCGGTCGCCATTAAATGGCATGGGCTGATCTTGTCCTTGGCTCCATGTTTCCAAGCATTCCACTCACTCAGGGCCGGGCCACGAAAAGTCGGACGAGGGTTAGGAATTGGAAAGGGAGCTGCTTAGGGTAGGTTCTCAACCTCTAGTTCGGAGTTAGCATCGTACAAAAGGTCTTCATCATGGTGATCATTCAAGGGGAACAGGATGATCATTCTCTGGTTCTTCTCCAAACCAACCAGCTATGACTTCATTCGGAAGATACTGGTTGCCGAGGGGATGGATTCCAGCTATGTTTTCTATGCGAGAATTTAGGGTAAGAGAATAATTATTAGACGAACTATCTAGATAATTATTTAGAAAATCTTCATCAGTTACGTCGCTATTTGTGAAGTGCATACCAACTATATGTAATCTAAACAAGATAGACCTTTGAATAAGTGATCTTAACTCCAACTTCACACAGAATAGGGGTAAAGTAAAATTTTCACAGATTCTAAGTCTATAACATCCTAATTACATGTAGCCTTAGTGTATCCACTTAGCAACTATCAACTTAGTAATGAAGATCCTGTTTTAATTCTCAAGTATAAAGTACTTATAGTAACACCAAATACTCTTATAGTATTTTAAATTTTAATGTTATGTTCTATTGTTCTCATTGTGGTAGGGTTGGTAAGATTTTAGCATTATTGCAACCACACACATAAACTTAGGCACACGCTAGTCAACCCTTGGATAATATAGGTGATCAGGCTATATTCTTCCCAGTTTTGACCATATGTCTCTAAGCCCACCTGTGTTGCCCAATAATCTTAATTCTTTTGTACTGTCCTAGTGACATTGATTTTAGTATGAATGCAGCACGTATACTTACTTAAATATTTTACTATTTAAAGTATAAACTCTTGGTCAGAGTATTTTTAATCCTTATGTATTTATAGTTAGTATATCTTTTATGGGTTGATATACTTAATTCACTATAAGCAATGCTCTGATACCAATCTGTCACACCCCAAAACCAAGAACGGCGGAAACGTTCTGGGGCGGAGGACGTCATGTATAATATCACAACAATGTAAAGTAGTAAACAAGCAACAACATCATCCATTGCATTAAAAAAATAATTATTATACAAATGTGTTCTGTCAAATTTTGATAAACACTAAAGCATAAATCAAAATGAAAGATAAGTCTTGAACAAGCTCTATCTTCCTTTCTCCTTGCATCGGTACCTGTCTATGATGACCTGAGGATACAAGTAATTTTGAAAGCGAGTATCAGCTTTGAAGCTGGTGAGATCATAAGTATTTAGTGTCTCAATTTGTATGTAAGAATTTGTAAGTCTATGTATTGTAAGTATTGAAAGTGTATATGAACTGTAAGTGTTTGAAAAACCCTAGAATCCCTATGATTCCTACTACTATATGAAGGTGTCTTCTACCAAGACCTAATTGTTCTGAATGTAGTCTTCTACCAAGACCTAACTGCTCTGAATGTGTGTCTCTTGTAAGAGTATGTATGTTCCCAAGTATAACTATCATTATCCAAAAATATAGTTTCTACATTACCGTGCGTCGTGTGAATGTTCACGAAGTGAATGTAATGGGAAAATGAAATAGTACTATGGTGTAGCGCTATAAGAACTACTGCCGTACTAACTACCTTAAACCAGATTTATATTAAGGCATTATGTGATAAATTGCACCATACTATCGACTAGTAACAACGACATAATGAATGGTCGTAGTAACGGAATGACGTTTGGCACCCGCAGACCTGTAGATCCGGCTGTAGCTAGCAGCAAGGTGTAGGATTGTCAATCCAGTATAGATCTATACGCAAACTCATGCTCTCCCTCCAAGAGAATTCTGGCCACAACTCGAGCCAGGACATTTAAGTCATGCTCCGATTTAAATCACAATAATTAACGTATTCTTGTATATGTAATGTAATGAACTGTTCTAGCTATAATGTACGTGCTCTCTACCTAGCAAGTATAGTAATGTAATCATTCTAGTATAGTTGTATATGTTCTCTTTTTAGTATAGTTGTATATGTAATGTACTTTAATGTTCTAGAAAGTATTGACTCATGAATGAACTGACTCATTGTATGATATCGCGTTCTAGTAATTGTTCTAGTATCATCCTAAACTACCCATATGGTAGTTTACTACTAATCTAACTGGTACGTATGAACATGGATGTATACCCTTGCTACCCAAGGGCATATGATGAACTGGAAGGACCTTTTATGACTATATATGTACACATGATATATAACTAATATTTAAACGACTTTCGGACGAATACCCGATATCCCACCAGACCACATCTCAAGCGCGAAAAGGAAATAGGGTGTATAGCCTTCCTAAGTCTTTTAAACATTTCTTATATAACTATACATATAGAGGCATGCAATTTATAATATAAAAGCATAAATAAGTTTTGTAAGACATTTGAAACATAAATATTATTTTAAGAAAAGATTGACTTGATGTCAATCTATAAAACAATTTGAAGGCATAAGTTTGATAAAACAGTTGAAGTATAAGGAAACATTTGTTTGAAACACAGTTGTAAATAAGTTTGAAAGGTAATGTACAGAGTAAGATGCACAGTGTAATAAGGAGTTTAAAACATATAAAATGTTTTTAAAAATTATTTGAAGGAAACTGTTTGGTAAAACGGCTAATGTGTAGCCAAATCGTTTGAATGCTGTATATTAATCACATGTGATTGATGTAATAACTAGCATAATTCTACTTATTAATCACATGTGATTGATATTAGAAGTAGCATGATTCTACTTTTATCCCCCCCATAAAACATTTAAAAATAGCTTAAAACATTATTTAAGGGGTATGAACTCACCTGCAGTAAGTGACTGGATTTGAACGGACTGTTATCGTACGGAAGGATCAGACAAGTGCTTGGTGTCAAGTGAAGACTTAGACACACACAATGATCCTAATTACATATGAAAACATATGTATATAAATAATTAGTGATTAAAACACTAATTATACAAGTATAAACATTTAAACGTGAGGAAAACACTTTTGGTCAAGTGATAGGAGGCTAATGGGTTGCAACAAAGGAGTGCAATGCCCCTAATGGGAGTTTAAGGTCTAATGACCATATTCTTTGGAGTTTACGGCCCAGGGGAGTAAACTCCTGGCCGTAAACTCTCAACCAAGTCCCTAAATGAAGCTTAGAATTATTACAACTCATGTGGTGAATTGTTTCAAGGCTATAACAAGTGTTTGGGTGCCATATTAACTCCTTTGGGGAGTTTACGGCCCAGAGACCATATTCCCTTGGATTTCATGGTCGTAAACTCCCTTGGGAGGGTTTTTATTGTGTTTTCAAGTCTCTAAATTAACTAGGAACTGAACTAGGCTTTTGTACTTGTCTTTAGAAGAGTTTATGGCACCATTTGCCACCATTTTATGGAGTTCACGGCCCTAGAAACTTTTGGGCCGTAAACTCCCTTACTCTTGGTGTTCTAATTGTGTTAGCAAGTCCAAAACTCATTTAGGTACATGCCCAAATTGGTCTCTTGGCTTAAGGAAGGAGTTAAGGTGTCATTTGACCCCTTTATAGTTGTTTACGGCCCAAGAACTTGTCTTGGCCATAAACTCCTCAATACTAGTGATTCCTTATGTTTTCTAGGCTATAAACACTTTAGGGTACTTGTCCTAATTTAATCGTAAGCCTTAGGAAGTGTGTCAAAGCATTTTGGCACCTAAAACATGGAGTTCACGGCCTAAGAAGCTCCTTGGTCGTGAACTCACTACTAGTCATGATTCCTAATTGTTTTGTGGTCTAAAGCATGAATTGGAGGCTTCTAGTTCGAGTTCTAAAGCTTTGAGGGTCATTAGAACCCTTTAGGACCTTAAAATGGAGTTTACTCCTCAAGAACGTTCTTGGGCGGTAAACTCCCGAGTCTAGTCGTTTTGACATGTAATTGATGTTTCTAAACATAATCTAAGCTATAAAACATAACTAGATCGAAGTACTCACAATTTGGGATAATAACCCGAAGATCCGTGAGAGAGAATTTCGACTTTTCTCTAAATGGAATTCAACAAATGAACCAATTTGGTTCAGAATTCTATTCATAGTCCTGAGATATTTTTGGCAGAAAATATTTTTATTCCTGGAACGAACTCTAATGTCCTAAAGTATTGGAATAACAGTGTTGCACAAAACCCTAGTGCATCCACTCTCCTAATATCTCCTTAACTGTAAAATCCTGAAAACTACCAACCTTATACTCGAAATCTGAGTTTTCACTGTAACTGTTCTAACTTCTATTGGATTGAAATGGTTTGTTCAGAATGGAAATTTCAGGTTGTCACAACAACATTAACCATAGATATTAAGATTATTTTACACTTAAATTTTGACGCTTATTTTTATTCTTAATTAATCAAACCACATAATTAAGCAATTAAGCACAAAACACATAATACTCAAATAATACACTCTTATTATTTCAAAACGGGTTACAAAGGTTAACCTAGACTATTACATTGCTAAAAACGGCAAGCCCGGAAACACAGGCGTTACAATTCTTTCCACCTTAGAATGATTCCGTCCCCGGAATCACACATCAACAAACAAATGCGGATAGTGACCCATCATGTCACTCTCCGTTTCCCAGGTGAGATTCAGCCCATTCGTGTGTTTCCATCGGACAAGCACTAACCCAACCATTTTGCGTCGCAACTTCTTAGTCTTTCGGTCAACAATTGCCTCTGGTTCTTCAATCAACCTTTTGTTCTCATCAATTCTCAACTCCGAAAGTGGAATCATGTTGGGAACTTCCCCCGTGAACTTCCTCAAATACCACACATGAAAAGTGTTGTGAATTCCATTCAGTTCTTCGGGTAATTCGAGCTTGTAAGCTTGGTTCCCAACCCTCTGAAGAACTTTAAACGGTCCAATAAACCTTGGACTCAACTTTCCCCTTATACCAAATCTTATAAGTCCCTTCCACAGCGAGACTTTAAGCAAAACCGAATCTCCAATTTCAAAAGTCATCGGTCTTCGCTTCTTGTCAGCATAGCTCTTTTGACGATCCTGAGCTGCTAACATTCTTTCCCTAATTATTTTCAACTTTTCAGCAGTTTGATGAACCATCTCCGGTCCCATAAACTGCTTTTCCCCAGCCTCAAGCCAACAAGACGGCGTACGACACTTCTGTCCATACAAAGCTTGATAAGGTGCCATATTAATGCTCGAGTGGAAACTATTATTATAGGAAAATTCTACCAAAGGTAAATGTTCATCCCAATTACCTAGGAATTCCAAGGTACATGCTCTCAGCATATCTTCAAGTGTTTGTATCGTTCTTTCACTCTGACCATCAGTCTGCGGATGGTAAGCTGTACTTAAACACAACTTGGTACCCATTTCCTCTTGTAGACTTTTCCAAAATCATGAGGTGAAACGGCTATCACGATCCGATACAATCGTTAACGGAACACCGTGAAGCCTCACAATTTCCTTCATGTAAGAAGTTGCAAGCTTCTCCATAGACCATTTCTCCTTGGCTGCTATGAAATGCGCACTCTTAGTGAATCGATCAATGACCACCCAAATCATGTCGTGACCATTCTTTGTTCTGGGCAGTTTAGTGACAAAACCCATAGCAATGTCTTCCCACTTACCCATAGGCATAGGCAATTGTTCTAAACTCCTGTACAGTTTCTGATGTTGTGTCTTTACTCTCGCACAAGTCACACACTCAGCCACATACTTTGCAACATCAAGCTTCATCGTCGGCCACCAGTAGTAGGGTTTCAGGTCCCTATACATTTTAGTGCTACCCGGATCAATCGAGTACATGGTCTTGTGAGCTTCTTCCATCAGAAGATCTCTAATTCCTCCGGACTTAGGTACCCAAATCCGATCTTGGAACACCTTCAGTCCGTGACTATTTACACCGAATACCAACGTTCTGCCCAAACGTTCCTCCTTTCGGTCATTCTTTTCAGAAGCTTCCTCTTGAGCTTTCTTTATACTTTCCACAATGGTCGAGACAACTTCAATTCTCAACGCTCTTGGCCTTTTCCTTTCAAGATTGACCTTCTGACTGAGAGCATCAGCAACAACATTAGCTTTACCGTGGTGGTAAAGTATCTTGCAGTCGTAGTCCTTAAGTAATTCTAGCCAGCGTCATTGCCTCATATTAAATTCTTTCTGATTAAAGAGATATTGGAGACTCTTATGATCAGTGAAAAGTTTGCACTTCGTGCCATAAAGGTAATGCCTCCATATCTTCAAAGCGAAAACTACCACTGCCAACTCGAAATCATGATTCATGTAGTTCTTTTCATGCTCCTTCAGCTGTCGCGACGCATATGCTATCACCTTTTCTCTTTGGGTCAAAACAAAACCCAATCCAACCCCAGACGCATCGCTATAAACAGCGAAGTCTTCAACCCCATCGGGTAGAGAAAGTATTGGTGCCTCGCATAGCTTCCTCTTTAGCCTCTCGAATGCTTCTTTATGCTTATCGCTCCAAGCATAAGTAGCTCCTTTGTGGATCAAAGTTGTCAATGGACTAGCGATCGAAGAAAAACCTTGGATAAACCTTTGGTAATATCCGACTAATCCTAAAAAGATTCGAATCTCTGTGGGACTTTTCGGTTGTTCCCACTTCAATACAGCTTCAATCTTTGCTGGATCAACCATTATCCCTTCTTGGTTGACCACGTGACCCAAGAATTGGACTTTACGAAACCAAAAATCACATTTGGAGAAATTTGCATACAACTTCTCCTTCTTTAAAACTTCCAACACTTCTCGCAAGTGTCTGCCATGCTCCTCCTGGCTTTTCGAGTAAATCAGAATGTCTTCTATGAATACTCTCACGGATTTATCAAGGAAAGGATTACAAACCCTATTCATTAAATCCATGAAAGCTGTCGGAGCATTGGTTAGTCCAAACGACATAACCAAGAACTCGTATTGTCCATATCTAGTTCTGAATGCAGTCTTCTCGATATCTTGGTCTCTTACTTTTAGCTGATGATATCCAGAACTTAGATCGATCTTCGAGAAATAGCTCGAACCTTGCAATTGATCAAACAGGTCATCAATCCTTGGCAACAGATATCTATTCTTTATTGTTGCCTTGTTCAGCTCTCTATAATCAACGCACATTCTCATACTTCCATCTTTCTTCCTTAAAAATAACACCGGAGCTCCCTAGGGTGATGAACTAGGTCTAATGAAGTCGCATCATTAGCTCCTTCATCTCCGTCGGTGCTAATCGATAAGGTGCTTTTGCAATTGCCGTTGTTCCTGGCACCAAGTCAATACGGAATTCCACTTGACGATCAGGCGGTAATCCAAGAAGATCTTCGGGAAATACTTCCGGATAATTACACACAACTGGAATACCCTGCATCACCTTCTTTTCCTTCTTAGCATCAATCACGAATGCTAAATATGATGTACATCCCTTGGTCAAACACTTTCTGGCTTTCATTAGGGAAATGATTCCCAAATTCACTCTGCGTTTGTCCCCATACACCATAAACGAATCTTTGCCAGGCGGGTTTACTTTAACTAATTTCTTCTTGCATAAAATTTCGGCATCATTGGCGCTAATCCAATCCATTCCCAACACGATGTCGAAACCATTTAATTCGATAGGCAATAATTCCTTGAGAAACTTATTCCCATTAAGTTCAATTAAGATGTTTTTCATACGATGGCTAACAGGTACAAACTTGCCACTAGCAACTTCGACTAATAAGGCATTATCTAGTCTAACAACAAGAAAAGCTAGTTTTCTACCAAATTCATGCGATATAAAGGAGTAGTTGGCTCCAGAATCAAATAAAATTTGGGCTGGCAATGTGTTTACGAGAAAGGTACCTGAAGCGACATCAGCTTCATCTTTAGCAGCTTCCAGTGTCATCTGGAATGCTCTCGCCTTTGGCTTTGGCGGAATGTTGGGTCTAGCTGCCTTCTTCTTCTTCGGGCAGTCCCTCATCATGTGTCCCTCCTCACCAAAACCATAGCAAACTTTCTTAGAGAGGGTACACTCATTGGCATAGTGCCTTGGCTTTCCACATTTGTAGCATGTATTCGCTACCTCACATTTTCCATGATGCTTCTTCTTACATTTGTCGCACCATTTCGCTTCGCCTCCACCTCCCCTCGAACCAGACTTCGAGAACTTGTTTTTCTTGTTGGACCCTGAAGTTCCATCGAACTTCCTCTTTTCGCCAACATCTATCCTTTCCAGACCCTTTTCCTTCTGCTGGGCCTCCACATTCTTAGCTACACGAACAGCCGTTTTCAGAGTAGTTCCCATCTTGACTGTCGGACCAAAGTCGGCAGACAGTCCATTAGCAAACCTCTCAATCTTGGAGAGTTCCATTGGCACTAGGTACGGAAATAACTTCATTTTCTCGGTGAATGCAGTAGCATAGTCATCTATGCTCATCCTCCCCTTCTTCAAGTTTTGGAACTCATTGTTCAGATCAATTAGATCTATCTCTGAACAATACTGCACCCTTAGTTGTTCCAAGAACTCCTCCCATGACATTTTTAGGGCTTCTCCTCGTGGCATAGTATCTGCCAACAACTTCCACCAACTCAAGACTCCAGTCTTCAGTTGTCTAACTGCAAAGACGGTCTTCTGTTTGTTGCTACAGTCGCAACTTTCAAATACCATCTCCATTTTGAGAGATCCAATCCATTATCTCAACAAGCTTTGGGCTTCCAGAAAGACTTGGCGGCTTGGCGCCCAAGAAGTTCTGGTACATTCGCCCATCATTGTTGTTTCTCCTTTCTGGATCATTCCTTCGTTCTCCTTGAGTCCCAACTTGACTCATAATGCGACTATTGTTCCCTTCCTCCAATTGCTTGGGAATCAATTTGGGTTCCTTAATAGGTATGATAGGTTCATCCCTATTATCATGCAACATTTGTTGCATCTCATCCCTTTGTTCGGCTAACATAGCCCGAATCATGGCTTGCACCCCAGCCATTGTTATTGGTTCTGGTGCTGCTGCTACAACAGGTATTTGCTCAATCATTGGCGGTTGATTCCTGTTTTCATCCATGTTTCCAACGCCACTCCTTGTTCTCACCATTTTTGATCTACACACCGAATAAGGTGAAATTAGATCCTCATTCACGATAGATATTCAAATCATCCTTATTACTCCGAAACGCTTACATGCTAGTTCTAATAACGTAGGCATATGCTTAGAATCCTACACACATAAGGTTTCCAGATTCGGTCGGCAACAGACCGTAGATCCGAACAATTAATCTCATGTATGGCAACATATAACAATTAGCACATAAAAGCATTTTAGGCAACTTCCCTAAAATAAACTAGTGCTCGTGTCTAAAATCCAACAGACACACACCTCACAATCTCCTCTTAGCATTCTAAGTTTAAGTCTAGAAATCCTACAAATTCCTAGTTCGCTTAAACTAATGCTCTGATACCAACTGTGACATCCCCAACATCACGGCCAGAAAAGACCAATTTTTCATTTATGCTTTTAAATAATTTCAGAATAAATCCTTTTGATTTGAAAGAGTTGTGGAATTTGTTCCCACAACAAAACATGATAAAATAATATTTATCAAAGCATTTCATCAAGAGATGCATTATCATTATGTAATCAAAACTCGGGATGTCATGTTCCGATACAGACCATAAAGCATAAATGATAACATTACAAGTCATTCAACAAATATAAACATATACAGACTTGAAAACAAAACAACTCGATGATTCATCCATCTTACGCCCTTGCGCCACTTCCTGTAATACAAATAAACTGAGTGGGTCAGGCTTGGGATCCTGGTGAGCATATAGGGTTTTCAACCCACAATAAATAAAATTATATTTAATTTCACCAACCAATCACTTTACCGATTACCTATTCCCGTTATCCTCACCTTACGTCCCTAAAACAACATCTATCTCAAGGGACCTAATCTAGGATTTTCAATCGGGACAGACATCACTGCTAAGGGGTTTCCTCAACAATAGATATCTTAAAGGCAACCATGAGGGGGATAGAGTACACCGGTGAACACATCGTTCACAACACCTACAGGTTATGAACCTGCTAGCGTTCCACTGGACTGTCTAGAAAGAGTCCGTGGTCGTCATCCATACTCCGCCGAATAACTAGATCAACAACAACAACATTGAGGCCTCTCATCTGTTTATTACACACTAGCTATCTACCCATGTTCTACCCAACATATTAGTAGATAAAAATATATATTTTTATACATAGTTTAAAACCTGTATATCATTTTCATTCAATACATATTCCACATAACATATGAGGCACACCCACGTAACACGTACTTCATAGAAAGCAATTCAGATCTATGAGACAGAAGAGGGTGAATATACATTTACACACATAACAACAAAATTATACACATAACACATATTTCGTATAAAATACTTCATAATCATGCGTTAGAAGAAAGTAACTACACACTCACACATATAAAAAACAATATACTTAATACACTCGAACCATACTTGTATTATTATCGTGTGTATGAAAGGTAGTATACACTCACTTGATCAGAAGATCATCGGACAACACTATGACTTGCAAAAGTAGTAATCCTCATCAGATCTGGAAGATCTCTACAAAAATTGAACTTCTCGCGGGTAGAGCTTCGGCTCGGGAATCACACTTCTCGGGATCTTCGGGATCTCGGGACTTCCTTCGGGGCTCGAGAATATTATCGGGGCTTAGGGGTATTTATGGCATGCAAATCGAGGTAAAACAGGAGAGAGAAGGGAGAAAAGAGCAAAACAACTCGGCTGCCCTCGCATCCTATTTATAGGAGGCTGGAGCCTCGTAGTACGCGGGGCGTACTGCCTCAGAAACGTCACTGCTTACGCATCCGAAGTGATCGAGTGCGAGTGTCGACATTGCTCGGTGTACGCGGGGCGTACTTCAGATGAGTCTGATGACTCCTCTTCGGATAATGCCGGAATTAAAGATTAAATTTAAATACAAATTATTTAATAAACTTCGGAAATTCATATCTTCTTTATACGAACTCCGTTTTCGACGTTCTTTATATCGACGCGTAGGTGAGACTATGCTCTACAATTTTCGTTTAGACTCCGTCGGCTAATTTTGAATTTATTTTTATTATTTATTTTTAATAGGCCGGGACAGAAAAGCTTCGTTATAAATTCATAACTTCTTTGTTTGACGTCCGTTCTCGCCTAACTTTTTATCGCTTCGATACCAACAACGAGATCTTCAATTCTCGTTTAGCTTGCTTCGGTTAAAAACCGCTCGATCTTAAATAGAGTATTTCGGGCTGCATACCGCTAAGTCGAAACTTCGATAAATCATAACTTCCTCATACGAAGTTAGATTTGGGCATCCTATATATATTCGGGAACCTCGTTTCAACTACTACAACATTAACCAAAGATATTAATTTTATTTTACACTTAAATTTTGACGCTTATTTTTATTCTTAATTAATCAAACCACATAATTAAGCAATTAAGCACAAAACACATAATACTCAAATAATACACTCTTATTATTTCAAAACGCGTTACAAAGGTTAACCTAGACTATTACATTGCTAAAAACGGCAAGCCCAGAAACACAGGCATTACATCATGGCAGTTGAAACAACAAAGTTTGCATGTGTTGAATCCAACCTTTTTTTCAGCATTCATGGCCTAGTTATTTTTGCCTATCTTCTTGGAAAACAGTTTAGCTCTAAACATGGCCATAGCAATTTGCCATGTGATTTCCATTTCTTCAACATCTTCTAGATGAATTTGGTCCAGATCAGCAAATGACAATTGAGGGGGCAGCTCACCAGCTACAAAAGCATTATATCAATTTACGTGACCAGTTGCAAAAGCCATATTTTCAGCATTTTTATTGGGTGTTGGAGTTGGGGTAGGAGCTGAAGCAGCAACTGGAAAAGATTTCTTTGAAATGGAAGCAACTTGCGGGTAGGACATTGAAGACTGAGCACTTTTCATAGATGGAGTGACATATGATGATGGTTGGGAAGCAGCAAATGGTTGAACTTGAGGAGTGGTGAAAGATGAAAAGGTATTTTTTGATTGAAGTCCTAGATTTGCAATGGAGTAAGAATTGACATGGTTAATCTCTCTCTGCTTGTCATCCAATTCAGAAGCTTTAAGTGCCATTGTTTTAGCTAAACTTTTACGATTGAGATCTTTATTTTTCTTGATCACGGAAACATTCATATCACAAGACCTTGGCATAGAATTGAGCAACTTTGTGTTTATTTCAGATTTAGACACAAAAATTCCTGACGGCTCTCTTTGATGTCTTCGTTTCATTCATAGACTTGAATCAAAGCATCGCACAGAGCTTTGGCTGAAGTGTATTCTCTAAAACCTTGTTCAATCTCTGGAGATAATGCCATTGTGAGTGTAGCTAATGCCTCTTCTTGCTCTTTAATTTTTTTCAAAGTCATCATCCGTGTAGTTTTTAATTTTCTTGTCAATGATTGTTTAGTCTTCAAGTGTTGTGGTGATATGAGTTGGTCCTCTTAAAATGCCTCTCCAAATTTTGATGTCTTTCATTTTAATGTATTTTTCTATTGGATACTTTCATTCTAGAAATCCCTCAATGGATAATAGTCTAGGAATGGGTGAGGTGGTACGCATGATAGCATCCAGTTCTTGATTAGCAAATGCTGTTCGTGATTCCCTTTTTTATTGTTTTTAAATGATTTGAAAATTAAACTAAAAGGTCAAACATATAGTTCACGGTCAGAAGATTACGATCGTAAACAGGAGTTTACAGTCAGATCAGGTTTGCGGTTGGTAGTTTTTGGTTGTGATTGTGGTTGAGCTCATTTTATGGTCGTGAACGGAGTTTACGGCTGTGAACAATGTATTTGGTTGATGAATAATGCTAGTTTGCGGCCGTAAATAATAGTTGATGGTTGTGAACTCTTGACCGTAAATACACAGTTCCTGAAGAAAATGTGAGTTTTAAGTAGATCTAATTCCCTTTTGCCACGAAAAAACCAAAACAAACCTTGAACGATGATGAAACTGTTGGATAAGGTGTCTAAGTCCATAACTATTTCAGGTGTGTACTTGACCCGACCCGGCATGGTCCATTTGGGTTGCATGGCACCATGCAACTGGATAGACTAAATGAGAGAAATAACACTTGGAGATTATTAATATATTATAAGTTCTAATATATTAATAATATTATTTGATTAGTTGATCAAAGAATTAATTTGGAATTAATTAAGTGATCAAAGGATAACTAATTAAATATATGGGTTGATTATGTAAATCATCCATATCTTGTATAGTGGGCTAAGAGGCTCCATGGATTATCAAGTTGGGTTCTACCCATAGGATGCTCCATGGATGCTCCATGGGAGTTACAAACCCATGGGTCATGGAAATCAAGAGTCATGACTCATTAGGGTTTACATGGTGTAACCCTAGATGTGTCAACACTATATAAGAAGCATATTCTCCACCAAAATCGGCTACACTAAGAAACTAGAGGGCTTGGCCGATTTTTAGAAGTGTGTATTATCTCAAGAGTCTTTCCAAGAGCATTTGGTGTTGTGTGAAGCATTTGAGGCATCACACTTGGGGTGCTAGGCTCACAAAGGTTTCAAGGAACATAAGAAACAACAAGGTAAGTTATTCTATCTTTCATTCAAGTTAAAATTGTTCCCCATGTATGCTAGATAGGAATATAACCTTGGAAATTCAACTTTGCATGATAATTAGACAAACATAGATCCAAGGTTATTAGGGTTACATGTACACTTAGGAAGTGTTAGAATGCTCAAAACCCATCAGTGGTATCAGAGCCTAGGCTTGTTTGTTTGTTATTTGTGCATAAAAGTTGAAGAAAGTCGAAAATTATGCTGTCTGACTGATGGACTCGGCGAGTCCATGGGGAGGACTCGTCGAGTTCATGTGTATCTTCAACCTACTCGGCGAGTAGGTTTATGCACTCGGCGAGTAGGGTCGACAGAGTGCAGAATTTCGACTTGAGTTGCTGGAAATGGATTAGAATCATTACCCTAAAATGTTTTGGTACTTGAAAACTTGTTTTAGAAGGTGTAATGTCTTTTCTAACTCATTTACAACAACTAGTTATGAAAATTACAAAGATTAAATGTGATTTTGATTCTTGAAAGTGTTCATATTCATATTCTAGTTCTTATGATGTTTAGATGATCATAGGAATTATTTGTAACCTATGTGGTAGATTAATTCATGATCATAATGTGTTTTAATGGAGTCCATAACTTGTCCTCAAGTTATGGAAAACCAAAAGACTCTTGGATTAAAAACCATTAAAAGAACACAAGAGTTAGGAAAAATGAAAAGTCCTCATTTTATTACTCTATTAAACTCATAAGTTACAAGAAATGAAAAGTTTTGAAAGTTTACAAAACCTGCCCTCAAGTTTTGGAACAAGTAAAGTTAAGTTAAAACTTTAGTTCCAACCCCTAGAATTTTAAAAGTTAAAATTCAACCCTTATACTTATATTATTATGATTTAATAATTATATATATATGTATAAGAACAAAGTCGTCTTACCGCTAGTACACCTCATTCACGAAGCCGGTCTATAAGGTGGGTATAAGGTTGTTGCCTATAAAATGGTGACTTAATGGGTGTCCACTCTCACCCACCGCTTGCTTGATCGGTGGAGGGTCGTTAGCCGAACGGGTAAGACAAGGACTTATTAATTCTCATTCAAAGTATGATGAATATTATAAAGTAACTAAATGTTTTATTAAATTCCCAATCTTAGTTACTTTAGGAAAAATGTGAATAAGGTGCTATTCCATGAAATTAAACTTTACACTTTGATTAAGTCGTTGGTGGAGCGTGTGTGGTTAACCGGCACACTAACTTGGACTTAACAAGGTAGGTAAAGGGTGACTTAGGGTTTATTATAGTATCGATGGAGCGTGTGTGGTTAACCGGCACATCGATTGAGTGATAAACTTTAAGGGTACCAAGTGATTTGCATGGTTACTTCACACCTCGTTTTGTGATCCTCGGTATCCCAGTCACAAAACCTGGAGGGCACACTCGAGATTGAAACATGCCTTTGAAAAGTTCATTGAATCTCAAAGAATCTAGGAATTTGTAAGAACCATTCAAAAACCTAATACTAAAATATTGCGGTTTTCGTGGTGGAAATTGGTGAATCGTCATTCACCTACCTTTCAAATATGATATAGCTTAGATTACGACATACCACTTCTAAGTTATATTATATTGTGATTGGATCCTAGACTTAATATTACATTTGGGTGTTTTATTAAGGACTCTCTTATATCTAAACTAATCTTGTTCTCTTTTCTTCAGATGTCTTTCAACAATGCTTCTGGCTCTAATCCTAATGGCTCCTTTACCCTTATGAACTTGTGTGGGAAAGTCACCTTTGATGGATCCAACTTCAATGAGTGGATCAGAAACATCAGGATGATTACCCGCTACGAGGACAAAGAATATGTCCTTGACAAGGAGCTTAAGGAGATTGATGAGTCCACTGCAACTCCTCAGGAGATCGCTGAATTTCGGGCACATGAAAGGGATGCTAAGAAAGTGGCTTGGATCATGATGGCCACGATGACAGCGGAACTCCAAAAATCTTATGAGGATTTCTACCCTTATGAAATGCACCAAGATTTGATGGAAAGATACCATCAAAGTGCACGACAAGAGAGGTATGAAATCATCTGCTCCATGATAACAACCATGATGAGGGACGGGGAATCCGTCACGAGCCACATGCAGAAAATGAAAAGGTATGTGGATCGTTTGCTGAAGCTTAACGTGAACTTCCCGGAGGATCTTGCAATAGATATTATTTTGCATTCCTTACCATCGTGCTATGATCAATTCCGCATGACATATCACATGAACAAGGAAGAAGTCACCCTCAGCAAACTTCAGGGACTTCTCAAGACCGCAGAATCAGGTCTTAAGGGGAAGTCGGTTGCTATCACTCCTACTCAAAACTCTACTCCGGTTTTGGCAATCGGGAAAAGTCAAGGGAGGAAGAGAAAGAGCTCTTCTAAGGGTACCAAGGTTCGGACCCTTGATGGCTCTTCTTCAAGTGGAACCAAGAAAGGTTTCATTACTCCTTCTTCTGACCCAAAAGAGGCTGAATGCTTTTATTGCCATGAAAAATCTCATTGGAAGCGGAACTGCCCAAAATACCAGCAAGATGTGAAGGATGGGAAAGTTAAACCCAACCATGCAGGTATTTACACTATCATTTCTAATAACTCACCCCATTCTAATTCTTGGGTCCTTGATACCGGGTGTGGTATTCATATTTGTTGTGACTTGCAGGGACTAAGAAGAAATGAGGATGTGGAGCAAGGAAGGATAAAATTGATCATGGGGAATAGGAAAGCTATACCTGTTACCAAGATTGGAGTTTATACTTTATCGCTAAGTAGTGGGTTTACTTTAGATTTGAATAAATGTTGTTACTCGCCAGGAATGGCAAGAAATATTATTTCCTTTCATGCTTTGTACAAACAAGGGTTTACCTTTTCATTTAATAATGAATTTGGTTCTATTGATGCTTTCTTTAATAATGTTCTTTATTTTAAAGCATTACCTTGTGATGGTGTGTATGAAGCTGTATCTGTTGTAGATAACTTAGGAAATAATGTTTTGTGTATTGATTCTACTAATAATAACTTGGATAAAGCATCTTTATGGCATTGTCGTCTTGGACATATAAGCAAGAAACGCATAGGCCAACTCCAAAAGGATGGAGTCTTGGAGTCGTTTGACCTAAAGTCAGATGATAGTTGCGAATCATGCTTACTTGTAAAAATGACAAAGTCACCCTTCACAGGTTCGTGTGAGAGGGGTGAAGGTTTGTTGGACCTTATACATACGGATGTGTGTGGACCATTCAAACATGCCACAAGGGATGCTAATCGTTATTATTTGACTTTTAGTGATGATTATAGTAGATATGGATATGTCTACTTGATCAAGCATAAGTCAGAGACTTTCGAGAGGTTTAAGGAATTTAAACAGGAAGTCGAGAATCAATTGGGCAGGAACATTAAGATGCTTCGATCCGATCGTGGTGGTGTGTATCTTAGTTCAGAGTTCCTCGACTATCTAAGGGAATGTGGGATAGTCTCACAATTGACACCTCCCAGGACACCACAGTTGAATGGTGTGGCTGAGAGGCGTAATCGAACCTTGTTAGATATGGTTCGTTCCATGATGAGTCGAGCTACGCTACCAATCTCATTCTGGGGGTATGCCTTAGAGATTGCCGCCCATATTCTTAATCTAGTCCCTACAAAGAAAGTTGCCAAAACTCCTCACGAGATGTGGACTGGTAAAGTACCTAAACTAGACCACATCAAGATTTGGGGTTGCGAGGCTTTCGTGAGACGCGAGACTCATGATAAGCTCGAACCTCGAAGCGAGAGGTGTATTTTCATCGGTTACCCACAGCGATCCTTTGGTTACCTCTTCTACAGACCTAGTGACAATGTGGTCTTTGTAGCAAGAAGAGGAGTCTTTCGAGAAAGAGAGTTTATAAGCCAAGGAGACAGTGGGAGGCAAATTGATCTTGAAGAAATTCAAGAATCAAGCGGTGAAGGAACTTCAAACTCTAGCCCTCAACTTGAGGAGGAAACTCCTGTTGAGCCAATTGACAAATCTGTACCTCAGAGACGTTCCACGAGACTAGGAGTGCACCTGAGCATTACTATGGATTCCATATTACTGCAGAAGGTGAGACACTTATTAGTGATGGGACACTAGTAAGTCAAGATGACCCTAACAGCTACGAGGAAGCCATGGCAGGCCCCGAGTCTGCTAAATGGAAAGAGGCTATGGATAGCGAGATACAATCCATGTATGACAATCAAGTTTGGAACTTCGTTGAAAATGTACCAGGTCGTAAGACAGTAGGGTGCAAATGGGTTTTCAAGAAGAAGACCGACATGGATGGTAAAGTACACACTTATAAGACTAGACTGGTTGCAAAGGGCTTCTCTCAAATTCCTGGAGTGGATTATGATGAGACCTTTTCTCCAGTAGCCAAGATTAAGTCTATTCGGGTTCTGTTAGCCATAGCTGCATTTCATGATTATGAAATATAGCAGATGGATGTCAAAACCGCTTTCCTTAATGGAAAGTTGGCTGAAGATGTTTACATGAGTCAGCCAGAGGGTTTTGTCAGCAATGAGTACCCTAATAGAGTGTGTAAGCTTGAGAAATCCATTTATGGATTGAAGCAAGCACCTCGCAGATGGAATCTTTGCTTTGATGAAAAGGTCAAGGAATTTGGCTTTTCTAGGAGTGAAGATGAATCTTGTGTGTATGTCAAGGCTAGTGGGAGTATAGTTAGCTTTTTGGTATTGTATGTGGATGACATACTACTCATAGGAAATGACATTCCAACCCTACAGGAAGTAAAGTCCTGGATTGGGAAGTGTTTCGCTATGAAGGACCTTGGTGAAGCTGCCTATATTTTAGGGATAAGGATCTTGAGAGATCGGAGTAAAAGACTAATTGGACTTAGTCAGAGTACCTACTTGGATAAGGTGCTGAAGAGATTCAGCATGCAGGATTCCAAGAAAGGAGAGTTACCCATCCAGAGTAACACCAGATTGAGTAAGACACAAAGCCCTAGCACTGAGGCTGAGATAGCAGAAATGAGTCGAACACCTTACGCTTCGGCTGTAGGATCGATCATGTATGCTATGACGTGTACTCGACCCGATGTAGCTTTTTCCTTCAGCATGGTTAGCAGGTATCAGGCGAACCCTAGCAAGGCACACTGGACTGCGGTAAAGAATACCCTCAAGTACCTACGGAGGACTAAGGACTGGGTTCTTACCCTCGGTGGGAGTGATGACTTGAGAGTTGTAGGGTATAGTGATGCTAGCTTCCAGACTGATAGGGATAATTTCCGCTCTCAGTCGGGATGGGTCTTTACCCTAAACGGAGGAGAAATTTCTTGGAAGAGTTCCAAGCAAGAGACAGTGGCAGATTTTACTTGTGAATCAGAGTATATTGCAGCTAGCGAGCCAGCAAAGGAGGCGATATGGCTGAAGAACTTCATTGGAGACCTTGGAGTTGTACCAGCTATTAAAGAGCCAATGGAAATTTTCTGTGATAGTGAAAGTGCTGTTGCCTTAGCCAAGGAACCAAGGGATCATGGGAGATCCAGACACATCGACAGAAAATACCATTTCATTAGACATCGGATCGAAGAAGGACAACTTGTGGCAAAGAGGGTATCATCAGATGAGAATCCGGCAGATCCCCTCACAAAGGGACTAACTCGGGTTAAGCATCTTCAGCATGCTCGGAGCATAGGGCTGAAGGATGATATTAGATTTAGTAGTTAGATAATCTCGAAATTTGTAAAGTGTAATTGACATTTGATGATGAATAAAAGTGTTTTATTTATGAGTAGAGTGTTGTTATCTCTTGTCGATCGTTTACTATATTTCTTTTGCATGTTTTGACTTCCAGAATAATTTTGTTTGGTATAACATATTATTCAAACCTCCACAGTCAGTCATATGTTGGAAGTAGATATGAATCAAGACTGTCATGTTTGGTTGTAGAGGTCTTGGACAAGGCTACAACAATCATGAGTGCTCATAAGTTCTGAGCATTGGACTCAACCCACGCTCACTGGAATCACTTCATGGAATTCTATCTCAAGTGATCGTGAGACGGTAATATCATATAAGTCTTCAAACCTAGAGATATGATTTGTTACTTACAAGTTCGTTATGCATTGACTGTACGAAACCGCATTGGTAACTCGATGTTATAAAACGTGCTTTTGTGTGTAATTCAATGAGTGGTAGAACAAACATATGAGTCGAAGTTTCTCTGTTCCTTCTTGGATTAGAAGCTGATATTTGGGCCCCTCGATGATTTTGTTTTGACCCATGTACCGGGCCCGGTCAGAACTAAGTTGATGTGTTCAATTAAGTTCTATGTCAACCAAATCGGAAATCGGGAAACAAATGCTGGACAATAAGCAAGACAATGTTCCATGTATTTGTCCGGCTGATATCTAGAACAGAGGATTATATGATCACTTATCTTAAATGGCGTACCATCATCTTCTCAGTTCCGAGAAACCTTGAAAAGAGCTACGATTGCCGGTCGGTTCCTGAAGTACTAGAGATATAGTTATTAGATTTATCCAAGTGGGAGACTTTTGGATAAGGTGTTTAAGTCCATAACTATTTCAGGTGTGTACTTGACCCGACCCGGCATGGTCCATTTGGGTTGCATGGCACCATGCAATTGGATAGACTAAATGAGAGAAATAACACTTTGAGATTATTAATATATTATAAGTTCTAATATATTAATAATATTATTTGATTAGTTGATCAAAGAATTAATTTGGAATTAATTAAGTGATCAAAGGATAACTAATTAAATATATGGGTTGATTATGTAAATCATCCATATCTTGTATAGTGGGCTAAGAGGCTCCATGGATTATCAAATTGGGTTCTACCCATAGGATGCTCCATGGATGTTCCATGGGGGTTACAAACCCATGGGTCATGGAAATGAAGAGTCATGACACATTAAGGTTTACATGGTGTAACCCTAGATGTGTCAACACTATATAAGAAGCATATTCTCCACCAAAATCGGCTACACTAAGAAACTAGAGGGCTTGGCCGATTTTTAGAAGTGTGTATTATCTCAAGAGTCTTTCCAAGAGCATTTGGTGTTGTGTGAAGCATTTGAGGCATCACACTTTGGGTGCTAGGCTCACAAAGGTTTCAAGGAACATAAGCAACAACAAGGTAAGTTATTCTATCTTTCATTCAAGTTAAAATTGTTCCCCATGTATGCTAGATAGGAATATAACCTTGGAAATTCAACTTTGCATGATAATTAGACAAACATAGATCCAAGGTTATTAGGGTTGCATGTACACTTAGGAAGTGTTAGAATGCTCAAAACCCATCAGAAACAATGCTCCTTTGACTGAGATCATGATTGAAAGTTGATTTGACGTCGTACATGCTCGAATACCAATTTTAAGCCCCTGGAAACAGGATCATAACCAGTAATCAAGCAATCTAACAATCAAACAAGATAAGAATTGAGTCGAAGAAGATTAAACCAAAGCTTGCACACATTTATAGCAGAAAAACGTCTAGTACAACTTGGACACACACTAATGGCCGTAAACAATAGTGAATCATCAACAGACACAACAAACTCAGACACTCACTATATATAGGGGAAAATACTTGGCCGTATACAGGTTTATGGGTCGTAAACCTGTTTACGGCCATAAACTATCTATGGTCGTAAACTCACCAACAACACATCAATTACATGCTAAAGACTCAAAAAGAACTATACATTAATTAACCTAGCCTAAATCATTAATTAGACCCTTCAGTTCCTAGATCTTTTGAGATTTATTGAATAACCATGCAAGTTAGCTTGGTAATCTCGAAGTCATTTATCACCTCATCATTGTGCCGGTTAACCACACATGCTCCATTGATCTATGATAAACATCTAGCTACCCTCTGCCACCCTTACTAGTCCAAGTTAGTGTGTCGGTTAACCACACATGCTCCAATAATGACTTGGCAAGGTGCAAAGTGCAATTTCATGGATTAACATCAAATTCACATTTTTCCTAAAGTAACTAAGATTGGGAATTTATAAGGGTTTAATTAGCTTATGTTTCATTATACATTTAATGAGGATTTAAATGTCCTGTCAAACCCATTCGGCTAACGACCCTCCACCGGTCGAGGGTGTAGTGGGTAAGAGTGGTTACCTAATGGGGGTCATTTTATAGGTCGCTTCCTTAAACACCCCTTATAGACCGTCTTCGTGAATGAGACCTTCTAACGGAAAGACAAACCTTTTTACCTATGCATATATAATATGTTAAACCTTTAACTTTATATAGTATAAGGGTGAATTTTACACTTTTAAATACTAGGTGGTTTCATCTATTAATAAATTATAGTCTTAATTTAATTAACTTTAAACCGTATGATTATGGATTTATTAATTTTCTTTTAATTAAACACGTTAATCAATTTAATAAAGTCCATAAGGTGTAATTGAACTATTCAAAGCATCAACGTTATAAAAAATCAAAATTAAGAACTATTTAATTAATTTTGAAGTTATGAACCAACGAGTTGCACCTTTTTGAAGCCTTTCAATTACTAGATGTTTTAGAATTCATTATTTCAAATTAAAACCTTTTAATAAAAGTTTTTAAATTCCAAAACTTAATTCAAAACTCTTGAATTCCAAACTTGATGGCAAGTTATGTAACTCCTTAAAAACTTTTGAGTTCCAAAACATGATGGCAAGTTTTTATAACACTCTTTAGTCATAAAAAGAGACTTTCCAAGTTTCATAACTTGAGGCATGTTATGAACCTCTTCAAATCCATTTAGATCAAATGTTTGACTACTAAAATAATCACAATTTTATCCTTTTACCAATTTGAGCTAATGCAACTCTTATAGCAAGATAACTTCAAATCAAAGAATTACAAACAATTATCTTATCATGTAAACTAGTAATTGTCTCAAGATTTAACAATTTATATTTTAATTGGATGAGGTTAATCACTACCATATAAAAAAACATATTTTATGATATAAAACAGTTCATGGTAATGATCATAATCCAATGTTGGCCAAAAAACCCGAAAAAATGAAACCAGCATATCCAACGCATGGAGTCAGATACTGGACTCATCGAATTCGCTTGATAAGTGCTTGATTCGTCGTGTCTGAGAATAGGACTCTTCGAGTCCACTATCCAGAGGGCTGTTTTTCAATTTTTCCAGCTTTGAACAAATAACCCATGCATCTATATAACAAAAAACAACCCATGGCTTAGATACCACTATTGTGTTTTAAGTATTATGACGCTCCTGTGGTGTACATACAACCCTAAAGCTTTGGAGCTAAGTTTTCTCTATTTATTCATGCAATTTTCATTTCCAAATCATGAAACCTAACTATCATACAATATTGATATTTTAAAACTAGTTAGAAGATTACCTCTTTGTTATATCTTGTGGAACTTGGCCTTTCAAGAGCTTAGCACCCCAAGTGTGATGCCTCAAACAAGTCACAAACACCATGAACAAGTGAATGATAATGAGAGAGAAGTTGTGGAGCTCAAAATCGGCTTGGCAATAACCTTGGAGTACTAGTGGCCAATTTTGCAAGCTTATGGACCCTATTTATAGTTTGGAATCTTTAGGGTTTAAACTTGTAAGCCTTAATTCACTTGGGCTTTTAAACCATTAACTTATTAGCCTTATGTAATAACTCTTCACGGATTCACACAAGGATTTAGTCCAATCCTAATCAACATGGACCATTAGCCCAAACTATAAATATCACTGATTTACATAATAAGTCCTGACAAACTTAATTAGTCTCTTTTGATCACTAAACTATTTCGAAATTACTAATTGACCAGTACTAATTAAATAATATGATTTCTCAATTAATATATTATTCTTTTAATATATTAATAAATAAAAATAACCTCTTTCTAAAATATCCATCCTGTCAAATTGTCCTGGTAAAGGCAACCCGAAATGGAACATGCTACTCTCAGGTTAAGTACATACCAATTACAGTTATGGGCTTAGACACCTAATTCAACAGAAAGGACTTGGCGTTCGGGTTCTTCAATTGGATTATGTTCAACCCTAACCTGGGGCAATGGTATTATTGTTTAGCAGGGATGTTCATACACTTTTAGGAGAGCAGCTTTAGGATTCAACAAATAGAGGTGAGTCTTCTCACCATAACAATGGGTCGAAGGCATGAAAGTCGGCCCATTTTATGATATGTAGTATACTAGTTGATGTAGTGTTATGTGGCATGTTATTTGGTTATGTGCTAGGACATATGCTAGTTGTATATGTGGTATAATTTTATGGAAGACAATGTGACAACCCATGGCACCTGGAAGTAAGACCATGTGGGGAGCCCATGACATTTCTATTAAAGACGATGGGGAGCCCATGGCACCTAGATGTAAGAACATGTGGGGAGCCAATAGATTTCCTATTAAAGACCATGGGGGGAGCCCATGGCACTTAGGTGTAAGACCATGTGGGCAGCCCATGGCATCCTGAGTAAGACCCTGAGGGAGCCCATGACATCCTTATATGTTTGTATGCATGGATTATATGGTTTATGTAGCTTTTATAGCTAATATGGATTATATGATTATGTGGACTGTGTGGGTTATACTCTGGGGAACACACTAAGTACTTCTGAGCCTAAGGGCATGGGCAAGGCTTGACGTTGCGGCTTGAACTCTCTCAGGCATTTTTGTGGAACACATTGATATTTGAAATAAAAGCGTTGATGTTATGCATATAAAAAAAATTCTTGAGATTTGTGGTTTATTGGAAACGTTTTGCTTATTTAAAAATGAAAATTTTATTTTGAAAATTGGGTTCTTACAAGTTGGTATCAAAGCCTTGGTTAGAGGGATTTGAGCACACTCTCGGGTGTGTCAGGACTGAAACTAAGCGAATGGTAAAAAAAATTCAAAAAAATAAAAGTTAAAAACTGCTTAAAATGGAAAAGAGGTGAGTGCAATGCACGTGATCGGTTGAGCCAAGTAAGTAGTTGTGACGACCATAAAATTTGGTCAAGATGAGTCAACAAGTTAACGCGGTCAAGTTAGCTGGTACTTGTATGTTATGGCTCACTCTATGTTTTCTAAAGTACAACTCTCTATCCTAATACAAATTATCACTCGGAAGTTTCCAATGTTCAGAAAAATCTAAACCCTAATTAGCATGAGTGATGTAACAACTCAATAAAACTCTATTATGTTCCCTTAGGGGTTGTATAACACTCAATGCTAACACTACTGGGAAAAACCCTAGCAAAGGCTACAAAAAAAGTCTCTCTTAATCTCTACCACCACATCTCCCAACGAAATCTCTCTCAATATCTCTCCCAAATCTCTCTCAAGATGCGAAACCCTCTCAGGATGTGAACCCTCTCTGGATGCGGAACCCTCTCAAGATGCAAAACCCTCTCAAGATGCGAACCCTCTAAGGAAGCAGAATCTCTTAGGATACGAACCCTCTCAAGATGTGAAACCCTCGCAGAATGTGAAACCCTCTCAAGATACAAAACCCTCTCAAGATTCTAACCTTCTCAAGATGCGAAACCCTCTCAAGATGTGAACCCTCTCAGGATGCAAACCCTCTCAGGATTCGAAGCCTCTCAGGATATGAACCCTCTCAGCAACAAACCCTCTCGCTTCTCAAGTCTGGTTTTTTGACCAGTTTCGCATTTGGAGTCCGTGTTTGGTGTTTTTGATGTGTGATTTTCACCTAATTCATATTTTTGACGTCTTAGACCCTCTAAACTCATATAGTATCCACACCTTGAAGATTTGTTTAATATAAATCATATTTTTTTTTAGGATAATATTAAGAGGACATAAAGGTACTTGTTGATATTTTACATAAAGTTATGACACAAGCTACCTCCATGCCTACTTTATGTCTCTATTCACTATCTAGCTTGTCAATTCATTGTCTTTTTCTTCATTTCTCCCAACAACCCATCCAATTTACAATTGTGAAATCTCTATAAATGAATCCCATGGGATTATTCCTTCTCCTGCAAGATTTCCACTTTCTCACCATAAGAAAACCCCTCTCACACTCTATCTCAAGTCACAAATTTCCAAGAGGTGTTCTTGACTCTTCCTTCCTTTCGGTAAGTGATCCTCCTTCAGCTTCAAACACTCTACACATACTCATATAGGCCATAAATCATTTACACAAATATTCACATTTTTGTTCTTAAGATCTTCAAATCTTCAAGTATCTTTGAAGTATTGTTGACTTGAAACTCATCATCCTCAACCTTCCACTCTTCATGAAATCACATAAGGTGACCCTACATTTTCATGATTTCTTCAATTTTTCTGGCGGGGGGGGGGGGGGGGGGTGGATACAACTTATAACACCAAAACATAATCTAAACCTAAACATCAGCTTTCCACAAAAAAGTTGTGATCTGTTGACGACCTATTTTACCCATCTTTAACTTCACATTTTTCAAAACTGTATAATATAGAAGTACTTCAGGTTTATACCATTTTTATGTACTACTTGCACGAATTCATACAATTTTTCTACAATTTATTATGATTTTTACAAAACTTCCTGTCATTCTAGAAAGGATCTCGGATGGGTCTTTGAAAATGAATATTTTCAAACTAGTTAGAAACCGCTAAAGGCCATAATAAAAATTATGAACAAAGTAGACCCATTCTCGAAACTCTCAGAGTTCATGTATTCAGATTTCGACTTACGATGATTTTTCTACAAATTTTCTAAAAATGTGAACAGGAAAATTAAACTAGAAAAATGGTTTATAGATTTATTTACACTTTGTAACATGTTGAACAATAAGAGTATTTTCTCAAAAACTTTATTACCGTTTATACAGAAACATTAAACTGAAAAGGTCTTTCATTACATGTAGAACATACATATAAACTGATGGGTTTGAGCCAAAACAACATCCTATATGGTCATGCAAACCTTAATGCTTGGATCTAGGTTTCTTTATTTTACATGCAATTCATCCAAGACTCAAGAACCCTAATCTAGCATATGCATTTCAAATTTATCACATAAGAGCAGATCTAGATGATTACCTCTTCTTCAATGGCTTGTATCTTCTTGTCTTTGTAGCTTAGAGCCACAAGTATCACACCTCTAATGGCATACAATCACCAAAAGCAAGAAAATGACATATGAGAAGGAGTAGGAGCACCAAAAACGACCTAGGGTTCTTCCAAAAGACTTCACCACCATTTTGGGGCCATAGGGGTCTTTATATAGTGAGGCTATTAGGGTTTTTAACTAGGAAACCCTAATTTGACTGCTTAGGCCCTAAGTAGAACATGGACTCCCTTTAGGACACCCCTTGGACGAATTCCTTATGGGCTTCCCATAGAATTCATCCAACCTATGTTCCAAGCTGATCCATAGACCAATTGCAATTATCTTATAATTACAATTCCAGTCGCCTAAGTTTAATTAATATCTTTTAGTCACAAAACTAATTATCAATTAATTCTTGACTAATATTAATTAAAAAATATGATTTCTCCTTTAATATATTAATAATCATAATTAATCCTCTTTCTCCATAAATCATCCTATCAAGTTGCTTTGGTGAAGACAACCCAAAAAGACCAGGCATAACCGGGTGAAGTACATACCAAATATAGTTACGGGCTTAGACACTAATCCAACATAAACTATAATAGGTCTAGTTTGTGGAACTTACATATTATTTTACAAAGTCGGAAAACAATACAAAAACCATCATATAAACTATAATAAGTATAGTTTAGGAGACATACATTACGATATCACTATGAAATGGGTAATACATACGATTCATCATTTCAAAACAGCTTTTCAATATTCTACATGTAATTCTTAATATAGCTTTATGAGACACGCCTTTAAGTACTTATCTAAGTACCAACATAAGTCCTAATTTTATAACCAGAGTCTCATGGAGGGAGGGCGTGAATTTGTATATATAGAACTATACAGGACTGAAAATCCCACGCCCTAACTGTTAGCTACAGTTGGAACAGATGTTTTGAAAAAATTCATAATGATTTTGACGCCTGAAGAACGACGTATCAGGCCATCTTAGGTCATCAAGCATGGTTATAATAACTCAAAATTTGGTATTAACAATACAATTAGTGTACGAATACATACATAACTTCAAATGATTTTATTAAATAATAAAACTATAAAACAATGTTTTACTGTACATCTGGTGGATCCAGGATTATATATATAAATACAACTACAATATGATACTTTTCTAGTACAATACAACTTACCTTTTTTAATGGACCATTATTGTTAACTCTATGATTTCCTAGTACACTACATCTTACTTCCTGTCACACTACTTACATGAATTCATACTTCATATTACAAATTTTAAGCATAAGAAACTTATACATTTTGGTCTTAAGGTCTAAGACTACATTTCATTTACAAAAGAAAATATTGGACTTTCTGGAAGGACTCACTAACGCTCTCAAGGAACAAAGAACATACCTATTCAAATAAAATGATTATGATCTTGGTAACTTAAATGTTGATATACTTTCACAACCACTTGTATTCTCAGGGAATTAGTAGACAGGTACATGCACAAGTTTTGGGAAGAAGGAGCATAGTAGCTCCAAGTCTTTGTTTTTGCTATATACTTTTTGAGTCAAATATAAAATGATTCGAATGCAATGTAAATACTATATTATCATTACAATGGTTTTTTTTCTTTGAGTACTCCTATGAAATTGTCGTGATACTATACGTGACTTCCTCCTCCCCCGAACATTTTTTCCAATCTTGTTTGGGGTGTGATAGTAGTTCCCTAATATGTTAGCCATGTTATATTGATATTTGGATTATGTTAGTTGGATGGATATTGCTATGTGTATGCTTTTAAAATTGTATAAAGTTAGGAGATTATAGCCTTAGAATGATTGATTTGGCCTTATTTCCTATTCCTTGTTTGGTTTTGGTCCTAGGGTAGAATCTATTTTTCGAAAGTCTATTTGATCATCTTCTGTGTATAATTTGCATGCGTAAAGGCAACCTGTTATGATTGAGTTCTGGTTTGATCTGGATGGAGTAAATCTGAGGATAACCTAGGATTTGAGTCATGCGGTAGCTTGTGAGATATGACTTGTTCTGGGGCGAATTAGAGTTATCAGGTAGAGCCTTGGGGAAGGTACAGGTAGGTATGGAAGGTAGTATTGGGCCCGTACTACTAGAACCACATGACCTGTACCCAAACCAATGTTAGATCTACAAGCTCTAAGGAGAACCGATGTGGAAGGACCCACTTTTAGATATCCTAATCATTATGTTTTATGGTATTGCAGTACAGTATGATGGTGACAGGACGTGGAGCTAGGGGATCAGGATAAGGATTTGGGGCTGGGTCAGGCGATGGTACCGAGCCCATTGACGATAGGCTACACGAGCTCATAGCAATCGAGGTTACGAGGGGCATCCGTGACGCTACCCCAGTGATTTTTAAGAAAGTCAAGAAATGGATGATGGAGATTATGGAGGAGAGGCTCAGTGCAATCAGAGCCAAGATTGTTGTGGGCTTAGTCGGGTCCCAAACTCCCACCTTCTACGAGTTCAAGGCATGCGGGGCGCCGGAGTACTTCAGGGTCAGGGACCCCATAGTTAGTTGACACTGGGTGGCGGATATAGAGAATGCCTAATGCACGAGTTGTTGCCCTCATGCGTTGAAGGTGGGTTTTGCTTCGTGTAAGCTGAGGGATCAAGCCAGGGATTGGTGGGGTGAGGTGACCAGCCAGGTGAGAGCAGCCGGTGTGGCCGAGATGACATGTGAAGAGTTTGCCAGGCATTTTGATTTGGATTTTGCGCCACCTATTGAGGTGCAACGGCTAGTAAGGGAGTTTCATGAGCTCTAGTAGACTACCGATACTATGGCGGAGATCACCGCCATGTTTCGGGAACGAGCACTATTGATCCTACAGTATGCTATAGACAAAGATATGAGGAGGACGAGGTATCATTCTATGCTGAAGGATCGTATATGTGAATTTATGAGCTTTACGAGGTGAAAGACCCTGAATGAGATGGTGGAGAAGGCCCATTTTCGGGAGATGGAATTGAATTTCCACACCAAGTAGATGCTCGATCATGCATAGATAGCAGTAGGTCAAGCTAAAAAGCCTAAGACCTCAGATTCTTCCAGTATGGGCCAAAAGGGTCGTAGCCGGTGTGCCAAGTGCAATAAACTATGCAATGGGGCTTGTCGTATCGTTGGCTCGTTATAGTACGCATGTGGTAGTCGGGCCACGTGATCAGGGATTGCCCTAAGAAGGGCTCTATTTGTTTTCACTACAAGCAGACCGACCACAAACGGGCTGATTGTCCGAGGATGCAGGGGGAGGAGGAGTAGTGGTGGCGCTTGCGCCCGCCATAATGAGGATCACTGATGCCCGCCCTGCTAAGACGGATGCTCTAGCGGTGAAGAGTTGCGCATTTCAGTTGACTACCAAGGAGGTTCGGGTCAGACGTCGTTGCTGGTACGTGTGTCATCTTTTCCTGCTTGATATTGATTTGTATTGTTTATGTGTATATATGTGCTCATGTATAGGCACCGTTTCGATCAATGCTATGTCGGCTCACTTTCTATTCGACTCAGGTGGTACCCGATCATTTGTATCTCTTACAATTAGCGAGAAGTTATGGGATGCAACGGGGACTTTAGATTGCCTGCTTTGAGTTGATATTGTGGATGGCCACACTATGAGTGTTGTGGGGGTGTATCGGGACTGTGTCCTGAATGTGCTTGGGGAGAGGTTTTGTGTTGATCTAGTTCTGATGTTGTTGCAAGGGCTGAAGGTGATCATTGGGATGGACTGGTTAGGAGCCAATGGGGCCATGATCGATTTTTAGCACAATCTGGTGACGGTTGGAACCCATAGTCGGGGAGAACTCATTATTCATGGAGAAAGGGCCTCGCAGGGGCGAAACCTCTGTTCAGATGCAAGATCTAGGAGATGGCTTCATCAGGGTTGCTCAGGACTTTTTCTTATATATCAGATACAAGGGTTGAGTCCATGGCGGATTTGGGCTGTGTACCAGTTGAAAAAGAGTTTTGGGATGTCTTTCCCGAGGAGTTACCTGGACTGCCTCTAGAGAGCCAGGTGGAGTTTCGCATTGATTTGATTCTGGGTGCCACCCCGATAGCCAAGCCGACATACCGACTAGCTCCCCCAGAGATGAAAGAGCTATCTACGCAACTTGAGGAGCTACTGGATCGAGTGTTTATTCATCCAAGTTGTTCCCCGTGGGGAGCACTGATCATGTTTGTGAAAAAGGTGGATGGGTCACATAGGATGTGTATTGATTATCGAGAGTTGAACAAGCTAATGGTGAAAAACTGTTATCCGCTCCCGAGGATAGACAATTTGTTCGATCAGCTGCAGGGTGCATCTTGGTTTTCAAAGATTGATCTTCGATCAGGGTACTATCAGATAAAGATTAGAGAAGAGGATATATCAAAGACAACCTTCAGGACTCGGTATGGGCACTATGAGTATGTGGTGATGCCATTCGGGCTCACAAACACCCATGCAACATTCATGGATCTCATGAACAGGGTGTGTAGACTGATGCTGGATCGGTCGGAGATCGTTTTTATTGATGATATCCTGGTTTATTCTAAGACCAAGGACCAACATGAGTAGCATCTGAGGGAGGTATTGGAGACACCAATAACGAAAAGGCTTTTTGCCAAGTTCTCAAACTGTAATTTCTGGTTGTGAGAGGTGCAGTTTTTGGGGCTCATCATCAACCATGAGGGCATTTTGGTGGATCCAACCAAGGTTGAGGTAGTGATGTGGTGGGAAGTACCGAAGAATGCATCTGAGATTCGTAGCCTCTTGGGTATAACAAGGTACTATTAGAGATTCATCTACGATTTCTAAAAGATTGTGGTGCCTTTGACCCGCCTGACCAACAAGAATGTGACATTCTGATGGGGCCCGAAGCAACAGTTGCGTTTTGAGATCCTAGGACAAAGACTCTGATTCTCGTACTACCTGAGGGGCTGGATGATTTGGTATTGTACTGTGATGCATCGATCTCGGGGTTAGACACCATACTGATGTAGAGAGGGCATGCGATCGTGTACGCCTCAAGGCAGTTGAAGCCTCACGAGGCGAACTACCCCACTCATGACCTAGAATTAGGAGGCAGTGTTGTTTGCCCTCAAAATTTGGAGGTACTATTTGTATGGAGTTTGGTTCACCGTCTTCACTGACCACAAAAGTTTGAATTATTTGATGGATCAGCAGAACCTAAACATGTGAAAGACGAGGTGGTTGGATGTACTGAATGATTATGATTGCGAGGTCTTGTATCATCCAGAGAAGGCCAACATGGTGGCCGATGCCTTGAGCCACAAAATAGCAGGTTCTCCGATCAGGAATGTCTGTTTGGAGATGAAGGTGGTCTCTTCGCTGCTAGATATGATCATGAAGGCTCAAGTGGAGGGCTTGAAGAAAGTGAACTAGAAGATAGAGAGGATTCGAGTTCAGTTTCTCTTGTTTGTTCGGGCTAGTCGAGCTCTTCTGACATAGTGTAGCCGGGTGCGAGTACCGGTAATCGGGGGTGTGAGACAGAAGATCATGGAGGAGGCACAAATATCCAATTTCTCTAGTCACCCAGGGGCGATAAAGATGTACACGGATTTGAGGTTGACTTAGTGGTGGCCCTGCATGAAGCGAGAGATTGCATGGTTCTTGGAGCAGTGCTTGAGCTGCAGGAAGGTCAAGGCAGAACATCAGAGGCCTCACGGCAAGGTTCAGCCGTTAATGTCATATGGGTTATGGTGGATAGGTTCACAAAGAATATGCACTTTATCCTGATCTCCGAGAGCATCTCCGCTGAGAAATTATTGGGTATTTATGTGTGTGAGGTGGTGGTTAGGCATGGGGAGCCAGTGTGGGTGGTCTCTGACTGGGATGTCCGATTTACATCTAGGTTCTGGAAGAAGTTCCACAAGGAACTAGGCACTTAGTTACATTTAATCATGGCTAACCACCCTAAGAAATATGTCCAGAATGAAAGGACGATCCAGACACTAGAGGATATGCTTTGAGCATGTGTATTGGACTTCGGAGGGAGTTGGGATACATACCTCCCTCTAGCATAGTTTTCATATAACTATACTTATCATGCTAGTATTGACCGACCCCCATTCGAGATATTGTATGGTCGGAGGTGTAGGACCCCTGTTTATTATGGCGAGGTTGGACACCGAGGTGGTGCTCTGGACTTGCGAGTTGATTCAGTTAGTGCACCGCTCCAAATAGAGAAGCTATGTTGACCGGTGCCGATAGGATCCTGAGTTTCAAGTGGGGGACTTTGTTTTACTGATGGTGTCGCCATGGAAGGGAGTCATCACATTTCCAAAGAGGGCAAGTTAGGACCCCGATACATTGGTCTAGTCAAGGTTTCTGCCCGGGTGGCAAGATTGCTTACCGTTTGGATCTGCCGAACGAGCTTAGCCAGATTCACAACACCTTCCATGTGTCTTTGCTTCAGAAGTGTGTCACTAACGAGGCTACAATTATTTCATTGGATGACATTAAGGTTGATGAGATCCTGACTACATTGAGTGACCCATTTTGGTTTTTTATAGGAAGACTAAAGTTCATCGTAACGAGAAGGTGAAGCTGGTGAAGTTGAAATTGATGGGTTTTGAGCATTCTAACACTTCCTAAGTGTACATGCAACCCTAATAACCTTGGATCTATGTTTGTCTAATTATCATGCAAAGTTGAATTCCAAGGTTATATTCCTATCTAGCATACATGGGAACAATTTTAACTTGAATCATAGATAGAATAACTTACCTTGTTGTTGCTTATGTTCCTTGAAACCTTGTGAGCCTAGCACCCCAAGTGTGATGCCTCAAATGCTTCACACAACACCAAATGCTCTTGGAAAGACTCTTGAGATAATACACACTTCTAAAAATCGGCCAAGCCCTCTAGTTTCTTAGTGTCCCGATTTTGGTGGAGAATATGCTTCTTATATAGTGTTGACACATCTAGGGTTACACCATGTAAACCCTAATGTGTCATGACTCTTCATTTCCATGACCCATGGGTTTGTAACTCCCATGGAGCATCCATGGAGCATCCTATGGGTAGAACCCAACTTGATAATCCATGGAGCCTCTTAGCCCACTATACAAGATATGGATGATTTACATAATCAACCCATATATTTAATTAGTTATCCTTTGATCACTTAATTAATTCCAAATTAATTCTTTGATCAACTAATCAAATAATATTATTAATATATTAGAACTTATAATATATTAATAATCTCCAAGTGTTATTTCTCTCATTTAGTCTATCCAATTGCATGGTGCCATGCAACCCAAATGGACCATGCCGGGTCGGGTCAAGTACACACCTGAAATAGTTATGGACTTAGACACCTTATCCAACAGTCTCCCACTTGGATAAGTCTAATAACTATATCTCTAGTACTTCAGGAACCGACCGGCAATCGTAGCTCTTTTCAAGGTTTCTCGGAACTGAGAAGATGATGGTACGCCATTTAAGATAAGTGATCATATAATCCTCTGTTCTAGATATCAGCCGGACAAATACATGGAACATTGTCTTGCTTATTGTCCAGCATTTGTTTCCCGATTTCCGATTTGTTTGACATAGAACTTAATTGAACACGTCAACTTAGTTCTGACCGGGCCCGGTACATGGGTCAAAACAAAATCATCGAGGGGCCCAGATATCAGCTTCTAATCCAAGAAGGAACAGATAAACTTCGACTCATATGTTTGTTCTACCACTCATTGAATTACACACAAAAGTACATTTTATAACATCGAGTTACCAATGCAGTTTCGTACAGTCAATGCATAACCAACTTGTAAGTAACAAATCATATCTCTAGGTTTGAAGACTTATATGATATTACCGTCTCACGATCACTCGAGATAGAATTCCATGAAGTGATTCCAGTGAGCGTGGGTTGAGTCCAATGCTCAGAACTTATGAGCACTCATGATTGTTGTAGCCTTGTCCAAGACCTCTACAACCAAACATGACAGTCTTGATTCATATCTACTTCCAACATATGACCGACTGTGGAGGTTTGAATAATATGTTATACCAAACAAAATTATTCTGGAAGTCAAAACATGCAAAAGAAATATAGTAAACGATCGACAAGAGATAGCAACACTTTACTCATAAATAAAACACTTTTATTCATCATCAAATGTCAATTACACTTTACAAATTTCGAGATTATCTAACTACTAAATCTAATATCATCCTTCAGCCCTATGCTCCTAGCATGCTGAAAATGCTTAACCCGAGTCAGTCCCTTTGTGAGGGGATCTGCCGGATTCTCATCAGATGATACCCTCTTTGCCACGAGGTGTCCTTCTTCGATCCGATGTCTAATGAAATGGTATTTTCTGTCGATGTGTCTGGGTCTCCCATGTGTTGGATTAATGTCTAAGTCCATAACTATAATTGGTAAGACTTGACCCGACCCGGCATGGTCCATTTGGGTTGCATACCATCATGCACTTGAATGAGAGAAATAAGACACTTATGGTTATTAATATATTATAAGTTCTAGTATATTAATAATAAGAATAATAAGATTATTTAATTAGTATTGATCAAGAATTAATCTAGGATTAATTAAGTGATCAAAAGAAGACTAATTAAATATATGGGTTGATTGTGTAAATCATCCATACTTGTATAGTGGGCTAATGCTCCATGGATAATCAAGTTGGGATGAAACCCATAGGATGGTCCATGGATGCTCCATGGTGTATTTGTACCCATGGATCCAAGGAAATGGAAAGCCATGACAATTAAGAGTTTACCCTAATTGTGTAACTATATAAGCATCTTATTATTGAGGAAAAATCGGCCACTAGTAGTATTCAAGAAAGGGTTAGCCGATTTTGGTGAGTGTAGAATTCTCTCAAGTCATTCTAAGTGTTTTGATGATTGTGATTCCATTTGAGGTGTCACACTTGGGGCACTAAGCACTCAAGCTTCATGAAGACTTTCTACATCAAGAGGTATGTATTCTATCTTGTTACATTATTGTTTTGTATGCTAGATTAGGATAATACCTTGGATGTTCTTATTTGCATGTATAATAGAGAAAACATAGATCCAAGGTATTTAGGGTTGCATGTACACTTAGGAAGTGTTAGAATGCTCAAAACCCAACACCATGATCCCTTGGTTCCTTGGCTAAGGCAACAACACTTTCACTATCACAGAAAATTTCCATTGGCTCTTTAATAGTTGGTACAACTCCAAGGTCTCCAATGAAGTTCTTCAGCCATATCGCCTCCTTTGTTGGCTCGCTAGCTGCAATATACTCTGATTCACAAGTAGAATCTGCCACTGTCTCTTGCTTGGAACTCTTCCAAGAAATTGCTCCTCCGTTTAGGGTAAAGACCCAGCTCGAGTGAGAGCGGAAATTATCCCTATCAGTCTGGAAGCTAGCATCACTATACCCTACAACTCTCAAGTCATCACTCCCACCGAGGGTAAGAACCCAGTCCTTAGTCCTCCGTAGGTACTTGAGGATATTCTTTACCGCAGTTCAGTGTGCCTTGCCAGGGTTCGCCTGATACCTGCTAACCATGCTCAAGGAAAAAGCTACATCCGGTCGAGTACACGTCATAGCATACATGATCGATCCTACAACCGAAGCGTAAGGTGTTCGACTCATTTCTGCTATCTCAGCCTCAGTGCTAGGGCTTTGTGTCTTACTCAATCTGGTGTTACTCTGGATGGGTAACTCTCCTTTCTTGGAATCCTGCATGCTGAATCTCTTCAGCACCTTATCCAAGTAGGTACTCTGACTAAGTCCAATTAGTCTTTTACTCCGATCTCTCAAGATCCTTATCCCTAAAATATAGGCAGCTTCACCAAGGTCTTTCATAGCGAAACACTTCCCAAGCCAGGACTTTACTTCCTGCAGGGCTGGAATGTCGTTCCTATGAATAGTATGTCATCCACATACAATACCAAAAAGCTAACTATACTCCCACTAGCCTTGACATACACACAAGATTCATCTTCACTCCTAGAAAAGCCAAATTCCTTGACCTTTTCATCAAAGCAAAGATTCCATCTGCGAGGTGCTTGCTTCAATCCATAAATGGCTAACAGAACCCGAATAGACTTAATCTTGGGTACTGGAGAAAAGGTCTCATCATAATCCACTCCAGGAATTTGAGAGAAGCCCTTTGCAACCAGTCTAGCCTTATAAGTGTGTACTTTACCATCCATGTCGGTCTTCTTCTTGAAAACCCATTTGCACCCTACTGTCTTACGACCTGGTACATTTTCAACCAAGTTCCAAACTTGATTGTCATACATGGATTGTATCTCGCTATCCATAGCCTCTTTCCATTTAGCAGACTCGGGGCCTGCCATGGCTTCCTCGTAGCTGTTAGGGTCATCTTGACTTACTAGTGTCCCATCACTAATAAGTGTCTCACCTTCTGCAGTAATATGGAATCCATAGTAATGCTCAGGTGCACTCCTAACTCTCGTGGAACGTCTCAGAGGTACAGATTTGTCAATTGGCTCAACAGGAGTTTCCTCCTCAAGTTGAGGGCTAGAGTTTGAAGTTCCTTCACCGCTTGATTCTTGAATTTCTTCAAGATCAATCTGCCTCCCACTGTCTCCTTGGCTTATAAACTCTCTTTCTCGAAAGACTCCTCTTCTTGCTACAAAGACCACATTGTCACTAGGTCTGTAGAAGAGGTAACCAAAGGATCGCTGTGGGTAACCGATGAAAATACACCTCTCGCTTCGAGGTTCGAGCTTATCATGAGTCTCGCGTCTCACGAAAGCCTCGCAACCCCAAATTTTGATGTGGTCTAGTTTAGGTACTTTACCAGTCCACATCTCGTGAGGAGTTTTGGCAACTTTCTTTGTAAGGACTAGATTAAGAATATGGGCGGCAGTCTCTAAGGCATACCCCCAGAACGAGATTGGTAGCGTAGCTCGACTCATCATGGAACGAACCATATCTAACAAGGTTCGATTATGCCTCTCAGCCACACCATTCAACTGTGGTGTCCTGGGAGGTGTCAATTGTGAGACTATCCCACATTCCCTTAGATAGTCGAGGAACTCTGAACTACGATACTCACCACCACGATCGGATCGAAGCATCTTAATGTTCCTGCCCAATTGATTCTCGACTTCCTGTTTAAATTCCTTAAACCTCTCGAAAGTCTCTGACTTATGCTTGATCAAGTAGACATATCCATATATACTATAATCATCAGTAAAAGTCAAATAATAACAATTAGCATCCCTTGTGGCATGTTTGAATGGTCCACACACATCCGTATGTATAAGGTCCAACAAACCTTCACCCCTCTCACACGAACCTGTGAAGGGTGACTTTGTCATTTTTCCAAGTAAGCATGATTCGCAACTATCATCTGACTTTAGGTCAAACGACTCCAAGACTCCATCCTTTTGGAGTTGGCCTATGCGTTTCTTGCTTATATGTCCAAGACGACAATGCCATAAAGATGCTTTATCCAAGTTATTATTAGTAGAATCAATACACAAAACATTATTTCCTAAGTTATCTACAACAGATACAGCTTCATACACACCATCACAAGGTAATGCTTTAAAATAAAGAACATTATTAAAGAAAGCATCAATAGAACCAACTTCATTATTAAATGAAAAGGTAAACCCTTGTTTGTACAAAGCATGAAAGGAAATAATATTTCTTGCCATTCCTGGCGAGTAACAACATTTATTCAAATCTAAACTAAACCCACTACTTAGCGATAAAGTATAAACTCCAATCTTGGTAACAGGTATAGCTTTCCTATTCCCCATGATCAAGTTTATCCTTCCTTGCTCCACATCCTCATTTCTTCTTAGTCCCTGCAAGTCACAACAAATATGAATACCACACCCGGTATCAAGGACCCAAGAATTAGAATGGGGTGAGTTATTAGAAATGCTAGTGTAAATACCTGCATGGTTGGGTTTAACTTTCCCATCCTTCACATCTTGCTGGTATTTTGGGCAGTTTCGCTTCCAATGAGATTTTTCATGGCAATAGAAGCATTCAGCCTCTTTTGGGTCAGAAGAAGGAGTAATGAAACCTTTCTTGGTTCCACTTGAAGAAGAGCCATCAAGGGTCCGAACCTTGGTACCCTTAGAAGAGCTCTTTCTCTTCCTCCCTCGACTTTTCCCGATTGCCAAAACCGGAGTAGAGTTTTGAGTAGGAGTGATAGCAACCGACTTCCCCTTAAGACCTGATTCTGCGGTCTTGAGAAGTCCCTAAAGTTTTCTGAGGGTGACTTCTTCCTTGTTCATGTGATATGTCATGCGGAATTGATCATAGCACGATGGTAAGGAATGCAAAATAATATCTATTGCAAGATCCTCCGGGAAGTTCACATTAAGCTTCAGCAAACGATCCACATACCTTTGCATTTTCTGCATGTGGCTCGTGACGGATTCCCCGTCCTTCATCATGTTTGTTATCATGGAGCAGATGATTTCATACCTCTCTTGTCGTGCACTTTGATGGTATCTTTCCATCAAATCTTGGTGCATTTCATAAGGGTAGAAATCCTCATAAGATTTTTTGGAGTTCCGCTGTCATCGTGGCCATCATGATGCAAGCCACTTTCGTAGCATCCCTTTCACGTGCCCGAAATTCAGCGATCTCCTGAGGAGTTGCAGTGGACTCATCAATCTCCTTAAGCTCCTTGTCAAGGACATATTCTTTGTCCTCGTAGCAGGTAATCATCCTGATGTTTCTGATCCACTCATTGAAGTTGGATCCATCAAAGGTGACTTTCCCACACAAGTTCATAAGGGTAAAGGAGCCATTAGGATTAGAGCCAGAAGCATTGTTGAAAGACATCTAAAGAAAAGAGAACAAGATTAGTTTAGATATAAGAGAGTCCTTAATAAAACACCCAAATGTAATATTAAGGCTAGGATCCAATCACAATATAATATAACTTAGAAGAGGTATGCCGTAATCTAAGCTATATCATATTTGAAAGGTAGGTGAATGACGATTCACCAATTTCCACCACGAAAACCGCAATATTTTAGTATTAGGTTTTTGAATGGTTCTTAGAAATTCCTAGATTCTTTGAGATTCAATGAACTTTTCAAAGGCATGTTTCAATCTCGAGTGTGCCCTCCAGGTTTTGTGACTGGGATACCGAGGATCACAAAACGAGGTGTGAAGTAACCATGCAAATCACTTGGTACCCTTAAAGTTTATCACTCAATCGATGTGCCGGTTAACCACACACGCTCCATCGATACTATAATAAACCCTAAGTCACCCTTTACCTACCTTGTTAAGTCCAAGTTAGTGTGCCGGTTAACCACACACGCTCCACCAACGACTTAATCAAAGTGTAAAGTGTAATTTCATGGAATAACACCTTATTCACATTTTTCCTAAAGTAACTAAGATTGGGAATTTAATAAAACATTTAGTTACTTTATAATATTCATCATACTTTGAATGAGAATTAATAAGTCCTTGTCTTACCCGTTCGGCTAACGACCCTCCACCGATCAAGCAAGCGGTGGGTGAGAGTGGACACCCATTAAGTCACCATTTTATAGGCAACAACCTTATACCCACCTTATAGACCGGCTTCGTGAATGAGGCGTACTAGCGGTAAGACGACTTTGTTCTTATACATATATATATAATTATTAAATCATAATAATATAAGTATAAGGGTTGAATTTTAACTTTTAAAATTCTAGGGGTTGGAACTAAAGTTTTAACTTAACTTTACTTGTTCCAAAACTTGAGGGCAAGTTTTGTAAACTTTCAAAACTTTTCATTTCTTGTAACTTATGAGTTTAATAGAGTAATAAAATGAGGACTTTTCATTTTTCCTCACTCTTGTGTTCTTTTAATGGTTTTTAATCCAAGAGACTTTTGGTTTTCCATAACTTGAGGACAAGTTATGGACTCCATTAAAACACATTATGATCATGAATTAATCTACCACATAGGTTACAAATAATTCCTATGATCATCTAAACATCATAAGAACAAAAATATGAATATGAACACTTTCAAGAATCAAAATCACATTTAATCTTTGTAATTTTGATAACTAGTTGTTGTAAATGAGTTAGAAAAGACATTACACCTTCTAAAACAAGTTTTCAAGTACCAAAACATTTTAGGGTAATGATTCTAATCCATTTCCAGCAACTCAAGTCGAAATTCTGCACTCTGTCGACCCTACTCGCCGAGTGCATAAACCTACTCGCCGAGTGCATAAAACTACTCGCCGAGTAGGTTGAAGATACACATGAACTCGACGAGTCCTCCCCATGGACTCGCCGAGTCCATCAGTCAGACAGCAGAATTTTCGACTTTCTTCAACTTTTAAGCACAAATAATAAACAAACAAGCCTAGGCTCTGATACCACTGATGGGTTTTGAGCATTCTAACACTTCCTAAGTGTACATGCAACCCTAATAACCTTGGATCTATGTTTGTCTAATTATCATGCAAAGTTGAATTCCAAGGTTATATTCCTATCTAGCATACATGGGAACAATTTTAACTTGAATCATAGATAGAATAACTTACCTTGTTGTTGCTTGTGTTCCTTGAAACCTTGTGAGCCTAGCACCCCAAGTGTGATGCCTCAAATGCTTCACACAACACCAAATGCTCTTAGAAAGACTCTTGAGATAATACACACTTCTAAAAATCGGCCAAGCCCTCTAGTTTCTTAGTGTCCCGATTTTGGTGGAGAATATGCTTCTTATATAGTGTTGACACATCTAGGGTTACACCATGTAAACCCTAATGTGTCATGACTCTTCATTTCCATGACCCATGGGTTTGTAACTCCCATGGAGCATCCATGGAGCATCCTATGGGTAGAACCCAACTTGATAATCCCTGGAGCCTCTTAGCCCACTATACAAGATATGGATGATTTACATAATCAACCCATATATTTAATTAGTTATCCTTTGATCACTTAATTAATTCCAAATTAATTCTTTGATCAACTAATCAAATAATATTATTAATATATTAGAACTTATAATATATTAATAATCTCCAAGTGTTATTTCTCTCATTTAGTCTATCCAATTGCATGGTGCCATGCAACCCAAATGGACCATGCCGGGTCGGGTCAAGTACACACCTGAAATAGTTATGGACTTAGACACCTTATCCAACAGAAATGGCTGCACAAAAGAAGCTCCAAATAGACATGTGAGTCAGAGGACGAGATACATGAGCATTACCCCAATCTATTTGCGTCTACGGACTTCGAGGACAAAGTCTAGTCCAAGTGCGTAGAGTTGTAAGACTCCAAATTAGGTATTACTCTTTAGTTGCTTGAAATTGAAAAGATGGCATAAAAGCTCCCCTAGTATGCGGGGCATACTCCAAGAGTATGCTTAGCGTACTAAGGATGCATGAACGTGGAGGGTGTCGATGTACGCATGTCATACATATAGGTATGTGGGGCATACACGACAGAGGGCCAAAACCTTCATTCTTGGACTTGATGCCTATTTAAATACCCTTAAGCCTCATGGACCAAACCCTAATCAGCCTCCATAACCTCATTTCGCCCTTCTACACCAGAGATACCTTATGAGAGTGTGTTTGAGCTTAAGGAGTATATTTGTGGCCATTTTAGAATTCACTCAAGAGGAAGGAATTGCTAAGAAAGCTTGGAGTGGCATTGGGGTTCAAGAATCTACATCTAGTTCACCATGAAGATCCTCTAGAGGTGGAAAGTCTTAATCTTGCCGTCTTATTCATTAGATCTAGCTAGGTTTTCTATATTGTTCGTTTATTTGGTTTTGGACCTTCTCTTGAGAGTTGAGCAACTCTAGAGACTAAAATGGTTAGATTGGAGGATTTCATAAGGAGCTCAGATCTGAAATTAGATGTTAGAACATCGAGTATTAAGCACTTAATGGAAGAAGGTGCTTAATTAGTTTGTACGCTGGGCATAACTTAGAGTACACAGCGCGTGCAACTCAGGGACTCGGTAGGCTACATGTACCAGGGTGGTACGCAACGTGTATGCACCTTAGATGGGCTCAGACTTGTTTTGGGCTTGTAAGCCCTTTAGGACTTAATTCTTCATTGGCCTGGTCACGTTTTGAGTTAGTGGGCCAACTTATCTGTTTTGGGCCATGGTTACTGTGGTAGGGCTTTATTGGGCCATGAGGCCCATTAATAACTTTGAACATGGACTTTGTGCCCATTAGCAAAAGAAGACTTTTTGGGCCATTGTGAAAGGACATGGGGTTTGGGTTCTTCAATTGGATTATGTTCAACCATAACCTGGGGTAATGGTATTTTTGTTCAGAACGGGTGTGTTGGATTAGGTGTCTAGGCACATAACTATAATTTGTATGTACTTAACCCGAGATTAGAATAGTCCATTTGGAGTAACTTCACCAGATCAATCTGATAGGATGGATATTTGAGAAAGAGGTTATGTATGATATACTAAAATATTATAACTATAATACATTAATTGAGAAATCAAAATATTTAATTAGTATTGATCAAGAATTAATTTGGAATTAATTTAGTGATCAAAAGAGACTAATTAATTAAATTAATGGGGGCTGAGTATCTAAATCAGTGACATATATATTGTTTGGGCTATCAATCCATGATGGGAAAAGTTTATGTAAGTATACATGAGGAGTTAGCCCACATTAAATATTGATCATAACCCAAGTCTATGGATTAGGTTTTACCCATGACTCTTGGAATCCTATATTATATAAATGTTACCCCTTAGCCAAAATCGACACCTATGTATTCTAAGAGAATCGTAACTAATTTTAGTGTGGCTAGCCTCTCTCTCAAAGTCTTCCTTTGTTCATGGTGTTTGAGAACCATTTGAGGCATCACACTTGAGGTGTTAAGCTCTTGAAAGGCCAAAACTACAAGCTACAATAAAGATGTATTATTCTGACTAGTTTTATGATTCATGTACCAAAATTGTATTCTAGTTGTAGGCTTCATGCTATGGAAATTTTATTGCATGTATAACTAGAGAAAACTTACGTCCAAAGCTATTAGGGTTGTATGTGCACTATAAGAGTGTTATAGTACACAAAACCCAAAAGTGGTATCAGAGCCATGGGTAGTTTTCAGTTATATAGTTGCGTTTGGAAATTGTTCAAAGTTGAAAAAACTGAAAATGGCCTTCTGCCAGGCTCAACTCACCGAGTCAATTGATGAACTCGATGAGTTTATGAACAAATCGACGAGTCCAAAACCTTGCTCGAAAAGTTGCACTGGCAGATGGCAAATTTTCGGGTTTTTTTGGCCTATATTGGATTGGGATCACTACCACAAACTGTTTTGTATCATAACATATGGTTTATCTGATATGGTAACTATTATACTCATCCAATGAATAAATAATTGTCAAAGTTTTAAGATAATTGTTGGTTATATTATAAACAAAGTTACTTGTAAATTGTTTATATGAATTATCTTTCGTTATGAGTTAAATTAGATCAATCTATAGATTATATGATAATTCTATTTGTTAAAATCGATCTAAATGTTTTTAATGAGATTCATAACTTGTGCTCAAGTTCTGGAACATGAAAAGTCTCATCCCTTAAAATAAGATTAAACTCATAAGTTATGAAATTCAAGAGTCTTAGATGGAATCCAAACGGTTTTGAAGAGTTTCAAAACTTGCCCTCAAGTTTTGGAATTTGGAAAGTTTAGTTAAAAGGTTTTAATTTGTAATATTGAATTCTAAAATATCTACCAATTGAAAGGTTTCTAAAGATGCATCTCTTTGGTTCATAACTTAAAAATTAATTAAATAGTTTTAATTTTGAATTTTTAATAACCTAGCTGCTTTGAATAGCTCAATTACACCTTATGAACTTTATTAAATTAATTAAAATTTTTAATTAAAAGAGAAATTTAATAATTCCATAATAACATGGTTTAAGATTAATTAAATTAAGAGTATAATTTATTAATAGATTCAACCACAAAATATTTTTAAATGTGTAAAATACACCCTAATACTAAAAAAAATTAAAAAGTTTAATATATTATATGTATAAGTGAAAAGTCAGTCTTACCACTAGTAGGCCTCATTAACAAAGCTGGTCTATAAGGGGGGTATAAGGTTACTACCTATAAAATGGTGGTTTAATGAGTGTCCACTCTCACTCACCGCTTCCTTGAGTGGTAGAGGGTCGTTAGCCGAACGTGTAGGATGGAATATTAATTCTAATTAAAAGTGTAACATCATATATTTTCACACAAATTTTTCACTTTTAAAATCACATAATTGTCATCAACACATATCACAAAATCTCAATATATCAATTATCAAAAACATGTGTTCATTTTTATTTGAATAAAATCCAGGATCCTCGATCACAACTCCATCTCGTGCGTACAATCAAGCCGAAGCCTTCCCGTGATCCTGAGAGGTACCTGAAACACATAACACATAACACGGTAAGCACGAAGCTTAGTGAGTTCCCTAACATACCAAATACAACACATTAGCCACTCGAGGCTATAACTCGGTAAGACCCTCCGGTCTATGTGACTCAGTGGGACCCTCCAGTCCCATAGCTTGTTTGACCCTCTGGTCCGCTCATAGTGAGGACCCTCCGGTCTCAAAGCTCGTTGGAGCCTCCGGTCCGGTCTCAGTGAGGACCCTCCGGTCTCACAGCTAGTTGGACCCTCCGGTCTGGTCATAGTATCACATAATATAACATATATATATATATATATATATATATATATATATATATATATATATATATATATATATATATATATATATATATCACACAGACAAATGCACAACTCAAGTAAGCACATAAGATTAAGATATACACAGATTACTATAACCACATAAGTCATAAAGACAGTATGCACGATAACACATAATACATTATAAACAAATAAGACCCTCTGGTTGATAATGTACTAAGACACTCCGGTCTAAAATGTACTAAGACCCTCCGGTCTAAAATGTACTAAGATCCTCCGGTTGATAACACGATTAAGACCCTCCGGTCACACATAAATAACCACATGGGTAAGTATACTGAGAAGACTCAGCTTGGATGGCGAACAGATCCTATAAATGTTGCCGTTGTACTCCGACTTCTAACATTGAGCAAAACCCAAAACTAACCCATTAGGATCTAAGACCATCCTGCACATATTATATATAAATATAGTCCAACAATCTGGTCCAAAAATAGCCCAAGCCCAATGGGCCCTCCAAGGACTAATACCAAATGGGTTCACAAAAGCCCACTAATGGCCCAATTTTCCAAATTGCGCCCAAACCCTCATATGGGCCTTACCCCAAATCCTATCTAAATATTCTAGTCCACATGGTTGTTCTTGGATGGCCCATCAATAGCCCAATCACCGAAGTCCAATAAAAAGGCCCAAATCAAGGCCCAAGCTTAATTTGGGCTTTCACATAAAATGACGATTAGGGTCAAGTTTTTCTTACTTAACACATTAAGTCCCTTACTCCCCTAGGCCATTCACACAATGAAGTCGGACATAATTCACAATATCAATCTAAAAGTCCAATCGCGGGTCCCGGTAAAATCCAAACTAACAAACCCAAAAATTAGGTTTTTCTAAACCCTAATTAGGGTTTCCTAGCCCAATCACAAAGCAGCCCAGTCCAAGGTTAAGTGTTTAGGCCCATTAGGGTTCTACTAGGCCGGGCACCACCCACCACCACCTCGGGTGGTGGTGATCGGCGACGACTCAGGGCGGCGGGCGGCGACAGCCACCATTTCCATTGGTGGTGGTGGTTCCCACCTAAAATCACACATACCACTTCACATACTATAATCACACACACACAGCCACCTCCCGCTGAGGATGGTGGCGGCCAAGGGTGGCAGAAAAATGTCAACGGGTGGCAGCTACCGCCTCACCATGGTGGCAATGGGTTCGCGGCTACAAATGCACACAATCGACACCACAACTACCGAAACCAACCGATGCAATCAAATATAAGCACAATCAGCCACCACTTGGCATCACACGTCGCCGGAAAAAAAATGAAACAGCAGCCTAACGGCCGCCGACGTCGGGCATGATGCTCCCAGTGTTGCACCCATAGAAATAGCGAAGGAGAGAAAGAAGGTTGGTTGCGGTAACTTACCGATGGCTCCCCAGTTGCTGTCCACCCACGAATGACGAGCTAGCTGCGCTTGGATCACGGTGGCCCTTCCAATCTCCCATTGTTTCTCCGACTGGAAGCGTCGTTGTGGCAGTGCTACATCAGCAAGGTAGCTGTTGGCGGCTTCATCCGATCGGAAATGAACAAGAAGGACGGGTGGCGGCAGTAGTGCATCGCTCTAGGTTTAGGGTTGTTTCAATAGAACATGACTTGGGGAAGGGATACAGGTAAGTCCCATATCTCATTTCTAACATTGTGCCAATTCTCCAAATTTGGTCCCTCCTCCTCAAAACATTTTCAAATTAAGTACCATATTTACCAATCAACCCCCTATCTTTAACAATTCATTACAATACAAGTCCCAACAATTACCAACCAGCCCCCGCCTCTAGAAATATTTACAAAGTGGCCCGGAAATTACACTTTAACCCTCGAAATCCATAATTAAATAAATTTGCTCCCCAACACCAACACCCCGCTCAATATTATTTAATCCAGGACTATTATATGTTTATAAATATTTATCTACTTATTTAATCAATAAACAGGATGTTACAATTCTCCCCCACTTAAATTAGATTTTGTCCTCAAAATCATTCCTCACCATCCCTTACATGCCCAATAACTTCAACGGCATGGCTACAATCCCAAGTATAACCCCAGTCGTTCAATCCAACAGAGCTATCCTAAGCAACCACATTGCCTACAATCACTAAGTTCGCTTTAGTCCAAGCAATATTTCAACCGATCTATAGACACACATCATTTCTGACCTCTGTCGTCTAACACTCACTAACTCCATGAATGTTGCGGTCCTTCTCAAACCAATCGAGCCGACCATCCCAGGTCAAGAACATCAGATGCAAACCATAAATCACTCAAAATGAAACCCATAGGGAATATGAAATCTCAACTCATCTATCATTTACACAAATATGGTTAAATGAAACTCGAGAGTCTGGTTCGATATCAAAATTGGAACCACTCATATCCAATCTGATACTCAACTCACGAACCGTGATATGCGGATCTACGCGTACATTACTTCTCCAATTCTTTCCGATTTGCGACAATCTCTCACCAATTCGAGATATAACAGATCCCAACCATCATAGAGACCCCGGTATCTCCACCGGCCTGACCACCGGGTTCCCAAAAACTCAGTCGTCAAGGCTACCCAAGCCTAGGAACTCCTATGTGTCATGCCTTGACTAGTGAACGTGACGGCTCCTCGCAGTGTTATAACAGTCTCACACTGACTCGTGAATGCTATGACTTCCCGTAGGCTTACATCACCCGCTTACTCACCATGGGCTCTCCCCATTGTTTTTCCCTGATACTACAATGAGATTGCTTCGAACTGGGTCCTCCCAATCTCATCATTAAGCCATGACCCTAACGTGTTTGCTAAACTCATGCTCCGCGATCCATCATGGACAGGTGTACACACCCACCTAGATTAAACATGACTACCCCAAACAACAATTTTCGCTACAAAACACTTTCCTTTGATACAATTCAAATTCTTGAATAATTCCCTATCTAAAGAAAATTAGTTGATGGCTTCCCACTAGAACAATAGCTAACCGATACTCCACTTATCTTATCATAAACTTGGGTCTCAAAATAATCCAACAACTTAGGGCATCATACTCGGATACCCCGATACATCATCATAGAATGTCACACTCGCTTGCCTCAACCACTGATCTGCCTCTCACACAACCCATATCCTTGAAATACTGTACTCAAAATTGAAACACGGAGGAATCATCAATGACTGAGAACGCTTTGCCGACCATTCGAAACCCCATCCTCTTTCTAATCAAAACCCATGCCAAGCAACTCATACCGACTCTGAGAGTAATTGACAAATCAATTGCTGCTACTCCCAGAGTATTGTTAACAATCTATACATTGAACTGGAAAATCTCAAAAATCGAAACTGGACCTCAACGAACCAACCGCCTTGCCATTGCAAACCCGAAGAGTCCCTCACCACAAAAGATCCATGGCTCATGGATACTCGACGTGGGTACACCCATTCTTTCTTGTACACGTACAATATGTGTCACCTCGCTCCACACCTTGCCTCGTCCAACAATAAACCCAAGGCTCATATGTCCATACTGCAGATCTCCATAACCAAATATCCTAACCACAACTTTAACAGATTGTTGATCCTCTCGACAAAATACCCAGTCTCCCCCACTCAAGGTTCAACCATCACCAATTGACATATCAACAGTCTACCCCACGAACTGTTTCCACTAGTTACTCCCCACTTGACTCTTGGAACGTACTACGTAACACTTAATGATCTTCCAAAGAAAGAGCAAAAAACACGACATCTCCTGAATCTAAGATGAAATCCTTGGAACTTCCCAATGTGACTGTCTCCAGTCATCCAGAATCCTGTCCGGTTGCATATGCAATTCTTCCGACGGTCCTAGAATAGCACTTTCTCCTTTTCTATAAATAATGGACTATCACACACTTCATTCTCAGAATCCTTAATCATCAACCCACTCCAAGATTCGACATGGCATGGGAGACCTCACTCCCACAGTCGACCAATTACATAGCCACGAAGGTCCAAAAATAGCCCAAGCCCAATAGGCCCACCAAGGCCCAATCCTCTCGTTTCCCTGCAACTGTTGCTGATATACGACATACCAAAATCAAACAAGGCATACTCGAGCCCTCGCTAGTCACAGTCCCCACTAATGACTCCTTCCTGATATAGGAATGCAATCCAATGCTCTCATACAACAAAACACTCTTGGGGCGAATATCACAACTACCTGGTGCCCCAGAAGGTCTTCCTCCAATCCCTGTCATCAGAAACTCACTCACCCATCCTCTCAAAATGGGAAACAGGAACAATATAATCATTAAAATAGTATTTGGCATCACAGGCCATCACCGGACCACTAAACTCAGACTACAATTATCCACTATACATCATCTCCACCCCTTATTTGAGAATTGCGACTCTAACTGTCATCTCACCAGTCAAAACCCTCGAGATCTAAACTTAGATTTTCCCTAACAGGGCATACTCCATCTAAAATCAACAGACATGGCCCTCTGGCCCCACAATCTCCCATATCCACTCCGAATCTGGACAATCACAACCGGATAACTGATAAAGGTAAAAACACTCTCTGCTACGAATCATGGTACCCGAACCATGTTATTTCTCCTCATCCTGCTACTTAGAACCTTTAGGATTTTCCCTGCTTCAAGTATGGGTCCTCTGCCTTCAGTAGTATGGGCCCATACTGTTGGATTAGTGTCTAAGGCTGTAACTATATTTGGTAAGTACTTGACCCGGTTGTGCATGGTCTTTTTGGGTTGCCTTCACCATAGCAACTTGACAAGATGATTTGTTAAGAGATAAGAGATATTATTGTTAATATATTATGAGAATCATATATTAAAGGAATAATAATGTTATTTGATTAATATAAGTCATATATTAATTGAGAATTAATCTGGTGATTTAAAGAGGTTAATTGAATAAAGGGGCATAAACTGTCAAACGTGTGATAGTTGTGTTTTGGGATATGTACCCTTATGGATATAAGGGTGGACGGATTTTAGGGTTGGAAGACCATAAAATCATCAAAGCCTAATATCTAGGAGGATCTTTGGATTGCTTAGGGCCTAAGTTATTCAATTAGGGTTAAAGGTGAAACCCTAGTGGCTCATAGTATAAATAAATCCCTTGGGTGAGGGAAATCGGCATTCATGCAAGGCAAGAAACCCTAGAGCCGATTTCTCACCCTCCTCTCTCTCTCTCTCAACATCATCCAATTGCTAGTTGGTGTTTGTAAGCCATTAGAGGAGTGACAGTTGTGACTCTAAGCTCCAAGAAGAAGAAGTTTTAGGCAAGTAACTCAAGGTATTGTTCTAGATCCAATTTCATATGATAAGTGAAGCGTTAAGAAACTCTTTGATCGTTTAGATCTTTTAACAGGTTAATCACTAAAGCGAAAACAATAATATAAAACACAAGAATGAATCAGAATATGTCGAATGATTCAATTGATTCAATCCTTAGCAGAGCTCGATAAAGAACTTCCGCTGTAGAGGATATTAGGGTTACAAAAGATAAAGATCAAATTCTTCAAAAAAACGTCCGTACTAAGATGCATGCAACCACCTATAAATGCAAAACCCTAGAAAATAACTCTCGGATGGACATGCCCAATTCGGAGACTAAATGGAGTAAATATCGAGCCCAAGACGCAACACCTTTCGGACCTAACAATCTCCCTCTTTACATCAATTGCAGCGAGACTATCACTTCGGCTTGCTGGGTCCAGCTGCAGGAACTTTCTTAGTGGTTTCAAACAGACGTGGGATGAGAGCAAGGATGGTCTGTCTGAAGCGAATGTACCACTGGATCATGTCATCAAAGTACTTCTTGTCGTCTGCTGAATTCTGCTTGCATCGATGAATGATTCCCAGAACAGGTTCCAAGCACGCAGTGGTGTAAAGGTGCTTATCTACCAAGGCGAACTGGCATTTTTTGGCCTTCGTTCCTTGTAAACATGACAGAATTCTGTTTTAGGTCGATACTTCCCATCTGCATCATGTTCAAATCACTAGCTGAGCCAATAGGAGAAACATTGGGCTTTTTCTTGAAGATGCTAGCGATCTCCTGATCCATCTTGGCAACTTCCATAATGTAGCATACGAGCATCCTCTTGAAGTGATCAATAATTGGACCATACTCAGCTTCATTGGTGAGAAGGTTGTTATGCAAAATAATCCAGTCATGTGGATTCAGGTTGGGAAGATCAGCAAGTGATATAGCATGCTCGGTTTTTGCAGAACCCCTTAACAATTTGAACCGAACGTTCGTGAAGTTCCCCTCCCAAAACGGTTTGAGGACCCGAATGTTGACGATCTTCTGAGCGCTCCAAGTTTGATACTATGGTTGAGCAGACTTCAGATAGAATTCGACGAGTTCCCTATCAACTTTTGGATGAGGATGAGGGACATCAGCAACATTATCAAAGGCATGGAAGATGAAGGCTTTTCGGGTCAGTGGCATGTCGAACTGAGAATCGACAGAATTGATACGATCCAATGAAATCACTGGTTCAAGCCACAAAATGCTGGGAGTTTCAATCGCCTCTTTTAAAAGCTTCTCAAGAGTCCACGGAGGAAAAAGAGTTTTCCTACTCTCAAGAAGGTCATGAGCCTCCTTTATTTTTCTTTCGTTTGCTTCAAACTCTCAGGCAACACGAGCACTCATGTTAGCATCTTTATCGCGACCTTGTTTCTTTAAGAGATCTGCGATCGTTTCTTTATCATCATCATCACTGTCTTCAGCAATCTTCTTTCCTTTGTCTTTGAAACCTGAACCTGAGGCTTGACCTGCTGAAGGAGGTTCGGTTGCTTTAGTTGCTGTAGAAGTGGGAGGTGTTGAGATACATCTTCTCCCCCTTGTTTCGGATAGGACATGAACTCAAGGAGCCCTTCAAGTTTGCTTAAGAGAGCAAGGGCAGGAGCAAGCTTCTCTACGAGAGTACGCCTCACTGTGTAATTCAGGATCGGATCAAGTGCTTCAATGATGTTGGAAAGGGCGGTGTGGACATCCGAAACACATGAAGAAATAACCTCACGCTCATATCGAAGAGATTCAACTTCCTTTTGAGAATGAAAAAGATGAAGACTCTTGACCTTTAGAGCAGTAGTCTTACAAGTGAGAGCATCCATCACGGAGTTCTCTAACGCTAGGTCTTCATGCAGCGTAGTCAGGCGCTCCTCAACAGTCACCTTAAACAATTTGTTGTCATCACTGAGAGATTGACGAAGACTGGAAAATGAATATAGTTTGGAGGAAACTGAGGTGGCCAGCTTGTTGACAAGAGAGTCAAGCCTCTCTGCATTGGAGTCAGCAGTTCCCTGTAAAGACTGCAAAAGAAAAGAAGCGTCAACAAATAGTTTTTTGACTTTTTCGGTCGCAGCAGCACACGCCTTGGTAGAGGTGTCGATAGCGGCAGTGGCAGAGTTGATAGAGGCTTCATGAGCCTTAGTAAACGTATCAACAATCCCATGAATAACAGCCTCTGAGATAGTAGATTGTGAGGAAGAAGAGGAGGAAGCAATGAGAGAATCAATTTTCTCATGAAGCTCCTTCAGATGCTTCTTGGTTACTGGAGCATCATCGTCATCATCACTTTGCAATTGATACGGACTGTAATAGACCGAGTCAAACGTCATGTTTTCTCCTCCAATAAAAGGTTCTTCATTATCTGCTGATTGAGCAGGAAATGAGGGTGAGGGTGAGGAAGGAGGTGAAGGTGGAGGCTCGGATGTGGAAGTGGGTTCGAGTACGGATATATGTTCGGTAGTGGGAGTGGTTTCGGGTGCTGTAGTAAGAGGCCCCGTTTCAGATACGTTGGTTGTAACTCCAGCGGTGGTTGTTGTGGTAGCTTCAGTGAAAATGGGAGGTGGTATAGGGATAGAGGTGGGTGGTATTTGAGTAGTGGAGGTTATAGGGGGAATGGAGATAGAGATGGAGATTGGGGGAGGAGAGACAGGTCTAATGGAAACATGTACTTTAGGGGTAGGCAAACGTGGAGGAGTATTACCTCGTAGGGACTCTTTGGAGTCTGAACTCTCTTCCTCAGATTCGCTGGAGGAGGAGACAAGAATAAGCTTTCGCCTTGTCTGAGTCTTCCTCCTCTTAGGTGGAGGAGATTGAGCTGCTTTGGAAGGTTTGCGTTTCTTCGGAGAAGGGCCTTTTGCTCCTTTGAAAACCTTCTTGTCTTTTCCCTTGTCATGTTCCTTTCCCCTGGGAGCAGGCCTATCAGCATCATGGATTGATTGAATCATGTCAGGAGTGAGCTCTCTAGGACCAGAGCGATGAAACTCCTTGTAAGTTCTGATGATGCGGCTATCGCTTGGAACATCCCCATACATTGACTCAGGGATTGAGCCAACAAACTGAAATTTAGAGGAATCAGAGACGATTATCTTTGTAGTGTGGAAAGTACCTATCGAAGAGAGTGGAGAATCATCAACAATAGGAACGTGATACTTGTCCATCACCCACTTTGTGACCAGCGTCCGGAATCGGGCATAGGAGATCTCTAAATGGCGAGAGGTAGACGCTAGACTCTGAATCAGCTGCTACCATAACGGTGAAGAAGCCGTTCCACTGAGGAGGTAAGCAAGATTTCTTGAATTTGGTGACCGTCGTCAGAATTTCAGTGTATCCCATGTTATAAAACATGGAAAACAACTGTCCCACTGGGATGGATTCAGGGTTAACCCTAGATTCATCGGGTTCTTACCCTAAAAGCGAACAAAATCACTGTTTGGAGATGGAGGCCTTGTGATCAAGAATGTCGAAGAAGATTCGATCGACAGACTTGTCATAGTGGGCTGTGGAGAACACTTGCGAGAGACACTCCATTGGAACAATTTCGACTTTGGTGAGAGCGGGAACCAGTGGCGAATACTTGAGACATTCCATGATTAGAAACATGAATGCATCGTAAACTTGTGGAGTGAGATCGATGATCAGACTTTGTTGAGGATGGATTGGCAGAATGTGAGAAGTAGCATGAACTGAAGATGAGTCCGCCATTGAAGAGAAGAATTTGGGAGAGATGCTAAACAGTAGAAGAAACAAAGCTTTTCTTGCTCTCTGAATATTTGGTGCAGTAAAGAGGTAAATTATGGTAGAAGTTACCTTTTATACCATGATGAGAAGAGAGAGAAAAATCTGTTCCCAAATCTTCAAGGGAAATGCGAAGAGTTTCCTTAGGTGATTGACGCGTGACAGTATAGAGCCCCGATGATTACGCAGGAGAGAGAAAGATTGTCCCGCTTCACACGCCTTCCCATCAGTCGCCATTTGAAATGTCAAAAACGGTTCCTCTTCACACGCCTTCCCATCAAGCACCATTTGAAATATCAAAGCGATTAGACTTTCGGCTGAGTCAGCAACTTATCCCTTTAGAGTGAGCTGTCGTCATAGAGCAAAATAACCACGTGTAACATTGTGAGCCACATCTCTTTTATAACCTCAAATATCATAGCTAAAAATAGCTTGTAAGTAATGAAACCAGAATTATGGAAAATCAAAAAGATTTCCGTGCATAGAGTGTAAAAGGAAAAGAAATAAAGCAACACATATGTGGGAAATTGTGATGTCAATAACGACACGAAACAATGGATCCCGCGCACGAATCTCTTCCTTGAAAGTCAAGAGAGAACTTAAAGTGTTTGTGTGGTTTCCCATTGAATTACGATCAGACACTTATTAAGAAGTATTGAAAGGCATCTTTTAATAAGGCTAATTTAGGAGGCTTTCGCTTCAGCGCAGAATTCCTGATCTTGACATAAGACAGAAATCGACTGAAGTACTTGTGAGACCAATGTAGTCTGTTGAACAAGTAGGTGTGAAGAGAATTTAAGTGGCATGGTGTGAATACTTTTAGGTGAAATCTCAAAAAAAAATGAAACTGGATTCCAGGGGAAGAAATGTTATGGGATTTAACAATTTCATAAGAATCACACAAAGAGAAAATTCAGAGATTTCAAGGTACAGCCCCATGGGTGAATTCGTTAATTCTTTAGTGAAAACTAGAGCAAATTTAATTGTTCACTGTCAATGCATAGTAGGTATTGAATTGTTGGTTTCACGTAACACGTAGTGGCACGAAGCTAAGATCACAAACACAGAAATTGTGTAACCATAAACCTCAGCGGTAATTTCTGAGAGTCTCAAGGGTTACGTGTATGAAGCAAATTGGGTGGAGAAAAGTATTGGAGATGGTGTAAAGAAACCAAAGTACATCTGCTGTTAAAATAATTACCAAGGAGAAAACTCTTATCTCATGTGAGAAGAGGGTAAGGTAGCTCATGATTAGAATAAATATAAAAGCCTAATTGGGAAGACAAGGTTTGTATATACCAAGTCAGTAAGGCTATTATTCAGAATCAGGTGAGGCTTTGGACAACATACAGCAGCATGCTTCTAGGGACACTTAACTATTAAAAAAATGAGAACAATAATTGCCCCATCGATTTTCCACAAATGATAAAAATAAAATAAATTAACAAACACAAACAAAAAAAAATATTTTTGGAATTTTTGATTTAAATAGAAAAACAAACAAAAAGATTATTGGAGTTTTTGAAAAAAAAATTTGGAACCGAACCCGAAATAGACCGAACGCTCGGTTCATTTCGGTTGTAAAAAAAAAATTTAAACTTGAAAAAGAAAAAGATTTGGAAGATAAGAGAGACATAATTAAGAAATAAGGGTAGAAAAACTTTACAACCAAAGAAACTACCTTTAAGTGATAAGCGAAGAAAAGAGAATAGGACCGAACCCGAGCGCTCGGTTCATTTTGGCACTCATGTGAACCGAACCCGAACGTTCGGTTCATTTCGCTTCCAACTTTTAGTTTTGAGAAGTAGTTTTTGGTACTAACTCCGATTCCATCATACCTAGCCCTTGTAGAATTTTATTAAAACTTGCTTCAGGAAGAGCTTTGGTGAAGATGTATGCCAGTTGATCAGTAGTTCGAACAAAATGAATCTCTACGTTTCTGTCTTCTACGTGATCTTTAATGAAGTGATACCTCAATGCAATGTGTTTGGTTTTGGAATGTTGCACTGGGTTATGACAGATCCTAATTGCACTTTCTGAGTCACAATATAGTGGGATCTTTTTCATATTGAGTCCATAATCCCGGAGTTGGCTTTGGATCCAAATGACTTGAGATGTGCAAGAAGTGGCTGCAATATATTCTGCTTCGGTTGTAGACAGTGAAACGCATGTTTGTTTCTTAGATTGCCAGCTCACCAACTTTCCTTCGAGGAATTGATATCCTCCTGTAGTGCTATTCTTGTCTAAACCACATCCTCCAAGGTCTGCATCTGAGTAGGCTTGAATAAAGAAACCTGAGTTTGATGGATACCAAAGAACAAGGGAGGTGGTTCACTTCACATACCGGAGCATGTTTTTCACTGCTAGCATGTGTGGTTAACGAGGATTCACCTGAAACCTAGCACAATAACACACAGAACACATTATATCGGGCCTGCTAGCTGTGAGGTACATCAAGGAACCAATCATTTGGCGGTATAACGTTATATCGACTGCCGGTTTTTTCAAGGATGGTGTGAGCTTGGTGTCGAACGCCATTGGAACTTTAACCTTTGAATCTCCCATCATGCCGAATTTAGCAAGAAGAGTCTTGGTATATGCTTCCTGGTTGATAAAGATGCCTTCGGGTCCCTGTCTAATGTTTAAACCAAGGAAAAAGTTAATCGGACCCATTGAGCTCATTTCAAATTTAGTCTCCATCAGCTTTCTGAATTCATCTATTAAGCTAGGATTCGTTGAGCCAAAGATGATATCATCGACATAGATTTGAACTATCATAAGGTGGTTACCTTCCTTCTTTCGAAAGAAGGTTGGGTCAACCAAATTTTGTTTGAATTTAGACATCTTTAAGAACTTAGTTAGCATTTCATACCATGCCCTAGGCACTTGTTTCAGAACATAAACTGCCTTGTCTAGAATGTAACAATGATTTGGATGCTTTTCATTCACAAAACCAGGAGGTTGCTCCACGTAAACCGTTTCTTCAAGTTCTCCATTCAGAAAGGTGCATTTCACATCCATTTGGTAGACTTCGAAGTTCTTGTGTGCAGCATAGGCAAGAAATATTCGAACCGATTCCAGCCTTGCTACCGGAGCAAATGTTTCTTCATAATCAATTCCTTCTTCCTGGCAGTATCCTTTCACCACAAGAAGAGCTTTATTTCGAATCACATTACCCTCCTTATCCATTTTGTTTTTGAATACCCATTTAAGACCAACGACTGCGGCATCTTTTGGTGTTGGAATGAGGCGCCAGACTTTATTTCTTTCAAACTCATTGAGTTCATCTTGCATTGCCTGGACCCAATCAGAATGATCAAGGGCAGTATTGACTGTCTTTGGCTCAACTTTGGATACGAAGGAATTATACATGCAGAACTCTACTTTGGAGAATAGGGAGGTTTGCTTTGCCTTCACTTGGGATCGAGTTAGGACTTTTTCAGATACATTACCCACTATCTGAGATACAAGATGATCTCTGTGACTTGACCTGTTTGAGAGAAAATCTCTCCGATTGCTTCTTCAGTAGTCTTTAGTTTCTTGACGTAGCTGTCATCAAAAGTCACATAATAGGTTTCTTCAATCTTTCTAGAATGCCTGTTTAAAACCCGGTATGCCTTTGAAGTAAGAGAATATCCCAGAAAAATTCCTTCGTCAGCTATAACATCAAACTTGTTACGATGTTCTTTGGATTTGAAGATGAAGCACCTTGAACCGAGTACATGGAGGAATTTTCCTATTCTGCGTAAAACATGCTGCAGCAATAGCATCAGCCCAGAAATATACGGGAAGAGAAGCAAAACTTAGCATAGTTCGGGCCGCCTCACACAAGGATCGGTTTCGCCTTTCGACAATACCATTCTGTTGAGGCATATAAGGAGCTGAGAAGTTATGACTGGTTCCTTTTTTTGCTAAAAAGTCTTCGAATTCTTTGTTCTTGAATTCCAGTCCATTGTTGCTCCTAATGTTTCAAACGACTTTTCCCAGTTGCACTTCAACCTGCTTGATAAAAATCTTTAGCTCAGGACTAGCCTCAGATTTGTGCTTCAGAAAGAATACCCATGTAAAACGTGAGAAATCATCAACAATAACAAGAATATACTTGCTACCACACAAGTCGATGTGAAGCAACTCAAGTGGTTCAACAACTTTTGTGTTTATAATTAATGGGTGACTTTGACGACTTTGTTTCCCCATTTCGCATGCAGCACACAAGTGTTCTCGATCAAACTTGAGCAAGGGTAGACCCCGAACATGACCTCTGCTGACAAGCTTGTTGATGTCTTTGAAGTTGAGATGTGAGAGCCTTCGGTGCCACAACCAGCTTTCGTCAGAATGAGCTTTGGATAAAAGACATATGGCAGGATTTCCTCTGATTGGTCTGAGATTCAGAGGAAACATTTCTCCTTTTCGATCTGATTTGAGAATGACCTTGTTGGATTTCTTCTCTATAATCTCTGAACCTTCGTCGTCGAATGAAACTTTGAGACCGGTACCTCCCACCAGTTGAGATACACTGATGTGATTATGCTGCAACCCTTCTATGTACGCCACCTTTCTTATTGTGAAGTCTCCATTAGTTATGATCCCATAACCCTTTATAGTTCCATAGGAGTTGTTACCGAACTTGACATTGCCACCATTTTGAAGTGATCGAAACTCCCTTAGCTCTTCCTTCCTTGCTGTCATGTGACATGAGCAGCCACTGTCAATGTACCATTCTACGTCAAACTGCTCGTCACTAATAACCTGCAAAAATTAAGCAGATTTAGGAACCCAAAGTTTCTTGGGTTCACGTGAGCCTTTCACAGGAACATGAATCGTAAGAGAAACATCAACAAGATATGTTCGTTTTACTAAGGTTGTTTCATCTTTTCTTTTAATAGTAAACGCTTTGATTTTGTTAGAATTAACTACAAGTGTTTTGGATTCAGATTCTGGTGTTTGGGCATTAGTCTGCTTTCGGTCTTCCTTGGTTGAGGAAATCTTCGTTTTTGCTTTCAAGTTTGTTGATGATCTTGAATTTTGTGTAGGAACTGAATTGGGTTTAGAAGAGGATTGAGAATGAGAAGAATTAGAGAAAGAGAATTTAGAATGAGAGTTTATCCTGACTTGAGGTTCGAAATGACCCTTTCGTTTATGGTCATTAGAGGGACCGAACCTGGACCTTCGGTAGCCGCTAGATGATGAGTCGAAGTTGGATTTTTGCGTGTTGCTGGCTGGTGGCCTGAACCTTGGTCTTTTATAATTAAAACTTGATGGACTGAAATCAGGTCTTTGCCTGTTGTTATTTGGCGGACCGAAATTAGCTCTTCGGTTGCTGTTGCTTTCGGGACCGAACCTATCCTTTCGGTTATGTTCTTCATGTGGCCCGAAAGTCTTTCTCTTTGACTTAGAATTTTTATCATGGTAAGAGAAGTGAGGATATTAGCATTCGGTTGCTTTCGCTATGAGAGATATTTCTTGTATCTCAGGTTTCTCTGCTGCTTTTGATTTTTCACCTGTTTTGGTTGTCTATGGATATTAGCTTTTGTTTCAGCTTCTTGGCAACCGGTTCACTCTTCATAGATGAGGTTTCGCTTGTGGAGGTTGACTTCTTCTATAGGAATTTCTTTTGTGCCCCTTGTACTTGGTACGTCAAAGTTGGCAGGCTTATTTAGCGGTTCTGGCACATATCTTCCTTTGGTCTTCTAGGATGTTCGCTCCGACAGACCAACCGTTTCGTCTGCATTGTCTATAGGAGCTGATCAGAAAAACTCATCACGGCCATCTGCATTATCTTCGTTCACAATGGCAGTGAGTTCAGCTGTTTGATGTTTGGTTACTCCTGTGACCTTATACACCTGATTGGGAGTACTCCTAACTTTCTGAAACACAACAACCTTTTCTTTAAGGACTGGGGACTTAGATTTGGACAAGCGACCAAATTCAATAGAATTTTCAGAAATCAGGTTTTTGTGATTTTCGGGTTCGGTCTTGACAAATTCAGAACAGTCGACTTCATCCTCTACAGAAATTTCACTCATATCATCGTCCTCATCAAGTTCAGATGCGTTTTCAAGATCAATTTTGTTTTCTGAACTTAAATTGGTACTCAATGAGTCGAATGTTTGTATGGTTTCGGTCCTGAGTTTCAGCTTATCATTTTCATCCAAAAGGTTTTTAAGCATGTCCTTATGGTCTTTGGACTTTATAAAGGATTCGATTTTGTCCAGACCATACATATAAGTAGGATTCACATCATCGGATGATACAACACTTTCACAGTTGTATGCTTCAGCATCAATTTCATCCTCCTTAAACTCAAGGAAGGCTAGAATCAGGCGATGTATCTTTTGCCCTATTTCACAATTCAGATGCAGTTGAGTAATGTTAGCATAAAGCCTTTTAGCGATTAAACAAAAAACATTCCTTTGTTTTAACAATTTCAAATTGTCTCTTTGCAAATAAATGTTTTCATCTCTAGACTTAATTAGCTCCAACTCCTTCTGCTCAATCCACATCCTTCGCTCCTCACCCTTGGATGACACCTTGCTTATTTGGTCAGTCATATTAGAATTTGTGACCCGTGTTTGAGTTAAACAACTATCTAGATTTGAAATTCTTGAATTCAAGTTATTTAATTCCTTTTCATATGATTTTTGTGGAATTTTAAACGAAGTAAAAACAGATTGTACCTTCTTGATCAGTTCATCAAGTTCATTGATATGCACACTGGGAGGTTTTGCTGTAAAGCATAAGTCCTCTCGCTCCTTGGCCTCTTCATTTCCACCATCAGTGTTGTATCCCCTCATTTGAGATACATCGGTCACCATCAGACATCTTCCGCAAGTTTCTGTTGGATTAATGTCTAAGTCCATAACTATATTTGGTAAGACTTGACCCGACCCGGCATGGTCCATTTGGGTTGCATACCATCATGCACTTGAATGAGAGAAATAAGACACTTATGGTTATTAATATATTATAAGTTCTAGTATATTAATAATAAGAATAATAAGATTATTTAATTAGTATTGATCAAGAATTAATCTAGGATTAATTAAGTGATCAAAAGAAGACTAATTAAATATATGGGTTGATTGTGTAAATCATCCATACTTGTATAGTGAGCTAATGCTCCATGGATAATCAAGTTGGGCTAAAACCCATAGGATGGTCCATGGATGCTCCATGGTGTATTTGTACCCATGGATCCAAGGAAATGGAAAGCCATGACAATTAAGAGTTTACCCTAATTGTGTAACTATATAAGCATCTTATTATTGAGGAAAAATCGGCCACTAGAGATAGTGAAGAAAGGGCTAGCCGATTTTGATGAGTGTAGAATTCTCTCAAGTCATTCCAAGTGTTTTGATGATTGTGATTCCATTTGAGGTGTCACACTTGGGGCACTAAGCACTCAAGCTTCATGAAGACTTACTACACCAAAAAGGTATGTATTCTATCCTACTATATCCATTGTTTTAATAGCTAGATTAGGATAATACCTTGGAAGTTCTTATTTGCATGTATAATAGAGAAAACATAGATCCAAGGTATTTAGGGTTGCATGTACACTTAGGAAGTGTTAGAATGCTCAAAACGCAACAGTGGTATCAGAGCCAGGTTGTTTTCTGTTATATTGATGCAAATATTTTATTTTCAAAGTTGGAAAAAAAAACATGAAGTTTGTCAAATTTTAAAATAATTACTTGTTCTTGTGAAAAACTAATTATTTGTAAAATTTGAATAATTTGCTTTATGAGTTGAATTAGGTCAAATTTAATAAAAGATAAAATAATATGATTATTTTATTAGTTTTAAAAGTTTGATCTAAAAAGTTTTATTTTTTTTTTGAAACCTCCATAAGTTATGGATTTGAAAAGGTTTTAAAAAAAAAAAAAATTGATTCAAAGTTTTTTTGGAGTTACAAAATTTGGTGTTAATGTTTTAAAGGATTACATAACTTAAGAATAAGTTATGGATCACCAAAAGTTTTTTGTGTTATCTTGTTTTATGAGTGAATTTGGATTAATGATGAAAATTATGTGATAGTTGGTTTTAATCCAAATTAATCTAAAAATTGATTCTAAAATGTGTTTTTGTAACTTGTCCTCAAGTTATATGAAAAGTCACATTTAAGAATCATAAAACTCATAAAAATTGGCAAAGGTTACAAAATGAAGAGTCTAGTTCTAATTAAATGGTTTTATGACTCCATAACTTGTCCTCAAGTTATGGAGGACCAAGAGTCTCTTCATTTAATAAAATAAAAATAAAATAAAAAAAGGTGTAACCTTAATTAATTCCATAAGTTATAAAATAAAGAAAAGTTAATTCTTTTATTAGTTTAAAGTCTTCCATAACTTGTCCTCAAGTTATGGAACTTGAAGAGTTTTTGGATTAAAACTACTTTAAACACATAAGTTATGGAATTAATTAGTTTTGAATAGTTTCAAAACTTGCCCTCAAGTTTTGGAATTTGTAAAGTTTTCTCTAATGAATACTTTAATTCCAAGTTAGCCCTTAGAATTTTAAAAGTTAAAATTCAACCCTTATACTTTATAATATTATAAGTTAATAATATATATATGTATAAGAGTAAAGTCAGTCTTACCGCTAGTACGCCTCATTCACGAAGCCGGTCTATAAGGTGGGTATAAGGTTGTTGCCTATAAAATGGCAACTTAATGGGTGTCCACTCTCACCCACCGCTTGCTTGACCGGTGGAGGGTCGTTAGCCGAACGGGTTTGACAGGACTATAATTCTCCCTTCATTAAAAGTATTAATGAAAATACTAAGTAACTAAACTTTTAATAATACCCAATCTTAGTTACTTAGGAAAAATGTGAATAAGGTGCTAATCCATGAAATTACACTTTACACTTTGTCTAAGTCGTTAGTGGAGCGTGTGTGGTTAACCGGCACACTAACTTGGACTTAACAAGGTAGGTAAAGGGTGACTTAATATTTATCATAGTATCGATGGAGCGTGTGTGGTTAACCGGCACATCGATTGAGGGGTAATTTATTAAGGGTACCAAGTGATTTGCATGGTTACTTCACACCTTGTTTTGTGATCCTCGGCATCCCAGTCACAAAACCTGAAGGGCACACTCGAGATTGAAACATGCCTTTGAAAAGTTCAATGAATCTCAAAGATCTAGGAGTTTCAAAACCAATTAAAACCTAATTATACATTTCGTTTATCTTGGTGGAAATTGGTGAATCGTCATTCACCTACCTTCAAATATTCTATAGCTTGGATTACGGCATACCTCTTCTAAGTTATAAAATAGTTTGTTGGGTTCTAGCCTTAATATTTCATATTGGGTGTTATATTAAGGACTTTAAATCAACTATCTTGAATATCTCCCAAAAGATGTCTGGTTTAGACACCTATGATCTTCCCAAATCTCTTGAAACAAGGTTTCCTAATGAAGATGATGTCCCATGGATATCATACTTCTTTCTCCTCCTCCAACTATTCTCCCTAACCCACAAGTTCTTGAAAAGTTTAAGGTCACTCAAGCCCTATTGGCAAGGCAAGGTCTAGGTGTGATCACATCTTGGAGATGTAGTCACATATTGACAAGCCGGGAGAGTTGGGTGTCAAAGTCTTGAGAAAGTTGGTGGTTCAACTACTTTCTAAGTCACATAGTGAGTTCTTTTGGAACACCTATGAAAAAGACTATGACAAGACCCTTAATGATCTTATCTATTTGTTAAGATCAACTTCCTAAAACTTTATGGACATTGACAATGATGACATTGGATATCCAGTAAAGCATTCTCTTCCCAATGGAAAGGGGTCGGCTATAGTCAACTCGGTTGACCAAATGGTAAAGAGAAAAGCTAAGTCTGTGATAGTCCTGTGTACCATTATCAAAGGGTCCATATGTTTGTATTGCCAAAGAAAGGGCATTGGTTGCGAAGCTGCCAAATTTACCTAAGGATGTTAAAGTCAATAAGTTTGACTCTACTTCAGGTAAAATCCACTATCTAACTCTGTTAAGTTTCTATTCTGAGATTCTTGATACATGATGTGACCGGGTCGCATGGTGATGGTTTAAGAATCAAAGGAAAGTGAAGAAACTTAAAGGAAGAATATGCTGAATCTGATCGCATAGATGGATTTCTATCGCATAGTTTGAAAAATCGGATTCTTGAGCTACTTCTTAGGAGTTATGAGATATTGCTTAGGAATAGATAACAACAAGTTTTCATATGGATTGTAAGGATAGTTTTTCCGCAAAGTTTTAAAATAAAAGGAAATTTTTGATTTTATTTATTTTAAAAATCCTTACAATGGCATCTGTGGAAAATTTTGTTGCTTATAAGATTCCATTAGTAGCAAGAGTGGAAGTATGAAATTGATTCTTTCATTTGTGGTAATGTCTAAATTTACCAAATAAGGAAAGATTCTCATCACCCAAGTTTCAATTGGACCGGAACTTGGAATCATGCAAGTTGTATAGCATGATGAATGAGAACTTTCAAGTTTTGGAAAATTAAGACTAATTACTTGTTCACATGGATGTGTGAGTCAAGTAAAGGACTTAGGGATCGAGTACACATTCTTGTGCACTGATTAAGTCCACCACTAAAGATCGATAAGAAGAATCAAATAAGGCAGAAGGATAAAAGTTTCTCAAATCTGAAAAGATGGGAGAGTACTTTAGTATCAGTTTTGTGATCATCTTAATGATTAAGAAACCATATCAAAATTAGTTCTCTAAGGAAATCTTAGTGCATTCTTATGACTAAGAAGAGGAACTTGAATTGTTGAAATGGTTAAATCAAGAAGATGAGTCATACTTCGTTCCAATACAAGTCTTAGAGTCATACTCCAAGATTGTCATTTGAGTGACATGTCTTAAAGAAGGTTTAAAACACTTGTCAAATGTAAGAGTAAAAGTTTTCTACTCTTGTACATTTGAAATTGGTAAGTTGTGATGTTTTGGATAAAACAAAGACCAACTTAGGCCAATTGTGTGAAGTGTTTGTCTTGATTAGAATCCACACTATCTCTTGGATATTTGACAAGGGAGTCTTATAGATCAAGAGGACAGTGGGAGTCTTAAAGGTCTTGAAAGTCTCAAGAACTAATCAAGAATAAAACCTGAAGTTCTTCTCTAGCACACAACTTGAGGTTTATAACCTATCGTGTTGACATATTCTGTGCCCATTCCAGTTAAAGTTGACTTTGCATATGAGTTCTTAGAGTTCTCAATGTGTTGCATAACAACTTGGAAGCAATGGCAGGCCCTTGAGCTGCCAGGTGGCAGGAAGTTAAGATTGAGTTCAATCCATATGGTTTTGGATTTGTCATTGTCTTTGTCTTATGATTATGGTTTTGACAAATTCACATGGATAAGAACACATACACCATTAAATCTAAGTGTCATAAGGTTTCTCTCCGATTCATGAAAATGATGGTGAGGAAACACTTTCACTAAGTAGATTTTAGCTAGATAGCAATTGTGATATTTGCATTCTCAAAGTCGTTAGTGGAGCGCGTGTGGTTAACCGACACACTAACTTGGACTTGTGAGAAGTGGCAAAAAGGTCTAAACATTATGATTACGGCATCCCTCTTCATAATTGTTTAGATACACAAGTGTGCTATCTAAGGGAAGGTGTATGATTTTGATAAAGACTTATCAAAACAATCTAGTATCAGAAATCTGAACTTTGGTAAGAAAGTCAATGAAGTATTGATTTCTAGAAGTCCAGCTGATTTCTGAGAACATGTCAAAGCTAGTGGGAGCATAAGTGTTATGCTAATAATCATCATGTTAGTGGGAGCAATGATAATTATGTTAAGTATTGCAAGCTAGCAATGTTAATTATAGAAAACAAAAGTCTCAATTGGGAAAAAGTTGTTTTGCTATAATTAAGGGAGAGGAAATTATACTTCATCTCAAATCTATAAGCTTAGATTGTGAGGTTTTAATCATTTAGTCAAGGATATATATGAATTTCATGTTGGAATGGCTCAACATAAGGAAATTCTGTATACGGGTCCATTATTTGCGTTCTAAAATTCGATTATGATTACGGCATCCCTTTTCATAATCTGAATTGTGAGAACTTGGCAAATAGAAATGGAAATGTTATAGCAAAAGACTGGTTTAGTCTTTATGTGAGACATCATGAATCGTGTCCCATATGCTTCGGATATAGGATCGATTACATGTGCTATATTCATCCTTTCTAAAATTTTCCAAATGCCTGGGGCATTAAGAAGGGAAAAGGTTTAGAACTGGATATGACTAAAAGGATTAAACAATTGTCGAGGACAATCTAAGGTTTACCAAAGATTGGTTACTCAAGGACAATTGGAAGTATAGTGATAATTCTGGAAGGACCATATTGACATAATCTGTAAGGAGGCAACTCTTGTTCAGAAGTGATAGTCAAAATGGAATCTGGAAATGTTTCAAAGTTAGGATTTTCAAATCTGTGTAAGATTAAGGAAACTTAATGCAAGAAGGATATTTCCAAGGAGTTGATCTCCTTTGGAATACTCTGTAATGATTGTTGCCAAGTCTTTATGACTTTGTGCATAATCATTACGAGAGGATCAATGCATATAAGTTTAGAATCTAACAGATTTCAGTAAATGGCATGAATTTGGAATTCCTGCATTTGCGGTAAGCATTTGGGAGTGTGAAAAGAGAATCATTTGAAGTAATGTTCAATTGATCTAGTTCACAAAGTAAAGATCATAGACAAACATAGTATGCATACTTGGTATGTGGCATGACTAGTGTTTAAGAAAACATAGTGTACATGCTTGGAGCATGGGACAACTATTGTTTTAAATTCAAGAATAAAGTTGATAGCTGAAACAGTATACAATGAATAATGTGTAATCATATGGTGATAAATAAAAGGTGTTTTATTTATGTTCAAAGGGTTGATACCATATTAGATTCAATTATTATTGTGTTTCACTTTGCATGTTTTGACTTCCCAAATAAACTAGGTTATTCTTCCGGAATGACTAAGTTATTCAAACCATCTACAGTCGGTCATATGTTGGAAGTAGATATGAATTAAGACTGTCATGATGGGTTGTAGAGGTCTAAGGTGTTGGACAAGGCTACAACAATCATGAGTGCTCATAAGTTCTGAGTATTGGATTCAACCCGCGCTCATTGGAATCACTTCATGGATTTTATCACGAGTGATCATGAGACGATAATATCTTATATTCTTCAAACCTAGAGATATGAGTTGTTACTATGAGTTGATAGTACATTGATAGCACGAAAACGCATTTGGTAACTCGGTGCTATAAAACGTGCCTTTGTGTATGATTCAACAAGTAGTAGAACAAGCCATATGAGTCGAAGTTTATCCGTTCCTTTTACCTTCGGGATAAAAGCGATATCTGTGGGCCCCTCGATGATTTGATGATGACAAATGGAAGTGCTCGGCCGGGCCAGGACTGATTTGATTTGTTCAATTAGTCAGTTGTCATAAATCGGAAATCGGGAAACAACAAATGGACAGAGAGAATGATTATAATCCATGTCTCAGTCCATATGATATCTAGAATGGAGGAATATATGATCCCTTATCTAATGGACAAGTCATTGACAAAGGTCAGAGTTCATCGACAAGGTCAGAGTTCGACAGAAGCTTTTGAGAGCTACGATTGCCGGTTGGTTCCTGAAGTCATACGCAATAATAGTTTTAGACTTATCCAAGTGGGAGACTGTTGGATTAATGTCTAAGTCCATAACTATATTTGGTAAGACTTGACCCGACCCGGCATGGTCCATTTGGGTTGCATACCATCATGCACTTGAATGAGAGAAATAAGACACTTATGGTTATTAATATATTATAAGTTCTAGTATATTAATAATAAGAATAATAAGATTATTTAATTAGTATTGATCAAGAATTAATCTAGGATTAATTAAGTGATCAAAAGAAGACTAATTAAATATATGGGTTGATTGTGTAAATCATCCATACTTGTATAGTGAGCTAATGCTCCATGGATAATCAAGTTGGGCTAAAACCCATAGGATGGTCCATGGATGCTCCATGGTGTATTTGTACCCATGGATCCAAGGAAATGGAAAGCCATGACAATTAAGAGTTTACCCTAATTGTGTAACTATATAAGCATCTTATTATTGAGGAAAAATCGGCCACTAGAGATAGTGAAGAAAGGGCTAGCCGATTTTGATGAGTGTAGAATTCTCTCAAGTCATTCCAAGTGTTTTGATGATTGTGATTCCATTTGAGGTGTCACACTTGGGGCACTAAGCACTCAAGCTTCATGAAGACTTACTACACCAAAAAGGTATGTATTCTATCCTACTATATCCATTGTTTTAATAGCTAGATTAGGATAATACCTTGGAAGTTCTTATTTGCATGTATAATAGAGAAAACATAGATCCAAGGTATTTAGGGTTGCATGTACACTTAGGAAGTGTTAGAATGCTCAAAACCCAACAGTTTCACCATCTTTTGCAACATAAGCCTTTCCAAGCCAAGGCTTTCTCACCTCATCATCTTCTGAGTCGGTCAACCACACCTGTACACCACCGAACTCGTCATCCTCTATCGAACCCTGCACAATAAGAACATTCATAGAAGAATTGGTAGCAGCCTTCTTCCTTTTTATCTCTTCCAGTCTTTCCATAAGACTTGCTTCTTCATCTTTCTCTTCGTCATTCTATGCAATCTTCTTCAGCATGCAATCCTTTGCATAGTGATTCTTTCCCCCATAGTAGAAGCAACTGACACCAGAGTCAGCTTCACCCTTTGCTTCCTTCTTCGACTCCTCAACCTTCGGTTCATCTTTCACTCTTTCGGAACTATAGCTTCCTTGCCAATTACGATTTTTGTTGGAAGGAAACTTTTTCTTGATATATCTTCTAGGATTTGACAACATTGAAGCATAATCTTCGGCTGTCAGATCGTGATCTCCCAGATTAAGTTCCTCTTCATCTTCTTCTACACTTTTACCCTTGGACAGAAGCGCCAGAGACCCCAGACTAGAAACGACGCTTTTCTCTTGCAGCACTATCTTTTCATGGGATTTCAGAATTCCCACCAGTTTCACCAGCGAGTATGATTTGAACTGCTCGTGTGCTTTAACTGTTGACTCAACAGCTCTCCATTCGGATCTTAGACCATTCAAAAAAGTGACCTTCTGTTCAATAAGCTTCCTTTCAATATCGTGTTTGATCATCTTGCTGAGAAGATGATTGAAGCGATCAAAAGTCTATGTAACAGACTCATCAGGATTTTGCTTGAACTTTCCAAATTCACACAGAAGCTAGGTCTGAATTGAGTGCTCCAGATCTTCATCTGTGGAATAGAGCTCTCGCAGCCGATCCCAAATTTCTTTAGCTGTACTGCAGGAACTTACCAATCTAAACGTGTCCGATTGAAGACCGAATCGAATTAGTCTCAATGCCTTGATGTTGCACTGAAACTTCTCCTTTTCGTCCTGAGCGACATCTTTCACATCCTTCAACAAATCATTATACTCCTTTTGAGTTTTAATAATTCTGGATGTTCCTGAATGAGCAAATGGTCCAGACACAATGGCTTCCCATATCAGATACCCATTATCTTCAGATCCAATGACGTAGTCTTCGAAGTGATGCGCCCAAACCTCATAATCTTGAGTGTAGAGAATTGGAATCTTGGTTGTAGATCCTATACTGTTTGAGATGTTGATAGGATTGGATTGAGAATCGTCCATTCTTGATCGTTTAACCTGTTGTAAGATCAGACTTGTAATACGTAATATTAGGGTAAGATGAATAAATATTAAAATACGTCAATTATGGAGTGACGGCTCAATAAATATCAGTAAATGCGAATAAACCCTAATCGCTTCTTTCATAGAAGAGATGTGTATGAATTACACAACCTCCTACTCTGATACCAATTGAAGAGTTAAGAAACTTTTTGATTGTTTAGATCTTTTAACAGGTTAATCACTAAAGCGAAAACAGTAATATAAAACACAAGAATGAATCAGAATATGTCGAATGATTCAATTGATTCAATCCTCAGCAGAGCTCGATAAAGAATTTCCGCTGTAGAGGATATTAAGGTTACAAAAGATAAAGATCAAATTCTTCAAAAAAACGTCCGTACTAAGATGCATGCAAGCACCTATAAATGTAAAACCCTAGAAAATAACTCTCGGATGGACAGGCCCAATCCGGAGACTAAATGGACTAAATATCGAGCCCAAGACGCAACACCTTTCAGACCTAACAATAAGATTCAATTGTTTACATTAGATCTAGAATTTTAAGTCTTGGATACAATGCAAGTTCAATTAGAGAAACCTAGATCCAAGCATTAGGGTTTGCATGTGCACATAGGAAAGTTCTTATGGCTCAAACCCATCACATTCTACCTGCCACATCTACCCATATTTTCCACATGGATCCTCCCAGATTTTCTAAATAGCTGCTCAACCTTCTCGATCACCCTTCCTATTACACATGTTCGCTCTCAAGCGAATACTCACCTCTGAACAACATGCTCCTCGAACTAGAATTACTCCCCAGTTCCTCATGCTTCTCTGCCATCAACTGCTGAAGAACTCCTTGTGATGCCAGCCATCTACCTCTTGAATGTCGTCATATTCACTTAGTAGCTGGCTCCCATCATTCAAGAGTCCTACAAAGTACAAAGCAAGCAGCATTTGGGCATCGAAAAACCAGCACATGAAACCGCTCAAGCGTACCAGTCCACTCGCTCTTTTCATGACTCAAAAGGCATCATTGAACTCAAGCAGTCCTACCTCTCATGGATCTCTAACTACTCTCCCAGATTCCTCAATCGCTCGTATTGGCATCTCTCCTAGATTATTCCTCGACTCAAGACTCTCTCTAAAAGATTCCTGCTAGGCTTCTACTCTATGACAACCCGATAGTTCGAGTCAATGTAATGTAAAACCAATCAAATTTAGGTCAAAATATAACCTTCCTAAAATCTTATTTGAGATAAATAAAGTAGTAGGAATCATATCAAGGTTTGCGTACATAAAAAGAACGTCCAAATTTGAAGAAATTCCTTAATCACGTCATTTTAATAAATAAATAATAAAAATAATTTCGGAATTTGCCAACGGAATCTAAACGAAAGTTGTAGATCATGGTCTCACCTTCGCGTGGATATAAAGAACGTCAAAAACGGAGTTCGTATGAGGGAGATATGAATTTTTGAAGTTTATTTAAAATAAATATAAATTTAATTATAAACTCCCGGTATTATCCGAAGGGGAGTCATCGGATAGGACCGAAGTACACCCTGCGTACCTTCGTACGCCCCGTGTATTGAGATCAAGGGCCTCGGATCGTCCACGTCGCCCTATCCGAGGTTTCCGACCCGTCCGACCCGTCCGAGGCGTCCGACCCGTCCGACCCGCCGTCCCATCCGACCCGCTGTCCCGTCCGACCCGCCTCCTCAGCAACCCGTCCCATCCGAAGCCGAGGCAGTCGAGGCTTCGGTCATGCATGACGTACGCGTACGCGTACGCGCTGCGTACGAGCGTACGCCCCGCGTACGGAGGCGGTTCAGCCTTCCTATAAATAGAATGCGAGGCTTTCCGAAAATTTTGCTCACTTCTCTCTTTTCTCTCACGATCTTGCCTTGATTTCCGTGCCCGTTAAAACCCGAAGCTCTGGTCTTTTTGCTCAAGTCCCGAGGGTCGATTTTACTCCCGAGATTCCCGAGAATCCTGAGAAAAATCCGTTTTCCGAGACGAAACTCTGCCCGGTTTTCCATCTCGTTTTCTTCAATCAATCAAGTGAGTTCATACCCCTTAATTTACCTTCTAAATGTTCTATAAACTCTTTTATATGCTTTCAAGGGGGGGGGGGGGGGGATACAAGTTAAATACTTATAGTTATTGCTTCAATCACATGTGATTGCATTAATCACATGTGATTAATAACTAGGGAAACCAGTGATTTTATCACTGTTCAAACTGTCTATCAAACTGTTTTACTTCAAAATGTTTTACAAACCCATTTACTTTTCAAATTATAATACAACCGTGATTTAAACAAATGTTCCTTATACTTAAACTGTTTCAATCAAATCTACGCCTTCGAATTGTTTTATAGATTGACATCAAGTCAATCTTTCTTTAAAAATAATACTTATGTTTCAAATGTTTTATAAACACTGATTTATGCTTTTATATTATAAATTGCATGCCCATATATGTATAGATGTATAAATAATGTTTAAAGGGCTTAGGAAGGCCATCCACCCTATTTCCTTTTTCTCGATTTGGATGTGGTCTGGTGGGATTTCGGGTGACCATCCGAAGGTCGTTTCCATATTAATTATATATCAAATATACATATATAGACATAAAAGTACTTCCATATTCATACGTACTAGACGCACCGTTAATAAGTTACCATCGGGGTAACACAGAATCGTACTATTACAACTGCTAGATCAATGAGTCAGTTCATTCATGAGTCTATACTAGGAAGAGAATATATACAACTATACTATGAGAACATATTCAACTATACAAGAACGAGAAACATTTCATGACATATGCAAGAATACGATAACAAATGTGATCCACTGTATCGGAGCATGCCTTAAATGTCAGGGCCCAAGTTGTAACCAGAATTCTCTTGGAGGGAGAGCGTTGAGTTTGCGTATAGATCTATACTGGATTGACTATCCTACACCTTGCTGCTAGCTACAGCCGGACCTGCAGGTCTGCAGGTGCCAAACGTCATTCCGTTATTATGACCGTTCTTTATGTCGTTGTTATCACTCGATAGTATGGTGCAATTATCACATTATACCCTAATATAAATCCGGTTAAGGTAATTAGTACAGCAATAGTCACTATAAAACTAAGCTACAATACTACAATGATTTACCCAGTACACATTTTTAGTGATAACCTCACTTAAATTTTAATGTACAAACTATATTTTGTTAAAAGATAGTTGCACTTGGGAAATTACACACTTTTACAACAAGCGATCATACAAAACAGTTAAAGCCTTGGTAGAAGGCTACTATTTTAGAAAATATAGGTTTTTCTGAGAGATTCAAACTTTTACAAACACTTACATACATCAACTTATATTTGAGACATGTTCAAATGTTTTTGATAAAAAACACCGACATTAAAATACTTATGAACTCACCAGCTTAATGCTGATAAACTCTTTCAAAATAACTTGTATTCTCAGGTCATCAGTAGACAGGTACCGATGCCAGCTTTTGAGATGATGGAGCGCACTCAAGACTCATCATATTATTATTTTGATTTACGTTATATTTTTGGTGTCTAAAACTGTACAGAACACGCTTGTATTAAAATTATATATTTAATGCAATGGATGATGTTGTTTGCTTGTTTACATTTACTGTGTTGTGATTACCTTACATGACGTCCTCCGCCCCAGAACGTTTCCGCCGTTCTTGGTTTTGGGTTGTGACAGATTGGTATCAGAGCATTATTTATAGTGAATTGAGTATATCAACCCATAAAAGATATACTAAACTATAAACCCTTTAGGGATTAAACTCTGACCAAGAGTCTATACTTTAAATATTAAAATATTTAATTAAGTATACTAGTCTGCATTCATACTAAAACCAGTGTCACAATGACAAGAACAAAAGTATTACGATTGTTAAATATCACAAGTAAGCTCGGGGATGTATGGTCAGTCCTGGGAATGGCATAGCCTGATCAACTATGCTGGTCCTAGGAGTGATTAGCACATGCCCTAGAATGGTTCTGATAGGTTAACAAGTCTAAAAACTTACCAACAATACCACAAGAAGATCAGTAAAACTTAAACTTAAAATACTATAGGTGTATTTTGTACTACTAGTTACACGTATACTATATTCGTATACCTCTCTTCTCGCGTAGATCTAATGGCTAGATTCCATCACGGCGACCCGTACTTTCCAAATGAAGGCAATGCCGGGTGGATCGATGAAGAGCCCGATGATGAGCATCCAATCCCTTTGGATGATCACCTCGCAGAAGGCTTTTCTGATGGATCCGACTCCGAGCCTGAAGTCAACAACCTACCGCTAGTAGGCCAGACCCCGAACAACAACCCTCGACCAGCGTTTCCAGGTCCTACTCCCTTGTGGGCAAACAACTCATACTTTGGGGACCGAAGCTTTCACAACGTCAGCGATGGTGGCTCTGCTGACCGAACTCTGCCTGTCATTATCCACAGAATAGCTTGTGAAGTCGAGCAAGGTCGAGCAGCCATCGACCGGGTCATAGAGTTTGATGCCATCTCAGGTGTCAACACAGTCCGCATCCACTGTCTTGAAGAAGACATGGAACTGACCCGGAGAACAAATAAAACCCTGCAGTAGCAGTTGGCTGCCTCACGAGCTGAAATATTGGAACTTCGAGCTCGTCAGAGGACTCAGGATCGACCCATTCAAGAGGTGTTTCGTCAAGTGTCCGACCGCAGTACTCGCCCAGGATTTTCCCATCGCCGTTGGTTGATGTCTAGTACATCTCCGTCTTTTAATTAAAGAATAGCCTTTAACATTTGTGCTTCAAGTAGCACTTGTGTGTAAAATATTTCTAACTTTCCGTACTCAAATTTGAAATCTAAGGACTGTCAAACTTTTCTATATGGTATGATGTATGACCTACTGTTAGGTCGATTTTCCCTGAACTTATTACATCAGTAATACCAGAAAATTTTTGAGATCTATCTATCTGGGGAAAAATCTATACACTTGTGTTTTCCTACTAATATTTCTTATTGTGGTTTCAAGCACCCTTTCAACTGTTGGACTATGTTTAGTTAGTCCATGTGTCACTCTTATGTTGCTTACAAATTGATTCTTACCGTTTTCTTATCTTTATAAACTTAAAGCTGAAAGATGCCTCCTCGCAAATCTCCCAGGAATAATCCTGCACCACCACCTCCTCCGCCTCCGGTCATCCATACTATAGCCATGAATGCTGCCGTAGCTGCAGCAGTGGCAACTGCCATGGCACAGTATCACTCTTCTGATGCCAGCAGAGGTGGAACCCCTATGGAGTCAACACTGGTTGAAACCCCTGTGTGCTCGAGAGAGTGCTCATACAAGGATTTCACAAATTGCAAATCGAAGCCTTTTTACGGCACCGGCGGAGTCATTGCCCTCTCGCAATGGCTCGAGAAGACTGAATCAGTCTTCGAAATCTGTTCATGTCCTGCGGTGAGTAAAGTCAAGTACGCCGCATGCACCTTTGAAGGAATGGCCCTGACATGGTGGAACGGCCATGTTAAGGCACTAACTCTCGTCATAGCCAACGACATGGGCTGGGAAACAATGAAAGACCTCATGACTAAGGAATACTGCCCGAGGGGCGAGATCCAGAAACTGGAGCAGCAACTCTGGAACCTGACGATGAAGGGCACCAATGTGGTCGCTTATACTGCCCGATTCAGCGAGCTGGTGGCCCTCTGCCCCAATATGGTTCCCACCGAGGGGAAGAAGATCGAGAAGTACATATGGGGGCTAGTGCCTCCGTATCAGGGGAATGTGCTAGCGTCAAACCCCGCTACCTTCGACAGTGCCAAACGATTGGCACAACGAGTCATCACCATGGAGTCAAAACCCCTGCAACCACAACCACCCTAGCCATCCCAGAACCCTCCAAACCCGCTGATACTAAGCGGAAATTCTGGGATGAAAAGAAGAAGCAGCAGGCTGCCAAAAAGCAGAAAATGGTGGCAATTCATGCCGCAATAACCCCTACTGCTGCTACTACTGCTCCGGTGAGTCGGTATGCTGGCAGTTCGCCAAAGTGCAACAAATGCAACTACCACCACAACGGCCCCTGCCGTGAATTGCAGTGCTCTAACTGCAACAGGAAAGGACACACCGTCCGATTCTGTAAGTTCCTGGCACAACCTATCAACCAAGTCCCTGGCTCTGGCGCGAGGCCAACCTGCTATGGATGTGGCGAAGCAGGCCACTTTAAGAGGGACTGCCCCAAAGCGAGGAATGCGGGAGGAGTAGGGAGGGTACTAGCTATAGGCCACGGGGAAGCAGTTGCTGACCCGACAGTGGTGACCGGTACGTTCCTCCTCGATAACTCCTATGCATGCATTCTGTTCGATAGTGGAGCGGAGCGAAGCTTCGTAAACCATAAATTTGCTCGCATGCTTAATCAACCACCGCACGCACTCAAAGAACTATTCACAGTAGAAATGGCTAATGGAAAAACTAAAAATACGAGTAGCATATACTTAGGTTGTACCCTAACTCTAGATAACCATTCATTTCCAATCGACCTCATGCCAGTCTCAATAAAAAGTTTCGACGTTATCATTGGCATGGACTGGTTAAGCCTTCATCGTGCCGACATCATGTGCTTCGAGAAAGCAGTCCGTCTAAACCTTCCGTCTAACGAAACTCTTATAGTCTATGGCGACAAACCCGGTGCAAGTCTTCGCATCATATCAAGTATTCAAGCACAGAAATACCTATGTAAGGAATACCATGCATTCCTTGCTCACGTCGTCGACACGAGCCTCGAAACGAAAGAACTAAAGAACATCCCTGTAGTGAGCGACTTCCCCGACATTTTCCCAGAAGAACTACCCGGGTTACCCCCGCAACAACAAGTCGAGTTCAGAATCGACTTAGTCCCAGGAGCTACCCCAGTAGCCAAGTCGCCCTACCGCTTAGCACCAGCTGAGATGCAGGAACTCTCTGGTCAACTTAACGAACTGCTCAGCAAGGGCTTTATAAGACCGAGTTTCTCACCTTGGGGAGCACCGGTCTTGTTCGTTAAGAAGAAGGACGGATCCTTCCGTATGTGTATTGACTACAGAGAACTCAACAAACTGACGGTCAAGAATCGTTACCCTCTGCCTCGCATAGATGACCTGTTCGACCAACTGCAAGAGGCGAACTATTTTTCTAAGATTGATCTGAGATCCGGATATCACCAGTTACGAGTGCTAGAGGAGGATGTGCCGAAGACAGCCTTCCGAACTCGTTACGGACATTACGAGTTCGTGGTGATGCCATTCGGATTGACCAATGCGCCCGCAGTCTTCATGGATCTGATGAATAGAGTATGCCGACCCTACTTGGATCAGTTCGTCATCGTTTTCATTAACGACATCCTGATCTACTCCCGAAGTAAGAAAGAGCATGGCGATCATCTGCGACAAATTCTAGAGACTTTACGAAAAGAGAAGCTTTATGCGAAGTTCTCGAAATGTGAATTTTGGATCCGGAGAGTTGAATTCTTAGGACACGTAGTAAGCGAAGAGGGAATCCACGTGAACCCATCCAAAATTAAAGCCATTGAGAACTGGTCAGCACCGAAGACGCCTACAGAAATTCGTCAATTTCTAGGTCTCGCTGGCTACTACCGCAGATTCATTCAGAACTTCTCTCGAATAGCGAAACCTCTTACAACCCTAACCCAGAAAGGCGTGGCCTTTGACTGGGAAGAGAAACAAGAAAGAGCGTTCCAAACGCTCAAACGAGCCTTGTGCACCGCACCAATACTATCCCTTCCCGAAGGAATAGAAGACTTCGTAGTTTATTGCGATGCATCGAATCAAGGGCTCGGATGTGTTCTGATGCAGCGAGGTAAGGTCATCGCCTACGCCTCGAGACAATTGAAGACACACGAGGTTAACTACACGACCCACGATCTTGAACTAGGAGCAGTGGTATTTGCTCTGAAGATCTGGAGACATTACTTGTATGGAACGAAGAGCACTATGTTTACCGACCACAAGAGTTTACAACACATTTTCGATCAAAAGGAGCTCAACATGAGACAACGACGGTGGGTCGAGCTACTCAGTGATTACGAATGCGATATTCGCTATCATCTGGGTAAAGCCAACGTAGTAGCAGACGCACTAAGTCGGAAGGAATATTCTGGTCGTAAGGTCAAGTCGTTGTCAATAACCATGCATTCACACTTGTCTAAGCAAATTCAGGAGGCTCAACTTGAAGCCATGAAACCTGAAAATATGACGAATGAATCCCTTAGAGGAATGGACAAGAATTTAGAAGCCAAGGGTGACAGAGCCTTATATTTCATGAACCGGATCTGGACACCGAAACAAGGTGGTTTCCGAGACTTGGTCATGACCGAGGCGCACAACACTCGGTATTCCGTCCACCCAGGTTCAGATAAGATGTATTTGGATCTTAAGAAGCTATACTGGTGGCCTAATATGAAAGCAGAGATTGCTACCTTCGTAAGTAAATGCCTTACTTGCGCAAAGGTTAAGGTCGAGTACCAGAAGCCCTCTGGTTTACTGCAACAACCAGAGATCCCGGAATGGAAGTGGGAGCGGATCGCTATGGATTTCATAACCAAGTTGCCCAAGACGACGGGTGGACTTGACACCATATGGGTCATCGTTGATAGATTGACCAAGTCTACACACTTCCTGCCTATCAAAGAAACCGACAAGATGGAGAAACTTACGAGAACATACATTAGGGAAATTGTATGGCTACATGGTGTACCTATTTCGATTATCTCCGATAGAGATAGTAGGTTCACCTCGAGATTTTGGCAATCACTACAACATTCCCTAGGAACGAGGCTAGACATGAGCACAGCCTACCATCCACAGACCGACGGACAGAGTGAGAGGACCATCCAAACTCTGGAGGATATGTTGCGAGCTTGCGTGATTTACTTTGGGAAGGTATGGGATACTCATTTACCCCTTGTCGAGTTTTCCTATAACAACAGTTATCACATGAGCATCAAGGCTGCTCCATTTGAAGCTCTCTACGGCCGAAAGTGCAGATCCCCTCTGTGCTGGGCTAAGGTGGGTGATACCCAATTAGCCAGGGGGCAAACTTCCGACAGTACTCTCACCGGTCCGGAGATCATTCGGGAAACGACAGAGAAAATCGTTCAGATCCGTGAACAATTGAAAGCCTCTAGAGACCGACAGAAGAGCTACGTTGATAAACGAAGGAAACCTTTGGAATTTCAGGTGGGAGACCGAGTCCTTCTCAAAGTCTCACCCTGGAAGGGCTTGATACGCTTCGGCAAGTGTGGAAAGCTTAATCCGAGGTACATAGGGCCTTTCGAGATTCTTGCAAGAGTCGGCCCCGTAGCTTACAAACTCGAACTACCAGACGCACTTCGTAACGTACATTCTACATTCCACGTATCTAACTTGAAAAAGTGTCTATCCGACGAGACTCTTGTAATCCCACTCGACGAGATCGAAATCAACGAGAGCCTCAACTTCGTGGAAGAACCTGTAGAGATCATGGACCGTGAGGTCAAGCAGACAAAGCAAAGTCGTATCCCTATCGTGAAGGTTCGCTGGAATGCCAAGCGAGGGCCAGAATTCACTTGGGAACGTGAGGATCAGATGAAACTGAAATACCCTCTCCTTTTTGCTTAGTTATTTGTAATTTTTAACTTGCTTAAAATCTAATTTCGGGACGAAATTCCTTCTAACGGGGGGATGATGTGACAACCCGATATTTCGAGTCAATGTAATGTAAAACCAATCAAATTTAGGTCAAAATATAACCTTCCTAAAATCTTATTTGGGATAAATAAAGTAGTAGGAATCATATCAAGGTTTGCGTACATAAAAAGAACGTCCAAATTTGAAGAAATTCCTTAATCACGTCATTTTAATAAATAAATAATAAAAATAATTTCCGAATTTGCCAACGGAATCTAAACGAAAGTTGTAGATCATGGTCTCACCTTCGTGTGGATATAAAAACGTCAAAAACGGAGTTCGTATGAGGGAGATATGAATTTTTGAAGTTTATTTAAAATAAATATAAATTTAATTATAAACTCTCGGTATTATCCGAAGGGGAGTCATCGGATAGGACCGAAGTACGCCCTGCGTACCTTCGTACGCCCCGCGTACTGAGATCAAGGGCCTCGGATTGTCCACGTCGCCCTATCCGAGGTTTCCGAGGCGTCCGACCCGTCCGACCCGCCGTCCCATTCGACCCGCTGTCCCGTCCGACCCGCCTCCCCAGCAACGCGTCCCATCCGAAGCCGAGGCAGTCGAGGCTTCGGTCATGCATGACGTACGCGTACGCGTACGCGCTAAGTACGAGCGTACGCCCCGCGTACGGAGGCGGTTCAGCCTTCCTATAAATAGAATGCGAGGCTTTCCGAAAATTTTGCTCACTTCTCTCTTTTCACTCACGATCTTGCCTCGATTTTCGTGCCCGTTAAAACCCGAAGCTCTGGTCTTTTTGCTCAAGTCCCGAGGGTCGATTTTACTCCCGAGATTCCCGAGAATCCCGAGAAAAATCCGTTTTACGAGACGAAACTCTGCCCGGTTTTCCATCTCGTTTTCTTCAATCAATCAAGTGAGTTCATACCCCTTAATTTACCTTCTAAATGTTCTATAAATTCTTTTATATGCTTTCAAGGGGGGGATACAAGTTAAATACTTATAGTTATTGCTTCAATCACATGTGATTACATTAATCACATGTGATTAATAACTAGGGAAACCAGTGATTTTATCACTGTTCAAACTGACTATCAAACTGTTTTACTTCAAAATGTTTTACAAACCCATTTACTTTTCAAATTATATTACAACCGTGATTTAAAAAAAATGTTCCTTATGCTTAAACTGTTTCAATCAAATCTACGCCTTCGAATTGTTTTATAGATTGACATCAAGTCAATCTTTCTTTAAAAATAATACTTATGTTTCAAATGTTTTATAAACACTGATTTATGCTTTTATATTATAAATTGCATGCCCATATATGTATAGATGTATAAATAATGTTTAAAGGGCTTAGGAAGGCCATCCACCCTATTTCCTTTTTATCGATTTGGATGTGGTCTGGTGGGATTTCGGGTGACCATCCGAAGGTCGTTTCCATATTAATTATATATCAAATATACATATATAGACATAAAAGTACTTCCATATTCATACGTACTAGACGCACCGTTAGTAAGTTACCATCGGGGTAACACAGAATCATACTATTACAACTGCTAGATCAATGAGTATAGACTCATGAATGAACTGACTCTTGTGTGATTCCTTGTACTTGAAATTGTAAGTTGTATCTCCTAACTATACCTATTATAGTTACTAGTAATATACAAGTATATCCGGAAGTATGCCTTTGCTACCCAAAGGTACCCAACTAAGTAATGGAACCTTTATACCTATATATGTATACATGATATATAATTAATATTTAGACGACATTCGGACGAGCAACCAATGCTTTAAGGCCACATCCCAACGAGGAAAAGGAAATAAAGCGAGCTAACTGTCCTAAGTCCTTTAAACATTATTTATATAACTATACATATTAAGGCATGCATTTTACAATATAAAAGCATAAATGAAGTTTTGTAAAACCTTTGAAAAGTGTAATGCTAAGAAACGATGACTTAATGTCAGTTTATAAAACGATTTGACAGTATTTTGTTTGATAAAACAATTTAAGTGTAAGGAAAACCTTTGTTTGAAGCACATTTGTAAAAGAGTTTCAAAGGAAACTTACAATATATAAGACAATTTGATAAAGAGTTTTAAAATGGTGGCTTCACTAGAAAGGAGTTTTCGGAAGAAGAGATGTGCTTATGAAACCGGTATTGCACGGAGCGAATTGACTCAAGTTGTGCGATAATGTCGGACTTACTTGGAAGTAAAGACATTAGATTTGAACATAAGGCGTTACAGAAAAAACACAACAGTGCAACCTTTAACAGAGTTACTGAACTTAGATCTACAACAAGACTAATGCAGCGAACCAAGTATAATACAAAAGACAAGTATACGCAGCACGAGGGTCCCTTTACTGACGGGATCTTGCAAAAGATAAGACTCTAGTTGCACTAGTTTTAAACAGTTTTTATGTCTTTTATAGCGATCTCCTTATATACTTTAACGAGGGTCCGGAATATTCTCTCCTGCAGCAGTGATCCTTAGTATCCTCCTGTCTGAGTCGGAGTTCTTTGTTATTGGACAATCCTTTTTGAGGTGTCCAATCTCGCCACATTGGTGACATATCTGGCTTGTACTAGCAAGTGATCTGTTGGGTCGGAGTTACGTGGACGCGGGTGCTTTCGTTTTTCTTCCTTTTTGGACAATTCCTTTTATAGTGGCCAGTCTCACAACAATTATAGCAAGCCTGGCTGTCTCTAGTGGTGAGGGTGGTTCCACAGAAACGGGCAATGTGTCCCAGTCTGTTGCAATTGATACATTGCAACACCCGGCAGGCTCCATTATAATGATAGCTACACTTGTTACACTTCGGGAGTGTTCCCTCATATCGCTTGCGTTCCATTTGGGCTTGACGCTTCCGTTTCTTGAACTCTGAGTTGTGGCTTTGGGTGTTTGCGACTGTTACTATTTGTTGATTTGTCGGATCGTTACTACTATCAGAATTATTAATTCCTTTGTCAGCCTTGTTCGCGTTGTTAGCGCTGCGGTTTGCACGGACAGATGCCACGGCAGCCGTTACGGCAGCTGTAACCGTGGCTTGGAATGTAGCAGCGTCCATTGGAATGGCAGGGGTTTCGTTGTTCGTTTGACTATTTCCGGATGACGACATGATTCTATAACACAGAAGATAAGGAGTTCGTGAGCGATTAAGGTTGACCCTAGATATATTTCGATAATTTATGTAAAGAGTAGAAGTATGTTCTCGGGGGTTTGACCTGCATCCCTATGATGCAGGCGTAGTACAGAGTAAATGTAAGTTCATAGAATGGTCTCAAGACGTTTTGTCGCTCAAGCCAAGGTATTATTGGTTGGTGAATAATATGATCCAACCTTTGAAAGAGACTTGGAAATGATCCCGAAGTTAAATTACCATAGTCCAAAGACTTGACTAAAGCAAGTTTCAGATAGACTCCAATGAAGGTAGGATGAAATCATTTGAACAAAGAGTGACATGGAAGTTAGCCGATTGGCAATATCAACAATGTTTATGATGTAATAAGTTCGGGAAAATTGACCTTGTAGTAGGTCTTACATCACATTTGGAGTAGAGAAGTCCTTGACAGCATAAAGGCCTAACTAAAAGTACTTACAGTACAAAGTAGTCACATAGAGAAGTGCTACACAGAACATAGACAGCAACATGATTCTTTAAAACAAAGAAGTAAAGTAAAGCATCTCCTACTGGCGACTGTCACCCGTATGGTGAACCCTTAGTTCAGCTAGTTGACGCTCCATATCAAGCAGGTGTCTTTCGTACACCCTCTGGCATACTCAGAGCTCTATGACATCGGCTCAGGTTTCAGCTAGTGCTTGCAACAGGGTCTCATGGTTTCTATCAGATATCTCACTTGTGTGTTCTAGGCGATTGTTGTGAACGGTATGCATTCTTGCATTGGCATTAACCTCTTCGATGCGTTGGAGAGTCGTCCTGCACTGAATTTCGTTTCGGGCAACTCTAGGGATCAGGATTGGTAGGACTCTGTCCACTGAGCTCCCTTCGTTTACATTGTAGAAGCTTCGGTCTCTATTAAATGGCATAGGTTGGTTTTGATCTTCGCTCCATGTCTCTAAGCATTCTACCCAAGGGGGCGTTGGGCCATGAAAAGCCGGACGAGGGTTAGGATTTTGGAATTGGGGCTACCAAGGGTAGCTTCTCCACCTCGGGTTCGGAGTTATCATCATCCGAAAGGTTTTCAACATGGTGATCATTCAAAGGGATTGGATGATCGTTCTCGGGTTCTTCTCCAAACCATCTGGCATTGCCTTCATTCGGAAGGTACGGGTTGCCGTGGGGATGGAGTCCAGCCATGTTATCTACGCGAGAATTAGGGCAAGGAAATAATTATTATACGAACTATCTAGATAATTATTAGATAATCTTCATTACTTACATCACCATTTGTGAAGTGCATACCAGTTATATGTAATCAAGACAGGATAGGCCTTCGAGTAAGTGACCTTAACTCCAAATTCACAAGGAGTAGGAGTAAAGCAAAAATTTCAAATATTCTAAGTCTATGACATCCTGGGTACATATAACCTAAGTGTATCCACTTAGAAACTATCAACTTAGTAATGAAGATTACTTTTAGTTCTCAAATAAGTAATTATAGTAACACAAAATACTACTATAGTACCTTATACTTAGGTTCTATTATAATGTTCTCATTGTGGTAGTGTTGGTAAGTTTTTAGACTTGTTGACACATCACAACCATTCTTGGGCATGTGCTAATCACTCCTCGGACCAGCATAGTTGATCAGGCTATGCCACTCCCAAGACTGACCATACCTCCCTAAGCTACCTGTGATATTCAACAATTGTAATACTTTTGTTCTTGTAATTGTGACACGGATTTTAGTATGAATGCACACACGTATACTTTGTTAAATATTTTATTATTTAAAAGTATAAACTCTTGGTCAAAGTATTTTTAATCCCATTGTATTTATAGTTAGTATATCTTTATGGGTTGATATACTTAATTCACTATAAACAACGCTCTGATACCAATCTGTCACACCCTAAAACCGAGAACGGCAGAAACGTTCTGAGGCGGAGGACGTCATGTACAATATCACAATAATGCAAAGTAGTAAACAAGCAACAACATCATCCATTGCTGGTGAATTCATAAGTATTAATGTGTCTTTGAATTGTAAAACTAGTAAGTAAAGACTTGTAAACATTTGGAGAAAAGTTTGTATAAGTATGAAAATGTTTGTAAGTAGTTGTAAACACTTAAAAACCCTAGAAAATCCCGTATTTCCTTCTAGTATAAAAAGTAATCTTCTACCAAGATCTAACTGTTTTGAAAGTAGTGTTCAACCAAGACCTAACTGTTTGAAAGTAGTCTTCTACCAAGACCTAACTGTTTTGAAAGTAGTCTTCTACCACGACCCGATTGTTTTGAAAGTAGCCTTCTACCAAGACCTGATTATTTTGAAAGTAGGCTTCTACCAAGACCAGATTGTTTTGAAAGTAGTCTTCTACAAAGACCCGATTGTATGACTATTATTATTATTATTCTAATCTACCTCATCAATCATGTAAATATGCCACATAGTAAAGGTATTAATAATATATTAACTGGAGTTTTATATCCATTTTTAATTGTCGTAAGTACTGTAGTATTTGTAATAAGTGACTAATTTTGTACTATTTTGCCATAATTGAGGGTTAAGGCATAATGTGATGGCTAGATCCCATGCTAAACGCTCCCTGTCAAGAGATTATGGGAACCAAACGCGACCCTTGCAATGATTGCAAGCCGCGAACATCCACATTACTATGATCACGTATACCCAATATAACTATCACAATGTATTGTGATTCATTGGTATAATTACATCCTGAAATTTTTCCATGCTATAGTTTGACATCCCCATTTTCACGGCCAGAAAAGACCGATTTGTTTATGCTTTGTTTTATAAATCAGAGTGATCGTTTAAAGAAAACGGTTGCGGAATTTGTTCCCAAAATAAAATATGATAACCATTTATCAAAACGTTTCTCAAAGAGAATGTATTTTTATTAAATAATAAAACCTCGGGATGTCATGTTCCGATACAGACCAAAAGCATAAACAATAATAAATAGACCTTACAACAGTTATTCATAACTACTGGCCTATAATCCAAAATCTTTCGTCAAGTCCACCAACTTATACTCTTGTGCTATTACCTGTAATGCAAAGAAAACTGAGTGGGTCAGGCTTGGGAGCCTGGTGAGCATATAGGGTTTTCAACCCACAATAATACAATTATTATATTCAACCATCAAACAATCAACTCAATTATTCATCCCTATTATGTTTCTTAGGATTTTACCCTAGGAATTCAACTACTCGTCATTCCTTCATTCCTAAGGATTGACCTAAGGGATTTACACAAACTTCCATTGCTACATAAGGCGCATCTGCCAACATTATCCTTTAAGCGCCTCTGCCAGGATTACGTCATACACTATGAGGCGCGATTGCCAGGTTTATGACATTCTCTTTTAGGCGCATCCGCCGACATTATCTTATAAGCGCATCTGCCAAGATTACCCTATAAGCGCATCCGCTATTATTATGACAATCTTTATTTGGCGCATCTGCCAACAATATCCTGTAAGCGCATCTGCTAGGATCACTCTATAAGCGCATCTGCTTTTATTATGACAATCTCTATTTGGCGCATCTGCCGACATTATCCTATAAGCGCATCTGCTAGGATTACGACATTCACTACTTGGTGCATCTACCGATATTATTCTACAGCACATCTGCCAGTCTTATGACATTCTTTAATTGGTGCATCTACCAATATCATTCTTAATCATCTTTCATACCTCATCATTTCATCACATACCAACTATCTCATCTACCCATGTTCTACCCAACATATTTGTAGATCTAGAATACACATACAGTTTATCTCATTTTAAAACTATATAAAACATTCATGCCATACTCATCTCAAATAAACAACAATATATAACACATAGCACGTATTTTATACCAAATACTTCATATTTATGTGTTAGAAGAAAAATAACTACACCCTCACACTTATAAACAACAATACTCTTAATACACTCAAACCAAACTCGTATTATTATTGTGTTTATGAAAGGTAGTATACACTCACTTGATCAGAAGATGATCGGACAGCACTATGACTTGCAGAAGTAGTAATCCTCAGCAGATCTGGAAGATCTCTTCAAAAATCGAACTTCTCGCGGGCAGAGCTTCGGCTCGGGAACCGCACTTCTCGGGATCTTCGGGATCTCGGGACTTGCTTCGGGGCTTGAGAACAATACCGGGGCTTCGGGGTATTTCTGGCACGCAAACCGATGCAAAATGGGAGAAAGAAGAGGAGAAATTGGCAAAACTATCGGCTGCCTTCGGATTCCTTTTATAGAGGCTGAGCCTCGCACGTACGCGGGGCGTACGCCAGTACGCGGGGCGTACTGGTCCGAAAAACGTCACTGCGTGCGTCATCCGAAGCCACTTGCTGCGAATGTCGACACTTCGGAGTACGCGGGGCGTACTCGAGTACGCGGCGCGTACCTCGGATCAGACCGGTGACTCCTTCGGATAATGCTTCCGAATTAAAGATTAAAAATAAATACAAATTATTTAATAATCTTCGGAAATTCATATCTTCTTCATACGAACTCCGTTTTCGACGTTCTTTATATCCACGCGAAGGTGAGACTACGATCTACAACTTTCGTTTAGACTCCGTCGGCTAATTTTGACTTTATTTTTATTAATTATTTTTAATAGGCCGCGACATAAACTTTCGTTATAAATTCATAACTTCTTCGTTTGACGTCCGTTCTCGCCTAACTTTTTATCGCTTCGATACCAACAATGAGATCTTCGATTCTCATTTAGATTGCTTCGGCTAAATACCGCTCTAACGTAAATTCACTTTTTACGTTGCATTGCGTCGTGCCGGTTCTGTCGCGAAACTTCAACGGGCCATAACTTCTTCGTTATAACTCGGATTTTGGCGTTCTTTATATGCACGGAAACCTTGTGACATATACTACAACTTGGTTAAGATTAATCCTTCTAGATAATCTTCCATCAAAAAGTCATTTTTGACGCTTATTGTTTCTAAATTGACTAGCCCTGATCTACAGGCGTTACAATTATCTCCCCCTTAGGATGATTACGTCCTGGAATCATCAACGAAATAGGATTCGCATACTGACTCCATAAGTTATCTTTCCATTCTAAGTAATAACCTTGATGCTCAATCCTGCATCGGCTCTTCGTACTATCTTGGACTTTCAATCATAACCTTCGAGTTACAAAATAAGTCCTTATTGCGAACTCTTTCTTCTTCTTAGGATAAATATATTCCTTTATCCAATGTAACAAACCGATGGGTCGTGCTCTATCGACCTCTCATCGCACGATGCGACGCTTAGACTCGGTCTTTAATAAAGTTAAATTCCAGAATGGAATATACCTTCCTTCATATTCTAATGTGATATAATCACATTTCAGCATGTAGCATTTCTGCCTACAAACTTCTTTTAACAACGAGAGCGACACTATCAATCGTATTAACTTCAACCTTCTGACTTAAGTCAGATGTTACATCTAACTCGGTCCTCTAGACCACGTACATACTCCTCGCCGTCGAACTCAAATTAAACATGACCACTAGGGTCGGAACAAGAACCATCTTACTAGTCATCACCGAAACAATGGTAATGACATACCAGAATAAAATGGAATCAATCACTAGTTTCTTGGTAACCTTGCGACTTTCCCTGATCCAAGTGCGAGTCCTGTGCTTCCGGTAGTATATGCATCTACTACCTTTCACACCTACTCATACTCGTCCCAAGTATTGCCTCGTAGTCGACCAAGTCACCATACAAGAAAATCAGACAATCATTCAACACATCAGTTAACAAAACTAGGGTTTATATTAACTCCTTGAAAAGGTTACACAAAAGTTCAAGTTCACCCTATACTATGCCTCTAATAGGCTACACCACATGTTACTTTTCATATCACTACTTTATAACTTGATCTTTAGATATAAGATCCTTATTCCTGATTCCTTGCATTGCCATCTGCTTCATCAAGGATCATTTGAAATGCTCTTGCCTTTAGCTTTGGCGGCGCCTCTAGCCTTGATGCTTGATTTTTCCTTGGGCAGTCTTGCTTGAAGTGCCCCTCTTCGTTACATTCGTAACACACCTTTTTGTTGAAAATACATTCATCGGCGTAATGCCCATGCTTTCCACACTTGAAACATGTCACTTCCACGCCACATTTTCCTGAGTGCTTCTTCTTGCACTTATCGCACCACCGTGCCTCATCTCTCCCTCCTCCTCCAGACTTCGAGGATTTTCCTTTCTCATTAGAACCTGAAGTTCCTTCCAACTTTCTCTTCTCGCCAACTTCAACCTTATTGTCAGCCCTCCCCTTGATCATATTCTCAACAGACTTGGCAGCCCAAATAGCTGCCTCTAAGGTAGGTGCCTGACGCACTGGCACCGCATACTCCCAAGGGAGTCCCTTTGCGTACCGGTCGACTTTTGTCAGTTCGTCTGGGACGATGCGTAAAGCAAACTCCATCTTGTCTGTGAAGGCATTAGTGTATTCATCCACTGACATGCTGCCTTTCTTCAATATCAGAAACTTATTCTCCAACTCCAATAGATTTTGAGCAGAGCAGAACTTGCGCTTGAATTGTACCAAGAACTCTGCCCAGGTCAGTTGCAGTGGCTCATTAGGACTTAGGATCTTCCCCAAAGTGTTCCACCAACGAACAGCCCCACCCCTGAACTGACGTACTGCATAGGTAGTCTGCAACTTGCCTCTGCAGCCACAAGTCATGAAGGCTAGCTCCATTTCCGATATCCAATCCATAACTCCGATCGGATCTTCCTTTCCAGTGAAGGTCGATGGTTTGCAAGTCAGAAAATCCTTATACTTGCATCCCATTCCATCGTTCCTTCCATTCTGGTTGTTTTGCCTAACTATCGGTGGGTTGGCTTGACCAACAGACCCACTGAAGTTTCCACCTTCCGAGTGCCCTTCATTTAATTCAGGCTCTTCCACTCGAATTGACAGTTCTTCACGATTCTGCTGAAGCAACCGTCTAGTTTCATCCATCTGACGATCCAACATCGTCTGAATCATCATTTGCACACCAGCCATGGTTATTGGCTCAGGTGCTGCTGCTACGACAGGTATTTGCTCAATCACTGGTGGTTGATTCCTGTTTTCATCAGCATTTCCAACTCCACTTCTTGTTCTCACCATTTTTGATCTACACACCAAATAAGGTGAAATTATATCCTCAATCACGATAGATATTCACATCGCCCTTATCACTCCGAAACGTTTACATGCTAGTTCTAATATCGTAGACGTACGCTTAGAATCCTAAACACATAAGGTTTCCAGATCCGGTCGGCAACAGACCATAGATCCGAACAAATAATAGCATCAATTTAGCTATCACACAAAACATTTAGCACATAAAAGCATTTTAGGCATCATTCCTAAAATGAACTAGTGCTTGTGTCAATTTAGGTGTACTACCTAACATATTTTAGACACACTCCTCACAATCATTACTTAGCATTCTAAGTTTAAGTCTAGAAATTTCCTACAAATTCCTAGTTCGCTTAAACTAATGCTCTGATACCAACTTTGACATCCCCATTTTCACGGCCAGAAAAGACCGATTTGTTTATGCTTTGTTTTATAAATCAGAGTGATCGTTTAAAGAAAACGGTTGCGGAATTTGTTCCCAAAATAAAATATGATAACCATTTATCAAAACGTTTCTCAAAGAGAATGTATTTTTATTAAATAATAAAACCTCGGGATGTCATGTTCCGATACAGACCAAAAGCATAAACAATAATAAATAGACCTTACAACAGTTATTCATAACTACTGGCCTATAATCCAAAATCTTTCGTCAAGTCCACCAACTTATACTCTTGTGCCATTACCTGTAATGCAAAGAAAACTGAGTGGGTCAGGCTTGGGAGCCTGGTGAGCATATAGGGTTTTCAACCCACAATAATACAATTATTATATTCAACCATCAAACAATCAACTCAATTATTCATCCCTATTATGTTTCTTAGGATTTTACCCTAGGAATTCAACTACTCGTCATTCCTTCATTCCTAAGGATTGACCTAAGGGATTTACACAAACTTCCATTGCTACATAAGGCGCATCTGCCAACATTATCCTTTAAGCGCCTCTGCCAGGATTACGTCATACACTATGAGGCGCGATTGCCAGGTTTATGACATTCTCTTTTAGGCGCATCCGCCGACATTATCTTATAAGCGCATCTGCCAAGATTACCCTATAAGCGCATCCGCTATTATTATGACAATCTTTATTTGGCGCATTTGCCAACAATATCCTATAAGCGCATCTGCTAGGATCACTCTATAAGCGCATCTGCTTTTATTATGACAATCTCTATTTAGCGCATCTGCCGACATTATCCTATAAGCGCATCTGCTAGGATTACGACATTCACTACTTGGTGCATCTACCGATATTATTCTACAGCACATCTGCCAGTCTTATGACATTCTTTAATTGGTGCATCTACCAATATCATTCTTAATCATCTTTCATACCTCATCATTTCATCACATACCAACTATCTCATCTACCCATGTTCTACCCAACATATTTGTAGATCTAGAATACACATACAGTTTATCTCATTTTAAAACTATATAAAACATTCATGCCATACTCATCTCAAATAAACAACAATATATAACACATAGCACGTATTTTATACCAAATACTTCATATTTATGTGTTAGAAGAAAAATAACTACACCCTCACACTTATAAACAACAATACTCTTAATACACTCAAACCAAACTCGTATTATTATTGTGTTTATGAAAGGTAGTATACACTCACTTGATCAGAAGATGATCGGACAGCACTACGACTTGCAGAAGTAGTAATCCTCAGCAGATCTGGAAGATCTCTTCAAAAATCGAACTTCTCGCGGGCAGAGCTTCGGCTCGGGAACCGCACTTCTCGGGATCTTCGGGATCTCGGGACTTGCTTCGGGGCTTGAGAACAATACCGGGGCTTCGGGGTATTTCTGGCACGCAAACCGATGCAAAATGGGAGAAAGAAGAGGAGAAATTGGCAAAACTATCGGCTGCCTTCAGATTCCTTTTATAGAGGCTGAGCCTCGCACGTACGCGGGGCGTACGCCAGTACGCGGGGCGTACTGGTCCGAAAAACGTCACTGCGTGCGTCATCCGAAGCCACTTGCTGCGAATGTCGACACTTCGGAGTACGCGGGGCGTACTCGAGTACGCGGCGCGTACCTCGGATCAGACCGGTGACTCCTTCGGATAATGCTTCCGAATTAAAGATTAAAAATAAATACAAATTATTTAATAATCTTCGGAAATTCATATCTTCTTCATACGAACTCCGTTTTCGACGTTCTTTATATCCACGCGAAGGTGAGACTACGATCTACAACTTTCGTTTAGACTCCGTCGGCTAATTTTGACTTTATTTTTATTAATTATTTTTAATAGGCCGCGACATAAACTTTCGTTATAAATTCATAACTTCTTCGTTTGACGTCCGTTCTCGCCTAACTTTTTATCGCTTCGATACCAACAATGAGATATTCGATTCTCATTTAGATTGCTTCGGCTAAATACCGCTCTAACGTAAATTCACTTTTTACGTTGCATTGCGTCGTGCCGGTTCTGTCGCGAAACTTCAACGGGCCATAACTTCTTCGTTATAACTCGGATTTTGGCGTTCTTTATATGCACGGAAACCTTGTGACATATACTACAACGTGGTTAAGATTAATCCTTCTAGATAATCTTCCATCAAAAAGTCATTTTTGACGCTTATTGTTTCTAAATTGACTAGCCCTGATCCACAGGCGTTACATATAGCAACTTGTTATTTCTGTCTTGTTATCGTGTATTGTAATTGTATTTATGTAAGTGTATTCTTGTAAGCGTATCTATGTGAAATTATTCAGGTAAGCGTATTCAAGAAAGCGTATCTATGTAAGCGTATCTATGTAGACGTATTCATGTAAGAGTATCTATGTAAGCGTATCTATGTAAAGGTATTCATGTAACATGTAATGTACTAGTATAGACTCATGAATGAACTGACACTTGTGTGATTCCTTGTACTTGGAATTCTAAGTAGCATCTCCTAACTATACGTATTATAGTTAATAGTAATATACGAGAATATCCGGAAGCATGTCTTTGCTACCCAAAGGTACTGAACTGAGTAATGGAACCTTTATACCTATATACTTATACATGATATATAATTAATATTTAGACGACATTCGGACGAGTAACCGATGCTTTAAGGCCACATCCCAACGAGGAAAAGGAAATAAAGCGACCTAACCGTCCTAAGTCCTTTAAACATTATTTATAAAACTATACATACTAAGGCATGCATTTTACAATATAAAAGCATTAGAGAAGTGTTGTAAAACCTTTGAAAAGTTTAATACTAAGAAACGATGACTTGATGTCAGTTTATAAAACGATATGAAAGTATTTTGTTTGATAAAATAGTTTAAGTATAAGGAAAATCTTTGTTTGAAGCACATTTGTAAGAGAGTTTGAAAGGAAACTTACAGTATATAATACAATTTGATAAAGAGTTTTAAACATGTAAAAGCATTTTAAGAAAGTCATTTGAAGAAATGTGTTTGGTAAGATAGTTAACGTGTAGTAAATCCATATGCATGCTAGGTATTAATCACGTGTGATTGATATAATAACTAAACTTGATTCAACTTGTATTCCCCCTCCCCATAAATCATTTATAAACATTTACAAAACATTTAAAAGCTTAATTAGGGGGTATGAACTCACCTGCAGTGAGCGGATCGGATGGATGTGTCGGATAAGTGATTGGTGTCAAGTGAAGACTTAGACACACACAATGATCCTAATAACATATGAAGACATATGCATATATATATATATATATATATATATATATATATATATATATATATATATATATATATATAACTAGTGATTATAACACAAATTAAACATGTATAAACACCCTAATGTGAGGAAAACACTTTGGTCAAAGTGTTAGGTGGCCATTGGATTGCGACAAAGGAGTGCAAGGCCTTATACGGGAGTTTATGTTCAATGGACCATGTTAGTTGGAGTTTACGGTCCAAGGGAGTTTACTCCTGACTGTAAACTCTCAATTAGATCATCAAATGAGGCTTATAACTATCATAACTTAAGTGGCTAGGTGTTCCAAGGCTTAAACAAGAGGTTGGGTGAGTTTAAGGTCCAAGAATGGCCTTGTATGGTGTTTACAGTATGGGGACCATTTCCCCATGAGTTTATGGCCGTAAACTCATGGTAAGAAGTACCAAATAGATGTTTGAAGTTTCTAACTCAATGGCGGTTGGTTCTAGACTAGGATCCAAGGCTTGGTAAGGTGTTAAGGGCATCAAAACACCCTTTGGGGGTGTTTACGGTTTTGGGAGATTCCCAAACCATAAACTCATATTCATGGGGGTTTTTGGTGTTTTTCAAGTGCTAAAATCATCAAGGAAATGATATATGCTAGTTGCCAAGGCTTAGAAGGAACTAGGGCACACTTTGGCACCCTTTTTAGGGTTTACGGTCCAAGAACATCATGGACCGTAAACACCTTGTTCTTGGTGTTTCTTGGGTGATTTCTTGATATATGGAAATGTAACAAGCTTTAATATACTCTAGGATAGAAGTACTTACATTTGTGAAGAAAGATTGAAGATCCTTGGGAGAGAAATCGGTTTTTCTCTAGTTAAAATGGAAGAAATGAAGGAAAAATAGCTAAATGCCATATATAGTCTTTAGGGTATACGGTCCAAATGCCATTTTTGGGCCGTAACCTCCAAACTCTTGGAGTTTTGAGACTTCTAAGATGCACAAAATGCCCTGTAGTATACGTTCTATGTTTACCTCTTGAAGGGTTAAAGTTCAGAATGCTCAAATGGACACCAAACGTGCTAAAAGGTAGCAGGAATCAGTTTCACTTTCTATGAAGTGTTTGAAAGAACTGGATGGAAAATTTCAGGTTGTCACAAAGCCCGTCTAAATATTCTAGTCCACATGGTTGTTCTTGGATGGCCCATCAATAGCCCAATCACCGAAGTCCAATAAAAAGGCCCAACTCAAGGCCCAAGCTTAATTAGGGCTTTCACATAAAATGACGTTTACGGTCAAGTGTTTCTCACTTAATCCATTAAGGACTTAAAACATTAAGTTCCTCACTCCACTAGGCCATTCACACAATGAAGTCGGACATAATTCACAGTATCAATATAACAGTCCAACCACGGGTCCCGGTAAAATCCAAACTAACAAACCCAAAAATTAGGGTTTTTTAAACCCTAATTAGGGTTTCTTAGCCCAATCACAAAGCAGCCTAGTCCAAGGTTAAGTGTTTAGGCCCATTAGGGTTCCACTATGTCGGGTACCACCCACCGCCACTTCGGGCGGTGATGATCAGCGGAAGGTCAGCACAGTGGGCGATGGCAGCCACCATTTCCAATGGTGGTGGTGGTTCCCTCCTAAAATCACACATACAATAATCACACACCCACAGCCACCTCCCGCTAAGGCTGGTGATGGCCAAGAGTGGCAAAAAAATGTCAACGGGTGGTAGCCACTACCTCATGGTGGTGGCAGTGGGTTCTCGTCCTCAAATCCACACAATCCATACCACAATTACCAAAAACAACCAATACAATATAATATAAGCACAATCAGCCACCACTTGGCATCACACGTCGCCGGAAAAAAATGATACAGTAGCCCAAATGCCGCCGACGTCGGCCATGACGCAACCAGCATCGCACCCATAGATATAGCGAGGGAGAGAAAAAAGGTGCATTGCCGTCACTTACCGATGGCTCCCAAGTTGCTCTCCACCCACGATTGATGAGCCAGCATCTCTTTGATGATGGTGGCCCTTCCAGTCGCCCATGACGTCTCCTACCGGCAGCGTCGTTATGGTGGTGCTACATTAGCGAGGTAGCTGTTGGCGGCTTCATCCGATCGGAACGAACAAGAAGGAGGGGTGACGGTTGTAGTGTATCGCTCTAGGTTTAGGGTTGTTTCAATAGAACAGGATGTAGGGAAAGGATACGGGTTAGTTTCGTCTCTCATTTCTAACTTTGTGCCAATTCTCCAAATTTGGTCCCTCCTCCTCAAAAAATTTTCAACTTAAGTACCATATTTACCAATCAGCCCCTATCATTAACAATTCATTACAATACAAGTCCTAAAAATTACCAACCAGCCCCCGCCTCTAGAAATATTTACAAAGTGGCCTGGAATTTACACTTTAACCCTCGAAATCCATAATTAAATCAATTTGCTCCCCAACACCCACACCCCGCTCAATATTATTTAATTCAAGACTATTATCTGTTTATGAATCTTTATCTACTTATTTAATCATTAAAAAGGATGTTACAAAAAGTATAATGAAAATACCATGTAACTAAACACTTATAAATTCCCAACCTTAGTTACTTAGGAAAAATGTGAATTTGGTGCTAACCCATGAAATTGCACTATGCGCCTTGTTAAGTCATTAGTGGAGTGTGTATGGTTAACTGGCACACTAATTTGAGACTGACAATGTGTGGCAAAGGGTAGCTTCATGTTAATCATGGATCAATGGTGCATGTGTGGTTAACTGTCACATTGATTGGATGATTTGTAACATTAAGTGTACCAAGCTAATTTGCATGGTTATTCACACCTTGTTTGTGATCCTGGGCATCCCAGTCACAAACTTGAAGGGCGTAATCGAGATTAAACATGCCATTGAAAAGTTCAATGAATCTCAAAAGAATCTAGGAATTTCCATATGGAGCCTTTGCAAGGTTTAAAAACCGCCTGTTTGGATGAAGGACTGAAGGGACTCGACAAGTTGCATGGTTAACTCAGCGAGTCCTGTGAAGATGGTATCGGACTCGACAATTTGGATGAATAACTCGGCAAGTCCAATTAAGATATTCATGGACACGGCGAGTCGGCTAGGGTTTTTCCCAACGAATGGATGTGTATGATCAGGACGAGTTGCAAGGGGGAAACTCGATGAGTGGCCAAGGAGTTACGACTGTAAGCCATAGGAAGTCGACAAGTCACTCTGGAGACTCGGCAAGTGGACGAGTTATGCAAGGAACTCAGTGAGTGGCTGGTTGTACTCGACGAGTTCAGGTCAACACGGACTGTTCACCATGGCAGTTGAGTTTGACATTGAGCATGGGTTGAATTTTGGACTTTTGGGGGCATTTTTGGAAATTATGAACATTGTTGTATGTCGAATATAGGTGGTGGAATTTTTGGCAACGATCTGAGAGCTTAAGCCTATCTTTCTAGTTGACATTTGTGGATTGATTCATCCTCACTATACTAAGGGGTTTAAGGCACCATGGTCGGCCCAATGGATTTGATATCCTAGTAGTTATTGATATGTTGGGTTTGAGTTAGTCCTGAATGCCAGTTAATATGCTAGTCGGGTAGACCTATAGGATTATCTGTAATACTGTACGATTATCTATATCTGCGCTAGTTATGTTACATGTCGGCATGTTATGTGGGATGGGTTGAGGTTATACTGCTCTGTGTGGTAGCCAACAAACCCAGGAGTATTCCAGATATGAGCTAAGGTCGGGTAAAGCATGCCTGATTCATACTGAGGACTCGGGAGAATTCTAGATATGAGTTGAGGGTGGAGCAAGGCATGGCAGACTCATACTGAGGACTCAAGAGCATTCTAGATACGACCTAAGGTCCGAGTATGGCATGCCAGACTCATACTGAGGGCTCGATGGCAATCCAAATGTGAGTTGTGGGTCCGAAAGGCAATCCAGACTCACACTGTGGGCCCAGGGGTAATCCAGTATGTAAATTTGTGGAGTCATTACATGTTGTTCAGTTTTTTATGTTATGTTATGATATTGTTTTTATAATTCAGTGGACTGTATGTGTATCGGAATTTTAAGGGTACTCACTAAGCTTTCGGGCTTACAGTTTTGGTTTTATTTTAGGTGCATCAGGGGATCGTGGCATGGCGAAGGCATGGTCGTACAGCTCCTCCTGTTTAGTTTATGATTCTGGGAAAAACTCTTATATGTTACATTTTGAAAACACTTTTCTGATGATTGGATGATTTTAAATTGAAATTTTAAAAGTAAAAATTTGGCATGAATTTTTGGATGTTACAAGTTGGTATCAGAGCCTCGGTTTGAGTGAATTAGAGGAACATTCTTGTGAATCCAGTCTTAAATCGAGGAAAGATTTTGAAAATGGTTTTCAAAATGAGTAAATGAGGATGTAGGGTGTATAATCAGCCGGATCCAGTAAGTAGACCCCAAAATACCATACAATACTTGATCATGTGATATGTTAGAACAACATGTTAGTACTAGGCTAGGGATCTTTAGGAATTGCATGATAGAATTGCCTTATTATGTGATGCCTGCTAGCCTAGGGTTTATATTATACGAGATTGACATCATTACTATAGTTGCTTCGTGTATGCGTCACGGTTATACATAATTAACATCTTATATGTTGAGAATGTTTGATTTAGACTTACGTTCTGTTCTTGTTCTATTAGAAGCTTAGGGTAGGATTGGATATTCAAAAGTCTATAGGGTCCAACGTTATGTATGGCTAACATACACTAATTTTGCAGGGTTGGTGGAAGTTTCATGGATGGGTGGGTCGTGAGAGGCCAGAAGGCCAATTATGTGATACTTAGCATTCCTCTATGGGTGAGGACTGAGTGCTTGCTATGATTATGCATCTTGTTAGGTTTTTTTATTATACTTGAGACAAATATGGGTAGGTGTGGAAGGTAGTATGGGCTCGTACTACTGAAAACATAGGACCCATAAGCGTAACAAGGAAGTCACAGCCCCTAGGGTTTGGTTAGGAATTGGTTCCCTATTTTATGTGGTTACCTGATATCTTCATGTTATATTTTTCAGTATGGTGGTTACAAGACGCTTTACGATAGGGTCAGGATCAGGATCAGGAACAGGATCAAGAGTCGGATGCCAGGAGGGGCCGGCAACACCTGAGCTTATGGTGCAGATGGGTATGGACGAGTTGGATGTTAGGCTTCAAGAGATCCAACATGATGAGGTTGCTGCTATGTTCCAGGTATAGTTGTCGGAGATGTTTGGGTCGATTAAGACAGCCATGGTCGAATAATTTGATGAGCGTTATGCGGCCCTCATGGAGATGGCTGCCGCAGCAGCTGCATGTACTGTATCCGCGGAAGGAGGAGGAGCCAATAGGGGCGTCCTGTATCGAGAATTCGATAACACGAAGCCCCCAGCATTTGATGGTAGGCAGGATCCTATTTGAGCCATGAGGTGGTTATCTGACGTGGTGGGTTGTTTCTTCACATGTTCATGTCCTACTGAATAGAAGGTCAGATGAGCCCTGAACGTGCTGAGGCTCAGGGCCAAGGACCGGTGGAGGCTGACGACAGGGTCATACACTGATGAGCAGAGAGCTACTATTACTTGGGAGCATTTCCGAGACATGTTTCGTGCCCGTTACATTCCGCGGGTTGAGCAGGAAAGTTTGGCTCAGGAGTTTTTGAGTTTGAGACATGATGGGGAGTCGGTGACGGAGATCACCCATATGTTCACCGAGAGGGCGATGTTATGCCCAGTGTTTTCTTCTGAGTAGGACCAAATGAAATGTTATCTGAGCATGCTCAAGACAGACATTCGACAGTTTCTAGCCACACAGCGATGTGATTCCCTGTTTGAGTTGCAGGAGGTCGCTAGGCGGCGTGAGTTAGAGATTGAGTTGTAGTTGAGGGAGCAGCGACAGGCCCAGGCACAATCTCAGCCAACGCCGAAGCGGTCTAAGACCGTTGATGCTAGGACTGGGGGTCAGCAGAGCGGCACTTGTTGGTAGTGTGGCAAGGTTCATTCTAGTGTGTGTCGAGTTGGTAGTGGGTTCCATAAGTGTGGCCAGGCCGCCCCAGTTCAGGTTATGAGGTTATGCTATCACTATGATCAAGTTGGCCACGTGAGGGCCAACTGTCCGCTACTTGCCTCTAAGTCGGTGCAAGCTCCTGCGTCGGCTATGTTGAGGATTACCGATGGGAGGCAGGGTAGAGCAAAGCCGCCGAAGGCTCAAGGGCATGTTTTTCAGCTTACAGCCGAAGATGCCAATGCAGCACCGAATGTGGTTGCTGGTATGATACTATCCTTTATCTCATTTATTATATCTTTTTTATACTTATCTGTTGTATGATTAGGTACATTATTAGTGAACTCCTAGCCTACTTTGGTTTTGTTTGACTCGGGGGCGAGTCGGCCATTCGTATCTCAGACATTTAGTAAGAGTTTCAGTGTGCCATTAGGTGAGCTAGAGTGTCCTTTGCGAGTATCCATCGCCAACGAACACAGGGTTTCTACTTCTTCAGTCTACCGAGGATGTGATTTGGAAATCTTCGGGGTATCCTTTCCTATAGATTTCATTTTGATTCCCATGGGGGAAGTATGCGTAATTGTAGGGATGGACTGGCTTAGTAGATTTGGTGCCATGATAGATTGTGAGGGCCAGCGGGTGGTAGTTCGAACCCCAGGTGGGGGAGAACTTGTTGTATTTGGCGAGGGCACCCGATTGGGATCAGGGTATTGTTCGGCCGCCAGGCCTTGACAGTATATTCAGCACGGGTGTGCGGGTTACCTAGCGTACGTGTTAGGGATCAGACTTCAATGGCAGAGGTTCTGGAGGTTAGAGAGGTTGCTGATGAGTTCCCGGAGGATTTGCGAGGGATACCTCTGGAAAGGCAGTTCGAGTAGTGGATCGACCTAGTGCCAGGTACAGCCCCTATCATCAAGGTACCGTACTGGTTGGATCCACCTGAGATGCAGGAGTTGTCGTCATAGCTGCAAGAACTGTTAGGTAAGCACTTCATTCGACCTAACAGTTATCCATGGGGAGCGCCGATCCTTTTCGTCAGAAAGAAAGACGGTTCGCACCGAATGTGCATTGATTATAGGGAGTTGAACAAGTTGAAGGTGCAGAACCGATATCCACTCCCGAGGATAGATGATCTCTTTGATCAGTTACATTGTGCATCTTAGTTCTCCAAGATCGATTTGAGGTCGGGGTATCATCAGGTCCGGGTCCGAGAGGAGGACGTGGAGAAGACCGCGTTTCAGACTTGATATAGTCATTATGATTTCATTGTGATGCTGCTCGGGCTCACTAACGCACCAACAGTATTCATGGACCTGATGAATCGGGTCTGTAGGCTGTTGCTCGATTGCTTGGTCATCGTGTTCATAGATGACATCTTGGTGTATTCTATGACCGGAGAGTAGCACGAGGAGAACCTTAGGGAGTTGTTGGAAGTTATGAGAAGATAATGGTTGTATGAGAAGTTCTCGAAGTGCGAGTTTTGATTACGAGAGGTCCAGTTCCTCGGATATCTCGTCAATCAGGAGGGGATTTTCGTCGTTCCGACCAAAATCGAGAAAGTCATGTAGTGGGAGGTGCCGAGGTCTCCTTCGGATATCATGAGTTTCCTGGGATTGGCAGGGAACAACCAGAGATTCCTTCGAGATTTCTTCAATATTGGAGTACCCCTCAGTCGTCTGACGAGGAAGGGGTGAATTTCCGGTGGGGCCCTAAGCAGCAGATAGCATTTAAGACCCTCCGTCAACGGTATGTGATGCTCCAGTCTTCACACTCCCGGATGGAGTTGAGGACTTTGTGGTATTCTGTGATGCATCCATCACAGGTTTCGTGATGGTCCTCATGCAGAGAAGGCAAGTGATAGCCTATGCATAACGGCAGCTGAAGCCGCACGAGACGAGATATCTTACGCTTGATTTAGAGCTGGGAGTGGTGTTTATCGCTCTCAATATATGGAGACACTACCTATACGGGGTCCGTTGTACCATATACACGGATCACAAGAGCTTGAGACACATCATGCACCAGCTGAACCTGAACATGACTCAATGCAGGTGTTTGGATCTAGTCAACGACTATGATTGTGAGATCTTTTACCACCCCGGTAAAGCGAATGTGGTGGCGGACACTGTGAGCCACAAGTCAGCTGGGTCTTCCACCCCAGTGATATGTATTAGGATAACGGTGGATTCTAAGCTTATGAGCTTGATCAGAGATGCCCAGGTCGAGGGCATGCGACCAGAGAACTAGAAGTTGGAGATGATCAGGGGTGAGAACACCCGATTTGTGTAGGATAGTCGGGGATTGTTGACTCGATGTGGTCGGGTATGGTTTCTGATGTCTGGTGGAGTCAGACAGACAGTTATGGAGGAGGCCCATATGTCTCATTTTTCTATTCACCCAGGGGCCACCAAGATGTATTGGGACTTGAGTTTGAATTACGGGTGGCCGTGCATGAAGCGGAAAATCACTTGGTATGTTCAAAGGTGCTTGACTTGTAGGATGGTCAAGGCTAAGCACCAAAGACCACACAGTATGTTGCATACCCTGGAGATTCCCATGTGGAAATAAGAATAGATCACGATGGGTTTCATTATCAAACTGCCAAGGACGACGATGGGGTTTGATGCTATATGGGTCATCGTTGATCGATTCACTAAGAGTTCCCATTTCTTGCACACCATGGGGTTCCGGTCTCCATTGTTTCCGACTGGGAGGTTAGGTTTACCTCCCGTTTCTGGCAAAAGTTCCACGAGAAACTAGGCACGCGACTACACTTTAGCATAACTTTTCATCTGCACACCGATACTCAGAGTGAGTGAACCATTTAGACCCTCGAGGATATGTTGAGGGCGTGTTTCATTGATTTCGGTAGGAGCTGGGATTCCCACCTACCCCACACATAGTTCGCCTACAACAACAGCCATTATTCCAGCATTAGTTCCACGCCTTTCGAGCTGTTGTATAGGCGGAGATGTCGCACCCCAATTTGTTTGGGTGAGGTTGGACACAGGTACTTTTGCAGACCACTGAGAACATTTGGCAGATTAGGCAGCGACTACAAAGTACCCAAAGGCGGAAGAAGATTTACGCCGACAGACACCGATCTAAGCTAGAGTTCCAGGTGGGTGATATGGTACTCCTGAAGGTCTCACCCTGGAAGGGTGTGATTCGCTTCAGGAAGAGGGGGAAATTGGGTCCCCATTATATTAGTTCAATCAGTATCGTTGTCAGGGTTGGCAAAGTGACATACAGGTGGCAGCTACCGGATGAGATCAGTCGAATCGACAGTACCTTCCATGTTTCGGAATTGCAAAAGTGCATTATGGATCAGGAAGCAGTTATATCATTTGATGATATTCAGGTCGATGAGCGCCTGAATTATGTTGAGAGGCCCATGGCCATTCTGAAGAAAAAGGTGAAGGTTCTAAGGAAAAAGGAGATACATTTGGTAAAGGTACAGTGGGAACACCGTAAGAGGTCTGAGAGGACATGGGAGCCGGAGGAAGAGATGTAGGAGCACTATCCGGCGTTGTTCACCTCAGCGGACTTCGATAGCAAAGTCTAGTTCAAGTGGGGGAGAATAGTAATGCCCCGATTCCGAGGTATTAATTTATTTTGAATATAAGATCCCTTTTAGTTCAACGTCTACTTAATGAGTTGTTGCTGGACTCATCGAGTAGCAGCGGGTTGCTCCACGTGTTTAAGTTACCTACTCGCTGAGTCCAAGAAGGGACTCGAAGAGTAGGATATGTGGCAGAAAACCCTATTTTCTGGGGTTTTCACCCTATTTAAGGATCTCTTATTCCCCTTAGCCTCTCTTACAGCCTCCTTTGTGTTCTGAAAACCCTAAATCGTGCTAAATTTCCATATTTATGTGCTTCTATGCTTGAAAGAAGGATCTTGGAGTAAAAGGCTTCGAGTTTAAGAAGTTTGGAGCAAGGGGATGTTGTAGATTCGGATTCTAACCCATCTTCGCATCGTTTTGGAGATAACAAGTTGCTACATTAGCTTTCCTTTAGCTAGATCTCTTCATTTATGGGATTAGAGCCCTTTTCTTTGTGGTTTTTGTGGTGGTTTTCCGATTTGAGTTAAGATCTGAGGCTTGCAACCTCAGATCTAGACTCGTTTAGTCCCTCATTGTCATAAATTTTCAGTCTTCATCAAGCAACAACCTTCCCCTTACCTTAAGCCACTCATCTAGCTTGTATTGGGTCTTTATCATCTTGCATGCACGTAAAGTTTGCAACTTTACGTGATAAACATGCCATAAGAGCTTAGATCTGCAATATAGAACCTTTCAATGGTTTAGAAAGCGCCTGTTTGGATGAAGGACTGAAGGGACTCGACGAGTTGCATGCTCGACTCCGCAAGTCCTATGAAGATGGTCCTAGACTCGACGAGTGGGATGACTAACTTGGGGATTACGATGAAGATTTTTGTGGACACGGCAAGATAGTAGAGTGACTCGGCGATTCGGTTAGGGTTTTTCCCAACCAAAGGATGCATTTGATCTGGACGAGATGTAAGGGGGAAACTCGACAATTGGCCAAGGAGTTACGACTGCAAGCCTTAGGAACTCGACGAGTCACTCTAGTGACTCAGCGAGTGGACGAGTTATGCAAGGTGTAACATCCGGATTCCCAGGTACCCTATGTTAAGTATTTATATTGAATTATGAGAGGGACACAACGAGTAGGCGCTCAGACTCGCCGAGTGGGATCGCGCATCTTTTGGTCTGATTTAATGAGGGACTCGGTGAGTACATAAGTGGACTCAGCGACACCACCCTGTTTAATGAAACCCTAATTTCTTGGGTTTGGGACCTATTTAGGGACCCTTATACCCACCATTTATGGCTACCAGACCCTAGAGAGAAACCCTAAGTGAGCTAGAGCGTTTGAGAGGAAGGAGAGGTCATTTTTGATCCTTGTGTTGTTATTCTTGCAAGAAGAAGGTGATCAAGGCTAAGAGGGAGTTGAAGAGGGTGATATTCTGTACATTTCAGAGACAAGGACTTCATATTGGAGGTATAGATTCGATCCTTCTTCAGTTCTGGTGTTAACCTTTGGAGTTAGGGTTTTCCTTGACTCTTTAGTGGCTTGATTTGATGAGCATTTGGTCCCTTATCGTATCAAGGCCTTGGATCTGGATCCAAAGAGGTCCAGAGACATTAACCCTTTGAGCTTTATGATTGATATTGGGAGATATGAGCTTAGCATATCATATTTGAGGTTATTTCTTCAAATAGAGTCTTTTGGCCTTTGCATGATCATCAAGTTCTGAACATTACATGATTAATGAGCTTAGGAAGGTTAGATTTATTAATTAGAAGAATAGATCTGACCTCAGAAGGTTGTTTGAGGTTGACCAAGGAATGAACTCGTCGAGTCCATGAGCAGACTCGACGAGTGGGAGCGGGTTGTCCCGTGACTCAGATCAGTTGACGACCCGTCGAGTTGGGGAAGTGACTCAGTGAGTTAGAAGGGATTTGGAGGAGTTGAGTTCATGTATCGACTCGTCGAGTCGATGCAAGACGCGACGAGTCGGGTCAAGGGTTGTCCGTTGACCAACATTGACTAGGGTTGACTTGAGTTGACTTAAGAGTATTAGTCACACTAAGTCAGGAAGGTGTTAATAAGAGATGTGTTTTTGATATAGGAGGATGATAGGGCGGGGGATCGAGCACAAGTGATTATCCGACATTAGCGAGATGAGTCTTTTCACTATACCTTGCCCGAGGGGGTAATTATGTGTGACCGGAAGGTCTTATCTGTATGATGATAATGTGATGCATGTTATATATGTGTTATGCCGTGATATGAATATGATATGGACCATAAGGTCAAAATGATATGGACCAGAAGGTCGACAGAGTTATGGGATGGAAATCCCCTGAGACACATGGATCGGAAGATCCTATAGAGTTATGGTCTGGAAAGGCGTATGTGCTATATGTGGTATTTTGGGGAACTCACTAAGCATTTATGCTTACCGTGTGTATGATATGTGTTTCAGGTACTAGTGATGATTGTGGCAAGGCGTCGGCATGATGAGTACACACTTGCAGTTGATATGTTTTGAGATCTTGGGATGCGGACTTATGATTTGTATTTGTGAAAATATTAGGAACATGATTTTGGAAAATTGAATATGAAATGTTTTTTTATGAGAAATTGTTTGAAATTTCACTGTTTTACAAATTGGTATCAGAGCCTTGGTTTGAGGGATTCGGAATCACCTTCAGGTGTATTTGAACTCAAACCGAGGATTTGAGAGAGGTTTTCATAAAATAAACAACTTTTCTAAAAAGTAAAGGAAATTGAAAGATACGTAAGGAAGCAGTGTGTACGATCAGCCAACACTTGAACGGTGATTTCCCAAATTACCCTTACACTATGTGTTATGAGATATGTTGTAATGTGTGATTCATGCTAGAGTAGGCTAGGTATTCATATTAGGACTAGTGTGGCCTGATTTTTGATGCCTTAGCCTAGGAAGATTTCTGCTACCATGAGATGTTTTTGAGTGAGTAGGTAGCAGTGAGGTGGTATGAGAGTCTACCGAAGGGTAGCTTATGTATAGTAAGAGATAGAGTACTTGTGACTGGGGATCCTTGGAGGATGACCTGGGATGAATACTGGTGCAATGTGGAAGGTAGTATTGGGCCCGTACTGATGGGTTTTGAGCATTCTAACACTTCCTAAGTGTACATGCAACCCTGATAACCTTGGATCTATGTTTGTCTAATTATCATGCAAAGTTGAATTTCCAAGGTTATATTCCTATCTAGCATACATGGGGAACAATTTTAACTTGAATGAAAGATAGAATAACTTACCTTGTTGTTGCTTATGTTCCTTGAAACCTTGTGAGCCTAGCACCCCAAGTGTGATGCCTCAAATGCTTCACACAACACCAAATGCTCTTGGAAAGACTCTTGAGATAATACACACTTCTAAAAATCGGCCAAGCCCTCTAGTTTCTTAGTGTCACCGATTTTGGTGGAGAATATGCTTCTTATATAGTGTTGACACATCTAGGGTTACACCATGTAAACCCTAATGTGTCATGACTCTTCATTTCCATGACCCATGGGTTTGTAACTCCCATGGAGCATCCATGGAGCATCCTATGGGTAGAACCCAACTTGATAATCCATGGAGCCTCTTAGCCCACTATACAAGATATGGTCGATTTACATAATCAACCCATATATTTAATTAGTTATCCTTTCATCACTTAATTAATTCCAAATTAATTCTTTGATCAACTAATCAAATAATATTATTAATATATTAGAACTTATAATATATTAATAATCTCCAAGTGTTATTTCTCTCATTTAGTCTATCCAATTGAATGGTGCCATGCAACCCAAACGGACCATGCCGGGTCGGGTCAAGTACACACCTGAAATAGTTATGGACTTAGACACCTTATCCAACAGTCTCCCACTTGGATAAGTCTACAACTATATCTCTAGTACTTCAGGAACCGACCGGCAATCGTAGCTCTTTTCAAGGTTTCTCGGAACTGAGAAGATGATGGTACGCCATTTAAGATAAGTGATCATATAATCCTCTGTTCTAGATATCAGCCGGACAAATACATGGAACATTGTCTTGCTTATTGTCCAGCATTTGTTTCCCGATTTTCGATTTGTTTGACATAGAACTTAATTGAACACATCAACTTAGTTCTGACCGGGCCTGGTACATGGGTCAAAACAAAATCATCGAGGGGCCCAGATATCAGCTTCTAATCCAAGAAGGAACTGATAAACTTCGACTCATATGTTTGTTCTACCACTCATTGAATTACACACAAAAGTACGTTTTATAACATCGAGTTACTAATGCGGTTTCGTACAGTCAATGCATAACCAACTTGTAAGTAACAAATCATATCTCTAGGTTTGAAGACTTATATGATATTACCGTCTCACGATCACTCGAGATAGAATTCCATGAAGTGATTCCAGTGAGCGTGGGTTGAGTCCAATGCTCAGAACTTATGAGCACTCATGATTGTTGTAGCCTTGTCCAAGACCTCTACAACCAAACATGACAGTCTTGATTCATATCTACTTCCAACATATGACCGACTGTGGAGGTTTGAATAATATGTTATACCAAACAAAACTATTCTGGAAGTCAAAACATGCAAAAGAAATATAGTAAACGATCGACTAGAGATAGCAACACTTTACTCATAAATAAAACACTTTTATTCATCATCAAATGTCAATTACACTTTACAAATTTCGAGATTATCTAACTACTAAATCTAATATCATCCTTCAGCCCAATGCTCCGAGCATGCTGAAGATGCTTAACCCGAGTCAGTCCCTTTGTGAGGGAATCTGCCGGATTCTCATCTGATGATACCCTCTTTGCCACGAGGTGTCCTTCTTCGATCCGATGTCTAATGAAATGGTATTTTCTGTCGATGTGTCTGGATCTCCCATGATCCCTTGGTTCCTTGGCTAAGGCAACAGCACTTTCACTATCACAGAAAATTTCCATTGGCTCTTTAATAGCTGGTACAACTCCAAGGTCTCCAATGAAGTTCTTCAGCCATATCGCCTCCTTTGCTGCCTCGCTAGCTGCAATATACTCTGATTCACAAGTAGAATCTGCCACTGTCTCTTGCTTGGAACTCTTCCAAGAAATTGCTCCTCCGTTTAGGGTAAAGACCCAGCCCGACTGAGAGCGGAAATTATCCCTATCAGTCTGGAAGCTAGCATCACTATACCCTACAACTCTCAATTCATCACTCCCACCGAGGGTAAGAACCCAGTCCTTAGTCCTCCGTAGGTACTTGAGGATATTCTTTACCGCAGTCCAGTGTGCCTTGCCAGGGTTCGCCTGATACCTGCTAACCATGCTCAAGGCAAAAGCTACATCGGGTCGAGTACACGTCATAGCATACATGATCGATCCTACAGCCGAAGCGTAAGGTGTTCGACTCATTTCTGCTATCTCAGCCTCAGTGTTAGGGCTTTGTGTCTTACTCAATCTGGTGTTAATCTGGATGGGTAACTCTCCTTTCTTGGAATCCTGCATGCTGAATCTCTTCAGCATCTTATCCAAGTAGGTACTCTGACTAAGTCCAATTAGTCTTTTACTCCGATCTCTCAAGATCCTTATCCCTAAAATATAGGCAGCTTCACCAAGGTCCTTCATAGCGAAACACTTCCCAAGCCAGGACTTTACTTCCTGCAGGGTTGGAATGTCGTTTCCTATGAGTAGTATGTCATCCACATACAGTACCAAAAAGCTAACTATACTCCCACTAGCCTTGACATACACACAAGATTCATCTTCACTCCTAGAAAAGCCAAATTCCTTGACCTTTTCATCAAAGCAAAGATTCCATCTGCGAGGTGCTTGCTTCAATCCATAAATGGATTTCTCAAGCTTACACACTCTATTAGGGTACTCGTTGCTGACAAAACCCTCTGGCTGACTCATGTAAACATCTTCAGCCAACTTTCCATTAAGGAAAGCGGTTTTGACATCCATCTGCCATATTTCATAATCATGAAATGCAGCTATGGCTAACAGAACCCGAATAGACTTAATCTTGGCTACTGGAGAAAAGGTCTCATCATAATCCACTCCAGGAATTTGAGAGAAGCCCTTTGCAACTAGTCTAGCCTTATAAGTGTGTACTTTACCATCCATGTCGGTCTTCTTCTTGAAAACCCATTTGCACCCTACTGTCTTACGACCTGGTACATTTTCAACCAAGTTCCAAACTTGATTGTCATACATGGATTGTATCTCGCTATCCATAGCCTCTTTCCATTTAGCAGACCCGGGGCCTGCCATGGCTTCCTCGTAGCTGTTAGGGTCATCTTGACTTACTAGTGTCCCATCACTAATAAGTGTCTAACCTTCTGCAGTAATATGGAATCCATAGTAATGCTCAGGTGCACTCCTAACTCTCGTGGAACGTCTCAGAGGTATAGATTTGTCAATTGGCTCAACAGGAGTTTCCTCCTCAAGTTGAGGGATAGAGTTTGAAGTTCCTTCACCGATTGATTCTTGACTTTCTTCAAGATCAATTTGCCTCCCACTGTCTCCTTGGCTTATAAACTCTCTTTCTCGAAAGACTCCTCTTCTTGCTACAAAGACCACATTGTCACTAGGTCTGTAGAAGAGGTAACCAAAGGATCGCTGTGGGTAACCGATGAAAATACACCTCTCGCTTTGAGGTTCGACCTTATCATGAGTCTCGCGTCTCACAAAAGCCTCGCAACCCCAAATCTTGATGTGGTCTAGTTTAGGTACTTTACCAGTCCACATCTCGTGAGGAGTTTTGGCAACTTTCTTTGTAGGGACTAGATTAAGAATATAGGCGGCAGTCTCTAAGGCATACCCCCAGAATGAGATTGGTAGCGTAGCTCGACTCATCATGGAATGAACCATATCTAACAAGGTTCGATTACGCCTCTCAGCCACACCATTCAACTGTGGTGTCCTGGGAGGTGTCAATTGTGAGACTATCCCACATTCCCTTAGATAGTCGAGGAACTCTGAACTAAGATACTCACCACCACGATCGGATCGAAGCATCTTAATGTTCCTGCCCAATTGATTCTCGACTTCCTGTTTAAATTCCTTAAACCTCTCGAAAGTCTCTGACTTATGCTTGATCAAGTAGACATATCCATATCTACTATAATCATCAGTAAAAGTCAAATAATAACGATTAGCATCCCTTGTGGCATGTTTGAATGGTCCACACACATCCGTATGTATAAGGTCCAACAAACCTTCACCCCTCTCACACGAACCTGTGAAGGGTGACTTTGTCATTTTTCCAAATAAGCATGATTCGCAACTATCATCTGACTTTAGGTCAAACGACTCCAAGACTCCATCCTTTTGGAGTTGGCCTATGCGTTTCTTGCTTATATGTCCAAGACGACAATGCCATAAAGATGCTTTATCCAAGTTATTATTAGTAGAATCAATACACAAAACATTATTTCCTAAGTTATCTACAACAGATACAGCTTCATACACACCATCACAAGGTAATGCTTTAAAATAAAGAACATTATTACAGAAAGCATCAATAGAACCAACTTCATTATTAAATGAAAAGGTAAACCCTTGTTTGTACAAAGCATGAAAGGAAATAACATTTCTTGCCATTCCTGGCGAGTAACAACATTTATTCAAATCTAAACTAAACCCACTACTTAGCGATAAAGTATAAACTCCAATCTTGGTAACAGGTATAGCTTTCCTATTCCCCATGATCAAGTTTATCCTTCCTTGCTCCACATCCTCATTTCTTCGTAGTCCTTGCAAGTCACAACAAATATGAATACCACACCCGGTATCAAGGACCCAAGAATTAGAATGGGGTGAGTTATTAGAAATGATAGTGTAAATACCTGCATGGTTGGGTTTAACTTTCCCATCCTTCACATCTTGCTGGGATACCGAGGATCACAAAACGAGGTGTGAAGTAACCATGCAAATCACTTGGTACCCTTAAAGTTTATCACTCAATCGATGTGCCGGTTAACCACACACACTCCATCGATACTATAATAAACCCTAAGTCACCCTTTACCTACCTTGTTAAGTCCAAGTTAGTGTGTCGGTTAACCACACACGCTCCACCAACGACTTAATCAAAGTGTAAAATGTAATTTCATGGAATAACACCTTATTCACATTTTTCCTAAAGTAACTAAGATTGGGAATTTAATAAAACATTTAGTTACTTTATAATATTCATCATACTTTGAATGAGAATTAATAAGTCCTTGTCTTACACGTTCGGCTAACGACCCTCCACCGATCAAGCAAGCGGTGGGTGAGAGTGGACACCCATTCAATCACCATTTTATAGGCAACAACCTTATACCCACCTTATAGACCGGCTTCATGAATGAGGCGTACTAGCGGTAAGACAACTTTGTTCTTATACATATATATATATATATATATATATATATATATATATATATATATATATATATCTATATATATATATATATATATATATATATATATATATATAATTATTAAATCATAATAATATAAGTATAAGGGTTGAATTTTAACTTTTAAAATTCTAGGGGTTGGAACTAAAGTTTTAACTTAACTTTACTTGTTCCAAAACTTGAGGGCAAGTTTTGTAAACTTTCAAAACTTTTCATTTCTTCTAACTTATGAGTTTAATAGATTAATAAAATGAGGACTTTTCATTTTTCCTAACTCTTGTGTTCTTTTAATGGTTTTTAATCCAAGAGACTTTTGGTTTTCCATAACTTGAGGACAAGTTATGGACTCCATTAAAACACATTATGATCATGAATTAATCTACCACATAGGTTACAAATAATTCCTATGATCATCTAAACATCATAAGAACAAGAATATGAATATGAACACTTTCAAGAATCAAAATCACATTTAATCTTTGTAATTTTGATAACTAGTTGTTGTAAATGAGTTAGAAAAGACATTACACCTTCTAAAACAAGTTTTCAAGTACCAAAACATTTTAGGGTAATGATTCTAATCCATTTCCAGCAACTCAGGTCGAAATTCTGCACTCTGTCGACCCTACTCGCCGAGTGCAAAAACCTACTCGCCGAGTAGGTTGAAGATACACATGAACTCGACGAGTCCTCCCCATGGACTCGCCGAGTCCATCAGTCAGACAGCAGAATTTTCGACTTTCTTCAACTTTTAAGCACAAATAACAAACAAACAAGCCTAGGCTCGGATACCACTGATGGGTTTTGAGCATTCTAACACTTCCTAAGTGTACATGCAACCTTAATAACCTTGGATCTATGTTTGTCTAATTATCATGCAAAGTTGAATTTCCAAGGTTATATTCCTATCTAGCATACATGGGGAACAATTTTAACTTGAATGAAAGATAGAATAACTTACCTTGTTGTTGTTTATGTTCCTTGAAACCTTGTGAGCCTAGCACCCCAAGTGTGATGCCTCAAATGCTTCACACAACACCAAATGCTCTTGGAAAGTCTCTTGAGATAATACACACTTCTAAAAATCGGCCAAGCCCTCTAGTTTCTTAGTGTCACCGATTTTGGTGGAGAATATGCTTCTTATATAGTGTTGACACATCTAGGGTTACACCATGTAAACCCTAATGTGTCATGACTCTTGATTTCCATGACCCATGGGTTTGTAACTCCCATGGAGCATCCATGGAGCATCCTATGGGTAGAACCCAACTTGATAATCCATGGAGCCTCTTAGCCCACTATACAAGATATGGATGATTTACATAATCAACCCATATATTTAATTAGTTATCCTTTGATCACTTAATTAATTCCAAATTAATTCTTTGATCAACTAATCAAATAATATTATTAATATATTAGAACTTATAATATATTAATAATCTCCAAGTGTTATTTCTCTCATTTAGTCTATCCAATTGCATGGTGCCATGCAACCCAAATGGACCATGCCGGGTCGGGTCAAGTACACACCTGAAATAGTTATGGACTTAGACACCTTATCCAACACGTACTACTGGAAACACCGGACCAGTGTGCAGCCCATGTAGGAATCCTTAGGGTACTACGAATCAAGTAGGGTTGGGTTATCAAGCGCGAGTACACTCTAGCAAGTCCCTAATATTTTATGTTCTATTTCAGAGACATCATGGTTGGGACACGCCACAGACTGGGGACTAGTGAGGGAGGAGTGAGTGATAAGGAGCTCCGCCAGATGATTCATGAGGAGGTGGCTGCTGCCATCAGGCTTGAGATACCAGAGATGTTTGGTTCTATTAAGACCACGCTGATTGAGACCTTTGATGAGCGGTATGCTGCTCTTACTGATGCTGCTGTCACTGCAGCCACTGCAGTTGTCGCCACTGCAGCTGCTGTATCGGGAGTTCAGCAACATGAAGTCACCCGAGTTTGATGGGACGCAGGATCCGATTGTTGCGATGAGATAGATATCTGACATTGAGGGATGCTTCTACACCTATTTGTGTCCAGAGCATCTGAGGGTTCGGTTTGCGCTAAACCAGCTTCGCTTAGGATTGAAGGGCTGGTGGAAGTTTATGACAGCGCATCTTACTTCTGCGAAGATTTCAGCAGTGGCCTAGGAGAGGTTCACTGCGATGTTTCAAGACGAGTACGTTCCTCATGTGGAAAGGGAACGTTTGGACCAAGAGTTCTTGACCCTAAAGCAGGAGACTGAGTCTGTGACAGTGATTAGGAGGATGTTTCATGAGCGAGCGTTGTTTTGCCCTGAGCACATGTCGACCGAGTAGGCATGTATGAGCCGATACCTAAGCATTCTGAGGAGAGACATTCGGGAGTTCGTGGCGAACTCATCATACCGGACATTTGCTAAGCTCTAGGAAAATGTCCGGAAGAGGGAGATTGAGTTGGAGACTCAGGCCAGGGAGGAGGCTAGGTCTTAGAGTAGGGATAGGCGACCGGCATAGTCTCAGCCGGCAGCCAAGCGGGGAAAGCCCGCCGATTCGAGATCCTGGGGGCCAAAAGGGTCGCACTTGCAGGAAGTGCGGCAAGGGGCATGATGGGGTTTGTCGGTCTAGTGCTTGCTACAAGTGTGGCTAGGAGGGGTATATCGCCAAGGATTTCCCCAAGGAGTTTACGGTTTGCTTTCATTGCAACGAGACCGGACACCGGAAGGCCGAGTATCCATAGTTGAGGGGGACAGCATAGGGGACGCTGCAGGGGTCTGCCCCTGCTGCTACGCGAGCTATTGAGGATCGGCCGGTGAAGGCTGAGGCGCCGAAGGCACGAGGGAGAGCTTTTCAGCTAACGGCGGAGGAGGTCCGTGCAGCACCCGACATCGTGGCTGGTATGTATTATGTTTTTATTTATTTATGCTGTAATGAGATGTTGTGTTCATATTATGTTATGCGTAGGTACTTTCCTTGTGAATTTGGTACCTGCAGTGGTGTTATTTGACTCGGATGCGAGTCGGTCATTTGTATCATTAGCATTCAGTAGGCACATCAGTATCCAGTGTGAGGTGATGAGTCGACCTCAATGTGTTTCGATAGCTAACGAGCGAACAGTGTATGCCACGGATGTGATTCGGGGGTGTGTGCTTGAGATCTTCGGCGTTGGGTTTCCGATAGATCTGGTTCCGATTGCGATGGGGGACACATGTGTTATCGTGGGCATGGATTGGTTGAGACGATTTGGGGCGGTGATAGACTGCGAGCAGCAACTGGTGACGATCCGACATCCTAGTGGGGCGTGTTGACAGTTTTTGATGAGGGAACTCGTTGTGGGTCAGCAATTTGTTCGGTTGCCAGAGTGAGGCAAAGTTTCCAGGAGGGCTGGAAGGGGTTCATAGCCTATATGATGGATACATGGGAGGCTGCTGGGAGGCCAAGTTTAGTTGATGATGTGCCGATAGTGCGTGAGTTCCCGGATGTATTTCCCGAGGAATTCTTGGATGTGCCTCCCGAGAGGCAGGTGGAGTTTCGCATCGATTTGATTCCCGGAGCCGCGCCTATCACTAAGGCACCTTATTGCCTTGCACCGCCAGAGATGCTGGAGCTATCCTCACAGCTTCAGGAGCTGTTGGGGAATGGGTTCGTTCGGCCGAGTAGCTCACCTTGGGGAGCATCGATCCTTTTTGTCAAGAAAAAGGATGGTTCACACCGGATGTGCATTGATTACCGGGAGTTGAACATGTTAACAGTCAAGAATCGTTATCCGTTGCCAAGGATTGATGATTTATTTGATCAGTTGCAGGGGGCATCTTGGCTCCCCAGGATAGACTTGAGGTCTGGATATAATCAGATGAGGGTGCGTGATGAGGATATCTAGAAGACGGCGTTCAGAACGCGTTATGAGCACTATGAGTTCGTGGTGATGCCTTTCGGGCTCACCAATGCGCTAGCAGCATTCATGGATCTCATGAACCGGGTGTGCAGGCCGATGCTGGATCGATCTGTGAATGTGTTCATTGATGATATTCTGGTGTATTCTAGATCCCGAGAGCAACATGAGGAGCACTTGAGGGAGGTCCTCGGGGTGTTGAGATCGGATAGGATTTATGCCAAATTCTCCAAGTGTGATTTCTGGTTACGGGAGGTCCAGTTCCTACGGCATCTCGTTAATCAGAATGGGATTTTGGTCGATCCGACCAAGACTGAGGCGGTGATTAGCTGGGAGGTGTCGAAGTCCGCCTCCGAGATCAGGAGTTTTCTGCGATTGGCGGGTTATTATCGGAGGTTTATAAAGGATTTCTCCAAGATAGCAATGCCGCTTACCAGGTTGACCCGGAAGGGATTTGTCTTCTCATGGGGTCCAAAGCAGCAGATTTCGTTCGAGACTCTGCGCAAGAGATTGTGCGAAGCCCCGGTGTTATCCCTTCTGGAGGGATTAGAGGATTTTATGGTATACTGTGATGCGTCAATTTTAGGGTTGGGCGCAGTGCTTATACAGAGGGGGCATGTGATAGCATATGCATCAAGGCAGCTGAAACCTCATGAGGTAAGGTATCCCACTCACGATTTGGAGCCGGGGGCGTTGGTGTTCGCTCTCAAGATCTGGCGTCACTACTTGTATGGGTTTTGGTGTACCATTTACACGGACCACAAGTGTTTGAAGTATTTGATGGATCAACCCAACCTGAATATGGACCAGAGGAGATGGTTAGATGTGGTGAAGGATTATGATTGTGAGATCCTCTACCACCCGGGCAAGGCGAATGTGGTGGCCGATGTTTTGAGTCGTAGGGCAGAAAGTGCTCCGATCCGAGATATGTGTATGAGGATGACAGTGATTACCCCAGTGTCAAATACCATCCAAGAGGCCCAGGCAGAGGCTGTGAGACCAGAGAACCGTAAGAAGGAGCGTGTGATTGGGCAGGTATCTGAGTTTGTCTCCGATAGTCGATGACTTATGACTTTTCATGCCCGGATTTGGGTGTCGTTTATAGGTGGGATGCGTGTTGTTTTAATGGAGGAGGCGCATAGATCGAGATTTTCCGTCCATCCAGGGGCCACCAAGATGTATTTGGACCTAAAAAAGGATTATTGGTGGCCTTGAATGTAGAAAGATGTTGCATGGGTTGTAGAGAGGTGCTTGACCTGTCGTCGGGTTAAGGCCGAGCACCAGCATCTGCATGGCAAGTTGCAGCTACTGGAGGTTCCCCAATGGAAGTGGGAACAGATTTTTATGTATTTTATCACCAAGTTGCCGAGGACCCTAAGAGGTGTCGATGAAATTTAAGTGATTATGGATAGGTTGGCGAAGAGCGCTCACTTTCTTCCTATTAGTGAGAGTTCTTCTGCAGAGAAGTTGGCAGAGATATACGTGAGGGAGGTAGTGTCATGGCATGTGGTGCCGATCTCGATTGTGTCTGACCGAGATGTGCATTTCACTTCCAGGTTTTGGAAGAAGTTTCATGAGGAGTTGGGTACGAGATTGCATTTCAGCACTGCTTACCATCCTCAAACTGAGGGGCAGAGTGAGTGGACGATTTAGACGCTCGAGGATATGCTTCGGGCATGCGTCTTAGATTTTGGAGGGAGCTGGGACACATATTTGCCGTTGGCCGAGTTTTCGTATAATAACAGCCACCATTCGAGTAATGGTATGCCTCCTTTTGAGTTGTTATACGAAAACAGGTGTCAGACTCCCATCTGCTGGGGAGAGGTAGGGCAGCGTGTGATGGGTAGCACAGAGATAGTACATCAGACCACTAAGCAGATTCAGCAAGTCCGACAGAGGTTATTGATAGCCCAGAGCCGTCAGAAGAGTTATTTGGATATGCGACGGTCAGAGCTTGAGTTTCAGGTAGGTGATTTCGTTCTCCTGGAGGTATTACCTTGGAAAGATGTCATTCGATTCACGAAGAGAGGCAAGATGGGGCCTCGGTATATTGGTCCTTTCAGGGTAACCACTAGGGTGGGCAGCGTAGCATATCGTTTGGAGCTACCTGCAGAGCTAAGTCAAATTCATGATACCTTCCACGTGTCTCAGTTGAGGAAGTGTATTGCCGACGGGTCGGCAGTGGTTCCTTTAGAGGACATTCAGGTGGATGCGAGCCTGAACTATGTTGAGAAGCCGATCACGATTCGGGATAGGAGAATCAAGGTTCTGAGGAACAAGGAGGTGTCGCTGGTTCAGGTCCAGTGGCAACATCGGAAGGGGTCCAAGTTGACTTGGGAGCCGGAGTTAAAGATGCGGGATCAGTATCCTAAGTTGTTTGTCGAGCAGGACTTTGAGGGCGAAGCCTGATTCTAGTGGGGGGGAAATTGTAACATCCGGATTCCCAGGTACCCTATGTTAAGTATTTATATTGAATTGTGAGAGGGACTCGGCGAGTAGGCACTCAGACTCGCCAAGTGGGATCGCACATCTATTGGTCTGATTTAATGAGGGACTCGGCGTGTCCATGCTGTTTAATGAAACCATAATTTCTCGAGTTTGGGACCTATTTAAGGATCCTTATAGCCACCATTTGCGGCTACCAGACCCTAGAGAGAAACCCTAAGAGAGCAAGAGCGTTTGAGAGGAAGGAGAGGCCATTTTTGATCCTTGAGTTGTTATTCTTGCAAGAAGAAGGTGATCAAGGCTAAGAGGGAACTGAAAAGGGTGCTATTCTGTAGATTTCAGAGACAAGGACTTCATATTTGAGGTATAGATTCGATCCTTCTTCAGTTTTGGTGTTAACCTTTCGACTTAGGGTTTTCCTTGACCATTTAGAGGCTTGATTTGATGAGCATTTGGTCCCTTCTCATATCAAGGCTTTGGAACTGGATCCAAAGAGGTTCAGAGACTTTAACCCTTTGAGCTTTATGATTGATATTGGGAGATATGAGCTTAGGATGTCATATTTGAGGTTATTTCTTCAAATAGAGTATTTTGGCCTTTGCATGAGCATCATGTTCGGAACTTTACGTGATTAATGAGCTTAGGAAGGTTAGATTTATTGATTAGAAGAATAGATCTGACTTCTAAAGGTTGTTTGAGGTTGAGCATGGAATGAACTCGTGGAGTCCATGAGCAGACTCGACGAGTTGGAGCGGGTTGTCCCGTGACTCAGATCAGTTGATGACCCGCCGAGTTGGGGAAGTGAATCGGTAAGGTATAAGGGATTTGGAGGAGTTGAGTTCACGTATGGACTCGTCGAGTCGATGCAAGACTCGACGAGTCGGGTCAAGGGTTGACTGTTGACCAGCGTTGACTAGGGTTGACTTGTGTTGACTTAAGAGTATTAGTCACACTAAGTCAGGAAGGTGTTAATTAGATATGTGTTTTTGATATAAGAGGACGATAGGGCGGGGGATCGAGCACGAGTAATTATCCGACATTAGCGAGGTGAGTCTTCTCAGTATACCTTGCCCAAGGGGGTAATTATGTGTGACCGGAAGGTCTTATGTGTATGATGATTATGTGATGCATGTTATATATGTGATATGCCATGATATGAATATGATATGGACCGAAAGGTCAAAATGATATGGACCGGAAGTTCGACAGAGTTATGGGATGGAAATCCCCTGAGACACATGGATCGGAAGATCCTATAGAGTTATAGCATGGAAAGGGGTATCTGCAGTATGTGGTATTTTGGGGAACTCACTAAGCATTTATGCTTACCGTGTGTATGATATGTGTTTCAGGTACCAGTGATGACCGTGGGAAGGTGCCGACATGATCAGTACACAATTCCAGTTGATATGTTATGAGATCTTGGGATGCGGACTTATGATTTGTATTTGTGAAAATATTGGGAACATGATTTTTGGATAATTGAATATGAAATGTTTTTTATGAGAAATTGTTTGAAATTTCATGGTGTTACACATGGAACTCGGCGAGTGGCTGGTTGTACTCGACGAGTTCTGGTCAACACAAACTGTTGACCATGGCAGTTGACTTTGACTTTGAGCATGGGTTGACTTTTGGACTTTTGGGAGCATTTTGGGAATTTATGAACATAAAGTATGGAGAATATATGTGGAGTTATTAGCGGTGATCTGAGAGATTGAGCATATCTTTCGATTCGACACTTGCGAGGTGAGTCATCCTCATTATACTAAGGGGTCTAAGGAACCAAGGTCAGTCCATTGAGTTTGATATCCTAGTACTTATTTATATGTTGGGTTTGATTTAGTCATGAATGCCAGTTTATATGCTAGTTGGGTAGACTTGTAGTCCTATTTGTGTAATGTATAATTATCTATATGTGTACTAGTTATGTTACATGATGGCATGTTATGTGGGAAGGTTTGAGGTTATATTGCTCTGTGCGGTAGCCAAGAAAACCTAGAGTATTGTAGATATAAGCTAAGGGTCGGGCAAGGCATACCAAACTCATACTTTGGACTCGGGAGTATTCCAGATATGAGCTGAGGGTTGGGCAAGGCACGGCAGACTCATACTGAGGACTCGGGAGGATTTCAAGTACGAGTTGTGGGCCGGGTAGGGCATGCCAGACTTGTACTGAAGGTTCGTTGGCAATCCAGATGTGAGCTGTGGGCTCCGTGGCAATCCAAATGTCAGATGTGAGCCCATTGCATCTTGTTCAGTTTGTTATGTTACGATATGATATTATTGTGATAGTTCAGTGAATTGTATGTGTATCGGTAATTTGGGGGAACTCACTAAGCTTTTGGGCTTACAATTTTGGTTTATTGTTTCAGGTACATCAGGGGATCATGACAAGGTGAAGGGATGATCGTACAGTTCCTCATATTTAGTTTATGATTCTAGGAAAAACTCTGATATGTTACAAGAATAGCCTTCTAGTTGATAAGATGCCCCAGGAACTGCACCTCGTGTAAGCAGAACTCAAACTTGGAGAACTTTACAAAAAGTGTCTCCTTCCTTAGTGTCTCAAGCACCTCTCTCAAATGCTCGTCATGCTGCTCCTAAGTCTTGGAGTAAACCAATATATCGTCAACGAAAGCTATTATTGACCAATCCAGCATCGATCTATACACGCGGTTCATGAGGTCCACGAAAGCGGCTGGAGCATTGGTGAGCCCAAAGGGCATCACCACAATCTCATAATGACCATAGCGAGTCCTAAAAGCGGTCTTTTGCAAATCATCATCTCTGACTCGCATCTGGTGATACCCTGACCAAAGATCAATCTTGGAGAACCAAGATGCTCCCTGAAGCTGGTCACAAAAGTCATCCATCCTCGGAAGTGGGTAACGGTTCTTCACCGTTACCTTATTCAGCTCCTGGTAGTCTATGCACATCTGATGTGACCGGTCCTTCTTCTTCACAAACAGGATTGGGGCTACCCATGGTGAACTGCTCGGCCTGATAAAACCTTGTCTAGCAGCTCTTGCAGTTGCATAGACAACTCATGCATCTCGGGAGGAGCCAACCGATACGATGCCTTGGCTATCAGAGCCGCACCAGGAATTAGGTCAATCCTAAACTCGACTTGTCTCTCCGGAGGTATCCAAGGTAATTCCTCCGGGAATACATCCAGGTACTCTCATACTACCAGTAACATCATCAACTGTCGCTTTACCCTTCTCCTGGGTATCCAATACATAGGCGATGTACCCTGTGCAACCCTATTGAAGGTGGCGCCTCGCTCTCGCTGCTGAACATAAAACTAGTCCAAGTTGTGGCCTCTTGCCCTGGATCACTAACCCTCCCCCACTAGAAATGCGAACCCTCACTAGCTGCTGCTCACAATCAATCACTACCCCATTAGGCCTCAACCAATCCATGCCCACTATGATCTTATTCCTACGCCGGGAAATAGGAACCAGGTCTAATGAAAACTGCTGATCGAATAGCTGTAACATACATCCTTTGTTAACCCTTGTGACCCTGACGGTCCTGTTATCTACTATCTCTACATCACGTGGGCAATCCAACTCCCTCGGAGCTCCTGTAAATCGATTGTTGAGTGCGAATGACACAAAATATCGGGTGGCGCCGGAATCAAACAAAACCAATGCTGATATGCCTTTCACTAGGAACGATCCTATAACAAAACATATAAACATAAGTAACAATCAATGTAAATAAAGAGATATGGAGTAGATACATACCCGTAACAATATCAAGTCTTTCACGTGCCTCCTCTGATGTCAGTTGGAAAGCTCTGCTCTTCACCATTGGCGCCTCAATGTAGCAGGAACGGGTGCTGCCACCTGCCCTACTGATGCCAAGCTCCGACACTGCGACCACTTGTGGCCCCTTTGATTACGCTGGAAACAAATCCCGATCAGATGTTGCAATGGTGGTGGTGGTAGTGGCTATACAATCCCTACTCACATGACTCATTCGGCCACACTTAAAGCAGCTCGAACTACCCGGCCCACACGGCCCATCGTGCCTCCTGCCACATTTTCCGCAGCGGCCTCGACCCTACTGGCCCTTCCCTCGAGAATCTTTCTTAAGCTTTTTGCCTGAACACTCCATACCATATGTCGCATCCAGTTTTCTATTCCTCTCCATCTCTAAGTCAATCTCTCTCTCTCTCTCTCTCTCTCTCTCTCTAACTCTGTCAATCATATCCTCCAGCGTTTTGTAGGTGGATCAGCTCACAAACTGTCGAATGTCACTCCTCAACATCTTGTCATATCAGGCCTTCTCCATCCCCTCATCCTCCACATACTACGGAACAAGAAAGGCCCTCTCCCTAAACTTAGTGGTGATCTTCATCACCGTCTCAGTAGTCTGTTGTAAATCCAAGAACTCCCTAGCTAGCGGTTGCACCTTTATCATAGGTGCATAATCAGCTCTGAACTTGGCCGAGAAGTCACCACATGTTATCGCGTCCAACGCGACATCATCCCCAATAGCATGCCTGACCTCCTCCCACCAGTCACAAGAGTATGCTCAAGAATACTGCAAGTGATCTCTAAGGAGATGAACTCCCTAGTCTGCTCGTCTAACTGCTCAGCCCCAAAGCCTGAGCCTGATCCGTCACTGGCACCTAAACTGCCAACTGCTGGTCTAGGGCCTTACCATCTGAGCTAGCTTGTTGGATGGTCTCCTCCTTACCAATTTAATTCAAAATGCTTCTCAATTTCGGTTCCTTATTTCACACTTTGACACTTTTAACCCCAAAAATCAATTTCTTTCATTTTTAAATTACATTTTCTTCCAAAAATTTTAGTTTATAATTCTTGACTTTAAATTTTGACTTTTGCCCTTAAATTTTGACTTTGACTTTTAAATTTTGACCTTTGACTTTAAACTTTGACTTTCTCGTTTAACTTTTAAATTTTCAAATTTAGCTTTTCGGTTTGACTTTTAAGTTTGACTTTTTAAATTTGACTTTAAAGGTTGACTTTTGAGTTTTTAGTCAAAGGGCATTTAAAAAAAATGATTTCCTCATCCATTCCGGTAAATGAAGTTTTAAGTACACCATCTTGTGAAGCTACGATTAAATGTCTTCGCGAACAAATTGATTTGCTAAAATAGGAAAATGAGGACCTAAAATACGGAGGATGTCAACTTAGGAAAGGTCAGAAACCATTAAAAGCACAATTAGAAGCCAGAATCAAGGATTTCCGAAAGTTTCATGAAGATTACAGCAACAAGTGTGAAAATTACGATCACATTAAAAACAAACTTGCTGCTGTAACTGAAGAACTTGACACCGTGAAAATTAAGTGAGGAAAAACAGATGTTAGTTTCAAAAATTATACTGCGTCAAGTAAGACAGTCGAGTCCTTAGTAGATAAAAATTGAGTATTAAAGATAATCAAACCAAGGGTTTAGGGTATCACAGTGTGCCCCCTCCTTTTAGTGACATCTATAACCCACCCCTTGAGACTAATGAGGAAGAAATGTCTGCTCAATATGGCCAAACCCCTGCTCTAGCTTCAGTTAATACTGAACAATCATGGCCAACTGAGGGTGTTGAGGTGAAGAATACTAATGTTTTTACTTCATGTGTAGGTAAAGTAGTAGAAGAAGAGAACAAGGAGAACACTTTTGAACAATCCAATGTCTCCTTGAACTCTGAATCTATTGGTTCATACTCAGCTGCTTCTGATCGACCTGCTGTTGAGAAATATAGGCCACCAATTCCAGTGAATCAGAGTGTATGTTGTAACTGTGCATGTGGGAAAAACAAGAGACAAGGCATGGACACGCCACCAGGGGTAGGAAGAAACAACTTCACAGTGAGGAAAAGGACTTGTTTTCACTATGGAACACCTGGACACATTGCCAGAAATTGATCTAATCGCGCATACGTTCCCTACTATGCACAAGGGTGGCAGAACGCGCCAAAAGGGAGATACTTCAAAAGAAACCTCTCAAGGTCATGTTCAGAAAATGGTAAATGGAACGCGCAGAAGGCCAAGAATCAAACTTTCAAGCCCAAGAATCCAAATTCCAAAAGCAAGAAGGGAATATCAGCCAAGAAGCCCAATCCAAAGAGATGCTCCTGTGAAGCCAAAATCAAAGTCATCTCAACGGCTGACATCAAGATTAAAAGCAAGTATTGAGCCACCCATCAGATCAAAAAGGAAATGGGTTAAACCCAACTTCAGATAGGAACTGAAGGTTCAAACTCCCAAATCTTCTAATATTTGTACAGCTTATGTTTGTGATAAACAGGACATGTCGTGGGAGAATGTTCCGTGCAATGATGACAAAGGTTGACCCAGTTTCAAAATGGACTAGGTTCCCAAGACCAACTGATCCCGCTCTATGTTGGCGCAACTATGGAGGGATATCATCAGACTTTGGTTTGCTAATAGTGGATGTTCCAGGCACATGATAGGAGACATCTGTCAACTATACAACACTCAGATCATTGTTTGATAGTATGTTTCCTTTGCGGGTAAGAAAGAAAGGAAGTGAACACTCATGGGGCTAGTGCTTAATGCCATGAAGAACATTCAGATTTGTTCTGAGATTATGCATGTTGTTCTTGGACCTTCTGGATGCAAATTTAATCAGTGAATTACGGTTCGCATTTTGTTCTCTATACTCCTGAGTTTATCTTACACTGATTCTTTTCAAAGACAATTTTTCATTTTCTCATAGTTTTTCATTAGTATGTATTGTTTGGGAAGTGAAATCAAGAAAGTGAGAACGGGCAGTCTAAACCAGTGTAAGGGACTGAATCTGAATTGTCTAGACTCTGTGTTCATAATGCTGGTAGGCATGAAGGATTTGAGATTGTGGATTTGGATAAGTTTGTCTGGACTAACCATACGACGCTCAAGTAGATCGAGCAATGAGATAAATACGGAAACCTACGGGATACACTAAATTAATATGCTTCTAGAACTGTGCCTTAACATTACCTTGATATACAGAATTATGTCCTTAGTTATGGTTCTGATAGGGCGACTGGGGGGTTCTGATAAAGTAGGTCTGTAGAAATTATTTTCTTGCTTTCTATCTGTCTGTCATATGTTGCCTTCTCTGCGTGATCGGAAGATCCGACCTGGATTGTAGCATATGCAACTCTATTTCTACGCACCACATTATCTGTGAAATTATGTCTATCTGTTAGACATATGCTATCTCCTCTACGTGATTGAAACATATCTGACCTGGAACACAGCATATGCACCATTCTACCTCTCAATCCATCTATCTCTGTTAGTCATATGTTGTCCCCTCTACGTTATTGAAGTAGATCCGACCTGGGACACAACATATGCACCTATTTCTAAATCTAATTTCCTCCATAATAATTGTTTACTCACCTAAAGTTAGGAGTCCTTAGGAAGTTCTTGATAACCAGGGTATATCAGGAAGCGGGAAGCACGTTCTAGTGCAACTAAACTTGAATCATTTAGAGGTTGTCTATAGATCTCGCTACTTAATTTAAGTGGACAACAATACTCGTGGTCGTCGTCAGCTAAATGGTTTATTTAGAAAAGTTTGTCGACATCTTTCGTGTTTAAGTGGACCACAATACCATCAATTGACCAGATCTATTCATAAAGGTGAAGGTACTGATAAACAAGTTAAGGCTATCTCACAACTTTGATCCCAAATATTTCGTTTTTGTTAAATTTGTTCATAATTTTCCTCTATGCACAAATTTAGGGGGAGAATTAAAAAAAATATATTCAAAAATCAAACAAAAAAATCAAAAATATTCAAAAATCAAAAAAAATCAAAAAAAAAACTCAGAAAATTAAAAATCAAAAAATAGTTTTATTTCATGTTCGAGAAAACCAAAATTCCAAAAATATTTTTGTTTCTGTTTTATTTTTTTTCAGAAAATATGAAAAACCCACAAATATTTAGTGCTAAATTTTCCTTTAGTTTTGTTTTTTCTTGAAAGTGAATTCAGGAGAAGATTAAACTCATGGAGTTTGTGTCGAAGATTTCTGAGCCAATGCTTCATCCGTAAGCATTGAAGAATTTTTCATTCGAAGGAACAAGAAATGAAAATTATTCGTTCAACATTTAATTTGTCAACCCAATAAGCAAGGTGAAGCTGACTTGAAGATTATGTCAAGGATTGCATTGAAGCCTCCTCAATCAGTCTACTGTTATCTATGAACCTGATGAAGCGATCTAGAAGATTAGTTATCTCTGATGTTCTCTCTAGAGATTCCCAAGCTGAAAGCGCTATCTTTCAAGGATCAGTACATCAAGCCTCCTCACCCAATGTGCGTTCAATGTCAAATTTTGAAGAAAAGCCCAACCGCTCGAGATGAAGTCATTCATTGAAGATTCATATGTTCATCTTGAAGTCGTGAAGAAATCCAAGATAAATGTTGAAGCCAAGCTCCCAATGAAGTTTAACAAGAAAAGCCAGCTACGTTTTTAGGGGGTGCTTGTTGGGTCAATTAGAAAAGAAAGCTATAAACCAAGGGGGATATTGTTGAGTCAAAAATATTGTTTATACTTTGCTTTTCTAGGAAAATATATTTTTCTGTAATTTTTTGGTTGTGTATGTCTACACATGTGTGTGCGGCTGTACACTCGTGTGCTGTAGGTGGCCCATGTCTCATATATATAGGGTGAGGAGTGCAAGGGCTGAATAGAGAAAAAAAGGAGGAGCATGTTCTAGAGAGAGATACTAGAGAGAAGAATACTATGTGAGAGAATCTATTGTAAGGAGCATCATTCATATTATTGAATACATCATTAGATCACTCTTAATTCTTCTTCCCCTTCTCTTCTATTTGATCTGACATCATCTAATTGATTGGGATTTTGCACCATCAATTGGATCTCATTGATACACAAGCAGATCAAGGACTTACACCATGTGTCTCAAATATCATAATATATGTCAACATATCAAAATCTCATATCAAATATGAGTAAATCTCTCAGGCTAAAGACTATGGTGTGTGTTATATGATCATCCCGAGCCCTTCCCTTTGCTTAGTGGAAGTACCTGAAACAAAAACTGAAAACCGTAAGCACGAAGCTTAGTGAGCTCCCCCAAACTACCACATAACATACAAATAACATACAACTAATAGATACGGGCCTCGCCCACTCTCATGGAGATTCAGGCCCTACCTACACTCTGCTGTCTAGGAGATTCGGGCCCCACCCACACTCCACTATCTAGGAGATTCGGGCCCCGCCTATACTCCGCTGTCTAGGAGATTCGGGCCCCACCCACACTCCGTTGTCTAGAAGATTTGGGCCTCGCCCACACTCCGCTACTAACATGCATACATGTATCACACAGACAACAAGTATATCTATCAAGAAATCATATAATTATACTAAAATAATACTATGAAATTTGGCCCCGCCTACACTCGACTACTAGGAGATTCGGGCATGCCCACACTCAGCTACTAACATATCACATATACGGACCGACCTTGGTGCTTTTGACCCGTTCCTACTGAAAGGGAACTCACCTCGCAAGACTGACTGCTGAAAACTCGAGTGAGGAATCCCCGTCTGCTGCTCCGGCGACTCTCCGACTATCAATTCCATAAAAACACTTAATCAAAATCTAATAATCCTTCTTAGGGTAAAATGACCATTTTAACCCTGGTCAAAAGTCAAAGTCAAGGTCAACTCCCACTCAACCCCAACTCGTCGAGTCATCTCCCAAATCGACAATTTCATGAACAACTCAAACACGTGGTCAACTAAGTCAACTCGTTGAGTCCCTTAACAAGCTCGTCGAGTTCTTCCTATCATAAAGATCGGGACATCCTGCTTCAACTCATCGAGTCCTTTCCTAGACTCGCCGAGTTCCCCTGTCTGATTGAGTCATCTAAATAGATTAAGCCCCTATCTTTTGGATCCAAGGTCCTTAGTTCGTTTGCTCATTGGAATGGCCTTTCTATGGGCAAAGTTTCCAACTTTACCCGTTCATAACTCTTCTGAAAGGGTTTAGACAAAAACCTAATTCCTTTAGGACATGGATCTTGTCCAAAAAGCCTTAGAATCTCAAATCCATGCATGCAAACCTAGATCTAGGGTCTAGCTATTAGATAATCACTAAAAGTCTGAAGCTTGCTTCCATGCATGGCCTTTTTGGGCTTAAAATTCCATAAATACTTCTTTAACACTTGCATGAGGACTCTCAGGGCATAAAATTTGCACCTTTATGTCCTCACAACCTCTCAAGGTACTAGATCTGGAAGAGAAACTCATGGGTCAATCCTTACCCACAAGTTAGCAAATCTTGGACCAAAAACTCTCAAAAGAGGTCATAAATTGATCTAAGAAGAGAATGATCAAGTTTGAGGCTTTATTACCACAAAATGCAGCTAAAGGGATGAAACTTCTAGATCTACAGTCTTTCTCCTGATTCCTCCAACTTTTTCTTCTTCCAAAAGCTTTAAAAGGCACAAATAACAATCAAAAGTGGCTCACACACTCAAAAAGCACTCTAGGGTTTCGTAGCTGAGGGTTTGGGAAAAGGAGGCTGCAAATGAGGCTAAGGGGTGGGGATCAAGGTGTTTAAATAGGGTGCAAAACCCTAAAATTAGGGTTTCACGTCACGGACTTAACTCACCGAGTAGACAACATAAACTCCACGCATAGTCTACCTTCTACTCGACAAGTTAGGGCTACCAACTCGTCGAGTCCTTCTCTCAAAACACATAAATAATTAAATTAAATGCGTACCAGGTTACCGGGCATTATATATCTATTAATTAAAAATTTATTAATTATATTATATCAAATAAGGATTATCTAATTAGATTAATCAAATAATTTAACCCTAATCTGTAGCCTGTAAATTTTCGAAAAATTGATTTTAGGATTTATCATATTTCAAGATTATCCTTTTTTATCAGATAAACTAACAATTATCAAAAAAAATTAGAAAACCCTAACCACATATGAAATTTACGAAACTTGAGGAGGAGGGTTAGGGTTTCAACACCCTAACCCTAATTTCGAAACTTTGTGGGCAAGATTATGGTTTCAAAACCCTAACCCTAATTTTGAAATTTAGGCCTTTTAGGGTTTAATTTCCATAAACCACAATTTGATCAAATTCAACAATTATAGCATATCAATTGAAAACAAACCAAACTCTCTGATACCACTGATGGGTTTTAGTCATAGAAAAACAAACTTAAAACTCTTTATTGTGCATGCAACCTCAAACAAGATCTATGTGTTCTCTATAGAACCTATAACTACTAACATCAAAAAAGGAACCCTAAAACCCTAAGTAATTTTCGAAAAAAATCATAAAAGGGTTTAGGATTAAATACCTTATTGTTATTATAGCAAATAACAATGATCCTTATCTTGTTGAAGCCTTTGAAACAATCACCACAAGTTTCGTGCCTCTAGTGGTTCACACCCAAGCTTGCAAGAAGGAGATTATGCAAGGATGAGAGGGGAGAGTATAATTTCGACCAACACTAGATGAAGAAGTGATGGCCGAAATATGAAGACTATGGGCCTTTATATAGTCCAAATAGAAAACCTTGGATGAGCCCAAAACCAATATAATAATATTATTTTTATTTGTCAATCATCTAGCTTCCTAACTATCCTCCAAGGTTAATTCCAGAAACCCCAAAGAGCGCTACAAACCATCAACCCCTTGTGTGGAAGGTTCTGGAGCCTTTTGCTCAACTATTGAACAATTGCACTTTAACCCCTACACTTTTAATTAATTCTATTAATCCCAAATTTAATTCCAATTAATTTTTTTTAAATATTAATTAAATATTGTCATTTCCAATTAATATATTATTATCGTAATATATTAATAAGTTATTTATTTCAATTTATTAATCAAATAATAAATCAACCCCTCCCTCCAAAAATCATATTGTCCAATTGCTAGGTTTAAGGGTAATCCAAAAGGATTGTGCTACTATCAACTCAAGTTTATACCAATTATAGTTATGGGCTTAGACTCCTAATCCAACATAAAAGTACTTGAAAAATCAACTCACTAAATTACTAGAACCCAAAAAACATCCATCTCAACACAACACGAGCCTTACCCTTTAATCGCGTACAATTCATTTCACAAAACAGGATGCCACCAACACAAATTATGATGAAAACATGGTCACACACAACCAGAGAATAAGATAGGATATTGTAATCATGCTCCAATTCAAAGTCTATAACACCAATAAGAACCATATCTATAATTCAAACCAAGTGCTCATTTGTTATCTTGTTCAACCCCAAACACCCCTCCCAACAACATCTAATGAACTTACCACAATACATACCATCAAGAGAACCCAATACCAACCCTAGATTTACTGCATTCCATTTTCCTCATGACCGTACCTAAAGGGTGAAGTACCAGTAGATCTAACTAAATGAAAAACCTCAATCGTGAATAGAAACATCATCATAAATGAATGAAACAATGTCCTACCCCTTAATTGAAGTAGAACATATTCTACCAGTACGTAACTAGCTCGATAAAACTCCCAAATTTATTCACAAATATTGCTAAAACTCTAGTTCGATCAATCTAAATACCAACCATGTCGACATGACATGCCAAACTTGGATTCTGCTTAGATCCAAAGCCACACCTGAAAAATTAAACAATACTGCTCCAACATCTGAACTCCTAATAACCAAGGTTAGCTGCCAAACCCAAGCCTACTATGAATAATAGTTCCATAGTTAACAATTAAGAGTAACCATAGTTGGATTAGGTGTCTAAGTTCATAACTATATCTGGAATGTACTTGACCCGATTAGCATGGTCCATTTGGGTCGCATGGCATTAAAACACTTGAATAGACTAAATGAGAGAAAGGACACAAAAGGATTATTAATATATTATAAGTTCTAATATATTAATAATATTATTTAACTAGTATTGATCAAAGAATTAATTAAGTGATCAAAAAGAGACTAATTAAATATATGGGGTTGATTGTGTAAATCATGTATTCTTGTATAGTGGGCTAATGATCCATGGTTTGTATGGATTGGGCTAAAACCCATAAGGTGATCCATGGATAGTCCATGGAGGTTACCAACCCATGGATCATGGAATATGAAAATCCATGACAATTAGTGTTTACATGGTGTAACCCTACTTGTGCCACAACTATATAAGAAGCTCCAAAGTAACCAAAATCGATGACTAAGTGAAGAACAAGAGGACAATCTGATTTCGAGGTATTAGTGAACTTCTCTCAACACTATTCCAAGAGTTGTAGTGTTGTTTGAGACATTTGAGGAATCACACTTGAGGTGCTAGGCTGATAAGGTTCTCAAGGAATACAAACTACAAAATGTATGTTCTTCCTCTAGATTTTATGTTTAAAAGTTCCCCATGGTATGCTAGTTAGGTTAAGAACCTTGGAAAATCAATTTTGCATGTATCATAGTAAAACATAGATCCAAGATTTCTAGGGTTGCATATGCACTATAGGAGTGTTAAAATGCTCAAAACCCTTCAGTAGTATTGGAGCCAGGTTTGTTTGTTTGATACTTGATGCAAAATTGTGAAAACACTCAGTTTTTCTGCACTCTGCATCATGAACTCATTGAGTCCGTGGGGGGCTCGACACGTCCATGACTAAATTCATCCTACTCGTCGAGTAGGTTCGTGCACTCGATGAGTAGGAGCCCCAAAATGCAGATTTTAGAGTTTTGCTGCTAGAAATGGACTAGAAACATTACCCTAAACTGTTTCGTTGTTTTAAAACTTTTTTTAGATGGTGTAATGGTTATTCTAATCCATTTTCAATAGATATTATCAAAATTTCAAGTTTTATATCGTTAATTTTATGATTCTTGAAATTGTTGATATGCATGCTCGTGAACTTATGAGTTTAAAAGATCATAGGAATTATTTGTAAGTTACTTGTTAGTTTAATTCTTGATCATTATGTGTTTTAATGGAATCCATAATTTATCCTCAAGTTATGGATTACCAAAAGTCATTCTTTTAAAGTCCATTAACGAAACACGTAGGTTTCATAAAATAAAAAGTCTCTCATTTTAATAAACCATTTAACTCATAAGTTATGAAAAATGAAAAGCTTTGGAAGTTACAAAACTTGCCCTCAAGTTTTGGAACATGTAAAGCCACTTTAAAACCTTTAGTTCCAACCCCTAGAATTTTAAAAGTTCAAATTCAACCCTTATACTTTATAACATTATAAGTTAATAATAATTATATATGTATAAGAAAAAGTCATTTTACCGTCAGTAGGCCTCATTCACAATGCCGGTCTATAAGGGGGTTATATGTTGTTGCCTATAAAATGGAAGCTTAATGGGTTTCCACTCTCACCCACTGCTTCCTTGATCAGTGGAGGGTCGTTAGCCAAACGGGTAAGACAAGGAATTTAAATCTTCATTAAAATTATGATGAATATAAAGTAAATAAATGTTTTTATAAATTCCCAATCTTAGTTACTTTAGGAATATGTGAATAAGGTGCTAACCCATGAAATTACACTTTGCACTTTCATTAAGTCATTAGTGGAGCGTGTGTGGTTAACCAACACACTAACCTAGACTTAACAAGGTACGCAAAGGGTAACTAAATGTTTATCATAGTCTTGATGGAGCATGTGTGGTTAACCGGCACATTGATTGAGGGGTAAATATTAAGGGTACCCAATAATTTGCATGGTTACTTCACACCTTGTTTTGTGATCCTCGGCATCCCAGCCACAAAACCTGAAGGGCACACTCGAGATTGAAACATGCCATTGAAATGTTCAATGAATCTCAAAGAATCTAGGAGTTTCAAAACCAACTAAAACCTAATAATTCATTATGTTTTTCATGGTGGAAATTGGTGAATCATCATTCACCTACCTTCAAATATCTTATAGCTTGGATAACGACATCCCTCTTCGAAGTTATAAAATATTGTGTTGGGTCCTAGCCTTAATATTACATTTGGGTGTTTATTGAGGAATATCTTTATATCTAATCTATACTTGTCTTTCTTCTTTTCAGATGTCTTCCAACAATGTTGCTTCTGGCACAAACCCTACCGGCTCCTTCTCTCTCATGAACCTTTGTGGCAGAGTCATCTTTGATGGATCCAACTTTATGGATTGGATCAAGAACATCAGGATGGTCACTTGGTATGAGGATAAAGAATATGTCCTTGACAAGGAGCTTAGGGAACTTGAGCCGTCTCGTCCTCCTAAGGAGATCGCTGAATATCAGGCACATGAAAGAGAATCTACCAAAGTGCCATGCATCATGTTGGCCACTTTGACAGTCGAGCTCCAAAAGTCCTATGAGGACTACTATCCGTTTGAGATGCACCAGGATTTAATGGACCGCTACCATCAGAGTGCTCGTCAAAAGCGATATGATATCATCTCCTCCATGATAACAACCCAGATGAAGGATGGTGATCCCATCACGAGCCACATGCAGAAAATGCAAAGGTATGTGGATCGTTTGTTGAAACTGAATGTGAACTTCCCCGAGGAGTTGGCAATGGACATCATTTTGCACTTCTTACCTTCATGTTATGATCAAATCCGTATAACATACCACATGAACAAGGAGGAAGTTACACTCAACAAACTTCAAGGACATTTGAAGACCGCAGAAAGTGGTCTTAAAGGTAAGTCGGTTGTTACCACTCCTACTCCTACCACGGCCCCTGTCTTGGGAATCGGCAAAGCTAAGGAAAGAAGAGGAAGATCCCTTCGAAGGGTACCAAGGGGAATACCCTTGATCGCTCCTCTTCAAGTGGAACCAAGAAAGGTTTCGTCACTCCTTCTGCAAAATCTAAAGAGGTTGAATGCTTCTATTGTCATGAAAAGTCGCAGTGGATGCGAAACTGCCCAAAGTACCAGCAAGAAGTGAAGGATGGGAAAGTAAAACCCAACCATGTAGGAACATACACTATATTGTCTAATAATTCACCCCATTCTAATTTTTGGGTCCTTCATACAGGATGTGGTATTCACATATGTACTGATTTGCAGGGACTAAGAAGAAGTGAGAATGTGGAGCATGGGAAGATAAACTTGATCATGGGGAATAGGAAAAGCTTCACTTGTCACCAGGATTGGAGTTTCTTCTTTGTTTCTAAGGAGTGGATTAGCATTAGATTTGAATAAGTGTTGTTACTCGTCGGAAATGGCGAGAAATATTATTTCCTTTCATGGTTTGTACAAGCAAGGTTTTACCTTTTCATTTGATAATGATATGTGGTGGTATTAATGCTTTCTTTAATAATGTTTTTTATTTTAAAGCATTACCTTGTGATGGTGTATGAAACGGTGTTTGTTGTTGACAAACTAGGAAATAATGTATTGTGTATCGATTCTTCCACTAGCTTGGATAAAGCATCTTTATGGCATTGTCGTCTTGGACAATGTAAGCAAGAAACGCATATGCCAACTCCAAAAGGATGGAGTCTTGGAGTTGTTTGACCTAAATTCAGATGATAGTTGTGAATCTTGTTTTCTTGGGAAAATGAAAAAGTCACCCATCACTAGTACTTGTGCTATGGGTGAGGGTTTGTTGGACTTCATACACTCTGATGTGTGTTGACCCTTCACAACCGCCACAAGAGTTGCCAATCGCTTCTATGTAACTTTTATTGATGATTTTAGTAGATATGGATATGTCTACTTAATCAAGCATGAGTGAGATACCTTTGAAAGATTCAAAGATTTCAAGCAGGAAGTGGAGAATCAGTTGGGCAAGAACATTAAGATGCTACGATCCGATCAAGGGGGTGACTATCTTAGTACAAAGTTCTTTGACTATCTTAAGGAATGTGGGATTATCTCACAATTGACACCTCCCAGGACACCATAGCTTACTGGTGTGGCTGAGCGGTGCAATCGAACCTTGTTGGATATGGTTCGTTCCATGATGAGTTGAGCTTTGCTACCATTCTCATTCTGGGGTATGCCTTAGAGACTGTCGCCCATATTCTTAATCTATTCCCTACAAAGAAGGTTGCCAAAACACCTCATGAGGTGTTGACCGGATAATTTTCAATTTGGATCACATCAAGATTTGGAGTTGGGAGGCTTTTGTGAGGCACAAGTCTCACGATAAGCTCGAACCTCGAAGTGAGGGGTATATTTTCATTGACTACCCATAGAGATCCTTCGTTTACCTCTTCTATAGACCTAGTGACAATGTGGGATTTGTAGCAAGAAGAGGAGTCTTTCGTGAGAGAGAATTCACGAGCCAAGGAAACAGTGGGAGTCAAATTGACCTTGAAGAAATTTAAGAGTCAAGTGGTGAAGGACCCTCAAACCCAAGCAATCAACCTGAGGAGGAAACTCCTGTTGATCCGACAAAAGAGTCTGTACCTCTAAGGCGTTCCATGAGAGTTAGGAATTTACCTGAGCATTACTATAGTTTCCATTTAGCAGCCTCAGGGCCTGCCATGCCATTGGAAAGAGGCACCTGACCAATACTATAAGTGTGTACATTATCAAGTTTGAAACTTGGTTGACAATGTACCAGATCATAAGACAGTCGGGTGCAAATGGATCTTCAAGAAGAAGACCGACATGGATGGTAATGTACACACTTATAAGGTGCGACTGTTTGCAAAGGGATTTTCTTAAACTCCGGGAGTTGATTATGATGAGACCCTTTCACCAATTGCAAAGATTAAGTCTATTAGGGTTATGTTAGCCACTGCTGCATTTCATGATTATGAAATGTGGCAAATGGATGTCAAAACCGCTTAACTTAATGGAAAGTTGGCTGAGGATGTTTACATGAGTCATCCAGAGGGTTTTGTCAGTACATAGTACCCTAATAGAGTGTGTAAGCTTGAGAAAACCATTTATGGATTAAAGCAAGCACCTCGCAGACGGAATCTTTGCTTCGATGAGAAAGTCAAAGAGTTTAGCTTTTCGAGGAGTGAAGATGAATCTTGTATAAATGTTAAGGCTAGTGGGAGTATAGTTAGCTTTTTGGTATTGTATGTTGATGAAATACTGCTCATAGGAAATGACATCCCAACTCTACAGGAAGTGAACTCCTGGCTTGGCAAGTGTTTCGCTATGAAGGACCTTGGAGAAGCAGCCTATATCCTAGGGATAAGGATTTTGAGAGACAGGAGTAAAAGACTAATAGGACTTAGTTATTGCACCTATGTGGATAAAGTGTTGAAAAGATTCAACATGCAGAACTCCAAGAAAGGTGAGTTACTGATCTAGAGTAACACCAGACTGAGTAAGACTCAAAGCCCGAGTACAGAGGCTGAGATAGCAGAGATGAGTCCAGTTATGTATGCTTCCGTTGTAGGCTCGATCATATATGCTATGACTTGTACTCGTCCTGATGTGGCCTTTGCATTGAGCATGGTCAACAGATATCAGGGGAACCCTAGCAAGGCTCACTGGACTGCGGTAAGGAACTTTCTCAAGTACCTGCGGAGGACTAAGGACTAGGTCCTTACCCTCAATGGGAGTGATGACTTGAGAGTATTAGGGTATAGTGATGCTAGATTTCAGACTGATAGGGATAATTTCCGCTCTCAGTCAGGCTGGGTCTGTACCTTAAACGGAGGAGCAATTTCTTGGAAAAGTTCCAAGCAAGAGACAGTGGCTGATTCAACTTGCGAATCAAAGTATATAGCGGCAAGCGAGGTAGCAAAGGAGGCTATATGGCTAAAGAACTTCATTGGAGACCTTGGAGTTGTACCATCTATAAAGGAGCCTATAGAGATTTTATGTGATAGTGAAAGTGCAGTTGCCTTAGCAAAGGAACCAAGGGATCACGGGAGATCTGGACATATTGAGATAAAATACCAATTCATTAGACATCAAATAGAAGAAGGACTCCTCGTGGCAAAGAGGGTATTATCGGATGAGAACCCGGCAGATGCCCTCACGAAGGGACTGGGCAGGGTTAAGCATCTCCAGCATGCGAGGCGCATAGGGCTGAAGGATGATATTAGTTTTACTAGTTAGATAGCTTTTAAATGTGTAAAGTGTAATTGATATTTGATGATGAATAAAAGTTGTATTTATTTATGAGTAAAGTGTTTTTATCCTTTGTGAATCGTTCACTGTCATTTCATTTTGTATGTTTTGACTTCCAAAATAATTATGTTAAGTTATTTCATATTATTCAAATTCTCCACGTCGGTCATATGTTGGAAGTACATGTGAATTAAGACTGTCATGGGTTGGCTTGTAGATGTCTAAGATTTTGGACATAGCAAAGTAGTGCTACAACACTCATGAGTGCTCATAAGTTTTGAGTATTGGATTCAATCCACGCTCACTGGTATCACTTCATGGAATTTATCTCGAGTGACCATGAGACGGTAATATCATATAAGTCTTCAAACCTAGAGATATGACTTGTTGCCTATGAGTTGGTTATACATTGATTGTACGAAAACGCATTGGTAACTCGATGTTATAAAACATGCCTTTGTGTATGATTCAACAAGTAGTAGAACAAGCATATGAGTCGAATTTTATCTATTCCTTCTTAGATTAGAAGCGATATTTGGGCCCCACGATGATTTTGTGTTGACTCATGTACCGGGGCCGATCAGAACTAAGATGATGTGTTCAATTAAGTTCTATGTCAAACAAATCGGAAATCAAGAAACAAACTGCTAGACAATATGTAAGACATTGTTCCATGTATTTGTCTGGATGATATCTAGAACAGAGGATTATATGATCACATATCTTAAATGGTGTATCATCATCATCTTAGTTCCACGAGACCTTGAAAGAGCTACGATTGTTTATCGGTTCCTGAAGTCATTGTTGCAGTTATAGTTATTAGACTTATCCAAGTGGGAGACTGTTAGATTAGGTGTCTAAGTTCATAACTATTTCTGGAATGTACTTGACCCGATTAGCATGTTCCATTTGGGTTGCATGGCCTTGCAGCACTTGAATAGACTAAATGAGAGAAAGGACACTAAAGGATTATTAACATATTATAAGTTCTAGTATATTAATAATATTATTCAATTAGTATTGATCAAGAATTAATTTGGAATTAATTAAGTGATCAAAAAGAGACTACTTAAATATATGGGTTGATTGTGTAAATCATCTATTCTTGTATATATTGGGCTAATGATCCATGGTTTGTATGGATTGGGATAAAACCCATAAGGTGCTCCATGGATAGTACATGGAGGTTACAAACCCATAGATCATGGAATATGAAAAGCCATAACAATTAGGGTTTACATGGTGTAACCCTACTTGTGCCACAACTATATAAGAAGCTCCAAGGCAAGCAAAATCGACGACTAAGTGAAGAAGAAGAGGGCAATCCGATTTTGAGGTGTTAGTGAACTTGTCTCAAGACTATTCCAAGAGTTGTAGTGTTGTGTGAGACATTTGATGCATCACACTTGAGTAGCTAGGATCACAAGGTTCTTAAGGAATCCAAACTACAAAAGGTATGTTCTTCCTCTAGCTTTTGTGTTTAAAAGTTCCCCAGGGTATGCCAGATAGGTTAAGAACCTTGGAAAATCAATTTTGCATGTATCATAGTAAAAGATAGATCCAAGGTTTCTAGGGTTGCATGTACACCATAGGAGTGTTAGAATGCTCAAAACCCTTCACCCATACCCATAAACCAAAAGGAACAATGTATAAATTATGATGATTGATTGACGTATCCATTAAACTTCCACTGATACAGCTCGAAACTTTCGAAGAACCTCATCTATTGACGATGAATGAAATAACCAACGATCGAGAATGCATTTACAACTATTCCACTAATCCAATAAAGTACTAAACAAATCCCATGTGAAACTACATATACCAAACTGAAATAAATCAATCATCCTCCGAGTAGAATGCTCAACTCTCCCCCACTTAGGGCTCGATGTACGACCAACTAACATTGTAAACAAACCAAAACACAAATCGGCTCACCCAGATATATACCATCTTTGACTCATAACGCAAGATGATCCTCCAGATAAAGACCAAGAAAACTCAAAGAGATTCCAAATCTCAGATCGATACCTCGGAAACTCCCTAATCATAACTGCCTCAGATACGCAAGCAATAATTTTGGCCTTTCATAACAGTGATTCTCTATCTAGAAACAAATGCACTACCATACACCTCACTCATAAATCCCCATCAAACATTTCATCATGAACATTACCCATAGATACCATAAGCATCATTCTCTTAGTCTAGACACAACAGAGTCAACAAAAGTTGTCATTCTTAATTCACATCCTTTGATCACTTGAAACAATCAACTAGTTCTTGACTTAACTAATCTCAAAGAAAGCATACCCATGACCTCATCTCATGGCAACCATACCATAAGAATCTTCTTATGCATTCCTACACTCCCATACTTGCAACCAACAATCGCAACCATATAGCCCTAGGTTGGATCAACCTCCGAACTCATAAAATCTCATGTTGTCTCTATCTTTCTGCCGAACACGGAAAGCTAATAAAACATAACCCCCATCATAGATAGTTACATCCCAATCCTGGCACTACCTCGAGCAAGGCCCTTGAGACCTCAACATCAACTAAATCACCAAGGTCTACACCATTCAAACCCAAAATGACATGGACACTATGTCCTAAGCAATCACCAAGCCCATCCTCATCCTATACAACCATAACCGATAAACTGAATAAGATGGAAACACTTTGAAATGAATCATGGTGGAAAACAATAAAATCTACCCTCAATCAACTCCTTAGAATCCCTAAATTTTTCGTGGATTTGAGTATGGATCCTCTGCTTTCAATAGTATAAGCCTAATACTACCTTAGACACTTATTTATAATTTCCTCAAGAATCACTCTGGATCCTCTAAGAAAATACTCATGTCCACTACCTTCCAATTCAACCATGTATGCCCGCTCTCAAACAAGCACACACTGCTAAGCTTCCTAGATTCTCCTTCTAGGATCTTTCTTTCAAAAATGCTCACACAAACACATTCTAAAATTCTTCCTTGGCTTTGCTAGGGTTCCCTTCACACCACGCATTGCCATCAGCTGCAAAAGAGATTCCATCTAAGAATTTATAACTACCTCACGAATATAATTACATGCCACAAGAACTAAATAATTCTTCAACTAAAAGGTCTCACACGACAATGGTTGGACTGAAACAAGAGCTGCGTAATAGAGTTAAACCTTACTTTCTAAAATTATCTACTCCCTATAACATGTAACCTAACGTATTTGCTTAATAGTTAGTTGATACTATTGGAGGTCCCTAAAATCAAAAAGAAAGCACCATTCAAGCATCGAGTAACCTAAACCAGTACATCACTTAATCATGAAATTTTATCTGAAAATCTGAGATACGTACTAGCATGCAGTTATAAAAGCTCAATCAACAGGCGTATAAAGGCATCTCTCCATCATTATCTCATGCAAATCCTGAGCAGATCCTTAGCCCTAATCTAGCAAGAAATTCTCATATACTTATACAAAAACAATCAGCATAACACATGTCTAGGTATTTTGGGAAAAACCTATTTGAGCCCGATTGATTACATGCATTGCACCCCCTTTTTTTTAAAAAAAAAAAAACTTTTTGGAGAACTCGTATTATTTTAAAAGATTTTATTAACATCTTGTTTGAGTTCAGATACACCCAAGAGTATGCCCAAACCCTCAAACGAAGGGTCTGATACCAACTTGTAATGGCCCCAAAATACCGATTAATTTTTCATTTTCAATCAGTCAAAACCATTCATTCGTTATCCCAAATGACGATAAGAGTAAAAGTATTCTCAAAACATCAGATTAAAATAATAAACAATCATTTTGGAATAAACCTTCATGGATGCAGTGCGATCAAGAAGGGCCCTTATTTTTGAAGCAATAAGTGCCTGAAAATAATTTAAACATAAACCATAAGCACACAGCTTAGTGAGTTCACCAAAATACAATATACCATACATATATCGGGCCCCACCGGGCATCAGCGTTACCCGGTTAACATGCTCATCCGTAACATGTGGTGGGCCCATCCCAACACATTCACTAGGCCATGCCCAGCATCAGGCCCCAACCAGTGTACATACAAACACATGCAATAGTCACAAAGACAGCAAGCATCCTACATACATAATCTATTGGGCCAAAATTGGTGCCTTCGACCCACAAGTACAGGGAGGAGAATCAACTAAACTATTCAACAAAAGCTCAACGGCTACCCCAGCCAGAGAATAGCCAATCCAAGGACATACTCCCTGTCCTTGTAGATGGCTAACTCTTCAGGAGTGTCCTTCTATTTGTCAATCTCAATTATTTCTTTCTCAAGGACATACTCCATGTTCTAGATACGAAGGACCATCATAATCTTCTGCATCAAATCATTGTAATTGGAACCATCCAATGCGACTTTGGAACAGATTTAGAGCAATGAAAAGTTTTGATTGGAGGAGGAGGATGAACAATAAACATCATTTGGAGTAGACATCTGTAAAAGGAAGGTAGTTTTATGTATATAAGAATAATCCTTAGTATAGCAACCCAAAAGTAATAAATATTAAGGCTAGGATTCAACTAAATAATTCACAACTTAGAAAAGGGATGTCGTAATCTAATTGTAAATTATATAAAGGTAGGTAAATGATGGTTTACCAATTCCACCAATAGAAAACGAAATTATAAAAGGAAATTAAGTTTTGATGAAATACCTAGATCATTTGAGATTCATTGAAACTATTCAATGGCACATTTAATCTCAGCAGATGCTTTTCTATTTGTGACTGGATTACCAAGGATCGCAAACACGATGTGAATAACCATGCAAATGTGCTTGGTAACCTCATTGTCATTTATCATCTTAATTGATGTGCTAGTAAACCACACATGCTCCATCAACAATGATAATATGAGATACCCATTACCACTCTTTATTACTCCATATTAGTGTGTCGGTTAACCACACACACTCCACTAACGACTTATAAAGTGTAATGTGCAATTTCGTGGGTTAGCATACAAATTCACATTTTTCCTGAAGTAACTAAGATTGGGATTCTTTATAAAGGGGGTTAGTTATTTTCAATTCATTATACTAATTAATGAGAATTAAATTTCCTATCTAACCCGTTCGGCTAATGACCCTCTACTAATTAAGGAATCGGTGGGTGAGAGTTGACACCCATTTAACTACCTTTATATGCAGTTTCCTTATACCCCCCCCCCCCCCTTATTGACTATCTTCGTGAATGAGGCGTACTAGAGCTTCGAATGACTTAGTCTTATACATATAGTAATTATTAAAGTTTTAATTTTACATATAGTATACAGTGTATTTTAAAACTTTTCAAAATACTAGGTTTATAATTAAAATTCAAATATTAAGAAATTAAATTAAATTTAAAAAATAAATCAAATTATTTAATAATTATCTATTAATTAACAATTTATTAGTTATATTATAACAAGTAAGGATTATCTAATTAAATTAATCAAATAATTTAATCATAATCCTTAGCCTGTAAATTTTCAAAAATATGATTTTAGGATTTATCCAATTTCAAAATTATACATTTTGATCAGATAAGCTAACAATTATCAAAAAAATTAGAAACCCTAAATACATATGAAATTTATGAAACTTGAGGAGGAGTGTTTAGGTTTCAACACCCTAACCCTAATTTTGAAACTTAGGGAGCAAGATGTAAGTCCCAACTTTGCTTGTGTATCAATCAGATCCGCTTGATGGTGCAGAATCCCAATCAAACGGATGATGCCATATCAAAATAGAAGAGAATGGGAAGAAGAATAAGTGAATCTATGATGTATTCAATGAATTGAATGATGCTCCTTATACAAGATTCACTTTCTCTCTCGAAAACACACCTTAGAATACACACACTTAAGCTCCTTTCTCTCTTTCTTCTCTCTCTTAGCTGTACACACTCTTATGACTCTACTAACACTATTTATATGAGACAAACAGCCACAAATGGGGCCACAACTGTAAACACTTTCATGGCCGTAAACACCGATACAGCCGTAAATTAGACTGGAAAGTTATAATTGCCTAGAAAAATTAAAGTATAAACCATATTTTTGACCCAACAATCTCCCCCTTGGTTTATAGCTTTCTTTTCTAAATAACCCAATAAACTCCCCCTAAAATTGTAGCTAGCTTTTCTTGTCAATCTTCATTCGGAGCTTGGCTTCATCATTAATCTTCCAATTCTTCACAACTTCAAGATGAACTTGATGAATCTTCAATGATTGACTTCAACATTAATCTTCCAATTCTTCATCTGGAGTACTTGGGCTTTTCTTCAAAATTTGACTCTGAACGCACATTGGGTGAGGAGGCTTCATCATAAGATTCTTGAAAGATAGCGCTTTCAGCTTGAGAATCTTCAGAGAGAATATCAGAGAGAAAGAATCTTCTGGATCACTTTAGCGGGTTCATAGATAGTAGTAAATTGATTGGGGAGGCTTCAATGCAATCTGTCACATAATCTTCAAGTGCAACTTCACCTTGCTTCTGGGGTTGAAGGATTGAATGTTGAAAGAATAGTCTTCATTTCTTGCTCCTTCGAATGAGAATTCTTCAATGATAATGGACGATGTCTTGGCTCGGAAAATTTTCATACAGTCTCCATGAGTCTCATCAATATCTGAATTAACTTTTCAAGACAAAGCGAAAACTAAAAGAAAACTTAGCACACAATATTTTTGGATTTTTCATATTTTCTGGAAAAATAAAAACAGAAACAAGAATATTTTTGGATTTTTATTTTTTAAACAAGAAATAAAACAGAAATAACACTATTTTTGGATTTTTAATTTTCTAATTTTTGGTTGATTTTTGAATATTTTTTAATTCTCCCACTAAATTTGTGCATAGAGGAAAACTATGAACAAATTGAACAAAAACAAAAATAGTTGGGATCAAAGTTGTGAGATAGTCTTAACTTTGTTTATCAGTACCTTCACCTTCATGAATAGATCTGGTCAATCACCGGTATTTTGATCAACTTAAACACAAAGGATGTTGACGAATTAGACATGTTATAAGTGACAATACAATGTGAATTAAGTTCTTAAATGGACATTTAGCTGATGATGATTAAGGATATTGTTGTCCGCTTAAATTAAGCAGCAAGATCTACAAACAACCTATTAAATGGTTCAATTTTTTGATTTACTAGAATATATTTCCCACTTCCTGACATACTCCTTACTTTAGGTGAGTAGAAAATCATTCAAAAGGATGTTATATATAGAAGTGCATATGTTGTATCCAAGTCGGATGTCTTCCAATCATAAAGAGGGAACAACATATGAATAACATAGATAGGGGTTAGAGAGATAGTAGGGTGCATATGTTGTGTCCCAAGTCGGATCTTCCGATCACACAGAGGGGAAATCATATGGCTAACAGATATGAAGAATTTGTTGGATTAGTGTCTAAGCCTATAACCATATTTGTCAAGTACTTGACCCGATTGTGCATGGTTCTTTTGGGTTGCTTTCACCAAAGCAACTTAACTGGAGAAATAATAGAGAAAGAGGTTATTATGATTTATTAATATGTTATAACAATAATATATTAAAGGAGAAATCATATTTTTTTAATTAATATTGGTCAATAATTAATTAAGAATTAATTTAGTGATCAAGTGTAATTAATTAAACTAGAGGGACTGAATTGTAATTATGTGATAGTTACAAAATAGGGTAATGATTATCCTAGATATAGGGTGGACAAATTCAAGGGATTAGATATCCTTGAAATCGTCCAAAGGATAAAGATAAGGGTTTTCAAGGCTTATCTTAAGGTTACTTGGTGGGCAAGCAACTAGATAAGGATAAGGATCGAAACCCTAATGTCTACACCTATATAAAGACCCCTTGGCTAATGAAATTTGTCCATGCCTTGTCTAGGGTTCTTAGGGACGAATTTCATACCTCCTCTCTCTATCTCTCTCTTGCCTCTCCGTTTGCTCTTGGTGTTTGTGAGCCATTAGAGGTACTACATTTGTGATACTTGCTTTCAAAGACAAGAAGATTCAAGATTTAAGTTGTTATCACAATATAACAACAAGAGGTATGTATTTCATCTTTCCCTGAGGATTTCGAAATTCTTAGAAGCCTTTTAGGGTTTCTTAATGTGTTCATAATGTTGTGTATCTAATAGTGAAAACATAGATCCAAATCTAGGGTTGCATGCACACATAGGATTGTTTGTACAAAACCCATCAGAATTGCATATAGAAGAGGATATGCATAGAAATAGAGTTACATATGTTTATGTGCTATGGTGAAAATGGAAATTAGTGTTATACAATTTTATTTTTATTTTTATTTTAAAATAAAAATCATCAAACATTAAAAAAAATAGTTTACTTTAAATTTTTTATATTTTATTTTAATTTTAATTTGAACTTTTAAGTCTTCAAAATATCTTGTTTTTCAAAAAGATTTGATGCTTCTTGGGTTGGCAATTCATGGGTTTTGAGTAGGATAATGATACAAGGTTAAGCAGTGAAGACCACGATGCTTTCTTTGACATTGTCCATGATGTTGTGCAACCTGCAACGGAGACATAAAGAGTTAGTGGTGTTCTCAAAGTGACGACTCCAACTTTTGATCAGATGGCCAGTGCTACAATTGATATAGATGTAGCAACCTCCTCTTCATGTTGCTATTCCAACCTCTTTGCCGTCTGAAAGTGATCTTGAATTGACACATGCCTCCCAGCTTCCGGTTAAAAGAAGGTGAGCTGACCCGAGGCCGAGAGTGCTTATTAGAGATTAAGCCTAGCCAACGCAGCCAGTAACTACAGTCGTAGCTAGACCATCACAGTCAGCCCAAGTTGATATTCAGGAAGGTCCAAGCATTGTATTTGAAACCAGGAGTTCTTTAGCTCCTGGGGGTTCCTCCCCTCCAAGGCCTAAGCATGTCGCTACCTCTGAGAGGCTTGCAAGGTTCTTGGAGGAACTTGATGATGATCCTAATCCTCGCAGAAAAGGCATATCTATTGGGGAAGGCAACTCAGGGGGAGCAGACCCATCTATCCTAGAGCTAAGAGAGGAGATCACTACACTTATACAGAAGATCATCGAGAAAGACGTTTTGATCGGGAACTTCGATATTCGAATTTCCGAGCATGAAGAAGAAAACTTCCAGACATCTAAACAGATCTCCGATCTCTAATTTCATCTTGGTACCCTATCAACAGGCTACTTTGGCTTAAAGAACAAGCTTATTGCAGAATTTGGTGACAAGTTCAAGACCATAGTCGAAGAGCCTAGCACCACTGCAGTGATCAAGTTCCGAGATAGCAATAGCATTATTCATCTTGTTGATGCGTCGTATGTTCATTCCAAACAGTCCTATCTAAATCCAGAATGTCAGATACTTCGTGCCTACCAGCACATTGAACACGTAGTCTAAAGAATTTAGATTCAGTACCATACACGGTTTAGACTGCCCGTTATCACTCTCTTGATTTCACTTCTCAATAATACCTACTAACGAAGGACTATAAGAAAATAAAAGATTATCTTCAGAATGAATCAATTTAAGATAAAATCAAGAGTATTAGAGAAGAAAACTCAAACCGTAATTCACCGATTGAATTTGCATCCAGAAGGTCTGAGAACAGCACGCATCATCTCAGAACAAATCCAAAAATTCTTCATTTCATTAAGCACAAACCCCATGTGTGATCCTCTTCTTTCTTCGTTTCCTTTCTTCCTTTCCTACAAAGGAAACGTACTCTCACTTAAAGTTCTGAGTGCTACACAGTTGAGAGATGTCCCTTATCATGTGCCTGGAACAGCCACTATCAATGAACCGAAGACTAATGATATGCCTCCATTGCTGCTCCGACACAGAGAAGGATCGGTTGTTCTTTGGAACCTAGTCCATTTTGAAACTGGGTCGACCTTTGTCATCTTTGCAAGGTACTCTCTCCCATGACATGTCCTGCTTATCACAAACAGAAGATGTAGAAATATTAGAATCATTAGAAGATTTGGGAGAGTGAACCTTTGGTACCCATCTATAGTTGGGTTTAACCCATTTCTTGTTCGAGTGGATGGGCGCCGAGGCACTTGCTTTTGAGCTTGAGGTCTGCTGCCGAGATGACTTTGACCTAATTAGTCTTGGCTTCACTGGAACATCTCTTGAACTTAACTTCTGGGCTGACATTCCCTTCTTTCCCTTAGGAGTTGATTTCTTGGCCTTGGGAGTTGAACTCTTGCCCTTCGTGGCATTCCAGTCGCCATTTTCTGAACAAGACCTTGAGGGGTTTCTTTTGGAAAATCTCCCTCTCGGTGCGTTCTGCCACCCTTGTGCATTATAGGGAACGTATGCGCGAATTGGACACTTTCAGGCAATGTGTCCAAGTGTTACACAGTGAAAAACATGTCTTTTTCTTCACTGGGAAGTTGTTTCTTCCTTCCCCTGGTGGTGTGTCCTTGCCTTGTTTCTTAGGCCCCGTTTGATACGCATCTTTCTAGGTCCAAACAGATCTTTCTGGCTGAATGGACCGGAAAGGTTGTTTGATTTGCACAAAAGAATGGGTCTTTCCTGGTAGGATATGTGTTTCCCAGAAAGCCCCAAAATCATATCTTTCTGGCTTAATGGGCTGGAAACACAATTATACACCAAACCCCGCCTCTTTCTTTCTTTATTGGATTATTATTTTTTTTAAATAACTTTTTTTTTATTTTATTTTTTATTGAATTATTACTTTTTTTCATCATTTAGCACAGTCAATCAGATGTAAAATCAAACAACATTGTTTCTTTCCCAGTCAGAAAACTTTCCCAGACAGCACTTTACCAGACAGCACTTTCCCAGACAGAAACAATCAAACGGGACCTTATTGTTCCTACAAGCACACTTGCAGCAAGTCGTTGGTTTCGCTTGTTTTGGTGGCTTGTATTTTCCAACAGTAGGTTGATCAGAAGTAACTGAGTTAGAAGCAACAAATTTTGAGTTCAAGGAGACATTGGTTTGATCAATAGTGTTTACAGAACTAGAATTATTTTTGTTCTCCTTGTCCTCTTCTTCCACTACTTTACCTGCACATGAAGTAGAAGCATCAGAAACATTCACCTTAATATTCTCAGTTGGCCCAGATTGTTCTGTCTTAAGTGAAGCTGGTTCAGGGGTTTGGCCAAACTGAGTAGGAATTTCTTCCTCATTTGTCTCAAGGGGTGGGTTATAATTGTCATTGAAGGGAGGTGGTACACTATGATACCCTAACCCCTTAGTGTGATTATGTTTGAATGTTAATTATTTTTCAATCATCGATGCAACTGCCTCACTTGACACATCAAATTTTTTAAAGTTGAATTCAGCATCTTTATATTTTGCTTTTAATGCATCAAGTTCGGCGGTCACAACATCAAAATCTTTCTTAAGATATCTACAATGGACATACTTGTCAGAGTACTCTGCCTGTAATTTCTTGTAGTCATTAGTCTTGGCATCTAATTGATCGTTCAACGGTTTTTGCCTTTCCTAAGCTGATACCCCTCGTATTTTAGTTCCTCGTTCTCTGTACGTAGTAATTCGTAATGCACACGTAAATTCTCCAAGGAAATTTCATTGACTTTGATTTTTGAAGAACTCATTCGTTACGAAAAATGCCCTTTGACTTGAAAACTCAAAAATCAACCTTAAAAGTCAAACTTAAAAGTCAAACCGAAAAGCTACATTTGAAATTTTGAAAGTTAAATGAGAAAGTCAAAGTTTAAAGTCAAAGGTCAAACTTAGAAGTCAAAGTGAATTTTTAAGGTCAAAGGTCAAAAATAAAAGTCAAATATTAAAAACTAAAAATTTTGGTTGAAAATGAAATTTAAAAATAAAAGGAAATTGATTTTTGGGCTGAAAATGTTAAAAATGTGAAACTAAGGAAGCGAAGATATGATATTTTAGTTACAAAGGGAAGGAATGTAACATCTAGCAATCTAGATCAACTGGTAAGGCTCTTGGTTGATGAGGTTAGGCTCCCGGGTTCGAATCTTGGCCACCTCAGAAAAATTTGATTATTTGTTGGCTACGAACTTCGGACTCGCTGAACGAGCACTCACACACGCTGCTGACAGAGACTAAGGCTGCTGAACGAGCAAGGGGGCCGAACAAGCTACTGACCGAGAACAAGGCTGACCGGAAACAATGTTGAGCCGTAAACGTCCAAGAAACCCTAGCCGCAAACGCTTCTTCGGCCGAGAAAGCTTCAATGGTCGTAAACCCTTCTTCCGGGCCATAAATATTGCTTCAAATATAGAAAAAAACAGTGATTTTCGCGAACAACAAACCCCCTTATTTTGCCAAGAGCTATCCAAAAACGCAAAACTCCTTACAAAATAAGATCAAATACGCTCCAGATCTGCAAAAATTGATTGATACAATCCAAGCTCTAATACCAATTGTAAGTTCCAAATTCGCTTCAGTATCAATCAGATCCGTATGATGGTGCGGAATCCCAATCAAACGGATGATACCAGATCAAAATAGAAGAGAATGAGAAGAAGAATAAGATGAATCTTGAATGTATTGATGATTAGAATGAAGTTCCCTTACACAAGATTCACTTTCTCTTTCTACAATAGACTCACTGCTCTATCTCTCCTATAGGCCCTCCTTTTCTAGTCGTACACTCCTCACCCACCTAACAACTATATAAATCACACATGGGCCGTGAATGGGTTCACGGTCATGAACCCGTTCATGGTCGTAAACACAACGAAAAACACCTATTACATGACCGAAAAATACATTTTGCTAGAAAAGTAAAGTATAAACCATATTTTTGACCCAACACAAGATTAGTGTTTCAAAACCCTAACTCTAATTTTGAAATTTAGGCCTTTTAGGGTTTAGTTTCCATAAACCACAATTTGATCAAATTCAACAATTATAGAAAATTCAATTTAAAACAAACCAAACTCTCTATAACCACTGATGGATTTTAGGCATAGCAAAACAAACTTAAAACACTGAAGTGTGCATGCAACATCAAACAAGATCTATGTGTTCTCTATTGAACGTATAACTATGAACATCAAAACAGGAACCCTAAAAACCTAGGTAATCTTCCAAAAACACATAAAATGGTTTAGGATTACATACCTTATTGTTATCATATCAAATAACAATAAGGTATGTAATCCTAACCCTAATTTTGAAATTTAGGCCTTTCAGGGTTTAATTTCTGTAAACCACAATTTGATCAAATTCAATAATTATAGCAAATTCAATTGAAAACAAACCAAACTCTCTGATACCACTCATGGGTTTTAGGCATAGCAAAACAAATTTAAAACTCTTGAGTGTGCATGCAACCTAAAACAAGATATTTGTGTTCTCTATTGAACCTATAACTATGAACATGAAAGTAGGAACCCTAAAACCCTAGGCAATTTTCAAAAACATATAAAAGGATTTAGGATTACATACCTTATTGTTATTATAGCAAATAACAATGGTCCTTGTCTTGTAGAAGTCTTTGAAGAAATCACCATAAGTTTCGTGGCTCTAATGGTTCACACCCAAGCTACCAAGAAGGAGATTATGCAGGGATGAGAGGGGAGAGTATAATTTCGGCCAACCCTAGAGGAAGAAGTGATGGCCGAAATATGAAGACTTTGGTCCTTTATATAGTCCAAGTAGAAAACCATGGATACGCCTAAAACCAATGTAGTAATATTATTTTGATTTGGTAATTATCTAGCTTCGTAACTATCCTCCAATGATAATTCCAGAAACCCCAAAGGCCTCTAGAAACCATCTACCCCTTGTGTGGAAGGTTCTGGAGCCTTTTTCTCAACTATTAAACAATTTCACTTTAGTCGTTGCACTTCTAATTATTTCTAATAATCCCAAAAATCATCTTGTCCAATTGCTAAGTTTGATGGCAATCCAAAAGGATTGCGCTACTATCAACTCAAGTTTATACCAATTACAGTTATGGGCTTAGACATCTAATCCAACATAAAAGTTCTTCAACAATCAACTCACCGACTTACTAGAACCCAAACAACATCCATCTCAACACAACACGAGCCTTACCCTTCTATCGCGTACAATTCATTTCACAAAACAGGCTGCCACCAACACAAATTAAGACGAAAACATGGTGACACACAACACGAGAATAAGATAGGCTATTGTAATTATGATCCAATTCAAAGTCTATAACACCAATAAGAACCATATCTATAATTCGAACCAAGTTCTCATTTGTTAGCTTGTTCAACCCACATACACCCCTCCCAACAATATCTAATGAACTTACCACAATACATACCCTCAAGAGAACCCAATACCAACCCTATATTTATTGCATTCCTTTTTTCCTCAAGAACTTACCTAAAGGGTGAAGTACTAGTAGATCTAACGAAATGACGAACCTCATTCGTGAATTGAAACATCATCATAAATGACTGAAACAATGTCCTACCCTTGACTGAAGCTGAACATATTCTACGAATATGTAACTAGCTCGAGAAAACTCCCAAATTTATTCTAAAATGTTGCTAACACGTTGGTCGGATCAATCCAAATACCAACCTTGTCGACACGACATGCCAAAATTGGATTCTACTCAAATCCAAAGCCACACCTGAAAAACTAAGCAATACTACTCCGACATCTGAACTCCCAATAACCAAGGACAGTTGCCAAACCAAAGCCTACTATGTGTAATAGTTCTATAGTTAACAATTAATGGTACCCATACCCATAAACCAAAAGGCACAATGTACAGATTATGACGATTGATTGACATATCCATTGAATTTCCACTAGTACATCTCGAAACATTCGAAGAACCTCATCTATTGACGATGAATGAAATAACCAACGATCGAGAATGCATTTACAACTATTCCATTAATCCAATACAATACTGAACAAAGCCCATGTGAAACTACAAATACCAAACTCTAAGTTGATTGATAGATCATTAACTGCGCATACTAGACTTTAGATAACAATCTATACAACGAGCTAACAAATACTTCAACAAAAGTCGTCATTCTTAATTCACCTTCATTGATCACTTCAAACATTCAACTAGTTCTTGACTTAACTAAACTCAAAGAAAGCATACCCTTGATCACATCTCAAGGCAACCACACCATAAGAATCTTCTTCTGCATTCCAACACTCACATACTTGCCGCCAACAACCGCAACGATATAGCCCTAGGTTGGATCTACATCCCAACTCAGAAAATCTCATGTATGCTCTATCTTTCGGCCGAACACGGAAAGCTAATAAAATATAATCCATATCATAGATAGTTGCATCACAGTCCATCTACTAATCACTCAGTCTCCAGCTATAATTCTTGAGTTGATCATCACAATTTCTTCCTTCCTAATCCCACGACTCAACTGGCACTACCTCGAGCAAGGCCCTCGATACCTCAACATCAACTAAATCACCTAGGTCTGCACCATTCAAACCCAAACTGACATAGACATTATAGTTTTGGATTATATTTCAGGTACTTCAGAGGATCACGGGAAGGCAAATGTGTGATCGTGCACCTCCTCATGTTTTGTTTCACTTTTTGGGACTTCTCTGATTTTGAACCTATTTTTTGAAAACAATTTGTAAACAATGATGCCTTTTTATCATATTTAAAAGTTTAAAATTTTCTTGAGTTTTATGAATGCTACAACAAGGATCAATCTTGCATGAATATATTGCTACAAAACCACTAAAAACTCCAAAAATAGATGAGAGAGAAGAGAGGAGGCTCAAATCTTGAAAATAGAGGCTAGGGTTCTCCCAAGGGGTTCAACATATGATGGAGGCTAAGAAATACCCTAAAACATTAATCCTTACTAATAAGTTGAAAACTAACTTGAAGATCGATTAGATCTATAAAACAGGTAAAGAAATAAACGAGTAAACAGCAAGAACACAATAATGGATCAAAGATGTCGAATGATTAATAAAAAATCCTCAGAAGAGCTCGATAAAGAACTTCTACTGTAGAGGATTTAGGGTTTACAAGAACGATGAAGAAAATCTGTAAAGCTATCGTAATTGCTATCAATCGTTCACCTAATATGCATGCAAGCACATTATTATATACTAAACCCTATCAGCTCACGGTTGGACAGGCCCAAACCGGAGTACAAAACTTGGACTATTAACCGATCCCAATGACGCAATACAAAATAAATCTGCTACCCAACAATCTCCCCCTTTGCGTCAAATTGGAGCAAGATCATTACTTCTTGCTTGGGCCAGCAGCGGGAGCCTTCTTCTTTACAGTCTCAAACAGACGCGAGATAAGGGCGAGGATCGTCTGTCTGAACCGGATGTACCACTGAATCATGTCGTCAAAGTATTTGATATCATCCGCTGTATTTTCTTTGCATCTGTGGATGATCCCCAGCACGTGCTCTAGACAAGCAGTGGTATAAAGATGTTTATCCGCTAAGGCAAAGAGACATTTCTGTCCTTCACTCCTAGTGAACATGACCGAGTTTCGCCTTGGGTCAATCTTTCCCATCTTCATCTGGTTTAGATCACTGGCCGAGCCAACAGGAGAGATCTTCGGTTTCTTCTTGCAGACATTTGCAATCTCCTGATCCATCAGTGCGACCTCCATGATGTAGCACACCAACATTCTTTTGAGATGGTTAATGATCGGACCATATTCAGCTTCTTTAGTCAGAAGGATGTTGTGTAGAACAATCCAATCGTGGGGGTTGAGGTTCGGCAGATCTGCTAAAGAGATGGCATGTTCGGTTTTTGCAGATCCCCTGACCACCTTGAACCGAACGTTGATAAATCTCCCTTCAGTGTATGGCTTCAGAACCCGAACGTTGATGATCTTCTGAGCGCTCCAGGTTTGGTACTGGGGTTGAGCGGCCTTTAGATAAAACTCAATCAATTCCCGATCAACCTCCAGATGAGGATGAGGAAATTCAGCAACGTTGGCGAAGGCGTGAAAGATGAACGCCTTTCGGGTTAAGGGCATGTCGAACTGAGAGTCGACAGAGTTGTAGCAGTCAAAGGAGATTACCGGTTCAAGCCATAAGATGCTCGGGGTATCGATTGCCTCCTTTATCATCCTCTCGAGAGTCCAAGCAGGGATAAGAGTCTTCCTGGTCTCGAGAAGGTAGTGGGCTTCCTTCTGTTTGCGCTCAGCTTCTTCAGCTTCTCTCGCCACACGAATATTATCATCTTCAACATTACGACGACTTTTTCATTTAAGCAAGTTGGCAATGGTTTCTTGATCATCTTCCTCTTCTTCCTCAGCTATCTTCTTTCCTTTATCCTTCACACCCAAACTAGAGGCTTGACCTGTAGGAGGAGGTTCAGTTGTGTGAGCAGCTTTTGAGGAATGAGGTGGTTGCGATCCAGACTCTTTTTCTCCCCCTTGTTTCGGAGAGGACACGAAAATGGGTAGCCCTTCAATTTTACTTAGCAGATCCAGGGCAGGAGCGAGTTTCTCTGCAAGGGTACACCTCACAGAGTGGTTCAGGATCGGATCGTGCGCTTCAAGGATGTTGGATATAGCTGAGTGTATATCCGAAACACACGTCTTGATGACCTCCCGTTCGGATCGAAGAGCGTCAATTTGTTGCTGAGAGTTGGAAAGCTGAGCACTCTTGACCTTTGGGGCAGTGGTCTTCCTTGCTAGAACGTCCATCAACGAGTTTTCGGCAGCTAGATCCTCTTGGAGTTTAGAGAGGCGTTCGTCAATGGAAGTACGGAGGCTGAATTGTCATCACTGAGCGATTGGCGAAGTGTAGCAAATGACTTCAACTCTGTGGAGAAAAACGTGGCCAACTGTTGAACAATTGGTTCCAACGTTGTCTTGGTAGCAGTGGCACTCTCCTGCAAAGATTGTAACAGGGTAGAGGCGTCTGAGAATAGTTTATCGACTTTTTCAGTCGCTGCCTCACAAGCTTTCGTCAAGGCTTCTATGGCAGCGGTGGCAGAAGCGACCGAATCTTGCTGAGCCCTGGAGAAGGCATCAACAATCTTCTAAAGAGTAGCTTCAAAGAGAGATGATTGAGAATTGGAGGAGGAAGCAATGAGCAAGTCGACCTTCTCATGCAGCTCCTTAAGGTGCTTCTTTGTTACCGGAGCATCCTCATCATCGTCGCTTTGCACCTGAAACGAACTGTAATAGACCGAATCAAATGTCATGTTCTCCCCGCCAAGGAAAGGGTTATCTCCATCAGAGGCATGACCGGGAGATGGTGGTGGTGGTGGTGAAGCTGGTGGTGGTTCGGTTGTATGGGTGGGTTCTGGTTGGGTTGTTTCGGGTGTAGGGGTAGGTGTAGGTGTAGGTGTAGGTTCGGTTTGTTTTTGAGTAGGGGTGGGTTCCGGTGGTTGTTGGGTTTCGGTTGTGTGTCTGGGTTCGGTTACTGGCGGTTGTTCGGTTGCATCGGTATGAACCCCCGTATCAGATACGTTGGTTGTAACCTTTGCTGTGGATGTTGTTGTTGCATCAGTGAAGATGGGTGGTGGCATTGGGAATGAGGTTTTGGGAATATGGGTAGAGGGGTTTATGGTGGGAATGGAAGTAGGAATTTTTTGAGTAGGAGAGGGAATAGGAGAAGTATGGATTTGCTTGTCAGGGGTAGGTGATCTGGGTGGTGTGTTGCCCCGTGGAGGTGTGTTGCCTCTTGGAGAGTCGTCAGAATCCGAACTCTCTCCCTCCGACTCACTTGAAGAGGAAGCGATAATGAGCTTTCGCTTTGGTTGAGTCTTACGCCTCTTCTGTTGCGGGGACTGAGCTGCTTTGGTTGCTTTCCTCTTTCTAGGAGAAGGGCCTTTAGCCCCTTTGGCCACTTTCTTCCCTTTGTCTGCCTTTTTGCCTCTCGGAGCAGGCTTATCGGCATCATGAATGGACTTGAGCATCTCCGGCGTGAGATCCCTCAGACCATACTTCTTGAACTCCTTGTAGGTCCGGATGATCCTGCTGTCAGCTGGAACATCAGCGTACATGGTTTCCGGGATGGAACCATTGAAAGGGAATTTCGATGCATCTGAGACGATGATCTTCGTGGTATGGAATATACCAATCGAAGACATCGGTGCGCCGGCAACAGTGGGGACATTGTTCTTATCCATCGCCCACTTAGTAAAAAGGGTCCAAAACCTTGCATACGACACCTCAAAATGTCGTGAAGAAGAAGATAAACTTTGGATGAGTTGTTGCCAGAGAACCAACCCATAGTCGACGTTGACGCCGTTGTAAACTCCGTAACAGAATGGACAGGAAGAGTCGACTGGAGCCATTTGAACCTGAGCTCCTTTCTGAGAGACCCTTGAAAAGCACAGTGAACATTCCGTTCCACTGTGGCGGTAAACAAGACTTTTTGAACTTTGCGACGGAGGTGAGCGCCTCCGTGTACCCCATATTATAGAACATATTGAAGAGATGCCCCATCGGAATAGTCTCCAGATTAACCCTTGAAGGGTCAGCTTCAAAACCTAGTAGTGAGCCAAATCGTTGCTTGGAAATAGAGGCTTTGTGATCAGAAACCTCGAAGAAGATCCTATCGACCACTTTATCATAGTGTGCAGTCGCATAAATCTGCGATAAGAGCTCCATGGGCATTGATTCCACCCTCGAAAGTGCAGGTGCTATTGGCGAATACTTCAAGCACTCGATGATTAGGAACATGTAGGAGTCATATGCGTGAGGGGTTAAATCGATTACGAGACACTGTTGAGGGCGAATGGGAAGGATGTGAGAAGTAGCGTGAACGGAGGATGAATCTGCCATTGTTGAAGATGGGAAGAAGATGATGAACAGTTAGGTTTCAGGGAATTTTTGCTCTCTTGGGAATTTTGATGCAGTAAAGAGGTAAATGGGAGAGGATGTCGCTTTTTATAGTGGGTTTAAGGAGAGTGAAAAATCTGCCCAAATCTCCCATTGAAATACCAAGAGTTTTTCGGAGTGACTGATGCGTGACAGTTGTGGAACCGATGATCACGCATGAGAGAGAGTGTCAGATTCCGAAGAACACGCCTCCCATCAAGCGCCGTTTCTGCTAAACCGTTTCAAATCCACACGCGCATGTCTGTGCCAGAGAGGAATCGTTTCAAATTCGCACACGCGTCTGCGACGTCAGTTAGAGATTAGATGCTTCAAATTCGCACGCTTTCCCTGTTCCGCCGTTTGAAATCAAATCAATTAATCTCCCGCCTGAGTCAGCAACTCTTCATCTTATCCCCTTAATGTGTAACGGCATCTTTTGAATAACACACCCACGTGGATTAATTTTGACCACATCTTTATAATTAATCACCGATCCAAAGAAAAAGCCTATAATTATTAGTACCAGAATGTTGGAAAATCAAATATTTTCGTGCTAAGGGTGTGAAAAGAAAAGAAATAAAGCAAATCTTTTTAGGAATAATTGTGATGTCAATAATGACACGAAACAAATGATCCCGGGCACGAATCTCTTCTTTCAAAGTCAAGAGAGACCTTAAAGTGTTAGTGTAGTTTCCCGTTGAATAACGATCAAACACTTATTAAGAAGTGTTGAAAGGCTTCTTTTAATTAGGCTTCTTAAGGTGGCTTTAGCTTTGATTCAACAGTCCTAATCTTGAAATAAGATAGAAAGTGAACAAAGTACTTGTGAGACCGGTGTAGTCTGTTGAACAAGTAGGTAAGAAATGATTTTAAAGTGGCTTGGAAAATATAAAATCTCAAAGATAATAAAACTGGATCCCAAGGGAAGAAATGTTATGGCGTTTAACAATTTCATAGGAATCACACAAAATAAAAACTTGAGATTTCATGAGGAGACGTCCGTCAATTCGTTAGTGAAAACTTGAGCAAATTGATTGTTCACCGTCAATTCAAATTTGGTTTTGAATTTTGGGTTTCACTCAGCTCGTAGTGGCACGAAACTAAGATCATAAACACAGTTTTTTGAGTAACCATAAACCTCAGTGGTAAATTCTGATAGTCTCAAGGGTTACTTTGGTGAAACGAAGTTAATGGAGAAAAGTAATGGAGATGGTGTAGGAATGCAAAGTACCTCTGCTGTGAAAAGTAGGACTAAGCAGAAAACTCTTATCTCATGTGAGAAGAGAGTTAGGTAGCTCTCGATTAGAATAAATGTGATAGCCTAATTGGGAAGACAAGGTTTTTGTATACCAAGTCATTAAGGCTAGTATTCAGAATCTGATGAGGCTTGAGGCACATACAGCAGCATGCTTCTAGGGACACTTAACTAATCCAACAATTATATCCCCATAAACGAACGAACACACATAGAAAAATTAAAGACAAAAAGCAAATAAAGAACAAAATATTTTTGTTGTTTTGATATATATAAAAAGATAAAAAAAAATTAGACTAAGAAAGAAAATAAAAAGATTTTTAAAAACGTGGAAAAGAAAAGAAAAAATAAAAAAAACTTTGGAAATTTTTGGAACCGAACCCTAGCGTTCGGTTGGTTTCGGTTTTGAAAAAAAAAAATTGAAAAACCGAACCCGAGCGTCCGGTTGGTTTCGGTTGAGAAAAATTTTGAAAAACCGAATTCGAGCGATCGGTTGGTTTCGGTTTTGAAAAATTTTGAACAATTGAACCCGAGCGTTCGGTTGGTTTCGGTTTTGAAAAATTTTGAAAAACCGAACCCGAACCTTCGGTTGATTTCGGTTTTGAAAAATTTTGGAAAACCAAGGAATTTAGACTTTCAAAAAGGAAATACTTTGGACAATAAGATAAACAACTTTGTACAAGAAATTTACAACCAAGAAAACTACCTTTGAAATGATGGGCGAGTGCAGATGATTCAACCGAACCCGAACGTTCGGTCTATTTCACTTCTTACGTTTGAGATCGAGAGGTAGTTTGTGGTACTGACTATGACTCCATCATACCTAGCCCTTGTAGAATTTTGTTGAATGAGGCTTCAGGAAGAGCTTTGGTAAAGACATCAGCCAGTTGATCAGTGGTTCTAACAAAGTGAATTTCAACGTTTCCATCTTCCACATGATCTTTGATGAAGTGATACCTCAGTGCTATGTGCTTAGTCTTGGAGTGTTGCACTGGGTTATGACAGATCCTAATTGCACTTTCAGAGTCACAATATAGTGGGATCTTTTTCATATTGAGTCCATAGTCTATGAGTTGACTCTGGATCCAAATCACTTGAGAGGTGCAGGATGCAGCTGCAATATATTCTGCTTCAGCTGTAGATAAGGACACACAGGTTTGTTTCTTTGATTGCCAACTAACCAATTTCCCGTCAAGGAATTGGCAGCCACCCATGGTGCTTTTCCTGTCGAGTCCACAACCTCCAAGGTCTGCATCTGAGTAGGCTTGAACGAAGAAGCCTGACTTGGAAGGATACCATAGACCTAAAGAGGTAGTTCACTTGAGATATCGTAGAATGTTCTTCACTGCAAGCATGTGAGGTTCGCGTGGGTTTGCCTGAAATCTAGCACAGTAACAAACAGAAAACATTATTTCAGGCCTGCTAGCAGTGAGATACATCAGTGAGCCTATCATCTGATGATAAAGCGTAATATCAACAGCCCGTTTGTCCAAGGATGGGGTGAGCTTGGTGCCGAACGCCATTGGAACTTTGACTTTGGAATCTCCCATCATGCCAAATTTTGCAAGGAGAGTCTTCGTGTAAGCTTCCTGATTAATAAAGATGCCTTCGGGTCCCTGTCTAATATTTAAACCAAGGAAAAAGTTAATAGGACCCATTGAGCTCATTTCAAATTTAGTCTCCATCAGCTTTCTGAAATCAGCCGTTAAGCTGGGATTCGTATAGCCAAAGATGATATCATCGACGTAAATTTGAACAATCATAAGGTGGTTACCTTCCTTCTTGCAAAAGAAGGTTGGGTCAACCGAACCTTGTTTGAATTTGGACATCTTTAAGAATTTAGTCAGCGTTTCATACCAGGCTCTCGGAGCTTGTTTCAGTCCATACACGGCTTTATCCAAAATGTAACAATGATTAGGATACTTTTCATTCACGAATCCAGGAGGTTGCTCCACGTATACTGTTTCTTCGAGTTCACCATTGAGAAATGCACACTTGACGTCCATTTGGTAAACTTCAAAGTTTTTGTGGGCAGCATAGGCTAGAAATATTCTAACAGATTCCAGCCTAGCTACAGGAGCGAAGGTCTCTTCATAGTCAATGCCTTCCTCCTGACAGTATCCTTTCACTACTAGATGTGCTTTGTTCCTTATAACATTCCCTTCCTTGTCCATTTTATTCCTGAAGACCCATTTGAGACCAACAACCGAGGCGTCTGGTGGAGTTGGAATAAGTCGCCAAACTTTGTTTCTTTCGAATTCATTCAGTTCATCTTGCATAGCTTGAACCCAATCGGAGTGATCAAGAGAAGTGTTAACTATCTTTGGTTCAACTTTTGAGACGAATGAGTGAAACATGCAAAATTCGACTTTAGAAAACAAGGAAGTCTGTTTTGCCTTGAGTTGTGATCGAGTCAGAACTTTTTCAGATACATCACCAACAACTTGAGAGACCGGATGATCTCTTGTCCATTTGGTGAGAGGAGGGTAGTTAGGATCAAAGGTTGGATCTAATTCAGCGTTTATCATTTCTTTTGGTTCGGACTGGCTTTCATAGTCGTAAGACATATCGGCTTGCTCCCCCTCGATAGATGATCTTACAGGAATGTCTTGAGAATCTTGAGCTACAGAGGTTTCTTGTGGTGCTGAGCTTTCAGGTGTTGATGCACCTTCGGATGGTGAGTCACTTTCGGTTGGTGAAGTGCTTTCAGTTAGCGAAGTTTGAGACCTTAGCTCCCCCTCAACTTGTGAGTTCGGCTGGGATGATGATGGCGGATCCTCCCCCTCGACTGAAGCATTGGGTGATTGAGGCTCGTCAGAACTTGATCCTCCTTCATTCATTCTCCTTGCAGCATCTTCAACAATTTGCTTCATGTGATCTACCTTGTTGTCTGCTGCACTGGCTTCAGAGAGAGTGGCCTTCTCTGGTTCATCAAATAGCTCCATGAACTTCTCGAATAGATTAGCGATCGAGGCTGTTACTTGGCCAGTTTGAGGAAAGATTTCCCCAGCTGTGTCTTCGTTGGCCTTTAGCTTTTTGACATAGCAATCATCAAAAGTCACGTAGTAAGTTTCTTCTATTCTCCTCGAACGCTTGTTTAATACCCTATACGCTTTAGAAGTGAGAGAATAGCCCAAAAATATCCCTTCGTCAGCTTTGACATCGAACTTGTTGCGGTTTTCTTTAGAATTGAAGATAAAACACCGTGAACCGAACACATGGAAAAACTTCACGTTTGGCTTCCTGTTGTTGATGATCTCATAAGGAGTGAGAGTGAAGCGCTTGTTGAGATATGACCTGTTCTGTGTAAAACAGGCAGCAGAAATAGCATCAGCCCAAAAGTAAAGCGGTAAGGAAGCAAAACATAGCATGGTTTGGGCTGCTTCACACAAAGATCGGTTTCGTCTTTCGACAATCCCGTTTTGTTGAGGTGTGTAGGGAGCTGAGAAGTTGTGACTGATTCCCTTTTCTGTCAGGAATTCTTCGAATTCTTTATTTTTAAATTCCAGACCATTGTCGCTCTTGATGTTGCGAACGACCTTCTTCAGTTGTACTTCAATCTGCTTGATGAACACCTTTAGCTTATGAGTCGCTTCAGATTTAAGCTTCAGAAAGAACACCCATGTAAATCGCGAAAAGTCATCAACAATAACAAGAATATACTTGCTACCACCGATGCTTTCGATAGATGATGGACCACACAAATCAATATGAAGTAATTCTAGTGGTTCAACAACTTTAGTGTTTATTATAGATGGATGACTTTGACGACTCTGCTTCCCCATTTCACATGCAGCACACAAATGGTCTCTATCGTACTTGAGCAATGGAAGACCTCGAACATGGCCTCTAGTGACAAGTTTGTTGATGTCTTTAAAGTTGAGATGAGAGAGCCTTCGGTGCCACAGCCAGCTTTCGTCAGATTGTGCTTTTGATAACATGCAGATAGCTGGGTTTCCTTTGATGGGTTTGAGGTTTAGAGGAAACATTTCACCTTTACAATCCGATTTGAGAATAACTCTTTTCGTTTTCTTCTCAATTATTTCAGAGCCCTCATCGTCGAATGAGACTTTGAGACCGGTACCTCCAACAAGCTGAGATACACTGATGAGGTTGTGTTGTAGCCCTTCCACGTACGCAACCTTCCTTATCGTGAAATCACCATTTGTAATCATTCCATATCCTTTTATGGTGTCGAAGGAGTTATTTCCAAACTTGACATTTCCCCCATTTGAAAGAGACCTGTATTCCCTTAGTTCTTCCTTCCTTCCTGTCATGTGACGCGAGCAGCCACTGTCAATGTACCATTCTTCGTCAAACTGCTCGTCACTTATAACCTGCAAAAATTAAGCAGATTTAGGAACCCAAAGTTTCTTGGGTCCACGTGAGCCTTTCACAGGAACAGGAATAGTAAGAGAGATGTCAACAAGGTATGTTCTTTTTATTAGAGTTGTTTCATCTTTCTTTTTTATGGTAAAAACTTTAATTTTATTGGGATTCGATGCTTTCGGTTCAGATTCAAGTTTAACTGATGAGACCTTTTGTTTTCCTTTTTGTTCAGCTGATGATTGACATTTTTGAGAGGGAATAGAATGGAATTTAGAACGAGGTGAAGAGGAGATAGAAGAGTTTGAAGAATTAGAGAAGTTAGAATTAGAGAGCTTAGATTGAGATGACTTCTTGGCTTAAGATTCTAGGTAACCCTTTTGCTTTTGAGCATTAGTGGGACAAACCCTAGAATTTTGATCTCTTTTGATTTCCGAACCGAACCTTTGCTTTCGGTTGATGTAGTTTTCTGAACCGAACTTCTGCTTTCGGTTGGAATCATTCTCAGAACCGAACCTTTGCTTTCGGTTGGAATCATTCTCTGAACTGAGCCTTTGCTTTCGGTTGACGTTTTTCTCTTGTGATTTAACAGAACCTTTCTCTGACTTTAAGTTCTTGTCTTGATGTGAGAAATAGGCATTCTGAGATTGCCAAAACTATTTTCTTTCAGAGAGATTCTTCCTGTATCTCTGATTCCTTTGACGTTTTTGATTTCTCATCTGCTTCGGTTGATGATGGATGTTAGCTTTCAGTTTTTGTTTTTCTTTAGCTGATTCACTCTGAACGGATGAAGTTTCACTTGGGGATGTGACTTCTTTTGTAGGAGTTTCATTTTCCTGAGGAACATCTTTCGTACCACTAGTACTTGGCACATCAAAGCTATCAGGTTTATTCAAAGGTTCTGGCACATATCTGCCTTTGCTTTTCCATGAAGTTCTTTCAGACAAACCTACCGTTTCATCAGCATTGTCAATGGGAGCTGACCAGAAGAATTCGTCACAACCATCAGCATTGTCTTCGTTTACAATAGTTGTGAGTTCAGCAGTCTGATGTTTGGTTACGCCTATGACCTTGTACACCTGATTTGGAGTGATTCTTACTTTCTGATATACTACTGACTTCTCTGCAAGAATCGGGGACTTTTGTTGGGACATACGAGCGAACTCCACTGAATTTTCTAAAATAAGATTCTTGTGGTTTTTGGGTTCACTCTTGACAAATTCTGAACAGTCAACTGTATCCTCTACAGAAATTTCACTCATATTGTCGTCCTCATTAAGCTCAGATGCATTTTCAACATCAATTTTATTTTCTGAGCTCAAGTTGGCGTTTAAAGAGTCAAATTTTTGTATGGTTTCGGTTCTCAGTTTCAATTTATCATTTTCATCCAAAAGGTTTTTAAGCATGTCCTTATGGTCCTTGGACTTAATAAAAGATTCAATTTTGTCTAGTCCATACATGTACGTCGGATTAACATCCTCAGATGAAATAACACTCTCACAATTATACGCTTCAGCATCAATTTCATCCTCCTTAAACTCAAGGAAGGGTAAAATCATGCGATGAATCTTTTGTCCTATTTCACAATCCAAATGAAGCTGAGTAATATTAGTGTAAAGACGTTTGGCAATCAAACAAAAAACATTTCGCTGTTTCAAAAGCTTTAAATTGTCTCTTTGCAAATAAATGTTTTCATCTTTTATTTTGATTAATTCCGACTCCTTCAGTTCGATCCACATCCGCCGTTCCTCACTCTTCGAAGAAACCCTGCTTAATTGGTCAGTTAGGTTAGAATTGGTGACACGAGTTTGAGTTAGACTACTATCTAGATGAGAGATTCTTGAATTAACACTTTTTAATTCTTTTTCATATGAGGATTGTGGGACTTTAAATGAGACAAGAACTGATTGTACCTTCTTGATCAGTTCATCGAGCTCGTTGAACTGCACGCTGAGCGGTTTGGCTGTAAAGCACAAGTTCTGTTGCTCCTTCGTGTTATCATTCCCACCATCAGTGTTGTATCCCCTCATCTGAGATACGTCGGATACCATCAAGCATCTTCCTCCACTGCTTTCTTCTTTCGCCACATAAGCCTTTCCATGAGAAGGCTTCCTCACTTCATCATCTTCAGAGTCGGTTGACCAAACCTCCACGCCACCATACTCATCATCAGCTACCGAACCCTGCACAATTAACGCATTCATAGAAGGGTTAGCAGTAGATTTCTTCTTCCTGATTTCATCTAGCTTTTTCTGCAACAAAGCTTCTTCATCCTTTTCTGCCATCTTTTTGAGGACACAATCATTTGCATAGTGGTTCTTTCCACCACAATAATAGCAGCTCACTCCCGAATCTCCTTCAGCCTTCGGTTCCTTCTTTGATTCTTCAGCCTTCGGTTCATCTTTGACCTTTTCAGAACTATAACTCCCCTACCAGTTTCGGTTTTTGTTGGTGGGGAATCTCTTCTTGATGAACCTCTTAGGGTTTGACACCATCATAGCATAGTCTTCAGAAGTGAGGTCATAGTCCTCCAAGATGAGGTCTTCTTCCTCCATCACCGCTTTGCTTTTGGACAGGAGGGCCAACGAACCTAGGCTCGAAACCACATTTTTCTCCTGTAGCACGATCTTTTCTTGAGACTTTAGGATGCCCACCAGTTTCGCCAAAGAGTAGGTTTTAAATTGCTCGTGTGCTTTGACTGTGGACACAACTGCTCTCCACTCAGATCTGAGACCGTTCAAAAACGTAACCTTCTGCTCAATAAGCTTTCTTTCGATGTCGTGTTTGATCATCTTGCTAAGAAGATGATTGAAGCGATCGAACGTTTGGGTCACAGTTTCTTCGGCTCCTTGCTTGAATTCACCAAACTCAGACAAGAGTAAGGTTTGAATGGAGTGTTCAAGATCTTCGTCTGTAGAGTACAATTCATGTAGCCTATCCCATATCTCTTTTGTAGTCGTGCATGAACTCACCAGCCTGAAAGTATCGGATTGAAGAGCGAATCTGATCAACCTTAACGCCTTGATATTGCACTGAAATTTAACTTTTTCGTCTTGCGCAATATCTTTAAGATCTTTTAGAAGATCATTATACTCCTTTTAAGTTTTAATAATCCTTGAAGTTGCTGAATGAGAAAAGGGTCCAGAAACGATTGCTTCCCAGATGAGGTATCCATTATCCTCAGATCCTATAACATAATCTTCAAAGTGATGCGCCCAGACTTCATAATCATGGGTGTACAGGATGGGAATCTTCGTTGTTGATCCAATGCTGTTTGAAATATTAATAGGATTGGATTGCGACTCGTCCATAATTGATCGAATCAATTGTTCAAAGATCAGACTTGTAATAAATCAAATTAGGGCAAAACAATAAATATCAAGATACGTCAATTATGAGATGACGGCTCAATAAATATCAATAAATGCGGAATAACCCTAATCGAAACCTTTTTCACAGAAAAGAAGTGTATCGATTACACAGCCTCCTACTCTGATACCAATTGATAAGTTGAAAACTAACTTGAAGATCGATTAGATCTATAAAACAGGTAAAGAAATAAACGAGTAAACAGCAAGAACACAATAATGGATCAAAGATGTCGAATGATTAATAAACAATCCTCAGAAGAGCTCGATAAAGAACTTCTACTATAGAGGATTTAGGGTTTACAAGAACGATGAAGAAAATATGTAAAGCTATCGTAATTGCTATCAATCGTTCACCTAATATGCATGCAAGCACATTATTATATACTTGTAACAGCCCAAAATCTCAAGTATTGTTAAATTGCATTTTGGGGTGTTTTAAAGGGGAGACTCGGCGAGTTGGAGCAAGACTCGCCGAGTAGGGTCGCAGATTTGGTCGCGGGTTCGCGACTGGACTCGACGAGTCCAGGTATGGACTCGGCGAGTCGACGCTGTTCAGCGGAAACCCTAGCCGTTTCGTATTGGGTCGTATATAAGGGTCGTTATGTCGTCATTTCACGTCTTTTGGCCGATTGTGGAGAACCCTAAACGACTGTGGCATCTAGAGCAAACTTGAAGGCCATTATTGACTTTGAAGGAATTGTGGTGCAAGAAGAGGAAGGATTTTGGCCAAAGGAAGAGCAAGGGGGTCGAGTTCTGAGGTTTGGGGACACAGAGAGTACGTTTTCAGGTTATGTTTCGGATCATTCCTGTTATTTTGATGTGTACACGAATTTAGGGTTTATGAAACCCATTTGGGATTAGATGGATTGTTGTGTTACTATCCAACGTTTATAACCCTGTATTAGTACCCCTTAGAGGTCCAGAAGGTCCTATGTTTGTATATTCGGGAAAATATGTATCTCAGGAAGCAGTTTGATCGACTGCATGGCGTGGACTCGCCGAGTCGGATGATCAGACTCGGCGAGTAGCTTGAAGATTCACTGGGACTCGCCGAGTTGTTCTTCAGACTCGGCGAGTGGAGTCGGGGTGGCCCCGCGATTCTTCCAGGAGTGACTCGTCGAGTCAAAGAGGATACTCGACGAGTAGAAGGGGAATCTTAGAGGATTGAAGGACGACCAGACTCGCCGAGTCGCCAGGGAACTCGCCGAGTCCAGTCGAGCTGACAATGGACTGTTGACCAGAGTTGACTGGTATGATTTCTTAGGGTCAGTTAACGTGGAAGATAGAAGTATTAATAAGGGATATATGATGTTACAGGGAGCTTGTAGCTCGGAGGATCAAGTGCAAGGGATTTTAGGAGTTGCTATCTTCCAGTGTCCGCGAGGTGAGTCTTCTCACTATACTTCACCCGGAAGGGTTTGACTGTTAGACCGAAAGGTCCGGGCCGGAAGGCAATGTTATGTGGACCGAAAGGTCCGGGCCGGAAGGCAATGTTATGTGGACCGAAAGGTCCGGGCCGGAAGGCAATGTTATGTGGACCGAAAGGTCCGGGCCGGAAGGCGTATGTGCGTAAGGTATATTGGGGAACTCACTAAGCTTCGTGCTTACGTTGTTTATGTTATGTTGTTTCAGGTTCTTACAGTAACACGGGACGGCAACGGTTCGATTGTACACACCGAAGAAAGAGTTGTGTTTTGGAGGATCCTGGTCTTCTGTTATACTGAAAATGAGACTATGTTTTGTAATTCGAATGTGAATAAGATTTTAAACAAGTGTTTTTAATATTAAATTGATTATTTAAATGAAAATTTTGTTTTTGGAAATCATGGTGTTACAATACTAAACCCTATCAGCTCACGGTTGGACAGGCCCAAACCGGAGTACAAAACTTGGACTATTAACCGAGCCCAATGACGCAATATAAAATAAATCTACTACCCAACACTTACCTGTAAATACCTTGAAAACACTAAAATTTTGTGGACTTGGGTTGCATATTTCTCACAATGTGAGAATATATTGTCACCTCGTGAGAACAGACAACTCACATGGTGAGAATATACTTCTCACCTCGTGTGAATGGGTTTTCACCCAATTTCACTCCAACTTCAATCAGACATCACTTCTTCGTTTTAACTACATTTTTGGAGATTTTTATATGCACGAAAATGTATTGTGGAGCACCACAACTCTATTTAATTACATTTGACTTAAAACATACCAAACTAAAATCCTTAATTCATGAAAGAAGTCTGAAACATCACTTTTCCCATTTTACCCTTTGACTCCAAGATACAAACAAAGCCTTAGATCACATAACCAATATTATCAACATCCAATAGGGTCTAAACCCTAGTCACTTGAAGCCCCAAGGCCTTTACTTGATCCATTTATTGTCCACAATCTTGAAATAAGAAACTTCTTGAAACAGGATGTTACATTCTTCTCCAACTACAAGCACATGTTGTACTTCCTTCAAATCTATGCTAGACAAGTGCTCGGCTCTAACACCAGATTTAGATAGTCGATATACCTTCTCTTTCAGTTCTGCCATTTCATTTTAGGTTTTACTAACCTACAAACTTCCTATTTTTATGTATACCAATATATTAATATTATATTAATATACCTAGGAAGTGTTCGAATTCGACATTTAGTAGAGTTTCTTAAATAGCTTTCATAAATGAGAAGATAGGGGAGTGTTTGGGATATATATGTATATGTCTTCTTCCAGCCACGAACCTCTTGATTATCCATTCCTTGATAATTTATATCCTATACAAACTTCTCCTATAGTTCATGGCTTCTCATTGTTAGTTCCCATTTCTCACTTCCTGGAACCTGTCCTAAAACCAATGCAAATAACAACATGAGATAAAATGATACCAATGCCCTCATTATTTTTCTTGAATTAGTTTTTGTATAAATAATATTATCTAGATATATAAAATGATATTTAAAAGGGATTTGAGAAAATGGTAGGATACTTAGTAAAATTTGTAAAATAGTTAAGACCTAAATGAGGAAATCATCTTTTTCCTAAATTTCTTTATTAACTCCTTTCACCATTAAGTCAAATAAAACTACCTGTATATTTCTTATCAGATTAAGTTTGGTCCCTATTAAGTCAATGAAATAGGGACTAAATTTTTTCATCATCCGAAGAGTAAACTATGACAATAACATAAATATATGTAGACACATAAAAAAAAACTTTTTTCACCCACCCACAAATTTCAGAGATGTTGTCTGTAAGTTTATAACCAAGAGATTAATAAAAGTAGAGTATAGATGCCAGAACATCAATTTTTCTTCTATTAATGTTTTTCAAACAGGAAATGCTTATTGATGAACAAGCTTTAGCCTTGTAAAATGTGTGTAATAAAATAATTGTGAACGATATAATCGACTACCATTTGTTTAATGGTGTATCATTACTAATTCAAGATTTTAACGGTCACATATGTGTAAAACGCAACTACATGTGTTTTTGTACGACTCCATTGAAAGAAATATGCATTTCCCTTATATTGAACAATAGAAATACACATAAAAACACCCACTAAAAGGTGAAAACAAAGCAAAATCTACACTTAAAGAAATGATCCCATCTAAGAACACCTTGTACGACATCTACACATGAAAACAAAGTTTAGAGACAGAGAGAGAGAGAGGACCCACTTCTCTATTTTTTTTCAAGAAAGATTCACCTTCAAAGAGAAACAACAGGAAAAAAAAACATTGATTTTTAGAGTGAGTTCTAGTTCTCTTTTCACATTAGAAAAAGGATTAGTGAGGGAAAAAATGAAGGATATGAGTAGTAAAATATATAATGGAAAATGTAGGGTGGGTTGGGTGGGGTTCAGGCGGGGGGGGGGGGGGGGTATGTACCCCAACTTTCCTTCAAAACTAATCATCATGTAGATTCTGAAGAAACAAAGGAAGAGATGAAGGTGGTTGTGTTGGCCAAAGGATTTAATGTCCTTCATCTTCTACTAACAATAATGCTAATAGTTGAAAGAGAATGAGATGATGGTTTACCTATTTAAATGCAGGTTATTTTCCAATTTATGGTTAAAAGACATGTAATCCCACTTTATACCACATTAATGTGAAATCTCTTGCATCATTTGAAGATTTAAATCTTTAATGGGAGGTTATGCTTTCAACGTCTTGACAAACTAAGAGAATGATTGTTTTCCTTATAGTTTTTACTTGATTAAAAGTTATTGAAAGAATGTTTATTACATATTTTGACAAGGAAGATGTAGAAGCACCCCTTTGTTGACATAAGGTTCAAAATGATTTTAGTATTTGTCAGCAAATAAATAGGGGACGCACTTTTTTACCTTGTTTTCTCTATAGAACTATACATTATATAAATAACATACCAGTCATAGTCTGATTATGGATTTTATGTTGTTTTAGTAGCCAATATCAGTTAGGGAATAATGAAAGCATAAGGATCCTAATATACAACATCTTTGAAGAGGAAGGAGGACAATTGAAACTTAATTTTGATATTAGTCCACATATGTTCATAATTAGGGTATTTTGTTTCTACTTCCTGCAAATAAGTCTAAAAGTTCAAACCATAAACTTTTTTTCCAATTAATATGACATCCAAATCAAACAGGTAAGAGGGTTGCGCTTACCTAGTGTTGGACTTAACGAAAGGTTAGGGAATAACCATAAACTCCACTCTTTCAAGCCTAGAAATCGCACCAGCAAGGGTAGTGCTTTAAATCGCCCCCAACAACTTCGGATTAATTCCTTGACTGACCCTCATTTGACTGTGGACTGTGTTCTCTTTTTCGGTGCTTGAAATGAAAAAATGAAGTTTGATATTCATATGATCCAGAGAGAAGAAAAGGCTTACTTGAAATCACATGAGAGGAAGGGTTTGTGCGTCGATGGAAAAGAGAGAGAAGGATTGGAGACGGTGGAGGTGGTTGAAGACGAAGGCCGATTTTGTAAAAATGAAAGATGGAAACATTCGTTCGATTTTGTGAAAGTGAAATATGGAAACAAAGGATGAGCAAAAACAAAGTGGGGTCTTCTAATTTTTTGGGATTTGTTTTTCCCACTGGCTATTAAGGAAGATGCACTACCAAAAAAAATTATAAAACGACAGTTAACTATAGGACATGGAAAAATATTTCTCATAAATCCTTCAAATTGTATAAGAAATGACATTTTTTACGACATACACTTTTTCGTTTCATAAATCCAGTGTGTGTCATAGTTTGTGTATCATTAAAGGCTTGTGTTTCTAATAGTGAAGCCTAGTATATTCATTGTTGAGGGGTTGATGGTGTAATAGAACGAGAGTTGTGAGCCTGAATATTCATTATTGATGACGGAACGACATGAGAACTGTGAGTCCCTATAATGATGTGAATGATAGAATGACACGAGAGTCGTGAGTCCATGTTCATGAAGGAACGCACGAGAGTCGTGTGTCCTTGTTTATGTGTTGGATCGGCACTCTAGCCAAAAGTCTTGTTTTTATGCATTGTATGTATGTTGTGGTATGTGATATTTTAAGGAGCTCACTAACATTTATGCGTACAGTAGTTGATTTGATATTTTGTGATACTATGGCTTAATAATTTTTTGGAACAATTTACCTCCTTAATCTTTTTGTGAAAATATTTTGAATGGGTTACTTATATTTTTCAAAATAAAATTTTTGTTTGAAATTTGGGATGTTACAGTCAACCCTCATCTCTCACTTAATTTCGGTATCTCAATCACTAACTTGACCATCTGAATGCTCTCCCAAAAAGCATCAACTGATGTCGTTTTCTCTCTAATTGTAATAACATATCCTCATTATGGTTGTAGTTGTCATTTTTATCTATAGATTTCTTGTGGATAACATATCACAACATATATAGTATTGGATCATTGATATAACTTATATATATGTTCACTGATGATAATGTTACACCAATCAGAACTGGGTTGCTACGATATCAAACACATTGGTTTATTATAGCCACAGGAAGAGTAACAACATCTTGTAAACATTGGTTTATTATAGCCACAGGAAGACTAATAGTGTCTTGTAATTATTGTCCCACGTTTTCAATGATGTGATAACACCCTACCGGCATACGGCCACAATGGTCCAATTCGATATGGTCCAATCTTATGTGACAGAAGGTTATTAACTTTATGTTAATAAATTAATCAAATATATCTTTCAGTATCCTTCAAAATTATTGCATTTAATTAAAATTAAATTATTTAATGTCGTAAATAGAAATAAAACTTAAATCTAATTTTATTTTATTTTTTATAATTGATACAATTATTGAAGAGATTCATGCGTTAATGTGTGTTTGGTACTTCCTATCACTATTGTGCAATTACACTGAAGTAAGTTAATATAAAGTGATGTGAGAGTATGGTTTTGGGAAGTAGAGCTATAAATACTACGTAAATAAGTAGGCAAATGGACGAGCCTTGCTATAAATTTGTTGAAAATAAATATATAATATTGGAAGGATTGAGTCAAATTTGTATAAAATGTTTTTATTAAGGTTGTGTGTAGCACCATACACTCGACTTATGTTTTTTTAAGTTTTAAGTATGGTAAGTTAAAAAACTTGTAAACAAGCTAATTTTTTAAAAACTATTTAGATCACCGGTTTTTTTTAAAATATTTCAAATATACTTTTAAGTTTTAATTAATCATAGAAACTCATTATTATTATAAATGTTATTTTATCTATTTCGGCTAGTTTAGTAGCTAGTTTTTATCAAACATCATTATTATCAGCTAACTTATTATCTTACAACAAACTTTTCAGTTATCAATTAACAACAAGTTTTTCAGGTAATACGTGAAATATAGCCTAAATCAAATGTATCATCCTATTTGACCTATTAAAGGCATATCATAGTTTATACCACAAAATCATATGGTTATCAAATATTCTAAATATGTTTGAGTCTAGCCTAAATCAAATGTATCATCTTATTTGACCTATTAAAGGCATATCATAGTTTATACCACAAAATCATATGCTTATCAAATATTCTAAATATGTTTGAGTTGATCGAGCTTACCAGACTCAATAATAAACATATCAAACAACCATAAGTCTTATTTTATATTTGAAAGATAATTTCCATAAAAATTATTGATTTATCTATATAAAATACAACATCTTTACTACTAAGGCTGGCAAAATTATATCACAGAAAACCATAAAACCAGCCGAACCAATATATTTGGTAGCCGATGTATTTAGTAGCCAACATGTTTGATTGGTAGTACCAAACCAACTGAGCAATCTTGGTAAGATAATGATACAAAGTTTGAATAACATGTTAATAACGTACCAACCAATTCATATATATATATATATATATATATATATATATATATATATATATATATATATATATATATAAAATCTTATATTTCAAATGTCAATTGTGTTTAATGTTTACAGTTTTCAGAATATTATATAAATCATTTGGTCGAATCAGTCAATAGTTATTACAACGTCAAAGCATAAAATTCAAACGTTACTTTAGCTTTACTTAAATAGAATTATTTCATTAATTAAAAAAAACGATGTAACTAATTTCTTTACTAAACATCAAAATTATGTAATGTCTTTGTTCAGTTTTAAATCTTACAATAGAAAATTAAAATATTGATATATACCATTACCAATTTGTACCAACCAAAATTATTGATAGCCAAACATATTGGTACCAAGTGTACTTTGTAAAGTAATGGTAGCAAATATTTTACGCCAACTATAGTTTTTATGGTACACAGTTTAGGAAAAAAAAATCGATATTGTACCAATTTCACCTTTATATTTAAAAGAACATGAGTTGCATGGTTAAATAAATAACAAATAATTTTTAAAATTTCATTTCTATGAGCTTAATTATATTGTAATTTTCTAACAGTGATATATCATTAGCACCTATTAACTTTAAGTTTTTTAGATTAATAAATAACTAGATGAATGTCACCCGGACCGTTGGCACAGGTTTAAATGATCAGTAGTTTAAAGCAAAATGTTTTTTTTAATACATTGAATAGAAAGCTGGTACATTGATGCATAAAAAAATATGCATGTTATATTAGAGTAAATTTGAAAAATGCATGTTATATTAGAGTAAATTTGTTACATTGTTTGTTTAAGGACAAGTTTTTTTCCATTAAGTGTTATTTGGAGAAATGATATTGAAAAATGCTAATAAAGAAAATGTATTAATGTAAGATTGATGAAGCCGACCATTGATGTGATTGTGGGGATGAATTATCAAACGCTACTCTATGGTTATTTGTAGAGTCAAGTTATGGGTTTGTAACAAAACAATATTTTTTAGCTAACAGTAATATCTATCCATCGTATTATATGAACTTTGTTTGTCTGAATTAAATTTGTTACGTCAAAGCAATTTCCTGTATATAAAGAGAACACAAAAATTCTTAACTTCCAATTTAATAAAAATAATGATAAAAAAAAACATAAATCTATTTGTCTTTAATTATAGAGATACTTTTGATGGTCTACCAAAAATATCATTAAATTATAACTTTTTGAGAATACCTTGTTACGATTTCTGGTGAAAGGGGAAGAAGATAAAGAACACAAACTAATGATGATGTTTGGTGGTAGCTTCAATGGAGAGTGTGGTTGGTAATCAAGATGTGTGTGTGTGTGTGTGTGTGTGTGTGTGTGTGTGTGTGTGTGTGTGTGTGTGTGTGTGTGTGTGTGTGTGTGTGTGTGTGTGTGTGTGTGTGTGTGTGTGTGTGTGTGTGTGTGTGAGAGAGAACTCTTTTAGTTTTTTTAATTATTAAAATTAATAAATAAGTATTATATTTCTAAAAAATAAAAGAAAAATAGAAAATAAATACCTTAAGGGTATTACGGTTATTTGAAAATTCGAAGGGACCAAATACACAATGAAACTAGTTTAAAAGGACTAGGAAGTAATAATAATAATAATAATAATAATAATAATAATAATAATAATAATAATAATCGACGTTTGAACTAAACCGCGGAAAAAATACATACCACAATGACCATTTTTACAATTTTTGTTTAATAAGAATTGTCATTTCACTTGGGAGTTTTCATGTCAATTTGACTACGAAAATATACATTTTGACTACGAAATTTAGATATTTAATAAGAACTGTTGTTTCACTAGGGACTTGTCATTTCACCAAGGACTTATCATGACAATTTGATTATGAAATTCAAACATTTATTATGAATTGTCATTTTAGTAGGGGTTATCAAGTCAATTTGATTAAGAAAATGTACACTTTGACTACAGATTCAGACATTTAATAAGAATTGTCATTTCACCAATGACTTGTCATTTTAGCATGGAGTTGTCATGTTATTTTGACTACGAAAATATACATTTTCACTATGAATTTAAAACATTTAATAATAACCGGCATTTCACCATTGACTTGCCATTTCACTTGGGAATTGTAATCTCAATTTGAGGATGAATTTTAGACATTTAATAAAAAAAAAATCATACCACCAATGACTTGACATTTCACTAGGGAGTTTCTCATGTCACTTTGACTATGAAGATCTTCGACTAAGAATGTTATACCTTTTATAGGAATTGCAGTCCCCTACATATACTGTGTATTCTGTTTTCTTTTCTTTCATTCACTACAAAGTATTCGTAATTTTTTTATTATTGTATCAAAAAGACTTTATCGGATAGTGATCACGAAATTTTTTTTGCCAACTGGCCTACTTGCTTGCATAACCTTGGAATAAAAAATTCCTATAGTTGCACCATCATCATAAAAGATGTTATAGATCGGTTTTAACTCTATTTTGTGATTCTTTTCCCTAACATTCATTGGAATGTGATCAACCTTGATATTATAGCATCCATTCACACATTATTGTCCTATGAATGCAATTTACTGATAACAACGCTCATTAAGATTATCCGTGAGTACACATAAGAAATTTTTATTCAACCCACTAACTTGGGAGGTAAAATACTATATAATAATAGAATATTATGTAGATCTAAACTGACAACAATCATAATGTTTTTATTTTTAGGGGTTCGCTAGTATGATCACCCCATATGCAGAGATGGTGATTCAAACGAGGATGCAAAAGTCTGACTATCTGGTGTCACGAAATAAAGATATCGTCCAAGATGCATGTCAACATGTTTCAAGAAACACGTTTTATTGATACTTGTGTTGTAGATTTTCAACTTCAAACGTATATGTTGGAGTGATTAGATTCAAAATACAAATGATTAAGAGATTCACAAGACCATGAAAGGTAAATAATATTTCACTTTCATTAATGAGTCAGCAGAACAATTCGATAAAAAGAAAGAACTATCTTATCTAAAACTCTGACCCATTCCTCTAACTAACTTTTTTTTATATATGCTTCACAGGAACATCAAAAAGGCATCTTAAGACAACATATAAACTCTGAACTTAAGGATACAAAATATGCAAATTCGAAAGTAAAACAATTCACATGAAATAAAGAAATAGACAATACACAACATGCAAACACAACACATTACAAATTGACGCAGCTAATACATTCTAAACTCTAACATTCCCCCCCCCCCCCCCTTTATGTCAAATTGAAACTATTGTCTTCACTTCAGCTTTCTTCACTATATCAAAAACCGTTGGCATAGTCTTCAACAAGATTCCACGAATGCCAATCCACCATTTGATCATGTCCGAAATACACTTTACATCACGAGTTGAATCTGATTTAAACTTTTCATCATTTGACAAGATTGATTCAAAGCAACAGATGAATACAAATGATTATCCCTTGGAAAGCACTTGCACTTCTTCACAACATCATTCTCCTTACTTTTTAGCACCACAACCCCATCTCTCATCAATAAAACCAACTTTTATATTATCAATATCATTAGGAGCTTCAAAGGGTTTCATAATAGGTCTCACTTTCAAAACAGAAGAAAACACTATGTTCGTCTTTGAGATTTCAATGATGTACGCCTTGATCGATCTTTTCATGTGCAAACAAATGGGTTCGTACTTTGCAGTTTCATTTGAAACAATGTTGAGAATTGAAATCTAATCAAATGGATTCATCATCAGAAGATTTTCCAAAGTAAACTCATCAACTTCATGATTATGACCACAAACAACTTTGAAATGAGTGTTTGAGAACCCATCAACACCGACTGATTTCCAACCTTCAAACCTACGATCTTATTCAAGCCCCAAGATTTGTATTGAGGTTTTGAATTCTTCACATAGAAGTTAAACAATCTCATGTTAATAGTTTTGTTCACCATTAGCACTTTATGAATGTTATCAAAACACCGAAATTGAAAAGCCTTCGTTATAATGGGCAAGTCCATTTGACACTCCAGTTCATTCTCAACAGAAAATGAAGTTTGAGGCTCTAACCAATAAAGGTTTGGACTATTGATTGCTTCATCTTCAATTCTTTCAACCGTCCAATCAGAAAACATTGCTTTCTTGTTTGCTAAAATTGATACAACATTTTTTTGTTCAGCTTCCTCTGCAATGATTTCTACATTTAAGGTTTTAAGTTCATCAAGCACAACATCACATTTTGCTTATTATACCAATTGTTTTTTTAGTTAATACTAGATGCAGAACATCCTCTTTCTCTGAAACAATCTTAACTTTTCCTTTTACTGAACCAAAAGCTACATTACCCTTTTGTCCAATTTCTTTTCTTTCTGATTTTTCAAATTTTCTTCCAATGTTATCTTTTCCAAATGAATATTCTGAATATTCTTCTCCATTAGACTAGTTTGATAAGGATTGTTAATGTTGACCTCCAGAAAGACTCCTCCTTCTCCCCCTTGTTGCGTTGTATCCCTGCTACTCGTAACATTAGATATAACGTTTAGCTTTATGAGAATGGGTTTCAATTTTGCATCCATAACTTAAGAGATATAATTTTCATATGGAACATCTTTTGTGTCAACAATTTAAATGAGTCTCTGATTGATTCAAAAATTACTTCCTTTCACGAACAATAGTTCTTTATTTGTTGTACCAAGATCCATAAAGGCATGTTTCAATTGCTCCTTAAGAACTTTTATTTTCTAAGTTGATTCAGCCAAATCATCCATTACCATGTTTTCATGAGCAAGACTTGTCTGTAAAGTGAGAATTGAATTAGAAACCGAAGTGTGATGATCATCATCATCTCTTTGTATTCCAAATCGATGTCCAAACAGTGATTCTCTTTCATTTTGAAATGAAGTCCGAAACTAAGAATCACCTTGTTCACCTTAGAAACATTGTTATCAAATATAGTCTGAAAGGAATTCATGAATTTAGCATGCTTTGTTTCCATATTATTGATATCAAAAACAATTTTGAAAACTTTTGAACTTGCTACCTCAATCAGTTGAGAAGAATCTTCAACTAGTTGCTTTTGATATGCAAGAGTTTCAACATTGGATTGAACTAACTTTTGAATTGTTACTTGATGAGAATTTATCAATTCATAACATTTCATAGTCATAAAAGCAAAGGACTGAGAAATAATACCATATAACCTTTGATTCAGCATGCGATAATCACCTTTTGTCATTGGAGCATCATCGTGATTATCACTTTCAACTTGAAAAGAAAATTTTGTAACAACAAAATCTTCAATTGACCCTGAATTCTAAGACTTTAAATTTTTTTTTTATCAAAATCATCATAAATAGGAGGAACTGAAGTATAGGCAGGTTCAAATATATGAGTCCGAGATAAATTCACACCAATATTAACATTTGGTTCCACATCAGATGTGTTTCCAATAATGGCTGAGGTTCTAATCTCCACCCTATAGGATTCAAAATAAGAAGCCTCTAGGGAAATTATGTTGTCATTTTTGTTTTTGATATATAAGTTATTGTTGAATCATTGAAAATCGAAATCTCCAAATGTGTTGTATACATATGTGAAATTGGAGCAAAAGTGGTACTTATAGGAATTGGAGTGGAATGTGAAACATCTGAATAAATAAGTGGTGTTAGAGGGGTTTGCTATAGAGTGATGAAAGTATTATCAATAACATATTTATAAATATCAGCTTCAGTCTCCATGTGTGAAGAGGCAATTGGAGCATGGATAGATGTCGGAATCAATTACGAAAAGGTTGTTGTTTTCTATGAATCATTTGATGTACCTTCTTCATTGTTGATAAGAGACTCGTTGTCATTGCGAAAAAGACTTTGAGTATGTTCACTTGAATCTTCTTCAATAACAACTTGTGTTAACTTTCATTTCTTATGCCTTTTAGATTTATTCGAAACATCTGCAACTGGTTTTTCTTTTTGCTTAGAACTCTTTCATTGATTCTTTGGAACATCTTCTTGTAATGAATCAGAACCCTCTCCCTCAGCATTAACATCACTTTTCTTGTATTTAACTATGATTGGGTTATTAGCAGGAACCCTAAATAACATTTCTTCAGAAATAGATCCCACAATCATGAAATTTTGTGGATCAGAAGTAATAAACGTCATAGTTTTCATTTTGGGAATATCATCAATTACAACATCTCTCATCTCCGGAATATGATAATGATGCATAGCATTTCGAAAAACAATACACCAAAAGTGGGCACATGATTGTAAATAGAGCATTTGAACATGATTGTAAATAGAGCACTTTTAAATAGGACTTGCACTATCAGATCCAGTTTCCCTCTAAGAAAACATTTGAACATGATTGTAAATAGAGCATTCCAAATAGGAGGAAGAGCAGACTTCTTTAATTTGGATAGAACAGACAAATCAGAATTGTACCCCATTTGTTGATAAACTTGAATGATATTTGTTGCAGTAATTGAAATAGGAGTTATAGAATCCTCAACAATCGGAAGCCCTAGAAACTTGAAAAAGTTTGATTTTGATATAGAAGTCTTATGCCCAAAAATTTCAAAATTCATAAGATCCAACTTCTTGTTGTAAATAGAAGTAGATTATGCTGTCGATAATTAAGAAATGTGAACATAGTCAAATCCTTCTTCAACACAGAATGATCCAGATAGACGATCAAGATATGAACTACATGAGAGTACTTCAAGGGATCTAGAACAACAATCATATCCTGATTAAGCTTGATGCTCAGCTGGATTGGTCACTATTTAGATAAAACAAAATTTTTCAATTGGACAATTTAGATTGGACTATTTGCATTAAATATTCAGATTTTTGGATTACTTTTCTACAAAACCGAATTATGATTTTGTATTTTGGATTGGTTTTGGTTTATAAAATAAGAATCGAATAGTCCAAAAAAACTTAATAAATATTTATTAGTTATTTATTTTTAATATATATCTATAGTTATTTATTATATTTGCAATTAATTTTTTTCAAATAGGGTCAAAACGTTTCACCCGATAAAAAAACATTATGCATTTTCTCTCAAAAGATTTATATCTATTAAATATTTAACTATAATATACCTTCTTAGTGGTTGTTTATAAATTTCAAATCACGACTAAATAATTTGTTTTCGTTTCTATTGTAAAACTGGGTAATATTATAATTATATGACGTTTTAAAATGTTTCGGTTTTTGAAAACCGAATTATAAAAACTAATCCAACTGAACTGTAATTGGATTGGATCATATCAGATTTGAATTTAGTTTACACTATTCGGATCCAAGTTTTGAAAACCAAAATCAATTTGGACTCACTTGATTGTATTGGATCAAATCGATTCATCCAAACGAACACTCCTATGTTCAGTATTACAGTAGTTGTAGATTGTTCCATGAAAGAAACAAAATCAGAGGAAGCCATTTGATGAGAGCAGAGAATCGGTGATCGATATTTTCTTTGAAGATTTTCTGATTGTAAAGAGTAAAAAGGATAACTCTTAGGGTTTATATATGGAGAGAGAATTTGAATTTGAATTTGATCCGGTTAATGGAGTGGAAAGATAAAAACCGCCACCACACATTATATGCGTTTCAAATTAGACGTAAGTAATTGTAATCACGCCCATCATTCCAAATATAATGGTCCATTAAGATGTTGTCTGCGCATCATTTTGCTGTAACAACCTCAAACGCCGTTTATTGATCATTATGATGTCAGCCCCTTAGAATACTTGCCTTGAATTTATAATTCAAATGAAACATGCCATTTCGGATTGCAGTAGTTTTGCAATCACTGATCTACCCATCAATTTTCGTAAATTGACATAGTATCCACTAGAATTACGACCTGTATTGACTTGCACAAGCACATTTATATTTGTAACCAGTCAGAATCCAGAGTGTGTGAAATCAGAGATTTCAGTGCAAATGTGTGCCAAATGAAAATGTAGAATCAAATTAAAGAAAATTTTGGATAAGTAGTGATATCCAAGAATCTTTCATATAAGGGCAGTTAGATCCCGAACATAAATTCTCTTCCTTCAAGGTCAAAAGAAACTAAGAAGTGCTTGTGTATGTCCCCGATGAATTATGATCGTCAACTTGTGAAGAAGTTACAAAATGCATCTTTTCATATGTTTCATTAGAAGGCTCATTTCCGATCATAAATGCAACTTAACATAAGATACGAATGGAAATCCTTGATTGACAAGTGTAGTACGATTCAAGTTAGCAAAAATGCTATAGTGATCGGTAATTTTCATCGAGCAAAAAATATTCAGACGGAAATCTCATAATTTGAAAAGTAAAATTGGACCTTTTTGGAAAGAAATTAATCTGGAATCAGTGAATTTCATTAAGGCCTTGCAAACAAAAATTATGAGATTTTGAACATTGAAGAATAAAGCATTGCGAAATATAAGAATTTCAACTGTCGATTCGTTTGTTTCATACTAGAACATAAATGTTCACCGTCAATTCGTTTTGGAAATGGATGTTGGGTTTCACCAAGATCATGGTAGCAATGACCAAAACATCATAAACGTAGATGTTGTTGTAACATCAACCCTAGTTGGTATTTGCCAGGAATCTCAAAGTTACAATTTATATCAAATGAAATAGATGGAGAGTAATAGATTTTGAAAAGAATGGTTGACAATGATTTTACAATCATAAACACAGAATGTGTGTAGCCCATATACCGAAGTTGGTTATACTTGGTAGTCAAGGGTCTACATAAAGTCAAAAATGTTATGGCAGAAAGAAAGTATGGTAAGCGACCGTCAATCCATTGTGAGATACACGAACATATAAATGTTCATCATAAAAAAATTGTATTTTTCAAAATATAAAGAAAAGAAAATCCTTTTGTATGTTTGAAAAGAATAAGAAAATATTTTTGAATTTTTGAGTTTTTGAACAGAAAAAAAAAAGAAATGAAAATAAGAAAAGATAAGAAAAAATACCTAGTGCACCATCCTACAAAAGATCACATCTTCTCGCAACTAAATATGCTTTTCGCAAGAGAAATCCGAAAGGTTGCTAAGCTCGCAATGTATCAGAGGTAAACAGTAACCATTTCGTTATTTTAAGAATTTGACTTCGGAACTTATTCTGCTTCAATCATCCCAAGCCCCTATAAAATTATGTTAATTGAAATATGCATAACCACCGAGATCAGCATCGGAATATGCATGTACAAAGAGCCCAGAGTTAGATGGATACCACAACCCAAGAGACTCTTCAATGCCATCACATGTAGTTCTTATGGAGTAGCCTGAAATGTCACACAATATCAGACTGCAAACATAATGTCATAACGAGTTGATGTTAGATATTTATCTGTATAATGTAAGATTTGATGCAGGTTTATCAAAAGAATTAGTGAGCTTTGTCCTAAATGTCATTGGAACTTTAACCTTTGAATCACCATTCATGCCAAACTTAGCAAGTAAAGTCTTCATAAAAACTTCTTGATTGATGAATACGCCCTCCAAACTCTGTCTAATATTTAGTCCAACGAAAAAATTGATTGGAGCCATAGAACTCATTTCAAATTTAGTTCCGATCATGTTACGAATTTCAACAGTCATATTAGGATTTGTTGAAGCAAAAATTATGTCGTCAACATAACTTTGAACAATCATCAAATGATTACCTGATTTCTTACAAAAGAAGGTTGGATCAATTGATGCTTGTTTAAATTTTGATTGTTTTAAGAATCTAGTTAGAGTTTCATAACATTCACGAGGAGCTTGCTTCAAACTATACACCTCTTTATCTAGCAAATAACAACGATCAAGAAATTTCCCATTTACGAAACCTGGAGGTTGCTCGACATAGACAGTTTCTACAAGTTCTCCGTTGAGAAATGCACATTTCACATCCATTTGAAATACGTCAAAAATTTTGTGAGCAACATAAGCTAAAAATATGTAATCTAACTCCAGTCTTGCTTGGAGAGCAAATGTTTCTTTGTAATCTGTTCCTTATTCTTGACAATATCCTTTGACTACAAGTCGACTTTGCTCCAAACCACATTTCCTTCTTTATCCAATTTGTCCCGAAAAAACCCATTTCAAACCAACTACATATGCATCCTCTGGAGTTGGAATTAGTTTCTAGACCTTGTTTTGCTCAAACTCATTCAATTCGTCTTGCATAGCATTGACCTAATCTGCATAATCAAGAGCTATTTTAATAGTTTTAGGTTCGATTTTAAATATGAAGGAATTGAACATGCAAAATTCTTTATTAGCATTTAAGGATGCCTATTTATGTTTTTCTTGTGAACAAGTCAAAACACCCGAAAAGTATCTCCAATGACTTGATTTCGTGAATGATCTCTTGTCCATTTTGTCAAAGGTGGCTAGTTTAAATCACAATCAGGATTTAACTCAACATTGACTTCTTCAACTTCTGATTGAGTATCAGCTTCATTTTTTGAAGTTTCTCCTCCTTGATAGGATGGAATTGAACTCTCTCCCTGGAAATTTTGATTTGAACTCTCGCATACATAAAATCATTGATATTTCTTTCAGTTGATTGTGCAACATTTTTTATTATTAGAGATGAAGAAGAAGTAGAAGGAGAATCAAGTTTTCTTCTTTCTCCCCCTCGACAGAATGAGTTGTAGAAACAACATTTTCTTCATAAGTTTCAACATTTTATAACACTTCATCAACAAATTAGAACAATTCATCACCATGGTTGTCAGTTGCTTTGGTTTCAGAAGATATTTCCTTTTTAGGTTCATCAATCAAATTCAAAACTTCCTCAGAAAGATCCATGAGAGGAGTTCATGATTTCGAAAACGTTTCTCATATAGAGACAACCTCTTTCTGAATTAATTTCACATATTTTTCATCAAAGGTAACATAGTAATTTTCTTCTATTTTCTTTTACTTCTTGTTTAAAACACGATATGCTTTTGAGTTTAGATAATATCCCAAAAATATTGCTTCATCATCTTTTATGTCAAACTCTTTACGATGTTTTTTGGAGTTAAAGATCTGGAACCAAAAATATGAAAGAATTTCACGTTAGGTATATGATTATTTAAAATTTCATAAGGTGTAATAAAAAAGCGTTTATTGATAGAAGAACGATTTTGTGTAAAACAAGCGGTTGCAATTGCATCAACCCAAAAGTATAACGACAATTTGGTGAATTACCACATGGTTCTCGCAGCTTCACACAAATAACGATTTCGTCTTTCAGTAACACCATCCTGTTGTGGAGTATGTGGAGATGAAAAGTTATGACTTATTCCTTTGTTTGTTAAAAACTCATTAAAAACATGATTCTTAAACTCCGTTCCATTATCACTTCCTATCTTCCGAACAGACTTTCGCAATTAAAGTTCAATTTGCTTGATAAAATCAATCATCTTTGAGGTTGTTTTGGATTTCTGTTTAAGAAAGAATACCCAAGTGAAACGAGAAAAATCATCAACAGTAACTAAAATATATTTGTTACCACCAATTCTTTCAATTGATGATGGACCAAAAAGATCTATATGTATTAATTTCAGTGGTTCAATTATCATGGTATTCATGACCGAAGAATGATTTTTCTTGCTTTGCTTTCCCATTTCGCAATCAGCACATAGATGTTCTTTATCAAATTTGAGAAGATGAAGACCTCTGACAAGATCACCGAGAAAACGTTTGTTAATGTATTTAAAGTTAAGACGAGAAATTCTCCTATGCTACAACCACTTATCATCTGATAATACTTTCGCAAGCAGACACAAAAGGTTTTCCTTAAATAGGATTCAAATTGAGTGGATACATTTTGCCTTTTCTTTTTTACTTCAAAATCGTTTTCTCTTATTCTTTATGTATGATTTCTGATCCTTCTTCATCAAGAGAAACTTTAAGACCAGTACATACATCAAGTTAAGAAACACTAATTATATTTTGATGTAAGTTCTACATATGCTACCTTACAAATTGTTAATTCGCCATTTGTTATCATTCCATATTGTTTGATTTCTCCAGTTGCAATATTTCCATATTTCACTCTTACACCATCTTTTAAAATCTGAAATTCTCTCAGTTATGATTTCCTTCCATTCATATGAACCACTATCAATATACCATTCCAAATTATACTATTCGTCACGTATCACCTACAAAATTAAGAAGATTTAGGAACCCAAACCATCTTGGGCCCTAATGAGAACTTTGATTTTGAAGATGAAAAAGGAAAAATATTTTTTTATCAATCCAAAATGATACTATGATCAAACTATTATTCACCCTTTGTCTTTTTTGAAAACTTGAGTTTTTGCATCACAAAGATTTATTTCAACAAAATAAGTTTTTCAATTAGAATTTGCTTTTCTTTGTTTTGCCATCTTTTCAAAAAAAAAATTATTCTTCTTCCTTTAATTTTGCTTTATATGCTATGATATTCGCATCGTGTTCTTTTAGATCTTTCTTTGGAATATACTTTATTTTTGTTTATAACTTGGATTTAGTTTTTGAAAGAATGAGTGAATTGGTATTTTGATTAGAAGCTCTTTTTACGCCAACAAACTTTTCACTCGTATTATTAGAACATGAAAAATTATTATCAATTTCCTTTTTCTTCCACAAATGTTTCCTTTTAATCAAATTCCTTTTATATCTAATATTCGTTGATCTTCTTTTTTTTCTTTTACTTCTTCAACATATTTTTGATATATCACATTGTTTTCCTTTTGGAATTTTTTTTCACCACATTTTCCTTTTGAAAATTTATTGGAACATCTTTCGTTCCACTTTTTCCAACTTCATTTTGTGAAAATTTCACATTATTCAGTGGTTTCGAAACATATTTCCCTTTGGTTTTCCACAAAGTTAATTCAAATAAATCTTTTGTTTCATCATTGTTGTCAATTGGTGCTAACCAAAAGAATTCTTCATTGCCTTTCGCATTATTAAGGTTGACCATTAACGTTAATTTTGAAGTTTCATTTTTTTCAAGTCCCTTTTTCACAAAAACTTGATTTGGAGTTTTCTGAATTTTTGGAAAAAACTACTGCTTGAACATTTAAATGTTTCATACCATCATTTTGAACAAACTAGTCAAACTCGATTGAATCTTCAAAAATCAAATTTCTTTTTGGTTGTTCAATATTTGCCACAAAAGAAGAACAATCAACTTCATCTTCAACTGATATTTTAGTCATTTTGCTTTCATCAAATTCACACATATTCTCATATTTGAGATTTTGTTCTAAATTTAATTTCTTGCATAACAAGTTATATTTCTCAACTGAAATAATTTTGATTTGTTGTTTATCTTTTTCCTCACTACAAGAAAAAGACCCTTTTACGATGTGCAAACCACGACACTCATTGATTTATGTTACACAAAAAAAGTGACATTAAAAAAGTGTCATCTCATCAAAAAACTTTAAGGATTTAGGTCATGCATTATTGCATGTCCTTAAATTAGTGTCATTAAGAAAAAAAAATTAAAAACACGGAGGGCGCTATATCTTAAATGTGGGTCCTCTATAAGTGTCGCTTTATAATTTTAATGAACACGCGTTTAGTAGATACGGGTGAAAATGAAATCCCCAAAATTTTGAAAACCCGCCTTGTTCTTTTCTACCTTCTTTCTTCGCAATCAATTCTCCCCTCTCCCTCCTCTCCGATCCGCTTCACTACCATTGAACCCTAAAAAATCAATCCACACTTCATGCTTCTGTGATTCTCTCCTCTTCGGCTCTCCAATCTCTGATTTCACTTTAAAAACATCGATTGAACCCCCTCACTTCACCTATCTTCTACCAAAAACAAATGTTGATTGAAACCACCGTCAAGCACAATGCTTCTCAGCTACACATCCAGAACAAGAACATACATTACTCTCAAACACCCCCTTAGCTTCTTAATTATTCTCGACATCGTGTGATTTCTAGAGCTCGATGCAACCTCCTCTATCTTACATTGTAAATCATTCCCCCTCCAATCATTGACCCTTTTAGAGCAATTTCTAAGGTTTGAATCAACATTTACCCTTATCAACAAGTCAGCGTTAAAATCCCCTGGAACGCCTCACATGTTTCTACTGTTTTAGCCGTGCTACATTGGCTTGTACAAATTGCAATGTATAATGAGCACCTTGCAAATTCCACCCACTCACAATCAATTTCTGGCGACAGCATGTTCATCTATACTCTGAATACTTACCTACTTTACATAAGGGGAGACGACGATGCAATGGAATGGGAAGATGAAAACTTCATGGAGAAGTTACACCAGGTATTAATCACTTTTCTTTGTATAATCAAAATACCTAAAAATTATTTTACTCATGTTGATATGGGCTCCTGACATGTTGACAATAGGAGAAAATATCTCTGGAGGAGAATATAAAGGTCAAACCAGGAGATGTGAAGGATTTGGAGGCAAAACTGGAGACAATGAAGTCTGGGCCTTCACTGTGATATCCCGAAATTTCTATTCCGTACAACCATTCAATTTAATAGAAGTTAGAATAGTTCCTACTAACTTTGAAGCTTTTTGGATTAAGTTTGAGGGTTTTAAGTTTAGTACTTCAGGAAATATCAGGAAAGAGGATGCCCTAGGGTTTATTGTGCAACAATATAATTCCAAAACTCCAAGATTTTGGAGTTTATGACCTAAACAAGGGTGTTTACGGCCATAAACCCTAGCATTGGGGTATATATATGACACTTAGTCATTATTTGCCATTTTTCACAAAACCAAGATCCAAAGCTCAAAACTCTCTCAACTATCATCCCGTCTTTCACCCGATATCCCGAAAATGTAAGTGTTTCTGGACTTGATTTGTTGTTATAACATAACACCTAGTGTTTATACATCATTTCTGTTGGAGAAGGTGTCTAAGTCCATAACTATTTCTGGTATGTACTTGACCCGACCCGGCATGGTCCATTTGGGTTGCATGGCACCATGCAATTGGATAGACTAAATGAGAGAAATAACACTTGCGAATTATTATTATATTATAAGTTATAATATATTAATAATATTATTTAATTACTTTGATCAAGAATTAATTTAGAATTAATTAAGTGATCAAAAGATAACTAGTTAAATATATGGGTTGATTATGTAAATCATCCATAACTTGTATAGTGGACTAAGAGGCTCCATGGATTATCAAGTTGGGTTCCACCCATAGGATGCTCCATAGGAGTTACAAACCCATGGGTCATGGAAATGAAGAGTCATGACACATTAGGGTTTATATGGTGTAACCCTAGAAGTGTTAACACTATATAAGAAACCCATTCTCCACCAAAATCGGCTATACATATGAAACAAGAGGGCTAGGCCAATTTTAGAAGTGTGTGTTCTCTCTAAATTCATTCCAAGAGCATTTGGTGTTGTGTGAAGCCTTTGAGGCATCACACTTGGGGTGGTAGGCTCACAAGGTTTCAAGGATCATAAGCAACAACAAGGTAAGTTATTCTATCTTCCATTCAAGTTAAAAATTGTTCCCCATGTATGCTAGATATGAATATAACCTTGGAGTTCAACTTTGCATGATAATTAGACAAACATAGATCCAAGGTTATTAGGGTTGCATGTACACTTAGGAAGTGTTAGAATGCTCAAAACCCATCAGTGGTATCAGAGCCTAGGCTTGTTTGTTTGTTATTTGTGCAAAATTGTTGAAAAAGGTCGATATTATGCAATCTGCCTGATGAACTCGCTGAGTCCATAGGGGGACTCGCCGAGTTCATGTGTATATTCATCCTACTCGCCGAGTAGGTTCGTGCACTCGACGAGCAGGAGGTTTAAAATGCAGATTTTCGACTTTTGTTGCTGGAAATGGACTAGAAACATTACCCTAAACTGTTTTGGTACTTGAAAACTTGTTTTAGATGGTGTAATGTTTATGCTAATCCATTAGCAATGAAAATTATCAAAATTACAAAGTTTTAAGTGTAATTTTTGATTCTTGAAAATGTTCATATTCATGTTCTTGAACTTATGAAGATTAGATGATCATAGGAATGATTTGTAACCTACTTGGTAGTTTAATTTTTGATCGTAATGTGTTTTAATGGAGTCCATAACTTGTCCTCAAGTTATGGAAAATCAAAAGTCAGACTTTTATTAAAACCATTAAAAGAACACATGAGTTATAAAAATGAAGAGTCTTCATTTTATTACTCAACTAACTCATAAGTTATAAGAAATGAAAAGTTTTGAAAGTTTACAAAACATGCCCTCAAGTTTTGGAACAAGTAAAGTCTTAATTAAAACTTTAGTTCCAACCCTTCGAATTTTAAAAGTTAAAATTCAACCCTTATACTTTATAATATTATAAGTTAATAATGTATATATATATATATATATATATATATATATATATATATATATATATATATATATATATATATATATATTTATAAGAGCAAGTCATCTTACCGCTAGTATGCCTCATTCACGAAGGCAGTCTATAAGGGGGGTATAAGGTTGTTGCCTATAAAATGACAACTTAATGGGTGTCCACTCTCACTCACCGATTCCTTGATCGGTGGAGGGTCGTTAGTCGAACGGGTAAGACAAGGACTTATAAATTCTCATTAAAAGTATGATGAATATTATAAAGTAACTAAATGTTTTATTAAATTACCAATCTTACTTACTTTAGGAAAAATGTGAATAAGGTGCTAATCCATGAAATTACACTTTACACTTTGATTAAGTCGTTGGTGGAGCATGTGTGGTTAACCGGAACACTAACTTGGACTTAACAAGGTAGGTAAAGGGTGACTTAAGGTTTATCATAGTATCGGTGGAGCGTGTGTGGTTTACTGGCACATCGATTGAGTGATAAACTTTAAGGGTACCAATTGATTTGCATGGTTACTTCACACCTCGTTTTGTGATCCTCAGTATCCCAATCACAAAACATGGACGGCACACTCGAGATTGAAACATGCCTTTGAAAAGTTCATTGAATCTTAAAAGAATCTAGGAATTTCTAAGAACCAATCAAAAACCTAATATTTAATATTTCGTATTTCATGGTGGAAATTGGTAAATCGTCATTCACCTATCTTTCAAATATGTTATAGCTTGGATTACGACATACCTCTTCTAAGTTATAATACATTGTGATTGGATCCTAGCCTTAATATTACATTTGGGTGTTTTATTAAGGACTCTCTTAATATCTAAACTAATCTTGTCCTCTTCCTTCAGATGTCTTCAAACAATGTTGCTTCTGGCTCTAATCCTAATGGCTCCTTTACCCTTATGAACTTGTGTGGGAAAGTCACTTTTGATGGATCCAACTTCAATGAATGGATCAGAAACATCAACATGATTACCCGCTACGAGGACAAAGAATATGTCCTCAACAAGGAGCTTAAGGAGATTGATGAGACCACTGCAACTCCCTAGGAGATCGCTGACTTTCAAGCACATGAAAGGGATGCTACCAAAGTGGCATGCATCATGATGGCCATGATGACAGCGGAACTCCAAAAGTCCTATGAGGACTTCTACCCTTTTGAAATGCACCAAGATCTGATGGAAAGATACCATCAAAGTGCACGACAAGAGAGGTATGAAATCATCTGCTCCATGATAACAACCATGATGAAGGACGCGAAATCTGTCACGAGCCACATGCAGAAAATGGAAAGGTATGTGGATCGGTTGTTGAAGCTTAATGTGAACTTCCCCGAGGAGCTTGCAATAGATATCATTTTGCACTCCTTACTATCGTGCTATGATCAATTTTGCATGACATATCACATGAATAAGCAAGAGGTCACACTTAGCAAACTTCAGGGACTTCTCAAGACCGCGGAAACAGGTCTTAAGGGGAAGTTGGTTGTTAACACTCCTACACTAAACTCCTCCCCAATTTTGGAAATCGGGAAAAGTCGAGGGAAGAAGAGAAATAGCTCTTCGAAGGCTAGGACCCTTGATGGCCCTTCTTCAAGTGGAACCAAGAAAGGTTTCGTCACTCCTTCTTCTGACCCAAAAGAGGTTGAATGCTTCTATTGCCATGAAAAGTCACATTGGAAGCGAAACTGCCGAAAATACCAGCAAGATGTGAAGGATGGGAAAGTTAAACCCAACCATGTAGGTATTTACACTATCTTATCTAATAATTCACCCCATTCTAACTCTTGGGTCCTTGATACCGATTGTGGTATTCATATCTGTTCTGATTTGCAGGGACTAAGAAGAAGTGAGAATGTGGAGCAAGGAAGAATAAACTTAATCATGGGGAATAGGAAAGCTTACCTGTCACCAACATTGGAGTTTATACTTTATCACTAAGTAGTTGGTTTAGTTTAGATTTGAATAAGTGTTGTTATTCTCCATAAATGGCAAGAAACATTATTTCCTTTCATGCATTGTATAAACAAGGTTTCACCTTTTCATTTGATAATGAAGTTAGTTCGATTAATGCTTTCTTTAATAATGTTCTTAATTTTAAAGCATTACCTTGTGATGGTGTGTATGAAACAGTATATGTGGTTGATAACTTAGGGAATAATGTATTGTGTATTGATTTTGTTAATGATAATAACTTGGATAAAGCATCGTTATGGCATTGTCGTCTTTGACATATAAGCAAGAAACACATAGGCCAACTCCAAAAGGATGGAGTCTTGGATTCATTTAACATAAAGTCAGATGATAGTTGCGAATCATGCTTACTTGGAAAAATGACAAAGTCACCCTTCACAGGTTCTTGTGAGAGGGGTGAAGGTTTGTTGGATCTTGTACACACGGATGTGTGTGGACCCTTCAAACATGCCACAAGGGATGCTAATCGTTATTATTTGACTTTTACTGATGATTACAGTAGATATGGATATGTCTACTTAATCAAGCATAAGTCAGAGACTTTCGAAAGGTTTAAGGAATTTAAACAGGAAGTCAAGAATCAATTGGGAAGGAACATTAAGATGCTTCGATCCGATCGAGGTAGTGAGTATCTTAGTTCAGAGTTCCTCGACTATCTTAGGGAATGTGGGATTGTCTCACAATTGACACCTCACAGGACACCGCGTTTGAATGGTGTGGCTGAGAGGCGTAATCGAACCTTGTTGGATATGTTTCGTTCCATGATGAGTCGAGCTTCACTACCAATCTCATTTTGGGGGTATGCCTTAGAGACTGCCGCCCATATCCTTAATCTGGTCCCTACAAAGAATATTGGCAAAACTCCTCATGAGAAGTGGACTGGTAAAGTACCCAAACTAGACCACATCATGATTTGGGGTTGTGAGGCTTTCGTGAAATGCGAGACTCATGAGAAGCTCGAACCTCGAAGCGAGAGGTGTATTTTCATCGACTACCCACAACAATCCTTTGGTTACCTCTTCTAAAGACCTAGTGAAAATGTGGTCTTTGTAGCTAGGAGGGCTATCTTTTGAGAGAGAGAGAGAGTTCATAAGCCAAGGAAACAGTGGGAGGCAAGTTGACCTTGAAGAAATTCAGGAGTCAAGTGGTGAAGGAACTTCAAACCCTAGCACTCAACTTGAGGAGGAAACTCCTGTTGAGCCAATTGACAAGTCTGTACCTCTGAGGCGTTCCACAAGGGTTGGGAATGCACCTGAGCATTACTATGGATTTCATATTACTACGGAAGGTGATACACTTATCAGTGATGAGACACTGATAGGTCTGCATGAACCTAAGGGTTACGCGGAAGCCATGGAAGGCCCTGAGTCAGCCAAGTGGAAAAAGGCAATGGACAGCGAGATACAATCCATGTATGACAATCAAGTTTGGAACTTGGTTTAGAATGTACCAGGTCGTAAGACTGTAGGGTGCAAATGGATCTTCAAGAAGAAGACCGACATGGATGGTAATGTACATACTTATAAGGCACGACTGGTTGCAAAGGGTTTCTTACAAACTCCGGGAGTTCATTATGATGAGACCTTTTCTCCAATGGCCAAGATTAAGTCCATTAGGGTTCTGTTAGCCATAGCCTCATTTCATGACTATGAAATATGGCAAATGGATGTCAAAACTGCTTTCCTTAATGGAAAGTTGGCTGAGGATGTTTACATGAGTCAGCCAGAGGGTTTTATCAATACAAAGTACCCTAATAGAGTGTGTAAGCTTGAGAAATCCATTTATGGGTTAAAGCAAGCACCTCGCAGATGGAATCCTTGCTTTGATGAGAAAGTTAAAGAATTTGGCCTTTCTAGGAATGAAGATGAATCTTGTGTAGGAAATGACATCCCAATCTTGCGAAGATGAATCATAGGAAATGACATCCCAACTCTGCAGGAAGTTAAGTACTGGCTTGGGAAGTGTTTCGCTATGAAGGACCTAAGAGAAGCTGTCTATATTCTAGGGATAAGGATCTTGAAAGACCGGTGTAAAAGACTAATTGGACTTAGTCAGAGTACGTACTTGGATAAGGTGCTGAAGAGATTCAGCATGCAGGACTCCAAGAAAGGAGAGTTACCCATCCAGAGTAACGCCAGATTGAGTAAGACACAAAGCCCTAGCACTGAGGCTGAGATAACAGAAATGAGTCGAATACCTTATGCTTCGGCTGTAGGATCGATCATGTATGCTATGACGTGTACTCGACCTGATGTAGCCTTTTCCTTGAGCATGGTTAGCAGGTATCAGGGTAACCCTGGAAAGGCACGCTGAACTGCAGTAAAGAATATCCTCAAGTACCTACGGAGGACTAAGGACTGGGTCCTTACCCTCGGTGGGAGTGGTGACTTGAGAGTTGTAGGTTATAGTGATGCTAACTTTCTACTCTCAGTCAGGCTGGGTCTTTACCCTAAACGGAGGAGCAATTTCTTGGAACAGTTCCAAGCAAGAGACAGTGGCTGATTCAACCTGCGAATCAGAGTATATTGCTGCTAGTGAGGCAGCAAAGGAGGCGATATGGCTGAAGAACTTCATTGGAGACCTTGGAGTTGTACCAGCTATTAAAGAGCCCATGGAAATTTTCTATGATAGTGAAAGTGTCGTTGCCTTAGCCAAGGAACCAAGGGATCACGGGAGATCCAGACACATTGACAGAAAATACCATTTCTTTAGACATTGAATAGAAGAAGGACTCCTCATGGAAAAGAGGGTATCATCGGATGAGAATCCAGCAGATCCCCTCACGAAGGGACTGATTCGGGTTAAGCATCTCCAGCATGCTCGGAGCATAGGGCAGAAGGATGATATTAGATTTAGTAGTTAGATAACCTTGAAATTTGTAAAGTGTAACTGACATTAGATGATGAATAAAAGGTGTTTTATTTATGAGTAAAGTGTTGCTATCTCTTGTCAATCATTTACTGTATATCTTTTGCATGTTTGGACTTCCAGAATAATTTTGTTTGGTATATCATATTATCCGAACCTCCACAGTCGGTCATATGTCGGAAGTAGGTATGAATCAAGATTGTCATGATTGGTTGCAGAGGTCTAAGGTGTTGGACATGGCTACAACAATCATGAGTGCTCATAAGTTCTAAGCATTGGAATCAACCCACGCTCACTGGAATCACTACATGGAATTTATCTTGAGTGATCGTGAGACGGTAATATCATATAAGTCTTCAAACCTAGAGATATGTTTTGTTACTTACGAGTTGGTTATGCATTGATTGTACGAAAACGCATTGGTAACTCGATGTTATAAAACGTGCTTTTGTGTATAATTCAATGAGTGGTAGAACAAATATATGAGTCGAAGTTTATCTGCTCCTTCTTGGATTAGAAGCTAATATCTGGGCCCCTCGATGATTTTGTTTTGACCTATGTACCGGGCCCGGTCAGAACTAACTTGATGTGTTCAATTAAGTTCTTTGTCAAACAAATCGGAAATTGGGAAACAAACTGCTGGACAATAAGTAAGACATTGTTCCATGTATTTTTCCGGCTGATATCTAGAACAGAGGATGATATGATCACTTATCTTAAATGGCGTATCATCATCTTCTCGGTTCCGAGAGACCTTGAAAGAGCTACGATTTCCGTTCGGTTCCTGGAGTACTACAATTATAGTTATTAGACTTATCCAAGTGGGAGACTGTTGGATAAGGTGTCTAACTCCATAACTTTTTCTAGTATGTACTTGACACGACCCGGCATGGTCCATTTGGGTTGCATGGCACCATGCAATTGGATAGACTAAATGAGAGAAATAACACTTGGGAATTATTAATATATTATAAGTTCTAATATATTAATAATATTATTTAATTAGTTTGATCAAGAATTAATTTATAATTAATTAAGTGATCAAAAGATAACTAATTAAATATATGGGTTGATTATGTAAATCATCCATAACTTGTATAGTGGGCTAAGAGGCTCCATGGATTATCAAGTTGGGTTCCACCCATAGGATGCTCCACGGGAGTTACAAATCCATGGTTCATGGAAATGAAGAGTCATGAAACATTAGGGTTTACATGGTGTACCATAGATGTGTCAACACTATATAAGAAACCCATTCTCCACCAAAATCAGCTACACATATGAAACAAGAGGGCTAGGTCGATTTTAGAACTGTATGTTCTCTCTAAAGTCATTCCAAGAGCATTTGGTGTTGTGTGAAGTAGTTGAGGCATAACACGTGGGGTGCTAAGCTCACAAGGTTTCAAGGATCATAAGCAACAACAAGGTAAGTTATTCTATCTTCCATTCAAGTTAAAAATTGTTCCCCGTGTATGCTAGATAGGAATATAACCTTGGAGTTCAACTTTGCATGATAATTAGACAAACATGAATCCAAGGTTATTAGGGTTGCATGAACACTTAGGAAGTGTTAGAATGCTCAAAACTGATGAATTTCATCCATTCGTTTTCATATTTTACTTAGATCTTCAAAACACTAAGAGCACCAAGAGCACACACTAGTGTTCTTGGGCCTTTAGCATCTTTTCAAGCTTCTACATAGTAAGTACTTATATCCTAGAGTTTATAAAGCTTGTTACACTTCTAAACATAAAGAAAACACCCAATAATCACCAAGATCAAGGTGTTTACGGTCCAAGATGTTCTTGGACCATAAACCCTAAAAAGTGGTTCCAAAGTGTGCCTAGTCCATCCTAATCCTTGGAAACTTGCCTAGATTCCTTCCTTGAAGTGCTAAGGGCTTGAAAACCATAAAAAAACCATCAACCTTGTGATTTTATGGTAGTAAACCCAAAGGAAAATGGTCTAGGGATCGTAAACTCCATTTAGGTGTGAAATGGTGCCCTAATCCCTTCCATAGGCTTGTGCTTCAAGTAGAAATACTTCTATGGACTTGTAGAACTTCAAGAAAACTCGTAGTATAAGGGGCAAGAGATTACGACCATAAACCCATGAGTTTATGACCGTAAACTCATTTGGTGATGGTCATAAAACCGTAAACTCCAGCATGGGGTTTTCCTTGAACCCCAAACGCAATAGCAATGCCCTACAACACTTAGATGCAACCCTTGTGACTTAAAGCACTTATAAAAGGTGTTTAACATGTCCTAGGATGTCTTAACCTTGTTAATTAGTTGTTTTAAGACTAATTGGATTCATATATGTGTTATTATATGTCAACTAGGGTCTTTGAGTGTGTACAAGTCTTCACTTGACACCTAGCGATCCTCTACCATCAGTTCATCCAAACCACTCACTGCAGGTGAGTTCATACCCATTAATTAACCTTTGAAATGCTTTTAAATGTGTTAAATGCTTTATGGGGAGAAAACAACTTAAACCATCTTAGTTATTAGATCAATCACATGTGATTAATAACCAACATTCAAATGGATTTTTCATGATTTTAACTGTTTTACCAATCAAATGACTTTAAACTGTTATCAAACTATTTTATATGTCAAACTCTTTATCAAATTCACTTTTATACTAAACCATTCTTTTACAGTTTTTTTAAACTTATATATTGTTAAAACCATGTCTACTACATATATAGTTATATAAATAAGGTTTGAAGGACTTAAGAGAGATAACCCACTTTACATCATGTCCTCATTTGGTTGTGGTCTTAAAGTACACGGTTGTTTGTCCGAGTTTCGTTGAATCCTTACTGATATATTATGTATATAAGTATAGATACAAAGACTTTTATCTCAGTTCAGTACATTCAATCATTCAATAAGTTTGCTAATTAACTATAATAGGTATAGTTTAGAGTTATACTACTCACTACTTCTAGTTCAATGAAGCATAAAAGTGTCAGTTTATTCATGAGTCATTACTTATTACTATGAGAACATATACAACTATACTATGATGAGAACATATATAACTATACTAGAAAGAGAACATATACAACAATACTATGAAGAGTAACAATACATTACATATACAAGAATAAGTTAACATAAATGTGATCCACTGTATCGGAGCATGCCTACATTGTCATGGCCCGAGTTGTAGCCAGAATCTCCTGGAGGGAGAGCGTGAGTTTGCGTATAGATCTATATTGTATTGACTATCATACACCTTGTTGCTAGCTACAGTCGGACCTGCAGGTTTGCGGGTGCCAAACATCATACCTTTTTACGACTTACAATGTCGTGTTTTCTGTCGATAGCATGGTACCATTAATCACATAATACCTTGATATAAATTCGGTTTAAGGTAGTTAGTACAACAGTAGTTCCTATAATACAACACTACAATACTACATTAATTTACCCTTTACGTTTATTTAGTGATCATTTCACTTAAACATTAATGTACAAACTATATTTTGATAAGGATAGTTACACTTGGGAAAATTACACACTTTTACAAGAAACAATCATACCAAAACAGTCATGCCTTGGTAGGAGGCTACTTTTAGTAGAAAATATAGGATTTTCTAGGAGTTACAAACTTTTACAAACATTCGCATACTTTTACTACAAACATTTACAAACTCGTACTTCAAACAACGGTTCAAACATTTTGATACAAACATAGACACTAAATACTTATGAACTCACCAGCTTTAATGCTGATAAACTCTTTCAAAATAACTTGTATTCTCAGGTCATCAGTAGATAGGTACCGATGCCAACTTTTGAGAAGATGGAGCGCATTCAAGACTCCTCTTATATTTTGATTCATATTTTGGTGTCTTATATACTACAGAACACACTTGTATTAAAATTATTTATTTAATGCAATGGAAGATTTTTTTACTTGTTTACTATTATACTGTGTTGTGATACTATACATGATGTCCTCCGCCCCAGAACGTTTCCGCCGTTCTCGGTTTTGGGGTGTGACATTCACCGAGGGAATCAAAGGAGGAGGAACATGGAATGTTGGAAAAGGATATTAAGAAGTTTAACAAATTAATCAAACAGTTGCAGACACATGTTGTGTCTGTGGAGAAGCTATTAGAAGAAAAAATAAGGAATTAGGAACTAAAATAGAGGAGTGGGTTAGGATGTGTGAGGAGAATGAAGAGTTGAAGAAGAAAGTGGAAGAACAGACTATGAATTTAAGAGATGCAGAGAGGATGAAGAGAGAGTTACAATCAGTGGAAAGAGATATAGGAGAGGCAGAGATCGAAAGGAACAAATGGGAGGAGAAATGTTGGGATCTTAATGATGTCATAGGGACAAATTTAAAGGAGATTGAGGCACTTCAGATCGAATGCAACCAGACTATGAGGAGGTACACTTTTTGACATATGAATCATCTTTATCACAACCCTTATTAATTTTTTGTTTTCTTGTTGATTTTTTAGGTTGAAACTAGGTAATGACTTCCAGTATGAGTTGAATGAAAAAGGTTTAACACCTGCTGAGGTGCTTGGGATGGATTGTAAATCAACATTGAAGCCTGCGCTAAAGTCTTCTAGTGATGATGTAAAGAAAAGTTCAATTGAAAATCTTGAAAGTTTGATATCTCTTCAGCAATTATTTAAAGAAGGTGACTCCTAGATTTGGGAATGGATTTCAAGCAACTCCAAAGACTAGCACCACCAACGGGATCCCTTCTTCGCTTACTCCACCTTCTTGGGATGGTTTTGCTTCATTGGATTCTTATTGGTTTAGCTGGCAGGAATACTTTGATTCAGAAAGTAAACATGGGAAGAAACTTACAGAGCAAGATTATAGTGACATGGTTGCCCTTCATTGTTCTCCCGTTTCAAATATTTCTGCATATGTGAGTCCTGAAGCTTCAGCGCAACTAGCAGCAACAACTACATGGGGTTCTAGAGTTACTGTAGTTGCCTTTGACCCTACGAATGTGGCTCTGTCATTGTTATTGTAATTGTTGAAGGTACTTAACCTTTAAAGCTTCCAACCTTCTCCATTTGTGAAACATTCATTTACTTGTTAACTGTTCACATTGTTTATGTAGGTCAATACATGTCTCCTTATGACCCAGATGAAGGTCCTTCAATTACTGGATGGAGAGTTTAAAGATGGGAATCCTATTTACAGCTTGTTGTTCTGCATCAGATATTTGGGAATCCTACATCAAATTTTGGTGGACAACCTCCTTTGCAGACAGTGTGGGTCACGAAAGCGAACTGATTAATTTAAAAACAATCCAACACCTACACCAGGATCGACTTCTGAGGGTATAAACATGTCAAATTCTGACATAAAGAAGGAAAAAGGGTTGTTTTTGATCCTTGTAATCTAAAAAGCCTTTAGCCCTAAAAAAATAGCTAGTGAAGGGCAGTTTTGTCATTTCAAGAACATGTGTTGATGCTTTGGCTGTTATGTTGTTACCCAGTTTCACTGAAAAATGTGATTGCGGTTCTGGATGCGGATTTTCATTCTCTTCCTTCCACTCAACATAGACAACAATATGGCCCTGTATGTTTGTTTAAGCTATTTCTCTAATTTATGAATGGTTCTTTTTATGTTGGATTTAATAAAAAAAATAAAAAAAATGCAGGGATTAGATAGGATAAAATGCAGGCTATTAGAAGGAACAAATGCTCAAAAGGTGAGAGCAATGGTGCTGGTTATGCCAACTTTGTCATACGCTAGCAAGTCATGTTGTAGCTACAGGGACAAGTGGCACTTCTGCCCCTGGAGCTTCACAGGGTTACTTTTTACTTTTTACTACACTTATTATTTATTGTTAAATGCAAGAAACAACAACATACTTTCTTTTACACGTGTATTATAGCATCCTATTTCATGTCTTTCTACTAAATCCTTGTACTTTGTTGTGTTTAGCCCTAGAATTAGTTTATTATACTATGGGAAAATGGTGAGATATTCATTTACATTGTTTCATTTTTCAGCTGCTCAAAATGGCAGTGCAAGTTCTACAGCAACCACTCCAATCCAACCATGGGTACAAGGAGCCAACAACAACATCAACACACCTGATGGTGCTCCTAACAGCAACAACAACACTAACACTAACATGACTCCCAATCCTATAACATAAAACCCAAAATTGATTAGAGAATGGTAGATATAAACACTGAAACTTTCCCTGGGACGCCAGCCGTCAATAACATAAAACCGAAAATTGAATAGAGAATGGAAAGAGGAGTTTGCTACTTAATACTTACTCATCATCATCATCATAAAACTGATCATAATATATTATTCATTTCACAAATGATTTCTTCAGTTTGGGTGGCTGAATGCAATTAGAGAATGGCAAGAGGAGTTTGTTGGAAACATGAGCTCTAGAGAGTTTGTAGATAGAATCACCAAGGATCTTCTAGGTAGTCTTGTGTTTGTATTTACGCCAAGGGGAGAGGTAAAATGCTGACATTGCTTGCAAAGGCAGGTCCATTCTGTAACTATTTTATGAGTATTTTTCTAAAGGGTCTCAAGAGTTAAGTCTAATAATGACATCATATCTTCATTCTTTAGGTCAATGGCAATATTGTTCCTCCCTTGCATGTCACGCCTTAAGAGAGAAGCTCTTGTTAACTAATTCAGGTTGAAAGCGAACATCGAGGTACAAATATTGATTTTTCTGATACTTGTTAATTTTTTTTACAGGAAGCTGTTGCTGTTGGTCGATCTTCTGCTTCCATTAATGGGTATAATCTAGATGGGAACGAAGAAATGCTCGTAATGGGCTGCATGAACATCGCTGGATGTATGTCTTCTTGCTATGTTGCCACTGGTATAGCGATATATATAAATAATTAACAACTTTTGCATTTGATCAACTACCATGTTTGATCATTTTAAAACCATGTGTTATCAGAATTGACATTTTTTTCTTGTGTTGCAGGATCATTTTCGCGAACAGCTGTAAATTTTAGCGCAGGGTGTCAATCTACAGTGTCAAATATAGTTATGGCGATAACTGTGTTCATATCATTAGAATTGTTAACGAAGCTATTATATTACACTCATCTTGCCATACTTGTTTCGATCATCTGGTCTGCAATTCCTGGATTAATCGATTACAATGAAGCTTACCATATTTGGAAAGTTGACAAAATGGACTTCCTTGCATGCGTTGGGGCTTTCTTTGGTGTGTTATTTGAATCGGTCGAGATCGGTATTTTAGTTGCTGTAAGATTCTACATAACTATTTCACATTTTTTGATATTGCAATTAAATTTTCACTAACCCTTTAGTTATTAGATAACGAGTTACCAAAAATAGATAATAAACTGATGGCTAAAATTTAGTATTCCTGGATTTGGTTTTGGGATCATCCTTGAAAACAATATTAGTGTTAGTTCGGCAATTAAAGATTATTTTAACTTCTCCCACTAATTATTAATCATAATGATTAAGAAGATGATTGGATGACCTTCAATATAATAAATTTTGTGGTGCATATCCTTTATAAATATTTATGTTATATAAAGTATATTCCGTCTACTTATAAAAATATTTCACCCGTGTCAAATTTTGAAGCTTTGTTGAACCACTTGTGTTATATTTATCTTATATAATAGCCATGTATTATATCAGATCACATTAGCATTATAAGTCTTATATATTTCACTTCACCATTGTATCTATTTTTCTTTAGTAAAAAAAATATTAGGTAAAAGCATGGTGTACATGATGTTATGAAACAAACAGGCTGGACAAAAATACAGATGAAAGTAGAAATCCCTCAAGATACAGAGCTTGTGTAGCCGCTAGATGAAGCTTGTATATGGCGCCAAACAAGAGGCACCGCCACTGAAACTTTAGGAACCGAGAACAAAGTTGAATCCATAGAGAGGGTTCAATTACAATTTACAAATCTGCCCTTCCATTTTGTTAAATATTTTATTAATCCAATATTATCATATATGTCATATAGTGTATGTATGTTTTGGTTTGCATGCAGTCTCTGTTTGGCATCTTGGACAAACTTGTAGCACCTGATCGTCCATGCCACTCTTGGTAAAACAAATTTATAATGTCCTTCCATTCATGCTAGTAATTTCTCACTATGATGTGTTGTTTCTTGTGCAATTTTATTTTTCGGAGGTATTTTACTTTATTAAATGTTTAAAGTTACAGGACATGAGTATGGGCACATCATGGAACATTTTAGGGCAGTTGTTGGTCTTCCTCTTGGTGATCCATCAATGAAGTGGCCAACTTGCATCATGTAATAACATTTTAGGCGAAGATATATTATATTTTTTTAATGAATAATGTAATCATATGTATGAATATGAAATAAAGTTTGTTATTTAGTATGTGATAATCATGTATATGGAGAAAACAACTACTATTGATTTGTTTTATCTTTCCATGGATCGATTATTTGTATGACATTAAATTTTATACAGTGGATTGTATTTTTTGTATATGGTATTTTATTTTTTGTTATGAGACACTAAATGCAAATTTAATTTGAAAATTAGTAAATCTCTAAATAATATTTTTTTTTAAACATTTAAAATTACGATACGCAAAAATGTGTGTCATCTTCATTTATGACATGGCCTTTCTTGACAGGGGCTTCCTTGATACGCATTGCGTGTCATAAACACGCGCGTCGTAAGGTTACGACGCGCAAATGCGTGTCATCTTCCTTTATGAAAGGGCCTTCCTTAATACGCATTCCGTGTCATAAAGGCGCGTCGTAAATGCGCATCGTCTATAGACGACACGCAAAAGCGCGTCGTCTCTCTTTACGACATAGCCTTCCTTGACGTACATTTGTGCGTCGTCTGAGCGTTTTACGACACGCATTGCACGTCGTTAAATGCTGTTTTTCTAGTAGTGCCTGTTAAAAAATCATTTAGCATATTTTTGTTCACTTTGGATTAATCTATCCCTTAATTTTCTCAAGTCCAATCTTGTAAGAATCACAAATAGATTCATTTGATGATACCATGGATTCGTATCTATGACATTCAACATCAATTTCATCTTCTGTTAATTATAAGAAAGGCAAAATCATTTTGTTGAAACCTTCTCCTATCTCACAATCAAGATGCAATTGTGTAATGTTAGTATAAAGTCGTTTCGCAATAAGACAAAAATATTTCTCTGTTTTAACACAATCCTATTATCTTTCTTAAGATTTATTACATCATCTTTAGACTTAACTAGATCTAATTACAATGCCTCTGTTCATAAACGTCTTTTTTCATTAAAAAAATTTGTCCTGCTAAGAATATCATCAAGATTAAAATTTCTTATGTGAGTTCTCCTTAGACTATCACTAAAATCGTAAAGAACTTCACGTAAATTAGTTAATTCGGTATTAAAACAAGAAACAGGAATATCGAGAGATTTAAGAATAGCATATACCATATTAATTACCTTTTCGCATTCAAAGACGTGCACTTTGTCTGTCTTTGTTGAGAAACAAGCGTCAAAAACTGTTCAATTAACTAGAAAATATCCTTAACTTTCAAAGGTGATGTTATTCACCATCAAACACCTACTTCCACTATTCTTCTTCTCAGTCTTCACCATCAAAATGAACTTCGTCATCTTCTGAGTCAATGGACCACACTACCACATTTCCTTCATCATTTTTCTCTTTAGTCACCACATGAATTGGCTTGCTTGATTTCTTGCGAAGTTCTTCAATTTCCTTCACATAATAGGCTTTATCTTTGTCTTTCTCCTTTTTATCATTCTATTTTTTCAACATGCATTATTTTGTGAAATGATTCTTTCCATGACAATAATTGCAGTTAACGACTGAATCGCCAAGTAACTTCTTCTCTTTCTTTTCATCATCCCTTTGAAAAATCTTCTAACTTTCACTTCTTGATTTTTCATAGTTTTAACTTCCTTGCGTGTAATTGTTTCCAACAGATTTGTTTTTGTGGTTATTTTTGAAACGAGAGAATTTCTTTTTAAGGAATTACTTTGGATTAGTTACCATTAGAGCTTTATCTAATTCATTAGTGAGCTCCTTATCTGAAATCTCATATTTAGAATCTTCAACCACAATCTTTGTCTTCTTTTTCTTTCAGCTTTCACTTTTCGTAACCAAGGCCAATGAACCAATGCTCATAACCAACTTTACTTCCTTCATCACTTCATCTTCATGAGACTTCAAAATACCAACCATTGTGCAAGAGAGTAATTTTTGAATTGTTCATAAGCTTTAACAGTTGAAACACTTAACTTCCATTACGATCTCAAAGTATTCATGAACCTAACCTTTTGTTCGATAACTTCTCTTTTCAAATTTTAATTAAGCATACGACTTAAGAGATGATTAAATCGATTGACTGTTTGTTCAATAGTTTCATCAGACCTTTGCTCAAAAGATCCAAATTCAAACAGAAGTGACGTTTGCAGAGAATGAGTGAGATCAACATCTCCGAAATATAATTCTTTCAATTTGTCCCAAATTTCTTTTGCAGTCTAATATGAATTGACCAAACAAAAAGTAACTAGAGGAAGAGCAAACCTTATGATTCTTAATGCTTTCAGATTGCACATTAATTTGTCTTTCTTAACAAAATTAATTCCAGTGTCATCAGCAACAATGGAATCATAATCAACTTTAGTTTTGACTTCAGACTTCGTCTTGGAATACTTGAATGTTTCATTTGTGATTGCATGCCTAATGCTAGAACCATGACTCTCAATTCCTAGAACATAATCTTCAAAGAGAAGAACCTAAACTTTATAGCCTTCAGGAAATAGAATTAGAATTCTCGAAACAGAATCGATACTATTTGGTAGGTTGAAAGAAATTGAATGTGAATTCTCTTTTGACATTTCAAATTAGATCAATGAACTTGAAATAGAGTTTTAGAATCAAATCGAAAGATTCAAAAAAGAATTAAAGATAAAATTTCAAGGATATTTTCAAAATGCGGAATAGATCTAGATAGAATTTGATGAGCAAATCTGAAAAATACGATGAAGATGATGAACTTCGACTCATTTGATATTTAAAAAAGTTTAGTTGATCTCTTACTCTGATACCAATTGATGGAACGATTAGATTCAAAATAAAAATGATTAAGAGATTCACAAGAACATACAAGGTAAATAAGATTTCACTTTCAGTAATGAGTCATCAGAACAATTCGATACAAAGAAAGAACTATTCTATCCAAAACTTTAACCCATTCCTCTAACTAACATTCTTGTATATAGGCTTCACAGGAACATCAAAAAGGCATCTTAAGCCAAAAGATAAATTGTGAACTTACGGATACAAAATATGCAAATTCAGATCTAAAATAATTCACACGAAGTAAAGACATAGACAATACACAACATGCGAACACAACGCATTACAAATTGACAGAGCTAATACATTCTAAACTCTAACATTCTCCCCTTTATGTCAAATTGCAATTTTTGTCTTCACTTTAGGTTTCTTCACTACATCAAAAACTTTTGGCATATTCTTCAACTATTTTCTTCACTTCATGATTAAGAGATTCACAATAACATGCAAGGTAAATAAGATTGAACTTTCATTAATGAGTCAGCAGAATAATTCGATGCAAAGAAAGAACTATTCTATCCAAAACATTGACCCATTCCTCTATATAACGTTCTTGTATATAGGCTTCATAGGAATATCATCAAGGCATCTTATGCCAACACATAAACTGGGAACTTAAGGATATAAAATATGTGAATTCGAAACTAAAATAATTCACACGAAGTAAAGACATACACAATACACAATGTGCGAACACAACGCATTACAAATTGACACAACCAATATATTCTGAACTCTAACAGTATGCATGTGGTAAATGAGGCAATCATGGTATAACGTGTGGTCATGCTTTAATGGTTGCATGCTTTTTAACCTACACAAATTTTTACCATATGATTCACCTTTTTTAGAGATGTGATGTATATCGAGTTGCATACCAAATAACAAGTGTGCATACTCTGTCGCCTCCATCTAAATGGAAAATACTACACCTAATTATGGTTGTTTTAACCCCTATGTAATTGAATAATTTATTTCTAATCAACATTGTTATGTTCGGGGTTGGAATGAAGAAAGGGAATTATTATTTATTACTTATCACAAATAACAAAGAAAACATAAATTAAAAATACAATACATATTTAACATTCCAAGAGTCTTTGTGTGCAAAGTTTTCTCCATTACCTTAGATTTTGTATTGCTCCCTAGCCGCCTACAAAAATACATCTTTATCTTCATTCGACAATTCATTGTCGATATTGTGATAAATTTTGTTGAAGATCTTCACCTCTTTTGTTAAATCCTTTAACTTAGTCTTCATTTCATCTTTTGTTTGATACACTCTATGACTTAAATCATATTGAAACACATTTTTCAAGCATAACCAAAGTGATTTGTACATCAAATGTAGGAGACCAATGCAAAACATATCATCCTTAAGGATAATCCAAAAGTGAACAAGCACGATATCCTCTTCTAAAGTCAATGGAAGGCGTTCATCTGCTTCCACTTTTTAGGTGCATACTCCAATCACTCCTAAGTCTTATTTATAGTCGATAAAGATAATTATTATAATTACTTATTATTACATACCACAAATAACAAAATAAAACTGTAAATTATAGGAGTACTTTCGACCAAAAAATTTGACTTTATGACATCCAAATTTGGAGTGTGATATCCATTGTTACATAGAACACAGTGTAAAGAGGTTCACCCCAAAATAACTTTGTATGAAAGAGTTATGAATATTAAAATTTGAGTATTTTGTTCATATTCTTTTTAAAGGAACCTACATTGACCTAAGAATATATTTCTTCCTAACATCGAAATTTGGAGTGTGATATTTCTATGGATAGCCTTTGTTACATCAAAACACAATGAAAAAAAAAATCATCCCGATTGAACATCATATGAAAGATTTCTGAATGTTCAAAGTTATTGAAAAAAAAACAAGATTTTTGTAAGCCAAATCTGCTAAACAGTCAACGCTATAATTTTTCCAGACCACTCTGCAAAACAACGCCGTTTTGCAAAAGAATTAAAGATACAGATGGTCATCTAAGAAAATCATGGTTATTTGGATTATTTTTCATTGTTTAGGTATTTTATTTAAAAAAAAGAACAAATTACTGAAATGGTCCCTATGGTTTGCAAAAATTTCGCGCTTGGTCCCTATGTTTTTTTTTTTTCAATTAGACCGTCCTTAGGTTTTGATTTTATTTCGTTTTTCATCCCTTATAGAGATAAAAAGACTACACTGTCCTTTGTGTTTTTCTTTTTCAATATGTTATATAATTTATTTATTATTAATAAATATAAATAATAAAATAAATTTAAAATGGGACCCACACAAAATTCTACACCTTGCACTTATCAGTACTTCTTGTTTTTTTAATTCATCTTCTATTGAAGAACATCACCACCACCTTTGAACCTCTTTCACCAGAAGTTTCATCAGAGACACAACAAACAATCACCACCATCACCATCGTTTGTCTCCTATCTTGCCCGAAAACACCACCTCCCTTGAAAACCTCTCCCTATATCGCCAGAAAACTGTTAATAAACATCAGAAGCTCGCACATATGTTGTCATCGCTGCCCTGAAGCCATCACCACCATAAGAGCATGAATCCATCACATCCGGATCCACCACAATGACACAAAGCCCATGAATCCTTTACTAAACCGATGGCGGCGTGAAGGAGCAGATATAGTCGATAATCGGACCTCTCGGTGGAATAGATGGGGGCGACAAGCAGAAGAGAAGTGACTGAAAAACCATATCTTTTGTCACTGCTTCAGATCTCCTTATGAAGGTGGCGAATGTGATGGTATTGGTTATTGAAGACTTCTAGCAGGGTTTGGTGGTGTAGATCGGTGGTTGATGGTGTAAATTGGTGGATTTAGAGGTCAGATTGGCAGTGTTTTGTGGTTTCAGGTGGCGACTAGTGTTTGTTTGGTGGCGACTAGTGTTTTCCGATGGCGTTTGGTGTTTTTCGGTGATGTATGGTGTTTTCCGGTAAAGGCCAATAGTTTCCAACACAATGGTATGTAAGGTTTTTGATAACCAGTGGGGTAGTGGATGTCGGTGACCGGTGCTAGTGACAGTGGCTTGGGAGTGGGTGTTTCCTCATAGTTTACTTTTGGTGTTAGTTTTTAGACTTGCATCAGCTTTTGTTTTTCTTAATTCAATCAATTGTTTAGGTTGTAGAATGATTTTTTTCTAGAATTATAGTAAGTATTCTGATGGTGGTAGGTGGTGGTTGGCAGTAACCGGCGGCAGTTTCTGGTGGCTAGCAACTTTCTAATGGTGGTGATGGCTAACATTGACAGGTGGTGGTAATGCTGGGATGGATTAAAGATGAATGAGGGGTTGGCCCATTTTACTTCAATTTATTGTTTAATTAAATAATAAAAATAAATGAAAAATAAATCAGAAAGGATAAAAGAGTCTTTTCTTGTTGGTAAGAATTTAACAAAATAAAACTATAGGGACAGTTTGAGCGAAAATAAAAAGTTAGGAAGCAAACATGAAATTTTAGCAAACCATAAGGACAATTTAAATAATTTGTTAAAAAAAATTAAAAATTACTTGTTACGTTCGATTTCAAATAGGTGTGACAATCGTGTCGTGTTTTGGTTGGCGGGTCAAAATATGTCAACCCGAACACGACACATTTAACTATGTAGCTCACGGTTGGCGAGTTTTGGAACATAAACTCATATACGACCCGTCAACCCACTTATTTATATGGGTTCACAGGTTGGCGGGTTCATGTGTCATATTTGGGTTTATGGGTTCGTGGGTTAGATTTGAATTCGTGTGTTCGTGGGTCAGGTTCCATAAATAAAATTGATAATTTAACAAGAACAAATTCTTGATGCAAACATATTTGAATTTCAAAAACTTAAGTCTTAAACATCCAAATTCAAAATAAAAACATTTATAGAAACATGTTCAAACTAAAACACTAATACAAATATAGATAAATTCCATTGCAAACATCACTATGGTTCGATAATCATCAAATCATTCATTTCGCCGTTCTTAATAAGTTCATTATGTCGTTCATCACATAGGGGAGACCGGGAAATGGCTTATTCGATTTTGTTCGTGAGATACTGAGATTATTTAGGGCAAACGTCAAATGTGTTGCAATGCAAATCAACAAATGGTTACCCATAGGTCAAATGGTCAATGATATCGGGTATGCTATCCTAGTATAAACTATAAATTATATAGTGTATAATACTTGATACATTTAAAAATATATAATTTTTTTTATTAAAATTCTAAACGGATTGGCAAGTCAACCTGTATATTTTTTGAGGAACTTATATATGACCTATTTAATAAACGGGTTGACGGATTAAAAACCCAACCCAAACTTATTTATTTCGTATTGTGTCGCGGATCGTAGCGATAATCGTTAAGCCTAATTTCAAAGAAAACAAATAACTTTTGGGTAATCAAGAAATTGTTATTATTCTTATGCAAGAAATGATAGGTGTATTGAACTTTGTGTACGGGTGTCTTTATTTGAAAAAATCTCGATTGCCTATCCTGACTAATGTACTTTGCTTATAAACCAATACGGTTAAACCCCGACCCGTATAAGAAATCCGATATCAGGAAATGATAAGATAAGTGGTGGAGCAGTGGATATTAAAATGATAGGGTATTGCATGTGAGCGTCCTTTTTATGAGTGTGGCCCAATGTTGTTGAAATAATAGACAACCCGTACTACCTTGACAGTTAACAGCCTTGTACTATTTAGTTGCTCTCTTTTTCTCCAAACATCAAATACTTTACTTCATTTTCTTTATTTATTAAAAATAAAATAAAATTACTTAAATAATTACTAGTATTATGGTTTACCCCACTCTGCTGGTATAGGTAATTTTGGAAAATTGATACCAATGGTATTGAAGCACGTTTCAAATTCCATTAATTTGTCCTTTTTGTTTGTTGTTACCAAGTAAGGTGTCACATAATTTTTACCGGTAGTAAGTTGAGATGACATATTTTACCGGCGATGTAAACCGCGTTAGACCTATTTTTTTACCGCTGGTATAGCATCGTCGGTGCATTTCCACCTATGAAAAATGGAAGAAAAATGGAAGGCAAAAATGGCTCTATGTCTTTCTCTTTCTACTCTCTCTTCTTGTGACAATGGTGAAAACATGTCCATCTTTTTGAAGGAAAGGTCCGAATAAATTGTGGTTATAGTTTCACAAGATGTTTTATCTATGGCAAAAAAAGATAGCTCTATAAACAATGAATGAAACTCGACAAACACGATATCTACATATTTAATAAAATAATCGTTTTGGTGCCATTTGTTATTTCCTAGCCTCCTGTTATTGAAAGTTAAATTACCATTATATCATGAGTAAATTCCGCAAATGACCAAATTGTAAGGTGAGTTTGAAGAAAATGACCATAAAAATGAAGATTTCAGAAAATGACCACAGGTTCCGCAGAGAGGGTTCTACAGAACCATAAACACCTCTGCGGAATGTGAACACTTCTGCGGATCTTGGTTTTTTTCTTTTTTTTTCGTTTTTTGGTTTTTTTTTTGTTTATTAATATATATTTTTTTAATCACACAAGGTATTATGTGATTGTTATGTAAAAAAAATGTTTTCGTTTTTTTTTTCTTATTTAATTACTTGTTTATATAAGTTGTGTGTTTAATAAAAATTATACAAATATTCTATTTTTTTTCTATAAAATTACACACATCAGCATTCTAAATAATAAACATACTTTAAGTATGTTACAAAACATATTTTAGAAAACATAAACATACAACCTTCATAATAAACATACTTTGAAATAAACTTTATTAAAGTCTCTATGGATTCTCTACAGCTCTGTAGAATCTTTGTTTTTTGATTGATTTTTTTTTTGTTTTTTTTTTGCGTTCCTTTTTGTTTATTAATATTAATTTTTTCTTAAATACACTAATACCTTATGTGATTATTATGTAAAAAATTTGACAGCAAAAAGTTAAAAATAATGAAATGTTTTATATAATACGTTTGCTACTGATGTATGTTTTCCATGTATTTTTACTGTTTTGTATTTACAAATCACTCTCCACAAACACAATGAAAAAACAACTTCTAGTGGTAATTGAAACTCACAAACTCACAAAAACCCGAAAAAGTACGTCTATAACTTCCATAACTAATCCGTAGAGGTGTATACAGATCCGCAGAGATGCACACTGATCCACAGAGGTGTACATAGATATGCAAAGGTGTATACTCATTCGCAGAGGTGTCCACTTATCGCAGAGGTGTACACTGATCCGCTGATAACAGTTCTGTGGATTCCCAAATAGTTCTATGGACTGATATTAAATAAAAATTTATTATTTTTAACCTCTTTTTGTCAATATTTTTACATATAACATAAAGTAAAAAAAAATTAATACTAATAAACGAAAACGATAAATAGAAAAAACGGAAAAATAAAAATTAAAAAACTCAAGATCCACAAAGGTGTTACGGTTCCTCAGAGGCAAACGTATTACATAAAACATTTCATTATTTTTAACTTTTTTTTGTAGAATTTTTTACATAATAATCACATAAGGTATTAGCTTATTTAATATATATATATATATATATATATATATATATATATATATATATATATATATATATATATATATATATATATATATATATAAACGAAAATGAACGCAAAAAAAATGAAAAAACGAAAAAAAGAATTTAAAAAAATCAAAAAACAAAGATTCCGCAGAGCTGTTGAGGATCCGCAGAGTCTTCAATGAAGTTTATTTCAAATTATGTTTATTATGAAGTTCATTATTTTTAACCTCTTTTTGTCAATTTTTTTACATATAACATAAGGTAAAAAAAAATTAATATTAATAAACGAAAACGAAAAAATAGAAAAAACGAAAAAATAAAAATTAAAAAACTCAAGATCCGCAAAGGTGTTTCGGTTCCTCAGAGGCAAACGTATTACATAAAACATTTCGTTATTTTTAACATTTTTTTGTAGAATTTTTTACATAATAATCACCAATGGTATTAGTGTATTTAAAATATATATATATATATATATATATATATATATATATATATATATATATATATATATATATATCATTACTATATATAAAAACCCTTTTTATCTCATTCCACCAAAATCAAATCTACAGAGTTTGTTTCACGCCACGTATCCTATCTTCGTAGGAACAACGTAACGTACCTTAACAGGCGTTTTTAAGTTTGCCTATAATGTCTCACATCATCTACATAAAGTCTTAAATAGCCCCTAACGATTCATCGACTCCCCTTTTCCTCTAAGTGCAACACCAGATTCCTTCCCCAACAATCGACCGAGAGATACGTCCATTACCGCCCCCGCCTTCTTCCACCAAACACGATTCTTCGGGACACTTGGTTTTCACTTATCGCCTTTCGTAATACACCGCCATAGATGACCCCTCACCGTGATTCTCTTTGTAGTTTTGTGACTACACCTGCTTCTTTCTTTTTATTACTCGAATTTCTTTTCTGTTGGTGCACCAAAAATTGAATCGAACATTTTTTCCTGATTCTCAAGTATTCATCCATCCCTTTGAAAGGTAATTCATAGATATCACTACTTTTTTCTAAAACATATCTACTTCTTACTTTTTTTTGATGAATTGGATTATCTGATTCATGTATTGAGTTTCTATTTCTCTTTTTGGATTGCTTGATTTTTAGTGAGTAGGTTTTTGTAGGATTGTGTCTAATTGACGTGTGTAATCAGAATTTGGAACCATAGGTTAGTTTAAGGATGATTTGTCCTTTATGGGGGAATACATATACATTGGGAAGATTTGGAATATGTCTTGCCTAGGAGCAGTTTCATATTTTAAACCTTAACGATTAAATGACAAGAAGAAAATAATGATTGATTTTCTATTTTTTTTTATCAGTGGCCCAATGTCTATGTTTGATGTAGTCATGACTTCAAATCATCATAACGCAACAACCGTTAAATGTGTTATAGATGTTTGAATCTTATACTTTTTAATTTGATAACGACAAGGAGCATTGCTTACAGAGGCTGCAAAACAGATTAGATTTTTCTTATATATGAGTTCCAGAACAAGTATCCATGAACAAAAACTAATGAAACAATGAAGGGTTGGTCTCATATTTTTCAATTTTGATTATTGCCTTAGAAACATGTAACAACCCGAAATTTCATATCACTTCTTGTAACTCAAATTGTAATCCAATTCGATCAACCAAACGATGTTTCCAAATCCGTTTCCGATTTCGCCATTAAATTAAGTCATTAACTTGTATTGATCTAAAATGAATTAATGGGTGTCTTAATGCCATTTGAAATCATTCTAACACCCCATAATAGTTATCGGAATAATTCTAGAATCGAACATATCGGGTTACGGCAACTTGGTCGGGTACGACAAAAAGCCCCGCCTAACGCCGGTATCGGGTAGAATTCCGCCGTGTCCAATTTCCGAGCACTATATAAACGATTCAAAGCTTCCATTTGAAGCTTTTGGCCATCTTTCCTTAATCACTCTCCAACCTCTCTCCTCATCCATAATCAAAGGTCCAAAAACAAAGATTTAAGGCTTCAAATCAAAGAGGTAACATCCCTAACTTGTTATCTAACCTCTTTAGCCTTCAAATTGATGTTTAATTTGAGATTTAGGACCTGGAACATGTGTTTACGGCCAAGGATCAAGCTTGGGCCATAAACACTTAAAAATGGGGTTTTTAAGCCAATTAACCCTTCTAAATCATTGTTGGGACTTAGATATGACTTTGAGGCTTACAAATCGGGACTTGAAACACTTAAAACATGAATTTTGAGGGACAAAAGAGAGTTTACGGCCAAGGCTTGTTCTTGGGCCGTAATCTCCTCATACATGGGGATTTAACACCTTAAAACATGTCAAAATGCCTTGTAACTCAACCAATAGCCTTGTGGTAAATCCTAGATCCATCTAAAAATAGTTTGGGGGTTTGTACATATCAAAATGCCACATATAAGAGTTTACGGCCTAGGCACATACCCTTTGGCCATAAACGCATAAAACTATGTCAAATGATGCCCCTAATTCACCCTAAAGGCTTGGAAAAATTTCTAGAATCACATGTGATTGTTTTAAGTGTCATAAATTAACTATACATGAACATAGGAGAGTTTACGGCCAGAGTATATATACCTGGGCCGTAAACTCCTAATTTGATATTATTTGATGTCCAAAAGTGATACAAAGCCTTGGAAAATTAATTAGAATCACATGTGATTGCTCCTTGTGCCTCAAATCAATTTCTCTTGACCATAAGAGAGTTTATGGCCGTAAACTCCAAGTTTACAGCCGTGAACTCCCTTTTAAGTGGTATTAATTCATTCAAATTATTCCAAGGCATTTTAGTAAGTCATTCCAACAATCCCCAAGTCCAAACAAGCCATTAAACCCTCAAAACCACACCCACATGATTTCACGGCCGTGAACTCATGTATGTGTGTGATATGTGGCTGTAAAATCATTTAAATTTTTACTCTTGGGGATTAAACTCAAGTCCCAAGTCCCTAGTGCCAATACACGTCCGTAGATGTCACCCGGGTCACTCCAAACGTTCGTTTTGAGGTGTGTAACCTCGTTGGAGTGTAATGTTCCATATAATTAGTGAATGTATCCCTAATTAAATATATATGGACATTATTTCATTTTACATAGGGACATCGCGAGTAATCAAGCCCCGAACCCACGTCTAGTGTCCGGAACCGTCGCATTCCCGAGTCTGGTGAGTTCATACCCCTACCCTTTTTCACTGTTTTTCACTGTTTTCACGGGGGGTACACAAGCAAAGTACAAGGGTTTCTTGTACTCAAAAATTATTTTCGTGTGTGTGTGTTTCACATTTCATATGCTTTTAATACTGATATACACAACTGATAACCAGTAGAACATGCAGATCTCGTAAATATTTATTTGTGAAATGGGTTTTATAAACTGTTCTATTTTATATATTTCACAAATGGTTTTCCATGTTTTATCAGTTAAATGCATGACATTAGAACATACAAACATATAATTTGTACACTGACTTGTCCTCAGTAACACTCCACAGAGATACGCGAGTAGAGGATTATCATATTATTACTAGTAAATTTGTTATTCCTGTATGATTGGAGACACGTCCTCGGCGAACACTCCACAGAGATACGCGAGTGGAGGACTACACCTGTAACCAGAATCTCTGGGATTTAGAGAGCGTGACTTGAGTGTATAGATCTATACGGGGATGACTACCCCACACCTGGCTGCTAGCTACAGCCGAACCGAAATGGTTCAAGGGCGACGAAAGTCATAAGGATGTGGACTACTTATTGCCATAGGTTCAGTCTATAGTATGGTTATGGAACTTGCAATTAGGATAACAGAGATTTACTTATAGTAATAATGAATAACTTTATACATATCACAAGATAACCAGGTTCGGAATACATCTTTTACATTGGTAATCAACATTCAGGAAAGTATGGGACTTTCCTGGGAAACCTTGTACATAACCAGGTCTAACAAAACACATCGTTCACATTGAACACCAACATACAGGAAAGCATGGGGCTTTCCTGGGTAACATTACATAACTAGAAAAGTGTAACAAACTGGATAACATTACATCTTTTACAATTGGTAATATACAATCAGGAAAGTATAGGACTTTCCTGGGAATACAATGATACATAAACAGAACAGTCTAACAAACCGGATAACCAAACTATACATTTTTCACATGAGTAAATGTGTTTTCAGTGTACAAACTTACTATACTTTACATATTGTGAAACAACAACCAACTTTCAAGAAAATGTGGGATTTTCTTGGCGTGTGTTACGTTTTCAGAAACAGAAAGGAAACATGAACATTTTCACAAAACAAAACTACTTATGAACTCACCAGTGTTATGCTGATTTTTAAAACCGCTTGTGTTCTCAGGTCAATGTTAGAGCAGGTACCGAAGATCCTTTTTGCTCGAAGTTGGAGTGCTCAGAAGACCCGTTTCATTTTGTTCATATATATATACTATGTAACACCACTGTACAACTTTACTTTTGAAAACAATTGTAAAACTTTTATATGTAATGTAATGGTTGTTTTACTTTACTTACTATGTACATTGGATTTGATACTCAACGTGGAGTCAACCCCGAAAATGTTTCCGCCTTCAGTTTTCGGGGTGTGACAAAACATTCATGGCATTAATGAAAACTGCCTCTCCTATAGAACAGGTCAATGTTGAAGTTTTAAGTAGTGGAAGGACATGAGTTGGAAAGGAAAAGATCCTTCTCCTGAGTTATGGTAAAAAAAAAAACTTTTTTAATAGTTTCTCATTTATTTGTGATAAATATAATAGCTTTTGGTGTTAAATTACTGCATTTTTTGACAAAAATCATTCCAAGATATTCATAGAAATCATGAAGATGACCAGCTTATGTGGGAATATCCTTTTGTTGTTGGTGTCGAAAATGCAAAAGTGCAAAGATTAAACGAAATCATAATTTGAAATAGTAACAAGAATTTTGTAACGATATGCATTTATCGAGCATCCATCATATATTTCACTAAAGAACATAGATTTCCTTTTCAGATTCTATTCCATAGTTAGAAGCAGGAGACTGGGGACTGGAATAGATTGTGGAGCTTTTGAAGGGCATAACGGTCCAGTGTAGAGTTGTTGACTGGACACCAATTCCCTTTGTGCTGCACATTCATCCGCTAACATGACTGCGTATTTAATCATACATTTTCTTTCTTATTTTTATACAATTAGTACAGAAATTGTCAACAAAAAGTACTTTTCAAAAGTATTTCTTGAGTTTTTGTTATTTGAAAAACGGAATCCTGGATTTTTTTTGTCGGTAATTGTATCGATTGTTTTCAATATCTTTCTGATTGCAGGAAATAATGGGATGCAGTCACATGGGATGGGATGATCTGTAGTTGTTTAACCTTAAACATAATTGACTGTAAGTTATAATATAGCTATAACAATTATAATTGTAAGAAATCCATGATTTTAATTATAACCTAAACTTTATTTATTTATTTATTTTTATTTTTTTGGTAAAAATAACCGAATGTTTTTACTATAATCTCATTGTATGTTTAATTGTTTTCGTTTTGTGAATAAGAAGTTCTATAACTATAATTAAATATAATATACAATAGAATTGGGATTACCACATGATGATTTTACATAGCTCATATTTATGTTAATTCATCTCAAACCTACCCTTAGGCCAATGTTAATTGCATCCGTATTTATAATTATATTTTAATTTTGTGAACTTCTTGATGCATGCAATGTTACTTAATAAAACTGCATTCCTCATTTATTTTCAATTGTTGAATGATTGTATTTTATACAGGCCAACAAGATAGGAGATGCTGCTGGTCAGCTTTTTAGGTGCAATTAATTCTGAATTCTTTGGAACTAATTTATGTAAAATCATTGTATAGTAAAGTACATTGTTATATTATGCTATGTGTTTTATACTTGAAAGCCCAACACCAATAACGTCTGTCATATTAGATTTGTAAAACAACAAATTAAACAAACCTCCATGGGCGGTGTTAAGCACAGTAGTTTTTCAATGAAATTCCAAAACGATACTCAAGGGTCGTGCTTAGCACGGGCCTCAAACTTTTCTTGTATATATATATATATATATATATATATATATATATATATATATATATATATATATATATATATATATATATATATATATATATATATATAAACGAAAATGAACGCAAAAAAAAATGAAAAAACGAAAAAACGAAAAAAAAATTAAAAAAAAAAAATCAAAAAACAAAGATTCCGCAGAGCTGTAGAGGATCCGCAGAGCCTTCAATGAAGTTTATTTCAAAATATGTTTATTATGAAGTTCAGTATTTTTAACCTCTTTTGTCAATTTTTTTTACATATAACATAAGGTAAAAAAATTAATATTAATAAACGACAACGAAAAAATAGAGAAAACGAAAAAATAAAAATTAAAAAACCGAAGATCCGCAAAGGTGTTTCGGTTCCTCAGAGGCAAACGTATTACATAAAACATTTCATTATTTTTAACATTTTTTTGTAGAATTTTTTACATAATAATCACATAAGGTATTAGTGTATTTAAAAAATATATATATTAATAAACGAAAACGAACGCAAATAAAAAATGAAAAAACAAAAAAACAAAAAAAAAATAAAAAAAAAAACAAATCAAAAAACAAATATTCCGCAGAGTTGTAGAGGATCCGCAGAGCCTTCAATGAAGTTTATTTCAAAGTATGTTTATTATGAAGGTTGTATGTTTATGTTTTCTAAAGTATGTTTTGTAACCTACTTAAAGTATATTTATTATTCAGAATACCGATGTATGTAATTTTATAAAAAACATAGAATATTTGTATAATTTTTATTAAACACACAACTTGTATAAATGGGTAATTATATAATAAAAATGAAAAAAAAAACAAATTTTTTTACATAATAATCACATAATACCTTATGTGATTAAAAAAAATATTATTTAAAAAAACAAAAAAACAAAAAAAATACAAATAAACGAATAAAAAAATGAAAAAAAAACCAAGATCCGCAGAGGCATTTGCATTCCGCAGAGGTGTTTATGGTCCCGCAGAACCCCCTCTGCGGAACCTGTGGTCATTTTCTGAAATTTTCATTTTTGTGGTCATTTTCTTCAAACTCACCTTACAATTTGGTCATTTGCCGAAATTTCTCTTATATCATCTGCTCTTCACACAATTTTAAAAAGTCTCATTTATATATACCCCATTGTAGTGGTGTTGATTATGATGGCATGTGCGGAATTAGAAAGATCTAGTGATTCATCATATAAATTCAAGAACACAAGAAGTAAATAAATCTTTGTAAGCTCTTATTATATCTAGAAAGATTATACAAATGGGTTTGTATACAAATTCTCTCTCTAGTCTAACACTCCAAATTGACTCTTTTCATAATGGGAGTCATTCACTTCCTATTTATAGGAAAGACTCAACCCATTTACACATACAAAGAGGAAAGCCTAAACATTACATCCAAGAGTGACTTTGCACCCTAACATTCTCCCTCTCAAAGTTAGGATTGGATGTCCGGCTTTAATCTCCAACGAGCTAGCGCGATCAAGACCAAACTCCCCCTCGAAGTAACACCGGTCTTCAAATCCGCAAATGAATATTCGACAAACCCGAGAAGCTTCGAATACCCATCATTCTCCCCCTTTTTATAATCAAAAAATGATTATAAAACCCACTAAGGATGAGAAGCGCCCGAGGAATAGTCTTCACAATACTCCCCCTTGATGTGTACCAAAAATGAATCACCAAAAATCTTGCACGGATAAACAATCATGAAAAAACCACAAAAATTTCCAATTTATGAAAATTTTTGACTTTTTAAGTGAAAGTTTCAAGATTTTTCAAAATCCGGGTAGAAATTGTCACTTTCTGAAACTTGCAGAGACCCGTTGCGCCAAAAACAGTCAAATATGCGAAACTCTAGCCCATTTGCGAAACCGGGCATAAAGCGTAAATTCGCACACCAGAACTGAAATTCTGCAATTTCTCAACTTTATATCCCCATTTTCGAATTTGGGTATAAACTGCCAACTTTTCAAAACTATGGGTGCTACTTTCGAAAATATGTCCACTTGTCTTCAAAAATATCGACATTTGACCAGTTATGCCATTTCTTCGAACCTATAGGGACCAATTTTGAAAGCGATTTGTTTTCTTCTCCAATTCATTACGCAAAGATTACACAGAGACTAACGCTTCATATACTTTGACTTCCAAATCAAATGATATATTGAACACATTTAAGAACCCAATTTTGACCTTCGTTATTTTGCTTTCGTTCATTTGATGACAAACAACAAATCGACAACTTTTCAGAGCAATTTTAGATCAAACATGCTATTCGAACTGTTCTTCATCGCTGTTCATCATGTTCTTAACTTTTCGATTCCAGATGTGAAATCGACTTAAACTTCACAACAATCAACTCCAAAACAAACATACAAGATCGTTCAGTTTCATTCTCGAATCTATCATATCCAAAAAATCCCTATCGATTTCGAACAATCAACAATCAAATATCGATATTCAAATATCGATTTCCATCCACTCATGTTGACTTCCAAATCCAATTGATTATCCAAAAGCAAATCGGTTCGACGTCAATACTCAAACAATCGACACCTTCGTTTTCAAATCAACCTCAATCGAATCCAAAATCGTGAATAATCAACCTCTTCAATTCGATTTTGATTCCTTAATTGATTTCGAAACTTACATTTTTAACTTAGACCCAGACGTCGTTTCTAGATGCAAACAAGCCACTCCAGCAATCGAATCTCAATTCTAAATCAAACTTTGCTTTTCAAACACGAACACCTACTGCAACCCAGTTCAAAATCAGTAATCGAAGTCAACAAATCAAGAACTTTCACAATCGATTATCCATTCAATCGATTTTAACATCCTCCAAAATCGAATTCCAAATAAAAGCGTTCGACCTAATCAACTATCGAATCCTTTGAGAATCATCTTTGAAATGGATTACAGTCAATCCGACTATCATCTTAACTCAAACTGGAAACAAGAACTTTTTGACGATCCAAAAATAATCGAGTCAAGATGCGTTCCTGTGAAACACTTTGATGCACGATTACTAGCAAACAGTTATCGTACAAGTGATATAAGGTTTTATTGAGCCTTGAACAGTAATCGAGTCAAGTTATCGTGAAAGTATTGGGCTCAATCATGAGATTTTCGAAATATTAAGCTAAAAATTAATTGATTAACAGTACTTCGAAAGATAAAAAAATTTGGAATCTGATTTTTAATTTTGAACTTTTGATCTAAGAAAATGGGGTTGAAATGGATTTGATCCAATGAGGCAAATCGATCAAAAATGAAAAAAAAAAACACAAAGTACGAATCGAAATCATGGACTTTTTGGAATCCATTTGAGAATTTTAGATACCTTTTTGACGAATCGAGTTCCGTTTTCAAGAAACGAATCAAATTTGGAAGATCTTGGTTCTTTTGTCGGAATGAGAAAATCTCCAAATCGAACATTGTACCACCCACTATGCGAGATGTACAACTCGTTCTTCGTGTTCTTCGTGTTCTTCAACGATCCAAGAACATCTTCAAAAGAACCACCAACACATTTGAGTTTTTACTTCAAATTCAATTCAACACTTGGAGATTGTTTTTTTGGAACCCAAATTTGCTTCACGGATTTTGGCTTCACAACATTTGACGATTTTTGTGAGTAAACCCGCTTATTCTTCCGATTCATCTTCTTCTTCTTCTTTTTCTTTCTCATCTTTTTGCATCTTGAAGACTTGACTTCATGAACAAACCCACTTTCAACAACATGAACATTTTGAGTTTGAATCAAATCTTTTGGAGTTTGATACTTGTGATTTTCTTGGATCACCAGCTTTCGATAAAGAATCATTCCTTCAAACGAATCACAAGAACACAAAATATCATCGGTTTGAACTCCAATTGAGCAAAAAACTTTTTCATCATGAAAATCAACTTGAACTCCTTTTTCTTGAACATCAAGAACATCACATTGAACTCCATTGTCAAGAACTTCAACAAACTTAAGAACACGAAGATCATTTGGGTTTTCAATAAGAGAAACATATTTCTTATTGAACAAATCTCTTTCTTCTCCTTCCTTTTGATTTCTACTACGAACTAATATGGACAAGGCAATTTTACTCAACCATGCAATCTTACAAAGTGGTTGAAATACCAAGCTTCCATGATCATCCTTCAAACCTCCATAAGAAACCAAATTACCCCATGAAATCAATTTGCTTAACAACAACCCATAAAATTGATCTTCATTGACTTTGTATTTCACATCTTTAATGATCACAATCCAAGAATCATATGGCAAATCCACCATGATCACAAAAACTTGAAGAATTCTAGAGAGAGAAAGTGATTTTGAATGGGTTTTCTAGAGAGATAAAGTGATACAAACAAGTATTCTAGAGAGAGAAAGTCGAATTATGGATCAATTCAAAGAAAAATTCGACTTCTAGAACACAAAAACACTCTCTAAACACGAAGATCAATGAACAATAAGAATCACCAAATCAAAATAGCCATCAAGGATCAATTCTTGATGAAAATCAAGAACACCCGCTCTGATACCAATTGTAGTGGTGTTGATTATGATGGCATGTGCGGAATTAGAAAGATCTAGTGATTCATCATACAAATTCAAGAACACAAGAAGTAAATAAATCTTTGTAAGCTCTTATTAGATCTAGAAAGATTATACAAATGGATTTGTATACAAATTCTCTCTCTAGTCTAACACTCCAAATTGACTCTTTTCATAATGGGAGTCACTCACTTCCTATTTATAGGAAAGACTCAACTCATTTACACATACAAAGAGAAAAGCCTAAACATTACATCCAAGAGTGACTTTGCACCCTAACACCTTTTCTACTTATCAATACCCCTTAATGATTAACTTTTAGTATTAGGTTATGATGACATGCCTTTTACTAATTATTATCACTTTTAATAATTAGATGATGATGACATACTTTTTTACTATCATATTTATAATTAATAGTTTTTTAATATATGAATAATTAATATTTATAAATCTATTTACTAAAATATTATTTATTTTATTTATTCCATAGATAATTTGTTAATAATATTTTTATAAAAGACGTGTAAATATTTTTATTCAATTAAAAAAAAGTTAAAACACGACACAACAATAATGAAATAATATTTTGACGTAACAAATAATAGAAATTTTCAAATACATTCACACTTAATCTTTGATACGTATCAAATGTGTTTTAGTATTATGAGGCCTAAGTTGATTGTATAATTCAAAATGTGGCAAATAAATAGTTTACAATATAGATGCATACAGATTTTTATGGGCATTCCATTACATTATGTTTGGAGGCATTGGATAATCTCCTTTCAAAAACACCAAGATATAATGGTTGCCTTCTTATGTCAATGTAATGGTTCAGTGTAGGGATGAAAGTGGGTCCAAACCCGGACCGGATGGACCCGGACCCGGAAAACCCAGAACCGGTTAATGGGATTGTGTAGAACCGGAAACCGGACCGGTATATAGGAACCGGTTCCGGTTCGGTTCCGGGTACGATTCTGGGTAAAGTGGGTCTAGAACTGGAAAACCCGGAAACATCAAAGTGGGTACGTTGGAACCGGATAAAGTGGGTTTAGAACCAGAAAACCCAGAAAAACCGGAATTTTTTGGTAATTACTTACTACTTAGTGGGTTGAACTTTGAAAATTTTCATATTGATATCCCGACTTTGGGGGATTGTAACTCATTGAATATGAAACCAAAATTAACAAAATTATAGTAAAAAATCATGTACAAACTCTAAAATACACTCTGGAAAAAACTTCATGTCAATCCGACTTTAAACGAATGTGATATGTATGTGTTAACATTTTCATATAATACAAAGTACAAAAACAAATAGCTGAAAATTTGAAAATTTTCAGTTTTGATATCCCGAATTCGGAGGATTGTAAATCATTGAATGTTAAACCAAAAATGAGAAAATTATAGTCTAAAATCATGTATAAACTGTAAACTACAAGTTGAAAAAAACCACATGTCAATCCGACTTCAAACGAATTAGATATGCATGTTTTAAAACTTTCACCAAACATAAAAAAAACTAAAAAATTAAAAACTTCCAGTTTTGATATATCGAATTTAGGGGAATATAAGTCAATAAATATAAAACTAAAAATGGCAAATTTATAGTCTAAAATCATGTACAAACTCTAAACTACATGTTGGAAAAAATCGTATGTCAATCGAAGTTGAAACGAATGAGACATGCATCTTTTAAACGTTTCACAAAAAAACCGGTTCCGGCCCTAAAAGTGGTTCCGGTTCAAAAACCGGTTCCGGTTTACCCGGACCCGATGGACCCAAACTCGGATTACCCGAAACCCGGATAAAGCCAATTTTTGAACCCGGAACCGGAACCGGTTTCTGGTCCGATTCCGGTTTCGGTCCGGTTTTCCGGTTCTAAATCTCATCCCTATTCAGTGGGGTTGAAATTCTTCACGACCTCTCCAAAGAGAGAATCGAGTTGTACATTGTTTGTGGCTTAAACAATGAACGATCACACCAAACTTGTTGGCAATTAGGTAACCAATCAATGGCATATGCAACCAATATCGCAAAGGTACAAGTGACTAGAACCAACGCAATAACTCGTATATCTCATTGAACCAGTCAGTAAAAACATTATGGTATGCGTAATACTAACTCTCTAAATCTTATAGAAATTGTTGTCGAATGTAAAACCATTGGTCTTCATTGTACCCTAGAAGAACAGCTATCGCTCGAAACCCATAATTTACATCACCGTTCACATCATGTATACTATCAATATAATCATGAAACATATGTGGAATATTATTCATTTAGAATGGATCATGCCTTTGGGGTTCATCATTTAAGCAATCACATACAAAAAGTTATGCCTTCCAGGTTCTTTATTTAAATACACCTCAATAAACTCTGATGTGGCTGAGAAGATGCATCATTTAAGCAATCATATACAAAAAGTTATGCATTCAAGATTTGGTATGTTTCCTTTTAAGTCCTTAATGCAAATTTCATCTCATTTTAGTCCCTAGCTAGTATGTGGGGCATACTCTGAGTACTAGCTCATTTCCAGATCGCGGGTTCACCTACATATACGGGGCGTACGTGGTGTAGGGGCAACCCTAATTTTTAGGGTTTACACCCTATTTAAACAACTTATAACACCTTCGGATATTTTATTGATCAGCCTCCATCACCCTATGGCCTAATATCGAAACCCTAAGTGTCTTTGGTGAGATTTGAGCTTGAAAGTGTGTTTGTTGGTGTTTTCTTATGAAGAAGAAGAAGAAGAGGAATACTTGGAGGTTGCTTAGGAGTAGCTTGAGCTTGTAGATCCAAAGTTATCTTCACCTCAACAAGCCTTTTGAGGTAAAAAGCTCTCATCTTGATGATTCTATATGCTAAGTCCAACTTAAGGTGATATCTGTGCATTTTTGGGTCTTTTGAGCTAACGTTGAGGTTATGATCTACTGCAGAAGCTATGGATGTTAGATCTTAGCTCCATTGAGGCCCCTTATCCAGAGAAATGTAATATTTATGAGAGATGTTGGGACCCATTTTTATAACGAACGGTGAGTGTGGAAGAAGGATATCTCGAGATTAATCGTGTTTTTGGAAGTATGAACAAGAACATATTATGAGTTCATAAGAAAAGGCCAAGAACAAGAGAGAATATTCATAATATTACATGAAGAACATGGTGGGAGAGAAACTCTCCTTAGGTGGAGAGAACCCACCACTTTCTCTCACTAGGATTACATGGTAGAAAAGTAATCACTAACTTAGAAAAGAAATGAGCTAGCTTAAGTAATAAGTGACCAACTCTCCCTTTATATAGGAGGGAGAGTATTTACACCAACAATACAAATAAAGGGAAAATATAACCTAACTATCACTCATTATTTGTGGAGCATTTACATGCACCAACATTCTCTCCCTAAATGCTTACAAATGATTAGAGATACAATAAGTGGTATAAGGATATAATACAGTAATCCGACTAGCAAGTGTGATAATAAAATGAAATCAAGTGCTAAAATGTCTCTGAAACTCTGAAGTGTATGTGAAGTCTGAAACTGGCCATGAATCTCTAACAATGAAGGTCTTCGGCTTCAAGCACAACCAATGAAGCAGAAAAGATAAGATCCAAATCTTCAAACCAATCATAATCACCCGAAGAAGGAGGTCACCATGAGCAAGTAGAAGATCCAATAAAAGAAACACTTCGTCTTCAAAAGTCTAAAAAACATCTCGAGTTCTTGAATCATAATACACCGAAATTCTTCAAAGAATAACCTGCAAAAAAGTGAAGCATCCAGAAAATGAAGTCCGGATAAAAATAATGTGAGTCCAAAAACATGGTCTAGCAATGCCGAAAATTTGATCCAAGGACCAAAACTAAGTGCCACGTCACATTGCCAAAATAATCTTCGTCTTCAACATATCACAAATCCAAACTTGTGAAACCATAAGATCTGAACCGGATACGAACACAAAATCATCCTGTGGTAGAGTCCGAATAATAAATAATATGAATTGGAAAACATCGAGTAATGCCAAAAATTTGATTCGTGAAGACCAAAAATAAGTGCCACATCGCATCACTAAATAAATAATCGTCTTCAGAAGTCTTCAAAAATCCAAACTCAAACAATAATAACCAAATCCGGATGATATTCTCTCCCTATTTTTGATAACCAATGACCGGATATCAAAAATCAACAAATCATCGGATGGAGAGTGTCGGATACTAAGAGCTAAGAGAAGCTTTCCCTAGATGTATGAAGGGTCTCGATAAGAAACGAGAAAGAGTAAAAATAAATACTCTTGCGGTCAGACAAAGCGGGTGACAGTTGCTGAAGCTGTGCTGAGAAAATCTGTTGTGCCAAAAATATATCCAAATATCCAAACTGCGGTGCCGGAACACTTGAAGTGGTTTTCAATAGAGAATAAAGTCCACATGCTCAATATACATGATTCGTCAACCAAAAATCATAATCAACAAGTCATAAAATCCCATAACGTGAAGAATGCGAAACAACTTTGGTGATCAATCGTCGTTGTGGTGCAAGCGTCACAAAGATAATATGAAGTCCGACTGCGGTAGGAATATTCTTCCAACAATAATAACCGGCATGAAGTAACCAATGTGACAATCCATAGGTAGGGTGTGGCAAAAATTGGTGTTAAATAAAAAATAATTGGTTTTAATAAAAAATTGGTTATAATAAAAAAATGGCTAAATAAAAAAAATTGATGTTAAAAAAATTGGCTACATAAAAAGAATTGGCTGAAAAAAAAATTTTAATTAAAAAAAATAATGTAGAAAAAAAAATCTGAATTAAAAATAAAGTCTAGAAAAAAAAGGTTTAAAAAAAAGGAGGGGAGGAAAAAAAAGAGGAAGGGAGGGGGGAGGAGGAGGAAGGAGGGAGGAAAGGAGATGGGCTGAAGGGAAGAAAGAGGAAGGAGAAAAGGGGGGGGGGGCACTGGAGAGAGGAAGGAATCCGAAGTCAAATGGTCTGGTTGCGGGTCTAAGGAGGAAGGTGGAGGAGTGGGTTCGGATGAGAGGTGGGTGGGCGGAGTGATAAGGTGGCTGCTGATGGAGGGTGAGTGCGGTGGGGGTCTTGGGTGCGGACGGGCTAAGTGGCTAGGCTGACTGCGGATAGAAGGACATGGCTGCAGTGCAAGCGAGGGCAAGCGGCTGCGGGCGAGACTGCAGTAGGGAGTGGAGTCTGTCAGAAGTGGAGTGTGCGAGTGTCTGCGGACCAAGGCTTCGGTCCGAGCAAGAAGAAGATAGCGACTTCGGTCAGTAGGGAAGGCAAGGGAAGGGCTGCGGTTCTATGGCTGCTGACCAAGAGGCTGCGGATGGACTTCAGATCAGGGGATGAGAAGGGCTCCAGGGAGGCTTCTCAAGGGACTCCGGTAGGCAGTTTTTGGCTGCGGTTCGGGGGTCCGGAAAGGGCTGAACAGGTGACGAAAAATGCTCTTTTTTCATGAAAAATGGTACCGCAAAGGCTATTTATTCATATTTTAATAATGAAATCTTTTTATAAAGCATTTAAGTCAACAAGTGGGTCTTGGGAAGGCAAAAAGAGGAGTATACAGGGGGGTTTTAGGGACAAAAGGTGATGGGATTTGTCATAGTCACATGGTTTTTGCTTGGGAAGGCAAAAGTGAGTGGAGTACTCTTTACCCAAAAGAGAAACAAGGACAAAGTGTTTTATGCAAACACATATTACGTCCAACAATTCTTCAATTGAAAGATTCACAGCAATAAAATGATGAAGAACAAGAACTCCATACCTTTAAGAATAAAAGTTGTTGGGTAAGAAAAAATCTTCAATAAAGAGATGCTTTTCTTCACTTCTTCAAGAAAATAAGCCCATAATTTTTGTGTCTTCACTTCCAAGAAAAAGAACTTCCTGGAGAATAATTTCTTCAACAATATGGAGACCACAAAATTAATTTTTCTTCATATCTTCAACAGAAAAACAATAAGATCATGAAGAACATCTGTTTTTTCAGCAATACTAGAACGATCAGCAGCAACAACATTTTTATTTGGCTAAGATAGAATCACCCAAATGATAGAAATAAGAAAGAACATCAAAAAAAAAAAATTCTGGTTTGCAACCCGAAAATTTTTTCTTGCAGAAACACGGAAAAATCACAAGATAATCACCGAACGGGAGTCGTTCCTTGAACTAATCGTGAGATCTTCAAGGTACGACTTTGATACCAATTGTTGAGACCCATTTTTATAATGAACGGTGAGTGCGGAAGAAGGATATCTCGAGATTAATCCTGTTTTTGGAAGTATGAACAAGAACATATTATGAGTTCATAAGAAAAGACCAAGAACAAGCGAGAATATTCATAATATTACATGAAGAACATGGTGGGAGAGAAACTCTCCCTAGGTGGGGAGAACCCACCACTTTCTCTCACTAGTATTACATGATAGAAAAGTAATCACTAACTTAGAAAAGAAATGAGCTAGCTTAAGTAATAAGTGACCAAATCTCCCTTTATATAGGTGGGAGAGTATTTACACCAACAATACAAATAAAGGAAAATTATAACCTAACTATCACTCATTATTTGTGGAGCATCTACATGCACCAACAAAAGATAAGGGTCCATGCAAGTGTTAAGACTCTTATTAAGCTTCTTTTTGAATTTTGGGCCTTAGTAAGTCATGCATGGGTGTAAAGTTCCCAACTTTACATGTTAAGTCATCTTCTAGAATCAGATCTGTGAATATGGCATGATGGCTTAACTGAATAAGTGCTTAATGAGTTGGGCTGGTTATATGTCAAGTATGTGAGGCGAACTCAACTCATACACTGAGCGTACTAGTCCCTAATGGAGTACGCCAAGCGTAAGCTGGAGTACGCCCAATGTAACGCTTGATCCAGGTATTATTTATTTCTCAAAGTTTTAGGGTTTGGATTGGAACTCGACGAGTTGGGGAACTCCAACTCGTCATGTAGGGATCTTTATGGACGTGGGATTAAGGGTCTAGTCAACAAGGTGGGGATCCCCAACTCGACGAGTAGACGCTGGAAAGGAAAAACCCTAATTTTCAGGGTTTGCACCCTATTTAAGGGCCTTAAGCCTCATTGTTAGCCTCCTTCATAGTCCTCTCGGTCCAGAGAAACCCTAAATCGTCTCTCATCTCCCATTTTTTGATATTATATGAGTCAAAAGAGTGTGTTAATTGGAGTTTCTTGAAGGAGTTGAAGTTGTTGGTGCTTAGTTGAAAGGAGAAGCTTTAGATTCAGGGATTTCTCTGTTGTAGCAGCTATATTAAGGTATAAAGTCGATACCTTGACTATTATTTTGCTAGATCTTGTCCCTTGAAAGTTCATTGCCATTATTAGACTATTTTGGGACCATTCTTGGATATGAGCATGTTATGAAGATATGGCTTCAGATATGGACATCTCATGGCCCTTGTGGACTTAAAGTTGCCAACTTTATCATGTCTTGGCCCTCCTTCATGCTCTAAGTCCCTTGATAAGCTTTGTTTGAGTGTTTTAGCCCTTTGATGCCTTGCATGGATGTAAAGCTAGCAACTTTATGTGGCATCTTAACCCTAGGGGACCAAATCTGTAGTGTGGGGCTTTAGTTTCGACTGGAAGGGGCTGAATATGTTAAGACTGGGAAAAATCGACAAGTTGCCCCGCGAACTCGACGATTTGGATTGGGTTTTCCTGCTTTCTGGACACTGAGCGAACTTGATGAGTTGATGAGATAACTCGGTGAGTTGGTTAGGGCTTTTCCCGGTTTTGTGAACACTAAAGGAACTCGACGAGTTTCCAGATGCACTCGACGAGTTGGGTCAACGTGGATTGTTGACCTTGACTGTTGACTTTGACCAGGTTGACTAAATTTGACTTTAAGGGTATCTTTCTTAATTTTGGGTTTTATTGAAGTTAGTTGCAGGGTGGTTATAGGAGTTGAGTTTGGAGTTGTGAATAGGGATTTGGTTTTTACTTGTTCAACATTTCTTAAGAGGTGAGTCTCCTCACTATACCAATGGGTCAAAGGCATCAAGGCCGGCCCATTTTGTGATATGTGGTATACTAGTTGGTTATATGTTATGTGGTATGCTAGTTGTTTATGTGATATTTTCATGAAAGACCATGGGGGAGCCCATGACACTTGGATGTCAGACCATGTGGGGGAGCCCATGCCTTTCCAGGTAAAGACCATAGGGGGAGCCAATGACACGTAGATGTAAGACCTTGGGGGAGCCCACGACATCCTGGAGTAAGACCGTGGGAGGAGTCTACAGCATCCTTATATGATTATATGCATGGCTTATGTGATTGATATGGATTATTTGATTATGTAGATTATGTGGGGTATGCTCTGGGGAACTCACTAAGCATTAGCTTATAGTTTTTCTTGTTTAAGGTACTTCAGGATCTAAGGGCAAGAGCTCGGCATGATGGCGTGACATGCACTCTCTGGCTTCTCATTTAGGACACTCTCATTTTACGAATAATTTATTTCATGTTATGGATTTTGAAAACAAATATGTTTGGAATTTTATATTTTTGGAAATGTTTTGGTTATTTAAAATGAAAATTTTTATTGGAAATTTGGGTTTTTACAAGTTGGTATTAGAGCCTTGGTTTGAGGGATTCAGACACACTCTAGGGTGTGTCAGGACTCAAAATAAGGAAATGGTAAAATTGTTTTCAAAAATCAAAGTTAAAAACTTCTTAAACCGATTTCTAGTAAGAAAAAGGGAGAGTGTAATGCACGTAATCGGCCGAGCTCAAGTAAGTATTTTCCCTAGTATGTTAGCCATGCTATGTTGATATTTAGAATGTGATAATCGTATGGATCTTGCTATGTGTATGCTATCAAATTGTATAAGGTTAGGGTCTTATAGCCTCAGAATAATTGATTTGGCCTTATTTCATGTTCCTCATTTGGTTGTGGTCCTAAGATAGAGTTTGTTATTCGAAAGTGTATTTGATCTTGTTCTGTGTATAAATTGCATGCATAGGGCAACTTGTTATGATTGATTTGAGTACTGGTTTGAAAGGATTGAGTAAATCTTAGGATAGCCTAGGATTTGAGCTATGTAGTAGTTTGTGAGATATGTTTTGTTCTAGGACGAATTAGAGTTATCAGGTAGAGCCTTGGAGAAGGTACATGTAGGTGTGGAAGGTAGTATTAAGACCGTACTACTGAAAGCACAGGACTTGTACCCGAACTGATGTTAGATCTGGAAGCTCTAAGGAGAACCGATGTGGAGGAATTCGTTTGAAGATCCTGATCATTTTATTTTATGTTATTTTTCAGTTCAGTATGGTGGTGACCCGTCATGGAGCAGGAGGCTCAGGATCGGGATCTGGGTCGGGCTACACTATAGAGCCCATTGATGAGAGGCTGTGTGAGCTTATCATAACCGAGGTTACGAGGGGCATTCTTGATGCTACCCTGGTGATTTTCGTGACCGTCAAGGAGGGGACGATGGAGATCATGGAGGAGCGACAGATCATGGAGGAGTGGCTCAGGTCTTTCCGAGCCGAGATTGTTGCGGGCCAGGTCGGGGCCCGAACTCTCTTGTTCTGGGAGTTCAAGGCGTACGGAGCACCTGAGTTCTTTGGGGTTCGGGACCCATTGTTAGTCGACGTTGGGTGGCAGACATAGAGAATGTCCAGCGCATGTGCTTTTGCCCCGAGGCAACAAAAATGGGGTTTGCTTCGTGCATGTTGACGGACCGAGCCAGGGACTACTAGGAGGAGGTAACCCACCAGGTGGGAGCAGTTCGAGTGGCTAAGATGTCATGGGGGGGGGGGGGTTTGTTAGGCGTTTTGAGTTGGCGTTTTCACCATCCATCGAGGTGCAACAGATTGTAAAGGAGTTCCAGGAGCTACAACAGACCACCGAGACTTTGGCGGAGATCACCCCTAAGTTTCGGGAATGAGCACTATTTATCCTGTATATGTTGCAGATGAGGATATGAGGAGGACGATGTATCATTCCATGCTGAGGGATGATATTTGTGAGTTTGTGAGCTTTTCAGGGTGAAAAACCCTAAATGAGATGTTGGAGAAGGCCCGGGAGCGGGAGATGGAGTTGGAGTTCCGCACCAAGCGGAAGCCAGAGCAGGTCTAGACAGCTGTAGGTAAGGCTAAAAAAGCCTAGGACCTCTGATTCTTCCAGTAGGTGCCAGCAGAGCCGTGAACGGTGTGCCAAGTGCGGTAAGCTGCACAATGGGGTTTGTCGAGAAGCGGGCTCGGGATGTTACGCGTGTCGCGAATGGGGCCACCTGAGTAGGGATTGCCCCAAAAAGGACTTGATTTCTTTCCAGTGCAACAAGACGGCCATAAAAGGGCCGATTGTCCAAGGTTGCAGAGAGGAGGGGAGCAGTGGCGGCACCTACGCCCGCCACCATGAGGATCACTAATGGCCGCCCTGCAAAGGCGCAAGCTCCTACGTTGACGAGTCGTGCATTTTAGCTGACTACAAAGGAGGCTCGAGTTGCACCTGACATTGTGGCTAGTATGTAATCTATTTTTCCTCTTTGATATTATTTTTTATGCTTATATATATATATATATATATATATATATATATATATATATATATATATATATATATATATGTTTGTGCACTTGTATAGGGACCTTTTTGGTCAACGGTATGTCAGCTCATGTTCTTTTGGATTTGGAAGCGACTCGATCATTCGTATATCTTGCGCTTAGCAAGAAGTTTCGGGATGCTTCGGGGACTTTGGATTCCCCGCTGGAGGTTGAGATTGCCGATGATCGCACCGTGAGTGTTGCGAGGGTATATCGGGGTTGTGTCCTGAATGTGTTTGGGGAGAGGTTCCATTTTGATTTGGTTCTAATACCGTTGCGAGGATTGAAGGTGATCATTGGGATGAGATGGTTGGGGGCCAACGAGGCCATGATAGATTGTGAGCACCAGTTGGTGAGAGTCCAAACCCGAAGTGGGGGAGAACTTGTTATACATAGAGAGAGGGCCTTGATATTGCCATATTTATACCTATTTTTAGGCAATATTTAAGTACATTTTTGTATATAAGTTGGTAATTTGTTTAGAATAATGGTACTTATGGGTTTAAATGATATTTGCAGCCAAAAAGAAGACATGTTGAAGAAAAGGGACTGAAAACTTTAAAGGAAGAAACTTTGTGAGTTAAAAGATTAAAGGACAAGAAAATCTGGAAAAAGCGTTTTCACGTCGTGAGAACTGGAAGATTCACGACGTGAGCTTAAGTTCTAGAAGATATGTACGCGGGTGAAGGAATCCTTACCGAGCACGGTTATCTTGAATTCACAACGTCAATATTTTATTATTCACGACGTGAATTATTATTAAAATCAGAAAACTATATATATCCTTAACCATTACGAATTGAAGAGATTTTTGGCAAAAGAAAGAGATTCCAGAAGGCGAATTTCAGAGGAAAAAGAGATCCGGAAGTGGGTTTCAACACCAAAGAAGAGGTAGATCATAATTTGCTTTATAAACTTGGTACATTTATCATGTGTTTGATCATAGCTTTTGACTGTTTAGTTGTTAACATGTACAACTAAATCCAGCTGCTTCTGTTAGCTAGATCAAGCTAGAACTCATGGTTTGAATGCATTAGATTAGACTTTATTTGTTGGTTATATGCTTGTGTTGATTGATTTTACCTAGCATGTTTAGTTAATGATTTAATTGCTTTAAATTCTTGTTTTGTGTAGTTAGTGAACACAAATCTGCATGAATATGAATACCTAATAACAAAGTGAACACTAGTTTATTAGAGCTAAGATCAAACCAATCTTAGATAAGTAATTGAATCATTGAATTAAGCTGTGTTAGAGAACTCATATTATGAATGTAATTGTGTTTTGATTAATCAATCTTCATAGCTCCAATTTTACTTAATAATTGATTATGTGTTAACCATTGTGTGACTATACATAGATTTACATGAATTGATTAATAATTAGTAGGTTTAGAACTAAACTGCTAATACTTCTTAAATTGGTAACCAACAGTAATAGTCTTGACTAATGTATAACCATTGAGTGAAAGTGGATTCGAACTAATAGAAGTATTTTGTTTATTGATTGAGTTTTCATTACAAAATTAAGTTTATCTAAACTTTCAAAATTAGATACAAACCCCTTTTAGCTTATTAATAATTAGATTAATTTAGTAGTGAATATATAAATTAATAACACCGTTCCCTGTGATCGACACCCAACATACCCAAGCTATACTGTAATCTAACTAGGTACACTGCCTATAAGTGCATAGTTAGTTTAAGTTTGTTAGGTTATAAATATTAAAATTAGTGGGTACTTTCGTGCACATCAAGTTTTTGGCACCGTTGTCGGGGAACGCCCACTTTATTAGTTTATTTAGTTGCATTAGATTAATCGACCCTTTTTGTGGGATAAAATATGCAAAAAGTTAATTAGTTATTTATTTTTGTTTATTAGCTTAGTTTATTAGCATATTATTTTAGCAAAAATTTTGATTTTTGTTTCTGTCACAGAATTCACGACGTGAGCTTTATAAACTCACGACGTGAGAGCAGTTATTTTTAGTTTTTAGTATTTTCTTATTTTAGTTCAGTTTTACGTTTTTATTTTATCGAGTTGCAGGAGTTCATGACCAGAGGTTATACCACACCTTTGGTGCCACCGATTGAAGATCCAGAAGTTGCACTTCACAAAAAGACTGATAAGAAGACGCCATTGCAAGAACTAAAGTCAGCATTTTCAAGGGAGTTGGGAAAAAAGACAGGAGAGTCAAGTTCATCCTCAAAGAACAAGAGCAAGCTTGAACACTTGGATCAAATACCCATCCAAACCGAATCCGAATACGATACCGAGCCTGAATTTGAAGAACATACAAGCAAATCCGAGAACGAGCCAAGGAACGAGATGGCAGACATTGAAGAGATGTCCATGGGATCTTACAAGAAGCGGATCCGAGAAGATGTGGGTCCCGGTTTAGTCCAACCCGCAATACCTGCCACTGCCACATTCGAGTTGAAGGGGCATATCTTGACTGCACTGAAGGAAATCCCATTCTATGGGAAAGATCATGAGGATGCTTTTAAGCATCTAGATTAAGTCAATGACATTGTGGATTACTTCAATGTCCCAAATGTCAATAGAAACACCGTACTGCTCAGGATGCTTCCCATTACTTTCAAGGGAGCTGCTAAAGAGTGGTTAAAATCACTTCCACCGGGTACAATCACCACTTGGGCTCAAATGCATGAGCAATTCATGGACCAGTTTTGCCCGCCATCCAAGATAGCTAAACTCATGAAGGTAATAGCCAACTTTGAGCAATAGCCGGGGGAGTCATTATACGAAGCATGTGAGCGGTACAAGGGTTTGCTCAGAAATTGCCCTCAGCATGATTTAAATGTGCAACAAGAGATGTCGATTTTCTATGATGGGGTCAACGTTATGACGAGACAACTCCTTGACTCTCAAGGAACTTTGACAAAGAAAAATCCAAGGGAGGTCAAGGAGTTGATTGAAGAATTCGCGAAGCACTCTCGCGAATACCACAACCCTAGGCAAGATGGAATCAAAGGCGGTGGAGGGGCCCAAACTGAAGAGATAGCAGCCATGATAGCTATGCTAAATAATATGGACCAGAGGTTGACACAAATGGACCAGTCAATTCATGCAATAAGAATGGGTTGCGAGAGGTGTAGTGGTCCGCACTTGACCAAGGACTGCAATTTAGATGAGTTTGGGAACAGAAAAGCTCAAGTGTGCTACTCGAGTGGGGACAAGTATGATGAAGACTGGAGGAAACCAAAGAAGGAGTGGCTGCCATATGAAGAGTATAAGAAGCAAAAAGAAGAGAAGTATAGGCAAACAGGTCGAGGCTTTTATCAAAAGGAGCAGCCACCAGCTGAGAAGAAACCCGATCTAGAGACCATGTTGATGAAGTTTATGGAAGCTTCGAAAAGAGACATGAGGCTACCGATTCTGCTATTAATGATCAAAGAACCTTGGTTAAGAATCATCATGCATTGATGGTAGAACAACAAACTTTAATAAAGAATCAGCAAGCTTCTATCAATAACCTTGAAGTACAACTTGGTCTACTAGCCACTCTGGTTCATGAAAAGCTGTCCCCGAAAAATCCTGAAACGAAGGCCTAATCTCATGTAATGGCCATAGATACTGAAGAAGAGGCCATCTGTGAGTTGCTAGAAGCCTTAGAAGTTGAACAACAGCAGCCCGATCCAAAGTTGAAGAAGCCCAAGCTCGAAAATCAAGATGTTGCTGAATTGAAGAACTCAAGACGTGAGCCATATAAGTTCACGACGTGGGCCCGTCATGAACAGAAAAATTCTATAGTTGGTTCGGTTTATCAGCCGCCTTTGCCTTTTCCTTCCCGAGCTGCCCTTAGTCCACTGGAAAGAGAGCATATAGAGTTTGTTAAGCATGTGAAAGGTATCCCGATTAATACTCCCTTTGTCGAATCCTTATCCAAAATTCCCGAGTATCAATAATTACAACAAGACTTGATAGACACTCGAAAGCAATTAATGAAGCATTCTAAGGTGATTCTAAGTGAGCAAATCTCAAAAGCTGTGTTGGGAGAGACACCTAAGAAGATGGGAGATCCTGGACGCCTTAATCTTTCGTGTGAGTTTGGTAACAATATGAAGGTTGATGCTTTAGCCGATTCTGGGGCTAGCATTAATTTGATGTCTTATTCATTTTATCAGAAGTTGGAAATTCAGAAGATGAAGGCTACAAGAATGACTATTCACGTGGCGAACCGTTCAGTGACACAACCCTAGGGAATTGTGGAGGATATTTTAGTAAAAATTGGAAAATTTGTTTTTCCAATAGATTTTGTAGTGTTGGATATGAAGGAAGTCCCCGATGTTCCAATTATCCTTGGTCGTCCATTGCTTAACACTGCTGGAGCTCTTGTTGATATTCGCGAGTCTAAGCTCACCTTGAGGGTTGGTGATGTAAAAGAAGTTTTTGGGATAGAAGATGGCTTTCAAAGGAATCATGTTCAAGAGGAGGTGTTCACAATTAATGAAGACAATGAATTAGAAGAACTAGAAAAGCTTATGGAAGAAGAGATCAAGACAGTTCATAAAGTCAAAAGAACAAAACCAAGAGCATTTATTCCATATTTGGTTGAAGTCATTGCTTAAAAGAGTCCACCTTCTTGGGTAAGCGAGGAAGATGAGATGACAAGTGATGAAGAGGAGGTGACAAAGCCAGTAGTGAAAGAGGAGAAGGATGCTATGGAGTGCAGGGAGGAAACTAAAGGGACCAAACGCAGGCTTGATGAAGAAGAGGTCAAAGCTAAAAAGGAAAATTCAAAAAGGCGTACAAAAGACGAGTTCAAGCTTACAAGAGGCATTTCAAGGAACAGAAGATCCTAGTGGTAGACTCTTCAGACGATTCAACGTAGGATGCACGGAGTCCAGCTCAAGACTCCAAGAAAAAGAAGCGCTTCTCGGGAGGCAACCCGAGTTTGGTTTGTAATTTTTTTATTTTCTTTTTGCGTTTTAGTCTTAATGTGGGGTCCCTAAAAATGAAGTGGTGATAATTAGGAAGATAACTGTTAGACATACTTTATTTGATAATAATTACATTTCGTGCAGGATTCACGAGGTGAATAGTTACTAATTCACGACGTGAATTCTGATTAAGCGGGATAATATAAAAATGATGCATATTAGCCCATTTTCTATTAAATAAATAGGCCAAGACTTAGCCCATTTTTTAAAATTGAATTGGCCCAAGTTTAAGCCCGGAACCTGACGCATGACGTGAATCGTTAAGAACTCACGACGTGAGTTTTCAATTGCACGGGACCATAGAATAAAGACCTAGAATCAGTTTGACCTCACTTCTTTATTCCCCACGAAGTGAAACACATGATATGGTCCCCCTTGTTCCAAATTTGGCCGACAATTCCTCTATTTTCCTTTGTGCTTACGTAATACTACGATCTAAGGTAATGATTCTTCATTCTTGAGTTTAATTTTTCTTCAATGGTTGAATTTAGGGTTAGGGTTTGTTCATATGTTAAATTGTATAAAATATGCCCTAAGAGTCATGAATTACCCTTTGAATGTAGTTGATTATTGGTTGAAAATGTCATAGGAGTAAACCCCCAGCACTATCATGGCCAATTTGTACAGAAACCAGACCAAATTTCGAACCTGACTATGAACTCACGCCATGAATTTTTAGGAATTCACAACGTGAATTCCCGACTGTGCAGTTTCTTTGTTCCTTTTATTTCTAAACTGTCGGGTTGTTGTTTTGGCTGTGTTTGTTCCTTGTTTTTGCAGAAATGACACCTAGAAGGGAATTACCTCTTGGGATTGCGATTTTACACCCATTTTACGACTTTCCAACCACTACACCCCGGGATGTTTACACGCGACAGAATACTCAGTTGGGATGGCTTTACAACCGGGAGTTTGCTGTTGCTTCCACTATTCGGTGGGCAAGGTTGAGGGAGGTTGGCTTGGTTGATAGGATGTCCCAATACCTAACAAAAATCTTTTTGGGGGACGGATTTCAATTTACATGGAAGGGGTGGTTCAGCTTGTTTAACATCCAGGAGCGTGTTTATAAGGAGCTTTGCGTGGAGTTTTTTTTTCCATGGTGACATTCCATGACAATGTCAGAGATCCCACTTTTCCCCGAGCTTTGGTCTTTCATTTAGGTGGAGAGTATCGGGAGTGCAGTTTAGTGGAGTTTTCTCGCCGTATGGGGCTGTATGAAGCTCATGAGACCATCACTCATGAGTTTGTTTTATTTTTGAGGGACGCCACGCGGGTGTAAGCGGATGGGGTTTCGGGGCCGGAGTTTTAGAGCAACATTTCCGCTGGTGTGTTTAATTCTGGTGTATCTCCCGAAAGTAGCATCAAAAACCTGATACACCGCCTCATCCATCGCTTAATCACTTTCTCCATTCATCACAAACGTCATGGTGATAAAGTCACTAAAAGTAACTTGTTCTTTTTATGGTGCGTCTTACAACCGGGTGTTTGCTGCAATATTCCATATTTCTTGGCCCGTTATTTGGCGGACTATGCAAAAAGTGCTCATCTTGGAAGCCCCATTTGTGGAGGGCATTTTGTTACACGATTGGCCCAATCTTATGGCCACCTTGTTCCTGACATCACTCGTTCTCTAACATGTATTGAGGGGAATGAGTTCAGTATGGGGTATCTCGAAACAATGAGGGTGGTAAAAAATTATGGGACACATTAGGGAATTCTTCGAGATGATGATGATGATGATGAGGAGCCGGCCGACCAACCTGAACCACAACCGAGGCCGAGGCGCAAGAAAGTGAGAGGACGGGGAGAACACGGGCAGCCAATGCATCCACCCGCATCCATGGTGGGAGCACCTTTTAGGAGTAACATCGCTTGTTATTTTGACTAGTTATCTTTGAGTGTCAACTGGATTAGAGGTACTATGGAGAACGTTGTTCGACACCTTGGAGTGGAGCAACCACCTCATTTGGGGTATCACTACCCGATTTGCCCGAGATGGACGGAGTATGGCGGACGTGGAGGTGACTGAGCGGGCACGGGCGGAGCGAACGATGAGGAGGAGGATGATTGATTGTTTGTTTTTATTTTGTTTGTTTGGTTTTATTTTGTTTGGGATTGTAAAAACTTTCAAGATATTATGTTACTTTTATTCTTCTTTGGTGGTTATTTCTCAGAAATTGCTAGGAGCGCCTAAAAAGGATATCGAGATATAAGTGCGTACGAGTTTAGCCGGGAGTGTTTAAAGTCGAGAGTCGAGACCCATATTTTAAAATAAGTGTGGGGTGAGTCAAGAGAGTAGATAGTCAGTGAGAGAGTCAAAAACTGGTGAATTTAGAAGAGTCAGTTCTCAGGGGTTCCCAGAATACGCAGGATTGCGACTTCACGTCGTGACTTTTCTTATCTCACGTCGTGAATCGGTGTTCTTCACAAGTTCAAGGCCCTTGATATATTATTATTCCATGGGTTGATACCATTCTTCTTGTCATTATTATGAAGATTATTTTGGCTCATTTTCACTACCATACAATGTGGCGTACGCTTTCCCACATTGTTCGTTCTATTTTGGAGATTTCCACCACATTTGAAGAAGATTGAAGAGTCCATATTCAAGATGCACGTTTTCCACACTTTTGGAGATGTTTACGCCGCTAACCCAGGGGAGTTTGTTCCTTTTTCTCCCTTTTCTTAATTTTGATTTATCCTAGGCATACAATGAGGGCATTGTATGAAATAAGTGTGGGGTAGGGGGTAGAAAAAGTATATTGCTAGATAATGGTAAATTTTGAAATTTTGAAAATTGAAATTTCTACTAATCTAGTAATAATAATTTGAATTGTGTTGCTAGTGTTATATGGGATGATCCGATAAGAGTTCAAATGTTTAGTTGAGCCAATACATGTTATAGTGCATTTGTGGCATCCCTTATTTTAGTGAAATCATGGAACAAAAACATAAGCCTGCTTGGTTTGAGGGATGCAATATGTTTAGCAGCCTAAACCTGAAATGTATCTAGGAAAGCTATGTCTTAACCAATAAAGGTTGAAGTTAAGCGCCCCTGCTTAAGTATGTAGGTTTTGAGTGAAAAAGGTGAGTTATACATGTAAAAAAAAGAGAGAGAAATTACTGAAAAGTAAGAATTCTTGAAGAATTTTGGAGCTATCAAAGTATGAAGATCAAGGATTAAAGTTCTAAGGAATCAAAAGTTGAAGATGCCAGAAATCATGAAAGAAGTGAATTCAATGAAATCAAGATTAAACTGTCAAAGAAGTGAAGAATTCAAGAGCTCCAAGTATTGGAATCTTAAAGTTGCAATTCTCTAGTTTATGTATGCTTGGGTAGCTTTACAAAAATACTTTGAGGTTAAGTAAGATTTATGCGGATGGATTTAGAGGGTTGCATAAAATGAGCATTGTTCAAAAGAAGTGGGTGAGTGCTTATGAAGATTGTGAGTATTTAAAGTATGAGGGGGTACTTTAGGAAAATTTTAGACACAAATACATGCGTTGAGGTCTTGGCATAATGGCTGAGCTGGAATCGGATTGTTCTATGTGATGTTAGTAATAAAGGGTTAAGTTTAAATTTGCTTGATGGCAAGCAAAGCCCTAGTGTGGGGTATTTTGATATTGCCATATTTATACCTATTTTTAGGCAATATTTAAGAACATTTTTGTATATAAGTTGGTAATTTGTTTAGAATAATGGTACTTATGGGTTGAAATGTTATTTGCAGCCAAAAAGAAGACATGTTGAAGAAAAGGGACTAAAACGTTAAAGGAAGAAACTTTGGGAGTTAAAAGATTAAAGGACAAGAAAATCAGGAAAAAGCATTTTCACGCCGTGAGAAATGGAAGATTCACGACGTGAGCTTAAGTTCTAGAAGATATGTACGCGGGTGAAAGAATCCTTGTCGAGCATGTTAATCTTGAATTCACGACGTGAATTATTAAAATCAGAAAACTATATATATCCTTAACCATTACGAATTGAAGAGACTTTTGGCAAAAGAAAGAGATTCCAGAAGGCGAATTTCAGAGGAAAAAGAGATCTGGAAGTGGTTTTCAACACCAAAGAAGAGGAAGATCATAATTTGCTTTATAAACTTGGTACATTTATCATGTGTTTGATTATAGCTTTTGATTGTTTAGTTTTTAACATGTCCAGCTAAATCCAGCTGCTTTTGTTAGCTAGATGAAGCTGGAACTCATGGTTTGAATGTGTTAGATTAGACTTTATTTGTTGGTTATATGCTTGTGTTGATTGATTTCACCTAGCATGTTTAGTTAATGATTTAATTGCTTTAAATTCTTGTTCTGTGTAGTTAGTAAACACAAATATGCATGAATATGAATACCTAATAACAAAGTGAACACTAGTTTATTAGAGTTAAGATCAAACCAATCTTAGGTAAGTAATTGAATCATTGAATTAAGCTGTGTTAGAGAACTCATATTATGAATGTAATTGTGTTTTGATTAATCAATCTTCATAGCTCCAATCTTACTTAATAATTGATTCTGTGTTAACTATTGTGTGACTATACATAGATTTACATGAATTGATTAATAATTAGTAGATTTAGAACTAAACTGCTAATACTTCTTAAATTGGTAACCAACAGTAATAGTCTTGACTAATGTATAACCATTGAGTGAAAGTGGATTCGAACTAATAGAAGTATTTTGTTTATTGATTTAGTTTTCATTAAAGAATTAAGTTTATCTAAACTTGCAAAATTAGATACAAACCCCTTTTAGCTTATTAATAACTAGATTAATTTAGTAGTGAATATATAAATTAATAACACCGTTCCCTGTGATCATCACCCAACTTACCCAATCTATAGTGTAATCTAACTAGATACACTGCCTATAAGTGCATAGTTAGTTTAAGTTTGTTAGGTTATAAATATTAAAATTAGTGGGTACTTTCATGCACATCATGCCTCGCTGGGGACAACCCTATGTTCAGATGCGAGGGCTAGGAGACTTCTCCATCTGGTTTGTTCTGGATTCTTGGCGTATGTCTCGAATACGAGGGTTCAGACCCCGACAAATTTGGGTAGTGTATCGGTTGTACATGATTTTCAGGATGTATTTCTTGAGGAGTTTCCTGGGGTGCCTACGGAGAGGTTGGTAGAGTTTCACACTGATTTGGTGTCGGGTGCAGCTCTGAAAGCCAATGAACCGTACCGGCTAGCTGCGCCCGAGATGCAAGAGCTGTCTACGCAGCTTAAGGAGCTGCTATACTGAGGGTTTATCAGTCAGAGCAGCTCTCTGTGGGGAGTATCGATCCTGTTCGTAAAGAAGAAGGACGAGTCACAGAGGATGTGTATCGATTGTCAGGAGGTAAATAAGCTAAAGGTGAAAAACCATTATCCACTTATGAGGATCGATGATTTGTTCGATCAGCTTCAGGATGCATCTTGGTTTTCCAAGATTGATCTTCGGTCGGGGTACCATCAGATGAGGCTTAGAGATGAGTATATACTGAAGACAACATTCAGGACTCGGTATGGTCACTATGAGTTTGTGGTGATGCCATTCGGACTCACTAATACCCCAACAACATTCATGGACCTCATGAACAGGGTGTGTAGGCCGATGTTGGATCGGTCTGTGATTGTTTTAATCAATTACATCTTGGTCTATTCTAAGACCAAGGAGCAACATGAGTAGCATCTGAGGGAGGTATTGGAGACCTTGAGGACGGAAAGGCTTTATGCCACATTCTCAAAGTGTGATTTCTAGTTGCGAGAGGTGTAGTTTTTGGGGCACATCATCAACCAAGAGGGTATCTCGGTTGATCCAGCCAAGGTTGAGGCAGTAATGCAAAGGGAAGTACCGAAGAATGCATCTGAGATATGTAGCTTTTTGGGTTTAGCGGGGTACTATTGGAGATTCATCATGAATTTCTCCAAGATCGTCGTACCTTTGACTCGCTTGACTAAGAAGAATGTGGCTTTCCAGTGGGGCCCAGACCAACAGTTGGCTTTCGAGACCTTGAGAAAGAGGTTATGCGAGGCCCCAATTCTAGTACTACCCGAGGGATTGGATGATTTGGTAGTGTATTGTGATACGTCAATCTCAGGGTTAGGGCGGTTTTGATGTAGAGGGAGCATGTGATTGCTTAAGCCTCGAGGCAACTGAAGCCTCATGAGGCAAGTTACCCCCCTCATGACCTGGAATTGGGGGCGGTGGTGTTTGCCCTCAAAATCTGGAGGCATTACTTGTACAATGTTCGATGTACATTCTTTACTGACCACAAAAGTTTGAAGTACTTGATGGATCAACAGAACCTCAACATGCAGAAGAGGAGATCGTTTGATGTACTGAAAGATTATGACTACGAGATTTTGTACCATCTAGGGAAGGCTAACGTGGTGGCTGATGCTTTGAGCTGCAAGGTGGCAAGTGCTCCAATCAGGAATGTTTATTTGATTATAACAGTGATTCTCCATTTTAGATATGATCAAGGAAGCTCGGGTGGAGGGTTTTAAGAAAGAGAATTGGAAGATTGAGTGGATTCGGGATTAGATTCCTTGATTTGTTTAGGATGGTCGGGGTCTTTTGACACAGTGTGGTTGGGTGTGGGTACCGGTATCCGGGGACGTGAGGCAAAAGATCTTGGAGGAGGCACACAAATTCAAGTTATCTATTCACCCAGGGGCCAAAAAGATGTATAGAGATCTGAGGTTGAGTTATTGGTGGCCCTGTATGAAGCGAGAGATCACATGGTTCGTGGAGCAGTGCTTGACCTGTAGGAGGGTCAAGGCCAAACATCAGAGGCCTCACGGAAAGGTTCAACCGCTACCCATTCCTGTGTGGAAGTGTGAAGAGATCACCATGGAATTCATCATGAAGTTACCAAGGAAAGCGAAGGGTGTGGATTCCATTTGGGTCATTATGGATAAGTTGACAATGAGTGCTCATTTTATTCTGATCCCCAAGAGCATCTCTGTTGAGAAATTAGCAAATATTTATGTCCGGGAGGTGGTGGTTAGGCACAGGGTACCAGTGTCGGTGGTCTCTAACCGGGATGTCCGATTTACATCCAGATTTTGGAGGAAGGTCCACGAGGAACTGGGCACACAGTTACATTTCAACACTGCATACCACCCCCAGACAGACGGACATAGTGAACGGACGATCCAGACGCTCGAGGATATGCTGCGGGCATGTGAATTAGATTTTGGAGGGAGTTGGGATACATACATCCTACTAGCAGAGTTTCCATATAACAATAGTTATCATGCTAGTATCAACCGACCCCCATTTGAGATGTTGTATGGCCGGAGGCGTAGGATCTCAGTTTTTTGGGGTGAAGTTGGGCGCCGAGTCATGGGAAGCACCGAGGTGGTTCTTAAGACTACCGAGTTGATCCAGCAAGTGCACAACAGGCTATGGGTCGTGCAAAGCCGTCAAAAGAGCTATGCTGACCGGAGTCGCTTGGATCTTGAGTTCCAGGTGGGAGACTTCATCTTGCTGAAGGTGTCACCATGGAAGGGTGTCATTAGGTTTCGGAAGAAGGGCAAGTTAGGGCCCTGATATATTGGATTACTCAGGATTTCCGTTCAGGTGGGCAAGGTGGCTTACCGTTTGGATCTACTGGACGAGCTTAGCCAGATTCATAACACTTTCCATGTGTCTCTGCTGCAGAAGTGTGTCACAGACAAGGCCATAATTGTTTTTTGGATGACATTCAGGTGGATGAGAGCCAGAACTACATTGAGAGGACCGTTGCAGTTTTGGATAAGAAAACTAAGGTTCTTAGTAACAAAGAGGTGAAGCTAGTGAAGGTGATATGGCAACACCGTAAAGGCTCGGAATGGACATGGGATCCGGAGGATGAGATGCGAGAGCATTACCCAGAGTTTCTTGCGTCCGCAGACTTCGAGGACGAAGTCTAGTTCAACTGGGGGAGATTTGTAACGCTTGATCTAGGTATTATTTATTTCTCAATGTTTTAGGGTTTGGACTAAAACACGACGAGTTAGGGAGCTCCAACTCGTCATGTAGGTATCTTTATGTACGTGAGATTAAGGGTCTACGCGACAATTTGGAGAGCCCCAACTCGACGAGTAGATGCTAGAATGGAAAAACCATAACTTTCAGGGTTTGCACCCTATTTAAAGGCCTTAAGCCTCATCGTTAGACTTGTTCATCGTCCTCTCGGTCCAGAGAAACCCTAAATCATGTCTCATCTCCCATTTTTTATATTGTGTGAGTTAAAAGAGTGTGTTCCTTGGTATTTCTTGAAGGAGTTGAAGTTGGTGGTGTATAGTTGAAAGGAGAAGCTTTAGATCCGGGGATTTCTCTATTGTGGCGGCTATATTAAGGTATAAAGTCGATACCTTGACTATTCTTTTGCTAGATCTTGTCCCTTGAAATTTTATGGCCAATATTAGCCTATTTTGGGACCATTCTTGGATTTGAGCATGTTATGAAGATATGGCTTCAGATCTGGACATCTCATGGCCCTTGTTGACTTAAAGTTGCCAACTTTATCAAGTCTTGTCCCTCCTTCATGCTCTACGTCCCTTGATAAGATTTGCTTGAGTGTTTTAGCCCTTTGATGGCTTGGATGGATGTAAAGTTAGCAACTTTATGTGGCATCTTAACCTAGGGGACCAGATCTATAGTTTGGGGCTCTAGTTTTGACTGGAAGGGGCTGAATATGTCAAGACTCGGAAAACTCGACGAGTTGCCCTGACAACTCGACGAGCTGGATTTTGTTTTCCCGTTTTTGGATATTGAGGGAACTCAGCGAGTTGAAAAAGATAACTCAGCGAGTTGGCTAGGGTTTTTCTCGATTTTCTAAACACAGAAGGAACTCGACGAGTTGCCAGATGCACTCGGCCAATTAGGTCAACATGGACTGTTGACCTTGACTATTGACTTTGACTTAGGCCAGGGTTGACCAAGTTTGACTTTAAGGATATCTTTGTTAATTTGGGGTTTTGTTGAAATTAGTTGCAGGGTTGTTGTAGGCCGTTGAGTTTGGAGTTGTGAATTGGGATTTGATTTTTACCAGTTCAACATTTCTTGAGAGGTGAGTCTCCTCACCGTACCAATGGGTCGAAGACACCAAGACCGGCCCATTTTGTGATATGTGGTACACTAGTTGATGTAGTGATATGTGGTATACTAGTTTTTTTTATATCCTATGTGGTATGCTAGTTGTTTATGTGATATTTTCATGAAAGACCATGGGGGAGCCCATGACACCTAGATGTCAGACCATGTGGGGGAGCTTATGGCTTTGCAGGTAAAGACCGTAGGGGGAGCCCATGGCACTTGGATGATAGACCATGTGGGGGAGTCCAATGTTTTCCAAGTAAAGACCATGGGGGAGCCCATGGCACATAGGTGTAAGACCATTGACATGTACATTCTAAACATCTTAACCTACTCATAAGACATCATGATTTTTCGTGCACTTATTTCTAAGCCTAATATTTGATGTAGTTGTTTGAATTAAGGGAAAATTTGAATATATTTGTTCATGTATCGTATTATTATAGTGTGGTTGTATTACATGATTCCGAATTGTTAAATTCTAATGGTGGTTGGTGACATATTTTTTAGGTTGTCACAATAAGCATGGATAAGAACACACATGTACTCAAACCAAGATGGGTTGTGAAAGATATGTAGGCTTAAGAAGTCCATTGATTAATTCTAACAAGCATATCATGTTTGGATCATTTGTTTCAATGAGAAATTCAAAAGTTGAATTACGAGACACAAAAGATAGTGCATATAAATGTCGAAGCTAGTGGGAGCAATGTTGTCCATTGTATAGAAAGAGAAAACAATGTCCTAACCTTGCTAAGTGTAAAGCTTTACATAGCTTAGGAATTGTCTCGCTATGAAACACATGAGAGGAACAAGAAAAGGATACTTAGAGTATATGGATATAGATCTAAGTGAATCTTTGATTTAATCCAAAACACTTAGAATCTTGAGGAGACTCGAGATGTTGAATTCCTAAAAGAGTTCCTACTAGTAAAAGTCATAAAGTGTTTTGGATCTAATGACTCTGATGCTTGTGCATGACAATCCGTATATGATCCTTTTGGCTAGAATAAAATAATCAAGAATATTCTTTGGATTCCTAAAATGAAGAAAAATATAATCTTATTAGTATGGAAGAAGTCAATAAAAGAGTTACATTGATGGTGAGTTCATTACTAATAGAGAAATTTCCATTTAGCAGTTGGAGTTTGTGATCTTAATGAATACTAAAGTATTAGCTTGGCAGACTACCAAGTAATACACCTAAGTGTATTTGATAATAAGCTTAGAGTATATTAAAGTTAGTCAGATTTGCAAAGATAAACTATGTGACTAAAAGAAATTCATTAGTGACCTAGTGTTCTATTCAATCATTGATGGTTCTCTTGAAGTTTCTTGTAACTAAAATGTGACTTTACCTCTAGTATAGATCCAAAGTCACATAAGATTACAAGGTAAATACTCAATAAGTACCTTCACGATTGTAAGGACATCATAGTCAATTGAAGAGAATCTTGAAGATTCATTCATGTAAACTAAAGCCCTAATCAAGGTTAATAGTCACATTAAGATCTAATGACATTAGAATTGCATGTCTTTTAAATTGAGTATTGTTGTTTTATTTTGATTTTTTATTTAGGAACTGATACGGTTGTGGTCTCCATTTAATCTTTCAATTATTAAGTGGAGAACTTAATACTTGATGGAGTTTGGTCATTTCATTTAGGTCATCACAGTGTTCTGCTTTTTCATGTTTAGAACCACTTCTAGAATATTAATTTATCCAAACATCCACAAGCGGTCTGTCACACCCCAAAACCGAGAACGGCGGAAACGTTCTGGGGCGGAGGACGTCATGTAATGTATCACAACAATGCAAAATTGTAAACAAGCAACAACATCATCCATTGCATTAATAGTATAATTTTAATTACATTTGAGTTCTTTCATAGTATAATTCTACAAAATGAATAATCAAAATAAAAGACGAGTCTTGACCGCTCCGTCTTCACAGAACCTGGTAAAAAATACTTGTCTATCTGTGTCCTGGGAATACATGTTATTTTGAAAGAGAGTGCCAACAATAATGCTAGTGAATTCATAAGTATTTATGTAACTTTGATTTGTAAAACTGTAAAGAAAGACCTGCAATGTGTGAAAGAAAGTTTGTACCAATGAACATGTTTGTAAGTAATTGTAAACGTTTGAAAAATCTAGAAAATCCCATATTTTCTACTAGTATAAAAAAAGTAGCCTTCTACCAAGACCCGACTGTTTTGAATGTTTGCTTTTAAAAATCCAATCATTGCTTATAAGTGGGTGGTAGTTTAAAAGTCCCAAAAATGAACTACCATGGTGTTTTTCATGTTTAAAATAATAGACTTGTATACGTATATAATTGCTAAGTTATTTGATAACCCTGTAAATCAACATGTTTTTAATACTCCATGTGAGTTTTATAACCATGCTAATGACCCAGACTGCCTGTAACAACGTTCTTCAGGCGTTGGAATGTTATGACGTTTGTCACCCCAGACCTGCTGGCCTAGCTGTAGCTAACAGCTTAGGTGTGGGATTGTCAATGCCGTATAGATCTATACACAAGTATCACGCTCCCCCTACAAGAGATTATGGTATATAATACAGGACGTAATAATGTATACTTGAAAGTACGTGAAACGTCTCACAAAAACTAGTATAAAACAGATTTACGTATGAAAATGTCTATTTGTTCTTGTATATGAAATTATCTCTTTGATATGGTACTTGTAATATGTAAAATTTCATGAATATCTAGTACACTATCTTATGTAATCGTATCTCTTGAAATTTTATATCTTAAAATTGTATGTAATCTTATCTCTTCATATAGTATGTAATGTATTTGTATAGACTCATGAATAAACTGACTCTTGTGTGATCCCTTGTACTTGGGATGGTAAGTAGTATCTCCTAACTATAGCTATTATAGTTTCTAGTATTGTATGTGTATAACCGAAATATGCCTTTGCTACTCAAACGTACTGAACCAACTGACGGAAACTTTTATGTCTATATATGTACTTATGATATATATAACTAATATTTAGACGACATTCGGACGAATAACCGATGCCCTAAAGCCACATCCCAACGAGGAAAAGGAAATAAAGCGAGCTAGCCGTCCTAAGTCCTACAAACATTACTTATATAACGATACATATATGCATTTGCCAATATAAAAATATAAAAGAAGTTTTGTAAAACCTTTGAAAAATTTAATAAAGAAGAAATGATGACTGGAGGTCAGTTTATAAAACGATTTGAAAGTAGTTTGTTTGATAAGAACAATTTTAAGTATAAGAAGACCTTTGTTTGAAACACGATTCTAACAGCATTCGAAAGGAAACATAAAGTATGTAAGACAGTTTGATAAAGAGTTTTCAACATGTAAAAATGTTTGTTGTAAACTATTATAGTTTTTCCAAAAGTTTTTTTTCGTTTGTATAGTAAACTCTAGTGAAATACTCACTTGTTATGTAATGTGTAACTTTTGTAGTGACATAAATGAACACATATACTCAAAGTATAAATAAAGTGTTTGATTCGTATATGCATAACAACATATTTGATTTCAAAAGACAAGATGTTATCGTGATAAATTTTGCGTACGAAAAGTTCCACGTAGTGGTTATGAATCACATATGATTTACTTGATAAAAAGAGTATATAGTGAAACTTTAGGTTATACACGATAATAATCATGTGTTACTTGTATTCCCCCCCTTAAAAGTGTAAATAAAAAGTATTGATAACACATTTAAAACTGTAGTTTATAGGGGTATGAACTCACCTAAGAAAGTGTGTGATTTGAAGAAAACGAGATTTTCCCGGGCGGCACCTCGACCGGAAAGTGACGAGATTTTCGGGAATCTCGGGGCTTCGGACCTTCGTCGGGTCTTAGATGTGAAACCGGGAAGTCGGGTTGTTGTTGGCATGAAAAACGAGGTGAAAATGTGAGAGAAATGAAGAAATTGAGCAAAGATAGCCGACACACTCGCACTCTATTTATAGGAGCTGGAGGTCCTCGGTACGCTGGGCGTACTTCGGGCTTACGCGGGGCGTGCCTCGTACGCTGGGTGTACTCCGAGGATACACTGGGTGTTCGCTTGCATCACTGCTGACCGCATCCTCGGGCGAAGTGTTTGGTCGACGTGGACGATCCGGAGCCTAGCATCCGAGTACGCTGGGCGTAAATCGTTTCGGTGTGTGTGCCACGAACTTGTAAAATCCGTAACTTTTGCATACAGGCTCCGTTTTTGATGTTCTTTATATCCACGTGAAGGTGAGAAAGTACTCTACAACTTTCATTTAGACTTCATTGGATAATTTTGACTTTATTTTATATTATATTTTAATTGATAGGCCGGGACACGATAACTTCGTTAAAAATCCATAACTCCTTTATCCGACGTCCGTTTTTGTTTGTCTTTTTACCATCGAACTATTATTGTCGAGACCTTCAACTCTCGTTTAAGTTGTGTCGGCTAAAAATCGCTCGATCTTTATTTCGAGTTTTTAGTTGTCTACCACTGTTACGAAACTTAGTAAATTTGTATCTTCTTCATACGAAGTCCGTTTTGGGAGTTCTTTTTAGGCATGATCATGGTTTAACATAATCTACGACTTTCGTTTAGATACCTAAGGCTAAAATTTATTGTATCGAAACTTTGCGTTTTACGTCTATCAGCGTTGCCGGTTTTTGCCGCGAATCATAGATTGGTCATAACTTCTTTGTTATAACTCGGATTTTAGTGTTCTTTATATGTACGAAAACTTTGATACGATTCCTACTACTTTATTTAACCCAAATAAGATTTTTAGGAAGGTTATATTTTGGCCTAAATTTGAGTGGTGTTACATTTTGTTGTCTCAAAATATCGGGTTGTCACATCATCCCCCTGTTAGAGGGAATTTCGTCCCGAAATTCGAGTTTAAGCAGTATTAATAATCATGCTACGGACAGAAGTTTTGTTTGCTACTCGTGTTCTTAAGTGAACATTGGTCTTCGCCTGGCATTCCAGCGAACCTTTCACTATCGGGATACGACTTTGCTTCTTTCGTTGGACTTCACTGGTATGATAACTTTTCTTTGTCGAATGTGTGTTGAGTGATTCTGTGGTTTGTGAGAGTATTACACCTTATACCCTACAAGTATTGTCTCCAGATCTTTAGAGCAATTACCACTGCTCATGATTCAAGATCACATGTTCAATAGTTAACTTCTTGTGTCTTAGGCTGTCTTGAGGTATAGGCAGTGACTTTTCCTCTTTCTTAAGAACACAACCAAGACCTTGGTTGGATGCATCACATTACACCACGAAATATTCTATCCCTTTTGGGAGGGATAATATTGGTGTGATGCATCAGGCTTACTTTAGCATTTGGAACGCTCTTTCTTGTCTACAGACAAGTCCGGTGCTCTTCCAAGTGAGAAACTTGGCCTAAAGAATCCCCTTCTAAGGAGTTTTTTAAGCTCGCTAGGAAGTTCTTGCATCTCGGTTGGAGCTAGACAATAAGGTGATTTGGCTATTGGGGTAGCCCCTGGAACTGAGTTGATTCTGAATTCGACTTGACGCTGTGTTGGTAGTCTCGGTTGTCCTCCTGGAAAGGTGTCGGGAAAACCGCGTACTTCTTGGATGTTTTGAATGCCCTTCACTTCTCGACACGTCTCGGCGATGTGTGCAAGGAATGCATGATATTCCTTTCATAAGCATTTCTGAGCTTGCATACATGAAATGATGAGAGGGTTCGTACTTGGTTCATCACTGTAAATAACTAGGGCTTCGTTGTTTAAGGAGGTTACGACGAACTGCTTTATCAGAGCACCTGATGTCGGCTCGATGTAGACTTAACCTACTCCTACTGATTATGATGTAAAAACCTTGGGGTGGATTAGCTGTCGTGAAGATCTAAAAGAAAGTATGACTACTCATGAATTAGGGAAAAGGATAGGTATTTCTAAGTTTATTCTCATGGAAGCATGATCACTCGCAGTCTTGGGCAGTCTCCGTCCTGAAGTTCATAGTAGAACTCATACCTGGTTCATCCATCACAGTCTCGGGTATATGAGTCGTATATAATTAAGATTGAAAAGGTAGTCGAATAAATTATTCTTCTTTAAGCCCACATCCCAACAAGGAAAAGAAGTTAAAGTGAAATCATCAATTCTAAACTTGTAGAACCTTGATTATATACCACCCCTATGTATACATTCTTCAGCGATAGATCAACCGTATGGGTCTTTAGATTGAACTTGACGTACTGTATGAGTGATACTTCAGGGAGGTTTGTTGAGGTTTCTTTGGAAAGGATGAGAAATAGGAGGTACTCTATGCATGAGTACTTCAATGTTCTGGAATGGCGGCTTCGTTTGAACGACATTTACGGAGAAGGAGAAGTACGCACGAAACTAGTATTGCGAGGATCGAATTGAGTCAAGTTGTATGATGATATCGGACTTACTTAGAAATAATGGTATTAGATTTGATCATAAGGGTGTTACAGACAAAACACAACAGTGCAACTTTTAACAGAGTTACAGTACTTTGGTTTTACTACAAGACTATTGTTGCGAACAAGGTATACTACAAAAGGCAAGTATAAGCAGCACGAAGGTCCCCTTTACTGATGGGATCTCTCAAAAGATAAGACTCGAGTTGCACTAGTTTTAAACATGTTTAATAGCATACTTAATGTTGACGATTAGAGGTGAGCCCCTATTATAATTGGGTCCTTCATTGCCTTTTTTCCATTCCGAGGTCAAATTCCTCCTGTTCCACTGTCGTTCTTCTCTGTTAAGGAGTCCCTCTTGAAGTGTCCCATTAAACCACATAGATGGCATATCCGAGAAATTTCGACGTTGGTGGTTGAAGTAATGTGTTGGACCCAAGTCCTGCAGAAGCGGGTAGTGTGTCTGTTCTTGTTGCAGGTCTTGTAGTGTAACAGATGACAACTACCTAGGTGATGGAAGTTGCACTTATTACACTTCGGTAGGTTTCCAGCATACTGTCTAGCCGGGTTAGGGATAATTGGGATACTAGTAGTGTTGGTGATAGGAGTTGCAGATGTTGTGGCTACGAAGGCTGCCACCAGCGATGGTTTCTTGTTTGTCCCTCGAGGTGATTTTCCTTTAACTTTATCCCATAATTTTTGTTTATTGCTCTTTGGTTTGAGGTTCGAAGTGTCGTGGTAGTTTGTTACTCGTGGGTGTACTTGGTTGTTACTTGGATTGGAATTATTGAAAACTATCCCGCTAACATTTGCGTTGTTAGCGTTAAGGTGATTCAGAACAACTGTTACGTCAGCTGAGACTGCAGCTTGAAAGGTAGTTGCATCAATTTGAAGAGTTGGTGTTGGGCTGATGGGTTGATTACTTTTCTTCGGCGACATGATTCTGTAACACGAAAGAAAAAGGAGTTCGTGAGATATTATGGTTGAACCTAGATGTATTTTGATCGCTTTAAGTAAAGAGTAAGAGTATGTTCTCAAAAATTTGACCTACATCCCTATGATGCAGTCCTAGTACGGATTGGAAGTATGTTCATGATGGTTTGACCTACATCCCTATGATGCAGTCCTAGTACAGTGTAGAAGTATGTTTGCAAAATGGTCTTAAGACGTTTTTCGTTCAAGCCGAGGTATCGTTGGTTGGTGAATAACATGATCTTACCACTAAAAGAGACTTGGAAATGTCTCCGGAGTTAAATTACTATAGTCCAATGACTTGACTAAAGCATGTTTCAGATAGACTCCAACGAAGGTATGATGAAGGTTTTTGAACAAAGAGCGACACCGAAGTTAGCCGACTGTCAATATCATCGATGTTTAAGATGTAATAAGTTTAGGAAAATTTTATCTTGAAGAAGGTCTTACATCATATCAGGAGTAGAAAGGTTTTGGCCGCATAAAGGCCTAACTAACAGTACTTACAGTACAAGATAGTTACATAGAAAAATACTACATAGGACATACACAGGAAAACGATTCCTTTAAACAAGGAAGGGAAATAAAGCATTTCTTACTGGCGGCGGTCATCCTTCTGGTGAACTCTTAGTTTAGCCAATTGACGTTCCATTATCAAGAAGGTGTCTTTCGTACACTCTCTGACGTACTCGTAGCTCTATGACTTCGGCTTGTGTTTTAACTAATGCTTGCAGCAGGGTTTTATGGTCTCTCTCAGATCTCTCACGAGTGTTTTCAAGACGATTGGTCTAGATAGTGTGCATTCTTATATTGGCATTTAACCTCTTTGGTATAATGGAGAGTCGTATGGCCCTGAATTTCGTTTCGAGTAATGCTATGGATCAGGATTTGTAAAACTTTGCCTCCTGATCTCCCCTTAAGTCGTAGTAGTTTTGGTCTCCTTTATACGGAATAGGTTGATTTTTCTCTTCGCTTCATGTTTTCAGGCATTCTACCCAAGGAAGTGTCGAGCCATGAAGAGCCGGACGAGGGTTAGGGTTTGAATTGGGAGTTACCGGGGGTAGGTTCTCATCCTCAAGTTCGGAGTTATCATCATCCGAAAGGTCTTTAGCATGGTGATCATTCAAAAGGGATTGGATGATCATTCTCTGGTTCTTCTCTGAACCATCCAGCATTTCCTTCGTTCGGGAAGTATGGGTCGTCGTGGGGATGGGGTCCAGCTATGTTATCTATGCGATAATTGGGGTATAAGAATCTAACACATAAGTAGTTCATAGTAATACACAAAATACTCCTATAGTATTTTAGGTTTATGTTCTATTGTTCTCATTGTGGTATTGTAGGTAAGTTTTTAGACTTGTTGCAACTCACAGCCACACTTAGGCACATGCTAGTCAACCCTCAGATAATATAGTTGATCAGGCTATATCATCCCAGTTTTGACTATATGTCTCTAAGTCTACTTGTGCTGCCCAACAATCGTAATACTTTTGTTCTGTCCTAGTGACACTGATTTTAGTATAAATGTAGGGATGTATACTCAATTAAATATTTTATTATTTTAAAAGTAGACTCTTTATCAGAGTATTTTAATCCCTATTGTATTTATAGTTTGTATATCTTTTATGGGTTGATATACTCAATTCACTATAAACAATGCTCTGATACCAATCTGTCACACCTCAAAACCGAGAACGGCGAAAACGTTCTGGGGCGGAGGACGTCATGTAATGTATCACAACAATGCAAAGTAGTAAACAAGCAACAACATCATCCATTGCATTAATAGTATAATTTTAATTACATTTGAGTTCTTTCATAGTATAATTCTACAAAATGAATAATCAAAATAAAAGACGAGTCTTGACCGCTCCGTCTTCACAGAACCTGGTAAAAAGTACATGTCTATCTGTGTCCTGGGAATACAAGTTATTTTGAAAGAGAGTGCCAGCAATAATGCTGGTGAATTCATAAGTATTTATGTAACTTTGATTTGTAAAACTGTAAAGAAAGACCTGCAATGTGTGAGAGAAATTTTGTACCAATGAACATGTTTGTAAGTAATTGTAAACGTTTGAAAAATCTAGAAAATCCCATATTTTCTACTAGTATAAAAAAAAGTAGCCTTCTACCAAGACCTGACTGTTTTGAATGCTTGCTTTTAGAAATCCAATCATTGCTTATAAGTGGGTGGTAGTTTAAAAGTCCCAAAAATGAACTACCATGGTGTTTTTCATGTTTAAAATAATAGATTTGTATACGTATATAATTGCTAAGTTATTTGATAACCCCATAAATCAACATGTTTTTAATACTCCATGTGAGTTTTATAACCATGCTAATGACCCAGACTGCCTGTAACAACGTTCTTCAGGCATTGGAATGTTATGACGTTTGTCACCCCAGACCTGCCGACCTAGCTGTAGCTAACAACTTAGGTGTGGGATTGTCAATCCCGTATAGATCTATACACAAGTATCACGCTCCCCCTACAAGAGATTATGGTATATAATACGGACTTAATAATGCATACTTGAAAGTACGTGAAACGTCTCATAAAAACTAGTATAAAACAAATTTACGTATGAAAATGTCTATTTGTTCTTGTATATGAAAATATCTCTTTGATATGGTACTTGTAATATGTAAAATTTCATGAATATCTAGTACACTATCTTATGTAATCGTATCTCTTGAAATTTTATATCTTAAAATTGTATGTAATCGTATCTCTTCATATAGTATGTAATGTATTTGTATAGACTCATGAATAAACTGACTCTTGTGTGATCCCTTGTACTTGGGATGGTAAGTAGTATCTCCTAACTATAGCTATTATAGTTTCTAGTATTGTATGTGTATAACCGAAATATGCCTTTGATACTCAAAGGTACTGAACCAAATGACGGAAACTTTTATGTCTATATATGTACTTATGATATATATAACTAATATTTAGACGACATTCGGACGAATAACCGATGCCCTAAAGCCACATCCCAACGTGGAAAAGGAAATAAAGCGAGCTAGCCATCCTAAGTCCTTCAAACATTACTTATATAACGATACATATATAGGCATGCATTTGCCAATATAAAAATATAAAAGAAGTTTTGTAAACGCTTTGAAAAATTTAATAAATAAGAAATGATGACTTGAGGTCAGTTTATAAAACGATTTGAAAGTAGTTTGTTTGATAAGAACAATTTTAAGTATAAGAAGACCTTTGTTTGAAACACGATTCTAACAGCGTTCGAAAGGAAACATAAAGTATGTAAGACAGTTTGATAAAGAGTTTTCAACATGTAAAAATGTTTGTCGTAAACTATTATAGTTTTTCCAAAAGTTTTTTTCGTTTGTATAGTAAACTCTAGTGAAATACTCACTTGTTATGTAATGTGTAACTTTTTTAGTGACATAAATGAACACATATACTCAAAGTATAAATAAAGTGTTTGATTCGTATATGCATAACAACATATTTGATTTCAAAAGACAAGATGTTATCGTGATAAATTTTGCGTACGAAAAGTTCCACGTAGTAGTTATGAATCACATATGATTTACTTGATAAAAAGAGTATATAGTGAAACTTTAGGTTATACACAATAATAATCGTGTGTTTGTTGTATTCCCCCCCTTAAAAGTGTATATAAAAAGTATTGATAACACATTTAAAAATGTAGTTTATAGGGGTATGAACTCACCTAAGAACATGCGTGATTTAAAGAAAACGAGATTTTCCCGGGCGGCACCTCGACCGGAAAGTGACGAGATTCTCGGGAATCTCGGGGCTTCGGACCTTCGTCGGGGCTTAGATGTGAAACCGGGAAGTCGGGATGTTGTTGGCACGAAAAACAAGGTGAAAATGTGAGAGAAATAAAGAAATTGAGCAAAGATAGCCGACACCCTCGCACTCTATTTATAGGAGCTGGAGGTCCTCGGTACGCTAGGCGTACTTCAGGCTTACGCGGGGCGTACCTCGTACACTGGGCTTACTCCGAGGTTATGCTGGGCGTTCGCTTCCATAACTGCTGACCGCATCCTCAGGCGAAGTGTTTGGTCGATGTGGACGATCCGGAGCCTAGTATCCGAGTACGCTGGGCGTACGAGGGTACGCAGGGTGTAAATCATTTCGGTGTGTGTGCCACGAACTTATAAAATGTCACACCCCCAAACCAGAATGGCAGAAACATTCGGGGGTGGATGACTTCACGTAGTATCACAACCATCGAATATTGTAAAGAAAGTAACACAACCATCACATATATAATGAAAACGTATGTTGTTGCGTTATACATAATAGCAAAAGAATATTACAATGAGATGATAAATGTTCAATAATAAAACATCCTTTGTGTTCCTTTCTCCAAAAGCTGGTGGTTACCTGTATTACTGATTCCCTGAGAAATACAAGTGGTTTCGAAAAAGTGTCAACAATTAAGTTGGTGAGTTCATAAGCGTTTTGTATTGAAAAAGTATGTCCTTTTTGATAGTAAACCGATGAACGAGGTTTTCTGAAAATCCAATATTTTCTGTAAATGATTTGAAAAGTTTCCCGTGTTGGAGTGCGTTTGTGTTTTCCATACTTGAATAATAGTGATAAAATTTGTGTTAACGATAAAATGGAAAACTGAAATGCATATATGAATCTCGTAAATCAAACTTGTTTTTATACTTTTATGTGAGTTTTATAACCATGCTATTGACACTGATGGCCTGTAACAACGTTCTTCAGGCGTTGGAACTGTTATGACATTTGTCACCCCAGACCTGCCAGCCTAGCTGTAGCTAACATCTTAGGTGTGGGATTGTCAATCCCGTATAGATCTATACACAAGTATCATGCTCCCCCTACAAGGGATTATGGTATATAATACAAGACTTAATAATGCATACATCAAACGTACGTGAAGCTGTCTCACATTACTTGGTATAAACAGATTTACGATAATAAAGGTTGTACTTCTTTTGAAAGCATTTCATTTGTCGAGATGTATATGTAAAATGTATGAATCACTTGAATACTATACTCATTATAGTTTGTCAAAAGTATGTTCCCATTTGATAATAACAACTTGGTAATATAATATCCCTTTAAACATAAAGTTATTTTTGTATCAAAACTCTATAAGAACGATATTATAAAAATGATACTTTGATTTGTAATGTACTTGTATCCCCCCCCCTAAAACGTGAAAAGAATTGAAAAGTAGGGGTATGAACTCACTCGTTAAGTTTGAAGAGAGAGGCTAGGGTTGAGCAGAACTTCGACCGCGGATGGTTGCGTCGTCGGGCTCTTTGGGGATCTTTGCAGCGTAAATCTTTCGTCGGGGCTCGAGTGCGGAAACCGAGGTGAGAGAAAAGGTCTTCTGGAGCTTAGAGGTGTGGGAGAAGGACTGAGGAATGGTGAATGGTGTGCAAAAACTCGAGCTTATGCCTTCTATTTATAGGGCTGGAAATCCTCGTACGCGGCGCGTACTTCCGGAGTACGCGGGGCGTAAGATGGCGTCATGGCTTACGACTCGGGTCTAGCTAGCGTAGCTTGGGCGGGTCGATGGGACTCCTGGGTCTAGCCGAGCGTAGATTGGGCGGGCCGATGAGACTCAACTCTGGGTCTAGTACGCGGGGCGTACTCCCATATTACGCGGGGCGTAATCCTGGCTTCCGACTTCTAAATTCCGTAACTTTCGTGTACGAGCTCCGTTTTTCGCGTTCTTTATATCCATGCGTAGGTGAGATTATGCTCTACAACTTTCAATTAGACTCCGATGGCTAGTTTTGACTTTATTTTTAATGATATAATTTTAATAGGCCGGGCCTCCTAAAGTTCGTTAAAAATTCATAGGTTCTTTATTCGACGTCGGTTTTCGTTTGTCTTTTTATTGTTTTATTACCACTGAGGAGATCTTCAACTTCCGTTTAGGTGGCGATAGCTAAATAACACTCGATCTTCAATCTGAGTTTTAGCCTTCTACTACTGTTACGAAACTTTGAAAATTCGTAACTTCTTCATACGAGGTCCAATTTGGGCGATCTTTTTATGTACGCTCACCTTTCAACGAGATCTACGACTTGGTTTAGATACTTAAGGCTAAAATGCATTTTATTGAGATTCTACTTTTTACGTCAAATAATGTTTTAACGTCGTGTCGTAAATATACGAGTGGTTATAATTTCTTCAATATAACCCGGTTTTGAGCGTTCTTTATGTTCTTGGAAACCTTGGCATGATATCTAATATTTGATGTATTCCAACTTAGATACTTGAACACTTTATTTTGGAGGTTAATTTCGTTGCTTTTTAGCTCACTTGTATTTCTCAGGGAATCAGTAATACAGGTAACCACCAGGTTTTGGAGAAAGGAACACTAAGGATGTTTTATTATTGAACATTTATCATCTCATTGTAATATTCTTTTGCTATTATGTATAACGCAACAACATACATTTTCATTATATATGTGATGGTCGTGTTACTTTCTTTACAATATTCGATGGTTGTGATACTACGTGAAGTCATCCACCCCCGAATGTTTCCGCCATTCTGGTTTGGGGGTGTGACAGATTGGTATCAGAGCATTGTTTATAGTGAACTAAGTATATCAAACCACATACGATATACAAACTATAAATGCAAAGGGGACCAAAAACCCTCTGATGAAACATTTTCATGAACAAAATACATTCTTTTAAAGATATACATTTTTACAAGCATGCATTAATCTCGTATCATAACAAGTTTTACTAAAAAGTATTAAGGCAAGTTACGACACTACGATTGAGCCCCGGGATATGTAATCAGGTCGAGAATAAATATAGCCTGATCAACTATATTTATCCTGGATTTGACCAACGTACGTCGAGGAATGGTCATAGTGGACAACAAGCCAAGAACTTACCAATTACAAATTATTTTAGTTTCGCCAAATTGAAATATTATAGGAGTATTATTAAAAATAGTTGTACAAATTATAGTTAAAAATAATAAATCGTTAGATAGAAATTTCTTTCCTTATAAAGTCCTCATACATCTATCCTAGTACAGACAAATGGCCGGATTCCATTTACCAGGAGATCCCTACTACCCAAACCAAGGCAACGGCGGTTGGATAGAAGAAGACCCGGAGGAAGACCCAGAGGAAATCGAAGAAGAGGTCGAGGAAGAACCCGAAGGGGTTATCGAGGGAGAATTCGAAGTCGAAGTCGGAGAGGAATTTGAAGTCGATGAAGAGATCGAGGAGGTTTCTAGCGGGACAGACTCCGAGCCAGAAGTGTACGACCCTCCCATCCCTCATCCTCCCGAAATCAGACCATATCAACCGGGACCCATTCCCATGTGGGGAAGTCACCTCTACTACTGGAGCCGCCAACAAGGTGTACGCCCTCCTTTCGGCATGTGACGAGATTTTTACAATGTCAGTGGGGGAAGCTCAGCTGATCGAGCACTTCCTGTTCTTGTGAACGCTATAGCTACCCAGAACTACGAGACGGACAGGCAAGCAACCAGAGTTCGCGAGGTCAATGATGCTACCCAAGGTAACGCCGCTGACATCCGCCGTTTGGAAGGACTACATGAGAATACCCAAATCTACACGGGGCCACTTCAGAACCAAATGATAACGGCTCTGGCAGATATAAGAGAAATGAAGGAACAACAAGCAGATCTCGAGAGGCGACTAATGGGAGTCAAACGGTCGGATGCCGAATCTAGCTCCAAACGTCGCAAGTAGAACTTGTTCGAGCCCCAACAATTTTGTTATAGAGTAGGATTTCGGATAAAAGTTTTTCCCTTATTTTCCCTTTTGTATCTACAATCGAAGATCTCTAGGAGGATCAAATTTTCCCGAACAAGTTATGCAATGTAACACACCTCAGGTGTGACCTATATGTATAAATATGAAGTTTTTCTTATTATATACCTCTCAAAAGTTGCGAGTTTTAAATTTCTATGCCTACCTTGAAACCATAAACTAAAGTCAAAACAAATTACAAGATACAACTAACACACGATTGTCAAAACATTAGAAACTTATAGTATTCATTCTTATTTTTCTCTACCAGAACATGCCTTCTCGTAGATCAACACGCAGAAACTCAACTTCAACACCACCTCCACCACCTCCTCCAATTATGGACACCGTTATGTTCCAGACTACTGTAACAGCTGCTGTAACTGCAGCAATGGCACAAATGAGCAACAACGGATCGGGGGGAGGAACAAACAGTTTTACAAATGGCCAAGGTCAAAGCCGTTCAGGGGTATGCACTTACAAAGACTTCACCAACAGAAAACCTATTCCCTTTTACGGGACTGGGGGAGTGTTGGCTCTATCTCAATGGATAGAGAAAACGGAAGCTGTATTCGAAATCTGTGCATGTCCTGAAGAAAGCAAAGTAAAGTTTGCCGCTTTTACTTTCTCTGAACGCGCCCTGACATGGTGGAACGGCCACGTCCAGACACTAACCCTGGTGGTGGCAAACTCCATGGGTTGGGAAAACCTGAAAAGAATGCTCCTTCGAGAATACTGCCCAAGAGGCGAGATTCAGAAGCTTGAACAGGAACTGTGGAACCTCTCGATGGTAGGATCGGACATAGCTGGTTACACCAACAGGTTCAGTGACTTAATAACACTTTGCCCAGGAATGTTAACCCTGGAGAGCCAAAAGGTCGAGAGATACATTTGGGGACTATCACCCCAACTTCGAGGAAGTGTGCTAGCTTCCAGACCCTTGACTTTCGCCAGCGCCAAAGAACTAGCGCAATCTCTTGTTGATCATGGTGTCTGTCAAGGAGTCACGACTATCATGGCTGAACCAACCAAAGGGAACGGCAACAATGAGATCAATGCCAACAACAACAACAAGAAGAAATTTTGGAACAAAAGGAAGGGGCAAACTTCGCAAGAACCTTCAAAGAAGCAAATGGTTGCGGTTCATGCTGCTACTACCCCCACCACAACTCCTGCTACCTCTGCGCCAACAAAACCATATGCGGGAAATCTGCCCAAGTGCACCAAGTGCAACTACCATCACCATGGTATTTGTCGCGAGATGCACTGCAAGAACTGTGACCGGAAAGGACACACAGCCCGTTTCTGTAAAGCACCGGCACGACCAATCACTCAAGTTTCTGGCACTGGAGTAAGCCGGGCGTGTTATGGGTGCGGGGAGACTGGACACTTCAGGAGGGATTGTCCCAAGGAAAGGAATATTGGCGGTGTGGGGAAAGTGCTGGCAGTAGGACAGAATGAAGCAATAACGGACCCCACGGTGGTTACGGGTACGTTTCTACTCAACAACACTTATGCATGCATACTTTTTGACTGCGGTGCGGAGAGAAGTTTTGTGAGTCATAAATTCAAACACCTACTAAATCAAAAACCCCAACCACTCAATAAAATATTCACTGTAGAAATGGAAAACGGTAAAACAGAACACGCAAACGATTTGTACGTAGGGTGCACACTAAATTTAAACGAGCGCTTGTTTCGGCTCGATCTTATGCCCATTTCCATAAGAAATTTCGATGTCATCATCGGTATGGACTGGTTAAGCCTTCACCATGCCAATATCCTTTGCCATGAAAGGGTTGTTCGCCTAAATCTACCAAACGGCGAAACTCTTGTCATTTATGGCGACAAACCTAGTTCAAATTTGCAAATCATTTCCTGTATTAAAGCACAAAAATATCTTCGTAAGGAATATCATGCCTTTCTAGCCCACGTAGTAGACAAGAAACAAGAATCGAAAAACATTAAAGACATTCCGGAAGTCTGCAATTTCCCAGACATCTTCCCAGAAGATCTTCCAGGAATCCCACCGGAACGTCAAGTCGAGTTCAGAATCGACTTAATCCCCGGAGCTACCCCTGTAGCAAAGTCACCTTACCGTTTAGCCCCAGCCGAGATGCAGGAACTATCCAGTCAATTAAACGAGCTGCTGAGCAAGGGATTCATCAGACCGAGCTTCTCACCATGGGGAGCGCCAGTCCTATTCGTGAAAAAGAAGGACGGATCCTTTCGCATCTGCATCGATTATCGGGAACTAAACAAACTCACGATCAAGAACAGATATCCCTTACCGCGCATAGACGATCTATTCGACCAACTGCAGGGAGCAAGCTGCTTCTCAAAGATCGATCTAAGTTCTGGTTATCACCAACTGCGAGTACTGGAAGGAGACATCCCCAAAACGGCTTTCCGAACACGTTATGGTCACTACGAATTTGTAGTAATGCCCTTCGGATTGACAAATGCTCCAGCAGTGTTCATGGATTTGATGAACCGAGTATGTCGTCCCTTCCTGGATAAATTCGTTATCGTATTCATAGATGATATACTCATCTATTCAAGAAGCCAGGAAGAACACAGCAAACATCTCCGCCAAGTACTGGAAACACTAAGGGCAGAGAAACTTTACGCAAAATTTTCCAAATGTGACTTTTGGATTCGAGAAGTGGATTTCCTAGGACATGTTGTAAGCAAAGAAGGAATACACGTGGACCCTTCCAAGATAAAGGCAATAGATAGTTGGACTACTCCAAGAACCCCTACAGAAATCCGGCAATTTTTGGGACTCGTCGGGTATTACCGAAGATTCATACCGAACTTTTCAAGGATTGCCAAGCCACTTACCACCCTAACCCAGAAGAATGTGACCTTCGACTGGGGAGAAAAACAAGACATCGCATTTCAGACACTAAAGCGAGCCTTATGTAGTGCGCCCATCCTAACCTTGCCAGAAGGAACGGAGGACTTCGTGGTCTATTGTGATGCATCAAACCAAGGACTTGGTGTGTCTTAATGCAAAGAGGAAAAGTCATCGCCTACGCCTCAAGGCAACTAAAGACGCACGAAGTGAACTTGTCACACCCCCGAACCAAGGATGGCGGAAACGTTCGAGGGTGGAGGACTTCATGTAGAGTATCACAACAACGAGTATAATAGTGCTCAAAGTAAATACAACCATCATAAATATAACTGAAAAAGTTACACCAGTGTATATGTTACATGAATCGAATCAATTAAATTATGAAACAAAATGAACTGTTTGACAATTTATCGTCCCATCCTCAAAACGTTGTTGGTTTCCTGTTTTCACTGAATTCCTGAGAATACAAGTAGTTTTGAAAAGTGTCAACACAAAGGTTGGTGAGTTCATAAGAGATTTTATTGGAGAAATAGACTGTTTTCCTTGTAAAAATGATATGATTTGTATTTCGAAAATCCGATATTTTCTTTATAAAGTTTATGTAATGTAGTCTCATAACCGATGACCAAAATGTATAAGTAACCTTTCTTATTAAAGGAAAAAAAATAATGTGCTTAAATTGACATAAACGCACTTGAATTAAATGATGTTCCCGCAAATTCTTATGTTTGTTAATACTTAATGTATACATAGTCCTAAGTCTCAGGACCGAGAAAATAACAAGTATCGTCTATACTTAAAGTTATAAATGTGGTTTCAAATGATGTGTAGTCAAAAATACCAAAAACCGAACGTAGACAGTAATATCGGTACTTATTGAGATAAAAGTGATTTTAAAATCGACATAAAAATCCATTAAAGTTTTATAAAAATCCCGTAAACTTTATGTATTGTTATATCCTTATGTGAGCCGCTATAATCATACTTAAGACTAAATGAACCTGCCACGACGTTTCTCAGGCGTCGAATAACTGAAATGACAATTATCACCCGTAGACCTGCAGGTCCAACTGTAGCTAGCAGCAAGGTGTGGGGTGTCAAACCCAATATAGATCTATATACAACTATCACGTTCTCCATCCGGGAGACTCTGATTATAACGTACAGGATTTTATATTCCGCACGCGGACGTACGGAAAGAGAATGTCTCACAATCTAGGTTAACAAGTTTACAAGTTGTATGCGGGAGTGTAAAACCTTTCTGTATGAATGTACCCTTTTCGTACATGTGTGTTATGTGATGTATCGAAAACTATACCTATTATAGTTTTATCCAAAACGTTTGTAATATATAAGAACTCTTTTATGAAAAAGCGTTAGGATTATGAAATCCATTAAACTATGCTTATTATAGTTTATATATATACATGTTCTAAATGAATGAATAATCTTATCATGAATGACTTATTTTCAGTTTATGATGATAAAATTTACAACGTATCACATTCAATACTTAGAACTTGACCTTATACACTTTGCTCAACATAATACAAAGTGTTGTAAAAATTACAAGCTGTTAACAAATTTTCAGCCTTTCTACACTGTTTTTGAAAATTCATAGAAAAATCATACGAAGTCGAAAACTAAATCCGTAAATTCTGGGAGTTCCCAAAATGTGTCTACTTTACTCATAATTTTTATCATGATTTTTAATGACCTCCAACTTGGGTGAAAAAGTCCATAATCACAGACTGGTCCGGATTGGTGTTTGAAATAATAGGCAGTTTTGTAAAAATCACCATAAATTGTAGAAAAATCGTATGGAGATGTGTAAGTAGTCATTTTAAAGCTAAGAACTGGAACTACTTACACCTAATACAGTTTTGAAAACTAAAATGTTTAAGTGGTCCAAAACAGTCCGTGAATGGAGTTGAACTTTTCTGATGAAGGCTGTTAGAAAAGTGTAGTTATGTTCTTGGTGTTTTAACTTGTATTCTCCCCCTAAAAACTCGAGAAAACATGAAAATATGGGGGTATGAACTCACCTTAAGTGTTTTCAGTAGATGATTGTTGAAGAATGGAGGTGCTTAACTCAAGGACACTTGGAATGTCTTGAAGATTTTCGAGAATCTAGCATGATAGTTATGGAGTTTGTATGAGCTATCAATGATTCGAGTAAAATGAAGTGTGAGAATCACAGGGAGGGTGGATTACACTTACCAAGAGTGGAAGAACACTTGATGATCAGCCTTGAGATTGTGAGTTAGAGAGAGAAGTTGGAGAGAAAAAGTTGGAGTTCAATCTTGGTGTAATTTGAGAGTGTTTGAAGAGAATGAGGAGAGAGGTTGTAAGATCAGCCCTTAGATTGTGGGGGTTACTTGTGAAAGGGAGTAAAAGGTACAAGGTATGGTGGGGAGGAGTGTGGGTTGTCATGGAGTGGGTGTGGGGGTTGCTTGCGTCATAAACTAAAGTAAAGTCAACACTCTTCTTTTGTACTTTACCAATCTTATTTGGATAAGATTTTACCCTTAAAATATGATTAGATTATTAATTTAGGGGTCTTATATTTTAAAATAAAGTTTTGGGTGAAAATCCTATGTTAAAATAATTAAAAATGGGTTTAAAACGCAAAAATACGCAAAAACGGGGTGAAAAATGTATTTTCCAGCGAGATTCTTCGGACCTAGGCTGAAGCTCGGTCCTAGGCCGAAGTTCGGTCAGATGTGCACGGCTCGGAGGTGAAGGCACGCCAGAAGGAAGAAGCGAAGCGAGAGTGATCCGAGGTTCGGTCCGAAGTCGGGCGGTTCGGTCCGAAGTTAGGCTAGAACCGAAGGGACTGTTGTGAACAGTAATGAACAGTACTTTCGGTTCGGATTTTCCCTTCTATGCTGGGTTCGGTTCGGACCTTCCTTCAGTGCTGGGTTCGGTTCGGACTTCCTTCAATGCTGGGTTCGGTTCGGATGAACAGTGTCTCGGTTCGGCTCATGAACAGTACCCTCGGTTCGTTGATGAATAGTACTTTCGGTTCGGTTCATGAATAGTACTTTCGGTTCGTTTCCTTAAGTCCGTTTTTCGCGTAGACTTCCGTTTTTGAGCTATTTTCGCCAAATTCAGGGGTCGGAATGTCCCGAGTGATTATAGAAAGTCGGGGAGAGATTTCGAGAGAGATTTGAGAAAGATTCCTCGTTCTCAGAGAGATTTGGGAGAGATTTGACATACTTGGAGAGATTTCACATACAAAGAGATATGTGGGAGAGATTTCACATACTTAGAGAGATTTGGGGGAGATTTGACATACTTGGAGAGATTTCACATACAAAGAGATATGTGGGAGAGATTTCACATACTTAGAGAGATTTGACATACTTGGAGAGATTTCACATACAATGAGATATGTGGGAGAGATTTCACATACTTAGAGAGATTTGGGAGAGATTTGACATACTTGGAGAGATTTCACATACAAAGAGATATGTGGGAGAGATTTCACATACTTAGAGAGATTTGGGAGAGATTTGACATACTTGGAGAGATTTCACATACAAAGAGATATGTGGGAGAGATTTCACATACTTAGAGTGATTTGGGAGAGATTTGACATACTTGGAGAGATTTCACATACAAAGAGATATGTGGGAGAGATTTCACATACTTAGAGAGATTTGGGAGAGATTTGACATACTTGGAGAGATTTCACATACAAAGAGATATGTGGGAGAGATTTCACATACTTAGAGAGATTTGGGAGAGATTTGACATACTTGGAGAGATTTCACATACAAAGAGATACGTGGGAGAGATTTCACATACTTAGAGAGATTTGGGAGAGATTTCACATACTTAGAGAGATTTAAGAGAGATTTGACATACTTGGAGAGATTTGGGAGAGATTTGACATACTTGGAGAGATTTCGCATACAGAGAGATATTTGGGAGAGATTTCACATACTTAGAGAGATTTGGGAGAGATTTCACATACTTAGAGAGATTTGGGAGAGATTTGACATACTTGGAGAGATTTCGCATACAGAGAGATATTTGGGAGAGATTTCACATACTTAGAGAGATTTAGGAGAGATTTGACATACTTGGAGAGATTTGGGAGAAGTTTGACATACTTAGAGAGATTTGGGAGAGGTTTGACATACTTGGAGAGATTTGGGAGAGGTTTGACATACTTGGAGAGATTTCTCATACAAAGAGATATGTGGGAGAGGTTTCACATACTTAGAGATACGTGGGAGAGATTTCACATACTTAAAGATATGTGGGAGAGGTTTCATTGGTGACCTTTTTGAGTGTTCGGCTATGCACTGCAAGGTCCTTAAATCCCGTTAAGCCTTGATTAGGGATCTTGCATACTCCCGATGAGTATGTAACATTGTTTTATCGGTTTGGCTTTCCACGTACCATTGTTTTGGGTTAAGGAGATCTAGGTGAACGCACTTTTCGATTTATGATCTCTCATTAGAATAGAGAGTTGTTTAGAAGTTACATAACGTAAACATTAGTACTCACGGCAAATTGAGTTGACTGGTTTGACTTGTTGACTTTAGTTGACTTTGACTTGACCGAAAATTGACGGTTGTCACAGAACTACACAACGCACGATCTTGAGCTAGGAGCAGTCATCTTCGCTCTGAAGATATGGCGACACTATCTCTACGGCACAAAATGTACCATCTTCACTGATCATAAAAGCCTCCAACATATCCTCAATCAGAAGGAACCCAACATGAGACAGAGACGATGGATAGAACTACTAAGTGATTACGAGTGCGAAATTCGATACCACCCTGGAAAGGCTAATGTAGTGGCTGATGCACTCAGTCGGAAGGAGTACTCAGGTCGCCGAGTGAAGTCCCTAACTGTGACAACCCATTCACACCTGTTCACGCAAATCAAGGAAGCCCAAATAGAAGCCTTGAAATCCGAAAATGTGACAGGAGAAGCCCTAAGGGGAATGGATAAGAACCTTGAGACCAAGAACAACGGAATTTGTTATTTCATGGATCGAATTTGGATACCGAAGTTTGGTGGATTTAGAGAAATCGTTATGGACGAAGCCCATAAAACACGATACTCCATACATCCTGGCTTCGATAAGATGTATCTCGATCTCAAGAAGTTGTATTGGTGGCAAAACATGAAAGCCGAAATTGCTACCTACGTGAGAAAATGCCTGACATGTGCCAAAGTCAAGGTGGAATATCAGAAGCCCTCAGGTTTATTACAACAACCAGAAATACCCGAGTGGAAGTGGGAACAGATAACCATGGATTTCATAACAAAGTTACCCAAGACAACAAGCAGACTCGACACCATTTGGGTAATTGTCGACAGGTTAACTAAGTCAGCACATTTCCTACCGATCAAAGAGACGGATAAATTGGAGAAGTTAACAAGGACATACCTCAGAGAAATTGTACGACTGCATGGTGTGCCCATATCCATTATCTCGGACCGAGATAGTAGATTCACCTCAAGGTTCTGGCAGTCGCTACAAAAAGCTTTGGGGACAAGACTAGACATGAGTACCGCTTATCACCCACAAACCGACGGTCAGAGCGAGAGAACTATACAAACCCTAGAAGACATGCTGAGAGCTTGCGTAATCGACTTTGGCAAAGCATGGGACACACATCTACCATTGGTCGAGTTCTCGTACAACAATAGCTACCACACCAGTATCAAGGCTGCCCCGTTCGAAGCCCTCTATGGCCGCAAATGCAGGTCACCTTTGTGCTGGGCCGAAGTGGGGGACACGCAACTAGCAAAAGGACAAGCAACTGACGACACGCTCACTGGACCAGAAATCATAAGGGAGACTACGGAGAAGATTGTTCAAATCCGAGAACGTCTAAAAGCATCAAGGGATAGACAAAAGAGTTACGCAGATAGGAGACGTAAACCCTTGGAATTCCAAGTTGGAGACCATGTCCTACTCAAAGTCTCGCCTTGGGAAGGTTTAATACGCTTCGGAAAACGTGGGAAATTGAACCCTAGATACATCGGACCATTCGAGATCCTTGCCAAGATCGGTCCAATGGCCTACAAACTTAGACTACCTCAGGAGCTCCACAACGTACACCCTACCTTTCACATATCGAATCTGAAGAAGTGCTTATCCGACGAGACCCTTGTCGTCCCTCTAGACGAAATTGCAATAAATGAAAACCTCCAATTTGTGGAGGAACCAGTAGAGATCATGGATCGGGAAATCAAAAGGAATAAACAAAGCCGCATACCTATTGTAAAGGTCCGCTGGAACGCCAAGCGAGGACCTGAATACACCTGGGAATGCGAGGATCAGATGAAACAAAAGTACCCGCATCTTTTTCCTAAAACTGTAAACTCTATCTTAGATTAAATTTCGGGACGAAATTCCCTTAACAGGGGGATGATGTGACAACCCTATTTTTCCCAAAAAGCATTGTAAACACTCGAAAGCTAAAAAGCAACGAAATTAACCTCCAAAATAAAGTGTTCAAGTATCTAAGTTAGGAATACATCAAATATTAGATATCATGCCAAGGTTTCCAAGAACATAAAGAACGCTCAAAACCGGGTTATATTGAAGAAATTATAACCACTCGTATATTTACGACATGACGTTAAAACATTATTTGACGTAAAAAGTAGAATCTCAATAAAATGCATTTTAGCCTTAAGTATCTAAACCAAGTCGTAGCTCTCGTTGAAAGGTGAGCGTACATAAAAAGATCGCCCAAATTGGACCTCGTATGAAGAAGTTACGAATTTTCAAAGTTTCATAACAGTAGTAGAAGGCTAAAACTCAGATTGAAGATCGAGTGTTATTTAGCTATCGCCACCTAAACGGAAGTTGAAGATCTCCTCAGTGGTAATAAAACAATAAAAAGACAAACGAAAACCGACGTCGAATAAAGAACCTATGAATTTTTAACGAACTTTAGGAGGCCCGGCCTATTAAAATTATATCATTAAAAATAAAGTCAAAACTAGCCATCGGAGTCTAAATGAAAGTTGTAGAGCATAATCTCACCTACGCATGGATATAAAGAACGCAAAAAACGGAGCTCGTACACGAATGTTACGAAATTTAGAAGTCGGAAGCCAGGATTACGCCCCGCGTAATATGGGAGTACGCCCCGCGTACTAGACCCAGAGTCGAGTCTCATCGGCCCGCCCAATCTACGCTCGGCTAGACCCAGGAGTCCCATCGACCCGCCCAAGCTACGCTAGCTAGACCCGAGTCGTAAGCCATGACGCCATCTTACGCCCCGCGTACTCCGGAAGTACGCGCCGCGTACGAGGATTTCCAGCCCTATAAATAGAAGGCATAAGCTCGAGTTTTTGCACACCATTCACCATTCCTCAGTCCTTCTCCCACACCTCTAAGCTCCAGAAGACCTTTTCTCTCACCTCGGTTTCCGCACTCGAGCCCCGACGAAAGATTTACGCTGCAAAGATCCCCAAAGAGCCCGACGACGCAACCATCCGCGGTCGAAGTTCTGCTCAACCCTAGCCTCTCTCTTCAAACTTAACGAGTGAGTTCATACCCCTACTTTTCAATTCTTTTCACGTTTTAGGGGGGGGGGGGGATACAAGTACATTACAAATCAAAGTATCATTTTTATAATATCGTTCTTATAGAGTTTTGATACAAAAATAACTTTATGTTTAAAGGGATATTATATTACCAAGTTGTTATTATCAAATGGGAACATACTTTTGACAAACTATAATGAGTATAGTATTCAAGTGATTCATACATTTTACATATACATCTCGACAAATGAAATGCTTTCAAAAGAAGTACAGCCTTTATTATCGTAAATCTGTTTATACCAAGTAATGTGAGACAGCTTCACGTACGTTCGATGTATGCATTATTAAGTCCTGTATTATATACCATAATCCCTTGTAGGGGGAGCGTGATACTTGTGTATAGATCTATACGGGATTGACAATCCCACACCTAAGCTGTTAGCTACAGCTAGGCTGGCAGGTCTGGGGTGACAAATGTCATAACAGTTCCAACGCCTGAAGAACGTTGTTACAGGCCATCAGTGTCAATAGCATGGTTATAAAACTCACATAAAAGTATAAAAACAAGTTTGATTTACGAGATTCATATATGCATTTCAGTTTTCCATTTTATCGTTAACACAAATTTTATCACTATTATTCAAGTATGGAAAACACAAACGCACTCCAACACGGGAAACTTTTCAAATCATTTACAAAAAATATTGGATTTCCAGAAAACCTCGTTCATCGGTTTACTATCAAAAAGGACATACTTTTTCAATACAAAACGCTTATGAACTCACCAACTTAATTGTTGACACTTTTTCAAAACCACTTGTATTTCTCAGGGAATCAGTAATACAGGTAACCACCAGCTTTTGGAGAAAGGAACACTAAGGATGTTTTATTATTGAACATTTATCATCTCATTATAATATTCTTTTGCTATTATGTATAACGCAACAACATACGTTTTCATTATATATGTGATGGTTGTGTTACTTTCTTTACAATATTCGATGGTTGTGATACTACGTGAAGTCATCCACCCCCGAATGTTTCCGCCATTCTGGTTTGGGGGTGTGACATAAAATCCGTAAGTTTCGCATACGGGCCCTGTTTTTGACGTTCTTTATATCCACGCGAAGGTGAGAAAATACTTTACAACTTTCATTTAGACTTCGTCTGCTAATTTTGAATTTATATTATATTATATTTTAATTGATAGGCCGGGACACGATAACTTCGTTAAAAATCCATAACTTCTTTATCCGACGTCCGTTTTCGTTTGTCTTTTTACCATCGAACTATTATTGTCGAGACCTTCAACTCTCATTTAATTTGTGTCGACTAAAAATCGCTCGATCTTTATTTCGAGTTTTTAGCTGTCTACCGCTGTTACGAAACTTAGTAAATTTGTATCTTCTTCATACGAAGTCTGTTTTGGGAGTTCTTTTTAGGCATGATCATGGTTTAACGTAATCTACGACTTTCTTTTAGATACCTAAGGCTAAAAATTATTGTATCGAAACTTTGCGTTTTACGTTTATCAGCATTGCCGGTTTTTGGCCGCGAATCTTAGATTGGTCATAACTTCTTCGTTATAACTCGGATTTTAGTGTTCTTTATATGTACGAAAACTTTGATACGATTCCTACTACTTTATTTAACCCAAATAAGATTTTTAGGAAAGTTATATTTTGGCCTAAATTTGACTGGTGTTACATTTTATTGTCTCAAAATATCGGGTTGTCACATGGTCCTACTCTTGGAAGTAGGTAGTGATTTAAGATTGTCGTGGAGCATTGGTAGATTGTTCATGGGGATGAACATAGCAAAGTTTGCGACAAATACTCATGAGTACTTTAAATGGAGATTTTAGAGTATTGGGGTAACCCTCACTTAGAGATTACTTCATAGATTTTGTCTAAAGTAATTCTAAGATGCTAATATCATAAATTCTTCAAATGGAGATACATGATATTTTCTCCAACAATATGTTGTATCTTGGTTTCTCTCCAACGTTGTTCGTAAATGGCAATCATATATGGTTTTGCTAGATATGACATAAGAAATAGGTGGAATTTATGTAGTCAAAGTTTATTTGTTCACTTATACTTTAAGTAGTTGGAGTCGATAACCTTGGGCCCCTCGATGATTTGGTGTTGAAATTAAAAATGTATGGTCGTGCTCAAGCTAAATTAATGGATCAAGTATGCAGTTTGCTTTTTGTTGACACAAGTCAGTTTCGGGGAAACAAAATGTTGAATGTTTGAGACTGACTATATCCATGTCTCACTTTCATATAGATATCTTGAAAAATCAAAAGAATGTTTGATCACTTATCTAAGGCCCATATCACGACACAATGTTGTGAGTATGATAGGTATGTTTGACTTTATACTCTCCATTTATTAGTAATGAATATTATACCATATAGTGTTGGTAACTTATGCAAGTGGGAGTGATGGACAATGGTTCCAATCGTTGCCATACAATTGCAACAATTGGTAATATTACTATTAATAGTAGGTTCCTTTTGGGTTGCACGCAATGATAGAAATAAGCAATAAATGACATGTGGAAATTATGGGGACTTGATTTGTTAATTAATTAATAGACTTTAATTAATTAAATGAAATCCAAAAGTTTTGGAATGTTCTGGAGGATAAACTAAGATAATTTAAGCAGTCAGATAATTACCATTTATATGGATAATTATTAGTTGATTAGATAATTATCTTTTATGGTAATTTATCCTTCCCTATAAATACAGAGGCCTATGGACAAATTTATTGGATGAGAAATCTCAACACCCAAGAGAAAATTCGGTTCTACCTCTTCTTTCCCGAAACCTCAAAATCACAACGCCACGTTGTGGTGGCTTCACTGCCATGACGTGTAACCTGTAGTTCCAGTATATTCAGATTTGTGAAGCCTCGTTCATGGTGTTAATTACATGAGTTGTTGTCGAATGTTGTTGATCTGAATTCCTTGGGTACGACTACAAAATAGGAGTTCTACGTTGGACTCTTAGCTCTCAACAATCAATCGAATATCTACAAGGCTTTCTACAAGCCTTAAAAGGTATGTTTTCTTGCATATTAAAGTTTCATTAGATACGTTATTCGTAGATCTGATTTTTGGGACTATTGAGGATTTAAATTGTTGCTTCCGCTCTCCCTTTAATGTTGTTTAAGGTTCCTCAAAATCCATCAACTTCAACCCTTTGTAACAGAACTGAACTTGAGAGAGAAATCCATCATGCTTTAGAGATGGATTATGAATGCATAAAAAGGTGGAAGAGGCATAAGGAGTAATAGATGCAATTAGACAATAGACAGTAACATTACTCTCAGTTGTTCCTACATTCCTTAATTCTATAAGCAAGGATATTATTCGATTATACCTTGTTGAAGTAATCAAGAGATCATGAAACAACAAATACTATTGGAGAAGGTGTTGATTGTCCTTTAGAGAAGAGTTAGTTTCAATATATCAATGTTAGCCTAAAAGATTATGGTCTTTATTCTGTATTGGGTCTTATGTTGCCCTATTAGCTAGAAAATACTAATTAGCTAGTCTATATATTCTGTCTTTTCCTTTCATTGTATTTTTGTACTTCTCATTTGATAATAATATGAAACCCTAGTCGTTCTGTATCTTGTTAATTTTCATGGTACTAGAGCTCATTTGAATATCTATACTTTCATTTTGGGGGCGACTTATAGCAGGCACGAAACTGTTCATCGACATTATTCATGTGCACTATTCATCGATATTGTTCACGTACACTATTCATCAATACTTTTCACGTGCACTGTTCGTCGACACTGTTCACGTATTGTTTGCAATTTTCGGTATGGTTTTCTTGCTCGTTTTTGTATTCAGCTTGATTTGATTTGTGTATTTTGTCGATTTCGAGGGTTTCGTTTCGTCTGTTGGTTTTATTGATTTTCGGATCTTCATTGTTGTTGCTGCTACTCGTATTTACTGTTATTTTTATTTGACTGATATTGAAATATCGCCCTAAGAGATGATTATGTTCAATCCATTAATATTCAACTCGATGGAAAAAACTATGCCAATTGGATATTTTTATGAAAATTTTTTCACGAAGCAAGACTATGTGGGGGATTGTTACGGGTAACAAGAAGAAACTAACAGACAAGAAGGCTGATAATTATGCAACCTTATTAGGTTCATGGGAGACTGATAACTCCAAGATCTAATAATTTTGTTATCCAGTCTACTGGTACTCAGTTGGTAAAGTATGACACATCAAAGGAGGTTTGGGATCACTTAGCTAGGTTGTATAGTCAGACTAACTTTGCAAAGAAATATCAGTTATAGTTTGATATTCGAGCCCTCTAACAAAATAATCTCATTGTTTAGGAATTTTATGCAGCTATGTCGGATTTATAGGATTAGTTGGCTCTTACAGAACCTAATTTGTTGAAGGCTTGTAATTCGTATATTGACAGAAGGGAAGAACAACATTTGGTTCAGTTCTTGATGGCATTACATTTAGGTTTTGAAGGCTTACGCAGATCAATCTTGCATCGTACACCTCTTCTCGATGTTGATTCGATTGTTCACGAGTTCATTGTTGAAGAAAATCGTATCAAGTCCCATGCTAACAAAGGTCCCAAGACAACCATTGTTGTTGTCTTTGATGTTCTATAGTGACCTCAATCTTCAAACCAGAATCATCCCAAAGTTACATTTGATGAGTGTTCTTTCTGTAAGAAGAAGAACCATTGGAAGGCAAATTGTCCTTTGCTGACAAGCAAGGGAACCCATCAGCAAAAATAAATGAGATCGTCTGCATAGTCTCAGCCTTCATAACAAAACAGGTCTTCTAGACAGTCACGTCCTCGTTTTCATCTTTTAGGCCACCACAGTATGATACGGATGCACCTTCGGTTGAGAATGGAATAGATTTTGCACCATCATCAGCCTTGGATCTACAAATTGTTGAGTAGTTCAGACAGGTGATTGTTCCCAATCTAACTGCCATGTCATCTTCCATGTGTCATTTAGGTCTGTCTTCATCCAACACGTCAGGTATTCCTTCATCCTTATGTATATTAGATGATGGTGCATCTCATCACATGTCACCACATTTGTCATATTTTGCTTCATTATCTTCCCGTACACTTGTCTCTATTATGTCTGCTAGTGCTACACCCATGTTAGTAAATGGTGTTGGTTCTAGTGTCACTCCTTATATATCATTAACAGATGTGTATTACATTCCCACACTTGCTTTGAATCCGGAATCGATTACCCAGTTGTGTAAATCTAGTTGTTGGGTCTTCTTTTCTTATTCATTTTGTTGTGTACACGACATTCGGTCTCAGAGGGTGATTGGGATAGGTCGTAGACTTGGGGACCTCTATGTTTTGGAGCAGCTACACGTTGCTGATGTTGCTGCATCTAGTGTCGATTTGTTGTCTTTTCATTTAAACCCTTCGTCATCTGTTTTTTTTTATCTTTGGCATTCTCGTTTGGACATGTGTTAGCATCTCGTTTATAGTTTTTGATTTCCACTGGTGTGTTAGGTTCTTTTAAAACTGATGATATTTCTTATTTTGTAATTATAAACTTGGAAAATTTTATGATTTACCGTTTAATAAAAGTGTCACTCGTTCTGTTGCTCCCTTTGATATCGTACCTTCTAATGTGTGGGGTGTATCTCCAATTACCTTTAAATCGGGAGCTAACTATTATTTTTCATTCATTTATTATTACACTCGTTATAAATGGGTTTATCTTATGAAGTGTATGTCTGAATTTTTCACCATATATAGTGAATTTAGAGCTCTTATCAAGACTCAAGACTCTGCTAACATAACATGTTTTCGGCATGATTTGGGAGGATAATTTACCTCCAATGATTTTAAACAATTATTGGCATCTGATGGCACTGTGCTTCAGTCATCTTGTACAAACACTCCTCAACAGAACGGTGTTGCGGAAAGAAAACTTCGAAATCTCCTAGAAACTTCAAGATCCTTAATACTTTTCACTTAAGTTCCTAATATGTTTTGGGGAGAAGCTGTTCATATCGGCACTTATGTTATTAATTGCATTCCTACTACAAACACTTCGGGGAAGTCTCCTTATGAAATGTTGTTTGGACAACTTATAGTTTAGTCTTCATTACGAGTGTTTGGGTGTAATTCTTTTATCTTGAAGCCTCATGTAGAGAGTGATAAGTTTTCATGAAAATCAGATCTTTATGTTTTTATGGGATATGGTATTGGTCAGAAAGGTTATCGGTGCTATGATCCATCAAATTAGAAATTGTATGTCCCTCACAATATCACCTTTTTGGAGCATATTCCGTTCTATAGCATTTCTATTTAGTCGTATGATGCAACCCGAGAGGAGATTCATACTATTGTACCATTTAACATTGACGTTGATGATCCACCACATGTCACCGATCCACCACCTGCTACTGATCCACCACCTATTGCTGATCATCTGTCTATAGATCATCAAAATCCCCCCCCCCCCCCCCTTCCATTGAGGGCTTATCGTAATAAGAAGTCCACAAAGCTTCCTGACTTTGTCTATTCCTATTACTCACCAGTGTTTTTGCCTCCTTAATTGCTAATGTACATCGTCTCTCTGAGCCAACATCCTACAAAGAGCCCGTTTTTTATCCCCTTTGGTAGGTCACTATGGCTGAGGAACTTGAAGCTCTTTATCAGATTCATAGATGGAATCTGGTTTCGCTTCCACCCGGAAAGAACACGATTGGTTTTCGTTGGGTATATAAAATCAAAACAAAGTCTATTGGATTTGTTGAGCATTATAAAGCCAAACTTGTTGTGAAAGGGTATGTGCAAAAGTATGCTATGGATTATGAGGAGATGTTTGCTCATGTTGCAAAAATGACGACTGTTTGCACCTTGATTGCATTTTCTTCCATTTACCAATGGAAGATTTACCATATGGATGTCAAGAATTCGTTCTTGAATGGTGATATTCATGAGGAAGTATACATGTCTCCTCCCCCTTGTATTGCCCACCAACCAGCTGAAGTCTGTCAACTTCTGTGACAACCCAACATTTCGAAACAATATAATGTAACACCAGTCAAATTTTGGTCAAAATTTAACTTTCATAAAATCTTATTTGGTTTAAATAAAGTGGTAGGAATCGTATCAAGGTTTTCATACATATAAAGAACACTAAAATCCGAGTTATAACGAAGAAGTTATGACCAATCGAAGATTCTCGACAAAACCGGCAACACCGATAAACGAAAAACGTGAAGTTTCAATACAATAGTTTTTAATCATAGGTATCTAAATGAAAGTTTTAGATATCATTAAACCGCAAACATACGTAAAAAGAACGTCCAAATCTGACTTCGTACGAGGAAGTTATGATTTTTCCAAGATCCGGATATAGCAGTAGACAGCTAAAAACTCGAAATATAGATCGAGAGCTTTTGGCCGAAACAACCTAAATGAGAATCGAAGGTCTCAACAATAGTAGCGCAACGGCGAAAATTCTGACGAAAACGGACATCGGATGAAGAAGTTATGGATTTCTAATGGACTTTTCGTGTCCCGGCCCGTTAAAAATAAATAATTAAAAATAAAGTCAAAATTTACCGATGAAGTCTAAACGAGAGTTATGGAGTATATTCTCACCTATGCGTGCATATAAAAAAACGTCGAAAACGGAGCTCGTACGCGAATGTTACGGATTTTACAAGTTCGAGGCCCAAAATCCGAGGCTGTCAGGCTTGCCACGACGTGGCACAGTTTGCCACGACCCGGCAAGTGACTGAGGGCATCCAATCAATGGAATAGGATAAGGTTGACTCCCCACGATGTGGCCATCCCTTACCACGAAGTGGCACACCAGAAATGCCCCTATAAATAGATTTCAAGGGCTCCGAGTTTCATTGCTCAGTTCTCTTCTTTCTCGCGCCGTAGCTCTGCGTTTAAGCTCCCGAAGCCATCCCGAAGCCCCGGTTTTCACCTACAAGTTCCGAAGAAAGGCTTTGCATTCCCGAGATCCATGAGATTTCCGAGATTCCCGAGAAAATCGACTTTTCCAAGTTGAAGTTCTGCTCGATTTTCGTCTCACTTTCTTCACTCAATCATGTGAGTTCATACCCCTATAATCTACACTTTCAAATGCTTTATAAATGCTTTTTATACACTTTTAAGGGGGGGAGGGGGAATACAAGTAAACACACGGTTATCCCCGTGTGAAAGACATAAATCTTTGTTATACTTTTTGGTTATGTAATCAATCACATGTGATTTATAACTAACATACAATTGGACTTACTACACTTTTAGCCGTTTCACCAAACAGAATACTTCAAATAGCTTTCTCAAATGTTTTTACATGTTAAAACACTTTTAGAAAGTGTCTTACAAACTATATGTTTCCTTTTTGAATCTATTATAGTTATGCTTCAAACAAAGGTTTTCTTACACATAAACTGTCTTGTCAACTGTTTTCGAATCGTTTTATAAACTGATATCAAGTCATAAATTCTTATTTATTAAACTTTTCAAAGGTTTTACAAAACTTCTTTTCTACTTATATATTGTTAAATGCTTGCCTATATATGTATAGTTAAATAAGAAAGGTTTAAAAGACTTAGAACGGCTAGCTCGCCTTATTTCTTTTTTTGTTCTCGTTGGGATGTGGCCTTAGGGTATCAGTTATTCGTCCAAATGTCATCTAAATATTAGTTATATATATCATGTATACCTATATAGACATAAAAGTTCCATTAGTTAGTTCAGTTCTGACACCTTTGGGTAGCAAGGGTGTATGAACCTACTTGGACACTCATCAATTACATTCCAGTAAACTATTACAGGAATAGTTTAGGGGGTACAAAACATCATTCCTATTACAAGGAATTACACCAGAGTCAGTTCATTCATGAGTCTATACTACATGCTATATGAAGGGATACTCTTACAGAGATTCCTTTTACATGGATACAATTATATGGATACTCTTACAGGGATACTTTTACATAGATACTATATGATAAGATACTATTACATATTATTAGTCTAGATATTATTAGTGTAGATATTATTAGATTAGATCTGTCTATCCTAGTACTAAAGGATACCATAAGGGGTTTACCACTCCTAATCCCTCTGTTAGCTACAGAGGTAAATGCACATCTACCAATGTCTACGGTTGATACCATTACAAGTATACTTAATGGACTAACTATTCCTACACCCGGTTGTTAGCAACAGAGGTAAATACACATCTACAGATGTCTACGGTTGATCCATTTACGGTGAGTTTCCACGTCGTGTTTATTCTAGTACCAAAGGATAATACTTAAGTTATTAGCTCATTACCTTTATTTTGTGATACATTCACATAACGACGGGGTAGACTAATACCTATATAATTATATTGTTACCTTTATTTGGTGTCACATTCACATAACCGATGAGGTAGATCATACTGGAATATCTTAGTACCAAAGGATACAACATAAGTTATTATATTATTACTTTTATAGTTTTATAATAATAGTTAAACAGGGGAAAAAACGGCACATTTACAGTGATGCGTACTTCCAAAACATTCGGGTCTTGGTAGAAGACTACTTTCAAAACATTCAGGTCTTGGTAGAAGACTACTTTCAAAACAGTCAGGTCTTGGTAGAAGACTACTTTCAAAACATTCAGGTCTTGGTAGAAGACTACTTTCAAAACGGTCAGGTCTTGGTAGAAGACTACTTTCAAAACATCCGGGTCTTAGTAGAAGACTACCTTTTATACTAGTAGGAAATATGGGATTTTCTAGGGTCTTCATACTTATACTAAATGTTTCATCAAACATTCACCAGTCTTTCATAACAACTTTTCAAAGAAATAACATTAAAATACTTATGAATTCACCAGCTTTATTGCTGATACTCGCTTTCAAAATAACTTGTATTCTCAGGTTACAAATAAGACAGGTACCGATGCAAGGTTTAGAGAAGACGAAGCAGTCAAGACTCGTCTTTTATTTTGAGTATTCATTATGTTGTTTTATACTATGAAAGAACACACTTGTAAGCAAAATTATTCTATTAATGCAATGGATGATGTTGTTGCTTGTTTACTACTTTACATTGTTGTGATACATACATGATGTCCTCCACCCCAGAACGTTTCCGCCATTCTCGGTTTTGGGGTGTGACAACTTTGAAAGGCACTATATGGCCTCAAACAAGCCCCTCGTGATTGGTTTGAAAAAATTTCTTTCATGATTACTTTGCTTGGTTTACAATCAAGTAATCAGGACTGGCTCTTTGTGCTCAATGTACGAATACAGGTCGGATTATTCTTTCCTTATATGTCGATGACATGATTATTACTAGTAATGATCATGATGGTATAGAGTCTTTAAAGCTTGATTTGGCTCACCGTTTTACTATGAAAGACTTGGGTTTGCTACGTTATTTCATGGGGATTGAAGTTGCTGAGTCTGCAAAGGGTTATATTCAATCCCAATCGAAGTATATTTTTGATTTGTTTGAATGCTCATGACTCATGGATAATCGGACAGTTAATACGCCTATAGAGAGTAATTCAAAGTACTCTCCAACTGATGGTGTCCCGTTATCAGATCCAAGCCTTTATCGTACCATTGAGGGAGTTTGGTTTACATGACTGTCATTAGACCAGATATTTCTCATGCAGTTCATGTGGTTAGCTAGTTTGCCACTGCTCCTACTATTGTTCATTGGGGTGTTGTTCTTTGTATTTTGAGATATCTATGTGGTACTTAGTTCCGCACTCTTATGTTTCCATCTACATCCTCTCTTGAGTTGTGTGCCAATAGTGATGCAAATTGGGATTGTGATATTTATGATCGTAATTCCACTATTGGCTATTGTGTTTTTATTTGATATTCATTAATATCATGGAAAAGCAGGAAACAAGATGTTGTCTCTTGATCTTCTACAGAATCTGAGTATTGAGCCATATCTATCGCCACTTGTGAGATTGTTTGGTTGAGATGGCTTCTTGAGGATATGGGCATTCACATCTCTCAGCCTACCCTTTATATTGTGAAAATGAGAGTGCGACAATGAGTGCCAAGAATTCAATGTTTCATGAGCGCACAAAACACATTGAGATTGATTGTCATTTCACATGAGATCAGCTCCAGAAGGGCACTATCTCTCCTCCTTATATTTCCTCCTCTTTACATATTTTCGATATTCTTACCAAGCCATTGACTGCTCTTCGATTTCATTTGATGTCTAACAAAATCTCAATGCTTATTGTTGTTGCATTCTGAGTTTGAGGGGGATGTCAGCCTACTAAGATTATGGGCTTTATTTTGTATTGGGTCTTATGTTGGCCAGTAGCTAGAAAACTGTAATCAGCTAGTCTATATATTCTATCTTTTCCTTTCATTGTATCTTTGTACTTCTCATTTGATAATAATATGAAACCCTATCTGTTTTATATCTTGTTAGTTTGCAATCAATACTTAACAAACTCATGCAAATGTAAACAAAAAACAAATGTTCGATAATAATATATTATGTTCTATGGAAAACACTTTTTTTAAAAGCACTGATTTGAGTTTTATATTTTCGGATTTTGAAACTAGGTAACATTTAAACACAATGCAAAAATGCAAAAGAAAATGTCTCATATTTTCAGTCTTTCATGCACTCGTCAAATTAACAAAGCAATTTTTCTCGATTCTATAACCAAAAAAAATCGTCCAACTCCATTAAAGATTGAATAATCTTAGTATGAAGTGTAATTGACTTGTATATTAAGACTTCTACCATAAATGAGCTTAAAGACACTAGATAGGAATAAACAGTCTCCAAAATATGCATATTCCCATCAGTAACTTTGATGGTTGCTTCTAAAGAGGTTACAATACTTTTTATACGTTCTATATTGTATGTGATATCTTTATGTATGAAAAGAATAACTTCTTGTTTTGAGTAGAAATTAAACATTATGTATTAAACAATGTGTGGGTTGATTTGAAGAAAATGTCATATATCTTATAAATAACTTATTTATATAGTTCCCATTACATAAAGAAACAAAGCAAGTTTCAAATGCAAGTTAATTATACGGTTATAATTGTTGAAGGAGGTTACAATTTCGACATTCAAAACAGTTGCTTTCATTTCATGGGTGTCGTGAGTTAGTTCCTCCATAAATAACAGATAGTTACATTACATGGAAATTGAAAAGTTTCTACACTACAAGTTCACCTTCTATGCAATAATGGTTAATTCTACTTATTTAGTAAGTATTATGTGCAGCAATTCTAAAAACAAATGCATCTAAACAACATTGCTTTTTATATTTCTCCAAGAAAAAATGAACAAAAAATTGTTCTTACAATAAGAGACCGACAATTAAACATGTTCTATATCGTTTTTCTGAAGCGCACAACATCGTCGACTATTGAATTCACAATTACCTTTGTGTAAGTCCCCAATTCGCTTGTGTATCAATCAGATCCGTTTGATGGTGCGGAATCTCAATTAAACGGATGATACCATATCAAAATAGAAGAGAAGGAGAAGAAGAATATGTGAATCTATGATGTATTCAATGAATAGAATGATGGTCCATACACATAGTCAACACACACTAGTTCTTCTCTCTCTGAAACACACCTTGGGTTTCACACACTTAAGCTCCTCTAGACCGTACACCCTCTCCTAGCCTTACACACTCTTACGACTCTACTAACACTATTTATATGAGATAGACAACCGCAAATGGGTTCACGGCCGTAAACACCCATACAACCGTAAACTAGACTGAAAAAATATAATTGCCTAGAAAAGTAAAGTATAAACCAATATTTTTGACACAACAATCTCCCCCTTGGTTTATTGCTTTCATTCCTAATTAACCCAACAAGCTCCCCCTAACAAGTAGATGACTTTTCTTGCTCCTTCATTTGGAGCTTGGCTTTAGCGTTTATCTTCTATTTCTTCACAGCTTCAAGATGAACTTGATGAATCTTCAATAAATGACTTCATCTTGAGCACTTTGGCTTTTCTTCAGAATTTGGCATTGAACGCACGTTGGGTGAGGAGGCTTCTTGAACAGATTCTTGAAAGATAGCGCTTTTCAGCTTGAGAATCTTCAGATAGAACATCAGAGAGACCTAATCTTCTGGATCACATCAGCAGGTACATAGATAGCAGCAAATTGATTGAGGAGGATTCAATGCAATTTGTCACATAATCTTCAAGTGCATCTTCACCTTGCTTCTGGGGTTGAAAGATTGAATGTTTAAAGAATAGTCTTCATTTCTTGCTCCTTCGAATGAGAATTCTTCGATGATCACGGATGAAGCTTTGGCTCAGAAATCTCGATACAGTCTCCATGAGTCTCATCTACACCAAAATTCACTTTTCAAGACAAAACAAAACTAAAAGAGAACTTAGCACATAATATTTTTGGATTTTTTCATATTTTTGAAAATTAAAACAGAATCAAATTTTTTTTTTTTGGATTTTTGATTTTTTCTGAACAAGAAATAAAACATAAATAACACTATTTTTGGATTTTAGATTAAATTTTTTTTTTTTTGAATTTTTTTAATTTTCCCCATAAATTTGTGCGTAGAGGAAAACTATGAACAAATTTAACAAAAACAAAAATATTTGGGATCAAAGTTATGAGACATTCCTAAGTTGTTTATCAGTACCTTCACCTTCATGAATAGATCTGGTCAATTGTTGGTATTGTGGTCCAATTAAACACGAAGGATATTCATAAATTTTTCTTAATAAACCATTTAGCGGACGACGACCACGGGTATTGTTGTCCACTTAAATTAAGCAGCGAGATTTTTGGCAACCTCTTAAATTGTTCAATTTTAGTTGCACTAGAACGTGTTCCCCACTTCCCGATATACCCTGGTTATCAAGAACTTCCTAAGGACTCCTTACTTTAGGTGAGTGGACAATCATTCAAAAGAAAGTCAGATATAGACATGCATATGTTGTGTCCCAGGTCGGGTCTCTTTCAATCACGAGAGGGACAACATATGGCTAACTAGGATAGAGGGATTAAGAGGTAGAATGTTGTATATGTTGTGTTCCAGGTCGGATCATTTCAATCACGCAGAGGAGACAGCATATGGATAATAGATAGAAAGAATTGCATAGATAAAGAGGTACATAGAAATAGAGTTGCATCTTTGCATTCTAGGTCGGATCTCTTCCAATCACGCAGAGGAAAGCAACTATGACTGACATATAGAAATCAAGAAAATAATTTCCTACATACCTACTTTATCAGAACCCCCCAGTCGCCCTATCAGAACCAGAATTAAGGGCATAAGTTCGTACATCAAGGAATAGTTGAACCACTATTCTAGATGCTTATTAATTTAGTGTATCATGTGGGTTCCCGTGTTTATTTCACTGCTCAATCTACCCAAGCATCGTTGGTCAGTCCAAACAATCCTATCTAAATCCACACTGTAAAATCCTTCAAGCCTACCAGCACATTGAACACATAGTCTAGACAATTCAGATTCTGTACCTTACACTGGTTTAGACTGCTCGTTATCACATTCTTAATATCACTTCCCAACAAACACCTACTAACGAAAAAATATAAGAAAATAAAAAAAAATTGTCTTCAAAATGAATCAGTTTAAGTTAAACTCAGGAGTAACAAGAAGAAAACTCAAACGTAAGTCACCGATTGAATTTGCATTCAGAATGTCTGAGAACAGCATGCATAATCTCAGAACAGATCCAAAAATTCTTCATGTCATTAAGCACTAACCCCATGTATGATCCCTTCCTTTCTTCCTTTCCCGCAAAGGAAACATACTCTCAAATAAAGTTCTGAGTGTTTTACAGTTGAGAGATGCCTCCTATCATGTGCTTGGAACAGCTACTATCAACAAACCGAAGTCTGATGATATGCCTCCATAGCTGCTTCGATACAGAGCGGGATCAGTTGGTCTTTGGAACCCAGTCCATTTTGAAACTGGGTTGACCTTTTTCATCTGTGCAAGGAACTCTCTCCCAAGACATATCCTTCTTATTACAAACAGAAGATATAGAAATATTAAAATCATTAGAAGATTTTGGAGATTGAACCTTTGGTACCCATTTGTAGTTGGGATTAACCCATTTCTTCTTCGATCTGATGGGTGCCTCGGCACTTGATTTTGAACTTGAAGCCGATCGTTGAGATGACTTTGATCTGACTGGTCTTGATTTCGCTGGAGCATCTCTTGGATTGGACTTCTTGGCTGGCATACCCTTCTTGTTGTTGGGCGTTGATTTCTTGGCCTTGGGAGTTGAACTCTTGCCCTTTGTGGCATTCCAGTCACCATTGTCTGAACATGACCTTGAGGGGTTTCTTTTGGAAAATATCCCTCTTGGCGCGTTCTACCACCCTTGTGCATATTAAGGAATGTATGCGCGATTTGGACAGTTTCAGGAAATGTGTCCAGGTGATCCATAGTGAAAACATGTTTTCTTTGCACTGGGAAGTTGTTTCTACCTGCCCCTGCTGGCGTGTCCTTGCCTCGTTTCTTATTGTTCCCACAAGCACACTTGCAGCAAGTTGTCGGTTTCGCTTGTTTTGGTGGCTTGTATTTTCCAACAACATGTTTAGAAGTAACTGAGTTAGAAGCAACATATTTAGATTTCAAGGAGTCATTGGATTGTTCAATAGTTTTCTCCTTGTTCTCATCTTCCACTACTTTCCATGCACATGAAGTAGAAACATTAGAATATTTCATCTCAACACCCTCAGTTAACCCAGATTGTTCAGTCTTAACTGAAGCTAATTCAGGGGTTTGGCCAAACTGAGTAGGAATTTCTTCTTCATTTGTCTCAAGGGGTGGGTTATAGTTGGCATTGAAGGGAGGTGGTACACTGTGATACCCTAACCCCTTAGTTTGATTAACTTTGAATGTTAATTGTTTTTCAATCATCGATGCAACTACCTCACTTGACACATCAAATTTCTTAAAGTTGAATTCAACATCTTTATATTTTTCTTTTAATGCATCAATTTCGACAGTCACATCATCAAAATCTTTCTTAAGATATCTATAATAGACACACTTGTCACTATACTTTACCTATAATTTCCTGAAGTCCTTAGTCTTGGCCTTTAGTTGTTCTTTCAATGGTTTCTAGCCTTTCCTAAGTTGGTACCCCTCATATTTAAGTTCCTCGTTTTCTCTTTTTAATAAATCGATGTGTTCACGTAAATTTTTAATTGTGGCTTCACAAGATTTAGTACATGAAACTTCATTTACTGGAATGTTTGAGGAACTCATTGTTTAAAAGTATGCCCTTTGACTAAAAACTCAAAAGTCAACCTTAAAAGTCAAATTTAAAAAGTCAAACTTCAAAGTCAAACCAAAAAGCTAAATTTGAAAATTTGAAAGTTAAACGAGAAAGTCAAAGGTCAAACTTGAAAGTCAAAGTCGAAATTTTAAGGTCAAAAGTCAAAAATTAAAAACTATTTTTTTTTTGGGTTGAAAATGAAATTTAAAAATAAAAGAAATTGATTTTTGGGATGAAAGTGTCAAAATTGCGAAAATAGGTCGAAATAGGGATGCTTTTTGAATTAAATCTGGAAAGCTTATTCCGTCTAGCAAGCTAGATCAGTTGGAAAGGCGCCTTGCTGATGAATCAGGGGATCCGGGTTCGATCCTTGGCAACCCCCAGAACATTTTTGAATGCTGAACGAGGTTGCTGAACGCAAAGCGAGGACAAGGATCAACTGCAAACTAGGCTGAGCCATGAACTCTGAGGACCGCAAAGGAGCAAGTCGTAAACCACGGACCGTAACCCCTCGTGGGCCGTAAACGAACTTTGAACTCGGGGCCGTAAACCCTTCAATGGCTGTGTATTATGCTTCAGATTGTGAAAAAAAATGACGTTTTTCACCTTTTTTGCTCCAAAACTTGTTTTTAGGAAAAATGCAAAGAACAAACCACCCCCTATTTTGCCAAGATCTATCCAAAAACGCAAAAGTCCTTCAAAAATAAGATCAAATACGCTCCAGATCTAGAAAAATTGATTGATACAATCCAAGCTCTCATACCATTTGTAAGTACCAAATCTTCTTTGTGTGTCAATCAGATCCGTTTGATGGTGCGGAATCCCAATCAAACGGATGATGCCAGATCAAAATAGAAGAGCAGAAGAAGAAGAAGAAGAAGAAGAAGAAGAAGAAGAAGAAGAAGAAGAAGAAGAAGAAGAAGAAGTGAATCTATGATGGATTCAATGAATAGAATGATGCTCCATACACATAGTACACATACACTAGTTCTTCTCTCTCTGAAACTCACCTTGGGTTTCACACACTTAAGCTCCTCTAGACCGTACACTCTCTCCTAGCCTTACACACTCTTATGACTTGAATGAAAAAATATAATTTCCTAGAAAAGTAAAGTATAAACCAATATTTTTGACCCAACACTTTGTCCTAAAAAAATCAGTTACTAACCATAGCACGACCTGTAACGAACATGAACACACATGTCATGGGAAAGTTATAAAAATAAAAGAGAAATCCAGACTTCATTATTTAAACCAAACCAATGGGTGTTAGATATAGAGTATGTACCTTGTTATTGTCAAATCCTACCAAGTTGAATGATGACCACCATAGGTTCACCAAAAAAATAATTACCAGTCCTACATGCAAAATCATTTGCACATTCACCCACAAAGTACAACGAATATGATCCAAACTGGACAAAAAAAACAAATTAGTATCCGCACACCTACTAAGTTTTATCCAAGAAAAGGTATATAATTAAGCCTTATTCAATATATTGTAATTCAAATGCCACCCTCTCAGTAGACCGACCATCTTTCATGTTAAGCATCAATTCGATATACCATTTTACTACACCAAGGACATCTATAAAAGCAAACACCAAGTGACTAAGAAATGTAGGGACAAACAACACAAGTATAAGAGCAAGTTTGTTTTCAATAGGGAAGCCTACTTACCAATTGCACACTCCTTCCTAACATCACCTGAAATAATGTATCCAAGCTTAGCAAAACAAAAAGATTTGACACCACGGGAGAAGCCAGATGTCTTGGCCTTAACATACATGCTTTGGTGAAAATTATATTAAATCATTGACATGCCATTTTCAAACAGGCAAGATTATCAACAACAAAGAAACTCAAAAAAGCATACACAGTCCCATCCTTCAACAATCATTCAAACTTGTTAATTAAATCCTTGTTGATGGTAGTTAAATCTAGTTCCACTGAAATTATCACAAAAAAACAAACAGAGCTTAAACAACTATACCAATGCATACAAAATAGAAAAAACTTATTCATGACAAATCGATAACTTCTCGTCCATTAATATCATATCAATATTGTTCAATTAAAACAAATTCAAGTAAACATGTTTCTTCCATAAACGAAAAACACGTCCCTTGAACATTAAACTGTCGATATCAATATGCATCTCACTAATCAATTGATATTGTGAACCTATATCAAACATTGAAACAAGTTCTAACATATATCTAACAAAACACTTACATCTACAATGAACACACCTCATGTGTCATTTATACAGAAAACAAGCATCGACATCAACTCTTGAGCTAGATGAACATCCCAACCAGTTACAATACAGTTTTAAGTCAAAATAACTTGAAGAACATATAAACTAACCAAAACGGCACTCATAAGAACCCATATTCGCATCCAATCACTCTCATAATCAATTAACACATCAGGAAAAGACCCCTTACCAGAAGTTGCTTTTCAAAAATAGTATTGCATTAGACATGACACTTGACCTTGAAAAATGGAGCTTTTAACAACTCACCAAAAGCCGACTTAAGTTATATAAGATATAGATTACTAGTTTTTTGATAGTAAAGTAACATGTTTTTTATTAGGTTTGTTTTTCGCTTAAAAAATAGGAAATTGATTAGGTGATTAGCAAAAAAATTATAATTATGTCTATTATTTAGTTTTGTTTTCTAACACCTTGCTAGTATATATATATATATATATATATATATATATATATATATATATATATATATATATAATAATAATAATAATAATAATAATAAAATCTAATCATAATGTACATAAACCATATAACTAACACTTTGTTCTCAACTTTATTTGAGGAGAGGCACGGAAGGGAAATGTAGGGAATTAAAAATGAAATATGTTCTTAAGTTTTTTTAGGGATGGAAGAGGGATAATGACTTGAAAGGGTAACGAACTTTCGACTTTTGTCACATTTAGTCACTAAACTTTTTTTCGTTGTCTATTTGCCACTAAACTATTGAAACTGTTCACATTTTACCCTTATGACCGGCTGTTACCGGTCATAAGGGTAAAATGTGAACAGCTTCAATAGTTTAGTGGCAAATAGATAATGAAAAAAATTTTAGTGACTAAATGTAAACAAAATCGAAAGTTCATTTCCCTCTACAAAGTTCAATGACTAAATGTGAACAAACTTCCTATTGTATTATGTTTTAGCAAAATTATTTATTTTTGTTTAATTGTAGCAACATTATTTGTTGATGAAGAAATCTATGAAATAAAAAAACAAAATGTAACATCCAGATTTCCAGGTATCATCATTTAAGTATTTTTCTTTTGAGTTAAGAAGAGAGACTCGACGAGTTGACGCCTCAACTCGTCGAGTAAGGTCGCGACTGATGACTCAGATTAATGAATGGACTCGACGAGTCGGTGAGGCGACTCGACGAGTCCGCGCTGTTGGCAGAAACCCTAAATCTTTGTGCCCGAGCCATATTTAAAGGCACTTATGGCCTTCAATTGTGACTACCATTCCCATAAGTGAGAACCCTAGTGAGCTTGAGTGTGTAGAGTGAGAGGAAGAGCTATCTTGAGCTTTTTGGTGTGATAGATCTGGACCCTTCTAGGTTCAGAGAGCCGAGAATATGAAGCTTTAGTAGAGTAAACCTTGGGGTTCGAAGTTAGGAAGCATTTATGGGATTTTTATGGTATATATAGTTACTTTAATCTTACACATAGATATGAAGTATTTTATATAAATTACGTGCTATGTGTGCATATTATTTGAATACTTGATGTCTATGCTGGATGAACGATTTTATACATGTTTTAAAAGATTTAAACGGTATATTTATTTTATATCTACAAATATATTGCGGATGAAACATGGATAGATGAAATAGTTGGTGTGTGATGAAATAAAATGATGAGAGATAGGTGATGATAGAAAGGTGGTGATAATTAGGTTAATAGATGACGATGAATATGTGATGTTGGATGAAAGGAGATACCATAACCTTAACCAGCAATGTGGCGATGTAGTCATCTACCAGAGTATAGATGGCGACCACGGATTATTCTAGACAACCCAGTGGAAACACCAGCAGGCCCATAACCTGTAGGTGATGAATTACGAGTTCAGACGATGTTGTAACTACGTATTCATGCGATGATACTCTAACCCCTTACTATGAATTACGAGTTCAAACGATGTTGTAACTACATATTCATGGGATGTCACAAATTTCGCATGCCAAACCAATGGTCATAATTCACATCAGTGAGAATGGTTTATTTTTTTTGTAAAACCAAAATCAGATTGGAAATTTTGATTTTTTATTTTGGAAAATGTCAAACCATTGGTTTTTTATTTTGTTTTCTGTTTTTTGTTTTTTTTTTAAATATATTTTCAGGGTTTTGTTTTGTTTTTTTTATTTCATAGATTTCTTCATCAACAAATGTTGTTACAATTTAACAAAAATAAATAATTTGCTACAACATAATACAAGAGGAGGTTTGTTCACATTTAGTCATTGAACTTTTTAGAGGGAAACGAACTTTCGATTTTGTTCATATTTAGTCACTAAACTTTTTTTCGTTATCTATTTGCCATTGAACTATTGAAACTGTTCACATTTTACCCTTATGACCGGCAACAGGGTAAAATGTGAACAGTTTCAATAGTTCAATGACAAATAGATAACGAAAAAAAGTTTAGTGACTAAATGTGACAAAAGTCAAAAGTTCGTTACCCTTTCAAGTTATTATCCCGATGGAAGAATATGGAATAGAATGGGATGGGAAAGATAAATGGCTACATTTTCATCCGCGTAAAAGTGGACGGGATAGGATGAGAAGGAGAAATGAAGCATAAATAGACAAATTGTCCTTCACTTCTTTAGCAATTCAAACATGTCTTTCACCAACACCAGTGTAGAGGTATATTGTCAAATTTCCTTCATTTCTCTTCCATTCCATTATGACTAAAGAACACAAATTATTACTTACTATTTTCTACCATTTTCATTTCATTCCCTTACCCTCCCCTTCCTTCCCTTAAAAAATCTTGAAAACAAGACGTAAAAGAATAGTTGTTAAATATATCATTATTATAGATATAAATTTATATAATAAAATCTCTCCATATATTATGAAAAGTGAAATTCTTGTTCAAATATATGACGAATCAAAACAAAACTAACATATAAAAGTACATAAACCCATAAACTATTTATGAATTGTAACAATAACTCAATATTGTTTTTCTGGTCCAAAATGGAAACACAACCCACTTTTTTCCCACATGGACAAGGCGATATACACCTCGTGGTCATTGTCGTGATTATTTGCATTCCAAACTGTATAATCTTAAGCACCACATGATACAAATAAAATCTAATCAAATCAATTATTGATTTTCCTTTTAGAGTTTATATAAGGAGAAAGCTAGAGTTAAAAATAAAATTGTTACAACAATACTATCGTAAATATAAATTTAATCTCATGTAATACGATGCGGTTGAGTTATTAAAATTGTTTGAATAGTTCCCACGTTAACAAAATTAATGAGATCGGTATATAATAATACTTATTAATTGGAATTATTATAGTCATTTTAAAATAAGGTAAAAGATATGGAAAATTAAATAAAAAGTATTATTTTCATAAGGGGGGGGGGGTGGTGGAGGGGGGATGGTTTGTTTTTTTTTTTTTTTAAATATCTTAGAAAAGGGGGAATCACGTGTAACAAGACGAAACATCCTTTATTATATTCATTATTGATGATTGATTGTTGATGCATTCATTGCAACTACTTTGAGTATTATACATGAACTATGGTTGTTAAAAAGATATTATTCGATATTATTTTATTTTATTTTTTTAAATCACGAGCGCAAGATCAAAAGATCATTACTAAAATGAGTTGGTATTTGTTTGTAAGATCTATTTTGTGAGCGGTGACTTTTTATAAAATATTGATTAAGACATTTACCATCGAATAAATTTTAGGAAAATTTGTTGATAATTTTAGTGTCACCAAATATTTTATAAAATTAACTAATTTGTAAACTAAGGAGTTTATCATTTGCACTCAAAATTATATGTTTGTAGTATGCGTACTGCATGTATATATAAGATCGAATTATAAATCGGTAAGACAGAAATGTGGGGCTCAAGGGGAATGTGCCCCCTTGTAAGGTCCTAGGGGCAATGCCCCTAACGGGGTCCTAGGGGCAGGGCCCTTAACAATGGTCCCAAAAGGGACAGAGCCCCTTATGGTGGCCCCAAAAGGTCTTCGGAAATTTGAAATAGTTAAATTCTGGAAAAACCAAATTATAATGAGTGATAATGGTAAAATTGATAAATCTTATCAATTTTGGTAACTATTGATTATGTCATTAATTATTGATTCTCCTAACTAATATAAATGACGGAAACCCTAATTTGTCTAGCATAAGTACAACTTCTTAATTGAGCCGTAATAGACCCTTCTCAACTATATTCTTCTATATGAATTCAGAACCCTCTAGCGATTTGGCTCGTGTTTCTGTGCCTAGATACATAAGTGTCCTTTTAGATTACCGCAGGTTGGATTTCCTGTAACTTAGTGTATGAGAATTGATTACGAACACAAACGATTAAGACATTCAAAGATGTAAATGAACACAAGATGTAAATAATGTTTGTTTCGCTCGATTAGTCTGAATAAGTACACGAGAGAAAAGAGTACAAGTAAGTTCTTCAAGTGTTCGAATCTTTCTCTACTCTATGCACCTATCTTATTTAGAGGATACATCATACTCAAAAATTACAAGGACTAAACTTTAACATATCGAAATAACAATGCCATGTAAAATAGATAGAGTGTCGAAGTCATGTTGATTTCGACACTTTACAGACTCTGGCAAATTCGACTATTCACTATTTACGTTCGACCCCTAAAATCCCCCCTTAGTGAGAGAAGTAGAAATTGTAACATCCCAAATTTCCAATAAAATTTTTCATTTTTAAGTAACGAAATCATTTCCATAAAATATAAAATTCCAATCACATTTGTTTTCAAAATCCATAACATCAAACAATTTATTCATAATATCATAGTGTGTGACAACCCAGACTATTTGGACCAGGCAAGGTCTAACTTGTAACCCTATTACAATGAGAAACTTGAAGACCGTTAGAGTATAAGTGCATGTATATGGAAGGATGCACTTTGGAAGCCACATACAAGTTGACCTCTTGAAAGTAAAAAAGTTTATCAAAACAAAACTAGACGAATGGAATTGATTAAGAATCACTAGATATGGATATAAGAACTTGTGTTATGTTGCAACCTTGAATGCTTGAATTGTAAGAGTATCATTTTGAGCTTACTAAGCACAAGAAACATATCCACATATATAAGAATCATCCAAAACGCGAATACACTGAATAATATCATCCAAGACCATGAACACTTCACTAAGAAGCTCCCATGGCCGTAAACTCTTCTCCGTGAACAATGGTTGGCCGTAAACTACATCTAGTGGACCACTTTGGCTGTGAACCACCCTAAAGTCATTAGCTAGACCGTGAACACCCTTAAGAAGCCAAAGCTATGCCGTGAACACCCTTAAGAAGCCAAAGCTATGCCGTGAATACCCTTAGTGTACTACCTTTGGCCGTGAACATCATCCTAGGAAGAATCTAGGGCGTAAACTCCTTTGGTGGACCACCTAGTGGGCGTAAACTCCATCCTAGAAGGCACTTTGACCGTGAACTCAAACCTAGGACGCTTTTAGGCCGTAAACAACTTCATTTCCATGGGTTTTAGGATCAAAGGTCATGCATAAGACAAAAGAAGTTGAATCTAGGATTAGATTACTCACCTATTTCCAATAAAACCTCAGTAAACCACGAAGTACCCACCATATACCAAAGCAATACCCACCAGACCAGCAAGCACACTTTATCATCCCTATTCTTCCTTATGAACGAGAACTACTCCCCATTTATCATATCACTTTCTATAAATCTCTAAAGTTGCTCTCAAATGGATTCAAGCTTCAAGCTTTAATTCCTAAAAGCATTTTCTAAATCCTAGTATTTCAAGTTTTGGTTAGTGATTCTATACATTATCTTGTTTAGATCATCATAATTACACATAAAGATATGTGTTAATATTCTTAGGATGTTCCAAGGTTCAAAGAGGTTATCAAAACTCTTTAGTGTTAGGGCTTGAACTTCTCATTATCTAACCAAATCACCCACCAAACCAAATCAAGGTGAGCTTCATACCCCTATCTTTTGAGTTTTCATTGTTTTGGGGGGAGAATACAAGTCAAGGGTCTTGTGAAATCTTAGTATAATTGCTTGTTTATGCATGTATGTTATGATTTATATGCTTAAAGTTATGAACTCTATATAATGGTTCAAGAACTCAAGATTTTTAGCAAGTCCCAAGGTTTTAAACTATATATCACCAATTATATGTTAGAAACAAAAACTAGTATGTTTATGGAATATAAATCATAAATTATTATGTCAAGAACCATAAGGATTTGCTTCAAAAATGTTCTTAAACAAGTTGTTGAACATAATATTTTGGAAGTGGGTAAAATATGGAATTAATGATATTTTGGGGACCATTCTCGGCCACATAATGTATAAGGACCATTTTGGAAAATGGGATAAAATTCAAGAATTATTGAACATCCCAAATTTTAAAGGACCAAAAATGAAATTTTTGGATAAACAAGGGCTTTTTGAACATTTTCTCAAATATAAGTCTAAAATGAGCATTTTAGAAGAAATGAGCCATTTTCAACAATTCACCAAGTTTTAGGCCACTCATGACACCTTTTGACAAATATGGGTCTATTGTGATACTTTATAAAAAGAAGGGCCATTTTTGCCAATATCGACAATATTCGATCATCTTTGATAATTATGATTCAATATGGTTTATTTTTCAATAAACAAAACAAAACGATATACCTAGCCAACGATGCCCAACTAATGTTACAAACAAAATGATATATCTAATCAACGAGTACAACTATTATTATTTATGTAATAGATAACAGATTTCAAATATTAGCACAAATAGTTGTTGGTATTGTAGTCAGACACATCTCCAAAATACCTATATATATATATATATATATATATATATATATATATATATATATATATATATATATATATATCAGTGTACGTTTAAAGTCCTATAAAGAGTTATAACTAGAGTCTCCTGGAGGGAGAGCGGAAATTTGTGTATAGATCTATACGAGGTTGACACCCAGCACCTTCGATGTTCGTTACAGCTAGACCAGCCAATCTAGGGTGAAAAATATCTTTAAACAAACGCGGATGCCTGAGAAATGCCAAGACAGGCCTCCGTCATATTTGTATGGTTATAACGGCTCACTAGAATATGATAATGTTATTTAGAAATTTATGTAGGGAAAACCTTACAAATAAATTGGCACATTTTATTGACTGCCCATATGCATGGTAGTGATTCTCCACATTCGTTGTGTTGATCGTCCACTTGCATTGTGCGGATTGCCCACAATCGCGTGTTGATTTCTCACACCTCTCCAATCTTAGGGTTTTAAGACCACCAAATGATTACACACACAGAAAATATAGGATTTTCTGAGGAAAAACGATTTTATACAATTCCAAAAAATGATAAACTAAAACAGACACATACAACTATACTCGATTGGAAAAAGGACTTACAACTATTTTATACAAGAAAATATAGGATTTTCTGGAGAAAACGATTTTATACAATTTCGAAACACGATAAACTAAAACACACACAAATGCAACTATACTTGATTGGAAACAAGACTTACAACTGTTTTGACAAGAAAACACTGGAATTTTCTGGGTTTCTAAACTATCACAAATTTTTATACAAAAATGCTTATGAACTCACCAATATATTTTATGCTAATACTTTTCAAACGACTTGTATTCTCCGGAAATCAGTAAGAAGGTTAATGGGACGTGGATTCAAGATTATTTTGTTGTAGTTTGGAATTTATTTACTTATGTCTCATTTGTGTAATTTGAAGAATAAATACAATATGTAAACAATGTAAGTTTGTTATCTCAATGTATGATGTTTGGATTTGCTATGTTTCATTTATATTCAATCGTTATGATACTACAGAATGAAGTCAGCCGCCTCCGGACGTTTCCGCCGTCTGGTCCGGGGGTGTGACAGATTGGTATCAGAGCATTGTTTATAGTGAACTAGTATATCTAGCCATACAAGATATACAACTATAAATACAATGGGATTAAAACACTCCGACTAAAAGTATACTTTAAAAATACAAGTATTTTATAAAAGTTTATGTACTTACTAGGACAATATCATAATGAAAAGAAAACAAAGGTAACTAATGGTTGAACACTACAGTCAAACCTAGGCAGTTATGTAATCATATCTTGGCTAAATATATCCTATCAACTATATTTATTTGAGATATGACCAACATGTGCTTGGGAGTGATGGTGGTGTTGCAACAAACCTAAAACCTACCAACTATACATGCAAGAGAGCATCAGAATCGAACATCAAGTTTAAAATACTATAGGAGTATTTTGGGATACCGTAAACCCCCCCCCCCCACACACACACACCTAAACTTTCCCCATATTTCTCATACCACTATTCTCGCACAAACAACATAGCTGAAATTCCTCACAAAGACCTCTACTACCTTGTCGCTGTAACTTGCGGATGGGTCAAGGAGGGACCAAAAGAGGTTCATGAGGAAAATCTAGAGGTGAATCCTAAGGAATACCAAGAGATGAATTATGAAAGGGAGGATTCTGACTAAGATCCAATCAAGAATGAAAGCGTCGAGGAAACCCTTAGCGAGATTTATCCTATTGGTAAGAGACCCTCTCACCCTTTTCTTCCCAGATACGTAAACACCCACTATAAGTATTCCTGGTGTAGACGTACCTAGTAACAAAACAATACCCATGAAAAGACAAGCTTAGCGATTGACACCTACCAGTTTCAGGGCACATTCCCACAAAGGACAACCCAACTACCCACCTAATGGCCAACGATCCACAATCGACATGCATCGTGCTCCGATCCCCAACACCCTCACAATCCCAGCCCCACCTTATATGGGCCACAAGTGACCCATCTCGACCCTCAGTTTACGACTCTACATCGTGGACTAAAGGATACCGAAGGCGAAGTTTGATATACAACAATATAAATTCGACTTCCCCATGAATAACAAGAACACCATTCGAAAGCCTTATGGAACCAACAAGTAGAACTAGAGAACCGTACGAACCGTCTACACTCCATAAAAGAGGAAGTGACCACCCTGAGACGATACTCGATTACAACTGAGACTAGGACAGCCTTAGCAGAACAAGGAGCAGAAGGGGCCGCTCATGAAATGAGTAAAATGGCCAAGCACTTTGTGCGCCATTTCGGCATAAGAAAATCACCACACTAATCGCCCTAGGTTTATAATGTCTTAAACCGCAACCAATAGTAGTCAGCCAAAAGAGGTACGCCCTCCAAGAAACCATGTGATATAAATCCAATCCTTGTATAGGTGGCCATACCATATCCCGATAAAACATAAAACTCATGCGATGCTTAATTCCACTCTCAATTGTAAATACACCATAGGGATGTAGGTTGAAACAACGAGAACCGTATAGTGAAACATGTGATTTATATGCGTCTATGTATATGTTCATATCTATAATCATAGATAAGATATGACTAGAAATAACCATAGTTACCCACAAACTTGTTTCCCCATCATGCAACAGAATCATGTCCACTGATGAGAACAACCAACACCCCGGCGAAGCACCGGTCCTACGAATATATACCACCACTTTCCAAACCACTGTAACGGCTGCTGCGGTAGCTATCATGGAATACCTCAATGCCAACAACACAAACGAAAATGGAAGCGGTGTCGATAATTTCAACCAAAATAACAACCAAGGAAACCAACGAAGGACAACTTACCAAGACATCCCAAACTCCAAACCTAAGGCCATGAAGTGAAAGTTCAGGAAGGAAGAAAGAGGCAGTTCGACTCAGAGTCTTACCAAAAGGCAACAAGCGGGAGCAGTCCTTACCCCTTGTTGAGAGAAAAACGTGAGACACACTTGAACAAACGTTAGAACAAGTATAGTTGTGGAATAGTTAATCTTAAAGGATCTTAAAGCTCAACAATAATAAGTTAACGAGTTAGATAATTAGAGAGTTAGTTGCAGAAATGTAAGGAAATATAAATGACAGTAGGTGATATATCAAGTATACATACAAGTTGATTCATAACATGGAATGCATTCAGACGAAGTTAGTGAGTGAGATCAAGCTTAGTGATAAAGTCACAAATTACTTGCTCTGAAGAGAAGTAATAATCAGTTATGTTCTAGAGGATTTTGTGAGTAAGGAGAGATTTGAGATGCGTAATATAGAGATGTAATTGATAGTCTTGAAGATTATATTAACTGAGAAAGAATAAGCTCTATATATAGAGACCAAAGAATTACATTGAATCAAATCTCTAAGAGTAGCCATGCAAGGCATACTGGACAATAGAGAGTATTACAGAAAAGTAGATAAAGTTAAACTAAGTAAAGAGTATGTAAGACTGCGATTGGAAGATGACTTCGGATGAGGTTGCTGAGGAGGGTTTGACTGCGGATCCTTGAGGGTTGCGGTAGATGAATTTTAAGAGGGTCACTTCCATGATTCAACAATTTCCCCCTAAGTGACCTCTTTAAAATTTCTTCACTTATCCAGTTTTAGAAACTTGATCAGAATTCACCAAAACTTTCTGATATTTTCCAACTAGGTGATCCTTCTTAAAATCTCGAACTTGACTTCGGCAGTAGTGTGTTCTGATTTTTCTACTGCGGTTCGACGGATTTCAAGTTGCTTCCTTGTAAGATGATTCATGGAGGTCATGGGAATGAAGTATTTGATCTTATCGACCTTCCTTTTTAAAATGACTCCAAGTTCAGGGAAGTTTGTTACACCTAGGGATCTCTCTTGATAACCTTCGGTAGGCATCAGAGCAGGATCAAGTGGCGGTAGATCGAACTTCTTGGCAATTGTAGGGTAGATGTCCGCATCAATCTTTGCAAAGTCAAATACGGTTTCCTTCAGAAACGTGCTTGCCCTTTCAAGTGTTATCTTCATCTTTGGATGCTTTTCGCATTTGTTTTGGAACACCTTTGCTATTAGAAAGACTTCTTCTGGATTCATACATGGGAAGTCAGCTTTGGTGCGGACATAGTCCTGATTCCTTCTTGTAAGTGTGTATTGAATGAAGTCAGCTTTCATGAATTTCCAGGGCTTGGAGTTCTTGACTGCAGATGGTCTATCATTAGACCAGATTTTCTCTATGGAAGAGGCATGTTTCGCATAGAATTGATTGAGTCTCTTGAATTCCATGGGCAGTCTTCTATGATCCGGTAGGCTACGGTCAAACTGTTCAAATACCATGAAGTATTTAGCATTTGGGGAGATTGGAACATCCCATTAACCATCAGAAAGGGGTTCAGCATAGGTAAGGTAGGGTTTGTAGTCATCATCCAACAGTCTGCGGTGGGGATTGATCCAGGAGTTGACTAAGGATTTATCCATGGTGATGTCTACTTCGTTATCTCTCTAGATGAGTTCAGCAAATTTGGTTTCTATCCAATCTGCTTTCTTCTGTTTCATTGTGGGAGATTCGTTGGAGTGTTCGGATGACATACTGGATGCTATATTCTTGAAGTGAGGGGGAGTCTCAGGTCGTTCATGAGAAGTTTTATGTTGAGAGGGAGAGTGATGTTGTGGTGGTGTCTGGTGAGTAGATGGTTGCGGTGATGGAATTTTCTCAGTTATGATGGGGGGCTTCTATGATGAGAAACGTTGTTTGAGTGATGGTCTTCTTCACTTCCCCTCTTGAGGAATTCAAACCCGGAGCTTCCTTAAGCCATTTTTTGAGACCATCGACCTTGGAACACACCTCCTGAAATTGAGCTTTAAGAACATTAGCCAGTTGTTGATTGTCTGGGATGGCGGTGTTGAAGAGTAGTCGATGAATCTCCTTTATGAGTTGTAGAATTTCAGGGCCATGAAAATTGGACGATAAGGATCGTTGAAGTCTGTCGATGGTTGAATGAAGGATTGAGATAGTGGACTCATAGGCAGTGTGAGTCTCAGCTATTAGCTTTTGTGAGAGAGTGGCTGGTCCGCAATGGCTGTTTGTAAATTTTCCTTGATTCCAGATACCTCAGAGATGAGGCGCTCCGAAGCAGCCATGAATTGCTTGTGATTAGCTTGGCGACTTGTATCTAGGGATCGGATTCCCATTTCAACTTTTAGAGATATTCGCTCGGTAGCCAGTCTTTCACGGGTTTCCAGTCTTTCATTTCATTCGATTAAGGACTGCGGTCCTGGATGGTCTTCAGATTGCGGTTGAGTGGACTTCACCGCATCAAGAATTTGATCTACTTTGGATTATAGACTCAAAAAATCTAGACACAGCCATCTTCTTCTTCTTCTTCTTTTTCTCCTTGGGCTTGGAGGTTGAGTGTTGAAAACCACTCGATTCCTCTTCCTCATCAAACATCATTAGATCATCATCAGAAGGGTTAGGTTGATTTACCTCATTCAGATCAAAATAATCAAATCCGAAGGTAGGAGCGGAGCTAACTTCTATTGTTGTTCCTTCTTCTTGTGATTCTTGAATTTTAGAGGCTGGAAGGGGATTTGAGGGACCTTGATCAACATTCACAGCTTGAGCCTTACGGATTGTGTCATCTATTTCGTCCATCAAGGCTTGAACTTTGCAGATTGTAGAGACTGTGTTTGCATTGTTGATGGTGTCAGCCCAATACTTCGCTACGGATTGAATCTCATGTTGTTTTTGTTGAAGTTGCTTTGTTTGATGAGCCTTTCTTGCTTGAAATGCCCTACGGAAAGTGGCATATTTCTTTGCTTCAACTTCGTTGTTTGGTTGATACTTACTCCATGAGTCGTTAAGATTAATTTCGTCAATTCCTTCAAAACGCACCGAGGTGTCCCTTGGGTTCACGGATCCTTGCACATTGGTGCTCACCGTGCCTAAACCACCTGTAACAGTTGTAAGCATAGTACGATTTCCTAAGCTTCCTCGGTCTCCTTGACCCGTGGTCAAGTTTGGCCTCAGCTCAGTTTTGGCAAAGGCTAAAGAATCGCCTTTCGGTTTGGAAGGTGTTTGAAGTGTTTGGTTTACAGAAAAAAGGATGGATTTCAACTCCTCAGGGGAAAAGAAGTGTAGACGGGAAGCCCTGGAGACCTTAGGGCGGGAACTAGTTCCATCCTCTTGGGAGCGAACTGGGGGTGAGTCTCCACGTTGTGGTGAAACAGACACACTTTCTGTGTCTGAGTGGTATTCGATAGTGGTATTTAATGGTTTGCGCCTACCCCAAGGACTACCGGAGCCTTTTGAGAGGTTGCGGCATTAGTCCGGTCATGCATTTGGTTTGTGGGATTGGTTTTTATTTTCTTAAGAATCGAGATGGGTTGATCGTCCTCATCAGAATATCTCATAGAGGGAGAGTGAGATCGATGTTCGTTTGGTTCGTCATCTGTGGGCACAGTTCGGATGATTTTTCTTTTCTTTGAAGGGTCAGCTTGCTTGGGAGCATCCTTTTTCTTAGGAGATCCATGTTTCTTGGTGTTGCGGGGGCCTTGATGAGCTGAGGCTAACTGCTTGTGTCTTTGTGATAAAGAGAAGTTTGATAGAGTGGTGGAGGATGGGACTGCGGTACTACCAGGGACAGTGAGTGCGGATGTGGTTTGTAGAGGCAGGGTAGAAAGGTATGGGAAATACCTTCCGTAGCCTCTATATGGTCTGAGACATCAGCAGTTTGAAGACCAAGAGTAGAGAGAATGTGGACTGGTAGCCGTCTGATATGTCCAAAAGCATATTGATTAGTAGAGGGATTGTACCTTTTGAGATCCTTAGTGATGAAGAGATTGGTGTCGTTGCCCATGCTAAGTCCTGCATCCGTATGAATATCCGAGATGCAGATAGACCAAAACCTGGAAAATGTGAGTTCGGTAGGGTTCTCTCTTGGACTTTATTTAGGAATGTACTGCAAGAAGTCATCCCATAATATCTGACTGTAGTTAAAATCATGGCCAGTGAAAATGCTCCACACCAACTCCAGGAGCTTGAGACCCATATTATTAGTGCCTCCGGTTCTGCCGGACAGGCTGCGGATCACGAAGTGGCAAACAAATTGCCATACCGCAGGCATCTTATTTTTCTTGAATTCGCCTATGCCTTTCATCTTCTTTTGGTAACCCATTTGGTAGAGTGCAGAAAGGATGTCCTCCATACTTGGAGTGAATACCTTGATTGAAGGATGAACTAGCAGGTTGATGGCAGTGAGGAACTTTTCCTTAGTCAGAATGAACAAAGAATCGTTTACCAAGTTCAGATGCACCTCTTGAAGATTTTCGAGGAGTCGATATGCTGAGAAGGCACGTTTGAAAAGTGTTGACAGAGGAACCACATCTGTGAATGAATCGAAGGGACCAAACAATGGGTGATTGGATAGAAACTTGATTATCAACTTGATCGGAGCATTGTAGGAGGAATGCTCTTCGAACACAACCCTAAAATTGCTTGAAGCAATCGTTGGCATTTGGTTCCTTGATACAGAGTCTGAACCAGTAGGGTTTGCTGATCCAGATGCCTTGGAGTGTTTCTTGGAGATGTCTGATTTCACCATTTTTGGAGTTGAAGAAGCTTTGCAAGAAAACAGAGTGCAAGAAAAAGTTCGATGTTCAGAAAGCGTAAACCTTTCTTGGGGAAGAAGAAGGGGGTTTTATAGTGGCTAATTTGGAGTGGTAAAAGATTTTACCCTAAGTGAAATTAGGTAAAAATGTTTGGGTGTTTTCTTAGATTAGAAGAGAAAATCTCAGCCACAAATTAAGAAAAGGTTTAATCTATTTTTCGAGATTTACCAAAAGGGGTTAGCATTTAATGAAGTGTCAGATTTCAACACCACGTCTGAAGAACGTGTGGTGAGGGTGGGATTAATTCGTTGTGTAAAGGGGAAGTTGTAATGGATTGGACGTTTTGGGGTAATAGGAAGGAACAGTTTAAAAGGGATTTGATTTTGGGAAATTGTTCTTTTTGTCATCATACCTAAAATAGGTCTGACACAAGGTTTATTCAAAAAGAATGCGAAAGTTACACAAAGAATCTTTTTTTTAATGTTTCTCCTATTTAATGAAGAATCATTAAATAGCACACCATGATTCAAAAATTAATGAAACAGTTTGAAAATCAATCAACGTGACTGTGGATTGAAACTTCATTGCGGATGGATCATTTGCCATCGGATGGATGACTACAGTAGAAGAACTAAGGAGAACACTTGAACAAAGATTAGTAATAACACACAATAAGGACCATTGAAGGATAAATATGATATATGGTTGCGGTACACAGGATGTATCAAAACCATCTATCATAAGTAACTTCAGTTAGGCCCGCAACAGAGACCAAGGATGGTGTGCGGTACCTATCAACTCAAAAAGAATTGTGGGTCCGGATTCATCACTCCTAACATTTGTAAGAAACTGCTGAGTTTTGTAGAGTCAAGTGCCTTTTTGAATACATCAACAATCTCTTCATGAGTATGGACAAAAATTAGTTCAATGTTACCTTTCAGGATGTGGTCTTTGATGAAGTGATACCATATTTCAATATGCTTGGTCTTGGAGTGTTGAATTGGATTGTGAGAAATCGCTATAGCACTTTTAGAGTCACAATAGATTGGTATCCGTAGCATTTTATATCTGTAGTCCAATAGTTGTGCTTTCATCCATAAGACTTGTGAACAACAGCTGGCTGCAACCACATATTCAGCTTTTGCGGTAGACAATGATACACAATTTTGTTTTCTTGATGACCAGCTGACGAGTCTTCCACCCAGAAATTGACATCCACCGGAGGTGCTTTTACGACCCAGTCTACATCCGGCATGATCCGCATCAGTGAATGCTTGTAGGCTGAAGTCATTCCCTGCGGGGTACCATAAGCCAAGAGTCTTGCTACCCTTTAAGTACCGTAGAATCTGCTTGGTTGCGGTCATGTGTGACATTTTCAGGTCAGCCAGGTACCTTGCGCATACACCTGTTGCAAAGACGATATCTGGTCGGCTTGTGGTGAGGTACATTATTGAGCCAATAATACCTCTATAACTCTTGAGATCAACTGATTCTCCTGAGGGATCAGCAAATATCTTATATCCGAAGGCCATGGGGACCTTGGCCAAAGAACAGTTGTCCATTGAGTGTTTCTTTAACAGTTCAGAGGTGTATTTCTCCTGATGAATGAATATCCCTTAAGGGACTTGTTTCACTTGAAGTCCTAGAAAGAAGGTAATCTCTCTATTCATGCTAATTTGGAACTTCTTGGTCATGAGCTTAGCGAATTCATTCACCATCTTTTGATCAGTTGAACCGAAGATGATATCATCCACATATATTTGTACAAGCATAAGATGATCACCATTTTCTTTTCTAAATAAATTGGGATCAACCACTCTTCTTTTATATCCGGACGAGACAAGAAATTCAGAGAGAGTCTCGTACCATGCTCTAGGGGTTTGTTTTAGATCGTAGACTACTTTTTCAAGCTTGTAGCAGTGGTTTGGGAATTCAAGACTTTCAAAACCCAGAGGTTGCTAAAGATAAACCTCTTCTTTTAATTCATCGTTGAGAAAAGCACTTTTCACTTCCATTTGATGAACCTTGATGTTCTTGTGAGCTGTGTATGCTAAGAAGATCCGGATGGCTTCCATTCGTGCTACCGGAGCATAAGTTTCATCATAGTCAATACCTTCAAGTTGACTATATCCCTTCGCAACTAGTCTTGCCTTGTTTCTGATGACCGCACCAGATTCATCCAACTTATTCTTGTACACCCATCTAGTACCAATAATGGTGTGGCCTTGCGGCTTCGAAACGAGCTGCCATAATTTGTTTCTTTTGAATTCTTCTAGCTCTTCTTGCATTACAGATATCCAGTCTGGTTCTAGTAATGCATCTTTGATCGTTCGGGGCTCGACCGAGGACAGAAACATTGCGTAGTGACAGTGATTGGATAATTCCTTGGATAATCGAGTCTGGATTCCTGCGGATGGGTTGCTGATGATTTTCCCTAGTGGGTGGTCTTTCGTCCACACATGTAGACGGGGTTGCAGATGATCAGCAGTTGCGGTGGAGGGAATTTCTTCAATATCTGAAGACTCTGCAGTTGGAGATGGCAGTTCCCCCTGGACTTGAGAACATCCTGCTGAATTGTCTTGAACTAGGAAGGAGGGAGCAGAGTTTTCTTGGGCAGATGGTGAAGGTTCCCCATGGAGTGAAGACGGGAGTTCCCCTTGAACCTGTGAAGGTTCCCCCTGGATTGCGGATGGGAGTGTGATAATCCTTGAATTTGTTCTTGTGTCAATGTTTTCAATGTTTTCATCATCCGAATCCGAAGAAACGTTTGATGGTTGAAAATCTCTGCAGATAATGATTGGAGCTGCATCATCTAGTACTGGAACCTCGATGGTTGTTGTTTGGTCCGGAATTGAGTTTTCCCCCTCAACCGGCAAGGTGGAAGTATTTAGTGATACTACATCGGACAGTGTCGGACCAGATACGTCAGCATGCTGCTGTTGAGCTTCTAGGGACACAAGAACTTTGGATAACTTGGTTGTATCTACCGGGTCGAAGAGATCGTCATAGTTTACTTCAATTAGATTTAATGGACCCGAAGAGGCAGGAATATCACTTTCTAGAATTGTTGTGGTTTCGGTTGATGGAGCGGTGTTGCGGATGTGATAGTCATCAAATTTCACATCGAAGCTTTCAATTATTAGCCTTGTGCGTCTAATGAGAACTCGATAAGCAACCTTATTAGTGGAGTATCCAAGGAAGATTCCTTCATCAGACTTTGGAGCGAATTTGTTGAGGTGACCTCTGTTGTTGATTACGAAACATCTACACCCAAATATATGAAAGAATCAAACATTTGGCTTGCAGTTGTTAAGGCCATCATACGGTGTTTTGTTGAGACGTTTGCACACAATTCTTCGGTTTTGTACAAAACAGGTTGTGGCCGTTACTTCGGCCCAAAAGTAGAGAGGAAGGTGGGCAAAGTTGAGCATAGATCTGGCAGCTTCTACTAGAGTGCGATTCCTTCGCTCTACTACTCCTTTTTGGTGTGGTGTGTAGAGAGCTGAGAAGTTGTGAGTAATGCCTTTGGAAACCAAGAAATTGTTTAGGAGATGGTTAGTAAACTCGGTTCCCTTATCACTTCGGATACATCGTACTGGTAACTTGATCTGAAGTTCAATTTCCTTGATGAAATTGATCAACACCTGCGGTGTTTCTGACTTGAGTCGAAGAAAGAAGACCTATGTGAAATGTGTGAAGTCATCAATTATAACCAGGATATATTTCTTGTGATGAAGATTGCCTATGGTAGATGGACCGCAGAGATCAATGTGCAAGATTTCCAATGGTTCAAAAATTGAGGAGCCAATCACCGTGGGGTGACTTTCCTTGAATTCCTTTCCACATTCACATACAGGACATAGAGTATCATTGCTGAACTTGAGGATTGGAAGACCTCTGACTAGTTCGCCTGTGACCAAATTGTTTATGTATCTGAAGTTGAGATGAGCTAGCTTACGGTGCCATAGCCAGCTGACTTCAGATACTGCTTTGGATAGGAAGCATAACTTTTGTTTGCCTATGATCAGAGATACATCCAGAGAATACATAGTTCCTACAGATCTGGACTTGATCAGACAAGTGCTCCTATCGCTTGTCATTACATAGCAAAATTGGTCATCAAATTCAACACGATGGCATGCCTTACATAGTTGACCAACACTGATGAGATTGTGTTTAAGGCCTTCTACATAAGAAAACTTTTGTAATAGAGAAGTTTCCCATAGTAAGAACACCATAACCTCGGATTATCCCATTCGCATTGTTCCCGAATGTGACGTTTCCACTGTTGCAAATAGGCCTGAAATCTCGAAGGTATTCTAACCTTCCTGTCATGTGCAAGGAGCAGGCACTGTCGATTAACCATTCTGCTTCTTATTCTTCCTTGCATAAGGCCTGAAAATTACATTGTTAGTTTAGGCATCCAAACTAGTTTGGAGCCTGGGCTAAGCAGTTAATATCGGTGATTTCAAGGTGATTTCCAGGTGGGATATCGGTTATCGGTACTTTTCAAAATAGCGGTGTCAAATATCGGTCCAAAATATCGGACCGCAAATATCGGTGATATTTACTGATATTCAAGCGATATTTACCGATATTTCCAGGCGATTTCCAGGTGGGATATCGGTTAAGTAATTTTACTTGATTTTCTTTAGTGTTAAGTCATGGCCTTAAGTCTTTTTTACTTAACTTAACTGGACCTGCTATTATGTTAAGTACTTAATTGTTAGTTTTAGGTCATAGACTCATGTTTTAAGTATTAACCGATCTTATTGTTATGTTAATTGTTACATACTTAAGTGTTAACTTGCTAGTTTCTATAGGTTTGATCATGTTGATGTGTTAAGTACATAATTCTTGCATGATGATGATGATATTAGAGTTGATGTGGATGATCTACATAAAATAATTGGATGCCTTGGTTGATGTGGGCTTGGAGGAAGATTCCATGGTTTACGTAAGATTATGTTTCAAACAATGACAGTTTTGAATTTTGACTTTTTATATTACCCTTATATATGTTTTATGTTTATATACATACATACATATATATATATATATATATATATATATATATATATATATATATATATATATATATATATATATTAATTACATGATATAATAATACCGATATCCCACCGCGATAACTTATATCCCAAATATCGGCCCTTGACCGATGTTTGATTCTGGACCGCTATAACTGCCTAGAGCCTGGGACAAAGGAAGAGTTTATGATTGATGCATGAATCGAGGTTGCAGGGACTGGTTTTGTGTCAACTTTTAATCCTAGTCCTGAGTGTTTATGAGTTTTTGGAGTGTTGTGCTTTTTTGAAAAGTTACGAGATTTCTGAAAAGGATTAGATTTGACATGAGATAAACCTTTTTGACAACTACATTGACATTCACATGCTGAAATTTTGTCTTTTGTTTTGACACTTTGTTTGGTCAACGGTCGGAAAGATGTGGTAGGCTTGTGACTGGTCCGAGGTTGGTAAAATCTGACATTGGTGTTGTTGGAATTTGAAAAAGTTTGTTTCGAAAACGATTTAGCACGTGTAGATTCTTTGGAACTTTTTATAGGATTTGGTAAAATGCCCTTCCACTTGTTGAAATTTTGATGTGATTTTAAAAGTGTTGGAATGGTAAGATACCCTTCCATTTTGGATCATTTGAGGAATAGATTTGAAAACCATTGCTTCGAAAAGACCATTCTTTCTTTTGGGTTGTGTCAGATGAGTTAGAAATGGATGTTGAAACTGTACATTCCTTTTTGCATGTTTTCTTGATGGGAGAGGTTTTTGAAAAATAGTGAGCAAAAACAAACTTTTCTAGACTCTTAGATTTTGGCAATCTGATGTGTCTTTTATTTATAGAAAAGGTTTGTTGATTTGTGCCTTGGGATCAAAATTCCTCTTTGAAAGCCTTTTTTGCTAAGGTTTTTGGAGAACCGCAGTCATTAGTGTTTAGCTGCGGTTCCCTAGAAACCTTTAAAAAATTTTGAAAACGAGGGGTTGACTCATCCGAACTTGAAGATTCAGGGTTTCGAGAGCATTGACCTACTTCAAATTTCTCTATCGGTAGTTCATGCTGAATTGGATGAAGAGTCACAGAGCTTTTTATTGTGGATTGTGGTAAGGATGATTTGACTACCACGGAGTAAGTCTGAGTTGTGACTTCAATGGGACTTTTGTGGGACTGCTGTGACTCATGACTACAGTCAAAGATACGATGGTCTGAGGGTAGAGACGGAAAGTCCTGTGAGACTTCGGGACTTTCTATGACAATTTCTTCATCAACAACTGATGAGGCCTGAGAATTTGAATAGATTGTGCCATAGATAGGAGTTTGATCACACGTGTGACCCGAAACCTCAGGCACAATTTCCTCAATGATGTAGTTATTGCTTAGATTATGAAGTCTACCGAAGTGAGTTCTGATGTCTTTAGGAATGGTCTTGTTATTGACTGGAAAATGAAATTCTTGGTCCGGAGGGACATACAATCGATCTTTGTTAAACCGGGGTGAGGAATCCTTTGCGGTAGGATATCCATTGGACAAAACCCAATTGTATGTATTGTCCACAGTTCCATTATTAACCAAATTTTCAATAGCTTCACTTTCATTGAACAATTTTTCTATTAATAGATTTAAGCGTACAATGTCACTCTAAGCTAAATCTCTTTGGTTCAAAGCTATCTCTAGTTGTGTTTCATTAAACATTCTTGCATCTTTTTCTAACTCTAAGTCCTTTTCTAACATAGGCATTTTGAGTCTTTTGTTGTCCACTCGTCCTCTTACATGAAACATCTCTTGGGACGCTATGTTGTTTTCATCTAACGCTTTGTTGTAGTCTGTAAGGAAGGCAGCACATGTGTCATTAAGATTGTCTATGAAGGGTTGACAGTCATGCATGTTGTAGTTTAGAGTTTGAATCATAAGTTTTACCTATTCGACGATGCTCAAAGTTCCATCTTTTGCCATGTAGTAGTAGTTCTTTTCCAGGTTTGTAGACCCATCATCATCAGCAGTTGCTAGCATGCAGATTTTTCCTTTTCCTTTGATATTGCTGATGGTTTCTTCTTTATCTCCGGATGACCAAACTTGATGGTCTCTTTTGACATGGGCCACGTATGCCCTAGCCTTTTCCTTTTCCTCCATTTCTTGAGCCATAGGTAGAATACTCTGTCTTTCAGCACATTTGCTTTGCAATATTTTGCAAAATGATTCTCTTTGTTGCACTTGTGACATATTACAACATCACTTTTGTCTTCTGAGGGAGTACCGGAGTCAGTGGTTTGAATGGACTGTGGTGCGTCCTTTGGTTGAGTATTTTGAGATTGCGGTGGTGGGTGAGAACTTTTAGGATAACGAGAGTGATTATTCTGTGGGTTGAAGTTAAGGTTGAAAGGAGGTTTGTTGAATTGTTGATTTTTACGAAAAGAAGGAGGTGGTAGCCGGTTAAACTGTTGACTAACAAGAGCAATAGCCTTTTGAAATTCTTCTTCATCATCATATTCTGAGTCGGCTTTGTAAGACTATGGTGTAGTGTCATTCGAGGGAGAGTAGGATTGATTATGTGGAGCTTGTACTATAAGAGCGAGTGGTCCTCCGAAGTCAGCACAATCTTTCAGTACGGTGGATTCTTGTGCTTGCAATTCCCCGTAGAGCTTATAGAGAGACAATGAATGAATCTTTCTATCCCCTTGAACTATCATCTTAGTAGTAGTCCAATGTCTTCCCAAACCATTGAGAAATTGAAGGTTTGTTTTATGGTTACTGCGGATGGTGCTAGCATTCGATAACTTAGTGACTATCAAATTGAACCTTTTAAAGGAGTCTTCTAAAATTTTGCAAGTATGAGCTTTGAAGTTGTTGAATTCATTGAGTGCAGTTGTGAGCTTCTTATCTTGAGCTTGTTCTGAGCCTTTGTACAAATTCTTGAGAACATCCCAAATCTCTTTTACTGATTTGCAGTTTATGATAATGTCGAAGTTGTTAGGAGCAACTCCACAAGAGATTTCATAAAAAAGTAACAACATCATTTTTCATTTTATCGAGATCCTCTTTGGAGGGACGACTCATGACTAGTTGCCGTCCTCCTAGTCTGGTTGTGGTGCCATCAGTTTGAACAGGTGTGAGAACAGGGACATGTGGTCCTTCTTCTACCGACCACCATACATCTCTACCAAGTCTCCTTAAGTACCTTTCCATTCTCCGAGACCAGTGATGGTATTCATTTGCCACCAATATTGGAGCTCGATTTGAACCACCAACACTATTGGAAACATTCAGAGATAGTGCTTGTGCCATTTTTTGTTTTTGTTTTTTTTTTTTTTAAAATGAGCTTCAGTGTTATAGAAGGCCCTTTGAAAATCAGAGTTTTGTTTTTCAAAAAGCAACCACTATGGCTCTGATACCAATTGCTGAGAGAAAAACTTGAGACACACTTGAACAAACGTTAGAACAAGTATAGTTGCGGAATAGTTAATCTCAAAGGATCTAAAAGCTCAACAATAATAAGTTAACGAGTTAGATAATTAGAGATTTAGTTGCGGAAATGTAAGGAAAGATAAATGACAGCAGGTGATATATCAAGTATACACATAAGTAGATTCATAACATGGAATGCATTCAGACCAAGTTAGGGAGTGAGATCAAGCTTAGTGATAAAGTCACGAATGGCTTGCTCCGAAGAGAAGTAATAATCAGTTATGTTCTAGAGGATTTTGTGAGTAAGGAGAGATTTGAGATGCGTAATAGAGAGATGTAATTGATAGTCTTGAAGATTATATTAACTGAGAAAGAATGAGCTCTATATATAGAGACTCAAGAATTACATTGGATCAAATCTCTATAAGTATCTATGCAAGGCATACTGGACAATAGAGAGTACTACAAAAAAAGTAGATAAAGTTAAACTAAGTAAAGAGTAAGTAAGACTGCGGTTGGAAGATGACTTTGGATGAGGTTGCTGAGGAGGGTTTGACTGTGGATCCTTGAGGGTTATAGTAGACGAAGTTTAAGAGGGTCACTTCCATGATTCAACACCCCTACTAACCCTAACCCTCCCACATTGAGAAAATCATATCTTGGGAACTTTCCACACTATAACAAGTGCTAATACCATCATCGGGGAATTTGTTGGGATTTTCATTACAGAAGGTGCAACAAGAATGGGCACATCTCCCGTTATTGTAGGTCCCTGGCCCCATGCGTCACTCCGACCCTCAACGCAAAAGTAAGTCCATTATGTCACAAATACGGTGCAGCAGGACATTTCAAGAGAGATTGTCCAACAGAGATGAACGATGGAGGAGTTGACAACTAGACAGGAAGAAGCAACAAGGAACCCTGCCGAGATTTTTGGTACGTTCCTAGCAATAAACTTATGCATTGAATTTTCACAAAAAGGTTTTGTCAATTAAAAACATAATCAAAAACTATTCCCTCATTCGAGCAAATCGTGTAAATCACGGCGAAACTAGAGATCCTTGTGAATGGACCATGATGGTTCCATATAAATGTTAGTATCATATATAGTTAGGATTCTACAAACTAAGAGTGTGTGATCCTGCCTTATTTCCGCCCTTGGTCTGATTTTGATTAGGGCAGAACCACGCAGTCGATTACCTTTTTAAATCCTAAGTATGTACGGTTAGGTCACACCCACCTATAATAGAAAAACCTTGCAGAATTCAGATTACGAATTCCATTGCTTTATATCAGCGACATCGTGTTACTAAAACACCCAGCAAGCAGGAACAAAATAGATGCAATAGTAACAACAAAAACGAAACTAGTAGTGATAAGAACATGAATATAGAACACCTTATCATTCCTAACAACCATTACTTCCTAATCGACGTAACATATGTTATAATAGGGAGTCCAATGTCATCAATTGGGACGGACTGGCTTGATTCTCACTTTACCAACTTTGAGCACTACAAAGAGACTTCCGTCTTACACAACCGAATAACAAAACTCTTCCAACCTGTAATGACAAATCCCTAGCATGCAGGCCCATGAGCTCCTATGTAAGAGATACCACGCTCTTTCCTAGCCCCAACAAAGATTAAAGGCAAGAAACATAAGACATCAAGGGAATTGGAAAGGCTTCCAACCTTTCCCCAGATATTCCCAAAATCCCTTTGGAAACCTCAACCACGTGCTAAGCGGAGTTAGAATCACCTCGACTCTTGGAACCATCCTAATAACCAAACCCCGATACCACTTAGCACGGCCACAAAAAAACAGATAATGTCTGATCACAAGAACAATATAATAAATAAGGGAAACATCGGATCAAGCCTCTAACCATAGAAAGCACCTATCTGACTCATAAGGAGGAAAGGCAAATTACCCATAGCACCATTGACTACTAATAAGTCAAACAAACCCATCCTCGAGGATCGATACTCCCTTACCCGAATCAGAGACTTATTCAACCAACAACAAAGAGCTGTCAGAGGCCGACTCACCTTTAGCTCGGAACACCATAGGAAGAAAACTCCCAAGGTAACCTAAGACCACACACAACCTCACCCTTGGCGAAAATAGTGCCGACTCTTAAGGCCCGGAAACTCTACTTCTAGGACACCAGGAGCACGATCCCTAGTAGACCATTCGAAAGTCCTCGCCATGATAGGTTTGATAACCTACCGCCTTTGGTTACCATAAGAACTTAGTTACGTACAATTCACCTTCCACGTATTCAACACTCATAAGTGTCCGACTACAGAATCTCTGAGAAATCCCCCTTGATGAGATCAAGGTAAACAAGAACCCACACCCTGAAGAGGGGCATGCGTAATAGACATTGGCAAGCTTGGGATAACCAACTGTTTCTAATCAAGTACTCATATACCAACAACTACCACTCGAGCATAGGAGTTGCACCCTTTAAGGCCCTGTGTGGCCAGAGGTACACATCATCATCTGTTGGGCTGAGGTGGGAGACACCCAGCTGGCAAGAGGACAAACGCCCAATAGCATATTCACTCGATTCGGGATTATTTGAGAAACAACGAAAAAGATAGTCAAAATCAGAGCACGACTTGAAGCATCGCGGGATCGACAAAAGACCTATGCAGATAGCAGGCTAAAGCCTTTGGACTTCCAAGTAGGAGGTCAGGGTATTATTAAAAGTCCCCCCTTGGACCATTCGAGATCCTTGCCCGAATCGGTCTAGTAGCCTAAAAACTCCAACTACGTGTAGAACTCAGTAATGTACACCCTGTATCCCATATTTCAAATCTAAAGAGGTGTTTATCCGACGAAACCCTCACAATTCTGCTAAATGAGATTAAAGTGAACAAGAACCTCCTATCCGTTGGGCCGCCTACCGAAATTATGGATAGAGAAGTTAAGCACACGAAACGAAGTCGCATCCCCATCGTGAAGGTTAGATGGAATGCTAAGCGTGGACCTGAATTCACATGGGAACATGAGGAACAAATGACGCAAAGATACTCTCACCTTTTCGTTAGTCTGTAAGAATGACTCCTAAAGAATTTCGAGACAAATTCCCTCTAACGAGGGGATGATGTGACAACCCAAACTATTTGGACCAGGCAAGGTCTAAGTTGTAACCCTGTTACAATGAGAACCTTGAAGACCATTAGAGTATAAGTGCGTGTATATGGAAGGATGCACTTTGGATGTCACATACAACTTGACCTCTTGAAAGTAAACAAGTTTATCAAGGCAAAACTAGACGAATGGAATTGATTAAGAATCACTAGATATGGATATAAGAACTTGTGTTATTTTGCAACCTTGAATGCTTGAATTGTAATACTATGATTTTGAGCTTACCAAGCACAAGAAACATATCCACATATATAAGAATCATCCAAAACGTGAATACGCTGAAGAATATCATCCAAGACCATGAACACTTCACTAAGAAGCTCCCATGGCCATAAACTCTTCCCCTTGAACAATGGTTGGCCGTAAACCACGTCTAGTGGACCACTTTGGCCGTAAACCACCCTAAAGTCATTAGCTAGACCGTGAACACCCTTAAGAAGCCAAAGCTAGGCCGTGAGCACCCTTAGTGGACTACCTTTGGCCATGAACATCATCCTAGGAAGAATCAAGGGCGTAAACTCCTTTGGTGGACCACCTAGTGGGCGTAAACTACATCTTGGGAGGCACTTTGACCATGAACTCAAACCTAGGATGCTTTTAGGCCGTAAACAACTTCATTTCCATTGGGTTTACGGTCAAATGTCATGCATAAGACAAAAGAAGTTGACTCTAGGATTAGAATACTCACCTATTTCCAATAAAACCTCAGTAAACCACGAAGTATCCACAATATACCAAAGCAATACCCACCAGACCATCAAGCACACTTTATCATCCCTATTCTTCCTTATGAACGAGAACTACTCCCCATTTATCATATCACTTTCTATAAAGCTCTAAAGTTGCTCTCAAATGGATTCAAGCTTCAAGCTTTAATTCCTAAAAGCATTTTTTATATCCTAGTAAGTATTTCAAGTTTTGGTTAGTGATTTTATATATTATCTTGTTTAGTTCATCATATTTATACATAAAGATATGTTTTATATCTTAGGATGTTCCAAGGTTCAAAGAGGTTGTCAAAACTCTTCAAGTGTTACGGCTTGAACTTCTCATCATCTAACCAAATCACCCACCAAACCAAATCAAGGTGAGCTTCATACCCATATCTTTTGAGTTTTCATTGTTTTGGGTGGAGAATAAAAGTCAAGGGTCTTGTAAAATCTTAGTATAATTGGTTGTTTATGCATGTATGTTATGATTTATATGCTTAAGGTTATGAACTCCATATAGTGGTTCAAGAACTCGAGATTTTTAGCAAGCCCCAAGGTTTTGAACTATATATCACCAATTATATGTTAGAAACAAAAACTAGTATGTTTATGGAATATAAATTATAAATTATTATGTCAAGAACCATAAGGATTTGCTTAAAAAATGTGCTTAAACAAGTTTTTGAACATAATATTTTGGAAGTGGGTAAAATATGGAAATAATGATATTTTGGGGACCATTCTCGGCCACATAAATATATAAGGACCATTTTGGAAAATGGTATAAAATTTAAGAATTATTGAACATCCCAATTTTTAAAGGACCAAAAATGAAATTTTTGGATAAACAAGGGCTTTTTGAACATTTTCTCAAATATAGGCCTAAAATGAGCATTTTAGAAGAAATGAGCCATTTTCAACAATTCACCAAGTTTGGGCCACTTATGACACCTTTTGACAAATATGGGTCTATTTTGACACCTCTTAACCCACTGTCATGGGAACCCCTACATGGTCTTAAGTACCTCCCATGGGAACCCCAACATGGTCTTCCCTAACTGCCATGGGAACCCCCACATGGTCTTAGCTAACCACAGAAATACCATACAAACTAAACATGCAAACATACTAGGATGCCATGGAAACCCACCAAGGTCTTACACCGAATGTCATGGGAACCCCCACATGGTCTTAGTCCACTACCACGGGAACCCCCCCCCCCCCCCCTGGGATCTTCTATCCGAGTATCACAAGGACAACTAGTATATCATATATCACGTAATCTACTAGCATTCCACATAAGACATAATGGGTCGGATTTGGTGCCTTTGACCTATTGGTATGGTGAGGAGACACACTTTAGTTTGATGAACACGAAAGTTGCTCGCTTAACAGTCCAAAACCACCCGTGCAGAACAATAATACCATTAACCCAAAATTAGGATTAAATACAATCTAATAAAAGAACCCACTTACCTAAGCCCAAGTCCTTTCATAATAGGCCAAAAGTCTTTCCTTTGCTAATGGGCTCAAAGTCCATGTCCAAATCTATTAATGGGCCTCATGACCCAATAAGGCCCAACCAAAACAATTATGGCTCCAAAACACCAAAATCAGCCCAAAACTCTAAAAGGGGTCCAACCCGACGTTGAATAAGGCCCAGTGGCTTATGGGCCCAAAACAAAACCCAAAACCCATTTGAGTGTGTATGCCTTACGTACCACTCTAGAACGCTCAGTGTACTAGTCCCTTAAGTAGTACGCGCTACGTACATGCTACTACATACGACATACAAGTCAGACATGCATAAACATCCATTAAGCTCTTAATGTCGGGATTTTAACATCCAACCATTAAGATGTCTTAAGGCATAAAGTTGGCAACTTTGTGACTTTGCATGCTCCATATGCTCCCCACAACCCTTTACAACCCACTAAGACCTTTCTAAGGGTCTTAACTCATGCATGAGGTCAAAACACCCATCAAGACTGCATTTTTATGGTATGAATGAACTAAGGGACCTCAAATCTGTTAGGGTGCAAAATCAGGCTTGGATGTATTTGTGCTTTACCCTTATTGATGTGTAAATCTATTGTATTTCCTATAAATAGGAAGTGAGTGACACTCATATTTAGAATGATCATTTTGGAGTGTTAGACTAGAAAGAGAAATTTGTACAAACCCATTTGTATATATTTTCAAGATCTAATATGAGCTTACACAGATTTATTTACTCCATGTGTTCTTGAGTTTACATGATGATTAACTAGAACTTTTCTAATTCCGCACATGTCATCCTAATCAACACCACTACAGTTGGTATTAGAGCGGGTGTTCTTGATTTGATCAAGAATTGATCCATGGTGGCAATCTTGATTTGGTGATTCATTTTTTGATCTTTGATCTTCGTGATTTAGAGAGTTTTTGGATTCTAGAAATCGAATTCATCTTCGATTCTATTCAAAATTCGATTTTCTTCACTAGAATTCAAGTGATTTTTACTTTCTCTCTCTAGAAACCCCATTCAAAAATCACTTTCTCTCTCTAAAAATTTACAAGTTCTTGTGATCATGGTGGATTTGCCATATGATTCTTGGATTGTGATCATTGAAGATATCAAATACAAAGTCAATGAAGATCAATTTTATAGGTTGGTGTTAAGCAAGTTGATTTCATGGGGTAATATAGTTTCTTATGAAGGTTTGAAGGATGATCATGGAAGCTTGATTTTTCAACCACTTTGTAAGGTTGTGTGGTTGAATAAAATTGTCTTGTCCATATTAGTTCGTAGTAGAAATTAAAAGGAAGGAGAAGAAAGAGATTTGTTTAATAAGAACTACATTTCTCTAATTGAAAACCCAAATGATCTTAGTGCTCTTAAATTCAAGACTATGGAGTTCAATATGATGTTCTTGATGTTCAAGAAAAAGGAGTTCAAGTTGATTCTCATGATGAAAAAGTTTTTTGCTCGATTGGAGTTCAAACCGATGATATTTTGTGTTCTTGTGATTCGTTTGAAGGAATGATTTCTTATCGGAAGCCAGTGATCCAAGATATTCACAAGTATCAAACTCCAAAAGATTTGATTCAAATTCATAAAGTTGATGTTTTGGAAAGTGGGTTTCTTCATGAAGTCAAGTCTTCAAGATGCAAAAAGATGAGAAAGAAAAAGAAGAAGAAGATCAATCACAAAAACAAGCGGGTTTACTCACAAAAATCCTCAAATGTTGTGAAGTCGAAATCCATGAAGCAAATTTGGGTTCCAAAGCAACAATCTCCAGATGTTGCATGGAATTTGAAGTACAAACACAAAAGTGTTGGTAGTTATTTTGAAGATGTTCTTGGATCGTTGAAGAACACGAAGAACAAGTTGTACATCACGCATAATGGGTGGTACAATGTTCAAATTGAAGATTTTTTTGCTTCAACAAAAGAACCAAGATCTACTAAATTTGATTCGTCCGTTGAAAATGGAACTCGATTCGTCAAAAAGGCCTCTCAAATTCTCAAATGGATTCCAAAACATCCATGATTTCCATTCGTATTTTCGTTTTTCATTTTTGATCGATTTACCTCATTGGATCAAATCCGTTTCAACCTGGTTGATTGATCCAATTATTTTTGTTTAGATCAAAATTCCAAAAATCATTCTCAAATTCAAAATTCAATGTTCATCCACATTTTTAATTGAGTCCAAAAGAAAATCGTGTACTGTTCATATCATTCTTGAGCACACATCAAAATTTCGAATATCACTGTTCATTGATTGACTTTCGTGAGCCCAATCAATTCTTTTATGATCTTTTTAAGCCCAAATGTCACTGAATCGAAATCGTAATCGGATATGAAGCATTTCGTTCGTTCATTCTCATACGCTTCAAGTACTCGTACATTCTAATATTCTTGACTGTGTTCATACGAATTCAGTTTTGTCAAGATATTCTTATCAATCGTTGCTAGTTGAATTCATCTTGTGAATCGATTCTATTCGGATTGTACAAACATAAAATCGATTATGATCAAGATGTCGATAATTGACTCAAGTGGAAAGTCAAACGAGTTTCTAAAAGTCAAAATCAGATTTTTCACAATGATTCAATGAATTTTGATTCGAAATTGGTTGATACATGCTCTAGTTAACATCGAATTTATGATTGCTTATGGAGTTGTGACGTTGATTTTGGGTTGTATGTCGACTGGAATGTTCTCACTGTGAGTCGACGTCATATTGGAAGTGAAGAAAATAACTAAATCGATGTTCGAATAATGATTTGGATTTGAAATTGGAAGTATTGAGTCGATTGTAGTTCTCATTTTTAGTTTTGAGTTAATGTGATATACAAATTAACAAAGGATTATTGATTTCGACTGTGATTATTAGATGAAGACAGCAAGTTCGACTGATGAACGAAAATTCAAACAAAAAAAGTCAAAATCGAATTTTTATTTGTGGATTTAGTAAATTTCGACTCTGGTTTTGTTCATGTTGATAATGAATGGCTCGCTATCGTGATACCGATAGAGAAGGCTGAGTTTTGGGTCAAATGATTCAAATCAGTTCCGTTAAAGACAAGATGAAAGCATTCGTTGACGTCTATTGTGAAACACTCACGAACTGGGAAGAAGAAAACAAATATTTTCGAATTGGGTTCCTAATCTTTTCACGAAATGGCAGAAATGGTCCAAATTCGAAATGATGTAAACAATTTTTGAAGAAGGCTGAAGTTTCTCTTTTAGCCCCTACAGTTTCGAAATGTTGGCAGAAATTACCCAACTTTGAAATTGGGCTATTTTTCTGAGAAATTGAAGAATGTTCATTTCTAGTCCCTGCAGTGTGTGCGAATTAACATTTTCTAGCCAGTTTCGCAAATGGGGGAGAATTTTGCATATTTGGCTGTTTTTGGCACAACGAGTCCTAGCAGAATTCTGTTATTGACAGTTTTTACCCAGATTTTGGAAAATCTGCAAGTTTCACCCAAAAAGTCAAAAAAATTCACGAATTTGGAAATTTTTTGAGGCTTTTTCGTGATTGTTTTTCCGTCCAGGATTTTTGGTGATTCAATTTTGGTACACATCAAGGGGGAGTATTGTGAAGTTTATTCCTCGGGCGCTTCTCACCCTTAATGGGTTTTATAATCATTTTTTTATTATAAAAAAGGGGAGAATGATGGGTATTCGAAGCGACTTTTTCGAGTATTTTTTGCGTATTTGAAGACCGGTGTTACTTCGAGGGGGAGTTTGGTCTTGATCGCGCTAGCTCGTTGGAGACTGAAGACGGGACATCCAATCCTAACTTTGAGGGGGGGGGAATGTTAGGGTGCAAAGTCAGGCTTGGATGTATTTGTGCTTTACCCTTATTGATGTGTAAATGAGTTGTCTTTCCTATAAAAAGGAAGTGAGTGACACTCATATTTAGAATGATCATTTTGGAGTGTTAGACTAGACAAAGAAATTTATACAAAGCCATTTGTATATACTTTCTATATCTAATATGAGCTTACACAGATTTATTTACTCCATGTGTTCTTGACTTTACATGATGATTCACTAGATCTTTTCTAATTCCGCTAATGCCATCATAATCAACACCACTACAAGATCTACTCTGTTGGATTTGGTGTCTAAGCCCATAACTATTTTTTTGGTATATACTTGATTTGATTCTAAGCATGGTCCTTTTGGGTTGCCTTCACTCATGCAACTTGATAGGATGACAATAGGAGAGAGAGTAGGATTTATTGTTTGAATAATAAATTAGTACTCAAAATGGTTTTATTAATATATTACAAGATTAATATATCATTCGGAAATCATATTATATAAGTAGTATTGATCGGAAATTAATTTGTTGGTCAAAAGAGACCGATTAAATTAAGGGGATTGATATTGCTATTAATTGTTAGTTGGGTTATGGACTCCTAAAAGAAGGGATGGACGAAATCTATGGGAAGCCCATATAGATTTCATCCAAGGGGCCTTGTAGAAGGGTTTCATGGTTTGCTTATGGCCTAAGTAGAGAATTAGGTTTTCCAGCTAAAACCCTAGCAGCCTCAACTATAAATACACCCTAATATAAAAGGATTTTCATCCAAGTCTTTAAAAAAACCCTAAGGTGGTGAAATCCTTCCCTCTCCTAAGTCATTCTTCTTCCCTTGGGTGTTTCTGACTCCATTAGAGGTGCAACACTTGGAGCACTAGGCTTTCAAAAGTCAAGACCAAGAAGGATTGATCTTGTTATTGCTACATAACAAGTAAGGTAAAGTTCCTAACCGTAATCATATGTGATTTTCGAATTGTGTACGCTACTTCATAGGGTTATTGCTTTGGTACTCATAGTTGTATGTTCAATAGAGAAGAACCTAGATCCAAAGCAATTAGGTTTGCATGTACACCATAGGAATGTTGTTATGCTCAAAACCCAATAGTGGTATCAGAGCCTAGGTTGTTTTTCAATTGAATAGATGCAAAAGTGAACTGCCAAAGGATCAAAAAGTCGAGAATTTTGTTGTCTGACAGGTCTACTCGACGAGTCCATGTATGGACTCGATGAGTTGCCTGAACTCGACGAGTTCCATAGTGCACTCGGCGAGTCCAGTGATCTATTGCTGGGATTTTCGATTTTTTGGCCAGTTTTTGATTTGGATAACTACCATAACTCGTTTTTAATGCCTAAAATAATTTTTATGATTGGTATGAGATATCCTTATTAAAATTGGTGGATTTGGTTAAATATGGATAATATAGGAGTATTTTGATTCAAATATTTAACCTATTAATTTTGAAAAATTTTAAATTACACCCTTTTGGTTTTATTGTTTTAAATTTGAAATTAAAAGTTTTAGTTTTGAAAATTTAAATAGTTAAACCAAAATATTTTGAAAGTTTCAAAATTTGTCCTCAAGTTTTGGAATTTAAAATTTGATTAAAAAGTTTTAATTTTGAAATATTAAATTCTAAGACCCTAGTAGTTTGAAAAGTTCAAATTATATCCTTATGGTTTTATTAAATTAATTAAGTGTTTAATTAAAAAGAGATAATTAATAAATCCATAATAATATGGTTTAAGTTTAATTAAATTAAAAGTCTAGTTTATTAATATATTAAACCATTTAGTATTTTAAATATATAAAATACACCCTTATGTTATATAAAATTAAAAGTCTAATATATTATATATGTATAAGTAAAAAGTCAGTCTTACTATTAGTAAGCCTCATTCACGAACCTGATCTATAAGGGGTGTTTAAGGAAGCGACCTGTAAAATGACCGTCATTAGGTATCAACTCTTACCCACTGCACCCTTGACTAGTGGAGGGTCGTTAGCCGAACGTGTAGGATAGGACACAAACTCTCATTAATATGTATAATGAAATACGAAGTAACTAAACGCTTTTATAAATTCCCAAATCTTAGTTACTTTAGGAAAAATGTGAATTTGGTGCTAATCCATGAAATTGCACATTACACCTTATTGATCGTTAGTGGAGCGTGTATGGTTAACCAGCACACTAATATGGGACTAATGAAGGATGGCAATGGGTAGCTCGTAGATTATCATAGATTAATGGATTGTTTACGGTTAACCGACACATTGATTAGGTGATAAACGTCTTCGAGAGTACCAAGTTAATTTGCATCGTTATTCACACCTTGTTTGTGATCCTCGGCATCCCAGTCACAAACTTGAAGGGCATAATCCATGAAGTCAACTATACAAAACATGACCTTGAACTAGGAGCAGTGGTATTTGCTCTGAAGATTTGGAGACATTACTTATATGGCACGAAATGCACAATATTCACGGACCATAAAAGTCTCCAACACATCTTCGACCAGAAAGAACTGAATATGAGACAACGACGATGGGTGGAGCTACTAAACGATTACGAGTGTGAAATTCGTTATCACCGTGGTAAAGCAAACGTAGTAGCTGACGCCCTTAGTAGAAAAGAATACTCGGGACGCCGAGTAAAGTCGTTGACCATGACAATCCATTCGCATCTGTCCACACAGATCAAGGAAGCTCAACTTGAAGCCTTGAAACCCAAAAACGTAGCAGGTGAAACTCTAAGAGGAATGGATAAGAACTTCGAAGTCAGGGATGATGGAGTCTATTATTTCATGAACCGGATCTGGACACCAAAGTTTGGTGGTTACAGAGATGTGGTTATGAATGAAGCACTAAAAACCCGATACTCCATCCACCCAGGTTCAGACAAGATGTATCTGGACCTTAAGAAGTTATATTGGTGGCCTAACATGAAGGCCGAAATCGCTACCTTTGTGGGCAAGTGCCTTACTTGCGCCAAAATTAAGGTAGAGTACCAGAAACCTTCAGGCTTATTACAACAACCTGAAATCCCTGAATGGAAGTGGGAGCGGATTACAATGGATTTCATAACCAAGTTACCCAAGACATCAAGTGGTTATGATACTATTTGGGTAATCGTCGATAGATTAACCAAATCCGCACACTTCTTACCAATCAAGGAGACCGACAAGATGGAAAAGCTAACCAGAACGTACCTCAAGGAGATTGTTAGATTACATGGTGTACCAATATCTATTATTTCAGACCGAGATAGTAGATTCACCTCTCGTTTTTGGCAATCTTTACAAAACGCTCTGGGAACTAGGCTAGACATGAGCACAGCCTACCATTCGCAAACTGATGGACAAAGTGAAAGGACGATTCAAACGTTAGAAGATATGTTACGAGCTTGCGTGATAGACTTTGGAAAAGCATGGGATATTCATTTACCCCTTGCTGAGTTCTCTTATAACAACAGTTATCACACTAGCATAAAAGCTGCTCCATTCGAAGCCCTCTATGGTCGCAAGTGCAGATCCCCTCTGTGCTGGGCTGAAGTGGGTGACACGCAGCTAGCTAGAGGTCAAACTCCTGACAGTGCTCTCACTGGTCCAGAAATTATTCGAGAAACTACCGAAAAGATCGTACAAATTCGGGAACGACTTAAAGCTTCCAGAGATAGACAGAAAAGCTACGCAGACAAAAGGAGAAAACCCTTGGAATTCCAGGATGGCGACCGAGTTTTGCTAAAGGTCTCACCCTGGAAAGGCATGATACGCTTTGGAAAGCGTGACAAACTGAACCCAAGGTATATAGGACCATTCGATATTCTTGCCCGAATCGGCCCTGTAGCTTACAAACTTTGATTACCCAAAGAACTAAGTAACATTCATTCTGCCTTCCACGTTTCGAACTTGAAAAAGTGTCTTTCCGACGAGACTCTTGTGATACCACTCGAGGAAATCGAGTTAAACGAGAGCCTCAATTTTGTGGAAGAACCCGTAGAGATACTAGACAGGGAAGTTAAGAAAACCAAACAAAGCCGCATCCCGATAGTGAAGGTTCACTGGAATGCAAGACGGGGACCTGAATTCACTTGGGAGCGGGAGGATCAAATGCAACAAAAATACCCACATCTTTTTCCCTAGTCTATCTGTAAAGTAAATTTCGGGACGAAACTCTCTCTAACGGGGGGATAATGTAACAAACCGTTATTTCAAACTTATGTAATAGTGTAGGTCAAATTGTTCTTCTTTTTAATTAAATAAAGAGAAATTTTGGCATACTATGTATATTTACATAATTGACCCTCAAAAATAAATTATTAAATAATCTCAATTGGGTTGAACCAAGTGATAGAGATTGTAACAAGGTTTCCAAAAATATAAGGAACACTAAAATCCAAGTTATAACGAAGAAGTTATGACCAATCGAAAATCCGCGACAAAACCGGCAAAACATTGTTCAGTGTAAAAACTGAATTTTTGATAAAAGGCTTTCTAGCCTTAACAATCTAAATGAAAGTTATAGTTTATGTTAAACCGAGAACTTTCATAAAAAGAACGCCAAAATCTAACTTCGTATGAGGAAGTTATGATTTTTCGAAGTTTCAGTATAGCAGTGTACAGCTAAAAACTCGAAATAAAGATCGAGTGGTTTTTAGCCGACATGACCTAAACGAGAATTGAAGGTCTCGTCATTAGTAGTACAACGGTAAAAAGACAGACAAAAACGGACGTCGTATGAAGAAGTTATGAATTTATAACGGATTCACGTCCCGGTCTGTTTAAAATAATAATATTAAAAATAAATTCAAAATTAGCCGACGAAGTCAAAACGAAAGTCGTAGAGTATAATTTTACCTACGCGTGCATATAAAGAACGTCAAAAACGGAGTTCGTATGCAAAAGTTATGAATTTTACAAATTTTGGCAAAAAAATAAAGAAAAATAGAAATACCCGGGAAAATTCGCATGAACAGTAGCGCCACCTCACCCCTCGCATGCGAGCCTCCACGTGTCGGCTGCTGAGTGGACCGAAGTCTCGCGTGTCACCTCCTGATTCGGCCACTTCTGCGGTCCAATCCCACTCGGACAGCCTCGCAAGGAGACACACCGGGGATGCTCCTCGCACACGCCTCGCACCACCCTCGGACACCCCTTCGCACGTGGCTTCTTTGCATTGGACCGAGGGCTAGACCAATCCGAGCCTACCACCTCCGAACCGAAGCTGCTTCCCTTCGCAGAATGTCAGCCTCGCATAGCCTCGCACAAGCTTCGGATCCGAGGCTTCGGCCTATATAAGGCATGCGAGGGTTTCCGGATTTTTTACACTTTTCACCCCAAATTTTACTCTCTTTCACTTTTTCCACACCCTTAAGCTTATATACAACCCTTAAAGCCCCGGTATCAAGACTCGAGCCCGAAGTAAGCCGTGAAGCCCCGAAATTCTCAAGAATTCATCCTCTGTCCTGTCAAAACTCTGCCTGATTTGAGCCGGTTTCTCGACAAATAAACTCCTTTTCGTGAAACGAAACCCTGTCCGAATTACCACCTACCAAGTGAGTTCATACCCCCGTATTTTCATAATTTCTACTGTTTTAAGGGGGAAATACAAGTATAACACAACAACTTTGTGTTATAAATAAATGATTTCAAATCACGATAAAATGACTCTAAAGCATCGAAAATACTTCAAATTTTGAACTCTTTTATAAACTTATATTTTTCCCAAATATACATATTTGTATATATAATTTAATATAAATAAGATTTAAAAGGCTTAGGACTAATAATTCATTCTAGGTCCTTTTCCTTGTTTGGATGTGGACTTATAGTACCAGTTATTTGTCCGAAGGTCGTTCAAATTTTACTTATTTATAAAATTGTATATGTATATAAAATTAAAAGTTATTTCATCAGTTTAATCACCCTTTGTAACATGTTGAGCAAAGGATTACATGCAAAAATAGTTATTTACCAATTCATAAAGTACATATAAATTATAATAGGTATAGTTTATGATACATAGAGCAATAATTCATATGAATACATTGTTTTACATGCAACAAGGGTTTTAACTCAAAACAAATCAAGGGTTTACACTTATCAAATACATGTTCGGGATACTAAGTCAAGAACATAATGTCAATCATTTATCTCAGAATGATTGGGTTTTCATAACTAATATACATGTAACGTTTATATGCTTTTTATGAGACATTCAATTCAGGTTGTTTAGATTCAGTCTAGACAACCAAGGTAAAGCCCTGACATTATAACCAGAATCTCCAGTCCGGGGATCGAAACAAGTTGTGTGTAGATCTATATTGGGATTGACAACCCCGCACTCAGGCTGCTAGCTACAGTCAGGCATACATGCCAATGAGTGGCAATTGTTATCAACAGTTTAAGCGCTCATCAGGCGTTTGTTTCAGGCGTTCATGTCTTAGTATGGTTATAATAACTCATTAAAAAGATATTAACAACACGTTAGTGTATAAACAACTAAACGTAAGTATATCTTCAAAGTACCAGTTTACAAAATGCAAAGTACAATGCTATACTATAGTTTTCAATAACAGCTGGTGAAGCCAGGCACACTCTCAAATACAAGTTTTACAAATACAATGGTTTACAAATAAGACGGTTTTATAGGAATAAAACTACTTTTCACATACCACAGAAAATATGGGATTTTCTAGAAGTGTTTTCATATTCAAAATACAAATACACCCATTCAAAACATAAAGACTTATGTACTCACTCAACTTATTGTTGATACTCTCTTTTCAAATTACTTGTATTATCATGGAAATAATAACAGGTACTCCCCGAGCTTTTTGAGAAGATGAAGCCATTAGGAGTCTTATCTTCTTCCTTTGTATAACTGTTTTGGTTTCAATATACAATGATTGAACACATGTAAATATTACACTTTTAAATACAATGGTTGTTTGTACTTTGATTACTATGATGCATGTGTTGTGATACTACAAATGAAGTCCTCCACCCCCGGACGTTTCCGCCGTCTGGTTTGGGGGTGTGACAAATGACAACCTTCATCTTTGGGAAATTAAGACTAATTCCTTGTTCACATATAAATGTGAGTCAAGTGAAGGACTAGGGGATCTAGTACACATTGTTGTGCAATGGTCAATTCCACCACAAAGAACAATAAGACCATTCGTCATGATTTACTAAAAGTTTAGTAAACATGGTTATGCTTACATGATTAAGTGTAATTCTGATTCATTGTTAAAGTTTCAATTTATAGCAGAACGGATGAGAAGAATCAATTAGGAAAAAAGATAAAAGTTTCTCTAATCTGAAAAGAAAGGAGAGTACATAAGTATCGTGTTTTATGATCATCTTAGTGATTATGAAACCATATCACAATTGATCCTCTAAAGAAACCTTAGTGCATTAGTATGGCTAAGAAGAGGAATCGGGAATTATTGAAATGGTTAAATCAAAATGTGATTCATACTTCGTTCCAAAATCTAGTCATAGAGTCATACTCCAAGATTGTGACTTGAGTGACAAAATGTTAAGGAGGTTTATAACCCTCATCAAATGAAGAGTAAAAATGTTTCTTACTCTTACACATTTGAAATTGGTAAGTCATGATGTCTTATATAATATAAAGACCAACTAGGACCAATTGTGGGAAGTGTTTCTCTTTATAGGAATCCGCACTGACTCTTAAATATTTGTTTGTCAAGGCATGTTTCTTGATAAGAGAATCTTATATCTCAAGAGGTCAGTGGGAGTCTTAATGGTCTTGAATAGCTTCAGGAACTAATCAAGAATAAACCTATTGTATGTCACTAGCACATGACTTGAGGTTTGTAACCTATCGTGTTGACATATTCTTGTTTTTGTGCCATTCCAATAGAGTTGACTATGCATGTGAGTTCTACGAGTTCTCAATTGATTGCATAAAGGCAAAGCACCTTGATCAATGAAAGAACATTGATATGTATGGGTGAGTTGTTGAACAACTTGGAAGACATGGTAGGCCTTTGTACTACTAGATGGCAAGAAATTAAGATTGAACAAGTTCAGTCCATATGAGTTTGGATTTGTCACAAACATTGTCTTGTGATCATGGTTATGACAAATTCACATGGATAGGAACACATACGCCATAAAATCTAAGTAGTAAGGTTTCTCTCCACTTCATGAAAATGATTGTGAGGAAACGCTTTCATTAAGTGGATTTTAAGGAGATAGATGTTGTGTAAATTGCCTTCTCAAATATGATTATGATTACGGCATCCCTCTTCATAGTTAGAATTGTGAGAAATGTTTAGATTGAAGTATTAATTGAACTTAATCATTGACATATATGAATATCATGATGAAATGTTTTAACAATGAGAATTCTATATAAGGAAATATTATAGCAAGAGACTAGTAAAGTATCATGTCTTTATGTAAGACATTATGAATCGTATCCCATACGCTGCGGGTATAGGATCGATTGCATATGCTAGAATATTCGACCGTTATGTCTTTTCCAAATGCTTGGGGCATTAAGAGGGAAAAGAAACTAAAACAAGGTATGATTAAGGTAGTTAAACAACTGTTAAGGACAATCTAAGGTTCGCTAAAGATTGGTCGCTTATTAGCAGTTGGAAGTATGGTAATGAATGGACCATATTGACATTGTTATGAATAGATAGGATTCTATTAAGAATGAGTTGTCATACGGCAAATATGGAAATGTTTCAATAAAGGGACTTGGATATTAAGAAGCTATGAGTAGGTTAGAAACTTTTATGCGAAAGGATGTTCAAAGGAATGTACTTTGAATGCGAGACTTCATATCTATGGAGTTGTCTTGTAACAATCTCCAATAGAGCACTTTGTAATATCATTGGCAAAGTCTTTGTGACTTTGGTGCTATGACATTACAAAAGGATCATTGTGTAAAATGTTAAAATCTAACATATTCTAATTGTGGAAAGAATTTGATATTCTTACACTTGTGACAAGGATTGGGAATTGTGAAATGAGTGTCATTGGAAGTGTGTTCAAATAATAGATTTCACAAAGAAAGGACCATAGGTAAACATAGTGTACATGCTTAGAGCATGGGATAACTATTGTTTTTTATTCAAGTATTAAGTTGATTATCCGAAACATTATACAATGAATAATGTGTAATCAATATGGTGATTAAATAATAAGTGTTTTATTTATACTCAAAAGTGTTAAGATCATATCAGATTTGATTATTCTTGTGTTTCATTTTCGCATGCTTTGACTTCCTGAATAATAATATTATTCAAACATCCACAGTCGATCATACGTTGGAAGTAGGTATTGAGGCAAGATTGTCATGAATTGGCTTGTAGATTGTCTAACGCGTTTAGACATAGCAAAAGTTTGTTGCAACATTCATGAGTGCTCATGAAATAAGATTTGAATATTGTATTAAACCCACGCTCACGTGAATCACTTCATGGATTTTATCACGAGTGATTGTGAGACGATAATATTTTATATTCTTGAAACGGAGAGATATGAATTGTTGTTTACAAGTCGGTTGCACATTGATAATAGGTAAACGCATCAGTAACTTGATGTTATAAAATGTATTGTTGTGTGTGATTTGATGAATAAATAGCGCAAGCATATGATTCAAAGTTTATCCGTTCATTTTACCCAAAGTGGGATAAAAGCGATATATATGGGCCCCTCGATGATTTAGTGATGACACCCCTAAGCGCTTGGCCAGGGCTGGACTGATTTGATTTGTTCAATTAGTCAGTTGTCATAAATCATAAATTAGGAAACAACACTTGAATAGAGGGAATGATTATAATCCATGTCTGAGCTCATACAATATCTAGAATGGAGGAATATATGATCCCTTATCTAAAGGATGTGTTACTGATAAGATCAGAGTTCAACAGTGGCTTTTGAAAGCTACGATTGCTAATCAGATTATGAAGGCGTACTTGCAATAATAGTTATTAGACTTATCTAAGTGGGAGACTGTTGGATTAGGTGTCTAAGCCCATAACTATTCTTTTGGTATGTACTTGATTTGATTATGAGCATGGTCCTTTTGGGTTGCCTTCACTCATGCAACTTGATAGGATGACAAGAGGAGGGAGAGTAGGATTTATTGTTTGAATAATAAATTAGTACTTGAAATGGTTTTATTAATATATTACAAGATTAATATCTTATTTGCAAATCATATTATTTAATTAGTATTGATCGGAAATTAATTTGGAATTAATTTGGTGGTCAAAAGAGACTGATTAAATTAAGGGGACTGATATTGCAATTAATTTTTAGTTGCTAGTTGGGCTATGGACTCCTAATAGAAGCGATGGACGAAATATATGGGAAGCCCATATAGATTTCGTCCACGGGGCCTTCTAGAAGGGTTCCATGGGTTGCTTAAGGCCTAAGCAGAGAATTAGAGTTTCCACCTAAAACTCTAGCAACGTCAACCATAAATACACCCCAATATAAAAGGATTTTCTTCCAAGTCTTTAAAAAACCCTAAGGTGGCGAAATACTTTCCTCTCCTAAATCATTCTTCTTGCATTGGGTGTTTATGACTTCATTAGAGGTGCAACACTTGGTGCACTAGGCTTTCAAAAGTCAAAATCAAGAAGGATTGTTCTTGTTATTGCTACATAACAAGTAAGGTAAAGTTCCTAACCCTAATCATATGTGATATTTGAATTGTGTATGCTAGTTGATAGGGTTATTGCTTTGGTATTCAGAGTTGTATGTTCAATAGAGAAGAACCTAGATCCAAAGCAATAAGGGTTGCATGTACACCAAAGGAATGTTGTTATGCTCAAAACCCATCATACTCTTCCTAAGCTCTGGAGTTACTCAAACTCCCAAGATGTGACTTAGGAACCCAAAAGAGGACAATATAGTAACCCTAACTCAATCTAATGAATAAGATGGCAAGATTGAGACTTTATACCTCCAAAAGCTCCTCAAGATGAACTAGATGCAGGATCTTGAAGTTCAATGCCACACCAAGCTTGCTCATTGACTTCTTCTTCTTGAATAATCTCTAAAATGGCCACAAATACACTTTTTTAAGCTCACGAACACTCTCACAAGGAAATCTGGGGTGAAAGGGAGAAATGAGGCTATGGAGGCTGATTAGGATTTGGTCCAAGAGGATTAAGCATGAATAAATAGGTCTCAAGTCCGAGTTTTAGGTTTTTGCTCTTTAGTCGCGTACGCCCCACATACACCTTGGTACGCCCAGCATACACGACCTCCCTCCGGGATCATCCATCATTAGTACGCTAAGCATACACCTAAAGTACACCCAACGTACTAAGGCCCCATTATGCTATAAATTCTTATTTCAAGGGTACAAAGTGTATTTACCTGATTTGGAGTGTTACAACTCTCCCCCACTTGGACTAGACTTCGTCCTCGTAGTCCGCAGATGCAAACAGATTCGGGTAATGCTCCCACATCTCATCCTCCGGCTCCTATGTCGATTTGGAGCCTTTTCGATGTTGCCATTGCACCTTCACTAACTTCACCTTCTTGTTGCGAAGAACCTTAGTCTTCCTATCCAAAACTGCAACAGGTTTCTCAATGTAGTTCAGGCTCTCATCTACCTGAATGTGGTCCAAGGAGATAACTGCAACCTCGTTAGTGACACACTTCTGAAGCTGGGACACATGGAAGGTGTTATGAATCAGACTTAGCTCATTCGGGAGGTCCAGCCAATAAGCAACCGTGAAGACTCGGTAAGAAATCCAGAACGGACCAATAAATCGCCCACTTGCCCCTCTTCCGAAACCTAATGATACCCTTCCGTGGTGACACTTTTAGAAAAATGAAATCTCTCACCTGAAACTTGAAATTCGATCGAAACTGGTTAGCATAACTTTTCTAACGGCTCTGCATGACTCGCAGCCTGTCGCGAACTTGTTGAATCAACTCAGCAGTCTTGAGCACCACCTCGATGCTTCCTATGACTCGATGCCTTACCTCACCCCAGCATACAGGAGTCCTGCACCTCCGTCCATACAACATATCAAACGGTGTTCGGTTAATACTATCATGATAACTATTGTTATATGAAAACTCTGCTAGTGGGAGGTGTGTATCCCAACTCCCTCCAAAATCCAATACGCAAGCTCGAATAATATCCTCAAGCATCTAAATCGTCTGCTCGCTCTGACCATCGGTCTAAGGGTGGTAAAAGGTGCCGAAATGTAACTGGGTGCCTAATTCTTCATGGAACTTTCTCCAAAACCTGGAGGTGAATCGGACTTCATGGTCCAAGACCAAGGATACCAGCACTCCGTGCCTGACCACCACCTCTCGCACATAGATATCTGCTAATTTCTCCACAAAGATACTCTCGGAGATCGGAATAAAGTGGGCACTCTTAGTCAACCTGTCCACAATGGCCCAAATGGAAGCCACGCCCCTCGCTGTCCTCGCTAACTTCGTGATGAAGTCCATGGTGATCTCTTCCCATTTCCACATGGGAATGGATAGTTGTTGGACCTTGAATGAGGCCTCTGATGTTCGGCCTTGACCTTCCTACAGGTCAAGCACCGCTCCACGAACTAAGAGACCACCCGCTTCATGCAGGGCTACCAATAACTCAACCTCAGGTCTCTATCCATTTTTGTACCCCCGGGTGTATAGAGAACTTGGACTTGTGTGCCTCTTCCATTATCTTCTGTCTCACTCCCCCAAATACTGGTACCCGCACCCGGCTACACTATGTTAAAAGACCCCGACCATCCCAGACAAACAAGGGAATCTGACCTCGGATCCGCTCTATCTTCCAGGTCTCTTTCTTCAAACCTTACACCTGAGCCTCCTTGATCATATCCAACAAGGAGGAAATCACCGTCAACCTCAAACAGACATATCCAGTTAGAGTACTCGCCACCTTGCGGCTCAAGGCATCGGCTACAACATTGGCCTTCCCTGGGTGGTACAAAATCTCGCAATCGTAATCTTTCTATACATCTAACCACCTCCTCTGCCGCATGTTGAGGTTCTGCTAATCCATCAAATACTTCAAACTTTTGTGGTCAGTAAAGATGGTGCACTGAACTCCGTAAAAGTAGTGCCTCCAGATTTTCAGGGTAAACACCACCGCCCCCAATTCCAGGTCGTGAGTGGGGTAGTTCTCCTCATGAGGCTTCAGTTGCCTTGAGGCATACACGATCACATACCCCATCTACATCAAAACAACCCCTAACCCTGTGATAGACGCATCAAAAAACACCACCAAGTCATCCAAGGCCTCAGGTAGAGCTTGTTGGGTTTTGAGCAATCTAACACTTCCTAAGTGTGCATGCAACCCTAATAAACCTTGGATCTATTTTTGTCTAAATACATGCAAAATAATAATTTTCCAAGGTTTATAACCTATCTAACATGGCATGGGGAACATTTCAACATAAAAGAGTTAGAAGAGATTACATACCTTTTGATGAGTTTGGTTCTTGAGGAGTTTGAGGGCCAAGCACCAATAGTGTGAATGCCTCAAATGGAATCACAAAACACCACAAACTCTTGGAAAACTTTGTGAGGGTATACACACTTGTATATTTCGGCCACACACAAGCTCACACACACTAGTTCACTAGTTTCCATTTCATGCTCCAAAAGCATGCTTATATAGTGTACATGGTTAGGGTGAAACCCTAATAACCCATGACCTTTCCTTTTCCAAGGATCCATGGGTTAAAAGCTCCATGGATCATCCATGGACTTCCATCCAAGCCTAGCCCATTAACAAATGAGTGTTAGCCCACACCATATAAAACAAATAGCCCATAATCTAATTAGTCTTCCTTTTAATCTCTAAATTAATTCATAATTAATTTAAGACTAAAACTAATTAAATGAAATAACCTCATATTAATATATTATAACTTATAATATATTAATAAACATATGTGTATAACTCTCATAAAATTATCCATAAATAGTTCGGGTAAGATGCAACCCAAATGGACCATGCCGGGTCGGGTCAAGTATATACCAAATAAGTTATGGACTTAGACACCTTATCCAACAGACTCCCACTTGGATAAGTCTAATAATTGTATTTGCCTATATAACTTCAGGAACCAACCAGCAATCGTAGCTCTCGAAAACTCCGTTGAACTATGAAGCGCCATTTTAAGACAAGTGATCATATAATCCTCTGTTCTCATGATATCAATCGGACAAACACATGGAACTATGTCTTGCTTATTGTCTGGCAGTTGTTTCTCCATTTCTGATTTGTTTGACAAAGAACTTCACTGAACACATCGGTTTAGTTCTAACCGGGCCCAGTACATGGGTCAACACAAAATCATCGAGGGGCCCAGATATCGCTTCTATTTCTAGAAGGAACAGATAAACTTCGACTCATATGCTTTTCTACTACTTGTTGAATTGTACACAAAGGCACGTTTTATAACATCAAGTTACTGATGCGTTTACGTGCAATCAATGTACAACCAACTCATAGGTAACAACTCATATCTCTAGGTTTGAAGATTTATATGATATTATCGTCTCACGATCACTCGAGATAAATTCCATGAAGTGATACAAGTGAGCGTGGGTTTATACCAATACTCATAACTTATGAGTACTCATGAATGTTGCAGCAACCATTGCCATGTCTAAACATTTTTAGCCATCTACAAACCCAATTCATGACAATCTTGATTCATACCTACTTCCGACGTATGATCGATTGTGGAGGTTTGAATAAATTAATTATTCTGGAAGTCAAAACATGCAAAACTGAAACAATAGTAAATAATTGACAATGATAGTAACACTTTACTCATAAATAAATCACAAATTTTATTCATCATCAAACGTCAATTACATTTTACAAGTTTCAGGAAAACTATCTAATATGTAAAACTAATATCGTCTCTCAGCCCGATGCTCCTCGCATGCTGAAAATTCTTAACCCTCGTCAGTCTCTTCGTAAGGGGATATGTAGGATTCTCATTCGACGATATCCTCCTCGTCATGAGGAGTCCTTCTTCAATCTTGTGTCTTATGAAGTGATATTTTTTGTCAATGTGTCGGGATCTGCCATGATCTCTTGGTTCCTTGGCTAAGGCAACCGCACTATTGTTGTCACAGAAAATCTCCATAGGTTCCTTAATAGCTGGTACAACTCCAAGGTCTCCGATGAAGTTCTTTAGCCATATCGCCTCCTTCGCTGCTTCACTCGCTGCTATATACTCTGATTCACAAGTCGAATCAGCCACCGTCTCCTGTTTGGAACTCTTCCAAGAAATTGCCCCTCCATTTAAGGTAAAGATCCAGCCCGACTGAGAGCGGAAGTTATCCCTATCAGTATGAAAACTAGCATCACTATACCCTAATACTCTCAAGTCATCACTCCCACCAAGGGTAAGGATCCAATCCTTAGTCCTCCGCAGGTACTTGAGAATGTTCTTTACTGCAGTCCAATGAGCCTTGCCAGGGTTCCCCTAATACCTGTTGACCATGCTCAAAGCAAAGGCCACATTAGGGCGGGTACAAGTCATAGCATACATGATCGAGCCAACAGCGGAAGCATACGGTAGTTGGCTCATCTCAGCTATCTCTTCCTCTGTACTCGGACTCTGAGTCTTACTCAGTTTGGCATTGCTTTGGATCTGTAAATCTCCTTTCTTGGAATTCTCCATGTTGAACCTTTTCAACACCTTATCCAAGTAAGTACTCTGACTAAGTCCAATTAGTCTTTTACTCCTTTCTTTTAATATCCTTATCCCTAGGATATAGGCAGCCTCCCCTAGGTCCTTCATAGCAAAGCACTTCCCAAGCCAGGACTTGACCTCCTGCAAGGTTGGGATGTCATTTCCTATAAGTAGTATGTCATCCACATACAGTACCAAGAAGCTAACTATACTCCCACTAGCTCTGACATACACACAAGACTCATCTTCACTTCTCGAGAAACCAAACTCTTTGACCTTCTCATCAAAACAAAGATTCCAGCTACGAGATGCTTGTTTTAATCCATAAATGGATTTCTCAAGCTTGCATACTCTATTAGGGTACTCTGCACTGACAAAACCCTCTGGCTGATTCATGTACTCATCCTCAGCCAACTTTCCATTAAGGAAAGCGGTTTTGACATCCATTTGCCATATTTCATAATCATGAAATTCGGCAATGGCTAGCATAACCCTAATAGACTTAATCTTTGCTACCGGTGAGAAGGTTTCATCATAATCAATACCTTGAGTTTGAGTAAAACCCTTCGCAACCAGTCGAGCCTTATAAGTATGCACTTTTCCTTCCATGTCGGTCTTCTTCTTGAAGATCCATTTGCACCCGACAGTTTTACAGCCTGGTACATTGTCAACCAAGTTCCAAACTTGATTGTCATACATGGATTGCATCTCGCTGTCCATGGCCTCCTTCCATTTAGCAAACTCCGGGCCTGCCATGGCTTCCTTAATACTGCTAGGTTCATCTAAATTTACCAGTGTACTATCACTGATAAATGTATCACCTTCCGTAGTAATATGAAAGCCATAATAAAACGAAGGTGTGTTCCTAACCCGTGTGGAACGCCTCGAAGGTACAGACATGTCAGCTTGCTCAACAGGAGTTTCCTCCTCAGGTTGATTGCTAGTGTCTGAGGTTCCTTCACCAATTGCTTCTTGAATTTCCTCAAGATCAATTTGCCTCCCACTGTCTCCTTGGCTTATAAATTCTCTCTCACGAAAAACCCCTCTTCTTGCTACAAAGACCACATTCTCACTGGGTCTGTAGAAGAGGTAACCAAAGGATTTCTATGGGTAGCCGATGAAAATACACCTTTCACTTTGGGGTTCGAGCTTATCATGAGTCTCATGCCTCACGAAATCCTCGCTACCCCAAATCTTGATGTGGTCTAAATTGGGAACCTTCCCAGTCCACATCTCATGAGATGTTTTGGTAACCTTCTTTGTAGGGACTAAATTAAGGATATGGGCGGCAGTCTCTAAGGCATACCCCCAAAAAGAGATTGGTAACGAAACTCGACTCATCATAGAGCGAACCATGTCCAACAAGGTTCGATTACGCCTCTCAGCTACACCATTCAGCTGTGGTGTCCTGGGAGGAGTCAATTGTGAGACAATCCCACACTCTTTAAGATAGTCAAGGAACTCGGTACTAAGATACTCATCACCTCGATCGGATCGAAGCATCTTAATGTTCCTGCCCAATTGATTTTCTACTTCCTGTTTGAATTCCTTAAACCTTTCAAAGGTTTCTGACTTATGTTTGATTAAGTAGACATACCCATATCTACTAAAATCATCAATAAAAGTCACATAATACCGATTAGCATCCCTTGTGGTGGTTTTGAATGGCCCACATACATCAGTATGTATTAGGTCCAACAAACCCTCACCCCTCTCACAAGTTCCAGTGAAGGGTGATTTTGTCATCTTTCCAAGTAGACAAGATTCACAACTATCATCCGATTTAAGGTCGAATGATTCCAAGACTCCACTCTTTTGGAGTTGGCCTATGCGTTTCTTGTTTACATGTCCAAGACGACAATGCCACAACGATGCTTTATCTAGGCTAGTAGAAGAATCAATATACAACACATTATTTCCTAAGTTGTCTACAATCGACACAGTTTCATACACACCATCACAAGGTAATGCTTTAAAATAAAACAAATTTTTAAAGAAAGCATTAATACCACCACATTCATTATCAAACGAAAAGGTAAAACCTTGTTTGTACAAAGCATCAAAAGAAATAATATTCCTCGCCATTTCAGACGAGTACACACATTTATTCAAATCTAATTTTAACCCATTATTAAGCAACAAAGTATAAACTCGAATCTTGGGAACAGGTGAAGCCTTCCTATTCCCCATGATCAAGTTTATCTTCCCGTGCTCCACATCCTCACTTCTTCTTAGGCCCTGCAAATCAGAACATATGTGAATACCACATCCTATATCAAGCACCCAAGAGTTAGAATATGTTGAGTAATTATAAAATATAGTGTAAATACCTGCATGGGTGGGTTTCACTTTCCCATCCTTTAGATCCAGCAAGTACTTATGGCAGTTTCGCTTCCAGTGTGCCTTTTCATGGCAATAAAAGCATTCAGCATCCTTGGGAATGGCAGAAGGAGTGACAGAACCGCTCTTGGTCTTCGATAAGGAGCCTTCAAGAGACTTTACCTTGGCACCCTTCGAAGGGTGCTTCCTCTTTTTCCCTTTGCCTTTCCCGATAGCTAAAACAGGGGTAGTTGTTGGAGTAGGAGTAGTAGAGGTAACAACCGCCTTGCCCTTAAGACCGGATTCAGTGGTCTTCAAGAGTCCTTGAAGCTTGCTGAGGGTAACTTCCTCCTTGTTCATATGATATGTCATACGAAAATGATCATAACAAGAAGGTAAGGAGTGCAAAATGATGTCAATTGCCAACTCCTCAGGGATGTTCACATTCAACTTCAGCAAATGGTCCACATACCTTTGCAGCTTTTGCATGTGGGCCGTGACGGATTCACCGTCCTTCATGCGGGTAGTTATTATGGAGGAGATTATTTCATACCGCTCCTGACGAGCACTCTGATGGTACCTTTCCATCAGATCTTGGTGCATCTCAAAAGGGTAGAAATCTTCATATGACTTTTGGAGCTCGGCTGTCATCGTGGCCATCATGATACATGCTACCTTAGTAGCATCTCTCTCATGTGTCCTGAATTCAGCGATCTCCTCAGGAGTAGCAGTAGACTCATCAAGTTCTTTTAACTCCTTATCGAGGACATATTCCTTGTCCTCATAACGAGTAACCATCCTGATGTTCCTAATCCAATCCATGAAGTTTGAACCATCAAAGATGACCCTCCCACAAAGATTCATGAGAGAGAAAGAACCAGTTGGGTTAGAGCCCGAAGCATTAGTGTTGGAAGACATCTGAAAGAAGAAAGCAAGTTTAGATTAGATATATAGAATCCTTAATAAGACACCCAAATGTAATATTAAGGCTAGGACCCAATCACAATATATTATACTTAGAAGAGGGATGTCGTAATCTAAGTAATAATATATTTGAAAGGTAGGTGAATGACGATTCACCAATTTCCACCATGAAAAACAAAATGTGTTATTAGGTTTTAATTGGATTTGAAATTCCTAGATTCTTTTGAGATTCATTGAACTTTTCAATGGCATGTTTCAGTCTCGATTGTGCCCTTCAAGTTTTGTGACTGGGATGTCGAGGATCACAAAACAAGGTGTGAATAACCATGCTAATTCACTTGGTACCCTTAATATTATCACCTAATCAATGTGCCGGTTAACCACACACGCTCCATTGATCTATGAAAAACATTAAGTCACCCTTCGTGATCCTTACTAGTCCAAGTTAGTGTGTCGGTTAACCACACACGCTCCACCAACGACTTGGTAAGGTACAAAGTGTGAAATCCATGGACTAGCACCATGTTCACATTTTTCCTAAAATAACTAAGATTGGGAATTAAAAGGTTTAGTTACTTTATAATAATAATTATACTTTTAATGAGGATTTAAAGTCATTGTCCTACCCGTTCGGCTAACGACCCTCCACCAGTCAAGCAAGCGGTGGGTGAGAGTGGACACCCATTAAGTCGCCATTTTATAGGCAACAACCTTATACCCACCTTATAGCCGGCTTCGTGAATGAGGCCTACTAACGGTAGAACGACTTATTCTTATACATATATATAATAATTAACCATTAATGTTATAAATAGTATAAGGGTTGAATTTTAACTATTAAAACTCTAAGGGTTGGAATTAAAGTTTATTAAAGTGTGTGAAACTTTACAAATTCCAAAACTTGAGGGCAAGTTTTGTAACAATCCAAAACTTTTCATTTCATAACTTATGAATTAAAGGACCATAAAAATGAAGACTCTTCATTTTCATGTAACTTATGTGTTTAAATGTGTGTGTTAAACAAAGTGACCTTTGGATATCCAAAACTTGAGGACAAATTATGGACTCCATTAAAACACATAAATGATCAAGAATTAATTCTAAACAATTCAGCAAATAATTCCTATCATCTTCTAAATTCATAAGAACATGAACATGATCATCAAAATTTCAAGAATTATATGAACACATAAAATCATGGAATTTTGATATATGCTATTGTAAATGGATTAGAACCACCATTACACCAACTAAAACAAGTTTTAAAACACCAAAACAATTTAGGGTAATGTTTCTAGTCCATTTCCAGCAGCAAAAGTCGAAAATCTGCACTTTGTGGCTCCTACTCGTCGAGTGCATGAACCTACTCGGCGAGTAGGTTGAAGATACACATGGACTCGGCGAGTCCCCCCATGGACTCGGCGAGTTCATCAGGCAGACAACAAGTTTTTCGACTTTTTCAACTATTTTGCATCAAGTATCAAACAAGCAAGCCTAGGCTCTGATACCACTGTTAGGTTTTGAGCAATCTAACACTTTCTAAGTGTGCATGCAACCCTAATAAACCTTGGATCTATGTTTGTCTGAATACATGCAAAATAATAATTTTCCAAGGTTTATAACCTATCTAACATGGCATGGGGAACATTTCAACATAAAAGAGTTAGAAGAGATTACATACCTTTTGATGAGTTTGGTTCTTGAGGAGTTTGAGGGCCAAGCACCAATAATGTGAATGCCTCAAATGGAATCACAAAACACCACAAACTCTTGGAAAACTTTGAGAGAGTATACACACTTGTATATTTCGGCCACACACAAGTTCACACACACTAGTTCACTAGTTTCCATTTCATGCTCCAAAAGCATGCTTATATAGTGTGCATGGTTAGGGTGAAACCCTAATAACCCATGACCTTTCCTTTTCTAAGGATCCATGGGTTAAAAGCTCCATGGATCATCCATGGACTTCCATCCAAGCCTAGCCCATTAACAAATGAGTGTTAGCCCACACCATATAAAACAAATAGCCCATAATCTAATTAGTCTTCCTTTTAATCTCTAAATTAATTCATAATTAATTTAAGACTAAAACTAATTAAATGAAATAACCTCATATTAATATATTATAACTTATAATATATTAATAAACATATGTGTATAACTCTCATAAAATTATCCATAAATAGTTCGGGTGAGATGCAACCCAAATGGACCATGTCGGGTCGGGTCAACTATATACCAAATAAGTTATGGACTTAGACACCTTATCCAACAGTGCTAACATCGGGGCCTCACATAACCTCTGTCTAAAGGTCTCAACAGCCAACTATTGATCCGGGCTCCACCGAAAAGTCACATTTTTCTTGGTCAAGCGAGTCAAAGGTACAACGACCTTGGAGAAATCCTGTATAAATCTTTGGTAATACCCCACTAGGCCTAAGAAGCTACGGATCTCAGATGCATTCTTCATTATTTCCCATCGCATCACTGCCTCAATCTTGGCTGGATCAACCAAAATACCCGCTTGGTAAATGATGTGCCCCCAAAAACTGCACCTCACGCAACCAGAAATCACATTTTGAGAACTTGGCATAAAGCTTTTCAGTCCTCAATGTCTCTAATACCTCCCTCAAATGCTACTTGTGATGCTCCTTTGTCTTAGAATAGACCAAGATATCATCGATAAAAACGATCATAGACCGATCAAACATCGGTCTATACACCCTGTTCATGAGGTCCATGAACGATGTTTGGGCATTGGTGAGCCCGAATGGAATCACCACAAACTCGTAGTAACCATACTGAGTCCTAAAAGCTGTCTTCGGTATATCCTCATCCCTAATCCTCATCTGACGGAACCCTGATCAAAGATAAATTTTGCAAAACCAAGATGCACCCAGAAGCTGATCAAACAAATCATCGATCCTTGGAAGCAGGTAACGGTTTTTCACTGTTAGCTTGTTCAGCTCCCCATAATCGATGCACATCCTCTGTGACCCGTTCTTCTTCTTTACGAATAGGATCGGTGCTCCCCATGGAGAGCTGCTCGGACGGAAAAACCCTCAGTCTAGCAGCTCTTGAAGCTGCATACATAGCTCCTGCATCTCAGGCAGAGCTAGCCGATATGGTGTATTGGCTATTGGAGCTGCACCCACACCAAATCAGTGCGAAACTCTACCCGCCTCTCCGGAGGCACCATAGGCCACTCCTCGGGAAAGGCATCTCGAAAATCTCGTACAACCTGTACACTGCCCAAATCTACCATGGACTCAACCCTTGTATGTGATATGTATGCCAAAAATCCCGAACAACCCTGATGGAGAAGTCTCATAGCCCTCGCAGCTGAACAGAGGGATGGCCCCTGTGAGGCCCTCTCCCTATGAATAACAAGTTCTCCCCCACTTGGGATTTGAACTCTCACCAGATGGCGCTTATAGTCTATCATGGCCCCATTGGCCCCCAACCAGTCCATAATGATACCTTCAGACCTTGCAACGGTATCGGAACCAAATCAGCACGGAACCTCTCCCTAAACACATTTAGGACACAATCCCGATATACCCTCGCAACACTCACGGTGCAATCATCTGCAACCTCAACCTCCAGCGGGGAATTCAAAGTCCCCGGAGCATCCTGGAACTTCTTGCTAAGCGCAAGAGATACGAACGATCGGGTAGCTCCCGAGTTGAAAAGAACATGAGCCGACATACCATTGACTAGAAAGGTCCTTATACAAGCATATATATATATATATATATATATATATATATATATATATATATATATATATATATATAAGCATAAAAGATAAATATCAACAAGAAAAAATAGATTATTTACCAGCCACGAGGTCTGGTGCTACTCGAGCCTCCTCTGTGGTCAACTGAAATGCGTGACTCTTCACCGCAGGAGCATCCGCCTCGCTAGGGCAGCCGTCAGTGATCCTTATTGTGGCAGGTGCAAGCGCCACCACCGCTCCTCCCCTTCCCTGCAACCTCGGACAATCAACATTTTTATGACAGGTCTAGTTGCAGTGGAAACAAATCAAGCCCTTCTTGGAGCAGTCCCTGCTCACGTGGTGTGGCTGAAAGCAGGTGTAACATACCGGGCCCGTAACTCGGCAAACTCCACTATGCGACCTCGCACATTTGGCACACCGGCCACGACCCTGCTGGCCCTACCGGAAGGAACTGTGGTCATAGGCTTTTTAGCCTAACCTACAACTGTTTGAGCCTGCTCTGGATTCCGCTTGGTGCGCAACTCCAACTCCATCTCCCGCTCCTAGGCCTTCTCTGCCATCTCATTCAGGGTTTTGCATCCTAAAAAGCTCATGAACTCACGATTATCAACCCTCAGCATGGAATGATACCTCAGCCTTCTCATATCCTCATCTGCAACATAATGTAGAATCAATAGTGCTCATTCTCGAAACTTGGTGGTGATCTCCGCTACAGTCTCAGTGGTCTGATGTAGTTCCTGAAACTCCCTCACTAAATGTTGCTCTCAATGGATTGTGCAAACTCCATGTCAAAGCGCCTGACAAACTCCTCCCATGACATCTTTACCACTCCGGCTGATCCCACCTGGTAGGATGTCACAACTGCAAATTTTGAGCCATGTAATCTATACATTCAAGTTAATGTGAATCAAAAACTTCAATCAAATACAACATGCTAGAACTACAAATAGTCATCAAACAATTGGAGACCCTAGAAGTTCTTGTTAAGTCTAATTTAGGCTAGAACTTCCTTATTGGATCCAAATGGGCCAATAAGCTTCCAATTAGACTATCATGGGCTTAGAACCCTAATTGGGCTCTAATTGGACCCACACTTATTTATTTTAACATTTTAGGTCATGTTGGGCCTAGAATGAAATGGATTAAGAGCCTTGATACATGAATAACCTAAAACTAGTTCAAGAAAAACATAAAAATCCTACTACATTCTCTTAAGCATAAAACACACTCTAACTAACTCTAATTTTGGGCTTAAGGGAAAAAGCCCAAATTTTTCTTTTCCCTCTCTAAAATCTCGGCCCAAAGGCCCAAACCCAAGAAGATAAGGGAGAGTTGACTTAATGCATGCCACCTCATTAATATCCAAAGGATATCCATGCAATATTTCCCATTCCTCCATGCACATCACTTCAAAATCACTTCTCCCTTCTCTCCTCTCTCACTCTCGGCCATACACACATACACCCACCAAAAATCTCTCAAACACTCTCTAGATCACTCAAGAACATCTCTTCCCCTCCATCCAAAATCTCGAAAATTTGGAAGCATTCAAGAAGGTTCTTCCACAAAAATCATCATCTAAGGTAAGGTTTTGCTTGGATCTATAACTTGTATTCCTTATTTATCAAACATCTCTTCCTAATCCATGCAAAAATCATGATCTTGCACTCTAGAAACCCCCATAATCTCGAAAAGTTCATCAAGGAGTGCAAAGGCCAAAAATCACTTCATTTCTTCCAATCTTTCTTCAAGAAACGAAACTACCCCACAAGGTGAGATTCATACCCCTATTTTCTGTTTTTATGAGTTTTGTGGGGGGGAATACAAGTGAAAGTGTAGATCTATATGTGTTTGTATGCCTTGTATGATTTCCATGCTTATATGTATGCTTATATGTGTTTTAATGTTGGATCTAGCCATTAAACCCCTCAAAACCGAGATATAACTTATGTTTTATGATTTTAGCTTCAAATATATTTCTACATATAAAGTGATACAAGAAAAATAGCTAAGTGGTTAGCAACAATTTTCTTTAAGCTAAAAACACACATTTTGGGCCAAAAATGTGAAAAATACAAAATTAAGGGCCCAAATTGACATTTCACAGATTCTGATGGATGAAATGTGCCAAAACAGTTTCCATAAAACTATTTCTGGAATTATATTCAATTAGAGGATTAAAAACATAAATTTCAAGCTTATTGGGCTAAAAATGAAAATTTCGGCCCAAGGAGGCCCATTATGCGAATTTTTCTGTTTTGGAGGGCCAAAACTGTGAATTTCTGTAAAACAGTGGACTATAAGTGTCCCAAATCCTTTTCAAAGGTTTAAAATGCTTTTTAAATTTAAAAAGGACCAAAGTTGCAAAAATTTTCCAATTTGGGCCAAAATTGTCAAAATTGCGAAAAGAAGGGCTAAAACCGAGAAAAACTGCATTTTCAGGGACTTAAACTGTTTTCTATGAAAAATATGCTGGAAAATATTAATTTCAATAATTTTTGGTGTTAAAATGTCAAGAAAAATAGTTTAAGGACCAAACCGGGAAATATTACAATAAAAGGGTTGAAAATGTAATTTTTACAAATAATGAGGGGCTGAAAACAGAAATATTTCAAGGCTAATTCAATATGTACAATTTGATCAAATAATGACACCTCGACTATCGACGAAATACAACTCATTACAATACCAAAAGTCGTTGTTAAACGAATTGGCTCGGTCTCGAGCCAATGGAAATCTACAACTACTAACTCTTCGACACTACGAATCATACAAATAACGTTTGGTAATACATATACATACGAGTGTGCACAGACGTCTACGCACCATCTTCGGGCCCCAAAAGTGTAAAATCTTGCTTGTTGGGCCTAGCTAGCCCAATGACCTGATCTTAAGGCCCGAAGACACATATTTTCTACGAAGTGCTGAGTTTCACCGACTTGGCACAACGTGGAGTGACTTTCAATGGCTTGTACCACTGGTCCCCAAGGGTCCTTGGTATTGCTAGAAGAGTCTGCATATTTTACGAGGCGGGTCGGGGACCCCTCGCATGCATATTTTCCCCAACCGGTTAATGGAGTCACCGGGGTCTTCGTGACCTCTTTCTCTTCGGATGTGGGACTACACCTAGTCAGGGCGATTGGATAACGTGATTAGTACGGACGACGCCTTCGGGATCGTTAGTATAACTATAAACTGGGCATTTGTGTAATGCGGGTTTGTAGTAAATAATCATGCTCGAGAACCTTCCAACGTCGCCTGGGATTGACACTATACGCTATGCAATGGTTTTAATGTAACTTCATGTAATTCAAGGAACTAGGAGAACATCGGGTTTTCCTAGGGTTTTCAATACTTACAGATTTGAAATGCATACATCTTCAATGAACATTTTTTTTTACAAGTATAGAAACAAACAAGCATACCTATGGATCTTCACAAACGTTTTCAAAAGCTTTTCTTTTCAGAAAATATCGGATTTTCTGGTGGTTTTTCAAGCAATACAAACATTCGATTTCAAACACTACTTATGAACTCACCAACATTTCATATGTTGACGTTTTTCAAAATACTTGTATTCTCAGGGAACCAGTGAATCAAGGGAAATCATATTCAGTGACGGTTGCAGTTTATTTTCGAATGAATGGAACAAATTAATTTTTGGGAATGTAATGTTTTAAACAATGTATGACATGTAAACACTACTGGTTGTAATATGAAATGAATGGTGACGAATGTTGTTATGTTTCATATATATTCAATGTTATGGTATGCAATTGAGTCACGACAGCCCCCGGACGTTTCCGCCGTCTGGTTCGGGGGTGTGACAGGTTGGTATCAGAGCCTTGTTTATAGTGAACTAGCATGTCGAGCCATACATTGATATGCAACTATAAACCAAAAAGAAGGACTAACATAACTCTGAACAAAACAATTAAATAAAACACACTTGCCTGCATTAGGAGTAAGGACCTAACGTTGAATCAAACACCATAATGCTGGTATCTCGGTTAACTCGGGACTGTTCTTAGTGATACCAAGGAGTGAATGTAGCCTGATCAACTACATTCTCTCCAAGGTAAAACTAACACACGTCTTGATGAGATCGGAATAGCCAGGGAACCTAAAACTATACCCTTTATCACCCAAAAAGAGAATGTTTGCTTAGTCCGTACAATAGTCATAGTGCCCTAGGAATAATGTAGCATAATTACGTACTCGCGCAGACAGCATGGCTGGTTTTCATCACCCTGGAGACCCCTACTTCCCTAATCAGGGAAACAACGGGTGGCTAGAGGAGGAGGAGCCTGAGGAAGAGCCTGAAGAAGAACCTGAGGAGGACCCCGAAGAGGAATCAGACGGGGAACCGGAGGCAGAAGTCGAGGGCGATCCTGCCGAACCCGAAGAAGACGAAGAACCTTTCGGAGAGGAGCTTGATGACAGCGAAGGGGGTGATTCGGACGCAGAGTCCGAGGTCATCGATCCCCCTTACCCGATCAGGGTGCCTGCTTATCGTGTGGGACCCACTGGACCTACCCCTCCTTGGGGCATTGATCTTTGGAGATGGAGCAGACATCAGGGACAGCGACCCCCGTTTGGCATGTCACGTGAGTTCTTTGACTTGAGGGACGGAGGACCGGCCGACCGAGCCCTACCGGTCATGGTGAGACGGTTACGGGACACCGGCGACCTTGCTCAGGACACTGCTGATCAAGTACGCCAGCTGTGGACTAGGGTCGAGCGTGCGGAACAGGAGACGCGTGACGTCCTCCGGGAGTTTCACATGAGGCAGGTAAGGTGGGAATCTCGACTCCAGGATGCAGAACGCTTGGTGGCTCGTCTTCAGGGAGCGTCCACATCTTCGGCACCACCTCCTGACGCAGCTCATCGCGGTTAGGGATAGACCTATCGTAGTAGGATATTAGTAACTATGTTATGTACTCCGGCTCTATGTTTAAGTGACTACACTACTCATGGAGCCGTTATGCTGTCGGATTAGTGTTACTTATGTATGCTCCTACGAGCAAATTTTCTTGTACTAAATGCGGATAATATTAATAAACTTTTGTGTGTCTTACTATGATATTCTCAGTTGTTATGTGTTGAGGCGTTATGATTGTATGCTTGATGATAGTAACGTTTAGGTTCGTACCCTACACCTAGTTAGTAGGATCATAACCTCACCGAAACCACGTACACTCAACATCTTTCCGTTTCATGACAGAAAGATGCCTCGCCCAGCTACTCGCGGAAATCCCGAACCAACCCCGCCCGAAGTTGACTCCACTGCTTTCCAGGCAGCCGTGTCTGCTGCGGTCACGGCAGCTATGGCACAACTTCACCGAGGAAACAATGGAGGAGGCAATGGTCAAGGTTCCGGAAGTTCGAACAACGGGACGAACCAAGGGCTCACTAAAACGTGCACCTACAAGGATTTTGCGAACGCTAAACCCCAAACTTTCAATGGCACTGGGGGAGTGATCGCTCTAAAGCAATGGATCGAGAAGGTAGAGTCGGTGTTCGAGATATGCGAGTGCCCCGAGCAGATGAAGGTGAAGTTCGCGGCCTGCACTTTTGTGGACCAAGCACTCACTTGGTGGAATGGTCACATAGAAGCTATGACACTCCCTGTTGCCAACTCTATACCCTGGACAGAAATGAAAGAGATGTTGACGGCTGAGTACTGCCCCCGAGGTGAAATACAGAAGATGGAGCAGGAGCTTTGGAATCTCACGGTGCAGAATGGGAACATCGATGCTTACATATCGAGATTCAGCGAACTATCCCTGTTGTGCCCGGGTATGATCACATCAGAGGGAAAGAAGATTGAACGATTCATCTGGGGACTGACATCCCCCATTCAAGGGAATGTGATAGCTGCTAACCCTGAAACGTTTGACAGCGCGAAGAGATTGGCAAAGAGGCTATATGATCATAACCACAAAAAGGGCGAAAAACCAATGGAGACCGAGAAGAAGAAGGAGGGGGATGGTAAGAAGGGATGGAACCACAAAAGAAAGGGGCGTCAGGGCCCCGAGACCTCAAAAAGGCAACAAACAGTGGCAGTTAACGCTGTTACTGCGCCGGTTCCAGTCACCTCACATGCTCCAGCCTCAGCTGCTTCAAATGCTTCAAGGCCCTATTCTGGTAGCGCTCCCAAGTGCAATAAGTGCAGTTTCCATCATCATGGAGAATGTAAGGAGTTCCATTGCACCAGTTGCAACCGAAGGGGACACACTGCAAAGTTCTGCAGGACTTATCCTTCTCAGAACCAGAGTCAGGGAAACAACCAGAACAACAACAACAACCACCGCAACATCAACAACACCAATGCCGGCGGCAACAACGCAGGGCCTAGCCACACCTGTTTCGGGTGTGGAAGGACGGGACATTTCCGTCGAGATTGCCCTAACAACAACAACAACTCAGGAAACAGAGGAACAGGAAGAATGTTGACTATGGGTCAGAGTGATGCAGTTCAAGATCCCGCAGTTGTGACCGGTACGTTTCTCCTAAACCACACTTATGCATGCATCTTATTTGATACCGGAGCGGAGCGAAGTTTCGTAAGCGAGAAGTTTAAACATGTACTAAAACAACAACCCCAGAAGCTAAATGAAACCTATATGGTGGAAATGGCCAATGGGAAAACCGAATCCACTAGGGAGATCTACATCGGATGTACCCTAACCCTTAACCAGCACGTCTTTCGAATAGACCTAATGCCAGTATCAATTAGGAGTTTCGATGTGATTATCGGCATGGATTGGTTAAGCCCCCACCATGCTGAGATTATGTGCCACGAGAAGGCCGTTCGCCTTCGTCTCCCAAATCACGAAACCCTAGTAATTTACGGAGACAAACCCAGTACGAATCTCCGCCTCATTTCGTGCATCAAAGCGCAAAAACACTTGCGAAAGAACAATTTGGCGTTCTTGGCTCACATAGTGGACAAGACCAAAGAAGAAACTAACATCCAAGACATTCCGGTAGCGTGTGAATTCCCGGACGTGTTTCCCGAAGATCTTCCAGGAGTACCCCCAGAGAGACAGGTTGAATTCCGAATCGACCTCGTTCCAGGAGCAACTCCCCTCGCTAAATCACCATATTGGTTGGCACCTGCTGAAATGCAGGAATTATCCAGCCAACTCAGTGAGCTTCTGGACAAGGGATTTATCCGACCTAGCTACTCGCCATGGGGAGCTCCGGTGCTCTTTGTCAAAAAGAAGGATGGATCTTTCAGAATGTGCATCGATTACAGAGAGTTAAACAAACTCACTGTCAAAAACCGCTACCCACTCCCACGAATCGATGATCTATTCGACCAGCTCCAAGGAGCTAGCTATTTTTCTAAAATAGACTTACGATCCGGATACCACCAACTCAAAGTCCGAGAAGAGGATATTCCAAAAACCGCCTTTCGAACCCGCTATGGACATTATGAATTCGTTGTAATGCCCTTCGGTCTAACAAATGCACCTGCCGCATTTATGGACCTAATGAATCGAATCTGTCGACCGTTTCTGGACAACTTCGTCATTGTGTTTATTGATGACATCCTCGTCTATTCTCGAAGCAAAGAGGAGCATGGCCGACATCTCCGACAAATTTTAGAGACTCTGCGCACGGAAAAGCTTTACGCCAAACTCTCCAAGTGCGAGTTCTGGCTTCGGAGTGTGAATTTCTTAGGCCACGTAGTTAGCCAAGATGGAATTCATGTGGATCCCTCTAAGGTCAAAGCTGTGGAAGGATGGGCAACTCCGACTACGCCCACAGAAATTCGTCAGTTCTTAGGCCTAGCAGGGTACTATAGGAGATTCATCCAAAACTTCTCTAAGATCGCCAAGCCGCTTACCTTGCTTACGCAAAAGGGCGTGCCATTCAAGTGGACAGACCGACAAGAGATTGCGTTTCGAACCTTGAAGCAATCTCTTTGCAGCGCTCCTGTACTATCTCTACCTGAAGGAACGGAAGATTTTGTAGTTTACTGTGACGCGTCAAATCAAGGCTTAGGTTGCGTTCTCATGCAACGTGGAAGAGTGATAGCATATGCGTCCCGTCAACTAAAGACGCACGAAGTAAATTACACGACCCATGACCTAGAACTGGGAGCCGTGGTCTTCGCCCTAAAAATTTGGAGGCACTACCTGTACGGTACTAAGTGCACCATCTTCACAGACCACAAGAGCCTCCAGCACATCTTGAATCAGAAGGAGCTGAACATGAGACAACGAAGATGGGTGGAGTTGTTAAACGACTACGAATGCGAGATCAAGTACCATCCAGGCAAGGCCAACGTGGTAGCTGACGCATTAAGTCGGAAGGAATACACAAATCGCCATACGAAAACGCACTCGATAACCATTCAGTCTCATCTGACCACTCAAATTGCATCAGTCCAGGCAGAGGCTATGAAAGCGGAAAATAGAACTAGCGAGGCATTGCGCGGAATGGAGAAGAACCTGGAAGTCAAAGAGAATGGGGTATACTACTTCATGAACCGTATTTGGGTTCCAAAAATCGGAGGATTCAGAGAGACCGTTATGAAGGAAGCCCACAAGACACGATACTCCATTCATCCTGGTTCGGACAAGATGTATTTGGACATTAAGCAGCACTATTGGTGGCCTAACATGAAGGCGGAAATCGCAACTTATGTTAGTAAGTGCCTTACGTGTGCCAAAGTAAAAGTGGAATACCAGAAACCTTCCGAATTGTTACAACAACCGGCAATCCCTGAGTGGAAATGGGAGGGGATTTCTATGGACTTCGTGACCAAGCTGCCCAAGACGTCGGACGGATTGGACACCATATGGGTAATAATCGACCGACTGACGAAATCTGCCCATTTCCTGCCAATCAAAGAGTCCTACAAGATGGAGAGGCTGACGCGTTTGTACCTACGAGAGATTGTAAGACTTCATGGAGTGCCAAAATCTATCATCTCGGATAGGGACAGTAGGTTCACGTCACGCTTTTGGCAGTCGCTCCACAAGGCCATGGGAACTCATCTTGATATGAGCACCGCGTATCACCCACAAACGGACGGTCAAAGCGAACGAACCATTCAGACGCTTGAAGACATGCTTCGTGCATGCGTGATAGACTTCGAAAAGTCTTGGGATACCCACCTACCGTTGATCGAGTTTTCATATAACAATAGTTATCATTCGAGCATTAAGGTGGCCCCTTTCGAAGCACTGTACGGGCGTAAATGTAGATCACCGTTATGTTGGGCTGAAGTAGGTGACACCCAGCTAGCAAGAACACATACGTCGGATAGGGCAATGACAGGACCGGAGATCATTCGCGAGACCACAGAAAAGATTGTCCAGATCAAAGCTCGATTACAAGCATCGCGTGACCGGCAAAAGAGCTACGCAGACAAACGACGAAAGCCCTTAGAGTTCCAGGTCGGTGATCGAGTATTGCTGAAAGTCTCACCCTGGAAAGGAGTTATACGTTTCGGAAAACGAGGAAAGCTAAACCCACGGTACATTGGACCTTTTGAAATCGTCGCCCGAATAGGTCCGGTAGCCTACAGACTACAACTACCCACGGAGCTAAACGGTGTACACCCCGTGTTTCATGTTTCTAATCTGAAAAAGTGCCTATCAGATGAAACTCTCGTCATTCCTCTTGACGAAATCGAAATCAATGAGAATCTCCTGTTCGTCGAAGAACCAATCGAAATCATGGACAGGGAGGTGAAGCGTACTAAACAAAGTCGCATCCCGATCGTGAAGGTACGGTGGAACGCAAAGCGTGGGCCAGAATTCACGTGGGAACGCGAAGATCAAATGAAGCAGAAGTACCCTCACCTATTCTAGCAATTCTCAAATCTAGCTTTCAAACAGAATTTCGGGACGAAATTCCCTCTAACGGGGGGATGATGTCACAACTGTAAATTTTGAGCCATGTAATCTATACATTCAAGTTAATGTGAATCAAAAACTTCAATCAAATACAACATGCTAGAACTACAAATAGTCATCAAACAATTGGAGACCCTAGAAGTTCTTGTTAAGTCTAATTTAGGCTAGAACTTCCTTATTGGATCCAAATGGGCCAATAAGCTTCCAATTAGACTATCATGGGCTTAGAACCCTAATTGGGCTCTAATTGGACCCACACTTATTTATTTTAACATTTTAGGTCATGTTGGGCCTAGAATGAAATGGATTAAGAGCCTTGATACATGAATAACCTAAAACTAGTTCAAGAAAAACATAAAAATCCTACTACATTCTCTTAAGCATAAAACACACTCTAACTAACTCTAATTTTGGGCTTAAGGGAAAAAGCCCAAATTTTTCTTTTCCCTCTCTAAAATCTCGGCCCAAAGGCCCAAACCCAAGAAGATAAGGGAGAGTTGACTTAATGCATGCCACCTCATTAATATCCAAAGGATATCCATGCAATATTTCCCATTCCTCCATGCACATCACTTCAAAATCACTTCTCCCTTCTCTCCTCTCTCACTCTCGGCCATACACACATACACCCACCAAAAATCTCTCAAACACTCTCTAGATCACTCAAGAACATCTCTTCCCCTCCATCCAAAATCTCGAAAATTTGGAAGCATTCAAGAAGGTTCTTCCACAAAAATCATCATCTAAGGTAAGGTTTTGCTTGGATCTATAACTTGTATTCCTTATTTATCAAACATCTCTTCCTAATCCATGCAAAAATCATGATCTTGCACTCTAGAAACCCCCATAATCTCGAAAAGTTCATCAAGGAGTGCAAAGGCCAAAAATCACTTCATTTCTTCCAATCTTTCTTCAAGAAACGAAACTACCCCACAAGGTGAGATTCATACCCCTATTTTCTGTTTTTATGAGTTTTGTGGGGGGGAATACAAGTGAAAGTGTAGATCTATATGTGTTTGTATGCCTTGTATGATTTCCATGCTTATATGTATGCTTATATGTGTTTTAATGTTGGATCTAGCCATTAAACCCCTCAAAACCGAAATATAACTTATGTTTTATGATTTTAGCTTCAAATATATTTCTACATATAAAGTGATACAAGAAAAATAGCTAAGTGGTTAGCAACAATTTTCTTTAAGCTAAAAACACACATTTTGGGCCAAAAATGTGAAAAATACAAAATTAAGGGCCCAAATTGACATTTCACAGATTCTGATGGATGAAATGTGCCAAAACAGTTTCCATAAAACTATTTCTGGAATTATATTCAATTAGAGGATTAAAAACATAAATTTCAAGCTTATTGGGCTAAAAATGAAAATTTCGGCCCAAGGAGGCCCATTATGCGAATTTTTCTGTTTTGGAGGGCCAAAACTGTGAATTTCTGTAAAACAGTGGACTATAAGTGTCCCAAATCCTTTTCAAAGGTTTAAAATGCTTTTTAAATTTAAAAAGGACCAAAGTTGCAAAAATTTTCCAATTTGGGCCAAAATTGTCAAAATTGCGAAAAGAAGGGCTAAAACCGAGAAAAACTGCATTTTCAGGGACTTAAACTGTTTTCTATGAAAAATATGCTGGAAAATATTAATTTCAATAATTTTTGGTGTTAAAATGTCAAGAAAAATAGTTTAAGGACCAAACCGGGAAATATTACAATAAAAGGGTTGAAAATGTAATTTTTACAAATAATGAGGGGCTGAAAACAGAAATATTTCAAGGCTAATTCAATATGTACAATTTGATCAAATAATGACACCTCGACTATCGACGAAATACAACTCATTACAATACCAAAAGTCGTTGTTAAACGAATTGGCTCGGTCTCGAGCCAATGGAAATCTACAACTACTAACTCTTCGACACTACGAATCATACAAATAACGTTTGGTAATACATATACATACGAGTGTGCACAGACGTCTACGCACCATCTTCGGGCCCCAAAAGTGTAAAATCTTGCTTGTTGGGCCTAGCTAGCCCAATGACCTGATCTTAAGGCCCGAAGACACATATTTTCTATGAAGTGCTGAGTTTCACCGACTTGGCACAACGTGGAGTGACTTTCAATGGCTTGTACCACTGGTCCCCAAGGGTCCTTGGTATTGCTAGAAGAGTCTGCATATTTTACGAGGCGGGTCGGGGACCCCTCGCACGCATATTTTCCCCAACCGGTTAATGGAGTCACCGGGGTCTTCGTAACCTCTTTCTCTTCGGATGTGGGACTACACCTAGTCAGGGCGATTGGATAACGTGATTAGTACGGACGACGCCTTCGGGATCGTTAGTATAACTATAAACTGGGCGTTTGTGTAATGCGGGTTTGTAGTAAATAATCATGCTCGAGAACCTTCCAACGTCGCCTGGGACTGACACTATACGCTATGCAATGGTTTCAATGTAACTTCATGTAATTCAAGGAACTAGGAGAACATCGGGTTTTCCTAGGGTTTTCAATACTTACAGATTTGAAATGCATACATCTTCAATGAACATTTTTTTTTACAAGTATAGAAACAAACAAGCATACCTATGGATCTTCACAAACGTTTTCAAAAGCTTTTCTTTTCAGAAAATATCGGATTTTCTGGTGGTTTTTCAAGCAATACAAACATTCGATTTCAAACACTACTTATGAACTCACCAACATTTCATATGTTGATGTTTTTCAAAATACTTGTATTCTCAGGGAACCAGTGAATCAAGGGAAATCATATTCAGTGACGGTTGCAGTTTATTTTCGAATGAATGGAACAAATTAATTTTTGGGAATGTAATGTTTTAAACAATGTATGACATGTAAACACTACTGGTTGTAATATGAAATGAATGGTGACGAATGTTGTTATGTTTCATATATATTCAATGTTATGGTATGCAATTGAGTCACGACAGCCCCCGGACGTTTCCGCCGTCTGGTTCGGGGGTGTGACAGTGGGTCACCTCCTCCCACCAGTCCTTAGCTTGATCCCTCAACATGCACGAAGCAAACCCCACTTTTGCTGCCTCGGGGCAAGAGTTTGTGTGTTGGGTGTTCACCATGTCTGCCACCCAGCGTCGACTAACTATGTGTGACAACCGTCAAATTCTGGTCAAGTCAAAGTCAAATAAAGTCAACAAGTCAAATCGTTCAACTCAACTAACCCTTGTATACTAGGGTTTATGTTATGTAATTACTTTACAACTCGTTATTCTAAAGAGAAATCATCAATTCAAAAGTTCGTGTATCTAAATTTCCTTAACCTAAAATTGTGGTAAGTAATGAACCAAACCGATAAAACAATGTTGCATACCCATCGGGAGTGTGTAGGACCCTTAAATATGGCTTAACGGGTTTTACGAACCTTGCGTTGCGAAGCCGAACACTCACAAATGTCACACACGAAACCTCTCTCAATCGTTTTCACTCTATCTCTCTCTATTTAGAATCTCTCTCAAATCTCTCCCAAATCCCTCTAAGTATGTGAAATCTCTCCCAAATCTCTCTAAGTATGAGAAATCTCTCCAAGTATGTGAAATCTCTCCCAAATCCCTCTAAGTATGAGAAATCTCTCCAAGTATGTGAAATCTCTCCTAAATCTCTCTCAAAAGTTCCTTTAACTTTTTATAGTCTTTCGGGCCATCCCGACCCTTAACCGGGTCAAAAACCGCTTAAAACGGGGTAAAAACGGGTAAAATAGTCTTAAGGACCCGAAACCAACTCTCTAGGGGCGAACCCTCTTAGAACCGAAGGTCCCTATAGGGACCGAACTGCTGAAGAACTGAACCTTGCACCATGGACCGAACCGAGCTCTAGCCTTCAGACCGAACCTCGTCTCGCCTTCGGTCTATTTCGCTTCTCGCCCAAGTTTGCTCCTGACCACCTTCGCCTTCGGGCTATTTCGCTCCATCTCACCTTCGGTCCATGACCAGAAGGGACCGAACCTCGGCCCACAACCGAGAGGTCTCGCAGAAAATCCTTTTCTTCCCGGTTTTCGACTAGTTTTGCATTTTAGGCCCGTTTTTAATTATTTTAACGCGGGATTTTCACCCAAAACTTTATTTTAACATATAAGGACCTATATTTATTAATTAATCATGTTTTTAGGAATAAATCTTATCCAAGAAGAGTGGGTGAAGTACAAGAGGTGGAGTGTTGACTTTTCTTTAGTTTATGACACAAGCAACCACCCACACCCACTCCATGACCAGCCACACTCCTCCCACCATACCTAGGTCATGTCAATGTACTTTATCAACATTTCCTGCCATTTCCCACGTTCTTAGAGCTGGAACATCCACCCTCTCTCCTCACACTTCATTCATTTTCTCATTTTCCACCAAGAATCACACTCCAAACTCTCTCATCTTTCTCTATCAATTTCGAGAACTTCAAGGCATACTACAAGGCTTTTCTCCTTCATTTCGTAAGTATCATCATCTTTCTTATAATTATTACACATCCTCCTACTCAAAATCATAGATTGCTTACACAAATTCCATCACATTAGTGTTAGATTCTCGAATCTTCAAGCAATCCTCCAAGTGTTCTTGAGTTGAACACTTCTCTTCTTCAACATTCACCCACTGAAATCATATAAGTTGAGTTCATACCCCTATATTTCCATGTTTTCTTAAGTTTTAAGGGGGGGAATACAAGTTAAAATACCAAGAACACAACTAAACTTTTCCAGCAGCTTTCATCAAGAAAGTTTAACTCCATTCACGGACTGTTTTGGTCAACTTAAACATTTTAGTTTTTAAAAATTTATTAGATTCAAATATTTCAGGTTTATACCTTTAAAATGACTACTTTCACATCTCCATACGATTTTTCTACGATTTATGGTGATTTTTACAAAACAGCCTATCATTTCAAAAACAAATCCGGACCAGTCTGTGAATATGGATATTTTAACACAAGTTAAAGACTTCCAAAAATCATAATAAAAATTATGAATAAACTAGACACATATTATGAACTCTCAAAATTTACGGATTCAGTTTTCGATTTCGTATGATTTTTCTATGATTTTTCTAAAACAGTGCAGAAAGGTTAAAAACTAGTTAACAGCTTATAACTTTCATAACACTTTGTATTATGTTGAGCAAAGTGTATAACAATAAGTTCTAAATAATGAATGTGTTTTCGTGTTAGTTTATCATTATAAACTGAAATTTAGTCATTCATGATAGGGATTCTTCATTCATTTAAAACACATTAATAAGCTATAATAAGCATAGTATATGGATTTTTATTACATGAGAAAGGTTTTACTCTCAAAACGAATGGATTTTTCATATACTACATAATAGTAATAGTTTATAGACTCATAGCATTAATGTATTTTCATAAAAGGAGTTCTTTTACAGTACAAACGTTTTGGATAAACTATAATAGGTATATTTATGTATCATTTACTTTTCAAACTTATTTACCAAAGGTTTTCAGTTTAGTTCATGTAAATCTGTTAATGAATAAATTTGTGAGTCATTCCCTTCGTGTTATCTTCATGGTAACAAAGTCAAAAGTCCTGTAAATTGTAACCAAAGTCTCTTGTAGGGAGAGCGTGATAGTTGTGTATAGATTTATATTGGGTCTGATAAACCCGCACATGAGCTGCTTGCAACAGCTAGACCGGCAGGTCTGAGGTGACAAGTGTCATTTAACGTGCGACGCCTGAAGAACGTCGTATTACGAGGCCTTCTGAGTCTTAGCATGGTTATAATAGCTCACATGTGGTATTAACAAATCATAAGATTTACGGGTTCTACTTTCAAATTAGCGAGTTATGTCGATTTAACTCACATAAATTACTTTAAGTATGGAAAAATACTTGTACATTTTTATATCAAAAAGGATTTTATGCCGATTTAAAATGACTTTTATATCTTTAAGTATGGAAAAATATTTGTTTATTTTCGGTCCTGGGATTTAGGACTACCTAACTCTTATAAGGAAAATATTGGATTTTCTTTGGAAACATATTTCTGTTAAAACAACATTCATCTAGAATTGTTAGACTTCGGCTATAATTGCTAAGTGTATATGCTAGAGTTATATAAGAATCTAGTCACAATCGACTTAGAATTGGTGGGCCCTCCTTATCTCATGTTCCTTGTTTGGTTGTGGACCTAGGGCAGACCCATTATATTCAACGGTTTATTTAACTTGATTTTTATATAACTTATATACGCTGAGTGATTATAGAAGGAATCTATGGGTCTTTCTAGGGTTCATTATCGCATGACATAGAAGCATTCATTTCACACTTAATTAAGAAAATATTGGGTTTTCTTTGGAAACAAACTTTGTCGCTTTTACAAGAAAAACGGTTTCTTTCTCAAACAAAACTCTTATGAACTCACCAACTTAATTGTTGACACTTTTTCAAAACTACTTGTACTCTCAGGAAATCAGTGAAACAAGAAAACCAACCGCATTTTGAGGATGGGACGTTAAATCGTCAAATAGTTCATTTTGTCATCATAATGTAATTGATTTGAAACGTGTAAACATATACTTTCGTGTAACTTTTTCAATTATATTTATGATGGTTGTATTTACTTTGAGCACTATTATACTCGTTTTTGTGATACTATACATGAAGTCCTCCACCCCCAGACGTTTCCGCCATCCTTGGTTTGCGGGTGTGACACTATGGGGTCCCTAACCCCAAAGAACTTAGGCGCCCGACACACCTTGAACTCCCAAAACGAAGGAGTTCGGGCCCCGACCTGGCCCGCGACAATGTCGGCTCGGAAAGACCTGAGCCACTCCCCATGATCTTCATCATCCCCTTCTTGAAGGTCCCAAAAATCAATGAGGTAGCATCAAGAATGTTCCTCGTAAATCTGGTTGCGATAAGCATGTGCAGCCTCTCGTCAATGGGCTTCATAGTATAACCCAACCCAAATTTGGATCCTGATCCTGATCCCCCTACTCCATGACGCGTCACCACCATTCTAATCTGAAATACCATAAGACATAATGATCAAGATATTCAAAAAGGGGATCCTTCCACACTGGTCTCTTTAGCGATTCCAGATCTAACATTAGTTCGAGTACAGGTCATGTGCTCTTAGTAGTATGGGCCTAATACTACCTTCCACACCTACATGTACCTTCCCCAAGGCTCTACCTGATAACTCTAATTCGTCCTGGAACAAAATGTATCTCACAAACTACCACATAACTCAAATCCTAGGCTTCCCTAAGATTTGCTTCATTCCCATCAAACGAGAACTCAAATAAATCGTAACAGGTTGCCTTATGCATGCAAATTATCCACAAAACAGGATCAAATAGACTGTTGAATAACAGACTCTACCCTAGGACCAAAACCAAATAAGGAACAGGAAATAAGGCCAAATCAATTATTCTAAGGTTATAAGATCCTAACCGTATACAATTTTGAAAGCATACACATAGCAAGATCCATCCAATTATCACATTCCAAATATCTATATAGCATGGCTAACATATGGGGGGAAATGCTTACTTGAGCTCAACCAATTACACACATTGCACTCTCCCTTTTTCTTACAAGAAATCGGTTTTAAGAAGTCTTTAGCTTTGATTTTCGAAAACAATTTTTACCATTCTCTTAGTTTGATTTCTTACACATCCGAGAGTATGCCCGAGTCCCTCAAATAAAGGCTCTGATACCAACTTGTAACGTCCCAAATTTCCAATAAAAATTTTCATTTTTAAGTAACGAAATCATTTCCATAAAATATTAAATTCCAATCACATTTGTTTTCAAATTCCATAACATCAAACAATTTATTCATAATATCAGAGTGTCCCCAAATAAAATGTCAGAGAGTGCATGCCATGCCATCACGTCGGGCTCTTGCCCTTAGATCCTAAAGTACCTGAAACAACCAACAAACTGTAAGCTAACGCTTAGTGAGTTCCCCATAACATCTCCCACACAATCCACATAATCACATAAACCATGCATATAAACATATAAGGATGCCATGGAAACCCTCCAAGGTCTTGTTGGATAAGGTGTCTAAGTCCATAACTATTTCTGGTATGTACTTGACCCGACCCGGCATGGTCCATTTGGGTTGCATGGCACCATGCAATTGGATAAACTAAATGAGGGAAATAACGCTTGGAGATTATTAATATATTATAAGTTCTAATATATTAATAATATTATTTGATTAGTTGATCAAAGAATTAATTTGGAATTAATTAAGTGATCAAAGGATAACTAATTAAATATATGGGTTGATTATGTAAATCATCCATATCTTGTATAGTGGGCTAAGAGGCTCCATGGATTATCAAGTTGGGTTCTACCCATAGGATGCTCCATGGATGCTCCATGGGAGTTACAAACCCATGGGTCATGGAAATGAAGAGTCATGACACATTAGGGTTTACATGGTGTAACCCTAGATGTGTCAACACTATATAAGGATCATATTCTCCACCAAAATTGGCTACACAAAGAACACACTAAGGAATAAGGGGGCTTGGCCGATTTTGAAGAGTGTGTATTCTCTCATAAGTTCTTCCAAGAGCATTTGGTGTTGTGTGAAGCATTTGAGGCATCACCACTTGAGGTGCTAGGCTCACAAGGTTTCAAGGAACACAAGCAACAACAAGGTAAGTTATTCTATCTATACTTTATGTTAAAATTGTTCCCCATGTATGCTAGATAGGATATAACCTTGGAATTCAACTTTGCATGACAAATTAGACAAACATAGATCCAAGGTTATTAGGGTTGCATGTACACTTAGGAAGTGTTAGAATGCTCAAAACCCATCAGTGGTATCAGAGCCTAGGCTTGTTTGTTGTTATTTGTGCTTAAAAGTTGAAGAAAGTCGAAAATCTTGCTGTCTGACTGATGGACTCGGCGAGTCCATGGGGAGGACTCGACGAGTTCATGTGTATCTTCAACCTACTCGGCGAGTAGGTTTATGCACTCGGCGAGTAGGGTCGACAGAGTGCAGAATTTCGACTTGTGTTGCTGGAAATGGATTAGAATCATTACCCTAAAATGTTTTGGTACTTGAAAACTTATTTTAGAAGGTGTAATGTCTTTTCTAACTCATTTACAACAACATATTATCAAAATTACAAAGATTAAATGTGATTTTGATTTTTGAAAGTGTTCATATTCATATTTTTGTTCTTATGATGTTTAGATGATCATAGATTCTGAAGAGATTCAGAATGCAAAACTCCAAGAAAGGAGAGTTGCCCATCCAGAGTAGCACCAAGCTGAGTAAGACACAAAGCCCTAGCACTGAGGCTGAGATAGCAGAAATGAGTCGATTACCTTATGCTTCGGCTGTAGGTTCGATCATGTATGCTATGACGTGTACTCGACCTGATGTAGCCTTTGCCTTGAGCATGGTTAGCAGGTTTCAGGGGAACCCTGGCAAGGCACACTGGATTGCGGTAAAGAATATTCTCAAGTACCTGCGAAGGACTAAGGACTGGGTCCTTACCCTCGGTGGGAGTGATGACTTGAGAGTTGTAGGGTATAGTGATGCTAGCTTCCAGACTGATAGGGATAACTTCCGCTCTCAGTCGGGCTGGGTCTTTACCCTAAATGGAGGAGCAATTTCTTGGAAGAGTTCCAAGCAAGAGACAGTGGCAGATTCTACTTGTGAATCAGAGTATATTGCAGCTAGCGAAGCGGCAAAGGAGGCGTTATGGCTGAGGAACTTCATTGGAGACCTTGGAGTTGTACCAGCTATTAAAGAGCCGATGGAAATTTTCTGTGATAGTGAAAGTGCTGTTGCCTTAGCTAAGGAACCAAGGGATCACGGGAGATCCAGACACATCGACAGAAAATACCATTTCATCAGACATCGGATCGAAGAAGGACTCCTCGTGGCAAAGAGGGTATCATCGGATGAGAACCCAGCAGATCCCCTCACGAAGGGACTGACTCGGGTTAAGCATCTTCAGCATGCTCGGAGCATAGGGCTGAAGGATGATATTAGATTTAGTAGTTAGATAACCCAGAAATTTGTAAAGTGTAATTGACATTAGATGATGAATAAAAGGAGTTTTATTTATGAGTAAAGTGTTGCTATCTCTTGTCGATCGTTTACTATATTTCTTTTGCATGTTTTGACTTCCAGAATAATTTTGTTTGGTATAACATATTATTCAAACCTCCACAGTCAGTCATATGTCGGAAGTAGGTATGAATCAAGATTGTCATGTTTGGTTGTAGAGGTCTGGGACAAGGCTACGACAATCATGAGTGCTCATAAGTTCTGAGCATTGGACTCAACCCACGCTCACTGGAATCACTTCATGGAATTCTATCTCGAGTGATCGTGAGACGGTAATATCATATAAGTCTTTAAACCTAGAGATATGATTTGTTACTTACGAGTTGGTTATGCATTAATTGTACGAAAAACGCATTGGTAACTCGATGTTATAAAATCGTGATCTTATGTGTAATTCAATGAGTAGTAGAACAAACATATGAGTCGAAGTTTATCTGTTCCTTCTTGGATTAGAAGCTGATATCTGGGCCCCTCGATGATTTTGTTTTGACCCATGTACCGGGCCCGGTCAGAACTAAGTTGATGTGTTCAATTAAGTTCTATGTCAAACAAATCGGAAATCGGGAAACAAACTGTTGGACAATAAGTAAGACATTGTTCCATGTATTTGTCCGGCTGATATCTAGAACGGAGGATTATATGATCACTTATCTTAAATGGCATACCATCGTCTTCTCAAGTTTCGAGAAACCTTGTAAAGAGCTACGATTGCCGATCGGTTCCTGAAGTCATACTTGCAGTAATAGTTACTAGACTTATCCAAGTGGGAGACTGTTGGATAAGGTGTCTAAGTCCATAACTATTTCTGGTATGTACTTGACCCGACCCGGCATGGTCCATTTGGGTTGCATGGCACCATGCAATTGGATAAACTAAATGAGGGAAATAACGCTTGGAGATTATTAATATATTATAAGTTCTAATATATTAATAATATTATTTGATTAGTTGATCAAAGAATTAATTTGGAATTAATTAAGTGATCAAAGGATAACTAATTAAATATATGGGTTGATTATGTAAATCATCCATATCTTGTATAGTGGGCTAAGAGGCTCCATGGATTATCAAGTTGGGTTCTACCCATAGGATGCTCCATGGATGCTCCATGGGAGTTACAAACCCATGGGTCATGGAAATGAAGAGTCATGACACATTAGGGTTTACATGGTGTAACCCTAGATGTGTCAACACTATATAAGGATCATATTCTCCACCAAAATTGGCTACACAAAGAACACACTAAGGAATAAGGGGGCTTGGCCGATTTTGAAGAGTGTGTATTCTCTCATAAGTTCTTCCAAGAGCATTTGGTGTTGTGTGAAGCATTTGAGGCATCACCACTTGAGGTGCTAGGCTCACAAGGTTTCAAGGAACACAAGCAACAACAAGGTAAGTTATTCTATCTATACTTTATGTTAAAATTGTTCCCCATGTATGCTAGATAGGATATAACCTTGGAATTCAACTTTGCATGACAAATTAGACAAACATAGATCCAAGGTTATTAGGGTTGCATGTACACTTAGGAAGTGTTAGAATGCTCAAAACCCATCAGTGGTATCAGAGCCTAGGCTTGTTTGTTGTTATTTGTGCTTAAAAGTTGAAGAAAGTCGAAAATCTTGCTGTCTGACTGATGGACTCGGCGAGTCCATGGGGAGGACTCGACGAGTTCATGTGTATCTTCAACCTACTCGGCGAGTAGGTTTATGCACTCGGCGAGTAGGGTCGACAGAGTGCAGAATTTCGACTTGTGTTGCTGGAAATGGATTAGAATCATTACCCTAAAATGTTTTGGTACTTGAAAACTTATTTTAGAAGGTGTAATGTCTTTTCTAACTCATTTACAACAACATATTATCAAAATTACAAAGATTAAATGTGATTTTGATTTTTGAAAGTGTTCATATTCATATTTTTGTTCTTATGATGTTTAGATGATCATAGATTCTGAAGAGATTCAGAATGCAAAACTCCAAGAAAGGAGAGTTGCCCATCCAGAGTAGCACCAAGCTGAGTAAGACACAAAGCCCTAGCACTGAGGCTGAGATAGCAGAAATGAGTCGATTACCTTATGCTTCGGCTGTAGGTTCGATCATGTATGCTATGACGTGTACTCGACCTGATGTAGCCTTTGCCTTGAGCATGGTTAGCAGGTTTCAGGGGAACCCTGGCAAGGCACACTGGATTGCGGTAAAGAATATTCTCAAGTACCTGCGAAGGACTAAGGACTGGGTCCTTACCCTCGGTGGGAGTGATGACTTGAGAGTTGTAGGGTATAGTGATGCTAGCTTCCAGACTGATAGGGATAACTTCCGCTCTCAGTCGGGCTGGGTCTTTACCCTAAATGGAGGAGCAATTTCTTGGAAGAGTTCCAAGCAAGAGACAGTGGCAGATTCTACTTGTGAATCAGAGTATATTGCAGCTAGCGAAGCGGCAAAGGAGGCGTTATGGCTGAGGAACTTCATTGGAGACCTTGGAGTTGTACCAGCTATTAAAGAGCCGATGGAAATTTTCTGTGATAGTGAAAGTGCTGTTGCCTTAGCTAAGGAACCAAGGGATCACGGGAGATCCAGACACATCGACAGAAAATACCATTTCATCAGACATCGGATCGAAGAAGGACTCCTCGTGGCAAAGAGGGTATCATCGGATGAGAACCCAGCAGATCCCCTCACGAAGGGACTGACTCGGGTTAAGCATCTTCAGCATGCTCGGAGCATAGGGCTGAAGGATGATATTAGATTTAGTAGTTAGATAACCCAGAAATTTGTAAAGTGTAATTGACATTAGATGATGAATAAAAGGAGTTTTATTTATGAGTAAAGTGTTGCTATCTCTTGTCGATCGTTTACTATATTTCTTTTGCATGTTTTGACTTCCAGAATAATTTTGTTTGGTATAACATATTATTCAAACCTCCACAGTCAGTCATATGTCGGAAGTAGGTATGAATCAAGATTGTCATGTTTGGTTGTAGAGGTCTGGGACAAGGCTACGACAATCATGAGTGCTCATAAGTTCTGAGCATTGGACTCAACCCACGCTCACTGGAATCACTTCATGGAATTCTATCTCGAGTGATCGTGAGACGGTAATATCATATAAGTCTTTAAACCTAGAGATATGATTTGTTACTTACGAGTTGGTTATGCATTAATTGTACGAAAAACGCATTGGTAACTCGATGTTATAAAATCGTGATCTTATGTGTAATTCAATGAGTAGTAGAACAAACATATGAGTCGAAGTTTATCTGTTCCTTCTTGGATTAGAAGCTGATATCTGGGCCCCTCGATGATTTTGTTTTGACCCATGTACCGGGCCCGGTCAGAACTAAGTTGATGTGTTCAATTAAGTTCTATGTCAAACAAATCGGAAATCGGGAAACAAACTGTTGGACAATAAGTAAGACATTGTTCCATGTATTTGTCCGGCTGATATCTAGAACGGAGGATTATATGATCACTTATCTTAAATGGCATACCATCGTCTTCTCAAGTTTCGAGAAACCTTGTAAAGAGCTACGATTGCCGATCGGTTCCTGAAGTCATACTTGCAGTAATAGTTACTAGACTTATCCAAGTGGGAGACTGTTGGATAAGGTGTCTAAGTCCATAACTATTTCTGGTATGTACTTGACCCGACCCGGCATGGTCCATTTGGGTTGCATGGCACCATGCAATTGGATAAACTAAATGAGGGAAATAACGCTTGGAGATTATTAATATATTATAAGTTCTAATATATTAATAATATTATTTGATTAGTTGATCAAAGAATTAATTTGGAATTAATTAAGTGATCAAAGGATAACTAATTAAATATATGGGTTGATTATGTAAATCATCCATATCTTGTATAGTGGGCTAAGAGGCTCCATGGATTATCAAGTTGGGTTCTACCCATAGGATGCTCCATGGATGCTCCATGGGAGTTACAAACCCATGGGTCATGGAAATGAAGAGTCATGACACATTAGGGTTTACATGGTGTAACCCTAGATGTGTCAACACTATATAAGGATCATATTCTCCACCAAAATTGGCTACACAAAGAACACACTAAGGAATAAGGGGGCTTGGCCGATTTTGAAGAGTGTGTATTCTCTCATAAGTTCTTCCAAGAGCATTTGGTGTTGTGTGAAGCATTTGAGGCATCACCACTTGAGGTGCTAGGCTCACAAGGTTTCAAGGAACACAAGCAACAACAAGGTAAGTTATTCTATCTATACTTTATGTTAAAATTGTTCCCCATGTATGCTAGATAGGATATAACCTTGGAATTCAACTTTGCATGACAAATTAGACAAACATAGATCCAAGGTTATTAGGGTTGCATGTACACTTAGGAAGTGTTAGAATGCTCAAAACCCATCAGGTCTTACTCCGGGTGCCACTGGAAACCCCACATGGTCTTAACCCACTGCCATGGGAACCCCCACATAGTGTTAACTACTTGCCATGGGAACCCCCACATGGTCTTCCCTAACTGCCATGGGAACCCCCACATGGTCTTAGCTAACCATAGAAATGCCATACAAACTAAACATGCAAACATACTAGGATGCCATGCAAACACTCGAAGTTCTTACACCGAATGCCATGGGAACCCCCGCATGGTCTTAGTCCACTGCCACAGGAGGGGGGTCTTCTATACGAGTATCACAAGGACAACTAGTATATCACATATCATGTAATCAACTGGCATTCCACATAACACATAATGGGTCAGCCTTGGTGCCTTCGACCCATTGGTATGGTGAGGAGAGTCACCTTAGTCTGATGAACATGAAAGTTGCTCGCCTAACAGTCTGAAACAATCTGTGCTGAACAACAATACCATTAAACCAAAATTAGGATTAAATACAATCTAATTAAAGAACCCACTTACCTAAGCCCAAGTCCTTTCATAATGGCCCAAGAGTCTTTTTGTTGCTAATGGGCTCAAAGTCCATGCCCAAAGCTATTAATGGGCTTCTTGACCCAATAAGGCCCAACCAAAACAACTATGGCCCCAAAACACCAAAATCAACCCAAAACTCTAAAAGGGGTCCAACCCAACATTGAATAAGGCCCAATGGCTTACAGGCCCAAAACAAAGCCCAAAACCTATCTGAGTGTGTATGCCTTGTGTACAACTCCAGTACGCTCAGTGTACTAGTTCCTTAAGCAGTATGTGTTGCATACATGCTACTATCTGCGGCGTACAAGTCAAACATACACAAATGACCATTAAGCTCTTAATGCTTGGGATTTTAACGTCCAACTTTAGATCTGAGTCCATTAAGATGTCTTTAGGCATAAAGTTGGCAACTTTATGCCTTTGCATTCTCCATATGCTCCCTACAACCCTTTACAACCCATTAAGACCTTTCCAAGGGTGTTAACTCATGCATGAGGTTAAAACACCCATCAAGATTGCATTTTTATGGTATGAATGAACTAAGGGACCTTATATCTACTTTCCCTAAGCTTTGGAGTTGCTCAAACTCCCAAGAGATGACTTAGGAACCTAAAAGAGGACAATATATTAAACCCTAGCTCAATCTAATGAATATGGTGGCAAGATTAAGACTTTATACCCCTTAAGATGAACTAGACGCAGGATCTTGAAGCTCAATGCCACGATAAGCTCAATCACTAACTTCTTCTTCTTGAATAATCTCTAAAATGGCCACAAATACACTTTTTTAAGCTCAATAACACTTTCACAAGGAAATCTGGGGTGAAAGGGCGAAATGAGGCTATGGAGGTTGATTAGGGTTTGGTTCAAGAGGCTTAAAGATGAATAAATAGGTCTCAAGTCTAGGTTTTAGTGTTTTGCTCTTCTGTCGTGTACGCCCAGTGTACGCAACCGTTCATCCTTAGTACGCTAAGCGTACTCCTGATGTACGCCCAGCGTACTAAGGTACCATTATGCTATAAATTCTTATTTCAAGGGTACAAAGGGTATTTACCTGATTTGGAGTGTTACAGAATTTATGCAATCAGCTTCATCGTCTGTAAAATCCTCCTTCTGATCTCTGTATACCATAAAATGGTTTTTCGAATCTCAGCTTTGTCTTCGCTGTCATTCTTCTTGCAGTTATTGATTCGAATCAAGAGATTTGTATAGTGTGAGTTTGTGTACCTCTTAATATTACAAACTTGGAATAAAAACTTGGTCATCTACCCTTTCTTGTTCTTCCCAAGAAATACAACACCAAATGGTTGATGTATGATTTCTCCATCTTCGAACTCATTGATATTCAGCTTTCCTTTTAACAAATATTGAGGAACTTTTGATGTCTTATTTATCGCAATTGCAAGTTCGATATTAGTGACTGACAAGGAGTCAAAATAGTTGTCAAGAAAGGATTTGATGTGTTCAAAACTAATGACAAAATCATCTTTGTTGGTCCCTATAAGCTTCGACAGACCAACCGCACTCAGAATCTTCGTGACCGATATTAAGTCATTCAAGTTCATCAAAGGAAATTATGCTATTGTGAACTCACAAACAACGTTATTTGCCCTTACGGAAAAATAACAAAACTTTTGTATCAGATTTTCGAACAAGCTGTCACGAATAATAGTAATCACTTTAACTATCTTCACTACAGACCACACTTCCTCTTCATTCTTCCCCAAGACTCCATGAAAGCGAATCTTCAACCTTTTAAACTCTTCTTTATCATTGAATTTTTCTGTAATTTGGAATTGTGAAGAAGTAAATAGCATATGGTTGATAAGAAAGTCAAGCTGATTAAAATCAGTGTTCTCTGTGTCATATCTCTTCTTGGGAATCTTTCGAAAATCATCATTCGATCCAATAGCTATTATGTCTTTAATTGTTTCGTAATACCACTGCTTGTTAGGATCATCCTTGTTCAAGCCAGGTGAGTCATTTGCTCTTTGCCTTACTATGCTATTGATTTGCCTTTGCTTTTCGATTTCTAAGGCTTGTTGCATTTTCTTCTCTTCATCAGATGGAGTAACAACAATATATTTCCTTCTTTCTTTAGGATCAACATTCGAAGTTGATTTTTTAGAGATTGAACTTGATCCTCTTGCTCCTTCTTTTATTGAGATTCCTTTTGGGACTGTTTTCATTGTTGTTGTAGTTGTTGTTGAAGTATAGAAAGAACTTATCGGCTTCTTCGGAATGGATGTTGGAATTTGATTACTTATGAATTTACCCACAACTGCCCCTAAACCTTCAGTTTCATATTTCGACAAACAACTACCACCTTCTCCCCCTTGCAACACTTGCACTGCGAGAGGAGCATTAGTTGGAAGTCGAAGAACTAATCTCCTGATAGGATCCAGTTTAGCTTTGATGTTTTTATCGATATTTGAAACCATTTGAGAAATACATTCTTGCATAATTGTTGATTATGAAAGATCAACCTTTGATAGACTTTCCTTAATAACAGACAAGAAATCCTCCATCTGGTCCCCCACTTGAACTCGAATTCATCCTCGAAGTACGTTGCTGTGAACAACTCATGGTAATGCTTGCACATCTCCGTATCGGGTTCCTACGTCCATTCGGAACCTTTCTGATGCTGCCATTGAACCATGGCAGAACACACCACCTTGTTGCGCAAGGCATGCGTCTTCCAATCCAAGATCACCACTGGTCTCTCAATTTAATTTAAGTGATCATCAACCTGAACATCATCCAGAGGAACAATCACTGAATCATCAGCCACACACTTCCGAAGCTGCAAAACATGGAAGGTGTTGTGGACCTGGCTGAGATCCTCAGGTAAATCCAGCCTGTAAGCTACATTTTCAACCTTGGCAATCACTCGAAATGGACCAATATATTGGGGCCCCAATTTTCCCCTTTTTCCTAAAGCGTATTACACCCTTTGAGGGTGATACCTTTAGCAAAACCATGTCTCCAACCTGGAACTCTAGCTCAGATTGACGCTTGTCGGCATAACTCTTTTATCGACTCTGATTTATTTACAACTGCTTCCTGGTCTGCTGAATAAGCTCTATCGTCTGAAGGACTACTTCAGTCCTTCCCATAACCCTATGACCAACCTTTCCCCAACAAACTAGGGTACAAAATTTCCTCCCATAGAGAAGCTCAAACGACGGTACACCGATACTGGAGTGATAATTATTGTTGTAATAAAACCCTGCTAGAGGAAGGTAGGAGTCCCAACTCCCACTGAAATCTATGACACAAGCGAAAAACTTGTGGTTTGCGACTTCCTTGCTCTGCGTATAGGTCTTGTGCTTTCAGTAGTACGGGCCCATACTACCTTCCATGCCTACCCATGTTCGTCTCAAGGATTATCACATCACTCAAACAAGCACTCAACTAGAATATGCATACATCCTATATACACTCTACCGAGAGTGGCTAATCATTCCTTATCTATCCAGTTGTTTAGACATACCCATCCATGAAACTTCCACCAACCCTGCAGCCACTCGCGTATGCTAATCGTACATAACACTGGATTATAGACTTGATTCTACCCTAAGACTACAACCATACAAGGAAAAGGAAGTAAGGCCAAATCAAACATTCTCAGGCTATATAATCTTAGTTATCTACAACTATGATGTACACACTAAGTAACCACAGTAATGACGTCAACTTCACACAAGAAGTCTTCCTAGGCTATCATGCATCATACATCAGGCAATTCTATCATCCAATTCTTGAAGATCCCTAGCCTATCACTAGCATGCAGTTCTATCGTAATCGTCAAAAACCAATAATAGTGTGGGTAACTTGGGGTATACTCTTTGCTCTGGCTGATAGTACACATCGCGTCCATCTTTGGTTACCATTGAAAACTATTTTGAAAACTATTTTGGAATTTATTTTCGCAATCATCTTGAAAACTTTGCAGATCCTTAATTTTAGTCTGGATTCACACAAATGCTCATCCAATTCTCTCAAACCAGGACTCTGATACCAACTTCTAACATCCCAAAAACCATGATAAAAATTTCCATTTTTGATTTATAAGAAACCATTGTTCTCAAATTAAAACTGTCACACCCCCAAACCAAACGGCGGAAACATTTGGGGGTGGAGGACTTCATTGTAGTATCATAACACATGCATTATAGTAATCAGAGTACAAATAACCACTGTATTTAAAAAGTATAAGTATTTACATGTGTTTCATCATTGTATACTGAAACATATAGTTACACAAAAAGAAGAAGACAAGACATAAATAGCTCCATCTTATCAAAAGCATGGGGAGTACCTGTTTACTGGTTCCCTGAGAATACAAGTAATTTGAAAAAAGAGTATCAACATAAAGTTGAGTGAGTGCATAAGTATTTATGGTTGAAAGAATGTTTTCTATTTCTTGTATTTGTAAACTGTTCTAGAAAATCCTATATTTTCTGTTGTATGTGAAAAATAGTTTTAGTTACATAAAACTAAACGATTTGTTGTTTCCCTTTGGTTGTTCTGGTGCAGCAACCACTGAGTTTCGACGGGCCCTGTGGTCAATAAGAGATTGTGCCAGTTCTTTGGCACTGTCAAAGGTAACAGGCCTCGAAGCTAAAACACTTGACTGAATTTGGGGCGATAGTCCCCAAATATATCTCTCAATCTTTTTGCTCTCCAGAGCAACCATATCTGGGCAAAGAATTGCTAGATCACAGAATCTATTAGTATAGGTTGATATATCAGAACCAACCATTGTAAGACCCCATAGCTCTTGCTCGAGTTTCTGAATTTCCCCTCGCGGACAGTATTCCCGCATTAGCATGTCTTTTAAGTTCTCCCAGCTTATCGAGTTAGCCACTATCAGAGTAAGTGACTTAACGTGGCCATTCCACCACGTTAAAGTTGTATCCGAAAGGGTACAAGCAGCGAATTTGACTTTGTTGCTCTCTGGACAGGACCAAATTTCAAAAATTGCTTATGTCGCTGCCTTAATGCCATAACTCCTCCAATCCCATTAAAGGTCCTAGGTTTGGCATTCGAAAAATCTTTATAAGTGCACTCTCGCGAGTGCCCATGACTCTCTCCATGGTTAGAAGGATGTGCACCAACTGCCGACCCACTAGCACCAGGAGTATTGATATGAGACATTGCAGCAGCTATAGCCGACATGACCACCGCTTGGAACATAGCAGCGTTGAACTGAGGAGGTGGTGTCGGAGGTGGCGTCGGTGCTTCATTAACAGTGTTACGTCTTGGATTTCTACGAGGATGCATCTTTTTCTATAAAAGTCAAAAGATACAAAGATGGTAAGATATCAAGAGTAAATATGAATTTTGATATCTCTGAACTAAAACATTTAATTCAACATGAATCTTGTAATGATTTGGAAACAAAAGTCTACGACAAGTACAACTTGTACAGAATGATATGAAATTGAATGGTTATTTTTCAAAGAGTATGAAAATGCATGTCGATTAAATTGGTATATTAAATACATAAAGTCTGGAAAACTTGACCCTAAACAGGTCTTACAATATACCAAATTCTAGGAAAAACATCGACGTCATACTGACCTACCGAAAATAAAATTTCCGCGGTCATAGAGATAAACATGAAAAATAACGCTAGAACATCTTTGTGGACTTTAACTATAACCAAAAGAGTAAATAGGAAACGATTAGAGCATCTCCTACAAGTGATGGTTATCATCTAGATGAACTCTCAACTCAGCCAGCTGACGCTCCACAGCAAGCAGATGTCTTTCATACACTGTCTGACGTCCTCGGAGTTCTATGACTTTAGCTCGAGTTATAGCTAACTCTTGCAGTAAGGCTTCATTGTCTCTCGTATCCCTTTCGCGAGCATCTTCAAGATGCCGAATGCGGATTGTATTAACTCCCGCATTGGCATCAACTTCCATGATTCGGTTGATGGCTGTCTTACCCTGTATTTCATTTCGAGCAAGCCTGCAGACTAGAATTGGCAAGACTCTGTCTGTTGAGCCTCCTTCGCTCAAGTTGTAGAAGCTTCTGTCTCCTTTGTATGGCATGGGTTGACCCTACTCTTGACTCCATCTTTCCAAACTTTCCACCTACAGAGGCGTCGGTCCTTGAAACGCCAGACGAGGGTTAGGATTTTGGGCAACTGGCGGTGGATTATAGGCTTCTGATCTGGAATAATTTTCTTTAGGAAAATTTTCTGCAAAATCATCATCTAAGGGAATTTCTTGATTTTCTTCTGGCTCTACATCTTGTTCTTGACCAGGGAAGTACGGGTCTCCGGGTAAGTGAAATCCAGCCATTGTTATCTAAGCGAGAATAGGGATAAGAGATATAGAATATAGTTAGTAACGCTAGATTAAGGACACAAGTTTCTACGAGAAAGACTTACAATTAACAAGTAATGTATTATGTATGACTTGTTCTAGGTATTACTATAACTATAAAGTGTATACTAATTATATATAACTTGGTTATAATCGACCTTTGATTAAATGACCCTGCTCTAAATCCACAACCAAACAAGGAACATGAAATGAAGCTAGATCACATATTCTAAGTCTATATAATTTTAATTAATATAACTGTAATATACCCTTAATATTTATAGTTCTACCCTCAATTGTTCTATTGTTTTCACATGATTGTCATCAGTGCCTAAAATACCCCTATAGTATTTTAATCTTGATGTTCTGTTCTAGAGCTCTTCTAAATATGTATGGTTGGTAAGTTTTAGACATGTCGCAACACCACTATCACTCCCAAACACATGTTGGTCATATCTCAAATCAATATAGTTGATCAGGCGATATTAATCCTAGATATGATTACATAACTGCCCAGGTTTGACTGTAATGTCCAACATCCAAATACTTTTAAGTTCTTATAACTGTGTTACTGTACTTGTAGGTTTGAGTTTTAGTATGCTTCTTGTAAAATACTTAAATTTTTAAAAGTATACTTGTAGTTAGAGCTCTCAGCCCCAAATGTATTTATAATTTGTATATCTTTAAAGGATTGATATACTGAGTTCACTATAAACAATGCTCTGATACCAATCTGTCACACCCCCAAACCAGACGGCGGAAACGTTCGGGGGTGGAGGACTTCATTGTAGTTTCATAACACATGCATTATAGTAATCAGAGTACAAACAACCACTATATTTAAAAAGTATAAGTATTTACATGTGTTTCATCATTGTATACTGAAACCACATAGTTATACAAAAAGAAGAAGGCAAGACATAAATAGCTCCATCTTCTCAAAAGCACGGTGAGTACATGTCTACTGGTTCCCTGAGAATACAATTAATTTGAAAATAGAGTATCAACATAAAGTTGAGTGAGTGCATAAGTATTTATGATTGAAAGAATGTTTTCTATTTCTTGTGTTTGTAAACTGTTCCAGAAAATCCTATATTTTCTGTTGTATGTGAAAAGTAGTTTTAGTTACATAAAACTGAACGATTTGTAAACCAATGTTCTGTGATCTTGTATCTGAGAGTGTATTTGGTTTCATCAATTGTTATTGTAAATGATAATGTAATATTGTAAATTGTATCTTGTAAACTAGTTCTTTGAAAATGTACATAAGTTTAGTTAATCATACACTAACGTATTGTTAATATCTTTTATATGAGTTATTATAACCATACTGACTAGATGGCCTGACCCAACGCTATGAGTGTGTTGAAAGCTGTTGATAACAATTGTCACTTGTAGGCGTGTATGCCTGACTGTAGCTAGCAATCTGAGTGCGGGGTTGTCAATCCCAATATAGATCTATACACACATTGTTTCGATCCCTAACAGGAGATTCTGGTTATAATGTCAGGACTTTACTATATTGTTTAAATGAATTATACAACCTGTATCAGATGACTCATAAAAAGCATATAAACGTTACATGTATTTGAAAGGATGTATACCCTTGAATAGTTTTGAATCAAACCTTTGTTCTTGTAAAACAATGTACTTTAGTATACATCAATCACGAATTAATGTTATGTGGATCATATATTAGACCTATTACAATTTATATGTACTTTCTAATTTGATACCGAGTATTCATGAATGTAACCCCTTGCTCAACATGTTACAAAGGGTAATTGAAACTTAATGAACTAACTTTTATACTTGTATATATATATATATATATATATATATATATATATATATATATATATATATATAAGTAAAATTTAAATGACATTCGGACAAATAACTGATGCTTATAATCCTACATCTAAACAAGGAAAAGGAACCAAAGTAGGTTATCAGTCCTAAGCCTTTTAAATCTTATTTATATAAATATAAATATATATATATATATATATATATATATATATATATATATATATATATATAAGTATGATTTCTGGGAGAAATATAAGTTTCTAAAAGAATTTAAAAGAAGTTTGATCATTTGAAATACATTTTGGTGACTTGATGTCATTTTGAAACAATCATTGGAAACCATTTCATTTGATCATATCTAAAATTACACATCGGTTAAGAAGAAGAAGCAGTCTCTAGTAGTAATAAAATAACTTATCTTAAGTTTGTAAAGAAGAAGAAGCAGTCTCCAGTAAGGATCGAGGTTGTGACTTGAAGGTCATAATTTGGAGTCTAACGTGAGATAGGGAGCAAGTGCAAGATCGAGCACCGCCTTCAATTAGGAAGTCTTAGAGTTAGATATTCATTCGAAGAAACATCAAAGTTATGGTTATTACTTAGGATGAAGAGATAATGTATGGAGTCATCATGTGAGCCATGTTTCGTTGATGATTCCGGTACATAATCATCCTAAGGGGGAGATAATTGTAATACCCGTAGATCCGAGTTAGTCAATTTAGAGATAATAGGGGTCGAAAATGACTTTTTAACAAAAGATTATTTAGAATAAATAATCTTAACCAACTTGTAGAATACGTCTCAAGGGTTCCGTACATATAAAGAACGTTGAAATCCGAGTTAAAACGAAGGAGTTATGGTCTGTCGACGTTTTACGGCAAAACCGACACGACACAGCCCGAAACTCGAATTTTAGATTGAGTATTTTTGGCCTACGCGACCTAAATGACAATTGAATATCTCATTAATAGGAACTCAACAGTAAAAAGACAGACGAAAACAGAGTCCGTATGTAGAAGTTATGAATTTTATGCGGAGTCAAAATGAAAGTTTTAGATCTTATTTTTACCTACGCGTGGATATAAAGAACGTCAAAAACGGAGCTCGTATGTGAAAGTTATGGGTTCTAGAAGTCGGAAGTGTGTTGTGCAAAAATGGGTGATGTGGCACAATTTTGGCTATTGCTTTCTCCCCAAGTCTTGCCATTAGATGGTGACATGTGGCACCAAGTTCAGCCGTTTTTCACCCTATAAATATAACCTCTCCCACCCTCATTTTTTTCACACATTTCCCATTTTTTCTTCTCTTTACTCTCTCTCTCTAGAACCTCTCTCTAGCCCCGAAACCCCCCCCCCCCCCCGAAAAGCCTAGGGAACCTCCCTAGCAAGAGGCGGAAGCCCTAGAGTGCTCGATGCATCCAAGAAGAAAAGCTTTTCGGCTCAGAAACGCTACTCCAAGCAAAGCTCGATTTTCTATAAAACCCGCTATAAGTGATCTACGTCTACGCTATTTTTAATATAGTTTTTATTTAATTATAGAAACGTTATTAGGAACTTATAATAAGTGCTTGGGCTATTATTATGGGTTATATAAGTATTTTTTAACGCTTATATAATAGTAATAATAGCTAGACTATTAATTAGCCTCAGCAAATAATAGACTAAACTCTAGTGGTAATAATACTAGGTTTCGTCGAAGGAAATTATTTTTAAGAAGCGAAACGCTGTCTGAGTTCGGAATCACCACATTTTCAAGTGAGTGCATAGTTACTTTCATCTTACACATAGATATGAAGTATTTTATATAAACTACGTGCTATGTGTGCATATTATCTGTATAATTGCTATCTATGATGGATGAACGATTTTATACAAGTTTTATATGATTTAAACTTTATATGTATTTATATCTACGTATTATGTTGGGTAAAACATCGGTAGATGAAATATGAGTTGGATGATGAGTTGAAAGGTGATATAGACCATGAGGTAAGGGTGAGAGGTGGACGATGTGAGAAGCCTTGTTCCCAAATGTTGGCCCCGTCATCTAGCAGAGTATGGATCACAACCATGGATTATTCTAAACAGTCCAGTGAAACACTAGCAGGCTCGCAACGTGTAGGTGTTGTGAACGATGTGTTCACCGGTGTACTCTAAAACCCATTGACATGTATTGCAAGTGGACTCTCGAAAACGATAATGTCAATAAACGAGATAACCCTAGCAGTTGTGCTCAAAGGACAATACTGGCAGTTGCGCCTCACATAAAATGTCACGATTCTGGCAGTTGCGCCTAAGTGATAGAACTAGTAGCTGTGCTTGACAGTTGTGTCATTGACAACGATGGACTTCGTACCTATTCCTTAGGATAATCCTTAGGAATGAATGAATGATAAATAGCTGATTCTTAGGGTAGATCCTTAAGAGTAAAGAAGATAATGGGGATGGGTAATTGGGCTAACTGTTTGATGATTAAGATTAATAATTATATTATTGTGGGTTGAAAACCCTATGTACTCACCAGGTTTCCCAACCTGACCCACTCATTTTATTTATATCACAGGTGTTGATATGAAGTCACATTACACTGAGAGACTAAGGAGATATAAATCACTATTGATAATGAATGTAAGTTCTGTTTATGCTTATATTTCTATATTGACGACGACATCCCAAATGTTTTAAAATGAATAAAAATACTTTTCTTCGGAAATGCCCTGATAACGTATTTATCATGTTTCACTGGGATCAAATTCCGCACATTTTTATTAAAAAGAGGTACTCTGATTTTTATAAAGCATAAACAAAATCGGTCTTTTCTGGCCGTGAAAATGGGGATGTCACAGTTGGCATCAGAGCATTAGATTAAGCGAACTAGGAATAATGATTTATATTTAGACTTAAACTTAGAATGCTAAGCGATGTTCGTGAGGAGTGTGTCTAATATATTTAAGGAAGTACACCTGAATAGACACAAGTACTAGCTTAATTAGGAAAGATGCCTAAAATTCTTTTATGTGCTAAATGATTTGTGATGCTTTATGTTATCGTTTGATCGGATCTATGGTCTGTTGCCAACCGGATCTGGAAATTTTATGTGCTCAGGTTTCTAAACGTTTAATTACGATATTAGAACTGGCATGTAACTTTTTGGAGTAATACGAAGGAATACGCGTCTAAATCTTTCTTTATCTATATTCTCATCTCGATACACCGAACGCCTGCTTTGGTGTATAGAATGTCATGATAAGGACTCATAGCAGACTGAGCAAATGGAGGAAACGAAAAGGCTTACGATAGTGAATGATACATATCGGAAGATATTTTAAGAGTGATATCTTGCCTTTAGAATGCGTCTAATAAATAATACGTCTAGTACAGAAGAAGTTCACTTTCGATTTGAAGAAAGAAAGATTTTTGGTAGAATCCATGAAGTTATCCCATCGTCTGACATTTCCACCATAAACCAAGTTGAAGCAGAATTGATGATTGAAGATACGCATGGAAGAAGTCCTAGTAGAGTCTAGAGAAAATTATATGATTGTTTGGACACATTCGTATGTGTTAAAATTGTTTTTATGATAATAACTTGGAGAACTACGATACAATACTTGAGACGAGTATGAGTAGGTGTGAATGGTAGTAAAGGCCTATACTACCGGAAGCACAGGACTCACGCTTGGATCAGGGAAAGTCACAAGGTTACCAAGAAGCTAGTAATTGATATCGTTTTATTCAAATATATCGTTACCATTGTTTCGGTAATGACTAAGAGGATGATTGTTATTCCAACCTTAGTGGTCATATCGAATTGAGTCCGACTACGATAAGTATGTTACGTGGTTCAGAGAACCAAGTTTGATGTAGCATCTGACTTAAGCTGGAAGATTGAAATAAAAGATAATCAAAGCGATCGGTAGAGGTATCGCGATAGTTGCTTATAGCTAGAAATGCTAACTTTTAAGATGTGATTAGAACATGAAGAAATGTATAGTCTGTTCTGGAAGACTCTAAGAGACTTGAGTCTAATTGTGGGAACATACGATGATAAGTCATTAGAATATGACACATCGGTCCAAGAAGCTAGTAATTGATACCGTTTTATTCAAATATATCGTTACCATTGTTTTGGTAATGACTAAGAGGATGATTGTTATTCCAACCCTAGTGGTCATATCGAATTGAGTCTGACTACGATAAGTATGTTACGTTGTTCAGATAACCAAGTTTGATGTAGCATCTGACTTAAGCCGGAAGATTGAAATAAAATATAATCAAAGCGATCGGTAGAGGTATCGCGACAGTTGCTTGTAGCTAGAAATGCTAACTTTTAAGATGTGATTAGAACATGAAGAAATGTATACTTTGTTCTGGAAGACTCTAAGACACCTGAGTCTAAGCGTGGGAACATACGATAATAAGTCATTAGAATATGACACATCGGTCCATTGTAATAATAAAATAACTTATCTTAAGTTTGTTAAGAAGAAGAAGCAGTCTCCAGTAGGGATCGAGATTGTGACTTGAAGGTCATAATTTGGAGTCTAACGTGAGATAGGGAGCAAGTGCAAGATCGAGCATCGCCTGCAATCAGGAAGTCTTAGAGTTAGATATTCGTTCGAAGAAACATCAAAGTTATGGTTATTACATGGGATGAAGAGAAACGTATGGAGTCATCATGTGAGCCTTGTTTCGTTGATGATTCCGGGACGTAATCATCCTAAGGGGGAGATAATTGTAACGCCCGTAGATCCGGGCCAGTCAATTTAGAGATAATAGGGGTCGAAAATGACTTTTTAACAAAAGATTATTTCGAATAAATAATCTTAACCAAGTTGTAGAATACGTCTCAAGGGTTCCATACATATAAAGAACATTGAAATCCGAGTTAAAACGAAGAAGTTATGGTCCGTCGAAGTTTTACAGCAAAACCGGCACGACACCAAGAGACGTAAATAGTGAATTTACGATGGAGGAATTTTTAGCCTTAGAAATCTAAACAAAAGTTATAGTATACATTACTCTGAGAACATACAAAAAAAACGCCCAAATCAGACTTCGTATGATGAAGTTATGAATTTTATAAGATTTGGCTTAGCAGTGCACAGCCCGAAACTTGAATTTTAGATCGAGTGGTTTTTGGCCTACGCGACCTAATGAGAATTGAAGATCTCATTAATAGGAACTCAACGGTAAAATGATAGACAAAAACAGAGTCCGTATGTAGAAGTTATGAATTTTACGCGGACATTTAATAGTATAATCTCCTCGTACTGTTAAATTTAAGATCGGTAGATAATTAGCCGACGGAATCAAAATGAAAGTTTTAGATCTTATTTTTACCTACGCGTGGATATAAAGAACGTCAAAAATGGAGCTCGTATGTGAAAGTTACGGATTTTAGAAGTCGGAAGTGTGTTGTGCGAAAATGGGTGATGTGGCACAATCTTGGGCATTGCTTTCTCCGCAAGTCTTGTCAGTAGATGGTGACATGTGGCACCAAGTTCAACCATTTTTCACCATATAAATAGAACCCCTCCCACCCTCATTTTTTTCACACCTTTCCCATTCTTTCTTATCTTTACTCTCTCTCTAGAACCTCTCTTTAACCCTGAAACCCCCCGAAAAGCCTAGGGAACCTCCCTAGCATGAGGCGGAAGCCCTGGAGTGCTCGATGCCTCCGAGAAGAAGAGATTTTTGGCTCGGGAACACTGCTCCAAGCAAAGTCCGGTTTTCTATAAAACTCGTTGTAAGTGAGCTACGCCTACGCTGTTTTTAATATAGCTTTTATTTAATTATAGCAATGTTATTAGGAACATATAATAAGTACTTGGGCTATTATTATGGGTTATATAAGTATTTTTTAACGCTTATATAATAGTAATAATAGCTAGACTATTAATTAGTCTCGTCGAATAATAGACTAAACTCTAGTGGTAATAATACTAGGTTTCGTCGAAGGAAATTATTTTTAAGAAGCGAAACGCTGTCTGAGTTCGGAATCACCACATTTTCAAGTGAGTGCATAGTTACTTTCATCTTACACATAGATATGAAGTATTTTATATAAACTACGTGCTATGTGTGCATATTATCTGTATAATTGCTATCTATGATGGATGAACGATTTTATACAAGTTTTATATGATTTAAACTTTATATGTATTTATATCTACGTATTATGTTGGGTAAAACATCGGTAGATGAAATATGAGTTGGATGATGAGTTGAAAGGTGATATAGACCATGAGGTAAGGGTGAGAGGTGGACGATGTGAGAAGCCTTGTTCCCAAATGTTGGCCCCGTCATCTAGCAGAGTATGGATCACAACCATTGATTATTCTAAACAGTCCAGTGAAACACTAGCAGGCTCGCAACGTGTAGGTGTTGTGAACGATGTGTTCACCGGTGTACTCTAAAACCCATTGACATGTATTGCAAGTGGACTCTCGAAAACGATAATGTCAATAAACGAGATAACCCTAGCAGTTGTGCTCAAAGGACAATACTGGCAGCTGCGCCTCACATAAAATGTCACGATTCTGGCAGCTGCGCCTAAGTGATAGAACTAGCAGCTGTGCTTGACAGCTGTGTCATTGACAACGATGGACTTCGTACCTATTCCTTAGGATAATCCTTAGGAATGAATGAATGATAAATAGCTGATTCTTAGGGTAGATCCTTAAGAGTAAAGAAGATAATGGGGATGGGTAATTGAGCTAACTGTTTGATGATTAAGAATAATAATTATATTATTGTGGGTTGAAAACCCTATGTATTCACCAGGTTTCCCAACCTGCCCCACTCAGTTTATTTATATCACAGGTGTTGATATGAAGTCACATTACACTGAGAGATTAAGGAGATATAAATCACTAGTGATATTGAATGTAGGTTTTGTTTATGCTTATGTTTATGTATTAACGATGACATCCCAAATGTTTTAAAATGAATAAAAATACTTTTCTTCGGAAATTCCCTGATAGCGTATTTATCATGTTTCACTTGGAACAAACTCCGCACATTTTTATTAAAAAGAGGTACTCTGATTTTTATAAAGCATAAAAAAATCGGTCTTTCTGGCCGTGAAAATGGGGATGTCACATGTACGGTCCGAGGAGTGTACGACCGTAAACTCTTTTCAGTCTAAAGTGTTTGCGGCCCAAATCGAAGGGAATAAGATGTGAAATTTCTCGGTTTTCAAGCCTTTTCCTTCCAAATTCATTTGTAGATATTTTAAGGATTTTAACAAATAAAGGTTATTCTTATAACCTAAATAAAAACCCAAACAATAAAAAGGCCTTTAGTTGACCTTTGTTTGACTTTGGTTGACTAGAGTTGACTTTACAAACATAAAATAACAGGATGTTACATTATCCCCCCGTTAGAGAGAACTTCGTCCCGAAATTAGAGTTTAAGAAATTACAAATAACTAAGCGAAAAGATGAGGATATTTCAGTTTCATTTGATACTTGCGCTCCCAAGTGAATTCAGGTCCTCGCTTGGCATTCCAGCGAACCTTCACTATAGGAATAGGACTTTGCTTTTGTTTGATTAACCTCTCGGTCCATGATTTCTATTGGTTCTTCCATGAATTTGATGCTTTCGTTGATCTCGATTTCGTCGAGTGGAATTACAAGAGTCTCGTCAGATAGACACTTTTTCAAGTTCAAGACATGGAAAACTGGACGTGTGTTACTTAGTTCTTGAGGTAGTCGAAGTTTGTAAGTTATTGGACCGATTCTAGCAAGAATCTCGAATGGTCCTATGTACCTTGGATTCAACTTGTCATGCTTTCCAAAGCATATCATGCCCTTCCAGGGTGAGACCTTCAACATGACGCAGGCACCAACCTAGAATTCCAAAGGTTTTCTTCTATTGTCAGCGTAGCTTTTCTGTCTATCTCTAGAAGCTTTAAGTCGCTCCCAGATTTGCTCAATTTTCTCCGTAGTTTCGCGAATGATTTCCAGACCAGTGAGAGTATTGTCAGGAACTTGACTTCTAGCTAGCTGCGTGCCACCCACTTCAACCCAACATAGAGGTGATCTGCACTTGCGGCCATAGAGAGCTTCGAAAGGAGCAACCTTTATGCTAGTGTGATAATTGTTATTGTACTAGAATTCGAAAAGGGGTAAATAAGTATCTCATTCCTTTCCAAATTCTATCACACAAGCTCGCAGCATATCTTCTAAAGTCTGAATCGTCCTCTCACTTTGTCCGTCAGTTTGTGAATGGTAGGTTATACTCATGTCCACCCTAGTTCCCAAAGATTTTTGTAAAGACTGCCAGAAACGAGAATTGAATCTACTATCTCGGTCAGAAATAATAGATATTGGCACACTATGCAGTCTAACGATTTCTTTGATGTAAGTTCTTGTTATCTTCTCCATCTTGTCGGTCTCTTTGATTGGTAAGAAGTGTGCGGATTTGGTTAATCTATCGACGATTACTCAAATAGTATCATAACCACCTGATGTCTTGGGTAACTTGGTTATGAAATCCATTGTAATCCGTTCCCACTTCTATTCAGGGATTTCAGGTTGTTGCAATAAACCTAAAGGTTTCTTGTATTCTACCTTGACTTTGGCACAAGTAAGGCACTTGCCCACAAAGGTAGCAATTCCGGCCTTCATGTTTGGCCACCAGTATAGTTTCTTGAGGTCCAGATACATCTTGTCTGAACCTGGATGAATGGAGTATCGGGTTTTGTGTGCTTCATTCATAACCACGTCTCTGTACCCACCAAACTTTGGTATCCATATTTGTTTTGTGAAACAATAGACTCCATCATCCCTAACTCTGAAGTTTTTATCCATTCCTCTCAAGGTTTCACCTGCCACATTTTCAGGTTTTAAGGCCTCGAGTTGAGCCTCTCTGATCTGTGTGGAAAGATGTGAATGGATTGTCATGGTCAACGACTTTACTCGGCGTCCCGAGTATTATTTTCTGCTAAGGGCGTCAGCTACTACATTAGCTTTACCAGGGTGATAAAGAATCTCACAATCTTAGTCGTTCAGTAGCTCCACCCATCGTCGTTGTCTCATGTTCAGCTCTTTCTTATTGAAGATATGCTAGAGACTTTTATGGTCTGTGAATACTGTGCATTTCGTGCCATATAAGTAATGTCTCCAGATCTTCAGAGCAAATACCACTGCTCCTAGTTCAAGGTCATGTGTTGCATAGTTGACTTCATGTGTCTTTAGCTGTCTTGAGGCATAGGATATAACCTTTCCTCTTTGCATAAGAACACATCCAAGCCCTTGATTAGAAGCATCACAGTACACTACAAAATCCTCTGTCCCTTCAGGGAGAGACAGGATTGGTGCACTACAGAAAGCTCACTTCAGCGTTTGGAACGCTACTTCTTGCTTTTCTCCCCAGCTAAAAGTTACACCCTTTTGTGTCAGGGTGGTAAGAGGCTTAGCTATTCGAGAGAAATTCTGGATGAATCTGCGATAGTAGCCAGTAAGACCTAAGAATTGATGGATTTTTGTAGGTGTTTTGGGTGCTGACCAGTTTTCAATTGCCTTTATTTTGGAAGGGTCAACATGTATTCCTTCTGAACTGACCACGTGACCAAGCAAATCAAGCTTCCTGATCTAAAATTCACATTTTGAAAACTTCGCATAGAGTTTCTCCAATCTAATATGTATTCCTTCTGAACTGACCACGTGACCAAGCAACTCAACCTTCCTGATCTAAAATTCACATTTTGAAAACTTCGCATAGAGTTTCTCCAATCTAAGAGTTTGCAATGCTTGACAAAGATGTTGGCCATGTTCCTCTTCACTTCTTGAGTAAATAAGAATGTCGTCAATGAAGACTATGACGAATTTATCCAGGAATGGACGACACACTCTGTTCATTAAATTCATGAACACAGCAGGTGCATTCGTTAATCCAAATAGCATCACTACGAACTCGTAATGACCATAACGAGTTTTGAACGCGGTTTTGGGAATATCATCCTCCAAAATCCGTAACTGGTGATACCCAGATCTTAAGTCTATTTTTGAGAAGTAGCCCGCACCTTGAAGTTGATCGAACAGATCGTCAATGCAAGGCAGAGGATACCGGTTCTTGATGGTAAGTTTATTCAGCTTGCAGAATTCTATGCACATACGGAATGATCCATCCTTCTTCTTCACAAACAAAATCAGTGCTCCCCAGGGTGAGAAGCTTGGTCTTATGAAACCTTTGTTAAGGAGTTCGTTAACCTGGTTGGATAATTCCTAAATTTCAAAAGGTGCAAGACGATAGGGGGATTTGGCTACAGGGGTAGCCCCATGGATTAAGTCGATTCTAAACTCGACTTGTCGTTCGGGAGGTACTCCTGGAAGATCATCGGGAAAAATGTCGGGAAAGTTGCAGACCTCAGGAATGCTCACGATATATTTCACTTCTTGCTTTTTGTCTACCACGTGAGCTAAGAAAGCATAGTACTCCTTGAGAAGGTACTTATGTGCCTTGATGAAAGAAATGATCTGGAGGTTTGTTCCTGGTTTGTCGCCGAAAATAACGAGAGTTTCGTTAGTGGGCAAGTTCATACGAACGACTCTTTCATAGCATAGGATGTCAACATGGTTAGGGCACAACCAATCCATACCTTTTATGACGTCGAAACTTTTGATAAAGACCGGCATAAGGTCTATTGGGAATGAAAAGTTATTCAAGGTAAGAGTACATCCTATGAATATAACGTTGGTGGATTCGGATTTCTCATTAGCCATTTCGACTGTGAATTTTTCTTTTAGTGGTTGGGAGTTTTGATTTAGCAAATGTTTGAAATTATGGCTCACAAAGCTCTTCTCAGCACCACAATCAAATAGAATGCATGCATAAGTGTTGTTGAAAAGGAACGTACTCGTAACCACTGCAGGGTCTGATACCACTTCTTCATGACCCAAGGCTAAAATTCTCCCAACACCACCGGCATTTCCAGCTTTCGGACAATCTCTCTTGAAATGCCCCACATCCTTACATTGGTAGCATGCTTAACCTACTCCAGCGGAAGGTACTTGGTTAAGCGGTTAGGGTGGTGATCTACAGAATCGGGCAGTATTCCCTTTCCTGTTGCAGTTACGACACTGCATTTCCCGGCAATTTCCATTATGGTGAAAATTACACTTGTTGCACTTAGGGAGATTACCAGCATAAGGCTTAGCTGGTACAGGGTTAGCAGGAATAGCAGCAAGTACAGTAGTAGCATTGACTGCAACTAGCTTTTGCTTCTTTGAGGAATCTTGTGAAGACTTGCCCTTCCTCTTGTTCCAACCCTTCTTCTTGTTGTTGTTTTTGTTGTTTCCCTTTGGTTATTCTGGTGCAGCAACCACTGAGTTTTGACAGACCCCGTGGTCAATAAGAGATTGTGCCAGTTCTTTGGCACTGTTAAAGGTAACAAGCCTCGAAGCTAAAACACTTGACTGAATTTGGGGCGATAGTCCCCAAATATATATTTCAATCTTTTTGCTCTCCAGAGCAACCATATATGGGCAAAGAATTGCCAGATCATAGAATCTACTAGTATAGGTTGATATATCAGAACCAACCATTATAAGACGCCTACCGCTAACCCAATTTAGAAATTAGGAAGCCCAAACAATGTTTAATCTCAAATTGCGAACACAAGAGATGCAAATGAAAATCTATGGAAAACTACTCAAATATTTGTCTCGGAAACACACTGATTGTATGGTATTTGTACTTTTTCACAACAAAAGATTAAAGCTCATCATCCTTGAAATTCGATTGTCCTTACAACCACCATATCATGAAACGAATGTTGCTAAGAAATGGGATAATGTTGTGTACATGGATTACAAACAAGATGAGAACCTCTATAGTGCTCGTGTCTTTGTGTGTGTGTGTGTGAAATCCTCATGTTTACACATTATACTAGTAAAATAATTACATCAACAAGAGTGTACGTTCATTTGCAATTTTTTTTTCGAATCGTAGTGGCTAACAAATTCCCGTATTTTGTGTATATTTTTAGGTTAAAATTTAAACATAGATCTTTAGGTTAATGTAAATGGAACATTTTTGTATGGATAGTCCCCATGGTTTCAAAATCCGCGACATTTAGTTTTTTTGTTGCTACGATATGTCTAATGATCATTTTACCTTTTATTTTGTCTTCTCTGTTATATTATAATATATAAATAAATTTTAAGGACTAGAGTTGAAAAACAAAAATAAGTTCCTTAACAACCCCCATCATGCACCACTTCAACCCCACCCCTAGATCGGTTAAATCAATATATGTTTACCCACATGTAGACATATTTTGATGGAATTATGAAACATAAGTGCAGTTAAAAAGTTACAGAAGAAATTGGTTGCATCAAAGGAACAAATGAAGGGATGTTAAAAAGGTAAAATGACCATTTTACCTTTTATTTTGACCCACCTGCGTTATTTCAGCAGCTCTATAAGAAGGGATGTTTGCACCATCGTTTTTCATCATTCGTTATACGATTTTCTTCACTTTGTGCAGCCTCCAAGGGTTTTTAATGTATCCCAAAACACATCAATTCCATCCCCATCAAGATCAAATTACTTTCCATCAAAGATTGAAGACCTTGTTGAAAGATCAAGATTGTTCGTAAGAGAATTTTGTTCATCAGATTTCTTATATTATTATTATCAACATGGTTTCATTCTTCCAAACCATGTGTGGCTAAGTTCATCCCTCTAATGGCCAGCCATTCAAAAGAACGTAGATTTCAATGAGTTGCAACAGAATTATTTTAGCTATAAATGCATAGAGATATTAATGTGTGTTTTTTCGCATTTAAAAGAGCAGCTATTGGATTGTTTCCGCTTAACCCAATAAAGCAATTTGTACGAGCAACTTTTTGGCAATAGTGCAAGACAAGAGAGTCCGAGACTATCAAAATTAGTTTGAAAAGTTGTCGGGGCAACCCACCAGAATATCATAGACAATTTTAGAAAGAACTTCATGAAGGGTTAAAAATAGAAGTCCGCATGACATTATAAAACTTAGAAACTTAGTCCAGCTTTTGTTTTTTTCCTTATTATCATTGTCTTTGTCCTCCTGCGTATTTTCCCATTCCCATTCCATATCTTCTAGCGAGCCTTGAAGTTGAGCCATCAAGTTTGTAGATTTGAGATTCACATCCCACTTCTTGTGTCGTCCTTCTTTATAAGCTTCTGAAACCTTGAACCCAAACGAATATCTAAATGAACAAAAACAAGTTTGTCAGCCCTTTTACACTTTAGTCGATTCTTTTCACATTATGAATAAAGGAATAAGTGTTCCAATTTCTTTCGGCTAAACAATATTTTTTTGCCACTTAGCTAACTTTGTTTTTTCTGCGGCATAAGTAGACTATAAATCAATTGCTTCCATTGTAACCGCATCCATTTAAGTTGTTTGTAATGAATAAAGACATTTCTTTATGTGAAACGTAATAAATTGTTCTCGTAACATCTGTTTCTCGTGTCACCATGTCTAGTGATGCGATTAAAAGCTTCCATGACACCTTGTACAACTTCTTTATCAAGGCTAGAATTTTTATACATATTCCGCCTGGTGCTAACGTTTCAAGATAATGTGTGTTGTATAATCATTGAGGAAAAGCAAATCCTAAACAATGTAATAATATGGTCATTTTCTCCCACATTTTCAATACAATTTGCTCTACTTGAAGGAAATAAGATGCATATACACTTTCCTTCATCACATATTTGATTTCCCCAACATATTCTCCACTTTCTAGTCCATTTTTGGGCATTCATCATCGCAAAATTTGACCACCATAAAAATAGGCTTCGTGATGCCATAATGGAAATAAGTGTGGTTGATTTAAACATTATGAGAGCTTTATGTGCAAATGGGATTCCTTTTAACGTTTTGTGTAATCCACAATTTCATGAAATAGTAAATGCAATAAGAAAGGCACTCAAAGGTTATAAAGCGTCATCTAGTATAAGAAAGAACTATTCTACTAGATGTTGAGAAGGCTTAACACCATTTAAAAATATATGGTATTCATCCGGTATTTCTATAGTATCTAATGGGTGGATAAACATCAAACATAAACCGTTGATCAATGGTCTTGCTATAAATAGCCATGATTTTATGTTAATGTATGCCAAGTTTTTTCTGGGTGGACAAAACGGGTAAATTAATTGTTGAGTTTCTAGGCCAAGCGATTCTCAGTGTCATAACGGACAATGTCGCAAGTTGTAAAGTTGTAGGAGAAAATAAGTAAATCACCAAAGTTTATTATGCAAATGGCTCTTTTCTATGTGTTTTTATTCGGTTTAACCGGTTCAACTGGGTTTTTCTAAAAACCGATCGGTTCAATCCGGTTTAGAAATCGACGAAAAACCAGTAAACTTCAATTAATGATTACAAGAACCTACTGGATATATATACTAAAACAAAACTAATTAGCATATAATTAGGATTCCTAAAAAGTAATCTAAAACTTTCCATGTAGAGAATCCTTATGGCTCAAGGAAATTCTCTGGAACTTGGACAACACTCCAAGGAATTTGCTTCTGGACCAGATCACGCCTTCTAGCCACTTCCGGACTCAGGTATTCACTAACAATCACCCCCTGAATTTCTGAGTCGAGGGTAATTCTTGCACGCCAAGCAACGCTCTCATTTCTGCGAACCTAATTCGAGCTAAGGCCTTCGTAAGTGGATCTGCTCGTTGCTTATCTCCCGAAACATGTTCAACAATCACTTGCTCGTTTTCCACACGCTCTCGAATGAAGTGGAATCGAGTGTGAATGTGCTTGCTTCTTCCATGAAAGACAAGATTCTTTGACAATGCAATTGTTAATTTGTTGTCTATGAGAATCAGCACCATATGTTTCTTCATTCCTGTCAACTCAGATAATAACTCCCTTAACCAAACTGTCTGACACGCAGCTGCAATAGCTGCCATGAACTCTGCTTCACATGATGACAACGCTACCGTATCTTGCTTCTGGGAGCACCAAGTGATAGGAGAGTCACCAAAGTAGAAGACATGCCCTGTTGTACTTCTGCCATCATCAACATCAACATTATGACTACTATCACTGTAACCTATCAAGCTCATATTATTACTTCGTTTATATACTATCCCAAACGATGGAGTACCACGCAAGTAACGAAGAATTTGCTTAATAGCGCGTGCATGAGATTCTCTTGGACTTTGCATATAACGGCTAACTACTCCAACCGAATATGCTAAATCTGGACGAGTGTGTAAGAGATATCGTAAACAACCTACTATTTTTCGATAATAGTTAGCTTCAACTTCTTGTTCATCTTCAGCTTTTGACAACTTTAGTCTTGGCTCCATCGGACATTGAGTTGCATTACACTCTTGCATGCCTGCCTCTTTTAGAATCTTCATAGCATAACTCTCTTGACTCACCTTTACACAACCATTTTCTTGCAATACTTCAATACCCAAGTAGCAAGTTAATTCACCAAGGTCTAACATTTCAAACTGTAACGCCATTAGTCTCTTGAATTGGTTTATAAACTCTAAACTTGTTCCCATCACGAACAAATCATCTACATAAACTGCGACTATTATGTATTCTCCATTTGCAACCTTTCTATAAACCGCATTTTCTTGCATGCACCGTTTAAAACCCATATTTTTCAACGTGTTATTAAGCTTCAAATTCCATGCTCTCGGAGATTGTCGAAGACCGTATAAAGCTTTTGCCAATTTGTAGACTTTTGTTTCTTCACATTGCTTCACGAAACCTTCCGGTTGGCAAACGTACACTTCTTCCTTTAAATCTCCATATAAAAATGCAGTTTTTACATCTAAGTGATGAATCTTCCATCCGTTCCCGGCCGCGAGAGCAATCAATAATCTTATTGTCTCGAGTCGAGCTACTGGCGCAAATACTTCATCAAAATCAATGCCTTGCTCTTGTACATAGCCTTTTGCCACTAGACGCGCTTTGTACCTTGTAATCGTTCCATTCGTATTTCTTTTAATTTTATACAACCATCTTAACCCAATAGGTTTAACATCTTTATGTGGAGGAACTAATTTCCAAGTGTTGTTCTTCTCAATGGAGTGTGACAACCCAAGTTGTCCCGTTACATTTCCCCGTTACCGTTAACGGAATATTCCACTGTATAAAAGTTCTGTTAATTAGAGGGCGTCAATTTAATAAACATCCCATTTGTTTACATTCAATATGCCGTTAAGTCATGATAAAAGGGAATAAAAACACATAACACCCATTTCCATTTATTTGGAAAATGTTAAGTTTTATTGTTACGACCACTAAATCGGGTGCGACCAAAAGCCCCGTTTAACAGCAGTATTGGGTAGAATTCCACTGAGCTCCAACTCCCACTCATATATAAGGGGGAGTAAACTCCATTTGGAGTTTTTCCACCCTCTCTCTATATACTCTCTCTCTAGACTCGTTTTCACCCCGAATCCGCAACCAAACGCTTCCAAATTGTAAGTCTGCTTACCCTAGCTTGTTCTAAACATTACTAACTGTAATTATAGCCCAAAAACCATCCAAGAAGGCATGGGATAAGGAGTTTATAGCCCAGGAACACTTTAGGGCCGTAAACCCCTAAAATGGTGCCAAACATGCCTTTAAACTTTCCCTTAAGCTTGGAAACTAATTAGGGATCTAGCCAAGGAGTGTTTAAACATCAAAACACAATGATTTAGGGCATAAAAGTGAGTTTACGGCCCAAGCACATGCTTAGGCCGTAAACCCCTCAAAACCTTGTCAAAATGCCTCCAAAACACTCCCAAACCACACTAGGGCTTAACACATAAATTAGGGGCTTATTCTCTTGGGTTTAGATCACTTAAACAATTAGAATTGGAGGATTAATAGGAGTTTATGGCCCAGACATGTGTCAAGGCCGTAAACTCCCCAAACCAAGCCAAAATGTTGGTTTTTGTCCCCCAAATGACCTTAGACTATTTCTATAAAATGCTAGGAAGGATTTCAGGGCTTAAACACATGAAATGGAGGGGTAAAAAGGAGTTTACGGCCCAAGCAAGTGTCTAGGCTGAAAATATACCACAACCACTATCAGAATACTCATCACTGATGCGAGACCAAACATACCCTGCCAGGTTCCCGGTCTTGTCTCGGCCTTTCCCGAATCGAGTACGGATCCTCTGCTTTTAGTAGTACGGGCCCATACTACCTTCCACATCTATTCGTACTTTCCTCAGGAATTGCTTTGACTCCACCAGGTCCCTTATCCACTAATACTGCTCCCAACACTATCTCATCCTAGGCTTACCCTAGGGAAACCTCTGACTCAACTCAAACCAGCCCTCAGCTGCTGAAGGTTTCCTTGTGATGCCAATTAGCCATCACCTGGATACCATCACATGCGACGAGGCTCAGATAATCCTTCAAGTAAAAGACTCGTCCCTACAACGGTTGGACTCAGACGAGAGCTGCGCAATAGGGTCAAATCCAGCACTCTGAGATTATTCAACCCTGATCACATGTGACGTGACGTATCCACCTAATGGCTAACTCCCATCACTCAGAATCCCACAATGCACAAAGCAAGCAGCATTCGAACAAGGGGAAAATCTAACCATAACATACTCAAGCAATCATATCCACATAGCAAGAATCTGAACTAGTATGCAACACAAACTCAAAAACTCAGGCATAACCTAAACAGGCCATCCTACTACTGTCTAATCAGCACTATCATGCAGCTCATAAGCACAAATAACAGGCACATAAGGCATCATCCCTAGATCCTTAGTCCTATTCTAGCATGCTATTCTATCAACTGATAAGCATAACATAAACTTGTATGGGTAATTTGGGGTACTTACTTGAGCTCGGTTGATTGCATGCACCACACCTCCTTTCTCCTTTCAAAGTTCCTTTCTTTCTGAATTCTTTTTGCTTTTCTAAAACTGTTTTTCGTTCTCAAAATTCTTTTTACAAAACTGTCTTTTCACTTTTGAAAACTTTTTATCCGACCCCTCAGTTTGAGTTCAGGCACACCCGAGAGTATGCCCGAATCCCTCAAACCAAGGCTCTGATACCAACTTGTAACGTCCCAAAATTTAAGACTAAAATTTCTTTTAATAAAGTATCACTTAAAGTAAAATCATCATTTCAAAACATAAACAGAGTATTAGTTTTCAAAACACATGTTCATTATCAGAGTAAAACATTCCCAGGCTGACTAATCTATGGTGTGTGCCATGCGATCATCCCGAGCTCCATCATCCGCTACCGGAAGTACCTGAAACCAAAACTGAAAGCCGTAAGCACGAAGCTTAGTGAGTTCCCCAGATACCACATACCATACAAACCATTCGTAGCCAAGAATCATACATAACTGACTTATCCATAACCAAGTCAGGTGCTATGTGCCAAACATAGTCTTGCCATTATGCCACGGGCCGCACGTGGTCTTCCTAGTCAAGCCTGGGCCGCTCCCTGGGTCTTACAGACAAGTGCCAAGGGCCACCCCCTAGTCTTATAGACGTGTGCCAAGGGCCACCCCCTGGTCTTACAGACAAATGCCAAGGGCCACCCCCCCCCCCCCCCCGGTCTTACAGACAAGTGCCAAGGGCCACCCCCTGGTCTTCTATGCAAGTATCACAAAGACAACCGTACATACTACTCTACTTAACTAAACAGCATACAGTGTGCCAGAAGCCACCTCCTGGTCTTTCATATCTATAGCATACAATGCGCCAGGAGCCACCTCCCGGTCTTTCATATATATTGCCTAGGGCTAACCCCCGGGTCTTCCTACCATACCACGTAACATACTGTGTGCCAGGAGCCGCCCCCTGGTCTTTCATGCATATTCTAAATGGGCCGGCATTGGTGCCCTAGACCCATACAAACAGTGAGGAGACTCACCTGATACTGTTGAACTACTGCTGCTAGACCCTTTGACCGCTACCCGTTCACTGACTGAACTCCTGCTCTACTTGCTTCCCGAGCTAACAATAACAAAGCAACACTGAGTCTAACTGACCCCCGAAAGACAACCAAGTCAACTCAGGTCAAAGTCAAAGTCCTGGTCAAAGTCAACCTTCCAGGTCAACCCTACTCGTCGAGTCACCCTACTGATTCGCCGAGTTCATAAGTCCAGAGTCCTTCCACTCGCGACTCTACTCGCCGAGTCAGCCCCTGACTCGCCGAGTCTACCGATTCCCGATTCCTGTCCTGTCCAACTCACTGAGTCCTGGCTCGACTCGCTGACTCGAGTCTTAACTCGAAGGGTTTGGGACTCCGCGACCTGACTCGCCGAGTCTACGAACAGACTCGCCGAGCACAAGGAAATCTTCATCCAACTCGTCGAGTTCATGCCCATCTTCAACCGACTCGACGAGCTGTTCATCCCACTCGTCGAGTTCCTCCTCATCTTCATGGTACTCGCCGAGTCCACTCAAAGGACTCGCCGAGTCTATGTAGATCTCCCAACATGCAGAGGGCTTTTGAGTCATGCAGGGACTCCAATCCATAGATCCATACTTCCAAAGCTCAATCCCAACGTAAAGTTGCAAACTTTACGTATAACTAAAGAGATCTAGGCTCAAAGCACATTAGGGTTTGGTTTAAGGACACAAGGGCTTCACCAACTACTCATCTCCTGATGCTTTATGACATAATGGACTCACCCAACCATAGATCTGAAGTGGCAACAACATATCTAAGCCCCTAACCCGATTTGGGTCTCAAACAACCATAAAACCCCCCAAATCTCATGACAAAATAGATCTAGATGCAAAGAAGGGAAAATGGCAGCTTAATACCTCCAAGATGAACACAAACTGAAGTAGATCTCGAGCACACACCTCTCCTTTGAAGCAACCTTCTTGATCTTCAAGTCTCCTCTCCAAAATCTCCTTCCTCCAAAGCTATTTCTCTCAATAATGGAAGCTCACACGAAATATAGGGTTTACAGGTCCTCTGGAGTGATATGGGGGCTGAGGGAGGGACATAACACCCTTTATATATGATACAACTCCCAGAATTAGGATTTTCCTCGCACAGACCAGACTCGTCGAGTCACCTTGGCCGACTCGCCGAGTCGGTCACTTACTCCTCGACCCGGATCCCGCTCCGACTCGCCGAGTCCTTCCTTGGACTCGCCGAGTCGACCCCTAAACTTAGGGTTTTCTTCCCTTTCTTGGTCTTCAAAACTTTGGGTGTTACAACCATTTTCCTTTAATGCTAACACACGATCCATCTCCAAATCTCACTCTACCCGTTATGTTTTTATTTAATTCAAAAAAGTAAGAGTAGTTGTCGGTCATGTGGTTGCTCGCACCATTATCTAGGTACCAAATTCCGTCTTCATCGTAATTTGCTTCAACTTTTGGAGGGATATATTTGTCTTCATTCAAGAACACTGTTTCTTGAATTGTATTCATCATAAAGAATGTCCCTTCTTCATGATTTGTATCTCCTTCGTGTGTCTGATTAAGGTTAGCCTCATGATTTTTTATTCGGTTTGGGCATCTTGAAGCAAAGTGGCCATATTTGTCACACCGGTAAGATTGAATATTTGAGAGATCTCTTTGCTCGCGTTGTTTTCCTTTTTGCTTTTGATCTTCACGATTTTTAGAGGATTCCGATTGACCTTGATTTTGAGTGTTACCCCGACCACGTCCACCACCTCGTCCTCTTCCACGGTTATTTGAACCCCGACCTCTTCCTCTTGATGAATCGATGTTTCTATTGGACGATTTGGTTTTGGAATAAATTAATTTATTTTGAGTCTCGATTACTTTGTCTTCACCTTTGATTCTTTCTTCATAAGCTTTTAAGCGACCAACCACGTCTTCAAAGCCTATCATTTTAAGGTCCAAAACTTGTTCAAGGGCTGCAACAATGTGTACAAATCGCCTAGGGAGGCTCGTAAGAAACTTCTTCGCAAGCTTATGTTCAGTCATAACTTCTCCTAGTGAGGCGGATTTCGAAGCAATTCCGGATAATTTTGCAGCGAACTCATCTATTGTACTAGTATCACTCATCTTTTAAGTTTTCAAACTCCATGATTAGAGTTTGGAGTCGGGCTTCCTTCACACGATCAGCTCCTAGGTTACGAGTTTTAATCGCTTCCCACATCTCTCTTCCGGTTTTCAAATTACCGATTTGAAGGATTAAATCCTCCGAAATCGATTGAAACAACAATCCTTTCACGATGTTGTTTTTCTTCAAGTCATCTAGTCCGGGATCAATCACATCCCAAACGCCATGAATGCCGAGTAGCACCTCCATGCGCATCCTCCAAATTGTGTAGTTCGTCAATGTCAAAGTCGGACATTGGAACGTAAACGACATGTGTTCCTTAGCCGTTGGTTGAGACGATTCTCCTCCCGACATCTTGGTTCAATTTCTGATTCCTCCACACAAATCAGAAAAATTGATTTATTATTATTATTATTATTATTATTAAATAAATTCACAAGTGAATTGAATTAAAGTAACTTCTCCTTTAATGCAAAGTTGGACAGATTTGGGCCCCAATTAGAACACCTAGAAGCCAAACACGGATGAGAACACTAATTAAACAAGCCCAAAGTCAAACACAAAAACAACACTTTTGTATTTTGTTTCCTTTAGGGCAAAAGACGTCTGCACACAGATCTCTCGCAGGTTCACGGTATGCCTTCCTCACTTCACGCAAAAACAACTTGTAGTCGTTGAGTTCTTTTCCCTTTTTGTCACGATATGTTTTCCTACACAGATTCTCCACACGAGAATCAGGTTTGCTGCTTGATTTCTCAACAGGTTTGTTGAAGAAACTGGATGGTCTAATACCAATTTAAGGTGAACAGGAAGTTATTACTGCATAAACTCGCAGGTATGTTTTATTGAAGAAATATAACTCAAAAACTTCAATTAATGATTACAAGAACCTACTGGATATATATACTAAAACAAAACTAATTAGCATATAATTAGGATTCCTAAAAAGTAATCTAAAACTTTCCATGTAGAGAATCCTTATGGCTCAAGGAAATTCTCTGGAACTTGGACAACACTCCAAGGAATTTGCTTCTGGACCGGATCACGCCTTCTAGCCACTTCCGGACTCAGGTATTCACTAACAATAGTTGAATCACTCACTCCCCCGGTTCTCCGTCCAACCAATTCGACCGGCCGATTTTTAAAGCATTGATAAATACACACTATAAATGCATACTTAACCTTCAAATTTAAAGCCTCAAACTTTATAGTTATTAAGTCACGTTTTAATGTTTTAAATTATTTATTAAGTTATGATTTAAGTATTAAATGATGTTTTGTAAGTCAAATATTTTAATATTAAAATGATTTTGTTTTTAATTATTAGTTCTTAAAAAATAAACAAAATTAATAATGATTCAAAAAAAAAGTGACAGTAGCATGCTAAGTGATACTATCTCTCTGACACCATGCAATGCTTACGTAGCATGCAAAAAAAATGATGTGATAGGATGCTTAGTACACCACCACTTTCTCTACTCTAAGCCAACAAAACAAAACGACCTTAATACAAAGCACCGTCCAACCATCGGTGGTGGAACCAGGACAAAGTCCAAGATGTAGTCCACATGCGTTTTGGGGTAACACGTAAAATTAACAATAATGTCGGAAAATTTTGCAAAAAAGTTACATTATGCCTGAAAATTTAATAAATAACACATGTCACTCCTGAAACCCTAGTTCCACCACTACAAACCACCAATTAAAGCAACCATCAAAAGTCGTAGAACGTTTGATATAAACGAAGGATATTAAGTGTCAATATGATAATAGCCAATGTTTTAAAAACCGGTTGGTTCGGGAACCGAAGGAGGGAGCGGTTTAACTATCACCGGTTTTACGTCAATTTCTGAACCGCATTGAACCGGATGGTTTTTAAAAAAAACTCGGTTGAACTGGTTAAACCGAATAAAAACACATAGAAAAGAACCGTTTGCATAATAAACTTTAATGATTTTTTTCAGATCTATTTAGTTTTCTCAAAATAAAAATATATTTTAAATGTTATAAAGTTTTTTGATGTTTTTATATTCATCCAAAACTATATTTTTTTCTGGTATTATAGTTTATTTTCTTTTTTAGCGTATATGGATTAATGTAAAACACTAAAACTTTTGGTTATATGTTATTTTAATGTATTTTGATTAATCTACAACTTATTTTTATATGTATTTTTAATGTTTGAACTTGCAAACATCAAATTCATAATTTACATATGTATGTATATGTAGGAAAATAAAAAAATAGATAAAAATTATATAAACCGGTTGATCTGACGGTCAAACCAGTTAAACAGAATACAATCACCGTACCAATTCAATTAAAAAATCGGTTTTTAAAACGATAATACACCTTTCATTTAATGTGGGATAACCGGATAAGCCATCAAAGATCACCTACGAGTTGAGTATTCGAGGTTGCTATTTATATGTTATTTTTAGAAAAAAGTTTTTGTTTAGAATTTGACCGATTAAAGAGTTTGATATTTCGTAGTTACACAAGAAAACTCGTGACTTTACCCAATGCTACAGCTAACCCAATTTAGAAATTAAGAAGCCCAAACAAAGTTTAAGAGAATTTTGGTAATCTAATCACATTTTTGTTGTTGTTTTTAACAAATAACCATTTTTATTTGTTTTTAAAATAATCATTTAGTCCAGAATAGTAATAGTATTACAAAACCAGTTATTGGAGTAAACCAAAGGGACGTGTAATTTACTCGAAATAAATGTTGTTCAGGTCCGACAATGCAAAAAAGTTTATTTTCTACTTACTTCTTACTTGGGTTGTAAGTTTCTTACGTATTACATGCGCTGATTTGGCATTTAGTTGTTGGTGTTGGATTTAAAATGGAAAAACGGTTTCATTTTTTGTGAATTTTTTGGATTGATTTTACTGAATAACAAGAATTTTTCTGGAAATTTAGATGCACCTTGATTTCATTTGACGGCATCATTCATGACTGAAATCTTTCACCAACTCAATTGCTCATCTAAACCAAATAAGCTTCTCATCATCGTTGATAGTTGGGAAAATGACTTTTGAGGTAATTAACATTTGTGTTTGTATTCATTTGGTCCCTTTTTTGTATTCAATATACCATCGAATTTGTTGTTTGCGTTCACCATAACCCTATTGACCAGCTTTTGACATATGATAGTCGGTCAAAGGATTATGGTGAACACAAACAACAAGTTTGATGGTATATTGAGTACAAAAAAAGGAAAGGGACCAAATGAGAATGAACTCAACAGTTGATTACCCTCCTGAGTCATTTTCCCCGAAAAGTTAAATGAAATTAAAGTTGCAAAATTATCAAAGACTGCAACCTTCTTTGGCTATAACGTATATGAAGAACGTTTCAAAGGGGTAACCTTGTTAAAACATGGTCTATGTTATGTTTATTGTGGTTAGCTGTCAACACCTTTCTGCAAAAGGATATGACTGTGTATGAGAGGTATATTTATCAGCATAAACGTTTACCTCAAGGTATATTATGGTGATGTGTCTACAAAAGCAGCATGATATTGTACATATTGATGTTGTATTTTATCTCATGAATTCGATCTTAAAGCTAAGTAAACTCAAAAATCACAGCATTTGTGATTCCACTCATTTGTAGACTTGTCTAGAATCCATGATACGATAAATCATTTGATTAGAAATGTAAATGTAGTCATGAAATGCGTCTGCTTAGTCAAGATTCCCTTAATAAATATTCAAATGTATTACAAAGTTGTACATGTATGAATAATGTTCTTTCGTGGGTTATGTTTTGAAGAGAAGCAAGAATAAATCTTATAAAGTCATTAATATCAGTAGGAGATGATATGAGATTTGCTGTAAATGAGTAAAGAGAAAATGAATCAGGAGGGTAACCAACTGTTGCATTTGTTTTCATTTGGTCTCTTTCCTTTTTTTGTACTCAATATACCATCGAACTTGTTGTTTGTGTTCACCATAACCCTTTGACCGGCTATCACAGGTCAAAAGCCGGTCAAAAGGGTTATGGTGAACACAAACAACAAGTTCGATGATATATTGAATACAAAAAAAAGGAAAGAGACCAAATAAGTACAAATACAAAAGTTAATTACCCTTAAGAATCATTTTCCCTTGATAGTTTCAGATGGTCTTTGGTCTAGCATTAAAAACTGATTTTCTTATTTAAGAGATCATAGGTTCAAACTTGGAAAAAAAAATCCTCATTAATTGGTAGCACATTCTCATCGACCCCTTTTCTTGTTACGATTATTTTCAAATTCCATTAAATTTTGGGATTTTGATTCTTGATATCAATATTTCCATAAATTAGGCTAAATTTAATCCATGAATGTTTTTATCCCCCCGGAATTTGGGTACTCGATTCGTTTGGAGGTTTATGTTAGGGAAGAAATTAAATAAATAAATACTTAGGTGTTGTTTGTTTTTTTGAAGTCAAAATGTCTGCAGTCTGCGGACCACATCTGCAAGCCTATGCGGCAAAAGAGGTGGACAAAATGTATGCAGTCTGCAATAAGAAGACTGTTTGTTTTTAACGTCTGCGGGATGTTAAAATAAATTGATTTTTTAAACTTAATTTCATGTCATAAACATTAAAAATACATTTTTAACAAAAAAAAAAAAAAAAAAAAAAAACTGTACGGTGGCCCATGTTTTTTTTTTTTGGGTTTAGGTTAAAATGAGGTTTGAAGACTTTTGAAGACAGTGGCCCATGTCTGCGCCAGGAAGACCTCGCGCAGACGTTTTCTGATCTGCGCACTTCCAAAAAACAAACAATCTGCGGGGGCATATGTCTGCGTGTTGTCTGCGCGGCGCAGACAAAAGTGATTGTGCAGATCTTCACACAAAAAACAAACAGCCCCTTAGTTTGGACTTTGAAGACTATATGAACAGACTTCGCACATGAAGTTTTTTTTTTTAATTGCCAAAATGTCAAATAGAAAGAAATGATTGTATCGTACTTATTACATTTTCATCAATTATATATATATATATATATATATATATATATATATATATATATATATATATATATATATATATATATATATATATATATTATTTGTAACGAAAAAAAAAAAGAATATAGGTTCTTCTTCGTTTTAGAGATATTGAATAGAAGGAGTATTCTTTTTTCTACTATAATTTTGAAAATGAACGAATATAGGGGTGTGCAAAAAACCGCAGCACAAACCGCTCACACCGCACCAAACCGCACCGCATAATGAGGTTTAGAATTTCGTGGTGCGGTTTACGGTTCGTAATTTTGTCAAACTGCACTATGCGGTGCGGTTTGCGGTTTATAGTTACCAAACCACGGTTCAAACCGCACCACGTCGTGTGTGTGTGTGTGTGTGTGTGTGTGTGTGTGTGTGTGTATATATATATATATATATATATATATATATATATATATATATATATATATATATATATATATATATATATATATATATATATATATCAAAGTTTCCAATCACCAAATATTTCATATTGTCCAATAACTTTATTCTATATCACGATAGTTAAATAAGGTAATTAAAGACTTAAAAGACTATGATATCAAATTTCATAAATTAACAACTTAACAAAATATTATGTGGTTTTTTTGTTTGCAATACATATGCCTTTTAAATGGTATCCAATATAATTAATAATATTTGAAATTTATTAAATGTAATTAATAACAAACAAAGTTATAAATTGAAACAACTTATTAAACCGCACATAAACCACCCGCATGAAACCGCACTGCATAATGCGGTTTAGAACTTTTGTGGTGCGGTTTGCGGTTTCCAAAAAACTCAAACCGCATGTGCGGTGCGGTTTGCGGTTTCAACTCTAGACCGCACCGCGAACACCCCTAGTATATATGTCCTTCAAAAATAACTAATGGATCCAATACATATAAAGTGCGGTTAATCGCACCGTCGACCAAGATTTTATTCCAAAAATAGGTGAATACAACCAACTATTATTAAGATTTTCATCTTTGGACAAAAAACAAGAAAATTGTGGCAAAGAGAAAGTTTACCTATATATATATATATATATATATATATATATATATATATATATATATATATATATATATATATATATATATATATATATATATATATATATATATATATGATTGGTAGATGTCTTGTTAAACTTCTCATAAGGCTTAAGGGAGTGGAGTGCGGTTTAGGCCGCACTCAATGCCATATAGGCAGGAACACTGTCCCCTCTGCGGTTTGGCCGCACCTCTCCTAAAAACTGTCGCACTCTCCTTCTTCTTTCTCTTTATTCGTGTATCTTTCTCTCACCTCTCTCTTTCTCTACCATGGTTTCCACTCCCTAGGTGTGGTAAAGAACCACACTTTGTGTGGTAAAAATGATGTGGCTCTTACGTGTCAAAGGAGGGAGTGTGGTTCTTGTGACATCACTCCCTCCAGCCTAAGCACCATATTTTTCACTTTTTTGTGGACCATATCTAACAAGAGTTTCCATTGAATGAATAACAGATCCGCATCCTAAAAACAATAATGTTTTGGAATAAGCATGAGTAATCAAATTAAATAAAACATTACGATAAAACCCCATAAGTAGACCTAACATTATATAACTCAGTTTAGACATTGTGAAATATGTTAACCCCTCTTAGGTTCTATTTATTTTTTGGAAAAAACTTCTTCAAACCTCTTACTACTGCGTGGCGCAGCACACGCGCAACACTTTTCATCTCGCATCTGTTTGTTTTTCCAAAGTCTTCGGATTAAAATACACTTGTGCGTGTTCTTCTTAGCGCAACACTTGTTTTGTCTCTTCCAACCTCTTCTTCTTCTTCTTTTCTTGCTAAAATATTAATTATATATTGTTGAAATCTTATTTCATTTTTTTTTCGTTTTTTTGTTTATTCTCTTTGAATTTTTTTTTTCTTTTTTTTTATATTGAATAATAATAATTTGTTGATGAAATATCATTATTTTATGCTAAAATATCTTTATTTTTTGTTAAAATATCATTATTTTTTACTGAAATATCATAAATTATTGCCAAAATGTCATACATTATTAAATTTTCAGTATTAGAAAACTATTTTCAGATTATAAAATCAGTTTATTTTAATTTTTTAATATCTGAAGCAGCATGCAGGTGTTAAAAAAAAAAACAAACACGCTTCTTGTTACAGTCTGCAATCGTTTGGTCCATCTCTTCTACTGCAGAGGGTTGCAGAGGTGGTCTGCAGACTTTATGGATTTTTGCTTCAAAAAAACAAACAGCACCTTAATATCCTTTTACGCAAAAGCTAACGTAGTTCCTAAAAAAATGTTATTATCCCTATCAAAAAGATAAAATTCATTATGTGGGCAAATTGTGCAAATAATAGAATAGTGCACAAATTTGAAACTCTTCATTTCCAATAACAAAGAAAAAGTTGTTATCAGAAATCAAGTTATTGTATATTTGGAAAAAATCACAAAATTCAAAACTCCCTGTTAGTAAAACCCAAAAATGTCTAATAATAAACCAAAATCGTCAATACGGTTAATGTAGTTTGTAGTTGTAAGATGCATTGATGTGTTTAGGTTTGCTCTTGTTGATTTGATACATCGTGTAGGAATCAGGATTATTGTGTGAAATAAATAGATCGAAAAAAAAATACCAATGAGGTAACTGACCCAAATCGGTAATCAATTTACACTTTCATAAGCTTGAAAGCAAAATGTTAACAAGTACTAAAGCATTTTTGTACACAAGGACGAAAACCAAGAATATAAAAATACATTGTCATTATTAAGCATGCAACTTACTTGGCTCAAAAAAAATCAGGCATAATCGATTCTCGTGACCATCTTTGTCAAAGCCTTCCCCCTCCCCTCCCCCTCAGTGTTGAACTTAAAATCATGATCATGGGGAAAGGACTATAACAGGAAAATGTGATTAAAATATTTATATAAATTAGTAAAAAGATAAATGATATTAAAAAATGGCAAGAAAGCTTATTTCATATGGGTCGTGATAAGGATTTGCAAATGCTAAATGAAAACGTGAGTAAGCCAAGTATAATGCATGTTTAGTCAAGGAAGGCTAGATGGGTAATGGGTGGAAAGGGAAGGGGAATAATAGAATAAAAGAGGGAGAGTCCCTAGTTTCATTGTGGTCCATGTTTATTTCATCATTGATTATTTTTCTTCCCATTTCTGCATTTACTATTACATTCATTCCATCTCTTTACCTGATTTATGTCAATTGCTCAATTCATCATCTTATCATCTAGATTCTTCCTTCTATTTTACCGAATCACGGATCGCATTAGGTCGGGACCAAAAACCCAATAAAATAAAACCACAAGGATTATCCATGTAATGAAATGAAAATTTAGACTAAAGTTGTAATTTCCAATATATCATAGGGACCATTCCTATAACTTAGTATAAAAATTTTTCAATAAATCAAGAGTAAATTAGAAATGATCCATGTCAATAGAATTTCAAAACTTAATTCAGTCAGAACTTCTAACTCAGTCGGTTTCTAACCCGATAAGCACCTTATCCTCATTGGCAGTACCATTATTTCTCTTTTTTGTTTCGATTCTTTTCAAATGCCATTTCGAGTTTTGGGATTTTGTTTCTTGAGATATGTGAATGTTTCCATAAATTGGGGTAAATTTAATCCATAAATTGTTTTATGCTAGGGAAGAAACCAAAAAAAAAAAAAAAAATGGGATAATGTTGTGTACATGGATTACAAACAAGATGAGAACCTCTATAGTGTTCGTGTTCGTGTTTGTGTGTGTGTGAAATCCTCATGTATGCACATTATACTAGTAAAATAATTAAATCAACAAGAGTGTATGTTCATCTGTAATAGCCATAGAATCTCCTGAATTTTGTGTAGAAGAATTTGTTTAGAATTTGTTGATGCACCCATGTGACAATCGTATTTCTGCATTAAAAGATGCATGTTGAGTTTCAATCAGACTTTCAACATTTTGGTATTGATAGTCCCCACGTTTCAAAATCAATCACATTTAGTTCTTTTTGTTGTTACCATCGATCCCTATCTATTGGCCACAAGTAAAATGACAATTTTACCCCTCATTTTGTCTTTTCTGTTGTATTATCATATATTTGGGGACCATTTACGTAAAAGAGTTGAAAACAAAAATGACAGATCATAAAGGATTTTTTTCATCCCTCCCTGGTGATCATATAATCTTAGATGAGTTCCATAACCCTCTAATTTATATATAATTGCATAGAGATTTTAATGTGTGTTTATACGCATTTAAAAGACAGCTATTGGATTGTTTCCACTTAACCCAATAAAGCAACTGATATGAGCAACTTTTTGGCAATAGTGCAAGACGAGTAACAACAATATTACTTTAATTCTTCGAAGTTCTTACAGTAACAACAAAACATAAAAGTTCAAACTTAAAAAGATTACATAAACTTGAAACTTAAAAGACATAAATGATGAAACTCAAAAAGACATGATCGAACATAGAAACTAAGTCCACCCTTTTTTTTTGTTGGCCCGTATCATTATCTTCGTCCTTCTCCAGATCTTCCAATTCCATATATTCTAGCCTTGAAGTTGAGCCTTCCAAGTTTGTAGATTCGGGATACATATCGCACTTCTTGTGTGGTCCTTTATAAGCATCAGGAAACCTTCAACTCAGACGAAGACGATGAATATCTGAATGAACAAAAACAAGTTTGTCGGCCCTTTTACAGTTTAGCCGGTTTCTTTTCACATTATGGATAAAAGAATAAGTGTTCCAATTTCTATAAAGAACTATTTATATGTTGTGACAACATTTTTTTGCCACTTAACTAACTTTGGTGTTTCCGGGTCAATAAGTAGACCACCAATCAACTGTTTCCATTGTAATGTATAAAGACTCTTGTTCATGTGAAACGTAGCTAATTGTTCTCACAATATCCATTCTTCGTCTCTATTTAAAGGAATGCAATTAAAAACTTTCATGACACCTTGTACAACTTCTTTATCAAGGTTAGGTGGTTTTCTATGTATTCTACTCGATGCTAACGTTTCAAAATAATGTGTCATAAAATCGTGGAGTAAACACAAATCCCAGACAATGTAATGGTATGGTCATTTTCTCTCACCTTTTCGATACAATTTGCTCTGCTTGAGGAAAATATGATGCATATATACTTTCTTTCATCACATCTTTGATTTCTCCCAACATATTATCCATTATCTCATATATTTTGCCTATTTTGGAACCTTCACCATCGCACAAATTTGACCAACAGAAAAATAGGCTTTGTGATGCCATAATTGAGAGAATTGTGGTTGATTTTTAAAATATGAGGGCTTTATGTGCAAACGGGATTCCTTTTAAAATTTTGCGTAATTCGCAATTTCATGAAATGGTAAATGCAACAAGAAAGACACCCAACGTTATAAAGCATATCTAATGAGTAAGCAAGAACCGTTCTACTAGATGAATGTGTGAGAGATGTTGAGGACTTAACACCATTTAAAGATACATGGTATTCACACGGTATTTCTATAATACCTGATTGGTGGACAAACATCAAACATCAAACGTAAATCATTAAACAATGGTCTTGCCATAAACAGCCACGTTTTATGTTCCTATATGCCACATAATTGTTTAATTTCTAGGCGAAGCGATTGATTTTGTCAACCCAAGTAATGTTTTCAGTGTAGTGTCGTGTCGTGTCAAACAATGTCACCAATTGTAAAGTTGGGGGAAAGAAAATCGAAAAGATATACAAGCATATTTTTTGGTCACCGTGTTATGTAATTACATTGAACTTGATTTTTAAAGACTTTGCAAGTGAGTTTATTTGCCAAATGACACAAAAAAAAGGGAAAATGATTGTCAAATGTTTTTTAAACCATGTACAAGCTTTAGCCATTTTTAGGGACAATTCAAAGTCAGAGCTTTTAAAGGTTGCAAAAACCCAATTTACGTCTCACAATATTTTGTTGAGGAGGTTAATCACTTATAGAGAAGCCCTATCTACAACAATTGCTTGTAATTCATGGGGAGATAGGGAGAAACAAGGCGATGAACACAGTAGACAAGTTGTAAAGGCTATCGACACTTCAGAGATGACGACATTTGGATCGAAGTTGAAAATACTATATGCATCACGAAGCCTACTTTTCTGTTGGTCATATTTTGCAATGATGAAGGGCTAAAGGCCCAAAAATAGGCGAAATATATGACAAAATGGATAATATGTTGGGGGAAATCAAAGATTTAATAAATGAAAGTATATAAGGGTTGTAGAGCAGATTGGTATTAAAAAGGTGGGAGAAAATGACCATACCCCAGTGGCGAATCCAGGATTCAAACTCAAGGGTGTCCATCTTAATTGAGATATTTAAATTAACATGTTTGAAAAAGTTTGGTTATCGGTTCGGGTCAAGTTGATAGTAACGAATCTAGTATAGAAAATATGGCATGTCCAAGTTAACAGAGGTAACAAAATATATGAGTAAAAAAAAAGTAGTTATGAAGACCGTGTTGCAAATAATATTGCATCTAAATGAAATATATTAAGTAATATATTAAATACTCTTACATAACCAAAATAAATAAATAAATAATTGCTTACCACAAATTTTTATATTTTAAAAGTAAATTATAAGTTTGTTGTGTTACCATGTCAAAAATTCAACATAGCTAAAAGAATATATTCTACCATGAATTTTTCATATTTTAAATATAATTTATATGTTAATTGTTGTTAATTTTATCTAATGCATATTTTGTAAAATAAAAAATTAATAATAAAGATAATCAGATTTAAGTTAATTGATTGTTTAACGTAAATCACAAATATAGCTATTATAAATACAAAATAAATAAATTAATAAAATATAAGATATTACAACAAATATGAAAAAAAAATAATAATAATAAAGTTATACTAGAAACAACTTGCTGCCATTATTTATTTACTTTTATTCTCTAGTACATCTAGACTTTTGTTACCCTACTTTGTGCCTTCCCCATAAACCCAGAATATATTTTCTGCAATAAAAACCCACCAACAACACATGATAAGAAGAAAGAAGTACTTACAACTAGCGAAGTTCGGTGAACCATTCGTGAACTGTTCGGCGGGAATTCGTTTATGTTCGTTTATTTAATAAATGAACGAACATGAACAAAAATTCTCGTTCGTTTAGTTAAATGAACGAACATGAACAATGGTCTCATTCATTCATTTATGTTCGTGAACGTTCGTTTATGATGTTCGTTTACGTTCGTTTATGTTCGTTCGTTTAAGTTTATTTATATTCATCTATATTCAATTATTTTTTATTATATTGCTATATTATATGTTCGTTTATGTTCATATATGTTCAATTGTGTTTTTTTATCTTTGTTCGTTTATGTTCGTTTAGCATGTTCACGAACATAAATGAACGAACATGAACAAAGTAATTTGTTAAACGAACGAACATGAACAAGAAAATCTTGTTCGTTTATCCGTTCGTGTTCGTTTGTTGTTCGGCTAACTTAAACGAACGAACATGAACAAGACCTTGTTCGTGTTCGTTTGGTTCATTTACAGCCCTACTTACAACTTACTCAAGAGTCAAACAACTATCGAACTAAGCAAAAAAGATGCGAGATGGCTGAGACGCTGAGGACAGTGGCAGAGCGTGAAGAAGAAGAGTGGAGTCGTCTGTGGGTAAGATGCTCGGTAGTGTGGTGCTTTCCCCAAGAAGCTTCAAATACCAAAAATATGCATTTCTTGTTTTCTTTAGGTTTTATGTTCCTATCTTGAATAGTTATGATCTTTGTTATTATTATAATTTAATGAGATCACAAATTCAAAATCGGTAACTAGCTTCTATTATCTGATAGAGATTTGTTTATTTTTGTTTACCATCTTAATATTAATTAGTTTCCCTTTTCCCTTATTTTTTTTATTGTGTCAAAATGATAAATATCAAAACCATAAAAAAATATTAGTTTTGTTTGTTGACTTTCAAGATATGGTATTCGGGTGTCACTCTTATAATCACAAGGGTGTCCAATTGAAAAATAGAATACAATTTGTAAAAAGAACTCTTATAATCACAAGGGTGTCCAATTGAAAAATAGAATACAATTTGTAAAAAGAACTCTTATAATCACAAGGGTGTCCAATTGAAAAATAGAATACAATTTGTAAAAGGAAAATCTGAACAAGGGGTGTCCATGGACACCCTTGAGCATAGTGTAGGCTCGCCTCTGACCATACCATTACATTGTTGTTTGGGATTTGTTTTAACTCTGCGATTTTACAATACATGATATCTTGAAACGTTAGCATCATGTAGAATACATAGAAAAACACCTAACCTTGATAAAAAGTTGTACAAAATGCCATGGAAGCTTTTAATCGCATTGTTAAAAATAGAGACCAGGAACAGATGTTGCGAGAACAATTTGTTAAATTTCACATGAAAAATGGTCTTTATTCGTTACCACTAACTCAAATGGATGCAGTTACAATGGAAGCAATTGATTTGTGGTCTACTTATGGCGTAAACCTACTGGAGTTGGCTAAAATGGCATACAAATATTGTCACAACCTATAGGCAGTTCTTCAGCCGAAAGAAATGGGAGCATTTATTCCTATATTCATAATATGAAAAGAAATTGGTTCAACTATAAAAGGGCCGACAAACTTGTATTTGTTCATGCCTGAGTTTAAGGTTTTCTAAAGCTTATAAAGAAGGACCAAAACAGAAGTATATGGATCCCAAATCTATAAACTTGGAAGGCTTAAATTCAAGGCTAGATGATATGGAATGGGAAGATCTGGAGGAGGACGAAGATAATGATGATGACCAAAGAAAAAACCAAAAGGTGGACTAAGTTTCTAAGTTTAATCATGTCTTTTTAAGTTTCATCATTAATGATTTCATCATTTTTATCATCATATATGTCTTTTAAGTTTTAAGTTTATGTAATCTTTGTGAGTTTGAACTTTCAAGTATTGAAGTAATCAGTTTTTTGATGTTACCTAAAAACTTTGAAGAATTGAAGTATTCTTTTTGAGTTTTACATTTATGTTATCTAATCTATTTTGATACTACCATGTACATCGTACCATAATATATGGTACATTGTAACAAAGCGTACCGAAATGAGCCTACACCCATCGTACCAAGTTTCAAGGACCTAGCGAATTGCGAATTGCAAATTACAAACTTGTTCGCATGCCGTAGCATACCTCGAACCATGTGACTATGGTCTATCTATTGTAATAATTTGTCAAATGTCAACCAAGTCCCTTGATAAGCAAGTTAGTATGTAGTATTTATAAGGTATTAGGGTTAAGGATTACGCGTGTAGAAATTAAGTTAGAAACCTTCGAAGACCACCTGCTTCTCGAATAGTAGGAACTATCACGTATCCTATTATTTTCTTTCATTCGGCTATTAAGAAAAAGAATCCTAACCCGATTATATCAATCTACTATCATCCTTATATTAACGGACCAAAGTACATGCTCTAAAAGGCCTAAGTATGAATTCATAATAGCATATATCCTACAACAAGCTCCCATATTTTCAATGTCTAGGTAAGTTCATAAGGCCATTGAGATCATGTTACTCTTGTCCAATCATTTTTTCTAAACTAAAGTCGATTGCTTTTTTGTTTCTATCATGCCTTTTCTTTACAAAGTTCACATTGTCAACTAACCCAACAGCAAAAGCAAAACCATCATCAAAAAATTATGCATAAAAAGCAAGAGAGGAAAACATATATTTTTATAACTATTTGGAGCTTAACTAAATCAGTAAACCATTAGGTTACACGAAACTTACCAAGCATATCGAAGAGAAGCCAACCGAATTCTTTTTCCAATGAAGAAAACAACTTCCACATTCCAAACTTCAGCATTCAGACTTCATCTTCATAATCCAATTATCACCTTAAAGGACTAACAACCCATCCAGTAATTGGATTTTGCCTCCTACTTCTAAATCTCCTATGAGAACCACTTTGTAAACGTTCAAGAATGGAATACGTAATCCAATCCGGAGTCAAACCTTGTTCTTTAAGCTTTGCATACAAGTCAACAGCTTCAGCAGTTCTCCCACTTCTCTCAAGGCAATCCAACAATATGTTATATGTAACAATATTAGGACAACACCCTTCAGAAAGCATTTCATCAAACAATCTACAAGCCATTTCTACTTTATCTGATTTCCCAAAACACTCGATCAATGTACTATACGTTACAACATCCGGATTCAACCCCTTCTCTTCCATCTCTTTACACCTCATGTAAGCTTCATCAACATCACCATTTTTCCCTAAGCAATTTATTAAAGAATTATATGATACAATATCAGGCTTACAGTCACTATTCTCCAGCTCATCAAAGATCTTAACAGCCTCATCAACTCTTCCAGCTCTCCCAAAGCTTGAAATCAATATATTGTAAGTGAATATATCTGGTTGAGGCCCTTCTTCTTTCATCTTGTTATATAAATCAAGAATATGAGATACCTGTTTTGATTTCCCAAGAGCAGTGAACACAGTGTTGTACATAATAGTATCTGAACTTATCCCCTTTTCATGAATCTTACTTAATAAGTCTATAGCTTCATTCATTTTATCTTCTTTACATAAACTCTCTAACATGGATAAGTAAGCATCTCTATCTCCTTTATCATGGAAGCTCCACATGTAGCAAAAGAGGCGATGAGCTTCACTAGCATGACCTAATTTACTAAGTGTACGTACAAGGTATGCATATATGCCCTTGTTCATGTACTTCTTTGATATTTCCACAACTTCATCGAGTCTACCAAGTTGTCCTTCTGAAGCTAGGACATTGAGGATGATACTGTAAGTGAATTCATTTGGGCAGCAATTGTTTTCTACCATTTTTGAAAAGAGGTATATAGTTTTGTCAACCAATCGGTTTGTAGCAAGAACCTGGATTGTAGTGTTGTAAGCAATTAGATTTGGAGCTAGGTTCTTTGATAGCATTTCTTGAAAGAGTGATATTGCATCATCAAGCTTCCCATGTTTTCCAGTCATTCTGATCAGAATTGTGTATGTATATTCATCAGGCTCACAGTGTTTCTTCTTCATGTCTTCAAAAACCTTGTTCGCTTCATCAACCTGAAAAGATGCTGCATTTCAGGTTATCATGATTACATCAAACCAGAGGTGAAACAGGATAATACACTTGATAGCTGACATAATTGGATTAAGAAGGGTGTTGAGATGATGAATTCTATAAAAACAGCTAGAATAAACTCAGAACTTCAATATGCAACAAAAATGGTCATAAATTAGACCTTTTCGTCTTTGGCAAGAGCATCAAGTAGCATATTGTAGGCAAAGATATCCGGTTGATATCCTTTCCGTTTCATCTCTTGATAAACTTCCAAGCCCTTGTTTGAATCACGAGAGCGTAAATGAGCTTGCAGAAGGCATTTATATGTATAGCGATTCATCCTGAGCTCCCATTTTTTAACCAGCCGTAAGCACCTGTCCAAATCTTCACCGCCGCCGAATATTCCGATCAAAAGGTTGACGGTGGAGATGTTGCCATGCACGCGCGACCGCTCCATCTCGTCGATAATACGACGGACAGAGTCTAACCGGTCAGGGGAGGAAGACTTGGAGAGGATGAGGAGAATGCGGTTGTAGGTGAAGCAATCGTGACGAAATTTAGGGATAGAAGAGGGGCAAAATCGAAAGAATTGGAGTGCAAGAGATGATGAATGGAGCGATTTGAGGATTTCGGATGCTTCGGAAGGGGTGATGGTTAGGGTTAGGGTTTCCAGATAGTCGGAAAGTTCGATGAAGGGGTCCGATGACCGGGACTGGAGAATGTTGACGACCTTGCAGACAAGGTCACGGCGAGGGAGAGGGTAGCCTCTGGGGTCAAGTTGTTGGATGTTTGGGACTTCGACTTCGACGGCGAATGAACGGCCGTTGTCCATTTCGGTGATGACTCTGCCGCTGTATTTGGTGGCATAGCCACGGCGGAGGAGGAGCCGGACATTGTTCATGGTCGGTTTCAAATGCGCACTATTTCGACTTCCCTGAGCTGTGAGTCAAAAAGTCACTAAAGTCAAACCCATTGGGGTTCTAAGTTTTGTACCTCAAAGGCTCAAACACGTAATATTAAGAGGGTTTTTTATTTGGTTGTGAAATTGATTTTATAGATTCTCACACTATGTTTGGTAACTTAAAAGCTGTTGAAAAGTTAGCTTTTAAATAAAAAATTATCTAATAACCGATAAAAAATAACATTTATTAAAACTAGCTGAAATATATAAAATCACATAAAAGGACATGTATGTGTTTCTATAACTAATTAAGAGTGTATTTGGAAAATTTTAAAAAAACTCTTAAAAAGCTAGTCCAAATAGGTTTTCAAAAAGTTAGCTTATAAGCTATTTTTTGGTTTACCAAACACAACATAAAAAAGCTCGAAAAATAAGCTAGCTATGGCGCGCCAAACACAGCCTTAGGCTACAACTTTTTTGTCTTTAACGCTGATTTTTTTTCACGTACGGTAAAATTATTAGTATTTTTTTGTCGAAATTATCATGGCACGGTTTTTTTTTCGCGGCAACCAAGTATTGCTCCAACGTCGACTTCAAGTTGTCCATTTGGGTTGTTAGATCATCGATGTCTCGTGAGCCACTTGTCATCCTTTTACCTTTTCGCTTAGTTTGGTCTCTTCTCATGGGAAGAGTGGCTCTTGGAACATCAATAGGCTCATTTCCGTGTTTTGGTTCTTTTAGAAGAACCACCTATGAATGTTTCTGAACTTTCGACATCTTGCCACTTTTTCGACATCTTCACCACATTCTAAACATGAAGAAATTTGAAATTTGTCCCTTTCTGAATCCGGTAAAATGCAAGAGCTTTTTGCAAGATTGTTTCGTCATTTACACTACTTTTCCATTGCCGCTTCACACTCGAAATAATCGAACTAAACTCCATGACAACTTGGTTTGTGTTCCTCCACTTTGAGTAAATTTGATCTTTGTGTCTATAGTCTCTACAATTTATTTCCGTGAGAAAACGCCTAGTAAAAAGTTGGCGAATCTTGGTTTTTCCTGACCCTCGAATCTTCTAAAACATCTACCCACACACGAGTCAACGATGTTTCTTCCTCCATTGTCCATTGCTTGGGAGGTGTCTTTCCTTTTTTTCTTGGGTTCAGGTCGAATCGCTTCCAGCTCGGAATCCGCTTCGGGTACGACTTCGTGTTGTGAGTGAGTTTAGAATTGGAATTGGATTTACGATCAAGATTGGAATGAGATTGGCGAGTCAAGAATATGGTCAAATAGATTGAAGTCATTTTCCGGTTGGGAGTGGACTTGATATTGGAATTGCATTTGAGGATGACATTGAGATTAAGTTTAGAAGAGGGTTGAGTTTGGAATTGTGGTTGGTTTGGATAGGATATGGGTAGTATGCATCGAGATAGTGGAAATTTGGAGGTGAATAAATATGGCGATCATTTTGATTTTGGATGAAGGTATGTGATGCCGATGAGATTGGGTTTTGTGTTTTGAGTGTTTTTTTTTTTTTTTTGCTAGTTTTTGAAGTTCTTGGGTTGGAATGGAGAAGGGGGGGGGGATTTTTTTTTTTACAAATATGAAGATTATTTGAGTGAAAAATGGAAAAATGTAGTTTGGTATAAAATATGGCAGTGAGTGGTATTTATATAGGACGAAAAGAAAGGTAAATTTTGAATTTTATTGAAAAAAAAAATCAAAAAATAGGTTAAAAACGGATACATTTTTTAAAATGGAAATTACCTCACACACTCTCTCATCTCTCATCGGCTAGAAGTTACTGAGTTTGGCCACCAAACTTGGCATGTCGAGTTGGTGGCCCAGTTGAACACATCGGCTTTTGTTAAGTTCCACTGAGGCCACTCCGCACAACCTTAGGCTAAAGATGTGGTGTCATCCAAGTATTCTCATCTCATTATAAGGCAAAGGAGTAGTATAAGTTATATATTGATACATTTTTCTTCCATTCATTGCATTTATGTTATATGTGTATCCTTTCATAAACATGACACTACTAAACATATGATTCGTATATTGGTTAAAAAAAAATAAGAGTATAGCAAATCCATCCACACAACTTATTCCATTGAGTGGTCATAACTAGCATAAACATGTTTTCTCCTAAAATGCATCCCCACCGTTTCTTGTTTCAAAGTTATACAATTTTGAAAAGCTTGCCAATTAGTAATGGTAAATGTTAGTAACAAAGTAATTTAACATGCTAAGGGTCACCATTTTAGGGGGGAAAAGCGTTCGCTTTATTGGAAAATGGTACATCACTTGACTTCCAAGTATAGTAATTTTAGTGAATACTTCTATATACAATTTACATTTTCTTAATATGATTATATTTTTATGATAACAACTAATTTTCTAGAAAAGACTACAAAATATAACTAATGAACAAAAGATGATATACAATTTTCTTAATGAAGTAGCACTGTACAAACACACAACATTTGAAGCCCTCAACCATCTGCTACAAACACAGTGTTAATAACTTCTTTTAGATTTTTACACGCCAAAATCTCAATTTCTCCAAAATCTAACCCTTCCAAAGATTTTTCTGCCAATTTTGGCACCACACATTTTTTATACCCCAATTTTGCCACTGTACTCACCCTCTTCTCCATTTTTGGCACCATGCGAAGCTCACCACCAAGTCCAATTTCTCCAATGAATGCCACGTTGTTAGGAATTGGGAACTCAAGAAAACTGGAGATCATAAAACATATCAATCTTATAAATTTATAGTAAGCTTCAATCACATAATTTTAAAAGCATGTTACATTTTTGGTCCCTGAGTATGGCTGATTTTTGCTATTTTGGTCCTAAAATGTTATCTTGCAATTTTGATCCTTGTTTGAAGTTTTGTAACGTTTTGGTACCTGATGTAAAGAACAGGGGCCAAAATTGAATATATTACTTATACTTAAAAGTAGTCATTTTACTTCGAACAAAGACCAAAAAATTAAAGAACCTCAAATAAGGATCAAGATTACAAGAGAACTTTTTGGGACCAAAACTGCAAAAAACAGTTATACTCGGGGACCAAAAATGTAATTTATTCTAATTTTAAAGATATTGCCTGCTACAAATTGCTGCTGCAACTGCTAAATCTCCAGCGGTTTCTGTTAAAGTAGCCCCACTAACAACATTTAAGAAGATTGCCTGTAAACCAATCCACAAAAAAAAATAAATAAATAAAAATAAAAAATAAAATAAAAATAAAAAATAAAATGTTTTTCTTAAAGTAATTATTATTGAAGGAAATAGGACTTACATTTGATTGGAGCTTCAGACCTGCTTGCTTCATAAGAACCTACAAGATATATGGGAAAAAATATGTAAAGAATAAATTACACTTTTGGTCCCTGGGTATAGCTGAATTTGCAATTTTGGTCCGTGTTTGTGGTTCTTGTAACGTTTTTTGTCCCTTACCAAGTCAAATGACTACTTCCGGTCCTTGGGTGTAGCTGGTTTTTGCAATTTTGGTCCCAAAAATAGTCATTTTACATGGAAAGGAACAAAAAACATTACAAGAACCACAGACACGGACCAAAATTGCAAAATTCAGCTATACCCAGGGACCAAAAGTGTAATTTACTCAAAATTTAATGATTACTTACAGAAATAATCATATCTGCTCTCCCTGCTTGAACCCCATTCACTTGCCTTGAAAGCGAGTTCCCTGCTGCACATAGAGCCTGAAAACCACTTTCTCACTACTTGTCCAAAAATAAACACAAAAAGTTTTTTTTTTTTTGGAGAACTTTTAACCAAAGATTACTTTTTTCACTGGAGTTCTTAAATATTATTTAAGTCATGTATAGGTAGAGTGGCTACATGGGTAATAAAGTGTTGTATACATAACATCTGTTTCTTTTCTAGACCAAATAACCATTTCACCATTACATTCCAAAAAAAAAAAAAAACAATTTTCATCAAATTTAAGTGTTAACCTATTAAGCTCATTAAACACACCTGGATTTCAATGACAAATGTGCGAGATCCATCCATAATTACAGCAATTGCTAGACCTGCTAAGAACTCGGAATCCGAGTGTTCTTCACTCAAGAAAATCTCACTTGGATTCGTGACAGCTTTTAGTCCACATGGCGACATTTCAAACACTCCCAGCTGAAAAAAGAAGAAAAAAAAAACAGTTTTTCAATTCCAAAAAAAAAAAAGTTTAAAAAAAGGGAATAGAATTACATGATGAATAATACCTCATCAGTTGATCCAAAACGATTCTTGAATGCACGAAGCAAACGATGAGATGAATATTGTTCCCCCTTGATATTATAATGAAATAGCATAAGATAAAAAATAATTACTAAATAATTAAATACCCAAGAATTATTTTTTTTTTTTTAAAAAAGGTACCAACTTCCATATATAAAACTGCATCAACAATATGTTCCAAAACACGGGGCCCAGCTATGTCTCCTGACTTTGTTACATGACCAATCTGACACAAATCCAAAAACATTTACCATAATTCATCAGAATATACTTTTCTAAAAGATTAATAACCATTTTTTTAGTTCATACTTTATACTCACCAAGAATACGGGTATATCTGTCTTTTTAGCAAAACGCAACAAGGCTGCTGTACATTCTTTAACCTATACAACATTCGGTTAATACAAGGTCTGGAAATCAAATGCCACGTCATCATTGTAACAAAATGGATGTTTTTTTGAGGTTAATGAAATGGAAAAAGGTTTACCTGGTAGATACCTCCTGCACTACCTGTAACTCCCATTAGCTGAACAGTTTGGATTGAATCTATGATTAGGGCACGTGGAGAGAGAGCTTGAGCTTTTCCCAAAATGTCCTTTAAAAAGGCACACATAAAGAAAAGTAAAACACCATTTATATTTATAAATTATAATAACACATGTTCATGATTTATTAAGTTATGTATATTTTGGAACATTCACCTCAATGTCTGTACTTGAATACAAGAACAATTCCTCTGTGTTGATTTCCATTCGATCTGCTCTGTTTCCAATTTGCTCAACACTCTGAATTAAAAGAGTCATTAATTGAATAACTTTTACAGTGTTATAACTTATGAATGAAGCAACATTAATGGCGAAACTGAAAGCAGATTGTTACCTCTTCTCCAGAGACGTAAAGCACAGGAGCTGGCTTACCGATTTCTCTCCCTTCTGCTATAATGGCTGCTATCTTTACATGTTTCAGTATCAAGTAAACCAGAGTTATATTCTTGATGATGGAATCATTAACAGCAAGATAAAGTAAAGATTATGATTTTTAATACCTGTAACATTAGTGTACTCTTCCCGACACCTGGATCACCACCAATCAAAATCAAAGAACCAGGTACTAGACCACCACCAAGAACCCTAGAAACTTCGTGCCCAAATAGTCCAGGCCTGAATATAAACAACTCATATAGATACAATCATACAACTAAAGCCTGGAAGACGAAACGCGATTGTGAGTAAACTTACAGAGGAAATCGCCAGTTCAAATGGTTGATCCCTCTGTTAACATCCGTTAACCTCATCGGAAGAGCTTCTCCTGACCCTTTTGGCAACCACGATCGTACTATTTTTTCAGACACCTGAAACCCACTCGTCTTTCCTCCATTATCAGTTTCTGTAAACTCCTTCATTGTACCAACATTGTTACACTCGCGGCAATAACCCCACCACTGCCCGTCGGTGTATCCGCAGTCGGAACAAACCCAAGTACTCTTGCTCTTACTCTTCTTCTTGTTAGCCCCAAAACCCGACCCACTGCCATGATTCGCCTTCACAACGCTTCCGTATGATCTGTCGTCTTTCAGAGCATCGGCGTACTCTGAACTAGACAGTTTGTAAGGGTCTTTATTGGATTCAACTTCCTTGTGTTTTGATTTTGGTGCTCGCTTGGTTACAAGACTTCCAGTCATGGGATCGTATATAGTAGAGACATCAGCAGTTGATGAGTCATTAAAGAAACGGTGGTTGGTGGAGTGAAATGTTCTGTAAAGTTTGTGGATTTGTGGGTATTTGATGGAGATTAGATTGACGCTGCGAACACGAGAGTAAAGCATTTGAAACGCTCGCATCTCAGCGATCATCGTATGATCAGGGGACAGAAGTTTAGGGTTTGAGGTGGAGAAAATTGGGGGTGTTTGAAAATTTTCAGGGTTTATGGGATGAGTGAATTTAGGAGCGCGAAGGGTTTTAGCAAATGGAACGAAGAAGAGGGTCTTCGGGATTTAGGGGGCGTTGATGCCATTGCGAAGGGTGTCCGACGAAATCAAGGATCATGACACTTTTTGACTTTGTAACGTATTTTCTGCGTTTGGCATAGCTTTTTATAACCAAAAGTCTTTTTTGAAAGAAAAAGAAAAAAAGATGTTTGACAAAATTAGTTTTAAAAGCTATTTTTGGAGTTTTTATACAAGGAAAATGAACTTTTTGGAAAAGTCAAGAAATTGACTTTTTATAACTTTTCCAAAAAAGACTTTTGGGTTGTGAAAAGCTAAGTCAAACACCCCAAAGCGTGTGTTTGAGTTAGTTTTTTTAATGATTTTAGGAAAAGTGTTTATTAGCATATGAGTTTTTAGGTGGTGTTTCGGAAGGTTTTTATACAAAATTGCAAAAATGGTCCATTTGTATGTAAATTTTTGGGGTTTTAGTTCAAACCTTGAGTTTTTTGGATTCATGGTTCTTTTGAAGTGGTTTGCATGTGAAAATAGTCACTCCAAAAAAGATGCGGAATTTGTTCCCAGAAACAAAACATGATAAAATAGATTTTTATCAAAACATTTCATAAAGAAATATAATTTCATTTCATAATAAAAAAACGGGATGTCATGTTCCGATACAGACCATAAAGCATAAACGATAACATTACAAGTCATTCAACAAATATATACATATACAAACTTGTAAGCAAAACAACTTGATGATTCATTCATTTTATGCCATCGCGTCACTTCCTATAATACAAATAAACTGAGTGGGTCAGTCTTGGGAGCCTAGTGAGCATATAGGGTTTTCAACCCGCAATAAATAATTATATTTAATTTCAACAATCAACAATAACCCGATTATCCATTCTCGTTATCCTCATTTCACGTCCCTAAAACAACATCTATTATAAGGAACCTAATTTACGATTTTCATTGGGACGGACATTACTGCAAGGGGTTTCCTCAGCAACAAATGTCCTAAAGGCAACCATGGGGGGGATAGAGTACCCTGGTGAACACATCGTTCACAACGCCTACAGGTTATGAGCCTGCTAGCATTCCACATGACTGTCTAGAAAGAGTCTGTGGTCGTTATCCATACTCCGCTGAATAACTAGATCAATAACAACAACATCGATGTCTCTCATCTGTTTATCACACATCAACTATCTACCCATCTTCTACCCAACATATTAGTAGAATAAAAATATATATTTTTATACATAGTTTAAAACATGTATAGCATTCTCATTCAATACATATTCCAAACAACAGATGAGACACATACACATAACACGTATTTCATAATAAACAAGTCATATTTATGAGATAGAAGAAGGTGAATATACGTTCACACATATAACAACAAAATATACACATAATACGTATTTTATATAAAATACTTCATAGTTATGCGTTAGAAGAAAGTAACTACACACTCACTTGATCAGAAAATGATCGGACAACACTACGACTTGTAGAAGTAGTATTCTTCGGTAGATCTGGAAGATCTTCACAAAAACCGGGCTTCTCGTGGGCAGAGCTTCGACTCGGGAATCTCACTTCTTAGGATCTTCGGGGCTTCGGGACTTGCTTCGGGGTTTGGAAATGATATCGGGGCTTCGGGGTATAAGTTGTACGCAAAACAATGCAAAACGAGAGAGAGAGAGAGAGAAGAGAATTTGGGCAAAAGAATCGGTTGCCCACGACTTCCTTTTGTAGGGGCTAGAAACCTCGATTACGTTGGGCGTAATCTTGGTTACGCTGGGTGTACTTCGACGTCATGGCGTGCGTATGGCTCGAGTAACGTCACTGCATGCGTAGCTGAGGCGGTTCCGGGTACGCTGGGCGTACTCCATTACGCTTAGCGTAACCCGATTAATCAAACTTCAAAATTGCATAACTTTCGCATACGAGCTCCGTTTTCGACGTTCTTTATATCCACGCATAGGTGAGACTATGATCTACAGCTTTCGTTTAGACTCCATCAGCTAATTTTGAATTTATTTTTATTATTTATTTTTAGTAGGCCGGGACAGAAAAACTCTGTTATAAATTCATAACTTCTTAATCTAACGTCCGTTTTCGTCTGTATTTTCACCAATGCACTGCTATAAACGAGATATTCGATTCTCGTTTAGATTATTTTGACCAACAATCACTCGATCTCGAATCGAGTATTTGGGTTGCATGCTGCTAAGCTGAAACTTCAGAAAATCATAACTTCCTCATACGAAGTCAGATTTGGACTATCTTTTTTTGCACGCTCTCGGTTTAACGAACTCTATGACTTTCATTTAGGTCGCTAAGGATAAATATCGCTCTAACATAAATTTCACTTTTTACGTCATTCAGCGTTGCCGGTTCTATCGCGAAACTTCGACAGATCATAACTTCTTCGTTATAACTCGGATTTCGACATTCTTTATATATTCGGAAACCTCGTTTCAACTACTAAAACATTATCCATAGATATCGAGCTTATCTAACATTTCATTTTGACGCTTATTTTTATTCTTAATTCAATTAAGTAACACAGTTAAGCACAAAACACATAATACTCAAATAATACACTTATATTATTTCAAAACGGGTTACAAAGGTTAACCTAGACTATTACATCGCTATTAATGACAAGCCCAGAAACACAGACGTTGCTATTCTCTCTACCTTAGAATGATTTTGTCCCCGGAATCAGACATCAACGAACAAATGCCGGTAGCGACTCATCATGTTACTCTCTGTCTCCCAGGTGAGGTTTGGCCCATTCGTGTGTTTCCATCGGACAAGCACTAACTCGACCATCTTGCGTCGTAACTTCTTTGTATTTCGGTCAACGATTGCCTCTGGTTCTTCAATCAACCTTTTGTTTTCATCAATTCTCAATTCATAAATTGGAATCATGTCGGGAACTTCTCCCATGAACTTCCTCGAATAACACACATGGAAAGTGTTATGAATTCCATTCAGTTCTTCTGGTAGTTCGAGCTTGTAAACTTGGTTCCCAATCCTCTGAAGAACTTTAAACGGTCCAATAAACCTTGGACTTAATTTTCCCCTTTTACCAAATCTTATAAGTCCCTTCCTCGGCGAGACTTTAAGCAAAACCGAATCTCCAACTTCAAAAGTCACCGGTCTTCGCTTGTTGTCAGCATAACTCTTTTGACGATCCTGAGCGGCTAACATTCTTTCCCTAATTATCTTCAACTTTTCAGCAGTTTGATGGACTATCTCTGGTCCCATAAACTGCTTTTCCCCAGCCTCAAGCCAACAAGACGGCGTACGACACTTCTGCCCGTACAAAGCTTGATAAGGTGCCATCTTAATGCTCGAATGGAAACTATTATTGTAGGAAAATTCTACCAAAGGTAAATGTTCATCCCAATTACCTTGGAATTCCAGGGTACATGCTCTTAGCATATCTTCAAGTGTTTATATCGTTCGTTCGCTCTGACCATCAGTCTGTGGATGGTAAGCTGTACTTAAACACAACTTGGTACCCAATTCCTCTTGTAGACTTTTCCAAAATTGTGAGGTGAAACGGCTGTCACGATCTGACACAATCGTTAATGGAACACCGTGAAGCCTCACAATTTTCTTCATGTAAGAATTCGCAAGCTTTTCCATAGACCATTTCTCATTGGCTACTATGAAATGCGCACTCTTAGTGAATCGATCAACGACCACCTAAATCATGTCGTGACCACTTTTCGTTCCGAGTAGTTTAGTGACAAAATCCATAGCAATTTCTTCCCACTTACCCATAGGCATAGGCAATGGTTCTAAACTTCCGTACGGTTTCTGATGTTGTGTCTTTACTCTCGCACAAGTCACACACTCGACCACATACTTTGCAACATCAAGCTTCATCGTCGGTCACCAGTAGTAGGGTTTCAGGTCCCTATACATTTTAGTGCTACCCGGATGAATCGAGTACATGGTCTTATGAGCTTCTTCCATCAGAAGATCTCTAACTCCTCCTGTCTTAGGTATCCAAATCCGTTTTTGGAACACCTTCAGTCTATGACTGTTTATATCGAACACCAACGTTTTACCCAAACGTTCCTCCTTTCAGTCATTCTTCTCAGAAGCTTCCTCTTGAGCTTTCTTTATACTTTCTACAATTGTCGAGACAACTTCAATTCTCAACGCTCTTGGCCTTTTTCTTTCAAGATTGACTTTCCGACTGAGAGCATCGGCAACAACATTTGCTTTACTGGGATGGTAAAGTATCTCACAGTCATAGTCCTTGAGTAATTCTAGCCAGCGTCGTTTCCTCATATTCAATTCTTTATCATTAAAGAGATATTGGAGACTTTTATGATCAGTGAATAGTTTGCACTTTAAGCCATAGAGGTAATGCCTCCATATCTTTAGAGTGAAAACTACTGCCGCCAACTCCAAGTCATGAGTCGGGTAGTTCTTTTCATGCTCTTTCAACTGTCGAGATGCATATGCGATCGCCTTTTCCTTTTGGGTCAAAACACAACCCAACCCAACACCTAACGCATCGCTATAAACAGCAAAGTCTTCAACTCCATCGGGTAGAGAAAGTATTGGTGTCTCACATAGTTTCTTCTTTTGCTTCTCAAATGCTTCTTTATGCTTATCACTCCAAGCATAAGTAACTCCTTTGTGGGTCAAAGCTGTTAATGGAGTAGCGATCGAAGAAAAGCCTTGGATAAACCTTCGGTAATATCTGGCTAATCCTAAAAAGCTTCGAATCTCCGTGGGACTTTTTGGTTGTTCCCACTTCATCACAGCTTCAATCTTTGCTGGATCAACCATTATCCCTTCTTTGTTGACCACGTGACCCAAGAATTGGACTTCTCGAATCCAAAAATCACATTTGGAGAACTTATCATATAGCTTCTCCTTCTTCAAGACTTGTAACACTTCTAGAAAGTGTCTACCATGCTCCTCTTGGCTTTTCGAATAAATCAGAATGTCATCTATGAACACTATCACAAATTTATCTAGGAACGGACTACAAACCTTGTTCATTAAATCCATGAATGATGTTGGAGCATTGGTTAGTCTAAACGACATAACCAAAAACTCGTAGTGTCCATATCGTGTTCTGAATGCAATCTTCTCTATATCTTGCTCTCTTACTTTCAGCTGATGATATCCTAACCTAAGATCGATCTTTGAAAAATAAATTGAACCTTGTAGTTGATCGAACAGGTCATCAATCCTCGGCAACATATATCTATTCTTTATTGTTGCCTTGTTCAGCTCTCTGTAATCGATGCACATTCTCATACTTCCATCTTCCTTCTTCACGAATAACACCGGAGCTCCCCAGGGTGATGAACTAGGTCTAATGAAACCTTTGTCCAATAACTCCTGAAGTTGCATCATCAGCTCCTTCATCTCCGTTGGTGCTAATCGATAAGGTGCTTTTGCTATTGGCATGGTTCCTGGTAACAAGTCAATATGAAATTCTACTCGTCGATCAGGCAGTAATCCAGGAAGATCTTCGGGAAATACTTCTGGATAATTACACACCACAGGAATGCTCTGCATCTCCTTTTTCTCCTTCTTTGCATCAATCACAAATGCCAAATATGATGTACATCCTTTGGTCAAACACTTTCTTGCTTTCATTAGAGAAATGATTCCAGAATTTACTCTACGTTTATCTCCATACACCATAAACGACTCTTTCCCAGGCGGGTTTACTTTGACTATCTTCTTCTTTCACAATATCTCGGTGTCGTTGGCGCTAAGCCAATCCATTCCCAACACGATGTCGAAACCGTTTAGTTCGATAGGCAATAATTCCTCATGAAACTTATTCCCATTCAAGTAAATTAAGATGTTTTTCATACAATGGCTAACAGGTACAAACTTTCCACTAGCAACTTTGACTAATAAAGCATTATCTAGTCTATCGATAGGCAAAGCTAGTTTTCTACCAAATTCATGCGAAATAAAGGAGTAGTTGGCTCCAGAATCAAATAAAATTTGGGCAGACAATTTGTTTATGAGAAAGGTACCTGAAGCGACACCAGCTTCATCTTTAGCAGCTTCCAGTGTCATCTGGAATGCTCTCGCTTTCGGCTTTGGTGGAATGTTGGGTCTTGTTGCCTCCTTCTTTTTCGGACAATCCCTCGAGATGTGACCCTCCTCACCGCAACCATAGCAAAGTTTCTTGGTGAGAGTGCATTCATTGGCATAGTGCCCTGGCTTTCCACATTTAAAACATATGGCCACTACCTCACATTTTCCATGATGCTTCTTCTTACATTTGTCGCACCATTTCGCTTCGCCTCCTCCTCCTCTCGAACTAGACTTCAAGAACTTGTTTTTCTTGTTGGAACCCCAGGGTCCATCGAACTTCCTGTTTTTACCAACCTCTATCCTTTCCAGACCCTTTTCCTTCTGTTGGGCCTCCACATTCTTAGCTGCACGAACAACTGTTTTCAGAGTGGTTGCCATCTTAACCATTGGACCATAGTCCGCTGGTAGTACGAGGGCAAACTTGTTGACCTTAAAGAGTTCTGTTGGTACTAAATATGGGATAAGCTTCATCTTTTTTATGAAACTAGCAGCGTATTTAGTAACGCTCAGTTTCCCCTTCTTCAAATTCTGAAACTCATTATTGATTTCCAGAAGGTCCTGCTCGGAGCAGTATTGCAGTTTCAGTTGTTCCACAAAGTCTTCCCAAGACATTTTGCTTGCTTCTCCCTTGGGCATAGAGTTAGCTAACAACTTCCACCAACTCAACACGCCGGATTTTAGCAGAGGGATCCCAAGAGCGGTCTTCTGCCTGTTGATGCATTCGTAACTTTAAAACATTGTCTCCATTTCAGAGATCCAGTCTATAACTTGCACCGGCGTCGGGCTTCCATATAGACATAGTGGTTTGGATGCCATGAAATCCTTGTACTTACACCCACACCCATCATTTCCTCCATACTGGTTGTTGTGTATAACCATTGGTGGGTTGTCTTGACCAATGATCCCACTAAAGTTTCCTCCTTCAGACTGCCCTCCATTCTCCACGGGCTCTTCCACTTGAATTGATGGTTCTTCACGATTTTGCCTAAGCAGACGTCTTGTTTCTTCCATCTGACGATCCAACATCGTTTGAATCATCATTTGTACACCATCCATTCTTATCGGCTCAGGTGATGCTGCTACGATAGGTATTTGCTCAACCACTGGTGGTTGATTCCTGTTTTCATCAGCATTTCCCACTTCACTCCTCGTTCTCACAATTCTTGATCTATACACCGAATAAGGTGAAATTAGATCCTCATTCACAATAGATAATTAAATCATCCTTATCACTCCGAAACGTTTACATGTTAGTTCTAATATCGTAACCATACACTTAGAATCCTACACACATAAGGTTTCAAGATATGGTCGGCAACATACCATAGATCCGAACAAATAATATCATATATGGCAACATATAACATTTAGCACATAAAAGCATTTTAGGCAACTTTCCTAAAATAAACTAGTGCTTGTGTCTATAATATAACAAACACACATCTCACAATCTCCACTTAACATTCTAAGTTTAAGTCTAGAAATCCTACAAATTCCTAGTTCGCTTAAACTAATGCTCTGATACGAACTGTGACATCCCCAAAATCTCGGCAAGAAAAGACCGGTTTCATTTATGCTTTTTAAACATTCTCAAAGTAAATCTTTTTGATTTTAAAAGAGATGCGAAATTTGTTCCTAAAAACAAAACATGATAAAATAGATTTTTATCAAAACATTTCATAAAGAAATATAATTTCATTTCATAATAAAAAATCGGGATGTCATGTTCCGATACAGACCATAAAACATAAACGATAACATTACAAGTCATTCAACAAATATATACATATATAGACTTGTAAACAAAACAACTTGATGATTCATCCATTTTATGCCCTCGCGCCACTTCCTATAATACAAATAAACTGAGTGGGTCAGTCTTGGGAGCCTGGTGAGCATATAGGGTTTTCAACCCGCAATAAATAATTATATTTAATTTCAACAATCACAATAACCCGATTACCCATTCCCGTTATCCTCACTTCACGTCCCTAAAACAACATCTATTATAAGGAACCTAATTTAGGATTTTCATCAGGACGGACATTACTGCAAGGGGTTTCCTCAGCAGCAAATGTCCTAAAGGCAACCATGGGGGGGATAGAGTACACCAGTGAACACATCGTTCACAACGCCTATAGGTTATGAGCCTGCTAGCATTCCACATGACTGTCTAGAAAGAGTCTGTGGTTGTTATCCATACTCCGCTGAACTAGAAAGAGTCTGTGGTCATTATCCATACTCCGCTAGATCAATAACAACAACATCGAGGCCTCTCATCTATTTATCACACATCAACTATCTACCCATGTTCTACCCAACATATTAGTAGAATAAAAATATATATTTTTATACATAGTTTAAAACCTGTATAGCATTCTCATTCAATACATATTCCAAACAACAGATGAGACACATACACATAACACGTATTTGATAGTAAACAAGTCATATCTATGAGATAGAAGAAGGTGAATATACGTTCACACATATAACAACAAAATATACACATAACACATATTTTATATAAAATACTTTATAGTTATGCGTTAGAAGAAAGTAACTACGCACTCACTTGATCAGAAGATGATCGGACATCACTACGACTTGTAGAAGTAGTATTCTTCGGTAGATCTGGAAGATCTTCACAAAAACCGGGCTTCTCGCAAGCAGAGCTTCGGCTCAGGAATCTCACTTCTCGGGATCTTCGGGGCTTCGAGACTTGCTTTGGGGCTCAAGAATGATACCGGGGCTTTGGGGTATTAGTTGCACGCAAAACGATGCAAAACGGGAGAGAGAGGGAGAGAGAAAAGAATTTGGGCAAAAGAATCGGTTGCCCACGACTTCCTTTTGTAGGGGCTAGAAACCTCGATTACGTTGGGCGTAATCTTGGTTACGCTGGGTGTACTTCGACGTCATGGCGTGCGTATGGCTCGAGTAACGTCACTGCATGCGTAGCTGAGGCGGTTCCGGGTACGTTGGGCGTACTCCATTACGCTTAGCGTAACCCAATTAATCAAACTTCAAAATTGCGTAACTGTCGCATACGAGCTCCGTTTTCGACGTTCTTTATATCCACGCGTATGTGAGACTATGATCTACAGCTTTCGTTTAGACTCCATCAGCTAATTTTGAATTTATTTTTATTATTTATTTTTAGTAGGCCGGGACAGAAAAACTTTGTTATAAATTCATAACTTCTTAATCTGACGTTCGTTTTCGTCTGTCTTTTCACCAATGCACTGCTATAAACGAGATCTTCGATTCTTGTTTAGATTATTTCGACCAACAATCACTTGATCTCGAATCGAGTATTTGGGCTGCATGCTGCTAAGCTGAAACTTCAGAAAATCATAACTTCCTCATACGAAGTCAGATTTGGACGATCTTTTTATGCACGCTCTCGGTTTAACGAGCTCTATGATTTTCATTTAGGTCGCTAAGGATAAATATCGCTCTAATGTAAATTTCACTTTTTACGTCATTCAGCGTTGCCGGTTCTATCGCGAAACTTCGACAGATCATAACTTCTTCGTTATAACTCGGATTTCGGCATTCTTTATATATTCGGAAACCTCATTTCAACTACTAAAACATTATCCATAGATATCGAGCTTATCTAACATTTCATTTTGACACTTATTTTTATTCTTAATTCAATTAAGTAACACAGTTAAGCACAAAACACATAATACTCAAATAATACACTTATATTATTTCAAAACGGGTTACAAAGGTTAACCTAGACTATTACATCGCTATTAATGACAAGCCGAGAAACACAGGCGTTACAATCCACCCCAGGGCAACGAAGATGTACAGGGATCTTCGTCTTGATAATTGGTGGCCCTGCATGAAGAGGGATGTAGCTTGGTTCGTTGAGAGATGCCTGACCTACAAGAAGGTCAAGGCCGAGCACCAGAGGCCTCACGCCAAGACCCATTCATTGGATATCCTCTCACACCCCTAAACCGGAACGGCGGAAACGTTCGGGGCGGATGACTTCATGTGGTAGCATAACAAATGAATACATAATAAAGAAAGCAATATAACCATCATATATATAATTGAAAGTTTACATTGTTTTAGAAAGTACATGTTCAAAACCAATTACAATATGATTCCAAAATATGAAGTTAAACTGACGATGCAGCGTCCCTTTTTCAAAAGCTGTTTGATACCTGTAATTACTGAATCCCTGGGATATACAAGTAGTTTTGAAAGAGTAGATCAGCATTTAAGCTGGTGAGTTTCATAAGTATTAAATGACAATGTTTGTATGAAATGAAATGTTTTGTTTTTGTTTGTTTGTTCTTAGAAAATCCCATATTTTCTACTAGTATAAATGTAGCCTTCTATCAAGACTAATGTTTGTTTCTAGAAAATGTATGTACGTATATTATATCCAATATGTTTGAAAAACCTCGTAAATCAATGTATTTTTAATACCCCATGTGAGTTTTATAACCATGCTATTGACTCGGATTGCCTATACGCAACGTTCTTCAGGCGTTGGAATGTTCTAACGTTTGTCACCCCAAATGGTGGACTGTAGCTAACAGTCAGGGCGCGGGTTGTCAAGCCCGTATAGATCTATACACAAACATCATGCTCCCCCTCTAAGGGATTCTGGTATATAATACAAGACTTGAAATGTGTACTCGAACGTACGTGAAGTTAATGTCTCACAAAACTTAGTATAAAAACAGATTTACGTGTTAAAATGCTCGTTTGTTCTTGTATGTGAAAGTGACTTCTTGAAAATCACGTTTCTAGTATGTAAAAGTTAGTAATGTTCTCGTAAAACTATACCTATTATAGTTTTCTAAAAGTGTGTCTCGTTTGTTTAGAAATCCCTAGAAAATGAATCCCTTGTTATGAAAGTATAGATTTTTATAGTGTCTAAGCTGGACACATATACATGCAATCTAAAACAGAGTGTTTAATTTATACCTATATAACAACATTTTTCGTTTCAAAAGATATAATGTTATCGTGATATATTTTACATACGAAAGTTCCCTATAAAGCTTATAAATCACATATAATTCTGTTGAATAAAAGTGTATAATAAAACTTTATATAACACACAATTATAATAGGGTATTTTACTTGTATTCCCCCCTTGAAAGCATATAAAAGCATTTATAGAATATTTAAAATGGTTAATTAAGGGGTATGAACTCACTTGAAAGATCAAAGAAAGGCGAGATGAAAACCGGGCATAATTTCTTCTCGGGAAAACAGATTTTCTCGGGATTCTCGGGAATCTCGGTAGTACAAACGACCTTCGGGACTTGAGCAAAGTGACCAGGGCTTCGGATTAGCACGGGCATGGAAAACGAGGCAACAACGCAAGAGAAATGAGAGAGAATGGCCCTTTTCTTCGGAACCCTTGCATCCCTTTTATAGGGGGTGGGAACCGCCTCGGTACGCTGGGCGTACGCGTGCGTCACGCATGACCGGATCCTCGACTGCCTCGGAGTTCGGATGGGACGGGTGCTAGCTTCGCATAGGGCGATACGTGGATGATCCGAGGCCTAGGCCTTGAGTACGCTGGGCGTACGAGCTTACGTTGGGCGTAACTCGGCCCTATCTAATGACTCGCCTTCGGATAATACCAAGGTTAAATAATAAAATTTATATTTTATTTATTTAATAAACTTCTAAAATTCATATCTTCTTCATACGAACTTCGTTTTCGATGTTCTTTATATCCAGGCGTAGGTGAGACTATGCTCTACAACTTCCGTTTAGATACCGTCAGAAAATTTTGAAATTATTTTTATTATTTATTTTTAAAAGGTCGCGTTAAGAGAATTTCGTTAGAAATTCATAACTTCTTTATCTGACGTCCGTTTTTGCCATACTTTTTACCGCTGAAATACCATTGTCGAGACCTTCGATTCTCGTTTAGGTCATTCCAGTCGAAAAGTTGTTCGATCTCCGATTCGAGTTTTTAGCTGTCTGTCGCTAAGCCGAACCTGGAAAAATCATAACTTCAACATACGAAGTCGGATTTGGGCTTCCTTTTTACGTATGATCACGGTTTAATGACATCAAACATAGTAGGAAATTAAATAGAAACTTTTTGGACATTTTATTTCCGAAGTTAATTTCATTATCACAAAAGTGGTTACAATACTTGACTTTTTAGGTCATTACATAGAGTTGAAATATCGGGTTGTCACATCATCCCCTCGTTAGAGGGAATTTCGTCCCGAAATTTAAAGTAGTAAAGATACTAGTGAATCAGAGAAAAAGATGAGGGTACTTTTGCTTCATCTGATCTTCGCGTTCCCATGTGAATTCAGGTCCTCACATTGCGTTCCAGCGAACCTTCACGATGGGTATACGACTTTGTTTCGTTTGTTTGACCTCTCGATCCATGATTTCTACCGGTTCTTCCATAAAGTTGAGGCTTTCGTTGATCTCGATCTCGTCGAGTGGAATAACAAGAGTCTCATCGGACAGACACTTTTTCAAGTTCGAGGCATGGAAGGTTGGATGTATGTTACTAAGTTCACACGGTAGATTAAGCTTGTAAGCCACAGGGCCAATTCTGGCAAGAATCTCGAAAGGCCCTACGTATCTTGGATTTAGTTTCCCATGCTTTCCAAAGCGTATTAAGCCCTTCCACGGTGATACCTTCAATAAACGTGGTCTCCTACCTGGAATTCCAAAGGTTTCCTCCTTCGGTCAGCGTAGCTTTTCTGTCGGTCTCTAGAGGCTGTCAATCGTTCACGAATTTGAATGATCTTCTCTGTCGTTTCTCGTATGATTTCCGGACCGGTGAGAGTGATTTCAGGAACTCGTCCTTTAGCTAACTGGGTGTCGCCAACTTCCGTCCAGCATAGAGGGGACCTGCACTTTCGACCATAGAGGGCTTCAAACGGAGCAACCTTTATGCTTGTATGATAACTATTGTTGTATGAAAATTCGACAAGGGGTAAATGGACATCCCATGCTTTTCCAAAGTCAATCACACAGGCTCTCAGCATATCTTCCAAAGTTTGTATTGTTATCTCACTTTGCCCGTCTGTTTGTGGGTGGTAGGCTGTACTCATGTCTAGCCTAGTCCCCAGGGAACTTTGTAGTGACTGCCAGAACCTTGAAGTGAATCTACTATCTCTATCGGAGATAATGGATATCGGAACACCATGCAGTTGCACTATTTCCCTTAAATAAGTTCTTGTAAGCTTTTCCATCTTGTCAGTCTCCTTGATTGGTAGGAAATGCGCGGATTTGGTCAATCTATCGACGATGACCCATATGGTATCGAGTCCACCCGTCGTCTCGGGCAAATTGGTTATGAAGTCCATAGTAATCCGTTCCCATTTCCATTCTGGTATCTCCGACTGTTGTAGTAATCCTGACGGTTTCTGATACTCGACCTTAACCTTAGCGCAAGTAAGGCATTTACTTACGAAGGTAGTAATTTCTGCTTTCATATTAGGCCACCAGTACAGTTTCTTAAGATCCAGATACATTTTATCTGAACCTGGGTGAACGGAATATCTTGTGTTGTGTGCTTCGGTCATGACTATGTCTCTGAAACCACCATGTTTTGGTGTCCAGATTCGATCCATGAGATAATACACTCCACCACCCTTGATTTCTAGATTCTTTTCCATTCCTCTCAGGGATTCACCCGCCACATTTTCAGGTAGTAACACTTCCAGTTGAGCCTCCTTAATTTGTGTGGATAAATGGGAATGGATAGTCATAGTCAAATATTTGACTCTCCGTCCAGTGTATTCTTTTCGACTGAGGGCGTCAGCTACCACGTTGGCCTTGCCAGGATGATAACGAATTTCGCATTCATAGTCATTGAGTAACTCGACCCATCATCGTTGTCGCATGTTGAGCTCCCTCTGGTCAAAAATGTGTTGAAGGCTCTTGTGATCGGTGAAAATAGTACTCTTTGTTCCGTACAAGTAGTGTCTCCAGATCTTCAGAGCAAATATTACTGCTCCTAACTCAAGATCGTGTGTCGTATAGTTCACTTCGTGTGTCTTAAGCTGTCAGGAGGCATAAGCAATAACCTTTCCTCTCTGCATAAGAACACAACCAAGTCCTTGGTTTGATGCATCGCAATACACTACAAGATCTTCTATCCCTTCGGGAAAGGATAGTATCGGTGCGGTGCACATGGCCTGTTTCAGTGTTAGGAACGCCTTCTCTTGTTTCGCATCCCAGTTAAAGGCCACGCCTTTCTGGGTTAATGTAGTAAGAGGTTTCGCAATGCTAGAGAAGTTCTTTATGAATCTGCGATAGTAGCCAACGAGACCTAGAAATTGATGAATCTATGTAGGTGTCTTTGGTGCCGACCAGTTCTCAATGGCCTTAATTTTGGAGGGGTCCACGTGTATTCCCTTCTTGCTAACAACGTGGCCCAAAAATTCGACTCTTCGAATCCAAAATTCGCATTTAGAGAACTTCGCATAGAGCTTCTCCGATCGCAATGTTTCTAAGACTTTTCGTAGGTGCTGACTATGCTCTTCCTTACTTCGAGAGTAGATAAGTATATCATCGGTGAAGACGATGACGAACTGATCTAAGTAAGGACGACACACCCTATTCATTAGGTCCATAAATACTGCTGGTGCGTTGGTTAATCCGAACGACATCACTACAAATTCGTAGTGTCCATAACGAGTTCGGAAGGCTGTCTTGGGAATATCCCCCTCTAGTACTCGTAATTGGTGATATCCGGATCGTAGATCTATCTTCGAGAAGTAGTTTGCTCCTTGAAGTTGATCAAATAGGTCGTCAATGCGGGGTAGAAGATAACGATTTTTGACAGTAAGTTTGTTTAGTTCTCTGTAGTCGATGCACATGCGGAACGATCCGTCTTTCTTCTTTACAAACAGGACCGGTGCTCCCCAAGGTGAGAAACTTGGTCTAATGAATCCTTTTTGATGGAGTTCGTTAAGCTGACTGGAAAGTTCTTGCATCTCTGCTGGTGCTAGGTGATAAGGCGATTTCGCTACCGGAGTAGCCCCTGGAACTAAGTCGATTCTGAATTCGACTTGGCGTTGTGGTGGTAATCCCGGTAGTTCTTCTGGAAAGATATCGGGAAAGTCGTGTACTTCAGGAATGCTCTTGATGTCTCTTAATTCCTGACTCGTATCGACGATGTGCGCAAGAAATGCATGATAGTCCTTCCGCAAACACTTTTGAGCTTGGATGCACAAAATGATGCGAAGGTTTGTACTTGATTTGTCACCGTAAATCACTAATGTTTCGTCGTTAGGAAGACTAAGACGAACTGCTTTCTCAAAGCACATGATGTTGGCGCGAAGAAGACTTAACCAATCCATGCCGACTATGACGTCAAAACTTTTAATTTGGACCAGCATGAGGTTGATTGGGAAAGAATGACCGTCTAAAGTTAACATACAGTCCATGTATATGCAGTTAGTGTTTTCCGTTTTTCCATTTGCCATCTCTACAGTGAATGATTTTTCTAACTTGCTAGGTTTATGTTTAAGTAAGTGAATAAAATTTTGACTCACGAAGCTTCTCTCCGCTCCATTATCGAATAATATGCTTGCATATGAATTATCGAGAAGGAACGTACCAACAACTACAGTCGGATCAGCTACGGCTTCATCGTGGCCTATAGCCAAAACTCGTCCCACCCCGTCGGTATTTGCTGCCTTTGGGCAGTTTCTCTTGTAGTGGCCCACCTCACCATAACCGTAGCAAGTTTGGCCTACACCCGCGCTGGGAACTTGGGTGATCGGCTTCGCGGGATCCTTGCAGAAATGGACAGTGTGTCCCTTTCTGTTGCAGTTGGAGCACTGCATTTCCCGACAAGGTCCACGATGGTGATAAGTGCATTTGGTGCACTTTGGAAGGTTACCCCCATAAAGCTTTGTGGGGTAGGGATTTGTAGGAACGGTAGTAGGTACAGTAGCAGCATTCACTGAAACCAGTTGTTGTTTCTTCGCGGATTCTTGGGAAGACCCACCCTTACCTTTATTCCATACTCTCTTCCTGTTATTGTTGTTGTTGTTTCCCTTTTGTAGTTCTGGTGTAGCAACCGTTGAGTTCTGATGACCTCCGTAATCAACAAGAGATTGTGCCAGTTCCTTGGCACTTTCAAAAGTGTCAGGTTTTGAAGCTAACACGCTTGATCGAATTCGGGGTGACAGTCCCCAAATGTATCTCTCTATTTTCTTGCTCTCAGGAGCAATCATATCTGGGCAAAGGATTGCCAGATCACATAATCTGTTGGTATAAGTTGCTATGTCAGTACCAATCATTCCAAGAGTCCAGAGTTCGTGCTCGAGTTTTTGAATCTCTCCTCGTGGACAGTATTCTCTCATCAGCATGATTTTTAAGCTCTCCCAGCTTATGGAGTTTGCCACTATCAGGGTAAGTACCTTAACGTGGCCATTCCACCAAGTTAAAGCCCTATCAGTAAGTGTGAAGGTTGCAAACTTGACTTTCTGTGCTCGGGACAGGAGCAGATTTCAAAGACTGATTCTGTCCTTTCGATCCACTGCCTCAGAGTCATCACACCACCAGTTCCATTAAACATCTGGGGTTTGGCATTAGTAAAGTCCTTATAGGTGCATTCTCGAGATTGCCCATGACTCTCGCCATGGTTGGATGGGTGTGTACCAGTTCCCGAGCAAGTAGTACTCGAGTTATTGATCTGTGACATGGCAGCTGCTACAGTTGCGGTGACTGCTTCTTGGAACATGACAACATCAAATTGAGGAGGTGGAGGTGGAGGTGGTGGTGGTATGGGTGCTTCCCCACCGTTGTTTCGCCTTGGGTTCCTACATGGAGGCATCCTTCAACTATAGGTTGAAAAGTTAAAGATAAAAATTTCATAGCATAGAAACTGTATGTGTCTCATGAACTAAATTGCTATAGCCCAACAACAGATGATAGTACGAGTCTCAAAATAGAATAATGAAAGTTATTTGTAAGACTGAAATTATGAAACAAGCATTTGGTTTTTCCATAACTTTTTAAGGATTGAATGAAATACTCCACGTAGTAATAATAGTGCCACTTATATTAATATAATAGTTGATACAATGATCACGAAAATTTGACCCCTATAAGGGTCTCTGGTTACAAAGTTTAAGGAAAAATTAAAAACTTTTAGTCGAGGTCCTAAGTTATAACAAAATTTGAAATTTTGGCAAGCACTACTTGCGACGTAGGTTGCGCTTGGAGCTTGACTTCGCATCCGATTGCTTCGATTCCATTAGACGCCTATCAAAGGCGGCTTGTTGTTCCTTCAAATCGGCGAGGGCTACAATCATTTGTGCTTGGAATGCCTCGGTTTGGAGTTGGGCATTGTCCTGAATTCTGTCCAGCCTACGGATGTCAGAAGTGTGAACCTGTACTTCCACGTTGACATCCCGAATCCAGCTAGCTTGAACTCCGGATTGGTAGGACTGATTGGCTAGTTTGCCCACCATTACTGGGAGTGCCCGATCAGCCGAACCTCCGCCGCGGACATCGTAGAAGTCTCGGCACATGCCGTAGGGAGGGCGTAGGTTTTGTTGTTGGTTCCAATGGTGGAGGTGACTTCCCCAGACGGGAGTCGGTCCTTGAAAGTTCCTTACGAAGACGGGAGGTTGTGCGGGTGGTGGATTGATCACTTCCGACTCTGAGTCGATACCGGAGTCATCATCCAATTCTATGGGTTCTTCGTCCTCTTCGGGATCCTCTTCGATCCATCCCCCGTTGCCTTGGTTGGGATAGTAGGGATCGCCGGGGTGGTGAAATCCAGCCATTTGACTGTACGAGAATAGGGTTATAAGAATCGAATAATGTTTGGAACATGTAAGACTAAACATGTATGTTAAGCTATTCTAAGTAATAAATACTCCTATAGTATTTAAATTCATGTGTTTGATTCCCGTGATGTTTTGGTAAGTTTTGACTTGTTGTTTACTACGAGCAATCCTCGATATATATTGGTCCGATCTCGGATAAATATAGTTGATCATACTATATTTGTCCCAAATCCGATTACATATATCGAGTCTTAATCGTAGTGTCCAACTTGTCTAAATACTTTTTGTATAGTTATAATCATGAAAATAAGTTTGTTGTATGCATGTATTTGTACTTGAATGAACTATCATTATAAGTTAAACGAAACGCGGATTAGGCGTAAAACAAAAAAAATGTTTTATCAGAGAGTATTAGTCCCTTAAGCATTTATAGTTTGTATATCTTATGTGGTTCGATATACTTAGTTCACTATAAACATTGCTCTGATACCAATCTGTCACACCCCCAAACCGGAACGGCAGAAACGTTCGGGGGCGGATGACTTCATGTGGTAGCATAACAAATGAATACATAGTAAAGAAAGCAATACAACCATCATATATATAATTGAAAGTTTAAATTGTTTTAAAAAGTACATGTTCAAAACCAATTACAATATGATGCCAAAATATGAAGTTAAACTGACGACGCAACGTCCCTTCTTCAAAAGCTGTTTGATACCTGTAATTACTGAATCCTTGGGACATACAAGTAGTTTTGAAAGAGTAGATCAGCATTTAAGCTGGTGAGTTTCATAAGTATTAAATGACAATGTTTGTATGAAATGAAATGTTTTGTTTTTGTTTGTTTGTTCCTAGAAAATCCCATATTTTCTACTAGTATAAATATAGCCTTCTATCAAGACTAATGTTTGTTTCTAGAAAATGTATGTACGTATAAAATATCCAATATGTTTGAAAAACCTCGTAAATCAATGTATTTTTAATACCCCATGTGAGTTTTATAACCATGCTATTGACTCGGATTGCCTATACGCAACGTTCTTTAGGCGTTGGAATGTTCTGACGTTTGTCACCCCAAATGGTGGACTGTAGCTAACAGTCAGGGCGCGGGTTGTCAAGCCCGTATAGATCTATACACAAAAACCATGCTCCCCCTCCAAGGGATTCTGGTATATAATACAGGACTTGAAATGTGTACTCGAACGTACGTGAAGTTAATGTCTCACAAAACTTAGTATAAAAACAGATTTACGTGTTAAAATGCTCGTTTGCTCTTGTATGTGAAAGTGACTTCTTGAAAATCGCGTTTCTAGTATGTAAAAGTTAGTAATGTTCTCGTAAAACTATACCTATTATAGCTTTCTAAAAGTGTGTCTCGTTTGTTTAGAAATCCCTAGAAAATGAATCCCTTGTTATGAAAGTATAGATTTTTATAGTGTCTAAACTGGACACATATACATGCAATCTAAAACAGAGTGTTTAATTTATACCTATATAACAACATTTTTCGTTTCAAAAGATATAATGTTATCGTGATATATTTTACATACGAAAGTTCCCTATAAAGTTTATAAATCACATATGATTATGTTGAATAAAAGTGTATAATAAAACTTTATATAACACACGATAATAATCGGGTATTTTACTTGTATTCCCCCCTTGAAAGCATATAAAAGCATTTATAGAATATTTAAAATGGTTAATTAAGGGGTATGAACTCACTTGAAAGATCGAAGAAAGGCGAGATGAAAACCGGGCAGAATTTCTTCTCGGGAAAACAGATTTTCTCGGGATTCTCTAGAATCTCGGGAGTACAAACGACCTTCGGGACTTGAGCAAAGTGACCGGGGCTTCGGGTTAGCACGGGCACGGAAAACGAGGCAACAACGCAAGAGAAATGAGAGAGAATGGCCCTTTTCTTCGGAACCCTCGCATCCCTTTTTTAGGGGGTGGGAACCGCCTCGGTACGTTGGGCGTACGCGTGCGTCACGCATGACCGGATCCTCGACTGCCTCGGAGTTCGGATGGGACGGGTGCTAGCTTCGCATAGGGCGAGACGTGGACGATCCGAGGCCTAGGCCTTGAGTACGCTGGGCGTACGAGCTTACGTTGGGCGTAACTCGGCCCTATCTGATGACTCGCCTTCGGATAATACCAAGGTTAAATAATAAAATTTATATTTTATTTATTTAATAAACTTCTATAATTCATATCTTCTTCATACGAACTCCATTTTCGATGTTCTTTATATCCAGGTGTAGGTGAGACTATGCTCTACAACTTCCGTTTAGATCCCGTCGGCAAATTTTGAAATTATTTTTATTATTTATTTTTAAAAGGTCGCGTTAAGAGAATTTCGTTAGAAATTCATAACTTCTTTATATGACGTCCGTTTTTGCCAGACTTTTTACCGCTGAAATACCATTGTCGAGACCTTCGATTCTCGTTTAGGTCAATCCGGTCAAAAGTCGTTCGATCTCCGAATCGAGTTTTTAGCTATCTGTCGCTAAGCCGAACTTGGAAAAATCATAACTTCAACATACGAAGTCGGATTTGGGCGTCCTTTTTACGTACGATCACGATTTAATGACATCAAACATAGTAGGAAATTAAATAGAAACTTTTTGGACATTTTATTTCCGAAGTTAATTTCATTATCACAAAAGTGGTTACAATACTTGACTTTTTCGGTCATTAAATAGAGTTGAAATATCGGGTTGTCACATATCCCGCTGTGGAAATGGGAAGATATCACTATGGATTTCATCATGAAGCTTCCCAGGACCGCGTGGGGAGTGGATTCGATTTGGGTCATCGTGGATCGGTTGACCAAGATCGACCATTTCATTCTGATTCAGGAGAGCATTTCGGCCGAGAAGTTGGCCGGCATCTATATCAGAGAGGTAGTGGTTCTTCATGGGGTTCCAGTTTCGGTGATTTCTGACAGAGATGTGCGGTTTACTTCCAGATTCTGGAAGAAGTTTCACAACGAGCTGGGTACTCGTCTGCACTTTAGCACCGCTTTTCACCCGCAGACGGATGGTCAGAGTGAGCAAACCATCCAAACTCTGGAGGATATGTTGTGGGCGTGTGTTCTAGACTTCGTAGGTAGTTGGAATACTTACCTTCCTTTGGCAGAGTTTTCCTATAATAACATCTATCACGCGAGTATCGACCGTCCCCTCTTTAAGATCTTATACGGGAGAAAGTGCAGGACCCCGATCTGCTGGGGTGATGTTGGCCAAAGGGTCATGGGGAGTACCGAAGTGGTACTCAAGACTACGGAAAGGATCCAGCAGGTGCGGAGCAGGCTCCAGACTGCTCAGAGTTGGCAGAAAACTTATGTTGACTGGCGTCGTTTGGACTTGGAGTTCCAGGTCGGGGATATGGTGCTTCTGAAGGTGTCACCTTGGAAAGGTGTCATTCGGTTCAGGAAGCGGGGCAAGTTGGGCCCCAGGTATATTGGACCTTTCAGGGTTGTAGCCCGGGTGGGGACCACCCCTAGCTTTTTCCGGATTCAGCAGCGGACTTCGAGGGTGAATTCTAAAATAAGTGGGGGAGATTTGTAACACCCCATCCATGGTACATTTTTAATTCAAGTATTTTTGATGTTTTTCCCTAGGACTCGATGAGTTGCAGGCCCAACTCGTCGAGTAGACTTGGCTTTAGACCCGGACGTTTAGTGACCTACTCGACGAGTCGGGGGACTGACTCGACAAGTAAGAGCTGTCTGGAGGAAACCCTAATTTTAGGGTTTGCACCCTATTAAAACGTCTTATTCTGCCTCAACCCAGCCCCCATCGTCCCTCCCTACCCAGAAGTGGGTCTAAGGCACCAAGGCCGACCCACTAGTAGTTGATTACAGTAGAGATGATTGTCTATGTGATAATTGTCTGGTTGCTATTATTATATGTGTTCTATGTGCCAATATGTTGTGTTCTATGTGCTAGTGGTAGTAGGAAGGGGAATAGTCCCCGATTCGGTCGTTAGGACCGAAGGGTAGGTCGGATACCCCAGATATGTCTGACAGCATGATTATGATTTATATTATTATGTGATAGTAGTAGGGGTTAAATAGTCCCCGTGGCAGGGTGAGGTAGACCGTAGGGTAGGCAGGCACCCCAGAATGGCCTGACACGGGTAGGTCAACACCCCATAATGGATTGACATGGGTAGGTCAACACCCCATAATGGCTTGACATGGGTAGGTCGGGCACCCCAGAATTGCCCGGTAGTATGTATGGTTGTATGGTATGCGGTATGATGGGGGAACTCACTAAGCTTCGTGCTTACCGTTTTTAGTTGTGTTTTCAGGTACCTCTTCAGCTGAGGGGAAGGAGCCGGAAGGGTAGCAGCGCATCACACACATATGATTTCCACCTTGAGAACCCTGGGATTGTACTCTGACATTTTACTATTTGATGTATGGTTTTCGAGACTTGTGATTTGTGACTTGATGTTCTGAAATGATAGTAACGATGTTTTCCGTAAACTATTTTTTAAGTAATGTAATTAAACAAAAAAATTTGGGTCTCGATTTTGGGATGTTACAAGTACGCTGGGTGTACAAGCCCATACGCATAACGTACAAGCCAAGCAGTGAGTATGCTTAGCGTACAGCTGAGTACGCCCTGCGTACTCAGTCAGTGGGATTTTGCATGTTGGGCCAAGGGTTTGGGCCTCCTGGTGGGCTTGGGTTTATGAGCTCTAGTTGGGCCTTTTGGGAACAATTATCTTGGTCTTGGAAAAAGTTATTGGGCTTAGGGTACGACCTATTTTGGGGTTGGGCACAATTGGGTAAATTGGGTCGTAAATGGGCCATGAAGGATTATTTGGTTTTTAGCCTTTTTAGATTGTGGATTTGGGCCTTAGTTTTGGGTTAAGCTAGACCACGAGTAAATTGGTCATTTTACCCAAAATATAGATTATTGGATATAGTTTAGAACCCAAGAATTAATTAGGTGTTATTTTGTATTGATAGCTCGAGGAGTTGTCATCCCAACAACTAGGGATCTTCAGTGAGATTCAACATTTGAGGTGAGTTTCCTCACCATGTATAGTGGGTTGAAGGCATCAATGCTAACTCAAGATTTGATATGTTGGAATACTTATTGTCTGTGTGGCACTAGTATGTGTATGTGCTTGTATGCTTTCTGGGCGGGGCCCGATGATTATCTTGCATGTTATTATTTGATATGAACTGTATGTGGGCTGGGCCCGTTATGCGAGTTAGGACAGGGCCCATTTTACTCATTGGGCGGGGCCCGTTATGCGAATTAGGGCGGGCCCTGTTATACTCATTGGGTGGGGCCTGTTATGCGAGTTAGGGCAGAGCCCGTTATACTTATTGAACGGGGCCCATTATGTGCTATATGTATGGTATGTGGTATTTTGGGGAACTCACTAAGCTTTGCGCTTACGGTTTTCATTTTATGTTTCAGGTACTTTCGGTTCCAAAGGGAAGAGCTCGGGTTGACTGCATCGCACAAACCATATGGATTTCGCACTAGAGATTTCACTATGATTTTTATGATGTTTGATACACTTATTTTATTTGGGATGTTTATTGCTTTACTTAAATTAAAAATAAAAAATTTTGGATCATGCTTTTGGGACGTTTCATTCTAGTATTGGAATACACCAATATATCATCAATGAACACAATAACAGATCGGTCGATCATTGGCATGCACACCCGATTAATCAAATCCATAAACACTGCAGGCACATTGGTGAGCCCAAATGGCATCACCACGAACTGGTAATGCACATAACGAGTCCGGAACGCGGTCTTCTACACATCCTCCTCTCTCACTCTCACTTGATGATATCCGGACCTCATATTGATCTTAGAGAACCAAGATGCGCCTTGAAACTGATCAAAAATGTCATCAATGCACAAAATGGGATAACGGTTATTTACCGTTAACTTGTTTAACTCCCGGTAATCAATGCACATCCGGTGTGAACCACCCTTCTTCTTGACGAACAATATCGACGCTCCCCACGACGAACTGCTCGGTCTGATGAACTGTTTGCCTAACAACTATTGAAGCTGAGAGGATAAATCCTGTATCTCGGATGGTGCCAAGCATTATGGTGCCTTGGCAATCAGGGTCGCACTTGGCACTAGGTCAATCCTGAACTTGACCTGCCTCTCGGGAGGCACACCGGGCAAATCCTATGGAAACACATCAGCAAAATCCCTAACAACTAGCACATCTGTAATTGAGGTTTGTTCCCCAACCTGAGTATCAACCGCATAGGGTAGATAACCCACACCATGCTAAATATACTATCGAGCCCTGGTCGCCGAATAAAACCCTGATCCAACCATGGTACCCTCTCCATAGATGACCAATTCTCCCCCACTTGGGGTTCGAACTATCACTCACTGACCCTCGCAATCGATCATAGCACCAAACCTGCTCAACCAATCCATCCCCACTATCAAGCACACATCCCTCATAGGGATAAGGATCAAATCAATTGGGAAAGGCACCCCGAAAATCTCTAACACACAACCCTGATACACTCTGGATGCAGAAACCCCATGTTCGTTGGCGATACAAACCCGATACAGGAACTCCAACTCATGAAGCATGACCCCTAGCCCTCGAGGGCTCCACCCTCCCATGGCGCCCATCGGTGATCCTCATAGTGGCTGGCGTCGGGGCCTGCACCGACTTGGCGGAGAGCAATGGATAGTAGACCTTCACATGGCCAACCTAATCACAATGGTAGCAAATCCTGGTACTCGAAAATTTGGGCCGAATGGCGACAATCTCTCACATAGTGCCCCTCATTGCCATATTTGTGACATTCAGAAGTAAATCGACAAGGACCCTCATGAACCTTGCCACATTTACCACAAGTACGGTCCCTATGACTCCCACATCTCACATCGGTGACCTTAAGCCGCTTCGCCGTAGGTTGTGACTGCACAGGGACCTGCCTCTGCTCCCTCGTCTGGTGCTCCGTCTCAATCTCACGCCACCTTACGGCCTCCTGCAAATCAAGGAGGGAACCATAGCGTCGAGTAGACACAAACCAATGGATGTCCGTATTGAGCATGCTTAAGTACTGGGTCATCTGAGCTTGCTCAAAAGCAACAAAATCAGGGTAAAACATATCTCTCTCTATAAACATCTTGGTGATCTACATCACCGACTCGGTGCCCTTTCTCATATCCAAATATTCCTACGCCAACCTCTCCCACTCTAACAATGGAACATATTTTGAGTGGAACATCTTAGAGAACTGCTCCCATGATACTGCAACTTGTTGCTCTTGGGTGTATGAACTAGTAACCAGTCTCCACCAATCATTCGCTCCAGACCGAAGAAGTTTCAGAGCGCACTTGACCTTCTTGTCACCTGGGCAAGAGCATGTAAAGAAACATCCCTCAACATCTGACAGCCACCTCATGACAATGATCGGATCCAAAACCCCGTCAAACATCGGGGTTTTGTATTGTCAAAGTCCTGGTACTAGAAAGCTCTCCCAATGCCAATACTTAGCACAACAATGACGAATGTGGCTTCAACAACAACAATTTCTGAAAGTGCAGTGTATCAATCATCAAAGAACTCCATCATGGTGGTCTTTATAGACCCAAACAACTTTGGTATCTGCTCCCAGACAATAGAAACAATCGCCTCATGAATTATCTCCCTAACCCGGTCCTCAATCAACTCCAACCTATCCTGACCACCCGCTCCGACTCCTGATCCGGATCCTGATTCAAGTCGCCTCGTAACCACCATACTAAAAATAAACCAAAGATATATTAGATAAAACACATATCATACCATAGAAACCATTCCCCAACAAAACCCCATGGGTTGTGACTTCCCTGTTCGTGTATTGGTCCTGTGCTTCCTATAGTACATACCCATACTACCTTCCGCACCTACCCGTATTTGTCTCAGGGGCTCATCACCACGAACCTAGAAACACTCACTATAATACACATACACCTTATTATCACTTCCTAGAATAAGACTAGATATCCCTCGACCAGTCGGCTGACCCCACATAACTCATCCATGAAACTTCCACCAACTCTGCAACACTCATGTATGCTAATCATACATAACACTGTAAATCTACACATTTTGTCTTCAACAAAGACTTATAAATATGCATTTTTACATTCAAACCTATATTTTAGTGTTTAAAAGTTTATTCTATTTTAATATAATATTTATGTATTATTATTTATAAATACATATTTTTATATATTATCCATGCAATCTTATTTATAAATACATATTGTTACATATTTACAACTTCATTTTTATTGATGTATTTTCTTACCGAATTCAACTATATCCCTATATTGAAGAGGATGAAACTATTTCCGTTGGTTATACAAAGGAACATTGCCATTGCATGTTTTGTTCATTTGGTTTATGAACACTCCTTGTACACAACAATGAACTTAAGAAGTTAAGAAATGAAGTAAGTACACACGAAGACAAAAAACCTTACACAAAAGGTGTGTCTATTTCTTGAAGAAGTAAATTATAGTTTCTAGAAAACTAGCTAGCCCTATGGCTTACACAAGAACAAAAACTGTAAAAAGGATCCGACTCACTAATATCTGACATGCGAACAAAAAGAAAACTACCCATTACTTGAAAGACAAAGTCAAATGACTAAAAATGGGAAATAAAGAAAAGGGCATAAAAGTAAAAAATGATAGAAATGTGCATAATAAACGAAGTACGTTATAAGTGTTGTACTTTAACATTCCCTATCAACACCTTTTGCAATCATTACGACTTTCTCACAGAACTCAACTATCTTCTTACTTGACAATCCTTTTGTAAGGAAATTTGCAACTTTGTTTGAGGTTTTGATGTGCTGCAAGTTAATATCCCCCCTTTGGAACTTTCTCTATAATGAAGTGATAATGATCTCCACATGTTTGTCCTAGCATGAAATGTAGGATTCTTGGCCATGTGAATTAACGATAAGTTGTGACAAAATATTAAAATGTTGTATTCAACTTTTTGATATAAATCTTTCAAAAGTTGTACAAGCCACACAGTTTCTTTCGCAGCCATTACTGCAACTCTATACTCTGCTTTCGTTATAGATAGAGATATAATGAGCTGTCTTTTACTGCACCATGATATTGTAATGGAACCCAACATGAAAACAAACCTAGTTGTGGAATGGTGTGTATTTAAATTGCATGCATAATCAGTATCATAATATCCGAAAAGCTTGTAAATTGGTTCCCTCTTAAACATAATTCTATAGTTAATTGTCATTTTAACATACCTTAGGACCCTTCGAACTGCATCCATGTGGAATTTTCTTAGAGTTTGCATAAATATACTTAACAACCCTATAATAAAAGCTAAATTTATTCTTGTTAGAGTAAGATAGATGAGACTCCAACAATCTTTCTGTACATGGTTGCATCTTCTAACTCTCTGCTCTTGTTTGCATATATCTTTGAATTTGTGTCTGCTAGGGTCACTTCAGGCTTGCATTCATGCATACCAAAACAAATAAACAGATTAATAATATATTTGTGTTGATGTAACACAAGCCGTTCACTTTCATATTTCACTTCCAAACCAAAGAAATGTCTGAGATTACCTAGATCTTTCATGTTAAACCTAGTACACAAGTTCTATTTCAATTGAGCAATCACATCTTCAAGATCACCTGTGATAATAAGGTCGTCTACAATCCACTTATCTAGTCGTCTTTAGTTGGGAAATTGATAACTTAGAGTCATCAACATTCACCACTACACGACTACCTTCATATTCAATTGGATCTTGGATAATTTATTTCTTGCCTGTCATTTGATTTGAACAACCTTCTTTTTACCAAAGTGTGCTTCAGCATCCCAAACAACATTTTCTTTAGATGTAACTGGATTTCCCTCTTCCACACATTTTGATGGAAAATCCATTGCTATATGACCCCTCTTGTTGTAGTTATAACATTTAAAGGGGAACTTTTTGTTTGAGTAATTTTTCTGCTTCTCTCTAGAACGTTGTAACATCCCAAAAATACGGGCCAAAAATTTCGTTTTTAATTAAGCGATTTGAAAAAGCGTCTGTAACAAAACATCATACGATCATAATATTTAATAAAACATGTCTCGTGGCCGAAAACCAAAACATAAAACACAAAAATGTCAGAGTACAAAATCCCATAATGACTATTGATGTGGAAATCAAAAGAGTGTGTGTGATGCGCCGCTATCGCGTCAGCTCCTTCCCCTTGATAGAAGAGGTACCTGAAACAACAACTGAAAACCATAAGCATGAAGCTTAGTGAGTTCCCCCACTGTACCACATACCATATAATCACATAGCATACATACTGCCGGGAAATTCTGTGGTGCCCGACCTACCCATGGCAAAAATGCAAGAATTAAGAATTTTTAAATTACAAGAAATACGTACTTGGAACCAGGTGCTACAAATCTCCCCCACTTATTTTAGACTTCATCCTTGAAGTCTACTGCTTGATCCTGAAATAGCTCGGGGTAGTGTTCCATCATCTCCTCCACCGGTTCCCAAGTCCACTCCGATCATTTTCGATGATTCCATTGCACCTTTACGAGTTCCACCCTCTTGTTCCTTAGATCCTTCGACTTCTTGTCGAGGATCGCCACAGGCCGCTCGATGTAATTCAGACTGTCATCGACTTGAATATCCTTCAAAGGCACTACTGCCAAGTCGTCCACCAAACACTTCTGCAACTGAAAGACGTGGAAAGTGCTGTGGATTTGGCTAAGTTCGGCTGACAGATCCAACCTATATGCCACCTTGCCCACCCGGGCTACAACCCTGAACGGTCCAATGTATCTTGGGCCCAACTTGCCCCGCTTCCTGAATAGGATGACGCCCTTCCAAGGCGACACTTTCAGAAGAACCATATCCCCGACTTGGAACTCCAAGTCTGAACGACGTTTGTCGGCATAACTTTTCTGCCGACTCTGTGCAGTCTGAAGCCTGCTCCGAACCTGCTGGATCCTCTCAGTAGTCTTGAGCACTACTTCGGTGCTCCCCATGACCCTCTGGCCCACTTCACCCCAACATATCGGGGTCCTGCACCTCCGTCCGTACAACATCTCGAATGGAGGGCGGTCAATACTCGCGTGGTAGCTGTTGTTGTATGAGAACTCAGCCAAGGGAAGATAGGTATCCCAAATACCACTGAAGTCTAGCACGCACGCCCGCAACATGTCCTCCAGAGTCTGGACGGTACGCTCGCTCTGACCATCCGTCTGCGGGTGGAAGGCGGTGCTAAAATGCAGACGAGTGCCCAACTCATCATGAAACTTCTTCCGAAACCTGGAAGTGAACCACACCTCTATGTATGATATCACGGACACTGGCACCCCGTGCCGCGCCACTATCTCCCTGATATAGATATCGGCCAACTTTTCGGCCGAGATACTCTCCTGGATCAGAATAAAATGGGCGCTCTAGGTCAATCGGTCCACGATGACCCAAATCGAATCTACTCCCCGTGCAGTCCTGGGAAGCTTTGTGATAAAATCCATCGTAATATCTTCCCATTACCATAACGGGATATCCAACGGCTGCATCTTGCTGTGCGGTCTCTGATGTTCGACCTTGACCCTCCTGCAGGTCAAGCACCGCTGAACGTACCAAGCCACATCCTGCTTCATGCAAGGCCACCAATAGCCTAGACGAAGATCCCTATACATCTTCGTCGCCCCTGGATGAATGGAGAATCGGGATTTGTGCGCCTCCTCCATCAAGATCTGGTGCACGCCTCCGTGATACGGCACCCACACCCTACGGTGTAGTGTCAATAATCCTCGACTATCATAATCGAAGGAGGTGACTTGACCCACTATCCGCTCGCTTTTTCGATGCCTCCTGCTGAGCTTCCCGAATCTGCTCTAACAGTGGAGTCACCACTGCCATCCTCATGCATACATCCCTGATCGGCGCCGCCTAACGGTTAAGCGTATCAGCCACCACAGTGGCCTTCCCCAGGTGATAAAGGATCTCACAATCAAAATCCTTCACCATGTCCAACCACTGACGCTGCCTCATGTTCAGATTCGGCTGATCCATGAGGTACCTCAGACTCTTGTGGTCCGTGTAGATGGTACATCGGACCCCGTAGAGGTAATGCCGCCAACTCTTGAGGGCGAAGACCACCGCCCCCAACTCTAAATCGTGCGTCGGGTAGTTCGCCTCGTGAGGCTTCAGCTGCCTTGAAACATAGGCAATGACATGCCCCCTCTGCATCAGTACCGCGCCCAACCCCGAAATGGACGTGTCACAATATACCACAAAATCTTCTACGCCCTCGGGTAGGGCTAAGATTGGCGTGTCGCACAATCTTTGTATGAGAGTCTCGAAAGCTGCCTGCTTCTCAAGCCCCCACCGAAAGACCACGACTTTCTTAGTCAACCGCGTCAGGGGTACGACTATCTTGGAGAAATCCTGGATGAATATCTGATAGTAGCCCGCTAATCCTAGGAAACTCCGAATCTCGGATGGAGACTTCGGAACCTCCCATCTTATTACGGCCTCGATTTTGGCCGGGTCAACCAATATACCCTTCTAGTTGACAAGGTGCCCAAGGAATTGCACCTCGCGCAACCAGAACTCGCACTTGGAGAACTTAGCATACAAGATCTCCCTCTTCAGGGTCTCCAAAACCTCCCTCAGATACTCCTCGTGCTCCTCCTGCGTCTTGGAATAAACCAAGATGTCATCAATGAAAACTATCACAGACCGATCCATCATCGGTCTGCACACGCGGTTCATGAGGTCCATGAACGCGGCAGGAGCATTGGTGAGCCCAAACGGCATCACCACGAACTCATAATGGCCATAACGCGTCCGAAACGCGGTTTTCTGCACATCCTCCTCTCTGACCCTTATCTAATGGTATCCTGAACACAAATCAATCTTGGAGAACCAAGATGCTCCCTGTAACTGATCAAAGAGGTCATCAATCCTCGGGAGTGGGTAATGGTTCTTCACCGTTACCTTGTTCAGCTCTCGGTAATCTATACACATCCGATGCGACCCGTCCTTCTTCTTCACAAACAGGATCAGGGCTCCCCAGGGTGAACTACTCGGTCTAATGAATCCTTTGTCTAACAGCTCATGTAGATGTGTGGACAACTCCTGCATCTCGGGAGGAGCCAACCGATACGGTGCCTTGGCTATCAGAGCCGCACCAGGAATTAGGTCGATCCTGAACTCTACCTGTCGCTCCGGAGGTATTCCAGGAAGCTCCTTCGGGAACACATCAACGTAGTCTCGCACCACTGGAACCTCGTTCACCGTCGCCTTACCCGCCTCCCAGGTATCCATAACATACGTGACATATCTCGCGCAACCCTGCTGAAGGTAGCGCCTAGCCCTCGCTGCTGAACATACTGTGGGTCCATGTTGTGGCCCCTCGCCGTGGATCACCAACTCTCCCCCACTTGGGGTCCTGATCCGCACTAGCTGCTGTGCGCAATCTATCACCACCCCATTAGGGGTCAACCAATCCATGCCTATAATCACCTTGTTCCCACACAACGGAATGCGAACCAAATCCACCAAGTAACGCTCCTCGAATAACCTCAGAACATAATCTCGGAATACCGCTGATGCCCGTACCGATCGATGATCGGCGATCTCTACCTCTAAAGGGCAATCCAACATGCCCGATGACTCAGTGAACTTCTTGTTAAGCGCAAGAGAAACCAACGATCGGGTGGCACCCGAGTCAAACAACACCTGAACCGGGATACCGTTCACATGGAATGATCCTAACGCACATATATACAGAGCACATATCAATATCATAATATCATATAAATAAAATAGAGGGAAAGAATCATACTCGTCACCACGTCGGGTGTGGCGCATGCCTCCTCAATAGTCAGCTGAAATGCCCGACTCCTCACCGCTGGAGCCTCTGCCTTGCCCTGTCGGCCATCAGTGATCCACAGGGTCGCTGGAGCTGGCGCTGTTGCTGTCAATTGGGGGCAATTGGCCTTCTTTTGGCCCCTCTGGTTGCAGTGGAAACATAGCAACTTAGATGTCTGTATCACAGGTGCAGGGGCGGTACAATCCCTGCTCAAATGCCCCGTCTTGCCGCACTTATAGCAGCCCGACGATCCCAGTCTACATGCCCCCTCATGAGGCCTGCCGCATTTCCTGCAGCAACTCGGTCCTGACTGGCCTTTCAGCCTACCATCTGATCCCTTGGGCTTCTTCCCCGAAGCCCCTCCTGTCTGTCCCTCCTATGACTTCCACTTTCGTATGTGCTCCATATCTATCTCCCTCTCCCTCACCCTGAAAATCATAGAATCCAGGGTAGGGCAAGCTGAAAAACTGACATGCTCACGAATATCAGCTCGTAGCATGTCATGGTAGCTGGTCCTCCTCATGTCTTCATCACCTGCGTACTGGGGCACCAACAATGCCCTCTCACGGAACTTGGCGGTGATCTCCGCCACTGTCTCCGTCGTCTGCCTCATGTCCGAAAACTCCCTGGCCAGTTGTTGAAGCTCGACAGATGGTGCAAACTCTGATCTGAACCTGGTCACAAAGTCCGACCAAGTCATAGCCTCGACATCCGAGGCTCCCAACGAGTCACCATCGGACTCCCACCAATCCCTAGCTCAATCTCTCAAACATCCTGCTGCAAATCTCACCTTCGACCCCTCAGGGCAGAAGCTAGTCAACTGTGCAGACTCAATGTCTGCAATCCATCGCCTGGCAGCTATGGGGTCCTTCGCCCCGTGAAAATTCGGTGCACCACTTCCCCTGAAGTCCTTAAAGAACAGTGTGTGAGATCCCGAATGGCCAGATGCCATGTCGCTCCTGAATGCCCGGAGGCGATCCTCCATCAACTCAACTATCCCCTCCTTGATCGACCCGAAGATAATGGGGGTCGATTCAAGGATACCTCTGGTGATCTCTGGCGCGATGAACTTGCGTAGTCCCTCATCCATTGGCTCGAAACCTGATCCCTCTCCTGAAATGCCAACTGTCGGCCTCGATCGTAGTACCACCATTCTGCAATACATAAATAACATTCGTTAGTGATACTGATACTTCTTGAGGGATCACATCTACTACAAGTTCCCCGGTCTTATGTTGGCCGTCCTTCGTTCGGGTACGAATCCTCTGCTTTCAGTAGTACGGGCCCATACTACCTTCCACATCTATCCATACCTTCTTCAAGGAATGCCTTGACTCCTCCAGATCCCTTTCATTACTGCTAATCACTGCTATACTCATCCTAGGCTTGCCCTAGGGAAATCTCTGAATCCACCCTCCCAGGTCCTCAGCTGCTGAAGGCCTCCTTGTAATGCCAATTAGCCATTGCCTGAATACCATCACATGTGGTGAGGCTTAGATAATCCTTCGAGTAACAGACTCGTCCCTACAACGGTTAGACTCAAACAAGAGCTGCGCAATAGGGCCAAACCCAACACTCTGAGATTATTCAACCCTGATCACATGTGACGTGATGTATTCACCTAATGGCTAACTCCCATCGCTCAGAGTCCCATGAAGCACAAAGCAAGCATCATTCAGACAAAGGAAACAATCTCAAGAAACTCTGCTCTCATAGAGAGAAACTGAACTAGCATAGAGTGCTAAACTCATACTATCAGGTATAACCTAAACAGGCTACCCTACTGCTGCCTACTCAATTATAGCATGCAATTTTCATACGCTGAAGCACATAAAGTAGGCACATAAGGCATCACTCCTAGATCCTTAGACCTATTCTAGCATGTTGTTCTACTGAAACTGATAAACATAACATAAGCTTGTATGGGTACTTGGGGAATACTTACTTGAGCTCGGCCGGTCGCGCACATCACACACTTTGTTCCTTCTCAAAACTCTTTACTTAACCTCTTAGAAAACATTTTCTTTTTCAAAATCTTTTAATCCCTCGATTTGAGTTCAGACACCCCCGAAGGTGTGTCCGAATCCCTCAAACAAGGGCTCTGATACCAACTTGTAACATCCAAAAATACGGACCAAAAATTTCGTTTTTAATTAAGCGATTAGAAAAAGCGTCTGTAACAAAACATCATACGATAATAATATTTAATAAAACATGTCTCGTGCCTAAAAACCAAAACATAAAACATGAAAATGTCAGAGTACAAAATCCCAGAATGACTCTTGGTGCGGAAATCAAAAGAGTGTGTGTGATGCGCCACTACCACACCAACTCCTTCACCTTGACAGAAGAGGTACCTGAAACAACAACTGAAAACCGTAAGCACGAAGCTTAGTGAGTTCCCCCACTGTACCACATACCATATAATCACATAGCATACATACTAATGGGCAATTCTGGGGTGCCCGACCTACCCATGCGGCCATTCTGGGGTGCCGTCCTGCCCGTGTCAAGCCATTCTGGGGTGCTGACTACCCATGTTAAGCTGTTCTGGGGTGCTGACTACCCTTCGGTCCTAACGACCGAACCTCGGGGACTGCTCCCCTCCTACTACCTCTAACACATATAACAAATCATACTGGCACATGAACATATCATCACATACTGTCAAACATAGCTGGGGTGTCTGACCTACCCTTCGGTCCTAACGACCGAACTCTACTGCTATCACATATCATGCCGCCATATAACGTAACAGGTAGTAGCAAAACTAGATGATATCACAAAGACAATCATCTAACATACATCTCCTACTGGTGGGCCGACATTGTGGCCGTAGACCCACCGCTACTGGAAGGTAACTCACCTCGAAAGTAGCTGCTAAAGTCTGTTTGCTAAGCGCCTGACTGCTGAATCGGAAATCCTCCGGCTATAAATCATAAATATAGGTTAGCCTCTCATACGCACCCTTAGGTTAGATGACTGACCCTCCCTTGGTGCAAGGTCAACTCCTTGGTCAAGGTCAACTTCCAGTTGACTGGACACACCGAGTCATGGCACCGACTCGCCGAGTCCTTCTCCCACTAACCCGGTCCCACTCTACAAGTCTCTTTTTCCCACTCACTGAGTCGTCCTTAACTCACTACTCGGTATGATAGGACCAGCTCGCAATCCTACTCGCCGAGTCCAAGAACAACTCGCCGAGTCCATGCGAGCAGACTTCCCACTCGCTTCAAGATCCTCATCCGAACATCCTTCATGAGAATTTGGGTTTCCGGGACTATCGTAACACGTTAGATTGCTAATTCTACGTGCAAACACGAAGGGTTGGACTTCCAACACTTAAACCCTTCGTACTCAGAAACAGTTCATACGACTCGCCGAGTTTGAACAACAACTCGTCGAGTACCGGGCAACCTTCATAGGACTCGCCGAGTTGTTCTTCCAACTCGCTGAGTCTAAAGCCATCTTCATAGAACTCGTCGAGTTCCACTTTGGGACTCGCCGAGTCCCTTGACCCATTTTCCATATGAGCCAAATTTGAGACATGCAACGCTTCAAAACCACAGATCTATGGTACTAGGGCATGCTTAACACGTAAAGTTGCAAACTTTACGTGCATGCATGACCCTATAAGCTCAAAAATGCAATTCCAAACTCTTTAGGAGGTCATGCACACAAAGGGGTCCTCAATCACTTCGACCACAACAACTTTATGCTTCTAACACGTCCATAAGGTCTAGATCTGAAGTCCTTTCGGATCATTAAGCTCAAACACATGGAGTTTGGTGTTTTAGGGCTTGAAAACCACCAAATTGGGACAAAATGGGATCTAATGAACTAAATATCAAGGTAGAAACTTTACTACCTGAATGGAAGATTCTCCCAATGTAGTTTTCGGATCTACTCCCCCTCTTGCACTCTTCAATCTCTTCTTTTCTTCTTCTAAGATCTAATTTCCTTCACTAAGCAAGAACTCACTCACAAGCACAATATGGGGGAACTATGGACTCTCACTATAGCTCTCTGGAAGTGTTAAGGACAAGGGGCCGAGTTAATGTGCTTAAATAGAGTGACAATACTCGGGTTAGGGTTTTTCCCGAAATAGGGCCTACTTGCCGAGTCCAAGGCTCAGACCCCGTGTCTCATCCCGCTCTTACTCGGTGAGTCGGTCCTTCAACTCGCCGAGTCCAAGGCAAAAATGCAAGAATTAAGAATTTTTAAATTACAAGAAATACGTACCGGGAACCAGGTGCTACAAATGTTCTCTCTTCTTATAATCTCGATTATTTCTTTCATGACCATGACTTTTGTTTCTCACCGAGTTACTTTTAAAGCCGGAGCTGTACTTTGTATTGAACTTCCCTTTTCCCTTCTCCACATATAAGGCTTCTTCCTCGGCTTTTAATGTTGCTCCACCTTGCTATGTGTAACGTCCCAAAATACGAGCCAAAATTTTCATTTTTAAAACATATTCTTAGCGAACCTTAGAAATAAAACATTCACTGATCATATCATTTCATAAAAGTTATCGTATGTCTTGAAATTTTTTTCATAAAAACATAATAAAGTCAGAGTACAAATTCCCAGGAGGATCTCATAGTGCGAAATACAAGGCGTGTGTGTGATGAGCCGCTACCGCGCCAGCTCCTTCCCCTTCGAAGAAGAGGTACCTGAAACCAAAACTAAAAAAATGTAAGCACGAAGCTTAGTGAGTTCCCCCATCATACCACATACCATACAATCACATATCATATATACTGCCGGGCAATTCTGGGGTGCCCGACCTACCCGGTACGGCCATTCTGGGGTGCCGACCTACCCGTGTCAAGCCATTCTGGGGTGCTGACTACCCATGTCAAGCCATTTTGGGGTGCTGACTACCCATCGGTCATAACAACTGATCCTCGGGGACTATTTCACCCCTACTGCTACTATCACATATATCATAACATAACATATTACCAGACATATCCGGGGTGTCCGATCTACCCTTCGGTCTTAACGACCGAACTTGGGGACTATTCCCCTCCTACTTCCACTATCACATATAACATATCAAGACAGCATATAAACATATCATCACATATTGTCAGACATATCTGGGGTGTCTGACCTACCCTTCGGTCCTAACAACCGAACTCTACTACTATCATATATACATATAATGCCAGCATATAACATATCAGGTAGTAGCAAGCCTAGATGATATCACAAAGACAATCATCTAACATACAAATCCTACTGATGGGCCGACATTGTGGCTGTAGACCCACCGCTACTGGAAGGCAACTCACCTCAAAGTAGCTGCTGATCTGCGTGGGAACTGACTGTCTTCTGCTGCTGCTGCCCCGGAAGTCCTCCGGCTATAATCCCCACAAAACACTCAGTCAAATACTGCTAATCAACCTTAGGGTAAAATGACCATTTACCCCTAACCAAGCCAAGAGTCAAAGTCAAATTCAACTTACAGTTGACCCGACTCACCGAGTTGGCCTGCTAACTCGCCGAGTCCCTATCCCTTTGTCTGACCATAACCCCGTTTCTACTCGTCGAGGTAGGCATTGACTCGACGAGTTTTCCTTTTAATCCAAGGTCCAATAGTCCTTTATCCTACTCGCCGAGTTGTATGAATAACTCGTCGAGTTCGTCTTCATCCGAAGAACACTCTATGCTAAGACTCGCCGAGTTGTATGAAAAACTTGCCGAGTCTAGTCTTGAGGCAAGAAGATTGCCTTGGACTCGCTGAGTCAGGGCATTGACTCGCCGAGTTTCTTCATGGGTGATTCTGGCTTCCGACTCACTGAGTCACACCCCAAGACTCACTACTCCACTCCACAAACACGAAAAGGGGGAGAACTCGGGGACTTGCGACTCGACTCGCCGAGTCCGATGAACGACTCGCCGAGTCTTTCGCATGCAAACACTATATACTCAATTTTGCTCGAAACCAACTCATGCCATACATAGATCTGGGTTTCTAGGGTCTGATTAACACGTAAAGTTTCCAACTTTATGTGTAAATAAACACCAATGAAGGTTTTAGGGCTCAAAATGAACTAAAAGAGTAGATCTAGGGCTTTCATGCAATATGGCTCCATAAAGGCAGTAGATTTGAGCTCCTGGAGCTCAATCATGCCTAGATCTAAAGGTTAATCAACTTATTACAAACCCTAATTCGTGATCAAGCTTGGAAATGGCTCAAGGAGGACTTTAATGGAGCTATAAGGAACAATAAGCATGAAAACAGAGGGAAACTGAGTTATACCTCAAGGAAATCAATGAGATAACACAAGGATGCCTGGCCTCCTTCTTCTCTTCTTGATCTACTCTTCTTTCTTCTCAAAATCTTCAAGAAACACACCAAAGCACTTCAATCTCACAAGGAATAAGGGTTTGGACGATGTTGGGAGCTCTGAGGGTGAAGGGGGCGAGGTTGGGGCGCATAAGGTTGGTTTAAATTGGGTGCAAACCCTTGAAATTTAGTGTTTCATCAGACAACGGGGACTCGCCGAGTCGCCAACTTAAACGTGCTCCCAAACCCGTCTCCACTCGACGAGTTAGGCCTACAACTCGCCGAGTCTAAGGCTAAAAATGTAAAATACTTAGATAAATTTTACATACTAGGAACCAGGTGCTACACTATGAGGTTTTTGAACTCAACTAAGGATGGTTGAACATGCCATCTATCAATAGCTGCTACAAAGCTTCAAAATTCTGATTTTAGGTCATCTATAATGATCCGTTTCATATGAGTCTTACCGATCTGAGACAATAGATCAAGTTTTGAGATCTCACTGTAAGTCAACTTCACTTTATGGAAATATTGTGGGATAGACATATCACGCTAAGACACGGAGAGCAACTCATTTTCGAGAAGTTGCAACTTCATGTCATTCTTTTTTAGAACAACGATTGTAGAGTCTTCCAGACTTCAGATGAAGTTGTGGCATCCCATATATGTTCAAGAACGTCTTCTTTAAAAATTTTCTTCGAAAAAAGATTGCCTTTCCCACCATGATCTTCCATTTTTTGCATATCCACATTAGTGTCTTCGATTTCCACTTGTCGTGTCTCAGCACTGCAACAACCCAAATTTCCAATAAAAAAATTTCATTTTTAATTAACCAAATAATTTCCATAAGATATAATAAAATCCAAGTCACATTTTTTTTCAAAAATCCAAAACATAAATTATATTATTCAAAATATTAAAGTGTCCCAAATATAACACCAGAGAGTGCATGTCGTGCCATCATGCCGGACTCTTGCCCTTAGATCCTAAAGTACCTGAAACAAACAAAAAATTGTAAGCTAATTCTTAGTGAGTTCCCTGTAGCATACCCCACATAATCCACATAATCATATAATCCATATCAATCACATAAGCCATGCATATAAACATATAAGGATGCAGTGGGCTCCTCTTAGGGTCTTACTCCAGGATGTCGTGGGCTCCCCCAAGGTCTTACACCTATGTGTCATGGGCTCCCCCATTGTATTTAACTGGAAAGCCATGGGCTCCCCCACATGGTCTGACATCCAAATGCCATGGGCTCCCCCATGGTCTTTCATGCAAATATCACATAATCAACTAGCATACCACATAGCTTATAACCAACTAGTATACCACATATCACTATATCAACTAGTGTACCACATATGACAAAATGGGCCGGCCTTGGTGCCTTTGACCCATTGGTATGGTGAAGAGACTCACCTCTCAAGAAATGTTGAACTGGTAAAATCCAATACCGACTCCCAACTCCGAACTCAACCGCCTATAACCACCTTGCAACTAACTTCCATAAAACCCCGAATTAACAAAGATACCCTTAAAGTAAAACTTGGTCAACCTTGGTCCAAGTCAAAATGTAACGTCTGATTCGTGGTATGTATTTTAAATCAATTTATTCATTTTTGTATAGGAACTCGATGAGTTGGAGGCCCCAAACTCATCGAGTAGGAATGAAATTTGGAAACGGGATTCAAAGCCTACTCTACGAGTTGAGAGCCTCAACTCGACGAGTAGGGATGCCAGAATGAAACCCTAATTTTCGGGCTTTAGCACCCTATTTAAACACCTTAACCTCCGAAGGATGGCCTCATTTGCAACCTCCATCATCCCAAACCCTAGCCATGAAACCTTAATTCATTTTTAAGTGTTTTGAGCCATTTTGTGCATTCTTTGTGAATTTGTAGAAGATGGTTCTTGAAGAAGTAGCAAGAACGTAAAGGAGAAGAGTATATCCAAAAGTTGAGCTCCATTTCTGGTTCATTGGAGGTATAGAGCTCCTATCTTGTCTATTCAATGTTTAGATCTAGTTTTGGAGTGATTTCTCCATGTTTTGGTCCAAGATTTGCTAGCTTTAGAGACTTGGATGTCCCAAGTGATTACTCTTTCAAATATGTGGTCTAAAAGGACTTTCATGGCATAAACGTGCACACTTTATGGCCATGGAAGTCTCATGCAAGAATTAGGATGCCATGCCTTTTAAGCTCCAAAAGGCCATACATGGAGGGAAAGTCGGGACATACTGAAAATGTCCTTTTAAGGGTAAAGTTTTCAACTTTACCCGTTAATAGCCCTACTTAATGGGTTTAGCTCAAACCGTAATTCTTTAAGACCTAGATCTTGATCCACAAGCCATACTACTCCAAACTAAGGTGTAAAAATTGAGATCTAGACCTTATACATCATATGAACACATAAGTGGAAGTATAGAGCTTGGATCTGAAGGATAAGGACTTAAGCCATTAAGATAGCTCAATAGGCTGAAGAACTCGTCGAGTCCATAGAGGAACTTGACGAGATGGGTCAAAGTATCCCGAATCTTTAAAGGGCAAAACTCGACGAGTTCAAGAATGGCTCGACGAGTTGTTTAGGGAAGTCCTGATTCTATGGATAGGAGGAACTCGACGAGTTGTGAAAGAACTCGATGAGTTGGATCGTGATTTAAGGTTCCTGATTCATGGAACTCGACGAGTTGATGGACCAACTCGGCGAGTTGAGTCAACCAGGCTGTTGAATTTGACCAGGATGTTGACTTTGACCAGGATGTTGACTTTGACTTTGATCAAAGTTGACTCTTAATGGGCTTATGAGTATGAAAAGGGTAATTAAAGGAAATGTTTATGTGTAGGAGTTTAAGAGGGGTTGATTTTAGAGTAGGAGTTTTTGCAGCTATTCCCAATTATCAAGGTGAGTTACCTTCCGGTAGAAGTGGGTCGAAGGCACCAATGTCGGCCCACTAGCAATTGATTATAGTTGAGATGATTGTCTTTTGTTTGGTGTGCCACTATTTGTTATGCTTTATGTGCTAGTATGCTATTGTTGGATAAGGTATCTAAGTCCATAACTATATTTGGTATGTACTTGTGTGACAACCCGAAATTTCCATTCTGAACAAACCATATCAAGACAATAGAGCTTAGAACAATTTCAGTGAATTTCCAGACTTCGGGTATAAGTTTGGCAGTTTTTCAGGATTTACACTTAAGGAGATATTAGGAGAGTGGTTGCACTAGGGTTTTGTGCAGCACTGTTATTCCAACACTCGGTTATATTAGAAATCATTTCAGGAATAAAAATATTTTCTGCCAAAAATATCTCAGGACTATAAATAGAATTCTTAACCAAATTCATTCATTATTCGCATTTCCAACTAGAGAAAAGCCATTTTCTCTCTCACAGATCTTCGGGTTTTTATCCCAAATCGTGAGTACCCCTCTCTAGTAGTATTATATAGCTTTAAATGTGTTCATAACATAGATTACATAGCTAAATCATTGGATTTAGGAGTTTACTCCCCAAGGTTTTCCTTGGCGGTAAACTCCCGAAACCGAGCCTAGACTGTCCCCCGTGATATACTACTGCCTTGGGCTTGTATAGGAGTGTATTAGGGACATGAAATCAAGCAAGAATCACCCAAGTTTGGGAGTTCACGGCCCAAGAGTATCTTAGGCCGTAAACTCCAAAATCATGTACAAAAGGGTGCTTTTAAGGCACCTAAAGCATTGGACATTTACTAGGAATTGTTCACACTTGAATCAAGGAACAAAAACACATCAAAATCACCTTTCCAAGGGAGTTTACAGCCAAGACATGGTTCTTGGGCCGTAAACATGAAAGAAGGGCACCAAAGTGTGCCTAAGGCCTTCATATGCTTGGAATAAAAGTGTAGAACCTATACCACATGTGCAAGAGACTTGAAAGCATCAAAAACACCCATACTTAAGAGTTTACGGCCGCAAACTTTAAGGGAAATGGCCATAGGGCCGTAAACTCCTAAATGGAGTGTTTCTATGCCTTAAACCCTTCCAAGGACTTAGCCACCAAGTTGGAATAATTCTAGGGATTATTTAACACCTTAAAACAACCAAAGACATTGAGTCTTGGAGTTTACGGCCGTAAAATCAAGTGTTTACAACCTTAAACTCCATGTGTGATGGTATATGAGGAGTCAACTCATATATGGGGTCCTTTGGAACCCTAAACACAAGTGCCTCGTCCCATAATAGCTTAGATGCAATCCTTAGGGCTTAAAACACTTATATAAAGTGTTTATTTTGTCTAGGATGTCTTAAAATTATCAATTATTAATTTGAGACTAATTGAGTGCACCTATGTGTGATTATATGTTCATTAGGATCGTAGTGTGTGTATAAGTCCTCACTTGACACCTAGCAATCCTACACCGTCTAGTTCATCTAAACTACCAACAACAGGTGAGTTCATACCCCTTAATCAATGTTTTAAATGATTTTAAATGCTTTAATGGGGGGGGGGGGATACAAGTAGAAAACAGTATGTTATTAAATCAATCTTATGTATTTTATAACTGTGTTTTCACTCAGTAGATTTCACATATTTCAAAAGGTGTCACATGAAATGGTTTTCTATCTTAAAATACCTTGATAACAAAAGTATTAGTTTTGAAATTTTTATTAAAATGACATCAAGTCACTCTTAATTATTGTTCAAAACTCGTAGATATCTTGCAAAACCATTATTTTACCTTCTTGAATCAAACTATACTTATGCGCATATGTTCATTTATATGTTAGAGATTATAGTTTTCACCCTTCATTTAGTTTCCAATACTCTTGGGTAGCAAGGGTGCATAAATCTACTTGAACAACCAATTACTTTCCAGTTAATTATCATAGGTATAGTTAGAAGAAACAAACATTTATTCCTATTACAAAGAATCACACAAGAGTCAGTTCATTCATGAGTCTATACCAATACCTTACATGATACATGAGTACACTTACTTAGGATTACATGATACATGAATATGTTTACATATACTTACCTGTTACATGAACACACTTACATGAATACCATACAGGAACACTGTTACTTAGGTGCATTATCCTGTATTTACTTACCTGGATACTTGTACTTAGAACTATGAGGATGATTTATTAGTACTTACCGTGTAAATTATCTTTCCTATCCCAGTTCAATGGGATAATTCGGCGGGACTTACCATTCCGAACCCCACTGATTAGCACCAGTGGTCGATGAACGTCTACGGATGTCTAAGGTTGTTACTTACTTAGTAGTCAGTGACGGGACTAACCATCCCTCTGTCCAACTGTTGCAACAGTGGATGAGATGTGAATCTTTGGAGGATCATTAGGTTAATGATCGGTATTAGGAGATCGATGTCGGGACTAACCCTCCCTCCACCCTGCTGCCGCTACAGAGGATGAGGGGACACTCTTCGGATGTCCATAGGGTCTATCTTTCGCTTCGGCGATGTCGTGTTTATCCAGGTAACCCAAGATAATAACACTTACATGATTATATTTTTCTTGTTTACTTTATTTTGTGATATATTCACATAAACGATGAGTTAGACTAAGTACTCTAAGTACTAGTCGATAGAAAGGAAAAACTATCATTTTACTTACAGAACATTAGGGTCTTGGTAGAAGACTATCATATCATTTTCCTATTTTACTTTATTTTGTGATATATTCACATAAACGATGAGTTAGACTAAGTACTCTAAGTACTAGTCGATAGAAAGGAAAAACTATCATTTTACTTACAAAACGTTTAGGTCTTGGTAGAAGACTATCATATCATTTTCCTATGTTACTTTATTTTGTGATATATTCACATAAACGATGAGTTAGACTAAGTACTCTTAGTACTAGTCAATAGAAAGGAAAACCTATCATTTTACTTTGTCATAACAAAACATTCGGGTCTTGGTAGAAGACCACATTTCATACTTATATCAACTGTTCTATTTAAGGATTTATACGACATTCTTAACAACATTCCAAAACAGGACAATAACACATAAATACTTATGAATTCACCAGCTTTAAAGCTGATACTCGCTCTCAAAATAACTTGTATTCTCAGGTCATCAGTTAGACAGGTGCGATGGCCATGTTTTTGAGAAGATGGAGCACAGACAAGACTCGCCTTATTTTGATTATTCATTTATTTGTTGTACATTATGAAAGAACACACATGTATTAAAACTCTACTTATAATGAAATGGATGATTATGTTGCTTGTTTATTATATTACACTGTTGTGATGCTGTACATGATGTCCTCCACCCCTGAACGTTTCCGCCGTTTGTGGTTTTGGGGTGTGACAACTTGACCCTTACATGGTCCATTTGGGTTACACTTCACCGGAACAATTTGGACATTTAGAAAAGGATATGTATGATTTATTAGTATATTATTAGTTATAATATATTAATATGAAATCATATTATTTAATTGGTATTGATCAATAATTAATTTGGAATTAATTTTGTGGTCAAAAGAGACTAATTAAATATATTGGGATTGATTGTGTAAATCATTAATTCTTATAATATGGGCTAGTGATCTATGATTCCTTATGTTGGGATTAACCTATGTGGTGACCCATGTATGCTCCATGGAAGTTAAAACCCATGGATCATGAGCCACAACAAAAGGTATGTTTCCTAACTTGTTTTATTCACTATGTATCAAATTTTTGTATGCTAGTTAGGGTAATACCTTGGAAACTTCAAGTTTGCATGTATAATAGTGAAAACATAGATTTAATGTATTTAGGGTTGCATGAACAACTTAGGAGTGTTAGAATGCTCAAAACCCTTTAGTGGTATTAGAGCCTAGGCTTGCTATCAATTATACTTGATGCTACTTGCTGTTTGAAGTTGAAAAAATCGAGTTTTTTCCTCTGTAACTGATGAACTTGTCGAGTCCACTGATAGACTTGATGAGTCCATGTACAAATCGAGCTACTCGACGAGTCCAGTTCATGGACTCGCCGAGTTGGCTGGTCAAAATGTAGAAAAAAGATTTTTTGGCCCCAAATGGATATGATCATTATCCCAAATTGTTTTGAATAATAAAAATATGGTTTTTTTAAGATATGGTAATGATCATGTTAATCCATTTGAAAGGTGATTGTCAAAATTTCATGTTTTGTTTTAGTTTATATGATTAGTCTAAATTACATGGAATTTGTTTGATTTCAATTACCTTGATCATATGAGTTATCTAGAACTTGAACACTCTTGTTAGTTGAATTGTTGTTCTTGATGATTTTAATGGACTCCATAACTTGTTCTCAAGTTATGGAATTCCAAAAGTTTTTCATTTAAATGAATCGTTAAAAGTCATAGGTTATAGAAAAATAAAGAGTCTCATTTTAAAAGACCATTAAACTCTTATGTTATGAAGTTGAAAAGTTTTGAAGACTTTCAAAACTTTCCCTCAAGTTTTGGAATTTGTAAAGTCACACATAACCAAATGTTTTATAAATTCCCAGTCTTAATTACTTTAGGAAAATGTGAAATTGATGCTAACCCATAAAATTACACTTTGCACCTTACCAAGTCGTTAGTGGAGCGTGTATGGTTAGCCAGCACACTAACATGGGCTAGTAAGGGTGGAAAAGGGTGGCTTAATGTTTTTCATGGATAGATGGAGCGTGTGTGGTTAACCAACACATCGATTAGGTGATAAATGACATTAAGAGTACCAAGTATATTTGTATGGTTATTCACACCTTGTTTGTGATCCTCGGTATCCCAGTCACAAACTTGAAGTGCATAATCGAGTTTTAAACATGCCATTGAAGAGTTCAATGAATCTCACAAGAATCTATGAATTTCAATTCATCTAAAACATAATAATTCAATTTCGTTTTTCATGGTGGAAATTGGCAAATCGTCATTTACCTACCTTAAAATATTTTGCAACTTGGATTGCAACATCCCTCTTCCAAATTGTAAAATATTGTGTTGGGTCATAGCCTTAATATTTCATTTTGGGTGTTATATTAAGGACTCAATATCTAATCTAAACTTTGTCTTTCTTCCTTTTCAGATATCTTCCAACAATGTTGCTTCTGGCTCAAACCCTATTGGCTCCTTCTCTCTCATGAACCTTTGTGGGAGAGTCATCTTTGATGGAACTAATTTCAATGATTGGATTAGGAACGTAAGGATGGTCACTCGTTATGAGGACAAGTAATATGTCCTTGACAAGGAGCTTAAGGTCATCGATGAGTCATCTGCTACTCCTGAGGAGATTGTTGAGTACACTACCCATGAGAAGGATGCCACTAAGGTATCCTGCATCATGTTGGGCACAATGACAGCAAAACTCCAAAAGTCCTATGAGGACTTCTAACCTTTTGAAATTCACCAAGACCTGATGGAAAGATGCCATTAGAGTGCACAACAAGAGAGGTATGAAATCATCACCTCCGTGATAACAACAAAAATGAAGGATGGAGAGTCCATCACGACCCACTTGCAGAAAATGCAAAGGTTTGTGGACTGTTTGCTTAAGTTAAATGTGAACTTTGATGAAGAGCTTGCTATAGATATTATTCTACAATCCTTACCTCCACGTTATGATCAGTTTTGCATGACTTATCAGATGAACAAGGAGGAGGTCACACTTAGGAAACTTCAGGCACTTTTGAGGACTGTTGAAAGTAGTCTCAAAGGTAAGAATGTTGTTACCACTGCTTCTAGTGCTCCAGTCTTGGCAATCGGGCAAGGTATGGAAAAAGAAAGGAAGACCCCTTCCAAGGGTCACAAGGGTAAGTCTCTCAATGCGTCCTCTTCTATCAAGACTAAAGTCGGTCCTGCTACGCCCTCCTCGAAACCAAAAGAAGCAGAGTGCTTCTACTGTCATGATAAGGGGCAATGGAAGCGAAGCTGCCCGAAGTACTTGCAGGATGTTAAGGATGGGAAAGTAAAACCCACCCATGTAGGTATTTACACTATATTGTCTAATAACTCACCACCTACTAATTCTTAGGTCCTTGATACAGGTTGTGGTATTCATATTTGTGCTGATTTGCAGGGACTAAAAAGAAGTAAGGATGTGGAGCACAGGAAGATAAACTTAATCATGGGGAATATGAGAGCTTCACCTGTCACCAAGATTAGAGTTTATTCTTTATTGCTTTGTAATGAGTTAGAGTTAGATTTGAATAATTGTTGTTACTTGTTTGAAAATGGTGATAAATATTATTTCTTTTCATGGGTTGTACAAACAAGGTTTTACATTTTCGTTTGATAATGAAATTGGTGCAATAAATGCTTATTATAATGGTGTTTTTAGAGCATTACCTTGTAATGATGTATATGAAACTGTGATGGTTGTATACAACTTAGGAAATAATGTATTGCATATTGTTTCTTGCACTAATTTGGACAAAGCATCCTTGTGGCATTGTCGTCTTGGACATGTCAACAAGAAGCGCATAGGCCAACTTCAAAAGGTTGGAGTCTTAGAATTATTTGACTTAAAGTCATATGATAGTTGCGAATCTTGTTTACTTGAAAAAATGACTAAATCACCCTTCACTGGCACTTGTGAGAGGGGCGAAGGTTTGTTGGACGTCATACACACAGATGTGGACCCTTCAGAACTGCCACAAGGGATGCTAACCGCTTTTATGTGACTTTTACTGATGATTATAGTAGATATGGCTATGCCTACTTAATCAAGCATAAGTTAGAAACCTTTGAAAGATTCAAAGAGTTTAAGAAAGAAGTGGAGAATCAGCTGGGCAAGAAGATAAAGATGCTCCGATCCGATCGAGGTGGAGAGTATCTTAGTATCGAGTTTCTAGACTATCTTAAGAAATGTAGAATTATTTCACGATTGACACCTCCTAGGACACCGCAGCTTAATGGTGTGGTTGAGAGATGTAATCGAACCTTGTTGGACATGGTTCGTTCCATGATGAGTCGATCTTCGTTACCTATCTCATTATGGGGGTATGCTTTAGAGACTGCCACCCATATCCTTAATCGAGTCCCTACCAAGAAGGTTGCCAATACACCTCACGAGATGTGGACAGGGAAGGTTCCCTCGTTAACACACATCAAGGTTTGGGGTTGCGAGGATTTCGTGAGGCGCGAGACTCATGACAAGCTCGAACATCAGAGTGAATGGTGTATTTTCATCGGCTACCCACAGAAATCCTTTGGTTATCTCTTCTACAGACTGAGTGACAATGTTGTCTTTGTTGCGAGGAGAGGAGTCTCTAGTGAGAGGGAATTCATAAGCCAAGAAAACAGTGGCAGGCAAATTGACCTTGAAGAGATTCAAGAGTCAAGTAGTGAGGGAACCTTAAACACTAGCAATCAACCTGAGGAGGAAACTCCTGTTTAGCCAATTGATGAATCTGTACCTCTAAGGTGTTCCACAAGAGTTAGCAACTCACCTAAGTTTTATGGTGTCTATATTACTACAGAAGGTGATACATTTATTAGTGATAGCACACTGATAAATTTGGATGAACCTAACACTTAAAAGGAAGCCATGGCAGGCCCCAAGTCTGTAAGGTGGAAAGAGGCTATGGACAGCGAGATTCGGTCCATGTATTACAATCAAGTTTGGATCTTGGTTGACAATGTACCAGGTGGTAAGACAGTCGGGTGCAAATGGATCTTCAAAAAGAAGACTGACATGGATGGGAAGGTACACACTTATAAGGCACAACTGGTTGGGAAGGGCTTTACTCAAACTTCGAGAGTTAACTATGATGAGACCTTTTCACTAGTGGAGAAGATTAAGTCTATTAAGGTTATGCTAGCCATTTATGCATTTCATGAATATGAAATATGGCAAATGGATGTTAATACCACTATCTTTAATGGAAAGTTGGCTGAGGATGCTTACATGAATCAACCAGAGGGTTTTGTCGATGCTAAGTACCCTAATAGTGTGTGTAAGCTTGATAAATCCATTTATGAATTGAAACAAGCATCTCGTAGATGGAATCTTTGTTTCGATGAGAAAGTCAAAGAGTTTGGTTTTTCGAGAAGTGAGGATGAGTGTTGTATATATGTCAGAGCTAGTGGGAGTATAGTTAGCTTCTTGGTATTGTATGTGGATGACATACTACTCATACGAAACGACATCCCAACCTTACAGGAGGTAAAATCCTGTATTGGGAAGTGTTTCGCTATGAAGGACCTTGGAGAAGCTGCCTATATCCTAGCGATAAGGATATTGAGAGACAGGAGTAAGAGACTAATTGGACTTAGTCAAAGTACCTACTTGGACAAGGTGTTGAAGAGGTTCAACATGGAGAATTCCAAGAAAGGTGACTTACCAATCCAACACAATGCTAGAATGAGTAAGACTCTGAGTTCGAGTACAGAGGATAAGATAGCTAACATGAATCGATTACCACATGCTTCCGATGTTGGCTTGATCATATATGCTATGACTTGTCCCCGCCCTGATGTGGCTTTTGCTTTGAGCATGGTTAGAAGATATCAGGGAAACCATGGTAAGGCTCCCTGGACTGCGGTAAAGAATATTCTCAAGTACCTGTGAAGGACTAAGGACTGGGTTCTTGTCCTTGGTGGGAGTGATGACTTGAGGGTGACAGGGTACAGTGACGCCAGCTTTCAGACCGACATAGATAATTTCCGGTCTCAGTCGGGCTAGGTATTTACCCTGAATGGAGGAGAAGTTACTTGGAAGAGTTCTAAGCAGGAGACCATAGTTGATTCAACGTGCGAATCAGAGTACATAGCAGTAAGCGAAGCAGTAAAGGAGGCGATATGGCTAAAGAACTTCATTGGAGACCTTGGAGTTGTACCAGCTATAAAGGAGCCTATGGAGATTTTATGTGACAACGATAGTGCAGTTGCCATAGCCAAGGAACCAAGGGATCATGGCAGATCCAAGAACATTGACAGAAAATATCACTTCATAAGACACAAGATAGACGAAGGACTCCTCGTAGCAAAGAGGGTATCGTCAGAAGAAAACCCAATAGATCCCCTCAAGAAGGAACTGAATAGGGTTAAGCATTTGCAGCATGCGAGGAGCATCGGGCTGAAAGACGATATTAGTTTTAATATATAGTAGTTATTTTTGAAACTTGTAATAGATAAAATGTAATTGAAATTTGATGATTAAATAAAAGTTGTTTATTAATGAGTAAAGTTACTATCTTGTGTCAATTATTTACTATTGTTTCAATTTTTCATGTTTTGACTTCCAGAATAATAAGATTGTTCGAACTGTCCACAGTCAATCATACTTTGGAAGTAGGTATTGAATCAAGATTGTCATGAATTTGGCTTGTAGATTGTCTGAAATGGTTAGACATTATTATGACATTCATGAGTGCTCATAAGTTCTGAGTATTTGATTAAGCCCACGCTCACTTGTATCACTTCATGGAATTTATCTCGAGTGATCGTGAGACGATAATATCGTATAAGTCGTCAAACCAAGATATATGAGTTGTTGATTGTGAGTTCGTTGTGCATTGATAGTACGAAACCGCATCAGTAACTTGATGTTATAAAACGTACTGTTGTGTGTGATTTGGCAAATAGTTAGTACAAGCATATGAGTCGAAGTTTATATGTTCCTTTTAGTCCTTAGAGGACTAAAAGCGATATCTTGAGCCCCTTGATGATTTTGTTTTGACTTATGCGTCGGGCCCGGTCAGAACTCAATTAATGTGTTCGATTTAGTTCTATGTCAAACAAATCAGGAATCGGGAAACAAATTGCTGGACAATAAGTATGATGTTGTTCCATGTATTTGTCCGGATGATATCTTGAGAACAAAGGATTATATGATCACTTGTCTAAAATGGCGTGTTCTAGTTCAACAAAGTTTTAAGAGCTACAATCATTGGCCGGTTCCTAAAGTCGTACTTGCAACTATAGCTATTAGACTTATCCAAGTGGGAGACTGTTGGATAAGGTGTCTAAGTCCATAACTATATTTGGTATGTACTTGACCCGATTTAGCATGGTCACCGGAACAATTTGAACATTGAGAAGAAGATATGTATGATTTATTAATATATTTTTAGTTATAATATATTAATATGAAATCATACTATTTAATTGGTATTGATCAATAATTAATTTGGAATTAATTTAGTGGTCAAAAGAGACTAATTAAATATATAGGGATTGATTGTGTAAATTATTCATTCTTATAAAGTGGGTTAGTGATCCATGATTCCTTATTTTGGGGCTTAACCTCTGTGGTGACCCATGGATGCTCCATGGAGGTTAAAACCCATGGATCATGAGGAATGTGGAAAGTCATGAGGTACATGGTGTAACCCTAATGTGCACACTATATAAGAAGCCCTTTGGTTCAAGAAAATGGCATCCTAGTGTATTGACAAGGAGAGGCCGATTTTGTGAGCAATATACTTCTCTTCCAAGTTTCCAAAGTGTTGGTGGTGATTTGTGATTCCACTTGAGGCATTCACATTATTGGCGCTAAGCTCTTAAAGCTCCAAGCAATAAGCCACAACAAAAGTTATGTTTACTACCTTGTTTTATTCACTATGTATCAAAGTTTTGTATGCTAGTTAGTGTAATACCTTGGAAACTTCAAGTTTGAATGTATAATAGTGAAAACATAGATCCAAGGTATTTAGGGTTGCATGAACACCTTAGGAGTGTTAGAATTCTCAAAACCCTTCAGCTATGATATTATATGATAGTGGTACGTGGGGTGGGTTAGACCCCGTAGCCGGTTGAGATAAACCGGAGGGTAAGTCGGGCACCCAAATATGTCTGACAGTATATTATGCTATGTTACTATGTGGTAGTGGTAGGGGTGAAATAGTCCCCGTAACCGGTTTTAATAAACCGGAGGGTAGGTCGGGCACCCAGATATGCCTGGCAGGGTAGGTCGAGTACCCAGATATGCTTAACAGGGGTAGGTCAAGCACCCCAGTATGCCTGACAAAGGTAGGTTGAGCACCCATATATGCTCAGCAGAGTAATTCAGACACCCAGATATGCCTAGCAGCATATTTATTGTATGGTATGCTGTATGACGGGGGAACTCACTAAGCTTTGTGCTTACGGTTTTCAGTTTTGGTTTCAGGTACTTCCTCGTCGAAGGGAAAGGAGCCCGCATGACTGCAACGCACCACACAAGATTTCCGCACATGAGATCTATGGGATTTATACTCTAGTATTATTTCGTTATGATGTGTTTTGACTATGGATACATTGGTTTTGATATGAGATAATACTATGATGTTGTGTGAACCATTTGAGGTGATGTTAGTGATGTTGTGTGAACCATTTGAGGTGTTACATTTGAGGCACTAGGCTCTTAAGCTCCATGGAATCAAGCTACAACAAAGAGGTATGTAATTCTACTAGAATTTATATTATATGTACTTCATATTATGTTAGTTGGAACAATACCTTGGAAAATTGATATTTGCATTTATAATAGAGAAAACATAGATACAAGGTATTTAGGGTTGCATGTACACCTTAGGAGTGTTAGAATGCTCAAAACCCTTCAGTGGTATCTGAGTCAGGTTTGTTTTCAATTATACTTGATGCAAATTGATGAAAAAAGGCTGAAAAATCGAATTTTTTGCTGTCTAGACTGCTGACTCGCCGAGTCCATTAAGGGACTCGCCGAGTCCATGCCTAAAAAGTACCAAAAATCATCCAAATCGTCGAGTTGGTTGATACAATTGACGAGTTGGACTCCCAGACAACATATTTTCGAGTTTTTTTGGCTGGAATTGGACTACGAACATTACCCTAAGCTGTTTTTGAACTTGTAAACCTGTTTTTGATGTGGTAATGTTCATGCCAATCGAATTTCAAAGATAATTGTAAGTAGATTCATGTTTTGTATTAGTTTAATGGTTAGGCTAATTTCATTAAAATTGTTTGATTTGAATTATCTTGTTCTTATGAGTTGGTATAGATTAATTAGAAAAGTTATGTCATAATATGTTTTCAATCCAAATTAATCTTAAAGTTGTTCATACTATGTGTTTTGTAACTTGTCCTCAAGTTATATGAAAAGTCACATTTATGATTATTAAAACACATAAGATTTCCATAAGTTATGAAAAATGGAGTCTCATTTTTAAATGTTTTAAAGTCTTCCATAACTTGTCCTCAAGTTATGGAACTTGAAGAGTTTTCATTAAAACTACTTTAAACACATAAGTTATGGAATTGAAAAGTTTTTGAATAGTTCAAAACTTGCCCTCAAGTTTTGGAATTTGTAAAGTTTCCCTTCATGAATACTTTAATTCCAAGTTAAACCCTTAGAATTTTAAAAGATCAAATTCAACCCTTATACTTTATAGTATTATAAGTTAATATATATATATATATATATATATATATATATATATATATATATGTGTGTGTGTGTGTGTATGTGTGTGTGTGTGTATATATAAGAACAAAGTCAGTCTTCCCGTTAGTAGGCCTCATTCACGAAGCTGGTTTATAAGGGGGTTATAAGGTTACTGCCTATAAAATGGTAGTTTTATTGGTGTCCATTCTCACCCACCACTTCCTTGACCGGTGGAGGGTCGTTAGCCGAATGGGTAGGACAAGGACTAGAATTCTCCCTTCATTAAAAGTATTAATGATAAATACTAAGTAACTAAACTTCTATAAATTCCTAATCTTAGTTACTTTAGGAAAATGTGAATTTGGTGCTAACCCATGAAATTACACTTTGCACTTTGCTTAAGTCGGTTAGTGGAGCGAGTGTTGTTAACCGGCACACTAGCTTGATTTAACAAGGTAGGAAAAGGGTAACTTAATGTTTATCATAGTATCGGTGGAGCGCGTGTGGTTAACCAACACATCGATTGAGGGGTAAATATTAAGGGTACCAATTATATTTGCATGATTATTCACAACTTGTTTTGTGATCCTCGGCATCCTCGTCACAAAACTTGAGAGGGCACAATCGAGATTGAAACATGCCATTGAAAAGTTCAATGAATCTCAAAAGATCTAGGAGTTTCAAATCCAAATAAACCTAATAAATTATTTCGTTTTTCATGGTGGAAATTGGTGAATCGTCATTCGCCTACCTTCAAATATTCTATAGCTTGGATTACGACATCCCTCTTCCAAGTTATAAAATATTGTGTTGGGTCCTAGCCTTAATATTTCATATTGGGTGTTATATTAAGGACTTTAAATCAACTATCTTGAATATCTCCCAAAAGATGTCTGGTTCAGACAATTATGATCTTCCCAAAAACTCTTGGAACAAGCTTTCCTAATGAAGATGATGTCCCAAAAATCATTCTTCACTCCCTCCACCTCCTCCAATTATTTTCCTTAACATACAAGTTCTTGAATAATTCAAGGTCACTCAAGCCCTATTGGCAAGCAAGGTCTATGTGTGCTCACCTCTTGGAGATGAAGTCACATATTCACAAGCCGGGAGAGTTGGGTGTCAAAGTCTTGAGAAAGTTGGTTGTTCAATCACTTTCTATGTCTCATAGCGAGTCTCCTTTAGGACTACTATGTAAAAGACTATGACATGAACCTTAATGATCTTATCTATTTGCTTGGTACTACTGAATCAACAATGATTTGGAGCACTGGTAGAGCAAATTTGATTAAGAAGATCAACTTCCCAGACTTCCATGGACATTGACAATGGTAACATTAGATATCTAGAAAAGCCTTCTCTTCCCAAGGAAAGGGATTGACAATAGTCAACTCGGTTGACCAAATGGTAAAGAAAAAGGCAAGTCTGAGATAGTCCAATGTATGATTCCCAAAGAGTCCATATGTTTCTATTGCCAAAAGGAAGGGGCATTGGTTGCAAAGCTGCCCTAACTACCTGAAAGATCTGAGAGAAGGTCTAGTCAAAAAGCTTGACATCTGCTTCAGGTAAGTCAACTATCTAACTCAATTAAGTTCCCATTTGGAGATTCTTAATACATTTTGATGTATGGCAGGATCAAGCAAAGGGAAGGAAACTTAAAGAAAGAGTATGTTGAATCTGATCGCGAAGATGAATTTCAATCGCGTGGTTCGAAGATCGGATTCTTGAGCTGCTACTTAAAAGTTATGATAGATTGCTAGAAAATATGTAATAGCATAGTTTTCATTTAAGTTGCATTGTACGGAAAAGTTTTTTCCGCATCTTATAAAGAAATAAAATTTTTGATTTATTTTATTTTATCTCCTTGCAATGGCATTTATGGAAAATTGATGTTTATATGTTTCTAGCAATAATGGAAATATGAATTTGATTCTTTCATTTGTGGTAGTGTCTAAATTTACCAAATAACGAAAGATTCTCATCACCCAAGTTTCAATTGGACCGAAACTTGGAATCATGCAAGTTGTATAGTATGATGAATGAAAATCTTCATCTTTGGAAAATTAAGACTAATTCCTTATTCACATGTATATGTGAGTCAAGTGAAGGACTAAGGGATCGAGTACACATTCTTGTGCACTGATAAATTCACCACAAAAGATCGATAAGACTATTCGTCATGATTTACTAAAGTTCAGTAAATATGGTTATACTTACAAGTTTAAGTATAATTCTGAAACATTGGAAAAGTTTCGATGTATGGAAGAACGAATGAGAAGAATCAAACTAGGCAGAAAGATAAAAGTTTCTCAAATTTGAAAGATGGGAGAGTACTTTAGTATCATGTTTTGCGATCATCTTAATGATTAAGAAACCATATCACAATTGGTCCTCTAAGGACATCTTAGTGCATTCCTATGGCTAAGAAGAGGAATCGTGAATTGTTGAAATGGTTAAATCAAGAAGATGAGTCGTACTTCGCCCCAAAACAAGTCTTAGAGTCATACTCCAAGATTGTAATTTGAGTGAAACATATTAAAGAAGGTTTATTAACACTTTTCAAATGTAAGAATAAAATGTGTTCTATTCTTGTACATTTGAAATTGGTAAGTTGTGATGTTTTGGATAAAACAAAGACCAACTAAGGCCAATTGTGTGAAGTGTTTGTCTTGATAAAGAATCTGCACTATCTCTTTAATATTTGGCAAGAGAGTCTTATATGTCAAGAGGACAGTAAGAGTCTTAAAGATCCTTGAAAGAATTTCAAGATCTAATCAAGAATAAAACCTATAGTTTATCACTAGCACACGACTTGAGTTTTCTAACCTATCGTGTTGACATATTCCTATTTTTGTGCCCATTCCAGTTAAATTTGGCTTTGCATATGAGTTCTGAGAGTTCTCAATTAGTTGCATAACAACTTGGAAGCAATGGAAGGCCCTTGTGCTGCCAGGTGGCAAGAAGTTAAGACTGCACAAGTTCAATCCATATGAGTTTGGATTTGTCACTAACCTTGTCTTGTGATTATGGTGTTGACAAATTCACATGGATAGGAACACATACACCATAAAATCTAAGTTTCATAAGGTTTCTCTCCGATTCATGAAAATGATGGTGAGGAAACGCTTTCATTAAGTAGATTTTAAGTAGATAGCAATTGTGATATTTGCATTCTGAAAGTCGTTAGTGGAGCGTGTGTGGTTAGATGGCACACTAACATGGACTTGTGAGTAATGGAAAAGATCTAAAAAATTAAGACTATGATTACGACATCCCTTTTCATAGCTCTAAAATTGTTTAGACACATATATGTGCTATCTAAGGAAAGGTGTATGATTTTGATAAAGTTTTATCAAAGCATCTCGTATAAGAAATCTGAACTTTGGTAAGAAAGTCAATAAAGTATTGATTTGTAGAAGTCCACCTGATTTTTGAGTACATGTCAAAGCTAGTGGGAGCATAAGTGTTATGCTAATAGTCATCATGTTAGTGGGAGCATGATAATTATGATAAGTGTTGTAAGTTAGCAATGTTAAGTATAGAAAAACAAAACTTCAATTGGGAAAAGTTGTTTTGCTATAATTAAGGGAGAGGAAATTATACCAACTCTAAAAGCTTAAATTGAGGTTTTAATCATCTTTAGTCAAGGATATGTATATGAATTTTATGTTGGAATGACTCACCATAAGGAAATTCTATATATGGGTCCATTATTTGCGTTCAAAAATTCGATTATGATTACGACTTCCCTTTTCATAATCTGAATTATGAGAACTTGGCAAATAGTAATAAAATTCTTATAGCAAAAGGACTGGTCTGGTATCATGTCTTTATGTGAGACATCATGAATTGTGTCGCATATGCTTCGGATATAGGATTGATTGCATGTGCTATAATATTCATCATTTCTAAATTCTCCAAATGCTCAGGGCATTAAGAGGGGAAAAATCTAGAATTGGATATGACTAAAATGATTAAGCAATTTTCGAGGAAAATCTAAGGTTTACCAAAGATTGGTTGCTCAGGGACAGTTGGAAGTATGGTGTAAATTTTTTGGAGAGGACCATTTTGACATATTCTGAAAAGAGGCAACTCTTGTTCAGAAGTGATAGTCAAAATGGAAATATGGAAATGTTCCTATAGGCGGAAGTTATTCATTAAATCTATGTAAGATTAGGAAACTTAATACAAGAAGGACGTTCAAAGCAATGTACTTTGAATATGAGACTTCGTTTCCATGGAGTTGAAGTCCATTGGAATACTCTGTAATGTCTGTTGACAAGTCTTTGTGACTTTATGCATAATCATTACAAGAGGATCAATGCATATAAGTTTAAAATGTGAACATATTTCGGTAAATGGTAGGAATTTGGAATTCTTACATTTACAATAAAGATTTGGGGCTATGAAATGAGAATTATGTTCAACTGATCTATTTCACAAAGTAAAAGATCATAGAAAAACATAACGTGCATACTTGGTGTATGGCATGACTAGTGTTTAGAAAAAAATAGTGTACATGCTTGGAGCATGAGACAACTATTTTTTTAATTCAAGTATAAAGTTGATAGTTTGAAACAGTATGAAATGAATAATGTGTAATCAATATGGTGATAAATAAAAGGTGTTCTATTTATATTCATAAGTTCTGAGACCATATTGGATTCGATTATTCTTGTGTTTCACTTTGCATGTTTTGAATTCCAGAATAACTAGGTCGTTCTTCCCGAATGACTAAGTTATTCAAACCATCCGCAGTCATTCATATGTTGGAAGTAGATATGAATAAAGACTATCATGAAGCTAGTTTGTAGATGTCCAAGGTAGTAGACATAGCAAGAGTTGCTACAACATTCATGAGTGCTCATAAGTTCTGAGTATTGGATTAAACCCACACTCATTTGACTCACTTCATGGATTTTATCATGAGTGATCTTGAGACGATAATATCTTATATTTTTCAAACCTATAGATATGAATTGTTTCCTATGAGTTGGTTATACATTGATTGTAAGAAAACACATTGGTAACTCGATGTTATAAAACGTGCCTTTCTGTATAATTTAACAAGTAGTAGAACAAGCATATGAGTCGAAGTTTATCCATTCGTTTTACCCTTGGAGGGATAAAAGCGATATCTGTGGGCCCCTCGATGATTTAGTGATGACACCCCGAAGTGTTTGGCCAAGCCTGGACTGATGTGATTTGTTCAATTAGTCCGTCATCATAAATCGGAAATCGGGAAACAACAAATGGACAGAGAGAATGATTATAATCCATGTCTCGGTCCATATGATATCTAGAATAGATGGATATATGATCCCTTATCTAATGGACGCGTCATTGATTTGTTCATAACTCGACAACAGCTTTCAAGAGCTACGATTGCTAGTCGGGTTTTGAAGTCATACACAATAATAGTTTTAGACTTATCCAAGTGGGAGACTGTTGGATTAGTGTCTAAGTCCATAACTATAATTGGTATGTACTTGACCCGAATGGCATGGTCCATTTGGTTTGCATGACATCAGAACAATTTGGATAGACTTTTGTGAGAAAAGGATATTTATCATTTGTTAATATATTATAAGTTCTAATATATTAATATGAAATCATATTATTTAATTATTATTGATCAAGAATTAATTTGGAATTAATATTGTGATCAAAAGGAGACTAATTAAATATATGGGGATTGATTGTGTAAATCATTCATTCTTATATATGTGAGCTTATGATCCCTAGTTCTTCATGTTGGGCTAAACCCATGGAGTAACCCATGGATACTCCATGGAGGTTTTAACCTATGGAGCATGAAAAATATGGACAGACATGAGTTACATGGTGTAACCCTAATAGCCACCATATATAAGGACCCCATGGCTCAAGAAATTGGCACTAGTGTGTGTACACATGAGGGCTAGCCGATTTGAGCATAAGAACCTTTTCTCACAAGTTATTCCAAGATGTTGGTGATGTTGTGTGAACCATTTGAGGTGTCAAATTTGAGGCACTAGGCTCTTAAGCTCCATGGAATCAAGCTACAACAAAGAGGTATGTAATTCTGCTAGAATTTATATTATATGTACTTCATATTATGCTAGTTAGAACAATACCTTGGAAAATTGATATTTGCATGTATAATAGATAAAACATAGATCCAAGGTATTTAGGTTTTCATGTACACCTTAGGAGTGTTAGAATGCTTAAAACCCTTCAAATATAGCTGCCACAACAGAGAAATCCCCGGATCTAAAGCTTCTACTTTCAACTATGCACCACCAACTTCAACTCCTTCAAGAAACACCAAGGAACATAATCTTTTAACTTACATACAATCGAAAATGGGAGATGAGACACGATTTAGGGTTTCTCTGGACCGAGAGGACGATGAGGGAGGCTAACAATGAGGCTTAAGACCTTTAAATAGGGTGCAAACCATGAAAATTAGGGTTTTCCTTTCCAGCGTTTACTCGTCGAGTTGGGGCTCCCCAAATCGTCGAGTAGACCCTTAATCCTGCATCCATAAAGATCCCTACACGACGAGTTGGAGCTCCCCAACTCATCGATTTCCAGTCCAAACCCTAAAATGTTGAGAAATAAATAATACATGGATCAAGCGTTACAAATCTCACCCACTTGAACTAGACTTCTTCCTCGAAGTCTACTGATGCAAACAAATCCAGTTAATGCTCTCGCATCTCATCCTCCGGCTCCCATGTCCATTCCAAGCCTTTCCGGTCTTTCACTAGCTTCACCTCTTTGTTACGAAGAACCTTAGTTTTCTTATCCAAAACCACAACGGGCCTCTCAATGTAGTTCGGGCTCTCATCCACCTGAATGTTGTCCAAATAAATAACCACGACCTCATCTGTGACACACTTCCGCAGCTGAGACACATGGAAGGTGTTATGAATCTGGATAAGCTCATTTGATAAATCCAAATGGTAAGCTACCTTGCCCACCCTGGCGGAAATCCTGAAGGGTCAAAATATCGGGGACCTAACTTGCCCCTCTTCCAAAACCTAATGACACCCTTTCATGGTGACACCTTTAACAAGACGAAGTCTCCCACCTGGAACTCAAGATCCGAGCGATGCCGGTCAACATAGCTCTTATGACAGCTCTGCGGGACCCGCATCTTGTTGCACACTTTCTGGATCAACTCAATAGTCTTAAGCACCAACTTGGTGCTTCCCATGACTTGGTGCCCAAGTTCACCGCAATAAACTGGGGTCCTACACCTCTGACCATATAGCATGTAAAACGGGGGTCGGTCGATACTAGCATGATAACTGTTGTTATATGAAAACTATGCTAGTGGGAGGTACGTATCCCAACTCCCTTCGAAATCCAATATGCATGCCCACAACATATCCTAGAGCGTCTGGATCGTCCGCTCACTCTGGCCGTCTGTCTGGGGGTGGTATGCAATGCTAAACTGTAACTGTGTTCCCAGTTCCTCGTGGATCTTCCTCCAAAATCTGGATGTAAATCGGAAATCCCGGTCAGAGACCACCGACACTGGCACCCCGTGCGTAACCACCACCTCTCACACATAAATATCTGCTAATTTCTCTGTAGAGATGCTCGTGGGGATCGGAATAAAATGAGCACTCTTCGTTAACCTTTCCACAATGACCCAAATGGAATCCATACCCCTCACTGTCCTCGATAACTTCGTGATGAAGTCCATGGTGATCTCTTCCCACTTCCACATTGGAATGGGTAACGGCTGAACCTTGTCGTGAGGCCTGATGTTCGGCCTTGACTTTCCTGCAGGTCAATCACCGCTCCACAAACCATTCGATCTACCTCTTCATGAATGGCCACGAGTAACTCAACCTCAGATCTCTATACATCTTTATGACCCCCGGGTGAATAGAGAAGTTGGATTTGTGTGCCTCCTCCAAGATCTTTTGCCTCACGCCCCTAGATACTGGTTCCCACACCCGACCACACTATGTCAAAAGGCCCCGACCATCCCAATCAAATAAGGGAATCTGACCCCGAATCCACTCTATCTTCCAATTCTCTTTCTTCAAACCCTCCACATGAGCTTCCTTGATCATATCTAACAATGGAGAAATCACCGTCATCCTCAAACAAACGTTTCCGATCAGAGGACTTGCCGCCTTGCGGCCCAAAGCATCGGCCACCACGTTGGCCTTCCCTGGATGGTACAAAATCTCGCAGTCATAATCTTTCACTACATCCAACCATCTCCTCTACCACATGTTGAGGTTCTGCTGATCCATCAAGTACTTTAAACTTTTGTTGTCAGTAAAGATGGTGCACCGAATTTCGTATAAGTAATGCCTCTAGATTTTGATGGCAAACACCATCGCCCCCTATTCTAGGTCATGAGTGGGGTAATTTTCATCATGAGGCTTCAGTTGCCTTGAGGCATACGCGGTCACATGCCCCCTCTGCATCAAAACAACCCCTAACCCTGAGATCAACACATCACAATACACTACCAACACATCCAATTCCTCGGGTAGTACTAGGATTGGGGCCTCATATAACCTCTGTCTCAAGGCCTTGAAGGCCACCTGCTAGTTCGGGCCCCACTGGAAAGTCACCTTCTTCTTGGTTAAGCGAGTCGAAGGTACGACAATCTTGGAGAATTCCTGGATAAATCTCCGATAGTACCCCGCTAAACCCAAGAAGCTACGGATCTCGGATGCATTCTTCGGTACTTCCCACCGCATTAACGCCTCAACTGTGGTTGGATAAACTGAGATACCCTTTTGGTTGATGATGTGCCCAAAAAACTACACCTCTTGCATCCCGAAATCACACTTTGAGAACTTCGCATAAAGCGTTTCCATCCTCAGTGTCTCCAATAGCTCCCTCAAATGCTGCTCATGCTCCTCCTTGGTCTTAGAATAGACTAAGATGTCATCGACAAAAACGATCATAGACTGATCCAACATTGGCCTACACACCTTGTTCATGAGGTCTATGAATGCTGCTGGGGCATTGATGAGCCCGAATGGCATCATCACAAGCTCATAGTGACCATACCGAGTCCTGAAAGCTGTCTTCGGTATATCCTCATCCCTAATCCTCATCTGATGGTACCCCAATGTACCGAAGATCAATCTTTGAAAACCAAGATGAACCCTACATCTGATCGAACAAATCATCGATCCTCGAAAGTGGATAATGGTTTTTCACCGTTAGCTTGTTCATCTCCCGATTATCGATGCACATCTTGTGTGACCCATCCTTCTTCTTCACGAACAGGATCAGCGTTCCTTACGGGGAACTACTCGGACGAATAAACGCTCGGTCTAGAAGCTCCTGAAGCTGCGTAGATAGCTCCTGCATCTCGGGCGGAGCTAGTCGGTACGGTGTCTTTGTGACATCCCCAAAATCGCGGCCAGAAAAGACCAGTTTCGTTTATGCTTTTAAAATAATTTCAGAGTAAATCCATTGATTTAAAATAGTTGCGGAATTTATCCCCAAAACAATACATGATAAAATAAGGTTTATCAAAGCATTTCTTAAAGAAATGTATTTTTATTATTTATCAAAACTCAAGATGTCATGTTCCGATACAGACACAAAAGCATAAATAATAAAACATAGACCTTACACAGTTACATACAACTACTGGTCTATAAACAAAAACATCTTCACAAGTTCTCCAACTTATGCTCTCGCGCCACTACTTGTAATACAAAGAAACTGAGTGGGTCAGGCTTGGGAGCCTGGTGAGCGTATAGGGTTTTGAACCCACAATAAATAATTATATTTAATTCACCAACCAACAATAACCCGATTTCCCATTCCCTTTATCCTCACTTTATGTCCCTATGACAACAACTATTACACGTGACCTAATCTAGGATTTTCATCGGGATGAACACTACTGCAAAGGGGTTTCCTCAGCAATGAATGTCCTAAGGCAACCATGAGGGGGATAGAATACAGAAAATTAACACCCAAGTTCACTACACCTACAGGTTATGAGCCTGCCAGCGTTCCACTGAACTGTCTAGAAAAGTCTGTGGTCGTCATCCATATTATGCTGGACGACTAGATCACAATCACATCGAGGCCTCTCATCATTTTATTTCATCACCCACCAACTGTCTACCCATGTTCTACCCAACATATTAGTAGATAAAAATATATACATTTATATACATCCTAAAAGCTGTACAATCATTCCTTCAACTATTATTTCATATAAACAAATAATATATAAACACATAACATGTATTATAGAGAATAATTCATATCTATGTGTTAGAAGAAAGCAACTACACACTCACTTGATAAGACGATGATCGAACAACACATCGTCTCTTAAAACAATTGTTTCCGATAAAACCGAGATGTTTTCCCAAAAACCAAGCTTCATGTGGACAAAGTTTCAGCTTGAAAATATAATTTTCTTGGGAACTTCGGAGCGTTGGGACTTGCTTCGGGTGTCGGGATGATATCGGGGCTCCGGGGGAATAAATTTCACGTAAATCGAGAGAATAAGGGCGAGAGAGAAGAATTTGAGCAACTAAACTCGGCTGACCTTGTGTTCTATTTATAGGGGCTGAACCCTGGATTTACGCTAGGCGTAAGTCTTCGTACGATAGGCATACACATTCGTCGACATATATGCTGGGCGTAATCTTCGGATCTGATCGGGTACGTCATGGTCTCGGACCCAAGACACTCAAGTGATCGGGTACGTCATGGTCTCGGATTTGGGCGTACTCATGTACGTTTGGCGTAACCCGATATACCGAACATCAAAAATGCATAACTGTTGCATACGAGCTCCATTTTTGACGTTCTTTATATCCACGCGTAGGTGCGACTATAATCTACAACTTTCGTTTAGACTCTATTGGCTAATTTTGAATTTATTTTTATTATATTATTTTTAGTAGGCCGAGACAGGAAGACTCCGTTAGAAATTAATAACTTTTTCATCTGACGTCTGTTTTCGTCTGTCTTTCCTCCGTTGCATTACTATTGACGAGATCTTCGATTCTCGTTTAGATTATTGCGGCTAGAAATCACTCGATCTCAAATCCGAACTTTGGGCTGCATACCGCTAAGTCGAAACTTATAAAAAATCATAACTTCCTCATACGAAGTCAGATTTAGACGTTCTTTATATGGATGCTCTCGGTTTAACGTATTCTACAACTTTCGTTTAAATCACTAAGGCTAAATATCGCTCTATCGTAAATTCACTATTTACGTCACGCAGTGTCATGCCAGTTCTGTCGCGAAACTTCAACAAATCATAACTTCTTCGTTATAACTCAGATTTCGACATTCTTTGTATTTTCGGAACCCTTGCCACGAACACTACGTCTTCATGTATCGATATCGGTTTTATCTAACATTTTATTTTTACGCTTATTTTTATTCTTAATTCATTTAAGCCACACAATTAAGCATAAAATACATAATATTCAAATAAAACATTCTTATTATTTCAAAATGAGTTACAAAGGTGAACCTAGACTATTACATCAACATTAATGCCTAGCCTAGAAATACGGGCGTTACAATTCTCTCCACCTTAGGATGATTCCATCCCCGGAATCAAACATCAACAAAAAATGCGGATAGCGACTCATCATGTCACTCTCTGTCTCCCATGTGAGATTTGGCCCATTCGCATGTTTCCATCGAACAAACCCTAATTCGACCATCTTGCGTCGCAACTTCTTAGTCTTACGGTCAACGATTGCCTCTGGTTCTTCAATTAACCTCTTATTTTCATCAATTCTTCATTCCGAAAGTGGAAACATGTCGGGAACTTCTCCCGTGAACTTCCTCAAATAACACACATGGAAAGTGTTATGAATTCCATTCAGTTCTTCGAGTAATTCTAGCTTGTAAGCTTGGTTCCCAATCCTCTGAAGAGTTTTAAATGGTCCAATAAACCTTGGACTTAACTTTCCCCTTTTACCAAATCGTATAAGTCCCTTCCACGGTGAGACTTTAAGCAAAACCAAATCCCCAACTTCAAAAGTCACCGGTCGTATTTTCTTGTCAGCATAGCTCTTTTGACGATCCTGAGCTGCTAACATTCTCTCCCTAATTATTTTCAACTTTTTAGTAGTTTGATGGACTGTCTCGGGTCCCATAAACTGCTTTTCCCCAGCCTCAAGCCAACAAGACGGCGTACGACATTTTTTTTCCGTACATAGCTTGATAAGATGCCATCTTTATGCTCGAGTGGAAACTATTATTGTAGGAGAATTCTACCAAAGGTAAATATTCATCCCAGTTACCTTGGAATTCAAAGGTACATGCTCTAACCATATCTTCAAGCGTTTGTATCATTCGTTCGCTCTGACCATTAGTCTGTGGATGGTAAGTTGTACTCGTACACAACTTGCTACCTAATTCCTCTTGTAGTCTTCTCAAAAATCGCGAGGTGAAACGGTTGTCACTATCTGACACAATCGTTAATGTAATGCCGTGAAGCCTCATAGTTTCCTTCACGTAAGAATTCACAAGCTTGTCTATAGACCATTTCTCATTGGCTACTATAAAATGCATACTCTTAGTGAAGCAATCAACGACCACCCAAATCATTTCGTGACCATTCTTTGTTTTGGGCAGTTTAGTGACAAAATCTAGAGCAATGTATTCCCATTTACCCATAGGCACAGGTAAAGGTTCTAAACTCCCGTATGGTTTCTGATGTTGTGCCTTGACCCGCGCACATGTCACACACTCAGCCACATACTTTGCAATATCAAGCTTCATCATCGGCCGCCGGTAATAGGGTTTCAGGTCCCTATACATTTTAGTGCTGCCAGGATGATTTGAGTACATGGTTTTGTGAGCTTCTTCCATCAAAAGATCTCTTATTCCTCCTGACTTAGGTACCCAAATACGATCTTGGAATACCTTCAGTCCATGACCGTTTGTACCAAACACCAACATTTTTCCTAAACGTTCCTCCTTCCAGTCATTCTTTTCAGAAGCTTCTTCTTGAGCTTTTTTAATACTCTCCACAATTGTCGAGAAAACTTCTATTCTCAATGCTCTTGGCCTTTTTCTTTCAAAATTTACCTTCCGACCGAGAGCATCAGCGACAACATTGGCCTTACCGGGGTGGTAAAGTATCTCACAGTCATAGTCCTTGAATAACTCTAGCCAGTGTTGTTGCCTCATATTCAATTCTTTATGATTAAAGAGATATTGGAGACTCTTATGATCAGTGAAAAGTTTGCACTTCGATCCATAGAGGTAATGCCTCCATATCTTTTGAGCAAATACTACCGCTGCCAACTCTAAATCACGAGTGGGGTAGTTCTTTTCATGCTCTTTCAGTTGTCGAGATGCATATGCTAGCAACTTTTCTCTTTGGGTCAAAACACAACCCAACCCAACACCAGACGCATCGCTATAGACTGCGAAGTCCTCAACTCCATCGGGTAGAGAAAGAATCGGTGCCTCACATAGCTTCTTCTTTAGCAGCTCGAATGCTTCTTTGTGTTTATCACTCCAAGTATAAGTAGCCCCTTTGTGGGTCAAAGTTGTCAATGGAGTAGCAATTGAAGAAGAGCCTTGGATAAACCTTTGGTAATATCTGGCTAATCCCAGAAAACTTCGGATCTCCGTGGGACTTTTCGGTTGTTCCCACTTCATCACAACTTCAATCTTTGTTGGGTCAACCATTATCACTTCTTGGTTGACCACATGACCCAAGAATTGGACTTCCTGAATCCAAAAATCACATTTGGAGAACTTGGCATACAACTTTTCATTCTTCAAGACTTCCAACACTTCTCGCAAGTGTCTGCCATGCTCCTCTTAGCTTTTCGGGTAAATTAGAATGTCATCTATGAACACTATAACCGATTTATCAAGGAACGATTTACAAACCCTATTCATTAAATCCATGAATACTGTTGGAGCATTGGTTAGTCCAAACAACATAGCCAAAAACTCATAGTGTCCATATCGTGTTCTGAATGCAGTGTTCTTGATATCCTGCTCTCTCACCTTCAGCTGATGATATCCTGAACTTAGGTCGATCTTTGAAAAATAACTTGAACCTTGTAGTTGATCAAACAGGTCGTCAATCCTTGACAAAGGATATCTATTCTTTATTGTTGCCTTGTTCATCTCTCTATAATCAATGCACATTCTCATACTTCCATCTTTCTTCTTCACGAATAACACCGGAGCTATAACTTGCACGTAAATCGAGAGAATAAGGGCGAGCGAGAAGAATTTGAGCAACTAAACTCGGCTTACCTTGTGTTCTATCTATAGGGGCTGAAACCTGGATTTACGTTGGGCATAGGTCTTTGTATGCTGGGCGTACGCATTCGTCGACACGTACGCTGAGCATACTCTTCGGATCTGACTGGGTACGTCATGGTTGTTGGGTTTTGAGCATTATAACACTTATATGGTGTACATGCAACCCTAAATACCTTGGATCTATGTTTTCTCTATTATACATACAAATATGAATATCCAAGGTATTATCCTAACTAACATACCAAAAAATTGATACCTAGTAATATAACAAGTTAGAATACATACCTCTTTGTTGTAACTTGTCTTCATGAAGCTTGAGTGCCTAGTGCCCCAAGTGTGAAACCTCAAATGGTTCACACAACACCATGAACACTTGGAATAACCTTGAGAATAAGGATACTTTGGTTCTCTCTAGTGAAATCGACCTTGCCCTTTTTGTGTACACACACTAGTCCCCATTTCACCAACCAAGGACATCTTTATATAGTGTGGAGATTAGGGTTAAACCCTAATATACATGACCTTTCATTTCATATGATCCATGGGTTAAACACTCCATGGACTATCCATGAAAGCTTAGCCCAACCTAAATGAACTTGGCCCATCACACACATATATCTTAGAGTTCATATTTAATTAGTTCCTTTTGATCACTTAATTAATTAAAAATTAATTCTTGCTCAATATTAATTAAATAATATGATTATATATTAATATATTAGACCTTATAATATATTGATATAAATCAGTAGTATCCTTTTTCCTCATCTTGTCAATCCAATTGTCCCGATTCCATGCAACCCAAATGGACCATGTCGGGTCGGGTCAATTCTTACCAATTATAGTTATGGACTTAGACATTAATCCAATAGTCTCCCACTTGGATAAGTCTAAAACTATTATTTCAAGTATGACTTCATAACTCGACTAGCAATCGTAGCTTTCAAAAGCTTCTGTCGAACTCTGACCTTGTCGATGAACTCTGACCTTTGTCAATGACTTGTCCAGTAGATAAGGGATTATATATTCCTCCATTCGAGATATCATATGGACTTAGACATGGATTGTAAATCATTCTCTCTATCCATCTGTTGTTTCCCGATTTCCGATTCATGATGATTGACTGATTGAATAGATCAAATCAGCCCTGGCTTGGCCAAGCACTCACATGTATCATCATTAAATCATTGAGGGTCCCACAAATATCGCTTTTATCCCGAAGGTAAAAGGAATGGATAAACTTCGACTCATATGGCTTGTTCAACTACTTGTTGAATCGTAAACAAAGGCACGTTTTATAACATCGAGTTACCAATGCGTTTTCGCGCAATCATTGTATAACCAAATCATATCTCTAGGTTTGAAGAGTATAAGATATTATCATCTCATGATCACTCATGATAAAATCCATGAAGTGATTCCAATGAGTGTGGGTTGAATCCAATACTCAGAACTTATGAGCACTCATGAATGTTGTAGCACCTCTTGGCTACGTCCACTACTTTGGACATCTACAAACCCAATTCATGACAGCCTTCCCTTAATACCTACTTCCAACGTATTATCGATTGTGGATTGTTTGAATAACTTAGTCATTCAGAGAGAAAAACCTAGCTATTCTGGAAGTCAAAACATGCAAAGTGAAACACAAGAATAATCGAATCCAATATGGTCTCAGAACTTATGAATATAAATAAAACATCTTTTATTTATCACCAAATTGATTACCCATCATTCATTGCAAACTGTTTCAACTATCAACTTTATCCTTGAATTAAAAAACCTAGTTGTCCCATGCTCCAAGCATGTACAGTATGTTTTTTTTTTCTTTCTAAACAATAGCTTTTCCATACAGCAAGTATGCACTCTATGTTTGTCTATCATCCTTACTTTGTCAAATAAACCAATTGACCATAATTTCAATGATTCTAATTTCACACTCCCAAATGCTTATCGAAAATGTAAGAATTCCAAATTCTTATCATTTATCGAAATATGTTAGATTTTAAACTGAAATGCACTACCCTCTTGTAATGAATGTGTACAAAGTCACAAAGACTTGTCAACAATCATTAGAGGGTATTCCAGTGAAGATCTACTCCATGGAAACAAAGTCTCATATTCAAAGTACATCGCTTTGAACATGCTTCTTGCATTTAGTTTTCTAATCTTACACGGATTGAATAACTTCCAATTATGAAACATTTTCCATATTCCATCTAGACTATGATTTCTGAATAAGAGTTGCCTCTTTTCAGAATTTGCCAATATGGTCCTTCCAAAATTAACACTATACTTCCAATTGTCCATGAGCAACCAATCTTTGGTAAACCTTAGATTGTCCTCTACAATTGCTTAATCACTTTAGTCATATCTAATTTTAGACCTTTTCCCTCTTAATTCCCCAGGCATTTGGAAAATTTAGAAATGATAAATATTATAGCACATGCAATCGATCCTGTACCCAAAGTAAATGGGACACGATTCATGATGTCTCACATAAAGACATGATTCTAGACCAGTCTTTTGCTATAATATATTTTTTATTCGCCATGTTCTCAAAATTTGACTATGAAGAGGGATGCCGTAATCATAATCGAATTTTGAGAACGCAATATATATAATTTTCTTAAGTTGAACCAAACCAACATAAAATTCATATATATATATATATTCTTGACTAAAGATGATTAAAATCTCAATCTAAGCCTTTTAGAATTGAAATATAGTATAATTTCCTCTCCCTTAATTATAGCAAAACAACTTTTTCAAACCCTGCAACTTCACGAATTGAAACTTTTGTTTTCTATAATTAACATTGCTAACTTTCAATACTTATCATAATTATCATGCTCCCATTAACATGATGATTATTAGCATAACACTTATGCTCCCACTAGCTTTGACATGTATCCAGAGAACAGCTGGACTTCTAGAAGTTAATACTTTATTGACTTTCTTACCAAAGTTCAGATTTCTGATACGAGATTGCTTTCATAAGACTGTATCAAAATCATACACCTTATCTTAGATAGCTCACAAGTGTGTCTAAAAAATTTCATAACTATGAAAAGGGATGTCGTAATCATAGTCTCGATTGTTTAGACCTTTGCTATTTCTCATAAGTCCATGTTAGTGTGCCGGTTAACCACGCGCGCTCCACTAACGACTTTGAGAATGTAATGATTGCTATCTACTTAAAATCTACTTAGTGGAAGTGTTTCCTCACCATTATTTTCATGAATCGGAGAGAAACCTGATGACCCTTATATTTTATGGTATATGTGTTCCTTTCCATGTGAATTTTTTCAAAACCACAATCACAAGACAGTGTTAGTGACAATTCCAAATTAATATGGACTGAACTTGTGCAATCTTAAATTCCTGCCACCTGACAGCTTAAGGGCCTGCCATTGCTTCCAATTAGTTATGCAAACAATTGAGAACATGCAGAACTTCAAATGTATAGCCAACTCTAACTGGAATGGGCACAGAGTATGTCAACGCGATAAGTTATAAACCTCAAGTCGTGTGCTAGTGAAGAACTTCAGGTTTTATTCTTGATTAGTTCTTGAGACTTTCAAGGCCTCTAAGACTCCCACTGTCCTCTTGACATATAAGACTCTCTTGCCAAATATTCAAGAGATAGTGCAGATTCTTTATCAAGACAAACACTTCACATAATTGGCCTAAGTTGGTCTTTGTTTTATCCAAAACATCACAACTTACCAATTTCAAATGTACAAGAGTAGAAAACCTTTTATTCTTACATTTGACTAGTGTTAATAAACCTTCTTTAAGATGTGTCACTCAAGTTACAATCTTGGAGTATGATTCTAAGAATTGTTTTTGGAACGAAGTATGAATCTTTTTTTTATTTAACCACTTCAACAATTCATAACTCCTCTTCTTAGCTATCAGAATGCACTTAGAGGATGAATAGTGATAAGGTCTCTTAATCATTAAGATAATCATATATCATGATACTAAAGTACTCTCCCATCTTTTCAGATTTGAGAAACTTTTATCCTTCTGCCTAATTTGATTCTTCTTATTCGCTCTGCCATACATTGAAACTTTTTCAACGTTTCAGAATTATACTTGAACTTGTATGTATAACCATATTTACTGAACTTTAGTAAATCTTAACGAATAGTCTCAACACGGAACCTCTCCCAAACACATTTAGGACACAACCCCGATATACCCTCGCAGCACTCACGGTGCAGTCATTAGCAATCTCAACCTCCAACAGGGAATCCAAAGTCCTCAGAGCATCCTGAAACTTCTTGCTAAGCGCAAAAGATATGAATGATTGGGTAGCTCTTGAATCGAAAAGAACATGAGTTGACATACCATTGACCAAAAAGGTCCCTATACAAGTGCACACACACACACACACACACACACACACACACACATATATATATATATATATATATATATATATATATATATATATATATATATATATATATATAAGCATAACAAATAATATCAAACATGAAAAATAGATTACGTACCAGCCACAACGTCAGGTGTAGCTCGAGCCTCCTCTGTAGTCAATTGAAAAGCACGGCTCTTGATCGCAGGAGCTTCCGCCTTAGCCAGACGGCCATCAGGGATCCTCATGGTGGCGAGCGCAGGCGCTGCCACTGCTCCCCTTCCTCCATGCAACCTCGGACAATCGGCCCTTTTATGGCCGATATGGATACAGTGGAAACAAATCAAGCCCTTCTTGGGGTAATCCCTTCTCAGGTGGCCCGATTGGCCACACACATAACATCCCGAGCCTACTGCTCAACAAACCCCATTGTGCGGCTTACTGTACTCGACACACCGATCATGGACCTGCTGGTCCCTACTGGAAGAATCAAAGGTCTTAGGCTTTTTAGTTTGATCTACAACTGTCTGGACCTGCTCTGACTTCCGCTTGTGTAGCACTCGGTTCCTGGTATGTATTTCATTCAAATATTTTTCGCATTATGGACTGAGACTCGGCGAGTTGATGGCCCAACTCGTCAAGTGATAGCAGTTTGGACCCGGGGGTTAAGTGGTGGAATCGTCGAATCGGCGGCAAGACTCGACGAGTAGACTTTAGCTGGGCAAAACCCTAATCTGAGGGTTTTCACCCTATTTAAAGGACCTTATATAGCGTCCATCGCCCTTTATGCTCCTAAAACACTCCATTTCGAACCCTAACTGAGTTGTGAAAGATCTAAGGGCTTTTTGGTGATTTTTAGTGTTTTGTGGTGGCAAGAAGGAAGGAAAAGCTTGAGGAATCAAGAGGAGACCAGAAAGAGTCAAGCTTGTGCATCATCTATAGTCCTTGGAAGGTATATGTAACGACCCCAAATTTAACTCCGTTACAAACCCCGTTTTCACTAACGGAAAGTGCCACTATACATTATTTTATGTAATATTTGAAATCGTCAATATTCGAATGTCTAAATTTAAACATGGCTTGATATTATTCTAAGGAATATAACTCGTATGTGTTGACCCCGTTTAACCTAATAGAGTTATATTACCATTTCAACCACTTCACCTGGGTAAAAAGTTTTAACCCAGTTAACTTTAAACATCGGGTAGCCGTGTATCGGGTGCAATTCCCGAGACATATGCAATGGGTGTGCACAACATTTGAACACTCATTTACTACACACCCACTCTCTCTCTCTACTTTCTCTCTCTAGACTCGAAAACGACCCCGATTCCGCTAATTTCCGACCTCCAAATGTAAGTACTCACCCTCTATCTTATTCTAGTCATACTTCATTGAATTTAGGGACCAAAATCATAGAAATCAAGGACCATAAAGGAGTTTACGGCCTAAGAAGCTCCTTAGGCCGTAAACCCCCAAATTCATGCCCAAGACCAAGTTTTTCCTTCTTGTGAGTTAGTATACTAATTAAGGCTTACAACTAGAAGAGTTTGGACATTAAAACACTAGAGATTGATGCTTAAAAAGGAGTTTACGGCCCAAGCATGTGCTTAGGCCGTAAACACCCCAAACACCCCATAAAGCTAAGTTTTAAGCCCCAAAAACACTTCTAGGATGTTTGGCAAATTAGACTTGACTCCAAGGAACACTTAAATGCATTAAACAACATCATTTGAGCACAAAAAGAGGAGTTTACGGCCAAGGCTAAGCTTGGGCCGTAAACACCCAAGAAATGGTGTCAAACAAGTCCTTAAACTACCCTAATGCATAAAAGGAATTTATCTAAGGCCTTTGGAAGTGTGTTGTACCATTAAACACCTCATTTTGATACCAAATGAAGAGTTTACGGCCAAGGATGTTCTTGGGCCGTAAACTCCCCATAAATATGTGCCAAATTGTTCCAAACTCACTATAGGGCCTTCTAGGATTTTTCTAAGCCATTTGGGACCATGTTGTACAAGTAAAACCTTCATCTTGAAGGAATTATAGGAGTTTACGGCCCAAGAACAAGTCTTGGCCGTAAACTCCCCAAAAATGTCACAAATGAGGATGTTTAATCCTTCCCTCTTGGTCCAAAACACACACCACTAAATTAAGGAAGTGAGATAAGGCCCTAAACACACATTTTGGAGTGTCACAAGAGTTTACAGCCAAGCCTAGGGAGCTTACGGCCGTAAACTCCCAAAGAATGGCTTTTAGGCCATAAACTCTAAGAGAGTGAACTCAAGGACCCTTCCGTAAATCATCCATGGCCTCGTACCACTCCCGGGAACCCTTTCTAGGCCTTAAAACCCCGAAAACGACACTAGAATGTCCAAATACTATAATGAGAAGCATAAGATGATTAACTTCTTGTAAAATACGTATTTCATATGACATTAGGGTCCTAAAAGGTGCTCAAGTGGTTATTTGGTACCAAACGCTCAATCGACACTATTACCCGATTCACCCGATTTCCGCGATTTCAGGTGAGTTCATACCCCTTTAATGAACCTTTCAAGTGTTTTACATGTTTTAGGGGGGAGATACAAGTTGCTTATAAATGTTTATGTAAAGTTTTACAAAACGATTTCCGAGTTACAAGGATTAATCACATGTGATTCACTACTCTTAGTTCAAATCACATGTGATTTGTCCCTATGCCTTAAAAACGGGTTTTACCCTTTTCAAACTATTTTGTACAGTGAATCAGAATGTAAATGTTCTTTTGAAAAATACTTTTATTAAAACAATTTGCTTATAAAATGTAACCACACTGATATGTTTATATAAATAAGACTTGGAGGACTTAGGACCGATATCTCGCCTTATTTCCTGTTCTTGTTTGATTGTGGGCTTAGGGTAGTAGTTATCCGTCCGACTGTCGTTGATTTCTTACTTATATAAAATCTGTATATCAGTATGGGATACGATTATTACTGCTTTCACATAATGCTAAAGTCACTAACGTGCTAAGAAACATCCCCACTAAGATAACCATAATAGGTATGGTTAGGGTCGCTACCGCTACTACTCGCTAAAGTTATTACTAGCTACACTATAATACTCACCATTACTCTACGATATACTAGTAAGGGAATACACTATATTCAATACTAAAAGCTTACTACACTATAACCATAGAGTAAACACTAAACAAATATTAATACACTAAACCACTACGAGATACTCTATTCGCTATTCACTACGCCCGGAGTGTTCCAGAAGGAGACGACTCTACATGTATAGATCTATACGGGGCAGACGCTATTACATCCCGACTGTTAATCTCAGTCCGCGCCGTACAGGCCCAGGGATGCTACTACTTCACTATACTATGCATGACCGGGAAGGTCATGGGATCCTCTATTATCCTCACTATTGGTAATATACAAGGAATACCTTATAACTACTCTAAAATACTACACTAAATGCTAAACTGCATCCCGAAGTAAGTAAGTATCTATCACTAAAGGAAGCTTGCACCTCTATTACTGATTTACAGGCTCAACCTATTCCATCACACTTGCTATTTGGAGATTGCCAATGTATTTATAAAATAAACTGTTTTCAAAGGAATAAAGAATGCATACATTTCACAGATTGTCACTTACAATGTTTTTCATGGAAAATATGGAATTCTCTAAGTTTCTGCTACTTACGAACGTAACGATACATTTTTAACACTAATGTTGTGTATACAAAAACTCACACTAAACTCTTATGAACTCACCAGCTTTATGCTGATAATCGTTTTCAAAATAACTTGTATCTTCAGGTCAAAGATAAACAGGTACAGACGCAACATTTTTGGAGAAGGTGGAGCACACAAGACCCATCTCTTATTTTTGAATTGCTTTTGGGTGATTGTTAAACATTACAAATCACGCATGTAACTAAATTCACTATGTAATACTGTGGTTGTATGATTCTTGTTTCTACTACTATGCAATTGTGATGATACTGTTCACTACGTCATCCACCCCGAAACGTATTCCGCCGTTATCGGTTTTGGGGTGTGATAGATTGGTATCAGAGCATTGTTTATAGTGAATCAAGTATATCAACCTATAAAAGATATACGAACTATAAACACTTCGGGACTAAAACACTCTGACCAAGAATATATACTACTAAGTATCTAAAAGATCTAACTAAGTATATATATATATATACACCCATCACTATGAAACACAGGAATCAGTATCATCCTAGAACAAAACAAAAGTATTAAGATTGTTGGGCAGCACAATTGGGTTTACAGACATATAGTCACATTCAGGATGATGTAGCCTGATCAACTACGTTTTCCTGAGAGTGACTAGCATGTGCCTAAGTTTGGTTGCGATGTTTCAACAAGTCTAAAACTTACCAACAATACCACAATAACGCTAACATAAGAATACTATAGGAGTATTCTGTATCTCTAGATTATACGTATGTGTTAACATCAAGGGTCGTTACTAGTAGGACAATAGTTGCTAAGTGGATACACCACGATTACATGTGATTGGGGCGCTATAGACTCAGAATCTGCAGCCTTTGCTTCATTCTCTGTTCTTGTTTGATTGGGGGTCTGAAGTTAGGGTGGTTTATTCGAAGGACTATCTTGCTTCGGTTACATGTAATCGGTACGCACTATGCAAGTATTGGGTCAACTGGTAATGATTCCTCCTATAAGTATCTTAGAATAGTGCGTCTATTAATCTTCTTTCCCCCTTTCTCGCGTAGATAGCATGGTTGGCTTCCACCTACCCGATGATCCGTACTTTCCGAACCAGGGCAATGGAGGATGGTTCGAAGAGGAGTCAGACGACGATCACCCTATTCCTTTGGATGATCATCATGCTGAAGGCTTCTCGGATAGCTCGAGCTCCGAGCCAGAAGTCAACAACCAACCTCCTGAAGCCCCGAACCCTAACCCCCGACCGGCATTTCAGGGCCCCACTCCTATGTGGGCAATGTCCTTGCATCGATGGAGCGAGGAGCAGGGTCAGCCCTTGCCTTACAATGGAGACCGAAGCTTCTATCACATAAGCGAAGGAGGATCGGCGGATCGGGTTCTGCCCATCATGATCTGAAGGATTGCCAGGAATGTTGAGCAAGGTCAAGCTGCTATTGGTCGAGTTGTAGAAGTGGACGCCAACTCAAACCTCAACACAGTTCGCATCCGCCAACTCGAAGAAGCCATGGACAGGACTAGGAGGACCAACGAGGCCCTGCAGCATCAGCTAGCAGCATCCCGAGCTGAAGTTAGGGAACTCCGAGCACGCCAAAGGACCCATGATCGACACCTTCAAGAAGTTATGCGTCAACTGGAGGATCTGAGAATTCGCCCGACAAGCAGCCGTCGCCAGTAGAAGACATCTAGTTACCTCACTCTTTTGTTTAAAGGACTAGCCTTTTATCTCTATGTTCCGTAGGTCTCTTGTCTGTAAACGTTCCTAGTTTAAAAGTACTCTAGTTGAACCTCTAAACTGCCAACATTTTCTCTATGGTATGATGTAAGACCTACTACTAGGTCAATTTTCATGAACTTCTGTTGCATCATTAATACCAGTGTATTGGCAGATGATTTCTCTATTGCTATAGCTCTTACCTGATCTTGGATTATGTTGATTTAATCCACGAAACACTCTATTCATATTCGCAATAGGCTCTTACTATTGCTATCATTTCTATGATCTTCCAGTAAAGGATGCCTCCACGAAAGCGTCCCAGCAGAGGAAGACCTGAAACTCAAACCCCTCCTCCACCACCTCCTCCTCCGCAGTTCGATCCGGTGTTGTTTCAAGCGGCTGTGACTGCGGCTGTAACAGCAGCCATGGCCCAAATGAACTCGGGTGATGCGAGCGGTGGAAATTCTAGATTTGGTGAAGTCCACCAACGAGTGCAGGGATGCACTTATAAGGACTTCATGAATTGTAAACCTGCTTTCTTCGATGGTACCAGAGGAATTTTGGCATTGTCCCAATGGTTCGAAAGGACCGAAGCTGTATTCGAAATGTGCTCTTGTCCCGAAGAGAGCAAAATCAAGTTCGCTACCGCTACCCTCACTAACAGGGCTTTGTCATGGTGGAAAGGCCATGTCAACGCACTCTCCTTGGTCACAGCCAATGCCATGGGCTGGGACACTATAAAAGATATCATGAGAGGAGAGTACTGCCCTAGGGGCGAAGTTCAGAAGCTTGAGGAAGAACTCTGGAACCTCAAGATGAAGGGGACCGACATAACGGCTTATACGGCCAGGTTTTGCGACTTGGCGGCTATGTGTCCCAACATGATCCCCTCTGAAAGCAAGAAGATTGAACGTTACATCTGGGGTTTAGTGCCCCCGTATCGAGGAAATGTTCTGGCTTCACGCCCTACCACTTTCGACAGCGCCAAGGAATTGGCCCAGAGTCTGATCAATCACGAAATCTCCTCCACTCCAGCAACAACAACCACAACAACCACTGCACCATCCGGATCATCCGACAGAAAAAGGAAACGATGGGATAAGAAGAAAGGCAAGAAAACTCAAACCGCCTCCAGGGATCATCAAATTGTGGCGGTTCATGCTGCCACCACCCCGGCTGCACCAGCTGCTCCAGCCCCACCGAAAGCTTACAGTGGGAATTTGCCTAAGTGTCCCAAGTGCCCTTTTCACCACAACGGTCCATGCCGTGAATTGCAGTGTTCCAACTGCGGACGGAAGGGCCATACTGTCCGATTTTGCAAGGCCCCTCCCAAACCTATTACACAGGTTCCTGGTACGGGAGTGACCCCGACGTGTTATGGCTGCGGCGAAGCAGGCCATTTTAAGAAGAACTGTCCGAAGACTGCAAATGCTGGGGGAACTGGAAGGTTACTTGCTATCGGTCACAATGAAGCGGAAGTCGATCCCATAGTGGTCACGGGTATGTTTCTTCTCAACAACTCTTATGCCTGTGTCTTATTCGATAGTGGTGCAGAAAGGAGCTTCATAAATCAGAACTTTAAACACGTACTCAAACACCCCCCCTCAACCACTAAAAGAAACATTTGTTGTAGAAATGGCTAATGGGAAGACAGAAAGCTCTAATGAAATCTATATAGGTTGTACTCTCACGTTAGATGATCACCCCTTTTTAATCGATCTTATACCGGTCTCAATCAAAAATTTCGATGTCATTGTTGGTATGGATTGGCTAAGCCTTCACTACGCCGACATCCTATGTTCCGAGAAAGCCATTCGCCTGAACTTTCCGAATCGAGAGACCCTAGTGATATACGGAGATAAGCCAAGTACGAACCTTCGTATCATCTCTAGTATTCAGGCTCAGAAATACTTGCGCAAGGAATATCACGCCTTTCTTGCTCACGTCATCGACACTAACCAGAAATCGAAGGATCCAAAAGACATTCCAGTAGTATGCGATTTTCCTGATGTCTTTCCGGAGGATCTCCCAGGCCTACCTCCTAAACGACAGGTTGAATTCAGAATCGACCTAATCCCAGGAGCTACCCCCGTAGCTAAGTCGCCCTACCGCCTAGCGCCCGCCGAAATGCAAGAACTATCCGGTCAACTCAACGAACTGCTTAGCAAGGGTTTTATAAGACCGAGCTTCTCACCTTGGGGAGCTCCGGTCTTATTCGTGAAGAAAAAGGATGGGTCGTTTCGGATGTGCATCGATTATAGGGAACTCAATAAACTCACGATCAAAAATTGCTATCCTCTCCCTTGTATCGACGACCTATTCGACCAACTCCAAGGAGCAAGTTACTTCTCCAAGATTGATCTTAGATCGGGGTATCATCAGTTACGGGTGTTAGAGGAAGATGTTCCGAAGACAGCCTTCCGAACCCGCTACGGGCATTTTGAGTTCGTGGTGATGCCCTTTGGACTGACTAACGCCCCCGCAATATTCATGGACTTGATGAATAGGGTATGTCGTCCATATCTAGATCAGTTCGTCATCGTCTTTATTGACGACATTCTTGTCTACTCTCGGAGCGAGGAAAAGCATAGAAGCCATTTACGATTAGTCCTGGAAACCCTACGATCCGAGAAGTCGTATGCGAAGTTCTCTAAGTGCGAGTTTTGGATCCGGAGAGTTGAATTCTTAGGACACGTGGTCAGTGAGGAAGGAATCCACGTGGACCCCTCCAAAATCAAGGCTATTGAGAACTGGTCAGCACCAAAGACGCCTACGGAAATTCGTCAATTTCTAGGCCTCGCTGGCTACTACCGTCGATTCATCCAAAATTTCTCTCGGATTGCGAAACCTCTCACCACGTTAACACAGAAGGGTGTACCATTCGACTGGGAAGAGAAACAGGAGAAGGCATTCCAAACCCTAAAGCGAGCCCTATGCACCGCACCAGTATTATCCCTTCCCGAAGGGACAGAAGATTTCGTCGTATACTGTGATGCATCCAATCAGGGGCTCGGTTGTGTCTTGATGCAACGAGGCAAGGTTATCGCTTATGCCTCGAGACAACTAAAGAACCATGAAGTGAACTACACTACTCACGACCTTGAGTTAGGAGCGGTCGTCTTCGCACTAAAAATTTGGAGACACTACTTGTATGGGACGAAGAGCGTGGTGTACACTGATCACAAAAGCCTCCAACATATACTGAACCAGAAAGAACTCAACATGAGACAACGTCGATGGGTCGAATTACTTAACGACTACGACTGTGAAATTAGATATCATCCGGGGAAAGCCAACGTAGTAGCGGACGCTCTGAGCAGAAAAGAATATTCCGGACGAAGGACCAAGTCGTTGACTATGACTATACACTCACATCTATCCACGCAGATCAAAGAGGCTCAGCTGGAAGCTCTAAAGCCTGGAAACGTGACGGGAGAATTCCTGCATGGAATGGATAAAAATCTGGAGGTTAAGGGTGACGGAGCCTATTACTTTATGGACCGAATCTGGACTCCACGCCATGGAGGTTTCAGAGATTTAGTTATGAGGGAAGCACACAACACTCGCTACTCCGTCCACCCGGGTTCAGATAAGATGTATCTGGATCTCAAAAAGCTTTACTGGTGGCCGAACATGAAAGCAGAGATCGCTACCTTTGTAGGTAAGTGCCTTACTTGCGCGAAGGTCAAAGTAGAATGTCAAAAGCCATCAGGACTCCTCCAACAACCGGAAATACCAGAATGGAAGTGGGAGCGAATCACAATGGACTTCATCACCAAGCTGCCCAAGACAGCAGGTGGATTAGATACCATTTGGGTCATCGTTGACAGGTTGACCAAGTCCGCCCACTTCCTACCCATCAAAGAAACGGATAAGATGGAAAAGCTCACTAGGACTTATATAAAAGAAATAGTGCGATTGCATGGCGTCCCTATATCTATTATATCAGACAGAGATAGTAGATTCACCTCTAGATTTTGGCAATCATTACAAAAGGCACTAGGGACGAGGCTGGATATGAGTACAGCCTACCATCCGCAGACTGATGGACAAAGTGAGAGGACGATCCAAACATTAGAAGACATGTTGCGAGCTTGTGTGATCGACTTCGGGAAATCGTGGGATACACACCTACGTCTTGTGGAGTTTTCCTACAACAATAGTTATCACACGAGCATCAAGGCAGCTCCATTCGAAGCTCTCTACGGCCGAAAGTGCAGATCCCCCTTGTGCTGGGCCGAGGTGGGAGACACTCAGTTAGCTAAAGGACGAGTTCCTGATAGCGCCCTCGCTGGTCCAGAGATCATTCGAGAGACGACCGAGAAGATTGTACAGATACGTGAGCGACTAAAAGCCGCTAGGGATCGACAGAAGAGCTACGCCGACAAACGAAGGAAACCCTTGGAATTCCAGGTCGGAGACCGGGTCCTTCTGAAGGTCTCGCCCTGGAAAGGCACGATACGCTTTGGGAAGCGTGGAAAGTTGAACCCAAGGTACATAGGGCCTTTTGAGATTATTGCTAGAATCGGCCCCGTAGCTTACAAACTAAACTTACCCCGCGAGCTAAGCAACATACATCCTACCTTTCACGTCTCAAACTTGAAGAAATGCCTGTCTGACGAGACTCTTGTGATTCCCCTCGACGAGATCGAGATCAATGAGAGCCTCAACTTCGTGGAAGAACCTGCTGAGGTTTTGGATCGTGAAGTAAAACGGACGAAACAAAGCCGCATCCCAATTGTGAAGGTTCGGTGGAACGCCAAGCGAGGACCGGAATTCACTTGGGAGCGCGAGGATCAAATGAAACTCAAATACCCTCATCTCTTCGCTTAGTAGTATTGTAATATCGTATATGGTTGTATTCTAAATTTCGGGACGAAATTCCCCTAACGGGGGGATGATGTAACGACCCCAAATTTAACTCCGTTACAAACCCCGTTTTCACTAACGGAAAGTGTCACTATACATTATTTTATGTAATATTTGAAATCGTCAATATTCGAATGTCTAAATTTAAACATGGCTTGATATTATTCTAAGGAATATAACTCGTATGTGTTGACCCCGTTTAACCTAATAGAGTTATATTACCATTTCAACCACTTCACCCGGGTAAAAAGTTTTAACCCAGTTAACTTTAAACATCGGGTAGCCGTGTATCGGGTGCAATTCCCGAGACATATGCAATGGGTGTGCACAACATTTGAACACTCATTTACTACACACCCACTCTCTCTCTCTACTTTCTCTCTCTAGACTCGAAAACGACCCCGATTCCGCTAATTTCCGACCTCCAAACGTAACTACTCACCCTCTATCTTATTCTAGTCATAATTCATTGAATTTAGGGACCAAAATCATAGAAATCAAGGACCATAAAGGAGTTTACGGCCTAAGAAGCTCCTTAGGCCGTAAACCCCCAAATTCATGCCCAAGACCAAGTTTTTCCTTCTTGTGAGTTAGTATACTAATTAAGGCTTATAGCTAGAAGAGTTTGGACATTAAAACACTAGAGATTGATGCTTAAAAAGGAGTTTATGGCCCAAGCATGTGCTTAGGCCGTAAACACCCCAAACACCCCATAAAGCTAAGTTTTAAGCCCCAAAAACACTTCTAGGATGTTTGGCAAATTAGACTTGACTCCAAGGAACACTTAAATGCATTAAACAACATCATTTGAGCACAAAAAGAGGAGTTTACGGCCAAGGCTAAGCTTGGGCCGTAAACACCCAAGAAATGGTGTCAAACAAGTCCTTAAACTACCCTAATGCATAAAAGGAATTTATCTAAGGCCTTTGGAAGTGTGTTGTACCATTAAACACCTCATTTTGATACCAAATGAAGAGTTTATGGCCAAGGATGTTCTTGGGCCGTAAACTCCCCATAAATATGTGCCAAATTGTTCCAAACTCACTATAGGGCCTTCTAGGATTTTTCTAAGCCATTTGGGACCATGTTGTACAAGTAAAACCTTCATCTTGAAGGAATTATAGGAGTTTACGGCCCAAGAACAAGTCTTGGCCGTAAACTCCCCAAAAATGTCACAAATGAGGATGTTTAATCCTTCCCTCTTGGTCCAAAACACACACCACTAAATTAAGGAAGTGAGATAAGGCCCTAAACACACATTTTGGAGTGTCACAAGAGTTTACAGCCAAGCCTAGGGAGCTTACGGCCGTAAACTCCCAAAGAATGGCTTTTAGGCCATAAACTCTAAGAGAGTGAACTCAAGGACCCTTCCGTAAATCATCCATGGCCTCGTACCACTCCCGGGAACCCTTTCTAGGCCTTAAAACCCCGAAAACGACACTAGAATGTCCAAATACTATAATGAGAAGCATAAGATGATTAACTTCTTGTAAAATACGTATTTCATATGACATTAGGGTCCTAAAAGGTGCTCAAGTGGTTATTTGGTACCAAACGCTCAATCGACACTATTACCCGATTCACCCGATTTCCGCGATTTCAGGTGAGTTCATACCCCTTTAATGAACCTTTCAAGTGTTTTACATGTTTTAGGGGGGAGATACAAGTTGCTTATAAATGTTTATGTAAAGTTTTACAAAACGATTTCCGAGTTACAAGGATTAATCACATGTGATTCACTACTCTTAGTTCAAATCACATGTGATTTGTCCCTATGCCTTAAAAATGGGTTTTACCCTTTTCAAACTATTTTGTACAGTGAATCAGAATGTAAATGTTCTTTTGAAAAATACTTTTATTAAAACAATTTGCTTATAAAATGTAACCACACTGATATGTTTATATAAATAAGACTTGGAGGACTTAGGACCGATATCTCGCCTTATTTCCTGTTCTTGTTTGATTGTGGGCTTAGGGTAGTAGTTATCCGTCCGACTGTCGTTGATTTCTTACTTATATAAAATCTGTATATCAGTATGGGATACGATTATTACTGCTTTCACATAATGCTAAAGTCACTAACGTGCTAAGAAACATCCCCACTAAGATAACCATAATAGGTATGGTTAGGGTCGCTACCGCTACTACTCGCTAAAGTTATTACTAGCTACATTATAATACTCACCATTACTCTACGATATACTAGTAAGGGAATACACTATATTCAATACTAAAAGCTTACTACACTATAACCATAGAGTAAACACTAAACAAATATTAATACACTAAACCACTACGAGATACTCTATTCGCTATTCACTACGCCCGGAGTGTTCCAGAAGGAGACGACTCTACATGTATAGATCTATATGGGGCAGACGCTATTACATCCCGACTGTTAATCTCAGTCCGCGCCGTACAGGCCCAGGGATGCCACTACTTCACTATACTATGCATGACCGGGAAGGTCATGGGATCCTCTATTATCCTCACTATTGGTAATATACAAGGAATACCTTATAACTACTCTAAAATACTACACTAAATGCTAAACTGCATCCCGAAGTAAGTAAGTATCTATCACTAAAGGAAGCTTGCACCTCTATTACTGATTTACAGGCTCAACCTGTTCCATCACACTTGCTATTTGGAGATTGCCAATGTATTTATAAAATAAACTGTTTTCAAAGGAATAAAGAATGCATACATTTCACAGATTGTCACTTACAATGTTTTTCATGGAAAATATGGAATTCTCTAAGTTTCTGCTACTTACGAACGTAACGATACATTTTTAGCACTAATGTTGTGTATACAAAAACTCACACTAAACTCTTATGAACTCACCAGCTTTATGCTGATAATCGTTTTCAAAATAACTTGTATCTTCAGGTCAAAGATAAACAGGTACAGACGCAGCATTTTTGGAGAAGGTGGAGCACACAAGACCCATCTCTTATTTTTGAATTGCTTTTGGGTGATTGTTAAACATTACAAAACACGCATGTAATTAAATTCACTATGTAATACTGTGGTTGTATGATTCTTGTTTCTACTATTATGCAATTGTGATGATACTGTTCACTACGTCATCCACCCCAAAACGTATTCCGCCGTTATCGGTTTTGGGGTGTGACAGTATAAAGTCAACACCTTGCTCCTTCTTGCATTAGATCCTTTTTTGAGGAGATTTAGGGCTTTTATAAGCCATTATTGGTGACTAACCATGATTGCAAGCATGGTTGGGGGTTGAGGCTTCAGATCCAGGCTCTTTAAGGAGTTAGAAGGCAGAAAGGGACCGCCTTTGCACCCAAAGAAAGCCCTATGCAACTTTAGAGCTTCTTTTAGGGCCTTTTTAGCTCATAGTCCCATGCATATACATAAAGTTCGTAACTTTACGTGCTAGATCGATCTTAGGATCCTAGATCTATCATTTGGCCAAGTGTTGTACACCTGTAATAGAGAAATGTGTGTTGGACGACCCCGACTCGGTGAGTCGTTCTTGGGACTCGGCGAGTCCAAGGCTTGTTGTCCCCAAATCTGTTGAGGGTTGAGGGGACCCAGTTAAGTGTTAGAAGGGTTTTAGAGGGTCCAATGGAGTGGCCCAATGTATTAGATTTATCCATAGACCTAGAGTTCATAGGACTCGACGAGTCTAAGACAATCTCCCACCCATTGAAGATGAACTCGACGAGTTGTTCATACAACTCGGCGAGTCAAGGTCAGGACATGTTCATAGGATAGGGTTGAACTCGACGAGTTGCTCATACAACTCGGTGAGTCGGATGAAGGTTCATTCGAGGTTATTTTAGAAGGAGGACTCGTCGAGTCGTTGCTAAACTCAGCGAGTATAAGCGTGAAAAAGGTCAGATGAAAGGATAGGGACTCGATGAGTTGGCAGCCCAACTCGGCGAGTCAGGTCAACTGAAAGTTGACTTTGACTTTGACTTGATCAGGGGTAAAATAGTCATTTTACCCTAAGAATATTTATCAGTGTCTGATTAAGTGTTTTATGGATTTATAGCCGGAGGATCACCAGAGCAGCAATCAGACATCTGTCGACCAACTTTTTAGCAGTCAGCCTTACGAGGTGAGTTACCTTACAGTAGCGGTGGGTCTAAGACCACAATGCCAGCCCACTAGTAGGATTTGTATGTTAGATGATTGTCTTTGTGATATTCATCTAGGTGTGCTGCTACCTGAAATGTTTATGTGCTAGTTTTGTATGCTTTATGCGGTAGTAGTAGTAAGAGGGGAATAGTCCCTAAGTTCGGTTATTAGGACTGAGGGGTAGGTCGGACACCCAGATATGTCTGACAGGGGTAGGTTGAGCACCCCATTAAGCTCAGCGGGGTAGGTCGGGCACCCTGGTATGCCTGGCATGGGGTAGGTCGGGCACCCCGATATGCCTGATAGTAGGTTTTATTATATGTGATTACGTGTGTCACACCCCAAAACCGGAACGACGGAAACGTTCTGGGGTGGATGACGTCATGTCAAGTATCACAACACATGCATTATAGTAATCAAAGTACAACAAAACATTGCATTAATAGTAATAGTTTTACATGGTTTACATTACAATATATCAAAGTAATACAAGTAAATAATATAGGTGCAGCTTGGTACTAAGCTATCATCATCCGCAGCTCCGGGGATGTACCTGTCTAATGTTGACCTGAGAATACAAGTTATTTGAAAAGCGAGTATCAACATTTTTACAAATGCTGGTGAGTTCATAAGTATTTAGTTTCATTTCCTTCAAATAACTTTAATAAAAGTGGTAGTTTTAGAGTATCCAATAAATTAGAGTCTTTTCCAGAAAATCCTATATTTTCTTTAATAAAAGTAGTCTTCTACCAAGACTGGATGGAGTTATGTGGTAAAAAGTAGTTTTCCCTTAATCGCTGTCATTATCAAAATACAGAATTTGATTATTAAAGAAAGCAAGAGAAATCAGGGAAATAACATATGCCTCAGCAGTGAAGACTGCTGACTAAGGCGAGAGGAATCATAGACTCCAGGAGAGTATCGAACGAACGACACACCTGTCTCAGTCTAACAAAAGAGACACAGACCCCAGACGGTACCAAATGAAAGGTACGACTAGCAAGGTCTAAAAACAGAGGATACAGACCCCAGACAATATCAAACGAAAGATACAGCTAGTAAGGTCTAAAACAAGAATACAAACCCCAGACAATATCAAATGAAAGATATAGCTAGCAAGGTCTAAAACAAGGAATACAAACGCCAGACAGTATCAAGTAAAAGATACAGCTAGCAAGGTCTAAAAAAACAGTGTAACTCTGAGAGTGGGTTTTCAGCATACATTGTAAAGTACAATGTAAAATACAGTGTGAAATACCGTTACCTTAAGGCCATGAATTATAAGGTAACCTGGGATACTCGTAACCATACTAACCGACACTAGAGTACCTGACGCTCTGCAAGCGTCTATAAAATGTGACATTTGGCACCCCTTGGCTTGGTAGGTCGTGGACTGTAGCTAGCAGTCAGGGTGCGGGGGTGTCAATCCCGTATAGATCTATACACACAATGTCCGCTCTCCCTACAGGAGACTCTGGTTACTACCTAGACGACGGAGAAGGTCGTGCCCGGAGATGCATCCCAAATAGTGGGTAGTGGGTTTCCAATATAAGTGTTGAACTAGAGGTAGAGACTCATAACTGAACTGACTAGAGTAAACCTATATGTCTATGCTTGTGTACATAATATATAACTAATGATCAAATGACCTTCGGATGGACATCCGATCCCACCAGAACACATCTCAACGAAGAAAAGGAAATAGGGCGAACAAACCTTCCTAAGTCCTCCAATCATTATTTATATGCATCTATACAAGCACAGGCATACATCTAACAACGTCTGAGTGTGTAACAAGTGGAAACATATCGTGAAGTATAACCGAATCGTGATGTATAAATGTACAATCAGGAATAACCGAATCGTGAAGTATAAGCGTACAATGTGGAATAATCGGATCGTGAAGTATAAGCGTACAGTGTGGAATAACCGAATCGTGATGTATAAGCGTACAGTGTGGAATAACCGGATCGTGATGTATAAACGAACAATGTGGAATAACCGGATCGTGAAGTATAAGTGTTAACAGGTATAAGTGTATTACGAAGTGGAAACGTTATCAAGTAGGAGTTTAAACTAAGTAAAAGCGAAGCAATGGTATCTAACAAGTAAGAGTATACGACATGAAAGCGAGCTTTGATGAAAACCTTGGAAAAACCTTTATACTTAAGAAAATCACAACTTGGTGTTCTTTGGTAAAATAAGTTTGAAAACCTTTAGAAATTCTTTGGAAACTTTTCATAAACCAGTTTAAATGAACTTTGGTAAAACAGTATAAGTAAGAGTTTTGAACAAGTGAAAACCTTTTGGAAAACCATTTATAGCGTCCTACATGGTAAAACAGTTTACACTGTGGTAAATCCTTGTGCATGCGGGTTATCAATCACATGTGATTGATATGATAACTGGCATGTTTAACTTGTATCCCCCCCTATAAAACATGTATAAACATTTAAAAGGTTCATTCAGGGGTATGAACTCACCTTGTGTAAGTGGATCCGACGAAGGTGTCGGTTGGGTGCTCGGTTTCAAGTAAAGACTTGGACACACTTAGTGACCTATTTAACATATGATAACATATGTTTACATACAATTAGTATATAAAATACTAATTAAACAAGTATACGCACCCTAAAGAGCGGAAAACACTTTGGTTAAGTGTTTGGGGTGTCCCGGGTAACATTTAAGGGTGTGAATGACTTAGGAATGGAGTTTACTCTTCAAGAGTAAACTCTATACACTTAGTTTATGGCCTTGGGACAACTCCCCATGAGTTTACGGCCGTAAACTCAAGGTGAGGGTGTTCTAGGATACTTAAAGGCCTTATACCAATTTTGGAATTTTGCTAGGTCCAAATCTAAATTGTATGAGTGGATTTAAGGGGTTTAAAGGGACCATATGGGAGTTTATGGCCCATGAACCACCCCCTATGGGAGTTCATGGCCGTGAACTCCTATTCCTTGGTTTTATGGAAGTTTTAAGGCCTTTACACAATGGTATTGCTTCAAGCTATTTTTCCAAGGCCATTTAGGGGATTTAAACTACCATTTGGCATGATTTGGGGTGTTTACGGCCTAGGCATGTGCTTGGGCCGTAAACTCCTTTTTACCCCTCATTTCATTGTGTTTAATTGTTCTAAGCTCGAAATAGCAAGTCCCTAATTTATGTCTTAAGCCTAAGGGTGGTTTGGGAATGTTTTAGACTTGATTTAACAAGTTTAGAGGGTATTTACGACCTAAGCATGTGCTTGGGCCGTAAACCCTCTTTTATGCTCCAAAATTGATTGTTTTATGGTGCAAACACTCCTAGGCTAAGTCCCCAATTAGTTTCCAAGCTTAAGGATGAGTTTAAAGGCAAGTTTGGCATCATTTTTGGGGTTTACGGCCCTAGAGTGTTCTTGGGCCATAAACTCCTTACTCCTTGCCTTCTTGGACGATTTTTGGGCTATAACAACAATCCATGATGTTTAGAACAAGCTAGGGTAAGGGGACTTACGATTTGGAGGCGTTTGGTTGCGGATTTGGGACGAAATCGAGCTTTATGAGAGGGAGTATAGAGAGAGGGTGAAAAGGTGTGGAATGAAGTCCATTCCCCCTTATATATGGGTTGGAGTTGGAGCTCAGTGGGAATCTACCCGATACTGTCGTTATACGGGGCTTTTGGTCGCACCCGATTTAGGTGGTTGTAATAAAATTTTAACTTTTTCCAAATTACTATGGAAATGTGATTTAAGTGTTTTTATTTACTTTATTACGACTATAACGATGGAGAATATAAATAAATAAAACGTTTATTTATTTTACAACCTCAAATTGACGGAACTTTTATAAAATGGAATATTCCGTTAACTGTGACGGGGTAATGTGACGGAATAAACTTTGGGTTGTCTCATCATCCCCCCGTTAGAAGGAATTTCGTCCCGAAATTCAGGTCTAGGCAAGGTAATAGGTATGAATGACTGAGTAGAGGCAGGAGGGTACTTCCTATTCGGTTTTTCCCCGCATTCCCAAGTGAAATCTGGTCTGTGTTTGTCATTCCAACAAACCTTCACCTACGGGATGCGAATTCAGTCTCGTGTAGTTAGTGGGTTCCGACTGGTGTATCTATGAGGTTAGGGTTCTCAATGGTTTCTATCTGGATGAGTGGGATACGAAGAGTGACGTCAGGTAAACACATATCAAGTCTAAGAAGTGGATCGATCGGGTGTGAAACTTGTTGAATATCCGGAAGTAGTAGTGGTCTGACGAGGGTTGGGCCAAATCTCCGCGAGGATTCTTGGATGGTCCTAAGCTCTCGGAAGGGTAGAGCTTTCCAGTACTTAGAACGTAGTGTACTTCTATACCAAGATCATCACTGGCATAATCGCCATTCCGAAGTTCCTAACGTTCTCTCTCATACTGGTAGTGTAGTCCTTCAGGTTGGTTCTTAGGAAGCTCTGGTGGTCTTTGGTTTCATGTTTCCTGTCAATTGGCTTTTAGAGGCTTTCTAGATCATCGGATGGGTTGTGTGTCTACGGTATCTTTTTGTTGTAGAGTGTCTATCTCAAGCTCGTGCAAAATGAACATGCACTTCTGATGCTTGAGATATTTCTAACGGAAACCCTCAGGGTCGAGGAGATAGGGTTTCACTAGACGAGTGTTGGACTATCTCTAGAGGTGGTTTTACTATTTCTGCATGAGATAGTATTCGTGGAACACCTAAGAGTCCAATGAATCTCTAAGACTTTGGTTTATTCTAGTGCGGAAAGTGCATGCTCCTGCGTAACCCCTCCACTAACACCAAGGCTGGTGTCAAGTCTATAATCTCTTCGGGATCTGGGTCATGAGGCTTAACGCAACTACATTTGCACTATGATCAAGTATTCTTGGCTGCGGAGATTATCCTATGGTTCTCGGTATTCTAGTGTTCACTTCGGAGAATGTAGTCTATCGTCTACAAGGTGACAGTGACTTCCTCCATGCGAGAGGGCGGAGGATCTTAGGTACTACTAGTCTGTAACAGGGTGGATGAAGTGCCTGACTAGTGCGAGCATCTACTGCACTACTCTTCCGAAGGTTCCTGAGTGTTTTCCCGGTCTAGGTCAAATCTAGTGAGTATAGGGTTCCATTACTCGGAACTTTAATCCCTTTACTAACTGAGGGTGTTAGCTACTATGTGGGCTTAACCGGTATGACAACGAATTTCGGATATGTGGTCATTATAGTAGCTCCACCCGTAGTGGTTCTCTCGATTCCAGCTCCTATTTTATGGAATAGGATGAAGGGCTTTACTATGAGGTTCGTGGTAGAGCTCATACTCGGCTTAACCACCAGCACTTGGTGTATGCAGGCCGTATATAATTGAGGTCGACAGGATGTTCAGTTGTTCGACTCCACCCCAGAACCACAACCCAACGAGGAACAGGGAGTAAGGAGGAAGCACACATCTTAAATCTTTTTGATCTCAATTATATACCACCTTTATGCATATACCTGGTTATAGAGGTCATTCCTATGAGTTCTATTCTCTGGGTTCACGAACCTAGTGTGCGAGGTGCGAAGGGTCTTTCTAGGGGATCTACGGAGTATGCTTCGGATGGTTATTGCCTTCTGGAGTATCTTGCAGTGTCTTTCGCTTCGGTCTCCATATGACTAAGAGGGGCCAGTCAACAGTGCGCGGTACCCTTCTCCGGGTACTTCGGAAAGTTTTGAGGTAAGAGGGACGACTGACGGAGCGCATTAGCTGTAATCATTTGTGTTATGTTTTAGGTTCGGAAGAACCTTTATTTGCCGACATGGCTACGGAGAAAGTTCTTTTTACACAACACTAGGGACGTACACATGGTTGCATTACGTCAAACCATGATCGATAGAGTCGTCGAAGTTAGCACACTTCGACATGATATAAGTGAGGGTCAATAGAGTCATGTGCCGAACGGGCACACAAGTTCTAGGCGTCTCGGGTTTCATCCTGTGTATCACTGCCGCGGATACTTGGACCGATAGAGTCGACGCGGAACTATAGAGAGTCCTAAGTGTTTCCGAGTAGAGTACCTTTTCATGAATGGATTCTCACGAGGCATTTCTATAATCGTCTAACATATACTAGTCATGTATAGTTAAGGTGGGGAGGACTGTTGACTGAGCGACTCCGCCCTAAATCCACAACCAAACGAGGAACAGGAAATGAGGCGGCATTCACTCACTCTAGGTGTATCCATCTTAACTATACATGGCCATAACGTATATGTTTAGCCATTATAGTTTTACCTAATGAATTTTTATATTTTATAACAGTGCTACGACTTTCGCCTTAATGGGGAAGTATTTACATTTGAATTAGCCTTTTAATGTTTTTAGTTTAGTTATCCGAGATCGAGAGACATACCAAAATCTTCCGGGTTCCTTGATGCTTCTCCCTAAGCAGTAGAGTTAGGCTCCTCCCGTGTCCTTGTTGTTTCCTTCAGTTGTACAATCTCTTTTGAAGTGTCTAGTCTCACCACATAGTCGGCAAACTGGATTGGCTGTCACATTGGTGATTGATGTAATACGTTCCACCGGAGTTCTGCATACACGAGCAGTATGCCCCCTTCATGTTGCACCTAGCACATACGAGTTCCCAACAGACACCATGATGATGGTAGCTGCACTTGATGCAGTGGGGTAGGTTTTCTAGGTATGGTCTTCTTGAAGTCAGGAGGGGATGATTGACAGGGGTATGGACTACCTCAGCTCGCTGCCCTTCAGAAGGTCCTTGAGACGAGGTACCTCCCTCCTCAATCTTGAGTTTTCCCTTTAGTGGAATCGGTTGAGGTTCTTGGGTGGCTGGGTATGCAGGGGTTGGTTGTTGTTGTCCATTTCTAGGATCGGAAATCCCGATAAGGCCCTTGCTAACATTAGCGTTGTTAGCATTCAGGTGAGCCATGACAGCTGCTATGGCTGCCGAGACCGCAGCTTGGAACGTAGCTTCATCGAATAAGAGAGTAGGTTTCTTGCTTGTGGACTTGTTACGCTTCTTCAGTGGCATGGTTTTCTACACGGAGAGGAATGAGAGACGATGGCTAGCCCTGGACATATCTGTCCTGACTGCATTAGGCATAAATTTTTCCCGTGCCTCGGGTACTGGTTGTCTGAGTGTCGACCTACATCCGTATGATGTAGTCCTGGTGTACAAGGTAGGAGTTATGAGTATCGGAAAAGGCCATAAGATGCGAGTCGTTCCTACTACGTTACCTTTATACTGGGAAGGTTTCACTCTCCGACCTGGAGAGATTTAAGAACAGTTCGGAACAAAACCGCGGAAAAAGAGGCTCATGAAGGCTTATGGCTAGATACTCTCAATAGAGGTGTGGGGATCCGCTTTAATCGTGTAACTGGCAACGGGAAACGACGGTTTACCTAACACATAGCATGAGTAGTGTAACCACTAACTCACTAAATTGTATTATTTTAAGGGTGTATTAGCATGACGAACACGAGGGTAAGACACTTCTTGGGTTCCATGCACTGGCCCCCTCTGTCTGCCTCGTATCTTTGACTGGAATCGGCGTTGGTTTCCTTCGGATAGTTACCTAGGGTTCTCTCCTTGTATGGACACATTGAATCTCTACTCCGCCTTCCTTCTGATTCCGACTCCGGGTGTCATCACTTCATGATGGATGCCTGGGAATCTCGGAAGTTTAAGTGAATTTTCTCACTGATATCCCTAAAAGATATAGGCACTTAGTGAATTCAATAGTCTCGAACCAGTTCATTTATTTCCGAACAGGAAATCTTCTCAGTGAACCTCCTCTGGGTCTGAATCAACTCTGCTGTCAAGCGCTGAAGTGGATAGGGTTTTCTATAGGGTTCGTGCGAGAATAGAAATGTCTAAAGAATCCTAAGAGATTATTAACATTTCACTGAGTGATCCATATCGAGTTCTGCTACGATTACACAGGGTATACAAATCATATATAGCTTAGATCCGATAGGCCTTCGAATATGTGATACTACTCAATATCCACATCCAAACAAGGAAAAGGAAGTAGAGCGAAACCACACATTCTTAGCCTATGGGATCCTTATTATATATAACCTTGGGAGTATACCCTCTGTAGTTGTAGGTATATCAATAAGGATCTTTTTAGTTCTCATATGTGACATCCCCAAAATCTCGGCCAGAAAAGACCGATTTTCATTTATGCTTTTAAAATAATTTCGGATTAAATCCTTTTGATTTGAAAGAGTTGCAGAATTTGTTCCCAAAAACAAAACATGATAAAACAATGTTTACCAAAGCATTTCATAAAAGAAATGTATTTTCATTATATTATCAAAACTCGGGGTGTCATGTTCCGATACAGACCAATAAGCATAAACGATAACATTACAAGTCATTCAACAAATATATACATATACAGACTTGTAAACAAAACAACTTGATGGTTCGTCCATCTTATGCCCTCGCGCCACTTCCTGTAATACAAATAAAACTGAGTTGGTCAGGCTTGGGAGCCTGGTGAGCATATAGGGTTTTCAACCCACAATAAATAATCATATTTAATTTTCACCAACCAACAATAACCCAATTACCCATTCCCGTTATTCTCACTTTATGTCCCTAAGACAACTAACATAAGGGACCTAGTCTAAGAATATTTCATCGGGGCGACAACACATGCATCGGGGGTTCTTTAGCAATATAAGTCAAATAAGGCAACCATGAGGGGGATGGAGTACAACGAATGAACACCCAAGTTCATTAACACCTACAGGTGGCGAACCTGCTAATGTTTCCACAAGACTATCTAGAAAAGTCTGTGGTCGTCATCTAAACTCCGCTAGATGACTAAATCAAACAACAACGAGGCCTCTCGTCTGTTTATTACACACCAACTATCTACCCATGTTCTACCCAACATATTAGTAGACAAAAATATACATTTTTATACATAGTTTAAAAAACCTGTATAGCATGCTTTGATCAATACATATTCCACATAACAGATAAGGCACACACACATAACATGTATTTCATAGAAAACAAATCAGATCCATGAGATAGAAGAGAGTGAATATATATTCACACATATAATACAAAATATACATATAACATGTATTTCGTATAAAATACTTTATAATTATGCATTTGAAGAAAGTGACCACACACTCACACCTATAAACAACAATATACTTAATACACTCGAACCAAACTTGTATTATTATCGTGTTTATGAAAGGTAGTATACACTTACTTGATCAGAAGATGATCGGACAGCACTACGACTTGCAGAAGTAGTAATCCTCAGCAGATCTGGAAGATCTTCACAAAAATCGAACTTCTCGCGGACAGAGCTTCGGCTCGGGAACCGCACTTCTCGGGATCTTCGGGATATCGGGACTTGCTTCGGGGCTCGAGAATAATACCGGGGCTTCGGGGTATTTCTGGCACGCAAATCGATGCAAAACGGGAGAGAGAAGAGAGAAAAGAGCAAAAGAACTCGGCTGCCCTCGCATCCTATTTATAGGAGGCTGGAGCCTCGGAGTATGTGGGGCGTACTGCAGTATGCGGGGCGTACTGCTCCGAAATCGTCACTGCTTACGTATCTGAAGTGCTCGAGTGCGAGTGTCGACATTCCTCGGTGTACGCGGGGCGTACACGAGTACGCGGGGCGTACTTCGGATGAGTCCGATGACTCCTCTTCGGATAATACCGGGATTTAATAATTAAATTTATTTATTAATTATTTAATAAACTTCGAAAATTCATATCTTCTTCATACGAACTCCGTTTTCGACGTTCTTTATATCCACGCGAAAGTGAGACTACGCTCTACAACTTTTGTTTAGACTCCGTCGGCTAATTTTAACTTTATTTTTATTATTTATTTTTAATAGGCCGGGACAGAAAAACTTCGTTATAAATTCATAACTTCTTCGTTTGACGTCCGTTCTCGCCTAACTTTTCATCGCTTCGATACCAACAACGAGATCTTCGATTCTTGTTTAGATCGATTCAACTAAAAACCGCTCGATCTCAAATCGAGTAATTCGGGCTGCACACCGCTGAGTCGAAACTTCAACAAATCATAACTTCCTCATATGAAGTCAGATTTGGGCGTTCTATATATATTCGGAAACCTCGTTTCAACTACTACAACATTAACCAAAGATATCAAGTTTATTTTACCCTTTAATTTTGACGCTTATTTTTATTCTTAATTAATCAAACCACATAATTAAGCAATTAAGCACAAAACACCTAATACTTAAATAATACAGTCTTATTATTTCAAAACGGGTTACAAAGGTTAACCTAGACTATTACATTGCTAAAAATGGCAAGCCCGGAAACACAGGCGTTACATCACACAAGGTTGGTTATGGATTCTAAAATACCCCTATGGTATTTTAATTTCTTGTTTTTTTTTTTCTTATCTTCTGAATATGATTATGGGATTAGTGTTAATCTTTTAGTGTTCCAAAATACTCCTATAGTAATTTGACTTTATGTTTGGCTCTAGCATTCCTAGTTGGTAAGTTTCAGACTTGTTGCAACACCACTATCACTCCCAAGCACGTGTTCATCGCATCTCGAATAAATGTAGTTGATCAGGTTACATTTATTCCAGATTACGATTACATAACTGCCCAGGTTTGACGGTAATGCTCAACATCCGAAGACTTTTATTATTGTTCTTCTTGTGATACTTGTGTTCCAGTGTTTAGGTTCTGGATGTTATTATACTTTGGTAAAATATGGTTATATTTTAAAGTATAATTCTTGGTCAGAGTCTTTTATCCCTTTGTATTTATAGGCTGTATATCTTTTATGAATTGATATACTTAGCTCAGTATAAACAATGCTCTGATACCAATCTGTCACACCCCAAAACCGGAACGGCGGAAACGTTCTCGGGTGGATGACGTCATGTCAAGTATCACAACACATGCATTATAGTAATCAATGTACAACAAAACATTGCATTAATAGTAATAGTTTTACATGGTTTACATTACAATATATCAAAGTAATACAAGTAAATAATATAGGTGCAACTTGGTACTAAGCTATCATCATCCACAGCTCCGGGGATGTACTTGTCTAATGCTGACCTGAGAATACAAGTTATTTGAAAAGCGAGTATCAGCATTTTTACAAATGTTGGTGAGTTCATAAGTATTTAGTGTCATTTCCTTCAAATAACTTTAATAAAAGTGGTAGTTTTAGAGTATCCAATAAATTAGAGTCTTTTCCATAAAATCCTATATTTTCTTTAATAAAAGCAGTCTTCTACCAAGACTGGACGGAGTTATGTGGTAAAAAGTAGTTTTCCCTTAATCGCTATCATTATCAAAATACAGAATTTGATTATTAAAGAAAGCAAGAGAAATCAGGGAAATAACATATGCCTCAGCAGTGAAGACTGCTGACTAAGGCGAGAGGAATCATAGACTCCAGGAGAGTATCGAACGAACGACACGCCTGGCTCAGTCTAACAAAAGAGACACAGACCCCAGATGGTACCAAATGAAAGGTACGACTAGCAAGGTCTAAAAACAGAGGATACAAACCCCATACAGTATCAAACGAAAGATACAGCTAGTAAGGTCTAAAACAAGAATACAGACCCCAGACAATATCAAACGAAAGATATAGCTAGCAAGGTCTAAAACAAGGAATACATACCCCAGACAGTATCAAGTAAAAGATACAGCTAGCAAGGTCTAAAAAAACAGTTTAACTCTGAGAGTGGGTTTTCAGCATACAGTGTAAAATACAGTGTGAAATACCGTTACCTTAAGGCCATGAATTATAAGGTAACCTGGGATACTCGTAACCATACTAACTGACACTAGAGTACCTGACGCCCTGCAAGCGTCTATAAAATGTGACATTTGTCACCCCTTGGCTTGGTAGGTCGTGGACTGTAGCTAGCAGTCAGGGTGCGGGGGTGTCAATCCCGTATAGATCTATACACACAATGTCCGCTCTCCCTATAGGAGACTCTGGTTACCAACTAGACGACGGAGAAGGCCGTCTCCCGAATCGTGATGTATAAGCGTACAGTGTGGAATAACCGGATCGTGATGTATAAACGAACAGTGTGGAATAACCGGATCGTGAAGTATAAGTGTTAACAGGTATAAGTGTATTACGAAGTGGAAACGTTATCAAGTAGGAGTTTAAACTAAGTAAAAGCGAAGCAATGGTATCTAACAAGTAAGAGTATACGACATGAAAGCGAGCTTTGATGAAAACCTTGGAAAAACCTTTATACTTAAGAAAATCACAACTTGGTGTTCTTTGGTAAAATAAGTTTGAAAACCTTTAGAAATTCTTTGGAAACTTTTCATAAACCAGTTTAAAATGAACTTTGGTAAAACAGTATAAGTAAGAGTTTTGAACAAGTGAAAACCTTTTGGAAAACCATTTATAGCGTCCTACATGGTAAAACAGTTTACACTGTGGTAAATCCTTGTGCATGCGGGTTATCAATCACATGTGATTGATATGATAACTGGCATGTTTAACTTGTATCCCCCCCTATAAAACATGTATAAACATTTAAAAGGTTCATTCAGGGGGATGAACGCACCTTGTGTAAGTGGATCCGACGAAGGTGTCGGTTGGGTGCTCGGTTTCAAGTAAAGACTTGGACACACTTAGTGACCTATTTAACATATGATAACATATGTTTACATACAATTAGTATATAAAATACTAATTAAACAAGTATACGCACCCTAAAGAGCGGAAAACACTTTGGTTAAGTGTTTGGGGTGTCCCGGGTAACATTTAAGGGTGTGAATGACTTAGGAATGGAGTTTACTCTTCAAGAGTAAACTCTATACACTTAGTTTATGGCCCTGGAACAACTCCCCATGAGTTTACGGCCGTAAACTCATGGTGAGGGTGTTCTAGGATGCTTAAAGGCCTTATACCAATTGTGGAATTTTGCTAGGTCTAAATCTAAATTGTATGAGTGGATTTAAGGGGTTTAAAGGGACCATATGGGAGTTTACGGCCCATGAACCACCCCCTATGGGAGTTCACGGCCGTGAACTCCTATTCCTTGGTTTTATGGAAGTTTTAAGGCCTTTACACAATGGTATTGCTTCAAGCTATTTTTCCAAGGCCATTTAGGGGATTTAAACTACCATTTGGCATGATTTGGGGTGTTTACGGCCTAGGCATGTGCTTGGGCTGTAAACTCCTTTTTACCCCTCATTTTATTGTGTTTAATTGTTCTAAGCTCGAAATAGCAAGTCCCTAATTTATGTCTTAAGCCTAAGGGTGGTTTGGGAGTGTTTTAGACTTGATTTAACAAGTTTAGAGGGTATTTACGACCTAAGCATGTGCTTGGGCCGTAAACCCTCTTTTATGCTCCAAAATTGATTGTTTTATGGTGCAAACACTCCTAGGCTAAGTCCCCAATTAGTTTCCAAGCTTAAGGATGAGTTTAAAGGCAAGTTTGGCATCATTTTTGGGGTTTACGGCCCTAGAGTGTTCTTGGGCCGTAAACTCCTTACTCCTTGCCTTCTTGGACGATTTTTGGGCTATAACAACAATCCATGATGTTTAGAACAAGCTAGGGTAAGGGGACTTACGATTTGGAGGCGTTTGGTTGCGGATTTGGGACGGAATCGAGCTTTATTAGAGAGAGTATAGACAGAGGGTGAAAAGGGGTGGAATGAAGTCCATTCCCCCTTATATATGGGTTGGAGTTGGAGCTCAGTGGGAATCTACCCGATACTGTCGTTTTACGGGGCTTTTGGTCGCACCCGATTTAGGTGGTCGTAATAAAATTTTAACTTTTTCCAAATTACTATGGAAATGTGATTTAAGTGTTTTTATTTACTTTATTACGACTATAACGACGTAGAATATAAATAAATAAAACGTTTATTTATTTTACAACCTCAAATTAACGGAACTTTTATAAAATGGAATATTTCGTTAATTGTAACGGGGTAATGTGATGGAATAAACTTTCGGTTGTCATAATGTGGTATGATGGGGGAACTCACTAAGCTTCGTGCTTACGGTTTACAGTTTTGGTTTCAGGTACTCATTTTCAAAGGAAAGGAGCTGGCTCGATCGCAGCGCATCACACTATGGTTTTCCGCACATGCGATCTTTGGGATTACACTATGATATTGTTTATAATAACATGTTTTGATTATTTCTACTTTGATTTTGACATGACATGATATTTTGGATGTTTTCTTATACCGTTGGTATTATAATAACTTATTAAAAATGAAAATTTTGGCCTGTATTTTTGGTATGTTACAGGTTGGTGTGGAACTCCAAGTCCATCTCCCGCTCCGGGGCCTTCTGCACCATCTCATTCAGGGTTTTGCACCCTGAAAAGCTCATACACTCACATGCATCATCCCTCAGCATGGAATGTTACCTCGTCCTCCTCATATCCCCATCCACAACATACTGCAGGATCAATAGTGATCGTTCCCGAAACTTGGTAGTGATCTCCGCCACAGCCTCGGTGGTTTGCTGTAGCTCCTGGAACTCCCTCACAATCCGTTGCACCTCGATGGATGGTGCAAAATCCAACTCAAAATGCCTAACAAACTCCCCCATGATATCTCAGCCACTTCAAGTGCTCCCACCCGGTGGGTCACTTCCTCCCACCAGTCCCTGGCTCGGTCCCTCAACATACACGAAGCAAATCCCACTTTTGCGGCCTCAGGGAAAGAGCTCCTGTGCTGAGCATTCTCCATGTCTTCCGCCCAGCGTCGACTAACGATGGGGTCCCGGACCCCAAAGAACTCAGGCGCTCCGCATGCATTGAACTCCCAAAACGAGGGAGTTCGAGCCCCGACCTGGACCACAGCAATATCGGATCGGAAAGACCTGCGCCGCTCCTCCATGATCTCCATCATCCCCTCCTTGACGGTCCTGAAAAACACTGGGGTAACGTCAAGAATGCCCTTCATAACCTCGGTTGCGATAAGCTCGCGTAGCCTCTCATCAATGGGCCCTGTAGCGTAGCCCGATCCAGATCCCAATCCTAATCCTAATTCTGATCCTGAGCCTCTTGCTCCATAACGTGTCACCACCATATTGAACTGAAAAATACCATAAAATAAAATGGTAAGGATCTCCAAAGGAATTCCTCCGCACCGGTTCTCCTTAGCGCTTCCAAATCTAACATTAGTTGGGGTACAGGTCTTGTGCTTTTAGTAGTACAGGCCCAATACTACCTTCCACACCTATGTGTACCTTCCCCAAGGCTCTACCTGATAACTCTATTCGTCCCAGAACAAAACATATCTCACAAACTAATCCATAGCTTAAATCCTAGGCTATCCTAAGATTTGCTCAATCCCTTCAAACCAGATCTCAAATCAATCATAACAGGCTTCCCTATGCATGCAAGTTACACACAGAACATGATCAAATAGACATTCGAATAACAAACTCTACCCTAGGACCACAACCAAACGAGGAACAGGAAATAAGGCCAAATCAATTATTCTGAGGGTATAAGTCCCTAACTGTATACAATTTTGAGAGCATACACATAGCAAGATCCATATGATTATCACATTCCAAATATCGACATAGCATGGCTAACATATTTGGTAAAATACTTACTTGAGCTCGACCGATTACGCGCATTGCACTCTCCCATTTTTCTTACGAGAAATCGGTTTAAGAAGTTTTTAACTTTAATTTTTGAATACATTTTTTTTATCATTTCCTTAGTTTGAGTCCTGACACACCCGAGCGTGTGTCCGAATCCCTCAAACCAAGGATCTAATACCAACTTGGAACAACCCAAATTTCCAATAATTTTTTTTCATTTTTAATTAACCAAATAATTTCCATAAGATATAAAAATCCCAATCACATTCGTTTTCAAAAATCCATAACATCAATTATATTATTCCAAATATCAGAGTGTCCCAAATATAACGCCAGAGAGTGCATGCCGCGCCATCATGCCAGACTCTTGCCCATAGATCCTGAAGTACCTGAAACAAACAACAGACTGTAAGCTAATGCTTAGTGAGTTCCCCAGAGCATACCCCACATAATCTACATACTCATATAATCCATATCAATCATATAAGCCATGCATATAAACATATAAAGATGTTGTGGGCTCCGCCTAGGGTCTTACACTAGGATGCCGTGAGATCCCCCAAGGTCTTACACCTATGTGCCATGGGCTCCCCCCATGGTCTTTACTTGAAAAGCCACGGGCTCCCCCACATGGTCCGACATCTAAGTGTCGTGGGCTCCCCCATGGTATTTCATGCAAATATCACATAATCAACTAGCATACCACATAGCATATATCCACATTGTATACCACATATCACTACATCAACTAGTGTACCACATATCACAAAATGTGTGACAACCCAAAGTTTATTCCGTTATATTACCCCGTTTTCGTTAACGGAATATTCCATTTTATAAAAGTTCCGTTAATTTGAGGTCGGCAAATAAATAAATGTTTTGTTTATTTATTTATACCTTATGTCGTTATCGTCGTGATAAAATAAAAAATGACAAGTAACTTACATTTCCATTTGATTGGAAAAAGTTAATTTTTATTACGACCATTTAACCCGGGTAAAAAGTTTAAACCTCGTTAAACACTAGTATCGGGTAGTTGTATACCGGGTGCTACACTTAGGGTATATATATAGGGAGTTGAACACTCCATAGAACCCTTTTACCACCCTAAACCCATATCCTCTCTCTACTCTCTCTCTCATCAAGCTCGATTTCGCCTCAAATCCGCGAGTTTCCGCCTCCAAAACGTAAGATCTTCTACCCTAACCTGTTCTAAACATCATTGGTTGAGGCTTTAACCCAAAAATCGAACATATAAGCTGTTGAGAGGAGTTTACGCCTAAGAACCTCCTTAGGCTGTAAACCCCTAAAATGAGGCCAAAATGTCCCAAATTTGTCCCTTTGAGCTTAGAAACTAATTGACGATTTAACCTAGGAGTGTTTAATCAATAAAACAACAATTTTTGGAGCATAAAAGAGGGTTTACGGCCCAAGCACATGCTTAGGCCGTAAACACCCTCTAAACTTGTAAAATCAAGTCAAAACACTCCCAAACCACCCTTAGACTTAGGATATGAATTAGGGACTTGCTATTTCGGGTTTGGAGCAATTAAACACAAAAATTTGAGGGATAAAATGGAGTTTACGGCCCAAGCATATGCTTAGACCGTAAACTCCCCCAAACCATGTCAAATGAGAGTTTAAGTCCCCTAAATGGCCTTATACCTTCACTAGAATTTACTAGAAAAGAGGCAAGGACTTTAAAATCAAGGATTGGAGGGTGTATGAGAGTTCACGGCCTAAGCCATGGTGCTTATGGCCGTAAACTCCCAAGGAGTGGTCATTTGGACCGTAAACTCCAAGGGAGTAAACTCTTGGACCCTTAAACACCCCTATAGCCTTGTATTAATCCCTAGAACCACTTCTGAATCCATATGAGGCTTGAATCCATTCAAAAACACTCCTCCCATGAGTTTACGGCCGTAAACTCATGGGGGATGTGGCCTCCCAACCGTGAACTCACATAAAGTGAGTTTTAGGAGAGTAAACTCCTTATCCGAGCCATACATGTCCATAAATGTTACCCGGGACACCCGTAGCACTTAATTAAAGTGTTTCCTGCACTTTAGGATGCATATACTTGTTAAATTAGTATTATATGTACTAATTGTATGTAAACATATGTTATCATATGTTAATAGGTCACTAAGTGTGTTCAAGTCTTTACTTGACACCGAGCACCCAACCGGCACCTTCGTTCGATCCACTTACGACAGGTGAGTTCATACCCCTGAATGAACCTTTATAAATCTTTTTACATGTTTTATGGGGGGGGGGGGAATACAAGTTAAACATTCCAATTATCATATCAATCATATATGATTGATAACCCGCATGCACAAGAATTTACTACACTGTAAACTGTTTTATCGAGTATGATACTATAAATGATTTTCTAAAATGTCTTCGCTTGTTCAAATCTCTTACTATTATTGTTTTACCAAATTTTCGTTTAAAACTTATTTATGAAAGGTTTCCAAAGGATTTCTAAAGGTTTTCAAACTTAGTTTGTAAAAGAGTACCAAGTAATGATTTTCTTAAGTTATAAGGGTTTTCCAAAGTTTACATCAAAGTTTCCATGTTTTATTACTCCTACTTGATAGATGCCACTGCTTCGTTATACTTTTACTTAGTTAATACTCCTACTTAGTTAAATGCTTCTACTTTGATAACTCTTTCACTTCGTGATACGCTTATACTTGTTAACGCTTCTACTTCACTTATACTGTTAATGCTCCTACTTCACGATACGCTTATACTTCACGATACGCTTATAATTCACGATACGCTTATACCTCACGATACGCTTCTACTTCACTATAAGCTCCTACTTGTTTAACACTTATACTTTGAGAAACACTCCTACTTCGTTAAACACTTCAACTTCGTTAAATGCCTCCATTTAGTTAAATGTATGCATGTGCTTGTATATATATATATATATATATATATATATATATATATATATATATAAGTAATGTTTAAAGGACTTAGGAAGGCTTGTTCGCCCTATTTCCTTTTCTTCGTTGAGATGTGGTCTGGTGGGATCGGATGTCCGTCCGAAGGTTGTTTGATCATTAGTTATATATTATGTAAACAAGCATAGACACATATGTTTACATTAGTCAGTTCAGTTGTGAGTCTCTATCATTAGTCTAGTATTTTACATCAGATCTCACTACACGAGATACATCTTCAGTACACGGCCTTCTCCGTTGTCAAGTTGGTAACCAGAGTCTCTTGTCAAGAGAGCAGACATTGTGTGTATAGATCTATATGAGATTGACACCCCCGCACCCTGACTGCTAGCTACAGTCTACGGCCTACCAAGCCAAGAGGTGACAAATGTCATACTTACACAGACACTTGTAGGGCGTCTAGTTCTCTAGTGTCTATCAGTTTGGTTACGAGTATCTCGGGGTTACCTTATAATTCATGTTCTTAAGGTAACGGGTTTTAACACTGTGTTCACTATAATCACTGTATCCACTGTTTTAGACCTTACTAGATGTATCATTCAGTTGATACTGTCTGGGGTCTGCCTCCACTGTTTTAGAACTAACTAGACGTATCATTCAGTTGATACTTTCTGGGGTCTGCCTCCACTGTTTTGGACCTTACTAGCTGTATCTTTCATTAGGTACTGTCTGGGGTCTGTCTCCGCTGTTTTTAGACCTTGCTAGATGTATCATTTAGTTGATACTTTCTGGGGTCTGTCTCCACTGTTTTGGACCTTACTAGCTATATCTTTCATTTGATACTGTCTAGGGTCTGTCTCTCACTGTTTTTGACCTTGCATGGTATATCTTTCATATGATATAGTCTGGGGTCTGTGTCTCCTTTTGTTAGACTGAGCCAGGCGTATCGTTCATTCGATGCTCTCCTCGAGTCTATGATTCCTTTTGCCTTAGTCAGCAGTCTGAGGCATATGTTATTTCCCTGATATTCTCCTACTTTCTTTAAAATCAAATCCCGTATTTTGATAATGATAGTGTTTAAGGGAAAACTACTTTTTACAACATAACTCTGACAGGTCTTGGTAGAAGACTACTTTTAATTAAGAAAATATAGGATTTTATAGAAAGGACTCTAATACACTGTTGTTTCCAAACTACTACTTTTAATTAAGTTATTTGAATAAAATGACACTAAATACTTATGAGCTCACCAACATTTGTAAAAATGCTGATACTCGCTTTTGAAATAACTTTTATTCTCAGGTCAGCAATAGACAGGTACATCCCTGGAGCTTTTGATGAAGACTGTTTAGTACCAAGCTGCACCTTTATTATTACTTGTATCACTTTGATGTTCTATGTAAGGTAAACCAATGTAAAACTATTACTATTAATGCAATGATTGTTGTACTTTGATTACTATATTGCATATGTTGTGATAGTTGACATGACGTCATCCACCCTGGAACGTTTCCGCCATTCCGGTTTTGGGGTGTGACAGATTGGTATCAGAGCATTGTTTATAGTGAGCCAAGTATATCTATTCATAAAAGATATACAACCTATAAATACATAGGGATATAACACTCTGACCAAGAATTATACTTTAAAATATAACCATATTTTACCAATGTATAAGAACATCCAGAATCTAAACACTCGAACTCAAGTATCACAAGAAGAATGATGAGATTAAAATTTAATCTTGTAGATCAATTAGATCTTAAACAGGTGAATAAATATTTAAACAGTAAGAACGAATGCAAAATAAAGAACAACTCAACGATGAATCAAACGTGTCGAATGATTAAAACAAAATCCTCAGAAGAGCTCGATTAAGAACATCAACTGTAGAGGATTGGTAGGTTTACAAGAACGATAAAGAAATCTGTAAATTCTATCGTTATGCTCTAGATCAATCGTTAAATCATTGACCTAAAATGCATGCAAGCATATACTTATATAATAAACATAATGGGCTCTCGGTTGGATAGGCCCAAACCGGAATACAAATTAAATAAACACATTGCCGAGCCCAAAGACGCAATCTTCAAATGAATCTTCAACCCAACAATCTCCCCCTTTGCGTCAATTGGAGCGAGATATTCACTTGTTACTTGGGCCAGCAGCGGAAGCAGGTACCTTCTTCTTCACGGTGTCAAACAGACGAGAGATAAGAGCCAGAATCGTCTGCCTAAACCTGATGTACCATTGGATCATGTCATTGAAGTACTTAACATCATCCGCTGTATTCTCTTTACACCTTCGAATGATCGATAACACATGCTCTAGACAAGTAGTGGTGTAAAGATGTTTGTCAGCTAAAGCAAAGAGACATTTCTGTCCTTCTGCTCTAGTGAACATGACCGAATTGCATCTCGGGTCGATCTTGCCCATCTTCATCTGATTGAGATCACTGGCCGATCCCACAGGAGCTATCTTCGGTTTCTTCTTGAAGACAGTGGCAACCTCCTGATCCATAAGGGCTACCTCCATGATATAACAGACAATCATCCTCTTGATATGGTCTATAATCGGACCATATTCAGCTTCATTTGTCAAGAGGATGTTATGCAGAACGATCATTTGGATTTAAGTTCGATAGATCTGCCAGGGAAATATGATGTGCAGTTCTTGTAGATCCTCGAATTACCTTGAACCGAACGTTAATGAATCTTCCTTCGGTGTAAGGCTTCAGTACCCGAACGTTTACTATCTTCTGGGCGCTCCATGTTAAATACTGAGGACGAGGAGCCTTCAGATAGAATTCGATGAGCTCCCTATCAACCTCAAAGTTCGGATGAGGGACTTCAAAAATATTTGAGAAGGCGTGGAAGATAAACGCCTTTCGAGTCAGCGGCATGTCGAACTGCGAATCGACAGAATTATTGCAGTCGAACGAAATCACCGGCTCGAGCCATAAGATGCTGGGAGTGTCTATGGCCTCTTTAATCATGTGCTCCCGAGTCCAGGCAAGGAAGAGAGTCTTCCTGCTCTCGAGGAGATCGTGGGCTTCCTTTTGCTTGCGTTCGGCTTCTTCAGCCTCTCGCGCTACACGATTGACATCTTCATCAACATTGCGACTGTTCTTTCGTTTCAACATGTCCGCAATGGTTGCATCGTCTTCATCTTCATCTTCCTCCTCAGCTATGTTTTTCCCTTTATCCTTCACACCCGAACCCGAAGCTTGACCAGTCGGAGGTGGTTCGGTTGTGTGAGTAGTTTTGGAGGAAGGAGGTGGTTTCGATCCGGACTTCAACTCTTCTCCCCCTTGTTTCGGATTGGACACGAAACTGGGTAAGCCTTCGATTTTGCTTAGAAGGTCCATGGCAGGAGAAAGCTTTTCAGCAAGGGTACGCCTCACCGAATGGTTTAGAATCGAATCGTGTGCTTCGAGGATGTTGGATAGGGCAGCGTGTACATCCGAAACAAATGACTTGATGACCTCCCTTTCGGATCGAAGAGCTTCAAGCTGTTGCTGAGAGTTTGATAGCTGAGTGCTCTTGACCTTTAGGGTGGTGGTTTTGCTTGCTAGAACGTCCATTAATGAGTTTTTAGCTGCGAGATCCTCCTAAAGCTTAGCGAGGCGCTCATCAATGGAGGCACGAAGGGCCGAGTTGTCAAGGCTTCTTTTAATTAGGCTACTTTAGGGTGGCTTTCGCTTTGATGCAACAATTATAATCTTGAAATAAGAAAGAAAGTGATCAAAGTACTTGTGAGACCGGTGTAGTCTGTTGAACAAGTAGGTGGGAATTAAGTGTAAGTTGGCTTGGAAAAGTATGAAATCTCAGAGAAAAAAAAATAAAAACTGGATCCCAAGGGAAGAAACGTTATGGTGAATAGCAATTTCATAGGAATCACACAAAATAAAATTTGAGATTTCATTAAGGTACATTCGTCAATTCGTTGGTGAAAACTTGAGCAAATTAATTGTTCACCGTCAATTCAGATTTGGTGTTGGATTTTGGGTTTCACTCAGCTCGTAGTGTCACGATATTAAGATCATAAACACAGATGTTGTGTAACCATAAACCTCAGTGGTAATTTCTGAGAGTCTCAAGGGTTACGTTGATGAAACGAATGTAATGGAGAAATGTAATGGAGATGGTGTAAGAAAACATAGTACCTCTGCTGCGAAATAAAGGACCAAGCAGAAAACTCTTATCTCATGTGAGAAGAGAGTGAGGTAGCTCACGATTAGAATAAATGTGGTAGCCTTATTGGGAAGACAAGGTTTGTTTATACCAGGTCATGAAAGCTATTATTCAAGATCTTATGAGGCTTGGGACACATACAGCAGCATGCTTCTAGGGACACTTAATTAATCCAACATTTATACCCCCATAAACGAACGAACACACAACAAGAAAAATAAAAAAAATATTTTTGGAGTTTTTGAGATTTATTAAAAAAAATAGTAAGAAAAAAAATAAGTAAAAAAAAAATAAGACTTAGAAAGAGTAAAAAAAAAACTTTGGAAAAAATTTGAAAAACCGAACCCGAGCGTTCGGTTGGTTTCGGTTCCAGAAAATTTTGAAAAACCGAACCCGAGCGTTCGGTTGGTTTCGGTTCCAGAAAATTTTGAAAAACCGAACCCGAGCGTTCGGTTGGTTTCAGTTCAACAAAATTTTGAAAAACCGAACCCGAACCTTCGGTAGGTTTCGGTTTTGGAAAATTTTGAGAAACTGAACCCGAACCTTCGGTAGGTTTCGGTTTTGGAAAATTTTAAGAAACCGAACCCGAACCTTCGGTAGGTTTCGGTTTTGGAAAATTTTAAGAAACCAAGGAATTTAGACATGCAATCAGAAAATACTTTCAACACTAAGAAAAACAATTTGTGTACAAGAAATATACAACCAAGAAAAACTACCTTTGAAGTGATGAGCGAGTCAGATGGTTTAACCGAACCCGAACGTTCGGTTGGTTTCGCTTCTTACGTTTGAGGTTGAGAGGTAGTGTGAGGTACTGACTCTGATTCCATCATACCTAGCCCTTGCAGTATTCTGTTGAATGATGCTTCAGGAAGAGCTTTGGTAAAGACGTCAGCCAGTTGATCAGTGGTTCTTACGAAGTGAACTTCGACGTTTCCATCTTCCACGTGATCTTTGATGAAGTGATACCTCAGTGCTATGTGTTTGGTTTTAGAGTGTTGCACTGGGTTATGACAGATCCTAATTGCACTTTCAGAGTCACAATATAGTGGGATCTTCTTCATATTGAGTCCATAGTCTCGAAGTTGACTCTGGATCCAAATCACTTGTGAGGTGCAGGAAGCAGCGGCTATGTATTCCGCTTCGGCAGTAGACAACGATACGCACGTTTGTTTCTTGGATTGCCAGCTAACCAACTTCCCGTCAAGGAATTGACAGCCGCCAGTGGTGCTTTTTCTGTCGAGTCCACATCCTCCAAGGTCTGCATCTGAATAAGCTTGAACGAAAAAGTCTGAGTTGGAAGGATACCATAGACCTAAGGAGACAGTTCGCTTCAGATAGCGTAGAATGTTCTTCACTGCAAGCATGTGAGGTTCCCGTGGATTTGCCTGAAATCTAGCACAGTAGCATACAGAGAACATGATGTCAGGCCTGCTAGCAGTAAGATACATTAGTGAGCCTATCATTTGATGATAGAGCGTGATATCGACAGCCGGTTTGTCAAGGGATGGAGTTAGCTTGGTGCCGAATGCCATTGGGACTTTTACTTTGGAGTCTCCCATCATACCAAACTTTGCTAGTAGAGTCTTCGTGTAAGCTTCCTGATTGATAAAGATGCCTTCGGGTCCCTGTCTAATATTTAAACCAAGGAAAAAGTTAATAGGACCCATTGAGCTCATTTCAAATTTAGTCTCCATCAGCTTTCTGAATTCAGCTGTTAGGCTGGGATTCGTAGAGCCAAAGATGATGTCATCGACATAAATTTGAACTATCATAAGGTGGTTACCTTCCTTTTTGCGAAAGAAGGTTGGGTCAACCGAACCTTGTTTGAATTTAGACATCTTTAAGAATTTAGTTAGCGTTTCATACTAGGCTCTCGGAGCTTGTTTAAGGCCATACACAGCTTTATCCAGAATATAGCAGTGGTTTGGATACTTTTCGTTCACGAACCCAGGAGGTTGCTCCACATACATGGTTTCTTCGAGTTCTCCATTAAGAAATGCACACTTGACGTCCATTTGGAAAACTTCAAAGTTTTTGTGGGCAGCATAAGCAAGAAATATTCTTACAGATTACAGCCTAGCTACGGGAGCAAAAGTCTCTTCATAATCAATTCCTTCCTCTTGACAGTATCCCTTTACTACCATATGAGCTTTGTTCCTTATAACATTCCCTTCCTTGTCCATTTTGTTCCTAAAGACCCATTTGAGACCAACAACCGAGGCATCTGGAGGAGTTGGAATCAGGCGCCAGACTTTGTTCCTTTCAAATTCGTTCAGTTCGTCTTGCATTGCTTGAACCCAATCAGAGTGAACGAGGGCAGTGTTAACTGTCTTCGGTTCAACTTTCGATACGAATGAGTTAAACATACAAAACTCAACCTTTGAAAATAAGGATGTTTGTTTTGCCTTCAGTTGTGATCGGGTCAGAACCTTTTCAGAGACATCACCAACCACTTGAGAGATACGATGATCTCTGGTCCATTTGGTAAGAGGAGGATAATTTGGATCAAAGGTTGGGTCTAGTTCAGCATTGATCATTTCTTCTGGCTCGGATTGGCTATCGTAGTCAAGCGTCATATCATCATGCTCCCCCTCGATTGATGAGCTTTGAGAAACTTGAGGTTCAGAGGTTTCTTGTGATGCTGGACTTGCAGGCGTTGATGCACCTTCGGTTGGAGAAGCACTTTCGGTTGGAGAAGTACTTTCGGTTGGAGAAGACTTTCGGTTTCAGTTGTAGAGCTTGGCTCCCCCTCGACATGTGAGCTTGGCTCCCCCTCGACTGAAGCATCGTTGGATGGAGGTTCATCAGAAGTCGATCCTCCTTCGTTCATTCTCCTGGCAGCTTCTTCGACAATTTGCTTCATGTGGTCTACCTTGTTGTCTGCTGCACCTGCTTCTGAGAGAGAAGCTTTCTCTGGTTCGTCAAAGAGCTCCAGAAATTTCTCGTATAGATTAGCGATCGAGACTGTGACTTGGCCAGTTTGAGGAAAGATTTCCTCAGCTGTGTCTTCTTTGGCCTGTAGCTTTTTGACATAGCTATCGTCAAAAGTTACGTAATAGGTCTCTTCGATTTTTCTCGAACGCTTGTTTAGGACCCTGTATGCTTTGGATGTGAGAGAGTAGCCCAGAAAGATTCCCTTGTCGGCTTTGACATCGAACTTGTTGCGGTGTTCTTTAGAGTTAAAGATGAAACACCGTGAGCCGAACACGTGGAAAAATTTCACATTGGGCTTTCTGTTGTTTAGTATCTCATAAGGTGTGAGCGTGAATCGCTTGTTGAGATAGGACCTGTTCTGTGTAAAACAAGCAGCAGAAATAGCGTCAGCCCAAAAATAAAGAGGTAAGGAAGTGAAACTTAGCATAGTTCGGGCAGCTTCACACAAAGATCGGTTTCGTCTTTCGACAATTCCGTTCTGTTGAGGTGTGTAGGGAGCTGAGAAGTTGTGACTTATTCCCTTTTCTGCTAGAAATTCTTCGAATTCCCTGTTCTTGAATTCCAGACCGTTGTCGCTCCTGATGTTGCGAACGACCTTCTTGAGCTGTACTTCAATCTGCTTGATGAACAATTTCAGCTTATGAGTCGCTTCAGATTTGAGCTTTAGAAAGAACACCCATGTAAATCGTGAAAAGTCATTAACAATAACAAGAATATACTTGCTACCACCGATGCTTTCGATAGATGATGGACCACACAAATCGATATGAAGTAATTCGAGTGGTTCAACAACTTTTGTGTTAATTGTAGATGGATGACTTTGACGACTCTGCTTCCCCATTTCGGATGCAGCACACAAATGATCTCTATCAAACTTGAGCAATGGAAGACCCCTAACATGACCTCCAGTGACAAGTCGGTTGATATCTTTAAAGTTGAGATGAGAGAGTCTTCGGTGCCACAACCAGCTTTCGTCAGATTGAGCTTTTGATAACAAGCATATAGCTGGGTTTCCTTTGATGGGTTTAAGGTTTAGAGGAAACATTTCACCCTTTCGCTCCGACTTGAGAATTACTTTCTTTGTCTTCTTTTCAATAATTTCAGAACCTTCATCATCGAATGAGACTTTGAGACCTGTACCTCCAACAAGCTGAGATACACTGATGAGGTTGTGTTGTAGTCCTTCCACATATGCCACCTTCCTTATAGTAAAGTCACCATTGGTTATCATCCCGTATCCCTTTATGGTGCCGAAAGAATTGTTTCCAAACTTGACATTGCCACCATTTGTAAGAGACCTGTATTCCCTGGGCTCCTCTTTCCTCCCTGTCATGTGACGCGAGCAGCCACTATCAATGTACCATTCTTCGTCGAACTGCTCGTCACTTATAACCTGCAAAAATTAAGCAGATTTAGGAACCCAAAGTTTCTTGGGTCCACGTGAGCTTTTCATAGGAACTGGAATAGTAAGAGAGATGTCAACAAGATATGTTCATTTTATGAGTGTTGTTTCATCTTTCTTTTTAATGGTAAAGACTTTTATTTTATTAGGATTGGGAGTGTTCAGTTTAGACTCTGGTGTGGATGCATTAACCTTCTGTTTGCCCTTTTGTTCAGCTGACGAATGAGATTTTTGAGAACGAATAGAATTAGCTTTAGAGCAAGATGGAGATGAATTGGAAGAATTAGAAGAATTAGATGAATGAGAAGGAGTGGAATTAGATTGAGATGACTTCTTGGCTGGAGACTCTAGGTGACCCTTTTGCTTTTGATCATTGGTGGGACTTACCTTAGAGTTGTGATTTCCTTTGATTTCAGAAACGAACCTATGCTTTCGGTTGGAGTCATTCTCAGAACCGAACCTTTGCTTTCGGTTGGTATTCTCTTCTGAACCGAACCTAGGCTTTCGGTTGTTGGGACCCTCATGTTTTTCGACAGGATTGTTCTCAAACTTCAAATTCTTGTCTTGATGGGAGAAGTATGCATTATGGGATTGCCAGAATTGTTTCCTTTCAGAGAGATTCTTCCTGTATCTCTGGTTCCTTTCACGTTTCTTATTTCTCATCTGCTTCGGTTGATGATGAATATTGGCTTTCATTTTCGGTTTCTCCTTAGCAGGTTCACTTTGAACTTTGGGAGTTTCACTTTGAACTGAGGAACTAGAAGGAATGTCTTCTTTTGCCGAACTTCCATTCTCTTGAGGAATATCTTTCATACCACTGGTGCTTGGCTCATCGAAATTATCTGGCTTAATCAAAGGTTCTGGTATGTATCTACCTTTACTCATCCATGAGGTTCTTTCTGATAAGCCTACCATTTCGTTTGCAATATCTATTGGAGCTGACCAGAAGTAATCATCGCAGCCATCAGCATTGTCTTCGTTCACAATAGTTGTGAGTTCAACGGTCTGATGTTCGGTTACTCCAGTGACCTTGTAGACTTGATTTGGAGTGGTCCTGACCTTTTGATATACAACTGCTTTCTCTGCTAAGATCGGGGACTTTTGTTGGGACAATCGAGCGAACTCCACTGAATTTTCAGAAATTAGATTCTTGTGGTTTTCAGGTTCGCTTTTTACAAATTCTGAGCAGTCAACCATGTCCTCTACAGAAATTCCGCTCATGTTGTCGTCCTCGTTAAGCTCAGATGCATTTTCAACATCTATTTTGTTTTCTGAGCTCAAGTTGGCGTTTAACGAGTCAAATTTTTGTATGGTTTTGGTTCTCAGTTTGAGTCTATCATTTTCATCCAAAAGGTTTTTGAGCATGTCCTTGTGGTCCTTGGATTTAATGAAAGATTCTATTTTGTCTAGTCCATACATGTAGGTTGGATTGACGTCATCAGATGATATCACACTCTCACAATTATAAGCCTCGGCATCGATTTCATCCTCCTTAAACTCAAGGAAGGGCAAAATCATGCGATGGATCTTTTGGCCTATTTCACAGTCCAAGTGAAGCTGAGTAATATTAGAATAAAAACGTTTTGCAATTAAACAAAAAAACATTCCGCTGTTTTAACAACTTTAAATTGTCTCTTTGTAAATAAATGTTTTCGTCTTTTATTTTAACTAATTCATACTCCTTCAACTCGATCCACATCCGCCGCTCCTCACTCTTCGAAGACACCCTGCTTAATTGATCAGTTAGGTTAGAATTGGTGACTCGAGTTTGAGTTAAGCTACTATCTAGATGAGAAATTCTTGTATTAACATTTTTTAGTTCTTTCTCATATGAGGATTGTGGTACTTTAAATGAAATGAAAACCGATTGTACCTTCTTTATCAGTTCATCAAGCTCATTGAACTGCTGGCTGAGTGGTTTGGCCGTAAAGCACATGTCCTCCTGCCCCTTCGGTTCATCGCTTCCACCATCAGTGTTGTATCCCCTCATCTGAGATACATCAGACACCATGAAGCATCTTCCTCCACTGCGCTCCTCCTTTGCCACATAGGCCTTTCCATGAGTAGGCTTCCTCACTTCATCGTCTTCTGAGTCGGTAGACCAAACTTCCACGCTACCGAACTCGTCATCAGCAACCGAACCCTGCACAATAAGAGCATTCATGGAAGGGTTAGCGGTAGACTTCTTCTTTCTCATCTCATCGAGCCTTTTCTATAGCACAGCTTCCTCATCCTTTTCATCATCCTTTTCAGCCATCTTTTTAAGGACACAATCTTTAGCATAGTGGTTTTTCCCACCACAGTAGTAACAGCTTACTCCAGAATCACCATCCACCTTTGGTTCCTTCTTGGGCTCTTCAACCTTCGGTTCATTGTTAACTTTTTCTGAACTATAACTCCCCTGCCAGTTTCGGTTTTTATTGCTGGGGAATCTCTTCTTTATGAACCTCTTGGGGTTAGACACCATCATAGCATAATCCTCAGACGTGAGGTCATACTCCTCCAAGTTGAAGTCTTCATCCTCCATCACAGCTTTACTTTTTGACAGGAGGGCCAGCGAACCAAGGCTTGAAACAACGTTCTTCTCCTGCAGTACAATCTTCTCTTGGGACTTGAGAATACCCACCAGTTTCGCCAAAGAATATGATTTAAACTGCTCATAGGCTTTGACTGTAGACACCACTGCTCTCCATTCAGACCTCAGACCATTTAAGAATGTAACCTTCTGCTCGATAAGCTTCCTTTCGATGTCATGTTTGATCATCCTGCTGAGAAGATGATTGAAGCGATCGAACGTCTGGGTCACTGTTTCTTCGGCTCCTTGCCTGAATTCTCCAAACTCAGATAAGAGCAAGGTTTGGATAGAATGTTCAAGATCCTCGTCTGTAGAGTACAGTTCGCGAAGTCTATCCCAAACTTCCTTTGCCGTCGTGCATGAGCTGACCAACCTGAAGGTGTCGGACCAATGGGCGAATCTTATCAATCTTAACGCCTTGATATTGCGCTGGAATTTATCCTTTTCATCTTGTGCAATATCTTTAACATCCTTCAGCAGATCATTGTACTCCTTTTGAGTTTTGATAATCCTGGACGTTGCAAAATGAGAAAAAGGTCCATTAATGATAGCTTCCCATATGAGGTATCCATTATCCTCAGATCCTATCACGTAGTCTTCGAAGTGATGCGCCCATACTTCATAAGCATGGGTATATAGGATTGGAATCTTCATGGTAGAACCGATGCTGTTGGAAATATTGATGGGGTTTGATTGCGACTCGTCCATTATGATCGAAAAACCTGTTTAAAGATCAGACTTGTAATAAATCAGATTAGGGCAAAACAATAAATATCAAGATACGTCAATAATGAGATGACGGCTCAATAAATATCAGTGATTGCGGAAAAAACCTAATTGAAACCTTTTCACAGAAAAGATGTGTATCGATTACACAGCCTCCTGCTCTGATACCAATTGATGAGATTAAAATTTAATCTTGTAGATCGATTAGATCTTAAACAGGTGAATAAATATTTAAACAGTAAGAACGAATGCAAAATAAAGAACAACTCAACGATGAATCAAACGTGTCGAATGATTAAAACAAAATCCTCAGAAGAGCTCAATTAAGAACATCAACTGTAGAGGATTGGTAGGTTTACAAGAACGATAAAGAAATCTGTAAATTCTATCGTTATGCTCTAGATCAATCGTTAAATCATTGACCTAAAATGCATGCAAGCATATACTTATATAATAAACATAATGGGCTCTCGGTTGGACAGGCCCAAACCGGAATACAAATTAAATAAACACATTGCCGAGCCCAAAGACGCAATCTTCAAATGAATCTTCAACCCAACAAAGAACAATAGTAAAAGTCTTCGGATGTTGAGCATTACCGTCAAACCTGGGCAGTTATGTAATCGTAAGCTGGAATAAATGTAACCTGATCAACTACATTTATTCCAAATGCGATGGACGTGTGCTTGGGAGTGATAGTGGTGTTGCAACGGGTCTGAAACTTACCAACTAGGAATGCTAGAGCCAAACATAAAGTTTAAAATACTATGGGAGTATTTTGGAATACTAAAAGACTCACATTAATCCCAAAATCGTATTCAGAAGATAAGGAATAAACAAGAAATTAAAATACCATAGGGGTATTTTAGGATCCATAGACAACCTTGTGTGAAGAACTAAAAAAGATCCTTATTGATATACCTACAATTACAGAGAGTATACTCCCAAGGTTATATATAATAAGGATCCCATAGGCTAAGAATGTGTGGTTTCGCCCTATTTCCTTTTCCTCGTTGGGATGTGGATCTAGAGTAGTATCACATATTCGAAGGCCTATCAGATCTAAGCTATATATAATTTGTATACCCTGTGTAATCGTAGCAGGACTCGATATGGATCACCCAGTGAAATGTTAATAATGTCTTAGGATTCTTTAGACATTTCCATTCTCGCACGAACCTTGTAGAAAACCCTATCCACTTCAGTACTCGGCAGAAGAGTTGAATTAAGACCCCAGAGAGGTTCATTGAGAAGATTTCCAGTTCAGAAATAAATGAACTAGGTCGAGACTATTGAATTCACCAAGTGCCTATATCTTTTAGGGACATTGGTGAAGAAATTCGCCTAAACTTCCGAGATTTCCAGTCATCCATCATGAAGTGATGACGCCCAGAGACGGATTCGGAAGCGAGGCAGAGTAGAAATTTAATATGTCTCCATGAGAAAAGAACCCTAGGTAACTACCCGAAGGAAACCAACGCCGGTCCCAGTCAAAGCTACGAGGTAGACAGAGGGAGCCAGTGCATGGAACTCGAGAAGTGTCTTTTCCTCGTGTTCTTCACGCCAATACACCTATAAAATAATACAATTTAGTGAGTTAGTGGTTACACTACTCACGCTATGTGTTAGGTGAAATGCCTTTTCCCGTTGCCAGTTACACGATTAGAGCGGACCCCTACACCTCTATTGAGAGTGTTTAGCCATAAGCCTTCATGAGTCTTTCTTCTCGCGGTGTTTGTTCCGAACTGTTCTCAAATCTTTCCAGGCCGGAGAGTGAAACCTTTCCCAGTATAAAGGTAACGTAGTAGGAACGACTCCCATCTTTTGGCCTTTTTCCGATACTCATACTCCTACCTTGAATACCAGGACTACATCATAGGGATGTAGGTCGACACTCAGACAGCCAACATCCGAGGCACGGGAAAATTCATGCCTAATACAGTCAGGACAGATATGTCCAGGGTTAACCTTCGTCTTTCATCAGCTTGAGTTCCTTTTCCGTGTAGGAAAAACCATGCCTCCGAAGAAGCATAACCCCTCCGCCGGCAAGAAACCTACTCTCCTATTCAATGAAGCTACGTTCCAAGCTACAGTCTCGGCAGATGTAGCAGCTGTCATGGCTAAACTAAATGCTAATAATGCCAATGTTAGCCAGAGCCCTATCGGAAATTCTGATCCTAGTAATGGACAGCAACAACCAACCTCTGCATACCCAACCACCCAAGAACCTCACTCAAATCCACTAAAGAGGAAGATCAAGATCGAGGAGGGAAGTACGTTGGCTCAAGGACCTTCCGAAGGACAACGAGCTGAGACGGTCAAATTCCCTGCCAACCCTTCCATCCCTACACTTAGGAGACCATACCTAGGAAACCTTCCCCACTGCAGCAAGTGTAGCTACCATCATCATGGTGTCTGTCGGGAACTCTATTATGCTAGGTGCCACATGAAGGGGCATACTGCTCGCGTCTGCAGAACCCCGGTTGAGTTTATTACATCAACCACCAATGTGGCAGACAACCCGATTACCACCTACGTGGTAAGGATGGACACTTCAAGAAGAGCTGTCCAAACTAAAGGAAACAACAAGGACTTGGGAGGAGTCTGACTCTACTGCTTAGGGAGAAGCATCCAGGAACCCGGTAGAATTTTAAGTACGTCTCTCAAATTCAGATAACTAACCGAGAACATAAAAAGGCTAATTCTAAGTGTAATTATTTTCCATTAAGGCGAAAGTCACAACACTGTTATAAAATTTAAAATTCATCAGGTAAAACTATAATAGCTAAATATATACGTTACGGCCATGTATGATTGAGATGGATAGACCTAGAGTGAGTGAAGGCCGCCCCATTTCCTGTTCCTCGTTTGGTTGTGGATTTAAGGCGGAGTCGCTCAGTCAACAGTCCTCCCCACCTTAATTATACATGACTAGTATATGTGAGGCGATTATAGAAATGCCTTGTGAGAATCCATTCATAAACAGGTACTCTACTAAAAAACACTCAGGACCCTCTATAGTTCCGCGTCAACTCTATCGGTCCAAGTATCTGCGACAGTGATACACGGGACAAAACCCGAGATGCCTAGAACTTGTGTGCATGTTCGGCACATGACTCTATCAACCCTAATTCTGTATCATGTCGAAGTGTGCCAACTTCGACACCTCTATCGATCATGATTCGACTTCGTGCGACCATGTGTAAATCCTTAGTGCTATGTAAAAAGAACTTTCTCCATAGCCATTCGGCAAATAAAGGTTCTTCACCTAAACAAAATAAAATAATAAAGACTAATGCAATTTGTCAGTCGTCAATCTTATTTCAAACCTTCTGAAGTACCCAGGAGAGGGGTACCGTGCGCTGTTAACCAACCCTCTTTAGACAGAATAAAACCGAAGCGAAAGACACTCTAAGAATTCCAGAAGACAATAAACACTCGAAGCATACCTCGTAGATCCCTCAAAAAGACCCTTCATCCTATCCCATGGAACGGGAGCTAGAGTCAAGAAAACCTCTTGTGGGTTGAGCTACTATAATGACCACATATCCGAAGTTTGTCGTCATCCCGGTTAAGCCAACATAATAGCTAACACCCTCGGTTGGTAAAGAAATCGGAGTCATAAGAGTCAAGGACATTGACTACGACCATCCATTCGCGCTTAATTCCCCGAATTAAGCATCACAGCGGATATCCCGGAAATCCGAAAGCTGCGATGAGTTAAAATCTTAGAAGAATGGATGAGGAGATTAAATGTTCCGAGTGATGGAACCCTATACTCACTAGATTTGACCTAGACCAAGAAAAACTCAGAACCTTCGGGAGAGTAGTTGTTGAAGATATTCGCACTACTCAGGCACTTCGTCCACCCCGTTACAGATGAGTAGTGCATAGGATCCTTCGCCCCATCACATGGAGGAAGTCACAGTCGCCTTGTGGACGATAGACTACATTCTCCGAAGTGAACACTAGAATACCGAGAACCACAGGATAACCTTCGCAGCCAAGAATACTTGATCAAAGTGCGAAAGTAGTTGCGTTAAGCCTTATAACCCAGATCCCGAAGAGATTATAGACTTGACACCAGTCTAGGTGTTAGTCGATGGGTTATATAGGAGCAACGCGCTTGCCACACTATAATAAACCAACGCCTTGCAGATTAGAACATGTCTTACAAGATTCATTGGACTATCAGGTGTTCCACGAATACTATCTCATGCAGAAATAGTAGAACCACCTCCTGAGATAGTCCAACACTCATCTGGTGAAACCCTATCTCCCCGACCCTAAGGGTTTTTGTTAGGAATATCTCAAGATTCATTAGTGCAGGTTCATTTTGCACAAGATTGAGATAGACGCTCTGCAGCAAACAAAAGATACCGCAGACACACAACCCATCCGATGATCTAGAAAGTCTCTAAAAGCCAATTAACAGGAAATGCGAAACCAAGGACAACCCGAGCTTCCTAAGAACCAACCTGAAGGACTACACTTCCAGTATGAAAGAGAACGTTAGGAACTTCGGAATGGCGATCATGCCAGTGATGATCTTGCCATAGAAGTACACTATGTTCTAAGTACTGAAAGGCTCTACCCTTCCGAGAGCTTAGGACCATCCGAGAATCCTCACGGAGATTGATCCGACCCTCGTCATACCGCTACTACTTCGGATATTCCACAAGCTTCACCCCAGATCGACCCACTACTTAGACTTGACAAATGCGTGCCCGACGTCACACTTTGTATCCCACCCATCTTGATAGAAACCATCGAGAACCCTAACTTCGTAGACATACCTGTAGGAAATCGCTAACTGCACGAGACAGAATCCGCATCCCGTAAGTGATGGTTTGTTGGATTGACAGACACAGGCCAAAAATCACTTGGGAGTGCGAGGACAAACCGGATAGGAAGTACTCTCCTGCCTCAACTCGGTCATCCATACCTACTTCCTAGCCTAAACCTGAATTTCGGGATGAAAGTCCCTCTAACGGGGGGATGATGTGACAACCCAAAGTTTATTCCGTTATATTACCCCGTTTCCGTTAACGGAATATTCCATTTTATAAAAGTTCCGTTAATTTGAGGTCAGCAAATAAATAAATGTTTTGTTTATTTATTTATACCTTATGTCGTTATCGTCGTGATAAAATAAAAAATGACAAGTAACTTACATTTCCATATGATTGGAAAAAGTTAATTTTTATTACGACCATTTAACCCGGGTAAAAAATTTAAACCTCGTTAAACACTAGTATCGGGTAGTCGTATACCGGGTGTGTCACACCCCAAAACCGGAATGGCGGAAACGTTCTAGGGTGGATGACGTCATGTCAAGTATCACAACATATGCAGTATACTAATCAAAGTACAACAATCATTGCATTAATAGTAATAGTTTTACATTGGTTTACATTACCTAGAACATCAAAGTAATACAAGTAATAATAAAGGTGCAGCTTGGTACTAAACGATCTTCATCAAAAGCTCCTGGAATGTACCTGTCTAATGCTGACCTGAGAATACAAGTTATTTGAAAAGCGAGTATCAACATTTTTACAAATGCTGGTGAGTTCATAAGTATTTAGCGTCATTTTATCCAAATAACTTTATAAAAGTGGTAGTTTAGAATCAACAGTGTATTAGAGTCCGTTCCAGAAAATCCTATATTTTCTTAAATAAAAGTAGTCTTCTACCAAGACCTGTCAGAGTTATATTGTAAAAAGTAGTTTTCCCTTAAACACTATCATTATCAAAATACAGGATTTGATTTTAAAGAAAGTAGGAGAATATCAGGGAAAATAACATCTGCCTCAGCAGTGAACACTGCTGACTAAGGCAAAAGGAATCATAGACTCCAGGAGAGCATCGAATGAATGATATGCCTGGCTCAGTCTAACAAAAGGAGTCACAGACCCCAGACTATATCAAATGAAATACACAACACGCAAGGCCTAAAACAGTGGAAACAAACCCTAGACAGTATCAAATGAAAGATACAGCTAGTAAGGTCCAAAACAGTGGAGACAGACCCCATGCAGTATCAAATGAAAGATACAGCTAGTAAGGTCCAAAACAGTGGAGACAGACCCCAGACAGTATCAAATGAAAGATACAGCTAGTAAGGTCCAAAATAATGGAGACAGACCCCAGACAGTATCAACTGAATGATACGTCTAGCAAGGTCTAAAAACAGTGGATACAGTGAACACAGTGAATACAGTGTCAAAACCCGTTACCTTAGGAACGTGAATTATAAGGTAACCCCGAGATACTCGTAACCATACTGATAGACACTAGAGAACTAGACGCCCTACAAGCGTCTGTGTAAGTATGACATTTGTCACCCCTTAGCTTGGTAGGTCGTAGACTGTAGTTAGCAGTCAGGGTGCGGGGGTGTCAATCCCGTATAGATCTATACACACAATGTCTGCTCTCCCTACAAGAGACTCTGGTTACCAGCTTGAAAACGGAGAAGGTCATGTACTGAGGATGTATCTCGTATAGTGAGATCTGATGTAAACTACTGGACTAATGATAGAGACTCACAACTGAACCGACTAATGTAAAACCCATATGTCTATACCTGTATACATGATATATAACTAAAGATCAAACGACCTTCGGACGGATATCCGATCCCACCAGACCACATCTCAACAAAGAAAAGGAAATAGGGCGGACTAGCCTTCCTAAGTCCTTTAAACTTTATTTATATAACTATACAAGTATAGGCATACTTTTAACTAAGTGGACGTGTTATCAAGTGTAAGTGTATCACGAAGTGGAGGCGTTATCAAGTATAAGTGTATCACGATGTGGAGGCGTTATCAAGTATAAGCGTATTACGAAGTGGAGGCATTAACCAAGTATAAGCGCATCACGAAGTGGAGGTGTTATCAAGTATAAATGTATCACAATGTGGAGGCGTTATCAAGTATACGCGTATTACGAAGTGGAGGCATTAACCAAGTATAAGCGCATCACGAAGTGGAGGCGTTATCAAGTATGAACGTATCACGATGTGGAGGCGTTATAAAGTATAAGCGTATTACGAAGTGGAGGCGTTATCAAGTAGGAGTATAAAAACATGGAAGAAAACTTTGATGAAAATTTTAGAATAACCTTTACACGTAATAAAATCATGACTAGTTATTCTTTTGTAAAAATCAGTTTGAAAACCTTTAGAAATCCTTTGAAAACCTTTCATAAACACGTTTTGGTCATAACTTCGATAAAACAATATAGGTAAAGATTTGAACAAGTAAATACAGTTTAGAAAACCACTTACAGTATCAAACTCGGTAAAACAGTTAACAGTGTAGCAAATCCTTGTGCATGCGGGTTATCAATCACATATGATTGATATGATAACTGTCATGTTTAACTTGTATTCCCCCCCTATAAAACATGTAAAAACATTTAAAAGGTTCATTCGGGGTATGAACTCACCTGTTGTAAGTGGATCCGATGAAGGTGCCGGTTGGGTGCTCGGTGTCAAGTAAGGACTTGAACACACTTAGTGACCTATTAACATATGTTTACATACAATTAGTACATATAATACTAATTAATCAAGTATACGCATCCTAAAGTGCGGGAAAACACTTTGGTTAAGTGCTAGGGGTGTCCCGGGTAATGTTTAAGGGCGTGTATGGCTTAATTAGGGAGTTTACTCTCCAAGAGTAAACTCTTTATAGAGTTCACGGCCCTAAGACCATGTCCCCATGAGTTTACGGCCGTAAACTCATGGTGGAGGTGTTCTAGGATGCTAGATGGTCTTATATCATTCAAGGAATTAAGCTAGGTCCAAATATAATGCATATGAAGGGGTTTAAGGCTTTAAATGGACCTTTTGAGGAGTTTACGACCCTAAACAAGGAGTTTACGGCCATAATCTCCTATATGGATGTTCTTTTGGTGTTTTAAGGTCTTAAGTGGTAGGAAATAAAGTTCTATGCATTTTCCTAGTCAAATGAAGGAGTTAGGGCATCATTTGGACACTTAATGGGAGTTTACGGCCCATGAACCAATTCTATGGGAGGTCACAGCTGTAAACTCCTATTCCCTTGGTTTTATTGATGTTTAAGGCCTTTACAACAATGGAATTGCTTCTAGATATTTTTCCAAGGCCATAGGAGGTGTTTGAGGGCATTTCTAACACTTAAAATTGAGTTTACTCCCCATGAAGGGGAGTTTACGGACCAAGCATGTTCTTGCATAGTAAAATCATGTTTACTCTCCAAAAACTCATTTCAAGGTGTTCTAAGTCCAAATGTGTAAGCCTACAAGTCATATCTAAGCCTTAGGGGCAATTTGGAGGGGTTTTGGGGCTCAAAAACCCCATTAAATGGTGTTCATGGTCCAAGAGTGTTCTTGGGCCATAAACACATGAATGTACCCCTATTTGGTGTTTTAAACATGAATTTTCACGTTAGTTAAGCTATACAACCAGTTATGGTAGATGGCTTACTCGTTTGGGGCTCGAAACGGACGATTTTGGCTCGAAAACTAAGTTGTAGAAAGAGAGAGAGAGAGAGAGAGAGAGAGAGAGAGATAGTATAAAGAGAGGGTGAAAAGGGTGGAATTGAAGTCCACTCCCCCTTATATAGGGGTTTGAGTTGATACTCAGTGGAAATCTACCCGATACTTCCATTAAACGGGGCTTTTGGTCGCACCCGATTTAGTGGTCGTATTTTGACTTGGTTGAAACTAAACATTTTTAAGGGCATTTTGTGGGTGTTTCTAATTTGTTTCAGCCCTTACCAAGTCATTATAAAAGTCCCAATTTAATTAACCTCTTCCAAAAGGTTAACAGACAATACATAAAGCGAGGCTTATTAACGGAAGGAGGTTAAAAATGACGGAATAAATTTTGGGTTGTCATAGGGTGCTACACTTAGGGTATATATATAGGGAGTTGAACACTCCATAGAACCCTTTTACCACCCTAAACCCATATCCTCTCTCTACTCTCTCTCATCAAGCTCGATTTCGCCTCAAATCCGTGAGTTTCCGCCTCCAAAACTTAAGATCTTCTACCCTAACTTGTTCTAAACATCATTGGTTGAGGCTTTAACCCAAAAATCGAACATATAAGCTGTTAAAGAGGAGTTTACGGCCTAAGAACCTCCTTAGGCCGTAAACCCCTAAAATGAGGCCAAAATGTCCCAAATTTGTCCCTTTGAGCTTAGAAACTAATTGGGGATTTAACCTAGGAGTGTTTAATCATTAAAACAACAATTTTTGGAGCATAAAAGAGGGTTTATGGCCCAAGCACATGCTTAGGCCATAAACACCCTCTAAACTTGTAAAATCAAGTCCAAAACACTCCCAAACCACCCTTAGACTTAGGATATGAATTAGGGACTTGCTATTTCGGGTTTGGAGCAATTAAACACAAAGATTTGAGGGATAAAATGGTGTTTATGGCCCAAGCATATGCTGGGACTGTAAACTCCCCCAAACCATGTCAAATGAGAGTTTAAGTCCCCCAAATGGCCTTATACCTTCACTAGAATTTACTAGAAATGAGCCAAGGACTTTAAAAGCAAGGATTGGAGGGTTTATGAGAGTTCACGGCCTAAGCCATGGTTCTTACGGCCGTAAACTCCCAAGAATGGTCATTTGGACCGTAAACTCCAAGGGAGTAAACTCTTGGACCCTTAAACACCCCTATAGCCTTGTATTAATCCCTAGAACCACTTCTAAATCCATATGAGGCTTGAATCCATTCAAAAACACTCCTCCCATGAGTTTACAGCCGTAAACTCATGGGGGATGTGGCCTCCCAACCGTGAACTCACATAAAGTGAGTTTTAGGAGAGTAAACACCTTATCCGAGCCATACATTTCCATAAATGTTACCCGGGACACCCCTAGCACTTAATTAAAGTGTTTCCCGCACTTTAGGATGCGTATACTTGTTAAATTAGTATTATATGTACTAATTGTATGTAAACATATGTTATCATATGTTAATAGGTCACTAAGTGTGTTCAAGTCTTTACATGACACCGAGCACCCAACCGACACCTTCGTTCGATCCACTTACGACGGGTGAGTTCATACCCCTGAATGAACCTTTATAAATGTTTTTACATGTTTTATGGGGGGGGGGGAATACAAGTTAAACATTCCAGTTATCATATCAATCATATGTGATTGATAACCCGCATGCACAAGAATTTACTACACTGTAAACTGTTTTATCGAGTATGATACTATAAATGGTTTTCTAAAATGTCTTCACTTGTTCAAATCTTTTACTATTATTGTTTTACCAAAATTTCATTTAAAACTTATTTATGAAAGGTTTCCAAAGGATTTCTAAAGGTTTTCAAACTTAGTGTATAAAAGAGTACCAAGTCATGATTTTCTTAAGTTATAAGGGTTTTCCAAAGTTTACATCAAAGTTTTCTTCCATGTTTTATTACTCCTACTTGATAGATGCCACTGCTTCGTTATACTTTTACTTAGTTAATACTCTTACTTAGTTAAATGCTTCTACTTTGATAACGCTTTCACTTCGTGATACGCTTATACTTGTTAACGCTTCTACTTCACTTATACTGTTAATGCTCCTACTTCACGATACGCTTATACTTCACGATACGCTTATACTTCACGATACGCTTATACTTCACGATACGCTTATACTTCACGATATGCTTATACCTCACGATACGCTTCTACTTCACGATAAGCTCCTACTTGTTAACACTTATACTTTGAGAAACACTCCTACTTCGTTAAACACTTAAAATTCGTTAAATGCCTCCATTTAGTTAAATGTATGCCTGTGCTTGTATAGATATATATAAGTAATGTTTAAATGACTTAGGAAGGGTTGTTCGCCCTATTTCCTTTTCTTCGTTGAGATTTCCTTTTCTTCGTTGAGATGTGGTCTGGTGGGATCGGATGTCCGTCCGAAGGTCGTTTGATCATTAGTTATATATTATGTATACAAGCATAAACATATAGGTTTACGCTAGTCAGTTTAGTTGTGAGTCTCTATCGTTAGTCCAGTATTTTACATCAGATCTCACTACACGAGATACATCTTCAGTACATGGCCTTCTCCGTTGTCAAGTTGGTAACCAGTGTCTCTTGTAGGGAGAGCGGACATTGTGTGTACAGATCTATACGGGATTGACACCCCCGCACCCTGACTGCTAGCTACAGTCTATGGCCTACCAAGCCAAGGGGTGACAAATGTCATACTTACACAGACGCTTGCAGGGCATCTAATTCTCTAGTGTCTATCAGTATGGTTACAAGTATCTCGAGGTTACCTTATAATTAATGTTCTTAAGGTAACGAGTTTTAACACTGTGTTCACTGTATCCACTGTTTTAGACCTTACTAAACGTATCATTCAGTTTATACTGTCTGGGGTCTGCCTCCACTGTTTTAGACCTTACTAGACGTATCATTCAGTTGATACTGTCTGGGGTCTGCCTCAACTGTTTTGGACCTTACTAGCTGTATCTTTCATTAGGTACTGTCTGGGGTCTGTCTCCACTGTTTTTAGACCTTGCTAGACGTATCATTCAGTTGATACTGTCTGGGGTCTGTCTCCACTGTTTTGGACCTTACTAGCTGTATCTTTCATTTGATACTATCTAGGGTCTGTCTCTCACTGTTTTAGACCTTGCATGCTGTATCTTTCATTTGATATAGTCTGGGGACTATGTCTCCTTTTGTTAGACTAAGCCAGGCGTATCGTTCATTCGATGCTCTCCTGGAGTCTATGATTCCTTTTGCCTTAGTCAGCAGTCTTCACTGCTGAGGCATATGTTATTTCCCTGATATTCTCCTACTTTCTTTCAAATCAAATCTCGTATTTTGATAATGATAGTGTTTAAGGGAAAACTACTTTTTACAACATAACTCTGACAGGTCTTGGTAGAAGACTACTTTTAATTAAGAAAATATAGGATTTTCTGGAAAGGACTCTAATACACTGTTGTTTCCAAACTACTACTTTTAATTAAGTTATTTGAATAAAATGACACTAAATACTTATGAACTCACCAGCATTTGTAAAAATGCTGATACTCGCTTTTCAAATAACTTCTATTCTCAGGTTAGCAATAGACAGGTACATCCCCGGAGCTTTTGATGAAGACCGTTTAGTACCAAGCTGCACCTTTATTATTACTTGTATTACTTTGATGTTCTATGTAATGTAAACCAATGTAAAGCTATTACTATTAATGCAATGATTGTTGTACTTTGATTACTATACTGCATATGTTGTAATACTTGATATGACGTCGTTCACCCTAGAACGTTCCGGTTTTGGGGTGTGACAAAATGGGTCGGCCTTGGTGCCTTCGACCCATTAGTATGGTGAGGAGACTCACCTCTCAAGAAATACTGAACTGGTAAGATCCAATACTGACACTTATCCCCGAACTCAACCTCCTACAACCACCCTGCAACTAACTTCCACAAAACCCCGAATTTTAACAAAGATACCCTTAAAGTCAAACTTGGTCAACCCTAGTTCAAGTCAAAGTCAACAGTCAAGGTCAATAGTCCATGTTGACCCAACTCGTCGAGTGCATCTGGCAACTCGTCAAGTTCCTTCAGTGTTTAGAAAACCGAGAAAAACCCTAGCCAACTCGCCGAATTATCTTATCAACTCGCCGAGGTCGCTCAGTATCCAAAAAGCGAGAAAACCTAATCCAACGCGTCGAGTTGTTAGGGCAACTCGTCGAGTTTTCCTAGTATTAACAAATTCACCCCCTTCTAGTCGAAATTAAATCCCCAAATTATAGATCTGGTCCCCTAGTGTTAAGATGCCACGTAAAGTTGCTAACTTTACATCCATGCAAGGCATTAAAGGGCTAAAACACTCAAATAAAGCTTATCAAGGGACTTAGGGTATTAAGGAAGGCCATGACTTGATAAAGATGGCAACTTTAAGTCCACAAGGGCCATGAGATGTCCAGATCTTAAGCCATATCTTCATAACATGCTCAAATCCAAGAATGGTCCCAAAATAGGCTAATAATGGCCATTAACTTTCAAGGGACAAGATCTAGCAAAAGAATAGTCAAGGTATCGGCTTTATACCTTAATATAGCTGCCACAACAGAGAAATCCCCTTATCTAAAGCTTCTCCTTTCAGCTATGCACAACCAACTTCAACTCCTTCAAGAAACACCATGGAACACAAACTTTTAACTCACACACAATCGAAAATAGGAGATGTTACACGATTTAGGGTTTCTCTGGACTGAGAGGACGATGAGGGAGGCTAACAATGAGGCTTAAGGCCTTTAAATAGGGTGCATACCTTCAAAATTAGGGTTTTCCTTTCCAGCGTCTACTTGTCGAGTTGGGTCTCCCTCACTCGTCGAGTAGACCCTTAATCCCGCGTCCATAAAGATCCCTACATGACGAGTTGGAGCTCCCCAACTCGTTGAGTTCCAGTCCAAACCCTAAAATGCTGAGAAATAAATAATACCTGTATCAAGCGTTACAAGCACCATTTACATCTTCCCACATATCAAATCCCTTATTGTACGAAGAGATACAAGTGAACCAAGTGTTATAATTATGATTGTTGAGTTTCTTGACACAACCAACAACTTGAAGTTTTGTCATAGATGTAGGCTTTGATACCAGTTTGTTAACCTAGGTTATGAACACTCCTTGTACACAAAGGTGTGTCTATTTCTTAAAGAAGTAAATTATAGGAACTAGAAAACCAGGTAGCCCTATGGCTTACACAAAAATAGAAACTGTAAAAAAGAATTGACCCGCTGACATGTGACATGAGAGCAAGAAAACTGCCCATTACCTGAAAGACAAAGTCAAATGATTAAAACCGGGAAATAAACACAAGGGCAAAAAAGTAAAAATGATAGAAATGTGCATAATGAACCAAGCACGTGACAGGTGTTGTACTTTAACAAGTTTCACGCTTTATTATTTTATAACGACAATGGGTTTGAGTGATGAGTTTTTTACTTGATATGAGCAACCTAACGTGTTGTTTTCGAATTATATGGAATGAGTAACTTTTTTTAAAAAATTGTTATCGTGGGTTGTATGAGTTATATTTTTTAGTGTTGTAAAACTATAATTATTTAAATTTTAATGTTGAAAAGATCTTTTAAATTTCAAAAATCAATTTATAAACAGTCTTTTTTTTTTATAGACTACAAAATTTTGATCTTTCTTTATTTTCCTGCAATTTCTATATTTATGGTCCTAAAACTATCTTTTAAAAAACAAATATCTAAAATGAATTGATGAAAGATTTTCTTTTTGAACAGCTACAACATTGGTTATTTCCATTACAATTAGGAATTTGGTATGGACACACGAAAAACAAGGTAAATGGAATACTCGAAACTAATGTCATTTTGGTAACTCCTTTTGAAAGAATACTTTTTTGTTTATAACTTTTTAATTTAAAACATAAATTCTCCTTCATCGTTCTACCTTTTTTACGTGGTTTGGGCATATGAAAAGCTGAATCTTTCAAGCCCATATTCATCATATATCATGAAGAAAAAACTACGATCACCCTAAACGTAAAACGAAAATACAATCCAAATACTTGAATTTTGATTGGATCCCCGTTTATTTATTAATTGATAAATTTGCAGTTTCATTCATACATCAACCGTTTTCCGTCCACCATACAACAATTTAAGAAGAAGAGTGCGTTTAACTCGTCGCCGGCGAACAGGTTCTCTACCGGAAAATCAATGTCTTCAAGAATTAGCTCTCCATTTGTAAGCATTTCCCCTTATTTTCTTTTCTCAAATTAACATCATATATACATTTACATCACGAATTGTTCAAGGGTTTTGCTAATTGATTCCTTTTCCAAAATGGGTCGTACTTGTAATCTGGTTTTAGGATGAGAAAATGGCTGGCGACAGTGGTGAAGAACAAGTCAACATATGCATGCTCTGTTTTTTCTTCATGACTATTTAAGAGGCGTTAATGGTGAAATTTCTGAAGGTTTTATTTATTATAAAATGGGAAACGAAAAGAGAGATTTAGAGCCGGTGTTATTGAAATTCGCTGTGCCTTTGGCATTATCTATCGGCGGAATTCTTTATTCTTGGATCATGAACAAACAATCCAAAGCTTCTTCATCCTCACATGATTCTCGTACACGTTCAGGTTTCTGTTTTTTTGTTTGTTTGTTTCTGATCATGACAGTTATTTCTTCATGTTCTTGAGGATAAATGTGTGTTTAGATTGCAACAATCTGATGAATTCAAGAAGCAATCCTCAAGCATCCCAAATAGCAACCAGTTCTCTCCATTTTGATCCTTTGTCAACAGACAAACGTGTAAGATCCTGTTCGTTTACACCATTTTTCTTCATTATTCATGGGAAATTGACTCTTAAAAATCGGCTTAATATTAAACAAATGCATTAGTTTACAAAAGGATGTGTCTTTTTAGGCATAAACACATGATGTTTGAATTTTGATTCGTGTATGACATACATTGCTTACAAATTAGGCAACTCTTTCCTTTCCTGCCATGATTCTTTGCCTTCGTGTTTGATCTTTCTTTCCTAAAATACCCTTTTCAACGTAGGACAAGTGTATGAAATATACGGGGTTAGGAAGGTAATTTCATGAAAAGTATAACATGGCATCTTCTCTCTTGTTGTTTAGAATCTTGGTTTCTATCTTATATAGGGGTTGCATGATATCGAATCATTCAAAGGGTATCCACGTGGAGAAAGGGATACCAATGAGCAAGAGATCAAGAACCTAAGAAACTCAGTCAGAATCCTAAAAGAAAGAGAACGAAATTTGGAAATCGAGTTACTTGAATACTATGGTCAAAAAGAGCAAGAAACTGCTGTCATGGAGCTTCAAAATCGTCTTAAACTAAATAACATGGAGGCTAAACTTTATGCTCTTAAAATCGAGTCTTTGCAAGCTGATAATAGGAGATTACAAGCACAAATGATTGATTACACGAAAGTTGTAACGGATCTTGAAGCCGCACGTGCCAAAATAAAAATGCTCAAAAAGAAGCATAAATCCGAAGCCGAACAAAACAAGAATCAAATCTTGGATTTTCAACAACGAGTTCAAAAGATGCAAGATAACGAACACATACGTGTGGTTAAAGTTGATCCGGATTTTGAATTAAGCCAAAATAAGGTTAAAAGTTTGGAAGCCGAAGTTGAAGATTTGAGAAAATCGAACCATAATTTGCTGTTAGAAAATTCCGATTTGGAGCGAAGGTTAGATTGTGTTCAAATGATCGCTACATCGGTTTTGGAAGAAGGCGAAGTAAGTCGTTTAATCTTTTTTTATTTTGTTTCCAATTTTTCCATTAATTTCTTTTATTTTATTCGGTTATGTTATTGTCTAATATAAGCTAGACATGTTTCCATTGTGTTATGGTCTAATCTCTTCCCTTTAAAGAGCTGTTTTTGCAAGAAAATAAATGACTCCACATATACTATATCAATCTAACATGGTATCATAGTTAACATCCAGGGGCATTTTAGACCGTTAGTGTCCTACATCAGTTAGACATGTCCGGTCTACTTTCGTATATATTAGAGACGAGCCATGTTCAAACATAAATGACATCTATTGTGTGAATGTATAATTCATTCGACCAATCATTTTCAAAAGAAAATTTAAATATCCTCCTCCATTTTGTTCATAATTATCCTCCTCATACAAGATTATGACATGTGGATACAAATAATTTTTTTCTGGATTTTGACACTTGTCTTGATCTAATGAGTAGGAGGATAAGTAATAACAAATGTAGTATAATATTTGGTTCTCTTTTCAAAAGTAAGCAACTACATTTTAGGCACCTTAGTCAAAATCCGGATTTTAAGGGATTTATTAACAGAATTAAATGATTTAGTTAGTTAATTTACCAACAAGTCCTAAAATGATTGGTCTACAACGAGTTATAAATTCACACAATACTTATTGATTTTCATTTGATCCTAACTTTGTTGTGTAGAACGAAAAACTCAAAGAAGAAAGTGAGAACTTGAAGAAACAAAATGAAGACATGTCACAAGAAATCGAGCGACTTCGAGCGGAAAAATGTGCTGACGTGGAAGAACTTGTTTATCTTAGATGGATTAACGCGTGTTTAAGACACGAGCTTCGTAATTACAATCCGGGACCCGATAAAACAAGTGCAAAAGACCTCAGTAAATCACTAAGTCCAAAATCTGAAGACAAAGCTAAAAAAATGATCCTTGAATACGCAAACAAAGAAGGTGGTGGAGAAATGAATATAAACGTAACAGACATCGACTCAGATCGATGGTCAAGATCTTCCATGATGACCGATTCAATGGAACTTGATGAATCCTTTATCAATGATTCATTGCCTCGTAAAAACAACAATAAGTTTTTTGGGAAACTCATTCGACTTTTAAGAGGGAAAAGCAGAAATTCATCAAGATCATCTGATAATCGGAAATTAAGAACATGTACATCATCAGTGGGATCATCTAATCGTAGTTCGATAGATTCAAGAAGATTAACTCGTAGACATAGTGATGCATGCTTTTACAAACAGATTGATTCCATTGATGAAGAAGATGATGATGATGATGGTGGTCGTTTGTGTTCCTCTTCTTCGTGTAGTAAAGATAAAGAGCTAGCTAAATACGCAGAAGCTTTAAAAGACACACGTGCTTCATCGAACTTGAAGTTGCACAGGAGTTCCTTATCACTTGATTTCATTTAATCAATCTTTTTTTATTGTAATATTGTTAGAAACTTAGAACTTTTGACCAAATACATGAAAGTATACATATTATTGTCTTATGAATTATGTCAACAAACATTATATAAAAGTATATATTTATTATTCTTTTTGAAATTTTGTTTTGTTATCATTCCTAGAAAGCGTTTCTAACGTAACCCATGTTATTTTTTATCTTACCAATTAGAAAAAGAAAAACTAAATAAATATTTAAAGAGTTGATATCACAGAAGCATATCTGACGAGTACTTCTCAAAACGGCGACGTTTAATCATTTCCAAAGTTTCGAAAGTTCCCCCCTTCCGTAATCTAGCCGTATGTCTCTATAAATAAGCAATTTCTTCAAAAATCACTTTCATTCAAGTTCAGAAACCCCATCTTCGTTTGATTCTTTTCTGTAATGGCGAAATGCGTTCTTCTTCAAGCTTCACCACCACGACCACCGCTGTTACTATCACCCCGCCGGTTACTACCACCACCACCCACAGGAAACCCGTTTTCACTTTACGCCGGTGATCTCCACCCAAGCGTCAACGAAATTGACCTCTATATCTTCTTTTCTGCAATTGGCCCATTACATTCTGTTCATCTTTGCAGAGATCGTTTCTCCCACAAATCTCTTCGCTACGCTTACATCAATTTCTACTTTCCTTTTAATGGTAATAACTTTACTTCCCTTTTGTTGTATCTTGATTTGATTCTTGATTTAATCGTTTTTGTGGGTTCTTGATCTTATTGGGTATTTTGTTTAACAGCTGCTGATGCATTGTGTCGATTAAACCACATGGAATTAAAAGGGAAATCCATCAGGTTAATGTGGTGTCAGAGAGACCCTATTTTGCGAAAAACTGGAATCGGGAATCTTTTTGTGAAGAATCTTGATTTGTCAATTCATGAAACTAAATTGGAAGAGGTATTTGGGATATTTGGGAGGATTCTTTCTTGTAAAATTGCGAGAGAAGGTGATGGAAAGAGTAAGGGATTTGGATTTGTGCAATTTGATTCAGAGGACTCGGCTTTAGATGCTCTCGATGTATTAAATGGATGTGTACTTAAGGGCAAGATTTTGTAAGTTTCTTTTGGTTGTTAATTTATTATCTCGCTTTAGATTTAAGTGTTTCTTGACAATGACATTAATGTGTTTCGATATTTAGAACTGTTGCGAAGTATCTCAAGAAAAGCGAGAGGAAGAAACCCCAATTTACAAACGTTTATGTGAAAAATCTGGATGAAAACTTCACAGAGAGTTCGTTAATTGAAAAGTTTTCAACGTATGGAAAGGTGACAAGTGCTGTGATTATGAACGACAAAGAAGGAAAATCAAAAGGGTTTGGATTCGTCAATTTTGAATCTCATGATAACGCTAAGATCGCCATTGAAGCCCTAAACGGTGAAGTAATCGGTAAAAACTGATCATTCCATTGTTTATCTAATTCGAATGTTCTTGTTTTTAGAAAGATTTACATCTTTGAATTTGTAAACGAAACAGGTTTAAAGAAATTGTATGTTGGAAAGGCAATGATGAAAGCTGCAAGAGATTCTTTCTTACGACGTACCCATGTTCAAAAAACGAAACCCATTATTACTTCAAATCTGTATGTGAGAAATCTTGCTACATCTGTAAACGAAAAGGATCTTCGTGAAGTTTTTGGTGCTTTCGGTTGTGTTGTTTTCACGAAAGTGATACGTTTCAGTAATGGAGTAAGCAAAGGAATTGCGTCTGTTTGTTTTTCGAAACCAGAAGACGCCATGAAAGCTGTGAAGAATCTTAATGGTGATTAGTTCTATTCAATTCAAATCTTGTTTATCCGATTCTTGATTTTACGATTCATTTACGTTATCTTGGTTTTTTTTGCAGGTTTTTGTTATCATGGAAAGTACATGAAAGTGACAGTTGCTATGAGCAGAGAAGAATATGCGAGAAGATTGCAGACACTTTTTCCCTTCACCTTCTTTAATAAAGTTCGAAACTTGAAGCCATATTTGGAAACTAATGTTCAGAAAGATGATGATCATCAAGTAAATGAAACAAAATCAAGCTCCTGCAATGGCGGTTTTGCTTTACAAGATCCGAAGTGAGAAGAAGTCTTCTACTAAATCATGGAACGAATAGAAACAAATACGTGTAAAATTGAATCTGGGATTCTTGAATACAACTTGTAATCGATGATTTTGAATTCAAACATAACGAAAAACAGAAGTAATAGTAATGGAAACTTGATTTTGCCCTTTTCGAATTATAGAACATTGTGTACATGAAGTAATACAAAGTTTATATAAAAAAAGTGCGATGATGATTGATTAACCGAGGAGGGCGATTCCGGCGACGATTAAGGTGTCAGCAAGGACTTGATTAGCAGCTTCAGATGGATGAAAACTATCCCAGAACACAAACTGAGTCGCGTTGGAACATGTCCCGATCGATTTAGGGTTACATAAGAACACCGTCGTCTCCACTCTTCCTGTTCCACAACACCCTCTCGACGCATCCACAAACCCTAAAATCACAGATAAAAATAAACGATTAGATGTAATCACGTAAACGAAATCGAATTCAGACTCTAAGGATATGAAATTTCAGACTTAATTTGAGTCACTACCATGGGAGGCGGGATCTTTGATGAGGTCGTAAAGTGGTTGAAAGATGTCGAAGATAACAATCTTGAGACCTGGGAGTTGTGATCCGAGTTGGGTTGCAGCTGAATTTATCTTCTTGTTGAACGATTGAGCATCTGTGTTGATTTTGCTTACACACCCCTTTTCATGGGATCCGAACAAAGTTCTCACCGCCGGCAAGCAGCCAAGCGGTGGAAGTGACGTCACTCCGATTCTCCTTGCTCCTAATCCATACAAATCCTGTTTTCGTTTGTAACCAATTAGTAAAATCCACAATAGTAAAACATCTGATTTCGAGAAACGTTAATGGCGGATTAGGATTAATTTTACCTTGACGAAGCTTGAAAAGATTCCGACGAGGTAGGATCCGTATTGGTCGGCAGTGTAGACTTTGTTAATGAAAGGGTTGACGTAATAGTTCTGAACGTAGTCGGTGTTGCCGGCGGAAAGTAAGTATAAAGCGTCCTTAGTTATGGAGGCGGCTTTAGAACTTCCGGCGACCTGTGCTAGCTTACCTTGATACTCTTTGTAGTATTGTAATTGTTGCGATAATGCAATTGCATGCTGCATATTTCGAAATTAACGATGTGTTAATTATCATCGGAAAAGATAATAGCTAATTCAGTTGAAGAAAATGTTGGGTTTTTACGCTCGCAATGGAAGTTCTATCATCCAAACCAGCTCCGGCAGACGCAAAATTGGCTCCGATGAGAAGATTATTTCCGGAAGCTTCAGGGCTGAGATACGCCGGTGGGTATGTTTTGAATCCAAGTGTATCAGCTGTAGTTAAGTAGCAAGCATTTAGTTTTATCATATGTTGAGTTTCAAAACATGCATGTACACCGATGGTGTAGTTAAGTTACCGGTGATGTCGGAGGCGAGTTTGCCATTGCAGAACCTTCCGGTGGCTTGGTGGTTGGCGAAGTCGCGGCCGTAGGGTGGGTAATTAGCTTTGAAAAGGGTGTTGAGGTAGTCGTTGTTACCCACATCAACGGCGGAGTCACCGAAAGTAATGATGGCTGGAACTAGGGTGGTGGAGTCTTGAGCTTCACCGGAAGTAATGGCGATGGCGAGAAGTGAAAGGAGCAGCGCCGCCGCCCATGGTGTTGTTCTGCTGGGTGTGGAAATGGACGCCATTAACAGCTTTGTTGGAAATTATAATTTGGGAGTATGTGTGAAGGAAGGTCTGTTTATAAAGATGGAGCATTTAATGGACGTCGTCAAGGTTGGTAGAGACTCCATTAATACAGATGGGTGATCATTGATCATTGTTTTGGTTCGACAAATGCACAGAACGAAGTCTGTAAGTTTGAGCGTGCTATGGAGGTGGTTTAGTTTGGATTTCATTTACCTCTAATAACAATAAATACTAAATGTACCACATATAGTACATATTGGATTTCATTTTACCGCTGATATCAACACAAAGATTTTTGTTATAAATGGTTTTGGAGTAAATTATAGATTTGGTCCCTTTAGTTTGTTTCAATATGTACTTTTAGGACAACTTTTGAAAAATTCATATGGCTTGTCTATGTGGTTTTCAAATCTTGTACTAGAGGCGCCTAAGATAAAAACTACGTAAAATGAAAATGCCTTAGTTTTGTTTTTTCTTTTTGTTAATTTTTAAGCTTATCGGACCATTTCTATAAACTAGTATTCCATCCGTCCCAAAATTATTGTCTACGTTTGACTTTTAAAGTATTTCAATGTCAACTTTGACCATAAATAACTTTATTTGTGTTATATAATTTTTGATGAAACTTATAACAATGAAAATATATTTAAAAAACAATATATTCATATATCTTGCATAAAAAATTATATAACAAAAGGTAAATTATTTAAGGTCAAAGTTGAACAAACGAAACTTAAAAAGTCAATTGTGGACAATTATTTTGAGACGGAGGGAGTATTAAAAAACACCATAAAGGCCTAAACTCTAGCTGATCGATGAAGCTTGTCGTTGCCCGCACCCTTTTCGATCTTATCACATGCAACTCTGGAACCCACCTCTCTCATTAGCACAACAAAACCTACATCTCCCACCCCCCCCCCCCCCCCTCTCTCTTTCAACTGCAAGTTCGACCCATGTTGTTGAAACTGCAAGTTCGACCCATGTTGTTGAAATCCACATCCTTCCCATATTTTATTACTTCATATTGATTTGGGTTTAGGTTTAATTGAGGTTTTAGGTTTGAAGACGTATTTTAGTTCTTTAGTTTCTTATTTTCTCTTCATTGTCTTCTTCATTTTAATTCTTTAGTTTATTTTTCACATTGATTTGGGTGAGTTTGCAAGGAGCTTCATAAAGATCTCTCTTTCCAAGCACCATAATTTTGTTTTGATTTCAAAATTAGGTGTGACTTGTTGGTTTTGACTTTGAGCAGGAAACGGGAAAACCCAAAAGTTTGAAGATCATAAACATGGGATAGTTAAGCCAAACCCATGTCAAAATCTTGGAACCGAGTCAACCGATCAATCTAAAATAGGATCCTCCAGATCACATGCATGGTTTGAATATAAGATATTTTTTGTAACCTCAAAGAATTCAGAAACGATACTAGAAAAAGGATAGGTCAAGCCTAAAGAAAATGGATACTCGGGGAAGCAAACCCAAGTATGAGAAACAAAGTTAGGTTGGGCATGAGCGTTAAAAGGCTTGAAAATAGTTTCAGCAGGAAAAGCCCCACCCGTTTTTAAGGATTCAATGTCATTATCATCAAAAGAGCATGTCTCTTCGTAAGTCAGGATCTTTTGATCGAAAAAATCCTCGTTGGGAAGAGTGAGGACTCTTGCGCGCGAAAGAAGTGTCATTTTACCCATGATAAACACGGAAAAAAGAAAAATAAGAGAAATCAAATCAAGAGGTTTACCTTGGGGATGACTGATAACACTTGAGAGATAGCTAGAAGAAGTAAAGAAGGATCAATAACCACTATTATTACCGAACACAACCCCAAAGGGAACACACTATCCGCTTTAGATTCACTGAACTTGACCCCCAACAAGTATATGATGCCTAACATCTTAAGGCTACAAGTGCCCTAAGATCCGAACAACAATGGGTGAAAAAGTCTAACCGTCACCCCACGACATCCAATGCATGCTAGAGACCAACCCTAGTCACAACACAACTCAAACTTAGGAAACTTAGATAAACTTCATTAGGTGTTTGGACCATGTCTCGGATCCCCAAGCCTTTATCAGACAAGAACATACAGAGAGGTCCTCAACACAATCCTCGACCCGAGCCTAACAAACTATCCTTATGTACATGTCAACACGACATCCTATAACTGAACTTTTCACAAACTCAAGGTCACATAAGGAGAATTTATGAACACCGCTCCTAACATTTGAAGTTCTACTACCTCGTGCCAAAACCTTCAACTAATCATAGATGACCGTGATAATCACTAAAACCGGCTGATATACCATGACCCGAACATTCTTAGTCCATAAACCTCCCAAATATGATTGGTACAATAGAGAGGCTAAATTGCATCACCACATACACTTACGACCATACCCTAATATGAAGGTTGACATCAAACACTCAATTACTCCCATACTTAGGACGATACGTGATAGAACATTCAACAAAGAAAGTGTTGGATTAGGTGTCTAAGCCCATAACTATAATTGGTATGTACTTGACCCGAGAGTAGCATGGTCCATTTGGGTTGCATATCACCACGACAATTTGATAGGATGGACTTTTGAGAAGAGGTTAATTATGATTTATTAATATATTGTAAGTTCTAATATATTAATATGAAATCATATCATTTAATTAGTATTGATCAAGAATTAATTTAATGATCAAAAGAGACTAATTAAATGTAAGGGGATTGATTTGGTAAATCAATCATTCTTATGGTGTGGGCTTATGGTTATTTAGGATGGGCTAAACCAATATGGTAGTCTATGAATAGTCCATGGAGTTTTTAAACCATGGATTCTATGTAAGATGAAAAGTCATTCACATTAGGGTTTACATGGATGTAACCCTAATCCTAGCCACACTATATAAGAAGACCCTAGGCTACTAAAATCGTGACCCTAGTGATCTTTGTAAGACCATAACCAATTTTAGCATGCATAAACTCTCTTAAAAGTCATCCTTTATCTAAGGTGTGTTGTGAACCATTTCAGATGTCACACTTGGGGCACTAAGTTCTTAAAGGCCAAACACAACAAGTTCTACAAGCTACATAAAGAGGTAAACTTCTAACTAGTATTTTATGTTGTTTATGTCAATTGTATGCTAGTTGTAGGCTTAAAGCTTTGGAAACAATATTGCATGTATAATTAGAGAAAACATAGATCCGAAGCTTTTAGGGTTGTACGTGCACCATAGGATGTTGTAGTATACTAAAACTCAATAGTAGTATCATAGCCATGGGTTGTTTTCTATTATATTTGATGCAAATGTGTTATTTTTCAAAGCTGAAAAACTGTCTAACAGGCCTACTCGATGAGTCGATACTTGAACTCGATGAGTAGGATGAGTTTAGGCATGAACTCGACGAGTCCATAGATGGGCTCGACGAGTTGCTTGTCCAAACAAAAAAATTTCGAGTTTTTTTGGCCTGTTTTAGATTAGAATCATTACAACAAAATGTTTTAGTTCATAAAATTTGATTTTGTTGATATGGTAATGATAATTCTCATCTAATGAAAAGATAACTGTCAAAATGTTTAAGAGAATTGTGAGTTTAAATGATAAACTATATTTTTTTTGTAAATTGTTGATATGAATTATCTTGGCTTATGAGTTAATTTAGATCATAAAAAATTATGTGTTAGATTTGTTTGAAAAAATTGATCTTAAATGTTTTTAAAGTCTTTCATAACTTGTCCTCAAGTTATGGAACATGAAGAGTCTTTTACATAAGTGGTTTTATGAACTCCATAACTTGTCCTCAAGTTATGGAATTTCTGGAGTCTTTTCATAAAAAACCATATTAACTCATAAGTAATGGAAACCAAGAGTTTTGAAAAGTTTCAAAACTTTCCCTATAGTTTTGAAATTTGTAAAGTCTCACTTTTGAATACTTTAATTCCAATCCCTTGAATTTTAAAAGTTGAAATTCAACCCTTATACTATTATATTATTATAAGTTTAATAATTATATATATATATATATATATATATATATATATATATATATATATATATATATATATATATATATATATATATAAAAGACAAGTCAGTCTTACCGTTAGTAGGCCTTATTCACGAAGCCGATCTATAAGAGGGGTATAAGGTTATTATCTATAAAATGGCAGTTTAATAGGTATCCACTCTCACCCACCGCTTCCTTGAATGGTGGAGGGTCGTTATCTGAACGGGTAGGATAAGACATTAACTCTCATTATAAATATAATGATAATTATAAAGTGACTAAACGTTTATTAAATTCCCAATCTTAGTTACTTTAGGAAAAATGTGAATTTGGTGCTAACCTATGAAATTGCACTTTGCACCTTGTTAAGTCTTTAGTGGAGCGTGTGTGGTTAACCGACACACTAATCTGGGACTGGCCGTGTGTGGCAAAGGGTAGCTTGATGTTGATAATAAATCAATGGAGCGTGTGTGGTTACATTGATTAGTTGGTTGTAACATTGAGTGTACCAAGCTAATTTGCATGGTTATTCACACATTGTTTGTGATCCTCAGCATCCCAGTCACAAACTTGAAGAGCACAATCGAGATTTAAACATGCCATTGAAAAATTCAATGAATCTCAAAGGATTTAGGAATTTCAATCCAATTAAAACTTAATAATCAATTTCGTTTTCATGGTGGAAATTGGTAAATTGTCATTTACCTACCTTCAAATATTTTGCATTCGGATTACGACATCCTCTTCCGAATTGTAAAATATTGTGTTGGGTCCTAGCCTTAATATTTCATTTGGGTGTTATATTAAGGAATTAAATCGACTGACTTGAATTTCTCCCATTATAGATGTCTAGGTCAAACAACTATGGTCTTCCTAAATATTTTGGAATAAGCTTTCATCTTGAAGATGATGTTCCACAGTTGGACCGTGGAAGTGGAAATCATACTTCATTTCCTCCACCTTCTCCAATTATTCTCCCTAACCCACAAGCTCGAGGACTTGAAAAGTTCAAGGTTACTCAAGCCCTACGTGCAATGAAAAATCAATATGGAAGACCTATGTGTACTCATGTCTTGGAGATGAAGTCACATATTGACATGCTGAGAGTATTGAGTGTCATTGTCTAAAGGAAGTTGGTTGTTGATTGGGTTCTTCAACCACTTCCTGAGTCATATAGTGAGTTCATTAAGAACTACTATGTGACAGAACATGACATGACCCATTGATCTTACCTATTTGCTTGTTGCTGCTGAATCAACAATGATTTGGCGCACTGGTAAAGCAAACTTGATTGGAAGATCAACCTCCCAAACTTCCATGGACATTGACAATGGGGACATTGGAAGCCCAGAAGAGATTTCTCTTTCCAAGGGAAAGGGAAAGTCTAAGTCTAAGAGTGTCCCATGTACCAAAGACATATGTTTCTATTGCTAAAATAAGGGGCATTGGTTGCGAAGCTGCCATAGTTACCTGAAAGATCGCAAGGATGGTAAAGTCCAAAAGTTTGACTCTACTTCAGGTAAAATCCACTATCTAACTCTATTAAGTTCCTTTTTGGAGATTCTTAATACATGATGTAATGTAATTACATTTTGATGTTTTGTAGAATCGAAGAAACAAAAGGAAGCTTAAAGGAAGAGTAAGCTGAATATGATCGCGAAGAGATGGATTTTGATTGCCTGATTCGGCGATCGGAATTTTGAGCTGCTGCTTAAGAGTTATGATAGATTGCTTAGGAAAGATAACAACATAGTTTTCATATGTAATTGCTTTGTAAGGAAAGGTTTTTTTTTCTGTATTTTATAAATAAATAAAATTTTGTAGGTTTTTTCCGTATTTTATAAATAAATAAAATTTTGTTGATTTTATGTTATCTTATATCTCCTTACAATGACATTTGTGAAAAATTGATGTTTGTATGTTTCTAGTAATATTAGGAAAATGGATTTGATTCTTTCGTTTATGGTAGTGTCAAAATTTACCAAATAAGGAAAGATTCTCATCATCTGGGTGTCAGTTAGACAGAACCTTGGAATCTTGCAACTGGTATTGTATGATGAATGAGAATTTTCGTCTTTGGGAAATTAAAGACTAATTCCTAGTTCACATGGATATGTGAGTCTAGTGAAGGACTAGGGGATCGGGTACAATGGGTGTGCACTGGTCAGGTCCACCACAAAGAACGATAAGACTATTCATCATGATTTACTAAAGTTTAGTAAATATGGTTATGCTTACATGGTTAAGTATAATTCTGAACCATTGAAAAAGTTCAATCTATGGCAGAACGAATGAGAAGAATCAAATTAGGCAGAAAGATAAAAGTTTCTCCAATCTGAAAAGATGGGAGAGTAATTTAGTATCATGTTTTATGATCATCTTAGTGATTATGAAAACCATGTCACAGTTGATACTCTAATAATTTCTTAGTGCATTTGTATAGCTAACAAGGGGAATCATGAATTGTTGAAATGGTTAAATCTAGAAGGTGAGTCATACTTCGTTCCAAAATCAAGTCTTAGAGTCATACTCCTAGATTGTTCCTTAAGTGACAAAATCTTAAGAAGGTTTATAACACTTGTCAAATGTAGAGTAAAATTTTTCTTACTCTTGTACATTTGAAATTTGTAAGTTGTGATGTCTTGGTAAGGACAAAGACCGACTAAGACCAATTGTCAGAAGTGTTAGTATTGATTAGAATCCGTACTAACTCTTGAATATTTGTTTATCAAGTAATGTTCCTTGACAAAGAGAGTCTTATATGTCAAGAGGTCAGTGGGAGTCTTAAGGATCTTGACAAGGTTCAAGAACTAATCAAGAATAAAACCCATTGTTTATCGCTAGCACACGACTTGAGGTTTATAACCTATCATATTGACATATTCTTGTTTCTATGCCCATTCCAGTTAAAGTTGACTATGCATGTGAGTTCTGAGAGTTCTCAATTGGTTGCATAACAACCTGGAAGCAATGGTAGGCCCTCGTGCTGCCGAGTGGCAAGAAACTAAGATTGAACAAGTTTAGTCAATATGAGTTTGGATTTGTCACTAACCTTGTCTTATGGTTATGACAAATTCACATGGATAGGAACACATACACCATAAAATCTAAGTGTCATAAGGTTTCTCTCCAATTCATGAAAATGATTGTGAGGAAACGCTTTCACTATGTAGATTTTAAGTAGATAGCAATTGTGATATTTACATTGTCAAATCCGATTATGATTATGACATCCCTCTTCATAGTTCGAATTGTGAGAAATGGCAAAAGGTCTAAACATTTAAGACTTATGGCTGTAAGTTCTAAAATTGTTTGAACACACATGTGAGCTATCTAAGGAAAGGTGTATGAGTTTGAGAAGCCTATATAAAGTCTTATCGAAGCATCTTGTATCAAAAATTTGAACTTTGGTAAAAAAAGTCAATAAGTATTGATTTCTAGAAGTCCATCTGATTTCTGAATACATGTCAAAGCTATTGGGAGCATAAGTGTTTTCGTCATTCTAGACTTTATTTACAAATCCCTCTACAACTTTTTATCCAATCAACAAAAAAAATTTGCTAGTAAGATAATAATTATTATGCTAGTGGGAGCATAATTATGGTAAGTGTTACAAGTTAGCAATGTTAATTATAGAAAACAAAAAAGTTTCATTTGCAAAGATGCAGAGTTTGAAAAGTTGTTTTGCTATAATTAAGGGAGATGAATTTATAATTCATTTCAATTCTAAAAGCTTAGATTGAGTTTTAATCAAATTTAGTCAAGGACATATATGAATGTTATGTTGAAAAGATTCGACATAAAGAAATTCTATATGGAAATGTTGATTGCGTTCTCAAAATTTGATTTTGATTATGACATCCCTCTTCATAATTCGAATTATGAGAACATGGCAAATAGAAATATTATAGCAAAAGACTGGTCAAGTATCATGTCTTTATGAATCGTGTCCAATATGCTTCAAGTATAGGATCGATTACATGTGCTATAATATTTATCTGTTCTAAATTTTCCAAATGCCTAGGGCATTAAGAGGGAAAAGGACTAGAACTAGATATGACTAAAGTGGTTAACAACTATTAAGGATAATCTAAGGTTCGCCAATGATTGGTCACTTGTAGTTGGAAGTATAAAAATGGATGGACCATATTGACATATTCTGAAAAGAGGCAACTCTTGTTCAGAAGTGTAGTAAAATGGGAATATGGAAATCCTTCTATAAGTGGAAGCTATTCTTTAAATCTATGTAAGATTAGAAAACTTAATGAAAGAAGGATGTTCAAAGGAATGTACTTTGAATATGAGAATTCGTTTCCATGGAATTGCTCTCCATTGGAATACTTTGTAATGTCTTTTGCCAAGTCTCTGTGACTTTTGTGCATAGTCATTACAAGAGGATCATTGCATATAAGTTTAGAATCTAAACATATTATAACAAATGGCAAGAATTTGGTATTCTTAAATTTATGATATGGATTTGGAATTATGAAAAGAGCATCATTGAAATGCTGTCAATTGATCTATTTCACAATGAAAGGACCATAGGTAAACATAGTTTGCATGCTTGGAGCATGGCATAACTATTTTTTAATTCAAGTATTAAGTTGATCATTCGAAACATTATAAGATGAATAATGAGTAATCAGTATGGCATTCAAAAGTTTTGGGGCCATACAGGATTTGTATTATTCTTGTGTTTCACTTTGCATGTTTTGACTTCCCGAATAACTAGGTTATTTAGACCATCCACAGTCGATCATACTTTGGAAGTAGGTATTGAGGCAAGATTCTCATGAATAGGTCTATAGTTTGTCTAGGCGTTTTAGACATAACACAAGATAACTGCAGTGTTCGTGAGTACTCCTGGAATAAGATTCGAGTATTGGATTCAACCCACACTCATCTAATCACTTCATGGATTTTATCACGAGTGATTAGTGAGACGATAATATCTTATATTCTTAAAACGGAGACATGTGAGCTGTAGTTACAAGTCGGTTGCACATTGACATACGTAAACACACCAGTAACTTGGTGTTATAAAAAGTATTGTTGTGTGTAATTTGATGGTTAAGTGCAAGCAAGCATTTGAGTCGAATTTTATCCGTTCCTTTTATCCGAAATGGATACACAATTGCCAATCCTTGAAAATGGATAGCTGATCCTTGTTGCGACCTAACCAAACTCTCTAAATCCAATACAAGACATGCACGATCCACACTCTCTCTGACAACATTACTTGGCACTTCCCAAGGGAACCACTGTCCAGAGTTAGTCCCTTGTCCAATAGCTCCAAAGTAGCGAGGACAACTCACACATCAATGAGGACATAAACCTATTCAACTACCCAAGTTGTATCCATGACCTGATCGACTCTTGAGTTCTTCCTAGCGCTTGGAAGGAAATCCGAAAAAACCTTAAGAGACAAACTATGAAACTTCATAATCATGAACACTCCAGTGATAGATTGCTACCTCCCCCTTATTGAAACAATAAGCCAAAACTGATAATCACACCAAACTGAATCACATATTCTTCCGACACATGACACTAAAATTGAAGGTTGAACTGTCATTTGAACCCGTAGTCAGAATATCCACTTCTCCCCCACTTATGGTTCAAACCACCACCGGTTATCATTCATAACCATCATAGATCAGAGCGGTCTAACTTATACATATCATGATTGATTCTCAACATATGAACCTAAAATAGAGTCACATGTCCCCTTAAATAAATAACTCTCGAGTTCTCTATCAACGACTTTAATGATCCTAAAACACATAAAATCCAAGTTGAGAGCAGGTGATCAAGTTGCATGACTTTCTCATAAGCCAAAAGACCAAGACAGGGTCAGAGTTAGTCGAATCATACCATCCAATCCGAGAATCAACAAAATCATACAAAATACCACACTATCATAAAAACACACTGGCCACACCGAAAAGTATTGGATCTTTTTCTATCTTTCTAGTCTAACAAAGATAATCATCCTTGACGTGATCTAACTGCTTGCAAAGAGAAATATACTCCTTTCTCTTTTATTTATAGACCCGACTGTAAGTGTCCTCCTAACGACATTCAGAAGACCTTGAGGTGTAGGTATGACAAACCCATATGTGCGTCTTCCATACCCGATGAAATAATTGTGGCTTCCCTGATCTACTGATAGGCATCAACCGTCTTGAATCTCTTAGCTGCCATTGGTGCCCGGCCATACAATAGCTCCCTCTTCCTATGTCGGACCTCCAGTCCAGACCCTAGATCCATAAAATCGATCCACATTGGGAACACCCTCTCTTCTCAAAATTGGGTCGAAGGTTCAACCAATGACCTTGTCTCTACCAAGGCCACCAACCAATAGAACAATATAATATCTAATATCCCTAGCTTCTATCTAACAACTGATAAGGATACAATCTATTCTCCCTCGCACTTGGGAGAATAGAGGAAGAAAAATATAAATTAGTCGAAGAAATGACAACGTAATACATTAGCTAACCATCCTGGAAAAGGTTGCAATCGACATGTCGTTCAACAAATCGCTTCCTTCTTGAGTCCCGAAATACAAACTGGTACTACCTCGAACAAGGGCCTCATGACCTTATAATAAATCAACTCACACTAGTCTACACCATTTAAACCCTAATGACCATGACCACTTAGGCCCAAACAATACCAAAATCATCCTCATCTAGGCCAATTATAACCATAAGATCAATAGAGAGACAAAAACAAGATACAAACGAACCATAATGTAATACCACAATATCTACCATCTAAAAACTCCTTAGTAACATCTTCAACTCTTCATGGTCCCCGTATGAATCCTGTGCTTCTGGTAGTATGAGCCCATACTTCCTTCCACGATTATCCATACTCGTCCCAAGAATTGTTTCAAAGTTCCCAAGTCACTACTCACTACCATTACTAAATGTTCTAAGCACATATACATGTTCTCACACCACTAATCTTCCTAGACTCTCCTCTATGATTCTCATCACACATATGTTTGCACTAGCATATTCTAGCACCTTTCTAAAATCACTAGGAATCCCACATAAGATCGTTATCCTGTTGTGGAAGAAACTTCTATCAGTATCAAATAATTATCTTACAAATACTAACTACATGCAACTAGAATTTGCCAATCCTTAGATCGAGAGATCTTGCACTACAAAAGTTGGACTCAAACAAGAGCTGCACAATAGGTTTGGACCAAGAAATTTCAAACTATATAATTCTAGGGGCATGTAATCCTAACACATTCTCTTAAAAGTTAACGAATATCAATATAGGTTTCAAGTAGCACAAAGCAATCAACAATCAAGCAGTCAAACTTCATTTATCACATAAACAACAATTCCTAGGCTATACGGGATCTTAATTATCGGGCAATACTAACATGTAATTTTTGAAAAGATCCCTAGCCTACGCACTATCATGTAGTTCTAACAGGTCTCATACCAACATATATATATATATATATATATATATATATATATATATATATATATATATATATATATATATATATATATATATATATATATATATAAAATATGGATATTTTAGGAACCACTTTCGTCTTCGAGCTCTAGCTGACTATACACATCACATCATCTTTCTCTTTTCTATAAAAACTCAATTCAAAATGTTTGTGAAAACTCTCAGATTCTTAGTTTGAGTTTGGAATCGTACGAGTGTTTATCCAAATCCATCAAACCAGTGCTCTTATACCAACTTGTAACATCCCATTTTCACAGTAAAATTTTCATTTTTAAATTAAGATGAATGCCTATTTTCATAGAGTTATAATCAAGGTAAAAACCATTTGTTTAATAACCATAAACTAAAATCAGAGTTATAAGAAAATACATCGTGGAATAACAAATCATCCAACTGTTGATGGGTGTATACATTTATGCGTTCGAAGAAGTATCTAAAAACATTTAATCCACAACTATAAGCATAAAGCTTAGTGGGTTCCCTAAAATACCACATACGAAAATATTCACAACATTAACAGGCCTGAATCAATCCTGATTCTGTATCAACCCTAGTCTATAGGCTCATAACACATGAGTGGATCTTGCCATCAACTCGCCCTTTGTGAGTGTCTAGAATCACAAAACATGATGTTGGTTGTGTCATCAACTCACCCCTTTACGTTCAGCATAAAGCTGATACAACCATATCTTGGCCTTCCACACAAAGCCGGATGCCTCAGCCCACCACTAAATATGTCGACATTTACATAATCCAAATAAACAGACAACTCAGCATCGCAGGGCTTCTGACTCATCATACTATAGTCTGACAACATCCTAGCATATAAGGGCACACACTGCAATATATAGTATTGCAAGAAAAATCATCTGGATAGAAAAACTGAATCTTAACAATGGCTAGCGCAAACCACCTGATACTAATCAGGGTTGAACCTCAGACCTAGACTGTGACAACCCGAAATTTCCACTCTGTACAAACCATATCAGGTCAATAGAAGTTAGAACAGTTACAGTGAATTTCCAGACTTTTAGGTATAAGTTTGAGTATTTCAGGATTTACACTTAAGGAGATATCATGAGAGAGGATGCACTAGGGCATTGTGTAACTCTGTTATTCCAAACCTCTATGATATTAGAGTTCGTTGTGTGAATAAAATATTTTCTTCCAAAAATCCCAGGACTATAAATAGGATTCTAAGCCACATTTATTCATTAGTTACATTTCCAACTAGAGAAAAGCCGAATTCTCTCTCAAGGATCTTCGGACTTTCATCCTCGAACGTGAGTACTTCTATCTAGTTGTATTATATAGCTTATTAAGTGCTTAGTAACCTAGATTACTGTGACAACCCAGAATTTGCATTATGAACAAACCATTTCAATCCAATAGAAGTTAGAATAGTTACAGTGAAAACTCAGATTTCAAGTATAAGTTTGGCAGTTTTCAGGATTTTACACTTAAGGAGATATTAGGAGAGTGGATGCACTAGGGTTTTGTGCAACACTGTCATTCCAATACTCTAGGCCATTAGAGTTCGTTCCAGGAATAAAAATATTTTCTGCCAAAAATATCTCAGGACTATAAATAGAGTTCTGAACCAAATTGGTTCATTTGTTGAATTCCCTTTAGAGAAAAGTGAAAATTCTCTCTCACGGATCTTCGGGTTTTTATCCCAAATTGTGAGTACTTCGATCTAGTTATGTTATATAGCTTAGATTGTGTTTAGAAACACAAATTACATATCAAATCTGTGAGATTCGGGAGTTTACCGCCCAAGAACGTTCTTGGGGAGTAAACTCCAATAAGTGGCTTAAATGCTACCTAGTCCTTTCCCCGTGACTTGTAACTACCTTAGACATGTATGCTAGTGTGTATACGATTAGAAAACATCGAAATCGGATTAATAACCCAAGATTTGGGAGTTTACCGCCCAAGAACACTTGGGGAGTAAACTCCATTTTAAGGTCCTAAAGGGTTCCAATGACCCTCAAAGCTTTAGAGCTCGAACTAGAAGCCTTCATTTCATGTTTAGAACACCAAAATCATTTCAAAACAATGAGGAAAGTGAGTTCACGACCAAGGAACTTCTTGGGCCGTGAACTCCATGTTTAATTGCCCAAAATGCCCTAAATGCCTTCATTTAGCCAAGAGACTAGCCTAGCACATTACCTTGATGTGTCTAAGACCCAAAGCAATCAAAATACCAACACCTAGGGGTGTTCACGGCTGTAAACACATGGCCAATTGGTTCATGGGCCGAAAACTCTAAATAGGGTGTTTTGATGCCACAAACACTTCCTAAGGCTTAGGCTTAAATTAGGACAAGTACTCTAAAGTGTTTATAGCCTAGAAAACATAAGGAATCACATGTGTTAAGGAGTTTACGGCCAAGACAAGCTCTTGGGCCGTAAACACCTATAAAGGGATCAAATGACACCCTAACTCCTTCCTTATGCCTAGAACCCAACATAGATCATTACCTTGAAATGTTTGAGACTTGAAAACACCATAACCACCCTCCCAAGGGAGTTTAAGGCCGTAAACTCCAAGGGAATATGGTCCCAGGGCCGTAAACTCCTCAAAGGAGTTATTAGGAAGCCCAAACACTTGTTTAAGCCTTGAAGCAATTCACCACATGGGTTGTATAATTGTTAGACTTCATTTAGGGACTTGGTTGAGAGTTTACGGCCAGGAGTTTACTCCCCTGGGCCGTAAACTCTAAAACATATGGCCATTAGACCATAAACTCCCATTAGGGGCATTGTACTCCTTTGTTGCAACCCATTAGCCTCCTAGCACTTGACCAAAAGTGTTTTCCTCGCGTTAAAATGTTTATACTTGTATAATTAGTATTTTAATCACTAATTATTTATATACATATGTCTTCATATGTAATTAGGATCATTGTATGTGTCTAAAGTCTTCACTTGACACCAAGCACTTGCCCGATCCTTCCTTACGATAACAATCCGTTCAATTCCAGTCACTTACTGCAGGTGAGTTCATACCCCTTAACTAATGTTTTAAACTATTTTTAAATGTTTTATGGGGGGGGGGGGGGATACAAGTAGAATCATGCTAGCATTATATCAATCACATGTGATTAATAAGTAGAATTATGCTAGTTATTACATCAATCACATGTGATTAATATACAGCATTCAAATGATTTGGCTACTCATTAGCCGTTTTACCAAACAGTTTCCTTCAAATGATTTTTATAAACATTTTATATGTTTTAAACTCCTTATTACACTGTATATTTTACTCTGTATATCACATTTCAAACTTAGTACAATTGTGTTTCAAACAAATGTTTCTTTATACTAAACTGTTTTATCAAACCCATGCCTTCAAATTGTTTTATAGGTCGACATCAAGTCGATCTTTTCTTAAAATAATAATTATGTTTCAAATGTTTTACAAAACTTATTTATTCTTTTATATTATAAATTGCATGCCTCTATATGTATAGTTATATAAGAAATGTTTAAAAGACTTAGGAAGGCTATCCACCCTATTTCCTTTTCGCGCTTGAGTTGTGGTCTGGTGGGATATCGGGTACTCGTCCGAAGGCCGTTTAAATATTAGTTATATATCATGTGTACATATGTAGTCATAAAAGGTCCTTCCAGTTCATCCCATGCCCTTGGGTAGCAAGGGTATACATCCATGTCTATACGTACCAGTTAGATTACTAGTAAACTACCATATAGGTAGTTTAGGAAGATACTAAAACAATTACTAGAACGCGATATCATACAATGAGTCAGTTCATTCATGAGTCAATACTTTCTAGAACATTACAGTACATTACATATACAACTATACTAGGAAGAGAACATATACAACTATACTAGAATGATTACATTACTATACTTGCTAGGTAGAGAGCACGTACATTACCACTAGAACAGTTCATTACATCACATATACAAGAATACGTTAATCATTGTGATTTAAATCGGAGCATGACTTAAATGTCATGACCCGAGTTGTAGTCAGAGTCTCTTGGAGGGAGAGTGTGAGTTTGCGTATAGATCTATACTGGATTGACAATCCTACACCTTGCTGCTAGCTACAGCCAGACCTGCAGGTCTGCGGGTGCCAAACGTCATTCCGTCATTACGACCATTCGTATGTCGTTGTTATCAGTCGATAGTATGGTGCAATTTATCACATAATGCCTTAATATAAATCCGGTTTAAGGTAATTAGTACAATATTAGTTCTTATAGCGCTACGTTTCAGTACTACATTTATATTCCCTTTACATATATTTAGTGATCTTTTCACTTAAACATTTAATGTAAAAACTATATTTTATAAATGATAGTTACACTTGGGAAAATTACACACTATTAGATGACACGAACATAGGGATTTCTAGGTTTTTCAAACATTTTCATACTTACAGTTCATTTACAAACATCTTCATACTTACAGTTCATTTACAAACAATTTCTTACATACAAAATTAAGATACTAAATACTTATGATCTCACCAGCTTCAAAGCTGATACTCGCTTTCAAAATTACTTGTATCCTCAGGTTATCATAGACAGGTACCGATGCAAGGAGAAAGGAAGATGGAGCTTGTTCAAGACTCATCTTTCATTTTGATTTATGCTTTAGTGTTTATCAAAATTTGACAGAACACATGTATAATAATTATATTATTAATGCAATGGATGATGTTGTTGCTTGTTTACTACTTTTCATTGTTGTGATACTGTACATGACGTCCTCCGCCCCAGAACGTTTCCGCCGTTCTTGGTTTTGGGGTGTGACAGATTGGTGTCAGAGCATTGTTTATAGTGAATTAAGTATATCAACCTATAAAAGATGTACTAACTATAAATACATAAGGGATTAAAAATACTCTGACCAAGAGTTTATACTTTAAATAATAAAATATTTAATAAAGTATACGTGCCTGCATTCATACTAAAATTAGTGTCACTAGGACAGTACAAAAGAATTACGATTGTTGGGCAACACAAGTGGGCTTAGAGACATATGGTCAAAACTTGGAAGATATAGCCTGATCACCTATATTATCCGAGGGTTGACTAGCATGTGCCTAAGTTTAATTGTGTTGTTGCAACAATGCTAAAATCTTACCAACCCTACCACAATGAGAACAATAGAACATAACATTAAAATTTAAAATACTATAGGAGTATTTGGTGTTACTATAAGTACTTTATACTTGAGAACTAAAACGGGATCTTCATTATTAAGTTGATAGTTGCTAAGTGGATACACTAAGGCTATATGTAATTAGGATGTTATAGACCTAGAATCTGTGAAAATTTTGCTTTACCCCTATGCTGTGTGAATTTGGAGTTAAGATCACTTATTCTAAGGTCTATCCTGTTTAGATTACACATAGCTGGTATGCACTTCACAAATAGCGATGTAACTAATGAAGGTTTTCTAAATAATTATCTAGATAGTTCATCTAACAATTATTCACTTACCCTAAATTCTCGCATAGAAAACATAGCTAGACTCCATCCCCTCGGCAACCAGTACCTTCTGAGTGAGGTCATAACTGGTTAGTTTGGAGAAGAACCAGAGAATGATCATCCTATCCCCTTGAATGATCACCATGATGAAGACCTTTCGTATGATGCTAACTCCGAACCAGAGGTTGAGAACCTACCCCGAGCAGCTCCCTTTCCAATTCCTAACCCTCGTCCGACTTTTCGTGGCCCGACCCTGAGTGAGTGGAATGCTTGGAAACATGGACCCAAGGACAAGATTAGCCCATGCCATTTAATGGCGACCGAAGCTTTTGCGACTTGAACAATGGGGGCTTAGCAGATAGAGTCTTGCCAATCTTGGTCCCCAAAGTGACCCGAAATGAGATTCAAGGCAGGACAACCCTACATCAGATTACCGAAGTTGTCGCTGATGCAAGAATGCATACCCTCCGCACCATTCGTCTAGAAGATGCTCGCGAGAGATCAGAGAGAAACCATGAAACCCTACTGCAAGGACTGGCTGAATCACGAGCCGAAGTCATAGAGCTCCGAATACGCCAGATGGTGTACGAAAGACACCTACTTGACATGGAACGTCAATTGGCTGAACTTAGAGTTCACCAGAGGGATGACTGTCGCCAGTAGTAGACGCTTTACTTTATTTCTTTATTAAAAAGGAATCGTGTTTTCTGTCTATGCCCGATGTGGCATTTTCTATGAAATTATCTTGTACCGTAAGTACTTTAGTTAGGTCTTTATGCTGTCAAGAACTATCTTCTCTGGATATGATGTAAGACCTTTACAAGGTCATTTTCCTGAACCTTTACGTCGTGAATATCCAAGAAATTGATAGCCGGCTAACTTCTGTGTCATTCTTCATTCAAGTACTCTTATCATTCTTTCATTAGAGTCTATCTGAATCATGCTTTAGTCAAGTCATTGGACTATAGCAAGTTAGATCCGGAGACATTTCCAAGTCTCTTTCAGTGGTTGGATCTTGTTATTCACCAACCCATGATACCTCGGCTTTAACGACAAACGTCTTGAGACCACTCTACGAACTTACTTCTACCCATTTCTAGGACTGCATCATAGGGATGTAGGTCAAACCTTCGCGAACATACTTCCATTCCGTACTAGGACTGCATCATAGGGATGTAGGTCAAACTTTCGAGAACATACTCTTACTCTTTTCTTGAGCAACATAAGTGCATCTAGGGTCAACCAGAATCGCTCGCAAATCCTTATCTTTCGGGTTACAGAATCATGTCGTCATCAGGAAACAATCAGTCAAACAACGAAACCTCTACCTTTCTTATGGACGCCACTACCTTCCAAACCATAGTTACAACTGCCGTGATGGCTACCGTGACAGCTGTCCTTGCATAACATAACGCTATCAACACAAGCAATGCTGATGTTGGGATTGAAGATTCCAATTGTAGTATCAATCCAGGAAGTCGCCAAACAGTAACAGTTACAAGCTTGCAAAGCCGAAAGACAGAGAACAAGTAACGAAAGCGTCAAGCCCAGAAAGAACGCAAGAAATCCCAAAGGCTGGCTATGCAACAACAACAAGTGGAATCCCATGCCATCCCAGTACTGAGCAGGCCATACGAGGGAAAACTCCCGAAGTGTGATAAGTGTAGTTTCCATCATCATGGGGCTTGCATGAGATGCAGTGTTGCAATTGCCTAAAAATAGGGCACCATGCTCGTGGCTGTGGAGCACCGGCACGACCCATCACTCAAGTCCCTTTCATCGGGACTGACCCTACACACAAGCTTAGTTTTAACACCGAACGCTTTAAGAAGCAATTTTCAAAGTGGAGTAACGAGGAAGGCACTCGTGTCCACATAACACTGGCTAAACACCGCAATCCCGTCACCAAAGCTAGTACCAGCCAGTCATGCCACCAATGCGGTGAGATAGGGCACTTCAAGAAAGGTTGCCTGATAGCAAAGAACTCTGGCGCAGACGGGAAGATTCTCAGGATCACAGCTGCAGGAGAGCCTACTCCGGAACCCTCGTTATTGTAACTTAGGCGTGTTGTTGTAACAGACTTATAAATTATCCAGAACTAGTGCAACTAGAGTCTTACCTTTTGCGAGATCTTGTCTGTATAGGGATTCTCGTGCTGCGTATACTTGTCTTTTGTAGTATATCTTATTCGCAGCAATAGTCTGGTGGTAAATCTAAAGTACTGTAACTCTGTTCATGGTTGCACGGTTGGGTTTTGTCTGTAAACGTCTTATGTTCAAATCTAATGTCTTTAAGTTTCAGTATGATTCCGACATTATCATACGACTCGATTCAATTTGATCCTCACAAAAACAGCCTTATACGTACATCTCATTCTTCTAGATCACTTTTCCAGCGAAGCCATCATATCAGAACACCGAAGTACTCATGCCAGGAGTACCTTTTAGTTATTTTCTTTCCGAAGAAATCTCTGAAGTACTCATGCCAGGAGTACCTCTTAGTTATTTTCTTTCCGAAGAAATCCCCGAAGTACTACTCGTGCAGTGCGTCAAGTTTAATCCAAGGATTCATGCGATTGATCTATCACTAAGGAAGGTATACATAAGAGTGATATATAATCAAGCTTCTACAGGTTTAGAATTGATGCTTCCACTTTAACTTCTTTTTCCCCGATGGGATGTGAGCTTAAAGAAGAGTCAGTTATTCGACTACCTTTTCAACCTTAATTATATGCGACTCGTATACCCGAAATTGTGATTGTGAAACCATATATGAATTCTAATATGAACTTCAGGACGGAGAACTGCTTAAGCCTATGAGTAATCTGTGACAACCCGGAATTTCCATTTGTACGAACAATATCTATTCAATAGAAGCCAATCCAATTTCAGTGATTTTTAGACTTTTCCGAACAAGTTTGTGTACATTAGGGTCTACGTTTAAGGAGATATCAGGAGAGTGGATGCTCCTGGGTTTATGAAATTTGAACATTCCAAGTTTCATAATGTCATAGTCCAATTTCCGGAATAAAAATAATTTCTGCCAAAATATTTCAGGACTATAAATAGATTTCTGAATTAAATTAATTCATTATTCACAATTCCAACTAGAGAAAAGCCATTTTCTCTCTGACGGATTTTCGGGTTTTCATCCCAGATTGTGAGTCTACTTTCCTAGATGTGTTTTAATACTTGTTATATGCTTTATAACATTGTTTACATGCCTAAAATGCAAGATCCGGGAGCTTACGGCCCAAGAACGTTCTTGGGGTGTAAACTCCAAAACAAGGCCTAAAAGCTACCTAGTCTCATTTCCATCTTAGGAAACTAGTTAAGGACTTATTGTAGGATCTTTTGAGGCTAGAAATCATCCAAGAACATAAAGCTTTTGGAGTTTACGGCCCAAGAGTTTATTGGACCGTAAACACCATTTTCAAGGGCCAAAGTGAGCCCTAAATCACCCCTAAGGCTTAAGACATTTACCCTCTAATGCTTGTAGCTAATTTGGACACCAAAACACTTCAAAATCATATAGTTTTAGGAGTTTACGGCCAAGGATATGCTCTTGGGCCGTAAACCCCTTTTTCAAGGGCTAAGAGTGCCCTAAACACCCCTAAGGCTTTAAGACAATTACCCTTTAATACTTATGACTTGAATGGGGAGTAAATTACATCAAAATCATCCCTAAAAGGGAGTTTACGGTCAAGAAATACTCTTGGGCCGTAAACTCCAAGTGAAGGCACAAATGTGTGCCTAAAGTCCCCCTTAGCCTAAATAAAAAACATAGAAGCTATCCTACTTGTGCAAGTGACTTAAAAGAATTAAAACCAACACCCCATAGGAGTTTACGGCCGTAAACTCTAGGGGATTTGGTCTTTAGGCCGTAAACTCCTCTATGGAGCATTCTAGGGCCTTAAACTACTTTAAGGATTATTCCAACAATGCTAGGCTTATTCTAGGATTAGTATAGCACTTCAAAACACCCAAAACCACCAAGTGAGGAGTTCACGGCCGTAAAATCATGGGTTTACGGCCGTAAACTCCAAAGGTGGGGTTTGTTGGGTGGTAAGCTCTTATACAAGGTCTTTGGAAACTTCAAACCCTTTTGCCGTGTCCCGTATCGACTTAGATGCAACCCTTAGGACCCATAACATTTATACAAAGTGTTTTCATGTTCCTGAGTGTCCCAACTTATTTTATTAAGTTATTATTTGGCTAATTAGTTATATATATGCTTATTATATGATAACTAGGCTCGTGCGTGTAAGCAAGTCTCCGTTTGCCACCTAGCACGGTATCCGACACTACAATCCAATCAGCTCACCACAAGTGAGTTCATACCCCTTAAATCAACCTTTGAAATGATTTTAAATGTTTAAATACTTTATGGGGGGGGGGGAATACAAGTTAAATACTTATAGTTATTGCTTCAATCACATGTGATTAATAACTAGGAAACCAATGATTTTATCACTGTTCAAACTGTTTATCAAACTGTTTTACTTCAAAATGTTTTACAAACTCTTTTACTTATCAAATGCTTTTATTTAAACTTTGTTTTACTTCCTATAAATTGCATGCCCATATATGTATAGATGTATAAATAATGTTTAAAGGGCTTAGGAAGGCCATCCGCCCTATTTCCTTTTCCTCGATTTGGATGTGGTCTGGTGGGATTTCGGGTGACCCTCCGAAGGTCGTTTCAATATTAATTATATATCAAATATACATATATAGACATAAAAGTACTTCCATATTCATACGTACTAGACACATCATTAGTAAGTTACCATCGGGGTAACACAGGATCATACTATTACAACTACTAGATCAATGAGTCAGTTCATTTATGAGTCTATAGACAACTATATTATGAGAACATATACAACTATACTACGAGGACATATACAACTATACTATGAGAACATATACAACTATACTAGGAAGAGAACATATACAACTATACTAGGAGGAGAACATATACAACTATACTAGAACGAGAAACATTTCATTACATATACAAGAATACGATAACAATTGTGATCCACTGTATCGGAGCATGCCTTAATGTCATGGCCCGAGTTGTAGCCAGAATTCTCTTGGAGGGAGAGCGTGAGTTTGCGTATAGATCTATACTGGATTGACTGTCCTACACCTTGCTGCTAGCTACAGCCGGACCTGCAGGTCTGCGGGTGCCAAACGTCATTTCGTAATTACGACCATTCATTATGTCGTTGTAATTAGTCGATAGTATGGTGCAATTTATCACATAATGCCTTAATATAAAATCCGGTTTAAGGTAGTTAGTATAGCAGTAGTTCCTATAATACAAAACTACAGTACTACAATGATTTACCCATTACATTTTTAGTGATGACCTCATTTAAACATTAATGTACAAACTATATTTTGTTAAATGATAGTTACACTTGGGAAATTACACACTTTTACAACAAACGAGCATACAAAACAGTTAAGCCTTGGTAGAAGGCTACTTTAATAGAAAATATAGGTTTTTCTGAGAGATTCAAACTTTTACAAACACTTTCAAACACTTTCAAACACTTTCAAACACTTACATACATTTTACAACTTATACTTGCGACAGGTTCAAACGTTTTTAATAACAAACATCGACACTAAAATACTTATGAACTCACCAGCTTAATGCTGATAAACTCTTTCAACATAACTTGTATTCTCAGGTCATCAATAGACAGGTACCGATGCCAGCTTTTGAGAAGATGGAGCGCATTCAAGACTCATCATATTATTTTGATTCACATTATATTTTTGGTGTCTAAAACTGTACAGAACACGCTTGTATTAAAATTATATATTTAATGCAATGGATGATGTTGTTTGCTTATTTACATTTACTGTGTTGTGATACTTTACATGACGTCCTCCACCCCAGAACGTTTCCACCGTTCTTGGTTTTGGGGTGTGACAGATTGGTATCAGAGCATTGTTTATAGTGAATCAAGTATATCAACCCATAAAAGATATACTAAACTATAAACCCATTAGGGATTAAAGCACTCTAACCAAGAGTCTATACTTTAAAGATTAAAATATTTAATTAAGTATACTAGTCTGCATTCATACTAAAATCAGTGTCACAATGACAAGAGCAAAAGTATTACGATTGTTAAATATCACAAGTGAGCTCGGGGATGTATGGTCAGTCCTGGGAATGGCATAGCCTGATCAACTATGCTGGTCCTAGTAGTGATTATCATATGACCTAGAATGGTTGTGATATGTTAGCAAGTCTAAAAACTTACCAACAATACCACAAGAAGATCAGTAGAACTTAAACTTAAAATACTATAGGTGTATTTTGTACTACTAGTTACACGTATACTATATTCTTATACCTCTCTTCTCGCGTAGATTTAAATGGCTGGATTCCATCACGACGACCCATACTTTCCAAATGAAGGCAATGCCGGGTGGATCGATGAAGAGCCCGAAGACGAGCATCCAATCCCTTTGGATGATCACCTCGCAGAAGGCTTTTCTGATGGATCTGACTCCGAGCCTGAAGTCAACAACGTACCGCTTGTAGGTCAAGCCCCGAACAACAACCCTCGACCAGCTTTTCCAGGTCCTACTCCCTTGTGGGCAAACAACTTGAATCGCTGGAGTGATGAACAGAGTCAACCCTTACCATACTTTGGGGACCGAAGCTTTTACAACGTCAGCGATGGTGGCTCTACTGACCGAGCTCTGCCTGTCATTATCCGCAGAATAGCTCGTAATGTCGAGCAAGGTCGAGCAGCCATCGACCGGGTGATGGAGGTTGATGCCAACTCAGGTGTCAACACAGTCCGCATCCGCCGCCTCGAAGAAGACATGGAACGGACCCGGAGAACCAATGAAACCCTGCAGCAGCAGTTGGCTGCCTCACGAGCTGAAATCTTGGAACTTCGAGCTCGTCAGAGGGCTCAGGATCGACACCTTCAGGAGGTGTTTCGTCAAGTGTCCGACCTCAGGGCTCACCCGGGGAATTCCCATCGCCGTTAGATGATGTTTAGTGCATCTCCGTCTTTTGGTTAAGGAATAGCCTTTAATATCTGTGCTCTAAGTAGCACTTGTCTGTAAAATATTCCTAACTTTCAGTACTCTAAGTTGGAATCTTAGAACTGTCAAACTTATCTGTTTGGTATGATGTAAGACCTACTGTTAGGTCGATTTTCCCTGAACTTATTACATCAGTAATACCAGTATTATTGAAATCTATCTAATCTGTGGAAAAAATCTGTACACTTGTGTTTTCCTACTAATATTCCTTATTGTGATTTCAAACACTCATTCAACTGTTGGGCTATGGTTAGTTAGTCCATGTGTCACTCTCACGTTGCTTACAAATTGATTCTTACCATTTTTCTTATCTTTATAAACTTATAGCTGAAAGATGCCTCCTCGCAAATCCACCAGGAATAACCCTGCACCACCACCACCTCCTCCGCCTCCGGTCATCGATACTGCAGCCCTGAATGCTGCCGTAGCTGCAGCAGTGGCAACTGCCATGGCTCAGTATCACTCTTCAGATGCCAGCAGAGGTGGAACCCCTATCAAATCAACTCCGGTTGAAACCCCTGTGTGCTCGAGAGAGTGCTCCTACAAGGATTTCACCAATTGCAAGCCGAAGCCTTTTTATGGCACCGGCGGAGTCATTGCCCTCTCGCAATGGTTCGAGAAGACTGAATCAGTCTTCGAAATCTGTTCATGCCCTGCGGCGAGTAAAGTCAAGTACGCCGCATGCACCTTTGAGGGAAAGGCCCTAACGTGGTGGAACGGCCACGTTAAAGCTCTAACACTTGTCGTGGGTAACGACATAGGCTGGGAAACAATAAAAGACCTCATGACTGAGGAATACTGCCCGAGGGGCGAGGTCCAGAAACTGGAGCAGGAACTCTGGAACCTGACCATGAAGGGCACCAATGTGATCGCTTACACTGCCCGATTTAGCGAACTGGTGGCCCTCTGCCCCAATATGGTTCCCACAGAGGGGAAAAAGATCGAACGGTACATATGGGGGCTAGTGCCTTCGTATCAGGGGAATGTTCTAGCATCAAACCCCGCTACCTTCGACAGTGCCAAGCGATTGGCATAAAGACTCATTGACCATGGAGTCAAAACCCCTGCGACAACAACAACCCTAGCCATCCCAGAACCCTCCAAACTCGCTGACACTAAGCGGAAATTCTGGGATGAAAAGAAGAAGCAGCGAGCTGCCAAAAAGCAGAAAATCGTGGCAGTGCATGCCGTGGTAACCCCTGCTGCTGTTACTGCTCCGATGAAGCAGTATGCTGGAAGTTTGCCGAAGTGCAACAAATGCAGCTTCCACCACAACGGCCCCTGCCGTGAAATGCAGTGCTCTAACTGCAACAGGAAAGGACACACCGTCCGTTTCTGTAAGTTCCCGGCACAACCTATTAACCAAGTCCCTGGCTCTGGCGCGAGCCCAACCTGCTATGGATGTGGCGAAACAGGCCACTTTAAGAGGGACTGCCCCAAAGTGAGGAATGTTGGAGGAGCAAGGAGGGTACTAGCTATAGGCCACGGGGAAGCAGTTGCCGACCCGACCGTGGTGACTAGTACGTTCCTCCTCGATAACTCCTATGCATGCATTCTGTTCGATAGTGGAGCGGAGCGAAGCTTTGTAAACCATAAATTTGCTCGCATGCTTAGTCAACCACCGCACGCACTCAAAGAACTATTCACAGTAGAAATGGCTAATGGAAAAACTAAAAGTACGAATAGCATATACATAGGTTGTACCCTAACTCTAGATAACCATTCATTCCCAATAGACCTCATGCCAGTCTAAATAAAAAGTTTTGACGTTATCATTGGCATGGATTGGTTAAGCCTTCATCGCGCCGACATCATGTGCTACGAGAAAGCAGTCCGTCTAAACCTTCCGTCTAACGAAACTCTTATAGTCTACGGCGACAAACCCGGTGCAAGTCTTCGTATTATATCAAGTATTCAAGCACAAAAATATATGCGCAAAGAATACCATGCATTTCTTGCTCACATCGTCGACACGAGCCTCGAAACGAAAGAACTAAAGAACATCCCAGTAGTGAACGACTTCCCCGACATTTTCCCAAAAGAACTACCTGGGTTACCTCCGCAACGACAGGTCGAGTTCAGAATCGACTTAGTCCCAGGAGCTACCCCAGTAGCCAAGTCGCCCTACCGCTTAGCACCAGCTGAGATGCAGGAACTCTTTGGTCAACTTAACGAACTGCTCAGTAAGGGCTTTATAAGACCAAGTTTCTCACCTTGGGGAGCACCGGTCTTGTTCGTTAAGAAGAAAGACGGATCATTCCGTATGTGTATCGACTACAGAGAACTCAACAAATTGACGGTCAAGAATCGTTACCCTCTGCCTCGCATAGATGATCTATTCGACCAACTGCAAGGGGCGAACTATTTCTCTAAGATTGATCTGAGATCCAGATATCACCAGTTACGAGGGCTAGAGGTGGATGTGCCGAAGACAGCCTTCCAAACTCGTTACGGACATTACGAGTTTGTGGTGATGCCATTCGGATTGACCAATGCGCCTGCAGTCTTCATGGATCTGATGAATAGAGTATGCCGGCCTTACTTGGATCAGTTTGTCATCGTTTTCATTGACGACATCCTGATCTACTCCCGAAGTAAGAAAGAGCACGACGATCACCTGCGACAAGTTCTAGAGACATTACGAAAAGAGAAACTTTATGAGAAGTTCTCGAAATGTGAATTTTGGATCCAAAGAGTCGAATTCTTAGGACACGTGGTAAGCGAAGACGGAATCCACGTGGACCCATCCAAAATTAAAGCCATTGAGAACTGGTCAGCACCTAAGACGCCTACTGAAATTCGTCAATTTCTAGGTCTCGCTGGCTACTACCGCAGATTCATTCAGAACTTCTCCCGAATAGCGAAACCTCTTACGACCCTGACCCAGAAAGACGTGGCCTTTGACTGGGAAGAGAAACAAGAGAGAGCGTTCCAAACGCTCAAACGAGCCTTGTGCACCGCGCCAATACTATCCCTTCCCGAAGGAATAGAAGACTTCGTAGTCTATTGCGATGCATCAAATCAAGGGCTCGGATGTGTTCTGATGCAGCGAGGTAAGGTCATTGCCTACGCCTCGAGACAGCTGAAGACACACGAGGTTAATTATACGACCCACGATCTTGAATTAGGAGCAGTAGTGTTTGCTCTGAAGATCTGGAGACATTACTTGTATGGGACGAAAAACACTATCTTTACCGACCACAAGAGTTTACAACACATCTTCGATCAGAAGGAGCTCAACATCAGACAACGACGGTGGGTCGAGCTACTCAGTGACTACGAATGCGATATTTGTTATCATCCGGGTAAAGCCAACGTAGTAGCAAACGCCCTACGTCGGAAGGAATATTTTGGTCGCAAAGTCAAGTCATTGTCAATAACCATCCATTCACACTTGTCTAAGCAAATTCAGGCGGCTCAACTTCAAGCCATGAAACCTGAAAAATGTGACGAGTGAATCCCTTAGAGGAATGGACAAGAATTTAGAAGCCAAGGGTGACGGAGCCTTATATTTCATGAACCGGATTTGGACACCGAAACACGGTGGTTTCTGAGACTTGGTCATGACTGAGGCGCACAACACTCGGTATTCCGTCTACCCAGGTTCAGATAAGATGTATCTGGATCTTAAAAAGCTATACTGGTGGCCTAATATGAAAGCAGAGATTGCTACCTTCGTAAGTAAATGCCTTACTTGCGCAAAGGTTAAGGTTGAGTACCAGAAGCCCTCTGGTTTATTGCAACAACCAGAGATCCCGGAATGGAAGTGGGAGCGGATCACTATGGATTTCATAACTAAGTTGCCCAGACAACGGGTGGACTTGACACCATATGGGTCATCGTTGATAGATTGACCAAGTCCGCACACTTCCTGCCTATCAAAGAAACCGACAAGATGGAGAAACTTACGAGAACATACATTAGGGAAATCGTACGGCTACATGGTGTACCTATGTCCATTATCTCTGATAGAGATAGTAGGTTCACCTCAAGATTTTGGCAATCACTACAACATTCCTTGGGAACAAGGCTGGACATGAGCATAGCCTACCATCCACAGACCGACGGACAGAGTGAGAGGACCATCCAAACACTGAAAGATATGTTGCGAGCCTGCGTGATTGACTTTGGAAAGGCATGGGATACTCATTTACCCCTTGTCGAGTTTTCCTATAATAACAGTTATCACACGAGCATCAAGGCTGCTCCATTTGAAGCTCTCTACGGCCGAAAGTGCAGATCCCCTCTGTGATGGGCTGAGGTGAATGATACCCAATTAGCCAGGTGGCAAGCTTCCGACAGTACTCTCACCAGTCCGGAGATCATTCGGGAAACGGCAGAGAAAATCGTTCAGATCCGTGAACGATTGAAAGCCTCTAGAGACCGACAGAAGAGCTACGCTGATAAACAAAGAAAATCTTTGGAATTTCAGGTGGGAGACCGAGTCCTTCTCAAAGTCTCACCCTGGAAGGGCTTGATACGCTTCGGCAAGCATGGGAAGCTTAATCCGAGGTACATAGGGCCTTTCGAGATTCTTGCAAGAGTCGGCCCCGTAGCTTACAAACTCGACCTACCTGACACACTTCGTAACGTACATTCTACATTCCACGTATCTAACTTGAAAAAGTGTCTATCCGACGAGACACTTGTAATCCCACTCGACGAGATCGAGATGAACGAGATCCTCAACTTCGTGGAAGAACCTGTAGAGATCATGGACCGTGAGGTCAACCAGACAAAGCAAAGCTGTATCCCTATCGTGAAGGTTCGCTGGAACGCCAAGCGAGGACCGGAATTCACTTGGGAACGCGAGGATCAGATGAAACTGAAATACCCTCATCTTTTCGCTTAATTATTTGTAACTCCGTGTTTGCTTAAATTCTAATTTCGGAACGAAATTCCTTCTAACGGGGGGATGATGTGACAACCCGAAATTTCCATTTGTACGAACAATATCTATTCAATAGAAGCCAGTCCAGTTTCAGTGATTTTCAGACTTTTCCGAACAAGTTTGTGTACATTAGGGTCTACGTTTAAGGAGATATCAGGAGAGTGGATGCTCCTGGGTTTGTGAAATTTGAACATTCCAAGTTTCATAATGTCATAGTCCAATTTTCGGAATAAAAATATTTTCTGCCAAAATATTTCAGGACTATAAATAGATTTCTAAATTAAATTAATTCATTATTCACAATTCCAACTAGAGAAAAGCCATTTTCTCTCTGACGGATCTTCGGGTTTTCATCCCAGATTGTGAGTCTACTTTCCTAGATGTGTTTTAATACTTGTTATATGCTTTATAACATTGTTTACATGCCTAAAATGCAAGATCCGGGAGCTTACGGCCCAAGAACGTTCTTGGGGTGTAAACTCCAAAACAAGGCCTAAAAGCTACCTAGTCTCATTTCCATCTTAGGCAAATAGTTAAGGACTTATTGTAGGATCTTTTGAGGCTAGAAATCATCCAAGAACATAAAGCTTTTGGAGTTTACGGCCCAAGAGTTTCTTGGACCGTAAACACCATTTTCAAGGGCCAAAGTGAGCCCTAAATCACCCCTAAGGCTTAAGACATTTACCCTTTAATGCTTGTAGCTAATTTGGACACCAAAACACTTCAAAATCATATAGTTTTAGGAGTTTATGGCCAAGGATATGCTCTTGGGCCGTAAACCCCTTTTTCAAGGGCTAAGAGTGCCCTAAACACCCCTAAGGCTTTAAGACAATTACCCTTTAATACTTATGACTTGAATGGGGAGTAAATTACATCAAAATCATCCCTAAAAGGGAGTTTACGGCCAAGAAATACTCTTGGGCCGTAAACTCCAAGTGAAGGCACAAATGTGTGCCTAAAGTCCCCCTTAGCCTAAATCAAAAACATAGAAGCTATGCTACTTGTGCAAGTGACTTAAAAGAATTAAAACCAACACCCCATAGGAGTTTACGGCCGTAAACTCTAGGGGATATGGTCTTTAGGCCGTAAACTCCTCTATGGAGCATTCTAGGGCCTTAAACTACTTCAAGTATTATTCCAACAATGCTAGGCTTATTCTAGGATTAGTATAGAACTTCAAAACACCCAAAACCACCAAGTGAGGAGTTCACGGCCGTAAACTCATGGGTTTACGGCCATAAACTCCAAAGGTGGGGTTTGTTGGGTGGTAAGCTCTTATACAAGGTCTTGGAAACTTCAAACCCTTTTGCCTTGTCCCGTATCGACTTAGATGCAACCCTTAGGACCCATAACATTTATACAAAGTGTTTTCATGTTCCTGAGTGTCCCAACTTATTTTATTAAGTTATTATTTGGCTAATTAGTTATATATATGCTTATTATATGATAACTAGGCTCGTGCGTGTAAGCAAGTCTCCGTTTGCCACCTAGCATGGTATCCGACACTACAATCCAATCAGCTCACCACAAGTGAGTTCATACCCCTTATATCAACCTTTGAAATGATTTTAAATGTTTAAATACTTTATGGGGGGGGGGGGAATACAAGTTAAATACTTATAGTTATTGCTTCAATCACATGTGATTGCATTAATCACATGTGATTAATAACTAGGAAACCAATGATTTTATCACTGTTCAAACTGTTTATCAAAATGTTTTACAAACTCTTTTACTAATCAAATGCTTTTATTTAAACTTTGTTTTACTTCTTATAAATTGCATGCCCATATATGTATAGATGTATAAATAATGTTTAAAGGGCTTAGGAAGGCCATCCGCCCTATTTCCTTTTCCTCGATTTGGATGTGGTCTGGTGGGATTTCGGGTGACCCTCCAAAGGTCGTTTCAATATTAATTATATATCAAATATACATATATAGACATAAAAGTACTTCCATATTCATACGTACTAGACACATCATTAGTAAGTTACCATCGGGGTAACACAAGATCATACTATTACAACTGCTAGATCAATGAGTCAGTTCATTCATGAGTCTATACACAACTATATTATGAGAACATATACAACTATACTATGAGGACATATACAACTATACTATGAGAACATATACAACTATACTAGGAAGAGAACATATACAACTATACTAGGAGGAGAACATATACAACTATACTAGAATGAGAAACATTTCATTACATATACAAGAATACGATAACAATTGTGATCCACTGTATCGGAGCATGCCTTAAATGTCATGGCCCGAGTTGTAGCCAGAATTCTCTTGGAGGGAGAGCGTGAGTTTGCGTATAGATCTATACTGGATTGACTATCCTACACCTTGCTGCTAGCTACAGCCAGACCTGCAGGTCTACGGGTGCCAAACGTCATTTCGTTATTACGACCATTCATTATGTCGTTGTTACTAGTCGATAGTATGGTGCAATTTATCACATAATGCCTTAATATAAAATCCGGTTTAAGGTAGTTAGTATAGCAGTAGTTCCTATAATACAAAGCTACAGTACTACAATGATTTACCCATTACATTTTTAGTGATGACCTCACTTAAACATTAATGTACAAGCTATATTTTGTTAAATGATAGTTACACTTGGGAAATTACACACTTTTACAACAAACGAGCATACAAAACAGTTAAGCCTTGGTAGAAGGCTACTTTAATAGAAAATATAGGTTTTTTTGAAAGATTCAAACTTTTACAAACACTTTCAAACACTTACATACATTTTACAACTTATACTTGCGACAGGTTCAAACGTTTTTAATAACAAACATCGACACTAAAATACTTATGAACTCACCAGCTTAATGCTGATAAACTCTTTCAAAATAACTTGTATTCTCAGGTCATTAGTAGACAGGTACCGATGCCAGATTTTGAGAAGATGGAGCGCATTCAAGACTCATCATATTATTTTGATTCACATTATATTTTTGGTGTCTAAAACTGTACAGAACACGCTTGTATTAAAATTATATATTTAATGCAATGGATGATGTTGTTTGCTTATTTACATCTACTGTGTTGTGATACTTTACATGACGTCCTCCACCCCAGAACGTTTCCGCCGTTCTTGGTTTTGGGGTGTGACATAATCACATCGTCATGTGAACAAACTTAGAACCCAGTACGACTCCCGTAAACAGATCATCCTATAGTTTGAACACCTACGGAGATACAAGAACAGTACAAACAACTTAACGAACTACACAGAAAGAGAATTAGAAGACTAGGCTTCTCACCCTGGAGAACCCCAGTCTTATTCTCCCAGAGATCGACGGATTGCATCGTATGTGCCTCGGATATCGAGGACTCTGTCAAGATTTTCATTAGAAATCGTTATCTCTCCCTCGCGTAGACGAAATGGTTGAGCAAACGCAAGGAAATAAACTATTTCCAGGAATGGATCTGAGATCCGAATATCGCCAGTTCGAATGTTAGGGAAGGATGTCCGGAAGACTATCTTCCGAATTCGATGCGGACACTTCGAGTCCATAGTGATACCCTTCGGATAGGACCAATACGCCCATAGTTTTCTTGAGCTAAATGAATAGGGTTACGCCTTTCTTACTTGGATCAGTTCGTCATTTCTCCATGTAATGACTTACTTATCTACCCTCGTAGTAAGAAGAAAACCCATGACAACATTCCTACAGAGGAACTTTTAGCGAAGTTCTCTAGGCACGAGTTTTGAAATTGAAGAGTCAAATTTCTATGACACACTGTTAGTAATGTGGGAAATTTTGAGTACTCTTTCAATTTGTCAAAACCGTTGAGAATTTGTCGACACCAGAGACGCCGACAGCCTTTCGCCAAATTTTAGGTCTTACCGACCTACGGACTTAATTCATTCAGAACTCCTCGCAAATTACAGAAACCCGTATGACTTTGACCCAGCAAGGGGTGGCCCTCGACTAGGAAGTTAAGCAAGAAGAGGAACCTTTGGAATTCCAAGTGAGTGACCAAGCTCTTTAGGTTAACTCACTCTGGGAATGGCTTAATACGCTTCGTATCGCATGGAAAGCTAAATCCAATATAGTTAGGACTTCCGAGATTCTCATCAGAATCGGTCCTGTGTCTCGCACAAACTATACCTACTCCGCGAACTCAGTAACGTACATCCTACTCTTCTCGTCTCGATCGTGGAACCATACCTTTCCATTAGGACTCTTGTGAGTCCACTCGTCGAGATCCTTGCCTTCGTATTAGAACCGTAGTGACCCTCGACCGAGAGGTCAAGCGGACGAAGCAACGCCGTCGCCAGTTAGTGAAGGTTCGTTGGAATGCCAACCGAGAACCCGATTTCACTTAGGTGCGCTAGAACCAATCGATTAGGAAGATTCCTCCTCACGACTCGATCATTCGTGCATACTTCCTTGCCTAAATTCTAATTTCGGGATGAAATTCCCTTCAACAGGGGGATGATGTGACAACCCGAAATTTCCATTCTGAACAAACCATTTCAATCCAATAGAAGTTAGAAAAGTTACAGTGAAAACTCAGATTTCGAGTATAAGTTTGGCAGTTTTCAGGATTTTACACTTAAGGAGATATTAGGAGAGTGGATGCACTAAGGTTTTGTGCAACACTGTCATTCCAATACTCTAGGCCATTAGAGTTCATTTCAGGAATAAAAATATTTTCTGCGAAAATATCTCAGGACTATAAATAGAATTCTGAACCAAATTGGTTCATTTGTTGAATTCCATTTAGAGAAAAGTCAAAATTCTCTCTCACGGATCTTCGGGTTTTTATCCCAAATTGTGAGTACTTCGATCTAGTTATGTTATATAGCTTAGATTGTGTTTAGAAACACAAATTACATATCAAATCTGTGAGATTCGGGAGTTTACCGCCCAAGAACGTTCTTGGGGAGTAAACTCCAATAAGTGGATTAAATGCTACCTAGTCCTTTCCCCGTGACTTGTAACTACCTTAGACTTGTATGCTAGTGTGTATACGACTAGAAAACATCGAAATCGGATTAATAACCCAAGATTTGGGAGTTTACCGCCCAAGAACACTTAGGGAGTAAGCTCCATTTTAAGGTCCTAAAGGGTTCCAATGACCCTCAAAGCTTTAGAGCTCGAACTAGAAGCCTTCATTTCATGTTTAGAACACCAAAATCATTTCAAAACAATGAGGAAAGTGAGTTCATGGCCAAGGAACTTCTTGGGCCGTGAACTCCATGTTAAGCGCCCAAAATGCCCTAAATGCCTTCATTTAGCCAAGAGACTAGCCTAGCACATTACCTTGATGTGTCTAAGACCCAAAGCAATCAAAATACCAACACCTAGGGGTGTTCACGGCCGTAAACACATGGCCAATTGGTTCATGGGCCAAAAACTCTAAATAGGGGTGTTTTGATGCCATAAACACTTCCTAAGGCTTAGGCTTAAATGAGGACAAGTACTCTAAAGTGTTTATAGCCTAGAAAACATAAGGAATCACATGTGTTAAGGAGTTTACGGCCAAGACAAGCTCTTGGGCCGTAAACACCTATAAAGGGATCAAATGACACCCTAACTCCTTCCTTATGCCTAGAACCCAACATAGATCATTACCTTGAAATGTTTGAGACTTGAAAACACCATAACCACCCTCCCAAGGGAGTTTAAGGCCGTAAACTCCAAGGGAATATGGTACCAGGGCCATAAACTCCTCAAAGGAGTTATTAGGAAGCCCAAACACTTGTTTAAGCCTTGAAGTAACTCACCACATGAGTTGTATAATTGTTAGACTTCATTTAGGAACTTGGTTGAGAGTTTACGGCCAGGAGTTTACTCCCCTGGGCCGTAAACTCCAAAACATATGGCCATTAGACCATAAACTATCATTAGGGGCATTGCACTCCTTTGTTGCAACCCATTAGCCTCCTAGCACTTGACCAAAAGTGTTTTCCTCGCGTTAAAATGTTTATACTTGTATAATTAGTGTTTTAATCATTAATTATTTATATACATATGTCTTCATATGTAATTAGGATCATTGTGTGTGTCTAAAGTCTTCACTTGACACCAAGCACTTGCCCGATCCTTCCTTACGATAACAGTCCGTTCAATTCCAGTCACTTACTGCAGGTGAGTTCATACCCCTTAACTAACGTTTTAAACTATTTTTAAATGTTTTATGGGGGCGGGGGATACAAGTAGAATCATGCTAGCATTATATCAATCACATGTGATTAATAAGTAGAACTATGCTAGTTATTACATCAACCACATGTGATTAATATACAACATTCAAATGATTTGGCTACTCATTAGCCATTTTACCAAACAGTTTCCTTCAAATGATTTTTATAAACATTTTATATGTTTTAAACTCCTTATTACACTATATATTTTACTATGTATATCACATTTCAAACTTAGTACAATTGTGTTTCAAACAAATGTTTCTTTATACTAAACTGTTTTATCAAACCCATGCCTTCAAATTGTTTTATAGGTCGACATCAAGTCGATCTTTTCTTAAAATAATAATTATGTTTCAAATGTTTTACAAAACTTATTTATGCTTTTATATTATAAATTGCATGCCTCTATATGTATAGTTATATAAGAAATGTTTAAAAGACGTAGGAAGGCTATCCACCCTATTTCCTTTTCGCGCTTGAGATGTGGTCTGGTGGGATATCGGGTACTCGTCCGAAGGGCGTTTAAATGTTAGTTATATATCATGTGTACATATATAGTCATAAAAGGTCCTTCCAGTTCATCCTATGCCCTTGGGTAGCAAGGGTATACATCCATGTCTATACGTACCAGTTAGATTACTAGTAAACTACCATATGGGTAGTTTAGGAAGATACTAGAACAATTACTAGAACGCGATATCATACAATGACTCAGTTCATTCATGGGTCAATACTTTCTAAAACATTACAGTACATTACATATACAACTATACTAGGAAGAGAACATATACAACTATACTAGAATGATAACATTACTATACTTGCTAGGTAGAGAGCACGTACATTACAGCTAGAACAGTTCATTACATTACATATACAAGAATATGTTAATCATTGTGATTTAAATCGGAGCATAACTTAAATGTCATGACCCGAGTTGTAGCCAGAGTCTCTTGGAGGGAGAGCGTGATTTTGTGTATAGATCTATACTGGATTGACAATCCTACAACTTGATGCTAGCTACAGCCGGACCTGCAGGTATGCGGGTGCCAAACGTCATTCCGTTATTACGACCATTCGTATGTCGTTGTTATCAGTCGATAGTATGGTGCAATTTATCACATAATGCCTTAATATAAATCCGGTTTAAGGTAATTAGTACAACAGTAGTTCTTATAGCGCTACGTTTCAGTACTACATTTATTTTCCCTTTACATATATTTAGTGATCTTTTCACTTAAACATTTAATGTAAAAACTATATTTTATAAATGATAGTTACACTTGGGAAAATTACACACTATTACATGACACGAACATATAGAACAGTTAAGTCTTGGTAGAAGACTGCATTAAGAACAGTTAAGTCTTGGTAGAAGACATCTTTATATAAAGTAGGAATCATAGGGATTTCTAGGGTTTTCAAACATTTTCATACTTACAGTATATTTACAAACATTTTCATACTTATAGTTCATTTACAAACATTTTCATACTTACAGTTCATTTACAAACAATTTCTTACATACAAAATTAAGACACTAAATACTTATGATTTCACCAGCTTCAAAGCTGATACTCGCTTTCAAAATTACTTGTATCCTCAGGTTATCATAGACAGGTACCGATGCAAGGAGAAAGGAAGATGGAGCTTGTTCAAGACTCATCTTTCATTTTGATTTATGCTTTAGTGTTTATCAAAATTTGACCGAACACATGTATAATAATTATATTATTAATGCAATGGATGATGTTGTTGCTTGTTTACTACTTTTCATTGTTGTGATACTGTACATGATGTCCTCTGCCCCAAAACATTTCCGCCGCTCTTGGTTTTGGGGTGTGACAATTACATGTCAAAAGAACAAGATTTAGGAGTTTACCGCCCAAGAACATCTTGGACCGTAAACCCTCCTTTAGGGCACAAATGGTGCCTAGTCCTTTCCTTGAGCAATGATACTAGTTTGGACTTGTACCCTAATGTGTTTAGGACTAGAAAACACCGTTAGAACACCAAGATTAAGGTGTTCATGGCCCAAGAAGTTCCAGGGCCATGAACTCCAAACAATAGGGAAAAAAGATACTTCAAACTCTCCTAAAGCCTTGTACTCTAGCTTAGTTTAGTTCCTAGTTAAATTAGGGACTTGAAATCACCAAAAACACCCTTCCAAGGGAGATTACGGTCGTAATCTCCATGGGGTTTGCTCCCAGGGCCGTGAACTCCTAAAAGGAGTTATATAATGCTCTAAACTCTTCCAAAGACCAAGCCATTAAGTAGAAATGCTTCTGGGGAACATGTAGAACTTCAAAGCACAAAATAACCTTAAGCTTAGGAGCTTACGGCCATAAACTCAAGGGTTTACGACCATAAACTCCTTGTGTGTTGGTTCTTGGAGAGTAAACTCAAGTATAGAGTCCTTTGGAACCCTAAACCCACTAGCGTTGTCCTACAACAACTTAGATGCAATCCTTAGAGCTTATAACACTTTTATGAAGTGCTTATCATGTTCTAGGATGTCTTAACATTTTCAATTAGTAGTTTAAGACTAATTGGGTGCTTATATGTGTGATTATATGTTCATTAGGATCATAGTGTGTGTACAAGTCCTCACTTGACACCTAACACTCCTTTGCCGTTCAGTTCATCCAAACCACCATCTTCAGGTGAGTTCATACCCCTTAATCAATGTTTTAAATGATTTTAAATGCTTTAATGGGGGGGGGGGGGAATACAAGTAGAAAACAACATGTTATTAAATCACTCATATGTATTTATAACTGTGTTTTCATCCAGTAGATTTCACATACTTCAAAATGTGATGCATGAAATGGTTTTCTATCTTAAAAACACCTTGGTAGCAAAAGTATTACGTTTGAAATGTTTATTAAAATGACATCAAGTCATTGTTAATTATTGTTCAAAACTCTTAGATGTCTTACAAAACCATTTTTACCTTCATGAACAAAACCATATCTATACACTTATGCTCTTATATATGTATTGATGTTATAGTTTTCAGCCTTCATTCAGTTTCTCACACTCTTGTGTAGCAAGGGTGTATAAACCTGCTTGGACAATCAATTACCTTCCAGTTAACTATTATAGGGATAGTTAGGAGATACAAAACATTATTCCTATTACAAGGAATTACACCAGAGTCAGTTCATTCATGAGTCTATACTATACATTACATGTTACATGAATACGTCTACATCGATACGCTTACATGAATACATTTACATATATAGATTTATTTGTACACACTTACATGGATACTTGTACCTAGATTTAATAGGATGATTTACTAGTACCTTATGTGTAAATTGTCCTGCCTATCCCAGTTCAACGGGATGTCTAGACGGGACTAACCATTTCGGAACCCACCTGTTAGCAACAGTGGTAGATGACCATCTACGGATGCCTACGGTTATTACTTATATTAGGGGTACCTTTACGGGACTAACCATTCCTTTAGCCTACTGTTCGCTACATAGGTAAATGTCCATCTACGGATGCCTACGGTTAATACTTATATTAGGAGTACCTTTACGGGACTAACCATTCCTTAAACCTGCTGCAGCTATAGAGGAAAATTGAACAATCTACGGATGTTCAAAGGTTATACATTTCGCTAGTCGCGATGTCGTGTTAATCCTAATACAAAAGGATAACACTTACATGATTATATATTTTCCTATTACTTTATTTTGTGATACATTCACATAAACGATGAGTTAGACTAAGTACCGTTAGTAATAGTCAAAAAGTAGGAAAAAAAACTATCATTGTTATAACAAAACATTCGGGTCTTGGTAGAAGACTACATTTCATACTAGTAGGAAATATGGGATTTTCTAGGGTTTTCATACTTATATCAATTGTTTCATTCAAAGATTTTCATAGCATTCATAACAGATTTTCAAAGCAAGACAATGACAATTAAATACTTATGAATTCACCAGCTTTACGCTGATACTCGCTTTCAAAATAACTTGTATTCTCAGGTCCAGTTAGACAGGTACGATGACCAGGTTTTAAGAAGATGGAGCACAGACAAGACTCGTCTTTTATTTTGATTTCATATTTTGGTGTCTTATTACAATGAAAGAACACACATGTATTAAAACTTTACTTTTAATGCAATGGATGATGTTGTTGCTTGTTTACTACTTTACACTGTTATGATACTTCACATGACGTCCTCCACCCCGAAATGTTTCCGCCGTTCTTGGTTTTGGGGTGTGACATAGACTCATATCGATATTCTAATAAAATGAAAATTATGATCCACTAAACCTAATTGTCGAGCATACTACAAGTGGTCACTTTTAATTATATATATACCATGAATAATACTTCTTTCATTAATCATAGTGGGATCTCATCAATTCTTTGAATCTAAATGACTCCATAAATTTAAGTTATAATTAGGTAGACCGTAGATTCATTTACTAGCTACGAACCCATGAATCATTTTATTATTTCATTAAAGTTTCTATCTCAAGGAATGGATTCCATGAGAAAAAACTAGCCCACATTTTAATATACTTTGAGAGTCGAGTCCATTACGATTTATATCTATTTAGAATTCCATAACCCAAAAAATGAACAACCAACAATGACAAAAAGTCCAAAAGGGACAGTGGCCCAATTCAAAATAACCTAGTATAGACAAATGAATCCAGAATAATGGAAGAACCCTTTTAGCTACGTCGATCTTCCTAGTCACACCAAGATCTCTAGTCGACGTCACTTCCGGCGAGGCAGTCACTACGGCGACACCTCCTTCTTCGTCGATATCTCCTCTTCAGCACCAACCCCTTCTTTCATTCTCATAAGAATTCCTTTATATTTTTACTTCAAGAACAAATCATATTTCTTGTTTGTTTGAAGGCACCAACAACGGCTTGTTTTTCCAACAACAGAGAGGCCACTACTAAGTGTTCAATATGAAAAACAAACACCCCAATAATCACCAACGCCATGGACAAATTTAAGTGCCACCATCAGTGACATTACTCACCGGAACCAGGTTCGATCTAGTTGTTAACCAAAACCCGATAAGGTGTAAACTTAGCTTCCTTCATGTTACACTCTTCCATAACATCACCATTTCAACTCAAAAACATCAATTTTAAATATGAAAAGAATAGAGTGGTTGTTGCTTCCAATCACTCCCCTCTTAGCTACCAGATAAATGAGCAAAAGACACACACACACACACCGTAACACCTCAATTTTTTAAACCAAAATTTTCATTTTTGAATTACCAAAATATTGTTCATAAACCGAGTCATCAAAAACATAAGTTTCGAATACAAATCACCATCACAAAATATTAGAGTATCAAAGACTGCCCTAGTAACAAATCTCCCAGCGAGTGATTACAATCAGAACTTCGCCTTCTCGCGATCCTCAAAAGTACCTGAAATACATACATCAACAACTGTAAGTACAAAGCTTAGTGAGTTCCCCAAGATACCACATATAACATAAATAAAAAGCTATGGGTTATCAGCAACCCTGGGGACTATCTGCAATCCCAGTGGGCAACAGCACGCCCTATGGGTTATCAGTAACCTTGGAGACTATTCGCAGTCTCAGTCACACATAACAACATAATAGAAAATAACAGTTAAAGCCAGATGGTCATCACAAATACATCTATTCTAACACACATGTAAGAATAAGTGAGGAGACTAGACTCTGCCTAAAAACACAATAATTAACCCTAATAACTAATCAAGGTACATAAATCAACCAGTGAGTCCAAATCCCACAACTAAGCCCCTTAAGGGAAAAAAGACCATTTTGCCTCTCCCATGGACTAAAACCCTAAATCTTGACCAAAGGTCAAAATTCAACAAAAGTCAACTGCCCAATGCGTATGCTGGGCATACTCCTTCTTACGTGGGGTGTACAACTCAAATCAACGACCAATAGGGAACAAACCTGGCTAAACGGGGTGTAGTCAGGAGTACGCCCGATGTACTCTGCTTGATCCATACTTAACCGCTTGTATGTCCTAATTTATTAATACACCTATCCCAACTTCAGATCTGACCATAATGGAATCTCTTAACCTATAAAGTCACTGAATTTAAGCCTTTGCATGGCTAGAAAGGGGCCAATACACAAAACTCTAACTTCCATCGCACTCTAAGTCACTTCACTCATCCATGGGCCAAGGGAAATGATCAAGCAACCATTTTTATGAATCTACAAGACCTGGAACACATGAAAGGAAAACTACAATGCTCTGGAGTACCTCATACTCACAAAGGTCTAAGCTTTGGGACAAAAAGCTTAGAAAAACTCATCTATGGAGATCTAAAAGGAAACACATAAAGGTATAAACTTTATACCATCAAAAGATGTACAAGTTGAAGTAGTTTCTAGATCCAAAAGCTTGCAAGCAACACCATTATCTTTACTAGTCTTCATCTTCAACAAAAGGCCACCAAAATCACCACCAAGCTTCAAGATCTTCACTTAGAAGGAATACACTCGAGACTAGGGTTTGGATGGAGTGGAGGCTAATTAAGGGAGGGCCAAGGGTGAGTTAATGTCTTTAAATAGGGGTGAAACACGTTAGTATGCCCGACATACCACATGTACGTCTAATGTACTAGCATGGCTTCCGCTATCCAGATTCTCACGAGTATATTGCACGTACCCTTACGTACACCCAACGTACGACCTGCAATGTGGAACTTAAACCATAAGGGAACAAAATGTGCTATGTTTGATTAGGTCAAGGGATAAAAATGAAAGTACCTTATAATCAGATCTTATAGTTCTCCCCCACCAGAATCAGACTTTGCCCTTGAATTCATCCTCGAGAAAAAGATCCGGATAGTGCCTGCTCATCTTAGACTCGGGTTCCCACATCCACTCCAAGCCTTTCTGATATTGCCACTTAACTTTGACCAAGCTCACTACCTTGTTCCTCAAAGTCTTCACTCTCCGATCCAGAACTGCCACATGCTTCTCAATGTAATTCTGGCGATAATCAACCTGAATATCCTTCAAAGGGACCACCGCTATCTTGTCAGCTATACACTTCCATAACTGGGAAACATGGAAGGTATCATGAATTTGCCTCAACTCCTCCAGCAGCTCCAACCGGTAAGCCACTTTGCCCACACGGGCCATTACTCTGAAAGGGCCAATAAACTTGGGGCCCAACTTGCCCCATTTTCTGAAGCGAATAACACCATTCTAGGGGGATACCTTCAGAAGCGCTAAGTCCCCCACATGGAACTCTAGTTCATAGCGTCGCTAATCCGCATAACTTTTTAGCGGCTCTGGGCCGTCATTATTATCTATCTAACTTGCCGGATACGCTCGGTCGTCTTGAGCACTACCTCCGTGCTCCCCATCACTCTCTATCCGATGTTGCCCCAACAAATAGGAGTCTGACTAGGGTTGTTCGCTATTTGGATAAAACCGAATTGTCCACCTGGACAATTTGGATTGGACTATTTGGTTCGGATATTCGGATTTTTGGATTGGTTTTCAACAAAACCGAATTATTATTTTGGATTTTGGATTGGTTTTGGTTTATAAAATAAGAACCGAATAGTCCAAAAAAACCGAATAAACATTTATTATTTATTTATTTATAATATATATCTATAGTTATTTATTAAATTTGTAATTTATTTTTTCAAATAGGTTCAAAACATTTCACCCGATAAAAAAACATTAATATGCATTTTCTCTCAAAAGTTTTCTATCTATAAAATATTTATCCATAATATATCTTCTTAGTAATTGTCTATAAATTTAAAATTACAACTAAATAATTTGTTTTCGCTTCTTGTGTAAAGTTGGGTAGTATTATAATTATATGTCGGTTTAAAATGTTCCGGTTTTCGAAAACCGAATTATAAAAACCGATCCAACCGAATTGTAATCGGATTGGTTCGGATCGGATTTGAATTTAGTTTGGACTATTCGGATCCATGTTTTGAAAACCGAAATCAATTTGGATTCACTTGATTGGATCGGATCAAACCAATCCATCCAAACGAACACCCCTAAGTCTGACACCTCCTCCCAAACAGAAGCTCAAAGGGTGGCATGCCAATACTAGCATGATGGTTGTTGTTATAAGAAAACATAGCCAACGGGGGATAGGAGTCCCAACTCCCACCAAATTCAATGATGAATGCAACATATCCTTGAGCGTCTGAATAGTTCACTAACTCTGCCCATCTATCTGTGGATGATATATAGTACTAAGATGCAACCGGGTACCCAACTCCTTGTGAAACTTCTTCCAAAACCTAGAAGTGAAACGAACATCCTGGTCTGAAACAACGGAAGTCGGAACTCCATGCCGAGGCACCACCTCTCAGACATAAATTTCAACAAGCTTCTCTGCAGAAGAACCCTCACTTATGGCCAGGAAATAAGAACTCTTCGTCAAACGGTCCGCTATTATCGAAATAGCATCGAAACCCTTGCAGTCTTCGGTAAATTTGTAATAAAATCCATGGTGATCTGCTCCCACTTCCATAGTGGAACCTTTAAGGGTTGAAAATTTCCATGAGGGCGCTGGTGCTCGGCCTTGACCTTACGGCAGGTAAAACATCGCTCTATGTTAGGCTATCAAACCAACAAATAATGGGATAAAATATAACAATAAAACTCAAATCACTGCTACTTGATACACTAAAGATAGTATAGAGTAAGCAGGGTCGATCCATAGGAATACAAGACTTCTTATTTAGCCATATTCTCACACATCATACAAATAATATTAAAGTGAGGGCGGGGTTATGTTTGAACTAGAATTAAACTTCATAAGTAAACAAGATTAATAGTAAAAATCAATAAAAGAAATACATTTCCGATTCGGATTCCTATACATGCATTATGTTGTAGGATGTAATATGACGGTGATTCATGTTCAATCTAGGTTGGTAATTTAGATATTAACAAGCTCTAATACCCAAGTTAACAAAAGTGTTTTATTCAAAACATGTTCTTTAAATAAAACTTCATTTAATTGATTCAATTCAAACAAGCTCTTGCATCAAATCATTAAATGACATTAAGATCTTGCAACAGTTACCAACAATATCCAACATTCCTCATAAGTTCGGGAATATGAACATCTAATCTTTGATTACACTAATTTTTGATATAATTACAACCAATTAAGTGCATGTTACTAACATCAAATCATAAAACATATACAAATTTCATAATTTGATTAACTAGATTGATAAGAACCCTAATTCATTGATCAAGTGAAAAGAGAACCAATCAAACATATAATTAAGATCAAATCAAAGATTACTAGATGATAAACATAAAATCAAATGCAAATTACAACTTAACAACAAATACTTAGGAATCCAGAATCAGAAATGATTTAGAAATTAGCCACACATGTCTAAGTTAACTACAAATCTAACAAGTATGATCTTCAAATCAACTTACAAAAAGCAAATTAAGGTGTTTCCAAAGTGTTAGATGATGATATGATACACCAAAATCGCCCCCTACAGTTCCAAGTCGAAGTTCTCTCTGAATATCCCAGAAGAACATGATAAATCGGAAGTTAAGAATTCAAATTTTGATCAGATCACGTTACACGGCCCGTGTAACGTATGCCTTGCCATTACACGGCCGTATAATGACTCTGATGTGCTGAAATACTTCCAAAGCGCGTCCGTGTAATGTATGCCTTGCCAAAGCGCGGGCCGTGTAATGAACTGTAAGATAGCCAATCTCCAATTTTCTTCATTTCTTCAATTTAGCTCCGAAAGTTCCGAAATTTCACCGAGAGCTTCCCTTGAGCATCCTAAGCATGCTCCAATCTTCAAATCACCTTGAAACATCCACAAAAATGGTGAAATATCGATAGATCCTTGGTAATGTCCTTAAACGCAAAATGAATGAATATTACACTAAAAATGCAATGCAATGCTATAAATAAACATGAAATTAGCTTGTGAAAAGGTGCAATTTATGCACCTAACACTCTACAAACCAAGCCACATCTATACATGGACACCAACAACTATGCTTCAGGTCGAGATACATCTTGGTAGCCCCTGGATGAATGGAAAATCTCGACTTCTGGGCCTCCACCATCAATACTCGTCGAGCCCCACCAACATAAGGCACCCAAACCCACCCGTGAAGAGTCAGAAGCCCTCAGCTATCGATATCAAAAGCTAAAATATGACCGATCACCCGCTCATGTTTCATATTTCTTCCTTCATGGCCTTCGACTTTGGTTCTTTGATAGTCTCCAAAACTGGGGTTATCACAGTCATCCTCATACACACATCCTTAATCTGGGTACTAACTGCCCCCAGGCTTAAGGCGTCAGACACCACCTTGTTCTTTCCTGGATGATACAGAATTTCACAGTCGTAATTGTTCACTACATCCAACCACCTTCTTTGCCTCATGTTCAAGTTAGGCTGGTCCATAAGATATATCAGGCTCTTATGGTCCGTGTAGATGGTACACCGAACACCATAAAGATAGTGGCGCCAAATCATTAGAGCGAAAGCCACCGCCTCCAAACTCCAAATCATGAGTGGGATACTTTGTTTTGTGAGGCTTCAACTGCCTCGAAGCATAGGCAATCACATTCCACCTCTCCATCAACACAACACCCAGCCCTGTGATCGATGCATCATAGTAGACCACCAAATCCTCAACTCTCTCAGGGAGGGTAAGTACTGGTGCCTCACACAATCTCCAGTGAAGAGTCTTGAATGATGCCTTCTGCTCAGGCCCCTAATAGAACACAACATCCTTCCTCGTCAACTTAGTGAGAGGACCAGCGACCTTGGAGAAGTCTCAAATGAATCTTCGATAATATCCCGCTAATCCGACGAAGCTCCGAGTCTCAGATGGAGACTTCGATACTTCGCACTGCATCACCACCTTTATCTTGGTTGGGTTGACCAAGATACCATTCTGGTTGACGAGGTGTCCCAGAAGCGGAACCTCACACAACCAAAAGTCGTACTTAGAGCACTTGGCATAGAGCCTCTCCATCCTCAAATCTCCAATAATCTCGTGAAACTCGTGCTACTCTCTGGTCTTCGAATAGACCAAAATGTCATCTACGATGATGATCACCGATCGATCCAACATGGGCCTGTAGACCCGGTTCATGAGATCCATGAACACCGTCGGTGCGTTGGTGATCCTAAAAGGCATCACCATGAACTCGTAATGCCCATAACGAGTTCAGAAGATCGTCTTCTAAATATCCTCCTCTCGTACCCTCATTTGATGATCCCCAGACCTCAAATCGATCTTGGAGAACCAAGATTCCCCTTACAACCGATCGAAGAGATCATGAATCCGCGATAATGGATAACATTTCTTCACCGTCAGCTTGTTCAACTCCCGATAATCAATATACATCCGGTGTGAACCATCCTTCTTTCTAACAAAAAGGATTGGTTCTCTCCAAGGAGAACTGGTCGGTTGAATAAACCCTTTTCCTAACAGATCTTGAAGTTGAGAGGATAACTCTTGCATCTCAGGAGGTGCAAGATGGTATAGTGCCTTCACAATCGACGCCGCACTCGAGATCTGATCTATCCGAAACTTCACTTGCCTCGCAGGAGGCACACCCGGTAACTACTCGGGAAAAACATTGGGAAAATCACGTACAATAGGAACATTAGAAATGGAAATCAATCCGTTCTCCTTAACCCGAGTATCCACTACATAAGCCAGATAACCGATACACCCATGCTGCAAACTCTTCTCCCCTGGCTGTAGAACAAAAGCTTGATCCTAACCTAGTACCCTCACCGTAGATGGCCAACACTCCCCCAATAAGGTCTCAAACCGTCACCATCTGATGCTTACAGTCAATTAGAGCCCCAAACCAGCTCAAACAATCCATAACTATGATCACACATATATCTCCCATCGTAATAAGGATAAGATCTATTAGATTACTGACACAAAAACTCTCTAACACACAACCATGGTTGATATCAGTAGCGGATACCGGATGCTCATAATGTATATAGACTCTTAAGGTCATGCTCAAGGTCTCCCGTGCAATACTAAAACTGCGAAAAAAAGATGATGACACAAAAGACCGACTCACATTCGAGTCAAACAACACAAGCACATGTATAAAATTCACAAGAAAAGTATCTACATAAACAATAACATAAGCAACAAATAAAATCAATAGAATAACATAGAATACATACTAGCCATGACGTTTGGAGCTGCTCGGGCCTCCTCTGCTATCAACTGAAATGCTCTCCCTCAAGCCCTCGGTGTCTCGGCCTTACGCAACCGACCATCAGTAATACGCATGGTCACAGGGGCCGGAGTCTGAACTGCCCTAGATGCAATTTGAGGAAACTCGGCTCTTATATGTCCTGTTTGGTTGCAATGGAAGCAAACCCAAAATCCCTGGCGAAATGCCCCTCTTTGCCATAGAGGTGGAAAGCCATCCCTGACGGATAGGTTCCCTCATGCCCCTTGCCTCACTTACCGTAAGTGCTACCCTTCTGGCCTCTAGCTCTCGAGTCAGCAGGCTTGGGTCACTGAGTCGCCGACTGCGACTATATTGGCCTCCTATCTCTCACGTGGGTCTCCCTCTCCTCCATAGCCTAGGTCTCCAGCGTAATCTCCCTCCTTCTGGCAGTTGTTTGTAGCTTAGCCAATATCCGATATGAAGTGTTTGCCACAAACTCATGGATATCCCTCCTCATGATACGCAAATACCAACTCATACGTGCTTGTTCAGAAGACATGTGCTTAGGAAAAAACAAGGCCCTCTCATGAAACATCCTGGTGATCTCAGTCACCGTTTCTGAATTATGATTGAGAGACAGGAACCCCTAGGCCAACCTCTCTCTCTCTCTCTCTCTCTCAACTATGGGTAAAAACTTATCCCGAAACATCTCAGTAAATCTCTCCCAGGTCACCGCAGAACACTTTGAAAAGGTGTAATCATCTGTCACAAACTTCCACCAATCCTTTGCTCCCAAGCGAAGCAAGTTCAATGCGAAACGAACCCTTAGATGCTCCATATAGGAGTAGGTGTAAAAACATCCCTTAACATTAGAAATCCATCTCATTTCAGAAATCGGATCCTGGGTCCCATCAAACTCGGGTGGCTTCGTGTTGTTGAACTCCCGGTACCACAACGAATCACCCCCTTGCGGTCTCGTAGCAGTGACAACTACAGTGGCTGCGGCAGTAAGATCTTCAGTGACGGCGGCATAGAGCTCGTTAAAAGTCTAAATCAACGTGGTATTGATAGACCCAAACATCTCTAGAATAAACCCTCTGATTGTTATGGCCACCTCAGTGGAAACAATCCTGCAGATCTCATCATCACCAGCACTTGGCCTCTCGAGGTCGCTTGAGCATGAACCTTCATACCAAAATACACAAGAAACCATCAGAATTAGGCTAAAGCGCATACACAAACTGATGAGTTTTAGGCATAACAAAAACAAACTTAAAGCTCTTAAGTGTGCATGCAACCTATGTTTTCACTATTGAACTTATAACTATGAACATCAAAATAAGAACCCTAGAAACCCTAGGTAATTTTCGAAATTACTAAAGAGATGGATTAGGGTTACATACATTTTAGTTGTGATAACAAACAACTAGAAATCCTCTTATGGATCTTTTGAAAGGAAGCACCATAAACGTCGTGTCTCTAATGGTTCACATCCAACACAAGCAAGAAGGAGATTATGGAGAGAGGAGGGAGGAGGGTAAAATTTTGGCCTAGCTCTCTAAGAGTATCAATGACCGAAATTTCTAGGCATACGGTCCTTTATATAGTGTAACAAGGAAACCCTAGATAAGCCAAAAACCAATATAATTCTAGAAACCCTAAAGGCCTCAAAAAACTGTCCATCCTCTTGGTGGAAGGTTCTGGAGCCTTTTGTTCAACTATTGAACAATTGCACTTTAGACCCTGCACTTTTAATTAATTCAATTAATCCCGAAATTAATTCCAATTAATTTATGATTAATTATTAATTAAATATTACTATTTCTAATTAATATATTCTTCTCATAATATATTAATAAATTATTAATTTCAACTTATTAATCAAATAATAAATCAGCCTCTCTCTCCAAAAATCATCATGTCCAATTGCTAGGTTTAAGGGCAACCCAAAAGGACTGTGCTACTATCAATTCAAGTTTATACCAATTATAGTTATGAGTTTAGACACCTAATCTAACACAAACACCCACACACTCCTACTTGTTCCCTAGTTCTTTAAGATTCCTTCTTGAGTCACGTACATATCCGGTGCTTTCAGTAGTACGGGCCCAATACTACCTTCCACACCAACCCATATTTTTCTCAAGTCGTCCTCTCAAGACCCTAAGTCACCAGGACTCTATTCCTTAGACCAACTATACACTCACCCTGTTGGTTCCTTAGAACCATGACTAAGCATCTAGACACTAACTCTACTACTCCCCAACACTACTCCGCCTCACAAGATCTCTAGTTTCCCTACCATTTGCTTCGCGTATGCCAATCCTACACGATATGAGACTCGATAGACATTCGAATAAATAATTCTACCTCAAGTCCACAACCAAATGAGGAACAAGGAGAAAGTCTAAATTAGGAATTCTATGGCTACAAAATCCTAACTATAAACAATTATACAACATACACCAAGCAAATATCAATGACAAATTTAATCTCATAAGAATGAACTTCTAGGCTAAAGGCATCACAAATTAGGCAACACTATCACTCCATTCCTGCAGGATCCTTAGCCTACTGGTAACTAGCATGCAATTCTATCATTTCATAAAATATTAACTCTAAACTACTCATAACATAAATTGAGGTATTTTGGGAAACTATCGCTCGAGCTCTGGTTGATTGTACACACTGCTTTACTGGGTTTCTCCTGTAAAAATCTTCATTTGATTGAAAAGTTGTTATGAAAATCTGCAGATCCTTAGTTTGAGTTTGGAATTACCTTAGAGTTCACACAAATTCCTCAAACAGGGCTCTGATACCAAATTGAAACACCTCAAATTTCTAAACCAATTTTTTTCATTTTTAAATTACCAAAATATGATTGATAAACTGAGTCATCAAAAATTTAAGTTTTGAATAAAAATCATCATAAAAAAATATCAGAGTATCACAGATTGCCCCAGTAACAAATCTCCCAACGAGTGTGTATAATCAGACCTTCGCCTTCCTGCGATCCTCAGAAGTACCTGAAATACATATACCAACAACTGTAAGCACGAAGCTTAGTGAGTCCCCCAAGATACCACATACATCATAACATAAATAAACAACTATGGGTTATCAACAACCCTGGGGACTATCAATAATCCCAGTGGGCAACATCACGCCCTATGGGTTATCAGTAGCCTTGGAGACTATTCGTAGTCTCAGTCACACATAACAAAATAATACAAAATAACAGTTCGACCCAGCTGGTCATCACAAATATAGCTTTTCTACCACAAAAGTAAGAATAAGTGAGGAAACTCACCTGATATTGATGACAGACGAATCTCACACCCGAACTGCCGGAACTAGACTCCACCTATTAACACAATAATTAAGCCTAATTAATAATTAAGGTCCACACTTCAACTCATGAGTCGAAATCCCACTACTAAGCCCCTTAAGGGGAAAAAGTCCATTTTGCCCCTCCCATAGTCCAGAACCCTAAATCTTAACCAAAGGTCAAAAGTCAGCAATAGTTAATTGCCCAGCGCGTACGCTGGGCGCACTCTTTCTTACATGGGGTGTACAATTCAAATCAATGGCCAATAGGGAATGAGCCTAGCTACGTGGGGCGTATCTAGAAGTAATGCCCGACGTACTCTGTCTAATCCATACTTAACCACTTTTATGTCTTAATTCGTTAAGAAACCTATCCCAACTTCAGATCTGACCATAATGGAATGTCTTAAGCCATAAACTCACCAAATTTAAGACTTTTCATGGCTAGAAAGGGCCCAATACACAAAACTCTAACTTCCATCACACTCTAAGTCACTTAACTCATCCATGGGCTAAGAGAAATGATCAAGCAACCATTTTTGGTAATCTACAAGACCTGAAACACATGAAAGGACATCTACAATGCTCTGGAGTACCTAATACTCACAAAGGTACAAGCTTTGGGACAAAAAGCTTTGAAAAACTCATCTATGGAGATCTAAAAGGAAACACATCAAGGTATAAAGTTTATACCGTGAAAAGATGTACAAGGTGAAGTAGTTTCTAGATCCACAAGATTGCAAGCAACACCACCATCTTTACTAGTCTTCTTCTTCAACAAAAGGCCACCAAAATCACCATTAAGCTTCAAGATCTTCAATCACAAGGAATAAACTCAAGATTAGGGTTTGGAAGGAGTGGAGGCTAATTAGGAGAGGTCCAAGGGTGAGTTAATGTCTTTAAGTAAGGGTGAAAACCTAAAATTTAAGGTTTAGAGGCTAGGCTAGTACGCCCGTCGTACCACATGTACTCCCAACATACTAACATGTATTTTGCAATCAAGCTTCTCATGAGTACGCTGCGCGTACCCTCACGTATGGAACTTAAACCACAAGGGACCAAATGTGCAAAATTTAATTACGTCAAGGGCTAAAAATGAAAGTGTATTATGATCGGATGTTACACACACAAAAACACACATACACACAAAAAACTTACCTTGGTCAGGTACATCACTGGAAAACAGGTCCCATAAAGCTCCAACAATCATTACCTAAACCCCCCCCCCCCCCTTCACTTTCACGTCGCAACTAGGAGCATACACTAGCACACATTCCTTCTTCATGTTTCTGTTTGTTTTTATATATGAAGCTCAATCACACGTAACAACAAAATGGAAGGATGACTCCATTACACGATGTCGCTAATAGGGGGATAGGATGTCCAGTTTTGTAGATGGGAAAAAATAACCCTTGCAGTGTGGTCACTTGAAAGATATAACCCCTCCACCCTAGATGCTATTCAAAATACATTTCTAATATAGACTATTAGAACCTACTAACTCCAGTTTCCTTCATTTCAATTATATTAGTATGTTATCATTTTTATTAAGCTTTACTTTTTATTTAAATAAATACTTTACCTTCAAATGGAAAACGTCTTATAATTACTTATTTAAATTCTTAAAAATGTCGATGATTCCATATATATATATATATATATATATATATATATATATATATATATATATATATATATATATATATATATATATATATATTCCTCTTCGAAAATAGTTAAACAAAAACTAGGGTGTTACAAATCAACTTTATAGTCTATTGCAACTATTAGACCTATGAAGAGTATCAGACCTCCCAACTTATGGATAAAATAAAGTTTCTCACTCCCTTAATGTAGCTATATAAATCAAACATTACTATAAGACTTCATACTATTATGAGGTTATTGCTTTAGATGGTTCTGGTAGATATGACAACAATGCATGAAAAATGGAGTCACTAGTAACAAAATCTAACATGGGAATTAGCGAAACTACCAAAGGAGAAGAAACTTATTTGCTATAAATGGATTCACAAAGAAGAAATATGATATTAGTGTTGTAAATAGTGTCCAAGGTCATTAACTAGTTGATAATATTTCTAAATAATAACATGGTCCTTTTAGGTTGGCATCTTAACCACATAATATTAATGAAATAGATAAAATAAATTGTTAGTTTATTAAGGAAATAATAAATTGTCACACCCCCAAACCAGAACGACAGAAATGTCTGGGGGCGGATGGCTTTGATGTACAGTATCATAACAATTGAATAATAGATATCAAAGCATTACAACAATCATGTTGATAAATAACATGTTTACATTGTACTAAAAACATTGTTAACTTGATACCATATACATATGACCAAAAATAAATAACGTGATGCGACGACGTCCCATCCTCCAAAAACTCTTTGGTTACCTGTTTACAGATTTCCTGGGAATACAAGTGATTTTGAAAAGTGTCAACAATTAAGTTGGTGAGTTCATAAGCGTTTTGTATGAGAAGGATTTGTAACCATTTCGTGAAAAATGATAGTGTATACTTTTAGAAATGAGCTATCAGTCTTAAATCCCAAGACTAAAATGTAAGTAATGATGTACTGAAAAATGGCGTTATGAAGTTTTATTTTTATATAAAACTACTTGAATGTATGTTAACTTGTAAACCAAATGTTTTTTAATACCCTATGTGAGTTATTATAACCATAATAATGCGACTAGTGGCCTGAACGATGTTCGTCAGGCGTCAGAACTATTACAACATATGTCACCCTAGACTGGCTGGTCTAACTATAGCTAACAGTTGAGGTGCGGGGTTGTCAATCTCGTATAGATCTATACACAAGTGTCGCGCTCTCCATACAAGAGACTTTGGTTATAATTCAGGACTTTAGTGTGTACTTTGGTGGGTACGGTAAAGCCAAATGTCTCATAACCAGTATCAACCGATTTACGTAAACTGAAAACCCCTGTTTCTTGTAAATGAAATAATCATGCCTTTAAATAATTATATGTTTCTTTTGAAATGATAGTGTAGTGTTTTTGACTCTCAAACTATGCCAATTATAGTTTATCTTGTTTGTTTGTTGAAACTATTTATATAATCATTTACATAAATACATAGTAGTTATCTTGTCTGGTTTCAAAATGTATGTGAAAAAATCATGTTTTTGGTTGTAACGCGCAAGATGGTGAAATATCTAGATTGTAACCCTTTTTGTTAGAAAAGCTATACGTTGGTAAAAAGTCCCAAAAATCTTTTTAGTTTCAAAATCATAACTTTCCTTATGATTAGATAGCAAAAATTTATGTTTTGTTTTGTTAATTTTGCATTTCAAAACTAATAGATCACAAATAATTGTCTACAAACTAGTGGTAACCATATTCCATGCGAATAATGTTTTGTATTTATCATAGAGATGAAATATGCAAATATTTTTGTAAAAACTAAATTTTACTTGTATTCCCCCCTCCCCCCCTTAAAACATGAAACACTCAAAAATATGGAGGTATGAACTCACCTTGAGTGGGTTTGTGGGTTGTTTGAAGAGATGATGTGAAGATCTCTAAGCCTAAACACTTGAATGGGGTTGATGAACTCCTTTGGAAATGATATTATCCTAAGAGTTTTTAACACATAATAATGTGTGTAAATAAGATGGAACTAGTGTAAAAGTGTGTAAAAACACTAGATTAGTAAGAAAACTTACCAAAAGTCTAGGAATAATCTTGGAGAATTAATCCTAGAAAGCTTGGACTTGATTCTAGAGAGAGAAATGGAGTTAACAGAAATGAGAACTAGAAATGGTGGGGAGTTTGTGGGTGATTTCGGCCATAGATAAGGAGGTAAGGTGATGTGATATTTGCTTTGTTATCTGTTGGGTTTTTGCCTTGATACATGTTGTGTATACTTGTTCCATTTATTCCTATTGAAATTCTCTACTTCTCACCAAAATTATATGTGATTTCGGCCTTGGGGTGAATTTGGAGTAGTGGGGATTTATTCTAGCATGCTTTCGACCTAGCACTAGCTACCAAAGGGTGATTTCGGTTGGTATCCTCCACTAAAGGGTGATTTCGGTACTAGTGGTTCCTTAGCATGTGATTTTTGTTTTGGTGTTACCCACTGAAGGGTGATTTCGGTCCTAGGCAAACCGAAGTCACTAGATTGTTAGGGTCCTAGGCCGAAAACTCTAAAACAAGTTTTATTTCATGATTTATGCTCTAAGTTGTTGGCTTTCAAGGGCTCATTACTATCATTTACTTATACAAATAATGCCCTTTTGGTTTTCAAAGTTTTATTGCAACAAAGTTACGTTGTGGATTCACTTATACATGGATACATTTTAGACCTTGCTTGACCCAATATTTGCCCGTTGTCACATCATCCCCCCGTTAGAGGAAAATTCATTCCGAAATTTGCATCTTCGACGGGTTCTTGCAACTAGAGGAAAAGTTGTGGGTGTTTCTGTTTCATTTGATCTTCTCGTTCCCAGGTGAATTCGGGTCCTCAGTTGGCGCTCCAGTGGACCTTCATTATGGGTATGCGACTTTGTTTTGTCCTTTTGACCGCACTGTCCATGATTTCCACGGGTTCTTTTATGAAATGTAGAGTCTTGTTTACCTTGATTTCCTTGAGAGGGACTATAAGAGTCTTGTCGGACATACACTTCTTTAGGTTGGACATGTGGAAGGTGGGGTTTATGTTACTGAGTTCCTATGGTAGTTGTAGTTTGTAATCCACCGAGCCGATTCTAGCAAGGATCTCGAATGACTCGATATACCTTGGATTTAGCTTTCCACGCTTGCCAAAACTTATCATTCCCTTCCAGGGTGAGACCTTCAACAGAACACGGTCACCAACTTGGAGCTCCAAGGGTTTTCGTCGCTTATTAGCATTGCTCTTTTTCCGATCCTGGTATGCCTTTAGTCATTCACAGATGTGAACTATATTTTCTGTAGTTTCTCGTATGATCTCTGGGCCGGTGAGTGTGCTATTGGGCACCCATCGTTTTTCCAGCTGTGTGTCATCCACCTCAGCCCAGCACAGGGGGGATCTCCACTTGCGTCCGTAGAGGGCTTCGAATGGCGCGACTTTGATGCTAGTGTGATAGTTGTTATTGTAGGAGAATTCGATGAGCGGTAAATGGGTATCCCAGGCTTTACCAAAGTCTATCACACAAGCTCTCAACATGTCTTCCAACATTTGAATGGTTCTCTCGATTTGCCCGTCAGTCTGAGGGTGATAGGCTGTACTCATGTTGAGTTTGGTCCCCAAGGACTTTTGTAGTGACTGCCAAAACCACGAGGTGAATCTACTATCTCTATCAAAGATGGTGGATATTAGCACCCCATGTAGTCGTATGATTTCTTTAATGTACGTCCTTGTTAGCTTCTCCATCTTGTGGGTCTCTTTTATTGGTAGGAAGTGTGCAAATTTGGTTAACCTGCCAACGATCACCCAGATGGTGTCAAGTCCACCAGTTGTCTTGGGCATCTTGGTTATGAAGCCCATGGTTAGCCACTCCCACTTCCACTCGGGTATGTCTAGTTGTTGGAGCAATCCGAGGGCTTTTGATATTCTATCTTAATCTTAGCAGAATTCAAGCACTTGCCCACGTAGGTGGTGATCTCTGCCTTCATGTTTGGCCACCAATAATGTTTGTTGAGGTCCAAATATATATTTTCTGAGGTGGGATGAACGAAGTATTTTGTCTTGTGAGCCTTGTTCATGACAACGTCTCTGTACCCACTGAATTTCGGTGTCTAGATTCGATCCATGAGATAATAAGCTCTGCCATCCTTAACTTCAAGGTTTTTATCCATTGCCCGCGAGTATTCACCTGCGACATTCTCAGGTTTTCAAGGCTTCAAGTTGCGCTTGCTTGATCTACATGGACATGTGTGAATCGATGGTCATTGTTAACAATTTTACTTGGCGGCCCGATTATTCTTTCCGACTTAAGGTGTTGACTACTATGTTGGCCTTGCCCGGATGAAAGTGAACTTCACATTCGAAATCATTTAGCAGTTCCACCCATCGCGATTGTCTCATATTGAGTTCTTTTTGATTGAGAATGTGCTGGAGTCTCTTATGGTCAATGAAGATTGTGCACTTTGTGCCATAAAGGTAGTGTCTCTAGATTTTTAAAGTAAACACTATTTCTCTAAATCGAGGTCATGTGTGGTGTAGTTAACCTTATGAGTCTTAAGTGGTCTCGGGGGTATCTTCCTTCGAAACTCTGAGCTGGTGGTATCTCGACCTTAGATCAACTTTCTGAGAAGTAGCTTGTTCCTAGAAGTTGGTTGAACAGATTGACGATTCGGGGTAGGGGGTATCGGTCCTTGATGGTGAGTTTGTTCAACTCTTGACAGTCAACACACATACGGAATGATCAATCTTTCTTCTTTACGAACAAGACTGGTGCTTCCCAAGGTGAGAAGCTCGGTCTGATAAATCCTTTACTCATTAGTTCGTTCAGTTGACTGGAAAATTCATGTATTTCTGTCGGCGTTGATCGATATGGGCATTTGACTATGGGAGTGACTCCAGGAATCAAGTTAATTCTGAAATCGACTTGGCGCACGGGTGGTATTTCTGGAAGGTCTTCTAGGAATACATCGGGAAATTAAAGATTCCTGGAATATTCCCAGATGTCCTTCACTTCCTGATTCATATTTTTATAATGGCCTAAGGAAGAATGTGGTACCTCTTGCCTAGGTACTTCTGGTCCTTGATGCAAGGTATGATTCATAGGTTTGTGTCGGATTTTTCATCATAGATAACAAGGGTTTTGTTATTTGGTAAGTTAAGTTGAATGGCCTTTTCATAACATATGGTATTGGTATGATGAGGATTTAACAAAAACATGTAAATGGTTGCGTCGAAGTTTCCTATTGTCTCTGATATTAGGTCGTAATAGAAGGAATGTTTGCATGGAGTTAGTGTGCATCCTAGGTATCTGTTATGGGTGCTTTCGGTTCTTCCACGGGCCATCTCCACTGAAAATATTTTCGTGAACTTTTGGAGGTTTTTGTTTGAGTATGTATTTATACTTTGTGACTCACGAGTATCCTCTTCGCATCCCTATTGTAAAGTATGCATGCATATGAGTTATTTTAGGAGAAACACACCAGTAATCACAGTGGGGTCCCTCGTTGCTTCCTCAGGTCCTGTTGTTGAAACTCTTCCCATGCCTCCAACGTTGTTGTTATTGGCTTTTGGGCACTCCCTCTTGAAAATGCCCCGAATTCCCACATCCGTAGCAAGCTTGACCCACCCCAACATTAGTGGCTTGGGTGGTCTGTTGAGTTGGCACCCTACAGAAACGAGCGATGTGTCATTTTTTGCTACAGTTGTTGTAATGCCTCTCTCGGCTGAATCCATTGTCATGGAAGTTACACTTGTTTCATTTAGGCAGGTTCCCAAAATATGGTTTCATCGGCACTAAGGCAGTAGGGATAGTGGTGGTATGGGTTGCCATAATTTTTTGTCTTTTGGCAGGTTCTTGAGTCGAACGTCCCCTTTTCTTGTTTCAGAAGTTTCGTTTCTTGGGTAGTACTCCTCCATTGTTGTGGGAGTTCTTAGGTTTTTAATTTGGGGTGTCCTTGAAGGAACACATCTGCTGGTGTCCTTGGTTGCCACCGTGATTGGAACTGCTGGCACCGTTTCCGTTTCCATTTGCATTGTTTGTGCTAAGTGGTACCATGATGGCTGTCACGACGGCTGTTACATCGGCTTGGAATGTTGCAGGGTCCATTTGTAGAGCTAGTGTTGCGTCGGTACGCTGGCTACTTCTGCGTGGTGGCATGATTCTGTTGTATGGTATGAAACGAATTCGTAAGTAACTATGGGCGTTGCTAGTTGTATCCCATCTACATTTAAACTGCATGTTTTGTTGTACGATTCTCAAATGTTTTTACCAACATCATCATAATGTACTTATGGTAGTAAGTAGTAGTAGGTATTGTATGAATGTTAAGTTACCAAAATAGAACATAGGCGTCACAACATTAAGTTGATTCAGAGTACACTGGCTTCAGAGGGCGTATCTCACTTGATTCACTACTACTGGTTGTGATAAAATACGTAATAAGTCTAACACATAGTGGAAGTAGCGTAGTCACTAACTCACAAGGCTATACTAGCTTATCATATGCCACTGTGATGCGTAAGGTGCCCCGCCATCTGAAACAACTCGTGAGTGGCCTCCTCCGCTCTATGACTGCTCTGGCTTCAGCTGGTTCGTCCATTGCAGGGACGCATCCTGGAAGGAGGGAGGTGAAAGGGTCTTATGTCTATTCTTGATAGCGTAAGATTCATTATCGATCTCCCCAACACCTTTCTCCTTGTCTGATCCCTCATCAAAAATCCTTCTCCACGTAATCCATCTCTTGGTACTCTTCAGGATCCTCTTCTCGATCCTTTTCGATTCATCAGTTGGCTGCGATGGTAGGGTAGTAGGGGTGTTCGTGGTGAAATCCGGCCACATCATCTGTGCGGAAATAGGGATATAGGAGACACATAGAGGATATAGGTGAATGGTTCTATAATATCATAAAATACTCATATAGTATTTTAATCCTTATGTTTGATTCTAGCGTTTCTTGGTATATAGGGTTGGTAAGTTTTAGATTCGTTGCCCGCCACGACCATTCCTAAACACATGTTGGTCATATCTCGTATAAATATAGTTGATCAGATTATATTTATCCCATATATGATTACATAACTGCCTAGGCTTAATCACAATGTTTAACTCATCTAAATACTTTTTATATGGTTCTTATTATGATACTGTTTCTAGTATGTATGCATGTATGTATACTTTATATAAAAAATACTATTATATTACAAAATTTTACTTCTTATTCAGAGTGTTTTAGCCCCATTGTATTTGTAGTTGTATATTTTACATGGTTTTATATACTTAGTTCACTATAAACAATGCTTTGATACCAAGAAGACAATGCCAGAAGCATGCCTTTTCTAAAGCATTAGATGAATCAATATAAAATACACTATTACCTAAGCTATCAACACAAATAGTAGTTTCATGCACACCATCACAAGGTGAAGCTTCAAACATAAAAATGCCATTTTTATAAACCAAAATCAATCCATTCATGTCATCAAACGAATATCAAAAAGCTTGTCTAAAAAGTGCATGAAAAGAAATAATGTTTCACGTCATTTCTGACATATAGCAACAATTAACTAAATCTAATATAACATCACTACTTAGCATAAGACTATATGTTCCGATATTGGTAATAGGAAAAGGTCGCCTATTGTCCATGATTAGATTCATCCATACATGCTCACCTCTTCACTTTCGCTAAGTCCCTACAAATAAGAACAAATGTGATAACCACATCCTGTATCAAGGACCTAAGAACGAGTAGGTTGTCAGTTATTAGTTTGAATAGTGTAAATACCTACCGATAATGGATTCACTTTACCATTATTGATGTTCTGCAAGTACTTGGGACAACTTTGTTTCCAATGGTCCTTATCATTGCAATAGAAGCAAACGACCTCTTTGGGATCACTAATAGAAGGGATATTAGAACTGCGCTTTTATTTTTGGTCCATTGCTAGACGACCCAACATGGGCCTTGCCCTTCCAGATCTACTTAGGTGCAACTTTCCTTTTCTTTCCTTTGTTTTTCCCAATAGAAATGACAGGAGCATTTGTAGAGGTAGGAGTTTGATTCTTCTTCATTCCCGACTCAGCCGTTCACAACAGTTTATGGAGTTGGGCCAATGTGGTTTCTATGTTATTCAAATGATAAGGCACAATTAACTGATCCTAAAAAGGTGGAAAAGAGTTAAGGACCATGTTTATGGCCAAATCCTCGTTGAAATTCTCATTTAGCCTTTTAAGACGCTCCATGTATCTTTGCATTCTTTTAACGTGGTTGCAGACAAACTCTCTTTCCTTCAATTTGCTAGCCATTAGAGCTTTGATGACCTCATAATTTTCTTGACGAGCTCTCTTGTGAAACTTTTCCACAAGATCTAAGTTCATCTCGTATGGCCAGTAGTCCTCATAGAACTTTTTCTACTCATGAATCATGGTGGCAACCATGATGCAAGCAACCTTAGTCGTATCGTCATAGTGTTTCTTGTAGGATGTTATTTCTTCAGGAGTAGCAGTGGCCTCACCAATCTCAACGATTTGTTTATCAAGGACATACTCTTTGCCCTCGTATCAAAGATCCATCATGATGTTTCACATCCAATCATTTTAGTTGGTGCCATCCAATGTCACCATGCACACGATCAAGCGGAGTGAAAAGTTGTGGGAAGAGTTTTGAGAAGCAGAAGCATCACCAGGAGTAGACGTCTATAAAGAAAAAGAAGTATTAGTTAGATCATATAAAACCTTAATATTTTAACCCACAATTAATATTTAAGGATAGGATCCAATAAAACAATTAACAACTAAGAAAAGGGATGACATAATCCTATTTCAAATTTATGAAACGAAGGTAAAAGCAATTCGCCAATTTCGAGCTACGATTTTTCTAGATCTTTTGAGATTCATTGAATCTTATCAATGACATGTTTAATCTCAGATTATGCTCTTTTATTTGTGGCTAGGATGCCGACGATCACAACCAAGATTTGAATAACCATACAAATATGCTTGACACTCTTGATGTCATTTATCATCTCTAATTAATGTGCCGGTTAACCACACACACTCCACTAACAATGATAATTTTCAAGATGCCCATTATTACTCTTTATAGTTACTTTTAGTGTGTCGGTTAACCACACACGCTCCACTAACAACATATAAAGCATAATGTGCAATTTTATGGATTAGCATACTTTTCAATTTTTTTCTAAAGTAACTAAGACTGAGATTTTTAAAAATGGTTTAGTTACTTTATATCATTATACTTATTAACGAGATTATGTCCTATCAAATCCGTTCGGCTAACGACCCTCCACCATACAAGAGAGCGGCTAATGGATACGAAATGATGATCATTTTATAGGCCGCTTCCTTGAACTCCCTTATAGTATGACTACGTGAATGAGGCGTACTAGCAATTTGATTGACTTTTCTTACACACATAATATACTAATCTTTTAGTTATATATAGTATACGGTATATTTTAAAACTTTTCTAAAATACTAGGTTTAAATTTAAAATTTTGAAATTAATAAAAAACTAATTTAATTTAAAAATAAACCAATTTTGATTTAATCATCATCTTTTAAATAAAAAATTAATTAAATTAATTAAATCTTTATGGATTAAATAATTATTCACAATTAACTAATTAATAAAATAATTCAAATTTAATTTTAATCCTAAGCCTTCTAATTTTCGAAATTAGGGTAGAGTTTATCAGGTTTTAATTGTTCATATTTTAAGCCTTTTTAAAATAACAAATAACGAAATTAGGTAAACCCTAAAAGGGACTTCTAGATTTTTGAAAATGGCTAAGGAGTCTAGGGTTTCTAAAACCTTGCAAAAATCGAAAATATGAGGGTGGAGGTTAGAGTTTCAAGAACCCTAATAAATTTTGAAAATTGCCTCCTTAGGGTTTAGTTTCTATAAACCCTAATTTTGATATATTTAACCCTTTGCAAGCTCAATGAGAATAATGGCTTTGATACCACTGATGGGTTTTATATGTTACAAAAATCTTATTTTGGCAGAAAAACTTAAACCCTAAGTTCACATGCAACCTAAAGGATCTATGTTGTCACTATGATTTGTAACAAACAATTGAATATGAAGAACCCTAAAGGTGCATTGCTAATTTCAAAATTAAGAAAGGGATATTAAAAATTACATACTTTTAGTTTATTATAGAAAATAAAGTAGTTTCCTTCTTGATTAGTCTTTAGAAAGCAAGCACGAGAAGTCTCGTGCCTCTAATGTCTCACACCTAAACCCTAGCAATTGGAAGCTAAAGAGGAAAGAGGAGGAGAAGGAGGAATTTCACATCTAAGGCTCTCTTAGAATGATGAGTATGAAATTCTAAACCCTTAGGGCTTATATAGGTGTTAAGGAAGTTGTAGATAAGGCATGTTTCCTTTTCGATAACGCTTACCACATTTCTTCCCCCCCTAAGACATTCTAAGCTTTCTTAAAGCCCAAGAAAACTTCTAGAACTATCCCCCCCTCCGGAGATTCTAGAATTGGTCAATGTTCAACTTTTTAACATTATCAACTTTAATCGTACTTTTAATTAATCTAATTAATCCCAAAATCAATTCCAGTTAATTTATGGTTAATTCTAAATTAAATAATTCTATATCTAAGTAATATATTATTCTCATAATATATTAATAAATCATTTATTTTTATTTCTAATTAATTTATTAATCATATAATAAATTAATAAATCTCTCTCTCTCTCTCTCTCTCTCTCTCTCTCTCTCTCTCTCTTTCTCTCTTTCTCTCTACAAAAAAACATTCCAGTCAATTACTAGGTTTGAGGGCAACCTAAAAATACTTTGCTAATAATTCAAGATTATACTAATTTAATTATTGGCTTAGACATCTAATCCATCAGTAAGATCACTCTAAAGGTATGACCTGTTTGGTAAACATAGTATAGTTTTTGGAAAATCCACTTTAAACACCTCACGGATCTAACCTAGACATCACTACCGTAAGTAAACTGATCATTATTATGACTAGAATTACTGATAAATATGTTTATAGGTTCATAAAAATTACTATGTATATAACTATAAGTTACACTTAAAACGTAGTAAGTGCAACTTAACTTACAAAAAATTCTTTCAAAAGTTCGGAAAGTCGCGAACACAACTTTGACTTTGAATATTCCTTCTTATCAAGCTCTCTGATGCATCAAAGCCTCGCTAAAGAGCCTGGAAAATCAGGAAGATATGGGCTCCTGGTGGGAGTAGGTTTCTAGAGGATTGGTATGAATTGTGGGAAAAATGAACTAGAATTCGCTCATATTTATAGGTTAATTAGGGCGTGCGTCGCGTCGTGGCTTTTAACTACTGCAAGTGATAGGTCATAAAATAGTGGTTTGGGCTAGGCATCTATTTTGTAAAGTTCTTGTTAGGGTCTTGGGGTTAGTGGTGGTGGTTGTATCTTTTGTATGGCTGTGTGCGGCCGCACACGCGTGTGTGGCTGTCCACTCATGTGCTGTTGGGGTGATATAAATAGTAGGTGTCTGTTTCAGTCTGTCAGTGATGTATGTGTGTGTTTTCCAAGGTGTATTTGACGTTTATGTGATATAAATGTGTGCATGATTGGTTTAATTAGTCTTCTACTCCTTCTACACTCTGAATTGATTGCAATATTATTTAATCACTGATTCAGATCGTAGAATTTGGGACCTTACAATTGGTATCAGAGCAGGATCAGTGCTAATTAGGATTCTCGTGAGTGTACAGTTTGAGATCAGTTGAAGGTGTACGACTGAGGTTGAAGGTGTATGGTTGACAATTGAAGGTGTGCGGTTGAGTGCGCGACTGAGTGTACGGCTAGAGTGTGCGGTTGTGTGTACGGATGGAGTGTGCGGTTGGGTGTACGGATGGAGTGTGCGGGTTGGAGTGTACGGTCATAAACTCCTTAGTTATTTGAACCTTTTATTTTTTTAAGCCAAAAAAACTACAAGAAAAACAAAAATGGATTCTCAAAGCCAATCACTTGATCATGAATTGGATTCCATCATGGGAACAACCACCCGCATTCCACGGTTATTGCCTGCAGAAGGGTTCCCGGAATGGAAATACCGGATCAAGAAATACATCAACATGAAAGATTTTAAGGTTTGGCGAAGCATTCTCAAAGGACCAATCAAAATCACTAGTAATCTTCTGAATGGAAAAACAATTGACAAATTGTATGCTAATTACACTGATGAAGATTTCAAAAAGGTTGAAGAATAGGAAATGGCATTGGCTACTTTGACTATGGCTTTATCTCCCGATATTGCTCAAGGCTTCAGAGAATACACTTCAGCCAAAGCACTGTGGGAAGCTTTAATTGAGGTCTACGAGGGAAATGAAGATATTAAAGAAAGCCGTCAGGATATGTTAAGACAAAAGTTCAATATGTTCAATTATGTCCTTGGAGAAACCCTGGAAGCTCAGTTGCAATGATTTACTACACTCACTACTGAGATGAGTATAGTTAGGATTTACTTGACCAAAATTGAGATAAAAAAAAGTTGTTGAATTCACTTCCGAAGTCGTGGGATATGAATGTGGCTGTCATCAACAAGACAAAAGATCTCAATCGTCTCAGGCTTGCTGAAACAATGGCAATCATCAAAGCCTGTGATCTTGATGATAAACAACGAGAGATTAATCATGTGAATTCCTAACCGATTGCAAATCTTGGGATTTCTTCAAATAATGCATTTTCATCTTTTAACTCCTCTCCAAGTCAAGATTTTGCTGTTTAACAACCTCAAAATCAAACCTTTATTACTCCATCAGTTGCACCATTTGTTGCTTCATCATCTATGTCTCATCCACAAAGTCAGTCTTTTGTTGTTCCACAAGTTGTTTCCTCCTCCAATGCACCAACTATGGTTCCTGCTCCCAATTCCAAAGAAAACGATGAAAACTTAGCTCTTGCCACTGGACTTGGCAATTGCTACAATGCTTTTGTAGCTGGAGAGCTTCCACTTCAACTCACATTTGTTGATCTAGATCAAATTCATCTAGAGGATATGGAAGAAATGGATATTACCTGGAAAATAGCAATGGAAGTGTTCAGGGCAAAGCAATTTGCTAAGAAGATGGGAAAGAATAATTGGGGAATGAATGCAGATAAGAAGGAAGGGTTTAACAAGGAAGAGTTATGTTTCTACAACTATCACGAGCCGGGTCATTTTGTTCGTCAGTGTCTTAAACAAGACAAATGGGTAAGTAGTGATCGAACAATGGTTCCCATGGGAAATAGTCATGGAAGTGCAGCTGTCAATAGTGAGACTGCTAATCTGGCAATGGTTGCTCAGTCCTTTGACTGGGAGCACCAGATTCAGGCACTGAATATTTCTGGACCTGAAAATGCTCACTTGGCTCAAATCAATGATACTCTTGTGGAAGAAGCTGAAGTTGATCCTAAAGAAAAGATGATGGAGTTGCAGTTTTCCTTTAATGGTATCTTCTACTTTAGAACCTGAAAAGAAAGAGGTAAGTTAGTCTTCTTGTTCTCAAATATGCACTGATAATGTTAAAAATCTTCTTGAGCATATAGAATTATTACGTAGAGAGAACGAGGACTTGAAATATGAAAGGTATCAACTCAGGAAAGGACAAAAACCCCTGAAGGCTGAATTAGAAGCAAAAACTAAAGACTTTAGAAAACTTCAGGAAGAGTATAGCAATAAGAGTGCGTGTTATAGATATATGAATGAACAACTTGCTGAGGTAACTACTGAGCTTGACACATTGAAAAACAAATTTGAAAATGCAGATTTTAATTTTAGAAAATATGATGTGTCAGGTGAAGTAGCTGCATCCATGATAGAACGTAATTTTCAATTCAAAGAAAATCAGCAAAAATGTTTAGGATATGACAAAGTGCCTCCTCCTTATAATCATAATTATCAGTTTAAGCCATTGAGTAAAGAGGAGATAAACAGAGAGCCATTTCTTAAATATGGATTTGTGTCAGGAGGTAGTATTAATGTTGAAAGTACTAATGTTTCTACTTCCTATGCAGATCAATCCCTAAGTCGTTCAAAGCAAGAAGCTGAAGGATGTGTTTCTAAAAATAAAAAAGTTTCTGAATTTGCTGTTTCTGTTTCAAATGATAACTCTTTTGTTTCTGATGTTAAAATTAATGATACATCTTGTGATACTTCTGTATCAGATCATGTTGATTTAAATTTTTTTCGACATATTTGATGATTTGTTTGATAATCCTGATGTTCCTGTTTCAAGCACATCCACTCCACCAATCACACAACCAGATTCACCCTCACCTATCACTCAATCTGATTCTTGCACATGTTCTTGTGGAAAAAGTAAGGGTGTTAGTAAAGAAAGCAAATCAGACAAAGGCAATACCAATTACAATAATAATAAGCAGATTTGTTTTAATTGTGGTACTACCGGTCACATTGCTAGGAATTGTCCTCATAGGGCATTTGTGCATTTTTCGTCTCAAAGAGGAGATAACGAGTCTCGCGGAAGGTCTTTAACTAGAAAGTGCTCGAGATCTCGTCCTCGAAATGATGATTGGAATGCTAATCAAACAAGAAAAGGCAGTTTTCCAAAAGGACAAACAGGTTTTCAATAACAAAGTTACAAACGGTTTGCCAAAATCAAGCAAGGCTAAGCCAATATCGGTTTCGTCAAAGAGTGGATCTGGATCTTTAACAACTTCTGGTAGAAAATCTAACTGCTCAAAACAAAATGAAAAGAAAAATGCTTAAAAATCACCTATGATTTTTAAGAAACCTAAATACCAGTGGGTGCCAAAACTAACTTCCAACCAATCATCGTCATCCTCTGACAGTGTTGTACATGATGATTCAAAATCCAAAAGTTCAAAAGATAAATCTGTGATCGTAAAGGGTCAACCCAGGAAAGTAATGACCTGGGTCCCTAAATCTAAATGATTCCGCTCATCTTGCAGGGACAGTTGCGGAGGAATGTCATCAGACCTTGGTATGTCGACAGTGACTGCTCCCGGCATATGACAGGAGACATCTCCCAATTGAACGACATTTAAACTTTTAACGGGGGATTCATTTCCTTTGCAGGAGGAGAGGGTGGAAAAATTACCAAAGAGGAACTATGACGAACGGAGTGCTAAGTTTTGAGAAAGTCACCTATGCTCCAGAGTTAAAGCATAGCTTGTTGAGCGTCTCTCAGATTTGTGACCAGGGTTATTCAATGCATTTTACTGATAAAGAGTGTCTGATCTTGAAGCCAACCATTGTGATCCCGGATGAGTGGATTCTTGTTAAATCAAAGCGGGATGGAAATGCATATATCATCGATATGCATAACAACATTCCTAAACAAGTCACCCGCCTCTTTTCAAAAGTCTCAGAACAAAATGCTATGCTATGGCACCGACGACTTGGTCATGCGAACGCTAAGAATCTGAATCGTCTTGCTAAAAATGAAATGGTGTGTGGCCTGGCTGTCAGAGACTTCATAACATTCGAAAAGTGTGTGTCATGTGCCCAAGGAAAGTATCATAGAAAACCACACCTGCCAAAACAGGTCAATTCAATCAGTCAGGTGCTCCAATTATTGCACATGGATTTATTTGGTCCGGTCAACGTCCTAAGTATAAATAGGAATTTAAACTGTCTAGTTGTGATCGATGACTTCTCGCGTTTCACGTGTGTTTTCTTTTTGTCCAACAAAGCTGGGGTATCTGATCTGATCGAGAACCAAACCAATAACCGGGTGAAGGAGCTTCGTACTGATAATGGAACAGAATTCAAGAATGTGGTTCTTGATCACTTTTGCACAGAAAAGGGAATTATGCGTCAATATAGTTCCTTTCGCATGCCTTAACAAAACGGTGTTGCTGAACAGAAAAATAGGACGTTGCAAGATGCTTGAAGGACTATGCTGTGTGACTCAAAGCTGTCTGTTTTCTTCTGGGCTGAGGCGATCAACACTACATGTTATGTTCAGAATCGTGTTTTGATCAACAAAGCCCAGATGAAGACTCCGTACGAAATTCTGTATGGTCACAAGCCATCTGTCAGTCACTTCCGAGTATTTGGCTGCCCTTGTACCCTTCTTCACCTGGAGTCCAATCTAAAGTTTAATGCCAAAGCTGATGATTGCTATTTCGTGGGGTATGCTGCTCGCACTGCATACCACGTCTACACCAAAAGAACAAAGAAAATCGTAGAATCCTTCTATGTGCGCTGGCTGGAGGAGAATGAAACAGATGCTAGAGTGGGTCCTGATTGGTTGTTTGATTACACATCATTGTTCAAATCGTTCAATGTGTATTCAGATGGTTTATCTGGATCTACTTCTATTTCGAAGAATGTACCTGAAGATGAAGACTGAGAAGTTGTTTATAAATCGCCGATAGTGTCTTCTGCAATTCTTGCGGTGGAGTCATCTGTTCCAATTACTTGTCATCAAAACGCTCCAGATGCTGATGCCACACCTCTTACTCCTATTGAAAGAGATTTCATGTCTAGAGACCCTTCCACTGCTACTCAAACTATTATGGAACTTCTCTTTCCGGAGCAAATTACTGATGAGTTTGTGGCTAATCCTTCTTACGAGATAGGTTTGTCTGAAGTGAATCATTCAACAAATGACGAAGTTATCAACATTCACAATCTCCCTATTTCACTTAATGACATCATCCAGGAGATACCATCATGCATTCAACGCAATCATCCGATCGAAAATGTCATTGGCCAGCTGGGTGATGGTGTCAAAACAATAAGCCAGAGTGGAGATGTTAATACATGTCTCTATTCTTGCTTTATCTCTCAAATAGAGCCAAAGAACGTTGAAATGGCTTTGAATGAGCCCAGCTGGGTAGATGCTATGCACGAAGAGCTAAATCAATTTGAAAAACTCAGGCTTTGGACACTGGTTGAACTTCCTAAGGGCAAAAAGTCTCTTGACACACGCTGGGTATACCGCAATAAGCAAGATGATTCTGGAGTCATAGTGCGTAATAAGGCGAGATTGGTGGTTCGTGGGTTTAGACAGATCGAGGGTCTTGACTACACCGAGGTTTATGCTTTAGTGGCTTGCTTGGAGGCTATCCGCATCTTCCTTGCATATGCTTCCTACATGAACTTTACGGTTTACCAGATGGATGTCAAGACAGCCTTCTTGTATGGCAAGGTGAAGGAAGAAATCTACATTGATCAACCCCCTGGGTTTGTTGACTCGAAGTTTCCCAATCATGTCTACAAGTTGGACAAGGCGTTGTATGGGTTACATCAAGCTCCTCGAGCGTGGTGTGCAACTTTCACAAAGCACTTGCTCGAACATGGATACTCTCACGACACTATCGATCAAACTTTTTTCATCAAGCATGTGGGTAATGATCAGATTCTAGTCCAGATCTATGTTGACGACATTATCTTCGGGTCTACAAGTCCATAGCTATGCAAAGAGTTCGAAGGAGTGATGAAAAAGAGGTTTGAGATGAGTTCGTTAGACAATATGACCATGTTTTTGGGGCTTTAGGTCCAACAAAGATCAACCGGAATCCTGCTCCATCAAGCAAAGTATGTGGAGGATATACTTGAGAAGTTCGGGTTTCAAGACGCAAAACCTGCCTTGACGCCAATGGCTGAGAGACCCCTGCTGACTCCAGATACTGATGGCGAATCCGTAGATCAAACTCACTATAGATCGATGATCGGTTTGTTGATGTATCTAACTGCAAGCCGTCCAGGCATCATGTTTGTAGTTTGTCAATGCGCACGCTATCAGGCTAATCCTAAACTTTCACATCTTATTGTTGTCAAAAGAGTCTTTCGGTATCTCAAAGGTAGCCTAAATTTGGGTCTTTGGTATCCTAAAAATTCTGAATTTGATTTATATGCATTTGCTGACAGTAATTATGGAGGTTGTGAGCTTGACATGAAATCTACATCAGGAGGATGTCAATTCCTTGGTGACCGGCTGGTGTCTTGGCAGTGCAAGAAACAACACACCGTCTCAACCTCAACAACAGAAGCGGAATACGTTGCTGCCTCTGCTTGTTGCTCTCACGTTATATGGATCCAACATCAGCTGTTGGATTACGGTTGAACTATTTAGAAACACCTATATTTTGTGATAATGAGTCTGCAATTCAGATTGCTAAGAATCCAGTCAAACATTCGAAAACCAAGCACATTGACATCAAAATTCATTTCATCAGAGATTGTTATGAGCATTCGTACATTCGGCTGGAACATATTCCCACTGTAAATAATGTGGCGGATCAGTTCACAAATCCATTTAACAAAGCTCGATTCGATGTGCTTGTGAGCTTTTTGAAAATGATACGTTTTGAGGACTAATTTTTGTTTTAGGTAAGTTTAAATTTGTGCATTTTAATTTCATTCTCACCCATGCATAAATTTAGGGGGAGAACCAAACAAAAATTAGAAAATTAAAAAAAATCCAAAAACATTATAAAATCAGAAAATTAAAAATATGTTGCTCATAGTTTCTGTCTGCTGGTGATGTGTAGGGAAGTGATATAATCATGTGATAACAAACAATCTGAATCTGTGTAAGGTGCCAAAGTCAAATTGTCTGAGTTTTGTTTTCGATGCCCTGGTAGGCACGAAAAGTTTTCAAAATGGACTTGACTAGGATCAGATGAACTTAAGGAATTTAGAGACCTGACAAATCAATGACTTAGATAGTTTCATTTAGCTTGACAATTCGACGCTTGGGTAGGTTGAGCAGAGAGATATACATGAGAATCTGCGGATACATTAAATGATCTGTATCTAGAACCATGGATTAACTTTTCCTCGATGTACGAACTTTGTCCTTAATTCCGGTATTGACGGGGCAACTGGGGAATTCCGATAAATTAGGTCTATAGAAAATTATTTTCTTTCTTTCTATCTATTAGTCATATGTTGCTTCCTCTGCTAATTGGAAGAGATCCGACTTGGAATGCAGCATATGCAACTCTATCTCTCTGCATCTTCTTTTATACAATTTTTCCTGCCTGTTAGCCATATGATGTCTCCTTTGCATGATTAACAATTCGACCTGGTACAAAGCATATGCAACCTTCTACTTCTCAATCCCTCTAAACTCTAGCTAGTTATATGTTTCACTCTCTGCGTGATTGGAAGAGATCCGACCTAAGTGTACGACATATGCATTCTAAATCTATCTTCTTCTCCTAATAATTGTCTGCTCATCTGATGGAAGGAGTATTCTGGAAGACCTTGATTATTGGGGTATATCAGGAAGCGGGAAACACATTCTAGAACAACTAAAATTGAACATTTATAGGTTGTCTGTAGATATCGCTGCTTAATTTAGGTGGACAACAATACCCTTGGTCGTCGTTAGCTGAATGGTCTTTTAGGAATATTATCTAAATTCATAGGATCTAATGTCTTGTCTCTTATAGTATGTCCTAAATTTGTCTCAACTTTTCGTGTTTTAAGTGGACCACAATACTGGCGATCGACCAGACATGGACATGAAGGTAGAAGTACAAATAAGTGGATTAAGGTTGTCTAACAACGTTGACCCAATATCACAAATATTATTAGTGTTAATTTGGGTGAAATTAGTGATTAACTCTTTTAATTTCTATTTCATTTTATTTTACTTTTATTTTTATTTTTAAATTTGATAAATTTTTGATAAATTTGTAATTAGTTTTATTTTTATTTTTATTTTTATTATTTTATTTTATTTTTATATATGTCCCTGAAATGTATTATTTTTAATGTCTTTTGAGTTGTTGGGCTTGAGTTCAAGGTTTATTGAGTTGCAGCCTATCCTAAATGGACCATGTTTAAGGGGGAGTATATAAGGTGGGTATGTGGCCGGACTCATTTTTCTTTCCATTCTTCTGAATACGGCCGCACACCCAAAAGCTTTCTCTCTCTCTCTCTTCTAAAGCTTAAAAAAATTTGATTTTCTTTGAAATTAAACATTCATACGTGTAAGTATCATCTAGTAGACCCTCATTATGATGATCTTGTGCTAAATCGACTAAGAATCAGTAGTCTATTGAATGAAAAACAGGTTTTCGGTAAAATTGGAGAGTGTATGGTCGCTCAACGGCCGCACACCCCGTGTACGAATAGACTTATGTGTATGACTGTACACCCCAATTTGTCTTTACAATTTTAAATTTAAAAATTAAAAACCTAACTCAACTGATTATTGGGAAAACACTTGATGCTTATTGATGATTTTTTCTTTGTGTTTTTCTTAGCTCAATATGGCAGATCTTGAATTCACTAAAATTCACAACTTGGCTGTTTACCTTGCTGATCCTCTAGAGGCTCACTCTGAATTTCAATTTAGAGTAGATGGCCTAAGAAGATGCTGCCTGTTCTCTGCTCTCACCACCTGTCCGGTCATTTATAAAAAAAATGGTTAAGGAATTCTGGAGCAACGCAGTTGTGAAGAAGGATAATAAGGGTGCAAAATTTCTTGAGGCTTCTATACGAGGAAAGAAAGTCTTGGTTACCAAGCGGATTATTTGAGAAACTTTGCAGATCGGCGAGAAGCCTGAATTCCCAAAGGAGATCGATCTAGACAAGACTCAAGAGATTCTGAACCAAATGGGTTATGAAGGAACTTTTCCCCCACTCACAATAAGCTACTGCCTCCGTGCTGGAAATATTTAGCTCATGTATTTCTGAGTTGTATCTCTGGCCAAAAGTCAGGAGCTAATGAAATATCCCTGGTTAACACGGGTGCAATTGCTGCCTTAGCTTCTGGATTTGAGTTAAATTTCTCAAAGTTTATTCTGCATGAGATGATTTTGAACATTGAAGGAAACAAGATGGATAAGTTCTTCATGTACCCAAGATTCCTTCAAATTATCTTCAATGTCAAGCACCTTGAAATCGAAAGAGGAGGAGAGACTCTGGATATCAAGTCTGTTGGCTCTAGTGCTTTTGGTCTGATGAAGCAGAATCGACCAGACAAGGTTAATTTTGAAGGGAAATATCCACTGATCAAGTTTGGAATTTTTGCTGAAGAGAGTGAACATTCTGAATCCGCTAATATCTCTAGCCCCATGGAAACCGAGGAGATTATTATCTCGGCCTGTAAACATGAAAATGAGGAAGTTCGTGTTTCCCCTGTCACAATCGTGGTAGAAGAGCATGACCAACTACGAAATGTGGAGGTTTAGAGTGACTTTGATGAAGAGGGTAATGATGATGATGATAATTTTCTCAAAGAAATGGATTTTTCTAGCTTTGACAATGAAGAAATCCCACTTAATCACCTAGGTCCAAGTTCAGCGTTCTTTGACAGCTTCTTTATCAATGACAATGAAGTTGCTCAAACAGAAACTGAGTCTAGGGTTGCTAATGTCGTTCTTAAAACAATGCCTCTAACATCAAGATTGATGGTAGAATCCTCAAGTCATAATGATGCAGTTTCATGGATTCCTACCTCTGATACGGCTATTCTTACATCTCTACCATCTTCTAATGACCCGACATAGACACAGACCTCTCTGCCTCCTATGAAAAGAAGGCGTCTTGATCCGAGGCAGGGAGTGCTTATTCAATATCAAGCACCTCCAGCTCCATCCACAGTCATCACCACAACTGTTACTGCACCACCCATTCTTACCGAAGAAGGCCCAAGCACCACATTTGAAACAGGCGGGTCATATGTTGTTCCAGAATACTCCCCCACAAGGCCTTCGCTAGATGAAGCCTCCATCAGGCTAGCAAGGATTGGCTCAACATACTTCTGAACCTTCCTCATGTGGAAAAGGAATATCTATCGAGGAAGGTCGTTCAGGGGATGATGATTCTGATGTGTCCTCTCTCAAAGAAGAAATTTTCATTTTAAAACAAAAAAAATATTGAGGACATCTTAATTATAAAGCATGATGTTAGGATTGTTGAGCTTGAGGAAGACAATGCTTTGAAGTCACAACAAATCTCTGAGCTACAGACCAATCTTGGAACTTTGACTGCTTTCTATTTTAGCTTGAGAAACAATCTATGTGAAGCCTTTGGAGATAAGTTCCAGTCTCTGTTCCAACAGCTGGAAGGTATTGAAGATCCCCACACAGCTCCCATCTAGCCTTCCAAAGGCAAATTTTCTGTTGACCAACCATCTCCAGGAACAACAAGAGTTGTTGATCGATTTGAGAAAGAGCCTATAAATGCCATTCCACGGATCCAAATCAAACATGGCCAAAGAACAGTCACAGTTGAGCAGAAGGAAGGCTTGCTTTTCTTAAAGAGTTCAAATGAGATTCGTAAAGCAAATGAACCTCAACTCACAGTGAATGATCTTAAAAAGAGAAAATCTGGTGATCAATATGGTGATCGTATTGGGATCAAGATGTGGGGTTATGATCATGAGCTTAAGTTGTGGGTGGTTAAGAGGAATTCTGGAAATCTAGAATACTACAAAAACATTTATGACTTCAACTCCTGGACGAAGGTTGATCTCTCTGAACTCTCAATAGCTCTATTCCACAATCCTTCTCAAGATGCTAGTGTTTCCAACTACAAGCAGCTTTTGGATAGACAGGTTAGGGATAACTTTCCAATGATGAAGATTGCAAAAGCGTTGGTTAGAAAAAGACAACGATATCCTTGAACCTGAAACTAACCAACCGATGAAGATAATGTTATGGCCAACTACTAATCAAGTGAAGGAAATTCCAATTCCACAACACTTTCATGATGGATATCTTGATAATATAGAATTTTGGGCTTTTGATGATGAAACAACAATTGCAGCCATAAAATTCAGAAATAGAGAAGATGTTCTCAGACTTGTTAGTGCTAAGGATCTTTTGAGGTTCAAAGAGAGAGACATTCATACCTTAGCCCGTCATCAAATCATACGTAGAAAGGAGGTCATGGAAGCTACTGCAAAGGAATTCACAAGAATGGTTGCCACGATCATCAATGAAAAACTTTGGATGGGATCTATGGGAAAATCTGACCTAAGGTTATTTGAGAAACCAAGTGATTGAAGACCATGTCTATGCTATCCACAAACCAAGGGGGATATTGATAGGTCATAAAATAGTGGTTTGGGCTAGGCATCTATCTTGTAAAGGTCTTGTTTGGGTCTTGGGGTTAGTGGTGGTGGTTGTATCTTTTGTATGGCTGTGTGCGGCCGGACACGTGTGTGCGGCCGCACACGCGTGTGTGGCTGTACACTTGTGTGCTGCTGGGGTGGTATAAATAGTAGGTATCTGTGTCAGTCTGTCAGTGATGTATGTGTGTGTTTTCCAAGGTGTATTTGACGTTTATGTTATATAAATGTGTGCATGTTTGGTTTAATTATTCTTCTACTCCTTTTACACTCTAAATTGATTGCAATATCATTTGATCACTAATTCAGATCCTAGAATTTGGGACCTTACAACAAGATGTTTCCATGTGTCATTAATTCGTTGGGGCCACGTGTCAGGTCCGTGGAAGAGGCCGCTTTTTGCCTTGCTATGTCTCACAAGGGGAGTGGTCCACATCATCTTTCCCGGGTAAATTCTTGAATCTTCGAAAAATTGTATCTTTCTCATACGAACTCTATTTTCGACATTCTTTATATCCCTAGTTTCATATCAAAGAGTACTACAACTTTCATTTAGACTCCATTGCCTAATTCACATTATGTTTTTATTTTATAGTCTATAAGAAGTACACTATAAAATGTTTTTCAAAATTCATAACTTCTTGATACGAACTCTATTCTTGATGTTTTTTATGTCGACATATTATATTTTATGATGACATCAACTTTCGCTTAGAGTGTTTTGTCTAACGAGCAACCGATGTTCATTTCACTTTTTATGACACACATTGTTTTGTCGGGTTGAAGGCAAAACTTTAAAAATCATAACTTCTTCATAAGAAGTCAAATTTAGGCATTCTTTATACTCAACGGAATTGTCATCATGACTACTACAACTTTCGTTTAGAATATTTATCCTAAATAATATTCTATTTAAAATGTTATTTTATTACTCGACGATAATTTTATAACAAGATTTTCTATAAACATATATACTCATAATATTTGTCTACATAACGTATATACAATAATAGATGTTTAAGTAGCCCATAATAAATATAACAAATAATTATCCTATTCGAGGATTTTAATTATTCAATAAAATGAATAATTATAACTAAAATTACATAATCATTTATACGTAACTTACAAATGTTACAATTCTCGCCCACTTAGAATCATTTCTTCCTCCAAATAATAAATTCAATGAATAAATGTGATCCTTGACACCCACTTTATGTTTTCCCATGTAAGAATTGTCTTTGGATTCTGCCCCCACAATACTAAATCAACTCACTCTATTGTCTTATACTCAACATAATATTTTAGGTTCTTATATGACAACTTATTAGATTGTTAACCTAGTTTCTTTATTGAGACGTCCACTCTGTTGATTTAAAATTTCACTATAAATAAGCATCTTTATTACGCTAAATTTCCCACAGAACCATTTTTCTCATCCTAATAAGGATTTAAATGACAAAGCTCATGAACTCAACTGTTTCAAGCCCTTCTCGAGATTCGACTTTTCTGAACTAGAATTGTTTTCACATTATCACTAACATAAGTATTTTTAAAATATTTCAAGAATAATCTTAAATTGAAATCTTCACTTATTCATGATAACGAGTCTCAATAAAACATTCTCTATATACCAATTCTCCACATACATGATGCTCAGAAATGCATAATTTTATCACTTGGTCAATTATATCTCATAACATATCGTGGTTCTACACCATCATTGGACACTTGATGATAAGATCTAAAATAAGATCTTCCCATTTACCCATAGGTACAGGTAAAGGTTTCAAGTTCCCTCACGATATTTGGTGTTGTTCTTTAACTTTCCAACTAAAACACTTATTCTATAATCTATATAACACAAACCAAAGCGAATAACTATCCCTTATCTTCATGTGTTGCAACCTCCTAGGTCCTTAAATTAAAATCGAAGTCGAGTTTCCTTTCGCACTTTTTCCGTAATGGTTGGTTCTCCCCCACTTTGGTTTTAACTTCCATTTGCTGCTACTCACAACTGATCAAAACCCAACTAGCTCTGTATATGTGATTTGTAGCTCTCTTTCTTCTTGGAAGAAACTTTTGATCGTCATATCTATGACTTTATCATTCCCGACATAGTATTTCTTCCTGGGCTCACAATGAGTGATCTTCTCGCATAACACGTCATAGACCAATCAAGATGTTGTCAAGCACGAAGTTTTCCACTAATGCATGCACATAAAAAATGGTATAATAGGGTATTACCAACATAATGGAAATCATTAGCAAAAATGACGATTGTCGATCTTAATACAATTCCCCTATTCATTGGGACACTCAACCTTGTCGTGCTCCAATTAACTTTTTCTTAATGATCCTCCTAATCATATCTAAAACACTTCGGTGCAAACACATGAAAGACACTTGCATCTTCATATACCAGCTACAACGACTGCAACTTCTCTAGTCTTCATCGCGAGAATAAATTTTAACTTATTGCCGATGGTGGTGCTTAAACCTGTACCTGTTATTTCATCCTACAGTGGACCTTCATTCCTAATCCCTTGACTCACAAACCCGAACTTGATCAAAGAATCTTGATACCTCCTAAATTTATTTTCAAACTCAACCCAAAACTTTTTAGGATCAAAATATTTCGCAAACAATCAACATGGAGTAGTGATCTATTGCAACTGCCAAAACACTAATTAAAATTCGGTGTTTAGATAGGTGATCAACTTATTCCTTTATTCTAGATATCTATATAAACATGAGTCATGGATATGAGTCAATCTCAATTTTCAACATTCTATTTCCCAATTAATGATTTCCAAACATCTGCTACTAAATTGAACACATAAATTCTGTCAGAGGTTGACCCAACACTTCAGATGTCAATGCCAAACCATCGAGGGGCCCATATATATCGCTTTCTAGTTATAATAAGGAACAAATAAAATTCAACTACATAGTTTCTTCCTACTAGTCTAATCATAAATGGAAATACCCTTTATGACTATCCGTTAAAAATAACATTGGAGCATACCAATGTATAATAGATTTTGAAAACAAATCCCCATATGTATCTTGGTTTGAAGAATAAAAGATATTTTCATCTTAGAATTACTCGTGACTAAATCCATGAAGTAAGATCTCAGTGCAGGTTGTTCCAATACTTAAAATCTCTAGTTTCAAGTACTCATGTAGTATTAGCGCAATCTCTATTGCAATGCCCAAAAGACTGTGGTCAATTAACCAATGTTTATTGACTGTATTTTATCCAAAATTCACTATCGAGAGTGCAACCAACTATGGAGTTTTGAACATAATTAAATATTTTGGAAGTTGGTTCAAAACATGCAGAAGTGAAGCACAATATTTGAAATAACAAGATTAGGATAGTAAACTAAAACTCTTTATTAATACTCTTCAAAATAAACATCAAAATTTAACAATGCATACTGAAAAAAGAAATGTTTCATATAGTTGAAACTAACAACTACAATATTACTTCAAATCACTATCTAGTCTCATGCCAATGGTCCTAGCATGACTATCATGTTTCCCTCTTGATAGTGTCTTTGTGAATGGAGCAACTGGTTTTTCCTCGAATGATACCTAACTTATGATGATGTCACGCTCTTCTACACGATGCCGAACATAATGATACTTCCTTTGAATATGTCTCAAATTTCCATGGTCCTTGGGTTCTTTAGTCAAGTTGACTACACCCTTATTATCACAAAATATCTTTATAAGTTTTTGTTGCTTCATACAACTCCAAGATCACCGATGAAGTTCTTTAACCATGTAGCATCCTTTTATGTTTCACTAGTCGCAATGCACTCAAATTCACATGTCAAATATGCCATAATATTCTATTTGGAACTTCTACACATAACATTCCCTTCATTAAGCAAGAACACCCATCAGGATTATGACCACAAGTTGTCTCTATAAGTCTAGAAACTTGCATCAATGTAACCTGTAACTTTCAGTTCTTCTTTTCCACCATATACTAAAAACATATCCTTAGTTCGTTTTAGATACTTGAGGATATTCTTTATAGCCATCCAATGACTATCACTAGGATTCTATTGATATCGACTCACCGTGCTAAGAGAATATAAGACATCAGTTCTAGTACATGTAATGACATACATTATGGATACTATAGTATAATCATATAGGACTCGACTCATCCTTTCTAATTCTTGTTTAGTCTAGGGCGATTGATCTTTACTCAATCTTATGCCATGTTGAATGGGTAGATACTCTTTCTTAGAATCTTGCATTTTGAACCTTTTTAAAACTTATCTAAGTATGTACTCTGACTTAGTCTGATTAAAGATTTAGATCTATCTCTATAGATCCTAATACGCATTATGTAAGCTTCCTTTCTTAGATCAACAAAACATTTCCCAAGCGAAGTTTTGACACTCTAAAAGGTTGGAATATCATTTCCTATTAGGAGTATATCGTCAACATACTACACTAGGAAAACCACATTACTTCCACTAGCTTTTACATATAAACAAGAGTCATCGTCACTTTTAGAATTTACAAACTCTTTAACCTTTACATAAAATCAACGACTTTAGCTATGTGATGCTTGTTTGAGTCCAAAACTGGATCTCTCAAGATTGCATAATCTATTAGGCTATTTTGGATCAATGAATCCCTTAGGGTGTATGTAGACATCCTCTGACAATAAGCATTCTTCACATCCATTTTCCATATTTCCTAATCACAGAAATCAACTATGACAAGTAATATTCTAATATAATTATTCTTGGATACTAGTGAGAAAGTTTCCTCATAATCAATTCCTTGAGTCTGAGTTGCATGTAAAAGTTTTGATTCAATGTGTAGAATCAACCAAATGTAAGATTTTGTTATCTTACATGCATTGAATTTCACTTTCCATGCCATCCTTCCATTTCGCAGCTTCAGTGCCTACCATTGCTTCCTTGTAGCTAGATGGTGAAAGATATTGTATGCTTAAGAGTCATTAAAATGATATCGGTAATTAAAATATCATACTAATAGGTCACACTAACAATTTGATACAATTGATTATTCATTAGAAATTGATGTTAATAAATATTCAATAAACTCTTATAATTAATTGGAAAATATTTATTTCATGGAAATATTAATTTTCATTAGCAAGTAACATAACATATCATATGGTATGATTTATTAATTCATATACAATATTTTGGACTATGAAGACTCTTTTGTCTTTTATCTAAAAGTTAAAGTTTATATATTAAATTTTTTTTAAAGAATTTTATACACTTCTCTTCTCTTTCTGTACAAAAAAAAAAGATGAGATAGTTTGTAGGAAACAAGACATGGTCTTTTAAATATAATAAGGAAAGTAAGCATGGCTTAGGAGGCATGGGAGACATTTAGACCTTAGGGTATGGAGTGCATAAAGTGTTACGAACTCTTGGGTAATGTTTTAGCTTTATGAAGGCTCTCATTCCTTCATTTTTGGCGGCCAAAACTGTAGCTTGCATGCCCTCCCTCATTCTCTCTAGTTTTTGTTAAACGCTTGAAGATACTTGCTTTCATTTTTTCTCTTTTAAGTCATACTTTTGTTACGCACTTAAAGCTTAAGAGCTTAAGAGTTTTACAAGACTATCATCTTAAATCAAGTTGGATTATTGTTGGTGTTTGAAAGGTTCGTTCATTTTTCATCAACTTCCTAACCTCCCTTAAGGATTCAAAGTCTATAAAGGTTGTCTTCTTTTACTTCCTCTTTGGTTGTTATTTTCTTTCCAAGATTTGCAAGAAGATCAATGGTTGGTTGTAACTAGTTTATAATTGTTCAAAATATTAAAGACTTCCATTGCTAACATATTATGTTTTTTAAACTATTTTTGAATAAAATCCTAACAATTGGTATCAAATCCATACTTGCATATTTGGTTAGATTTTATGATTTTTGGAGATCTTAGTTTTTGGAAAATATGGATAACTATTTGTTTCTAAGAAAATGAGTTCATATATATTTTCTAAGACAACTTTATAATAGTTATTTTTGTGACAAAAATTTTCATGCATGTTTTGTGATTTAAAGTTGTCTTAGAAAAAAAGGTTGTTTTATGTATATGTTTATATGTACGATGTGCATAAACTAGCCAATGACCATTGTGTTATGTTTGTTGATTTGTTAAAAATGGTTATAATATTTATTTATCCATACGGTATGTAACACTTAAATATATTAATTTTCTTTGTTAATTTTTGTAAGGAATAAATTAGTTTTTAGAAATAATTTATATGTACAAAAATATAACAAGAAATGAAGATGAAGCCATTTTTTAATACTAAAAAGGTGATTTTTGCAACTATAAAGTGTGCAGGGGAAATTGCGACACTTTCTGCAAAATGTTGCAGAAGTGTTGTTGTTGGCAGTTTCCTTAAGGGCTGTTGGACCTAACACAACACTTTCTGCAATCTTTTCTGAAAAGTGTTACATGTTGTTGAATTATTTACCTTTCAAAAAGCCTTTCAACTTTTGTAAGCAATGAATCTTTTGTCGAGTGGGAGATTCAACAACAACATTACTAGAAGATGTTTTGTTCCCTTTAAAAGTCCCTTTAGGAATGAACTTGGTATTTTTGTGTTGGTTCACAAAAATGTCATTATATGGTTGGTTTATGCATATATGTTTATTCTTTCTTGTGTTATTTATTTTATACAATTATTATGTGTCGTCGATAAATAAGTTTTTCACATACTAAAATAATTTTGAACAAAATAGACATCACATAGAGCTTGGTTTTCAAAATTTATAATATGGACATAAGATATAACAAGTTATAATTTTTTTTAAGAAACTTATTTTATAAAATAACAATAAATTTTGAAATACTTAATTAAAATTAACTTATAACTAAGTAATAAAAAAAAGTTTTATTAAATATATAAAAGGTTCAAAAGCGCTCAAACGCAAACTTAATAATGGTTATTAAATTTAAAATTGAATTGCGTCAAATTATATAAAAATTAGCTTTTTATATAGAACCTTTAAAAGTGATTTTCTTTTGAAAATTGGTACCATGGATTATTATATGCATGTGATAACCATGATATCATATGTTTTTAAAACTAGAATTAAAAAATATAAAAAGACCCCTTACAAACCTCAAATCTATGTAATCAATTTGGAAGAACACTCGTATATCTCTTATATGCACTAGTGGGATAAATGTCACCTAACTGCTTAGCATTGTCTTTTGATGGCCGAGTTGTATTCACGATTTTTTTAACCAATCAAATTGGATGACTTGATCAGATGTCTTTTGTGATAAATATCACATAAGCAAGAGAGATCTGAGCCATAGATGGGATCAAACATGTCTACTAAAATTTGTTATTACCGCTCCCATAAATCTAGGAATTATATAGTAGAATATAATTTATACTCGATATGTATCTAGTTAAATTCAAATGAATGGGATAAAGGTCACTTAACCATTTATTTGTTTTTCAACTTGGATCCTAGACTTTGATAATTAATATTTTTGGAAATTAAAAGGGTATTAATTATTAAAGATTAAATAATGAAAATACTAAATGAATTTTGTTAAAATTTTGTAGATATAAATAGTCCACTCTCATAACCATGAACTGTCATTTTCTTTAATGACTTAATAAAACAATAACATTCAATATATAAAACTTCAATGAATGAGTTCATGTCTTGAGAGATAATCTCATGAGAGATGTCAAATTTCATACACTTAAGGGTCCGAGTCCTAAACAATAAACTTTGAGCGCTAGACCTGAACATGATACTTAGTAAATGCATCAGTGTGATACTGGAGATGTTTCTAACATCATACTAGGAATAGTTAATCCTGGCTTCCAAGAAGTATTGGATTATATATATATATATATATATATATATATATATATATATATGATACAATAGGTTAAACAATATTCTAATAAATGCAGTGATATTTGTTTTAAACTAGTTCTAACAATGGAATAATGCAAGCCTAAAAAGAGTCGCTTTGTGTGATCTAAGAGGCCAATGTTTTGTGGACCGAATGCCTTTAAGCCTAATAAATCCAAGTTGGCCCACATAGATGGATCTTATTTCTTTATTGGAAAACTGGACACTAGAAGAGGAACTGCTCCTCTTATCTGAAAAGAAAGTTTGGAAGAGACAAGTACTTTAGGTATATATACTAGATAGAACTCATACTTTTCATATAACACTCAAGTACTTGGTACTTAAATGTTAATCTTATAGTTGTAACTAGCTTGCATATATTTACAGAAAAGTAACCAGCTGAGTACATGCAAGTTGGAACTTCACTCTCGGAGTTTAGTATATAATGTACGTGTAGGAACATAATGTCCTTATACTGTAAAACAATGTTTGTTTTGGAACAATGTATTTTTTAATTTAGCTTGTCTAACTATATGTCTCAGTTAATTTTTGAATGATTAAGTATTTACTTAAATCATTTTTTCATAACAATTACCTTCATATTCAGAAATCATTAAAACTATTTTTATGAGACTAGATCTCTTAATAAGAGTTATAAAGTAAATATCAGTGTTTTCTAAATAAAAAGTTCTATATGCAAAGTACTTTTGACTCAAACTTGGTTTTGAATCAAACTCATATTTGACATTCTTATCTTTAGTATATGAATGACATTCATATATTCCAACTTCCAGAAAGGGAACCTTGAAGTCAAATAATGTAGTTTATTTGATATATGTAAATCTTATTTACATATAAAAAATTCTTATTGATTTTTTCACTAAGTTGTAGAGAAAATAAATTATTAAAGGACTATACACTATGATGTATGGCTTCTTTTCTAATAAATGTCTAAGGTTATGCACAAGATACCAAATCAACTTTATTAACAACTATAGTAGTTATAATTATAGATGCAAATACATACTTATGAAACCTTTGTTGAAGTTTTCAAATATAAACTTAAGATACAAACCAGTAATACCATCTAAAGCTTTAATAGTAATAAATGATGAATTGAATCTTACTTGATATGATTTACTTTCCAATTAGTGGAAATTATATTCCTTTATTGTTTTTGGGATTATACCTTAGTCACTATTCCTTGTACATCGAGTACAAACACCAACTAAAAAGTAGATTAAACAGTTTTTCAGATTTAGTATAAATGGCTCCATCCTCATCTTATTTAATGTTTTGTGGATTTGAAGCCTATGAAGGACTAAAGCTTCTAAATCTAAAATATACTAAACAAATACTTGTATAATACTCTAAATGTGGCTTGGATTATTATGTGCAAGCCTACCAATAATAAGTTCTCTTATTCTTTTGAAAGCTAAGTTAGCATAAAGCAAGCTTACAATGATAAAGCAAGTGGGAGGTACATGGAACTTAAAGTAGCTCAAGAACCATAGCCTGATGTAGTAATAGTTGCGACTAGTTTCAACAAGGTTTTGTTGAGCTTGAATAATAGCTATTCATAAACATAAACATTTCACATTAATGGTAGAAATCATCTATGCTTCTAGAATTGTGGAATCTCTCATTGATGCTTTCTTCCTGATGCTTTCTAGCAAATCCATCAACTACCAAAATGCTACATCTTATCTCAAATTTGATAATTGACTTAGAGTAATGAACATGAGATGTAATCCATGTATGATAATCAAGTATAGGCTTGATTAAACTTTCTCCTTATATCAAGGGCACAACGAGCAATTAATTCTTTTAGAAATAATACATTACATGGATAACTATACATATTTAAGCAGGGTTTGTTATAAAGGAATTTTCTCATGCTCATGTCATTAACTATGATCCTTATCATACTCTTGACATTGAATATGATCAAACCATTTTCACAAGTAGCTTTGATTAGATAAAAATAGGATATTATTTACTATAACTACATATCCTTAAAATGAGATATAGCAAATAGATTTCAAGAAAAATGCTTTTCTTACGAGACATCTACTTGAAGATATCTATATAGATTAGCCTGGAGGTTTTCTTAATTCTTGTTATCCTAGTAAAATATGTAAACATTGAGATCCATTTGTGGATATAAAGCAAACATCATAAGGTCGAAATCGTCATTTTAATATCAAAACACAAGGTGCACTTTTATATCAAAATAAAGAGAACATGTGTGTCACTAAGAACTAATGGAAGCGATAGTGATATTGCTAATCTTGTATGAATGTGAGATACTTAATCATGAGAAGTTATATTCTGACCATGTCATACCCTTTCACTATAGGAACATTCTAAAAGTACTTTAAAAGAATTAGGAGAATGTCTATGAGATAATTAGTTTAAAATAAAATCGTCATGTGAATAGCTACATAAGATTCTAATATCTAAGAAAATGTAGATAATTATGAATTATAATTGGATTATGACTTCATTATGGAATGAAGAGTATGTTTAGTTGGAATGAGGTCCAAGAAAAACATAAGGACACAATATACACCAAAATAAGAATACACTACCTTAGAAGTTAAAATCAAATATGATTGGATGAATGAGTTCATTTAAAAACTATGTTGAATTATGCCATTCAAGGATCACATAGAAATCTATGTGACTTAGAGGGAATACTTAATTAAGCTAAGAGACTCTACATAACGAAAGAACACCAATCGTATTCTCTAATATATTTAACTATACCTAGACTAAAGTCAAATATGGAGATGATAGTATTCGTAGAAGTTAAACAAATTAAATTTGGCTAGACACATTAATAAATTCCTTCTTTGAGGTAAATATGAATCGTCACACTTCAGTTGTAAGACTTTGTTATTCTAGAAATGAGATTTTGATTTGGGTTTAGTATCTAGATATTGAATACTCTGACAACAACTATTATATAATGTTTTGATATACTAGGATATGATCATCACATCAATACTTATTGTGTTCTATATTAACATGTTTAATCCATGAATAATCTTATTATTCTAAAGGTTAATAGTCAGTTATAACTGTGGGAGAAATTATAAAGTAAGACTAATATGAATTGGTTTGGTTGACTCTTACTAGATGAAAGTAGTAAAGTGCTTGTAATAAAGTTTCATAGGTACTTGTTAGAGAACTCGTATTGAATGGACCCACATCAAGATCACCTCATGAGTCACTTCGTGAGTGATACTTGATTATAATGTAATATCTTTGTAACTTTAAAACCTAAGATACGTAGGTGGACTTAAGTACATGGCTTGTTGTGCTTAGATATGTTCAAATGCTAATCCTTACTTGGGTAGTTATAAAATCCATTTTTCAAGTTTGGTGTTAGCTATGAAAGAGGCTTATATAGTCAATATGATATTAGTTCCTCTTATTTGTTGAGATTTAGATAGGTAAGGCGCCTTACCAAAAGTTGAACACTTGATCAGATTGATTTCGATTCGAATCTCATGTTCAACATGATGTTTGTAACAAAGGGATAGCTAATAACTTACCTTAAATACTAATTGTAGCTTAGAGCTTCTAGGGAATTTGGCGTTGATAGAATAGCACAATTTCATATGTTTTTGAGGATAGTGAAATGTTGCTAGACATTTAGCACTGTCTATATTAATCCAATATGAGTCTTGTGTATGTGTGAGATTGAAAGATCTTGTATGCTCAAGAGTCATATTAAAATGATATTGCCAATTAACATATAATACTAATGGGTCACATTAACAACAAATTGATACAAGTGATTATTTATTAGAAATTGTTTTTAATAAATATTCAATACACTCTTACGATTATTTTGAAATTATTTATTTCATGGAAGTATTAATTTTATTAGCAAGTAACATAATATATAATATGGTATGCTTTATTAATTAATGTAAACTATTTTGGACTAAAAAGACTCTTTTATCTTTTAGCTAAAAGTTAAAGTTTAAACATTATAAAGAGTTATAAAACTTTTATAAACTTCTCTTCTTTTTCTATACAAAAAAAGATGAGATAGTTTCTAGGAAACAAGACATAGTCTTTTGAATATAATAAGGAAAGTAAGAATGACTTAGGAGGCATGGGAGACATGTAGGCCTTAGGATATAGATTTCTTAAAGTGTTAGGAACTATTAGGTAATGTTTTAGCTTTATGAAGGATTCCATCCCTTCACTTTTTGGAGGCCAAAACTGTAGCTTGCATGCCCTCCCCTATTCTTTCTAGTTTTTGTTAAAAACTTGAAGTTACTTGCTTTCATTTTTGCTCTCTTTAAGTAATACTTTTGTTATGCACTTAAAGCTTCAGAGCTTTATAGTTTTACAAGACTAGAATTTTAAATCAAGTTGGATTATTATTGGTGTCTCAAAGGTTCATTCATTTTGCATCAACTTCCTAACCCCACTTGAGGATTCAAAGTCAAAGGTTGTCTTCTTTTACTCCCTCTTTGGTTGTTGTTTTCTTTCAAAACTTTTCAAGAAGATCCATGGTTGGTAATAAGTAGTTTATAATTGTTCAAAATATTAAAGTATCCCGTTGCTAAAATATTATGTTTTTGAAACTATTTTTGAATAAAAACCCAAACGATGGTTCATCTATACCTACTAGTGTGAAATCACTAATTTATACTTCTTTTTCCGTTTCGATATGGAAACCATAAAAAACAGAAGGGAATCGAACCTTATCAGATTTACGAACTAGAGGAGTTGGAATTATGCCATTTTGATCAATAGGTTGATCAACCTCTGCTTGAGTGCCATTTTCAACTACTAATCCTTCTTTGTCAACTCTTGAATTTATTTGATATCAATTGGGCTCCCACTAGCTTCTAGGGACACGAGCTTCCACTCGAGGACTATGCCCCTTCAAGTAACAAACACTTTTTTCTCAGAAGCATTGAAAAAACAATATCCAAAAGAATTTTAAGGATACCAACGAAGTAACGCGTTTCTATTCTTGGTTCTAGTTTATCGCTCGCCTCATGATGCACATAAACTTCGCAACCCTAGATGTTCAAATGTGCAAGACTGGGAGGTTTCACGTTCCACATTTCGGACGGTGTCATAACAACCTTCTTAGTTGGTAGAAGATTTTAGAAAATAATAGTCGTCTACAGAGCGTAACCCCAAAAAGTTATTTGAAGTGTAACTTGAGTCATGTAACATCCTGTTTCCTGCCATTTCTAGGCTATGGGTTGGAAGTAGATTGTGTAAAGATTTGGGCCATAAGGAGGCAAAGTTTATTCCTTATGGAAGGAGGTAATGTTAGTTAAGACATTTAATCCTTGAATTGTGTTTTTAGCCAAAGGATAGAAAGGGAAAAGCCATAGGCCGACTTTTTGCTTGAAATATAGATTTTTGTTCGAGAAGTTTTTTGTCCAAGATAGTTTGATAATATTATAGAGCTCTTCAACACCTTTATGTGGATATAAAGAGTGTTTAAAATGGAGTTGGAACGAAGATGTTACAACCATTTGAAGTTAGGACGATTTTGGGTTAGCTGACTACTTCGGGCCTACAGGGAGTACGCTGGCATTGCTGGTATGCCGGACATACCAGGAGTACGTTGGGCATATACAATCAGAACCCAAACCCTATTTTCGTGGTTTGAGCCCTATTTAAGCTCGTTAACTTCCCTAAACCCATTCCATTCTAATCCTCCACGCCTTTAACATCCTCCCTTGAAACCCTAACCCTAGTCAGAGCCTTGTGAACAAAAAGAAGGTGTTTTTAAGTACTTTGGAGTGTTCTTGGTGCATCCTAGAGAAGAAGGATCTCTTTGGATAAGTGTTGGTTGTAGTGGAGCTTGTAGATCCAAACCTTGTTCGCCTTGATCTTTCTTCTAGAGGTATAAAGTTTGAATCTTGATGATGAAGTTGTTAGATCTACCTAGTTTAGGGTGTTATGAGCTTTTGGTCACTTTAAATGCATAAAGTTTAGATATTGAAAATTTGTGACCTTGTTATGGATAAAGTTAGAAACTTTATCAATCTATACATCATATGATTCAGATATGAAGGTTGGAGACTTGGACTTAATAGACTAAGTTGAAAAAGATGCACTTTTGGTCCCTTTGAGACTTGAAGACTAGATCTTATTTGTTGGGACCATTCTAATGGATAAAGTTGGAAACTTTATCCATTATGAAACTATTAGGAACCATAAAAATGTGATCTTGGTCCTTCAATCCCTTCGATGCTAGAGTTATGATGTCTTAATGGATTAATAAGTTGGGGTTTTGGCCTTTGGACCTTTTCTAGCCTTGGAAAGTAAAAAAGGTGGAAACTTTATGACTTAAGTCTATGTTTTGATTCTAGATCCAAGATTTAGACAAAAAAAATATTAAGTGATAAAGCACTTAATGGACAATAAGACTAGGTTGCGTGCGCCGAGCGTACTCAGTTGCCATGAACTTTAACTATGTTGACTTTCGTTGACCGTTGACTTTTAACCAAGTTTCACTTTAGGTCAAACTTGAGGGTTTTGGACTGGTAATTAAGGTTTTACTTGGTTTTGTTATTAGCGGATTCACGGGAGCACGTAGTGCAGAAAGAGAAACACGTCTCAGTTTTTTGGGTTTCTTCATTTCAGGCGAGTTTTGCCTCATTGTACCCATGGGCTAAAGGAACCAATGTCGGCCCACTAGTTTTGTTATATTTTAGTAGAGGGATGCCATAGGGAATGTATATAGTCATGTAGGATAGACTGAGGACTCTTGATCCATGATTTCTTTTATTTTCCTTGTTTAGTTATGGCTCTAGAGTAGGGTCACATTTCTGGGTGTCTATCTCACTTCTTAGTATATATATGATTATGTATTCCTCGAATTGTTGGTATTTAGTATGTTGTTATGTTGTAGTGATCTGTTAGATCTGTATCCTGGTATATAGGATGTTGCTATGTTGTAGTGATCTGCTAGATCTGTAACCTGGTATATATGATGTTGCTATGCTGTAGTGATATGTCAGATCTGTATCTTGGTATATAGGATATTACTAGGGGTGTTCGTTGGGATGGATCGGTTTGATCCGATCCAATCAAGTAAATCCAAATGGATTTTGGTTTTCAAAACATGTATCCAAATAGTCCAAACTAAATTCAAAACCGATCCGATCCAACCAAATTACAGTTCGGTTGGATCGGATTTTACAATTCGGTTTTTAAGAGGCAAGATATTTTAAATAATGTATAACTTAAATATTAGCTAACTCTTTAAAAGTAACTATATAAAACTTTTTAGCTATGAATTATAATTTATAATTAACTATTAAGAAAAAATTGTTATAGTTTAATATTTCATTGACAAAAAACTTTTGATAAGAAGTACATATTAAAGTACTATATTCGTTGAAAGTTTCTAATAATTAAAAAAATAACTTAGTAAATTTATAAATGATTAAAGATATATATTAAAAATAAATCATAAGCTGTTATTCGGTTTTTTTTGGACTATTCGGTTCTTATTTTATAAACCAAAACCAATCCGAAATCTAAAAATAATAATTCGGTTTAGCTTAAAATCAATCCAAAAATCTGAATATCCGAACCAAATATTCCAATCCAAATTGTCCGATTGAACAATTCGGTTTTAACCAAACAGTGAACAGCCCCAGATATTACTATGTGGAAGTGATCTTTTAGATCCGTGTCCTGGTATATAGGATGTTACTATGCGGTAATGATCTGTAGATCTCTATGTCTATCTGTACTTGGTGGTTATCATCTACCGGAGTGCCCTAGGGACTATATGTGGTCATGTAGGATAGCCTGAGAACTCTTGATCTAGGCTTTCTTTCTTGTTCCTTACTTAGTTGTGGCTCTAAAGTAGGATAATCTGTTCAGGTGGCTATCTCACTTCTAGTTACTTATGGTTACACATTTCATGGAGGATAGCTGGTAACGGGATAGTATGCGGTGTGAGAACTAGTAGGCGGTAGTAAGATTTATGATTGTTATTTGCTTGTATTATGTGCCTACTTGATTCTTGACATTTTATATATCGACATATGGTGTTAGTGGGTTGAGGCAGTCATGCATTGTTTTGTAGGCCAAGATACCCGGTGTAGGCCGAAGGTAAGCCAAAGGCATGGAGGCTCGGGAGGAGCGGTTGGGTTGAGGTGGTAGGCCAACAAACCCTGGGTATTCTAGCTCGATGGCTGAGTGGACCCGATGCATTCTTGTATGTTTATTGTATGGGGCATTTTGGGGAAAAATCACTAAGCTGTATGCTTACCCAGTTGTTTATTGTTTCAGGTATCAGCGGTGGCTACAGGAACGTGAAGGCGGGACTGTACACACTCATCATCAGCATTGAGGATTTTGTGTCCATTATAAGACTCTGATTTTTATAATTGTAACTAGGAACATATGCTTTTCATAAAATGGTTTTATAATTGAGAAGTTTTACTTTAAATAAAATGAAAAAATTTTGGTTGTGAAAATGGGACGTTACAAGTTGGTGTTAGAGCCCTGGTTTGAGCAAATTGGAAGAACACCTGTGTGAATCCAGTCTCAAACTAGGATCCGAGAGCTTTTACAAAATGATTTTTGAAATAGAATTTATAATAAAAGGGCTAGGTTAGGTATATAGGCTCGGTTTCTTGTCATGTTCTTGTTTGATTGTTGGCTTAGGATCAGGAACGTAGACCTTTACTTAACTTTGGTTGACAGGAAGATGTGGCATGTACAGTCATCCAGAGCCCAAACATGAGAATGGTTCCCAAAATACCCATACTTTTTATATGTATTGAGTTTTGATTTTGATGATATGTGACCTGTTAGAAAGCATGCTGGTGGATAAGCTAAGGTTCTTTTAGGAACTATTGGATAGAAATGCTTGATTTCTATGATGCCTTATCATATAGGGTGTTGCTTGCCTGATATATATTACTTGATTTGTGATTGTTGTGTGTATGTTGATTATTTGTAAATGGTCAGGATTACATAGCCTTAGAATGATCGACTTAACCTTATTTCATGTTCCTTGTTTGGTTGTTGACTTAGGGCAGAGTCAATTATTCAACAATTTATTTGATCTTATATTGTGTACAACAAGCATGTACAAAAGCAAACAGTGGTACGGGAGCGAGGATAATCCTAGGAAGAGTGCCTAGGAAGTTAGTTGTAGATCGTAGGAGAAGTGGGTGTTGTCACACCTAGGAGTGGTCTAGTGTAGTGACTTAGGACCTTGGGATGAATTCTGAATCGAATACGGATAGGTGTGGAAGGTAGTATAGGACCATACTACTGAAAACACATGATCCGTATGAGATTGAGGAGGAACCTCGAGGTTACAAAGGAACTAATAGGAGTGTGACCTGGTGTGTTGAGCACTATGTTTTGATGTTTGATAATTATGTGGTATATTCTCAATATGGCGTCTTTTGAAGGTCCAGGATTAGGATTTGGCAACACTAGGAGAGCAGGTCTGAGTAAGGAGAAGATCCACAGGATCACTGCTGCCGAGTTGGTAAAGGTGATCAGGGAGGCAATTCGGGAGCTATTTGGTTCGGTAATTACCACGTTGATCGAGGAGTTTGACCGACTCTATGCCGCCGTTCCTCAAGCAGCTGCTACTATAGCCCCAACAACTGTCACCATTGTAGGATCTCAAGGAAGCGGGGCAATGCAGTACCGAGAGTTTACTTACACAAAGCCTTTAGAGTTTTGAGGTGAAAGGGACCCGATCATTGCTTGGATATGGATTTCTGATGTGGAGGGATATTTCTTCACGTGTTCATTTCCTGAGGGCTAGAAAGTGAAGTCTATGTTGAATCCTCTTCACCAAGGTGTGAAAGATTGGTAGGAGTATGTGACTCAGGAATTTTTGCAGGATCAGAGAGTCGAAATAACTTGGGAGTAGTTCCTAGACATGTTCCGAGCAGAGTATATTCCCCTTGTGGAGTGGGAGCAATTATTGGATCTGAGACAGACAATCAAGTAGACGATGGAGGTCACCAAGATGTTCATTGAGAGGGATTTGTCCTGTCCTGAGTTTGCTACTGCAGAGCACGATTAGATGACTCGGTACTTGAGCATGCTCAAGAAGGATGTATGACAGTTTGTGTCTACCCAACGATACACTACCCTTTCTGAGCTTCAGGATGCCATGAGGAGGCAAGAGATTGGGATAGAGACCCAGATGAGGTAGTAGTGTCACGAGCCGGTTCAGTCCCAGCCTGTAACAAGCGATTTAAGTCCGCCGATTGAAGGTTAGGATTAGCTGAAGGGAGGTGCATATCTTTTGTGTGTCACAGGTGTGGCAAGGAGGTTCATTTTGTTAAAGATCATAGGCGAAGTGCGTGAGTTTGGTTCCATTGCGGCTAGGAGGGCCACTTCAGAGCTCGTTGTCCCTTTCTTATTTTTGGTGAGGTACTGGACCCTACACCCTAGCTTGGTAGTTACCCGATGGTAATGATGGGATGTCAGGAGTTTCAGGGGATGAGTTTTGATTCTTCAGTTCTTCTATTTAGTCAGTTGTTGCAGTGTTGGTATTCATCTGTATTTTCTGTTTACGTTTCGATGTTTAGTCATAAGATTGGATGATCAATTTAATGGAATTACATTATTATCTCATTTGGAATTGAATTCTTATTATGAATGGACTAATTATATTTGTCCTCTATTTTATATGTATTGTAATTTATGAATGTTGTATGGGTTCGGATTATCCTGTGTATGTGGATGTCAGTAGTTGGGAACAAGTGGTAGAGCTCAAGTTAGTTTTTGGGTATCGAAGGATTGTGAAATTGTCAGACTCTAGCATATCTCAAGTGGGGGAGAATGGAATCTTATAGCAGGAAGACCTTGTGCGAAGGTTCAGTTCTCAGTTGAATTTCTCCATGTTGAAGACTTTCGCACATCTACCGAATCTTTCAGATTCGCGTCAAGATATCGTTAACTGTTGGGTTTCCCTTCAACTCATATTACTTTTATTTGTGTCATCATATGTAGGGTGTGCTTGTGCTTTAGACACTAGGGTGTTAGGAGCCCAGGTTGAGGGATGTGATGAAGGCTTCCTTGTTTGTTCTTGTTTGATTGGGGCTTGGAGATCTGAGTCACAACCTGGAGACCTAGTAAGGTCATTTACATCTTGTTGGGATCAATTGTTGCCATCGATAAGTGGATCGAGGGTAAGCCCGAGTGATTTTGTCGATTAGTAGATCAAGGGTAAGCATGAGTGTTGTTAGTGGATAGCTAAGTAGTGTTGTCAAAGCCACGTAGCAATGCCACCTAGTTTGGTAAGTGACCAGTTTGTTCTCATCGTGATGGTGCACTTATGTGAGGTATTAGCATGACAAACTTTTTCCAATGAGGTTAAGAGATGATAAAATCTATGGTTTTTTGGTTATTTTTGTTGATGTGAGGGTTTGCATCATGAAGTGGAAGCAAGAGCTGATTTCGAGGACAAAATCTAATTTACGTGGGGGAGAACTGTAACATCTTGTTTCTTGCCATTTTTGGGCCGTGGGCCAAAAGAGGATTGTGTAAGGCTTTGGGCCTTAAGGAGGAAAAGTTTATTCCTTGTAGATGGGCGTAATGTTAGTTAAGAGATTTAACCCTTGAATTGTAATTTGGGTCGAAGGGTGAAAGTGAAAACGCATAGGCTGGGTTCTTGCATGAAATATGTATTTTTGTTCGAGATGTTTTTAGTCCAAAATATTTAGATAATGTTATAGAGCTCTTCAACACCTTTCCATGAATATAACGAACGTCGAAAACGGAGTTGGAACGAAGAAGCTACGATCGTTTGAAGTTAGGACGACTTTGGGTTAGCCGCGTACGCTGGGCGTACTACACATCCCTGGTACGCTGGGCGTACCAGGAGTATGCTGGGTGTACCAGATCAGAATCCAAACCCTATTTTTGTGGTTTGAGCTCTATCTAAGCTCTTTAACTTCCCCAAACCCGTTACATTCTAATCCTCCACCCCTTCAACATCCTCTCTTGAAACCCTAACCCTAGTTTGAGCCTTGTGAGAAAAAAGAAGCTATTTTTAAGAGCTGTGGAGTGTTCTTGGTGCATCCTGGAGAAGAAGGAGCTCATTGGAGAAGTGTTGGTTACACTGGATCTTGTAGATCCAGACCTTGTTCACCTTGATCTTTCTTCTGGTGGTATAAGTATGAATCTCGATGAAGAAATTGTTAGATCTATCTAGTTTTGGATGTTATGAGCTTTTGGTCACTTTAAGTGCATAAAGTTTAGAACTTGAAAGTTTGTGAACTTGTTATGGATAAAGTTGGAAACTTTATCCATCTAAACATCATATTGATTCAGATCTGAAGGTTGGAGATTTGGACTTAATAGATTAAGTTGAAAAGGATGCACTTTTGTTCCTTTTGAGAATTAAAGACTAGATCTTGTTTGTTGGGACCATTCTAAATTTCTAATGGATAAAGTTGGAAACTTTATCTATTATGAAGCTATTAGGAACCATAAAAATGTGATATTGGTCCTTATATCCCTTCCATGCAAGAGTTATGATGTCTTAATGGATTTATAAATTAGGGTTTTGGCTTTTGGACCTTTTCTAGCCATGGAAAGTCATAAAGGTGGAAACTTTGTACGTCGATGTTTTGAGTCTAGATCTGAGCTCTAGACAAAACGTATTAAGTTAGAAAGTACTTAATTGAGAAATAAGATCAGGTCGCGTACACTAGGCGTACGCAGCTGCCATGGAATTTTAACTTTGATGACTTTGATTGACTATTGACTTTTGACCAAGTTTCACTTTAGTTCAAACTTTAGGGTTTTGGACTGTTAACTAAGGTTTTACATGGTTTTGGTGATTAGCGGATTCGTGGGAGCATGCAACGTAGAAAGGGAAACGCGTCTCTGTTTTTCGAGGTTCTTCATTTTAGGTGAGTTTTACCTTATTGTACATGTGGGTCGAAGGCACCAATGCCGACCCATTGGTTTTGGTTATCTTTTAGTAGAGGGGTGCCATAGGTACTGCATATAGTCATGTAGGATAGACTAAGGATTGTTGATCTAGGCTTTCTCGTATTTTCCTTGTTTGGTTATGGCTTTAGAGTAAAATCACCTGTCCGAGTGTCTATCTCACCTCTATGTATATAAGGTTATGTATTCCTTGGATTGTTGGTATTTAGTATGTTGTTATGTTCTAGTGATATGTTAGATCTGTATCTTGGTATATATGATGTTGCTATGCCATAGTGATCTGCTAGATCTACATCCTTGCATATAGGATGTTCTTATGTTGTAGTGATATGTTAGATCTGTATCTTGGTATGTAGGATGTTACTAAGCGGTAGTGATCTATAGATCTGTATGTCTACCTATACTAGCTGGTTATCATCTACTGGAGTGTCATAGGGACTGTATGGGGTCTTGTAGGATAGCCTGAGAAATCTTGATCTAGGATTTCTTGAAGGTTCCTTGTTTGGTTGTGGCTTTAGTGTAGGATCGTATGTTCTGGTGGCTATCTCACCTCTGGTTACTTATGGTTACACATTTCAAGGAGGATAGCTGGTAGCGGGACAGTGTGCGGTGTGAGGACTAGTAGGCAGTAGTGATATGTATGATTTATGTTTGCCTGTATTATATGCCTACTTGATCCTTGATTGTTTATATGTCGACATATGGTGGTAGTGGTTGTGGTTGACCTGCTTTGTGCTGTAGGCTAAGATACCTGGTGCGGGCTGGTTGTAAGCCGGAGGCACGAAGGCTTGAGAGGAGCAGTTGGGTTGAGGCGGTAGGTTAACAAACCCTGGGTATTCCAGCTTGATGACTAAGTGGACTCGATGCATGCTTGTATGTTTATCGTATGTGTTATTTAAGGGGAAACTCACTAAGCTTTATGCTTACCAAGTTGTTTGTTGATTGAGGTATCGTAGATGGCTATGGGAAGGCGAAGGCGAGTCTATACACACTCATCATTAGCATTGAAAATTTCGCTTTCATTATAGTACTATAATTTTCAATAATTATAATTGGGAACAAATGGTTTTCTTAAAATGGTTTTATAATTCGGAAGTTTTACTTTAAATAAAATGAAAAGTTTTTGGTCGTGCAAATGGGACGTTATAAGTCATCATTGATCAAACCATGTCAAGTAGCATCCATATTCTTCTCTTCGCAACACCATTCAGTTTTGGTGTTATACGAGGAGAAGATTGTGAAACAATTCCGCAATCCTTTAGATGATCGATGAATTCAAGACTCATGTATTGTCCACTTGTATCAGATCGAAGCATCTTGATCTTTTCACCCAGTTGGTTTTCAACTTCCTTATGGAATTCTTTGAAAACTTTAAAAGTTTCTGAATTATGCTTCATTAAATAGATATAGCCACATCTACTAAAATCATCAATAAAAGTCAAAAAGTAACGTTTACCATGTCTAGTGGCGGATCTGAACAATCCACATACATCATTGTGGATTAGTTGTATTAGATCTTTGCCTCGTTCATAGTTTCCTGTGAAAGGTGATTTCGTCATCTTTCCAAGTAAGCAAGACTTGCATACATCATTTGACTCCAAGTCAAGTGGTTCCAAGATCCCACCATTTTGGATCTTGGCAATGCGTTTCTTGTTTGTATGTGCAATTAAAAAATGCCATAAACATGATTTGTTCAACACATTGTAATTGGAAGAGACAACCTTCAATATTGGATAATTAGTGCCAACACAAACAACACTTTCATAAACACCTTCGCAAGGACTAGTTTTAAAAATAAAACAACCATTTTTGTAAACTAAAATATCACCATTATTATTATCAAAACCATAACGAAAACCATCTTTAAACAAAGCGTGAAATGAAATAATGTTTCTTTCCATATTTGGCGAGTAGCAGCAATTAACTAAACTAATAGAAACTTCATTATTTAACATGAGCTTGTGTTCCCCGATCTTCTTAACAAGTGTAGTTCCTTAGTTACACATGATTAGGTTCAACTCCCCATGCTTATGTCTTCTAATTTCCTTTAGTCCTTGCAAATGTAAGAAAATGTGAGTACCACATCTCATATCAAGAAGCCAAGAATTAGAAGTTGAAATACTATGGAGTTCAATCATAAAAATACACGATATGCCAGCTCCCTTAGCTTTGTTCTTCTTCACATCTTTGAGGTATTTTGGGCAGCTACGTCTCCATTGACCTATCTCTTAGCAATAATAGAAAACCTCCTTCTTTAGGTCAATATTAGGTGCAATTTTAAAATTATCTTTTCTCTTAAGACTTTGATTGGGAGGCCTAGCCTTGGCCTTACCTTTACCATGGGTAAACTTTTTCTTCTTGTTTGCACTAGCATGCCCAATGGCCAAGATAGGAGAAATAGGGTTGGAGCTTTTGTTCTTAATCATACTTGCTTCGAATATTTTTAACACCCCATGAAGCTCGATGAGGGTCTTGTTGAGATTGTGCCTATTATAGTTCATGACGAACCGAAGATACGAACTATAAAGTGAGTTCAAGACCATGTCAATGTCTAACTCCTTTGGAAATTTGACACCCAAGTTCCCTAGTCTGTCAATGTACAAATTCATTTTCTGAATGCACACACATAAAAAATTCCCATCTTGATTTTTTCATTCCATCAAGTATTTGACGATCTCAAAACTTTCTTGTCGAGCCTGCTTTTGGAATTCCTTCAGGTGGTCGTTTATTTTAAATGCACCATAGTTCTCAAAGCTCTTTTGATGCTCTGGTGACATGGTCCTCAACTTGATGCAAGAAACTTTAGTAGATTCTTCTTCATGCTTGTTATAAGAACCTAATCTTTTGGTGTAGTGTTATCATCCACATAAGGGAGATCCTCATTGAGGACATATTCTTTGCCCTCGTACCTCAAGGAAATCCTTAGGTTATGAATCAATTCCACATAGTTTTGATTGGTGAGTTTCTCCTTATGAAGGATCAAGATAAGAAAGAATGTCGAGTTTGGAGTGGGAGGGCAAGGAGGAGGAAGAGGATTATTGTTCTCGTTTGAAATCTACAAGATGAAAATAAATTTAGTTAGTTCGAATTTTTCCTTAAAATTAATTTTAACCCTAAATAAATTATTAACATGGCTAGGATCCATATTTCGCTTTGCAATGTGTAAAGGGATGTCATAAACACACAACAAAGTTATTTAGGTAGGACAAACAACTTGCCATTTTCAAACTTTTGAAATTCCTAGATCATTTAAGATTTATTAACATTCAATGGAAGGTTAATCACGATTGTGCTCATCTCAAATTTAATGATGGGGATACCATAGACCATTAAATAGATGGTGAATAAACCATGCAAAACTGCTTGATACTTGATATAGAATTATTCTCATATAAATGTGATGGTTAGCCACACATGCTCCATCAACATAATAATTTCACGAGAGACTCATCATTTGAAGTTATATTCTTGCAAATGGCGTTATGGTTAGCCGAACACGCTCCATCATCATAATATAACTAAAATGTGAATTTTCATGGGTAGCACAAGACAAAATCCGATTGAACCCTTTCGGTAACACCACTCTAAAAATATGAAAGATGATGAGGGTGGTAGGCATTAATCATTTTAAAAACCAACATCATTAGGACATAAAAACATCTTTGCAAACCAGTATTAGAGTGGGTGTGTAACATCCGGTCCAAGCATAAATCAACTTTTATGTATTAATCTTGATTGGGGGTGGCTACGACATGGTGGGCTATCACCACGATGTGGTTGAGCGTTTTGTATCGCAGGTTTTTAATTACCACCACGACGTGGTAGCCTATAACCACAACATGGTGGTGGTTAAATAAGAAACCCTAATATCCAGCGTTTGTGCCTCTATTTAAGTGAATGTGATGTCTAGGGTTGCTTACCCTCAACCCCCATCACACTCTCTTGGCCTACAAGCAAACCCAAACCTCCAACTTGCTTTTTGAGCATTTGGTATTGATTTTTGGGTATTAGAAGAAGAAGAAGTTGACTTTTGGTCTTGGATTCATTAAGAGGTTCTTCTCATCTTCTTGTTGTGCATCTTCTGGACTTTTCCAAGCCTTCAACTTCAGTTCTTTTTAGTTCTTTGTGCATAGATCTAGGTTTTTTAGCCTTGTTCTTCATGTTGGTACTTACTGGAGTTTTGGAATTCCATAAAGTTGCCAACTTTATGGATTCCCAAAGTCAAGTTTAGGGTTAGGTATGATGGATCTGGAATTTCATAGAGTTTTGAAGTCTTGCATGTGATCTTGTCCTTTTTACTCATTTTACCCTAGTTTGAGCTCAAGACATGAATGCCACATGCATTTCTATAAAGCAACAGTTTTTATGGTTCATTATACATAAGAAGTCCTTATGGGAAGTTTGAATAGTTGGCTTGATGGATTAAGGGTTTATTACAATAAGTTGGTCTGAAAAGTCACCACGACAAAGTGAATGGTCACTACAACATGGTGGATGGCTTCCATGTGATTGTTTTGTCCTCTAGTCACCACGGTGTAGTAGGAGCTAACCACGACGTGGCTACTGGCTAGGTGGACTTGTTTCTTTGACCTTTGACAATGGTTTGACCAAGTTTGACTTAAGGGTATTTTGGACAATATTTTTACACAAGGTCACTGTTTGTTGTATAGTGGACCCGTAGAGTTGGTACGTGGATCTGTGGTGTGGTCATCTATACACTCGGATTCAGAGGTGTGGTTCGCCTCATTGTAGCATTGGTCGAAGGCAACGATTCCATCACACTAGTTTTGGTTATCTTTAGTAGAAGGATTCCATAGGGACTGTATATAGTCATGTAGGATAGACTGAGGACTCTTGATCTAGGCAGTCTTGCATGTTCCTTGTTTGGTTGTGGCTCTAGAGTAGGATCACTTGTCCGGGTGTCTATCTCACTTCTGAATATATACGTTTATGCATTCCTTGGATTGTTAGTATTTAGTATGTTGCTTTGATGTAGTGATCTCTTTGATCTGTATCCTAGTTGTTGGGTTTTGAGCAATCTAACACTTCCTAAGTGTGCATGCAACCCTACTAAACCTTGGATCTATGTTTGTCTAAATACATTCAAAATAATAATTTTCCAAGGTTCATAACCTATCTAACATGGCAAAGGGAACATTTAAACATAAAAGAGTTAGATGAGATTACATACCTTTTGATGAGATTGACTCCTTGGAGTTTGAGAGCCAAGCACCAATAGTGTGAATGCCTCAAATGGAAATCACAAATCACCACAAACGCTTGGAAAACTCTAGAGAGTGTACACACAGTTGTAATTTTCGGCCACACACAAGCACACACACTAGTGGCTATTTCATGCAACATAAGCATGCTTATATAGTGTACATGGTTAGGGTGAAACCCTAATAACCCATGACCTTTCCTTTTCCAAGGATCCATGGGTTAAAAGCTCCATGGATCATCCATGGACTTCCATACAAGCCTAGCCCATTAATAAATGAGTATTAACCCACACTATATAAAACCAATAGCCCACAATCTAATTAGTCTTCCTTTTAATCTCTAAATTAATTCATAATTAATTTAAGACTAAGACTAATTAAATAACATGACTTCATATTAATATATTATAACTTATAATATATTAATAAACATATGTGTATAACTCTCATAAAATTATCCATAAATTGTTCGGGTGAAGTGCAACCCAAATGGACCATGCCGGGTCGGGTCAAGTATATACCAAATAAGTTATGGACTTAGACACCTTATCGAACAGACTCCCACTTGGATAAGTCTAATAACTGTATTTGCCTATATAACTTCAGGAACCAACCAGAAATCGTAGCTCTCGAAAACTCTGTTGAACTATGAAGCACCATTTTAAGACAAGTGATCATATAATCCTCTGTTCTCATGATATCAGCCGGACAAACACATGGAACTATGTCTTGCTTATTGTCTAACAGTTGTTTCTCTATTTCCGATTTGTTTGACAAAGAGATTTACTGAACACATCAGTTTAGTTCTGATCGGGCCCGGTACATGGGTCAACACAAAATCATCGAGGGGCCCAGATATCGCTTCTATTTCTAGAAGGAACAGATAAACTTCGACTCATATGCTTGTTCTACTACATGTTGAATTGTACACAAAGGCACGTTTTATAACATCAAGTTACTGATGTGTTTACGTGCAATCAATGCACAACCAACTCATAGGTAACAACTCATATCTCTAGGTTTGAAGATTTATATGATATTATCGTCTCACGATCACTCGAGATAAATTCCATGAAGTGATACAAGTGAGCGTGGGTTTATACCAATACTCATAACTTATCAGTACTCATGAACGTTGCAGCAACCATTGCCATGTCCAAACACTTTTAGCCATCTACAAACCCAATTCATGACAATCTTGATTCATACCTACTTCCGACGTATGACCGATTGTGGAGGTTTGAATAAATTAATTATGCTGGAAGTCAAAACATGCAAAACTGAAACAATAGTAAATAATTGACAATGATAGTAACACTTTACTCATAAATAAATCACAAATTTTATTCATCATCAAATGTCGATTACATTTTACAAGTTTCAGGAAAACTATCTAATCTGTAAAACTAATATCGTCCCTCAGCCCGATGCGCCTCACATGCTGAAAGTGCTTAACCCTCGTCAGTCCCTTCGTAAGGGGATCTGCAGGATTCTCATCTGACGATACCCTCTTTGCCACGAGGAGTCCTTCTTCAATCTTGTGTCTTATGAAGTGATATTTTCTGTCAATGTGTCGGGATCTGTCATGATCTCTTGGTTCCTTGGCTAAGGCAACCGCACTATTGTTGTCACAGAAAATCTCCATAGGTTCCTTAATAGCTGGTACAACTCCAAGGTCTCCGATGAAGTTCTTCAGCCATATCGCCTCCTTCGCTGCTTCACTCGCTGCTATATACTCTGATTCACAAGTCGAATCAGCCACCGTCTCCTGCTTGGAACTCTTCCAAGAAATTGCCCCTCCATTTAAGGTAAAGACCCAGCCTGACTGAGAGCGGAAGTTATCCCTATCAGTCTGAAAACTAGCATCACTATAACCTAATACTCTCAAGTCATCACTCCCACCAAGGGTAAGGATCCAATCCTTAGTCATCCGCAGGTACTTGAGAATGTTCTTTACCGCGGTCCAATGAGCCTTGCCAGGGTTCCCCTGATACCTGCTGACCATGCTCAAAGCAAAGGCAACATCAGGGAGAGTACAAGTCATAGCATACATGATCGAGCCAACAGCGGAAGCATACGGTAATTGGCTCATCTCAGCTATCTCTGCCTCTGTACTCGGACTCTAAGTCTTACTCAGTTTGGCATTGCTTTGGATCGCTAAATCTCCTTTCTTGGAATTCTGCATGTTGAACCTTTTCAACACCTTATCCAAGTAGGTACTCTGACTAAGTCCAATTAGTCTTTTACTCCTTTCTCTTAATATCCTTATCCCTAGGATATAGGCAGCTTCCCCTAGGTCCTTCATAGCAAAGCACTTCCCAAGCCAGGACTTAACCTCCTACAAGGTTGGGATGTCATTTCCTATAAGTAGTATGTCATCCACATACAGTACCAAGAAGCTAACTATACTCCCACTAGCTCTGACATACACGCAAGAATCATCTTCACTTCTCGAGAAGCCAAACTCTTTTACCTTCTCATCGAAACAAAGATTCCAGCTACGAGATGCTTGTTTTAATCCATAAATGGATTTCTCAAGCTTGCATACTCTATTAGGGTACTCTGCACTGACAAAACCCTCTGGCTGATTCATGTACACATCCTCAACCAACTTTCCATTAAGAAAAGAGGTTTTGACATCCATTTGCCATATTTCATAATCATGAAATGCAGCAATGGCTAGCATAACCCTGATAGACTTAATCTTTGCTACCGGCGAGAAGGTTTCATCATAATCAATTCCTTGAGTCTGAGTAAAACCCTTCGCAACCAGTCGAGCCTTATAAGTATGCACTTTTCCTTCCATGTCGGTCTTCTTCTTGAAGATCCATTTGCACCCGACTGTTTTACGGCCTGGTACATTGTCAACCAAGTTCCAAACTTGATTGTCATACATGGACTGTATCTCCCTGTCCATAGCCTCCTTCCATTTAGCAGACTTCGGGCCTGCCATGGCTTCCTTAACACTGCTAGGTTTATCCAAATTTACCAGTGTACTATCACTGATAAACATATCACCTTCTGTAGTAATATGAAAGACATAATAAAACGAAGGTGTGCTCCTAACTCGTGTGGAACGCCTCGGAGGTACAAACATGTCAGCTTGCTCAACAGGAGTTTCCTCCTCAGGTTGATTGCTAGTGTCTGAGGTTCCTTCACCAATTGCTTCTTGAATTTCTTCAAGATCAATTTGCCTCCCACTGTCTCCTTGGCTTATAAATTCTCTCTCACGAAACACCCCTCTTCTTTCTACAAAGACCACATTCTCACTGGGTATGTAGAAGAGGTAACCGAAGGATTTCTGTGGGTAGCCGATGAAAATACACCTTTCACTTCGGGGTTTGAGCTTATCATGAGTCTCACGCCTCACGAAAGCTTCACAACCCCAAATCTTGATGTGGTCTAAATTGGGAATCTTCCCAGTCCACATCTCATGAGGTGTTTTGGTAACCTTCTTTCTAGGGACTAGATTAAGGATATGGGCGGCAGTCTCTAAGGCATACCCCCAAAAAGAGATTGGTAGCGAAGCTCGAATCATCATAGAGCGAACCATGTCCAACAAGGTTCGATTACGCCTCTCAGCTACACCATTCAGCTGTGGTGTCCTGGAAGGAGTCAATTGTGAGACAATCCCACACTCCTTAAGATAGTCAAGGAACTCGGTACTAAGATACTCACCACCGCGATCGGATCGAAGCATCTTAATGTTCCTGCCCAATTGATTTTCTACTTCCTGTTTGAATTCCTTCAACCTTTCAAAGGTTTCTGACTTATGTTTGATTAAGTAGACATACCCATATCTACTAAAATCATCAATAAAAGTCACATAATACCGATTAGCATCCCTCGTGGCGGTTTTGAATGGCCCACATACATCAGTATATATTAGGTCCAACAAACCCTCACCCCTTTCACAAGTCCCAGTGAAGGGTGATTTTGTCATCTTTCCAAGTAGACAAGATTCACAACTATCATCCGATTTAAGGTCGAATGACTCCAAGACTCCACTCTTTTGGATTTGGCCTATGCGTTTCTTGTTTACATGTCCAAGACGACAACGCCACAATAATGCTTTATCTAGGCTAGTAGAAGAATCAATATACAACACATTATTTCCTAAGTTGTCTACAATCGACACAGTTTCATACACACCATCACAAGGTAATGCTTTAAAATAAAACACATTTTTAAAGAAAGCATTAATACCACCACATTCATTATCAAACAAAAAGGTAAAACCTTGTTTGTACAAAGCATGAAAAGAAATAATATTCCTCGCCATTTCAGACGAGTACACACATTTATTCAAATCTAATTTTAACCCATTATTAAGCAACAAAGTATAAACTCCAATCTTGGAAACAGGTGAAGCCTTCCTATTCCCCATGATCAAGTTTATCTTCCCGTGCTCCACATCCTCACTTCTTCTTAGGCCCTGCAAATCAGAACATACGTGAATACCACATCCTGTATCAAGCACCCAAGAGTTAGAATATGATGAGTAATTAGACAATATTGTGTAAATACCTGCATGGGTGGGTTTCACTTTCCCATCCTTTAGATCCTGCAAGTACTTAGGGCAGTTTCGCTTCCAGTGCCCCTTGTCCAGGCAATAGTAGCAATCAGCATCCTTGGGAATGGCAGAAGGAGTGACATAACCGCTCTTGGTCTTCAATGAGGAGCCTTCAAGAGAATTTCCCTTGGTACCCTTCGAAGGGTGCTTCCTCTTTTTCCCTTTGCCTTGCCCGATAGCCAAAACAGGGGTAGATGTTGGAGTAGGAGTAGTAGAGGTAACAACCGCCTTGCCCTTAAGACCGGTTTCAGCGGTCTTCAAGAGTCCTTCAAGCTTGCTGAGGGTAACTTCCTCCTTGTTCATATGATATGTCATACGAAAATGGTCATAAAAAGAAGGTAAGGAGTGCAAAATGATGTCAATTGCCAACTCCTCAGGGAAGTTCACATTCAGCTTTAGCAAACGGTCCACATACCTTTGCATCTTTTGCATGTGGGCCGTGACGGATTCACTGTCCTTCATACGGGTAGTTATTATGGAGGAGATTATTTCATACTGCTCCTGACGAGCACTCTGATGGTACCTTTCCATCAGGTCTTGGTGCATCTCAAAAGGGTAGAAGTCCTCATAGGACTTTTGGAGCTCGGCTGTCATCGTGGCCATCATGATGCATGCCACCTTAGTAGCATCTCTCTCATGTGTCCTGAATTCAGCGATCTCCTCAGGAGTAGCAGTAGACTCATCAAGCTCTTTTAACTCCTTATCGAGGACATATTCCTTGTCCTCATAACGAGTAACCATCCTGATGTTCCTAATCCAATCCATGAAGTTGGAACCATCAAAGATGACTCTCCCACAAAGATTCATGAGAGAGAAAGAACCAGTTGGGTTAGAGCCTGAAGCATTAGTGTTGGAAGACATCTGAAAGAAGAAAGCAAGTTTAGATTAGATATATAGAATCCTTAATAAGACACCCAAATGTAATATTAAGGCTAGGACCCAATCACAATATATTATACTTAGAAGAGGGATGCCGTAATCTAAGTAATAATATATTTGAAAGGTAGGTGAATGACGATTCACCAATTTCCACCATGAAAAACAAAATGAATTATTAGGTTTTAATTGGATTTGAAATTCCTAGATTCTTTTGAGATTCATTGAACTTTTCAATGGCATGTTTCAATCTCGATTGTGCCCTTCAAGTTTTGTGACTGGGATGCCGAGGATCACAAAACAAGGTGTGAATAACCATGCTAATTCACTTGGTACCCTTAATATTATCACCTAATCAATGTGTCGGTTAACCACACATGCTCCATTGATCTATGACAAACATTAAGTCACCCTTCGTGATCCTTACTAGTCCAAGTTAGTGTGCCGGTTAACGACACACGCTCCACCAACGACTTGGTAAGTTACAAAGTGTGAATTCCATGGACTAGCACCATGTTCACATTTTTTCTAAAATAAGTAAGATTGGGAATTAAAGAGGTTTAGTTACTTTATAATAATCATTATACTTTTAATGAGGATTTAAAGTCATTGTCCTACCCGTTCGGCTAACGACCCTCCACCAGTCAAGCAAGCGGTGGGTGAGAGTGGACACCCATTAAGTTGCCATTTTATAGGCAACAACCTTATACCCACCTTATAGACCGGCTTCGTGAATGAGGCCTACTAACGGTAGAACGACTTATTCTTATACATATATATAATAATTAACCATTAATGTTATAAATAGTATAAGGGTTGAATTTTAACTATTAAAACTCTAAGGGTTGGAATTAAAGTTTATTAAAGTGTGTGAAACTTTACAAATTCCAAAACTTGAGGGCAAGTTTTGTAACTATCCAAAAACTTTTCATTTCATAACTTATGAATTAAAGGTTCATAAAAATGAAGACTCTTCATTTTCATGTAACTTATGTGTTTAAATGTGTGTTAAAGAAAAGTGACCTTTGGATATCCATAACTTGAGGACAAATTATGGACTCCATTAAAACACATAAATGATCAAGAATTAATTCTAAACAATTCAGCAAATAATTCCTATCATCTTCTAAATTCATAAGAACATGAACATGATCATCAAAATTTCAAGAATTATATGAACACATAAAAATCATGGAATTTTGATATATGCTATTGTAAATGGATTAGAACAACCATTACACCAACTAAAACAAGTTTTAAAACACCAAAATAGTTTAGGGTAATGTTTCTAGTCCATTTCCAGCAGCAAAAGTTGAAATTCTGCATTCTGATCATTCTACTCGCCGAGTGCACGAACCTACTCGACGAGTAGGATGAATTTTGCCTTGAACTCGGCAAGTCCCCCCATGGACTCGGCGAGTCCATCAGCTAGACAGCAACAATTTCAACTTTTTTTTCACTATTTTGCATCAAGTATCAAACAAGCAAACCTAGGCTCTGATACCACTGTTGGGTTTTGAGCAATCTAACACTTCTTAAGTGTGCATGCAACCCTAATAAACCTTGGATCTATGTTTGTCTAAATACATGCAAAATAATAATTTTCCAAGGTTCATAACCTATCTAACATGGCATGGGGAACATTTAAACATAAAAGAGTTAGATGAGATTACATACCTTTTGATGAGATTGATTCCTTGGAGTTTGAGAGCCAAGCACCAATAGTGTGAATGCCTCAAATGGAAATCACAAATCACCACAAACGCTTGGAAAACTCTAGAGAGTGTACACACACTTGTAATTTTCGGCCACACACAAGCACACACACTAGTGGCTATTTCATGCAACATAAGCATGCTTATATAGTGTACATGGTTAGGGTGAAACCCTAATAACCCATGACCTTTCCTTTTCCAAGGATCCATGGGTTAAAAGCTCCATGGATCAACCATGGACTTCCATACAAGCCTAGCCCATTAACAAATGAGTATTAGCCCACACTATATAAAACCAATAGCCCACAATCTAATTAGTCTTCCTTTTAATCTCTAAATTAATTCATAATTAATTTAAGACTAAGACTAATTAAATAACATGACTTCATATTAATATATTATAACTTATAATATATTAATAAACATATGTGTATAACTCTCATAAAATTATCCATAAATTGTTCGGGTGAAGTGCAACCCAAATGGACCATGCCGGGTCGGGTCAAGTATATACCAAATAAGTTATGGACTTAGACACCTTATCCAACACTAGTATATAGGATATTGCTATGCTGTGGTGATCTGTTAGATCTGTATCCTGGTATATAGGATGTTGCAATGTTATAGTGAACTGTTTGATCTGTATTTTAGTATATAGAATGTTGCTAAGCGGTAGTGCCATGTAGATCTGTATGTTTACTTGTACTTGCTGGTTATCATCTGGTGGAGTGCCCTATGATTGTATGTGGTCATATAGGATACCCAGAGAGCTCTTGATCTAGGCTTTCTTGCTTGTTCCCTTTTTTTGTTGTGCTCTAGAGTAGGATCATTTGTTCAGGAGGCTATGTCACCTCTGGTTACACATTTCATGGAGTACATTACAAGTTGGTATTAGAGCCTTGGTTTGAGCGAATTGGAGGAACACTTGTGTGAATCTAGTCTCAAACTAGGATTCGAGAGTTTTTGCAAAATGTTTTTGAAAAAGAATTTACAATAAAAGGGTTGGGTTCGGGACACGAGCTCCGTATATTGTCATGTTGTTGTTTGATTGTTGGCTTGTGATCGGGAACTTGGACCTCGACTTAAATTTAATTTTTTAGGAAAATGCAGTGTGTACAACGAGCCAAAGCCCGAACAGGAAAGTGGTTCCAAAAATACCCATACTTGTTATGTTTGCTGAGTTTTGATTTGATGATATATGGATTGTTAGAAATGCATGCTAGTGGATAAGGTTCTTTAAGAAACTGTTGAATAGAAGTGCATGAGTTGATTATTCGATAGTGTATCTGACCTCGTATTGTGTACAACAAGCATGCACAAAAGCAACCAGTGGTGCGGGAGCAAGGGTAACCATAAGAAGAGTGCCTAGGAAGTTAGTTATAGCTCTTAGGAGAGGAAGGTTTTAGCAGACCTAGGGGTAGATTAGTGCAACAACTTAGGACCTTGGGATGAATTATGAATAAACTACGGATAGGTGTGGAAGGTAGTATAGGCCTGTACTACTAAAATTACAGGATCTTTATGAGATTTATGAGGAATTTCGAGGCTACTAAGGAACTAATAGGATTCGGGCTTGGTCTGTTGAGCACTATGTTGTGGTGTCTGATCTTTTCTTGGTATATTTTTAGTACAACGGCTAATGAAGGTTCAGGATTAGGAGCTGGCAGCATTGGGAGAGCAGGTCTGAGTGAGGAGGAGATCTGAGTGATCATTGATGCAAGAGTGGCTGAGGCAATCAGGGAGGTTACTCTGGAGTTGTTTAGGATGGTCAAGACCACCATGATTGAGCTATTCGATGATCTCTATACTACACTTTCTGAGGTTATTGTTGCTGCAGCTACTACGGGTGTTGCTGTCGTAGGGGTTCGAGGGGAGAGAGCTTTCCAATACCGAGACTTCGACAATATGATGCCCCCAGAGTTTGATGGGATCATGGACCTGATAGTGGCAATGAGATCGTTATATGATGTGGAGGTTTGTTTCTTCAAATGTTCTTGTCCGGATGACCAGAGGGTCGAGTACGCCATGAACCTTCTTAGGTTGGGAGCGAAGGATTGATTGATATTGGTGACTAGTTCTTACACTCTTGAGCAGAGGGTTGTGGTGACTTGGGAGCAGTTCTCGAATATCTTCCGTATGAGATATGTTCCCCTGGTGGAGAGGGAGAGACTGGCCCAATATTACCTGGATTTGAGAAAGACGACCGAGTCGGTAACAGAGATCACTAAGATGTTCAATGTGGGGGATTTGTTCTATCTTAAGCTTGCTGCTTCGGACCAAGATTAGATGAATCAATACTTGAGCAAGATAAATACGGATATTCGGCAGTTTGTGTCTACCCAGTGATACAGTACCCTCTCTGAGCTTCAAGATGTTGCGAGGAGGCGAGAGATTGAGATAGAGACCCACACGAGGGATCACCATTAGGCTCTGATTCAGTCCTAGCCTGCAGCAAAGCAATTCAAGTCCACCAGCCGGAGTTTGGGATCAGTTGGAGGGAGGTTTCGATATTTTGTATATCGTAGGTGTGGAGAGGAAGGTCATTTTGGTAGAGATTGCAGGCGAAGTGTGCGAGTTTGTTTCCATTGTGGCCAAGAAGGCCACATCATAACTCGTTATCCTTTTCTCGTTTTTGATGAGGTGCTAGATCCTATACCCTTGGCTTGGTAGTTACCCGACGATTGTCATGGAACAACCAGAGTCCCGAGGACCGAGAGTTGAATTGGCAGATCTTCTATTCAGCAGTTGTGGTGGTATTGGTATTCATCTATAATTTCTGTTTATGTATCAAAGTTCAGTTGTAATCTTGGATGTTCAGTTAAATGGAATTTTTTTATTTAGCTTTGTTTAAATTTATTTCTTGTTATGAATGGATTAATTATATTTGTCCTTGGTTGTATGCACACTGAAATTTATGAATGTTGTGTGGGTTCAAATTATAATGCGTATGTGGATATCAATAGTTGGGATCAAGAGGTAGAGTTCAAGTTAGTATGGGTATCAAAGGATTATGAAGTTGTCAGACTCTAGCATATATCAAGTGGGGGAGATTGGAACCTCGTAGCATGAAGACCTTGTGCCAAGGTTTGGTTCTTAGTTGAATTTCTACAGGTTCAATACTTCCGCACAACTGTTGAGTCTTTCGGTTGTGCGTTAAGATTGTCATCAACTGTTGGGTTTCCCTTCAAGTTGTATCTATTTTAGTTATGGCATCATATGTAATGCGTGCTTGTGCTTTAGAATCTAGGTTGAGGGATGTGATTAGGGGTTCCTTGTTTTTTCTTGTGTGATTGGGGCTTAGAGGTCTGCGCCATGACCCAAAGACCTGGTAGGATCAGTTAATTCTTGTTGAGCCAAGTATTGTTGGTTAATGGATCGGGGATAGGCCCGAGTGTTGTTGTTGGTTAATGGATTGGGGGTAGGCATAAATGTTGTTTTTGAGTAATGGATCAGGGGTGAACCTTAGTATTCTTAGTAGATAACTAAGTAGGGCTGTCGATACTAAGTAGGAGTGTGGTCTAGTTGTGTATATGATCATTGAGATTCCTTATGTTGGCGGTTTTTCATGCGCGGTTAGTATAGCAGAAGTGGGCCGAGTAGATCTAGGACCGATCAAAACTACAGATTTTGGTCAACATGGTTGATAAAAATGATGGTTTCGCCTTGTCTGCTAGGTTTTGTAAAGATTTCTCACTGATGCGTCAGTGTGTGAGGTTGGAAACTATCACCCTAGTATCAGTTCGTCACCGTTTGAGCTTATCAATGGGAGGAAGTTTAATACCCCAATTTGCTGGGGAGAGGTCGGTCACAAGGTTATGGGAAGGACCAAATTAGTCCTTCAGATGAAAGAGCTTATTCACCAGACCAGGCAGAGGTTACAAATAGCTCAGAGTCAGCAGAAGAGTTATGTCGACAGAACGGGATCAGAGTTGGAGTTCCAGGTCAACAATATGGTTCTACTAAAGGTATCACCCTAAAAGGGTGTAATATGCTTTAGGAAGAGGGGCAAGTTGAGGCCCCGATATCTTGGGCCATTGTAGGTGATCGTTAGAGTGGGAAAGGTAGCGTACAAGACGAATATGCCAGAGGAACTCAGTCAAATCCACAACAACTTCCATGTTTCACAGCTTTAAAGTGTGTGGAAGACGATTTAACGGTTGTTCCTTTGGAGAATGTTCAGATCGATGATTGTCTGAATTATGTTGAGAGGCCGGTGGAGATCTTGGATCGGAAGAAGAAGGCCTTGCGCAATATGGTGGCGTCTTTGGTCAAGGTTCAGTGGCAACATCGGAAGGGTTCTGAATGGACTTGGGAACTCGAGGCGGAGATGCGGGAGATTTACCCTGAGTTGTTTGCAACTAAAGACTTCGAGAATGAATTCTAGTTCAAGTGGGGGAGAATTGTAACATACGGTCCAGGCATAAATCAACTTTTATGTATAAATATTTATTGGGGTGGCCACCACGTGATGGGGCATCACCACAACGTGGCTGAGCATTTTCTATCCTGGGTTTTTAATAACCACCATGATGTGGTGGCCTATAACCACGATGTGGTGGTGGTTAAATGAGAAATCATAATCTTCGAGGTTTGCACCCCTATTTAAGGGAATATGATGGATAGGTTTGCTCACCCTCAACCTACATCACACTCTCTCAGCCTCCAAGAAAATCCTAACCTCCAACTTTCTTTTTGAGCCTTTGGTATAGATTTTTTGGTATTAGAAGAAGAAGAAGAAGGTGAATTTTGGGCTTGGATTCAGCAAGGGGCTCTTCTCATCTTCTTGTTGTGCATCTTTTGGACTTTTGTAAGCCTTCAAGTTCCATGCTTTTTAGTTCTTTGTGCATAGATCTATGTTTTTATGTCTAGTCCTTCATGTTGGGACTTATTCGACTGTTGGAATTCCATAAAGTTGCCAACTTTATGGATTCCCATAGTCCCCTTTGGGGTTAGGTATGATGGATCTGGAATTTCATAGTGTTTTGAACTCTTGCATGTGATCTTGGCCCTTTTTACTCATTTTGACCTAGTTTGAGTTCTTGACATGCATTGGACATGTGTTTCTATACAACAACTATTATTATGGTTCATTGGACGTTAGAATGCCTTATGGGAAGTTTGAATGGCTAGCTTGATAGATTAAGGGCTTATTAGAATAAGATGCTCTAAGCAGTTACCACGACATGGTGAATGATCACCACGACGTGGTGGATGGCTACCATGCGATTGTTTTGTCCTCTAGTCACCACAACATGGTGGGAGCTAACCATGACGTGGCAACTGACTAGGGTGACTTGTTGACTTAGACCTTTGACCAGGGCTTGACCAAGTTTGACTTAAGGGCAGTTGGGTATTTTGGACTATATTTTCAGACAAGGTCACTGTTTGTTGTATAGGTGACCCATAGAGTTGGTACGCAGAACTATGGTGTGATCAACTATCTTTTTGGATTGAGAGGTGAGTTTCGCCCCATTGGATTGTGGGTTGAAGGCACAAATTCCGACCTACTACTTTTGGTTATCTTTAGTGTAGGGATAGCATAGGGACTGTATATAGTCATGTAGGATAGACCGAGTAATCTTGATCTTGTCTTTCTTGCATGTTCCTTGTTTGGTTGTGGCTCTAGAGTAGGATAAGTTGTCCGGGTGTCTATCTCACCTCTAAGTATATATGGTTATGCATTCCTTGGATTGTTGGTATTTAGTATGTTTTTATGTTTTAATGATCTGTTAGATCTATATCCTGGTATATAGGATGTTGCTATGTTGTAGTGATCTATTAGATCTGTATCCTGGTATATAGGATGTTGTTATGCTATAGTGAGTTGTTAGATGTGTATTCTGGTATATAGGATGTTGTTATGTGGTAGTGATCTGTAGATATGTATGTTTACATGTACTTGCTAGTTATCATCTGGTGGAGTGCCTTAGGGACTATATGTGCTCATGTAGGATAGCCTGAGAACCCTTGATCTAGGCTTTCTTGCCTGTTCCTTTTTTGGTTGTGGCTCTAGAGTAGGATCATCCATTTGGGTAGCTATCTAACTTCTGGTTACTTATGGTTTTGCATTTCATAGAGGATAACCGGTAGCAGTACAATGTGCGGTATGTGGATCAGTAGGCGGTAGTGAGCTATATAATTGTTGTTTGCCTGTATTATGTGCCTACTTGATCCTTGATTGTTTATATGTCAACATCCTGCTTTATGCTGTAGGCCAAGATACTCGGTGCAAGATGGTTGCAAGCCGAAGGCATGAAGGCTCGGGAGGAGCGGTTGGGTTGAGGCGGTAGACTAACAAACCCTTGGTATTCTAGACTGATGGTTGATTAGACCTGATGCATGCTTGTATGTTTATTGTATGGGGTATTTTGGGTGAAGCTCACTAAGCCTTGTGCTTACCCATTTTTTATTGTTTCAGGTGTCATTGGTCACCATGGGAAGGCGAAGGCATGACCGTACACACTCATCATCAGCAATAAAGATTCCGCGTTCTAATATTACTCTGATTTCCTATAAATACATTTCAATTAATCGATTTTCTTCATAATGGATTTATAATTGGGAAGTTTTACTTAAATTAAATGAAAGTTTTTGGTTGTAAAAAGATGGGACATTACAGGGTGAGCGTAATCTTGATTCAACGAACAACATCTTTTATTAACATGTGAGGACACATTTGGTATTAACATTTTACGTATAGTAAATAATACCATATAAAAAATTTAAACTTTTAAATTTATAATCTTGTGTTTCTAATTTAATTCTTTTACTAAATAAAGTAGGAATCAAAGAAACATCCTTAAACCAATAGTATAGTGGTTGACCCCTGGCTTGATTCGATGAACAATGTCTTTTATTAACATGTGTGGACACATGTGATATTAACGTTTTGTGTATAGTAAGCAATACCATATAATAAATTTAAACTTTTAAATTTATAATCATGTCTTTCTAATTTAAATCTCTAAGTAAATAATGTTTAAGTCAAATATTCAAATATTACTTCATGTTTAAATAATATTCAAATTTAATTAATTTAATATTTGGATTTAACTTTAATTAAATAATATTCAAAATTAAACCAAATTTGAATAATAAGATTTAAACAATTAAGATAAAATTTTAAAATATAGGTTTATCCTTAAATTTTCGAATTTAGACAAAATCCCGAAATCTGTAAATTCGGGAAGGCGCGCCGCGCCTGCCAGAAAGCGCACCACACCTGTCAATTAACTGGTTTCTTTTTGTTTTCAATTTTTGCAAAGTTTGTGCTTATAACTAAAACAATTAGGTTTTGATACCACTATTGGGGATTTATTGGATCAGATACACATTACAAAGGTGGTGGATTTATCATAAGATATACCTAAGTGCACATCCATCATAGAATTTATGCTTCATTAGGTATAACAATCTACTTTGAAAATAAAAAAAGTGATGGATTACTAATCTCATATTCTCTTCCTTGTGATCTCATAAGTGTTAGTTTGTTGCAAGATGAAGGATCCAAAAGAGAACCCCTCTAATGAAATCATACCCACAACACCAAAAAGAAAACGGAGTTAACCTAAGTTAGGGTTTATAGGACAACACCAAAACCCTAAGAGAAGGGATGTGATTTTGTACAAGGATATATATATATATATATATATATATATATATATATACATAGAGAGAGAGAGAGAGAGAGTTTGGATGAATTTTGGAGGAAGAATAACTAGTTGTAGGGTTTACCACAACAGTTTATTTATATGTAGCTGTTAGAATCCCAGATGGATAAAAACTCTAGGTTATATCCTTATCTATTTCAAACTAGCATTTTCCCTATCCAAGGGATGCCAAAACTCTCCATTCTAAGAGCCTCCGGAGGCTTTTGGAATATTCCAACTAATCCATTTGATTATTTAATATTCACCCTCCTTAATTAATTAAATCATTATAGTTAGTTTATCAAATAATTTCTAATTAATTTATTATTTCCTTAATAAATTAACACATTATTAATCTCCTTTTCCTTATACTATTAAGTTCATGAGGCCAACCCAAAATGATCATGCTATTATTCGAAATATTATCAAAATAGTTAATGACCTTGGACATCATTTCTAACATTTGTAAATCTCCAACAAACCCATTGTGTAGTTTGAAGAATGACATGGATAACATTTTTTCTCATAGTGACTTGTAAAGTATCCACCCATTGGAGAAGCTCCATAATAGCCATATTCACTAGAAAATCTAAGTCAAGCCACATTAAAATCATATTCCATGTTCTCACATCTATATCATACTCCAAAAACAAATTTTGTAATGATTATTTATGCATGTGACAACAAGGGCATATAATCTATGACATGCATATCACCTTGGTCACCAAGTTTGCGTGTAGCGAGAGCCAGTCTAAAAGAAGACGCCAAGAAAAATATTCACTTTTATCGGGAAATATTTATTTAACCTAGTTGCAACATTTTCAACCGGTAATAAAAAATAATCCTTATACGTTCAAGTATTTTTAACGGTAAAAAAAAACCATCATCAAACGAAACCCATCTCAATATCAAATCCGATCAACAAATGACTCAAATCTTCATGTTACGTGGCTTCTACACCCTCATCAATATCAAATACGTCTCTCTATTTGAAAGACAGTCGAAAATCTCAATAAAATATGAACATTTCCATCCTAAAAATCCTTCCAAAACATAGCATACTCTCTGTTGCAAGCCTTATGGTTCTATAAAAAATAAAGAACAATTTCTTTGTCTTGAATTACATTCCAATAATTTAAAATTCTAGGCCATAGTCCATGCCCTCTAATTCAGCCACCTCCCACAAATTTGATAGACTATTTATCATGAACTTCCTTTATGACTATAAAACAAAAATCTTGATCTGCATAGAAAACCCAAGCTTCCAATTTCAATCCCTCATTAGTCTTTCGGAGAAAGAACCAAGTCCCATGCAACCTAATGCAGTTTACTGTCCTAACTTCGCCACCCGAAAATAACATGGCTCTATGAGAATCCAATGTTTTTTACTTAAATCAAAATTAAAAATAATGGTATATATAAATTCTAAAAGAGCCAAGAACAGATGAGAGGAGCATCGATATACTACCCCTGGAAATAATTTTAGCTTTCTATTTCGACAATTTTTTTTTGGAATCTGTCCACAAGAACTTACCATCCTTGCTGCCTGGCCATATTTGACCCTACTGGAATACTCAAGTACATGAAAGGAAGTTTTCCCCGAAGAAAAACATGTAATCTTAACATACCGAGTCACATATATGAAATCCACCACCAATCTACATAAACTTGAATTCTAAAGGTTCAACTTTAACCCAGAAACAAAGTACATATAGTTTAAAACAATCACCATATTAGCGATATTACCTTCTGTCTACCCTATGAAGGAAAACATAATTTACATAAGAATATATGAAATAATGTATTATCCTTATCCACCTTTGCTCTATGAAAAACACCATCAACAACATCATGTTCAATTTCCACATACATACCTTCCATGGCTAAAATAAACAAGGGGGAATAATGTATCACTTTGCCATAGACCTTTCTACAACTAGAATTCTAGTGAAGGACTGCAATTCAAAAGAATAGAAGCCTTAGTTGATAAAAGGAATACACAAATCAAATGCACCCATTTATCACCAAACCTAAAATTGCATTATCATAATCAAATATTCCCAAATAAGGGAATCATACACCTTGGAAAATTCAATATTCAATACGAATAACTTCTCGTTCTGCTTCTTAAACGAATTAACATTCTTCTTGACCATCAGGGGACTGTCAAGAATATGATGAGCCTTCATAAAGGCTAACCTCTCTATATACTGACCATACTATCAACACCACGAGCAAACCGATTAACCAATATATTGGCTATATATGATCTTATATTGCATGCTAATGGACGTTCTGCAGCCCAATCCCATTAATTTAGGGTTTAGCTCATATTTAAAGGTGTCAAACCCTTATTTTAGGTCATTTTACAACCTCCACTACATCAAGAAACCCTCTTTCTAGCTAACCATAGCCTCACTTCATAGATCAAACTCCTCCTCTCTTATCTCATCCATTTTTATGGTGTTTTTGTGACCTTGGAGTGTGTTGTTCTTCAAATACTTGGTTTTGAAGTTTTGAAACTGAATAGATCAACCTTCATCTACTAGATGGACCTTTGTAGGTTGGAAGATCCTTGCTTTATTACATATCCTCTTTGGATCTAAGAATATTTGGAGTTTTAGTGCTTTATATTCTTGTTTGGTGCATTTGATGAAGTTTGAGTGATTGGTTTCAATAAAGTTTACAAATTTATTGATCAATGAAGTCCCAAAAGTATTGAATGTTACTGATTTAGATTCCTATATATGATTGTTTGGGTGCCATGCATGAGGTTTTGGCACATTTCTTAACATTTTAACCTAGTTATTGGCGAGACATGCATATCCATAAAGTTCAGATTTTTATGAACCTTTAAGGTCCCAAGAAGCTTCCTTGAAATTATGAAAATAGGACTTAGGGGTTTAAGGACTCAATCCAGTAAGCTGCCCAAATGTAAGGACCACGGCGTGGTAAGGTGCTTGCTACGACGTGGTGAAAAGGAATGTCGCGATTGTTTGTTCGGACAATGCCAAGGCGTGGTGGCATGCTTGCCATAGTGTGGTAGCAGTTTTCATCGCGACTGGGTGCTAATCTACAACCTCGTCATGGGGTGGGCACGACATGACGACCGTGTGAGTTGACTTTCTAAGTTGACCTTGACCACTGACCGTTGACTTTTGACCAGTTTGACTTTTGGTCAAACATGGGTAAAGGTGAGTATTTAGCTAATGGATAGTCTTGGTTTGGCTTTAGGTAGCTCGGGTTAGTTGTTATGTTGCTAAGAATGCTATTGAGCTTCTACTGTATAGTTTAAGTGGCAAGTATTGTTATGCTGCATCGATCTATTAGACTTGTAGATCTGCTATGATTACATGTGCTTGCTTGTTACCATTTTCGTGCATATATCGACATAGTGTAGATGAGTTAAGGAAGTACTGGTTTCTGTTCTAGGTCAACATACCCGAGAGCGGTCCAACTATGTGTTTGTAGGCTCGGGAGCAGTCCAACTTTATGTTGTAGGAATAAGAGGTGGTCCAACATTGTATTGTAGGCATAGTATGCATGCATTGTATGTGTATTTTTCTGTGGGATATTTTGGGGGAAATCACAAAACTTTGGCTTATAATTTTGCATTCAAATATTTTTTACATACTTATCGGATTGCAAATGTGTGACTGTACACATGCACATCAATGGTTTTATGATTCGAGATTCCGCATTGTTTTCCTTATAACCCTGATTTTGAATTAAGGTTTATGAACAAATGATTTACTTTAATGTAACTTTATAAAAATGGGTGTTTATTTTATCTTAAAAATGAAATATTTTATTCTAAAATTTGGGACGTTACACCCAACTTCCAAAATCTGCCATTTTCGTCTTTTAGAAAAATATAAAAGGAAAGTCATCTAGACCCAACTCTTTGTCCTTACCATAAGACCAAAATGCATCTTTAGACTATATATTTACTAGTATCAATCTAAGGGACCTTGTTTCGTTAGTATTCTAACAAGTCCAAACAAAAAGGAAATCAATAATGTTGGTTTTATTATATATATATAACTAGGTAGAAACCCGCACATTACACATAAATAAAACTATAGTTATTGAAATTAAGACAAATATGTTGCGTCGAGTACAATAATATGATTATATTATTGATATATATATATATATATATATATATATATATATATATATATATATATATATATATATATATATATATATATATATGGTATTAGAAATATTTATATCATTATTATTATTTTAGATTTGATAATTATTTATACTAATCATTTTATCAAATTCTTTTTTACTAATATTTAGTTTTTCTTTATATGTTATTAATTTCATCCATCACTGCATATTAAATATATTGATTATTTTGGATGTTGTTTTTGTTGATAAATTATAACACAACAACAAAATGTAAGTTTAAGGGGGAAATTAGAAAATTAAGAAACAATATTAAAATTACAAACAAAAGAATAAACTTTAATTATAAAAACAACAACAAACAATAAGTTTCAATTAGAAATTAAAGAATTAAGAAACAATATTAAAATGACAAACAAAAACATAAACTCTCATAATAAAAAACAATATATAAAAAATAAAAGAAGTTTAACATAAAAAAAGAAAATAGAAAAAATACATAATAATAATCTATTTGATGAAAATTCATATAAAACAACCGTATTATTGCTAAAGTTTTATCTCATTAAGTATAAATATTTGTTTTTAGCTCTTTTTACCTAATCTTAAACTTAAAATTCTAACAATGTAATCTATATCTATGAATTATATATATACTATAAATCAAACGATTAATATACCATAAGTTACAAAATTCTTGAGTTATAATAGTTTTTAAACGGAAATTAAAGAATCATTGAAGTTTCAAATACACAAATATATGAGAATCAAGTATTTTGATCTCTATTATAATATTTATATAGATCATTGAAGATAAATAAATATATAATACTAGATTAAATATTATATATATTTTTATAATTGAAGAATCGACACAACTTAGGTAAGGACTTAAAGCTAAGCTACATGCACCTTGAGGACACTATCTTATGTTTGCCAAATCTAAAAACCATTGCATCCAAACAGTTGACACGGTTATCATCACATCCCAATGTTGGTTCACTTTTGGTTCATACCCATAATAGTCCTACCTCAACTTCTAACTTATGGAAGTAGTCCTACCTTAAGGAAGTAGCTACCAACTATATCTGTACTTTGTAAGTTTAATTAATTTATACAAGAAGAAGTTAATAATATCCTGTTGGAGGTATTATGAAAAGTACTGTATAAAAATATTAAGAATTTATTTTTGTAAAGAAAATTCATCATGTTAAAAAAAAATGGCCTTAAAGATACTCCTTAAAAGTCTGAAAAAAAAAAAACAAAAAAACAAACAAACCAGACTCCATAAAAGACACGGAAGAAAACAAACAAACTAGACTGAGACCATGCTTGATCCTAAAAGATTGATCTTTAATTATGCATCTACGTTTTTTAATTACCATGTTTATCTTTAATAATTTTCATAATTCCTGGAGTATTATTAGGGATTTCAGTAGTATACATATAACTATCCGTCTCTTGATTTTCTTAGAAATATATGAGGTTGAAACTAAACACTTTTGAAGAGATCATAGCATATTCTGCAATCTGCAATCTGCATCATGGTTCCTTACCGAAACATTTAACCAAAGAGTTCCTTTATCAACACTCTCATACAAATAGTTTAAAAACATGCCTGACATTAACCACCACTATCGAATTCAATAAAGAGTTCACAGTCAAAATATCCAAACAGATAGTTCACTGTCGAACTGTCAAAGGAGTGATATATATATATATATATATATATATATATATATATATATATATATATATATATATATATATATATATATCCGAGTAAATGACTAAAGATCAATGTTTTAAAAACCAGTTTGAACCGGCCGGTTGAACCGGAAATCGGAGGAGAGAGCGGTTCAACTATCACCGACTTTATGTTGATTTTTGAACCGGATTGAACCGGCTGGTTTTTAGAAAAAAACCCGGTTGAACCGATCAAAATAAACCGGTTAAAATGAATAAAAACATATGAAAAAAAAAAAAAAACCATTTACATAATAAACTTTGGTGATATTTTCAAATCTATTAAGTTTTCTTTAAATAAAAACATATGATAAATGTTATAAAGTTTTTTGATGTCTTTGTACTCATCCAAAACTATATTTTGTTTCGGTAATATACTTTATTTTCTTTTTAACGTATATAGATTGATGTAAATACAAAAACTTATGGTTATATGTTATTTTAATTTATTTGGATTTATCTACAACTTATTTTTATGTGTATTTTTAATGTTTGAACTTGTAAACATCAAATCAATTATTTATATTATTATATATGTATCTATGTATAGGAAAAAAAAATGAAAAATATTGAAACCGGTTGACTCGGCGGTTGAACCAACTAAACCGGGAACTGGTCACCATACCGGTTCAACTAAAAACCGGTTTTTAAAAGAGTGCTATAGATGTAAATAACAGTGTGATCTAATTATCTTTTAGAATACAACGATCAGTTTCATTTTTTACCCATAGAAAAATTTTCACAAGTTTACATGGTTGTTTGTAACTCATTGTTATCCCAATTTGTAATCTTTTAGGAATATATCCAAAGTCCTAACCCGTCAACTAGAATATTTAGAGATCATTAAAAGATATAAAAACGTATTGCATGAATTTTGTATACTAGTTAGACGATATATGTTCGGAAAACACGAAAATCATTTTATTTTAGAATATATTTTAGGTTGGTTAGTCTGCATGAACTTTAACCAAATAAAAGAGTAAAGTGGGAAGTAGTTGGGGAGATGAGTGAATGCATCGCTCTGAGGCCACATAAGAAGCAACGCATGTGATGGTATTTATAAGCTCTCCATGTTTGGGAACAGCTAATCTCTCCACATGGATGCATGATTTGGTATTTTTGCCTTTCACTGCCTAACTTATATTTTGTTGAATATAAATTTGACATAAATGTCCAAAAAAGTTATATCATAAATTTATACTTAACCATGGAAGTTTATTTTTCATTTTCGTAAGCCGACGTCTTATTTGATATAATTTAGTAATATTAGGTCTTACACATCTCTTTTTAAAAAAAAAATTAGGGAAATGACATTGTAGTCCATCCAAGTTTTAAATTGTGGTCTAAATTAGGGAAATGACATTGCAGTCCAACTCTTTTTGGTTTAGGTGGATTGTGACTTGTCAATTTAGTCCCTATAACCTAGGGATGAGCGTGAGATGAAATCCGTATCATCCTGATTTCTTAAAAACCAAATTTGATCAAAAGTCAATCCTGAATACCAAATCAAATTAAGATTACAGATACCAGTACCTGGAATGATATCGGTTTTCGGTACCAACGATATCGAATCCCCAATTTCATGATTTCAGAGGATCGAAATACCTTCCCATATGTTTAAATTCTGTAATGGTTTTAGTACCGTACCGATAAAGGATCGAGATTTGATACTAACTATTCATCCATACTGTAATCCAAATCAACCGGTGGAAGGTGTCACATTATCTTGTCATATTAAGATTAAAGTGGACGAATTAGGAGCAAATGCTATTGTTTTTGTAGTCAACAGATAAATGAGAAGCATACTCACCAAGGGTAACTATTGATCCCTTGCCCCCTATAAAACTATCTTTTCGTATCCTGAAATAGTGAAAGCAAAAACCTCTTTATCCTAAATTCCACTGGAATCTATTGGATTAAGATGTTTAAGTTTATAACTAAATTTGTATAATTTTAAAATTAAAAACAAAATCATTTTTGGGTTGCCATCATAACTAGAATAGCTACAATGATATTAGGAGAGAGAATAATAATTTATTAGATTATTATATGATTAATAAAATAATTAGAAATTATGGGAAAATAGTTTGTTAATATATTATGTTATTAATATATTAATTGGAAATAGATAGTTGACTTGTTGATTTATTATGTGATTAATAAATTAATATGAGATTAATTGTTAAATAATTGATTTGTTAATTTATATGATTAATAAACTAATATGAAATCAATTATAAGTGATTAATTAGTAATCAAAATTAATCTGGAACTAATTCGAGATTAATTGCAATTAATTAAAGATGCAAGAATCATCCTGAATCCACCAAGTCACCTTCTCAAACTGATACTTCAAGCACTCGCTAAAACAGCAGGACTAAACCCACCGAAACATTTCCTAGGCTTTCCTAGGTTCTAACCTCACTCTGCCATCAGCTGCTGAAGAACTCCTCATAACGTAAGTTAACTACCTCATGAGTAAAATCACACACAACAAAGCTTAGATAGTCCTTCGAGTAAAAGACTCATCCCTATAACGGTTAGACTCATACGATAGCTACGCAATAAGGTCAAATCCATCACTCTGAGATTATTCAACCTTTGTTACATGTGACTTAACATATTCACTTAATAGCTAAATCACATCAATTAAGATTTCCATAAAGCACAAAGCAAGCAGCATTCGTGTAGTAGCACTCCAATCAATAGAATCACCAAAGAAAATTCAAACTCACATACAACAGCTCATGCTTGGAACTTCCACTCTCGTTGTCGGTTGCCTTATGCATGCAAATTATACACAATACATGATCAAATAGATTGTCGAATAAAAGACTCTACCCTAAGACCACAACCAAACAAGGAACATGAAATAAGGCCAAATCAATCATTCTAGGGCTATATGATCCTAATTGTATACATTTTTTAAAGCCAACACTTAGAAAATACTGATACCAATACATATTCCCAATCTAGAATAACATCCAATGCCTCCTAGGCTACAAGACATCATATATCAGGCCAATCTATCATGCAGTTCCTGAAAGTATCCCTAGCCTTATCCTAGTATGCGATTCTCATAACATATAATCATAACAAATATTTATGGGTATTTTGGGAATCACTTGCTTGAGCTCGGCCGATTGCACGCAGCACACCCCCTTTGTCTTTACAAAAACCCTTTTAAAAACTTATTCCCTTTTACAAAAATAGTTTTAGAAACTCGTTTTCTTTTTAAGAAAAATTACCAATTCCTCAGTTTGAGTTCATTCACACCCGAGAGTGTGCCTGAATCCCTTAAAGCAAGGCTCTGATACCAACTTGAAACTTACGAGGTAAAATATTTCATTTTTAATTTGATCAAAACACTAGTTATCTTTTAGCCAAACATCCATTATCCTTTTTCTAATTAATCAAAATAATTTCATAAGAAAACAGTTATCAGAGTGCAATCCCAAAATCCTTATAAGGTGGAAACATGAGTGGATGCGCTGCGATCAAGCCGAGCCCTTCCCTTTCGAATTGGGAGTACTTGAAAACATACCTATAAACCCGTAAGCACAAATCTTAGTGAGTCCCCAAAAATACCACATACCAAAACACAAAATGTCATGGGCTACCCCATGCTCTATCCTTGCAATGCCGAGGGCCAAATCTCAGTCTTACATCTAAGTGTCATGGTCTACCCCTACGGTCTTTCCTTGCAATTCACATGGCCAAATCTCGGTCTTACATACCAGTGCCCAGGGCTACCCCCATGGTCTTTCATATAATTTCTAGGGGCCAGATCATGGTCTTTCATGCAAAGAACACATAGACAACTAGCATTCCACACAACAAGTAACGGGCGGGCATTGGTGCCTTCGCCCCGTGGATATAGTGAGAAAAACTCACCTTAACCTGCTGATGATCGAATGACTACTCGGGTCGCTGAACCGTATAACCTCGCCCCAACTAATAACATACAATCTTAATCAATAATTATCCCGATAACCCAGAATCTGAGGCCCACTCCATAAACCAAATTCCTAAAAGGTAAAAGACCATTTTACCCTTTACTTACTTGGCCCAAAACTGAGGCCCAACCAAAATACACAAAAAGCTCAAAATGGCAACCCAAAGCCCAATATGGTCCAACTTCCTAATTGGGCCCAAAACTATCATGGGACCAATACTAAGAAAACCTACAGTCTAACCATGGCCCAAAGCCAGAAGTCCAATGGCCTAACAAGGCCTAAACCTCAAAAAGCCCAAAATAACATATAGGGGAGTACATCCCCCCTCCCCTCGCCGGTACCAGAATGGTACGCTCCACGTACTCACCCTCGAAGAACAGAGTACAAGTCCATTATGCACAAATCAACATTATGCTAAACTCTAAGATCTGATTCAATTAGGCCACTTATCACATAAAGTTGACAACTTGACACTCATGCATGGCTTATTGGGACTCAAGACCTCAAAAAAACTTAGGAAAAGGTCTTAATACATGCATGGGTCAAAATACTCCATCAAGATGACATTTTTATGAACAAGGGACCTCCCAAAGGCTAAGATCCAACACTCTAAGCTTTTGGGGTAACTCATACTCACAAGGATGACTCTAAGGACCAAAATGATCCCAAAATACTCCTTAAAATAGATCTAACACCTAGAGTCATCAAGATATAAACTTTATACCTCCAAAAGGTAGATCAAGATGCAACAAGCCTGGATCCAAAAGCTCCAACCAATCCCACATGTCTCCAAGAATTTCCTTTTTCTTCTATGAACACTAAAAAGCATGAAAGACCACCAAAAGCTCAAAAACCACTGAAATGTGGGCTAGGGTTTCGTTTCAAGGGTTTATAGGGATGGATGCTGAAGATAATAGGGTTTGATGGTGAGTTAAGGAGCTTAAATAGGGTTTAAGACCCTAAATTAGGGTTTGGGTCTGACTAGAGTACGTCATGTGTACTTCTGGCACGCCCAGTGTACTCCCTTAAGCATTTGCGATCGTTCTACCTAGTACACCCATCGTACTTCTATGTATGTCCAATGTACTAGGATTAACACTAGTATGCCCAAAGTACTCTTATGTACGCCCCACATACTAGGTTTAACCCTAATGCCACCAACTTCCGAAAACCATAACTTCCCTGTTATAATTCTGATTCCGACGATCCTTATATCCATGAAAACGAGAAGCTCTACGCTTGTATCAACTCATCCTTACTTTAAAACTTCCTGAACAAAAATCCAATATTCATAAAAGCCCGAACTGACACTTTACCAATATGCTCCTTGGCTCCAAAACACAAACCGAACTCCCGGATCACCTAAATTACATTACCTACACCCAAATGGGTCTGAATCTCTTTTCACCACAAAGTCCTTAAGCCTTGTGGTAAGCCATCTTCGGGTCACATGCCTGAATTAGAAAACAATTTAGAACAAGGCGTTACATGTTGGCAGTGTTCTAAAAGGCGCGCCATGACGCGCGCCATGGCGTGAGGCGTGGCTTCGCCGTTACGAAAAGCTTCATAACGTTGCTGTTAGGCGTAACGCCTGGCAATGCGTGATATGGCGCGCCATGGCGCGTTATGGCGTGTTATTTCGTTTGAGACACAGTTTTTTTCTCTTCGTTATGTCTTTTCAAATCGTAGATACAAGTATTGTGGTTTTTGTTAACTTTTTGTTATTAGTTATTGATCTAACACTTCTAATAAGTAGTTATATTTAATATAAATTTATATTTATGTGGTAATATAATTTTAAATTAATACAAAATCGCCGTCTTACATCACGCCTTGAAAAACGTCGTGGCTCGCCATGGCTCGTTAAGCTTGAGGCTTGGCCTTGACGCCACGCCACACCTCACGCCATTTATAACGTTGCATGTTGGGGTTAAAATAATGGATTTTGCTATCCAATTTCTCCAATGGATGTTGAAAGCTCCACAACCCTTCTTGGTTTCTTTGTATTTGTGATTTTTCCCACAAGGTGCTTTGAAAATATATTTATTTATTATTAATTATTTTTCTTCCATGGTTTTGAATTCTTTATAAGGATATTTCAATATCGATTGACAAGAAATCGGATTCATTAAGATGAAATTCTTTTCAGTTTGGATTGCTTGTATGTATAACTTCATCATAGTTCCAATTTTCATGTGAGGTATCTGTTAGAGATTTTCTAAAAAGACTTTGTGGATAATAAGAAACTTGCAGTTAGTTGTTTAATTGGTTGGATGCTATTTTTATATAAGTTTGATGTTAAAATTTGATAAATTATACTATTAAAGATAACTTCAGTATGTATCCTTTAAATCTAACCTGATGCGGAGATTTAATTTGTTACACTCTTATCTTCTTCGTTTTTTGTATAGTTAATCTATATTTATATTCAAAGAAGTCATTAACATAATGAAGTGGGTGAAGGTTAATATTGTATATGTTCTTTTGCCTTTCCTCCAAACAATAGTGTATTTGACATATAAAATTATGTTAATTGTGTAATTCTTTCAAAATGACTATTATGGTCTATCAACAAGTTATTGATTTGAGCTTTACTGATTCAATAGGATGGGAATCATGGGATTTAAACCACTAGAAGATTATAAAGCCTTGTAGGTTACTTATTCTTTATTCATGTCTTACATGACCATCAGTGATTTCTTCAAATTTGTAATGTGACCAATTGTTTGATGAAATTCCAAGGTAAACCAATCAAGCAAGAGAATGTTTGGTCGACTAATGTTTTAAGTAATCGTTTCAATGTTCATACCATTTCAAAGTCGGAAACATTCATGAAATGGTTCATCTTCCGTATTAAAAACATTTTGTTTATTATTTTTTAACTATCTATTTGTATGGAAAGAGAAATGGATTTCTATATTTCCTTTTTTGACTTATTTTCTTTCGGGTCAAGGTTCCAAAAAAAATCGACCAAGGTTATCATTGTAGATAATGTTCTTACAACTAACAAGATCAAGAGCTTTTTGCAGCCAAATCTTGAAGGCTTAAGTAGCTAATTTTTTAATTAAGTCTTCCCATATAAAAACAATCTTTACATGGTGTAAGAATGGATGGATCTTTTTTTCAAGAAACATATTGAGTGCCTCCAACATAGATGATGTTTGAACCGTGCTTCAAGCGCACTTAACTATAATTTATGTTGTAGGGCGTGTTTGGCACGGAGTTTTTGGAAACGTTTGGGAGCTTCTAGCTTTTAAGTTTTGATAAAACGCTCTAGTTTAAACAAAAAGCTTCGTTTGGCAGTACGAGCATTTAACTTTTAGTTTTAACAAAACGCTCCGATTCTAAACGCTACTTTATATAGCGTTTAACAAAACGCTCCCGAGCTTTTAAAATCAATTTCTATAATTACCCTTATATATATATATATATATATATATATATATATATATATATATATATATATATATATATATATATATATATAATTAATTGTCCTTTTATGTAATTTTATATATTTCAAAAGCTTTCAGCTATTGTTGTCAAACATTCATATAACAAATAAAAGTTACAGCTTCCCGCTACCAGCTACCTGCTACACGCTAGCAGCTAACCACTACCCGCTTCCAGCTAACAGCTACTTTTGTCAAACACGCCCGTAATCATGTAGTTTATTCGGTTGCTTTTTGTTGTATTGTTGTTCATCTATAACATTCACCCATTTCTTAATTAATAAGAACATTCCTATATTAACTAGGTGAGTTGTTGTAGTGGCTTAAGCAAGATGTGAAACCAATATGTCAATATTAGAGAAATTGGTAATATTTAACTAAAATTTGTCTGGAAGTTCATGGAAGGTTATATATAATTTCATTAACTTTAATCATGTTCTTTTTCAGGTTCGGTTGTGCTATTAATTTACCATATTACTTGGATACAATATCGATGCAAATTCTATTATCGATTGTAGAATGGCAATGTCATACTTGAAACTTCATGGTGGTTTGTATTTGTATTATTATGCTTGAAAGAATATAATCTAAAAAATTACAAAATTAATAGCAGCACGCTTTGTTTTTATTATCAATATGCGCAATGCACTTTGTTCCTACTTGCCTTTTATTGCAACCTAACCATCATTTTTGTAAAAATGGCAAAAGTAAATTATAATTTTTAAAGGATGTAACTAACTTATTACAAATTGTGGGATTATAGTTGGAAAAAAATGAAAAAAAAAATTGCTTTTTTGTCTAAGATTAGTTGTTTTCGTGGACAATACTCGTTGTTACCTCAAGAATTTGCTAAATTACCCGCTATACATACATATATAAACAATTAAACATATGTTTAGGAAAAGTGATAATGTTTCATACTTATAAAAATTAAAAAGAGGAAACAGAATATGATTTACAAGAATTTTACCTTAAAGTAATAGGTTTTACATATTACCGCTACTTTAACATTGAATAATTTTTCCTTCCTGACGACCCATTGTGATGTCATATTGATATCATAGATGTAGAGTTTACTAGAGCCAATCTTCAACTTATACAAATAAACTCCTTAAGTTAGCAATTCGTGTGCATACCATGTGCTAATAATGGAATCATGAACCATTTGTTTTTCTTAATTTTTTCATCCTAAGAAAACATGTTTGCTTCATTATCGTTTCATTTATGATTTCTTGAGTATAATCATTCCATAAATAAGTTGATTGCTCGAACTGATGTTAATTATAGAAGGCTAACTACATCTAAAATTTGTTAGGAGCATTTTACAAAAAAGTTTGTGAGATTGTTTTAGTCATAGTTAGATGCAAAGGGACTGTAAGTCTTTTGCATAAAGGTTGAATGATTTTCTAATATACCTAGAAATATTGATATTTATGCTTTAAAAGAAGATATAATTATTTGTAGTTGATTTTTTTTTTTTTGAGATTTTTCCTTGAATAGTTAAATTTCTACTTAACACCATTTTTTTATTATGTTATTAAATTAAACTTGGTTTAGCTACGTTTTATTTTACTCACTAAATGAATCCACATAATATCATAAACATTAAGTGAATAAGTAATGTTGTTTTCATGTGAATCAATATAAAAATAGCTTTGTATAATAAAAACTAATTATAAATTTCTGATTAATAATTACGTATTTTATAGTAAAAATATAAATACCTAAATTTCCAATAGTATTGAGTTTAGACCTATTTATCTTCTAAACTTTGACATTGCATTTTGATATCATGGATTTTTACTGAATTTCATTAATTTTTATATCATCACCAATATAATTTTCCACCCAATTACATCTACATTTTGATGGATTAGATTCATCTTGAATCATCATTTGATATAGCTTTACAAATTTCATATGTATACCACAAATTTCTTGAATCTTTTTGCAAGACAAGTGTTTGACCTAACGAATAGCCACTTCTCATTTAATGGATTTTTATTTTATTTTTGTTTTTATTTTTATTTTTATTTTTGGAAACGGCCAATAAAGAAGTTGTCATAGAGAAGTCGTTTAACTCGTTTCTCTAGTTCTCCAGTTTTTTTTTTTTAAATGGCGAATATCATTCCTCTATTTATTTAGTGTGGAACATTTCCTTCGGTTTGACATTGGCATCGTAAACATTCATTAATTTTAGAAATTCAATAATGTTTGAGATTACATAGCTTTAAATGAGGTGTGGGACAAATAGAGAGCCATCGATGTATTTTCCATAAAAATCCATCGCTTCTTTTATTGCATTCTCTCCTAATCTTCCTGGATGTTGAGATATTAGGAAATAGAGTTAGTGTTCTTTATTGGGTGCACTCATCATTGTCAAGTCACAAATCACAATTACAGTTATTTTCATGAAGTTTACCCCGAAAAATAATTCAAAGTGACTAGCACATCCAAATTAATTTAGGCAGAGTTGTCATCATCAACCCATCGAAAAAGTGATGTCACATCTGTGTAATGTCACCTTCATCACGAGGCACCAACCCATTAGAGACAGAAAATGATTACCACTGACAATATTTTTTTTATTTTTTTATTTTTCTAACATTATATTAAATAAAAAAACATCATTTATAACATAAATAAATATTTTTATTTTTTTATTTTTTGTAACATTTAAATAAAAAATATAACTTATAACGTAAATAAATATTTTTATTTTTTTATTTTTTGTTACATTATATTAAATAAAAAATATAAGTTATAACTTAAATAAACTTTTTGAAAACACACAAAAAAAAAAAAAACCAAATTTCATTAATTAAAAACATAGAAATTTAAAAACCTAAATTACCAAAATAAACATAAAACATTACACTATTTAATTAAAAAACATAAAAACTTAAAACACAAAAACCATAGGCAAATACTACTCGTCGTCATCACCATCTTCATCGCCTTCATCCGCCTCGTCGTCACCTCTGCATTCGCATCGCCATCATCGCCCTCATCTTCTTTGTCTTCATCTTCATTTCCCCCTTGGAGTTGTCTTACCCATATGTGTTCGGTCAAATCATGACGTACATTATGATGTGTTTCACGATTTTGTATTTCCAAAACTCTAGAGAAGTATGTCGGGCTGCCAACTTGTATTACTGTAGATGGATTAAGTATATCGTTCCCGGTATATGAACAAATAGCTCTTCCCTCTTCTTTTATTATCATGTAATGTAAACTAACACAAGCAATCAACATCGTCGTTAGTTTTGCTCTATTCCATGTCCGTGCTGGATGTTTGATTATGTGTCACTTTTGTTTTAGGATTCCAAATGCTTGTTACACATCCTTCCATACAGACTCCTGTGCTAACTTGAAAATTTTTCTTTTTTCATCAGCTGGAAATGAATATGATTTGACAAATGTAGTATACTCTGGATACATCCCATCAGCTAGGTAGTACCCATACTTATATTCATTTCCATTCAAAACGTATGACATGTCTGGTGCTTTACCCTGCAAAATATTGTTAAATAACGGAGACGCTTCAAGCACATTCAGGTCATTGTTAGACCCCGTCATACCAAAGAATGCATGTCAAAACCATAAGTCTTGTGAAACAATCGCCTCTAATATAACAGTCAGGACCCCATGATCACCTCACGTGAATTGACTACGTCACGCATTGGGACAATTTTCCCACTCCCAATGTGTACAGTCAATACTACCAAGCATCCCTAGAAACCATGTTTAACTTGATGCACAACATACAACTGTTCGACATCACTTTCAGTCGGATGTCGCAAGTATATGTCACTGTAAAGCTCTATAACATACTCACAGAAAAGATATCTACATTCTTGGCCCGTCCTCTCATACATTTTCAAATACTCATCTGAAGCGTTTGCGGTTATGCCATATGTCAATTATCTAAGAGCGGTTGTACATTTTTGTATTATAGTAAAACCACGTTTACCTCTAGTATCCCATCGTAATTGGAAAGACTCATAATTACGTTCCAAATCTTTAGCTATACGTAAGAAAAAATTTCTACTAATACGAAAACGTTCTTCAAATTTCAATAGGTCATATAAACTATCAGGGGCAAAATAATCACGTACCAAAAGTTCATTTGTCGCCTCTAAATCCCGTTTGATCCATTTTCTATGTTTTTTCTCGCGGTGTGAACTTTCGCCTCTCGCATGAATCATGTCTTGTGCCGCAGACAATAGCTTGTGCAAAACTAACTCGTCATCAGAATCGTTATCCATTTTTTGTGTGTTTTTTATTTGAAAGAGTTTGTGTGTTTGTTTTGAAAAATTTGTGTAAAAAAGGATGTATATATATAGAGAGAAATCAAATTAAATAATTTTTTTTATTTAACCCCCCAACGGTCAAAAAGTAATCCAACCAATTAGCTTACGCGTCTTCTTCCGTCCTGCTAGCCACGTGTAACGCCCGCAGATCCGGGCTAGTCAAATTAGAGGCAACAAGTGTCGAAAATGACTTTTCGGCAAAATATTATTTAGAATAAATAATCTTAACCAAGCTGAAGTATATGTTACAAGGTTTCCGTACATATAAAGACCATCGAAATCCGAGTTATAACGAAGAAGTTTTGACCCGTCGAAGTTTCGCGACAAAACTGGCACGATACCGGGAAGCGTAAATAGTGAATTTACGATAGAGCGAGTTTTAGACTTAGTGATCTAAACGAAAGTCATAGAATATGTTAAACCGAGAGCGTACATAAAAAGAACGCCCAAATCTGACTTCGTATGAAGAAGTTATGATTTTTCGAAGTTTCGGCTTAGTTGTGTACAGCCCGAAATTCGAATATTAGATCGAGCGGTTTTTAGCCGACACGACCTAAACGAGAATAGAAGATCTCGTTAAGAGTAGCGTGACAAGAAAAAGATGGGCGAAAGCGGACGTCGGATGAAGAAGTTATGAATTTTTAACGGACCAATCCTGTCCTGACTTGTTAATATTATAACTTTTAATATAAAGTCAAAATTAGCCGACGAAGTCTAAATGAAAGTTGTAGAGTACGTTCCCGCCTTCACGTGGATATAAAGAACATTGAAAATGGAGCTCATACGCGAAAGTTACGAATTTTTAAAGTTGAGTGTGCAAATTGCAAAATCTGATGCGAGATGGATGACGTGGCCCCATCGCAGTCGTCCATCGCCGATTGCAGAGCGCCCTTCAGATCATGCCATGTTGCCTCGTTTCGCCTTACGCCCCGCGTAGGAGTTCGGTACACCCAGCGTACCCTCGGTCCTTATCCTCTTCCGAAGTGCGAGACAATTGGACGCAGTTGGTCCCTATCCGAAGTTATGCCCCGCGTATCCAAGGCTTACGCCCAGCGTAGTCCAAGGCCTCGCAGGGTATAAAAAGAGGGCGAGGGTCTCCGCATTTTTCACACCATTTCTCATTCTCTCTCTAGTTTCTTTCTCTCTCTAAGGGTTTTAACCCTCCCCTAAGCCTAGGTGATCCCCTAGCACCATAAGGAAGCCCCGAGGCTTCCAGAGTCCCGAGAAAAAGTGTCTTTCGGTTTTCAAGCGCTGCTCCAAATAAAGTTCCGGTTTTCTTTAAAATCTGTTGTAAATGAGCTACGCTTACGTAATTTTAAATATAGCTTCCAAATGATTATAGTAATGTTATTATGTCCTTAAAATAATTATTTAGGCTATTATTATGAGTTATATTGAGTGTTATTTAACGCTTATATAATAATAATAATAATAATAATAATAATAATAATAATAATAATAATAATAGTCAGACTACTAGTTTGTCGCGGTTATCGTTAGACTAAACCCTAGTGGTATTGATACTAGGTTTTATCGAAGGAAATTGTTTTGAGAGTATCGAACCATTGTCCGAGTGCTGAGTCACCACCTTTCAAGTGAGTGCATGGTCCCTTTCATCTTACACATAGATATGAAGTATTCTATATAAATTATGTGTTATGTGTGCATATTATCTGAGTACTTGCTGTCTATGCTAGTGGAATGATTTTATACACGTTTTAAAGGATTTAAACCGTATATGTATTTTATATCTACAAAAATGTTAGGGTAAAAGATGGGTAGATGTAATAGATGGAAAATAAGTTGGACGATGAGATGAGAGGTGTTATGGAGCACGAGGTAAGGGTGAGAGGTGAACGATGTGAGAAGCCTTTTCCCAAACGATGGCCCCGTCATTCAGCAGAGTATGGATGACAACCACGGACTATTCTAGACAGTCCAGTGGATCACTAGCAGGCTCGCAACCTGTAACTGTTGTGAACGATGTGTTCACTCAGTGTACTCTAAACCTTGGTGATCATGCAGACTTGGTGCCAAAACCCTGGCGACTATGCAGACTTAGTGCCTGTTGTATAAATTCTGGCGACTATGCAGACTTAGTGCCTAAACCCCGATGACGATGGACTTCATGTCGATTCCTTAGGATGATCCTTAGGAATGTATGAACGAGGAATGGTTGATTCTTAGGGTAGATCCTTAAGAGTAAAGAAGATAATGCGGATGGGTAATTGAGTTGATTGTTTGATTGTTTGAACATAATAATTATATTATTGTGGGTTGAAAACCCTATGTACTCACCAGGTTTCCTAACCTGACCCACTCAGTTTATTTATGTCACAGGTGTTGTTATGAAGTCACATTACACTGAGAGATTAAAGAGATGTAGATCACTAGTAAGTTATGTTTATGTTTATGTTTCTGTATTGACGATGACATCCCAAACGTTTTAAAATAAATAAAATACGTTTCTTCAAAAATGTTTTGATAACGTATTTATCATGTTTTCCTGGGAACAGATTCCGCAACATTTTTATGAAAAGAAGTACTCTGATTTTTATAAAGCATAAACAAAATCAGTCTTTTTTGGCCGAGAAAATGGGGATGTTAAACCACGCCACCACCAACCCACCGAAGTCAGGGGCGATGTTCACACGTGGAGAGAGGCTCCACGTAAGCAAGTCATGCGTTGAGCTCCCTCCACTACGGACAGCCTTATAATAAGTATTTGTAGACGTCAATGTGGGACTAGCTCATTTGGTAGAGGTGAAAGACTCTTAGATTGGAAGTCCCGGGTTTGAACCTGGATATAGACGAATTAACTAACTTGTTGAATTAACTTTTAACCATTATCCGGTCATTCAAAAAAAATGTAATCCTTAAATAAATGAGATTGACTAAAAAGACACGTCGTTTCATCATATAGACATTTAGTTTTTAAAATTCTTTTATTGGTTTAAATTTGAAGAATTTTTTTTATAGATTATAGGTTTATTTTTGATAAGATATCAATGTGATGTTTAAAAAAATCAATTTAGGAGCACTTTTTTTATTAGATTAAGATCTATATAATATTTGTTAAGTTTGACCGTAACATTGTCGTTGATACCATTTTAGTTATTCTCATTAGGCACTTAAAAATCATTTTCCCCTGTTATCAATTAATGCTACAATTCTAACATTTTATATGGTTATGGATAATAGTTGCGGCTAAAGTAAGTGATAATACTTCTAACACCATCCCACATTATTATTTTTACGTGCTACGTCATCTCTTGTCATAGCACCTAAATCTTAATATTTCATAGGGTGTAGTAACACTTCTAACATTCCATTTTTTCTTTTTAAAATTTAATTAAACTATATATTTTTTTTAAACACAAACAATTAATATTAAATAAATTTTATTTTTTTAAACCACAAACAATTAATATCAAATAAATTATATTTTTTAAAACAAAAACATTTCATATTAAATTAACAAAGTTAGAATAAATTAAAACTTAAAATACCTAGAAACAGGGGTACTAATTCAAACTACAACAAACATGATTTAATACCTAGAAACATGACTTAATACATTAAAAAAACACTTCATAAAAAAACATACCAAAGCAATGAGTCTTCCTCCGAAAACTAGTCATCCAATTTGTCTTTCGGTGACATATTTAGATCAAGATTGTCCATCATCCAAGGATGACTAGTCAAATGGCGGTGAAGATCAGCATGGATTACTGCATTGTTGACTATGCTCATTCTCTGTATCCATTCTTGACCACCATATTCAAGTGGTTGTGTCTCGGGGATGACTTCATTCTCGTCGTACACACATATCACAGTTCGTTATGTTCTAGTATCATATTATGTAATATGATACACATATACATCACCTTTGTCATAGTAGAAACATCACGAAACGTGGATGCTTTGGAAACTATCTGCCAACGCTTTTTAAGTGCTCGAAACGCTAGTTCGATATCTTTTCTCATTTTTTATTGGACTCTCTTAATTCTAGACATTTGAGGGTCATCCGGACAAGACAAACTTTTAACGAAAACAGAAAGGTCAAGATAGATTCCATCGAAAAGATAGTACCCAAATTTGTATTCCGTTACTCAGAGTACAAACGATGAATTTGGGGCAGTATTGTCCTACACCTTGTTGAATATTGATGAGTTATTGAGAATGTTAATGTCACTGAACGAACCGGTACTAACGAAAAATGCATGTCAAATTCACAAATCTTGTGAGGCTACAACTTCAAGTACGACCATAGGATAATGATAATTGCCCTTTGTGTACTGTTCATGATATGCATTAGGAAACAAATTACATCTCCAGTGCATGCAATCTAAACTTCCTAACATCTCAGGTAAACCATGCACATTCGCATGATGAGGATACAACTTTTCTATGTCACTAGAAGTATGATGACACAAATATCGTAGACCGTAGAAAGAAATGAATAATTTGTAACATTCGTTAATACTTTCTTGTGCGGTACGTGCAAACATCCTAAAACTCTCGTCTAGTGCATCAGGGGGTGGAATATGATAACATACGAAATACAACAGTATATTTTTGAATTTGATCAAAGCCTAACGTACCTCTTGCGTCCGGGCGTTGCCGCATATACTCAAACAACGAGCTCACACTTTCTACAAGATGCATAAACAAATCTTTATGTGTAACAACCCGAAGTTTTCCATCGTCGAAAAACCCGTTCTACCCGTAAAATTCGCCGTTAATCAATTCGTTTCGTTTCCGTTTTGGGTTAAAGTAAATAAATTTATACGTTTATTATAATCCAATGAGTGTCCAAACCCTTTAGGAACTCATGAAACTAGCCCAAAAATGTTTATTTCAAAAAGTTAGAAACGTCCCCGCCGGGTGACGGATACTTAATCGGGTGCGACCTAAAGCCCCGTTTAAGGCCGGTATCGGGTAGAATTCCTCCATGTCCAAGTTTTAGGACCTATATAAACATGTTTAAACATTCATTTGAAGCTTTTTCTTCCTCTCTCTACTCTCTCTCTAACCTTTCTCCTAAGTCTAAGTTCAAGGGTCCAAAACTCAATTTTAAGGCCTCAAATCCCTAAGGTACCTTCCTAACTTTATTGTATAGCATATTAGACCTTCAAATTCAGGATTGAATCATAAAATTTGGCCTTGTATGAGAGTTTACGGCCCAAGTAGATGCCTAGGCCGTAAACACTAAGTTTGAAGGGTTTTGAGCCCTTAAACCCCTCCTAGACAATTTTGGGACCTAGATATGATTAAATGACTTCATGAAATGGAATTATAGCATTTTAAACATGAATTTTGAAGGGTTTGAATGATTTTACGGCCAAGCCTCATGCTTAGGCCGTAAACTCATATAGTTGGGACTTTTATGACCTTAAACCCTTCCTAGACCCCAACAAGCCCTGGATATGACTTCTAGAAAAATCACTTTAGCCTTGGAACACTTTTATCATGGATTTTGGAGGACAAATAAGAGTTTACGGCCAAGCCTCATGCTTGGGCCGTAAACCCTTCATTTTGGGGTGTAAACTCCTCCAAAAGTGTTAAAAAGCCCCTATAACACCCCTAAAGCCTTGGAATGAATTTTAGAAGTCCTTACAAACAAGTTTTTTAGCCTTAAATCATCATGAATAACTCTCTAGGAGAGTTTACGGCCATGAGGGGGGTCTCATAGGCCGTAAACTCCAAAAACCCCTCCAAAATTTCAAGGAAATGCATGAAAGGCCTAGGAATAAATTTAGCAATCACATGTGATTTGTTTTGGCGTCATTTAACACATTTTTCTTGGGTATTTAGGAGTTTACGGCCAGGAGCCTATGCTAGGCCATAAACTCCCATAAATAAGTAATTTTGATGTTTAAAATCCATTCCAAGACTTTGAACCAAACCTAGAAAAATTCCCTTAAGTGATTTAAGCCATTTTTACCCATAATTGACCCCACCATGAGTTTACGACCGTAAACTCATGGGGAGTGGGTGTCATTGGCTGAAAACTCTTGTATGAGTTTATTCATGGTGATAAGTTATTAGGACTAACTTGAAGATTGTTTGGATCTTTTATAACAGTTAAAATGATGAATACGAAAACTGTAAATAACACAAGTATGGATCAAAGTGTGTCGAATGATTAGATCAACAATCCTCAGTAGAGCTCGATAAAAAACTTCCGCTGTAGAGGATTTAGGGTTACAAGAACGATAAAGAAATAATGCTCTGATCTATCGTAATAATCGTTTTCTATCGTTAACCTAATATGCATGCAAGCATATATATATTTATACTAAACCCTATCAAGCTCTCGGTTGGACAGGCCCAAACCGGAGTTACAAAACTAGACTAATAAGCGAGCCCAATAGACGCAATACATAACAAAACGCTACCCAACAATCTCCCCCTTTGCGTCAAATTGGAGCGAGACTACTTCTTCTTCTTTCTTGGGCCAGCAGCGGGAACTTTCTTCTTTACAGTTTCAAACAGATGTGAGATAAGCGCAAGGATCGTCTGTCTGAACCGAATGTACCATTGTATCATGTCGTCAAAATACTTGATATCATCCACTGTATTTTCCTTGCATCTGTGGATGATCCCCAACACATGCTCTAGGCAAGCAGTGGTGTACAGATGTTTATCAGCTAAGGCAAAAAGACATTTCTGTCCTTCATTCCTAGTGAACATGACTGAGTTTCGCCTCGAGTCAATTTTGCCCATCTGCATTTGATTCAGATCACTGGCCGAGCCAACAGGAGATATTGTTGGTTTCTTCTTGAAGACGCTTGCTATCTCCTGATCCATCAGTGCAACTTCCATGATGTAGCACACCAGCATCCTCTTGAGATGGTCGATGATCGGACCATATTTAGCTTCATTGGTCAGAAGGATGTTGTGCAGAATAATCCAATCATGGGGATTAAGGTTTGGAAGATCTGCTAAATAAATGGCATGTTCGGTTTTGGCAGATCCCCTAAGCACCTTGAACCGAACGTTAATGAACTTCCCTTCAATGTATGGTTTCAAGACCCGAACGTTGATAAGCTTCTGAGCGCTCCAAGTTTGATATTGAGGTTGAGCAGCCTTCAGATAGAAATCAATCAAGTCCCGATCAACCTGTGGATGAGGACGAGGGAACTCTGCAACGTTGGAGAAGGCGTGAAAGATGAACGCCTTTCGGGTCAGTGGCATGTCGAACTGAGAGTCGACAGTATTGGAACAGTCAAACGAAATAACTGGTTCCAGCCACAAGATGCTCGGAGTTTCGATTGCTTCCTTTATCATCCTCTCGAGAGTCCAAGCAGGAAAAAGAGTTTTCCTACTCTCGAGAAGGTCGTGGGCTTCCTTCTACTTTCGTTCAGCTTGTTCAGCTTCTTTTGCCACACGAACACTATCATCTGCATCATTGCATCGACTTTTACGTATCAACATGTCGGTAATGGTTTCTTCGTCATCTTCCTCTTCTTCCTCAGCAATCTTCTTGCCTTTATCTTTCACACCCGAACCGGAGGCTTAGCCTACAGGAGGAGGTTCGGTTGTGTGAGTTGCCTTTGAGGAATGAGGTGGTTGGGATGCAGACTCCTTTTTTCCCCCTTGTTTCGGAATGGACACGAAATCGGGTAGCCCTTCAATTTTGCTTAATAGGTCTAGGGCAGGAGCGAGCTTCTCTGCAAGGGTACGCCTCACAGAATGGTTAAGGATAGGATCATGTGCTTCGAGGATGTTGGAGATGGCTGAGTGGACATCCGAAACACACGTCTTAATGACCTCCCGTTCGGACCGAAGAGTGTCAATCTGCTGTTGAGAATGGGAGAGTTGAGCATTCTTGACCTTCAGGGCAGTGGTCTTCTTTGCCAAAACATCCATCAACGAGTTCTCAGCAGCCAAATCTTCTTAGAGCTTTGAGAGACGCTCGTCAATAGTAGCACGGAAGGCTGAGTTGTCGTCTGTGAGCGATTGACGAAGTGAAGCAAAGGACTTCAACTCAGTAGAGACAGACGTGGCCAACTGTTGAACAATTGGTTCCAACGTAGTCGTGGTGGCATTAGCACTCTCCTGTAAGGACTTTAACAGGGCGGAGGCATCAGAAAATAGTTTGTCGACTTTTTCGGTCGCTGCCTGACAGGCTTTCGTTGAGGCATCGATGGCGGAGGTTGCAGAAGCAATAGAATCTTGTTGAGCCCTTGAGAGAGCATCAACAATCTTCTGAATAGCAGCTTCAGAGAGTGATGATTGAGACGTGGAAGAAGAGGCAATAAGCAAGTCGACCTTGTCGTGGAGTTCCTTAAGATGTTTCTTTGTGACCGGAGCGTCATCATCATCATCGCTCTGCACTTGAAACGGACTGTAGTAGACCGAATCAAACGTCATGTTTTCCCTACCAAGGAAAGTGTCGTCTCCGTTAGAGGCGTGACTGGGAGATGGTGGTGACGGTGAGGCTGGTGGTACAGTGGTATGGGTAGGTTCGGGTTGGGTTGTTTTGGGTGTAGGTGTAGGGGTAGGTTCGGGTGCTTTTTGGGTTTCGGTTGTGTTTATGGTTTCGGGTGCTGGTGGTGGTTCGGTTGCATCAGTATGAACCCCCGTATCAGATATGTTGGCTCTAACATCTGCAGTGGATGTTGTGGTTGTGTCGGTGAATATTGGTGGTGGCATTGGGATTGACGTGTTTGGAATGTGGGTAAAGGGGTTTATGGTGGGAATGGAAGTAGGAATAGTTTTAGGAGGAGAGGGAATTGGAGAAGGAGGGATGTGAATCTCAGGGGTAGGAGATATGGGTGGTGTGTTGCCTCGTGGAGAGTTGTCAGAATCCGAACTCTCAACCTCTGACTCACTAGAGGAGGAAGCGATAATCAGCTTTCTCCTGGGTTGTGTTTTTCGCCTCTTATGCTGCGGAGACTGAGCAACTTTTATGGGTTTCCTCTTCTTAGGAGAAGGGCCTTTAGCCCCTTTCGCCACCTGTTTCCCTTTGTCAGCCTTCTTGCCTCTTGGAGCAGGCTTGTCGGCTTCATGAATCGACTTCAACATCTCCGGTGTAAGATCCCTCGGACCAGAATGCTTGAATTCTTTGTAGGTCCTGATAATCCGGCTGTCAGCTGGAATGTCAGCATACATAGATTCCGAAATGGAACCATTGAAGGGAAATTTGGAAGCATTTGAGATGATGATCTTCGTGGTATGAAATGTACAAATCGAAGACATCGGAGCACCGGCGACAACGGGGACGTTGTACTTGTCCATCACCCATTTCGTAACCAAAGTCCAGAACCTGGCGTATGAAATTTCAGAATGCCTGGATGTAGAGGAGAGACTCTGGATGAGTCGTTGCCACAGAACAGACCCATAATCCATGTTGATGCCATTGTAGACACCATAAATTATCGACAAGAAAAGGCGACTGGCCCCGTCAGATCCAGAGCTTCTTTCAGATAACCCTTTGAATAGCACAGTGAACATCCCGTTGCACTGTGGCGGCAAGCATGACTTCTTAAACTTCGCAACAGAAGAAAGCGCCTCCATATAACCCATGTTGTAGAACATATTGAATAAATGCACCATTGGAACTGTTTCTGGGTTAACCCTCGATGAATCAGGTTCAAACCCTAACAACGAGCAAAATCTTTGCTTTGAGATCGAGGCCTTGTGCTGAAGAATATCAAAGAATATTCTGTCAACAACCTTATCGTAGTGAGCAGTCGCAAAGATCTGCGACAAGAACTCCATTGGAACGGATTCAGATCTTGAAAGTGCAGGAGCAATCGGCGAAAATTTCAAACACTCGACAATGGGGAACGTGTAGGAAGCATAAGCATGAGGGGTTAGATCGATGATAAGGCATTGTTGTGGGCGAATAGGCAGTATGTGAGAAGTGGCGTGAACAGAGGATGAATCTGCCATTGCTTGAAGAAAGGGAAGAAGATGATGAACAGTTAAGGTTCAGGGATTTCTTGCGCTCTAGGAATTTTACTTGCAGTAAAGAGGTAAATGGTAGAGGATGTTGCCTTTTATACTGGGGTTTAAGGAGAGAGAAAGATCTTCCCAAATCTTCGATTGAGAATGGAAGGGTTTTTCGGAGTTGACTGATGCGTGACAGTTGGGGTTGCCGATGATCACGCATGAGAGAGAATGTCAGACCCCTAAGAACACGCCTCCCATCAAGCGCCGTTTAGATATGAAGCGTTTCAAATTCACATGCGCCTCTTCTGCGCCATTTGGAGATGAACCGTTTCAAATTCACACACGCGTCTGCGACGTCATTTGGAGATTAGACGTTTCAAATCCGCACGCGTTCCCTTTTACGCCGTTTGAAATCAAATTGGTTGGACTCCCACCTGAGTCAGCAACTCTTCATCTTATCCCTTTAAGGTGTAACGGTATCTTTTGAACAATGCTCCCACGTGGATGAAAATTGACCACAGCTTATAATTAACCACCAATCCAATGAAATGGCCTGTAATTATTAGAATCAGAGTTTTGGAAAATCAAAGATTTTCGTGCTAAGGGTGTAAAAGAAAAGAAATAAAGCAATCATTTTTAGGAAAAATTGTGATGTCAATAAAGACATGAAACAAATGATCCCGGGCACGGATCTCTTCCTTCAAGGTCAAGAGAGACCTTAAAGTGTTAGTGTGGTTTCCCGTTGAATAACGATCAAACACTTATTAAGAAGTGTTGAAAGGCTTCTTTTAATTTAGCTTTTTAGGGTGGCTTTTGCTTTTATTCAATAGTCCGAATCTTGAAATAAGATAGAAAGTGAACAAAGTACTTGTGAGACCGATGTAGTCTGTTGAACAAGTAGGTTGGTAATCATTTTAAAGTAGCTGGGAAATATAAAATCTCAACAAAAATTAAAAACTGGATCCCAAGGGAAGAAATGTTATGGTTTTTAACAATTTCATAGGAATCACACAAAAGAAAATTTTGAGAGTTCATGAAGATATATCCGTCAATTCATTAGTGAAAACTAGAGCAATATAATTGTTCACCATCAATTCAGATTGGGTAGTGAATTTTGGGTTTCACTCAGCTCATAGTGGCACGAAACTAAGATCATGAACGCAGTTATTGGGTAACCATAAACCTCAGTGGTAATTGCTGAGAGTCTCAAGGGTTACATATGTGAATTGAGAGGAATGGAGAAGTGTAATTTAGATGGTGTAAGAAAGCAAAGTACCTCTGCATTGAAAGATAGGACTAAGCAGAAAACTCTTATCTCTTGTGAGAAGAGAGTTAGGTAGCTCTGGATTAGAATAAATGTGATAGCCTAATTGGGAAGACAAGGTTTGTGTATACCGAGTCATTAAGGCTATTATTCAGAATCAAATAAGGCTTTGGACACATACAACAGCATGCTTCTAGGGACACTTAACTAACTCAACAATTTCCCCATAAACAAACACACAAATAAAATTAACGTCAAAAAGGAAGAGAGAACAAAATATTTTTGGAGTTTTTGAAATTATATATTAAGAAAAATATTTTTGGAATTTTTGAAAAAATAATAGTGAAAGAAAGAAAGAAAAAAAATAATAATAAAAAGAAAAAATGAAAACTGAGAAAGAAAATAAAAAGTTAAAAAAAAAAATTTGGAACCGAACCCGAGCATTCGGTCTATTTCGGTTGTGAGAATTTGAAAAACCGAACCCCGAGCGTTCGGTCTATTTCGGATTGGAAAAACTTTGGAAAACTGAACCCGAGCGTTCGGTCTATTTCGGATTGGAAAAACTTGGGAAAACCGAACCCGAGCGTTCAGTTTATTTCGGGTGAGAAAAATTGAGAAACCGAACCCGAACGTTCGGTTTATTTCGGTTATCAAAGAAAATGGATTTTCAAAGAGAGAGTACTTTTAACAATAAAAGAAATGTAATAGGAACAATTATACATGAAATTTACAACCAAGAAAACCACCTTTGATTGATGAGCGAAATGCAGATTATCCAACCGAACCCGAGCGTTTGGTTCATTTCGGTACATGAGTACAAAAACTGAACCCGAACGTTCGGTCTATTTCGCTTCTTACTTTTGAGTTTGAGAGGTGATTTGTGGTACTGAATCTGATTCCATCATGCCTAGCACTTGTAGAATTTTGTTAAATGATGCTTCAGGAAGGGCTTTGGTGAAGACGTCAGCCAGTTTATCAGTGGTTCTAACGAAATGAATTTCAACGTTTCCATCTTCCACATGATCTTTAATGAAGTGATACCTCAGTGCTATGTGCTTAGTCTTTGAGTGTTGCACTGGGTTATGACAGATCCTAATTGCACTTTCAGAGTCACAATATAGTGGGATCTTTTTCATATTGAGTCCATAGTCTCGGAGTTGACTTTGGATCCAAATCACTTGAGAAGAACAGGATGCAGCTGCAATGTATTATGCTTCAGCTGTAGACAAAGACACACACGTTTGTTTCTTTGATTGCCAGCTAACCAACTTCCCGTCAAGGAATTGGCAGCCGCCAGTGGTGCTTTTCCTGTCTAGTCCACAACCTCTAAGGTCTGCATCTGAGTAGGCCTGAACGAAGAATCCCAAGTTGGATGGATACCATAGACCTAAAGAGGTAGTTCGCTTGAGATAACGAAGAATGTTCTTGACTACAAGCATGTGAGGTTCACGTGGATTCGCCTGAAATCTAGCACAATAACAAACAGAGAACATGATATCAGGCCTGCTAGCAGTAAGATACATCAGTGAACCAATCATCTGGCGATATAGCGTAATATCTATTGCTGCTTATCCAAGGATGGAGTGAGCTTGGTGCCGAACGCCATGGGAACTTTGACTTTTGAATCTCCCATCATGCCAAATTTTGCAAGGAGAGTCTTCATGTAAGCTTCCTGATTAATAAAGATGCCTTCGGGTCCCTGTCTAATATTTAAACCAAGGAAAAAGTTAATTGGACCCATTGAGCTCATTTCAAATTTAGTCTCCATCAGCTTTCTGAATTCAGCAGTTAAGCTGGGATTCATAGAGCCAAAGATGATATCATCGACGTAAATTTGAACAATCATAAGGTGGTTACCTTCCTTCTTACGAAAGAAGGTTGGGTCAACCGAACCTTGTTTGAATTTGGACATCTTTAAAAACTTTGTCAGCGTTTCATACCAGGCTCTCGGAGCTTGTTTCAGTCCATACACGGCTTTGTCCAAAATAAAACAATGATTAGGATACCTTTCATTTACGAATCCAGGAGGTTGCTCCATGTACACTGTTTCTTCAAGTTCTCCATTGAGAAATGCACACTTGACGTCCATTTGGTAGACTTCAAAGTTTTTGTGTGCAGCATAGGCGAGAAATATTCTAACGGATTCCAGCCTAGCTACAGGAGCGAAAGTCTCTTCATAGTCAATTCCTTCCTCCTGACAGTATCCTTTCACTACCAGACGTGCTTTGTTTCGTATCACGTTCCCTTCCTTGTCCATTTTGTTCCTAAAGACCCATTTGAGACCAACAACTGAGGCATCTGGAGGAGTTGGAATGAGTCGCCAAACTTTGTTCCTTTCGAATTCATTCAGTTCGTCTTGCATAGCTTGAACCCAATCGGAGTGATCAAGAGCAGTGTTAACTGTCTTTGGTTCAACTTTTGAGACGAAGGAGTTAAACATACATAATTCTACTTTTGAGAACAAGGAAGTCTGTTTTGCCTTGACTTGTGATCGGGTTAGAACATTTTCAGACACATTACCAACAACCTGGGAGACAGGATGATCTCTGGTCCATTTGACGAGAGGAAGGTAGTTTGGATCAAAGGTTGGATCCAATTCAGCGTTTACCATCTCTTCTAGTTAGGATTGACTTTCATAGTCGTAAGACATATCTACATTCTCCCCCTCGACAGATAAGCTTTCAGGTACTTCTTGAGTATCTTGAGCTACAGAGGTTTCTAGTGGTGCAGAGCTTTCGGGTGTTGATGCACCTTCAGGTGATGAAACATTTTCAGTTGGTGAAGTGCGTTCGGGAGCAGCTTGAGAACTTATATCCCCCTCAACATGTGAGCTCGGCTGTGATGACAAAGATGGATCCTCCCCCTCAACTGAAGCATTGTGTTGTGGAGGGTCGTCAGAACTTGATCCTCCTTCATTCATTCTCTTTGCAGCATCTTCGACAAGTTGCTTCAAATGATCTACCCTGTTGTTAGCTGCACTGGCTTCTGAGAGAGTGGCCTTCTCTGGTTCATCAAATAACTCAACGAACTTCTCAAATAGGTTTGCGATTGAGGCTGTGACTTGGCCAGTTTGAGGAAAGATTTCTCCAGCTGTGTCTTCGTTGGCCTTTAGCTTTTTGACATAGCTATCGTCAAAAGTCACGTAATAAGTTTCTTCTATTTTCCTCGAGCGCTTGTTTAATACCCTGTACGCTTTAGAAGTGAGAGAATAGCCCAGAAATATCCCTTCGTCGGCTTTGACATCAAACTTGTTGCGGTGTTCTTTAGAATTGAAGATGAAACACCGTGAACCGAACACATGGAAAAACTTGACATTTGGCTTCCTGTTGTTGATGATCTCATAAGGAGTGAGAGTGAAGTGCTTATTGAGATATGACCTGTTCTGTGTAAAACAAGCAGCATAAATAGCATCAGCCCAAAAATATAAAGGTAAGGAAGCGAAACTTAGCATGGTTCGGGCCGCTTCACACAAAGATCGGTTTCGTCTTTCGACAATTCCGTTTTGTTGAGGTGTGTAGGGAGCTGAGAAGTTGTGACTAATTCCTTTTTCTGCCAGGAATTCTTCGAATTCTTTATTTTTGAACTCCAGTCCATTGTTGCTCCTGATGTTGCGAACGAATTTCTTCAGCTGTACTTCAACCTGCTTGATGAACACCTTTAGCTTGTAAGTCGCTTCAGATTTAAGCTTCAGAAAGAACACCCATGTAAAACGCGAAAAGTCATCAACAATAACAAGAATATACTTGCTACCACCGATACTTTCGATAGATGATGGACCACACAAATCAATATGAAGTAACTCTAGTGGTTCAACAACTTTAGTGTTTATTATAGATGGATGACTTTGACGACTCTGCTTCCCCATTTCACATGCAGCACACAAATGTTCTCTATCGTACTTGAGCAATGGAAGACCTCGAACATGTCCTCCAGTGACAAGTTTGTTGATATCCTTAAAGTTGAGATGAGAGAGCCTTCGGTGCCACAACCAGCTTTCGTCAGATTGTGCTTTGGATAACAGGTAGATAGCTGGGTTCCCTTTGATAGGTTTGAGGTTTAGGGGAAACATTTCACCTTTACACTCCGATTTGAGAATAACTCTTTTCGTCTTCTTCTCTATTATTTCAGAACCCTCATCGTCGAATGAAACCTTGAGACCGGTACCTCCAACAAGCTGAGATACACTGATGAGGTTATGTTGTAGTCCTTCCACGTATGCAACCTTCCTAATCGTGAAATCACCGTTTGTAATCATTCCATAGCCTTTTATGGTGCCAAAGGAGTTGTTCCCTAACTTGACATTTCCACCGTTTGAAAGAGACCTGTATTCCCTTAGCTCTTCCTTCCTTCCTGTCATGTGACGCGAGCAGCCACTATCAATGTACCATTCTTCGTCAAACTGCTCGTCACTGATAACCTGCAAAAATTAAGCAGATTTAGGAACCCAAAGTTTCTTGGGTCCTCGTGAGCCTTTCACAGAAACAGGAATAGTAAGAGGGATGTCAACAAGATATGTTCTTTTTATTAGTGTTGTTTCATCTTTCTTTTTGATGGTGAAAACCTTAATTTTATTGGGATTCATTGCTTTTGGTTTGGACTCTAGTTTAACTGATGAAACCTTCAGTTTTCCTTTTAGTTCACTTGATGATTGAGGTTTTTGAGAGTGAACAGAATGGAATTTAGAATGGGGTTGAGAGGAATTAGGAGAATTTGAAGAATTAGAAGAGTTGGAATGAGAGAACTTAGACTGAGATGATTTCTTGACTTGAGATTCTAGGTGACCCTTTTGCTTTTGATCATTAGTGGGACCGAACCTAGAATTTTGATCTCTTTTGTTCTCTGAACCGAACCTTTGCTTTCGGTTGATGTTGTTCTCTGAACCGAACCTTTGCTTTCGGTTGATGTTGTTCTCTGAACCAAACCTTTGCTTTCGGTTGATGTTGTTCTCTGAACCGAACCTTTGCTTTCGGTTGATGTTGTTCTCTTGTGATTTAACAAAACTTTTCTCTGACTTTAAGTTCCTATCATGATATGAGAAATAAGCATTTTGAGATTGCCAAAACTGTTTTCTTTCAGATAGATTCTTCTTGTATCTCTGATTCCTTTGCAGTTTTTGATTTCTCATCTGCTTCGGTTGATGATGGATATTGGCTTTTGGTTTCTGTTTTCCTTTAGCTGGTTCACTCTGAACTGATGATGTTTCGCTTAAAAGAGTGACTTCTTTTGCAGGAATTCCTTTTTCTTGAGGAATATCTTTTGTACCACTAGTACTTGGCACATCGAAGCTATCAGGCTTATTCAAAGGTTCTGGCACATATCTGCCTTTTCTTTTCCACGAAGTCCTTTCAGACAGACCTACCGTTTCGTCAGCATTGTCGATGGGAGCTGACCAGAAGAACTCCTCGCAGCCATCAGCATCGTCTTCGTTTACAATGGCTGTGAGTTCAACGGTCTGATGTTCGGTTACGCCTGTGACCTTATACACCTGATTTGGAGTGGTTCTTACCTTTTGGTATACTACAACCTTTTTTGCAAGAATCGGGGACTTTTGTTGGGACAAACAAGCAAACTCCACTAAATTTTCTGAAATGAGATTCTTGTGGTTTTCGGGTTCGCTCTTGACAAATTCTGAACAATCAACTGTGTCCTTTACAGAAATTTCACTCATATTGTCGTCCTCATTAAGCTCAGATGCATTTTCAATATCAATTTTATTTTCTGAGCTCAAGTTGGCATTCAATGAGTCAAATTTTTGTATGTTTTCGGTCCTCAGTTTCAGTTTATCATTTTCATCCAAAAGGTTTTTAAGCATGTCCTTATGGTCCTTGGACTTTATGAAAGATTCGATTTTCTCTAGTCCATACATATATGTCGGATTAACATCTTCAGACGAAATAACACTTTCACAATTATATGCTTCAGCATCAATTTCATCCTCCTTAAACTCAAGGAAGGGTAAAATCATGCGATGAATCTTTTGTCCTATTTCACAGTCCAAATGAAGCTGAGTGATATTAGTATAAAGACGTTTAGCAATCAAACAAAAAACATTTCTCTGTTTTAAAAGCTTTAAATGGTCTCTTTGCCAATAAATGTTTTCATCTTTGGTTTTGATTAACTCCGACTCCTTCAGTTCGATCCACATCCTTCGTTCCTCACTTTTTGAAGATACCCTGCTTATTTGGTCAGTTAGGTTAGAATTGGTGACTCGTGTTTGAGGTAAACTACTGTCTAGATGATAAATTCTTGAGTTAACATTTTTTAATTCTTTTTCATATGAGCTTTGTGGGACTTTGAATGCAATAGAAACAGATTGTACCTTCTTGATTAATTCATCAAGTTCGTTGAACTGTACGCTAAGCGGTTTTGCTGTGAAGCACAAGTCCTCTCGCTCCTTTGCGTCTTCATTCCCACCATCTGTGTTGTATCCCCTCATCTAAGATACATCGGACACCACGAAGCATTTTCCACCACTACTCTCTTCTTTCGCCACATAAGCCTTTCCATGAGAAGGCTTCCTTACTTCATCATCTTCAGAGTCGGTTGACCAGACCTCCACGCCACCGAACTCATCATCCGCTACCGAACCCTGCACAATTAAAGCATTCATAGAAGGGTTAGCAGTAGATTTCTTCTTCCTGATCTCATCCAGCTTTTTCAGCAACAAAGCTTCTTCATCTTTTTCATCATCCTTTTCTGCCATTTTCTTGAGGACACAATCTTTTGCATAGTGGTTCTTGCCTCCACAATAATAGCAGCTCACTCCCGAATCTCCTTCAGCTTTCGGTTCCTTCTTTGGTTCTTCCGCCTTCAGTTCTTCCCTGACCTTTTCAGAACTATAACTTCCCTGCCAATTTCGATTCTTGTTGGTGGGAATCTTTTCTTGATAAACCTTTTTGGGTTTGACACCATCATTGCATAGTCTTCAGAGGTAAGGTCATAATCCTCTAGGTTGAGGTCTTCATCTTCCATCACAGCTTTGCTTTTGGACAGAAGGGCTAATGAACCCAAGCTTGAAACCACATTTTTCTCCTGTAACACAATCTTTTCTTGAGACTTCAGAATGCCTACCAGTTTCGCCAGAGAATAAGATTTGAATTGCTCATGCGCTTTAACCGTGGACACTACAGCTCTCCATTCAGATCTAAGGCCGTTTAAAAACGTGACCTTTTGTTCAATCAGCTTCCTTTCAATGTCATGTTTAATCATCTTGCTAAGAAGATGATTGAAGCGATCGAACGTTTGAGTTACAGTTTCTTCTGAACCCTGCTTAAATTCACCAAACTCGGACAGGAGTAAGGTTTGAATGGAATGCTCGAGATCTTCGTCCGTTGAATATAACTCTCGTAGCCTATCCCATATTTCTTTAGCAGTTGTGCATGAACTCACCAGCCTGAAATTGTCAGATTGAAGAGCGAATCTGATTAATCTCAATGCTTTAATATTGCACTGAAATTTATCTTTTTCGTCTTGAGCAATATCTTTAACATCTTTCAAAAGATCATTATATTCCTTCTGAGTCTTAATAATTCTTGAAGTTGCTAAATGAGCGAATGGTCCAGATACTATTGCTTCCCAGATGAGGTATCCATTGTCCTCAGATCCTATAACATAGTCTTCAAAGTGATGAGCCCAGACTTCATAATCCCGGGTGTAAAGGATGGGAATCTTCGTCGTTGATCCGATGTTGTTCGAGATATTAATTGGATTTGATTGTGACTCGTCCATGCTTGATCGAATAACCTGTTTTAAAAGATCAGACTTGTAATGAATTAAATTAGGGCAAAACAAATAAATACCGAGTTATGTCAATTATGGGATGATGGCTCAATAAATATCAGTAAATGCAGAATAACCCTAATCGCAACCTTTTTCACAGAAAAGAAGTGTATGAATTACACAGCCTCCTGCTCTGATACCAATTGATAAGTTATTAGGACTAACTTGAAGATCGTTTGGATCTTTATAACAGTTAAAATGATGAATACGAAAACTGTAAATAACACAAGTATGGATCAAAGTGTGTCGAATGATTAGATCAACAATCCTCAGCAGAGCTCGATAAAGAACTTCCGCTGTAGAGGATTTAGGGTTACAAGAACGATAAAGAAATAATGCTCTGATCTATCGTAATAATCGTTTTCTATCGTTAACCTAATATGCATGCAAGCATATATATTTATACTAAACCCTATCAAGCTCTCGGTTGGACAGGCCCAAACCGGAGTTACAAAACTGGACTAATAAGCGAGCCCAATAGACGCAATACATAACAAAACACTACCCAACACATGGGGAGTAAACTCAAGTTCCAAGTCCCTAGTGCCATTACACGTCCTTAAACGCCACCCGGGTCCCTCCAAACACTCGTAATGGGGTGTTTCCGCGACTACAAGTATTTGTCCCTAACAAATAATTAATCTAAGTCCTAATTAGATAAAAATGTGTATCTTTAAATTATACTTAGGAACCTCGTGCATTTGCAAGCCCCGGACCAACGTTTAGCATCCGAAATCGTCATGTTTCTTGTCCGGTGAGTTCATACCCCGACCCTTTTTCACTGTTTTTTAACTGTTTTCAGGGGGGAATACAAGCAAAAGTACAAGTGTATCTTGTACTTAAACTGATTTACAACTTAATGATTTTAGTTTCTAAATGTCATGATTTCCAAAGATTATGATAACTGATGTTTCGAATTGCAGGTTAATTATAGATTTCTTTTGAAAAGTGTTTTGTTCTATATTGTCTTTTATAAAAGAAATCATACTAATTATAACGAATATAACTAATAGGATAGAACGAATTCGAATACTAATACGAATACGAATGTATCTAGAATGAATACGAATACGAATGTAATCTAGAACGAATACGAATACGAATGTAATCTAGAACGTCTACGAATACGAATACGTCTATGAATACGAATACGACTACAAATGCGAATACGACTACGAATGCGAATACGACTACGAATGCGAAATGACGCCTTTGCTTGACACTAATACTTCGAATATACAATTAGTGTACCCCTTGAGTGTCACCAAAGTTTCGAATTTAATACGAAAATACGCCTCTGGACCTCTTCTGAGTTTCAAATATATTCGCCTTAGAATGTCGACAGAGCTTCGAATACACATCTAATATACTCCTTTGGAACTCAGCAGAACTTCGAAAATACTATAAAGTACGCTTCTGTGTGATTCCAAATATTTGAAATTACAACTAAGTTAGTAGATTATAGTCATCCGATTGTAGAATAACTAAGGCAGTAGAACACATAACTAATACTACTCACATGGTAATTACTGGTATTTCGAAATCAGACTTAAGAACAAAACACCACACATAGGAAAATATGGGATTTTCCTGGGATAACATTAAAATCAGTAACGAACCTAGATACTAATAGACAACCCAACACATAGGAAAATATGGGATTTTCCTGGGTAACACAACAACACATAAACAAATAAAGAAACAAACGAATAACTAAAACTATAAGGAAAATATGGGATTTTCCTGGAATGACATAACCAACCGTTTTCGAAATTGTAACAAAGGATAACCAAACTATTTTCATAAGAAAATATGGGATTTTCTTCATCAACAACTTTTCCCGAACGTAAAGGAACTCGTCTTTTCAAAACTAAACCGCTTATGCACTCACCAGCTTTATGCTGATTTTCAAACTGCTTGTATTCTCAGGTCAGTGTTAGACAGGTACACCGCAACCTTTTGGAGAAGACAGAACGTCCCGAAGACTCGTCTTTACTTTTGTTCATATTACATATGTAAAACACTTGTACAACTTTTCTTTTAAACAGATGTAAAAAATATTATGTAATGTAATGTTTTGTGATTACTGCTTTACTATGTGCATTGGATTTGATACTCAACGAGGAGTCAACCCCGAAAATGTTTCCACCTTTGGTTTTCGGGGTGTGACAGATTGGTATCAGAGCCCTTGTTTATAGTGAACTGGTATACCAAAGCTTACATGGTATAAGACTATAAACATTAAAGGGCCTAAGTGCTCTGAACTAAAAGTATATTCTATGAATATAAGTATTTTCTAAAGTATACAAGTATACCGACCGTCGAAATTCGTAACTACAAGTAGAACAAAATATAAGTAAATGGGTGTTGTACGCTGTGGTTAAACCTGGGCAATTATGTAGTCGTGTCTAGGATCAATATAGCCTAGCCAACTATATTCATTCGAGACACGGCCAACATGTGCCTGGGAGTGACTGTGGTATGCAACATACCTAAAACTTACCCAATATCCCAAACAACGAACCGTCGTTGCAATGAACCATGAAATACTATGGGAGTATTTCTCGAGCCGATCTTCAGTAGAAACCTTCGTGTACACATTGTTCCGTGATCATTCCCGTAGCGATAAAACTTCCTACTTTGATCCTTCTCTCATGTTTTATCTCTTAATATGATGTTATATCTGTATTGATGAGATATCCCCTGATCCATATCTCTTGATTCAATTCAGAGGACTTATGATCCTCTCTTTCCTGATCTTTATAGATCAAGATGCCTCCGAGAAGGAGATCTAGCACGAGGAACACCAACAACCCTCCACCGCCACCGCCTCCTCTTCAAATCGATCTGGAAACTCTTCAGGCAACCATTTCTGCCACAATATCAGCGCTCCTACCTCAATTTAACCTGAATGGTTCAAGAGGTGGTTCCCAAAACCAAGAAAGTAATCAGGGGCACCGGAAGGAGTGTTCCTATAAAGACTTCATGAACGCGAAACCGGCATTCTTCGATGGCACAGGAGGTGTCATTGCTCTAACTCGGTGGTTAGAGAAAATCGAATCTATCTTCGAGATTTGTGCCTGTTCGGAATCTAACAAGGTGAAATTTGCAGCCTGTACGCTCACTGATAAGGCTTTGACTTGGTGGAACGGCCGAGTCAAATCCCTGACCTTACCTGTAGCCAATGCTATGGGATGGGAAGTTATGAAGGAACTGCTACGCGCGGAGTATTGCCCTCGGGGTGAAATCCAGAAGCTGGAACACGAGCTATGGAACCTGAAGATGAAAGGTTCCGATATCGTCTCTTACACTTCAAGGTTTGATGACCTGGCACTCCTTTGTCCGGGAATGGTTACCCCAGAAAGCAAAAAGATAGAAAGGTTCATTTGGGGATTAACCCAGCCAACGAAGGGAAATATTATAGCAGCAAAGCCAGATACCTACGACAGTGCAAAGTGTCTGGCTCAAACTTTGATCGATCACAGTGATGTGCAGGAAGAAGCAGACACAACACCCAAGCCAACAGAAAAGAGTGGCGAGAAAAGAAAGTTTTGGAGAAAGAAGAAGAAGAGTCAGTCTTCCCCAGAACCTTCTAAGAAACAGCAAATAGTGGCGGTCCACGCTGCCACTATTCCTGCCGCTGTTTCTGTTGTCAATTCCACATCTCAAACACCTGTTACCGGATATGTCGGTACCCTCCCGTGGTGTGACCGATGTAGCTACCACCATCGCATCCCTGGCCCTTGTCGTGAAAAGTTCTGTAGAAGTTGTGGCCAGGAAGGTCACCTCGCACGAACCTGCAAAACCCCAACCCCGTCAACTAGTCAGGCTTCCGGAGCAGGTATCGGTCAAACCTGCTACAGCTGTGGAGAGGTCGGACACTATAAGCGAAACTGTCCGAAGACAGTAACATCTGGCAACACCGGGAGAGTCCTAACCATGGGACAAGAAAGGACAGCCGCTGATCCCACCGTTGCCATGGGTATACTTCTCTTCGATAAATCTTGTGCCTGTAATCCTTTTCGATTTTAATGATGAAAGAGTTTGCTGATCGTTCATTCAAATATCTATCTAGACTAAATCCTTTGTCAATAATCGAAACGTGCACCGTCAAGATAACTAACCAGTGAGATAGAGAACACTAACTTCGTACCCGTAGATTGATTCATCAGTCCGGAGGATTATCCTGTTCCATTCGATCCAAATGGGAAACTTTTCACGAAACATTTTGATGCTATGATTGACATGAAATGACCGAGTCTCATTCATGTCGATATCCTTAGATTTGAAAGGGTCGCCTGTTTAGATCCTTTCCTCGACCCAACTCTTGTGATCTTCGGCATCAAACCTTCATAACATTTCATGCTGTAAAGCTCAAAATTTTTCCCGATATGAATTACCATGCATCCCTCATTTCTGTGATCATTGAGAAACGGGAAGTTAGCAGCTATTTCCTCTAAATGTCTTTCCCGAAGGATTCTCGGGAATTTCTTCCGAACGTCTAGCTTAGTCCTACATCAAGCCTTTCGAGATCTTTGTAGGAATCGATTCTACAATCTTCAGAGTTCGGATGCCTTTAGAGCTTGGTAACATCTATTCAGTACATCACATCTTAAATCCTTAGAAGCATCTACCCAATGAAACCCTAGTGATTCCTTTGAGGAAGTCGAAGTCGTCCGGGGTTGGAACTTCCATGAGAAAACTGATTGATATTGTAGATTGAGACAGAATCAATGTGCAAAACAAAGACACGTCCCGATAATGAGAATTCGTTAGAACGCCCAGTACAGACCTGATTCCACTTGAGAAAGCGAAGATCCGAGGCAACAAATCCATTCGTGTCTCATTCCAAATTCATGATCTATATCTTATTCTTTGAATTTCGGGACGAAATTCCCTCTAACGGGGGGATAATGTAACAACCCGAAGTTTTCCATCATCGAAAAACCCGTTCTACCCGTAAAATTCGCCGTTAATCAATTCGTTTCGTTTCCGTTTTGGGTTAAAGTAAATAAATTTATACGTTTATTATAATCCAATGAGTGTCCAAACCCTTTAGGAACTCATGAAACTAGCCCAAAAATGTTTATTTCAAAAAGTTAGAAACGTCCCCGCCGGGTGACGGAAACTTAATCGGGTGCGACCTAAAGCCCCGTTTAAGGCCGGTATCGGGTAGAATTCCTCCGTGTCCAAGTTTTAGGACCTATATAAACGTGTTTAAACATTCATTTGAAGCTTTTTCTTCCTCTCTCTACTCTCTCTCTAACCTCTCTCCTAAGTCTAAGTTCAAGGGTCCAAAACTCAATTTTAAGGCCTCAAATCCCTAAGGTACCTTCCTAAATTTATTGTATAGCATATTAGACCTTCAAATTCGGGATTGAATCATAAAATTTGGCCTTGTATGAGAAATTACGGCCCAGGTAGATGCCTAGGCCGTAAACACTAAGTTTGAAGGGTTTTGAGCCCTTAAACCCCTCCTAGACAATTTTGGGACCTAGATATGATTAAATGACTTCATGAAATGGACTTATAGCATTTTAAACATGAATTTTGAAGGGTTTAAAGGAGTTTACGGCCAAGCCTCATGCTTAGGCCGTAAACTCATATAGTTGGGACTTTTATGACCTTAAACCCTTCCTAGACCCCAACAAGCCCTGGATATGACTTCTAGAAAAATCACTTTAGCTTTGGAACACTTTTATCATGGATTTTGGAGGACAAATAAGAGTTTACGGCCAAGCCTCATGCTTGGGCCGTAAACCCTTCATTTTGGGGTGTAAACTCCTCCAAAAGTGTTAAAAAGCCCCTATAACACCCCTAAAGCCTTGGAATGAATTTTAGAAGTCCTTACAAACAAGTTTTTAGCCTAAAATCATCATGAATAACTCTCTAGGAGAGTTTACGGCCATGAGGGGGGTCTTATAGGCCGTAAACTCCAAAAATCCCTCCAAAATTTCAAGGAAATGCATGAAAGGCCTAGGAATAAATTTAGCAATCACATGTGATTTGTTTTGGCGTCATTTAACACATTTTTCTTGGGTATTTAGGAGTTTACGGCCAGGAGCCTATGCTAGGCCGTAAACTCCCATCAATAAGTCATTTTGATGTTTAAAATCCATTCCAAGACGTTGAACCAAACCTAGAAAAATTCCCCTAAGTGATTTAAGCCATTTTTGCCCATAATTGACCCCACCATGAGTTTACGGCCGTAAACTCATGGGGAGTGGGTGTCATTGGCTGAAAACTCCTGTATGAGTTTATTCATGGGGAGTAAACTCAAGTTCCAAGTCCCTAGTGCCATTACACGTCCTTAAACGCCACCCGGGTCCCTCCAAACACTCGTAATGGGGTGTTTCCGCGACTACAAGTATTTGTCCCTAACAAATAATTAATCTAAGTCCTAATTAGATAAAAATGTGTATCTTTAAATTATACTTAGGAACCTCGTGCATTTGCAAGCCCCGGACCAACGTTTAGCATCCGAAATCGTCATGTTTCTTGTCCGGTGAGTTCATACCCCTACCCTTTTTCACTGTTTTTTAACTGTTTTCAGGGGGGAATACAAGCAAAAGTACAAGTGTATCTTGTACTTAAACTGATTTACAACTTAATGATTTTAGTTTCTAAATGTCATGATTTCCAAAGATTATGATAACTGATGTTTCGAATTGCAGGTTAATTATAGATTTCTTTTGAAAAGTGTTTTGTTCTATATTGTCTTTTATAAAAGAAATCATACTAATTATAACGAATATAACTAATAGGATAGAACGAATTCGAATACTAATACGAATACGAATGTATCTAGAATGAATACGAATACGAATGTAATCTAGAACGAATACGAATACGAATGTAATCTAGAACGTCTACGAATACGAATACGTCTATGAATACGAATACGACTACAAATGCGAATACGACTACGAATGCGAATACGACTACGAATGCGAATACGACTACGAATGTGAAATGACTCCTTTGCTTAACACTAAGACTTCGAATATACAATTAGTGTACCCCTTGAGTGTCACCAGAGTTTCGAATTTAATACGAAAATATGCCTCTGGACATCTTCTGAGTTTCAAATATATCCGCCTCAGAATGTTGACAGAGCTTCGAATACACATCTAATATACTCCTTTGGAACTCAGCAGAACTTCGAAAATACTATAAAGTACGCTTCTGTGTGATTCCAAATATTCGAAATTACAACTAAGTTAGTAGATTATAGTCATCCGATTGTAGAATAACTAAGGAAGTAGAACACATAACTAATACTACTCACATGGTAATTACTGGTATTTCGAAATCAGACTTAAGAACAAAACACCACACATAGGAAAATATGGGATTTTCCTGGGATAACATTAAAATCAGTAACGAACCTAGATACTAATAGACAACTCAACACATAGGAAAATATGGGATTTTCCTGGGTAACACAACAACACATAAACGAATAAAGAAACAAACGAATAACTAAAACTATAAGGAAAATATGGGATATTCCTGGAATGACATAACCAACCGTTTTCGAAATTGTAACAAAGGATAACCAAACTGTTTTCATAAGAAAATATGGGATTTTCTTCATCAACAACTTTTCCCGAACGTAAAGGAACTCGTCTTTTCAAAACTAAACCGCTTATGAACTCACCAGCTTTATGCTGATTTTCAAACTGCTTGTATTCTCAGGTCAGCGTTAGACAGGTACACCGCAACCTTTTGGAGAAGACGGAACGTCCCGAAGACTCGTCTTTACTTTTGTTCATATTACATATGTAAAACACTTGTACAACTTTTCTTTTAAATAGATGTAAACGATATTATGTAATGTAATGTTTTGTGATTACTGCTTTACTATGTGCATTGGATTTGATACTCAACGAGGAGTCAACCCCGGAAATGTTTCCGCCTTTGGTTTTCGGGGTGTGACATTATGCATCAGGAACGGACGGTGGAAATAATATCCTTGAAAGAGAGCATGCTTGTCAAAATAATCATGCATGGGACATTGCATGGGACCTTTTTCACTTTTGTTTTACGTTATGTATGGCTTGATTTAATGTTGTTAAGATGTTGTTCTAGCCTATTATGTATGGAGACGACCGATTGTATAGCGCTATCAAAAACATCGTCCAATGAAGATAACGATGATGATGACAACGAGGATGAAGACGACATTGTTTTATATAAGAAAGACCCAATTTGTGAGAGAAAGAATGATAGTTTGTGTGTATGAAATATTCAGAGTGTGGATTAATTTATAGTGAATGAATGATTAAAATTTAGCTAAAAAATGTTTTTTTTTAAATCAAAGTAGATGATTTTCTAGGTCAAATGAGATTGCAATTTGGTCAAAGAATTGAGAACCAATCAACTTCTCCTTTTTCTTTCTCTTTCATCTCGCAAAGAACATAACGATAAGAGCTTAGCCAGCCCCCTAGCGAGCGCTAGGGGCGGTGTTCCAACTCCTCTAGAGAGCGTAGCGATGAGTCGACTCCGGGCAACTTTATCAAAAATAAGTGTTCCATCTTCTAGTCGGTATCACAATACGAGAATGTTAAGAGATGCTATGAGACTCCCAATGAACACATGTAGGTTGTAGAGGTATCCTCATGAGTGGTTTATATGTGAAAAGAAGGTCATGCAGATTTTTTACCATTTCACAACAAACCCACCAAGTTGTAGAAATGGTGTTCATTGGTAGGTTGGTGGTGAAGAGGCAAAAAAAAAAAGAGAGATAAAGAGAGACTGATGTTGCTGCCATTTTCCTATTAGGTATCTTCCTCTGTCTCCATGGAGACGCCACAGCCAAACCACCGGAGTTGGAGCAGTGTTCATGCATCCTTAGCCCCTCCAGCTCAGCCTTTCATGCATGGAAAGCTATCCACTCTGGATAGCCTTACGGTTCATCTGTAGTTTAAATATCTAGAAAGGATGACATGTATGATTAAAATGTTTTAGTAGTTTAAAACCATTTTAATCGTCATATAGATATATATATATATATATATATATATATATATATATATATATATATATATTGATTTTATATTTTAAACACATTTTAATTAATTTCAAGATATTAAACAATTATAAATAATTCAAAATTCTATTGTTTTTTAAAATATATTATTTTCTAGTTAATAGTTCAAATTGTTTTAATTGAATTAAAACATTTTTGAATTGTCGTGTTTATGAAAAAAACATTTTCCAATGCTTTATGATTTTTTTATCCGATCAATTGTATGATTTTTCTGTGGGACATTCTAAAAAGATATTACATAAAATAATAAAATAGCTTTTAACATTTGGGTAAATAATAATAATAATAATAATAATAATAATAATAACTATAACATTTTGAATCATGATACTTATCTCGTATTGTCCTTGTAGCGGTAAGGAGTGATTCTCTCAAATAAAAGGTCATAGGTTCAAGTCTTATTAGGAGACATATGTGGTGTTTATAATTAATTTAGGAGTACGATAGTTTGCCATTTCAAATAAAAAAATTGCTTTTTCTCCTTCAAATTTTGATACTTCCGATATAGTTGATTCTTGGTGCTCGAAGCTTAATGATGATGACAATTTTCACGTTCGAGATATGAGATATCTTACCAATTCCAAAATTACCACAATTATTGCCAACCCACTATTTGGTTGATGCTTGTTCCCCTTAAGATCTCCTTCTTTGTTTGGAGGGTCTTGATGTTATTCCCTCGGCAGAGGCTCTCTCAAGGCGAGGCGTCAACCTGGATTCCTTTGTTTGTCCCTTAGGCATGTCGGAGACTGAGTCCAACAATCACCTTTTTATAGCTTGCAGGTTTTCTATGAAGTGCTTGACTGGCTTTTCAATTGGTATGGTTTCCCTCTTCCTGCCATCCAATCTGGTCAATTTTGTTGCTCATTGGGGGAATTGTCCCAAAAGCAGAAGGATTATCATCACCATTATCTATGGGTTCTTGTGGTGTATGTGGAAGAACATAAATGACAAGGTTTTTAATCGAGTTCATCCTTTGGTTCCTAAAACGACAGATTTCATAATTACTACGGTGTTTAACTTGATTAAATTTAAAGGGAATTATAAATATTGTAATTGGGCTAATTGGGTTAATTTCCCTTTCAAACTGGTTTGTTTCTTGCTCCCCTGCCTTCTTCTCTTAGGCATGGGATGCTTATTTTTCTTTTATATTATATCCCACATTTCAAAAAAATCTCGTATTTTTCTTTATCTTTTGATTACTTTTACGATTGACCATATCAATTTTACCATCTTCTTTAAAACAAAAATCGAAAATTAAATCATCTTGAGAAATTACGGAGGAGATTTATGTAACATCCTGACTCTCATGTGTGAGATTTATGGCTTAAAAGACAAATTCTTCTTTGGAACTCGTCGAGTTGATGGCCTTAGACTCGACAAGTTGGAAGCTCTCAACTCGACGAGTTGTTAAGAAAAAATCGACGGGTTGATGGCTGCGTATGAAACCCTAATTTTTCAGGGTTTTGCACCCTATTTAAAGACCTTATGACTCATTGTTGGCCTCCCTTATCGTCCCCTCAGTCCAGAGAAACCCTAGTTTGTACCTCATCTCTCATTTCGAGTGTGTGTAAGCTTGGAGTGTGATTTTTGGTGCACTTTTGGAAGGAACTTGAAGCTTAAAATGGATTGATTTAGAGGAAGGCTTTAGATCTAGGGTTTTCATTGTTGTTGCAATCATTTTGAGGTATAAAGTTGATACCTTGACCATTTCTTTGCTAGATCTCTTCTTTTGAAAGTTTATGGCCATTATTGGCCTATTTTGGGACGATTCTGGGATTTAAACATGTTATAAAGCTATGACTTCAGATCTGGGCATCTCATAGCCTCCATGGACTTCAAGTCGCCAACATTATCAAGTCTTGGCCCTCCTCCATGCTCTAAGTCCCTTAATAAGCTTGGTTTTAGTGTTTTAGCCTCTTGATGCCATGTATAGACGTCAAGTTAGCAACTTGACGTGGTATTTCAGTTCTAAGGGACCAAATCTATGGTTTGTGGCACTAGATCCGCTTGGGAATTGGCTGAATTCTTTAAGACAAGGAGAACTCTACGAGTTGTTCTAACAACTCGAAGAGTTGTGTAACATTCCGTATAAATTAATTAAAATAAATATTAAACCCGGAGCCCCAAGATGTAAATTTATAATGTATATTATTTTATAGTGGCCCTAAAACCAATAACATTTAACGAAGAGTGGTTTCACAGAGCCAAATGATACATTTAGACTTTCAGGGGTCAATGTGTAATTTCAGGATGTATTTTGTAAAGCTTTTTAGAAGTTAGGGTGTGTTTGGTAAGTAGTGGACTTGATTTGAAAGAGATTTTAGAAGGCAGGGGCTAAATCGTAAATTTTGGAGTTGGTTTGCATAGATGTTTATGGGGAGGGACCATTTATGCCATTATGGCAATATGTTCATGGTGTCGGGTATATATAAACCTTATGAAACCCTAACCCTAGGAAGGATAACAGTCACCACCCTCTCTACCCTCTTTCTCCTCCGGCCGCGACCACCACCACCCCCTTTCACTCCCACTTCCGATTAGCAGGCGACGACAGCGACACCGGACTTTCACAATTTTTGCTACCGGAGAGGGAGAGTTCAATAAGTCGGAGAACCACCACCTTGTTCCTCCATCTTCCAGCCGCCATCAACGTCTTCATCGTTGTCCTGAAACACCGAACGATTTCCATCACAACTCCGACAATGTGGTTGAAGCTCAAGCTGTTGTTGTTGTTTTCTCAAGTTCCTTTGAGTCGTCGTTTTTCATGCTGTCGTTATCGTTGTCGGGTTATGTCGCCACCAAGCTCCGCCGTCGTTGGCCATTGTCGGGAAGGAAGAAACACATTGGGTTTCAGTCGCTGTTATTGCCCTTGGTGAAGAATCGCATCTCCTCTACTCTCCATTCTGTGTTGCTGCTAAGCTGCCGCTCTAGCGGCTGTTCGGAAACCGCTATCTAGCGCCATCGCCACCACCGTACACCACCAGGTGGGTGGCTATGTTACTGTTCTGGGCAAAACTTGTTATATGCGTTTATTTCAGTGGAGAGGTGTTTGGGTGTTTTGTTAGCCGGAATTCATAGGGAAAAGCCACCACCACCACCGTGAGGTGGTGGCTGCCGCAATGTACCACCACCGGCCACCACTAGGGTGGCTGTGTGTGTGTGTGTGTGTTTATGTTAGTGAGTGAGTGTGTTATTGGGGTTTGTGTTGTAAATTGTAATTATGACAGAATAACGAAAAGTAAACCCATAACCACCACCGCTCGGTGGTGGCCGTCGCCGTGAGTCGCCGTTGACCACCACTACCCGAGGTGGTAGTGGGTGGTTCCCGACTAATGAAACCCTAATGGGCCTAATTACTTCACTTTTGGGCCTAATTGGATTGTAATGGGTTGGAAACCCTAATTAGGGTTTAGAAAACTCTAATTTTGGAATTATTCGTTTGGACTTATCAGGACCCGCATTTTGGACCATTGGGGTGAAGATATGACTCAAGCCCGATTTCATTGTATGTTTAGACGTAATAGATTAAGTCATCAATGGGTTAAGTAGGAACGCTTAACCCTAATCGTCATTTTATGTGAAAAAACCCTAATTGGGTTTGGGTTCTTATTGGGCCATTTATTGGACTAAGCTGTCGTGGGCCTTTGTGGGCCAATTGGGAACATATTTATAGATTAAGGAAATTATTGGGCTTTAGGATAAGGCCCGTTGGAAAGGCTTAGGCCCAATTTGGAAAATTGGGCCATAAGTGGGCCATAATTGGGCCTTGAGTATTATTAGCTATTGGGCCATCAAAATGCCAATTGTTTGGACTAGAATGATTGGTTGGGCCTTAAAATAAGTCCATGCAGAGGTTTGGGCCCAACTTGGAAATTGGGCCATAAGTGGGCCTTGGTTGCTTATTGGGCTTTTGGGCCTTCAGGGTGTGAATATGGGCCTTGGATTTGAACCAAGCTAGGTTAGGGCTAAAATGGTCTATTTACCCCAAGTGTAGATTTATGGTTATGTATTGGAACCCAATTATTAATTGGGTTTCGTTTTGATGATTGATAGTTCCGGAACCTATCAACCAACAACTAGACTTTTATCCGCGGGACTCAGCAGTGCCAGGTGAGTCTTCTCACCATACCAATGTGTCTACGACACTAAGGCCAGTCCATTTGATGATATGTAGTACACTAGCTATAGTAGTGATATGTGGTATGATAGTTAGCTTTATGCTAAGTGGTATGTTACTGATTATGTGATATTTTTATGGAAGACCCAGAGGGAGCCCGTGGCAGTTGGATATAAGACTATGTGGGGGAATCAGGCGGCAAGGAATGATTGTGCGATCTATTGCATTTTCGGGATTAGAGACTATGTCTTGGAAGTGGTTTGTAACCGGTTTAGGGCAGAGGTTGCTTCAACTACTGCAACTCAGCCGTGGACAGTTGAGCTGGTGAGTGTGTCAGGGTGCGAGACCTTGAATGATATGGGTCCCAGAGCCCAAGGGCGGAAGATTGATTAGGAGTACCTCGATAAGAGAGGTTCAGTTCATGAGAAATTAGTGGAGGACCTTAGGAAGAGATCTATGAGTTTGGATAAGCTTTTGAGAGGCTAGCAGGGTTGAATTCCGTGCAGCACTTGTAGGAAACTACACGAGGGAGTTTCTCATTTGAAAGGTTTTAGCCAGTGTATCTATGGGTTTGTTTCCCTGCTTGTGTTTGGGTTATACCTTCAAACATGGTCATATGTCATTTGCATACCGTGAGTTACGGGATGGTTAGTGAAAACTCGTTTCCCTCTTTGTTGGTTTGGAGCGTTCAATGTTATCCAGGTCTATGGTCAAGATCGGTTCAGAGACGTGATGCAGAAGGTCTACGGTCAGGATTGGTGACTCATCCATTGTGCTTGGGTTGGCTTTTGGAAGCGCCAAGGGAAGTGGTCTGCTGTTGAGGCTTTGGTCTGGGCATCGATTACTTGGATTCCAAGATATAATTGTGGAATCATTTCAAGGTGTCTAAGATTATTAGCTTCGTTAGGATTCGAGAAGTGTTTGTCTGATCCTTAGGAGTTGTGTGGTCTTTTGGGCGTTTGGGCCAGTAATGGAACACTAGCAAGGGTAATTAACAGGTTGACAACAGTATGGGTATTAAAGAGTAAAAAGTATTGGGCATCCTTCAAATCTCATGTATTGCGAAGACTTACTAGAGTCTAAGCGGGGGAGAATCGCGCAAGTATTCAGGAGAGGGGCATGTATGAGACCGGGATGAGTTTCTCATCCCCATTGAGGAAAATAGAGGCCCAAGTGGCTATTTAGTTAGAGGGTTGTGTGGGTTTGGAGTTCGGTCAAACTCCCCAGCGTGTGAATCACGTCTTCTTGGGGGCTCAATATAAGAATTTAAGGAAGCAGGTTGGGGCTCCGTTCATGGACTGAGTCCAGTTCGAGTGTTCGGTCGAGTGAGTGCTCGACTCTTGTGCTTCAAATAGATGGATTATGGGTAACGCATTGGGTTGTGTTTGCGTAGCATTCACTAATGGTCAGTTAGGATGAAAGTGTTGTAAGACTATAGGGGAGCCGTAGCATTCACTAATGATAAGTTAGGGTGAAAGGGTTGTAAGAATACGGAGGAGCTGTAACATTCACTAATGGTCAGTTGAGGTGAAAGTGTTGCAAGACTATGGGGGAGCCATAGCATTCACTAGTAGTCAGATAGTGTGGAGAGGGTTGTAAGACTGCGATGGAGCCATAGCATTCACAAGCGGCCAAATAGTGCGGGAATGCAGAAAGACTGCAAGGTAGTCGTTGCATTCACAGATTTGTTCAGATGACTTAGGCCAGGGTGGCCCAATTTGCAGGGTTGTGAGTAGGTTACAACATAATTGGAATAAGGAAACGGTAGGTCGAAGGAGACCGGGTATGATGTAAGACTACAGTTATTTTGATAGCATTCACCCTTTTGCGTTGGATTCAGTAGCGACAGGTTGTCAGCCTATCATGATCGGATGGATCAAATGGATTGAAGGAGCCATAAGTGTCGGTATAGATAGGGGAGTTATTGTCAGACGAGGTATCTTTCAGAGGTCATGTGGGAGTGTTGTGCATGTGATGCAGGCTCAACAATCGGGTAGGTGTCCGATGATCTAGACAATTGGTAGACATGTTGGGACCACGGAGGTCCCGGTTGTTCCTCAGGAAGGCATCTATGTGGAAACAAGATGAGCTGGAGTGATTTCAGTGATTTGGGATCCGGGTGTGGAGTTTCCTATCATTCGGGGCATACACTAAGTTGTTTGTAATTGGATTAAATAATCTCATAGTGGTTGATCTGACCCTGTTGCGCAGCTCTCATCTGAGTCGAACCGTTGCAGGGGTGGGTCTCCTACTCGAAGGATTATCTGAGCCTACTAACAAGTGTAGTGATATGCAGGGATAGTTGGTGAGTGATTCTGTTCCTAACAGGGAATCCCTAATATCAGAATTCGAGTAGTCAGTTGGGACATTTATGGGATGGATTCAGCTTGGGTTCAGTATGGGCGTCTGTTAGGGAGACAGACCATCTCGAGACTTCAGGTCTCAGATTTAGTAAATGGAATTATTTTTCAAGGTATTCGTTTCATCTTCGGGTTTTAGAACCCTGCGGGGTTGGTCTTAGTTGCCTTGCAAAGGTTGGGTATGCTTGTAGTTATAGTCGTGCTGCTTAAGTTATTTGGCTTGTCAGGAGTGGTAAGGAATGATTTTGAGGATGAAATCTAATTTAAGTGGGGGATAGTTGTAAATTATAATTTATAATATTTTATAGTTGCCCTAAAACCAATAATATTTAGCGGAGAGTGATTTCGGGGAGCCAAATGATACATTTTATACTTTCAAGGGTCAAAGTGTAATTTCAATATGTATTTTGTAAACATTTTTAGAAGTTAGAGTGTGTTTGGTAAGTATTGGACTTGATTTGAATGAGATTTCAGAAGGCAGGGGCTAAATCGTAAATTTTGGAGTTGGTTTGCAAAGATGTTTATGGGGAGGGACCATTTCTGCCATTATGGCAATATGTTCATGGTGTCGGGTATATATAAACCTTATGAAACCCTAACCCTAGGCAGGATAATAGCAGTCACCCTCTCCACCCTCCTTCTCCTCCAGCCGCCACCACACCCTCCCCCCCCCCCCCTTTCACTCCTGTTTCCGATTAGGTGGCAACGACAGTGACACCAAACTTCCACCATGTTTACTGCCAGAGAGGGAGAGTTCAACAAGTCAGAGAACCACCACCTTATTCCTCCATCTTCCAGCCGCCCCTAACCTCTTCGTCGTTGTCCTGAAACACCGAACGACTGCCATCACAACTCCGACGATGGGTTGAAGCTCGAGATGTTGTTGTTGTTTTCTCAAGTTCCTCCTAGTCGTCGTTTTTCATGTTGTCATTATCGCTGTCGGCTTGCGTCGCCACCAAGCTACACCATCGTTGGCCACTGTCGGGGTGGAAGAAAACTGTTGTGTTTCAGTCGTTGTTATTGGCCTTGGTGAAGGATCACATCTCCTCTACTCTCTTTTTTGTGTTCTGCTACGCCGCTGCTACCGCTCTAGCGGCTGTTCCGATGCCCCCATCTAGTGCCATCGCCGCCACTGTACGCCATCAGGTTGGTGGCTGTGTTACTGTTCTGGGCAAAACTTGTTATATGTGTTTATTTCAGTGGAGAGGTGTTTGGGTGTTTTGTTAGCCGAAATTCATAGGGAAAAGCCACCACCACCATCGGGAGGTGGTGGCTGGCGCCATGTACCACCGCCGGCCACCACTAGGGTGGATGTGTGTGTATATGTTTTTATGTTAGTAAGTGTGTGTTATTGGGTGTTGTGTTGTAAATTATAATTGTGATAGAATAATGAAAAGAAAACCCATAACCACCACCGCGAGGTCGTGACCGACATCGTTGAACACCACTATCCAAGGTGGTAGTGGGTGGTGCCCGACTAATGAAACCCTAATGGGCCTAAGGACTTATCTTTTGGGCCTAATTGGATTGTAATGGGTTGGAAACCCTAATTAGGGTTTAGAAAACCCTAATTTTGGAATTATTGGTTTGGACTTATCGGGACCCGCATTTTGGAGCACTGGGGTGAAGATATGGCTCAAGCCCAATATCATTATATGTTTGGACTTAATGGATTAAGTCCTTAATGGGTTAAGTAGTAGCACTTAACTCTAATCGTCATTTTATGTGAAAAACCCTAATTGGGTTTGGGTTCTTGCTGGGCCATTTATTGGACTAAGTTGCTCTGGGCCTTTGTGGGACAATTGGGAACATATTTATGGACTAAGGAAATTATTGGGCTTTAAGATAAGGCATGTTGGAAAGGCTTGGGCCCAATTTGGAAAAATGGGCCATAATTGGGCCTTGAGGATTATTAGCTATTGGGCCATGAGAATGCAAATTGTTTGGACTAGAATAATTGGTTGGGCCTTAAATAAGTCCATGTAGAGGTTTAGGCCCAATTTAGAAATTGGGCCATAAGTGGGCCTTGGTTGATTATTGGGCTTTTAGGCCTTCAGGGTGTGAGTTTGGGCCTTGGTTTTGAATGAAGCTAGGTTAGGGGTAAAATGGTCCATTTACCCTAAGTGTAGATTTAATGTTATGTATTGGAACCCAGTTATTAATTGGGTGTCGTTTTGATGATTGACAGTTCGGGAACCTGTCAACCATCAACTAGAGTTTTATCCGCGGGACTTCAGCAGTGTTAGGTGAGTCTTCTCACCATACCAATGGGTCTAAGGCACCAAGGCCAGCCCATTTTATGATTTTTGGTACACTACCTGTAGTAGAGATATGTGGTATGATAGTTAGCTTTATGTTAAGAGGTATGCTAGTGATTTTGTGATATTTGTATGGAAGACCCCGGGGGAGCCGTGGCAGTTGGATATAAGAACATGTGGGGGAGCCCACAGCATCCTTATATGTTTATGTATATGTTATGTAGTATGATAGATACTCTTGTGATATATGATATGCTATATGATTATGTATGTTATTGCATGGAAGACCCCTGGGGGAGCATGTTGCAGTTGGAAATAAGACCATGTGGGGGAGCCCATGGAATTCCTATGTAAAGACCATGGGGGATCCCATGACATGAAGGTATAAGACTCTGGGGGGAGCCCACGACATCCTTATATGTTAGTACGCATGGCTTATGTGATATATGTAGCTTTGATAACTAATATGATATGTGTTATGTGGATTGTGTGTGGGGTATGCTCTAGGGAACTCACTAAGATTTGTGTTTACGATTTATAGTTTTGGTTTTAGGTATCATCGATTTGGAAAAGAAGGGCTCAGATTAATTGCAGTGCACACAGCTATGGTTTCCGCAATGAATGGTTTTGGGATGAACTCTAACAAATGTTTTACTTAATGATGATTTGAAATGTTTGAAATAAATGGTATCAATGTTTTAGCTATATTAAAAATGAAATTTTTATCCTTGATTTTTGGTTCGTTACAAGTTGATTGGGGTTTTCCTGCTTTTCTGGAAAACTGAAGGAACTCGACGAGTCGCCCGGAGGACTCAGCGAGTTGCCTTGGACTTTTCCATGTTCCTCTGAACACTGTACAAACTCGACGTGTTGTTCTAGCAACTTGGCGAGTTGATTCGGGTTTTTTTTCGTTTTCTAAAGTACTGAAGGAACTCAACGAGTTTGCATGTGCACTCGACGAGTTGGGTTAACATGGACTGTTAACCTTGGTTGTTGACTTTGACTTTGACCATGGTTGACCAAGTGTGACTTTAAGGGCATTTTGGATATTTGGGGGTTTTGATAGAACGGTCATATGGTGGTTGTAGGTTGCGATTTCGGAGCTGAGTTTTTGGAGTTGGATTCTGCGGGTTCAGCACTTCTTGAGAGGTGAGTTCTCCTCAATATACTAACATGGTCGTGGGCACCAATGTCACCCCTTTAGATTAAATCCTAGTTATTCATATGATGCTATGTGTAGTGATCAGTTAGATCTGTGTCCTACTGTATATGATAATACTATGATTGATGATCGGTTAGGCCTGTATGGATATTATATATGCTAGCTAGCGTTTGATATTTATGTGATGTTGTGTGCTGGCGAGGGGGGGGGGGGGTTGAGGCGGTCCTGTTGTGTGTTGAAGGTTAATAGACCCAGGGAGGCCCGAATAGACTGAAGGCCCAGCGGCGCGTACCAGTCAGGCCGAAGGCCTAGAGAACAGTCCAGGTAGGCTGAAGGCTCGGTGAGGCGGTCTATTCATGTTCAAGGTTCTGTGAGCGGTCCAGTTAGGCTGAAGGCTCTGTATGCATATTTTTTTGTCTATGATATTGTTCTGGTTTGTATGATATTGGTATTTTAGGGGAAACTCACTACTCTTTATATGTTTCAGGTACCTCTGATGATCGCGGAAAGGCGAAGGCTTGATCGTGCACCTCCTCACATTTTGTGTTATGATTTCTGGGATTACTCTGATGATAAACTATTTTGAAAAGAATTTGTAATAAATGGTGATTTTTGGATGTTTGAAAAAGTTTAAAATTTTTATGAAATTTATGGATGTTACAGGTTGGTATCATCAGAGCCTTGGTTTGAGTGAATTAGAGGAACACTCGTGTGAATCCAGTCTCAGACTATGGAAAAGGATTTTCAAAAGGCTAGGGATCTTCAGGAATTGCATGATAGGATTGCCTGATTATACGATGCCTAATATCCTAGGGCCTTTCTTTTATGAAATTGACATCATTAATGTAGTTGCTTAGTGTATCAATCACGGTTATATATAACTAAGATCTTATAGCCTGAGAATGTTTGGTTTGACCTTATTTCATGTTCTTGTTTGATGAAGTGCTTAGGGTAGGATTAGATATTCAGATGTCTATAGGTCTAGTGCTATGTATGGCTAGCATACACGAGTGTTGTAGGGTTGGTGGAAGTTTCATGGTTGAGTTGTGTGAGTTCAGTTGGCCAGTCATGAGATGTTTAGTTTCCTCTAGGAGTGAGGACTACGCATTTGGTTATGCTTATGAGTATTGTTAAGGTGTTTTGATGATCCTCGAGACAAACACAAGTAGGTGTGGAAGGTAGTATGGGCATGTACTACTGAAAGCACATGACCCGTATGCGTAGACAGGAAGTCACAACCCATAGGGATTCATTGGGAGTTGGTTCCCCATTATATATGTGGATTATTTGATATCTTCCTAGTGTATTTTTACTATGGTGGTTACGAGACGATTCGAGACCGAATTTGGGTCGGGACCAGGGACTGGCAGTTAGGATGGGCTAGCATTGACAGAGGACTGTGTCAGGGAGATCATCCGTGAGGAGGTGGTTACTATTGTCCGGGGCCAAATTTCGGAGATGTTCGGGTCTATCAAGACCATGATGATGGAGTTCTTTGATGACCACTACACAGCGATTGTTGAGATGGTTGCTGTTGCAACCTCCAGAACCGTGGCGGCTACATGTGCTAGGTCAGGTCGGGCTTTTCAGTATTAGGACTTTGATAATACAAAGCCCCCGACTTTCAATAGAGTTCAGGATCCGATTGTAGCCATGAGGTGGCTATCTAACGTGAATGGGTGTTTCTTCACATGTTCATGTCCTGCTGACCAGAAGGTCAGGTGTGCTCTAAACCTCTTGAGATCCGGAGCGAAGGATTGGTGGAGACTTGTTACGGGATCGTATTCTGATGAGTAGAGGGTTGCAATTTCATGGGATCAATTCAGAGAGAAGTTTCGCACTGCTATATTCCTCAGGTCGAGCGGGAGAGGTTGGCTCATGAGTTTTTAGACCTGAGACAGGGAGTGGAGTTGGTGACGGAGATCACCCGGATGTTTACTGAGAGGGCAATGCTTTGCGCTAAGTTTGTTTTAGAGTAGGCTCAAATGACTCGTTATCTGAGCATGCTCAAGACAGACATCAGACAATTTGTTTCTACTCAGCGGTGTGATACTTTGCTGGAGCTACAGGTGGCCGCCAGGCGGCGTGAGTTGGAGATTGAGTTTCAGCTGAGGGAGTAGAGGTAGGCCTCGGTTCAGTCGCAGCCGGCGCCAAAGCGGTTCACGGCCGCCGATTCTAGGTTTGGAGGTCCACAAGGCTGCACTTGTGGTAAGTGCGGGAAGGTTCATGCTGGAGCTTTTCGATCCGGTGGTATGTGCCACAAATGTTGAAAGGAGGGGCACTTTGTTAGGGATTGCAGCCAATTAGCCCCGACTCAGAGTATGAGAATTTGCTACCATTATGATCAGATTGGCCAGGTGAGGACCAACTGTCCGTTGCTTGCCGCTAAGCTGACGAAGGCCCCCGCGCCAACTACATTGAGGATCACTGATGGGGTTCAAGTCAGGGCAGAGTCTCCGAGGGCTTGGGGTCGCGCTTTCCAGCTCACTGCCAAGGAGGCCAGGGCAGCACCAGACGTTGTGACTGGTACGTTCCTAGTGAACTCCTTTGCCTGCTTTAGTGTTGTTTGACTCGGGTGTGATTCAGTCTTTTGTTTCTTGGTCATTCAGTAGGGAGCTTGCTTTGCCCATGGGGGAGTTGGAGAGTCCATTGCGAGTTTCTATCGCCAATGAACACGGGGTTTCTACTTCTTCGGTTTATCAGCAATGTGTTCTAGAGATCTTTGGGGTGTCCTTTCTGATTGATTTGATTTTGATTCCTATGGGGGATGTTTGTGTGATCGTGGGTAGGGACTGGATGAGTCGATTTGGTGCCATGATAGATTAAAAGGGTCATCATGTGGCAGTTCGACTCCCAAGTGGGGGAAAACTGGTTACTTATGGAGAGGGCACCATACTAGGTTTAGGGTTTTGTTTGGCAGTCAAGGCTCAACAGTATATGCAACACGGTTGTTTAGCTTATTTGGCGTATGTGGCGGATACACGGGTCAGGGACCAGGCTTTAGTTTCAGATGTTCTAGTAGTCAAAGAGTTCGCTGATATATTCCCGGAGGAGTTACCCTGAGTGCCTCCTGAGAGGCAGGTCGAGTTCCGGATTGACCTTGTGCTAGGTGCGGCCCCTATTGCCAAGGCATCGTACCGATTGGTACCGCCTGAGATGCAGGAGCTGTCATATCAGCTGCACGAGCTGCTAGGCAAGCAGTTCATCCGTCCGAGCAGTTCTCCGTGGGGAGCGTCGATTCTTTTTGTCAAAAAGAATGATGGTTTGCACCGGATGTGCATCGATTATAGGGAGTGAACAAGTTAACGGTGAAGAACTGTTATCCTCTTCCTCGTATTGATGATCTTTTTGATTAGTTGCAGGGAACATCTTGGTTCTCCAAAATCGACCTGAGGTATGGGTACCATCAGGTTAGGGTGAGGGAGGAGGACGTGGAGAATACCGCGTTCCGGGCTTGTTATGGACATTATGAGTTTGTGGTGATGCCGTTTGGACTCACAAGTGCACTAGCAATGTTCATATATCTAATGAATCGGGTATGCAGGCTGAGGCTCGATCGCTCAGTTATTTTATTCATTGATGATATCTTTGTGTATTCTAAGACCATGGAGCAGCATGAGGAGCATCTTCGTGAGCTTCTGGGAGTCTTGAGGCGAGAACGACTTTATGCTAAGTTCTCGAAGTGTGAGTTTTGGTTGCGAGAGGTCCAGTTCCTTGGGTACCTCGTTAACTAGGAGGGGATTTTGGTTGATCTGGCCAAAATCGAGGCAGTGATGCAGTGAGAGGTTCCGAAGTCTCTTTCGGATATCAGGAGTTTCTTGGGGTTGGCAGGGTACTATCGGAGATTTATTGAGGACTTCTCCAAGATTTCAGTACCCCTCACTCGTCTGACGGGGAAGGGGGGTAGATTTCCAATGGGGCCCTGAGCAGCAAACGACATTCGAGACTCTTCGACCGAGACTTTGCGAGGCTCCAGTTTTTACCCTCGTGGAAGGATTTGAGGATTTTGTAGTCTTCTGTGATGCATCCATTAATGGCTTGGGGGCAATCCTCATGCAGAGAGGACGAGTGATAGCCTATGCTTCGTGGCAGTTGAAGCCGCATGACACGAGATACCCCACGCACGATATTAAGTTGGGAGCGATGTTTTTCTCTCTCAAGATTTGGAGGCATTATCTTTATGGGGTCCGTTGTACTATTTACATGGATTACAAGAGTTTGAGGCCTATTATGGATCAGCCGAACCTGAACATGAGGCAGCATAGGTGACTGGACATAGTCAAGGACTACGACTGCGGGATCCTTTACCATCTGGGTAAAGTGAATGTGGTAGCGGATGACCTGAGTCGCAAGTTGGCTGGATCTTGTGTTCGATGATGTGCATGAGGATATATGTGGATTCTCCACTTGTGGGGATTGATTAGGGAGGCTCAGACTTAGGGTGTCCGAAAGAAGAATTGGAAAATTGAGAAGATTAGGGGTGAGATTACCAAGGCTAATAGACCCAAGGCGGCCCAGATAGACTGAAGGCCCAGTGGGGCGTACCAGTCAGGCCGAAGGCCCGGAGAATGGTACAGATAGGCTGAAGGCCCAGTGAGGCGGTTCAGTCTTGCTAAAGGCTCTGTGAGCGGTCTAGTCAGGCTGAAGGCTACATATGCATACTGTTTGTTTATGATATTGTTCTGGTTTGTATGATATTGGTATTTTGAGGGAAACCCACTAAGCTTTGGGCTTACAGTTTGGATCATGTTTCAGGTACCTCTGATGACTGTAGAAAGGCGAAGGCTTGATCATGCACCTCCTTACATTTTGTGTTATGATTTCTGGGATTACTCTAATGATAAACTATTTTGAAAACAATTTGTGATAAATGGTGGTTTTTTGGATGTTTGAAAAAGTTTAAAATTCTTATGAAATTTATTGATGTTATAATTTCTTTGGGGTGGGAGTGAAGAAAAAAACAAGATCAATTGGGTAGCATGGGAGGTGGCTTTGGGTGAAAAAAATGGTTGTCTCGGAATCGGTTCACTTCTCTCCTTGAATTGGGCTCTTCTCACCAAATGATTGTGGAGACTTAAAACCGATTATAATTCTTTATGAAGACGGGTTATTTGTGCAATTCACAATAATAAAATTAAATCCTTTAATCAATTGGCTAAAAAGTCCATTCCTGGTAATTGGTCTCATATTTCGCAGGTCCCAAATCATATGGAGGATATGGGTCTCAAATTTTCTTCCTTTTTTGAGGTTAAAATTGGATCGGGTTTGAATACCTTTTTCTGGCTTGATAACTGAACTAGAATGGATGAGCTTGCTTTGGTGTTCCCTCTGCTCTTTGATTTAGACAAGATAAAATACTGCTTTGTGGAGGAGAGAGTTGTTGGAAGTTCTATGGTGTGTGGTGTGGGCCTGGAAGAGAAGACCTAATAATCGTGCGGAATTGCACGAGCTTGATAAAATTAATAGGTGCTTCAACTCGGTTCTTTTAACTGATGTTGTTGATTCTTGGAAGTGTAAATATCGAGTAACAGAGATTTATTTGTGCATGACATTCAGGCCTGGATCGACTTAAAAGTAACAACCCTGATGAGTAACTCTATGATATGTTTGAATATCGTCCAATTAAGGTCATCGACTTTGTTTGGCGCACTAGTATGGATCGTATTTGGTTTGCTATAACTCTCTCATAGATGGGCATTTCTGTCAATTCTAATGCTTGTCACGGATGTCCTGTCGGGATTGATGATATGAATCATTTGCCTGCTTGTTGCCCTTTTGCTTCCAATGTTCTGTAGCGGATCCTTGCCTGGTGCGACATTCATTTTCAACAATTCTCTTCGGTTAGTGGGCGGATTAAGGAAACTATCCAAAAAAAGGAAGTTTTTGTTAGCCATCTTGTATGGTTATCTATGTAGCATTTGGAGGGCCCATAATGAAAAATTATTTGACAAGATGTGTATGTCAATGGATAAGTTGGTAGATAATATTATTATCATGGTGTTTAGCTGGGTTAAGTATATGAGACATTATGGGAAATTGGGAATTGTAATCATATGGATTGGTGCTCTTGTCCTTTCAAAATTTTGTAATCTGTAACTGTTTTTTGTTTTCCCCACCCTATTGCTTGACAGGCATCGGACTTTACGGCTTTGCGGAGTGGTCTTGGCAACCACTCGACATTTGCCTAGTTAGCATTTGGAACACCGCAACCTGCCATCAACATTGCAAAAATGGCAACTCTTTCGGCAATAACTTACCGAGGTTTCTCCCATATTTTCTCCATTTGACTTTTTGACCAACCAATCATATTGTTTTTTTTTAGCATGGCAAAAATGACAATCTACGTCCAGCATTTTAAAACGTAAATTTTAGATGGTGTCTATATGTACCATGACAAACTTGGTATCACTCCTCTAGCATAATAACATTTTATCGTTTCAAAAAATAATATTTTTACATACAAGAAAAATGCAAACGGGGTGCATTGGACTTTGTGGTGACTAGTCAAAGTTTTGACTTTTTAAATATCGGTCGTTTAACCAAAAGGAGGTGCGTTAATGCGATTGAGTTGGCGGGTGTCTATCACTTTAATGCCATGAAAGAGAAACAGTTGATGCGTACGTAGTGGATTGAGCCAGTTCGACGGTCGTTCGGTTATATAGATAGATCTGAAGTGATATTATCATTATAGAAAAAAAAAAATAGCATATGATTACAAATTTATTAAATAGTCTATTTTACTTATAAACTTTTATATAATATGTGTATAACATCATTCCGATTTGGATTTTAAAATATCCGAAATATATTTTATTTATGGAATTTTATTTAATTCGACTAAATTTGAACACATTATGATAATTCGAAGTTCAAAAATTTGGATAATAAATATAATTAATTAAGTTTAAGTCGTGTTTGAGATGACAAAATAAAAATAACAAATAAATATGATTGAGAATATAATAAAATAATTTATTATATTTTATTATTATGTTTGTTGTCTTAAATAAATGGAACTAATTAAATGAAACATGTTTTATATATTTTTATATATTTATAGTATAAAATATTATGATAAATACATAAGTAAAGATAAAACGTTAGATTTTAAAATTTTATCTTTAACCAATAAATACATGTCACTAAATAAATTACATAAAACTCTATACCATGTCGTATTCTAGTATTTAAGTACTATATGAATTCATCTAGTCAGAAGAATATATATATATATATATATATATATATATATATATATATATATATATATATATATATATATATATATATATATATATATATATATATATATATATATATATATATATATATATAGGGTTAGGTTCATTTGAGACCACCTATATTTTGTGAGACCGTGAGACGTATTTTTTTATTTTTTTTATTTATTTTTTATTTATTTTTAGTTAAATTCAAGTTCCGAAAATAATATTTAAAAAAAGAATTTTTTGATTTTTCCATTTATTTTGCATTTTAAAATTATTTTTAGAATATATACAGTGTAATATTCTATTTAGAATATTTCACATATTTTTAAAAAAATAGAATTTATTTTTATTTATTTTTATTTTTTTTAGTTAATTCAAGTTCCGAAAATAATATTTAAAATTTTTTTTTTAGATTTTTCCATTTATTTTGCATTTTAAAATTATTTTTTATAATATGTCAGTGTAATATTATATTTAAAATATTTCACGTATTTTAAAAAAATAGATTTTTTTTTATTTTTTTTATTATTTTTTTTATTTTTTTAGTTAATTCAAGTTCCGAAAATAATATTTAAAAAAAGAATTTTTGGATTTTTCCATTTATTTTTCATTTTAAAGTTATTTTTAGATTTGGTCTCACGGTCTCACAAAATTAGAATGGTCTCAAATGAACCTGAACCTATATATATATATATATATATATATATATATATATATATATATATATATATATATATATATATATATATATATATATATATATATATATATATATATATATACTTTTGAAGAATAAAATATATAGTAAAATTAACTTTGAAATTTTATTAAAATATTAGCCTTATCTAAGATTATTTAATTAAAAAAGAATTATAGCTATAATATACTATTATTTTATTCCATAAGTAATAAAAAAAACATATTTCACTCATGAAAATCATCCAAAAGAATAAGGAATCATATTCAACAAGTAATAATTTATTTTATTCATTTGAACAAAAGACTCTTTTCTTTTTCCAAGTCTATCTACTACAATGTCTCATTGAATCCCTCTTAAATTAATCGATATCAAACGCCATGTTTATTTTAAAATGCCCAACCTCATGGATTTCCATATTTATTCTAAAAACTCATAAAATTCAACTTATTCAATCTTCTGGTTTAGAAAGTTATACTTTTTTCTAACATCAATTTTTTACTGCTGATATGCTGATTTAGGGCGTGTTTGGCACGAAGTTTTTGAAAGCGTTTGAGAGCTTCTAGTTTTTAGCTTTTGACAAAACGTGTAACAACGTAAATTTTCAAACAAAATTTTCATTTCTTAAAAACATGTTTCCATCCAAAACAAGTCATAAAGATCCAATGTATCATATCATAGTACAAATCATATAAATCCCAAGATCATAAAACCTCCATCAGTGTGTACAGATCACGCCGGCGCCTTCCCACGGTCCTTGCTAGTACCTGAAACACATAACACAACATCTGTAAGCATAAATGCTTAGTGAGTACCCCAAAATACTAATTACGCACATACGCCTTTCCAAGCCCTGACCATCCGGTCCGTGTGTCTCAGGGGACTTCCGTCCCGACTCGGTAAACCTTCCGGTCCTACCTTACGGTTCTCGTCACAATGCCTTCCGGCCCATAACATGATGCCTTCCGGCCCATAACAAGCATAACATACATAACACATATAAACGATTAACTTATCATATACGAGGCATACAACTCATAACATATCCGACCTTCCAGTCACATAATAAAACCCTTCCGGGTACAGTATAGTGAGAGAACTCACCTCGTGGAAAGTCTAGAATCTCACGTGCTCGCTATCTCCGAATCCCTAAATGAAGACTCAACCTCGCCTAATCATAATGGATATCATTTTAATTAATATAGACTTCCACCACTAGACTTTACCCCTTAATAACATTCCTCAGAGGGATAAAAGACCATTTTACCCTCCCTTGACTCAAAGTACACATGTTGACCAAAACCCTAAAAGTCAACATCTTCAGTACGCGGGGCGTACAGACTGATGTACGCGGGGCGTACATCGCCAACTCAATAATCGGGGTCTCCACCCAGTACGCTACGCGTACTGGGAGTTACGCCCAGCGTAATAGTCAGATCTAGACACACTTCATTTCTGGTCTGAATCGGTTAAGCCACTACTACAACTTCTAGATCCGGCCTTATTTAAGCATCCTTACTCATAAAGTCGGAACCTTTAAGCCTTGGCATGGCTGTAAAGGCTCTTACACTCCTTAACACCTTTCCATATCAACTCAAGGATCTAGATCTCATGCATGGCTAATCATTCACGTCCAGGATTACATTTTTATGGATCTACAACTCAAATGGACCAGAAATATGATGGATCTAAGCTAATGGAGACCACTTGCTCATAAAGTCTCCACCTTTGGGACCAAAACCCTAGAAAATGGTCCATAAAGCATACCACAAAATCTACAAGTCAAGATCCGAACTTTTTACCTTAGAAAGAAGCTCCAACCTTTGCTAAGCCCGGATCTACACTTGAACACCAGCTTCTAGCCTTCACAATGGACTCTTCTTCTCCTTTGCTACCTTGAAATGGCACCACCAAGCTTAGAACACTCACAAAAGGACTAGGAACGAAGGAACACTCTCTTAGGGTTTCTTTCTGAGGGATGGTGGCTGAGGAGCCAAGCCATCTCATTCCTTTTATAGCCAACAACTCAAATTAGGGTTTTGGGTCTGGACCGATTACACCCGACGTAACCTTGGGTACGCCCAGCGTACCCAACGATGACGTGTTTAAATGAGGCGCGCGAGTACGCGCAGCGTACTCCTTGTACGCCCAACGTACTCGCCCAACACAAAGGCCCTAAAATGACAACAATTAAAGATGAAGGGCTAAATAAAAGGGTACCTGGATTTCGAGCTGTTACAATTCTCCCCCACTAGAACCAGACTTCGTCCCTGAAGTCTTAAACCGAAAACAAATCCGGATACTGCTCCCGCATCTCAGACTCGGACTCCCATGTTAGCTCGGACCCCTTCCGATGCTGCCACTGCACTTGCACCAAGGGTACTTCCTTGTTCCTCAGAACCTTAACCTTTCGATCCCAAATTGCCACCGGTCTCTCAATATAGTTCAGGCCCGCATCCACCTGAATATCCTCTAATGGAACCACAGCCGACTCGTCGGCAATACACTTTCTCAACTGTGACACATGAAAGGTGTCGTGAATCTGACCTAGATCCGCAGGTAGATCCAAACGGTAGGCTACCCTGCCTACTCTCGCACTTACCCTGAAAGGTCCAATATATCGAGGTCCCAACTTTCCCCTCTTCCTGAATCGAATCACTCCCTTCCAAGGAGAGACCTTTAAGAGTACAAGGTCGCCAACCTGAAACTCGAGCTCGGACCGACGCCTGTCCGCATAACTCTTCTGGTGACTCTGAGCGGTCAACAATCTCTGCCTGACCTGCTGTATCTGCTCTGTCGTCTGAAGCACAATCTCCGTACTACCCATTACCCGATGCCCCACCTTTCCCCAGCAGATGGGGGTCCGACACCTCCTCCCATACAACAGCTCAAAGGGTGGCATATCAATGCTCGAATGACGGATGTTGTTGTACGAAAACTCTGCCTAGGGTAAATAGGTGTCCCAACTCCCTCTAAAATCCAAAACACACGCTCGGAGCATATCCTCGAGCGTCTGAATCGTCCGCTCACTCTGCCCGTCCGTCTGTGGGTGGTATGCGGTACTGAAATGCAGTCTCGTACCCAGCTCCTCGTGAAACTTCTTCCAAAATCTGGAAGTAAATCGCACGTCTCGATCAGAAACAATTGACATCGGAACCCCATGCCGCGATACCACCTCCCTCACATACAACTATACCAACCTCTCAGTAGAAGAGCTCTCACTGATAGCAAGAAAATGAGTGCTCTTTGTCAACTTGTCCACAGTCACCCAAATTGCATCGACCCCTCTCGCAGTCCTAGGCAATTTGGTGATAAAATCCATGGTAATATGTTCCCACTTCCACTCGGGAATCTCCAGCGGTTGCAGCTTATCATGCGGACGCTGGTGCTCGGCCTTAACTTGGCGACAAGTTAGGCACCTCTCGACGAACCAAGCAACATCCCTCTTCATACAGGGCCACCAATACTCCTTCTTTAGGTCCAAATACATCTTAGTAGCCCCGGGATGGATCTGTTGGATTAATGTCTAAGTCCATAACTATAATTGGTAAGACTTGACCCGACCCGGCATGGTCCATTTGGGTTGCACTTCACCGACACAATTTATATGGATAATCTTTTGAGAATAGTATGTTTATGATTAATATTAATATATTATAAGTTCTAATATATTAATATGGAATCATATTATTTAATTAGTATTGATCAAGAATTAATTTAGAATTAATTAGGTGATCAAAATGAACTAATTAAATATGGACTCTTGTATATATGGAATGGGCCAAGTTCATTTAGGTTGGGCTAAGCTTTGATGGATAGTCCATGGAGTGTTTAACCCATGCATCATATGAAATGAAAGGTCATGGGTTTAACCCTAGATTCCATACTATATAAAGATGTCCTTGGTTGGTGAAATTGGCACTAGTGTGGGTACACTATGAAGGGCTAGCCGATTTCACTAGAGAGAACCAAGTTTCCATATTCTCTAAAGTATTCCAAGGTGTTTTGGTGATTTGTGATTCCACTTGAGGCTTCCACACTATTGGGGCTAAGCTCTTAAAGCTTGAAGACATCAAGCTACATCAAAAGGTATGTATTCTATCTTGCTATAGTCATTGTTTTGTATGCTAGTTTAGGATAATACCTTGGAAGTTCTTATTTGCATGTATAATAGAGAAAACATAGATCCAAGGTATTTAGGGTTGCATGTACACTTAGGAGTGTTAGAATGCTCAAAACCCAACAGTGGTATCAGAGCCTAGGCTTGTTTTCAATTATACTTGATGCAAATTGCTGAAAAACTCGATTTTCTGGCTTTCTGGGCACTGGACTCGCCGAGTCCACTGATGAACTCGCCGAGTCCATGAGTAAAATCATCCTACTCGCCGAGTAGGAGCCCCAGACAACATATTTTCGAGGTTTTTGGCTAGAAATGGACTAGGAACATTACCCTAAGATGTTTTTAAACTTATAAACTTGTTTTTTGATGTGGTAATGTTCATGCTAATCCAATTTCAAAGATAATTGTCAATAGATTCATGTTTTGAATTAGTTTAGTGATTAGGCTAATTACATGAAAAAGTTTGATTTGAATTATCTTGTTCTTATGAGTTGCTTAGATTAATAGAAAGTTATGTGAAATTATTGTTTTCAATCCAAATTAATCTAAGAGTTGATTCTAAAATGTGTTTTTGTAACTTGTCCTCAAGTTATATGAAAAGTCACATTTAAGTTTCATAAAACTCATAAAAGTTGGCAATGGTTACAAAATATAAAAAGTCTTGTCCTTAAGTTATGGAGGTTCAAGAGTCACTTCATTAAGTAATAAAATATGTAACCATAATTAAATCCATAAGTTATAAAATAAAGAAAAGTTAATTCATTTATTAGTTTAAAGTCTTCCATAACTTGTCCTCAAGTTATGGAACTTGAAGAGTTTTTGGATTAAAACTACTTTAAACACATAAGTTATGGAATTAATTAGTTTTGAATAGTTTCAAAAACTTGCCCTCAAGTTTTGGAATTTGAAAAGTTTTCACTTATGAATACTTTAATTCCAAGTTAGCCCTTAGAATTTTAAAAAGTTAAAATTCAACCCTTATACTTTATAATATTATAAGTTAATAATATATATATGTATAAGAGTAAAGTCAGTCTTACCGCTAGTACACCTCATTCACGAAGCCGGTCTATAAGGTGGGTATAAGGTTTTTGCCTATAAAATGGCAACTTAATGGGTGTCCACTCTCACCCACCGCTTGCTTGACCGGTGGAGGGTCGTTAGCCGAACGGGTTTGACAGGAATAGAATTCTCCCTTCATTAAAAGTATTAATGATAAATACTAAGTAACTAAACTCTTAATAATAACCAATATTAGTTACTTAGGAAAAATGTGAATAAGGTGCTAATCCATGAAATTACACTTTGCACTTTGTTTAAGTCGGTTAGTGGAGCGTGTGTGGTTAACCGGCACACTAACGCGTATTTAACAAGGTAGGCAAAGGGTAACTTAATGTTTATCATAGTATCGATGGAGCGTGTGTGGTTAACCGGCACATCGATTGAGGGGTAAACACTTAAGGGTACCAAGTGATTTGCATGGTTACTTCACACCTTGTTTTGTGATCCTCGGCATCCCAGTCACAAAACCTGAAGGGCACACTCGAGATTGAAACATGCCTTTGAACAGTTCAATGAATCTCAAAGATCTAGGAGTTTCAAAACCAATTAAAACCTAATAATACATTTCGTTTATCTTGGTGGAAATTGGTGAATCGTCATTCACCTACCTTCAAATATTTTATAGCTTGGATTACGGCATACCTCTTCTAAGTTATAAAATAGTTTGTTGGGTCCTAGCCTTAATATTTCATATTGGGTGTCATATTAAGGACTTTAAATCAACTATCTTGAATATCTCCCAAAAGTTGTCTGTAATAGACACCTATGATCTTCCCAAGTCTAGTGAAACAAGCTTTCCTAAATGAAGATGATGTCCCTTGGATATCATACTTCTTTCTCCTCCTCCAACTATTCTCCCTAACCCACAAGTTCTTGAAAAGTATAAGGTCACTCAAGCCCTATTGGCAAGGCAAGGTCTAGGTGTGAACACATCTTGGAGATGTAGTCACATATTGACAAGCCGGGAGAGTTAGGTGTCAAAGTCTTGAGAAAGTTCATGGTTCAATCACTTTCTAAGTCACATAGTGAGTTCCTTTAGGACACCTATGAAACAGACTATGACAAGACCCTTAATGATCTTATCTATTTGCTAAGATCAACTTCCTAAACTTCATGGACATTGACAATGATATCTAGTAAAGCTCTCTCTTCCCAATGGAAAGGGATCGGCCATAGTCAACTCGGTTGACCAAATGGTAAAGAGAAAAGCTAAGTCTGTGATAGTCCCGTGTACCAATATCAAAGGGTCCATATGTTTATATTGACAAAGGAAGGGAAATTGGTTATGAATCTGCCAAATTTACCTAAGGATGTTAAAGTCAATAAGTTTGACTCTACTTCAGGTAAATTCCACTGTCTAACTCTGTTAAGTTTCTATTTTGAGATTCTTATTACATGATGTGACTGGGTCACATGTTGATGTTTTAAGAATCAAAGAAAAGTGAAGAAACTTAAAGAAAGAATATGCTGAATCTGATGGCGTAGATGGATTTCTATCGCATAGTTTGAAGATCGGATTCTTGAGCTACTACTTAGGAGTTATGAGATATTGCTTAGGAATAGATAACAACAAGTTTTTATATGGATTGTAAGGATAAGTTTTTCCGCAATGTTTTAAAATAAAAGGAAGTTTTTGATTTTATTTATTTTAAAATATCCTTACAATGGCAATTGAGGAAAAATTGTTGCTTATATGATTCCATTAAGAGCAAGAGTGGAAATATGAAATTGATTCTTTCATTTGTGGTAATGTCTATATTTACCAAATAAGGAAAGATTCTCATCACCCAAGTTTCAATTGGACCGGAACTTGGAATCATGCAAGTTGTATAGCATGATGAATGAGAACTTTCAAGTATTGGAAAATTAAGACTAATTACTTGTTCACATGGATGTGTGAGTCAAGTGAAGGACTAAAGGATCGAGTACACATTCTTGTGCACTGATTAAGTCCACCACAAAAGTTTGATAAGACTATTCGTCATAGTTTACTAAAGCTCAGTAAATATGATTATACTTACAAGCCTAAGTGTAACTCTGAGACATTGGAAAAGGTTCCAATGTATGGCAGAGCGAATAAGAAGAATCAAATTAGGCAGAAGGATAAAAGTTTCTCATATCTGAAAAGATGGGAGAGTACTTTAGTATCCGTTTTGTGATCATCTTAATGATTAAGAAACCATAGCACAATTAGTTCTCTAAGGAAATCTTAGTGCTTTCTTATGACTAAGAAGAGGAACTTGAATTGTTGAAATGGTTAAATCAAGAAGATGAGTCATACTTCGTTCCAATACAATTTTTAGAGTCATACTCCAAGATTGTAACTTGAGTGACATGTCTTAAAGAAGGTTTAAAACACTTGTCAAATGTAAGAGTAAAAGTTTTCTACTCTAGTACATTTGAAATTGGTAAGTTGTGATGTTTTGGATAAAACAAAGACCAACTTAGGCCAATTGTGTGAAGTGTTTGTCTTGATTAGAATCCACACTATCTCTTGGATATTTGACAAGGGAGTCTTATAGGTCAAGAGGACAGTGGATTCTTAAAGGTCTTGGAAGTCTCAAGAACTAATCAAGAATAGAACCTGAAGTTCTTCACTAGCACACGACTTGAGGTTTATAACCTGTCGTGTTGACATATTCTGTGCCCATTCCAGTTAAAGTTGGCTTTGCATATGAGTTCTTAGAGGTCTCAATGTGTTGCACAACAACTTGGAAGCAATGGCAGGCCCTTGAGCTGCCAGGTGGCAAGAAATTAAGATTGAGTTCAGTCCATATGAGTTTGGATTTGTCATTATCTTTGTCTTGTGACTATGGTTTTGACAATTCACATGGATAAGAACACATACACCAGCAAATCTAAGTGTCATAAGGTTTCTCTCCGATTCATGAAAATGATGGTGAGGAAACACTTTCACTAAGTAGATTTTAGCTAGATAGAATTTGTGATGTTTGCATTCTCAAAGTCGTTAGTGGAGCGTGTGTGGTTTACCGGCACACTAACCTGGACTTGTGACAAAAAGGTCTAACCATTATGATTACGGCATACCTCTTCATAATTGTTTAGACACACAAGTGTGCTATCTAAGGGAAAGTGTATGATTTTGATAAAGTTTTATCAAAACAATCTAGTATCAGAAATTTGAACTTTGGAAGAAAGTCAGCTGATTTCTGAATACATGTCAGAGCTAGTGGGAGCATAAGTGCTATGCTAATAATCATCATGTTAGTGGGAGCATGATAATTATGATAAGTATTGCAAGTTAGCAATGTTAATTATAGAAAACAAAAGTTTCAATTCGTGAGGTTGCAGGGGTTGAAAAGGTTGTTTTGCTATAATTAAGGGAGAGGAAATTATACTTCATCTCAAATCTAAAAGCTTAGATTGAGGTTTTAATCATTTAGTCTAGGATATATACGAATTTCATGTTGGAATGGCTCAACATAAGAAAATTCTGTTAATGAGTCCATTATTTGCGTTCTAAAATTCGATTATGATTACGGCATCCCTTTTCATAATCTGAATTATGAGAACTTGGCAAATAGAAATGGAAATATTATAGCAAAAGACTGGTTTAGTCTTTATGTGAGACATCATGAATCGTGTCCCATATGCTTCGGATATAGGATCGATTACATGTGCTATATTCATCCGTTCTAAAATTTTCCAAATGCCTGGGGCATTAAGAAGGGAAAAGGTTTAGAACTGGATATGACTAAAAGGATTAAACAATTGTCGTGGACAATCTAAGGTTTACCAAAGATTGGTTGCTCAAGGACAGTTGGAAGTATAGTGATAATTCTGGAACGACCATATTGACATAATCTGTAAGGAGGCAACTCTTGTTCAGAAGTGATAGTCAAAATGGAATCTGGAAATGTTTCAAAGTTAGAATTTTCAATCTGTGAAAGATTAAGGAAACTTAATGCAAGAAGGATATTTCCAAGGAGTTGATCTCCTTTGGAATACTCTGTAATGATTGTTGCCAAGTCTTTGTGAGTTTGTGCATAATCGTTACAAGAGGATCAATGCATATAAGTTTAGAATCTAACAGATTTCAGTAAATGGCATGAATTTGGAATTCTTGCATTTGCTGTAAGGATTTGGGAGTGTGAAAAGAGAATCATTGAAGTTATGTTCCATTGATCTAGTTCACAAAGTAAAGATCATAGACAAACATAGTATGCATACTTGGTGTGTGGCATGACTAGTGTTTAGAAAACATAGTGTACATGCTTGGAGCATGGGACAACTATTGTTTTAAATTCAAGAATAAAGTTGATAGCTGAAACAGTATACAATGAATAATGTGTAATCATATGGTGATAAATAAAAGGTGTTTTATTTATGTTCATAGGTTTTGATACCATATTGGATTCAATTATTATTGTGTTTCATTTTGCATGTTTTGACTTCCTGAATAAACTAGGTTATTCTTCTGGAATGACTTAGTTATTCAAACCATCCACAGTCGGTCATATGTTGGAAGTAGATATGAATTAAGACTGTCATGGGTTGGCTTGTAGAGGTCTAAGGTGTTGGACAAAGAGCTACAACACTCATGAGTGCTCATAAGTTCTGAGTATTGGATTCAACCCGCGCTCATTGGAATCACTTCATGGATTTTATCACGAGTGATCATGAGACGATAATATCTTATATTCTTCAAACCTAGAGATATGAGTTGTTACTATGAGTTGATAGTACATTGATTGCACGAAAACGCATTTGGTAACTCGGTGCTATAAAACGTGCCTTTGTGTATGATTCAACAAGTAGTAGAACAAGCCATATGAGTCGAAGTTTATCCATTCCTTTTACCTTCGGGATAAAAGCGATATCTGTGGGCCCCTCGATGATTTGATGATGACAAATGGAAGTGCTCGGCCAGGCCAGGACTAATTTGATTTGTTCAATTAGTCAGTCGTCATAAATCGGAAATCGGGAAACAACAAATGGACAGAGAGAATGATTATAATCCATGTCTCAGTCCATATGATATCTAAAATGGAGGAATATATGATCCCTTATCTAATGGACAAGTTCGTTGACAAGATCAGAGTTCGACAGCGGCTTTAAGAGCTATGATTGCCAGTTAGGTTTGAAGTCATACGCAATAATAGTTTTAGACTTATCCAAGTGGGAGACTATTGGATTAATGTCTAAGTCCATAACTATAATTGGTAAAACTTGACCCGACCCGGCATGGTCCATTTGGGTTGCACTTCACCGACACAATTTATATGGATAATCTTTTGAGAATAGTATGTTTATGATTAATATTAATATATTACAAGTTCTAATATATTAATATGGAATCATATTATTTAATTAGTATTGATCAAGAATTAATTTAGAATTAATTAAGTGATCAAAATGAACTAATTAAATATGGACTCTTGTATATATGGAATGGGCCAAGTTCATTTAGGTTGGGCTAAGCTTTGATGGATAGTCCATGGAGTGTTTAACCCATGGATCATATGAAATGAAAGGTCATGGGTTTAACCCTAGAATCCATACTATATAAAGATGTCCTTGGTTGGTGAAATTGGCACTAGTGTGGGTACACTATGAAGGGCTAGCCGATTTCACTAGAGAGAACCAAGTTTCCATATTCTCTAAAGTATTCCAAGGTGTTTTGGTGATTTGTGATTCCACTTGAGGCTTCCACACTATTGGGGCTAAGCTCTTAAAGCTTGAAGACATCAAGCTACATCAAAAGGTATGTATTCTATCTTGCTATAGTCATTGTTTTGTATGCTAGTTTAGGATAATACCTTGGAAGTTCTTATTTGCATGTATAATAGAGAAAACATAGATCCAAGGTATTTAGGGTTGCATGTACACTTAGGAGTGTTAGAATGCTCAAAACCCAACAGGATCGAGAACTTCGATCGATGTGCCTCCTCCATCAAAATGGTACGCGTCCCGCCCACAAACGGTACCCAAATCCGACCCTGAAATGTCATAAGTCCCCGACTATCGGTAACGAACTCCGACACCTGCCCAACAACCCGCTCCCGCTTTCGATTCTATGGTATCGCAGCCTCAGCCTGGGCCCCTCGGATGGTGTCCAATACCGGAGTCATCACCGTCAACCTCATACAAATGACTCGGATCGGGGCGCTCTCCGACCTACGGCTCAAAGCGTCAGCTACGACATTAGCCTTGCCCGGGTGGTACAGGATCTCACAATCATAATCCTTCACCACATCCAACCATCTCCTTTGGCGTATATTCAGGTTCGGCTGATCCATCAAGTACTTCAGACTCTTGTGGTCCGTGTATATGGTACACCAAACCCCATATAGATAGTGTCGCCAAATCTTGAGGGCAAACACCATAACCCCCAACTTCAGATCGTGGGTGGGATATCTCGACTCATGAGGCTTCAGCTGCCTCGATGCAAATGCTATAACGTGCCCTCTCTGCATAAGCACTGCCCCTAGCCCAGATATGGATGCATCACAATATACCACAAAATCCTCCATTCCTTCCAGGAGTGCGAGCACCGGGGCCTCGCACAACTTCTGACGAAGGGTCTCAAATGAGGACTGTTGCTCCGGGCCCCAAGAAAATGCAACACCCTTCCGGGTCATCTTGGTAAGTGGCACAACGATTTTGGAGAAATCCCTAATAAACCTCCGATAATAGCCGGCCAATCCCAGAAAGCTCCTGATCTCAGTGGGTGATCTCGGCACCTCCCATCTCATCACCGCCTCAAGCTTGGCCGGATCGACCAATATCCCTTCCTGGTTAACAAGTTGTCCTAGGAACTGGACCTCTCATAACCAGAACTCACACTTGGAGAATTTGGCATACAACCTCTCCGATCTCAGAACTCCAAGGATCTCCCTCAAATGCTCCTCATGCTGCTCTCTAGACCTCGAATATACCAAAATATCATCAATGAATACGATCACCGACCGATCCAGCATCGGCCTACACACCTTGTTCATGAGATCCATGAACGCAGCTGGGGCATTGGTGAGCCTAAAAGGCATCACCACAAACTCGTAATGTCCATAACAAGTTCTGAATGCAGTCTTCGGGATATCCTCATCCCGAAGCCTCATCTGATGATAACCTGACCTCAAGTCTATCTTGGAGAACCAAGAAGCCCCCTGCAGCTGATCGAACAGATCATCTATCCTAGGTAACGGATACCGGTTCTTGACCGTCAACTTGTTTAACTCCCGGTAATCAATACACATCCGGTATGAACCATCTTTCTTCTTGACAAAAAGAATCGGTGCTCCCCAAGGCGAGCTACTCGGTCAAATAAACCCCTTCCCCAATAGCTCCTGAAGCTGCGAGGATAACTCCTGCATCTCCGGCGGCGCGAGGCGATAAGGCGCCTTGGCGATAGGTGTTGCTCCCGGAATCAAATCGATACGGAACTCCACTTGCCTTTCCGTAGGCACGCCCGACAGTTCCTCGAGAAAAACATCCGGGAATTCGCACACTACCGGAACCTCGCCCACCGAACTTGGCCTTCCAGTGGCCACCCGTGCGTCCATCACATAGGCTAAGAATCCACTGCAGCCCTGCTGCAAACTCTGCCTCGCCTTGGCAGCCGAACAGAACGCTGACCCACACCAGGTCCCCTCGCCATACACAGTAAGCACTCCCCCACTAGGGTCTCGCATAGTCACCAGCTGTTTCCCGCAGTCAATGACCGCTCCAAACTTACTCAACCAGTCCATGCCCACGATGACACAGACATCTCCCATAGCGATAGGAACTAGGTCTATAGGGAAATCGACACCAAAAATCTCGAGCACACATCCTCGAATCATGTTTGTGGCATATATCGCTTTCTCATCAGCTATGGAAACCCTCAGAGGTCTACTCATCACCTCTCAATCAATATCGAGGTGTTGACTAAAAGCCAGAGATACAAAAGACCGACTCGCACCCGAGTCAAATAATACCAAGGAAGGTACAGAATTCACACGAAAAGTACTTACGCATATCATAAAATAAGCACAACATCTCAGCATAAAAGTAAATACACAAAAGAATACATACCAGCTAGGACATCAAGCGCCGTGCAGACCTCCTCCGCAGTCAACTGAAAAACTCTCCCACGAGCCCTCGGGGCCTCGACCTTCACTGGTCGAGTCTCAGTAGCCCTAGCAGCAGGTGCAGATCCCTGGAGAAGCTGAGGACACTCGGCCTTCCGATGGCCGGTCTGGTTGCAATGGAAGCAAACCATAAATCCATTGGGGCAATCCCTAGCGATGTGCCCCTCCTTGCCACACTTGTAGCAAGCACCTGATCGACAGACCCCCTCATGACCCTTGCCGCACTTCCCGCAAGTGCGGCCCTTCTGACCTCCTGTCCTCGAATCGGTGGACTTGGTCCGCTTCGCTGCCGGCTGGGACTGATCTGGTCGCCGATCCACCCACTGAGACTCGGCCTCCTCCCTGGCCTGGGTCTCCAACTCGATCTCTCTCTTCCGGGCATTTTCCTGGAGCTCAGCAAATGTCCGGTATGTCGAGTTCGATACGAACTCCCGAATGTCCCTCCTCATTATACCCAAATACCGGCTCATCCGTGCCTGCTCAGAAGACACCTGCTCAGGGCAGAACATCGCCCTCTCATGAAACTTCCGGGTGACCACAACAATTGAATCATTGCCCTTCTTGAGGGTCAAGAACTCCTGAACCAATCGTTCCCTCTCCACCGGGGGAACATACTCATATCGGAACATGGTGGTGAATTTCTCCCAAGTCACCACTGAAATCTCCTCAAGAGTGAAGTTCGCCGTCACGAACTTCCACCAATCCTTTGCTCCCAGGCGGAACTGGTTCAAATCGAACCGCACTCTCAGATGCTCCGGACATGAACACGTGTAAAAGCATCCCTCAATGTCAGCAATCCATCGCATTGCAGCGATCGGGTCCTGCGTCCCATCAAACTCGGGTGTCTTCGTGTTGATGAACTCCCGAAACAACAACGAGTCACCTCCCTGAGGTCTGGTAGCAGCCACAGCTGCTGTAGCTGCAGCGGCCACAGCCTTAGTCACCGCGGCATACTGCTCATCAAAATTCTCCAACAGCGTGGTCTTGATAGACCCAAACATCTCCGGAATCTCGGCCCGGATTGCCGCAGCCACCTCATCGTGGATCATCTGACGAATCTTCTCGTCACTCACACCGCTCGTCTTAGGTTTGTGGCGTGTCCCAACTATGATGGCTCTGAAATACAACATAAAAGTATCAGAGACCCAATCGAGCATACTCGCACTCGATAACGCAACCCTACTCGACCTCCGATACCTAAAGGATTCTTACTTGGACTGCCCACTGATCCGGTGTCTTCAGTAGTACGGGCCCTATACTACTGACTACACCGCATCAACGTTCACCCCAAGTCCTCCTCCTTGGACCCCGGATCATGAGTAGTCTATTCTTGCTATGCACTGATTACCTACTCGCTCTCAAAGCATCTCATAGCAGCAGATTTCCCCTAGACTAAGGCATCACAAATCAAGCCACTCTAGTCCTAATATGAATACCTAGTCTACTCTAGCATGCATAACATATCATAACATATCTCATAACACATATTGTAAGGGTATTTTGGGGATTTTTACCGTTCGGGCGCTGGCTGACCGTACACACTGCTTCATCCTTGGTTATCACAAAATCCCTTATAAAATTTTTATGCTTTTATTTATTTTTTTTTTTTACTTTTTATTTTTTAAAAAAATTTCCTCAAATCCTCGGTTTGAGTTCAGTTACGCCCGAAGGTGCACCCGAATCCCTCAAACCAAGGCTCTGATACCAACTTGTAACAACGTAAATTTTCAAACAAATTTTTCATTTCTTAAAAACATGTTTCCATCCAAAACAAGTCATAAAGATCCAATGTATCATATCATAGTACAAATCATATAAATCCCAAGATCATAAAACCTCCATTAGTGTGTACAGATCATGCCGGCGCCTTCCCACGGTCCTCGCTAGTACCTGAAACACATAACACAACATCTGTAAGCATAACTGCTTAGTAAGTTCCCCAAAATACTAATTACGCACATACGCCTTTCCAGGCCCTGACCCTCCGGTCCGTGTGTCTCAGGGGACTTCCGTCCCAACTCGGTAAACCTTCCGGTCCTACCTTATGGTTCTCGTCACAATGCCTTCCGGCCCATAACATATATGCCTTCCGGCCCATAACATGATGCCTTCCGGCCCATAACAAGCATAGCATACATAGCACATATAAACGATTAACTTATCATATACGAGGCATACAACTCATAAGATATCCGACCTTCCAGTCACACAATAAAACCCTTCCGGGTACAGTATAGTGAGAAAACTCACGTCGTGGAAAGTCTAGAATCTCACGTGCTCACTATCTCCGAATCCCCAAACGAAGACTCAACCTCGCCTAATTATAATGGATATCATTTTAATTAATATAGACTTCCACCACTAGACTTTACCCCTTAATAACATTCCTCAGAGGGATAAAAGACCATTTTACCCTCCCTTGACTCAAAGTCCACATGTTGACCAAAACCCTAAAAGTCAACAAAAGTCAACATCTTTAGTACGCGGGGCGTACAGACTGATGTACACGGGGCGTACATCGCCAACTCAATAATCGGGGTCTCCTCCCAGTACGCTGCGCGTACTGGGAGTTACGCCCAGCGTAATAGTCAAATCTAGACACACTTCATTTCTGGTCTGAATCGGTTAAGCCACTACTACAACTTCTAGATCCGGCCTTATTTAAGCATCCTTACTCATAAAGTCGGAACCTTTAAGCCTTGGCATGGCTGTAAAGGCTCTTACACTCCTTAACACCTTTCCATATCAACTCAAGGATCTAGATCTCATGCATGGCTAATCATTCACGTCCAGGATTACATTTTTATGGATCTACAACTCAAATGGACCAAAAGTATGATGGATCTAAGCTAATGGAGACCACTTGCTCATAAAGTCTCCACCTTTGGGACCAAAACCCTAGAAAATGGTCCATAAAGCATACCACAAAATCTACAAGTCAAGATCCGAACTTTTTACCTTAGAAAGAAGCTCCAACCTTTGCTAAGCCCGGATCTACACTTGAACACCAGCTTCTAGCCATCACAATGGACTCTTCTTCTCCTTTGCTACCTTGAAATGGCACCACCAAGCTTAGAACACTCACAAAAGGACTAGGAACGAAGGAACACTCTCTTAGGGTTTCTTTCTGAGGGATGGTGGCTGAGGAGCCAAGCCATCTCATTCCTTTTTATAGCCAACAACTCAAATTAGGGTTTAGGGTCTGGACCGATTACGCCCGACGTAACCTTGGGTACGCCCAGCGTACCCAACGATGACGTGTTTAAAAGTGGCGCGTGAGTACGCGCAGCGTACTCCTTGTACGCCCAACGTACTCGCCCAACACAAAGGCCCTAAAATGACAACGATTATAGATGAAGGGCTAAATAAAAGGGTACCTGGATTCCAGGCTGTTACAAAACGCTCTAGTTTAAACAAAAAAATTCGTTTGGCAGTACGAGCGTTTAGCTTTTAGTTTTAACAAAACGCTCTGATTCTAAAAGCTACTTCATGTAGCGTTTAGCAAAACGCTCCTAAGCTTTTGAAATCAATTTCCATAATTACCCTTAAAAATATATTTATATATTTTTAATCAATTGTCCTTATATGTAGTTTTATATATTTTCAAAGCTTCCAACTACTTTTGCCAAACATTCATATAACAAATAATAGTTACAACTTTCCGCTACCAGCTACCTGCTACACGCTACACGCTACCAGGTACCCGCTACCAGCTACCGGCTAACACCTACTTTTTCCAAACACGCCCTTAATACCTTTTGCTGGTCGTCAACACTGGCACGCTCCTTTTGTTTTACCTGCGGTAGCTTACCGTTGGTATGTTTCTAGTTGTAAAAATCAATTCATAAAATATAGCTATCGTTGATATGTTTCTAGTTGTAAAAATCATTTCATAAAATGTTGGAATTTCTCATGAATGCTGCTAATTTATTTTTATTTATTTATTTTACTTTGTTACCACTATAAATAAATGCATACAAAACAAAACCCATTCAACCATTTTATATTTCTTTCCTTTTCTTAATCCTTTAAAAATGACATATCCATTACAAATTTATAAGTAGTTGCTAACTGTTAGTTAGACAAAATCATGGGAAGCGATTATGGAAACGATACAAGAAGAAGAAGAGGAAGTCAAACCTTCACAACCTAGGATGCGGAAGATACTTCTTAGAGATCGTTAGGATGCAAACAATCGTCTACGGGTACACTACTTTGTAACGACAAGATTTTTAAACAAAATTTTCATTTTTCAACAACCAAATTTTTTTAATATAAAACGTTCTCAAAAAGTATTCCACAATAGTTATCAAATCAAACATATCCCAAGATCACAAATCAAATCTCCTCTCTGTGTGTACGGTTCACGCCGACGCCTTTCCACGGTCCTCGCTAGTACCTGAAACACATAACACAACAACTATAAGCATAAATACTTAGTGAGTTCCCCAAAATACCACGTATAACACATATGCCACTCGAGGCTACTATGCGACCCTGTGGTCAGTGTGTCTCAGTGGGACCCTCCAGTCCCGTAGCTCGTTGGACCCTCTGGTCCGGTCATAGCTCGTTGGGCCCTCCGACCCGATCTGTCTCGTTGGACCCTCTGGTCCGGTCTATACAAATATATATCATACATACATCACATAGCACATAGTCTCTTACATGGCACACAATCTCATACATAGCACATAAGACCTTCCGGTCAACTCATAGTACCACTCTAGGTAATGTATAGTGAGAAGACTCACCTCGTGTAACTTGGTAACTCGGAAATCTCAGAATCCGTGAAATAGGATCTTGCCTCCGCCTAATCATACAAAAATAAACACTCAACATCAACACATTTCCCAAGGCTAGACCATTCCCTCTCTTAGTACTCTTAGGAGGGTAAAAGACCATTTTACCCCTCTCAAGGCTCAAATACTCTAAAGTTGACCAAACCCTAAAAGTCAACAAAAGTCAACGGTCAACCCTTTGACCAGACTCGCCGAGTGCACAATTGTGACTCGGCGAGTTCAGTCATGAACTCACGTCCTCAAAATCCCAAATGACTCACTGAGTCACTTCCCCAACTTAGCGAGTTACCATCTGTGTGATTTATAGGGAAACCCCATCCTACTCGCCGAGTCTGTTCTTGGACTCGGCGAGTTCAAGCCATGCTCAAACTCAAATGACCTCCTGAGGTCAGATCTGTTCCTCTAACCCATTGATCTGGCCTCCTTAAGCAAAATAAACACGTAAAGTTTGGATCTTGATGCCCATGCAAAGACCTAATGCCTCTATTTGAAGAAATGGCCCCAATATGCCATCCCAAGCTCTTATCTCCCAATAACACTCATAAAGATCGAGGAGTTATGGTCTCTGGACCACTTTGGATCCAAATCCAAAGTCTCAACACAAGAAGGGACCAATTGCACCACAATCCGTACTCTAAAGGGGCTATAAACCCTAACTCTCAAAGATTAACACCAAACTAAAGAAGGATCGAATTATATACCTCAGAATGAAGTTCCTAGCCTCTGAAATCCACAGAATATTGCCCTCTTTAGTTCCCTCTTTCCTTGGCCACCTTCTTCTTGCAAAAACACCCACATAAAGATCAAAAATGACTTCTTCTTCCTCACAAACGCTCTGGATCTCTTAGGGTTCCTCTCAGGGGTCTGGTAGCCGCAAATGGTGGCTATAATCCCCTTTAAATAGGTCTTAAACCCTGGGGATTAGGGTTTCATTAAACAGCGTGGACTCGCCGAGTCCACGAATGGACTCGCCGAGTCCGCCATTAAATCAGTCCGACCATCCACGATCCTACTCGGCGAGTCTGAGCGCCTACTCGCCAAGTCTCTCTCCAAGAACTCAATATAAATGCATAACATTAGATACCTGGGAGTCTGGATGTTACATACTTCAACGATGATTCTCTTTACGAGGAACTTGTTCTGAAGTCGATTTCTAATAGTAATTAAAATATTTTTTTCTCCGTATAATAGGTGATGTTACTAATATTTCTGATTTTATCAGACAACATCAGGATGCAAGATTTGCAAATGTGTTTTCAGAAATACAAAAATGCGCAATTTTAGTTTGACAATTAGTCTACAATTCCGTTACTGATTCATGAGACAAATATTTTCAAATGTCTGAGCGGGTAGCTAGGGAAAGCTTGGATGAATTTTACCGATATGTTGTCAGTATTTATAGTGCAAGGTATTTGTGTAAGTCTACTTTTACTGACATTCAATCATTATATGCTCATCATGCTAGTGTTTATAACTTTCTTAGGATGCTTGGAAGTTTGGATTGTCTTCATTAGGATAGGGTAGTTTTCCTAATGCATGGTCAGGCAGTTTACATGGGGTGATAAGGGTCACCCCATAATCATACTGGAAGTTGTTGCGTCACAAGATATTTGGATTTGGCATTCATTTTTTAATGCCCCCGGCTCAAACAACTGTATTAATGTTTTAGACATGTCACCCATATTCAATGGATTTTGTGATGGGTCCGCACCTCACTGTCAATTTCAAGTAAATGGAATGACATACGATTATGGGCATTATCTTGGTGATGGTATATACCTTGAGTTTGTTGTGTTTGTGAAAACGCTAACATGTCCAGGTGATCCTAAACGCATAAAGTATAAAACATTTCAAGAAAATGCTAGAAAGGATGTTGAACGAGCATTTTGAGCCCTCAAGAAGCGTTAACGCATACTACAACATTTGGCATGTCCTTGAACAGTGGAAAGCTCGTTCATATTATATATGCATGTATCATTTTACATAATATGATTTTAGAATACTAGGGAAAAATAATTTGTCAGTATCGAGAAAATGAAAATGCATCCTCAAGTGTGCCAATATCGGCTGGTTCCCCTCTATGGTGTGCGAGAAGAATGGTGATACGTGACAATCAAAAACATCACAAGCTTCACAACAATTTGGTAGAACATATATATGAAGTTAATGAAATTGATTTGAATGAGCCAGTTGACAATGCTATCGGTGAATATTCATATTGAAATATTTTATTTTATTTGGATTAGCATTTCTATCTTACTAAGTTAGTGACAACACACTCATGGTTGGAGTGATTTAGTGTTCTGACCTAAAATCTATAAAGGTAGAGGTATTCAAGTTTTTTTAAAGTAAATTCAAGGAGAAACAACCCATTAAACCAAAGTTATCAAACCTTTCATTCTTGACCTTTTCATCACCGTCCTCCAGTGAGCTTGTAACATCCCAAAAATCATGACAAAATTTTTATTTTTTAAAAACATTCCAAAATCCATGATTTATACAAAAGCATAGTTCCAAAAACCACAATCATGAATCAGAGTATTCCAAAATCATAAGCCAAATAAAAATCCAGGATGATGTACACAATCATGCCTTCACCTTGCCCCAATCCTTTGATGTACCTGAAACCATAAAGTCAAACTGTAGGTCAAAGCTTACTGAGTTCCCCCAAAGTACCTCATACACAAACATATAACAATATGCATACTGGGTCCATAGTCATCAGACTGAATTACCTTAGGTCCTTAGTCAACGAATTGGATTACCCCCTAAGCCCACATCATACGTCTAGATTGACCTCCCGACACTCAGCTCATATCTGGATTACTCCAAAGCCCATAATATAAATTTGGAATGCCCTCCCAACTCTTAACTTATGTCTGGATTGCTCCCAGGTTCGTTGGCTTCTACATAAAGCAATATTGCCTCAACCAAACCGCACTATGTCGACATATGAAATAGATAAACATATAGCTAGCAAACATATAATCATATAACCAACAATAGAATAACAGAAAGAGATACAGATCACCACAACATATCAACATCCTATATACTAGGATACATCATACAACCTAATGGGACGAAAATGGTACCTTCGACCCACGAGTACAATGAGGAAAGCTCACCTCACAATCTGAACGATATCTGAACTGCTCACTTCTCCCAAACACTAGCTTTACAGGTCTCATGTAGAACACAAATGGAACAAGCATCAATATACTATTCATAATACTCCAAATGACCTAAAGTCAACTTGGTCAAAGTCAACATTCAACAGTCAAAATTCAAAGGTCAACTTCCAACTGATCACCACATCGTGGCAACAAAATGAAAAAACAGATGAGCTCTAGCCCAACCACCACGTCGTGGCAACCTAAGGCCATAACGTGGGCACTGGGCTCTTAATAGCTTCAGGAGTTAAGTTGTTTTCTCCGATTCTAAGGGCTCCAAAGCCCATATCTGGTCCATTCTATGGTCTAAATGGATAAAGTTTCCAACTTTTTCCTTTAAAACTCTCCAAGAGATAAAGATCACAACTCCTTGGTCCAAAAAGGGCATAAACAAAACATGGCTTAATCATTAAGCACTTAATCTTGTAAGCCTCTTGTCGAACTATTCCATACGGGTTTCTAGAACCATTACTAATATAAAAATCCATTCTTTTCAGACATGCATGTCGAATGCATGTCTTGAACTCCAGTTAGGTGTTAATGAGTGTTAATGACTAAAATTCCATGCGTGACAACAAAACTCATTTCTAGTTTAGATCTAAAGCACCAAATACTCCAAATAGCTTGGAGATTCATAAACTTGCAAACTTTATGAGATCTCATGACTCAAAACCATCAAGACATGAAGAAAATGGACAAAATCTAAAGATCTAGAAACTTAGCAAAGAAAAGGTTGGGTCTTGGACACTCACCAAGGTCCAGAAGATGTGCTAACTGATGTATATGATGATTTCAAGGTAACTACCACACCAATGGATTCCTTCTCCTTCAAAGATAACTAAAAACACCAAGAATGAGTTCACAATTACAATGAAGGCTAGGGTTAGGGTTTATAAACTTGAGAGGGTGACGTAGGCTGAATAAAAATGAAACCCTAGCCTTATTGTTCTTTAAATAGGGCCAAAGCCTAAAGATTAGGGGTTTTCTTTAAAAACAAATGTCACACCGTAGAACCTATGGCTACATCGTGGACGGTCATTTAAACCCGCGACCCAAATCAATAACGCCATGTTGTGGTGAAGCTCCACCACGACGTGGCCATGATAAAATACAAGTTTAATATTTAATAATTATGCATACCAGGAATAGGTGTTACAACTCTCCTCCACTTGAATCATACCTTTTCCTCAAAGTCCCCAACTATAAATAACTTTGGGTACTGCTCATGCATCTTTGACTAGGGGTCCCAGGTCCATTCAGAACCATTCTGATGCTGCAACTGGATCTTCACCAAAGGTACCCTATTGTTGCGCAAGGCTTTCGTCTTCCTGTCTAGGATCACTACTGGCCTCTTCACATAGTTCAGGCGCTCTTCATCCTAAATTTCATACAAAGGAACCACTATTGATTCATCAACCACACACTTCTGAAGCTGAGAAACATGAAAGGTGTTGTGAATCTAACTAAGCTCCTCAGGCAAGTCTAAACGCTAAGCTACCTGTAACGCTCCATTTTTGGTACGTAATTAAAATTAAGTATTTCATTTCTGAAGGGGTACTCGACGAGTTTGTCGCCCGACTCGTCAAGTAGAGATGGGACGATCACGCGTTTTGAGCTGGCTAATCCACGAGTCCATACTTTGGACTCGGCGAGTCAGCTATCTGGATGAAGCCCTAATTTTAAGGGTTTGCACCCTATTTAAACACACTTATACGCCCCCAATCTCACCTCTATCACTCTCAGAACATTTCCCCTGTAAACCCTAGCCCCCATTGTTGAGTTTGAGTGTGTTTGTGCTAGCTTGGAAGCTTTGGGAAGAAGAAGAAGAAGGAAAGAAGGTCCATAGAAGACAAGGGAGATCCAGGAGTTACCTTCCATCTGTTTCTTATTTAGGTAATGAAGTTATGACCTTGTGCATTCCTCCATTAAAACCTCCTTTAGGCTTGTTATGCCTTCTTTGGAGCCTCTTATGTTTCAAAATTTGAGATATGGACTCTCCTTGGATGGAAACTTTAGATCTGGACTTTCATTGCATTCAAGAAGTGTAAAGTTTCAGTTAGGGTCGTGATTGAGGTCTCTTTTGAGCTTGGAACCCCATTAAGAGCTTAGATTTGGCATTTGAAGCCTTTAAAGCCATGCATGCACATAAAGTTTGCAACTTTACGTGATAAGCATGCCCTAGAAGCTTGGATCTGTGATTTGGAGCCGCTGCATGGCTCAAATCAGGTATGTATGGAAGAAGGACTGAATGGACTTGGCGAGTCGCAAGGTTGACCCAACGAGTCATATGAAGATAGTCGTGGACTCGACGAGTTGGATGAGAAACTTGGTGAGTCCGATGAAGATTGCCCTAGACTCGATAGGTTGTTCATACAAATCGGCGAGTCGGATGAGTTTTCCAGAGAAAAGTAGTGTTTGAGTGAAATAGCTTCCTTCCTTCTTAGTTGTACGTAAAGCTAGAAACTTTACGTGTTCAGATGGTTCCAGGGCCTCAGATCTCCAAGTTAAATGCTCTGGAATGGTTTAGAATTCGACTGTATGGAATTTGCACAACAGGACTTGGCGATTTGCTCTTCGGACTCGACGAGTCGAGTCACGAGTTCCTGCTTTTCTTCGGCTTGTGAGTTTAGGGCGAGTCAGTGAGTCGGAAAGGGACTCGGTGAGTTAAAGTCAGTGTTAGTAAAGAAGGGACTCGACAAGTCAGTGCCCTGACTTGGCGAGTCCGGTCAACTGGAAGTTGACTTTGACCACGGGTAGAATAGTCATTTTACCCTGACGACATTTATAAGTACCTGATTTAGTGTTTTTGGGATTTGTAGCCGGACAGTTCCAGGGCAGCAGTCAGCCACTTTCAGAGTTAGCATCTCAGCAGCCAACAGTACGAGGTGGGTTTCCTTGCAGTAGGAATGGGTCTCTGGCCACAATGTCGGCCCGTTTAGTTAGAAGTAGTTCCAGACCGTGGTCCTATGCAGTAGTATGTATGCTTGATGTCTTCGTGATTCATGCATGCTTTGTTATGTGTAGTATGTCAGGCAAGCCCGATACAGAATGTGATTATGCTATATGTTCATGATATGTTATATCCAGTTTATTCCGGATTTCGGTCCGATGTCGGGTGAGGCTCGTTGTAGTGGGAGGGGCCCAAGTTATTCTGGACTTCAGTGCGATGCCGGGCGGGGCCCTATGTAGTGGGCAGGGCCCAGGTTATTTTGGACTTCGGTCTGATGTCGAACGGGGCCCGATGCAGTAGGCGGGGCCCAGTATGTGTTATCTGTATTATGGTATGATATGTGGTAGTTTGGGGGAGCTCACTAAGCTTTGTGCTTACAGTTCCAGTTTTAGTTTCAGGTACTTCCGCAAGCAAAGGGAAGAGCTCGGGATGATGGCATTGCACACACCACAGTTTCAGCTTTTGTCCTGGGAGTTTATTTTAGATACTATGTTATGTTGATACAGTTCTTTTGTCATGACACATCTATTATAACTTTTAGGGATTTATGACGAACGATATCATGATATATTATGATGGTTGATATCTTTAGTATTATTTTAACAAAAAATTTTGGGTCGTATTTTGGGTCGTTACAAGTTGTTATCAGAGCCTTGGTTTGAGGGATTCAGGCATACTTTCGAGTGTGTCTGGACTCAAACTAAGGAAATGGTGAAAGATTTTTTTTAAAGAGAAACGTTTTCGAAAAGAAAATTTGAAAAGAACTTAGAAAGAAAAAGAGTTTTCGTAAAAAGGGGTGTGGTGAATGCTATCAGCCGAGCTCAAGTAAGTACTCCCAAATTACCCATACAAGCTTATGTTATGATTATCGGTTTTCGTTTCATTAGAACAACATGCTAGAATAGGACTGAGGATCTAAGAGGATGCCTTATGTGCCTGCTATATGTATTTCAGCTTTATGAGAATTACATGCTAGTATTGAGTAGACATCAGTAGGATAGCCTGGTTAGGTTATGCCTGATAGTATGAGCTTAGCATTGTATGCTAGTGCAGATTAGTCAGAATGATAGCCAGAGAGGCATATGCTTGATTATGTACTCTATGCCTGAATGCTACTTGCTTTGTGCTTTTAGGAGTTCTAGTTGTCTTTCAATAACTAGTAAACGAGTATCTTAAGTTACATATTGCCATGACTAAATAATTTCAGAAGGTTAGGTCTAGCTTTATATCGCAGCTCTCGTTTGAGTCCAACCGTTATAGGGTAGGATCCCTCATTCGAAGAATTATCTAGTCTGAGTGATATGTAATAGTATTCGCGAGCTAGTTAGGGGAAGAAAGTGGGGACTTCTTATGCAGCTGATGGCGGAGAGTGGGTTGGTGATCACCCTAGGGCAAGCCCAGGACGAGATTAGCATGAGATCAACAGTAGTAGTAGAAGGGACTTGGTGGAGTCGAGGCAGTTCTTGGGGAAGGTACATATAGATGTGGAAGGTAGTAGGGGCCCATACTACTGAAAGCAGAGGATCTGTACTTGAATCAAGGAAGGCTAAGGAGAAACCAAGAAACTTGTAGTAATAGTGATTCCTCGAGCTATATCAGTATTTATGACGTTGTCGTTATGTGTTTCAGAATAGTGGTTTTGCGCCCGAGACCAACAGTCGGCAGTTCAGGTGCCGGTGAGGGATCAGGAGTAGGCTCGGGAGACGAGCATTTGGATGACCATACAAGGGAGTTTCTCTCTTCAAAGATTACTCGCATCATACTCGAGCAGACTCCTGTGATCTTTGGTTCGATTAAGGAGGGTATTTTGGAGTTGATGGATGAGAGATTTAGCACCTTTCGTGCTGAGGTGGCGGCCATGATGGGGTCGTGCACACTCACTTTTAGGGAGTTCAGAGCCTGTGGAGCTCCTGACTATCATGGTGCACGGGACCCCATAGCGAGTACCAGGTGGTTGGTGGATGTCACCAATGCTTTCCGCACCAGCAGATGTCCCGAGGGGGACAAGGTTAGACTAGCATCCTGTCTTCTGAAGGACAGGGCACGAGATTGGTGGGAGGAGATTGGACATGTCATTGGGGATGACACAACACTTGATGTGATGACTTGGGCTGATTTTTCTACCAAGTATAGAGCCGAGTTTGCGCCGGTTATCGAGGTGCAGCAGTTAGCCAGGGAGTTTCAGGATCTCACCCAGACTACAAAGACGATGGCGGAGATTACCGCCAAGTTCAAAGAGAGAGCTCTTCTCGTTCCTCAGTACACAATTGATGAGGAAATGAAGAAGGCCCGTTATCATGAGATGTTACGGAGTGATATCCGCCAGTTTGTGAGCCGGTCCAGCTGTAAAACATTGGATGGCATGATTGCTAGGGCTCGTGAGAGAGAGATTGATCTAGAGATGGAGAAGAATAGGAAGCCAGAGGCGGTATCTAGCACTGGGAGTTCAGGCAAAAAGCCCAAGGTGACAGATCATAGGTCCAAGGGACAGCAAAGCCACAGTCAGTGTGGCAAGTGTGGGAGAGTGCACGATGGGGTGTGCAAGGTAAGGAGTGCCGGCTGCTTTAAGTGCGGCCGAACTAGGCATATGAGCGGAGACTGTACAACTACTACTACCACCACCACAGCATCATATCTGATTTGCTTTCATTGCAATCAGAGGGGACATAAAAAGTCCTAGTGTCTGAGCTTAGCCGCAACAGGGAAGGTGTCGGCATCTGCCCCTGCTAATTTGAGGATTACGGATGGTCGTCAGGGCCGGGCCGAGGCGCCAGTGGCGAAGAGTAGAGTTTTTCAGATGACAGCAGAGGAGGTACGAGCGACTCCTAACGTGGTGAGGGGTACGTATTTTCTTTTTTTTTCTCCGCATTTTTTATCGATTGTTTCTAATGATATATGTTTGCGTATAGGGTCGTTCTTAGTGAACGACATTTCAGCTACAATGTTATTTGATTCGGGGTCTACCCGATCATTTGTCTCTCTTGCGCTTAGCAAGAGGTTTAATAGAGCTCCAGGGGAGCTGGATTGTCCACTCGAGGTGGAGATAGCCGATGATACGAATGTCAGGGTCGCGAGGGTGCATAGGGCATGCTCGCTGTAGTTATTCGATGAGCAGTTTTTGGTGGACCTGGTCCCTATTCCTTTGCAAGGAAACAAGGTCATAGTAGGCATGGATTGGTTGAGACCCAATGGGACGGTGATTGATTGCGAGTTGCAGCTAGTGAGGGTTCGCACTCCCAGAGCGGGAGAGTTAGTGATTCAGGGTGAGAGGCCACAGCGCGGACCGATTTTTGTTCATCCGCGAGAGCAAGGCGCTACTTCCAGCAAGGTTGCGCAGGTTATGTCGCATATGTGATGGATACCCGGGATAAGGGTACGATGACAGTAGATTATGTAGCAGTGGTGCAAGAGTACCCGGACGTATTCCCAAAGGAATTGCATGGGATACCTCCGGAGAGACAGGTTGAGTTCAGGATTGACCTGGTTACTGATGCGACTCCGATAGCCAAAGCACCGTATCGGTTGGCTCCTCCAGAGATGCAGGAGTTGTCTATGCAGCTGCAGGAGCTGCTAGACAAGGGTTTCATTAGACCAAGTAGTTCGCCATGGGGAGCCCCAATCTTTTTTGTGAAGAAGAAGGATGGTTCGCACCGTATGTGCATAGACTACCGGGAGTTAAACAAGGTAACGGTGAAGAACCGTTACCCACTCCTGAGGATAAATGACTTGTTCGATCAACTTTAGGGAGCATCTTGGTTTTCCAAGATTGATTTGCGCTCCGGTTATCATCAGATGTGGGTCAGGGGTAAGGTTGTTCAGAAGACAGCTTTTAGGACCCGTTATGGTCATTATGAGTTTGTGGTGATGCCGTTTGGGCTCACCAACGCACCAGCCGCATTCATGGACCTCATGAACTGCGTGTATGGGCCGATGTTGGATCGGCCTGTGATTGTTTTCATCGATGACATCTTGGTTTTTTCCAAGACTCGGGAGCAGCACGAGGATCACCTGAGGGAGGTGCTAGAAGTCTTGAGGAGGGAGAGACTTTTCGCAAAGTTCTCCAAGTGTGAGTTCTGGTTGCACGAAGTGCAGTTCCTTTGGCACCTCGTCAACCAGAAGGGCATATTGGTTGATCCAGCCAAGATAGAGGCCGTGATGCAATGGGAGGTCCCGAAGTCTCCATCAGAGATTCGGAGCTTCCTAGGTTTGGCAGGGTACTATAGGAGATTCATTCTGGATTTCTCCAAGATAGCAGTTCCACTCACCCAACTAACCAAGAAGTCGGTGGTGTTCCGTTGGGGGCTTGAGCAGCAGGCGGCTTTAGAGACTCTCTGACAACGATTGTGAGAGGCACTGATTCTGACCCTGCCATAAGGAGTGGATGATTTTGTAGTCTACTGTGATGCCTCGATTAAAGGTTTGGGAGCAGTGTTGATGTAGTGGGGGCATGTGATAGCTTACGCTTCTAGACAGTTGAAGCCTCACGAGGCTAACTGTCCGACACATGATTTGGAGTTGGGGGCAGTGGTGTTCGCCCTCAAGATTTGGAGACACTACCTCTATGGGGTCCGCTGTACCATCTACACGGATCACAAGAGTCTAAGGTAACTCATGGACCAACCGAACCCTAACATGAGGCAGCGTCGATGGTTAGATGTGGTGAAGGATTACGACTGTGAGATCCTTTATCACCCGGGGAAGGCCAACGTAGTGGCCGACATCCTGAGCCGCAAGGTGGCAGCGGCCCCGATCAGGGATATATGTCTATGAATGACAGTGATTACTCCATTGCTGGAGAAGATCAGGGAGGCACAGGTCGAGGGCCTCAAGGAGGAGAGACGGAAGTGTGAGAGGATCATTGGCTGAGTAGTTTCCTTTGATTTTGATAGCTGGGGATTGTTGACCCCTCATGGGAGGGTTTGGGTACCGTACTGGGGCGGAGTACGGCAGGTGCTGATGGACGAGGCTCATAAGTCTTGATTTTCCATCCACCCAGGGGCGAAGAAGATGTACATAGATCTTCGACCCAACTATTGGTGGCCCTACATGAAGCGGGATGTCGCCTGGTATGTGGAGAGATGCCTGACCTACAGGAAGGTCAAGGCAGAGCACCAGAGACCCCACGGAAAGATGCAGCCGTTAGACATTCTCGTATGGAAATGGGAGGACATTACCATGGATTTTGTCACTAAGCATCCCAGGACCGCACAGGGAGTGGATTCGATTTGGGTCATAGTGGATCGGCTGACCAAGAGCGCACATTTAATACCGATCCGGGAGAGCATATCGGGTGAGAAGCTAGCCGACATCTATGTGCCCGAGGTAGTAGCACGGCACGGAGTGCCTGTTTCGGTAGTGTCAGACCGAGATGTCCGTTTTACTTCCAGATTTTGGAAGTGGTTTCATGACGAGATGGGGACTCGTCTTCATTTTAACACCGCCTTCTACCCCCAAACGGACAGGCAGAGCGAGAGGACGATTCAAACTCTCGAGGACATGCTCCGAGCATGTGTTCTAGACTTCGATGGTAGTTGGGATACGTATCTTCCGCTAGTGGAATTTTCGTATAACAATAGTTACCACGCTAGCATTGACCGCCTTCCTTTCGAGATGCTCTACGGGAGGAAGTGCATGACCCCGATTTGTTGGGGAGAGGTCGGTCAGCGAGTTATCGGGAGCACTGAGGTGGTGCTCAAAACCACAGATTTGATCCAGCAGGTTTGTAGCAGACTACAGACTGCGCAGAGTAGACATAAGAGTTATGCCGATAGGAGGCGTTCAGACTTAGAGTTTCAGGTGGGCGATATGGTCCTCTTGAAGGTATCACCCTGGAAGGGTGTTATCAGGTTTCAGAAGAGGGGAAAGCTGGGTCCCAAGTTCATTGGTCCTTTTAGGGTTTTGGCCCGGGTGGGTCGAGTTGCCTATCGGTTGGATCTTCTAGCAGAGCTTAGCCAGATCCACAACACTTTCCATGTTTCTCAGTTGCGAAAGTGTTTAGTGGACGAGTCAGCAGTTGTACCCTTGGAGGATATTCAGGTTGATAGCAGCCTGAATTAAATCGAGAGACCAGTTCCGATCTTAGATCGGAAGACGAAGACCTTGAGGAACAAGGTGGTTTAGTTAGTGAAGGTGCATTGGCAGCACCGAAAGGTATCAGAGTGGACGTGGGAATCCGAGGGCGATATGAGGGAGCATTATCCAGAGCTATTTTCAGATACAACAACTACAGCAGACTTCGAGGACGAAGTCTAAGATAAGTGGGGGAGAGTTGTAAAGCTCCATTTTTAGTACGTAATTCAAATTAAGTATTTCATTTTTCAAGGGGTACTCGACGAGTCTGTGGCCCGACTCATCGAGCAGAGACGGGACAATCACACGTTTTGAGCTGGCTACTCGACGAGTCCATACTCTGGACTCGGCGAGTCAGCCTGTCTGGATGAAGCCCTAATTTTAAGGGTTTGCACCCTATTTAAACACACTTATATGCCCCCAATCTCGCCTCTATCACTCTCAGAACATTTCCCTTCTAAACCCTAGCCCCCATTGTTGAGTTTGAGTGTGTTTGTGCTAGCTTTGAAGCTTTGGGAAGAAGAAGAAGGAAAGAAGGTCCATAGAAGAGAAGGGAGATCCAGGAGTTAGCTTCCATCTGTTTCTTATTTAGGTAATGAAGTTATGACCTTGTGCATTCCTCCATTAAAACCTCCTTTAGGCTTGTTATGCCTTCTTTGGAGCCTCTTATGTTTCAAAATTTGAGATATGGACTCTCCATGGATGGAAACTTTAGATCTGGACTATCATTGCATTCTAGAAGTGTAAAGTTTCAGTTAGGGTCGTGACTGAGGTCCCTTTTGAGCTTGGAACCCCATTAAGAGCTTAGATTTGGCATTTAAAGCCTTTAAAGCCATGCATGCACGTAAAGTTTGCAACTTTACGTGATAAGCATGCCATAGAAGCTTGGATCTGTGATTTGGAGCCGCTGCATGGCTCAAATCAGGTCTGTATGGAAGAAGGACTGAATGGACTCGGCGAGTCATATGAAGATAGTCGTGGACTCGACGAGTTGGATGAGAAACTCGGCGAGTCCGATGAAGATTGCCCTAGACTCGACGGGTTGTTCATACAACTCGGCGAGTCAGATGAGTTTTCCCGAGAAAAGTAGTTTTTGAGTGAAATAGCTTCATTCCTTCTTAGTTTTATGTAAAGTTAGCAACATTACGCGTTCAGATAGTTCTAGGGCCTCAGATCTAAAAGTTAAACACTCTGGAATGGTTTAGAATTCGATTGTATGGAATCTGCACGACAGGACTCGGCGAGTCGAGTCACGAGTTCCTGCTTTTCTTCGGCTTGTGAGTTCAGGGCGAGTCAGTGAGTGGGAAAGGGACTCGGTGAGTTTAAGTCAGTGTTAGTAAAGAATGGACTCGGCGAGTCTGCACCCTAACTCGGCGAGTCCGGTCAACTGGAAGTTGACTTTGAATAGGGGTAGAATAGTCTTTTTACCCTGAGGGCATTTATAAGTACCTGATCTAGTGTTTTTGAGATTTGTAGCCGGACAGTTCCAGGGCAGCAGGCAGCCACTTTCGGAGTTAGCATCTCAGCAGCCAACAGTACGAGGTGACTTTCCTTGCAGTAGGAACGGGTCTACGGACACAATGCCGGCCCGTTTAGTTAGCGGTAGTTCCGGACCCTGGTCTGATGCAGTAGTATGTATGCTTGATGTCTTCGTGATTCATGCATGTTTTTTTATGTGTAGTATGTCGGGCAAGCCAGATACAGAATGTGATTATGCTATATGTTCATGATATGTTATATCCAGTTTATTCCGGATTTCGGTCCAATGCCGGGCGGGGCCCGATGTAGTGGACGGAGCCCAAGTTATTCCGGACTTCGGTTCAATGCCGGGCGGGGCCCGATGTAGTGGGCGGGGCCCAGGTTATTCCAAACTTCGGTCTGATGTCGGGCGGGCCCCGATGCAGATGGCAGGGCCCAGTATGTGTTATCTGTATTATGGTATGATATGTGGTAGTTTGGGGGAACTCACTAAGCTTTATGCTTATAGTTCCACTTTTGGTTTTAGGTACTTCTGCAAGCAAAGGGAAGAGCTCGGGATGATGGCATTACACACACCACAGTTTCAGCTTTTGTCCTGGGAGTTTATTTCAGATACTATGTTATGTTGATACAGTTCTTTTGTCATGACACATCTGTTATAACTTTTAGGGATTTATGACGTATAATATCATGATATATTATGATGGTTGATATCTTTAGTATTATTTTAACAAAAAATTTTGGGTTGTTACACTACCTTATCTACCCTGGCCACTACTCTAAAAGGTTCGATAATCGGGGACCCAACTTACCCCTCTTCCTGAAGCGTATAACACCCTTCAAGGGTGATACCTTCAGTAAAACCATACCTTTGACTTGGAACTCCAGATCGGATCATCACATGTCAATGCAGCTCTTATGTCGGCTTTTGGTCATCTATAATCTCTGTCTGAGCTACTAGATGAGCTCTGTCGTCTGGAGGACTACCTCGGTCATCCCCATGACCTTGTGACTGACCTCTCCCCAAAAAACTGGCATACGAACTTCATCATATAGAGAAGCTCTTAAGGTGGTGCACTAATACTGGAGTGACAGTTGTTGTTGTAAGAAAACTCAGCTAGGGGATGGTAGGAATGAAACTACCACTGAAATAAATAATGTAAGCCCTAAGTATCCTCAAGCATCTGAATGGTCCACTCGCTCTGACCATCAGTATGAGGGTGATAGTCAGTGTTGAAATGCAGTCTCATACCCAACTCCTTTTGGAACCTCCACAAAAACTGGGAAGTAAACTGCACATCATGGTCAAAGACGATAGACACCGACATACCATGGCGGTCAATGATCTCGCATACATACACATCAGCCGATTTCTCAGTCGAAGAGCTCTCTTGGAAGGAGAGAAAATGGGCACTCTTGGTTAACCCATCCATGATAACCCAAGTTGCATCGAACGCCTTGGCCATCCTCAGCAACTTGGTTATGAAATCCATAGTGACTTGCCCTCATTTCCACATGGAAACCTCCAATAGCTGAAACTTGCAATGTGGCCTTTGGTGCTTAACCTTGATCATCCGATAGGTCAAGCATCTCTTAATGTACCATATAATCTCCCTCTTCATGCATGGCCACCAGTAACTCATCCTAAAGTCCCGATACATCTTAGTGGCTTTGGGGTGGATCGATAATCAAGAGTTATGGGCCTCCTCTAATACTACCTTCTAAACTTCTCCAGAAAATGGGACCCAAACCTGACCAGACCGAGTAAAAAGCCCGTTACTATCGGTAGCAAATCTGTCAATCTCGCATTGGATCCTCTCATTCTTCCAATTTTCCCTCTTGAATACCTCGACCTGAGCCTCCCAGATCAAATCCAATAGTGGAGAGTCGATGGTCATCCTCAAACAGTGCTCTCGGGCAGGAGTACTAGCCACCTTACGACTCAAAGCGTTGATGATCACTTTGGCCTTCCCTAGGTGATACAAAATCTCACAATCATAATCCTTGACCATGTCAAGCCACCTATATTGTCTCATGTTCAGATTCTGTGACAACCCGAAATTTGTATCTTGTACAAACCCTACATCTCAATCAAAGTCCAACTTGCTTCTGCTAACTTTTAGCATTTTTGGAGTTCGTTTGGGTGTTTTTAATCTTAAATACATCAAAGGAATAAGTGAAAGGGGGTGTCAGTTGAACTTGTAAACTGTCAAGCAAGCCCCAAGCCCTCAAAAGAGGAGTTTACAGCCAAAACCTTTAAGTTTACGGCCATAAACTCAAGGTGGCCATAAACCCCTTAGTATATATATGACCCTTGGTCATTTTAATCACTTTTCACCCTTCAAACCCAAGAACTCGTAATTCTCTCTCAAGGATCTTGAGACTTTTGCTTCCAAATCTTCCAAAAATGTAAGTAAATCACTTCATCTATCTGTTATACATCACTTCTTCTTGATTCACTCATTATTTCATCCATGAAATCCTTTCATTTTCATAGATCTTCAAGTGTTCTTCATTTCAGCAAGAACACCAAGAACACACACTAGTGTTCTTGGACTTTAAACACCCTTACAAGCTTCTATATTGTAAGTACTCTTACCCTAGCTTGTTATATGACTAAATCACTTATTTTACACCTTGAAAACTGATGGGTTTTAGCCATATGAACATCCCTATGTGCACATGCAACCCTAATGCTTGGATCTAGGTTTCTCTACTTGAACATACATTGAATCCAAGACTTCTAATAGCTAATACATAATAATAACAATATGAAATCAGAGATTAGAAGTTTACCTTGAATCACTTGCTTGATCTTGTTGTCCTTGAGGCTTTAGAGTCACAATTTTCACTCCTCTAATGGCTTACAAACACCAACTAGCAAGAAGATGATTTAGGAGAGAGGAGAGGGGAGGAAGAATTCGGCCAGGGTTTCTTTAAAGACAAGTGTGTTGAATTCCCTCAACCCATAGGGTCTATTTATACTAGTAAGGCTCCTAGGGTTTCACCCTTAAACCCTAATTGGATAACTTAAGCCCTAAGCAATCCAAATCCTTTCCATGATAAGCCTTGGACGAAATCTAAGCCTATCCAAAGCCCTAGAATTCGTCCACCCCTTATCCTTAAAGGATTTCTAGCCCTTTATTTAATTAATCTCTCTAAGTCACCAAATTAATTCCAAATTAATTTATGACTTATATTAATCAAATAACAATATTATTATTCCTTATATTATTCTTATAATATATTAATAATATTCCTTCTCTCATTATAAATCATCCTGTCAAGTTGCTATGGTGAAGGCAACCAAAAAGGACCATGCTCAACCGGGTCAAATACTTGCCTTATATAGTTGCAGCCTTAGACACTATTCCAACAAAAACAACACAAAATCAAGATCAAAAGAGAGTTTACGGTCAAGGCAATCTCCTTGGGCCGTAAACTCTATTGATGGGTGCAAATGAGCCCTAATTTCCTTCCTTATCCTTAGAACTAGGTCTAAAACACCTCCAAAGTGAGTTAAGGACTTTAAACTTCAAAATGGTACAACTTGCCATGAGTTTATGACTGTAAACTCATTAGGGCCACAAACCCTTGGCCATGAACTCATGGGGAGTTTACTCTTGAGCCGTAAACTCCAAGGTGAAGCCCTACAACCCTTAGATGCAACCCTTTTGTACTTATAACACTTGAATCAAAGTGATTCCCATGTTCTAGGGTGTCTTTACATGCTTAATTAGTGTTATAATCACTAATTAGATACATATATGTATCTTTATATGTTAAATAGGATCAGTGTGTGTGTTCAAGTCTTCACTTGACAACTAGCACCTTATCCAACACTTTCATCCAAACCACTCACTAAAGGTGAGTTCATACCCCTTAATTAACCTTTTAAATATTTTAAAATGCTTTTATGGGGGGGGGGGGGGGAATACAAGTTGAATCATTATCGTTATAATATCAATCACATGTGATTTATAACTATCAAACAAATGGATTTACTATACTTTTAACTGTTTTGTCAACAAAACTACTTAAAAATGATTATCAAACTCTTTTACCTGTTAAACTCTTTATAAAACTTGATCTTAGTTACCAAATCTTTACTTTCATTTCTTCAAACTTATATATTGTCAAAATCATGTCAATACATATATAGTTATATAAGTAAGGTTTGAAGGACTTAGGACTGATAACTCACTTTAATTCCTGTTCCTTGTTTGATTGTGGACTTAGAATACCCTGTTGTTTGTCCGAGTTTCGTTTGATCCTTAGTTATATATTATGTACATAGGTATAGATATAAAGCTTTTACCTCAGTCCTATCACCTTTGGGTAGCAAAGGTGTATAAACTTACTAAGTAATTCAAACAACATTTCTATTAAACTATAGTAGGTATAGTTTAGAGGTGTACTACTTACTACTTTCTAGTACAATGAAACATACAAAGACTCAGTTCATACATGAGTCAATACACACTATACACTATACAGATAGAACTTACAGTAGTACATACAATACATACACACTATACACTATACAAAAGAACATACTAGGATGATAATCAAAGAGAACATACAATACTCTAGTACATACAATACATATACAAGTATACTATAGCATAAATGTGAACCACTGTTTCGGGGCATGGCATCACCTGCCATGGCTCGATTTGTATCCAGAATCTACTGGAGGGAGAGCGTTAATTTTTGTATAGATCTATACTGGATTCACCATCCTACACCTTGCTGCTAGCTACAGTGGGATCTGCAGGTCTTCAGGTGACAAATGTCATTACTGTTCGGCGTATTACAGCGTCGTGATTATACTAGTCAATTAGTACGGTTACAATTATTTCACATTATACCTTAATTAACAATTGGTTTAAGGTAGTTAGTACATCAGTAGTTACTATAACATAATACTACAGTACTTCATTATTTTCCCCATTACATCTACCTTGTGATCATTTCACATAAACAGTAATGTAAAAACTATACTTTATTAATGATAGTCACCTTTGGGAGGAATACTCACTTTTACAATGAACAAACATACAATACATTTGATGCCTTGGTAGAAGGCTACTATTAGTAGAAAATATAGGATTTTCTAGCAAATACAAACATTTACAAACTTATACATTTAAACACTTACAAACATTTTCATACAAACAATGACACTAAAATACTTATGAACCAGCTTTAAAGCTGATAAACTCTTTCAAAATAACTCTTTCAAGACAAGTACCGATGCCAGGTTTTGAGAAGATGGAGCTCGTTCAAGACTCATCTCCTATTTTCATTTACATTTTTGTGTCTTATAAACTATACATAACACTCTTGTATTAAAATACATTATTAATGCAATGGATGATGTTGTTTGCTTGTTTACTATTATTCTGTGTTGTGATATTGTACATGACATCCTCCACCCCAGAACGTTTCTGTCGTTCCGGTTTTGGGGTGTGACAGATTCGACTGATCCTCGAGGTATCTTAAAATCTTGTGATCCATGTAGATGGTACATCGGACCGCATAGATATAGTGTTGCCAAATCTTGAGGGAAAAAACTATAGCCCCCAACTCCAAGTCATATGTCGGATACCTAGCCTCATGAGGCTTCAATTGTCTGGATGCATAAAAAATAACTCTACCTCTTTCCTAAACCTCTGATCGACACATCACAAAAGATCACAAGATCCTCAACACCCTCACGGAGGATCAATACCTAGGATTAAAATGACTTCCTCCTCAAATTCTCAAATGTAGCATACTGCTCAGTCCCCCAAAGGAAATCCAAGTTCTTCTTCTTCATACAAGTCAACAAAAAAACTTTCTTGGAGAAATCCTGAATGAATCTACAATAATAACTATCACACCCCAACCTAGGCGGCGGAATATGTCGGGATGTGCGACTTAGTTTATGGATCACAAGCAAATTGAATATAAATCACAAGTTGCAACAATAACATCACAACAATTATATTTCACTTTAAGGTTTGAATACATGATTATACAATAACAATAATAATAATTTCATAGCATGCCTTAACAGATAGGCCGATAAAACAAAAGTTAGGTAAAACTAGGTTGCCCGAAATCCATGAACATTTCTTATGCTAAAATTGGTTCAATGATCTCCTGAGAATACATGTAGTTTGAGAGTCAAAACAAAAGTTGGTGAGAGTTACAAGTTTTCTGCTAACCGCAATAATGATACTTTAAAAGTCTAAAAAGTATTCCTTTTGTAGTTAAAACAATGTCTGGTAAAGAGATAAATCATAAGTAAATCCATACTTTAAATGCTTGATAAAGGGATAAATCATAAGTAAATCCATATTTAAATGTTTGATAAAAAGATATATCATAAGTAAATCCATACTTAAAAATGTTTGATAAAACGATATATCATAACTAAACCCATACTTAAAATATTTGATAAAGCGATAAATCATAAGTAAATCCATACTTAAAATGTCTGCTAAAGAGAGAAACCAAATTCGTGGTTTCTAGATAAATGATCTAGTTAATGCTTGATAAAAAGAGAAACCCAGTCTATGGTTTCTAGAAAAGAGTCTGGTTAATGCCTATAGTGAGTTCTATAACCGAGCTATGTGACTAGACGTAACCCCTTACAATGCTTCATTGGACATCGTGAATAAACTAAAGATAATTATCACCTGGTTCGATTGATCCGTCGAGGTTGTAGCTAGCAACCGTAGGTGGGGGTGTCAACCCGTATAGATCTATACATACATATACTGCTCCGAGTCTTAACGGTTATAGTTGAATGGGAATACTAAGTGGTTTAACTTATGTAACGAATAATGTCTCACTATAAAGGCCACTAACTATGATATATGACAAAGTTCCCAATAAAATCTGAGTAGGTTCTATGTATCCTTAAAGTATATTTTACTCGCTTAAACATATGGTAAGTTTCTTAAGCACATGTATAAATTCCAAGATATGAGTGTTATAATTTATACATACATTTTCAACATATGTAAAAATACATGCAAAATATAGATCTAATCATACGAAATTGATAAAAATTTGTTGTACACGTTCAGAAAATGATAAATTATATTTTCTAGTTTGTAACATGTTTAAACAACAATATCATAGGTATATCAAGATAAATTAGTTATGTTATAAAACTTTGATAAACTATCGATTATAGCTAGATGTAAGTTTTTGCATGCATATTTCGTAATTGATAAATGTTTTTCATATGTATTCTACCCAAAATAATAAAACGTTAAAAAGGGGCCATAAGCACTCACTTTCGTAGCGTGGGCGAGGCTCGTGGTGTGAAACTTGTCATGAAAATTTCTATGTGACGTTCCTTGCTCTTAAAACAAACCACCAGCTATATTTATATTACCTAATAAACTCAATGGTAGTTTTGGTATTAATTATTAAGTATAGGGTGGTCCTTGATAAAAATAAATAAATTATAGGGATCGATTTTGTTAAAATCATCTCCAAAGGACTGATATTGTAATATTGTTCCAAAACAGGGGGCTGAAGTGAATATTTTAAACCCAAGTTTGAGAATGGGATTAGTTTTGAGGACAATTGTCCATGGAGGGGCCTTTTTTGGTTAAATGAAAGTGAATTTGGCTTAGACAAGAACTATTTGTAAGGGAGGGGCAAACTCGTACATGTTAGAAGTTAGGGGTTTTATTTAATTAAAACAAATCAATGTATGTACATTGAACGTCCTCTTTCTTCTTCATCTGTTATGCATGAACGAAGGTAAACAAATGAAAATGTGGGTCTCTTGATCTGGTAATTGTTAGAAATTTGGGGTATAGAAAGGCTTGGAAATTCTGAGAATTTTGGTATCACTTTCAGATCAAAGTATTGGGGCGGTACTCCCAATCTTTAATCAGATAAGACTCAGAAATTGAGAGCAAAAACAGAAAATCTGATTGTTATGAATTTCAAATGTACCATCAAATGAAGACCAAAATTATTTAAAAACCTTTTCCATCAGAAAGCTGTCACAAAACAGTTGTATGTCTGAAAAACTGTCACAAAAAACAGTTTGATGAAAATTATCACTAATCTGGGTTCTTTCTAAACGGGTCAAAACAAAGTAAAAAACCGAGACTATTTCCAAAACATCAACTCGAACCCAGCCAGGGGCTCTACCCCTTGGACCCCACCAGGGTTTGTCGCCCCTTGGACCCCACTCCAGAGGCGCTGCCCCTGCACCTCTGTCTGTTCAGGGGCTTCGCCCCTAAATGACAGTCTACTTTGAATCTTGAATAAACTTAAACAAATATGCACTCTACACCTTCCTTACTTGTTTAATATTCATCAAGATTGATTTTGGTCAACAAATCAATCCATTACACTTAAATACACATTGATGATACAAAATCACCAACAAACCTCCCCTATTTACGTGTAATCTTGATTAACTTAAAACAAAACATAACAACAAACTGATGCATAAATGAAATGTAGTGACAATTGAATTTCACATTTGTATATTATTCATTCCAAGTATTCGAATATCAAGGTCTCACTGATGATTGAACCCTTTCTATTCATAGTGAATACATGAAGATAATACACACAACATTTTATATTTTCATAAGTTCTAACTTGACACTATATTTTACTAACTTGTGTCCCATCCTTCAATAAGCATATCAAAGCCAAGTCCTAACTTCTTGAAGCAGCTAAACTTCATGCTTGTATAGGTAGTCCTTTTATTCTTACACCTACAAATGCATTTTTTTCAAAAGAACTATTAAGAATATAAATTCAACCTCCTTAACTTGCAGTATTGAACACTTACTTTGCTATTAGGAATAAATCGGAGATGACAAATGTGAAATATCAAGAACAATCAAGAATCAATCACCAACATATGCAAGTAATCTAATAAAGGTTTTTCTTGTAATGATTATGAGATGAACGTACAGAGAAAACCCTAATCTGGTCAAAAGCTTACACCAAAAGTTAACATAATGACTATTTATATGGAACAATAAATATATACCATAAATATAAAATCTATGCCTTAAAATAAAACCAATGCCTTAGAAGAGCTCGATTAAGAACTTTTACTGTAAAGACATCGTAGGGAATCATAAAAAGATTAACCCTAAAAAGGCTTCCCTAAATAACCAATTATGCCATATCAGTTTCTATATCTCAAATACTCAACAATCTCCCCCTAGATGTTGAAACTGGTGAAGATCACGATTTTCGATCTTCTTGGCATTTCTCCCCCTAAATTGTGATGCTCATCAGCACATGGGGTCTTCAAAGTGAGAGAAATAAAAATAATCTTCCAAATACGAACTCCCCCTTGAATAATCATCACTCCCCCTTGAATCTTCAACAAATACCATGGAGAGAATCCGGAAAGTTAAAAAGTATCACCAACAATCTTCAAAACCCGTCAGATATGATGAAACAATTTTTTTTGGAATATCCCCAATCCACAAAAATTAAAACCAGAAAAATAACAAAAATTAATTTTGTATTTTTCGATATTTAAATTTAGACAAAAGAATAGAATAAGAAACAATTTATTTAGAAGGGTTTGAAAAGAATATGACAAAAGAAAAGATTAGAAATGAAAATATTTTGGAAAGAAAGGGGTAAAAGGTGGTAAAATCCCAAGAAATTGAAAGTATTAATAATCTTGGGTAAAACCTGTGAAGTTCTGAAAGACAGTGGCAAAAGTTGAATATATAACCCATATTCTTCATTTCAAAGCTGAAACTGTCAAACGGGGGTTAAATCTTTGAAGTCTGTAAACATTTGAGGACTCAGGCGCGTAGTTATTTGAGTAGAAGGGTTGGCCTTCACCCTACACATATTCCAAGTCTTATATATATATATATATATATATATATATATATATATATATATATATATATATATATATATATATATATATATATTATATAATTTTGTTAAGTAAAAGGAACTATGTTTTCATATGGCCTACCCTTTGAAATTATTACTATATAATACCTCCGTCCCAAATTGATAGTCCACTTTTGAGTTTTGAAGTCTTTCTTCTTCAACTTTGACCTTAAATATTTTTGTTTTTGATAGATAATATTTGATGCAAAATATATGAATGGATTGTATTTTAAATGTTTTTTCATTGTTATAAGTTTTATCAAGTAATATATAACACAAATAAAAATATTTAAGGTCAAAGTTAAAGATAAAAAGACTTAAAAAGTCAAAAGTGGACTATCAATTTGGGACGGAGAGAGTATAATTGTTTGTTGGAAGATTATGTTTATACTTTATATTTGAGTTTTACTACTATGATCCTCTATCTTGAGCTAATACTTATTATTTTTATTTTCATATTTGGGTTTTACTATTGTTCTCCTCTATATGAGCATATACTTAAATATCTTTCAAATGTTTTGAATCTTATTTATGGAAATGACCTTTTGAATTTTCTTTTTTATTCGTAAACCATCAAAGATAAAAAACAATCCCTACTAAATTTGGTTATTAGTTGTTGCTATGAATTAATTATTTGTATTATTGTATTATATATATTATTGCACTATATATAAATTTATTTTTTTAATAAGAATATAAGATTATGTTTGTAATTGAAATTATTTATGATTAATGAATTTCGTTGAGTAATGGGTACAAAGTAAAAAATATTAAATATAGCTAAACTTTTTAGTTTAGGCTCAATTTTGGATGATTTTAATGATGTAAGAGATCATGGTGTGCAACTTAAATGAACAATTTAGTTACAATGTATATATTATTATATTTTGTTATTATTTGAAGTATTTTGCTACTAATTCATATTTTGTAGATTATTTGACCTACCCTTTAATAAAATCCTGGCTCGGCCACTGTAAGGACTAGAACAGTCAAAACACTGAAGGTGCAGGGACCATTACTGTAACATCAGTCATATTCTTCATTTGATGAGCAACACCGCATCTTCTTCGTTTGATCTGTTGAACAAGCGACTTTGACCTTTCAAAATCAAAATAGAAACGATTCCAGATTAACACTTCATGTAATTTCGATTTGGCAGCCTTGAAGTTCTGATCAGTATCAATAAAAAAAATCTTCCGGTTACAAAATCATGTTCCAAAGAAATCAAATTCCGATTTTGATTTATAAAAGATGCTTTCGAGTCGATTTCTGATTTTGATTTTCAAATAAAATTCCATAACTTTTAGGAACTTGCGATGCGATTTCAATGTAGAGTTATAGATGCGAATCTAATATTTGACTTTCAAAAGTCAAAATCACATTACAGATGAATAACGCTCTGATGCGAGATTCTTTGTACCACAGGTTCCAATCAACAACTCTGATTAATACTTCCAACACAATTCCGAACCTTCATTTACAGATGAACTTCTGATTCTTGTCCTGATAGTGATAATTTCGATTTTGTTCAACTGCGACAGTGATTACCAAATCGTTCGTTCCTGAATCGAACAAATAAACTTCCATTTACGAGTCAACAGTTCGCACCGAAGTTAGCAATTACATTGCCGATTCCAATTTCAGTGTCGTTTTGGTGTCATGAGGCGATAGACGAACTTCACATATTGATTGTCAGCTTCGTTGCGAATCTATAATCCCAGTTTCGTTTGCATAACAATGACTGTGAGAGGTTCAATTCAAGTTCAATTGAGCGAATGAAGGTAGCACCAAATCCGTGACCTCTCGCTTTGAATCAATTAATCAAGGACTGAAAGCAATCTCAGGTTCGCTTCAAATACATATCCAAGCGAAATAAAGCAAAATAAACCGAACGTTCGGTTCCATTGGGTTCCAATTTTTGCAAGTGTGCTTCTTCACTTTGTTTCTCTACGTTCACTTCATTACCTCTGTTTGATTTTTTGAAGTAGTATGCCTGTAGTGTGCTTCTTCACTTTGTTTCTCTACGTTCACTTCATTACCTCTGTTTGATTTTTTGAAGTAGTATCCTTTAGTTTGCGGACCACATCTGCAAGCCTCTGCAGCAAAGAAGAGATGTGCAGTCTGCAATAAGAATATTGTTTGTTTTTTAACGTCTGCAAGCTGCTGAAATAAATTGGATTTTAAATAAAATAATTTTACAAATTTAAAATGATTTTTCTAACACCAAAACTTAATAATAATAGCCGTATAACATTGAATATAAAAATTGAATTTTATATATATATATATATATATATATATATATATATATATATATATATATATATAGACACACGTTTTATTCAAATTCAATTGAAGTAAAATAGACAATTTTTATCCACATTGTCTATATAGGGATATATATATATATATATATATATATATATATATATATATATATATATATATATATATATCATAAAGGCCTTAGCTTTTTATGAATGTACAGATTGTGGAAAGTTTCATTACATTGCATTTATTTAATTAGCATAGGACGATGGAGGCAGAAAAAAAAATTGGGCGTCGCTTTTTTTTTTTAGGTTAAAACACTTCGCAAACTTTAGAAGAGGTTGACCTATGTCTGTGTGGTGAAGACCTCGCGCAGACCTTTTTATGTCTGCGGACTTCAAAAAAACAAATGCACTGCGAATCTTTATGTCTGCGCGTGGTCTGCGCCGCGCAGACAGAAGAGATCACGCAGATCTGCAGAGAAAAACAAACACCCTCGAACTTTCGCTGCTTGAGGTGAGAAACGGACTTTTGCTTTTCATCTTGAGTTTGGCTTGTTTGCTTGTGAGTTCGTTTCTTAGAGTAAGGTTCGGTTCTTGATCTTGACTTTCGTTTGTGGTTGAGACTTTCGCTTCTTACTTGACAACTCTACTACAAAGAGCGAACACAGGAACAGATGGCAAAGAGTGCACAACTCATCCCTCACACTTTATTATAATGACCGAATTTGCCCATAAATGCGAAACTAACCAATTTACACCAATAACTTCCGAATCTAACTCCAATATTTGCATAAATGTGAATCTGACCCTCTTGATTGCAGAAAACTGACAACGTGTACCCTTTTTGTTGAAAGATGTCAGATGATAGCTTTCTTTTTGCAGAAAATGTCACTTTTCACCCACTTTTTCACCTTTTGTTATTATCAACCATCAAAAATCAATAAAAATTGATTCCTTCAACACAATATCATATATTTGACTCAAATCCACCAGATTTCACCAAAACTTTGTCCTTTTTTTTTTGATAAATGACATAACTTTTTATGGGACTTTTGGTACCCATTTAAGGTTCAACATTGAAGTTGGTTTCTTGCACACCCACTTATTTGAAGAATATCTATCATCCTCTGAAAATAATACCCGCTTCTTAGTTGGAAAACAAAATTTTCAAAAAATTCATTAAACTAACCGAACACTATTTTCTCTTTTCTCCAACTCCAAACAAATTCATCTGAATGAAATTTCCTTTGAACATCTTTTACTTCACCTTTCTAAACCTTTTCACATGCATTAGATACTTTTCCCTTGGGCATCCAAACCTTCTTTGTTTTACTCTTGTTCTTGTTCTTGTTCTTGTTCTTGTTCTGAACAACTTTTTCTTCTTTCTGAATCTGAACATTTGAAGACTTTGACACACAAATTTTTGGAGTTTGATAAATATGAATTTCTTGAAGCATTGGCTTTCTGTAAGGAGTCATTCCTTCAAAAAAATCTTCAGAACATAAGGAATCATATGTTTGAGTTCCAATAGAACAAAATGTCTTCACTTTCACAATTTCAGATGAATTTCTCTGAGATTCGACTTCTGAAGTACCAGATTTGGAATGTAACTCTTCTGAAAAACACGAACCACTTGACTCCCCCTCAACAAGAACATCTGGAGTCACTTTTTCTTCAGAAACTTGAAGAACAACATGAACTTCTTCTTTTTCTTTTTCAGCCCTTTTTATCTTCAACACCTGTTTATGTTTTCGATCTAAATGTTCATATATAATACGAAATTATTCTACTATTCTCTCTCAATCTCTCTTAACTCATGGCGATTAACATATGTGTATCTAGATATTTTCTTATTAACAAGAAGATTATACAACTTAGGAATATCATTCAACCTAGATCGACCACTAATTTGAAACATGGTCACTTGGTTAACACCATAGATTTGTTTAGTAACCTTTAATCCAAGTTCTAAAATGGAGTCAAACAATAAATTCGTTTTATTCATTAGATCTTCAACAAATGATAGAACTTGGAGAGAGAGAGAGAAAGTAGATCTGCTAAGATTCTAGAGAGAGAAAAACATATCTGAAAGGGTTTTCAGTGAGAGAAAACAGATATGAGATGGTTTTTAAAGAGATAAAGTAGATTTGAACATGAAAATTCAAATAAACATGAAATTTTCTTCTAAATGTCTTCCAAAACACGATTAAAGAACAAATTAGATGAAATAATGAGTTGAAGAAAACATATATGAACAAGATTTTTCAATAAAAACGAGGTATAGACTTTTCTTTTCAGAAAACTTACAAAACTTGAAGAGCAAGGTGAGATTCAAGATAATATATCGCCATAAACAAGATCGATTCTTGCAAAAATCGTTGAGACTACAAGAACCCGGCTCTGATACCACTTGTTAGGAATAAATCCGAGATGACGAATGCGAAATATCAAGAACAATCAAGAATCAATCACCAAAATATGCAAGTAATCTGATAAAGGTTTTTCTTGTATTGATTATGAGATGAACGTACAAAGAAAACCCTAATATGGTTAAAAGCTTACAGCAAAAGTTAACTGAATGTCTATTTATAGGGAACAATAAATATATACCATAAATATAAAATCTATGCCTTAAAATAAAACCAATGTCTTTGAAGAGCTCAATTAAGAACTTCTACTGTAAAGGCACCATAGGGAATCATAAAAAGATTAACCCTAAAAAGGCTTCCCTAAATAACCAAATATGCCATATCAGTTTCAATATCTGAAATACTCAATATTTGGGATGATGATAATAATGTGTTCCAATCTTCAAATATCAAGCTTTCCACATTGAATTCAACATCTAATATTATATTAGATGGGAATTAGGTATCTCAATATAAAAGATTTTAAGTGGACTTGAAACCCGTCCCTACATCCGCCTTGTGCACAAGATCTCTTGTTAACCCTTCGGTTAGATGATTTGTTAAATTTAACTGAGTTCTTACAAACTCCACATATATCACACCAGTCATGATGAGCTAATGAATAATGTTATGTTTAACACCTAAATGTCTAGACTTTGCATTGTACACTTGACTATAAGCCTTAGCCAAGGTTGCAACACTATCACATCTGATAGAAATTGTAGATATCGGTTTGGGTCATAAATGGAGCTTCCTAAATCAAATTCCTTATCCACTCAGCTTCGTTACCAGCAACAAACATTGCAACAAACTCAGACTTCATGGTTGAGTTAGTAATATAAGTCTGTTTCTTAGATGCTCAAGAAGTGGCACATCCTCCAAGAAGAAACACCCAACCACTTGTAGAAGAGTGATCATCTAAGTTTTTACTCCAACTGGCATCTGAATAACCTTCCAAAATAAAAGGATATCCACTATAAGTTAAACCATAATTAATGGTCCATTTCAAATCCTTGAATACTCTACTCACACCTTGTCAATGATCTGAACTAGGATTACAAGTATATCTACTAAGCCTTCCCACAACATATGCTATATTAGGCCTAGTACTAATCATAGCATACATTAGACAACCAATAGCCCTTGAGTCTTCAAGTTGAGACACTAAAGATCCTTTATTAGGTAGAAGCTTAGGACTAGGATATGTAGGAGTGCTAACAGGAGAACAACTCTCAAAGTTAAACTTTTTCAATATCTTCTTAATGTAATGTGTGACAACCGAAAATTTCCATTCTATATAACATATCAAGTCAATAGAAGTTAGAACAGTCGCAATAAATTTTCAGACTTTTGGTTGAAGTTTGGGTATTTCAGGATTTACACTTTAAGGGATATCAGGAGAGAGGATGCACTAGGGTATTGTGCAACTCTATTATTCCAAAGCTTCATGATATTATAACTCAATGCCTGAATAAAATATTTTCTGCCAAAAACCCCAGGAGTATATATAGGAATCTGAGCCATATTTATTCATTTGTTACATTTCCAACTAGAGAAAAGTCGAATTCTCTCTCAAGGATCTTCGGACTTTTGTCCCAAAACGTGAGTACTCCTATCTAAGTGTGTTATAAGGCTTGATATGTGTCTAATACACTAGAAATCATAAGAAAACAACAAGATTTAAGAGTTTACGGCCCAAGAACATCTTGGACCGTAAACCCTTCTTTAAGGGGAAAAGAGTGCCCTAGTCCCTTCTTGGTGCCATAAAACTAGTTTAGACTTGTACTCTAATGTTTTTAGGACTAGAAAACACCCCGAGAACACCAAGAGTAAGGTGTTCACAACCCAAGAAGTTATTGGACCGTGAACTCCAAATAAAAGGGCCAAAGTGTGCTTTAAACTCTCCTTAAGCCTTGGACACTAGCCTAGATTCATTCCCATTTAAGTTAGGGGCTTGAAAACACCAAAAACACCCTTTCCCTGGGAGATTACGGCTATAATCTCCAAGGGGTTTGGTCCCAGGGCCGTGAACTCCTCAAAGGAGTTATAGGATGCCCTAAACTCTTCCAAAGACTTTGCCATTAAGTACAAACGCTTCTTAGGGACTTGAAAAGCCTCAAAACAACAATTGACCAAGTAAGTATGAGATTACGGACATAAAATCATGAGTTTATGACCATAAACTCATTTGTTGGTGACATTAGGGCCGTGAACTCCATTAGGGAGTTTTCCTTGAACCCTACACACAGTAGCTTGTCGCTACAACACTTAGATGCAATCCTTGAGGCCTATAACACTTGTTAAAAGTGTTTAACATGTCCTAGGGTGTCTTGACTTTGTTTATTAGTTGTTTATAGAATAATTTGATACATATATGTGATATTATATGTTAACTAGGATCATAGAGTGTGTTCAAGACTTCACTTGACACCTAGCAATCCTACCTCTTCAGTTCATCCGTACCACCCACAACAGGTGAGTTCATACCCCTTAATCAATGGTTTAAATGTTTTTAAATGTTTTATGGGGGGGGATACAAGTAGAATCATGCTAGTTATTATATCAATCTCATGTGATTAGTAAGCAGCATTCAAATGATTTACTACTCATTAACCGTTTTACCAAACGGATTTCTTCAGATGATTTTCATAAACGTTTTATAGGTTTAAAACTCCTTATTAAACTGTTCATTATTCATTGTAGGTTTCATTTCAAACTCATTTACAGTTGTGTTTCAATCAAATGTTTCTTTTTACATAAACTGTTTTATCAAACGATTACTTTCAACCCGTGTTGTAGATTGACATCAAGTCAATCTACAAAACTTATTTTATGCTTTTATATTGTTAATTGCATGCCTATATATGTATAGTTACATAAGCAATGTTTAAAAGACTTAGGAAGGCTAGCCGCCTTATTTCCTTTTCACCGTTGAGATGTGGTCTGGTGGGGTACCGGATATCCATCCGAAGGTCGTTTAAATATTAGTTATGTATCATGTGTACATATATAGTCATAAAGGTTCTTCCAGACAATTCAATACCCTTGGGTAGCAAGGGTATACTTCCATGTTCATACGTACCAGTTATATTACTAGTAAGCTACCATATGGGTAGTTTAGGAAGATAATATTACATTTACTAGAATGCGAAATCATACCACGAGTCAGTTCATTCATGAGTCTATACTTTCTAGATAGAAAGAGAACACCCATTACAGCTAGCACATGCAAAACATTACAATACATTACTATACATGCTAGATAGAGAGAGAACACACATTACAGCTAGTACACATAGTACATTCTATACATGCTAGATAGAGAGAGAACACACGTTACAACTAGCACACGCAGAACATTACGGTACATTACTATACTATTACATAGATATGGTTACATGATTACGCTTACATGAGTACGTTTACATAGATAATATATGATGAGTTACTATTACATTTTATATGTATAGATTCTGTTATATAATCCTCATTCTTATCTTTACTTTGTGATACAATCACATAATCGACGAGATAGATTGGATTTAATATCCTAGTACCAAAGGATACGTTGTGGGATTAACCATTCCTAGAATCTCTGTTAGCTATAGAGGTAAAACCCCATCCACGGATGTGAACGGTTGATACCATTACATGTATACTTTAAGGGACTAACTATTCCTATACCCAACTGTTAGCAACAGAGGTAAATGTACATCTACGGATGTCTTCAATTAACACTGTTAGTTATCCTAGTACAAAAGAGTAATACTTAGGTTATTTATATTATTACCTTTATCTTGTGACTCATTCACATAACCGATGAGGTGAATTATACTTGAGTATCCTAGTACCAATGGATACAATGTCTTATAATAATAATAATAGTAGAGCAGTCGGGTCTTGGTAGAAGGCTACATTCAGACCGGTTAGGTCTTGGTAGAAGGCTACATTTAGAACAGTTAGGTCTTGGTAGAAGACTCCCTTTTATAATAGTAGGAATCATAGGGATTTCTAGGGTTTTTCAAACGTTTACAGTTGTTCTACAAACATTTTCATACTTATACGAGCTTTCTTTCAAAACAATTTCAAGTCTTTCATTACAAGTTTTACAAATTAAGACACATTAATACTTATGATCTCACCAGCTTTAAAGCTAATACTCCCTTTCAAAATAACTTGTATCCTCAGGTCAACGATAGACAGGTACCGATGCAAGGTTTAGAGAAGATGGAGCTCGTTCAAGACTCATCTTTCATTCTGATTATACTTTAGTGTCTATTATAATTTCACAGAACACACTTGTATTAAAATTATATTATTAATGCAATGGATGATGTTGTTGCTTGTTTACTACTTTTCATTGTTGTGATACTGTACATGACATCCTCCGCCCCATAACGTTTCCGCCGTTCATGGTTTTGGGGTGCAACATAATGAGATTGAGAAATTGAAATCCCATTGTTTCCTTTTTTTTTAATTCTTATACCAAGAACTACCTCAGCCTCCCCCATGTATTTCATGTCAAAACTAGATGATAATACTTACCTCAGCTCGACCCCAGCCAGGGGATCAGCCCCTTGGACCTCGCAAGGGGCTACCGCCCCTTGGACTTTGTTCCCAGGGGCGCTGCCCCCGGACACATGTTCGTTCAGGGGCTTCTCCCATACTTTGAATCTTGAATAAACTTAAACAAGTTTGCACTCCACAACTTCCTTACTTCTTTAATATTCATCAAGATTGATTTTGGTCAACAAGTCAATCCATTACACTTTAATATACATTGATCATAAAAAATCACCAACAGTAATCACGATCGAAGGAAGATAACATCCATAATAAAAATGGTGGTGGTGATGGAACTTACGATGGTTAGCAAAGTGGTGGTGGAGAGTGTTTGTGGGCGGCAGTGCGGTGTCATATGGTGGAAGTGGGCGATGATGTAGGCAGGTGGTGGAGTGCCGATGGCCTCTCGACGCCCAGTTTATGCTTCCGCTGGACGGGAGTAACGAGTTGGGTAGCTATTTTTGCTACCCAATTCCTTTGGCATCCGATGTTTTACAACAAGGAGGAGGAGTGGAAGGTGACATTAGTGATGGAGGAGGCTATGGTGGTGGAAGATGGTGACAGTTGACATTCCTGGTGACCTCTCAGGTGTGAAATTGCTCAAAGTCAATGGTTATAGTGTCATGAGAGGGTGGTGGGGGTGTTGTAAGACAAAGAGGGAGGTGGAGAATCGGGGTCAACACCACTCGTGTTCTTTTCTTGTTAGTGAAATAGGAATGAGAGAAGAAAGAAAAGAAAAAAAAGAAGTAGACGAGGTAGAAAGAGAGAGAACAAAGGTATAGAGAGAAGAGAAAAGTCACGAGTGTCAATTTAAAAAAAAAGATTGATGTTTACTTAATGATATGTGCATATCTATAAATATAATTGTATATCATATCTTAATATTTTAATTACTTTTATACCCTTTATAAAACAAACGATACTTAATTTGTTATATATTGTGTTGTAGGGTAAAAGATGTGCTTGGAGCAGAAAGGAAGCTGGAAGCTAAGGAATTTGAATGAAGACTATTAAATGAAGAAAAATATACTTAACACATCGTGGTTACATCACCACGACGTGGTGCCTTGACTTTTCCTGATTGACTTCAAAAACTTGCTGAATACGGGATAATTTGGAAGACCACAACGTGGTGGCCTTACCATGTTGTGGTTGTCTATTTTTTGGGAAACCATAAATAGAAGCCATTCTCTCCGAATTGGGAACCTTTTGCTGAGAGATTTGGATGATTTTTGAAAACCAAGGATCGGTATTGAAGCTTGGAAGTGAAGAAATCGAATGAATCCTTGGAATTGAGAGTAATAAGGAAAATACTTCTTAATTATGAATTTATATACTTGATTAATCATGTCTTTGAATATAGAACTCGTTTTCTGACTTTATCTGCTGAAATCATGGGCTAAAACCCGATGACTTTCGTTTGGCATAGATTTACTTGATTATATGTGGTTTGATTTATGGTTGGATTAAGTTTTATTTGGTTATTTGTTTAATTAGCTTATTAAAGAACCAATTGTGATTATGATAATTGTTTTTTTATCTATTTATTGTTGAGCTCAATTTAGTTTGCATGAATATCTTTCTTAATTGAGCTTGAATCTTATGCTCTTTGTGGATTGCAAAAATTGTAGGACTAGAGATTTGGCTAAAACCTAGGGTTAGATAGAAAAAGTAGGTAAATAATTATGGTAGCTAATATATGATGACATCTCATGTATTGAATTTAATCAATAAACTAATTTGATCAATCTACTATAAGTCTAATTGAATTGAACTGCATGCTAGTAAGCTTGTTAGTTTATCCGCCTGATCACCGTATGAATGAACTAGTTAGCTAAATAATTAAGTTAGTGAATATTAATTTGGTAATATTAGGAATCGGTAACCAGCTAAACATTAATCCATTGCACTTCCATAAATAAACCATAATAGCAAGTAAATTGAAGCTCACCGAAAGTCTCTTAAATACCTTGGTTTAAATCATCTCTTTTTGTTCCTTGCTTTAGTTAATTGTTAGGTTAGCTTATTTAATTAAGTTTCTAGTCTTTCAAAACTAGAGAAAAAACCATTTTTCTAATTTCCTTAGTAATTTAGTTAGTAGTAGGTAAAAATTAGCTAATAGTACCGTTCCCCATGTTCGATACCTATCTATTGAGCTATACTATTTACAACAAGGTACACTGCCTTAAGTAGAAAGTATTTACATTGGTAGGATAAACTATTGTGTAATTATTTTTCACATCACTTAATATAAGTCAAAGTCAAAGGAACAAAGTTGACTTTTTATACTTTTTTATTTGCCTCGATTTACGTGATGTTAGCTTCGGAACCCATAAAAATATATTGAAAATGCCTGGAGAATTTCACGGTCATGGTTATTTCAAATATTCAAACGGAATTCGAATCCGGTTTATGGTTCTTCGTGAAATGACGTTCGAAGTTTTGCGTTAACCGGTCCTAATTCGTCAGTTTTTTGCGAATCCGCTTTTGGTCCGGGTTAAAAATACTAGAATAGTAAAATCAAATACTAGACCGAAACTTGAGTTTAGAAACATGCTCAAAATTAATTTACGAGGTGTGTAGCTACTTTAAACTGAACTGTGTAGTTTCCGGTACTAGATAAAATTAGGTATATACCTGTTTAAAAATTCAAAACATGCATAACTTTCTCATATAATCTCCGCTTTGGATGTTCTTTATATCCACGAAAACCTGAGAACATGTTCTATCCAATTTTATCATTCATGAACCCCATGTAGGTCAATTGAAAAAATTTTATTATTAGGGTATTAGATCTCACTAATTTTTGAAGTATTTTTTGTTTGATGATGATTGTCAACTTTTCAAGTGTTTTGTGGTATCCTAAAGGCTCTTATGAGTAACATGATCTCATTTGTACTTAAAATCATCAAGGTACTTTGTCTTAGGTCCTACCACATTGTGGTTTGCGGTAAATTTATTGTCTACAGATTTATACCTGAATTCCAAGATGTCACATTACCTCCTCGTTAAAGGAATTTCGTCCCGAAATTATTTTGTTTATACTAATGTTTTGCTATACTAGTGGAGGGAGTACCACCGAATAGTTGTGGGTGCTTCTGCTACATCTGATCTTTGCGTTCCCATTTGCATTCTGGAATCACTGGTTGTTGTAGTAATCCTGATGGTTTCAGTTAGTTTGCTTTGACTTTGGCGCACGTCAAACATTTATAGACATATGTGAAAATCTCTACCTTTATGTTGGGCCACCAATAAAGCTTCTTAAGATTAGGGTAAATCTTGTCTGATCTGGGATGTATCGAATAATTCGAATTATGAGCTATGTTCTAAACAAAGTTCTTGACTTCACTAAACTTCAAGGTCTAAATTTGGTTCATAAAATCTCGTGTTCCATCATCCTTAAAGTCGATCTGCTTGACCATTTCTCACATGTTTTCTTCCATGATATTTTCGGGTTGAGGGCTTCTAGCTGAGCATTTCAAATTTGGGTGGTGAGGTTGGAGTGGATTGTTAGGGTTAGAACTTTTACATGAAGTGGTTTTACTTGTTCCTTCCTGCTTAAAGTGTTTTCCACAACATTTGCATTGCCAGGATGATAAAGAATTCACATTCGTAATCATCTAGCAACTCTACCCACCTTTATTGTCTCATGTTGAGCTATTTCTGATCGAAAATGTGTTAAAGGCTTTTGTGGTTAGTGAACATGACACGCTTCGTTCCGTATAAGTAGTGCCTCCAAAATTTTAAGGCAAACACTAAAAGTCCCAATATCAAGTCATGGGTAGTGTAGTTTGTCTCGTTGCGCTTGAGTTGTCTTGATGTGTATGTAATAACTTTATTCCTTTTCATCATTACGCATTCTAATCCTTGGTGAGAGGTGTCGCAGAATAATACAAAGTCTTATGTTTCCTTCTGGGAGAGACAGAATCGGTGCACTACATAACGGTTTTTTTTCAACCTTTAGGAGGTAGACTCTTGATTGTCCCGCAATCGAATTTCTTGACTTTTTAGTTAGGTCGGTGAGAGGCTTGACTATCTTAGAGAAGTTCATGATGAATCTCTGGTAATAACTTGAAAGCCTTAAAAATTGGCGTACTTCAGTTGGCGTTGCTGATGCTTTCCAATCCCTAATCGCTTCAATCTTGCAGGTTCAACATGAATCCCCTTGCTTCTGACCATACGGCCGAGGGAATGCACTTCGTTGATCCAGAACATGAATTTTGAGAACTTTGCATAAAGTTTCTCATTCCTTAGTAGTTCCAGAATCAAACACAAGTGTTGGCCATGTTATTCCTTGGTTCGTGAGTATATTAGAATGTCGTCGATAAACACGATCACAAACCTATCCAAATAGGGTTTGCTGTCACAACCCGAAAATTTTTCTTCTTAAAAGTCAACCGTGGTCAAACTTATTTCTTCCATCTATCATAAATTAGATGGATTATGGGTTTACAAGATTTGAATCCTTGTATCTAAGTGTGTGATAGTTGAAAGGGAAAAAGCCTTAGGAACCGAGAGCCTTCACATTAACCATCAAAGCTTCACAACCATGAAAGGAGCCAAGAACTTCGGACTGAGAACCACCGAGCCTTGAACATGCGAAGTCGTGAAGACCTTTGGATCGTGATAAAGCCTCAGACTGTGAACTCCTCGACCCCAATCACTTCTCTATGTATAAGTTTTTGATGCATTTTATCTTCATTTCTTCTTCTCTTGGCCGCATACAACCCATTCTCTCTCCAGTATCATCCTTAAGAACACCATCTCTCACTCTTAAACACCCTTTTCCCTTGCTAATCCATAGAAGCTTACTAGGATCTTCAAACGCTTGCCAAAACACCAAGATCTTCAAGTGTTCTTCAGTTGGACCGTGAACCATTCAAGTTGGACCATGAACAATTCATCAAACTGGGCCGTAAACACCCCATTGGGTCGTGAACACCTCAAGCCCAGCCGTGAACTCCATTGCCGCCTTCTAACTTTCTTCTAGCACTCTTTTGGTGAGTAATTCTTGCATCCTAGGTTGTTTCCCAATCGCCTTTGTAGTTAGATTAACTAATTACATGCCTATATGTATCATTATATGTCATTTAGGACTCGTTTGTGCCTCGAGACTTCACTCGTGGAACTTATCATCCTTACTCAAATCTTCAATTGAATCACCCACATAAGGTGAGTTCATACCCCTATAATCTATCTTTTAAATGCTTTTAAGGGGGATACATGCTAACTACAATTAAGTTGTGTTAATATTTATCTGTGATAACCATCACACAAAAAGAATTCTTATGTTTTTATAAGTTATTGAATCAATTCAAAAGCTCTTTTGAAAGATGTTAGATTGTTGTTTATACAACCCTATTTTTAAAGTACATGCTTAGCTCAGTTGCTAGTTGAGTCTTTTCTACAATCAGTAACATTTCAAACAAATATACTAGTAAACTATAATAGGTATAGTTTATGGGATCAGTGTATACTATATTCTAAAACAGAGGAACAATATATGTTTCAAGTACATATACTTTACAGTCCAAGTAAAATAGGAAAGGAACAAACCATCAATTCATATGTTTTAAAAAAATGTTAATACTTGTGGTATATGGTTATATATATATATATATATATATATATATATATATATATATATATATATATATATATATATATATATATATATGGGGTACATTTACAATGTACCAGGTTATATGTATGGGGTACATCTACAAAGTACCAGGTTATATATATGGGGTACATCTACAAAGTACTGGGTTATATATATGGTGTACATCTACAAAGTACCGGACAATATTAAATAAAACATATCAATATATAAAACTCACAACAGTATCGACTAAGGCGTTTAGAGTATGGGATTTCATAAGTTCTAGTGGTTTTCCTAACAATAGAACTACGCCACATAACTTCCTAGTAACATGAGTATAGAGTTGAAAGTGTCCTATAATGATAACTTTATGATTCTTCTGTAGATACATTAGGGTTATATATTAATCGTATCCAACAAGCAGTAGGATGTGTGTTTTCCGCTTCATTTCCGGTTCCTTGTTTGGTTGTGGGCTTAGAGCAGATTCACACAGTCTACTATCTATTCGAGCTTAGTTATATATATATATATATATATATATATATATATATATATATATATATATATATATATATATAACTCGTATACACCGAGTACTCATAAGGAGTAATAGGTATGGGTTAGGTCATAACATACAAACACAACATACTGCTTTCTAGTACAAAAAACATACTTTTCAGATAGAACATTAAGTAGGTGAAACTAGAAACTTATCTGTAAAAGGTTTAATTCGTATTATTAAACCAGTATAACATAAAGAACCTTGAATGGTTAATTCTATAATTCTTTAGTTTATACATCAGGGTTATATATAATTAATATCTAATAGGCAGTGGAATGGGTGCTTTCCGCCTCACTTCCTATTCCTTGTTTGGTTGTGGGCTTAGGGCAGATTCACACATTTAACAGTCCGTTCGATATTAGATTATATATAGCTAGTATAAATTAAGTGATTATAGAAGGAACTATTATGGTTACTTGTAGTATACTTTTTATAACTAAATACTTATGAACTCACTAGCTTAAATGCTGATCTACTCTTTCAAAATAACTTGTATTCTCAGGAAACTAGTAGATAGGTACACGCTCAGGGACTCAAAAGATGGAGCATAATAGCTTCATGTCTTTGTTTTGTTATTTACTTTTAGACTCAATCCTTTATGATTCAAATACAACGTAAACACTTTTTTATTAATGCAATGGTTGTTTGTTACTTTGATTACTATGATGCATGTGTTGTGATACTGAGCATGACGTCCTCCGCCCCCGAACGTTTCTGCCGTTCTAGTTTGGAGGTGTGACAGATTGGTATCAGAGCATTGTTTATAGTGAACTGAGTATATCAACCTATAAAAGATATACTACTATAAATACAATGGGGCCGAAGTGCTCTGACCAAGTGTGTAGTTTAAAAATATAACAATATTTTATGAAAGTATACATACTTGCTTATATATATATATATATATATATATATATATATATATATATATATATATATATATATATATATACATACTAGAACAAGTATCTCAAGAAGAACAACACATAAGTATTTAAAGGTTGGACACTGCGGTCAAACCTGGACAATTATGTAATCATATATAGGATCAATATAGCCAGATCAACTATATTTATTTGAGATATGACCAACATGTGTTTGGGGGTGATGTGGTGTTGCAACAGACTTAAAACTTACCTAACTTTGTACACAAAGGATTACTAGAACAAAACATAAAGTTAAAATACTATAGGAGTATTTTATGATACTATAAGATAACAACAAGTTTAAAAACCAACCAAGTTCATACCATTGAAATACTATAGGATTATTTTAGGCACTATAACTAACATATGTGAAAACTAAAAAGACCCTTACTGGTAGGTCCATAATTTCAGAGTGTTTACTCCCAAGGTTTTATATAATTGAGATTTTATAGACTTAGAATTGGTGATCTATAATCTATGTCCTATTCCTTGTTTGGTTGTGGTTTTAAAGTAGGATCACTTATTTGAAGGTCTATTTAATCTTAAATTATATACAACTTGTGTACACTATGCATTTATAAGAGGACCCGGTAAGGATCACTCCCATAATGTTTCACTTAATCTCATAGATTCTTTAGACACTCCCATTCTCGCATGACAAACCTAGATAGATGTAACCACTCCATTAAAGCAGTCAACAAAGGAGTCATGGAGGAACAAGAAGGGATTTGCAAGGAGTTTTCCAAGGAGGGATCAGCCGAAGAAACCAAATGTCTTACGCATCACACAAGTAACTAATAACCTAAAATGACCTAGTGAGCTAGTGAATACACAACTCACACTATGTCTTTGGATTATTTCATTTTTCATAACAACTTGTAACAGTCATTCAATTCACAAAAATTCATTTGAGGGTAGCCACTTTTGATTCATAAAGTTTATTTTATATAGACTCTCATTATGAATTGTTTTTTTAGAACCCTATGAAAGTTAGATCATGATATACTAGGAAACAGGGATAACTTAGTTTAGATAACACTCATACAATACCTACTTCTACTCACTACCATGGACACATCTCAGGAATGTTGTTAGAAACATGGAGAATAGTCCAGCAAAGATTGAAATTTACTAGTATATTTGATTTGTGGAATACAACTAGCAATGACCATCATTACTGATGAGATCATTTCTCGCCAGGAAATAGAATCATGTCTTCACAAGGATGAAACCAAACAACTGGCGAGGCACCAATTCTGCTGATAGACTCCGCTACTTTTCAGGTTGCGGTCACAACCGCTGTGACAGCCGTCATGGCACAGCTCAATGCAAATAACGCCAGCAGAAGCAGAGGTAGTGTCGGTTATGCTAATCGCAGTAACAACCAAGGGAACCAACTAGTGTCTGCTAACAAGGGCACCCCATACCACAAACCTAAGAACAAGAAACGAAAGTTCTGGGATAAAAAGGGGAAAAAGTCGGCTCAAGGTCCTACCAAGAGACGACATCCTATGACTACCCTTGCGGTCACAACAACAGTCACCACATCTGGCACTACATCTGCCACTGCAACCCCCATCAACCGATATGCTGGAAATCTTCCAAAGTGCGACAAATGCAACTATCACCACACCGGAGCTTGCCGGGAGATGCAGTGCACAAATTGCCGTAGGAAGGGGAACACTGCCCGTTTGTGCAGGGCGCCGACACGAAAAATCTCCCAAGTACCCGATGTTGAAGTAAACCAAGTTTTTTATAGGTGCGGCGAATTTGGACATTTCAAGAGGGATTGTCTAACAGAGAGAAATGATGAAGGAGCTTGCTACTATAGAACTCCTACTCAACACATCGCTTCAACCAGCGATGCTAGTATAATTTATGTATGCCATGCATGTGGTGAAATGAGTCATTTCAAGAGAGACTGTCCAATAGAAAGAAATGACGGAGGAGAAGGAGGAGTTTAACGGCAAGACCTGAGGGAGCAATGAGGGACCACTCTTTTGAGATTTTTTTGGTACATCTTCTAAATAAAAATTACCTTAAAGATTTAAGTTATGTTTTATATTAAGATTAAAAATTAGGGAAATTAAAAAGTAGTTCTAAATTATTTACTCGAACAAGTTACAACACTCATGAGGGAACTAAAAAGATCCGTTCAGGTGAGCTATGATGGTTTTGTATGTACATTAAGGTTATGTATAATTATGATTTTGTAGGCTTAGAGTGAGTAATTCCGCCTAATTTTCTGTTCCTTGTCTGGTTATGGATTTAGGGCAGAGTCACTCAGTCGACCGTCTTATTCATCTTAATTATACAAAATTTGTATATGCCAAACGATCATAGAGGTACCAAGAAAGATCATAATATAAAGTATCGACACTAGTTATCAAAGCACTTTCACTGCTAGTACTCGCTTATCGCGGTGCGATAGGTTGCAGTGGTGATATCAAGGAGAAAACTGAAAGCACTAGAAAGCCTACATAGAATGTGCTGTCGAGCACACTTAGAATACACCATTTTTATATTAGACGTTTCTTTCAAATCAGCCTAAAATTTGTTTCTATAAAGAGTCTGTCATCATCATTCATCATGGATTGGCGTGGTCGTCACCATACCAAGTTCATGTGTTTTGAAATTCCATCGCCTTAACCGACCAATTAACGAAATCCTCATCACTCGTAACGACAACCCGACTCAGACCTCAAAATTGTCTCCCTTATATTCTTTACCTTGAAGTACTCATACGAGGAGTAGCTTTCTCTCCAAAACCTTTCCGAAGTATACTCAACAAACCTTCCAGAAACTATCACTCGTCCAACAGGTCAAGTTCAAGCACAGAGGCTAAGGACGAATACGATTAAGCAATCACTATTGAGGGTATACGTGAGGGCGGTATATCATTATGATTATGCGGATTTAGTATGTGTGTTTCCGCCCTATCTCCTATTCCTTGTTTGGTTGTGGACCTGGGGCAGAGTTGCACACCCGACCGCCTTACTAATCTTAATTATATACGACTTGTATACACGAGGTACTGATAGATGGATCAGGTATGGATCATATCATGAACTCCAGTGAAAAGTTACCTAGGTCTACGAGTAGGTATTCTACCATTCAGAGGAGCAAGACCCCAAGAATATTGCTGAGAAAGCTAATTTCGGGACGAAATTCTCTCTAACAGAGGGATGATGTCATAACTCGAAATTTTTTATTCTTAAAAGTCAACCGTGGTCAAATTTATTTATTCCATCTATCTTAAATTAGATGGATTATTGGTTTACAAGATTTGAATCCTTGTATCTAAGTGTGTGATAGCTGGAAGGGAAAAAGCCTTAGGAATCGAGAGCCTTCGTATTGACCACCAAAGCTTTGAATCTGTGAAAGGAGCCAAGAACTTCAAGCCAAGAACCACTGAGTCTTGAACCTGCGAAGCCGCGAAGACCTTCGGACCATGATCAAGCCTCAGACCGTGAACTCATCGGCCGCAATCACTTCGCTATATAGAAGTGTTTGATACATTTTTCTTCATTTCTTCTTCTCTTGGCCACAAACATCCCATTCTCTCTCAAGTATCATCCTCAAGAACACCATCTTTCACTCTCAAACACCCTTTTTTCTTTCTAATCCTTAGAAGCTTACTAGTATCTTCAAACACTTTCCAAAACACCAAGATCTTAAAGTATTCTTCAGTTGGGCGGTGAACCATTCAAGTTGGGCCGTGAACCATTCATCAAACTGGGCCGTAAACTGTTGAAACATGAAAGTGACCCTATTTAACTCGGCTACCGCAACCATCTCTCTACTGCAACAGTTCAGCACCCAAATCAATTCAGCACACGGAGACAGCTCTTCATCAGCAACTGCAATCAATCCACAGTCTACTTAATTACTTTTCTTATCTTTATGTAATACACTCTATTATCCAGCATGCCTTGCACGACTGCTTATAGAGTTGTAATTTAGTTCTAAGACTCTATAAATAGAGACTCATTCTGTTGTATTAAATATCTCTTTACTCTTGCAATTAACACTTCTCTATCATCACTGATGACTTGTGAATTATTCTGAATATATTTCTCCAAGTTATCTTCTTCATCTTTCTACTCTTCTTACTCTAAACTGTTACTGAAACATATGAAATTATAACCTCTCTCCGAAGCAAGTCTTTAAGACTTAATCACTAAGTTTGATCATCCTTATTAACTTGGAGTGAATGCATTCCTTGTTATGAATCAGCTTAAGTGTATTCTTGATATAACAATTGTTGTCATCTATATTTCTTTACTTTCCGCAACTAACTATCTAACTATCTAACTATATTATTGTTGAGCTTTTAGATCCTTGAGATTAACTATTCCGCAATATACGTGTTCTAACATTTGTTCAAGTGTGTCTCCAAGTTTTTCTCTTAACAATTGGTATCAGAGCCAAAGTGGTTGCTTTTTGAATATCGGAACTCTGATTTTTCATAAGGCCTTCTATACCACTAAAGCTCATTTCTTCAAAAAAAAATATCTCAAATGGCACAATCGTTATCCTTGAATGTCTCCAATAGTGTTGGTGGTTGTAACTGAGCTCCAATACAAGTAGCAAATGAATATCATCATTGGTCTCAAATAATAGAGAGGTACTTAAGAAGACTGGGAAGAGATGTATGGCGATCCGTGGAAGAAGGACCACATGTTCCAGTCCTTACACCAGTCCAAATTGACGGCGCTGCAACCAGTCTAGGAGGAGGTCAACCAGCCATGAGCCGTCCCACCAAAGATGATCTCGATAAAATGGAAAATGATACTGTTGCTTTCTATGAAATTTCCCGTGGCGTTGCTCCTAACAATTTTGATATTATCATAAACTGCAAGTCAGCAAAAGAGATCTGGGATGTACTCAAGAACCTGTACGAAGGCTCAGAACAAGCACAAGACAAGAAGCTCACTACCGCACTCAATGACTTCAACAACTTTAAAGCTCATACTGGTGAAAGTTTGGAAGACTCCTTCATGAGGTTCAACCTGATAGTCACTAAGTTATCCAATGCGGGCACCATCCGCAGTAACCGTGAAACCAATCTCCAGTTTCTTAATGGTTTAGGAAGACATTGGACTACGGCCAAAATGATAGTTCAAGGCGATAGAAAGATTCACTCTCTCTCTCTCTCTCTCTCTCTCTCTACAAGCTCTACGGAGAGCTTCAAGCACAAGAATCCACTGTACTCAAAGACTGTGCTGACTTCGGAGGACCGCTTGCTCTCATAGCACAAGCCCCACCACAGTTACCCTACTCTTCATCGTATGACACTCCAACGCAGTCATACGAAGCAGATTCTGAATATGATGACGAAGAATAGTTTCATAAGGCTATTGCTTTGGTTAGTCAACAGTTCAACCGTATACCACCTCCTTCCTTCTGAAAGAATCAACAGTTCAACAAACCTCCATTCAACCGTAACTTCTGTTCTCAGAACAACCATTCTCATATCCCAAAGGCTCTCAGAACAATCAACCAAAGGAGGTACCACAGTCTCCCCAGGTGACTGACTCCGGTACCCAATCTGAAGACAAAACTGATATTGTGATTTGTCATAAATGCAACAAAAAAATCACTTTGCAAAAGATTGTAAGGCCAATATAGTCAAAGACAGAGCATTCTATCTTAGAATGGCTCAAGAGTTAGAAGAAAAGGAAAAGGCAAGGGCATATGTGTCACACATTAAGAGAGACCATCAAGTTTGGTCATTCGGAGACGAAGAAGAGACCATCAGCAGTGTTAAAGGAAAAGGGAAAATCTGCATGCTGGCCACTGCGGATGATGATGAGTCTACAAAGTTAAACAAAAACTACTACTACATGGCAAAGGATGGGACTCTAAGCATTATCGAACAGGTAAACCTCATGATCCAAACTTTAAATTATAGTATGCATGATTGTCAACCCTACATAGATGATCTTAATGACACTTGTGCTGGCATCCTTACAGACTATAACAAAGCCTTAGATGAGAAGAACATTGCGTCCCAAGAGATGTTCCATGTGAGAGGACGATTGGATAACAAGAGACTTAAGATGGCTATGTTAGAGAAGGATCTAGAGTTGGAGAAAGATGCTTGAATGTTAAGTGAAACCCAATTAGAGATAGCTTTGAACCAAAGAGATTTAGCTCAGAGAGAAATTGTACGCTTAAATCTCTTAATTGAAAAATTGTTTATTGAAAGTGAGGCTATTGAAAATTTGGTAAACAATGGAACCGTGGACAATACATATAATTGGGGTTGGTCTAATGGATATCCTACCGCAATAGATTCCTCACCCTGGTTCAACAAAGACAGATTGTATGTTCCTCCTGATAAAGAATTTCATTTCCCTTTCAATGACAAGACTTTTCCCGAAGATATCAAAACTCACTTCGGTAGACTACACAATTTAAGCAATAATTGTGTCATTGAGGAAATTATGCCTGAGGGTTCTGATCACACATGTGATCAAATTCCTATCAGTGACACCATCCATTCAAATTCTCAAACTTCGTCCATAATTGATGAAGAAATTGTTGTTGAAGGCCCCAAAGTCTAGAAGGATTTTCCATCCTTGTCCTCAGACCACAGTGTCTCACATTGTAGTCAAATGTCCCAGAAGTGTCCCACCGAAGCTCCTTCTAAGACCTACTATACGGTAGTTAAATCATCTCTACCAAAGTCTTCAGTTCAAGGAACCACAACTCTTCAGCCAATATTTCATGAATTACCCATAGAAAATTTTGAAGTAGGTCAATGCTCTCAAATTCCAAAATTCTCAAGTTCTGACGATTCAAGCCCACGTTTTCAAAATCATTCAAAAAAATTCAGGAAACCACAGTTGAATAACAATGACTGCGGTTCACCAAAATCTTTGGCAAAAAAGGCTTTCAAAGAAGAAATTAGATCTAGAGGCACAAACAGACAAAGTCTTTCAAAAAATAAAAAACATGTGAGAATTTCAAAATCTAAGAGTATAGAAAAATTTGTTTTCACAAACTACATTTCAAAAAAATCTTATTTCGTGGAAACTAGCAATAAGGGAAGTCCAGTTTCAAAAGTCATTCTTGCTACTTCTGACACAACCCAAAAAGGTGTTAAATTTGTAAGAAACTACATTTTTCTGGTCTATTCCTCAAATGACCCTAATTGGAAAGGTATTTTACCCACTCCAACACTGTTAAAATCACATCAAACTTTCAACAAATGGAAGGGTATCTTACGAAATCCACCTAAAGGGACTTAAAGATTTACACGTGCTAAACCTCGTTCAAAACAAACTTTTCAGAAACCAAACAACATGCATGTCAGACATTTCAAAAGTTACCCACCTCAGACCGGTACCAAGTCCAATTCACTCTATAAACCGCTGACCAAGCAAAATGTCAGATTCAATGACAAAATTTCTCTTTGTAAATGTCAGTGTAGTTGTCAAAAGGTTTTATCTCATGTCAAATCGAATCAAAGTCAGAAACCTCGTATTTTTCAAAAAACTCACAACAATCCAAATACGAACAAACACCCAGGACTAGGTCTAAAAGTTGACAAGAGACCTGTCCATGCAACCTCAGACTATGCATCATTCAGAAATACATCAATTATCCCTGGCTCCAAACTTGTTTGTATGCCTAAACTAACCGTGTAATTCTAAGGCTTTGTGCAAGGAGGAACAAGAAGAAGAATGGTTAATTGACAGTGTCTGCTCCTTGCACATGACCAGAAGGTTAGAGTACCTTCGGTATTTCAAGCCTATATGCAATGGTGGAAATGTCACGTTTGGCAACAATGCAAACGGTGTCATCCGAGGTTACGGTGTTCTCACTACCGGGAATTTTTCCATTCAGAAGGTTGCTTATGTAGAAAGCCTTAAACACAATCTCATTAGTGTTGGCCAACTATGTAAAGCAGGACATCGTGTTGAATTCGATGATCAGTTTTGTTACATAATGACAAGTGATAGGAGCTCATGTCTGATCAAATCTCGATCCGAAGGTACCATGTACCCTTTGGATGTCTCTCTAATCATTGGCAGACCATAGCTGTGCTTCCTGTCCAAAGCTGTATCCGAAGTTAGCTGGCTATGGCACCACAAGCTAGCTCATCTAAACTTTCGGTATATCAACAACCTAGTCACTGGAGAACTAGTCCTCGGTCTCCCTATTCTCAAATTCAGCAACGAGTCTCCCTGTCCAGCTTGTGAATGTGGCAAACAATCAAAAGCAAGTCATCCTTTGATAATGGACTCTTCTATTTCTGAACCACTGGAGCTATTGCACATTGATCTCTGCAGTCCCTCAATCGTAGCCAGTCTCCACCACAAAAAATATATACTGGTTATTGTTGATGACTATACTTGCTTCACATGGGTCTTTTTTCTTAGACTCAAATCAGAGACACCGCAGATCTTCATCAACTTCATCAAAGAAATCGAACTTCAGATCAAACTTCCAGTTAGACGTATCCGTAGTGATAATGGAACCGAGTTCACTAATCATATTCTCAACAACTTCCTAGTTTCTAAAGGCATCTCTCACAACTTCTCAGCACCCTATACACCGCAACAAAATGGTGTAGTAAAAAGAAGGAACCGCACACTAGTAGAAGCAGCCAGATCCATGCTTAACTTCGCCCAACTTCCTCTCTACTTCTGGGCTGAAGCAGTAGCAACCACATGATTTGTTCAAAACCAAAGTATCATGTGCAAACGCCTCAATAAAACACCATATGAGGGTGTCAACAACCGCAAACCAAATGTTCGCTTCTTTCATATTTTTGGATGTAGATGCTTCGCGATCAACAACAGAGACCAACTCAACAATTTTGCACCAAAATCTGACGAATGTATCTTCCTTGGTTATTCCACTAACAAGGTTGCATATCGAGTGCTCATCAGACGAACAAGGTTGATCATTGAATGCTTTGATCTAAAATTTAATAATTCTCACATCCGCAACGCACCTCCGTCCACCGAAACCACTGCAATCATGGAATGTGACATTCCTACTTCTTCAGGACCCTTAAATCTAGTTGAAGTCAATTATGACGATCTGTTTGATCCTGTTGAAACGACGAAACTATCCGAAGTTCTGGTGTCACCCGCAGCTCAACAACAACATGCTGATGTATCTGGACCATCTCCATCTGAAGAAGTATCGCTCAATACTTCCACCTCTCCGGTTGAGGGGGAAAGCTCTACTCTGGACCTAGTCGCAACCGTTGAGGTTCTAGTACTTGATGTTGCTCTCATTCCTGTCCGAAGATAAGCTTTACCATCAAATGCACCTTCGGACTCTGATGATGAATTCATAGAGAATATTGAGACTGTAACCGATCCAAGGATTATCACTCTCCTATCTGCAGTCCAGGGGGAACCTTCTCAGGTTCCAGAGGATCTCCCGTCCACAATCCAGGGGGAACCTCAACCTTTCCCGATTACTCAAGAAAATTCTGCTCCAATAGATCAAGATGATTCAGCAGGATGTTCTCAAATCCAGGGGGAACTGCCATCTCCAACCGCAGATTCCTCAGACATCCAAGATATCCCTTCTACTGCAGCTGCTGATCATCTGCTGCCACGTCTTCATGTATGGACGAAACACCACCCACTAGGTCAAATTATTGGCAACCCATCCGCAAGTATCCAGACTCAGTCTTCCAAGGACTTATCTAATCACTGCCACTATGCAGCATTTATGTCCTCGGTAGAACCCATAACGATCAAAGAAGCACTGCTTGAACCAGGTGGATAGCCACAAAGCAAGAAGAGCTGGAAGAATTTGAAAGAAACAAAGTGTGGCAACTTGTTCCCCTCCCACAAGGTCATACTATTGTTGGTACATGATGAGTTTTCAAGAACAAGCTAGATGAATCTGGTGCAGTCATCAAGAATAAGGCAAGGCTTGTTGCCAAGGGCTATAGTTAACTGGAAGGCATTGACTACGATGAAACGTATGCTCTGGTAGCACGCATGGAAACCATCCGGATCTTTCTAGCATACGCAGCTCATAAAAATGTCAAGGTACACCAGATGGACGTTAAAAGTGCTTTTCTGAATGGGGAACTAAAAGAAGAGGTTTATCTTCAACAACCTCCAGGATTTGAAAATGTTGAATTTCCAGACCACTGCTACAAGCTTGAAAAAGCAGTCTACGGTTTGAAACAATCCCCAAGAGCTTGGTATGAGAAACTCTCTGAATTACTTGTCTCATCCGGGTACAAGAGAGGAGTGATTGATCCCACATTATTCAGAAAAGCAAATGGTGACCACCTTATGATGGTACAAATATATGTGGATGATATCATTTTCGGTTTGACTGATCAAGGCATGGTAGATGAATTTGCTAAGCTCATGACCAACAAGTTCAAAATGAGCATGAATAGAGAGATTAACTTCTTTCTAGGTCTTCAAATCAAACAAATTCAGCAAGGAATATTCTTTCATCAAGAGAAATATACCACTAAACTTCTGAAGAAATACTCAATGGACAATTGCTCTTCTGCTAAAGTCCATATGGCCTTCGGTTATAAGATCTCTACTGATCTCTCCGGTGAATCGGTGGATCACAAGACTTATAGAGGTATCATTGGTTCACTGATGTACCTCACCGCAAGCAGACCTTACATTGTCTTCGCAACCGGTGTATGTGCAAGATACCAGGCTGATCCAAAAGTGTCACCCATGACCGCATCCAAACAAATTCTTCGGTATCTTAAAGGAAGCAAATCTATGGGCCTATGGTATCCCGCAGGCATTGACTTCAGGCTACAAGCCTTCACAGATGCTGATCATGCCGGATGCAAGCTCGATCGCAAAAGTACATCTGGTGGATGCCAATTCTTAGGAGGAAGACTTGCCAGCTGGTCTTCAAGAAAACAAACTTGTGTATCTTTATCTACTGCAGAAGCTGAGTATGTGGCCGCAGCCAGCTGTCGTTCCCAAGTTCTTTGGATGAAGACACAATTACTAGACTACGGGTACAGAATGCTACGGGTACCAATTTACTGTGATTCTGAAAGTGCTATAGCGATCTCTCATAATCCTATTCAGCACTCCATGACTAAACATATTGAATTACGGTATCATTTCATCAAAGATCATATTCTAAAAGGTAATATTGAACGCATCTTTGTCCCTACTAATGAAGAGATTGCTGATGTTTTTACAAAAGCACTTGACTCTACAAAGCTCAATGCATTCTTACAAATGTTGGGAATGATGAATCCAGAACCCCAATTCTTTCTGAATTGTTAGCTACCGCAGACCATCATTGGTCTCCATTGCGGTTCTAACTGAGAATTACATATGATAGATGGTTTAGGTACCGCAATCTAGGTACCACAACCATATGTCATACGTATCTCTCATGGGTTCTAATGGTCTTTTATTTCTAACTTTTGTACATGTGTTTTTCTCACAGTTCCTCACTGCAGTCTTTCCTTCTTCATCTGTGATGAAGTTTTTCAACCGCAATGATGTTTCCATCCGCAATCATCTTAAATAACTTCCAACAATTTCATTAACTCTCGAATCCTTGTGTGCTATTTAATGATCTTTCATTAAATAAATAAAACATTCCCTTTAGAAATTGTCACATTCTCTTTCGGAATAAACCCCATATCAGACTTATTTTAGGGATGATTACAAAAAGAACAATTTTCCAATAAACTCATCCTTAATTTGTCCTTTCCTCTCCCTACCATGTCCCATCAGTTACAACTTTCTCTCTCATCACCCCCACGATTACCTGACGTATTGACATGCGTCTGATCCTACATTAAATGCAAACCCCTTTTGGAAATCTCTCAAAATCTTTTTAAACCCGTTTTACCTTCGTATGGCTGAGATTTAATCCACAAAACCATTGATTCCCCCCAAAAACCCCATTCAACTTCTTACCCCCTTCTATCTTTTACCTAGGGTTAAAACTTTTTCACCCCCTTTATAAACCCATCTTCTTCCCTAATAATCCTTTACGTTCTCTGATTATCGATTATTCTCTCAACCTTCAAAACTCCCATAACTCTCAAGAACTCCATTTTCTTATCTCACAATGGAGAAATCAGGTGCATCCAAGAAGCAATCCAAGGCTTCAGGTTCTATGAATCCAACTGGCTCCGACTCTCCGACGTTAGCTTCAAGCAATTTCTGAGCAATTTTTGAAGATCACCCGTCGTACAATGCCCTAACCAAGCTGATGATCAAGTTTCTCAAGAACCATATTTTGTTTGGTCCTTTTGATGCTTTCACAGACGTTGTTCCTGTTTCTACACTCTTCAAGTGTGCCTTTTCTGCATACCGTCCATTGGAGAACTCCCAAGAAGTGCATCTCAACCTCATCAATGATTCTTTGGTCATCTTGACCAAAGAGAAGTTCTTGTCCGCTATTAATCTTCTGATTCACCCCTCCATCAAGATTTTCACACCATCACTATCTGACATCACCACTGAACTCTACCATATGGGTTATCAGAAACCAATTCGAGGGATTGGTGAGTTTAAGAAGAACAACTGCCTGCGGTTTGTTAGTTCGTATGCCACTTTGTCATCCGTTGTTTATCTGGCAGAACCGGAGGCATTGACAACATGGGTTTGAAGCTGCTAGAATTAGTGTGGAGCATCTACACAGGCCACAATGCCAACTATGGCCAGATTCTTTGGGATGATTTCCTCCAATATATCCCTAAAGAACACTCAAGGGAGAACCCAACCGAGCTCACATTTGCTTGATTCTGGTCACTATGCATCTCAGACTTACACACAGATGCAGGCATTGACATGGGCAGTGACATCAATTTCTTTGTCACTAAGGATCTAAAAAGGTACAATCCATCTTCTGATCAAACTTTATTTGGACCTATCCGTAGGCTTCCCACCCACATTCTCTCTTTTCTTGGTCTTGAGACTGCTGATGTCTCAGATCACATAGAGGCTACGGAGGGTATTGTTCCATACCCTTCTACCCCACTTCTTCCATCCGTAACCATTATCCCTGAAGGTACTGCAGTCCCCTCTGCTACTACACTATCTAACCTTTCTCAAAGGAGAAAGACAGTGGCATCCAAGAAGAAACAAAGCACACGTAAGAAGGATACTTCAAAACAAACCGCACCCTCAAAGAAACGAAAGACAAAACCTCCCACAACTGTATCTAGCACTAATTCAGATGAGGATAGACAACCTATTTCTATCCTCAAGAAAAGAAAATCAACTGAAACCACTAGCCAAATGCATGACCGGACCTATACTAAAGCCTCTCCAAAGGCTCCGGTAGTCCTTGGTATGGCCGCACATCCATGCAATACCACAATCGAATACCACTCAAGCACATCATGTGAGATTGTTTCATCCTCATCATCTTCTGAACGTGGAGACAACCCCTCAGTTATATCTCAAGCAGATAAATCTGGACATCGCCCTAAGGTCTCTAGGGCTTCCCGACTGCACATTTTTCTTCAGAGGAGTTAGACTCTGTCTTTTTGAATATATCCCAAACACTTCAAACACCAATCCATCCGCATGGCACTTCTTTCACCCATGCCAGAACTAGGCCGAGGCCAGACTTGACCACTGGTCAAGGAGACCAAGGAAGCCTAGGAAATCCTACTCTGCTTCCATCCTTTACAGGTGGTTTAGGCACGGTGAGCACAAATGTGCAAGGATTCGTGAACCCAAGGGAACCTTGGTGCGTACTCATCGAATTTGCGGAGATGATTCCAGTGATTCTTGGAGTTGGTATCAACCAACTACTGATGCCAAAATCAAGAAATATGCTGCCTTTCGAAGGGCCTTCCAAGCCCTCAAGGAGCAACAAATCAAGCAGCAGCAACAAAAAGAACAAGAGATCCAGTCCGTAGCCAAGTATTGGGCAAATGCCATCAGCAATCCCCATACCGTTGCCACAATCCAATAGGTTCAAAACTAGATGGATCAGATGGCTGAAACCATGTTAAAAGCTCAAGTTGTTGTCGCAGCTGCAGGTACCTCCACAGTTCCTCCTACTCCAACTCCTGTTCCCTCTCCTACTATAAACCTATCACAAGACGAAGGGCCCACACTTGAACTCAACTCAGTCCCTACCTTCGGTCTTGATGATGATGACATCCAAGAGGTAAACAAACCAAATCCTTCAGATGACGACCAAATGATGTTTGAAGAAGAAGAGGAGTCAAGTGGTTCTTAGCATTCAACCTCAAAGCCTAAAGAGAAGAAAAAGAAGAAGAAGAAGGATGTTGTCACCAGGAAGGAATTCCTAAGTCTCCAAGCCAAAGTAGATTAAATTTTGGTTGCGGTTAAACCTACCCAACCTCCACTTGAAGACACTCCAGGACCACAGTCATTGATTGAACGCATTGAACGACTCGAGACGAGGGAGCGTATGGCTGTTGTGCGCATCTCTCTCAAAGTAGAGATGGGGATCCGGTCCCTTGACAACAATCGCAGGGCTGACCATAAGGATTTCATGGTTGCAGCGGAACGCCTCATTACTGAGGTGACCACAATCCAACAAGATCTTCAAGCAGCCATTGCGGATCAAGCTACACAATCTCAGAAAGTGATAAATGAGACTCATACTGCTTATGAGTCTACTATCTCTATTCTTCATGCAACTATCAACCGAATGCAGAAATCCCTTACCTCGAATTTCCATGGCCCTGAGATCCTCCATCTTACTAAAGGCATACACAAGCTTCTCTTCAAATCCTCCACTCCAAACAATTCCCAATTGGCCGAGTCTATAAAAGCTCACTTTCAAGAAGCCTGTGCCAAGGTGGATGGACTTAAGCAATGGCTTGAGGAAGAACCTCCATTGCATCCCTCAAGAGGGGGAAGTGATGATAAAGTCCACCACTCTGATACTTCCATTCATCAGAGTCCTCCCCTCTCCAATGAAAAAATCCCCACACCGTTGCCTTCTCCACCACCATCTCAACATACTCCATCTCCCCCTACCTCACCTCCAAAAGATACTCCCAAAAAGCCTGAAACTCCTCCTCACCTCAAAAATATTGAGGAAAACATGTCATCCACAAGCTCCATAGACTCCCCTGCCACAACCCAAAGAAAACATGACTAGAAAGCGGCCAAGCTTGCTGAACTCATATGCCGAGAATTCAGATTCGATACTATGATTCATGAGTCGTTGATTAATTCATGGGTCAATTCGCTCCACAGGCTACTGAATGAAGACTACACTCCACACCTCACATACGCTGAACCCCCTTCTGATGGATATTGGGATATTCCAATCTCTCCCAATGCCAAATATTTTGCTGTATTCGAGTCATTTGACTACAGTCTCCCTGATCACAAACGACTGCCAATGAAGTTTGAAAGACTTAACCGTTTTTATGCTAAGCATGGCTCCTCTGTTGAGAACATATGGTCTAATGATAGACCATCCGCAGTCAAGAACTACAAGATGCGGATGTTCATGAAGGCTGACTTCGTTCAGTATACCCTCACCAAAAGAGAGCATGACTACATCCGCACTCAGGCAGACTTCCCAAGCATGAATCCGAAAGAAATCTTTCTTATTGCCAGGGTGTTCCAGAACAAGGCAGAAAAGCACCCGAAGATGGAAATGGCGCTTGATAAAGCCAAATCTTTTCTGAGGGATACAGTTTGTTACTTCGCCAAGATAGATGCGGATATCTACCCCACCATCATCAAGAAGTTTGATCTCCCTCCACTTAAACCTGTGCCAATGCCTACTGAAGGCTTCGAAGAAAGATCACTAGGCACAACAAACTTTCCTGAACTTGGCATCATATTCAAACGGAAGACTGACGACGTCAAATACTTCATTCTGATGAATGCCATGCACCGCCTGCCCAAGAAACAACTTGACATCTACAAGATCGCAGTTGAAAGATCGAAGCACACTACTACAAAAGTCAAATTTGAAATTTCAAGAAGAATCATATGGATTGAAAATTTCAGGAAGTTCTAGTGGATTCTGATCAAGTTCCTCAAACTTGATAGCTGAACAGGAGTTAAAGAGGTCACTTAGGGGGAAATTGTTGAAACATGAAAGTGACCCTCTTGAACTCGGCTACCACAACCATCTCTCTTCCGCAACAGTTCAGCACCCGCAATCAATTCAGCACACGAAGACAGCTCTTCATCAGCAACCGCAATCAATCCGTAGTCTACTTAATTACTTTTCTTATCTTTATGTAATACACTCTATTATCCAGCATGCCTTGCACGGCTGCTTATAGAGTTGTAATTTAGTTTTGAGACTCTATAAATAGAGACTTATTCTGCTGTATTAAATATCTCTTTACTCTTGCAATTAACACTTCTCTATCATCACTGATGACTTGTGAATTATTCTGAATATATTTCTCCAAGTTATCTTCTTCATCTTTCTACTCTTCTTACTCTAAACTGTTACTGAAACATATCAAACTATAACCTCTCTCCGGAGCAAGTCTTTAAGACTTAATCACTAAGTTTGATCATCCTTATTAACACGGAGTGAATGCATTCCTTGTTATGAATCAACTTAAGTGTATTCTTGATATAACAATTGTTGTCATCTATATTTCTTTACTTTCCGCAACTAACTATCTAACTATCTAACTATATTATTGTTGAGCTTTTAGATCCTTGAGATTAACTATTCCGCAATGTACTTGTTCTAACGTTTGTTCAAGTGTGTCTCCAAGTTTTTCTCTCAACATAAACACCTCAAGCCTAGCCGTGAACGCCATTGCAGCCTTCTAACTTGCTTCTATCACTCATTTGGTGAGTATTATTTCATCCTAGGTTATTTCCTAATCGCATTTGTAGTTAGATTCACTAATTTCATGCCTATATGTATCATTATATGCCATTTAGGACTCGTTTGTGCCTTGGGAGTTCATTCGTGGAACTTATCATCCTTACTCGAATCTTCAATTGAATCACCCACATAAGGTGAGTTCATACCCCTATAATCTATCTTTTAAATGATTTTAAATGCTTATAAGGGTGTGTGTGTGTGTGGGGGGGGGGGGGAGAATACAAGTTGAACACAATTAAATTGTGTTAATATTTATCTGTGATAACCATCACACAAAAAGAATTCTTATTTTTTTTATAAGTTATCGAATCAATTCAGAAGCTCTTTTGAAAGATGTTAGATTGCTGTTTATACAACCCTATTTTTAAAGTATATGCTTAGCTTAGTTGCTAGTTGAGTCTTTTCTACAATTAGTAACAATTCAAACAAATATACTAGTAACTACAATATGTATAGTTTAGGGGATCAGTGCATACTATATTCTAGAACAAAGGAACAATATATGTTTCAAGTACATATACTTTACACTCCACGTAAACTAGGAAAGGAACAAACCATCAATTCGTATGTTTAAAAAAAATGTTAATACTTGTGGTATATATATATATATATATATATATATATATATATATATATATATATGGGGTACATCTAGAAAGTACCGGGTTATATATATATATATATATATATATATATATATATATATATATATATATATATATATATATATATATATATATATATATAGGGTACATCTACAAAATACCGGGTTATATATGGGGTACATCTACAAAGTACAGGACAATAATAAATAAAACATATCAATATATAAAACTCACAACAGTATCGACTAAGGCGTTTAGAGTACGAGATTTCATAGCTTCTAGTGGTTTTCCTAACAATAGATCTACGCCACATAGCATTCCTAGTTACATGAGTATACAGTTGAAAGGATCCTATAATGCTAAATTTCTGATTCCTCGGTAGATACATTAGGGTTATATATTAATCGGATCTGACAGGCTGTAGGATGTGTGCTTTCCGCTTCATTTCCTGTTACTTGTTTGGTTGTGGGCTTAGAGTAGATTCACACAGTCTACTATGTATTCTATCTTAGTTATATATATAACTCGTATGCACCAAGTAATCATAAGGAGTAACAGGTATGGGTCAGGTCATAGCATACAAACACAACATACTACTTTCTAGTACAAAAACATACTTTTTGGATAGAGCATTAAGTAGGTGAAACTAGAAATTTTATCTGTAAAAGGTTTAATTCGTATTATTAAACCAGTATAACATAAAGAACCTTGAATGGTTAATTCTATGATTTTTTTAGTATATAAATCAGGGTTATATATAATTAATATTCGATAGACAGTGGAATGGGTGCTTTCCGCCTTACTTCCTGTTCCTTGTTTGATTGTGGGTTTAGGGCAGATCCACACATTTAACTGTCCGTTCGATATTAGATTATATATAGCTTGTATAAATTAAGTGATTATATAAGGAACTATTATGGTTACCATTTTTTAATAAAGGAAATATATGATTTTCTTAAGGAATGTTTTCATCAAATATAAAATAACTATTATAGTTTACTCCGTAAGCACCTAGTGAATACGCTAGGGTTATATACAATGAAGATCTAACCAACAATGGGATTTGTGACTTCCGCCTCATTTCATGTTCCTTGTTTGGTTGTGAGCTTAGGGCAGATTCACACAATCGATTGTCTATTTGATCTGGATTTTATATACCTTGTATTCATTAAGTACTCATAGAAGGAATTTTAGAGTCATTTTTACTTATCATTCATTGTATAAGAAAATATAGGATTTTCTGGAGGAATTAGCGAACTTTTCTAAAGAACTATAAGTATACTTTTTATAACTAAATACTTATGAACTCACCAGCTTAAATGCTAATCTACTCTTTCAAAATAACTTGTATTCTCAGGAAACTAGTAGACAAGTATACACTCATGGATTTAGAAGATAGAGCATAATAGCTTCATGTCTTTGTTTTTTATTTACTTTTGGAGTCAATCCTTTGTGAATGTAATACAATGTAAACACTTTTTTATTAATGCAATGGTTATTTGTTACTTTGATTACTATGATTCATGTGTTGTGATACTGAGCATGACGTCCTCCACCCCCAAACATTTCTGCTGTTCCGGTTTGGGGGTATGACATTTGCACACCCGATTCATAAGATCCGTGAATACAGATGGTGCATTGGTAAATCCGAAGGGCATAACTAGGAACTCGTAGTGACCATACTGAGTCCTGAATGTCGTATTTGGATGTATTCTTCTTGATCTGAGTTGATTATAACTGGATCTTGGATCGTTCTTTGAGTCGTTGTAGGATCCTTGTAGCTGGTTGAACAGGTCATCGATCTTCGGGAGTGGATATCAACTTTTAATGGTGATTTTGTTCAACTCTCGATAGTCGATACATATCCTGAACGATCCATCCTTCTTTTTGAAAAACAATATCGGAGCTCTCTATAGTGATAACCTTGGTCGGATAAAGCCTTTGTCAATTAGTTCTTGGAGTTGATTGGATAATTCTTGGATTTCCGGTGGTGCCAGGCTATAAGAAGATTTTTCCACTGGTTGCAACCGAGATTAGATTGATTCGGAATCCAAATTATCTGAATAGGGTAGTCCAGGTAGATCCTATGGAAATATGGCTGGGTAGTCGCACACTTGTGGAATATCTTTGATTTCCTTACCCTTGCCTTGCATATCTGCCACGTGGTCCAAGAAAGTGAAGTATCTTTTCTATAAGCACTTTCTTGTCTTCATGTAAGGAATGAATCTTAGAATATTCCATGATTTATCTCCGCAAATCACAAGAGCTTAGTAATTCGGTATGGGTAGTCAGCCGACTTTCCCATAGCATAGAACTTTGACTCGATGAGGCGATGACCAATCCATTCCGATAACCACATCGAAACTTCCAATGGTCGTGGGTATTAGGTTGCCATGAATAATGTGGCTATTCCGGGTGAGAAGGCAATTGGTAAGTATTTCTAAGGTACTTTCTACTTGGCCGTTTACATTTTTACTGTATAAGCCTCATTAAGTTTGGAGGATTTATGGTTCAACATGTTTCTAAACTTATGATCCATGAGGCTTCTATCGGCATCAATATCGTATAGCACAGATGCATGGATTTTTGTTGACAGGAAATGTACCCATAACTATGTAGTCATAAATAAGCTCTTATGTGTCGTATCGTATAACCGTGTATTAATGTAACTTTTTCCTGAAATCCTACAGATTTCCAAATGATAGAGAGAGTGATTGATTTATGAAGTCCTTCAGATTTTCAAATGATCGAGAGGGAGTTGAAATACTACCGATTTTAAATGATAGAAAAGGAATTGAAATCCCACAGATTCCAAATGATAGAGAGATAGTGACCGATTCTGGAAATCCTACATTCGAAATAATAGGGCGAGAATTGATAATATTTACGACCTCTGAAACAACTCGATAACATAAACACTTGTACTTTGGTTACATCTTGTTACACCTAGTTTCCAAATGTGGATAAGGTTAGTAATGGAAAAGCTTCGTCTACTAGGAGAAATGTTTACATATGATCTATTTTCCCATGATTTGTAATCTTAACCCAAGGGTACAAATTTCCCTAGGTAACCATGTTAGATATTTAAAATACCCAAGTAGAAGATTAGCTAATTCCTCGAGCCAGTTATGAGTTTCACACGTCCTTTGATTTGTTACAATCGTTTGATACCCAATCCACTTTAGATCAGTCAGACTCTATACACTATGGTATAGATTTTGATGACCATGAGTAACAACTGTTATTTGGTTAATCGAGCTGATGGCATAGAGTATGGGCAGTTCCATTTAATCATGTTGTACTTCCTTGAGTTCTTCGGCTCTCTGACTTAGAGTGTGAGCAATGTATTCTACTATATTAATGTGTTCTATCATGGATTTGATTTGCTGGATTAATTTGAACATTTCGTTCAATTAGGAGAAGCGCAACTTTATTGATAGACTTGTCGATAAGCGTAACGGACTTGTGGAGTGATGACTTGTCATTTTTGTTCCCCAGGGCTATTAGTTCTCTCTCATAGTTTTTCTGTATTATCCCGACTCTTGAAACAATGTTTGGTTGCTTTAGGTGGTAGTATCACTTTGGGAATGAGGTAGGATCCTTTCCATAGGAGCATCCATGTGGAGCGTTCCACCTGAAATTATTTAGTAAAGGTAGTACATCGGTGGGGTTTGCATGGTGGTCTCTTCATCTGTTAGTTCTTCTCCTTCCATGTTTTCTCCAACTGGTTTCTTATCTTCGATTGTTCCTTTCTATTCTTCAGATTTCCCCCCTTTAGATGGTTCTTTAGATGGTTCGTCTTTGGAAGGATCCTTGTCGTCCTTGAAAGATAAAGGAGATAGAAGTTAGGAGGCTACTAAACGATTGACATGTAACTATAGTTTTATCTGTTACAAAGATAACGAAGTTATTGGTTCTTTGTTCTTCTTCAGAATTAGGTAAATCAGGAAAACCTGGTTGTTATCCTAGATTTTTAAGTATTTTTAAAATGTATGTGTTGTATGGGATTTGATATAAGTGTTCTAGGTATTAGGTCTCTGCATCAAGTCATGAGAACATCCTTCAATCTCTAAAACTCTCAACCATTGCAGTATGTCAAACTCGTCGCTCAAGGTTAATTGTTCACCAGTTCGACCATAAATAACATAGGAATTCATTCCATGTTTATTTATGGTATGACCTATGTACGATACTAACCTTAGTTGAGGCGTTTGACCTAAAGGGTTTTGTTGGTAGCTTTAGTTGAAGGTATGTCAGAATTTTTTTATTTATTGTTCTCATCACGGGTCAGAGTATATATATATATATATATATATATATCTCTTATATATATATATTATAGTTGGTGAGGTTTATAGTATTATTAATTTCTACTTTGTACTCCAAGACTACCAAGCAAAAATAAGGGCCAGACAGGAAACACCGAAAAGCAGGACCATTTTGGCAATTAAGCCGTTCTAAAATCCAACAACCTAGCTGCCCTTCAAACTAGTTACCTATCTCGTGAGTGCTCAAGAATTCCTGTATGTATTAATAACACTTTTATTAGGAGCCTCTAACTATAGTCGTATTTCCTCTTTCGAGGATACGAGTTCTCTATAGCCAAATTAGCTCTAATACCAGTCTGTCACACCCCCAACTGAGGCGGCCGGATATGTCGGGCTGTACGAATTAGTTCATGGATCACAAGCAAATTGAATATAAATCACAAGTTATAACAATAACATCACAACAATTATATTCCACTTTAAGGTTTGAATACATGATTATACAATAATAATAATAATTTCATAGGATGCCTTAACAGATAGGTCGATAAAACAAAAGTTAGATAAAAATAGGATGCCTAAAATCCATGAGCGTTTTTTCTGCTAAAATTTGTTCAATGATCGCCTGAGAATACATGTAATTTGAGAGTCAAGACAGAGGTTGGTGAGATTTACAAGTTTTCTGCTAACCATAGTATTGATACTTTAAAAGTCTAAAAAGTATTCCTTTTGTAGTTAAAACCATGTTGGTAAAGAGATATATCATAATCAAATCCATACTTGAAATGCTTGATAAAGGGATAAATCATAAGTAAATCCATACTTAAAATGTTTGATAAAAAGATATATCATAATTAAATCCATACTTAAAATGTATGATAAAAATAGAGTAACTGAATCCATATTTTCTAGATAAATGCTATAGTTAATGCTTCATAAAAAGAGAAACCGAGTATGTGGTTTCTTGATAAAGAGTTCGGTTAATGCCTATAGTGAGTTCTATAACCGAGCTATGTAACTAGATGTAACCCCTTACGACACTGCATTAGACGTCGTGGATAAACTAAAGATAATTATCACCCGCTTCAATTAATCCTTCGAGGTTGTAGCTAGCAACCGCAGGTGGGGGTGTCAATCTGTATAGTTCTATACATACGTATCTCGGTATGCGGATTAATGGTTATAGCCGAATGAGAATACTAGGTGGTTTAACCTAGGTAATGAATAATGTCTCACTAGAAAGGCCATTAACTATGATATACAATAAAGTTCCCTATAAAATCCGAGTATGTTCGATGTATCGTTAAAGGTATCTTTTACTCGCTTAAATAAATGGTAAGTTTCTCAAGTGCATGTATAAATTCCAATATATAAGTGTTATAATTTATACATACATTTTCATCATATGTAAAAATACATGCATGATATAGATATAATGATACCAAATTGATAAATATTTTTTATACATGTTTTATGACATGCATTTATCGTGTAAAGTCATAACATCTTTTAGAAAATGATAAATTATATTTTATGTTTTGTAACATGTTTAAACAAAAATATTATAGGTATATCAAGATAAATTAGTTATGTTATAAAACTTTGATAAACTATCAATTATAACTAAATGTAAGTTTTTGCATGCATATTTCATAGTCGATAAATGTTTTTCATATGTATTCTCCCCTAAAATAATAAAACGTTAAAAAGGGGACGTAAGCACTAACTTTCGTAGCGTGAACGATGCTCCTAGTGTGAAACTTGTCGTGAAAATTTATATGTGACGTTCCTTGCTCTTAAGTTGAACCACCGGGTATATTTTAATTACCTAATAAACCCAAGGGTAGTTTTGTATTAATTATTAAGTATAGGGTGCTACTTGATAAAATAAACAAATTCTAGGGATCGATTTTATTAAAATCATCACCAAAGGACTGATATTTTAATTTATGTCCAAAACAGGGGGCTGAAGTTTTAAACCCAAGTTTGAGAATGGGATCAGTTTTGAGGACAAGTGTCCATGGATGGGCTTTTTCTGGTTAAATCAAAGTATGTTTGGCTTAGACAAGAACAATTTCTAAGGGAGGGGCCAAACATGTACATGTCTGAAAGTTGGGGGTTTTATTTAACTAAAACTAATCAATGTTAGAAAAGTGCACGTCCTCTTTCTTCTTCATCTGTTATGCATGAACGAAGGTAAACAAATGAAAACGTGGTAATCACGATCGTAGGAAGATAACATGACCAATAAAAATGGTGGTGGTGATGGAACTTACGATGGTCATCAAGGTGGTGGTGGAGAGCGGCTGCGGGTGGTAGTGGGGTGTCGTATGGTGGCAATAGGCGGTGATGTAGGCGGGTGGTAGAGCTCCGATGGCCTCTTTACGCCTGGCTTCTGCTTCCATTTAACTGGAGTAATGATTTGAGGAGGAATGGGAGGTCGGGGAAGGGATTCCGACAAAAGTAGTTGTGGTGGGTGTTGGGTGGCTACTCGTTGGAAGTGGGTGGTGATTTCCGATGCCCATTCATGGTGGAAATGGACACTCAAAACTCACAATAATAGTTTACATGAGAAAATAAATGACTTTATACTAAGTAACCAAAAAGGTAATTCAAAGTTACAGGAGAAAAAGACTTAATGTCATACTCTCTCTTAAAGTTAAAGTGAAAAGTGAATGAGGCTTATATATAGCCTTATTCATGTGGGAACATGCAAAAAAACAATAGAATAATAATTATCTCACCTAAAAAATAGTTGATTTCTTCTACCCTTAAAATGACATCCCTAAGACTCGGTAACAACTTTTACCCATGAACCAAAATGGATTTAACCCATCATCAAGATTACCCAACATTCACCCCCTAATCTTAATGATTTTGACATGTTTTTCATCACAACAAAGTCGGTTCTTCCTCTTCTATCAAATTGTCTTCGTTCTCTTTGTGTTTCCATTTGGTACACTCATTTGGAAAGTGTCCAAATGCTCCATAATCGTAGCATCTAATCCCACTCTTATCACCTCGACCCGAGCCTCTTCCACGTCCTCTATCACCTTTACCAAATCCTCTTCCTCAACCTCTTCCTCGTGCATATTGCCTATCATCATGCTCACCATTGGTTAGTAAAAGTTGTTCTTGTTGTCCTTGTTGTCCTTGTTCTCCATCTCTTTCATCATGGCTTTTGAGTCTCTCTTCGTATGCTTTTAGTCTTCCCACTGCTTCTTCAAAAGACATGGTTGCAATATTGGAGTATTGCCTAATAGAGGCAATGATTGGGAAATATTTCATTGGATTTGAATTGAGAAGCTTTCTCACCATCACTTCTTTTTCAAGGCTTGAACCGACGCTTTTAAATTTTGCCATTATGCCACTAATCTTGCCCGAAAAGTCATTAATAGTCTTATTTTCCTTCATCTTTAGCATCTCCAACTCACCCCTAAGAGTTTGCAAACGTGCCTTTTGGACTTGATCGAATCCTAAGTATCAAACCCGAATTGCTTCCCAAACATCCTTTGCATCTTCATGTTTAGAGACTTGTAATAGAATATCTTCTGGTAGGGTTTGAAAAATAATGGCTTTGGTGGTGTGGTTCTTCTTGTCTTCCATATTTCCCCCAGGAACCATCGAATCCCATAAACCATATGTCCTTAGTACCGTTTCAACCATAATCGACCATGAAATGTAATTCGTTTTGATAAGTTTAGGACATTGAAGTGGTACATGAACTTGCTCATAGATAGTTCCTGCGTTTGTTGGCATTTCTTGGTAAACTTTCGAGTTCCAAAATGGTTTTGATCTCGTTCTAGCTTCTTACTTCTTGCTAATTTCTTTATTTTCTTCTTTTTTCTTGGCACATGCTTTCTTGCTTACTGATTCTTGCTGCTTGCATTGTGTCTCTTGCTTGCTAACATACATAATAAAATTCTGCTGCTTCTTTCTTCTGATCACCAAACTTGATCAGCCTTGCCGCTTGCTACCTTACTCTTGACCTGATTACATAAGGTTGCAATCACTCATTTCTCTTTCTTGCTAAGAACCAGGTATGCGCCTGGTTCTCTGATACCAAATGTTTGAAATGGACTCTCAAAACGCAAAGTAACAGTGACCTTACAGGAGTAAATAAATGACTTTCTATTAAGTAACCAAAAAGGTAATTCAAAGTTGTAGGAGAAACGGACTTGATGTCATACTCTCTGTTAAAGCTAAAGTGAAAAGAGAAGGGGGCTTATATATAACCTTAATCACATGGGAACATGCAAAAACAATAGAATAATAATTATCTCACCTAAAAACTAGTTGATTTCTTCTACCCTTCAAACTACCTCCTTAAGACTCTGTAACAGCTTTTACCAAACTTTTATTATTAAGAGAAACATGCATAATGGACCTATCTAAACCCATGAAACAAAATGGACTTAACCCATCATCAAGATCACTCAACAGTTCCTTCGGCGTTTTGCATTTTACGACAAGGAGGAGTGGAAGGTGACATCGGTGATGGAGGAGGCTATTGTTGGATAAGGTGTCTAAGTCCATAACTATTTCGGGCTTGTACTTGACCCGACCCGGCATGGTCCATTTGGGTTGCATGGCACCATGCAATTGGATAGACTAAATGAGAGAAATAACACTTGGAGATTATTAATATATTATAAGTTCTAATATATTAATAATATTATTTGATTAGTTGGTCAAAGGATTAATTTGGAATTAATTAAGTGATCAAAGGATAACTAATTAAATATATGGGTTGATTATGTAAATCATCTATATCTTATATAGTGGGCTAGGAGGCTCCATGGATTATCAAGTTGGGTTCTACCCATAGGATGCTCCATGGGAGTTACAAACCCATGGGTCATGGAAATGAAGAGTCATGACACATTAGGGTTTACATGGTGTAACCATAGATGTGTCAACACTATATAAGAGTCCCATTCTCCACAAAATTGGCTACACAAGTTGAACACTAAGAAACTAGAGGGCTTGGCCGATTTTGAGAAGTGTGTGTTATCTCAAGAGTCTTTCCAAGAGCATTTGGTGTTGTGTGAAGCATTTGAGGCATCACACTTGGGGTGCTAGGCTCACAAGGTTTCAAGGAACACAAGCAACAACAAGGTAAGTTATTCTATCTATGATTCAAGTTAAAATTGTTCACCATGTATGGTAGATAGGAATATAACCTTGGAATTCAACTTTGCATGATAATTAGACAAACATAGATCCAAGGTTATTAGGGTTGCATGTACACTTAGGAAGTGTTAGAATGCTCAAAACCCATCAGTGGTATCAGAGCCTAGGCTTGTTTGTTTGTTATTTGTGCTTAAAAGTTGAAGGAAGTCGAAAATTCTGCTGTCTGACTGATGAACTCGGCGAGTCCATGGGGAGGACTCGTCGAGTTCATGTGAATCTTCAACCTACTCGGCGAGTAGGTTTATGCACTCGGCGAGTAGGGTCGACAGAGTGCAGAATTTCGACTTGAGTTGCTGGAAATGGATTAGAATCATTACCCTAAAATGTTTTGGTACCTGAAAACTTATTTTAGAAGGTGTAATGTCTTTTCTAACTCATTTACAACAACTAGTTATCAAAATTACAAAGATTAATTGTGATTTTGAAAGTGTTCATATTCATATTCTTGTTCTTATGATGTTTAGATGATCATAGGAATTATTTGTAACCTATGTGGTAGATTAATTCATGATCATAATGTGTTTTAATGGAGTCCATAACTTGTCCTCAAGTTATGGAAAACCAAAAGTTTCTTGGATTAAAAACCATTAAAAGAACACAAGAGTTAGGAAAAAATGAAAAGTCCTCATTTTATTACTCTATTAAACTCATAAGTTACAAGAAATGAAAAGTTTTGAAAGATTACAAAACTTGCCCTCAAGTTTTGGAACAAGTAAAGTTAAGTTAAAACTTTAGTTCCAACCCCTAGAATTTTAAAAGTTAAAATTCAACCCTTATACTTATATTATTATGATTTAAATAATTATATATATATATATATATATATATATATATATATATATATATATATATATATATATGTATGTATGTATAAGAACAAAGTCGTCTTACCGCTAGTACGCCTCATTCACGAAGCCGGTCTATAAGGTGGGTATAAGGTTGTTACCTATAAAATGGTGAGTTAATGGGTGTCCACTCTCACCCACCGCTTGCTTGATCGGTGGAGGGTCGTTAGCCGAACGGGTAAGACAAGGACTTATTAATTCTCATTCAAAGTATGATGAATATTATAAAGTAACTAAATGTTTTATTAAATACCCAATCTTAGTTACTTTAGGAAAAATGTGAATAAGGTGCTATTCCATGAAATTACACTTTACACTTTGATTAAGTCGTTGGCGGAGCGTGTGTGGTTAACCGGCACACTAACTTGGACTTAACAAGGTAGGTAAAGGGTGACTTAGGGTTTATTATAGTATCGGTGGAGCGTGTGTGGTTAACCGGCACATCGATTGAGTGATAAACTTTAAGGGTACCAAGTGATTTGCATGGTTACTTCACACCTCATTTTGTGATCCTCGGTATCCCAGTCACAAAACTTGGAGGGCACACTCGAGATTGAAACATGCCTTTGAAAAGTTCATTGAATCTCAAAGAATCTAGGAATTTCTAAGAACCATTCAAAAAACCTAATACTAAAATATTGCGGTTTTCGTGGTGGAAATTGGTGAATCGTCATTCACCTACCTTTCAAATATGATATAGCTTAGATTACGGCATACCTCTTCTAAGTTATATTATATTGTGATTGGATCCTAGCCTTAATATTACATTTGGGTGTTTTATTAAGGACTCTCTTATCTAAACTAATCTTGTCCTCTTTTCTTCAGATGTCTTTCAACAATGCTTCTGGCTCTAATCCTAATGGCTCCTTTTCCCTTATGAACTTGTGTGGGAAAGTCACCTTTGATGGATCCAACTTTAATGAGTGGATCAGAAACATCAGGATGATTACCCGCTACGAGGACAAAGAATATGTCCTTGACAAGGAGCTTAAGGAGATTAATGAGTCCACTGCAACTCCTCAGGAGATCGCTGAATTCCGGGCACATGAAAGGGATGCTACGAAAGTGGCTTGCATCATGATGGCCACGATGACAGCGGAACTCCAAAAGTCTTATGAGGATTTCTACCCTTATGACATGCACCAAGATCTGATGTAAAGATACTATCAAAGTGCAAGACAAGAGAGGTATGAAATCATCTGCTCCATGATAACAACCATGATGAAGGATGGGGAATCCGTCACGAGCCACATGCAGAAAATGCAAAGGTATGTGGATCGTTTGCTGAATCTTAATGTGAACTTCCCGAAGGATCTTGCAATAGATATTATTTTGCATTCCTTACCATCGTGCTATGATCAATTCCGCATGACATATCACATGAACAAGGAAGAAGTCACCCTCAGCAAACTTCAGGGACTTCTCAAGACCGCAGAAACAGATCTTAAGGGGAAGTCGGTTGCTATCACTCCTACTCCAAACTCTACTCCGGTTTTGGCAATCGGGAAAAGTCGAGGGAGGAAGAGAAAGAGCTCTTCTAAGGGTACCGAGGCTCGGACCCTTGATGGCTCTTCTTCAAGTGGAACCAAGAAAGGTTTCATTACTCCTTCTTCTGACCCAAAAGAGGTTGAATGCTTCTATTGCCATGAAAAGGCTCATTGGAAGCGGAACTGCCCAAAATACCAGCAAGATGTCAAGGATGGTAAAGTTAAACCCAACCATGCAGGTATTTACACTATCATTTCTAATAACTCACCCCATTCTAATTCTTGGGTCCTTGATACCGGTTGTGGTATTCATATTTGTTGTGACTTGCAGGGACTAAGAAGAAGTGAGGATGTGGAGCAAGGAAGGATAAACTTGATCATGGGGAATAGTAAAGCTATACCTGTTACCAAGATTGAAGTTTATACTTTATCGCTAAGTAGTGGGTTTAGTTTAGATTTGAATAAGTGTTGTTATTCGCCAGGAATGGCAAGAAATATTATTTCCTTTCATGCTTTGTACAAACAAGGGTTTACCTTTTCATTTAATAATGAAGTTGGTTCTATTGATGCTTTCTTTAATAATGTTCTTTATTTTAAAGCATTACCTTGTGATGGTGTGTATGAAGCTGTATCTGTTGTAGATATCTTAGGAAATAATGTTTTGTGTATTGATTCTACTAATAATAACTTGGATAAAGCATCTTTATGGCACTGTCGTCTTGGACATATAAGCAAGAAACGCATAGGCCAACTCCAAAAGGATGGAGTCTTGGAGTCGTTTGACCTAAAGTCAGATGATAGTTGCGAATCATGCTTACTTGGAAAAATGACAAAGTCACCCTTCACAGGTTCGTGTGAGAGGGGTGAAGGTTTGTTGGACCTTATACACACGGATGTGTGTGGACCATTCAAACATGCCACAAGGGATGCTAATCGTTATTATTTGACTTTTACTGATGATTATAGTAGATATGGATATGTCTACTTGATCAAGCATAAGTCAGAGACTTTCGAGAGGTTTAAGGAATCTAAACAGGAAGTCGAGAATCAATTGGGTAGGAACATTAAGATGCTTCGATCCGATCGTGGTGGTGAGTATCTTAGTTCAGAGTTCCTCGACTATCTAAGGGAATGTGGGATAGTCTCACAATTGACACCTCCCAGGACACCACAGTTGAATGGTGTGGCTGAGAGGCGTAATCGAACCTTGTTGGATATGGTTCGTTCCATGATGAGTCGAGCTTCGCTACCAATCTCATTCTGGGGGTATGCCTTAGAGATTGCCGCCCATATTCTTAATCTAGTCCCTACAAAGAAAGTTGCCAAAACTCCTCACGAGATGTGGACTGGTAAAGTACCTAAACTAGACCACATCAAGATTTGGGGTTGCGAGGCTTTCGTGAGACGCGAGACTCATGATAAGCTCGAACCTCGAAGCGAGAGGTGTATTTTCATCGGTTACCCACAGCGATCCTTTGGTTACCTCTTCTACAGACCTAGTGACAATGTGGTTTTTGTAGCAAGAAGAGGAGTCTTTTGAGAAAGAGAGTTTATAAGCCAAGGAGACAGTGGGAGGCAAATTGATCTTGAAGAAATTCAAGAATCAAGCGGTGAAGGAACTTCAAACTCTAGCTCTCAACTTGAGGAGGAAACTCCTGTTGAGCAAATTGACAAATCTGTACCTCTGAGACGTTCCACGAGAGTTAGGAGTGCACCTGAGCATTACTATGGTTTCCATATTACTGCAGAAGGTGAGACACTTATTAGTGATGAGACACTAGTAAGTCAAGATGACCCTAACAGCTACGAGGAAGCCATGGCAGGCCCCGAGTCTGCTAAATGGAAAGAGGCTATGGATAGCGAGATACAATCCATGAATGACATTCAAGTTTGGAACTTGGTTGAAAATGTACCAGGTCGTAAGACAGTAGGGTGCAAATGGGTCTTCAAGAAGAAGACCGACATGGATGGTAAAGTACACACTTATAAGGCTAGACTGGTTGCAAAGGGCTTCTCTCAAATTCCTGGAGTGGATTATGATGAGACCTTTTCTCCAGTAGCCAAGATTAAGTCTATTCGGGTTCTGTTAGCCATAGCTGCATTTCATGATTATGAAATATGGCAGATGGATGTCAAAACCGCTTTCCTTAATGGGAAGTTGGCTGAAGATGTTTACATGAGTCAGCCAGAGGGTTTTGTCAGCAACGAGTACCCTAATAGAGTGTGTAAGCTTGAGAAATCCATTTATGGATTAAAGCAAGCACCTCGCAGATGGAATCTTTGCTTTGATGAAAAGGTCAAGGAATTTGGCTTTTCTAGGAGTGAAGATGAATCTTGTGTTTATGTCAAGGCTAGTGGGAGTATAGTTAGCTTTTTGGTATTGTATGTGGATGACATACTACTCATAGGAAACGACATTCCAACCCTGCAGGAAGTAAAATCCTGGCTTGGGAAGTGTTTCGCTATGAAGGACCTTGGTGAAGCTGCCTATATTCTAGGGATAAGGATCTTGAGAGATCGGAGTAAAAGACTAATTGGACTTAGTCAGAGTACCTACTTGGATAAGGTGCTGAAGAGATTCAGCATGCAGGATTCCAAGAAAGGAGAGTTACCCATCCAGAGTAACACCAGATTGAGTAAGACACAAAGCCCTAGCACTGAGGCTGAGATAGTAGAAATGAGTCGAACACCTTACGCTTCGGCTGTAGGATCGATCATGTATGCTATGACGTGTACTCGACCCGATGTAGCTTTTGCCTTGAGCATGGTTAGCAGGTATCAGGCGAACCCTGGCAAGGCACACTGGACTGCGGTAAAGAATATCCTCAAGTACCTACGGAGGACTAAGGACTGGGTTCTTACCCTCGGTGGGAGTGATGACTTGAGAGTTGTAGGGTATAGTGATGCTAGCTTCCAGACTGATAGGGATAATTTCCGCTCTCAGTCGGGCTGGGTCTTTACCCTAAACGGAGGAGCAATTTCTTGGAAGAGTTCTAAGCAAGAGACAGTGGCAGATTCTACTTGTGAATCAGAGTATATTGCAGCTAGCGAAGCAGCAAAGGAGGCTATATGGCTGAAGAACTTCATTGGAGACCTTGGAGTTGTACCAGCTATTAAAGAGCCAATGGAAATTTTCTGTGATAGTGAAAGTGTTGTTGCCTTAGCCAAGGAACCAAGGGATCATGGGAGATCCAGACACATCGACAGAAAATACCATTTCATTAGACATCGGATCGAAGAAGGACACCTCGTGGCAAAGAGGGTATCATCAGATGAGAATCCAGCAGATCCCCTCACAAAGGGACTGTCTCGGGTTAAGCATCTCCAGCATGCTCGGAGCATAGGGCTGAAGGATGATATTAGATTTAGTAGTTAGATAATCTCGAAATTTGTAAAGTGTAATTGACATTTGATGATGAATAAAAAGTATTTTATTTATGAGTAAAGTGTTACTATCTCTTGTCGATCGTTTACTATATTTCTTTTGCATGTTTTGACTTCCAGAATAATTTTGTTTGGTATAACATATTATTCAAACCTCCACAGTCGATCATATGTTGGAAGTAGATATGAATCAAGACTGTCATGTTTGGTTGTAGAGGTCTTGGACAAGGCTACAACAATCATGAGTGCTCATAAGTTCTGAGCATTGGATTCAACCCACGCTCACTGGAATCACTTCATGGAACTCTATCTCGAGTGATCGTGAGACGGTAATATCATATAAGTCTTCAAACCTAGAGATATGATTTGTTACTTACAAATTGGTTATGCATTGACTGTACGAAACCGCATTGGTAACTCGATGTTATAAAACGTACTTTTGTGTGTAATTCAATGAGTGGTAGAACAAACATATGAGTCGAAGTTTATCTGTTCCTTCTTGGATTAGAAGCTGATATTTGGGCCCCTCGATGATTTTGTTTTGACCCATGTACCGGGCCCGGTCAGAACTAAGTTGATGTGTTCAATTAAGTTCTATGTCAAACAAATCGGAAATCGGGAAACAAATGCTGGACAATAAGCAAGATAATGTTCCATGTATTTGTCCGGCTGATATCTAGAACGGAGGATTATATGATCACTTATCTTAAATGGCGTACCATCATCTTCTCAGTTCCGAGAGACCTTGAAAGAGCTACGATTGCCGGTCGGTTCCTGAAGTACTAGAGATATAGTTATTAGACTTATCCAAGTGGGAGACTGTTGGATAAGGTGTCTAAGTCCATAACTATTTCGGGCTTGTACTTGACCCGACCCGGCATGGTCCATTTGGGTTGCATGGCACCATGCAATTGGATAGACTAAATGAGAGAAATAACACTTGGAGATTAGTAATATATTATAAGTTCTAATATATTAATAATATTATTTGATTAGTTGGTCAAAGAATTAATTTGGAATTAATTAAGTGATCAAAGGATAACTAATTAAATATATGGGTTGATTATGTAAATCATCTATATCTTATATAGTGGGCTAAAAGGCTCCATGGATTATCAAGTTGGGTTCTACCCATAGGATGCTCCATGGATGCTCCATGGGAGTTACAAACCCATGGGTCATGGAAATGAAGAGTCATGACACATTAGGGTTTACATGGTGTAACCCTAGATGTGTCAACACTATATAAGAGTCCCATTCTCCACAAAATTGGCTACACAAGTTGAACACTAAGAAACTAGAGGGCTTGGCCGATTTTGAGAAGTGTGTGTTATCTCAAGAGTCTTTCCAAGAGCATTTGGTGTTGTGTGAAGCATTTGAGGCATCACACTTGGGGTGCTAGGCTCACAAGGTTTCAAGGAACACAAGCAACAACAAGGTAAGTTATTCTATCTATGATTCAAGTTAAAATTGTTCACCATGTATGCTAGATAGGAATATAACCTTGGAATTCAACTTTGCATGATAATTAGACAAACATAGATCCAAGGTTATTAGGGTTGCATGTACACTTAGGAAGTGTTAGAATGCTTAAAACCCATCAGCTATTGCCAGACCCCGCTAAAGCGGAAACACGGGTTGTGACAGTATAAAGGGTCTCATAGCAAAAGTTAAAAGACGACACCGACCATAGTATTAAAAAGCATTACAAATTACAATGAGTTTGAACAAAATTTTAAAAGAAATTACAATGAATTTTAAAGACAACTCATGTGAATGCTCTTACAAGTGATGTGTCCTTAGGGGCGTCTTACTAGAAGATTCCTGAAAAAGCATGTAAAATGAGCATCAACTATAAAAATAGTTGGTTTGTTCATAGGTTTAAAAAAATATTGGTTTCATGAATCGTAATCAAAGTCTTGATAGAAGTTTCCAGAAATAAAAGTACTTTGCTAAAATGAGTAAATAAGTTTGCATAAACAAAGTTCGTTATCATCATGTGAAATAAAGTACATTGCCAAAATGAGATTCAAAGTTCATATTCACATAAGAAATATAGTTCGTTTCTAAAATGAGTAAACAAGTTTCGTTGTTAAAATGAGTATACATATTTCACTACTAAAATAGGATACAAGTTTTATTGTAAAAATGAGTATACAAGTTTCAATGCTAAAATGAGTATACAAGTTTCGTTGCTAAAATGAGTATACAAGTTTTCACTGATAAAATGAGTATACAAGTTTCGTTACTAAAATGAGTATACAAGTTTCACTACTAAAATGAGTATAAAAGTTTCGTAAGTGCATAAAGATTTCATTCATGAGTTCACAACCCGAACCTAATAACCGAATCATGTCCTATTGACAATTTTGTGTATCAAAAACATAGTGTATAAAATATGGTAAAATGCATTCAAGCAAATCGTGCGAATGAGGAGTAGTCTACCTCCTAATAGCGTTATCCACAATGACCATGGGCTCAAAAGAGTTAATGAGTTGCGTCAAATGATTCCAGGGACTTAATCACGATACAATCCTCATGAATTAAAGTAACATACACATACATGAAAGATATAGCAACCAATTTTATACGAGTCAAAATAAATACAATGAACATAAATAGTTTAGGACAAGCTTTTCCATCCAAAATGTAAAAACCGAAAATAGGGGCAGGCGTGAATTATCACAATGATGCATGAAGGTATTTGTGATTCCTTGCGCTAACTTCCCTCACGTCCTACTACCGATAAGATTCCTTATGATAAGGTTACATACTAGTAAGTCCCTAGTAAAAAATCTAACACTAGTATACTTAATTTCTACAATAGAATTATGCCAATATTTTGTAAAAAATAGTTTTTTTATAAGTTACAAACATTTTTTTGTAAATTCAGATTTCCATGGATCAATTTGTTAATTAACAAATTTACATGAAAAATTCCACTTTTGGCACTGCTAATTGAAGTGTAACTATAACATTTTGGAAGGTGTTTCAAATGGATAAATATTCAAGATATGCGTAAAATATCAAAATTGGTTTTTGAACAACGTAACCTAATTTTTTTTTTTTGTATTTATTCTATTGAAAATGAAAGTAAATATAAAACAATTTACAAAATTTCCCAAAAACTGTATTTGTGCTTAAGTGGTAATACAACATGTTATGAAAATTGCTTGTGATTTACGAAACAGTTTAACTATTCTTCCTTCATTTATTATGATAAATAAGCATTATTTAATGAAAACTTAGAAAACAGTAAGGAAAATTCGTTAAACTTTTTATTTATGGTTAATATATATTGTAAGATATTGTGAAAAATTTTATAATTTTTGGAAAAGTTTTGCTATTTTTCTTCAATTTAATCCATTAATCGTTCATTAGATCATGAAAAATACTAAACTGTCTTTGAAAAATCTGAAATGTTTTTCATTAGGTCTTTACGATATATAGAATATGCAAAAATTATCAAATATTACTTTTGACATTTATTACTGTAATTTACAAATTATTTTTCTTAAAAAAAATGAAATAGAAATAAACATAAAACTATCATAGAAATGCATTAAAATATAGAAAATATCCTTCATCAGTTTATGGGTGACCCCATAATTTTCTCAAAATTTATTGATCTCAAAAAGTATTTTATGTGAATTATTGCTCTATTTTCTTCCAATAGTTATAATAATTTGAGAAAACTGAATTGTCTTCTAAAAATTTCTAGAACTTCTCATTTTCTTGGAGGGATTATGGGAAAAACTAGATTTGGGGAGAAAATGAGTTTTAGATATTTAATTATTAATAAATCTTTTATAAGCATTCTTAATAATGTACTTTGATCATCAAGCCTTTAAACTTGATATTCATAACATGCATTATGATTTGAATACCACGAATGAACTTATTTTGTTTAAAATGATGTTTCTAAATGAAAAACTTGAATGTATGTAGTTTTGGATCTTTAAAACTTGTAAAACTCAAGTTGATGGATTTGATTTAGGCTTTGATCATTGGATTTCACCTTTTAACAACATGCATGTTGTTTTTGGGTGAAATCCTACCACCATCATCATCAAATTCAACATGCATGTGAATAATCTCAAAGAAAAGTGTAGAAGAGGTAAAAAATTCAAGAAAACATGAAAATTTTGAAAGAAGAGCAAAGAAAATATAAAGAAATTAATTTTACCTTGAATATCAGCTTGAAATGATGAAGATTTTTGAGTAAATGAGGGATATTTTCTAGAAATTTAGTGGGTTTTGGAGCTAAATCATAAATGTAAAGAATGCGGGTTTTAGAGAGAAAAAAAAAAGAGAAAAGAAAGATTTCATCCCTTTGGATACCCAATATCTCTTGTCATCTCTTTAGGGTTTCTCTCCACTAAAACCAGTCACCAAAATAAAGAGATGTGTGTTAATATATGGATAATGAACTGGAAATATCTCTCCCAAAGAAGTTGCATCTACCATCAGATTTCCTTTAGAGAGAAAGAAGAGAGAAATTAAGAGAGAGAAATAGAATGGTAGAGTAAATAAGTGAGTGAAATGATTGAGTTTTGGGGAAGAGTGGTATTGGGAGGGATGAGACCGATTTTTGAGTGGAGAGAAGAGATTTTATTTTATTTATTTTGTATTAATTCCTTAATTTTTATAAAATTCCATAAAATTTATATAAAATATGTATTTTATATAAAATTTGTTCATAATGATGGGTTTTAGCCATAAGATCTTTCCTATGTGCGCATGCAAAACCCTAATGCTTGGATCTAGGCTTTCTAATTAAACATGCTTTGAATCCAAGACTTCTAATGACTAATTAGGTATAAGAACAATACTAAATCAGATCTAGAATCATACCTTTGAATCTCTTGTTTGATCTTGTTGTCTTGGAGCTCTAGAGTCACAATTGTCACTCCTCTAATGGTTTACAAACACCAAATAGCATAGAGGATGATTTGAGAGAGAGGAGAGGGGAGGGAATTCGGCCAGGGGTTCTCTACTTGAGATCAAGTGTCGATTTCCCTTTACCATAGGATCTATTTATACTTGTAGACTCCTTAAGGGTTACAGCTTAAACCCTAATTGGATAATCTTCTCTTAAAGCAATCCAAATCTATTCCTTAGATAGCCTTGGACGATTTTAAGCTATCCTTAGCTTCTATAATTCGTCCAATCCCTATCCAATATGGATTTACAGTCTAAAGTTTAACTATCAAACAACTGACAGTTTATACCCTCTTATTTAATTAATCTCTTTAAGTCACCAAATTAATTCTAATTAATTTATGACTTATAGTAATCAAATAACAATATTATTATTCTTTATCTTATTCTCATAATATATTAATAATATTTATTCTCTCTTAATAAATCATCCTATCAAGTTGCTATGGTGAAGGCAACCCAAAAGGACCATACACAACCGGGTCAAATACTTGCCTAATATAGGTGCAGCCTTAGACACTATTCCAGCAGTCTCCCACTTGGATAAGTCTAGTAACTATATGCACAAGTACAATTCGACTTGCAATCGTAGCTCTCAAAGACGTTGTCAAACTCTGATCTAATCAATCTTGTCCTTTAGATAAGGGATCGTACAGTCCTCTGTTAGATATCATGCTGACCATTCTATGGAATGATTAGTCAAGCATTTAGGTTTCTCGATCTCTGATTTATTCGACATAGAACTTAATCGAACACATCAATTCAGTTCTGACCGGGCCCGACACATAAGTCAAATCAAATCATCGAGCGGCCGAGATATCGCTTTTACCCTCTTGGGATAGAAGTTACAGATAAACTTCGACTTATATGCACTTACTTATTCATTAATCAACTATACACAACAATGCGTTGTATAACACCGAGTTACTGATGTGTTTTCGCATTATCAATGTACAATCAATTAACAAATAACAAACCATATATCTAGGTTTTAAGACTATATGATATTATCGTCTTGCGATCACCCTTTTATATCATATTCCATAAGGTGATTCCAGTAAGCGCAGGTTTGTTCCAATGCTCAAAACTAGTTCATAAGCACTCATGAACGTTGCAGCAACCCTTTGCTATGTGTAACACCATTTAGACAATCTACGTACCAATTCATGACAATCTTCATTGATATCTACTTCCAACATATGAACGATTGTGGACAATTTGAATAATTCGATTATTCCTAATAAACTCAATTATTCTGGAAGTCAAAACATGCAAAGTGAAACAATAGTTAAACAATTAACATAAGACAGTAACATTACTCATAAATAAAACTCCTTTATTTAATCATCAAATGTTAATTACATTTATCTATTACACGTTTCTAATACTATCTAATCTATGCTAATATCATCCTTCAGCCCAATACTCCTAGCATGCTGCAAGTGCTTAACCCTACTCAGTCCTTTCGTAAGCGGATCTGCTGGGTTATCTTCTGATGATATCCTCTTCACTACGAGTTGTCCTTCTTCTACACGATGTCTAATAAAGTGATATTTTCTATCGATATGTCTAGATCTACCATGACCCCTCGGTTCCTTGGTCAAGGCAACCGCTCCTTCATTATCACAGAAAATATACATGGGCTCCTTTATGGCATGTACAACTCCAAGGTCACCAATGAAGTTCTTCAGCCATATTGCCTCCTTCGACGCTTCGCTCGCTGCAATGTACTCTGATTCACACGTTGAATCAGCTATGGTTTCCTGCTTGGAACTCTTCCATGTCACTGCTCCTCCATTCATGGTAAAGACCCAGCCCGACTGCAAACGGTAGTTGTCCCTATCGATCTGAAAGCTGGCATCACTATACCCCCACACCTTCAAGTCATCACTCCCTCCGAGGACTAAGAACCATTCCTTCGTCCTCCGAAGGTACTTAAGGATATTCTTCACCGCAATCCAATGGGCTCTGCCAGGATTCCCTTGATATCTGCTAACCATGCTCAAAGCGAAGGCTACATCAGGGCGAGTACAAGTCATAGCGTACATGATTGAGCCAACTGCAGAAGCGTATGATACTCGGCTCATTTATGCTATTTCAGCTTCGGTACTCGAACTTTGAGTCTTACTCAACTTGGCATTACTTTGTATCGGTAATTCTCCTTTCTTCGAGTTTTCCATACTACAACGTTTTAGTACTTTCTCTAGGTAAGTGTTCTAACTAAGTCCTATTAGTCTCTTACTTCTTTCTCTTACTATCCTTATTCCCAAAATGTAAGAAGCCTCTCCGAGGTCCTTCATAGCGAAGCACTTCCCGAGCCAGGACTTAACTTCCTACAGAGTCGGGATGTCGTTTCCTATGAGTAATATGTCATCGACATAAAGAATGAGGAAGCTAACTATACTCCCACTGGCTTTGACATATACACATGATTCATCTTCGCTTCGTACAAATCCAAAATCTTTGACTTTCTCATCGAAGCAAAGATTCCATCTGCGAGACGCTTGCTTAAGTCCATAAATGGACTTCTCAAGCTTACACACTCTATTCGGATGCTTCGGATCCACAAACCCCTCTGGCTGAGCCATGTAAACATCCTCAGCCAACTTTCCGTTAAGGAAAGCGGTCTTGACGTCCATTTGCCAAATCTCATAATCATGAAATGCGTCAATCGCTAGCATCACTCTAATAGATTTTATCTTCGCAACTAGTGAGAAGGTCTCATCATAGTCAACTCCGGGAGTTTGAGTAAAGCCCTTCGCGGCCAATCGCGCCTTATATGTGTGTACGTTTCCATCCACATCGGTCTTCTTCTTGAAGATCCATTTGCACCCAACGGTCTTACGTCCGGGCACATTATCAACCAAATTCCAAACTTGGTTATCATACATGGATTGGATCTCGCTATCCATTGCCTCTTTCCATTTCACAGACTCCGGGCCTGCCATGGCTTCCTTGTAGCTATTAGGTTCATCAAGATTTATTATTGTACCATCACTAATATACGTGTCCCCTTTGGTAGTAATATGAAAACCATAAAACTGAGGATGAACTCTAACTCTATCAGAGCGTCTAGGAGGTAAGGACTCGTCAATTGGTTCAACCGGAGTTTCCTCCTCGGGTTGAGTGCCAGCGGTAGAGGTTCCTTCATCTATCGACTCTTGAATCTCTTCAAGCTCGATTTTCCTCCCACTGTCTCCTTGGCCTATGATTTCTCGTTCTTGAAAAACTCCTCTCCTCGCAACAAGGACAACATTGTCATTTGGTCTATCGAAGAGATATCCAAAGGATTTCTGCGGGTAGCCGATGAAAATACATCGCTCACTACGAGGTTCGAGCTTGTCGTGAGTATCAAGTCTTACGAAAGCCTTGCAACCCCAAACCTTGATATGTACCAACGAGGGAGCTTTCCCTGTCTACATCTCGTGAGGTGTTTTGGCAACCTTCTTAGTAGGGACTCGGTTAAGGATATGGGTGGCAATCTCTAAGGCATACCCTCAAAAAGAGATTGATAGTGAAGCACGACTCATCATAGAGCGAACCATGTCCAACAAGGTTCGATTACGCCTTTCTGCCACACCATTTAACTACGGTGTCCTAGGAGGCGTCAATTGTGAAACTATTCCACACTCCTTGAGATAATTGTGGAATTCAAGACTTAGGTACTCTCCTCCTCGATCGGATCGAAGCATCTTGATTTTCCTGCCCAATTGATTCTCCACTTCATTCTTGAACTCTTTGAACTTTTCAAAGGTTTCTGACTTTTGCTTGTTTAAATAGATATACCCATATCTACTATAATCATCGGTAAAAGTCACGTAGAAGCGGTTCCCATCCTTCGTGGTTGATCTAAATGGTCCGCACACATCGGTATGTATTAGGTCCAATAGACCCTCACCCCTTTCACACGTACTCGTGAAGGGTGATTTAGTCATCTTTCCAAGCAAACAAGACTCGCACGTGTCATCTTCCCTAAGGTCGAATGACTCCAACACTCCATCCTTTTGGAGTTGGGCTATGCGTTTCTTGCTGACATGTCCAAGACGACAATGCCACAAAGATGCTTTATCCATACTAGTGGAAGAATCTATGTTTAAAACATCATTTCCTTAGTTATCAACAATCATAACAGTTTCATAAATTCCATTGAATGGTATAGCATCAAAGTAAAAGACACCATTTAGATAAGCCAAAATAGAACCATTCTATTTATTAAAAGAAAATCTAAAACCTTGTCTAAACAAACCATGAAATGAAATGATGTTTCTAGCCATTTCTGGCGAGTAGCAACAATTATTCAAATGTAAACATAAATTATTCCTAAGCACTAAATAATACACTCCAATCTTGGTCACAGGCGACGATCTTCTGTTCCCCATGATTAGATTGATCCTTCCTTGCTCCACATCCCTACTTCTTCTTAGTCCCTGCACATTAGAAGAAATGTGATAACCACAACCGGTATCAAGAACCCAAGAAATAGCATGATTAGAATCGTTAGATTTAATTGTGTATATACCTGCAAAAGATGGCTTGATCTGTCCTTCCTTGATGGCTTGCAGGTACTCTGGGCAGCTTCTCTTCCAATGTCCTATCTTGTGGCAGTGGTGGCACTCTGCCTCCTTAGGGTTAGGGCAGGGCTTAGCAGGATCAACTTTGGTCCCACTAGAAGAGGCACCATCTTGGGCTTTAACCTTGCGATAGTTCTTAGACGAAGCCTTCCTCTTCTTTCCCTTTCCTTGACCAATAGCCAAGACAGGAGCAACGGGTGGATTGGGAGTTGGTGCAACAGACTTGTCTTTGAAGTTGCTCTCAGCGACCCTCAAGAGACCTTGGAGTTTGCTTAGGGTGACCTCCTCTTTGTTCATGTGGTAGGTCATCCTAAATTGATTGTACATCGGAGGCAAAGAGTGAAGCACCATGTCGATCGCCAAATCTTCCCCAAAGTCAACATTTAACTTGCGAAGGCGGTCGACATACCTTTGCATCTTTTGCAGATGCATGGTAAGAGACTCTCCATGACCCATCTTAGCGGAAATCATGTTAGTGAAAATCTCATAACGCTCTTGTCTTGCATTCTGATGGTATCTCTCCAATAAGTCTTGATGCATCTCGTATGGGTACATGTCCTCATAGGATTTTTGGAATTTGGAGTTCATGGTGGCTATCATGATGCAATGTACCTTCGTTGCATCGCGCTCATGAGTTTCAAAAGCGGTCATTTCAGCCGGAGTAGCGATTTCAGGTTTGATTTTCTCGAGCTTCTCATCGAGGACATACTCCTTATCCTCATAGCGAGCAATGGTGCGAATGTATCTTATCCGTTCGCTAAAGTTCGTTCCATCGAAAGTGACCTTTTGGCAAAGGCTCATCAATGTGAAAGAACTAGGAGCAGCGTTGTTTGCGTTCGACATCTACAAATAGATAGGACAAAGATAGATTAGAATGTGAATCCCTAATTATCACCCAATAAGAAAAATTAGGGCTAGGATCCAACAACAATATTTACATATTAGAAAAGGGATGCCGTAATCTAACATGCAAATAAATTAAAGGTAAGTGAATGACGACTCACTAATTCTCCACCATAAAACCTAACTATTAGTCCTAAATGTATTGAGAATTCCTAGGTTCGGATGAGATTCATTGAAACTATTCAATGGCTTGTTTAAATCTCGATATGCCCCTCTTGTTTGTGACTGGGATACCGAGGATCACAAAGCGGGTGTGAGCTACCATGCAAATTCACATGGTGCCTTCATTGTAACGATCACCTATTCGATGTGCCGGTAAACCACACACGCTCCATCGAACTATGATAAACAATGAATCACCCTTTGCCACCTTTGCTTAGAACCAATTAGTGTGCTGATAAACCACACAAGCTCCACTAACTTCTTAGCAAGGGTGCAAAGTGTAATTTCATGGGATTGCATCAATTCACTTTTCCTAAAGTAACTAAGATTGAGAAATTTTAAAATTGTGTAGTTACTTTGTATTACATATTATACTTTTAATGAGAGGATGAGGTTGCCCTATCCTACCCGTTCGCCTAACGACCCTCCACCGATCAAGCAAGCGGTGGGTGTGAGTGTACACCCATTAAGCGCCATTTTATAGGCCGCAACCTTATATCCACCTTATAGATCGGCTTCGTGAATGAGGCCTACTAACGGTAAGACTAGCATTTTAGTTATACATATATATATATATATATATATATATATATATATATATATATATATATATATATATATTATTCTTGTAATATTATATTAGTATAGGGTTTTATTTTATACCTTTTAAAATCTAGTGTTTGAAATTTAATTTGTCTAAATTAAAACTTTTAATCACAAAATATAAATTTCAAAAACTTGAGGACAAGTTTTAAACATTTAAAACATGGAGGATCAAATAACAAATAATTTTAATTAACAATTAATTTCATAATTATCTATATTTGATTTATTCAAGATTTCTTGCAAGATAATTACCAAATTAATCAAAATAATTAATTAATTATCATATAAGGAAATTAAATATTTTATTAGTTGATGAATATCTTTAATTAGATCAAGATTATAGTCATATATATCAAAAAATCGGATTAGGATTGATCTAATATGATTAAGGTAAGTTTCCATAAGATAATCATGAAGAAATCCCGAATCTGGCCATTCCTGACGCTTGGACTCGCCGAGTGCACCAAGTGACTCGCCGAGTCAGGCCAACTCGCCGAGTCCATGACTCAGAAACACAAAAATCGAATTTTGCAGTTAAGTTTCAAACAAATAAGCAACAATTTAATGAAAACCAAGCTAGGCTCTGATACCATTGATGGGTTTTAGCCATAAGATCTTTCCTATGTGCGCATGCAAAACCCTAATGCTTGGATCTAGGCTTTCTAATTTAACATGCTTTGAATCCAAGACTTCTAATGACTAATTAGGTATAAGAACAATACTAAATCAGATCTAGAATCATACCTTTGAATCTCTTGTTTGATCTTGTTGTCTTGGAGCTCTAGAGTCACAATTCTCACTCCTATAATGGCTTACAAACACCAAATAGCAAAGAGGATGATTTGAGAGAGAGGAGAGGGGAGGGAATTCAGCTAGGGGTTCTCTACTTGAGACCAAGTGCCGATTTCCCTTTGCCATAGGGTCTATTTATACTTGTAGACTCCTTAAGGGTTACAGCTTAAACCCTAATTGGATAATCTTCTCTTAAAGCAATCCAAATCCATTCCTTAGATAGCCTTGGACTATTTTAAGCTATCCTTAGCTTCTAGAATTCGTCCAATCCCTATCCAATATGGATTTACAGTCTAAAGTTTAACTATCAAACAATTGACAGTTTATACCCTCTTATTTAATTAATCTCTTTAAGTCACCAAATTAATTCTAATTAATTTATGACTTATATTAATCAAATAACAATATTATTATTCTTTATATCATTCTCATAATATATTAATAATACTTATTCTCTCTTAATAAATCATCCTATCAAGTTGCTATGGTGAAGGCAACCCAAAAGGACCATACACAACCGGGTCAAATACTTGCCTAATATAGTTGCAGCCTTAGACACTATTCCAACACATAACTCATTGATTTTTAGCTTATAAATGTAAAGTTAATGTTAATAAATTAAATTAATTTCCTTGATTATATTTCCACATTTTAAATATTTTAATTTAATATTATAGTGTTTATAAATTTTTTATGGGATTTTAATATAAAATTTCGTAAATTTAAGTTTTTATGACTTTTAGGGTTTTAAGGAGTTTGTATATCTTTGGATATCAAAATTAATTGAATTTTGAGACTTCAAACTATTTTAGAGTTTCGTAACTCTTATTTATGTTACAAATAATGTTTGTAATTTATTTTTATCGGTTTATTGACAGTTCTATGTAGTGGTTTCAAGATTCAAGTGAAATTGAGGAATCAGATATACTAGTCCTAGTTTCAACTTTGACTTAAGTTTCTATGAGACTTTGACCTAATTTCTACTTCTAGGTTAAGTGCATGATGTGTCTACAGGAGTGTAGAAAGATGCTTGAGTCAATGAATGACCCGAATTTGGATAGTTGTAAATGTTAAAGTAGTTGTAGAATTCACATATCAATGTAAAATCTATATACACTATCCTTCTATTCTACTTGTTTCCAAATTTCTAGTAGGCTATAACTTAGCTTCTAGATACTAAAGTTAACATGTGTCGTGCCTATATGTGCAACTAAGTTTATTCTAGTCTAGAATCAAATCGAATTTTGACGGTTGTCACAGTCTCCCCCGAAATTCAGTTGGTATCGTATTTAATGAGAACTTAGCCGAATACAAGTGGATAGTTGGAGACGGGGTGACTTGAAGATCCTTTTGATAATATTGGATTAATTCCTCAAGGGAGAGTCAAATCCTTTAGCTATAACCAGGTTAGTGTTTCCCCAATTCGAGTTCTTTAGTGTCGATTGTAGGAAATTAGGATCACGAGAATCATGATCCAACAATGGCGACCTAGTCGTAAAGATTATCTAGTTAGAGATTTTCTAACTTAAAAGAGCATTATAAGTTTTGTTGAAGCACCAAATACATTGAATGCTAAGTCTGCATTGATCCTTAATTCACATTCTAAATTAGCACTAAGTGTAAATTCGTTGCCTAATGAAGAAGAGATTAAAGACTATTTGCTCACTTACGAGTTGGCTACTAAATCTAGAAAAGATATTTTCTAAAATGGGAAGATGTAGCACAAATGAAAGAGAAGCAATCGAGATTAAGTTCCTAAAGATATGTACTAAGGGTAGGCAATGATGTTTTGGTGCATTTCAAATGTAAAGACTATCCAAGTGTTTTCCACACAATAAATTACGAAATGATCGAGGATCTTCGAGGCTATATTTACTCCTACAATTACTCTTACTATACTAGAACCGCCTTCAAAGAATATATATATATATATATATATATATATATATATATATATCATAGCAAAACAGGTTAATATGATTAATACAACACTAATCGAACATCAAAGAGTTTCTAGGTGATATAAATGTTCTTCAAAATGTTAAATTTTCATCGTATTCTACTGCTTACTCATTATGAATGTAGGGATTAATCGCTAGGCGCCCTCTATTCGGTCGAGTAATGCCTAGGGATTAATCGGAGAATAATTGGAACCTAGTCGGGATTTTTACAACATTGATATATATATATATATATATATATATATATATATATATATATATATATATATATAGAGAGAGAGAGAGAGAGAGAGAGAGAGTCGTTGTTGCAAATGGAGGCAATGAAAGTTTATGATAAATTACGTCACATTATCTAGATATAATTAGGAGTTTTTAGAAATGTTAAGAAATCTCATTGTTATTAAAATGTGTAATAATTCCATGAGTATGAAGACACATGTGTGACGATCAAACGGAGTAGTAAAATAATAAAGAGATTAATTAATGTTAAATGTTTAAGTCGTCAATAAGGGAATTTATACAAAAATATTTAGATTACTCCTTTGAAAAATTGTCTAATTGTTTACCTCAAGACAAATACAAGTCTATGAGGAGTCATAGTATTTATGAAAACAAATATGAGAGTTTAGGAACTCACTCGAAATTGCAAAGTAGAATGTTATTTTAATTAATTTATAAAAATGTCGATCTTTGAAAATAGTGCATTCTTAATTTAGTGATTCTACAAAAATAATTATTTGAGGGATAGGTAATCGTAACGTGTAAAACTTTTTATGATTTTAAAGAAAGGAAGAAATATAAGAAAACGTATCATTCGTATATATTTTCCAGATATAGAAAAATGATAAGTATCAGGGTAGTCACTTTGTATATTAATTGTAAGGGAAATATAATGAAAATTGCACACTTAATCAAATTTCTAAATTATGAACAAAAGAACAATGAAAATAAGGATTACTCGTTTATGGTAGATTTCAGAATAAACACAAAATGTATATGATAAAACAATGAAAATTGCACTCTTAATTAAATTTCTAAATTTTGAACAAAAAAAAAACAATGAAAATAAGGATTACTCATTTACTGTAGATTTCAGAATAAAAACAAAATGTATATGATAAAAGGCATAGTTGAATATATCAAGGTTGACCAAGTCAAGATTATTCCTCATGACTATACATGTATTAATTGCTCAAAACGAAAGGTAGACTTTTAGTTTGTATGTGTATGAATATGGTACCAGGGGAAGTAGATTAGACTAGAACAAATTTAGACCGTGCATTATGTTATTATTGTGGGTGTGTGGGTTCTCAAATCAAATAGCGAACTAGAATTCAACTACGGGGGAAAGAAAAGGATGGCAGCAGCAGCAATGATTGCTATTGTTAAAATTATAAGAGCAATACCTCTAGGTAGATTTAAAACCAGGTTGATATATATTTCAAACTTCAATATTTGATGTATGTTGATGACTAAATAGAAATGTGGAAATTTTAAAATGTTTCCTAAAAATTCATGAGTTATCTATGAAGTTAGACTTCATTTGTGAAAAAAAAGAAGCACTAAAATTGGTAATTGAAAATCTGACAGTTTTGACCTTTTAGACCGGATTTCACGAATGGTAAAACGGATAAGGTAAAGGATCAACTTATTTAGAAGAATAGTTGTAGATTGTTGAAAGTGCATCACTGGAAGTTTAAAAGTGAACACTAAGTTTTGCAATGCTTTAAATTTTATAAAATTCACAGATTATAAAACTAATTTGAAATAAAATAAACGAATGCGGTATATTTTGAAATGTAGGCATTAGAGATGTCTTATAAACATGTTTGAAGTAGAAAGTTGCAGAAATATCATATTGGATTTCAAGAAAACACATTTTAGTAAATTACAATGTCTAAATGAAAAAGTGGTTAAAAGAGTCAAAAGAAGTGGTTTGAAAGATCCGATGAAGCTTTTACAGATAATATGAACTTCAATGTCATATGTTCAGGTTTTATCATAGGGTTTAAACACTTTTATAAAAGAAAGTGTTTTTTTAAGTGTTCGAAATGTAATAAAATTGTGACAATGTTTAAATTGATTTATATGCCTTTGAAAGCACAAATAACTATTGAAATATATTTGAAACAAAATTGGAATGTCGAGATTAAGATTAACATTAATTAAATTATGTTTTGAAGAAAAGTGCTAAGTTGAAGCAATTTAGAAAAAGTAGAATCGGTTGTTCTTAGCAAGTAATACGGTTTATATGGTTAGGAAAGGTCTAGTAAATTATATGAAGTGGTTATAAAGTATTGTATCGATGAAATATAAAACCTATGAAGCAAAATAAGTTTTCGATGGAAGACTTAGAAGTAAGGAATAAGTGGCTTTGTGTAACTAATCTTACTTGATACTAAGGTGAGTATAAGGTGCATACCGATGAATTTTCCCCAAAATAGATGACATGAATAATTGTTTGCAAAATATTTTTACATTGTAGATGTAGTTTTACGCCTTTTATAGGGGTCAAAGGTTAAGTCATAGGTTTAGCGTGTGGCGTAAGAGTATGTAATCATTTATGATGATAATAAGGTTCGAAAGAGGATTCGGAATTAGAGGAAAGATTCGTACAACGAAGCGGTGTGATGTTTGATCGGGTATGTAAATTTAAGGTTGAAGTTTTGTGTATGAAACATGTTAGTAATTATGAAAGTGTAAGATGATGACATACTTGAGAAGATCACTAGTGCATATGGGGGGGTCTTGAACTAAGACTTGTAAATTTTGTGGTAAAGGGACGGTTTGTGGTTTAATACAAAGTAAAGATGGTAGGGTAGGAATCACCAAATATAAGCTTTTGGGTCAATCAGATATCCTATGCTAAGTTTTAATCTTAAGGTAGAAACAACATGTGACAACCCGTAAATTGTTCCGTCGCTGTAACTCATTCCCGTCGGTTAAAACCCGTTTGTCTTTCAATTTTCCCGTTAACATTTTGGATTAGGTTATTTAATTTAACACTTTTATAATGACCTCGTAAGTATCCAAACACATAGAAACACATGAAAACATCCCAAATTATTATTTAAAAAAATTTATAGTTACGACCACGTCGGGTTACAACAACTTAATCGGGTGCGACCAAAAGCCTCGTTTAACATTAGTATCGGGTAGAATTCCTCCGTGTCTCAAACTCAACCCATATATAAAGTTCAAAGAACTTCATTTGAAGCTTTTTCAACCTCTCTCTACTATCTCTCTCTCTTCAATTCCAAGCTTTTGATCCAAAATCACCTCAATTCAAGCTCCAAATCGGTAAGATAACTATCCTAGCTCATTGATTAGCATCTTTAGCCTTCAAATTCATGTTCAAATCATGGAATAGGATTAACATCATGTGTTTACAGCCCTAGAACAGTCTTGGGCCGCAAACACACATAGAAGGGATTTTTGGAGCCCAAAAACCCTCCCAAATCACTTATGGATTCTGGAAATGACTTAAGGACTTATTGGAATGGACTAGGAACACCAAAAACTCAACATTTAGAGGGTAAATATGAGTTTACGGCCCAAGAACATGCTTGGACCATAAACACCCATTCATGGGCAGTAACCACCTTTTAAGGTGTTAAGATGCACCTTAAACACCTCCTAAGCCTTGAATTAATGTCTAGAAGCAACCACACATGAGTTAGAGGCCTTAAACTTGATAAAAAACACTCCCTTAGGAGTTCACGACCGTAAACCCCCCAATGATAGGTTCCTGGGCCGTAAACTGAGTTAGAATCATGCCCTAAATTCCATCCAAGGCTTGTAAATTGAGTTAGAATCACATGTGATTAATCTAGGACCACCAAAACATCAAAGGAAGGGATATGAGGGAGCTTACGGCTGTAAACTCCTTAAAATGGTCCATGTGTTGGTTTAATCCTTTTCCAATGCTCTAGAACCAAACCTAGCATCATCCCTCAAATGTTATAAGGCCATTTAGCACCCAAGAACACCACCCATGAGTTTACGGCTGTAAAATCATGGGGATAGAGTCATTAGGGCTATAAACTCCCTTAGGAGTTTACTCTTAAAGAGCAAACTCCATATCCACGTCCTACACACCCTTAGATGCTACCCGGGTCACTCCAAACACTTGAATTGAAGTGTTTTTGCGTCTAGAAGTATTTATTCTTATTTAATTAATAGATCAAGGTCTAATTAGATACAAATTATGTATCTCTTCATATTACATAGGAACCTCGCATGTTTTCAAGCCCCAAACTGACAATTAGCATCCAACTGACACATTTCTCGTCTGGTGAGTTCATACCCCTACGCCTTTTTCTGTGTTTTTCAATGTTTTCAGGGGGAATACAAGAAAATTATAAATGTTTTTGAAACTCAAACCTGAGGTAATTCTATAAATATCTGGCAAACTTTTAGATATCTTTACCCCCTATGTATTATGCGGAGCATAAGGGATGTTTTATTGAATATAACTACGTGGATTTCAATTACTGTAAAGGAAACAATCAAACCAATCAAATTATTATGGGAATAATTTGGGATCTTCAATTCTCGTTTTATGAATTCGGATTTTATGCAATGTCAATAGATAAACTATGTCTGATTCAGTTTATCTCTGTTTAAAGTAGAGTATTATGCCAGATAGTTTCTTTGTATTCAATTGTTTATACTTCATTATGTTTCAAAACGATTATGATATTCGATAAAGACCGAGTACACCATGAATAATTTAATACTAGCTTGTGAGATTAGTCTTCAATATACCCTTCGGGTTATCGGTAAATCCTCCCCGGAAGTATAACCAGATTCTCCTAGAGGGAGAGCGTGGAATTTGTGAATAGGTCTATTCGGGACTGACAATCCCACACCTTAACTGCTAGCTACAGTTAGGCGGGCATGCCTGGGGTGACAAATTTTGGATATCGTCCTACGCCTGAAGAACGTCAAGGAGGTCTCGTGTCATATTAGCATGGTTATCCGACTCACAATACGTATTAATATAAATTTTATTCACGGACTTTATATCTTCCTTTAATCTATAGTTTTATGAATTAAAACTACCTACTGTTGTACTGGATGGTATTCCTAGGGGTTTTCATTCTATAGTTTTACGTATTAAACTATTTACTATTGTACCAAATGGAATTCAAAAGTATTAACCAAACTGTGTAACATTTGATAACTATACTTTTATTATAAGAAAATATGGGATTTTCTTGGATATCTTTTGTTTTCAGAAGACTAAAGGAAACTTGTTCAATTTCAAGAAAACAAACCGCTTATGAACTCACTAGCTTTATGCTGATTTTTGATTAAATTGCTTGTATTCTCAGGTTCTCCTTAGACAGGTATCTCGCGTTCTTTTGTTGAAGACGGAGCATATGGAAGTCTTGTCTTACTTTTGATTAAACTTATGTATCTACAAAACTTGTATTATTTTACTTTCAGACAAATGTAATGAATATATGTAATGTAATGTTTTGTGTTTACTATGCTTACTATGTACATTGGTTGCGACACTTCATGACGTCCTCCGCCCCGGAACGTTTCCGCCTTCGGTTTTGGGGTGTGGCAGATTGGTATTAGAGCCCTTGTTTATAGTGAACTAGTATACCAAACCTTACATGGTATAAGACTATAAACACTAAGGGGCCTAAGTGCTCTGAACTAAAAGTATACTTTAAAATATAAGTATTTTCAAAAGTATACAAGTATACCAAACCGCCGGAATTCGTAACCTCGAGTAGAAAAAAACATAAGTAAATGGGTGTTGTACACTGCGGTTAAACCTGGGCAGTTATGTAGTCGTGTCTAGGATCAATATAGCCTGATCAACTATATTCATTCGAGACACGGCCGACATGTGCTTGGGAGTGACTGTGGTGTGCAGCAGGCCTAAAACTTACCTAATACCCAAACAACGAGTCGTCATCAAGACGAAACACAAAATACTATGGGAGTATTTTAGCCAAAGCCGAGTATGTTGTAGAAATTCATTCTGAGTATTGCTACTCGTTCCTCCTTTAGCGATAGTTTATCTGCTTTGATCACTCTTTCCTGCTTATCGCTTATGGAACCCTAGATTTGTCATAATGAGATATCCCCTGTTTCATATCTCTTGATTCAATTAAGAGGAATTACCATCCTCTTTTTCCTAATCATTTTAGATCATCATGCCTCCAAATAAAGGACCCATCTCTAGGAACAACAACTCTCCGCCACCATATCCTCCTCCGTTCGACCCTGTCTTATTTCAGACAGCTGTTACTGCCGTAGTGACAGCTGCAATGGCGCTTTTGAACCCTAGCTGGTCCAGTGGACCAGGAAGTAATGTCTACCCCCAAAACCATGAAGATGATCAGGAGCACCAGAATGAGTGTTATAAGAGTAAGAAGGTTATATGGAAAAATCGAAAGGGTTAGAGTTCACAAGGACCCTCGAAGAGGCATGAAACTATAGTAGTTCAAGCTGCCACTACTCCGGTTGCTGCACCTACAGCTCAAGCACCTATCACTGGGTATGCTGGCATTCTTCCATGGTGCAACAGGTGTAGTTACCACCATCGTATCCCCGACCCATGTCGTGAAAAGCTCTGCAACAACTATGGCAAGAAGGGCCACCTTGCGCGAAATTGCAAAACACCAACCCAACCAACCAGTCAAGCTTCCAGAGCGGGTATTAGTCAGGTCTGCTACGGTTGTTGTCAAGTCGGGAATTTCAAGTGAAACTGCCCCAAGACAGCAACAACTAGCAACGCTAGGATAGCTCTGGCTATAAAGCAGGAGGAGGCAGTCGCCGACCCCACCATCATCGCGGGTACGTTCCATCTTAACAATTCTCATACTCGCATCCTTTTCGAATCTAGTGCCAAAGAAGTTTTATTAATCATTCATTCAAGTGTCTTCTTAAACATAGTCCTCATCTAGTAACCCAACCATTTAACGTCGAGATGGCTAACGGTGAGAAAGAATACGTCAATGATAGATTCATAGGCTGTACCCTTATCCTGAACGATCATTCCTTTCCTATCGACCTAATGCCAGTTTCCATAGAGAGATTTGATGTTATCGTTGGCATGGATTGGTTGAGTTTCAATCATGCAAATATCCTTTGTTACGAAAAATCCATCCATCTTAATCTCCCCTCTGGTCAGACTCTCATAAATCTACGGTGATAAACTTAGTTCTAATCTTCATATCATTTCTTGCATCAAAGCTCAAAAGCTTCTGCGAAAGGAGTGCTATGCATTCCTAGCTCATGTAATCAACAAGAAACGGGAAGTTAAAGACCTCGAGAGCATCCCCGAAGTCTGTAACTTTCACGGTGTCTTTCCCGAAGAGCTTCAGGAATTCCTCCCGAACGTCAAGTCGAGTTTCGCATCGACCTAATTCTTGGAGCTACCCTTGTAGCCAAGCCCCCGGATTGATTAGCACCAGCAGAAATGCAGGAGTTATCCAGTCAGCTTAATGAACTACTCAGTAAAGGATTCATTAGACCGAGTTCCTCACCCTGGGGAGCTTCAGTATTGTCTGTAAAGAAGAAAGATGGATCCTTCCGGATGTGTATCGACTATCGTGAGCTGAATAAGTTGATCGTCAAAAACCGATATCCTCTTCCTCGAATATATGATCATTTCGACCAATTTCAGGGAGCCAATTACTTCACGAAGATAGACCTTAGATTAGGGTACCATCAGCTACGAGTTCACGATAATGATGTTTCCAAGACAACATTCAGTACTCGATATGGTCACTACGAGTTCGTAGTGATGCCCTTCGGTCTAACCACTTTTCTTGGTCACGTGGTAAGCAAGGAAGGTATACATGTGGAACCGTCCAAAATCAAGGCGATAGAGAATTGGTCAGCACCGTAGACACCCACAAAAATCCATCAATATTTGGGTCTCGCTGGCTACTATCACAGGTTCATCCAAAATTTTTCCAGAATCGCCAAACCCCTAACCACTCTGATACAGAAAGACTTAAACATGAGGCAACGACAATGGGTAGAGATGCTCGTTGTTTATGAGTGTGAAATCCACTACCATTCCGGCAAAGCCAATGTGATACCAGATACCCTGAGCCAAAAGGAGAGTTCAAGTTGCAACGCGAAGATATTAACCATGACCATCCATCCTCACTTATCCGCACAATTCCGAGAAGCCCAGTCAGAAACCCTCAGGTTTGCTCGAGCAGCCCGAGATACCCGAATGGAAATGGGCGATGATTATCATGGACTTCATCACCAAGTTACCCAGATCTCCGAGTGGGTGCGATACCATTTGGGTAATTGTCGATCGTTTGACAAAATCCGCTTACTTCCTTCCGATCAAAGAATCAATCAAGATGGAAAGACTTACACGAACCTACATCCAAGAGATAGTCCGACTGCACGGTGTACCTGTGTCCATTCTCTCCGAACGAGATAGTAGGTTTACCTCAAGGTTTTGGCAGTCCCTTCAGAAATCTCTCAAAACTAAGTTGAACTTGAGAATGACATATCATTCTCAGACAGATGGACAGAGTGAGAAAACTATTCAGACCCTAGATGGTATGAAGAGAGCATGTGTTATTAATTTCGGAGAGTTAGGGGACACGTAGCTAGTCAAGAGTCAAATTCCCGACAGTACTCCCCCTAGTATTGAAATCATCAATGAAATCACTGAGAAGATCATCCATATCCGAGAACGATTGAAAGCTTCACGAGACCGATAGAAGGGTTACGATGATAAACGACGAAAACCATTAGAATTCCATGTAGGAGATCGTGTCCTGTTAAAGGTATCGCCTTGGTAAAGCATGATACGATTTGGAAAGTGTGGAAAACTTAACCCGAGGTACATAGGACCTTTCGAGATCCTTGTTAGGATCGATTCCGTAGCCTACAAACTCCGACTACCTTCAGAACTTAGCAACATCCATCTTGTATTCCACGTCTCTATTCTTAAGAAGTGTCTACCCGATGAAACCCTAGTAATCCCTTTGATGAGACCGAGATCAACGAAAACCTAAACTTCCTGGAAGAACCAATCAAGGTGATGGGTTGAGAGATCAAATGTACGAAACAAATCCGTATCCTGATAGTGAAGGTTCGCTGGAATGCCAACCAGGAACCCGAGTTCACTTGCGAATGCGAAGACTCGATGAAGAAGAAATACCCGCATCTCTTTCAAATTTTGTAATCTTTATCTTAATCTTTGAATTTCGAGACAAAATTCCCTCTAACGGGGTGATAATGTGACAACCCGTAAATTGTTCCGTCGCTATAACCCATTCCAGTCGGTTAAAACCCGTTTGTCTTTCAATTTTCCCGTTAACATTTTGGATTAGGTTATTTAATTTAAGACTTTTAGAATGACCTTGTAAGTATCCAAACACGTTAGAAACACATGAAAACATCCCAAATTATTATTTTAAAAAAATTATAGTTTCGACCACGTCGGGTTACATCAACTTAATCGGGTGCGACCAAAAGCCTCGTTTTATGTCAGTATCGTGTAGAATTCCTCTGTGTCTCAAACTCAACCCATATATAAAGTTCAAAGAACTTCATTTGAAGCTTTTTCAACCTCTCTTTACTCTCTCTCTTCAATACCAGGCTTTTAATCCAAAATCACATCAATTCATGCTCCAAATCGGTAAGATAACTATCCTAGCTCATAGATTAGCATCCTTAGCCTTCAAATTCATGTTCAAATCATGAAATAGGACCAACATCATGTGTTTACGGCCCTAGAACAGTCTTGGGCCGCAAACACACATAAAAGGGGTTTTTGGAGCCCAAAAACCCTCCCAAATAACTTATGGAGCCTGGAAATGACTTAAGGACTTATTGGAATGGACTAGGAACACCAAAAACTCAACATTTAGGGGGTAAATATGAGTTTACGGCCCAAGAACAGGCTTGGACCATAAACACCCATTCATGCGCAGTAAACACCTTTTAAGGTGTTAATATGTACCTTAAACACCTCCTAAGCCTTGAATTAATGTCTAGAAGCAACCACACATGAGTTAGAGGCCCTAAACTTGATAAAAACCACTCCCTTAGGAGTTCACGGCTGTAAACCCACCAAGGATAGGTTCCTAGGCCGTAAACTCCTAAAACATGGTCAAATGATGCCCTAAATTCCATCCAAGGCTTGTAAATTTAGTTAGAATCACATGTGATTAATCTAGGACCACCAAAGCATTAAATGAAGGGATATGAGGGAGCTTACGGCCGTAAACTCTTAGTTTACTACCGTAAACTCCTTAAAGTGGTCCATGTGTTGGTTTAATCCTTTTCCAATGCCCTAGAACCAAACCTAGCGTCATCCCTCGAATGTTATAAGGCCATTTAGCACCTAAGAACACCACCGATGAGTTTACGGCCATAAAATCATGGGGATATATTCATTAGGGCCGTAAACTCCCTTAGGAGTTTACTCTTAAAGAGCAAACTCCATATCCACGTCCTACACACCCTTAGATGCTACCCGGGTCACTCCAAACACTTGATTTGAAGTGTTTTTGCGTCTAGAAGTATTTATTCTAATTTAATTAATAGGTCAAGGTCTAACTAGATACAAATTATGTATCTCTTCATATTACATAGGAACCTCGCGTGTTTTCATGCCCCGAACTGACAATTAGCATCCAGCCGGCACAATTCTCGTCTGGTGAGTTCAAAACCCTACGCCTTTTTCTGTGTTTTTCAATGTTTTCAGGGGGAATAAAAGCAAATTATAAATGTTTTTGAAACTCAAACCTGATGTAATTCTATAAATATCTGGCAAACTTTTAGATATCTTTACCCCTTATGTATTATGCGGAGCATAAGGGATGTTTTATTGAATATAACTACATGGATTTCAATTACTGTAAAGGAAACAATCAAACCAATCAAATTATTATGGGAATAATTTGGGATCTTCAATTCTCGTTTTATGAATTTGGATTTTATGCAATGTCAATAGATAAACTATGTCTGATTCAGTTTATCTTTGTTTAAAGTAGAGTATTATGCCAGATAGTTTCTTTGTATTCAATTGTTTATACTTCATTATGTTTCAAAACGATTATGATATTCAATAATGACCGAGTACACCGTGAATAATTTAATACTAGCTTGTGAGATTAGTCTTCAATATACCCTTCGGGTTATCAATAAATCCTCCCCGGTAGTATCACTAGAGTCTCCTGGAGGGAGAGCATGGAATTTGTGAATAGATCTATTCGGGACTGACAATCCCACACCTTAACTGCTAGCTACAATTAGGCGGGCATGCCTGGGGTGACAAATTTTGGATATCGTCCGACGCCTGAAGGACGTCAAGGAGGTCTCGTTCATATTAGCATGGTTATCCGACTCACAATACGTATTAATATAAATTTGATTCACGGATTTATATCTTCCTTTAATCTATAGTTTTATGAATTAAAACTACCTACTGTTGTACTGGATGGTATTCCTAGGGGTTTTTATTCTATAGTTTTATGTATTAAACTATTTACTATTGTACCAAACGGAATTCAGAAGTATTAACCAAACTGTGTAACATTTGATAACTATACTTTTATAATAAGAAAATATGAGATTTTCTTGGATATCAACTGTTTTTTGAAAACTAAAGGAAACTTGTTCAATTTCAAGAAAACAAACCGCTTATGAACTCACCGGCTTTATGCTGATTTTTAAACTGCTTGTATTCTCAGGTTCTCCAAGGACAGGTATCCCGCGTTCTTTTGCTGAAGACGGAGCGTATGGAAGTCTCGTCTTACTTTTGATTAAACTTATGTATCTACAAAACTTGTATTATTTTACTTTCAAACAAATGTAATGAATCTATGTAATGTAATGTTTTGTGTTTACTATGCTTACTATGTACATTGGTTGCGATACTTCATGACGTCCTCCGCCCCAGAATGTTTCCGCCTTCGGTTTCAGGGTGTGATACAACAGAAAGCTAAAACCATAGTGTAAATGAAGGTCTCACATATTCGTAACAATGTGTTAAACCTCTGTGTCTCCTCGTGAGTCGAATCGGGAATGCTCGCCAATGGTATTCAGGTGACTACTTGTGGCAACTTATGTAAATTCTAACGCAGTGATCCAGTTCTCATCTGTATCAGTATTGTAACGGTTTTCCTAGTTGTAACTCAAGTACGAAGATGTTGAAGAAGTGTTGAGTTATAATTGTATTGGTTTCGACTTAAGATTATTACTAGTGGCTATCTAGCTACTAACCTTATGTCTAAAGTCAATAGCTATCGAGAAAGACTCATTCTTAGTACTAAGTGGATTTCTCCTAGAGTGGCTAGTGATATAACCTAACGGGTTAGCCTAGTACTTGATAAGTGATAAGAATATTTCTAAACAAAGGCATTGTGTTAAAAATAAACCTAGTTTCTAAGTGTACGTAGATGAATGCCTATAATATGCAATGCCCATATGCATAATGATTTTTTTTTTCAAAAGTTTAAGTGGAAAGTCGTTTTGAACATATTTCTACTATTACCATATCCAACCTCACATTAATGTTCCTTAATTAAGCATTATTGGCCAGGCTAGACTTAATTAAAGTCCAATAATGCATACTCGAATTATTTATATCAGTAGTATGTTCAGTATTTTAAAAATATTTTGAAAAATTTTGGTTATAGTTGTGGTTCTCGAAAGGAAAACTGGTATTATCTATAACCTTTGGCTCTGATACCATTTCTATCACACCCCGCTAAAGCGGAAACACGGGGCATGGCAGTACAAAGGGTCTCATAGCAAAAGTTAAAAGATAACACCAACCATAGTATTAAAAACCATTATAATTTTACATGAGTTTGAACAACTTTTTAAAACAAATTAAAATGTATTTAAAAGACAACACATTTAAATGGTCCTACAAGTGATGTGTCCTTAGGTGCCTCTTACTAGAAGATTCCTGAAAAAGCATGTAAAACGAGCATCAACTATAAAAATAGTTGGTGAGTTCACAGGTTTACAAAAATATTGGTTTCATGAATCGTAATCAATGTTTTGATAGAAGTTTCCATAAATAAAACTACATTGCTAAAATGAGTAAATAAGTTTGCATAAACAAAGTTCGCTGTCATCATGATAAATAAAGTATGTTGCCAAAACGAGATGCAAAACTCACATTCTTATGGGAAATATAGTTCGTTGCTAAAACGAGTAAAAAAGTTTCGTTTCTATAATAAGTATACAAGTTTCGTTGCTAAAATGAGTATACAAGTTTCACTGTTAAAATGAGTATCCAAGTTTCGTTGTTAAATTGAGCAATCAAGTTTCACTGCTAAAATGAGTACAAGTTTCGTTGCTAAAATGAGTATACAAGTTCCACTACTAAAATGAGTATACAAGTTTCATTGCTAAAATAAGTATACAAGTTTCACTGCTAAAATGAGTATACAAGTTTCGTTGCTAAAATGAGTATACAAGTTTCACTGCTAAAATGAGTATACATGTTTCGTAGCTAAAATGAGTTACAAGTTTCATTGCTAAAATAAGCACACAAGTTTGGTATGTGCATAAAGATTTCACTCATGAGTTCACAACCCAAGCCTAATGACCGAATCGTGCCCTATTGACTACTATGTGTATGATAAACATAGTGTATAAAATATGGTAAAATGCATTCAAGCAAATCATGCGAGTGAGGATTTGTCTACCTCCTAGTAGTGCTATCCATAATCACCATGGGCTTAAAAGATTTAATAAGTTGTGTCAAATGATTCCAGGGACTTAACCGCGATACAGTCCTAATGAATTAAAGTAGCATGCATATATACATGAAAAATATAGCAACCAAGTTGATATTAGTCAAAAATAAATACAACGAACATAAATAGTTTAGGACATGCTTTTCCACCCCAAAACGTAAAAACCGAAAATAGGGGGAGGCGTGAATACTCACATAGTATATATTGAGTACAATGTGTATCACAAACATAGTGTATAAAATATGGTAAAATGCATTCAATCAAATCATGCGAGTGAGGAGTTGTGTACCTCCTAATAATGTTATCCACAATGACAATGGGCTCAAAAAAGTTAATGAGTTGCGTCAAATGATTCCAAGGACTTAATCACAATACATTCCTCATGAATTAAAGTAACATACACATACATGAAAGATATAGCAACCAATTTTATATGAGTCAAAATAAATACAATGAACATAAATAGTTTAGGAAATGCTTTTCCACCCAAAATGTAAAAACCGAAAATAGGGGCATGCGTGAATACTCACAATGATGCGTGAAGGTATTTGTGATTCCTTGCGCTAACTTCCCGCACGTCCTACTACCGATAAAATTCCTTACGATAAGGTTACACTCTAGTAAGTCCCTAGTAAAAAAACTAACACTAGTATACTTAATATCTACAATAGAATTATGTCAATATTTTGTAAAAAATAGTTTTTTTATAAGTTACAAACATTTTTTTTTTGTAAATTCAGATTTCCATGGATCAATTTGTTAATTAACAAATTTAAGTGAAAAATCCAGCTTTTGGCACTGTTAACTGAAGTGTAACTATAACATTTTGGAAGGTGTTTCAAATGGATAAATATTCAAAACTATGTCAAATAAGTATTAAAATTTCCTAAAGTTTTTATTTCAGTTTTAACTAAAGTCAAAGACATTAAAAGAAATTTTCTTGAATTTTTGATATTTCTAACTATTTTTCACCAATTTAATTCCTTGAAAATATCATAATTGGGGAAAATAGTAAATTATCATGGATAATTCTTAATTTTTTTTACTGCTACATAGTGTCCATAAACTTGGAAAATTAATAAATGCCAGTTTTGATAAATAAAACTCGGTTTTATAATTTAAATGTCTTTTGCGCCAAGAAATTTTAATTAAATATCAAACAGTAGTTAAAAATTACCAAACTTTGTATTTGTATTCCAACTGAAGTCAAAGACTTCTAGATAATTTTTCACCATTTTTAGATATGTATAGATATTTTTCCTTTATATCACCACTTGAATTCTCAATAATAAAAGAAAAATATAAAGTTGTTAATAAAAATTTCCAATATTGTTTTACAACTTATATACAGTGTATATAATCTACGAAAAGTATCAAAATTGGTTTTTAACCAAATTAACTTATTTTTATGATTTTTTGTATTTATTCTATTATAAATGAAAATAAATATAAAACAATCTACAAAATTTCCTAAAAATTTTATTTGTGGTTAAAATGCAATAAAAGATGTTATGAAAATTGATTGTGATTTGTGGAACAATTTAACTTTTTTTTACCTTGATTAATTCTCATAAATAAGCATTAATTCATGAAAAATTAATAAACAGTAAAGAAAATTCATTAAATTTTTTATTTATGGTTAATATATATAGTTAGATATTGTGAAAAAGTTATATAATTTTTGGACAAGTTTTGCTATTTTTCTTTAGTTTAATCCTTTAATCATTCATTAAATCGTGAAAAATAATAAATTGTCTTGGAAAAATCTGAAAAGTTTTCATGCGGTCTTTATGATTTATAGAATATGCAAAAATGATCAAATATGGCTTTTGACATTTATTACTATATTTTACAAATTATTTGTCTTCAAAAAAAATGATATAGAAATAAACAGAAAACTGACATAAAAATGCATTAAAGTTTACAAAATGTGCTTAATAAGTTTATGAGTCACCCCAAACTTTTCTTAGAATTTATTGACCTAAAAAAGGATTTTATGTGAATTATTACTCTATTATCTTCCAATAATTATAGTAATTCGAGAAAACAGAATTATTTTCTGAAAATTTCTGTAACTTCTCATTTTGTTGGTGGGATTATGAGAAAGACTGGATTTGGGGAGAAAATGAGTTTTAGACATTTATTTATGAATAAATCTTTTATAAGAATTCTTAATAATGTACTTTGATCATCAAGCCTTTAAGCTTGATGTTCATAACATGCATTATGCTTTGAAGATCATGAATGAATTTATTTTGTTCAAAATGATATTTCTAAATGAAAAACTTGAATGCATGTGGTTTTGGATCTGTAAAACTTGTAAAAAACTAAAGCTGATTGATTTGATTTAAGTTTTGATCATTGGATTTCACCTTCTAACAATGTGCATGTTGTTTTTGAGTGAAAGCCTACCGCCATCATCATCAAATTCAACATGTATTACCATGCATATGAATAATCCCAAAGAAAAGTGTAGAAGAGGGAGAAAAATGCAATAAAACATGAACTTGTTGAAAGAAAAGTAAACAAAATATAAAGAAATTATAGTGACATTAGAACATGGTTTGGCATGCGGAATTAAAGATAGCACAATGAACATGGTGATTTGGGTGTTTAAGAGATGTATTGATTGTATATGGTCTTACACAAAAAAGATCTTGATCTAGACTACATAAATAACACACACTTACACACTCACTTTTACATCTCTCAAGCACACCTCTATAAGTGGTATGAACCCACTATATATAGAGGTGTTTACATGTCTCTCTCTCAATCTCTAATACTCATTAGTCATAAGGCTAATGCACCACATGCAAATGGCTTTTACAAAAGTCAAACAATTACGAAGTCAATCATGAATAACTTTGCACCCCAACATTCTCCACCTCAAAGTTAGGAATGAATGACCCACTTCAAATCTTCCAAAATCAAGCAACTACGCAGTTTGAGCCTCAAAGGTGACACATGTCGAAACAAACTTCAATCTTCAATTCTTCCATGATTCTTCAATTTGGGCTCTAGGATGTGATACCATACAAACCGAGCAACAACGAATGATTAACTCCAAATAATCACCCAAAAGTTGCGCATAAAAACACACCCCAAAAATCTTCAATAAAACCAAACCAATTTCGAATACATCATTTCCGAACTTCCAATTGCATCATTCCGTAAGCTTCAAAACTTCAAGATCACTTCGGTCTTCAAATCTGCGTAATATGAAAAATTCAAGTTTGAATTTCCATATAAAACTTCTCCCCCTTTTTATAATCGATTTTTGATTATAAAACTCCTAATGAAAAAGAACGTGCTCTTTTCAGAATTTTTCGTGTCAAAACTCCCCCTTAACATGTGGCATAAAATTTGTGCTTCAATCCGGAAAACCAAAAAATAATCAATTTTTAGCTTTGTTCACGGATCAACTTTGACAATATTTCTCAAAAATGGGTATAAATTGTTAATTTGAAAATTCTGCAGTGACCCGTTGTGCCCAAAACAGCAAAATATGCAAAACTCTCCCCCTTTTCCAAAGTTGGGTAGAAAGCGTCAATGTGCACAAACTGTATGGGCTTGACATGCATTTTCTTCAATTTTCAGCAAAAACAGTCATTTTTCGAATTTGGGTATGAACCGCCAAACATTCGAAGCCTCAGGTACTATTTTCGAAAATTCTGTCTTTATGCACCGAACGAACATACGAAGAGTTGTCCCAAACATTCGAAGCTTCAGAAAATTTTCGAATTTGGGTGAAAAGTGTCAAACATTTGAAACTTCAATTAATTGTTAAGGTTGCCAAATATTCGAAGGTTAAGGGACTGGATTTGAAAATTTTCACTTTTTCTTCAAACATACGAAGTCTTTGATCAAACATATGAAACTTGGGTTAATATTCGAAGTGTATTCGAAGGTTCAGGGTCTGAATTTGAAACTTTTTGTCATTTGTTCAAATCATACGAAAATGTGATAATCGCACGAAGAGTTTTGAAAAGGTGCCAAACAATCAAAATTTTAGGGGTTATTTTCGTAACTTTGGGTTTGTTTTTTCAATACACATGAAATTTCAATCCTTTCAAACCGTACGAAAAAACTTTTCTCTCTCCTCTTCGTATGTTCATCTGCCCATTTTCTCTCTCTCTTTCGCATGTTCATATGCCCATTTTCTCTCTCCTCTTCGCAGTAAGGTAGAGTAGCGATCCAATCATTCCCCTATACTTATTTTGTTCGACAACAACACCTGATGGGTCTGAGAAAATCTTGTGTCTGAAACCCATAGGAACCTTTGTAGAGGCACATGTGTCGATTGAATACTTTTTCAGAAGTTCGGAAATGTATTTCTCCTGGTAAATAAAGATTCATGTATTGGTTTGCTTGACTTGGAGTCCGAGGAAGAAACTTTATTCATGATTCATGCTCATTTGAAATCGACTAACCATTAATCTGGTACAATCAACAACCATCATTGAATCCGTGGATCCAAAAATGATGTCGTCAACATAAATTTGGAGTAACATGAGATGGTTTCCATTTGATCTTCAGAATACGGTAGGACAAAGAATTCCTCTTTAAAAACAAGAACGCTTAAGAAAATTAGTGAGGGTCTCATACCAGGCGCGTAGAGCTTGATTGAGGCCATAAAAAACTTTTCTAAGTTTGTAACAATATTTTGGATAAAAAGGATTGACAAAACCAGGAGCTGTTGCAGATACACTTCGGTATCCAATTGACCATTGAGAAAGACACTTTTAACTTCTATTTGGTAAACCATAAAGCCTTTGGGAGCTGCATATGCATGAAATACTCTGATGGATTCAAAACGAGCAACAGGAGCAAAAGTCTAGTCATAATCAAGTCCTTCGATCTGAGTGAATCCTTTGGCCACGAATCCTGCTTTGTTTCTGATAATAACTCTGACGTCATCAAGCTTGTTTTGGAAGACCCATCTTATGTCAACATTTGGGTAATCCTAAAGAAGAGGAACAAGAGTCCAAACTTAATTTCTATAAAATTATGTTAATTCTTCTTGCATGGATGTAATCCAGTCAGCATGTTCTAATGCTTCCTTGCTAGGATTTGGTTCAACTACTGAGATAAATGCATATAAATGGCATTCATTTGGGATGTTTGTAGCAGAACGAGTTTGAATACCAGCATTAAGATTTCCGATGACTTGAATGGGGTTGTGTTTCTCCCCCTGTATAGTTTGTCCAAATGTGTAATCTCAAAAGCTCTTGTGCAGCGCATGTACAACATCAAAAATTGGGGTTGTATTGCTACCCCTGTATATTTTGAATATATCGATGTCGCTTCGTTCAGAAAGTTAAAGAAGTTAGCATTGTCTTTGTTGTTGTTCGGAATAGGATCTAATTCAACGAATTAATTTGCTGCATCTTGAAATCATTCCACATTTAATTCGAGGGAAAGATGACCATTCTCCCCCTGTACCTGACAAGGTTAAACAGTTCAGAATCAAATGGAGGAAAGAGAGGGGTCAGACCAGAAACATTTTGAGAAATTAGAGCGATAGTTGATGAGAACGTTCTTGATCGAGATTTCAAATCAAGAGAAATTTCTAAAGTTTTGAACAGGCTTTCAACATCAAATTCATAGATGATTTGTGAATATCGATGACCCTGGTGATGAAGCCTTGGACTCCATAATATGATTTGTAACATGAGTTGGGCAAGAATTCCAAACAAAGTTGTCATAAAAAGTGAAATCAAATATTTCTTCAAGCACATGAGTTCGATGATTCAGAACTCTATAGGATTTAGATTTTGCTAAGTATCCCAAAAAAGATTGCTTCATTGGCTTTGTGTTGAAACTTGGTGAGTTGATCACAATTGTTTTTGATAAAGCATCTTGATCTGAAAACATGTAGGAAAGAGATAGAAATGTAGATTAGCAAAGTTCAGTTTCGAGTGAAGCACGCAATAGACACAAATTCAGACTAGAGATAGAAAGGTAGATTAGCAAAATTCTGCATTGATCGAGTGGCTTCAACGAGAGTTCAGTTTCTTCTTTCAACCACATTGTTTTGTTGAGGAGTGTAAGGAACAGAGAAATTATGGTCGATGCCTTTATCGGAAGAGGAATTTTCAATGGTTACATTGGTGAATTATGAGCCATTGTCACTTCAGATTGTTCTAACAGGAAGTTTTACAAGAAATTCAATTCCTTTGATGAAATTAATAAGTTATGAGGCTCTTTCATATTTTAGCCGAAGGAAGAAGACCCAGGTGAACCTTTTGTAGTCATAAACAATCACAAGAATGTACTATTTGTGATGCAGACTTTCTATGGTAGAGGGTCCACAAAGATCAATATGTAGAAGTTCTAATGGATCATTTCACCAGAAACAAGATCATTCATATATCAGAGTTTAGATGAGCAAGCCTCCGATGCCATAACCAACTAACATCAGGAACGACCTTTGAGAGAAGGAAGAGATGAGGCTTTTCAATGATATGTCGATGTCTAATGGATACATGTTTTTGTTGCGATTGGATTTGATTAGACATTCTTTCCTGTCTTCTGTCATGATATAACTATGCTTTTTGCAGAACTCAACTCTTCGGTTTGCATCCGTGAGTTTATCCACATTAATCATGTTTTGTTTCAGGTCAGCAACATATGCCACATTGGAGATAGAGAAATTGTTGTTGGTGAGGATACAATTACCTAGGATCTGTAAATTTGAGTTGTTTTCATATGTCATGTAACCAGCGTTTGGAGCAAGTTTGAGATCACATAGAAAGTCTTTTTTCCACGTCATGTGCATGGAACACGCACTATCAATATACCATATTGTATCTTGTTCAGAAGCGCAGAGTGCTTACTGAACGATGCTCCTATCTGGTGGATCATTGTTTGCCATGTAGCAAAAGTTCGACTCAACATCTTCATCGTCTCCTTCTAAACCTTATCACCAGTAGCCTTCATCACATTTGATCGACTGTTTCACCATAAGACACATTATCTTTCTAGTACTCACTTCATCCTTGTCTCCAGAAGAACAATACCCTTCAACACCTCTTCACATAGTAGTAACAAAAGCTTTCTCACTTGTTTCCAGCTCTTGAGCTCTGCGAGCATAGTATGCAGAATCTTTAACCTTCAGATTCCGAGAGGTTTCAGCCAAAATTTTTTTTGCAAAATGGTTACCATGTCCACACTTATAAAAAACTATCTTGGGTTTGTATGACTTTGGAATTTCATGGGATTCTGAGGGATGACTTGATGAGGAGATGTTGGGTTTGTAAGCAGGTGGGGTTCTCTGAAGGTTTGGGAAATCGTTGAGGATTATTTTCATGAGGGCTTTGGAATCAGTTTTGATAAGTTTTATACTAGGACTCCATGGACGCTTGTATTTAATGGATAATAGTGCAAAATACTATTGGAAGCATTGTTCGGACTCAGCTGGATCGAGATCAAGATTTTATGGATGGTTCTGAACAGGTGGAGTAGGTGGAGTTGGGAAGATTGGTTGAACATGCGAAGCAGTTGGAATAGTTCCGAAGGGATCTGACACGGATGGTTTCAGAATAAGTGTGTTAACACAACTAACCAAGGAAAGAGGACATATAAACAATTCTCTTAACGTTTGTGCAATGTTAGATATGTGGCCTTATAGTTTGTTAAAGAGTTGATAAAGCTTCGGCTTCTTCAGAGATCTATTACTCTGAAGACATGACTTGATGTTTCCCCAGCCTTTTCTGAGGCTATTGATAAACTTCAGATTGTACTCAAGAGGAGTTCTGATTATTCTATGTGCATTCATGTTGTTTACAAAGATTTAATACCTATTTGAAGTCGAGGCTATAGATTCATCTGTAGTAGTGGTGAAGGTATCAAAATCGTTAACTACCGAAGTCAAACGTTTCAGCCAAAAAATCTTTTGCAAAATGGTTACCATGTTCTCACAATTGGTATCAGAGCTTGAGTTTTCAAACCTTGTCCGTGCATTGCATCTTGTTCTCACAATTTTTTCAGCATGCAACTTTTTGATGATTGTAGTAGTAAGAGGTGCTAGTCATTGATCTTCATGGCCCATGAGATTTGCAGCGGCGTCTCTCACCGTTTGACCGGAACAAGAGGGTCTTCTTTCACAAACCTCCATATTTCTTCACCTTTTTCCTTGCCAAGTAAAAATATTTCCATCCTAACTTTCCTATGATCATACTCTTCAAAAACTAGCAATGGGGCACGAGAAGGGCAACTCACACTATTTGCTATTGCATCGAATGCATTTGTTGAGTTTGATTTGGAGCAGACATTGAAGTTAGAGTATTAGAGCAAAAGCAGTATATAGAAGAACTTTTATCCAAAACATTAAAACGACGGAGATACCAAGGTAATCTCAGATCAACTATATGATGTTCTTATGGATTCAAAGGACAACCACTCAAGCTCTGATACCAATTGTGAGAACAAGATGCAATGCACGGACAAGGTTTGAAAACTCAAACCTTGAATTAACCTTTAATATCAATTCCTGCTTAACATAAGTTGGTCAAGTAAAGTCTCAAAAAATGAAGTAATATTTAGTATAATTAAAGTAATATTGAGTATAATTAAAGTAAAGACGATTTAGAACAAGTAGAATGTAAGTGAAAGAAATTTTACTTTCAAGAGAGTTTAAAATGATGTGAAAAGAATATTGATTACTTCTATTCTTGGTACATATTCATGAAAACATATACTCCTTCAAATAGTGAAGGAGAGACATGGTACAAATTGAGATACATTCTAAGGACTAGTTAATGCTAAGTGTTTGACAAATTTGACACATAAAAGAATTGTTGAAACTATCCTAAGAACTATTACATCAAAAAAAGACAAAAAGCATTAAATGATTATACAAACTCAAACTTCGGAATCTCTTCATGTCATATTCAAATGGATTTCGTAGGTTCTTCACATCGCGGACATGAATGACTTTGGAATTGCTTTTGTTTGGATTGATAGAGGTTCACTTCTTATGATTTAATTCAAACCATCGAAACTGGAACTCCATGGTGAACAACAACCTCCTAGATATAGAAATTGATCAACTTTTTGGTGGAAGTGTTCTCAACAATAGGGATGAAATGAGAAAACTTGGTCAATCTATCAGTAATGACCCATATAGAATCAAACCCACGTATCGTACTCAACAACTTCGTAATAAAATCCATATTGATCTCTTCCCACTTCCACATGGGAATGGTAACAGATGCATCTTGTTGTGGGGCCTCTGGTGTTTGGCCTTGACTTTCGGGTAAGTCAAACACCGCTCCATAAACCAAGATATCTCCCTCTTCTAGAAAGGCTACCAGTGGCTCAATGTCAAGTCTTTATACACCTTCATGGCACTCGGATGGATCAAAAACTTCGACTTATGAGCTTCCTCTAATAACGTCTACGTAAGCCCACCAGCCACCGAGACTTACACTCTCTTGCACTGAGTCAATAATCCATGATTATCCTTGAAAAATAAGGAAATTTGATCCCATATTCTTTATTCCTTCCAGTTTTCTATCTTCAACCCCTCCACTTGTGCCTTCTTAATAAGATCTAGTAGTGGAGAAATGATAACCATCCTCAAACATAGATCTCTAATGGGTGCACTTGTTGCCTTGTGAATCAAGGCATCGGGCACAACATTAGCCTTCCTAGGATGGTACAGAATCCCGCAATCATAATCTTTGACCACATCCAAGCACCTACATTGTCTCATATTAAAGTTTGGTTGACCCATCAGATACCTCATATTCTTTTAGTAAGTAAATATAGTGAACCTGATCTTATATAAATAATGTCTCCAAATCTTGAGAGAAAAAATCACACAAACTCTGCCTCAAAGTCTCAAAAGTTGCCTGCTGATCAAGCCTCTACCAGAAAGTAACATTCTTCTACGTCAGACGGGTCAAAGGATTTTTTTTGCAAAAATCCTGAATGAATATCCTGTAACACTGTGCTAACCCAAGGAAACTTCGAACCTCATATGTTGTCCTTAGACTCTCCCACTGCATCACCACCTTGATCTTGTCCAGATTGACCACTATACTCTTTTGGTTGACAATTTGCCCCAAAAAATGCACCTCATGAAACCGGAACTCACATTTAGAGAACTTGGCATAAAGCCTCACCCTCATCAAGGTCTCCAAAACCTCTCGTAGATGCTCCTCATGTTGCTCCTTGGTCTTAGAATATAACAAGATATCATCAATGAACACTATCACTGACCGATGCAATATCAGTGTGGACACCTAGTTCATGAGGTCCAAAAACACTTTCGACATGTTGGTGAGCCCAAATGGCAACACCATAAACTCGTAATAACCATAAGGTGTCCTGAAGGTCGTCTTCTCCACATACTCATATGTAGCCCTAATCTAATGATAACTTGATCTCAAATCAATCTTGGAGAACCAAGATGCTCCTTGAAGTTGGTCAAATAAATCATCAATTCTTGGAAATGGATAACAGTTCTTCACCGTTAGCTTGTTCAACTCGCAGTAGTTAATGCACATCCGATGTGAATCATACTTCTTTTTTTCTCAAATAAGATCGGTGCTCATCATGGTGAACTACTCGTTATAATGATTCCCTTCTCTAACATCTCTTGCAGCTATGTAGACAACTCCTACATCTCTAGAGGTGCTAAATGATAGGGTGCCTTGGCTATCGGTGCCGCACCTGAAATCAAATCGATCCAAAAATGAACCTTCCTTTCAAGAGGTACTACTGGAGAATCCTCGAGAAACACATTAGGGAACTTATGAATTATGGGCACGTTGACCACCGTCTTCTTACCCTCCTCTCGCGTATCCAGCACAAACATTAGGAATCCAGAGCACCGCTGTTGAACATACCTCCTGGGTCTCATAGCTAAACCGACTGCCCATCCATGTTAATCACCCTTACCATGAATAACTAGTTCTCCCTCACTTGGGGTTTGAACACTCACCAACTGGTGTTCACACTCAATCATAGCCCTTGTAGAGGAATTGGAACCAAGTCAATAGAGTATCTCTCACTTAACATATTCAGAACACATACTCTATGAACTCTAGAAGCACTCACTAAACAATCATCAACAATCTCTACCTCCAACGGATAATCCAAATTCCCTGGAGCAAGAGACACAAAAGATTGGGTAACACCCGAATCGAACAAAGAATGAGCAATTATACAATTGACTAAAAATTTCCCTATACATGATTTGATAAAACATAAGCATAAACAAGGAAAACATTAAAAGATATGGTAAAGATACATACCGGTAACCACATCTGGTGTTGCTTGTGCCTCCTCCACTGTCAACTGAAATGCTTCGCTCTTCACCACAGGGGCCTTCAACTTGACCTGGTGGCCATCAATAATCCTCAAGGTGGCTGGTGTGGGCGTGGCAACTACTTCTCCTATCAATCTTGGGCAATCACCTGTCTTGTTTCCTTTTTGATTGTAGTGGAAACATATTAATTCTCCATGATGGAAATCCCTACCAAAGTGTCCAGTCTGACAACACCTAAAACACCCCAAACCTATTGCTCAATTGGCTCTGTTATGCGGCTTTACATACTCTCCACAACAGCCCCGCCTATGTTGCCCCCTAGAATGACAATGAAAAGTATTGGGCCTCTTCGTTCAACCCACTACTGTCTGAAGCTGCTCCAAATTGCCCTTCGTTCGAAGCTCCAACTCAACGTCTTGTTCCTAGGCTCTGCCAATCATGTACTCCATGGTCTTGCAGCTTGACATGCTCACAAACTCTCGAATGTCATCCGTGAGCATATCATGGTATCTTGTTTTCCTCATATCCTCATTTGCAACATACTACAAAACCATCAATTCCCTCTCCACTAAACTTGGCGGTGATCTCCGCCATAATGGCCATAATCTGGCGAAGGTCCTGAAATTCCATTGCCAACTTCCGCACCTCTATACCAGGTGAGAACTCAACCCTGAATCTCATCCCAAACTCATCCCACCAGTCATGGTCCCTCGGAAGGTAGGATCCAAATCCCACCTTCGACCCCTTGTGATAGAAGCTCGTCCGTTGAGCATTCTCCATGTCATTCATGGTCCCTCAGAAGATAGAGTCCATTTTCCTGAAAAAATTTAGGGCTCCACAAACCTTAAACTCTCGAAAAGAGAGAGTTCGTGCCCCCAACTGACCCGCTACAATCTCAGCATGAAATGCCCCTAAGCCATCTTCTAAAAGCTCCATGATCCCCTCCTTGATGATACCAAACATCATAGGAGTCACATCCAATATACCACGAGTGATCTTCGACGTGATGAATGCATATTGTAACAACCAAAAATTTCCAACTAATTTAAGCTTTTCAAAAACAACCCAAATCCATGAATTATTACAAAAAGGTTTTCGGTTTGTTTATTACCAAAGTATCCCCAGAACCAAATCACAAAATCATTAAATATGAGGAGCGGTACGATCACGCCTTCGCCTTTCCACGATGTCCTGAAGCACCTAAAACAAAACCCTGAAACTGTAAGCACGAAAGCTTAGCGAGACACCCACAAAATACCAACCACATATAACCATACTCATATCATATCAGAATACAAAACAACCATGCATATTGAGTCTACATTGTGACTGGTCCACCCGTACAGGGCCTTCAGTCCACCTGGTCCACTCCCAGAGTCTAGCCATCTATATTGAGTCTACAGTGTGATTCGTCCGCCCATACCAGGCCTTCAATCCACCTGGTCCACTCCTTAGTCTACAATATGATTGGTATGCCCGCACCGGGCCTTCAGTCGGCTTGGTCCACTCTCCGAGCCTCGGCACATCGGGACCGCCTCTTGGGGCCTTCAGCCTATCTGGACCGCTCGTTGGGCCTCCGGTCGATCTGGTCTGCCCTGGGTATGTTGGCCTACAGCACAAAGCAGGACCCACCTCAACCCAACCCCAGTCAAACAACCATGTGCACATAAAACAGTTAATCATCAAACAATCCTCAGCCAAACAAACGAATCTATCAGATCATGCAGCATAACAACATCCTTACCAGGATACCGACCTAACCGGTCACTAACATAAAATTACCATATATACCAGGATACCGACCTTAACCAGGTCACTAACATAACATTACCCTATATACCAGGATACAGGTCTGGCAATTCAATAACATATCAATCAAATACCTGGATTCCCATCCGATAAAAAGGCCGGCCTTGCTGCCGTAGACCTTGTTGGTATAGTGAGGATAACTCACATTGCAACTGCCGAACCCAATCACGAAAGCACAAACCCAAAGCACTGCCTCCAACTCCAACACCTATAATCATCAGTCAGAGTCAAAGTCAAAGTAGATGCGATCAACGGATTTGTCGTAGTGAGCTGTGGAGAAAATATGGGATAGACATTCCATAGGCACAATTTCAACCTTGGAGAGTGCGAGAACCAGTGGAGAGTATTTGAGACACTCCACTATGGGATACATGAAGGCATCATAGGAGATTGGGGTGAGGTCGATGACCAAGCTTTGCTGAGGTCTGATTGGGAGAATGTTGGATGTTTCATGAACAAAGGAGGAATCCGCCATTGTTGAATGCTTCGAAGAAGAAGATGAACAGTAGGAGAAAAATCGCCTTTGTTTGCTCTCATAAATTTGGGTTGCAGTAAAGAGATAAAACAACTAGGGTTTAACCCTTTATACCGGGTATGGAGGTGAGAGAAAAATTCGCCCCCAAATCCTCTTGAAACGCGAAACGGTTCCTGATATGATTGAAACGTGATAGTTGGCAACCCCGATGATTACGCATGAGACAGAAAATCGTTTCCGTTCAGCACGCCTTCCCACCAAATCCCTTTTTGAATTCTTGAAACCTTTAATCTTCCGGCTGAGTTATCATCTTATCTTTTAATTGAGCTGTCATCATTAAATAAAATCAAAGACTTAGAAAAACCACAGCATTCCCTTGTTGGGTATATCCTTAAGAACCAAAGCTACATAAAGGAAAGTAGCTTGTAGAGAACCGAACCAGACTTTTGGAAAATGAAAACGATTTTCGTGCATAGAGTGTCAAAGATAAATAAATAAAGCAGCATCTATGTAGGAATTTGTGATGTCAATATAGACACGAAACAGTGGATCCCGGGCACGAATCTCTTCCTTCGAAGTCAAGAGAGACTTTAAAGTGTCTGTGTGGATTCCCGTTGAATTACGATCAAGCACTTGTTAAGAAGTGTTGAAAGGCATCTTCTGATGAGGCTTAGAAGGGCGGCTTTCGCTTCAGTTTAGAATTCTGGATCTTGACATAAGACCGAAACCGAACGAAGTACCTGTGAGACCGATGTGGTCTGTTGAACAAGTAGGTTTGGACTATATTTAGTGACTTGTTGGAAATGTTTCGTGTGAAATCTCAAAAAAAAAAAAAATTAAAACTGGATTCTATGGGAAGAAATGTTATGGTATGTAACAATTTCAGAAGAATCACACAAAACGATAAATAGAGATTTCATGGTACAACCATTTGGGTGGTTTTGTTAATTCATGGGTGAAAGCTAGAGCAAATTTAATTGTTCGCCGTCAATTCATAGTAGGTATTGAATTTTAGGTTTCACTTAGCACGTAGTGACACGAAGCTAAGATCATAAAGACAAAGATTGTGTAACCATAAACCTCAGTGGTTATTTCTGAGAGTCTCAAGGGTTACATTTATGAACTGAAATATGATGGAGAAAAATGTTTGTGGTGTTGTAAAGAAACCAAAGTACCTCTGTTATAAAAGGAATGACCAAGCAGAAAACTCTTAACTCATATGAGAAAAGAGTAAGGTAGCTCACGATTAGAATAAATTTAGCAGCCTAATTGGGAAGAAAAGGTTTGTATATACCCAGTCAATAAGGCTTTATTCAAAATCAGTTGAGGCTTAGGACAACATGCAACAACATGCTTCTAGGGACACTGAGCTAGTATAAAGTGTAAGAATGATACATGCCCCATCGATATTCCAGAAACTGTTAACATAACAGAAGTAGAGACAAAAGAAAGAAAATATTTTTGGAATTTTGATATTTTGTAAAGAGAAAAACAAAACATACCAAACAAATTTTTTTTTGAACCGAACCAGAAATGGACCGAACGCTCGGTTCATTTCGGTTCCTTAAATTTTTTTTTTGGATTTTTTGGAAAACAATTCCACAAAAGTATACAACCAAAGACATCACATTTTTTAGATAAGTGAAAACAAGTGCAGTGGGACCGAACCCGAAATAGACCGAGAGTTCGGTTCATTTTGGTTCCCATGTGAACCGAGCCCGAAATAGACCGAGTGTTCGGTTCATTTCGCTTCCAAATTTTTGTTTTGAGAAGGTGTTTTTGGTACTGACTCTGATTCCATCATACCTAGGCCCTGTAGGATTTTATTGAAACTTGCTTCAGGAAGGGCTTTGGTGAAGATGTCAGCCAGTTGATCAGTGGTTCGAACAAAGTGAATTTCGACATTTCCATCTTCCACATGATCCTTAATAAAGTTATACCTCAATGCTATATGCTTGGTCTTGGAATGTTGCACTGGGTTATTACAGATCCTAATTGCACTTTCTGAGTCGCAATATAGTGGGATCTTTTTCATATTGAGTCGATAATCCCGGAGTTGACTTTGGATCCAAATCACTTGTGATGTGCAGGAGGTGGCTGCAATGTACTCTGCTGCGGCTGTAGATAGAGAAACACATGTTTGTTTCTTTGATTGCTAGCTAACCAACTTCCCGTCTAGGAATTGGCATCCTCCTGTGGTGCTTTTTCGGTCTAGACCACATCCTCCTAAGTCTGCATCTGAGTAGGCTTGAACGCAGAAACCTGAGTTTGAGGGATACCAGAGACCGAGATAGGTGGTTGGCTTCAAATACCGGAATATATTCTTCACTGCTAGAATGTGTGGTTCACGAGGATATGCTTGAAACCTGGCACAATAGCATACTGAAAACATTATATCAGGTCTACTAGCTGTGAGGTACATCAGGGAACCAATCATTTGGCGATATAGCGTTATGTCAACTGCCGGTTTTTCCAAAGATGGTGTGAGCTTGGTGCCGAACGCCATAGGGACTTTGACCTTTGAGTCTCCCATCATGCCAAATTTGGCAAGGAGAATCTTTGTAGATGCTTCCTGGTTGATAAAGATGCCTTCAGGTCCTGTCTAATATTTAAACCAAGGAAAAAGTTAATCGGACCCATTGAGCTAATTTCAAATTTAATCTCCATCAACTTCCTGAATTCAGCTGTTAGGCTAGGATTGGTGGAGCCGAAGATGATTACGTCAACATAGATTTGAACGATCATAAGGTGGTTACCTTCCTTTTTTACGAAAGAAGGTTGGGTCAACCGAACCTTGTTTGAATTTAGACATCTTTAAAAACGTAGTTAATGTTTCATACCATGCCCTAGGAGCTTGTTTCAGACCATAAACTGCCTTATCCAAGACGTAGCAGTGATTTGGATGCTTTTCATTTACAAAACCAGGAGGTTGCTCCAAGTACACAGTTTCTTCAAGTTCCCCATTCAGAAAGCCACACTTCACAACCATCTAGTAGACCTCAAAGTTCTTGTGTGCAGCGTAGGCAAGAAATATTTGAACGGATTCCAAGCTTACAGCTGGAGTGAATGTCTCTTCGTAATCGGTTCCTTCTTCCTGGCAATATCCTTTCACCACGAGCCGAGCCTTATTCCGGATCACATTTCTCTCCTTGTCCATTTTGTTTCTGAACACCATTTTGAGACTGACAACCGAGGCATCTTTTGGTGCTGGAATAAGTCTCCAGACCTTATTTCTTTCGAACTCATTAAGTTCGTCTTGCATTGCCTGAACCCAATCAGAATGATCGAGAGCAATATTGACAGTCTTCGGCTCTATTTTGGAGATGAATGAATTAAACATGCAGAATTCTACTTTGGAGAATAGAGCAGTGTGCTTCGCCTTCAGTTGTGATCGAGTTATAACCTTTTCTGATGCATCACCCACTATTTGAGATACAGGATGATCTCTGGTGCATTTGGTGAGAGGAGGATAATTTGGATCATAAGAGTGATCCAATTCAGCATTTACCATTTCTTCCAACTATGATTGAATAACATCATCATAATACATATTGGAATTCTCCCCCTCGACAGATGATGAAACATTTGGATGTGAACCAAAAATTCTTTCTTCGACTTGGCTTTCGGGCTGTTCCGGACTTTCGGTTGCTACAGGACTTTCGGGTGCAATCGGGCTTTCGGTTCTGGCTGGGATTTCGGGTTGTTCCGGACTTTCGGTTGCTACAGGACTTCCGGGTGCAACTGGGCTTTCGGTTCTGGCTGGGCTTTTGGTTCCGTCAAAGATTGGATTCTCCCCCTGGCCATGAGCATTATCGTCGATTGAAAATGATGGACCCTGCCCCTGGAAATGTGAGTCATGTCGATACGAAGAGAATTGATTCTCCCCCTCGACTGAAGCATTGCTCTGAGGAGGTTCGTTTCTAACCGGTTCTTCTTCTGCCATTTGTTTGGCTACATCTTCGATAATCTTCTTAAGGTGATCCACCTTGTTTTCTGCTGCCTTGGCTTCAGAGTGAATAGCCTTCTCAGGTTCATCAAATAAATTCATGAACTGGTCAAAGAAATTGGCGATTGAGGCTGTGACCTGACCGCTTTAAGGGAAAATCTCTCCAATTGCCCCTTCGGTAGATTTCAACTTCTTGACGTAATTGTCATCGAACGTTACATAATAGGTTTCTTCCATTCATTTAGAACGTTTATTCAGAACCCTGTACGCCTTTGAAGTAAGAGAATATCCCAGAAAGATGCCTTCATCGGCTTTGACGTCGAATTTGTTGCGATGCTTTTTGGAGTTGAAAATGAAGCACCTCGAGCCGAACACATGAAAGAACTTGACATTCGGCTTCCTATTATTAAGAATATCATAAGGGGTGAGAGAGAAACGCTTGTTGAGATAAGATATGTTTTAAGTGAAACAAGCTGCAGCAATGGCGTCTGCCCATAAATATAGAGGAAGGGAGGCAAAACTCAACATGGTTCGGGCCGCCTCACACAGGGATCAGTTTCGCCTTTCGACAATTCCGTTCTGTTGAGGTGTATAAGGGGCTGAGAAATTGTGACTGGTGCCTTTTTCTGCTAAGAAATCTTCGAATTCTTTGTTCTTGAATTCCAATCCATTGTCGCTCCTGATGTTTCAAACGACTTTTCTCAGTTGCACTTCGATCTGCTTGATAAAGATCTTTAGCTTGGGAGTCGCCTCAGATTTGTGCTTTAGAAAGAACACCCAAGTAAATTGTGAGAAGTCATCAACAATAACAAGGATGTACTTGTTATCGCCAATGCACTCGATTGATGATGGACCACATAAGTCGATGTGAAGCAACTCAAGTGGTTCAACAACTTTGGTGTTTATGGTTGTTAGGTGACTTTGGCGACTTTGTTTCCCCATTTCACAAGCAGCACATAAGTGTTCTCGATCGAACTTAAGCAGTGGAAGACCCCGAACATGACCACCAATGACTAGCTTGTTGATGTCTTTGAAGTTGAGGTGTGATAGCCTTTGGTGCCACAACCAACTTTTGTCTGAATGGGCTTTAGACAATAGACATATGGTTGGATTCCCTTTAATTGGGTTGAGATTCAGAGGGAAGATTTCACCTTTTCATTCTGAGTTGAGAATAACCTTGTTGGATTTCTTCTCTATTATCTCTGAACCTTTGTCATCGAACGAGACTTTCAGACCTGTACCTCCCACCAGTTGAGACACACTGTTGAGGTTATGATACAAACCCTCTACATAAGCCACCTTCCTGATTGTAAAGTCTTCATTGGTTATCATCCCATAACCCTTTATCGTTCCATAAGAGTTGTTACCAAACTTGACATTACCACCGTTTTGAAGGGACCGAAACTCCCTTAGTTATTCCTTCCTTCCTGTCATGTGACATGAGCAGCCACTGTCTATGTACCATTCTTCGTTGAACATCTCGTCACTTATAACCTGCAAAAATTAAGCAGATTTAGGAACCCAAAGTTTCTTGGGTCCTCGTGAGCCTTATACAGAAACAGGAATAGTAAGAGAAGCATCAACAAGATAAGTTCGTTTTATTAATGTTGTCTTATCTTTCCTCTTAATAGTAAACACTTTGATTTTATTGGAGTTAGATTCAAGTGTTTTGGATTTAGGTTCAGGAGTTTGGACTTTAGCTTGGTTTCGGTCTTCATTTGCTGAGGAAATCTTACTTTTTCCTTTCAAATCCTTCGTCGATTGTGAGCTTGGTGTAGGAAGAGAATTAGGCTTAGAAGAAGAATGAGAATGAGAAGAATTAGAGGAATAGAAATTAGAATGAGAATCTTTCCTGACTTGAGGTTCGAACTGACCCTTTCGGTTGTGATCATTTCAGGGACCGAACCTGGACCTTCGGTTGCTATTTGTTGATGGACCGAAACTGGCTTTTCGGTTGTTGTGGGTTGCTGGACCGAAACTAGGTCTTTGTCTGTTGTTGTTTAGTGGACCGAAACCAGGCATTCGGTTGTTGTTACTTTCAGGATGGAACCTATCCTTCCGGTCTTGTTCTTTCTGTGGCCTTAAAGTCTTCTTTTGGTTCTTTTGAACCAACGGACCGAAGCTCTTTTTATCCTTATTCTCTTCTCCTTTTGGCTTGGAGTTTCTATCAAGATGAGTATAGTGAGGATTTTGGGAATGCCAAAATTGCTATCGCTCTGAGAGATTTTTCTTGTATCTCAGATTCCTCTGCTGCTTTTGATTGTTCACCTGTTTCGGTTGTTTGTGAATATTTGCCTTCTGTTTCGGCTTTTGAACAACAAGTTCACTTTCCATGGAAGAGGTTTCGCTTGTTAAGGAGACATATTCCACTGGACTCTCTTTTGTGCCACTGGTACTGGGCACATCAAAGTTGGTAGGTTTATTAAGTGGTTCTGCCACATATCTACCTTTGACCTTCCATGATGTTCTCTCCGACAAACCAACTGTTTCATCCGCGTCGTCTATCAGTGCAGACCAGAAAAACTCATTACAACCATCTGCATTATCTTCATTCACCAATGCAGAGAGTTCGGTTGTTTGATGTTCGGTTACTCTTGTGACCTTATAAACCTGATTGGGAGTGGTTCTTACCTTTTGGTATACAACAGCCTTTTCTTTAAGGATCGGGGACTTATTTTTGGACAGAAGAGCGAATTCCACAGAATTTTCAGAAATCAAGTTTTTGTGGTTTTCAGGTTCGCTCCTAATAAACTTTGAACAGTCAACCTCATCCTCTACAGAGATTTCACTCATGTCATCGTCCTCATTAAGTTCAGATGCATTTTCAACATCAATTTTATTTTCTGAACTTAATTTGGTACTCAATGAGTCAAATTTTTGTATAGTTTCGGCTCTAAGTTTCAACCTATCATTTTCATCTAAAATATTCTTAAGCATGTCCTTATGGTCTTTGGACTTTATAATCGATTCAATTTTCTCCAGACCAAACATATAAGTGGGATTTACATCATCTGAAGATACAACACTTTCACAGTTGTATGCTTCGGCATCTATTTCATCCTCCTTTAGCTCAAGGAAGGGCAAAATCATGCGATGTATTTTCTGGCCTATTTCACAGTCTAAATGTAGTTGTGTAATGTTAGTATAAAGTCTTTTTGCAATCAAACAAAAAACATTTCTCTGTTTTAACAACTTAAGATTGTCTCTTTGCAAATAGATATTTTCATCCCTAGACTTAACCAGCTCCAACTCCTTCTGCTCAATCCACATTCTTCGCTCCTCACTCTTGGATGACACCCAACTTATTTGGTCAGTCAGATTAGAATTCGTGACACGTGTTTGAGTTAAACAACTATCTAGATTTGAAATTCTTGAATTCAAGTTATTTAATTCTTTTTCATATGTTGTTTGTGGAATTTTAAACGAAACAAAAATGGATTGTACCTTCTTGATCAGTTCATCAAGTTCACTGATATGCACAGTGAGAGGCTTTGCTATAAAGCACACGTCCTCTCTCTCATTAGCCACTTTGTTTCCACCATCAATGTTGTATCCCCTCATCTGGGATACATCTGTCACCATCAAACATCTTCCACTAGCATCACCACTCTTCGCCACATAAGCCTTTCCATGAGTAGGTTTTCTCACTTCATCATCTTCTAAGTCGGTCGACCACACCTGTACACCACCAAACTCATCATCATCTAGCGAATCCTACACAACAAGAGCATTCATAGAGGGATTAGTAGCAGCTTTCTTCCTTTTAATCTCCTCCAGTCTTTTCAGGAGACTTGCCTCTTCATCCTTCTCTTCATCTTTCTCTGCCATTTTCTTCAACACGCAATCTTTTGCGTAGTGATTTTTCCCTCCATAGTAAAAACAGCTGACACCAGAATCAGCTTCACCCTTAGCTTCTTTCTTTGTTTCTTCAACCTTCGGCTCTTCTTTTGCCTTTTCAGAGTTGTAGCTTCCCTGCCAATTTCGGTTCTTGTTGGTAGGGAACTTCTTCTTGATGAACCTCCTGGGATTTGACACCATCATTGCATAATCTTCAGATGTCAGATCGTAGTCTCCCAGATTCAGATCTTCTTCTTCTTCTGCTGCACTCTTACCTTTAGACAGAAGGGCCAAAGACCCTAAGTTTGAAACCACGCTCTTCTCTTGCAGCACAATCTTTTCCTGGGGTTTCAGAATCCCCACAAGTTTCGCCAAAGAATATGATTTGAACTGCTCATGTGCTTTAACCGTCGACACAACTGCCCTCCATTCAGGTCTTAGGCCATTTAAAAAAGTGACCTTCTATTCAATGAGCTTTCTTTCTATGTCATGTTTGATCATCTTACTAAGAATATGATTCAACGGATCAAATGTTTGTGTAACAACCTCCTCTGGCTTCTGCTTGAACTCTCCAAATTCTGAGAGAAGTAGGGTCTGAATCGAGTGCTCCAGATCTTCATCTGTGGAATACAGCTCTCGCAGCCGATCCCAGATTTCCTTTGCTGTACCACATGAACTTACTAACCGAAACGTTTCGGATTGAAGGGCGAGTCAAATTGGTCTCGATGCCTTAATGTTGCATTGGAACTTCTCCTTTTTGTCCTGAGCGACGTCCTTTACATCTTTTAACAAATCATTGTACTCCTTCTGAGTTTTAATGATTCTTGAAGTGCTTGAGTGAGCGAAGGGGCCAACTGTGATTGCTTCCCATATCAGATACCCGTTATCTTCCGATCCAATAACGTAATCTTCAAAATGGTGCGTCCATACTTCATATTCTTGAGTGTAGAGGATTGGGATCTTGGTTGTTGATCCTATACTATTAGAGATGTTGATGGGATTGGATTGAGAATCGTCCATGCTTGATCGTTTAACCTGTTATAAGATCAGACTTTGTAATACGTAATATTAGGGCAAGATTAATAATTAATGAGATACGTCAATTATGGAGTGACGACTCAATAAATATCAATGAATGCGGAACTAACCCTAATCACTTCTTTGACAGAAGAGATGTGTATGAATTACACAGCCTCCTGCTCTGATACCAATTGATGAGATGAAAATCTCTTTGATCGTTTAGATCTTACACAGGTTAATCAGAATAATGCAAACAAAATAACAAACAAGAGAATGAATCAATAATGAGCTGAATGATTCAATAGATTCCCGCCTCAGTAGAGCTCGATGAAGAACTTCCATTGTAGAGGCTTTTAGGGTTACAATCGATAAAATAATAATCGCTTTGAATGATCGACTAAACAGCTACGTACAAAGATGCATGCAAGCATCCATAAATACTAAACCCTAATAATTAAATCACGGATCGACGGGCCCAATCCGGATACAAAATTGGGCTAAGGACCGAGCCCAAGACGCAACACATAATGGACCCAACAACTGTCTTAGTGGATAAGAGCGTAAGACCAAATCCTAAGTCCTTAATATCAATGTTTTCTCAAAAACTCATGCATAAGTGGATAAGAGTGATCAAGTTCTCATTTTTATAACTCAACAACCCCAAAGACATTGGGAAATGGTATTCAAATCGTCTGGAGAAGCTTATACTGTTCAAGACAAAAATTATGGGACAAAAACATCTAAATCCATAACCTGACTAAATCTAGCATGAAAGATCACCAAGATAGGACTTTTATAACTTCTAGAGGTGGATTATGAGGTACAAATTCTGGATCCACAAAGCTTGAAACTCTCAAATGCTTCTATAATGAACTCCTCCTTTGAAGATGCACATAAGAACACCCTATGGCCGCAAATCTCTCACAACGTGGATAAATTTTCGACATGACTGAATAAGGAGGTGGAAGCTGAGCCTTGTGAGGCTCGCAAGGAGTTAGAGCCTTTGAATATGACCCACAACCCCAAACTTAAGGTTATGATACTGCGTATAGATATTTCCATTTTATCCATATATTTTTTGCATTATCCATGTGTTTTTAGCTACATTTGTATTTAATTTAGGACAAAAGGTGCTTAATATGTTTAGATTTTGTTTTGTAGTAGCGAAGACATGCTCAGGATTAAAAGGAAGCAAAATGCAGAGCTGAAAGTAGGATGGATGGATCGAGTCAACCAAAGTCAAAAAGTATGAATTCTGAAGTTCCCACAGTGTGGATATTTACCTGCCATCCCATGGTGAGGTGTTTATACACGAACATAAAGCTGACTTGGGGTAAATGTGTTTTAAGTGGACACCACAATATGGAGATCTATTCTCCACAACATGGGATATAATTTTTTTTGCATATATAAATATATTGTATTTGCTCGTTGCCCTAACTTATGGATTTATCTTTTCCCAACCTTTAAAGACTAGAGACATCTCTTAGAGGCATTGGAGACCTGAATTCGACTTTGAGCTTGATTTTGAAGTGATCTAAGCCAAAATTATTTCTAAACATTTGTTTTTCTTTGTTTTCATTATGTCTTGAAAAGTAGATTTTGTTTTTACCTGTTTGTTTTCATTAAGCCAAAATTACCTGTTTGTTTTCATTAAGCCAAAATTACCTGTTTGTTTGCAAGGTAGATTTTATTTCATTATGCCTTGTTTGTTTTCATTTAGAATAGATGGTGCTAGTTGATATGGCTTGATTTAAAGGATTATTGATTTATATTAGTTGCGAATTCATTATACATGTTTGATAAAGAGCGTATTATGTTAATACAATCAAATTTTCAATGTCTTACTGAGTTTTACTAAGATTAGATGAACAATTAATCTTGATATACTTCAATCATAAAATTTTTGTTACTTATGAAATTGTAGGACTATTGTTTTAATCAATAACCGAGGGGTTAAATAGACAAGTTGGAAAATTAATGTGTTAGCTAATATTTGATAAACATTCATATATAGATTTGGTATTTATTACAACTAAATGTTAATCATTGTTTCAAATCTTTCATAATTTGAACAAAATACTATTTTGTTTGATTGTTTGTCCACTTGATCATTGAATAGATAATCTCACTAAATCAAAGAATTAGAACTTTAAACATAATTCTAGTCACATTAAGAATAGGTAAGCAACGACACATAAATCTATTGCACTATCTATAAAATCAGCCATAAAGACTAAGTGAATTGTATCTAAACGAAAGTCTTCTTAATCTTGTCTTCAAAAACCATTTTCTGCTTCTTTTTACGTTTAATTTGTTTTTGTTAATTGCTTTTAAGTATTATGGACTTGCAAAACCAGAAAAAACACCCCGTTATTTGCTTATTTAAATTAGTTAACTTTAGTAGATATTTTAGCTGTTAATCATTCCCGTTCCATGTGTTCGATACCCGACTTACCTGAACTATTCTATTGTGCGATTACGTACACCGCCTATTTCGTATTAGCTAGTCTAGATTTGTTTGGTTTATAAATAAATAAAATAGTATATAAATTACGTATCACACACCTATGGTCTACATAACTCACTCTATTCTCAAAGTACGTCATTAAACCCCCACATGCGATCAATCACCTACACCCAACGTAGGGAACTATACTACGCTCTACATAGAACAACAAATTGTAAAAGTGAAAAATTAACACTTTAAAGAACTATAGATGAGGTTACGGGTATTACAATTTCTTTATGCTATTTGTTAGGTCATAATTATGTGGTTTGGGCTAGGCATCTATCTTGTATATGTCTTGGTGGGATGTTAGAGTGTGTTGTGGTGGTTGTGGTTTGTTAGTGGGTGTGTGTGGCCATACACGTGTGTGCGTCCGCACACACTGTGTGCGGCAATACACCTGTGTGCGGATGCACACTGGTGTGCTGCTGTGGGTAGTATAAAAGGGTTGTGTCAGTGTGCTAGTGGTACGTACGTGAATAGTGATGTGTATGTGTGTGCTTTTCAAGGTGTACCTGGCATTTATGAGTAATAGATATGTGCATGCATGATGTTATTCTTATTCTACTCCTTCTAACACTCTATTTGATTGTTGTTATCTCATTGATTACTGATTTGGATCCATAGTTTGGGACTTACAATTGGTATCAGAGCCAATTCAGTGTCAATTTTGAAGAGTCTTTGAAGGTGTGCGGTTGGAACTTTGAAGGTGTGCAGTTGAGACTTTGAAGGTGTGCGGTTGAGTGTGCAGTTGGTGTGTGCGGTTAAGTGTGCGGTTGGAGTGTGTGGTTGGTGTGTGTGGTTAAGAGTGAGGTTGGAGTGTGCGGTTGAGTGTGTGGTTGGTGTGTGCGGTTGTGATCTGGTGCACGACCGTACACCCGTGTACAACCGTAATCAACTGTACGTCCATAATCCCTTGTGCGGTCAGAAACCCTCTTAGTTGTTGTTCAACCCAGGCTTTTAATGACCTGGGTTCCCCAACCTAAATAATCCCACTCATTGTGCTGGAACAGTTGCGGAGGAATGTCGTCAGACCTTGGTACATCGATAGCGGTTGTTCCAGGCACATTGACAGGAGACATCTCCCAATTGCACGCCATTCAGACTTTTAATGGGGGCTATGTTTCCTTCGCGGGAGGAGATGGAGGGAAGATCACTCAAAAAGGAATAGTTATAAATGGAGTACTGAGTTTTGAGAACGTCATCTACGCTCCTGAGTTAAAGTGTAGCTTGTTGTGTGTCTCACAGATCAACTTATGGACTACGGATAATGATATAAGGTTAAGCAGTGAAGACCTCTATGCTTTCTTTGACACTCTCCATGATGTTGTGCAACCTAGACAGAAGGAGTTAGTAGTGTTCTCAAAGTGACATCTCCAACTTTTGATCAGATGGCTGACACCTTTCAACCGATATGGATACAACTTCAAGGATTCCTCCCCTTGATTCTGCTATTCCTACATCTGTGTCATCCACAAGTGATTTGACACCGACACAAATCTCCCTGCCTTCTGTAAAAAGAAGTCGACTCGATCCGAGGCATGGACTGTTTATTCAAGATCAAGAACCACCAGTCCAACAACCCTCCACAGCTGCTACACCAACTTAATCGACCCTAAAAGGACCAAGTAATGTAAGATCTTCATTTGAAGTCGGGAGTTCTTCTGCTCCTGGGGGTTTTTCTCCTCTACAACCTCCTCATGATGCTGCCTCTATGAGGCTTGCCAGGTTTCTTGCTCAACATGATTTGGATCCTTTACCTCGTGGCAAATGAATATCAATAGGTGAAGGAAGTTCAAGAGGAGCAGACCCATCTATCTTAGAGCTCAAAGAGGAGATCACTACTCTTAAACATAAGATCATCGAAAAAGATGTTCTGATCGGAAACATCGAAATTCTAGTTTCCGAGCTTCAAGAAGAAAACTTTTAGAAGTCAAAACAGATCTCCGATCTCCAGCTTGATCTTGGTGCCCTATCAGCAGGCTACTTTGACTTGAAGAACAAACTTATTGCATAATTAGGTTACAAGTTCAAGACCAAAGTCGAAGAGTCTTGCGCAACTGCAGTGATCAAGTTTCAAGATAGCGATTGCGCTATTCGTCTTGATTGATGCTAAGGATCTTCTGTAGTTCAAGAAGCCAAACATACACACCTTTGTGACATTGATCAAGAAGACCTGAGTTCATGCTAGCCACAAATCAAGGGGGAGATTTTTAGGTCATAATTATGTGGTTTGGGCTAGGCATCTATCTTGTATAGGTCTTGGTGGGATGTTAGAGTGTGTTGTGGTGGTTGTGGTTTGTTAGTGGGTGTGTGCGGCCATACACGTGTGTGCGGCCACACACGATGTGTGCGGCCATACACGTGTGTGCGGTTACACATTGGTGTGCTGCTGTGGGTAGTATAAAAGGGCTATGTCAGTGTGTCAGTGGTACGTACGTGAACAGTGATGTGTATGTGTGTGCTTTTCAAGGTGTACCTGACATTTATGAGTAATAGATGTGTGTATGCTTGATGTTATTCTTATTCTACTCCTTTTAACACTCTATTTGATTGCTGTTATCTCATTGATTACTGATTTGGATCCATAGTTTGGGGCTTACACTATTTGGTTCATGAGACCAACCCTAAAGGACCATGCTATTATTGGAAATATTAACAAAATAATTAATGAAGTTGGACACAATTTCCATTAACTCCCACTTGTACATATCATCAGCTTTTTGCGATCAAAATATATCTTTAATAATCAATAGAGGGTTGTCATATTATGCAACTACCAAAATCTGATTAATAATAACAATTTTCATTCCTTAGACAAGTGATTGTGTTATTCGTTTGTTCTAGATATCTCTATGAACATAAGTCAAGGATATTAGTCAATCTCATTGTTCAACATTTTTTTTACCGATTAACAATTTCTCACATTACATCTAACAAATAATCGAACACATCAATTTAGTTAAGGCCCGTCCAAGCACTTCAGATGACAACACCAAATCATATAGGGGTCCATAGATATCACTTCCTAGTTATAAGAAGGAGCAAAAAATATTTGACTATATATATATATATATATATATATATATATATATATAACCATACATGGAAATTCCATTTATGACAACCTGTTATAGATAGTGCTGGAGCACACTAATGGACGACATATTTCACAAAAAAAAGACCCCAAATGTATCTATGTTTGAAGAATAAAATATAGTGTCTCTTTGAATTACTTGTGACTAGATCCATGAAGTAATATATAAGTGTGAGTTGTTCCACTACTCAAAATATCTCTTTCAAGCACTCATGTAATATTGGTAAAATCACTAATGTTATGCCTATAAACAACTTTGATCAATCAACCAATGCTCATGACAATATTAATAGGTTCGATAGGTTACAACAAAAATGCACAAAGCGAAAAATACTTAACCATTAAGATTTTGGGCACATGCAACCTAAAGGATCTATGCCTTTCACATGAAGGAAACATACTTTGAATTAACAAAATTGCTATAACCCTAATGAAAGCAAAATTCATAAGAGAAGGTGACATACCTTTTGTTTTCTTAATGCAAATAAATGAAACCAATCCTTCTTCAAAACACTTGGAAGCAAGCACCAGAAATCTCGTGCCTCTGATGGTTCACACCCAAACGCTAGCAACTAGGAAACTTGAAGAGAGATGAGAGGGGAGGTATAATTTCGACTATCCTTTAGTGGGAAGTGATGGCCAAAAATATGAAGCGACAAAGGCCTATTTTTAGTTGATAGGAAAAATGCTAAATAAGCCTTGATAATAATATTTCAAATCAGGTAATTATCTTGTTTCCGAGTTATATTCAATGGATATTCTAGAAACCCTAGAATATTCCCCAAAACCGTCCACCTCTCATGGGGAAAGTTCTGGAGCCCTTTTGTTCAACTATTGAACAATTATAGCTTATGTCCTTGCACTTTTAATTAATCCAATTAACCCCAAAACTAATTCTCTGATTAATTCTTAATTAAATAATAGTATTTCTAATAATATATTGTTCTCATAATATATTAATAAATCATTTATTACTATTTATTAATCATATAATAAATCAATAAATCAGTATCTCTCTCCAAGAATCATCTTATTCAATTATCACGTTTAAGGGCAACCGAAAAGGACTCTGCGAATAATTAAACTATAAACCAATTTTGTTTTTGGCTTAGACACACCTAATCCAACAATCTCCCACTTGGATAAGTCTATAACTACAATTGTCAGTATAACTTCTAAACTAACCACAAATGGTGCTTCCTAGAGCAACTCCAGTCTTTGGTCCAATAAGTACTAAGCCGTAAGATAAGTGATCAAATATTCCTTCATTCTACAAGATATCAAATGGACACAATCCATGGATTATAATCAATCTCATTGTCCCAAATTATGTCTCCTGATTTCCTTATTTGTGATGACGTCATAAGACTTCTAATTGAACACATGAAATTATTCCTGGTTGGGCCCAACACTATAAGTCAACACCAAATCACCGAGGGGCCTAAAGATATCACTTTTCCCGTTAGGGCAATATGAACGAATCAACTTTGACTCATATGCTTGTATCCTTTACTCACCAAATCACACATGATACTATGTTTTATAACTACAAGTTACTGATGCGGTTTTGCAATACCAATGTACAACCGACTTGTAAATTATAACTCTTATATCTCTGTTTTGAGAATATAAGATATTATCGTCTCAGCATTACACGTGATATAATCACTGAAGTAATCCTGTGAGCATGGGTTTATCAAATACTCAAATCTCCATTTTCTAAGTACTCATGAATGTTATAGTGACACATTTTCTATGTCTAAATTCCTTAAACAATCTACAATCCAGTTCATGAAAGTCTTCATTCATTACTTACTTCCTAAAGTATGAGTGACTTTGGAGTTTCGAATAATCAAATTATTCAAGAAGTAAAACATGCAAACTGAAACACAAGAATAAGTAATTAACAAAGGCAATAAACAAAATCATAAATAATCTATATTATTCAATCACCAAAAATAATTATATTTACTTTGTTAAATGTTTCAAACTAATCATATTGCTACTAAATATAACGTCATCTCTCAAATCAATGTTGCTAGCATGTTGACTATGTTTAACCATACTTAGAGTCTTTGTGACACGACTTGTAGGTTTGTCTTCTGATGAAACTCTCTTTACTATGAGATGACCTTCTTGAACTCTATGTCTGATGTAATGGTACTTTCTGTCGATATGTCTTGATTTACTGTGATCTCTCGGTTCTTTGGTCAAATCAACTGCTCATTTGTTATCGTATAAAAGTTCCATTAGCTCCAAAATGGTGAGAACTACTCTGAGATCACCGATAAAGTTCTTCAGCCAAGCCACTTCATTTGATGCTTCACTCACTGCTATGTAATCTTATTCACAAGTAGAATCAGCGATAGTGTCCAACTTGGAACTCTTCCATGTGGCTTTTTCTCCATTTAATAGGAACACCCATCCATATAGAGAACGAAGGTTGTCTCTATCTGTTTGAAAGCTGGCATCACTATACGCATTCACTCTTAATGTAAAATTGACACTAAGGACTAGAACAAAGGCTTTTTTCCTTCGCAAATACTTGAGAATGTTCTTCGCTACTATCCAATGAGCTTTACCAGGATTTACTTGAAAGGGACTAACATTGTTAAAGAAAAAGGCACATCAGGGCGAGTACATGTTATAACATACATGATCGATCCTATAGTCGAAGCATATATGACTCGACTCATTTATGTTATCTCTTCATCTGTACTTGGTTTTGAGTCTTACTCAATTTAGGAATACTTTGAATAGGCAGTTCTCCTTTTTTGGAATTTTCCATACCAAAAAGGTTTAGTACCTTATCCAAGTAAGTACTTTGACTAAAGACTAATTAGCCTTTTCTTTCTATCCCTCAAAATTCTTATCCCAAGAATATAGGCTGCCTCTTCTAGATCCTTCATAGCAAAATACTTTCCCGACCAAGACTTTACTTTTTGCAAAGTTGGAATGTCATTTCCTATAAGGAGTATGTCATCAACATACAATACTAGAAAGGTTACTATACTCCTACTAGCCTTTCTATACACACATGACTTATCCTCACTCCTATAGAAACCAAATTCTTTGAATTTCTCATGGAAGCAAAGATTATAGCTACAAGACGCTTTTCTTAATCCATTAATGGATTTATCAAGCTTACACACCTGATTAGGAAACTTTGCTCCTACAAAATCCTCCAGTTGGCTCATGTAAACACCCTGAACCAACTTCCTATTAAGGAAAGCAGTTTTGACATCCATCTGCCATATTTCATAATCACGAAAGGTAGCCATGGAGAGCATTATTCTAATAGACTTTATCTTGGCAACTGGTGAGAGGGTCTCATCATAGTCAATACATGGGGTTTGAGTAAATCCCTTCACAACCATCTGTGTCTTGAAAGTGTGCACCTTTACATCTATTTTGTCTTCTTCTTGAAGATTCACTTGCAACCAACTGTCTTTCAACCTGTTTCTTGATCAACCAAATTCCAAACTTGGTTGTTATATATGGAATTGATCTTGCTATCCATTTCCTCTTTCTATTTTGCACCCTCAATTCCTTCCATCACTTCATTGTAGTTAGTTGGCTCATCCAAATTTACCAGTGACAAATGTGTCACCATCTGACGTTATATGGAAACCATAGAAGTCAGGTGGCATGCTAAATCTACTAAAACGGAAAAGAACTAATGAATTGTTAATGCACTCAATTGGAATTTCTTCCTCTGGTTTGTACTAGTTTCTTCGAAGGTTCCACCAGTGGTTAACTCTAGAATCTCATCAAGGTCAAGTGTACTCCCACTATCCTCTTTGCATATCAGCTCTCTCTCACAAAAGAATACTCTTCGTGCTATAAAGACCACATGCTCACTAGGTCTGTGAAAAAGATATCCAAAGGAATTCTTTGGGTAACCAATGAAAATACATCTCTCACTTGTAAGTTCTAGCTTGTTGCAGGTCTCTTGTATAACAAAAGCTTCTCAACCCGAAACCTTGATATGTGCTAACAATGTAACTTTTCTTGTCCATATCTCGTGAGGTGTTTTGGAAACCTTCTTGGTAGAGACAAGAATGAGGACATGGGCGGTTGTCTCTAAGGTGTACCCCCAAAGAAAATTATGAAGAGAAGATCGACTCATAATAGAATGAACCATGTCTAATAAGGTCCAATTACGCCTCTCAACCACATCATTAAGTTTTGATGTGCTAGGAGGATTCAATTGTTAAACTATTCCACATTCCTTTAGATAGTTGTGGAACTCGACACTAAGATACTCTCTACCTCTGTCAAATTAGAGTGTCTTTATCCTCCTACCTAATTGATTCTCGACTTCATATTTAAACTCTTTGAACTTTTCAAAGCTTTCTGATTTATGCTTGATTAAGTAAATATAACCATATCTACAATAATCATCTGTAAATGTTACATAAAATCGATTATCATCCCTTGTGGTGGATCTGAAGGGTCCATACACATTTTTGTGTATGAGATCCAACAAACCTTCACCTCTGTCACAAGAACCAGTGAAAGTTTATTTTTTTCATGTTGTCCAAAAGATATTATTTGCATTCATCATCTGCTCTTAGGTCAAATGATTTTGACACTCCATCCTTTTGGAGTTGGGTGATGCGTTTCTTGTTAATGTGCCCAAGACGATAATATCATAAGCATGCCTTGTCTAAACCATTAGACGAATCATTATGGAATACAATATTACCTAATCTATCAACACAAATCACATTTTCATATATACCATCACAAGGTAAAGTTAAAATATAATATTACCATTATTACTAAAATCGATCCATTCATATCATTAAACGAATATCGAAAACCTTGTCTAAAGAGTGCATGAAAGAAGTAATGTTTCGCGTACTTTCTGACGAATAGCAACAGTTAACTAAATCTAATCTAATATAAAAACTAACCATAAGACCATCAGTTCCAATCTTGGTAATAGGAGAAGATTTCCCATTTGCCATGCTTAATTTTAGCCTTCCGTGCTCCATCTCGCCACTTTCTTTTAGCCCCCAAAAATTAGAATAAATGTGAAAACCACATCCTATAAGAAGGACCTAAGAATGAGTAGGTTGTGAGTTATTAGTCAGAATATTGTAAATACCTTTTGATGATGGCTTCATTTTACCATCCTTGATGTCCTACAAGTACTTGGGACAACTTTGTTTCCAATCGCCCTTATCATTGCAATAGAAGCAAATGGCCTCTTTGGGATCACTAACAAACAGAATGTCAGAACTCGGCTTCACTTTTGGGCCATTGCTTGACAACCCAACACTAGCCTTGCCCTTCCAATTTTTCTTAGGAGCACCTTTGTTTTTCTTTCCTTTGTTTCCCAATTTCTAGAACAGGAGCATTAGTAGAAGTACAAGGTTGTTTCTTCTTCATTTCTAACTCATCCGTTTACAATAGGATGTGTAGTTGGGCAAATATGGTATCTATGTTGTTCAAATGATATGCCAGAATGAACTGATCATAACAAGGTGGCAAATATTTAATGACCATGTCTATGGCCTACTCCTTGTGAAATTCACATTTAACCTTTCAAGGCTCTCCATGTATCTTTCCATTCTTTGCATGTGGTTGTAGACATACTCGTTTTCCTTTAATTTGCAAGCAATTAGAGCTTTAATGACTTCATACTTTTCTTGAAAAACTCGCTTTTGAAACTTTTTCACAAGATCCAAGTTCATCTCGTATGGATAATAGTCCTCATAGAACTTTTGCAACTCATGAATCATGGTGGTAACCATGATGCAACCAACCTTAGTCGCATAGTCATAGTATATCTGGTAGGAGGCTATTTCTTCAGGAGTAGCAGAGGCCTCATCGATCTCGATGAGCTGTTTCTAAAGGATATACTCTTTTCATTGTATCAAAGAGCCATATTGATGTTGCGCATCCAATCATTGTAGTTGGAACCATCCAATGTCACCTTGGACACGATTGCAACCAGTAAGAAGCTGTGGGAAGAGGTTTAAGAAGCTGAAGCATCACATGGAGTAGTTTTAGTAAGATGAAAACAATCCCTGAAATTTCAACCGATAATTATTATGTAAGGTTAGGATCTAATAAAAAAATTCACAACTAAGAATAGGGACGTCATAATCCTATTGCATGTTTAATTTCAGATTATGCTCTTCTATTTGTTACCGTGATGTCGAGGATGACAAACAAGATGTGAATAACCATAAAAAATATGTTTGGCACTCTAGATGTTATTTATCATCTCCAATTAATGCGTTGGTTAACCACACGTACTCTATTAACAATGATAATTTTCGAGATGCCCATTATTACTCTTTATAGTCACTATTAGTGTGTAGGTTAACCACACACGCTTCACTAACTACATATAAAGCATATTGTGCAATTTTATGGATTAGCATAGTTTTCATATTTTTCCTAAAACAACTAAGAGTGGGATTTTAAAAAATGGTTTAGTTACTTTATACGATCATACTTATTAATGAGATTGTGTCGTATCAAATATGGTCTGCTAACGACCCCCCACCATACGAGAGAGCTGTGGATAAGAGTGGATACCCAATATCGGTCATTTTATAGGTCGCTTCCTTAAACGTCCGTTATAGTATAAATTTATGAATGAGGCGTACTAGCGATTTGAAGAACTTATTCTTGTACATACAATAAATTAATCTTGTAATTATATATACTATAAGGTGCAGGTTAAAACATTTAAAAAAACAAGGTTTAATCCTTTAATTATCTAAATTAAAAATTTTTAACTAACTTAATTTTAAACCATGTATGCATTTGGTAATTTTCTTTTAATTGAAGCATTTAATCAAATTAATCATAAGATCCATCTTAATTAATCTTATACTTAATGTTTATCATGTCTAAAGATATCTCCTAACATTTAGGCTTTCATTTAGTTATCTAATATTGGAAAATATGAGATTTTGGTAGATATGGAAATAGATAATTACCAATTAACCACCACATAAATCATATTAGGCAAGTAAAACCAAAAATCTGGATTTGATCTATGCTCACGCCGCGACAAAAGCAGCTCACATTGCTAGCATCGATTATTCGAAAAAATTTTGTTCATTCAACAAATGTGTGATTAACAAAAGACAGATCAACCAAGTTCTGATACCACTGATGGGTTATATAGGTTACAAAATTACTATTACCTTAATGAAATCGAAATTCATAAGAGAAGTTTACATACCTTTTGATTTGTTATAGTAAACAAATCAAACCAACCCTTCTTGAAAAACTCTTTGAAGCAACCACCAGACATCTCGTGCCTTTGATGGTTCACACTCAAACGCTAGCAACTAGGAGACTTGAAGAGAGAGGAAAGGGGAGGTATACGCTATTTATAGCTGATAGGAAACCCTAAATAATTCTTACTTGATAATAATATTTCAAATCAAGTAATCATCTTATTTCCTAATTATCTTCAAGGGATTTTCTATAAACCCTAGAATATCAATAAATCAGTCTCTCTCTCTCTCCAAAAGTCATCTTATTCGATTACAAGGTTTGAGGGCAAATCAAAAGGACTTACTAATAATTCAAGTATATACCAATTTAGTTATTGGCTTAGACACTTAATCCAAAAATATTTAATATGAATATTCACTACCAATAATGTGACCGACTATGGAGCTTTGAACATAATTAAATATTTTTGAAATTAGTTCAAAACATGCTAAAGTGAAACACAATATTTTGAATTAACAAAACTTTGATAATGACCTAAAACTCTTTATAAACATAAGAAATTGTAACAATTCACGCCGTTATGGCGACATAAGAATGTGATATGTGTAAATCCAATGAGCCTCCCTTCCTCCCTACGCATCACCAATCAGGAGCTTCCTTGTGGTCAAGGCGTGACATACCTCCTAAATTTTTCTATAAATAGTTGCGATTTTTGGCTCCTTTCTCCATACTTTCCTTCCAGTAACTCTGAAAATTTTCATGCACCTCGAGGCCTGACTATATAAATTTTCAAGTATTCGTAGTGAATCTCTGAAGCAATATAAGGCCCGATAAAAAGAGCTTTTGGTATTGAAGTTCTGTCCTTGCAGTTTCTGACTTTTCATTAGAAAACTTGTAAGTTGAGTTATACTTACTACACTTTAAGTGTAACTTATAATTATGTTCATAGTCATTATTATGAACCTATAAATAACATTTATCTGTAATTCCACTCAAAATAATGATCGATCTACTTACGGGAGTGATGTCTAGGCTAATCTATGAAGTGTTTAAAGTGGATTTTCCAAACAGTAAATATTTTTACCAAATGAATCCTACCTCTAAAGTGATATTTCCTAGTCATTCCTTATTTTATAGAACTCGGTATTCTTTGGGATTACTGAAGAATCTTAAAATGGTTAAATATAACCTTATAAGTACAACCGAATACTAAGGCTTAGTTATATTCGTTTTTAGGTTATTAAAAGGGGGAAATATGAAGTGTTAGTCACGAAGCTCGCTTTCCTGTAAATCTTCCACATCAATCAAGTGAGTGCATATACTTTCGTTAACATGATTTTCATACAAGTTTTTGTTAAAAGTATTGAATATCAGTTAAAAGCATATATGTAATTTAAATGCTTATTATCTAGAATGTATGTTAAATGTATATTTGATAACATACACTATGTGAACCAAATATATATATATATATATATATATATATATATATATATATATATATATGTGTGTGTGTGTGTGTGTGTGTGTGCTAAGTGTATATATGGTATTACTATTAAATTAAAAGATTATTCTATACTAAATACATGATACTCTGTGTTAAATATGTAATAGTATTATGATAGTTTTGCATAAATAGGAATTGGTATTGAAAGCTGATTATAGGGTTTCTATAATCTTGTCTAGTTTAAATAAATACATATAAAAGATGTTTTGTTTCAAGTATAATTGGATAAAGGTGTAGTACTACCATGCACTGCAATAGTATTGCATGAACAGGAAAACGGTTTTAGGAGTTGATTACTTGTATGATAATCTTGTCTAGTGATAAAATTAGAGTTATAAAGGATGCGTAGTTCAAAGTAAGTTGAATAAGTGCATAGTTATACCATGTATTGAAAGGATATTTAATTAACAGGAAAGATTGTATTGGAAGTTGATATAAGGGGTTTTAGTCTTATCAAGTTATAAACTAAGACTTGAAAGGGATGCTTAGTCCAAATAACTTGGATATTCGATAGTATCATACTAAGGGTGTGTGTGAGATTGGGACAAATAGTAGAGCTCTATTCTATGACACTATTAGTGTCAAAGTATGGGATACATACCAGGGTACTATACTAGTATTTCATTTCTTTTTAGATAGCCAGAAATGATGTGTCTGTATGTGACAGTTGGTCATGGTGTGCCCATATAAGGCAACGAGTGAGGTATGCTTGGTCATCTATTGGAGTAAGATGACCACCATAGACAACCCGTCTTGCGGAACGCTAGAATTATTATACTCAATACGTGTTAACGAATTATACTATTCCAGGTAAAAGGAAGGTGTATTCATCCAGGTAATCTATCCCCTCATGGTTTCCTCAATGACTTTCAAGTGCCAAGGAATCCCCTAAACAGATTAGTCTAATCGTTGCTTATTGTGATCCATCATGTTAGATCTTAAGTGATCATTGTTATTGGATCAATGTGTGAGAATCAACGGGCTAGGTAACTAAAGATAATGGGTGCAATTTCTTATAGATATCTATGTTATATAATATAATGTTTGATAACAATTGTTTTTTCCTGATTTCTATTTATGGATTATCATCATAATAATATTGTGGGATTGAAAACTATCACACCCTCGTCAAACAGTGAAAACGTCGAGCTGTGCGACGTAGGGAGATTCATCATTGAACATACAATGAACATTGCAAAACAATATGAAACATGAATTTCACTTTTATTGATAGAAAAAAGATTACATCAGATTATTAGAATTCCTAATACAAAGGTGCCTTAATCGGTAAGCATAACGATAAACGATAGACGTCTTCCAATTGTTTTTCTATCAACTGCTGTGACAACCGTCAATTTCCGGTCGAGTCAAAGTCAAATAAAGTCAACAAGTCAAACCGATCAACTCAACTAACCCTTGTATACTACGGTTTACGTTATATGATTATTGTAAAACTCGTTATTTCAATAAAAAGTCATCACTTGAAAACTTCGTATGTTTAGGATTCTTGAACCCTAGTCGGGGTAAGTGATGTAGCAATACGATAAAACACTATTGCATACCCTTCAGGGGTGTGTAAGATCCTTAAACATGTCTTAAAGGGGTTTACGAAACTTGCGTTATGAAGTCAAACACTTAAAAAGGTCACAAACAAAGCCTACTACAATCTCTTTCTATTAATACAAATCTCTCCCAAATCTCACTCAAAGCCCTTTAAACTATTTATAAGCATCCGGATCATACCGACCCTTAACCGGGTCAAAAACCACTTAAAACAGACTAATTATTGGAAAGACAACCTTTAGAACCAAAGCCTCTCAATTAAGAACCGAAACCATAGGGACCGAAGATGCTAAGAACCGAACACGGAGCTGCTTGCGTCGGACCGAACCCGAAGCTGCCCACGAGCCGAACCCGAAGGTGCCTTCAGACCGAACCTCCCCTTCGCCTTCTCTCCATTTCAGTCCATCTCGACCCAGTTCGCCTTCAGTCCATGGCCACAAGGGACCGAACCTTTGGCCAATGCGAGAAGGTTCGTAGAAAGGCCCTTTTTGCGCAGTTTTCGACTAGTTTTGCGTTTTAAGCCCCTTTTGATTATTTTAACACGGGATTTTCACCCAAAATCATATTTCAACATATAAAACTCCATATCTCATGAATTAATCACGTTTTGAGTGCAATCCATATCCAAGATTAGTGGGTGAGATACTTGTGGTGGAGTGTTAACTTTGCCTTAGTGTATGACACAAGCAACCACCCCATGCCCACTCCATGACCAGCCCTTGTCCTTCCACCATACCTGGTCACTTCATTGTCCTTTTCCCACCATTTTCCAGCCATACTCTTAGTCAAAGGCTGGAGAAAACTCTTATCTCTCCTCTTATTTCTCTTATTTCTCTCGTTCTCCACCAAAGAACAAACTCCATTCTCTCTCACTTCTCTCTCTAAGTTTCTAAATTTCCACGGCTGATTTTCAAGTTCTTCATCTACTTTTGGTAATTAGTATTATCCTTCATATGATTATTCCACCTCTTTCTAATCAAATCATAGGTTTCATACACAAACTTCATCATATTTGTGTTAGAACTTCGAATCTTCAACCAATCTTCTAAGTGTTCTTGAGTTGAACACTTTCCTTCTTCAACATCTATCCACTGAAAACCCACAATGTGAGTTCATACCCCTACCTTTTCACATTTTCTTAACTTTTATTGGGGGGGGGGAATATAAGTTAAAACACCTAGAAGACAACTAGACTCTTCCAACAGCTTTCATCAGAAAACTTTAACTCCATTCACGGACTGTTTTTGTCAACTTAAGCATTTTAGTTTTCAAAAATGTATTAGGTGAAAATACTTCAGGTTCATATCTTTAAAATGACTACTTACACATCTCGATACAATTTTTCTACAATTTATGGTGATTTTTACAAAACTGCCTATCATTTCAAGAGCAAATCCGGACCAGTCTGGGAATATGGACATTTGTACACAAGTTAAAGGTCTTTAAAAATCATAATAAAAATTAGGAACAAGCTAGAAATATTTTCCCAACTCTTAGAATTTATGGATTCTGATTTCGACTTCAAATGATTTTTCTATGATTTTTGTAAAAACAGGAACAAAAAGGTTAAAATTAGAAAATGGTTAACAATTTCATTTGCACCTTGTAGCTTGCTGAGCAAGGTGTGTGTTATTATATATGTTGGAATAATATTCCTTAATGATCGATAGATTCAAGCAGAAAAACAATAAATGAAGCAATAAAGAACACAAGAATGGTTTGAATGATGTCGAATGATTAAACTTTGACACCTCAGAAGAGCTCGATTAAGAACTTCGACTGTAGAGGTGTTTTGGGTTACAATGCAAAAGATAATCAATGACTCGCGTACTAAGGCATACATGCATGCACTATATGTAATACGTAACCATAATCTATAATCACAGTTGGACAGGCCCAATATCGGATATGCAAAAGAATAGCCCATGACGCAACACACAATACCCAACAATCTCCCCCTTTGCGTCAATGGAGCTGAGAGCTCACATCAGTTGATCTGCAGCAGATTTCTTGACAGTCTTGAACACGCTCAGTATGATGGCAAAAAGAGTTTTTCGAAAAGTAATGTACCACTGAAGCATGTCTATGAAGTTCTTCTTATCAGACTCAGAATTCGCCTTGCACCGATGAAAAATATTGATGATGTGTTCAAGGAAATCAGTTGAGAATAAATGTTTGTCCACCACAGCAAACAAGAATCTTTGACCTTTGGCTCTTGTAAACATCATAGTGAGGTGAGCAGGATCAATCTGACCGAGAGTCATTTTGTTGACATCTCCTGGCTTTATAGTTGGCTTCACAGTCGGTTTCTTCCTCATGACAGTCGCCACCTCTTGATCCATCTTCGCAACCTCAGGAATATAAGAGGCCAACATCCTTTTCAGATGTCCTAAGATTGGTTCATACTCTATTGCTTTTGTAAGCAAAAAATTGAAGAGCAAAATCCAATCATGAGGATTCAAGTTAGGAAGATCTGCCAGGGAGATAATAGACACTAAGTTATTTGAACATCGGTTTATCCTGAAAGAAACATTGATAAACTTCCCCACAGATGATGGTTTCAGCACCTTAACCGTAGTAATTCTCTGAGCACTCCAGGTCAGGTACTAAGGCTGACTGAACTCAAGATAAAAATCTATAAGCTCACGGTCGACTTGAGGATGGGGTGAAGGAACATCAACTGTCGGTTGAAAACAATGAAAAACAAATGCCTTTCGAGTAATCAGCATGTCGAACTGTGAGTCCCTTGTATTTTCACAGTCAAAGGAGGTGACAGGCTTCAGCTAGTACGTGCTTGGAAACTCTATCGCCTCCCTGATAAGTGTCTCTCTTGTCTAGAAAGGGAATAACACCTTCTTGCAACTTAATGCATCATCTTCTTCTTTCTTCTTCTTTTCTCTTTGCTCAACCTCCTTAGCTGCTTGAAGAGTTTCATCTATCTCCTCATTCTTTTTCTTTCTGTTCAAGATCTCAGAAATAGTTTCTTGATCGTCGTCATCCTCATCATCTTCTCCAATAACACGCTTTTTCCTTTCTTTGACACCAGAACTTGAAGCTAAATTATCCTTCGGTTTGGTTTTGACCTTCGGTTGTGGCTGCTCTTCTCCCCCTTATTGCGGAAAAACAATTATCTCCAAAACACCCTTCATTTCACGTAAGAGTTCAAGAGAAAGAAGAGGTTTGGAGGTCAAATTATTTAGAATAGGGAGCGTGAGAATTGGATCATGAACCTGAAGCAGAGTATGTAACTGAGACAGAACATCCCTAGCACAGCTTCGAAAAACGGCCCGTTCGGCTTTTAATAGGGTAATTTCGTGTTCATCCTTGGCAAGTGCTGCTTGCTGCACTGCATTGATAGCCGTCTGTTGAGCAAGATCATATTTGATTTTACTTTCCATGAGAAGATCAACAGTGAGCTTTTCGAACCGAGAGTCAATGGAAGACAAGAAAGTCTTGTTGTCAGCAGAGAGGTCAGACCTGACTGTTTCAAACTTGGTCAGCTCCATTTGAATAGATTGAGAAAGCGAATCAATGGACTTTGTGAGCTTGCCAGCAATGGAATCAGCATGACCTTTGAGGGAATTAAGAAAAACCTTGGAGTCATGAATAAGATGTTTAACATCAAAAGAGGCCCATTTACACAGAGAAGTAGAATCATCGACTGCAACAGTACATTTGTCGATGGATTATGTATATTGGTTTAGGGTTGTATCCATGAAAGCTTTGAGAACAACATCATTATGCTTTGTTGTCGAAGCGAGCAGGCTATCAAGCTTTTCATAAACACTGTCGATGTGTTGCTTTGTTGCCGGAGCAGATTCATCTTCCTCACTAGGAATTTGGTATGGATTGTAGTATGTAGAATCAAATTCAAAATCAACTCCTCCGAGAACTAGATTAGAATCACTAGATGGAGTTGGTGAAAGAGGCTCTATGGTGACTTTAGTAGGTTTTTCAGTCTTCGCCCCCACATCAGATGTGTTGACGTTGACAGAAGAATCTACGGCTGAAGTGATGATAGGTGTAAACGTGACGGTTGCGTTGGAGAAAATAGGTGGTGGTAATGGTGCGGTAGTGATTGGAGTAGAAATGATAGGTGTTGGTGGAGCAATAGTGGAAACTATTGGTGTTGAAGATGGGGGTGGAGGTGCAACAGTGACCTGAATGGTTGTTTTGGGTGGAGATGGAGGGGTGTTGGAACAAAATCATTAACATGAACCTCAGGAGTTGGAGACCGAGGAGTGGTATTACCCCTAGGTGAACCTTTATGTTGCCCTTCGGAATCATCACCTGCAGATTGGTTGTCCTTCGGGTCTAAATGTGAAGGTGAAGAAGTGAGGTTTCTGCTAGCCATTTTCTTGATTTTCTTAGTAGCAGAGGAATCACCCTTATCAGCTTTTTCTTTCTTTGACTTGGAGGGTTTAGAAGAGGGATCTTTGGTTGCTTCTTTCTTATCAATAGCTTTCTTTCCTCGCTTAGCCGGTTTTTCCACCTCGTGTAAAGCAGCTTGCATCTCTGGAGTTAATTGTCGTGTACTCGTTGGAGGAAGCAATTTGTACTCAGAGATGAGTTTACTTTCCTGCGAGACAGACCAGTACATAGATTCCGGAATAGACCCTTTGTTCAAAAGCTTGGTTGGATCAGCGACGATGATCTTTTTGGTATGAAAGGATGAAATTGAGGAAAGCATAGAGTCCTTCATGAATGGAACATTAAGGGAGGTTATTGCCCTTTGAGTGACGATGGTCCAAAAGCAACCACAAGAAATCATAGAATGCTTGGTCGAGGAGGAAAGACTCTGCACCAGTTGGGACCAGATTAAAGTCCCATAGTCTAGATTGATTCCATTGTAGATAACGTATAGGATCATCATGAAGCATTTGTTTGATCCATCAGAGCCACCAACACGCTCAGCTAACCCCTTGTGAAGAAGGGTGAGCAACCCATTCCACTGTGGAGGTAAGCATGATTTCTTGAACTTGGAGAAGGTAGTAAGGACCTCAGTATATCCCATCTCATAGAACATCTTGAACAATTGAGTTGTAGTGATGAAGTCTGGGGAGATGACTAAGGTGTCTACTGCAAGCCCTAGAAGAGAGCAAAATCGTCCTTTGGAAATCGAAGCTTTGTGATTATGAATCTGAAAGTAGATGCGCTCTTTGATTTTGTTGTAATGGGCTGTTGAGTATACTTGAGATAGGAGTGACAAGAGAATAGATTCCACTTGAGTTAGAGGGATTACGAGAAGGGAATAATTGAGGCACTCCACAACTTGAAGCATATAATGATTATTTGTTGTTTCGGGTAATCAACTTCTTACTTGAATTATTACTACACTTGTCCCATGCTCTTAGCATGAACACAATTTTTACCTATGGTTCTTACTTTGTGAAATAGTTCAAATGAACACATTTCCAATCATACTCATTTCACAACTCCTAATCCTTTTCCATAAGTGAAATAATATCAAATTCTTGCCACTTATGGAATATGCTAGATTCTAACATTTTATGCAATGATCCTTTCGTAATGTCATAGCACAAAAGTCACAATGACTATTGCCAATGATATTACAAAGTCCTCTATTGGAGATTCTTACGAGACAATTCCTTAGATATGATGTCTCTCACTCAAAGCACATTCCTTTGAACATCCTTCTGCATAAAAAAAAAAAAACTCTAATATAGACATAGATTTTCAATATTCAATTCCCAATATGGAAAACTTTCCATACTTACCATATGACAACTCATTCTCAATAGAATCTTATCTATTCATAATAATGTCGAAATGGTCCATCCAATACTATACTTCCAACTACTCACGAGCGACCAATCGTAGGCGAACTTTGGATTGTCCTTTGATAGTTGCTTAATTATCTTAGTCAAAACTGATTCTTGTCCTTTTTCCCTCTAAATGCGCTAAACATTTGGAAAATTTTAGAATGGTCAAATATTATAGCATTTGCAATCAATCCTATACCCGAAGCGTATGGGACACGATGCATAATGTCTTACATAAAGATTTGATACTTTATCAATCTTCTGCCATAATATTTTATGTGCTACGTTCTCAAAATTCGAACTATCAAGAGGAATGTCGTAATCATAATCGAATTTTTAAGAACACACTATGTTTCCTTGACTAAATTATTGACATTCCACAACCTAAGCCTTTAGATTTGAAACGAAGCATAATATTATCTCCCTTAATTATAGCAAAACAACTATTCAACCTTTACAACTTTGCAAAGTATGACTCTTGTTTTCTATAATTAATATTGCTAACTTGCAATACTTTCCTTAATAATCATACAATCATAAAATTTATGCTCCCACTATCATGATGATTATTTTAAACATAACACTTATGCTCCCACTAGCTTTGACATGTATTCAGAAACCAGCTTAACTTCCAGAAAAAAAAAACAATACTTATTGAATTTCTTAAGTTCATGTTTCTAATAACTAATGCTTTGATAATCCTTTATCTAAGCTCATACACTTTTCCCTTAGATAGCTCATATGTGTGTCTAAACAATTCAGACTAATTGCCAAATCTCACAATTCGAATCATGGAAAGGGATACCGTAACCATAATCGAATTCGAGAATCCAATTTTCACAGTCACTACCTTTTTAAAATCTCTCTTAGTGAAAGCACTTCCTCACAGTCATTTTCATGAAGGAGGGAATCTTATGACACTTAGATTTTAATTGTGTATGTGTTCCTATCCATGTGAATTTGTCAAAACCAAAGTTTATGACAATTTCAAACTCATATGGACCGAACTTTCTTAATCTTGACTTCTTGCCTTATGGTAACACAGCTGCCCACCATGCCTTCCAAGTAGTTAAGCTGCTCACCCTTTCCTATCAATGTACTTTCCATTGATAAATGTGCCTGCCTTTTATGCGTTCAAATGAGAACTCATAGAACTCACATGCATAATTAACTCAATTGGAATGGCACAGAAACGAAATAGTGTCAACACGATAGGTTGTAAACCTCAACTCATGTGCTAGTGATGATCGATAAGGTTTATTTTGATTTGTTCTTGAAACCTGTCAAGACCATTAAGACTCCCACTGACTCGTTGACATATAAGATTCTCTTGTCAATAAACATTATTTGACAAACAAATATTCAAGAGTTAGTGTAGTTTTTATCCAAACACTTCATAAATTGGTCCTAATTGGTCTTTGTCTTATCCAAGACATCACAACTTTCCACATTTGATGAATGTTATAAACCTTCTTAATACTTATCACTCAATTTCACAATCTTAACTTTAATACTTGTTTTGGAACGAAGTATGATTGACTTCTTGATTTAACCATTCCTTCAATTCTTGATTCCTCTTCTTAGACATACAATTGTACTAAGACTCACATAGAGGATCAATTGAGATATGGTTCTTAATCATTAAGACCTATCATAAAGCATAAAAGGTACTCTCCCTTCTTCTTAGAATGGAGAAACTTTTATCTTTCTGCCTACTTGATTCTTCTTATTCGTTCTGCTATTGATTTAAACTTTTTCAATCAATTCAGAATTACACTTAATCTTATAAGTATAATCATATTTACTAAACCTTTAGTAAATCCTGACGAATATCTTTGTTACTCTTATGGTGGACTTGATCAATACGCAACTTTGTGTACTCGATCTCCTAGTCCTTCACTTGACACTTTGTTAATGAATTAGTCTAATTTCAAAATATGAAATTTCTCATTCATCGTGCAACCAAGTTGCATGATTCCAAATTTCTGTCCAATTGGAACTTGGGCGATGAGAAACTCTCCCTATTTGGTAAATTCTCTACATTTCCACAAACAACATAATTAAGAATCAAATCCATTTTTGCTAATATAAGAAACCTTCAAACATCAATTTTCATGCATGCCATTACAAGGATAAATAAATAATATAAAATCAAAATTTATTTTATTGCGGAAAAATTTGTCCTTACAATGCAATTCATTGAAAAACTATGCTAATACATCTTTCTAAGCAATCTAATTCTAACTCCAAGTAGCAGATCGAGAATCTAATCTTCAAGTAATGCGATCGAAATCCATTCCTTCTCGGTTAGATTCTGCTCACTTCTTCCCTTAAGCTTCCTTTCTTTTTTTCGATCCTACAAAACATCAATCTTATTATGTATTAAGAATCTAGAATAGAAGATTAAAAGAGTTAGTCAATGGATTTTGCCTAAAGCAGAGCCATACGTTTTGACTCTCCCATCTGTTAGATCTCTTAGGTAAATAGGGCAGCTTCGTCTCCAATGCCCCTTCTCTTAGCAATAAAAGCAAATCGACTCTTTTGGAACAGCACATGGAACTACTTCAGATATTGCCTTTCTCTTATGATTAAACTCTTCGATCATGGCATGCCTTTTGTTGCCATTGCCTATATCCATAGAGGTCTTGAAGGCAGATTCACCAATCAACTTTGCTTTTCTATTGCGCCAAACCATTGTTGATTCAACAACAATAAGCATATAGGTGAGATCTATAAGGGTCACGTCGCAGTTCATCATATAGTACTCTCTTACGAACTCACTATATGAGTTAGGAAGTGACTGAAGAACCCAATCAATAGCCATCTCCTCATAGACAACGGATCCCAACATTCTTAACCTATCAATGTGTGACTTTATCCCTAGGACGTGTGCACACACTGACTTTCCTTCTTTATGTTTACTTGCCAAAAGGGCTTGAGTGAGTTTGAACTTTTCAAGCCTTCGAACTAGTGGGTTAGGGAGAATAATTGGAGGAGGTGGAGGAAGTGAAGCATGATCTCTTGTTCCTCGATCGAATCGTGGAATATCATCTTCATGTGGAAAGCTTGTTCCACGGGATTTGGGAAGACCATAGTTGTCGAACTTTGACATATATAAAACGGGAGAAAACGAATTAAAGTTAGTTGATTGATTGAGTCCTTAGTAAATCACCCAAATGAGATACTAAGGCTAGGACCCAACAAAATACGCTACAACCTAGAAAAGGGATGTCGTAGTCTAGTTGCAGAATATTTGAAGGTAAGTGAATGACGATTCACTAATTTCCACCATTGAAAAAAGAAATTTAAGTTTTAAATCTATGAAAACTCCTAGATCCTTTGAGATACATTGAACTTTTCAATGGCATGTTTAAATCTCGATATGCCCCTCTAGTTTGTGACTGGGACGCCGAGGATCACAAAGCGGGTGTGAATAACCATGCAAACTTACATGGTGCCCTCACATGTTATAGTCACCTATTCGATGTGCCGGTAAACCACACACGCTCCACCGAACTATGAAAAAAATTGAGTCACCCTTTGCTACCTTTTCTTAGAACCATTTAGTGTGCCGGTTAACCACACACGCTCCACTAACGTCTTTGCAAGGGCACAAAGTGTAATTTCATGGAATTGCATCAATTCACTTTTGCCTAAGTAACTAAGATTGGGAATTCGTAAAACATTTAGTTACTTTTGTACTTCATTATACTTATAATGGAAGGTTTTGTCCTATCCTACCCATTCGGCTAACGACCCTCCACTAGTCAAGAGTGCGGTGGGTAAGAATGGATACCCATTCAATCGCCATTTTATAGGCAATTTCTTTAAACACCCCTTATAGACTAGCTTCATGAATTAGGCCTACTAACGGTAAGACTGACTTTTACTCATACATATATATATATATATATATATATATATATATATATATATATATATATATATATATATATACATATATATATATATATATATATATATATATAATGTTAGACTTTTAATGTTATATATAGTATAGGGTGTATTTTACACTTTTAAAATACTAGGAGGTCAAATTTAACAATTATACCTTTAATTCAATTAAATTCTAAACCAAAACTCTTATGGATTTATTAAACCTCTTTTAATTATACACCTTAATTAATTAATAAATCCATACGGGTGTGATTTGAACTTTTCAAAACAATACTAGGGTTTTAGAATTTAACATTCCTAAATTAAACCTTTTAATCAACTTTTAAATTCCAAAACTTGAGGGAAAGTTTTTGAGACATTTCAAAACATTTAGGTTTAGAATTTAAATATACATCAAAATTAAACTTTTAATCAAAATTTAAATTCCAAAACTTGAGGGCAAGTTTTGAAACCTTTTCAAAACATTGGGGATCAAATAAAAAATAATCTAAATTAACATTTAATCACATAATTATCCATATTTGATTTATTTAATAATTTCTTGCAAAACAATTTACCAATTTAATCAAAATAATTAATCAATTATCACAGAAGGAAATAAATATTTTATTAATTGATAAATATCTTCAATTAGATCAAGAATATACTCATATATATCATAAAATCAGATTTATATTGATCTAATATGATAAAGGCAAGTATCTCAAAGATAAACAGCAAGAAATCCCGATATTTGCTCTTTCTGACGCTTGGACTCGCCGAGTACCCCAATGGACTCACCGAGTCGAGCCAACTCGCCGAGTCCATCAGACAGATTCACAAAAATCGAATTTTTTCAACTTGAACAAACATACAAGGCATCAGTACAATAGAAACCAATGAAGGCTCTGATACCACTGATGGATTTTAGACATAAGAACATCCTATGTGCTCATACAAACCCTAATGTTTGGATCTAAGTTTCTCTATTGTACATGCAAGTTATCCAAGACTATAAACCCTAATTCTAGCATACAAGTAATCATATTAACATAAGAATGGGTTTAAGATATTACCTTGATTGTTATATAGAAATAACAATCCCAAATCCTTCTTGTATTGACTTTAAAAAGCTTAGAGTCACAAATGTCACTCCTCTAACGGTTCACTAACACCAAGAGCAAGAGGATGAAAAGGAGAAGAGAAGGAGGCTGCCCAAAACATGTGGAAACCCTAGAAAGAAGCTTGTCCACGTTTTTGGGGCATAAGGACTCTATATATAGTGAGGCTATTAGGGTTATCTAATAAGGAAACCCTAATTTGGATGCTTAAGCCCTAAGCAACCCATGGACTCATTTCCTTAAAGGCCTTGGACGATTTCTAATGGGTTTCCCCATAGAATTCGTCCACTCCTTAATATAAGGCAATCCATAACCCAAATTGCAATTATCTTATAATTACAATTCCAGTCCCTTAAGTTTAATTAATCTCTTTTAGTCACAAAACTAATTACCAATTAATTCTTGACTAATATTAATTAAACAATATGATTTCTCCTTTAATATATTATTCTCATAATATATTAATAAATCATATTTCATCCTTTCTCTCCATAATTCATCCTATCAAGTTGCTTTGGTGAAGGCAACCCAAAAGGATCATGCACCATCGGGTCAAGTACATACCAAAATAGTTATGGACTTAGACACTAATCCAACAGTCTCCCACTTGGATAAGTCTAATAACTATTCTGCGTATAACTTCAGATCCTGATCTGCAATCGTAGCTTTTTAAAGCCGCTGTCAACTCTGATCCTATCAGATACGCGTGTCCTATAGATAAGGGATCATATATTCCTCCATTCTAGATATCGTATAAGACATGATTTCTAATCATTCTCTCTGTACTATTTCTCGACTTCTGATTTATGACGACTGACTAATTGAACAAATCAAATTATCCCTAGCCCGGCCGAGCATTTACGTTTGTCATCACTAAATCATCGAGGGGCCCAAAGATATCGCTTTTATCCTTCTTTGGATAAAAGGAACGAATAAACTTTGATTCAATGCTCGCTTTCACTCACTCACCGAATCACACACATCAATATGTTTTATGACACCAAGTAACTAGTGCGTTTACATATTATCAATGTGCAACCGATTTGCAAGATACAACTCACACATCTCGGTTTCAAGAACATAAGATGTTATCGTCTCACCAATCACTCGTGATAACAATCCATGAAGTGATCCAAGTGAGCGTGGGTTTAATCCAATGCTCAAATCATATTCATAAGCACTCATGAACATTGCAGCAAACATTTGCTTATGTCTAGTGCTCTTTAGACAATCCACACACCAATTCACGACAGTCTTTATTCATACCTACTTCCAACATATGAACGACTGTGGCCTGTTCGAATAATTTGACTGTTCTCAACCAATTAAATTATTCAGGAAGTCAAAACATGCAAAGTGAAACACAAGAATAATACTAATCCCATATGGCCTCAAACCTTTGAGTATAAATAAAACACCTTTTATTTATCACCATATCGATTACTCATTATTTGTTGTTTCGGGTAATCAACTTCTTACTTGAATTATTACTACACTTGTCTCGTGCTCTTAGCATGCACATAATGTTTACCTATAGTTCTTACTTTGTGAAATAGATCAAATGAACACATTTCCAATCATACTCATTTCACAACTCCTAATCCTTTTCCATAAGTGAAATAATATCAAATTCTTGCCACTTATGGAATATGCTAGATTCTAACATTTTATGCAATGATCCTTTCGTAATGTCATAGCACAAAAGTCACAATGACTTTTGCCAATGATCCTTCCATCTGGCCTCTCGGTTGGTTTAGGTGTATCATCAGCCATCTTTTGAGCAGCATCATCGATGATTTGCCTTAGACTATCAAGCTTGTTGTCTTTTGCAGTTGATTTAGAATTAATTGTTGTTTGAGGCTCGTCAAAAAGAAGCATATATTGCTCATAAAGATTTGAAATAGAGGTTGTAACTTGACAAGTCTTTGGAAAGATTTCCTTTATGGCACCTTCGATTGTCTTGATCTGCTTAACATAACTATCGTCAAAAGTGACATAGTATGTTTCTTCAATCTTCTTAGAGCGCTTGTTTAGAACTCTATATGCCTTAAAAATCAGGGAGTAACCTAAGAATATTCCTTCATCTGCCTTAGCATCAAACTTATTTCGATTCTCTATAGAGTTGAAGATGAAGCATCTTGAATCGAACACATGGAAGAATTTCACATTCGGTTTGCGATTGTTCAAGATTTCGTAGGGAGTGATAGAGAATCGCTTGTTCATATATCATCTATTTTGTGTGTAACAAGCAGCTAGCGATGGCATCAGTCCTGAAATATAAAGGTAATGATGCGAAACATAACATCGTTCGAGCTACTTCACATAAAGACCTGTTTCGCCTTTCAACAATATCGTTCTGTTGCGGAGTATACGGGGCTGAGAAATTATGTGTCGTTCCTTTTTCAGCAAGAAACTCTTAGAAATCTTTGTTCTTGAATTCCAACCCATTTTCGCTTCTTACAATACGAAAAACTTTCCTTAGTTGAATTTCTATTTGTTTTATGAAGAGCTTGAGCTTTGGAGTGGCCTCAGATTTTTGCTTCAAGAAGAATACCCAACTGAATCGAGAGAAATCATCCATTATGACCAGAATATACTTGTTACCACTAATGCTTTCAATGGAAGAAGGACCACACAGATCGATGTGCAATAGCTCCAATGGTTCTATTACCTTTGTATTGATAATAAAGGGATGACTTTGTCTACTCTGCTATCCCATTTCACAGGCTACACATAGGTGATCTTTATTGAATTTAAGAACTAGAAGACCTCGAACATGATCTCCTAATACCAGCTTGTTGATATCCTTAAAATTAAGATGAGAGAGTCTTCGATGCCATAACCAACTTTCATCTGAATGAGCCTTCTTGAGTAAACAGACTGCTGGCTTAGCTCGAATTGGGTTGAGGTTTAAAGGGTACATTTCCCCCTTTCGCTTTGATTTCAACAGAATGTTATTTGACTTCTTCTCTACAATTTCTGAGCCTTCATCATCAAACGATACCTTCAATCCAGTGCCAACTACCAGCTGTGATACGCTGATAAGGTTGTGTGGGAGGCCTTCAACATAAGCCACTTTTCTTATCGAGAAATCGCCATTAGTGATAATTCCATAGCCTTTGATAGTACCAAATGAGTTGTTGCCGTACTTCACAATACCACCATCCTTGAGAGACCGAAACTCCCTCAGTTCTTCCTTCCTTCCTGTCATGTGACGTGAGTAGCCACTGTCAATATACCATTCTTCGTCAAACTGCTCGTCATTAATTACCTGCAAAATATTAAGCAGATTTAGGAATCCCAAGTTTCTTGGGTCCTTGTGAGCCTTTTACATGACAGGGAATAGTAAGAGAGATATCAACCAAATAAGTATGTTTAACTAAAGTTGTTTCATATTTTCTTTTTATAGTGAAAACTTTAATTTTGGTTGGTTTAGGTTCATTGGACGTAGGTTTTGAGATTTTGACGTCAGCATTCTTTCATGTCTCTTTTGGACTTCTGTCATCTTCTGGATAGAGCTTTCATTTTCCCTTTAAATCTTTTGATGAATAAGAATTAGAATTAGAAGAGTTGGGATTAGAAGTAACGTTGGGTCTTCTCTTAGTCTAATTGAACTTGTATGGTTGCGGACCGAAACTGCTCTTTCGGTTGATATTGGGTTGAGGACCGAAACCGCTATTTCGATTGATATTGGGTTGAGGACCAAAACCGCTCTTTCAGTTAATATTGGGTTGAGGACCGAAACCGCTCTTTCGGTTCCCTTTAGTCACGGGACCGAAATGACCCTTTCGGTTCCTTTCAATCGAGGGACCGAAACAAGCCTTTCGGTTCTTTGATTCATCTTGAGACTTATGCTTCCTTTCGTTCTTGACATAGTGAGGATTTTGTGATCTCCAAAACTGTTTTCTTTCTGAGAGATTTTTCTTGTATCTCAAATTTCGTTGGTGTTTTCGATCAGCCACCTGTTTTGGATTTTTGTGGATGTTAGCCTTTTTCTTTGAGGCATGAGCCCAGGTTTCGCTCTTTGTTGAAGAAGTTTCACTGGTAGTTTGCACTGATTGGCCCAATGATGTTTTGGCTCCACTTGTGCTTGGCACATCATATCTTGTAGGCTCATTTAGTGGTTCTACCTTTCACTCTCCATGACGTCTTCTGAGATAGGCCTTTCGTCTCATCAGTGTTGTCTATTGGTGCTGACTAGAAGAACTCGTCACATCCGGCCGCATTATCTTCTTCCACCATAGCTGTCAATTCTACGGTTTGTTGTGGAGTGACACATGGAACCATGTAGACTTGATTTGGAGTGGTTTGAACCTTTTGATACACAACAACTTTTGCTTTGAGAATTTTGGTCTTGTCTGTTGATGAGCGAGCGAACTCAACAAAATTTTCAGAAATCAGATTTTTGCGAGTTTCAGGTTCGCTTTTGACAAATTCTGAAAAGTCCACCAGATCCTCTACAGAGATTTCACTCAGATCATCATCCTCATTAAGTTCAGATGCATTTTCAACATCAATTTTATTTTCTGAACTTAATTTGGCATTTAATGAGTCAAATTTCTGTATAGTTTCGGTTCTTAACATCAATTTTTCATTCTCATCTAACAAATTTTTAAGCATGTCCTTGTGGTCTTTGGACTTTATGTAGCATTCAATTTTCTCAAGACCGATTTTGTATGCAGGAGAGACCTCGTCAGAAGATACAACGCTTTCACAGTTGTAGGCTTCAGCATCGATTTCATCCTCCTTTAACTCAAGGAAGGGTAAAATCATGCGATGTGTCTTCTTTCCTATTTCACAATCAAGATGCAACTGAGTGATATTAAAATAAAGTCTTTTAGCAATCAAACAAAACACATTTCGTTGTTTTAAAAGTTTGAGATTGTCTCTTTGCAAATAAATTGATTCATACTTAGACCTAATCAACTCTTTCTCTTTAAGCTCAATCCACATCCTCCTTTCCTCACTCTTCGACGATATCCTGCTAATTTGATCAGTCAGGTTAGAATTGATGACACTGGTTTGGGTAAGACTGCTACTTGTGCTTGAGAATTTAGATTTTAAGTTATTTAATTCCTTTCCATACTTAGTAACAGGTATATTTAGAGAGGCAAGAATATTTTGTACCTTCTTGATCAACCCATCACATTCGTTGATCTATGCACTAACAGGTTTAGCAGCAAAACACTTGTCCTCTCGCTCCTTCTTGCCTTCTATCCCACCATCGGTTGTATGTCCTCTCATTTGAGACACACCTTCGGTCACCATTAAACACCTTCCTGCAATGATTTCTTCTTTCACCAGCATCGCCTTCCCATGGGTGGGTTTTCTGACTTCTTCATCCTCTGAATCCGTGAACCATACTTCCACACCACCGAATTCATCACGGTTATCGGTATCCTGTAAAATCAAGGCATTCATAGTTTTATTGTTAGTAGCTGACTTTCTTTTCTTGATTTCCTCATGTTGTCTCAAGAGGCTCGCTTCCTCATCATCGTCATCTATCTTTTCTGCCGTCTTTTTCAGCATATAGTCTCTAGCGAAGTGATTCTTTCCTCCACAGTAATGGCAATCAAATCCTGAGTCTCCACCAATTTTGACTTCTTTCTTGGATTCTTCTGATTTCAATCCTACCTTCGGTTCCTCCTTAATCTTTTCAGCGTTGTAACTTCCCTACCAGTTTCGATTCTTATTGGCTGCGAACTTTCTTTTAATGAACATTCTAGGATTAGACACGATCAGGGCATACTCTTCACCAGTTAGATCGTAATCGGCAAGATCCAATTCCTCTTCTTCTTCAATAGAGCTTTTTCCTTAAGAAACGAGGGCTAACGAACACAAAATAGAAACCACATTCGTTTCCTTAGATAGTGCACCTTCATGGGATTTCAAAATTACCACCAGTTTAGCCAGAGAATACGATTTGAACTGTTCATGTGCTTTGACAGTGGATACAACAGCCATCCATTCAGATCTTAGACCGTTCATGAAAGTAACCTTCTGTTCAATAACCTTCCTTTCGATCCCATGCTTTATCATCTTACTTAAGAGATGATTAAAGCGATCAAAAGCCTGAACCAGTTTCTCTTCAGGCTTCTGCTTGAAATCACCAAATTCAGAAAGCAAAAGAGTTTGAATCGAATGTTCCAGATCTTCATCAGTGGAATACAATTCTTTTAACCTGTCCCATATCTCTTTAGCAGTAGCACAAGAAATCACCAAACGGAACGTATCTAACTGCAAAGCAAACCTAATCATCCTCAAGGCCTTGATGGTGCATTGAAACTTTTCCTTCTCATCTTGAAGAATATCCTTTACATCATTCACAAGATGATTGTACTCCTTCTGAGTCTTGACAATCTTTAAGGTGCTTGAGTAAGAGAATCGGCCAACAATGATAGCTTCCCAGATTAAGTGCCCATTATCCTCCGATCCAATCACATAATCTTCAAAGTGATGCGTCCAAACTTCATAATCTTGAGTATACAAGATTGAAATCCTTGTTGTAGAACCAATGTTGTTGGAGATCTTGATTGCATTGGTTTGAGAATCATCCATTGACATCGCAATGACGTTTGATAGATTACCTGTTTAAGATCAGACTTGTAATTATCGTTAGATTTAGATCGAAGATTAATGAGATACGTCAATATGGAATGACAGTTCAATTAATATCAATCAATGCGGAATAAAACCCCAATAACTTCTTCAACAGAAGAGATGTGTATGAATTACAAAGTCTCCTACTCTGATACCAATTGATGAGAATAAAACTTAGATCAATTAGATCTTTCACAGGTAAAAGATAAATATCAAACAAAAACAAACACAATAATATGATGAACACATGATAGAATCAACGTTGTGCTTATGATTCAAATATAGTCATGCCTCAGCAGAGCTCGATGAAGAACTTCCACTGTAGAGGCGAGCTAGGGTTTATAAAAACTGTATGAGAAAAATAATAAAAGTTGTAACTACTAAACCCTAGAACAAAACATGCACGGTTGGACAGGCCCAAACCGACACACAAAATTGGGCTAAGGACCGAGCCCATGACGCAGCACTATAAGCCCAACAAAAGGTTATGTAATAGGTTTCTTCAATACGTTTGGAATGTTTATTCAAAACCCTATAAGCCTTTGAAGTGAGTGAATAGCCCAGAAAGATTCCTTCATCTGCTTTAACATCGAACTTGTTGCGGTTCTCTTTAGAGTTAAGAATGAAGCACCTTGAACCGAACACGTGAAAGAATCTGACGTTGGGCTTTCTGTTGTTCAGAGTCTCATACGGAGTAATTGAGAATCGCTTGTTGAGTAAAGATCGGTTTTGAGTATAACAAGCAGTGACAACAACATCCGCCAAAAAGTATAATGGGAGGGAAGCGAAGCTCAGCATGGTTCTGGCTGCTTCACAAAGGGAACGGTTCCATCTTTCAACGATTGCATTCTTTTGTGGAGTATAGGGAGAAAAGAAGTTATGAGATACTCCCATATCATCCAGAAAGTCTTCAAACTCTTTATTCTTGAATTCAAGCCCGTTGTCACTTCTGATGTTTCTTACCACTTTTCGTAGCTGCAGTTCCACTTGCTTGATGAACATCTTTAACTTGGGAGTAGCTTCTATTTCTGTTTAAGAAAGTAAAACCAGGTGAAACGAGAAAAATTATCAACAATGACAAGTATGAACTTACTACCACCAGTGATTTCGATAGCTGAAGGTCCACATAAATCAATATGTAGAAGTTCAAGAGCTTCAATGATCTTGGTGTTGATACGTGTAGGATGGCTCTTTCGGCTTTGTTTGTCCTTCTCACAAGCTGCACATAGGTGTTCCTTGTCAAATTTGAGCAGAGCGAGGCCTTGAACATGATCCCAAGCACTAACTTATTAATGTCTTTGAAGTTTAAAACAGATAATCCTCGGTGCCATAACCAGCTTTCATCATAATTAGCTTTGGACAACAGGCATATAGCTGGTTTCCCTTTAATTGGACTGAGATTAAGGGGGTACATTTCACCCTTTCGTTCAGACTTTAACAAGACTCTTTTTGATTGTTTTTCAATTATTTCTAAGCCTTCATCATCAAAGGAGACTTTCAGTCCTGTTCCCACAACCAATTGAGATACACTTATGAGGTTGTGCTGCAATCCTTCAACATATGCCACTTTTCGAATTGTGAAATCTCAATTGGTTATCATTCTATAACCTTTGATCGTACAATAAGAGTTGTTTCCATAATTTACACATCCACCATCCTTAAAGGACCGAAACTCCCTCAATTCTTCCTTTCTCCCTGTCATGTGATGCGAACAGCCACTGTCTATATACTATTCATCATCGAACTGCTCGTCACTGATAACCTGAAAATTCAAGTAGATTTAGGAACCCAAAGTTTCTTAGGCCCAGGTAAGTTTTTTTTATAGAGAAGGGAATAACAACAGAAAGATTAACTAAATAAGTTCTTTTTATCAAAGCTGTTTCATCTTTTCTTTTAATGGTGTACACTTTAATTTTATTTTTATCTCGTTTAAACTTTAGTGTTTCAAATGATGTAATGTTAGATGGTTTTGAAATGTTCTTTTGAGTTGTGGGTTTGTCATAATTTTTCGTATTATTTGTGTCAGAGTTAGAGTCAGGATTTCCCTTTCCTTTAGCGTCATTCGTTGAATGAGTCTGTTGAGGACATGGAGTATAACCAAAACCTGACTTTTGGTTCTCATACTTGGTAGAAGAACCGAAACCTGAAGTTCAGTTCTGATTTGAATGTCTACTAAAGCTGGGCTTGTTGTTTCGTGAATAATAAGAGTTTAGACCGAAACTAGACTGTTGTTTGTTTTTGAATTTGTCAATTCCTTTGGCATTTGATGCTTTTTGAGTAGGGATGTGGTTAGGGTTCTGAGACTGCCAAAACCTTTTTCGCTTGCTTAGATTTTTCATGTATCTCCGGTTTCTTTCCCTTTTCTGTTCAGGCAGTTGCTTTTGAGATTTATGAATGTTAAAGCTTGACTGCTGCTTGTTCTCTTGAGTTTCAGTTGAATTAGGAGATAAATTCAAAGTTTTCTTTGATTTTTCCTGTTTCTTTCCTAGTTCTTCCGGTATCTCTTTGGTTCCACTAGTGCTTGGTTTGTCAAAGCTTGAGGGTTTGTTGATTGGTTCCGCTACATATCTGCCCTTTACCCTCCATGAGGTTTGTTCTGACAGACCGATGGTCTCGTCTACATTATCGATAGGACCAGACCATAAATAGTTAGCACACCCTTCAGCATTGTCTTTATCAACCAGGATTTTTAGTTTTGTGGCTGCATAAACCTGATTTGGCACAGTTTGAACTTTCTGATAAACCATTGCTTTCTCTTTGAGTTTCTTGGACTTGTAATTTGACAAGCGAGCATACTCAACGTAGTTTTCTGATATAAGGGTTTCTTCTTTCTCGGTTTTGTTCTTTAAGAACTCAGAACAATCAACTACATCTTCCACTGATATTTCGCTCAACTCACTTTCCTCATCGAATTCTGATGTGTTTTCGACATTTATTTGATGATCTGAACAAAGTGTGGCATGTGACGAGTCAAAGGTTCGTATGGTGTCGGACTTAATTTTCAACCTATCATTTTCATCCAAAAGATTTTTAAGCATAGTTTTGTGTTCTTTGGAGTCGATAAAGGTCTCAATTTTGTCCAGCCCATATTTGTAAGTGACTGAAATTTCGTCAGAGGACATTATTGATTCACATTCAGCAATAACTTCATCCTCCTTAAATTCAAGGAATGGTAAAATCATCTTATGATGCTTTTTCCCTATTTCACAATCTAAATGAAGTTGAGTTATGTTAGCGTATAAGCGTTTTGCAATTAAACAGAAAACATTTCGTTGTTTAAAAATCTTTAAATTGTCTCTTTGCAAATAAATAATCTCATCACTAGCCCTAGCTAACTCTTGCTCCTTCAACTGTATCCATGCTCTCCTTTCCTCACTCTTGGAAGATTCCATGCTAAGTAGATAAGTTAGGTTAGAATTAGCTAGTCGGGTTTGCATGAGACTACCACTTAAGTTGGAAATTTTGAATTTTAGTTCGTTTAGTTCTTCTTCATAATTAGTGACAGGAAATTTCAATAATTCTACGATGGATTGTACCTTTTTGATCAAACGATCACAGTCGTTGATCGTTTTGCTCACAGGCTTGGCTGCAAAACACTTGTCTCTTTGTAGATTCGGCTCCTTATCCTTACCTTCGGTTGGTGTTTCTGCAGATACCATCAGGCACTTCCCAGCCGAACTGCTGACTCCCTCTCTAGCCACATATGCTCTACCATGCGAGAGCTTTCTTACTTCTTCATCTTCAGAGTCGGTTAACCAGACTTCAACTCCACCGAACTTGTCATTTTCCAAATTCTCCTTCACACAACTAAAGCATTCATTGAACTATTTGTTGCTTTCTTTTTCTTTATTTCATCCAACTTTCGCAGGTAATATGCTTCATCATCTTCACCGTCCTTTTTCTCTGCCATCTTTCTCAACATACAGTCCTTGGAAAAGTGGTTCTTGTCGTGACAGTAATTGCAATCATATCTAGAATCTCCTGCCAGCTTGCTTTCTTTCTTATCATCATCCTTTTGAGTGACGTTCTTCTGTTCTTCTTTCACCTTCTCTAAGTTGTAGCTTCCTTGCCAGTTTCGGTTCTTATTGGCAGGGAATTTTCTTCTTGCAAACTTCTTAGGATTGGAGACCATCATTGCATATTCTTTGCTTGTAAGATCACACTCAGACAAATCTGAATCATCTTCTTCTTCTGTCACATTCTTTCCTTTCGAGATAAGGGCTAAAGAGCCCATGCCAGACACAACCTTCGCTTCTTTTGTTACTATGCTTTCATGGGATTTTAGGATTCCCATCAGTTTTTCCAGCGAGTAAGACTTGAACTGTTCATGAGCCTTTACACTTGAGACCACTGCCATCCACTCAGGTCTTAGGCCATTCATAAACGTGACTTTCTATTCAATCTCCTTTCTTTCAATACCATGCTTCATCATCTTGTTGAGCAGATGATTGTAACGATCAAAGTTCTGAAGAAGAGTCTCGTTAGGTTTTTGAGCAAAGGCACCAAACTCAGAGAGCGACAAGGTTTGTATTGAGTGCTCTAGATCTTTATCGGTTTAATAAAGTTCTTTCAGTCTGTCCCATATCTCTTTTGCAGTAGAGCATGAACCGACCAGACGGAAGGTGTTTGCTTGTAGGGCAAACCGGATCATCCTTAAAGCTTTGAGATTGCACATCAGCTTATCTTTTTCATCTTTTGGTATCTTTTCTACATCCAATAAAAGCTGATTATATTCCTTTTGAGTCTTTATTGTCCTGTTTGTTCCAAAATGGATGAACGGACCGATCGTAAAGGCTTCCCAGATGAGATAGCCATTATCTTCATATTCAATCACGTAATCTTCAAAGTGATGTGCCCATACTTTGTATTCTTGAGTGTAGAGAATAGGAACCCTTGTAGTGGATCCAATGTTGTTTGAGATGTTAATAGGATTGGCTTGAGAGTCGTCGTGTGACATGATGAGCTTGTTTTTCAGATCTGCTAGCATCAGACTTGTAATCTAAAGATTAGGGTTTTTATCTATTATTGATAAAAGCATAAACCCTAAAGAATTCTTCACACATAAGAGATGCGTTTGAGTAACACAGTCTCCTGCTCTGATACCAATTGTTGAAATAATATTCCTTGATGATCGATAGATTCAAGCAGAAAAACAATAAATGAAGCAATAAAGAACGCAAGAATGGTTTGAATGATGTCGACTGATTAAACTTTAACACCTCAAAAGAGCTCGATTAAGAACTTCGACTGTAGAGGTGTTTTGGGTTACAATGCAAAAGATAATTAATGACTCACGTACTAAGGCATACATGCATGCACTATATATAATACGTAACATTTTTAGAAACAGAAAGGAACATGTACATTTTTCACAAAACAAAACCGCTTATGAAATCACCAGCATTATGCTGATTTTCAAATTGCTTGTATTCTCAGGTCCGCATTAGACAGGTACCCGATGATTCCTTTTGGCGAAGACGGAGTGCATAGAAGACTCGTCTCATTTTGTTCATATATACTATGTATCACAACTGTATAACTTTACTTTTGAAACAAATGTAAACATACTTTATGTAATGTAATGGTTGTTTGCTTTACTTACTACGTGCATTGGATTTGATACTCAACGTGGAGTCAACCCCGAAAATATTTCCGCCTTCGGTTTTCGGGGTGTGACAGAACCACGCATGGAACAAATCACAAGATTACATTTGAGTCACTACCACTAAATTCATAAGTTATCTATATGGACTTTCATTTTTGAATTGCTCTCAAAATACCCTTGAGTTGGGACCTAATACATAAAATTATATTTCAATAACATCCGACCTGTCACTGCTATTGGAGACTTATCGTCTGTTCGTCTTTACAAACTTATGACAGAACTATGTCGCCAAAGAAAAAGTCCAGACCTTCCAGCAGCGCAGCAGCACTACCCCCTCCGCAGTTTGATCCCACAATGTCCCAAGCTGCCGTAACCGCAGCCGTAGTTGTCGCAATGTCGCAAATTGGTACGAATGGTACCGGTGGTGTTGGATCTGGCGCCACAAACTCCAACCATGGGGAGAGTACGGGTCGTACGAAGGAATGTTCATATAAGGATTTTACAAGTGGCAAACCCGATTCTTTCAATGGACATGGGGGCGTCATCACACTGATGCAATGGTTCGAGAAGACCAAATCGGTCTTCGAAATTTGTGCATGCCCCAAAGTAAACAAGGTCAAATTTGCAGCTTGCACTTTCTCTGGCCGGGCCCTTACTTGGTGGAAAAGCCACGTTAAGTCACTAACGCTTGCAGTGGCTAACTCGTTAAGCTAGCAAGACTTAAAGACGTTGATGCTAAAAGAGTACTGTCCAAGGGACAAAGTGCAAAAAGTGGAGCAAGAATTGTGGAATCTCAAGATGACAAGCTCTGACCTTGCAACTTACACCGACCGATTTTGTGATCTAGCACTCCTTTGTCCCGCGATGGTCATTCTAGAGGAAAAGAAGGTGGAACGATACCTCTGGGGATTGTCTCCCCAAATTCAAGACAGCGTGTTGGCCTCAATACCAACTACCCTTGACAATGCCAAGGAGTTGGCACAACAACTCATCGACCATAGGGCCAGCCATGGCACTATGACAACCACCCCTGAGTAAGATGGAAGGGGAAACAATAAAAGGAAGTTTTTGGACAACAAGAAGAATCAATCAGCCCAAGACCTTACCAATAAACAGCTTATTGTTGCTATTCATGCTGCCACAACCCGTGCCACTCCCACATCCATAAATCGATACGCTGGAACCCTTCCAAAATGCAACAAGTGTAGCTTCCATCACACTGCGGCTTGCCGGGAGTTGCATTGCATAAATTGCAATAGGAAGGGACACACTACCCGTTTCTGTAAGGCACCATCACGACGCATCAACCAGGTCCCTGGCATTGGAGCAATTCGAACTTGTTACGAGTGCGGTGAAACAGGACACTTCAAGAGAGACTGTCCAAGGACAAGGAATACTGGTAATGGTGGAAGGGTACTTATGATAACCGCGGGAGAAACTCCCCCGTAACCGCTCGTGAATATCGGTACGTGTTCTAACCGCAACATGTAGGATTTAAATTTTACTAAAAATAGTGTCAATTTAGGGTTTATCGACCATCAATATCGCGAACACGGCGAACCCGAATAAGTCTTATCACGTATATAAAAACACGGGGTTTTTACTAGTGAATCTATGATGGCTAGTGTAAACGTTATGGTCATATGTCATTAAGATTCTATGGAATTAGAATGTATAATTCCGCCTTACTTCCTGTTCCTTGTTTGGTTATGGGCTTAAGGTGGAGTCACTCATTCGACTGCCCCTGCAATCTTAGTGATATACGACTAGTTTACACCAAGCGATTATAAAAGAACTGGTAGGACTTACACCACAAGTTTCGTCATAAATTTTGGTCGAAGCACTCGTACTGCTAGTACTCACTAACTCCAACATGAATCATTTGTAGTAGTAATAACAATAATAAAACAGAGAGCTTAAAGACATACATAGAATAAACTATCATTCCAAGACAATCAGTCCTTTTAAATTGACTTAGCTCTAGTTACAATAAGAAATTCCAAGGTCTTCATTTAACATAAGGAGGATTGCTCCTCGCCATTCAATTTCTTGTACTCCGAAAAGTATCCACACATATTTCCCCAAATTCTTGAATTCCCAATCAAAATGCTAATTTCAGGATGAAATTCCTTCTAAGGAGGGGGGATGATGTGACAACCATCAATTTCCGGTCGAGTCAAAGTCAACAAGTCAAACGGGTCAACTCAACTAACCCTTGTATACTAGGGTTTACGCTATGTGATTATTGTACAACTCGCTATTTTAATAAAAACTCATCACTTGAAAAGTTCGTATGTTTAGGATTCTTGAACCCTAATCGGGGTAAGTGATGTAGCAATACAATAAAACACTATTGCATACCCTTCGGGGGTGTGTAAGATACTTAAACATGGCTTAAAGGGGTTTACGGACCTTGTGTTACGAAGTCAAACACTTAAAAAGGTCACAAACAAAGCCTACTACAATCTCTTTTTATTAATACAAATCCCTCCTAAATCTCTCTCAAACCCCTTTAAACTTTTTACAAGCATTCGGGTCATCCCGACCCTTAACCGGGTCAAAAACCACTTAAAACGGACTAATTGTTGGAAAAACATCCTTTAGAACTGAAGCCTCTCAATTAAGAACCGAAACCATAGGGACCGAAGGTGCTAAGAACCGAACCCGAAGTTGCCTGGGTCAGACCGAACCCGAAGCTGCATGCGAGCCGAACCCGAAAGTCCCTTCGGACCGAACCTCCCCTTCACCTTCACTCCATTTTGGTCCATCTTGACCCAGTTCGCCTTCGGTCCATAGACACAAGGGATCGAACCTTCGGCCAATGCGAGAAGCTTCGCAGAAAGGCCCTTTTTGCCCGGTTTTCGACTAATTTTGCGTTTTAATCCCGTTTTTGATTATTTTAACATGGGATTTTCACCCAAAATCATATTTCAACATATAAAACCCCATATCTCATGAATTAATCATGTTTTGAGTTCAATCCTTATCCAAGATTAGTTGCTGAGATACTTGTGGTGGAGTGTTGATTTCTCCTTAGTGTATAACACAAGCAACCACCCCATGACCATCCCTTGTCCTTCCACCATACCTTGTCATTTCATTGTCCATTTCCCACCATTTTCCAACCACACTCTTAGTCAAAGGCTGGAAAAACTCTTATCTATCCTCTTATTTCTCTCATTACTCTCATTCTCCTCCAAAGAACAAACTCCATTCTCTCTCACTTCTCTCTCTAAATTTCAAATTTCCAAGTCTGATTTTCAAGTTCTTCAACTACTTTTGGTAAGTAATATTATCCTTCATATGATTATTCCTCCTCTTTCTACTTAAATCATAGGTTTCTTACACAAACTTCATCATATTTGTGTTAGAACTTCGAATCTTCAAGCAATCTTCTAAGTGTTCTTGAGTTGAACACTTTCCTTCTTCAACATCCATCCACTGAAAACCCACAATCTGAGTTCATAACCCTACCTTTTCACGTTTTCTTAAGTTTTATGGGGGGAGGGGGTAATACAAGTTAAAACACCTAGAACACAACTAGACTCTTCCAACAGCTTTCATCAGAAAAGTTTAACTCCATTCACGGACTGTTTTGGTCAACTTAAGCATTTTAGTTTTCAAAACTGTATTAGATGCAAATATTTCAGGTCCATATCTTTAAAATTACTACTTGCACATCCGGACCAGTCTGGGAATATGGACATTTGTACACAAGTTAAAGGTCTTTAAAAATCAAAATAAAAATTAGGAACAAACTAGAAACATTTTCCCAACTCTCAGAATTTACGAATTCTGATTTTGACTTCAAATGATTTTTGTAAGAACATGAACAAAAAGGTTAAAACTAGAAAATGGTTAACAATTTTATTTGCACCTTGTAGCTTCCTGAGCAAGGTGTGTGTTATTATATATATACATGTTGTTGATAGTACATACTATTTACCCTAGTCTAAAGGTACGAATCATATACAAGGGGTTACTACCACTAAAAATAATATTAATAAATTATGATAGGTATAGTTAAGCCTAATATACACCACAAATAGATATGATAAACTCTAATAGGTATAGTTTATGTTCACTACCACTACCACTATTTGATAAACTATAATATGCATAGTTCATGTTCACTACCACTTCCACTATTTGATGAACTATGATATGTATAGTTTATGTTCACTACCACTACCACTATTTGATAAACTATAAATGGTATAGTTTATGTTCACTACCACTACCACTACTTGATAAACTATGATAGGCATAGTCTCGGTCTTTGGTTTTTAAGACTACATTCTATCTAGAATTGTTAGTTTTCAGCCATGATTACTAAGTGTATATGCCAGAGTTATATAGAATTTAATCGTGATCGACTTAGAATTGGTGGGTCCGCTTTATTTCCTGTTCCTTGTTTAGTTGTGGGCCTAGGGCAGACCCATTACATTCGACGGTCTATTTAACTTTAATTTTATATAACTTATATACACATTGATATTATAGAAGGAAACTATAGGAAATTCTAGGATGCACTATTTTATAACATAGAAACTTACAATTCACTCTTTAAGGAAAATATCAGATTTTCTGGAATAACTTTATCGCTTTTACAAGGAAAACAGTTTCTTTGCAAAATAAAACTCTTATGGACTCACCAACTTAATTGTTGACACTCTTTCAAAACTACTTGTATTCTCAAGAAATCAATAAACAGGTAACCAAGTGCTTTTGAGGATGGGACGTTAAGGCGTCAAACTTTTCATTTTTGTCAACATAATGTAATTTATTTGGAAACATGTAAACATATACTATGGTGTAACTTTTTCAGTTATATTTATGTTGGTTGTGTATACTTTGATCAGTATTGCAATTGTTGTCATGATACTATACATGAAGTCCTCCACCCCCGTATGTTTCCGTCATCCTTGGTTTGGGGGTGTAACAACTGCTGCTTTTGGGAGTGCTTGCTTTAGTCTCATGGTTTCGCAGGAATACATGATCTTCTAAAAAAGTCAACATAATGTTGGTGATCTCACAAGTTTGAGTGTTTTATGTCTTCTAAATACTTTTTATGCGTAACTTTATTAACGCTTTACTTTTATCACATACTACCATTTTCGTTAGGTTTTCTCCTATCAAATGGAGTGTAATATAATCTTATCTGTAATATTATTATCTTATCGGCACATACTGCTTATACTTCATATTTCAGAAGTATGCCCCTTGGATACTTATATTATTGTCTTTTATCCGAGAAGTATGCTTGTATAAAGCCATACTTCTACTGAGAGTGATTATATATATTATTCTAGAAGTATGCCCATTGGATGCCTCTATTAGATTGATTATATATTTTATTCCAAGAGTATGCCCCTTGGATATGTCATATTAGAGTGATTATATATTTTATTCCAAAAGTATGCCCCTTGGATATGTCATATTAGAGTGATTATATATTTTATTCCAAAAGTATGCCCCTTTGATACTTCTCTTGGAGTGATTATATATTTTATTCCAGAAATATGCCCCTTGGATACTTCTATTAAAGTGATTATATCTTTTATTTCAAAAGTATGCCCCTTGGATACTTCTATTAGAGTGATTATATCTTTTAATCTAAAGCTAAACATGATACTATGGTAGTGTAACAAGTAGGGATAGTGCCTTATCCTAAATTTTGCTAGTGCTACGACTGGACATAATGTTCCTCTAGAACTTCGGCGAGTGTAACGATGACATATACTTCATATCACAATTTATATGGGCAAAGAGACATAGGCGTATAATAATTATCGATATTTATATAGGCAGAGTAACGGCAGCCTATACTAAATATTATTATTTATATGGGCAGTGTGACGACAACGTATAATAATTATCGATATTTATATGACCATAGTAATGACGACATATACTAAATATTGGTATTTATACGGGTAGAGTGACGATGGTGTATAATAATTATTAGTTAGAATTGTCCATCATAACGACTAGGTGTAAGGTTATCCTAGGAACTTAATCAATATAATCAATAGGCATAATATCATTGCTTTAACCTAGATAGAGTTTCTACCAGCATATTATCCTAACATATTTATTGTGTAAACTACTTTAATATATTGCTAATAATAATATTTTGTAAAATCAATAAAGTAGTTTTAAAACATGTACTCGTTGTATCTTATAAAACAATAGAGAAAGAGGGGTCGTGAAACTCACCCTTGTAGCGCGCTTTAACCGATATTAGATCTTCTCTCGCATTTGGGGTGCCTACTCGCTTGTGATGTCACTCCATTCGACTGCTGCCATGTATCCAAATGTTGTTGGTGCCGCGCTACACCTTCTAGAACCTTGTGCATGCCATGATCTTCCCGCACACGCATGAATTTTCAATTATTTTCAATATTTCATAGCTTGCTCATATGAGCTCCATTTTTTAATTTTCTTTATATCTACGTATAGCTATCAACATGTACTACAATTTTTCTTAAGGTTGTATTGGTTAATTCAAACTTTTGTTTTTAGCCCTTATTTTTATATAGTTTAATGATTTTGCAAAAATCTAAACTCTCTCGTACGTACTCCGATTTTGGCGTTCCTTTTACCAAAATACATATCTTAGTGAGTACTACGACTTTCCTTTTGGTGACCTTACCCAAAAATAATAATTCTCTCTATACCTTTTGACGTTAAGAGTTTTTTACTACGAGGTTGATTTTTATATCTTATAAAGTTTTTATCTCCTTCTTATGAACTCGAATTTTTACGAAATTTATATTTGCGGTATCAGGAAGACACATTCTTTCTATATATATATATATATATATATATATATATATATATATATATATATATATATATATATATATATATATATATATATATATATATATATATATATATATATATATATACTCTAATAAATGAAAGTTTTTTTTGCCACATGTCACACTCTCATTCAATTTGTCAAATATCATTTTGTGGTTATTTTGAATTAATTTCTTTTCCACATGTCATTTTATGAGTTTTTATATTTTAATAAATTCCACATAATACTTTAATGTAATAATTACAATAAATTTAGTAATAAATGCGTATGAATTTCATTAATGGATTTACCTTTTTATTTCAAAATTTCCAATTTAAAGCTCATTAGTTTATATTTTTTATTTATTTAAATTTAAAAGATAAAAAAATCAATTTTAATAATTCATTGTTTTTTTTTATTTTCTTATAAATCCAAAGTTCTTAGATGTTTAGACATTTATATTTAATTTTTTAATTAATCCATGTAATACATGGGTCTTACACCTAGTGTGTGTTTGTGTGTGTGTGTGTGTGTGTGTGTATATATATATATATATATGCTTCGGAGTACTAATTTTTATGACTTACGGATGATTTAGTTGATTTTTCAATTTTCGTAAATAACGATCAGTGCCAAAAGTCGTAATTTTTCCATTCTCCCCTAGTTTAAGGAATTTTGTCCCCGAAATTCAACTAGGTGTGCTTGACGCGAATGCACTTTTGAAGGAATATCGAGAGTATATTTTTAATTATTACTAATCATTCTTATTGTTTAGTTCTACTAAAAGTAAATTGACTCCGTAAAGTTTAGAACTTATGCTAACGATTAATATTTTATTTTATTACAATCATTTATCATTTATGATAGCCGTGATTATTATTTTATCTTATCGCCTACCATTAGGGTATTTCCCTTAGATAATAGTGATTTTATTTAATTAATAATCACCTATCATTTACAATAGTCGTTATTATTATTTTATTTCCTAAACAATCACCTATTATCATTAGGGTATTTCTCTCAAATAATATTGATTTAAGTTTATAAACAATCATCTATGATTTACGATAATTGTGATTATTATTTAATCTTATCACCTATCATTAGGGTATTTCCCTTAGATAATAGTGATTTTAATTTATAAACAATCACCTATCATTTATGATAGTCATGATTATTATTCCATCAATACATTATTTACTAATATGAAAAGGGGAGAGATTACTTATTAAGATTTTTGAGTGAAACTGATCCTTTAGTTAAATAGTTACTGATACTAAGAAGGAGAATGAGAGTGATCCCTCAGTCAGGTACTTACGGATACCAAGAGTGAGAGTGAGAGTGATACCTTAGTTAAGTAATTATTGATATCAAGAGTGAGAGTGAGAGTGATCCCTTTGTCAATTACTTACTGAGACTTTCGAGTCTCTATTATAACTCAAAGGTTTCTTGATAATTCTTTTCATAACTTTCAGAGGATCTTAGTATTACCATAAGGATTCTTTTACCTTTCATTATCATCTGTTCTAATGTTATCTAATTATTTAGTGAATACTATCACTTGATACTAAAATTAGACAATTTTTTAACCATATCATTCCTTCATATTACGGTTAGACTTAGACGATAGCTGTGCAATACAACTGAATCACACTTTCTAAAACTATTTAATTCTTGAATCATATAACCTATGTATCCATCCTATAACTAATAACATGTGTTTCTTATATTTATATTTTAACACATTTGTATCTAATGTTTATAAAACTATATCATTATTTAGTTTCCTCGTAATTTATAAGGAAGGACTTACCAATTCTTAGGGGAGGATTATGGGCAACGTCACTAGTGCAAATGACAAATGCTCTTCCTTGAGCATTACTCTTTTTTTTTGCCAAACTTGGGCATTCTCTATTGAAGTGGCTTCCCTAGGTTCTTAAGATTTACCTTTCCCATCAATACGAATTCCTTAGGTAGTGGCGTGTAGCGAAATCCTACAAGACTTAGCTGTGTAGCCCTTCATGCCACAATTATTATAGATTAGCTCTCTACATGCACCCATGTAATGGTAGTTACACTTATTTCATAATGGAAGATCTCCTGCATACTTCCTTAAAGGAGTGGGTGACAGAATGGTTGCCACATAAACTTTCCCTAAGTTTTGCTTCTTCCATGCTATTTTCTCTTAATCTTGATCATGCTTTCTTTTGCTATTTTCTGATCCTCGAAGATCAGTCTTTAGAACAATGGTACCCTGGCGGATTACCTAATTGTTCAGGGTAAAGGCCAGTATCTTGGCACTATCATAAGTAATTGGCCTGGAAGTCGTAACTAATTCTTAGATAGGTTGTACTAAACCCCATATGTACCTCTCTACTTTCTTGTATTCTCAGGTTACGAAACTAGGACGGAAGATGGTGAGATCATTGAAGCGACTGGTATAATTTAAAATGTATATATCTTGCATGGTAAGATTCTAGAGCTCTTGTTCTAGCTTTTGGATCTCTTCTTTAGAATAGTACACTTCAATCAATAGTTGTTTTAACTTGTCCCAAGATATGACGTTAGCTATACTAAATCCCATGGGTTTGACATGGTTGTTCCACCATGAAAAAGTTGTGTCCTCGAAGGTATATACAACAAACATAACTTTTCAATCTTCGGCACATCAACTGATCTCAAATACTGACTCCATCTTCTCGATTCGTTGAGTCAGTCCTACTACTCCTTCAGTTCCATAGAAGGGTTTGGGCTTACAGTTAATGAAATCCTTATAAGTACATGTTGTTAGATGGCTTCTATTACCACTATGTGTACTATCTCCTCTGGTTCCTCTACCTTGTCCATATTTGACATTCCTATTAGCTAGGGCCTCAGCGACTTGTTGAGTGATCAATGCCTCGACGGTTGCTACGTCAACGTTCGGTTGTGCTGTAGGGTTTCTTCTGATGACTCTTCTCTAAGGCATGTTTGGATCCCTTATTATAGTTAACGAAAGAGAAAGTCTTAGTCGATGAAGCCTTTTATGTATGTGAGGAGTAATGACTAAGCACAGGAGTTAGTGTAAAAACAAATATCACAAAAAATTCTACATTAGGAGGGGAAAGCTTTAATGTACTAAAAGGCTATCTCAAGGGGGATAGCGACGATACGAATTTCTTGCCTAACTGAACTTCTTATAATTTGTAGACCTAGGGCATAACTTGGAAGCCTACCATACTAGGTTAGGGAGCTATTTGCTAAACGGATCGAGTACTTATCTTTATCGCACAAGCATTTTCCTTTGCAACGATGATTTTTTCTCTGCAACTTGTGCCTGGAGCTTCAATCCTATTATCCAGTCTTAGCTCCTCATCTAACCTTTGGGTCTTACTAGACCGGATCGTGTTGCTTCTTTTGATGATTCCCAAATCATCATTGACTCGCGATACGTGAAGCTAGGTATGGCGAAACTAAATGATGTTTCTAGGGAAATGGATATGTAGCGAATCCTATGTTGATTTCTGGCCTCGTTATTCTCATAATGTGATAAATCAATTTCTTACCTAGGGTGATTTGTCTCCTCCTCAGCAGGATCATCCACCTAATGTACTCTGAAGGGTCCTCGGAGGGATCTTATGACAATTCGGTTGGGCTCTATCATTATTTCTAAGGAATAATCCTTCTTCTGGGGCTCCTCATCAGGGTTAGGGAAAAGTATGGGTATCCTTAGTCTTAAGAGGGGATGGCATAACTTGATATTTCTCTGTAAGTGGTCTCATTACCCTATTTCCAAGATATGTCATTCTTGCATGACGATAACGCTATCTTCCCTAAATAGTACTATACTATATTGTTTGGTTTCTAAGCTCTATGGAGTTCTCAAGAGTTTAGTCTATCAACTCCCATATTTAAGATTAGTTATATTTCGGTCTAACAAAAACTAATCAGACGTGTACAGGCTATGCCTAGTTGTGGTTTAGCCCCAATTTCGTGCTAATCTCAAGTATCATATGTAACATCCCAAAAATACAGGCCAAAATTTTCATTTTTAAATACATTATTATAAAACCAACAGTATAAGAAAACATCCATAATATCATGTCATGTCAAAACCCAAGTAGAAATAATCAAAACATGTTATCATAAAACAATATCAGAGTGTAATCCCAAAGATCTCATGTGCGGAAAACCATAGTGTCATGCGCTGTGATCGAGCCGACTCCTTTCTTTTGAAAATGGAATACCTGAAACCAAAAATGAAAATCGTAAGCACAAAGCTTAGTGAGTTCCCCCATCATACCACATACCATACAATCACAAAGCATACATACTGCCGGGCAATTATGGGGTGCCCGACCTACCCGGTATGACCCTTATGGGGTGCCGACTTACCCGATACGGCCATTCTGGGGTGCCGACCTACCCGTTCAAGCTATTATGGGGTGCCAACCTACCCGTGTCAAGCCATTCTGAGGTGTTGACCTACCCGTGTCAAGCCATTCTGGGGTGCGGAACTACCCGTCGGTCCTAACAACCGATCCTCGGGGACTATTCCACCCCCTACTGCTACTATCACATATATCATAACATAAACGTACTATCAGACATATCTGGGGTGTCCGAACTACCCTTCGGTCCTAACAACTGAACTTGGGGACTACTCCCCTCCTACTACCACTATTACATATAACATATCATGCTAGCATATAAACATATCATCACATACTGTCAAACATATCTGGGGTGTCTGACCTACCCTTCGTTCCTAACAACCGAACTCTACTAGTATCACATATAACATATCATGCCAGGATATAACATATCAGGTAGTAGCAAACCTAGATGATATCACAAAGACAATCATCTAACATACAAATCCTACAGGTGGGCCGACATTGTGGTCGAAGACCCACCGCTACTGGAAGGTAACTCACCTCACACTACTAAAGTCCCGTAAACATAATCCCACACTTGCTGAAGTCCCGCAGACTCAACCCCAACTGTTGGATGACAGATTCCCGAACTGTCAACACCAAAACAACACCCAATTAATAATTGGGTCCCAACACATAACAATAATACATACTTGGATAATTACTACATTACCCCAAGCATGGCTTATTTAAGCCCAACAAGGCCTAATCCATAGACCCAAAGCCAACTAGGAATCAAATCCCAACATATGGCCTAATTTTCCAAATTGGCCCAGGCCTATACATGGTCTCATTCTAAGGCCGAACATCATATAATCATTAAGGCCCAAACTATGGCCCAATTTTCCAAATTGGGCCCAACTCCTCATATAGGCCTTACCACAAAGCCCATTAATTATTCTAGTCCATTTGCTTGATCTTGGATGGCCCATTAATAACCCAATCATCAAGGCCGCATAGATAGGCGCAACAATAAACCCAAGTGAAATTAGGGTTTCGCATAAAATGACAATTAGGGTTAAGTGTTTCTCACTTAACCCATTAAGGACTTAATCCATCAAGGACATATTCCATTAAGTCCATCACTCTTCTAAATAATTTATATGGTGTGATTGGGCTTAACATAAAATTCCATTCCAGTGGCCCAAATGTGGGTCTCGATAGGTCCAAGCCCATAAATCCAATAATAGGGTTTTCTAAACCCTAATTAGGGTTTCCAATCCCCATTTTAGCCCAATAGGCCCAATAACTAGGTCCTTAAGCCCATTAGGGTTTCCTAAGGTCAATTAGGGTCCATTAGACCCATTAGACGCATGATTGGGCTTTAATGTCAATTAGTGCTTCATTAGGCCCAATAGGGTTTCACTAAGCCCATTAAGGATTCTTTGGGCCCATTAGGGTTTTTAGTCCCTTGTCAAAACATCCAAACCAAATCGCAACATCAACGAGACACACCGCCACCCGACACGGTGGCCGGTGGCAGCAAGAGGCGGCAGCCACCACCCTAAGGTGGTGGAATTTCATTTCATTATTCCATTTTACAATTTACAAAGAAAAAAACTAAAAATAAACGCAAACACACTACACTAAGAAAAGTAAACACACATACAACCACCTAATGGTGGCTGGCGGTGGTAAATGGTGGTAGCCACCACCTCATGGTGGTGGTGTTGGCATTCCTCGATTTTCTGTTCAAACACAACCATACACAACACACGCATACATGCTTCTGATTGCGAGATGTACCCCAGCCACCCACCTGGTGGCTCACGATGGCGACAACAACAATTTTGGGACGGAAGCCACCACCTCACGATGGTGGCGGTGATTCCTTTCTTGTTCCCAGTCAGGCATCAACACACCCGTCCATGACGTTGCTCGGAATATGGACACCAACGAGGCTGAGACGCAACGCCAATGAAGAGATGTTGTGCATAAGAGGAAGGCAACGACAACATCTCCGACCTCCGGCTGGTACAACTTCCTTTGACTGCTCTCGGTGGTTTTTCCTTGGTTACACACGTCGTCTAAGAGCAGCGATGGGGGAGCAAACAATTGACTAGAAGTGGCATTTGAGAGGGCTCCGGAGGATGTGACAGTCGAACGGAGAGGCAGATACTGGTGGTCCTCGTCGTCTTTGCTGATTGAGAACGGCATGACAGCGACTCATGACTTCAACAACAGCAGAACGACGCCCGACAGTTTGCTCCTCTAGAATCCTTATCGTTAGACCCAGTCCCCTTTATTCTTCTATCGGCAACTCAACTTCCAATAACTCAAGGTTCCCACTATAAATTTGGATCACAAGCCTAATTACCTTTACAGATCACTTATACTCGGCTAAGGCTTAGATAATCCCGATGCGTTTGACTTAGCGTACCCCCAGCAATCGGTTATTCTGTCCATACTTGCAACCTAAAACACAAATACTAATACTGCTCACATGCTGGAACTGCTTGAACATCAAACTGCCTGAAGTAGTATGCCGTTACATAGCTTCTTCCCAAGATCTATCGAGACCTTCCTGATCCCAATTCATCCGTCAGTAATCTGAAATATAGGGTTTCAATCTCACTATGGAACCAAAAGACTCATACACAATCGCTCTACACGACTTCTGAAAGAAATCCTTCTTTGTATGTAGTTGCAACTAGTTATCATGCCAATGTGGCTCTAACAACCTCCTGATCTAACCGTTCCGGTCCATGTGTTGCATCCTGTCATCATCCAATCCAAGACTAAAAGTGATTGCTACCTAACCAATGGTAGCCTTATATCATACACGACCTTAAGCAATCCATTGCTTCCTTGATCTCATAATTGTAGTGGCACTCCTACAGTCTTATCACTGGCTCAACCAGATCTAATCCATCGGGGTAATACCAAAATCCAATATGTGGATTTCCATATTCTCACTGTTGCACCCGAACTGGTGGGTACTATTGTCCCTTCCACGTTCTAACAACACGCTCATGCCATCTACCAACCTAGTGAATGCTACGGCTACACCCACAGTTTCATGACACTCTATCACTATCTGACCGCAACTGAATGCTACGGCTACCCTCATAGTCTTGCAACACTTCCCATACTATCTAACTGCTAGTGAATACTACGGCTACCCCCGTAGTCTTACAACACTTTCCAAACTATCTGACTGCTAGTGAATGCTACGGCTACCCCCGTAGTCTTACAACACTTTCCAACCTATCTGACTGCTAGTGAATGCTACGGCTACCCCCATAGTCTTACAACACTTTCCAAACTATCTAACTGCTACTGAATGCTACAGGTACCCCTATAGTCTTACAACACTTTCCATATTGGGTCGAAAATGCACTCGACCTAACACACAACTGAACTTGAGTCCTAACTAGAGCTCTAACTTGGTTCCCGAAACCTGCTATCACGTGACCCCACTATATCAGTACCACACCCATTCTCGTGATCAAAGCGTCACAGTAAACCACAAAATCATCTACACCCTCTGGCAGGGTGAGGATCGGTACCTCGCACAACCACTGTCTGGGAGTCTCGAAGGCTGCCTGCTACCCAGGCTCCCAACAAAAGGCCACCGACTTCTTGGTTAGTAGGGTTAAAGGAACCGCAATCTCGGAGAAGTCCTGTAAAAATCTCCGATAATAACCTGCTAGGCCCAGGAAATTCCGAATATCAGCTGGAGAACTCGGAATCTCCCACTGCATCACGACCTTTATCTTGGCCGGATAGACCAAAATACCCTTCTGGTTGATAAAGGTGCCCAAGAGATTGCACCTCGCACAACCAGAACTCATATTTGGAGAACTTTACAATCTCCCCCACTTAGATTCGACTAAGTCTTCACTGTACGCGAGAATTGAAGGATTCCCAATCCTTCTCGCCTTCTAGTATCCCACTGATAACAACGTGTGCTACCACGGCTAGCGATTAATCACCGGTTAAACCTCAAGATTGCCCATCCTCGGAAATCTTGATGAGTGCTCTTATAATCTAGTTTAGTCTGACACCTCAATCCACCTCCCATGCTGACAACTAGAGGCCTTAATTCTCACTATGGCTGACGAATCATCTCCTTCACTTCCAATCTTGCAACACTACTAAACTCTAACTGAACACAACCCATGCAAAAATACAATTCTCTTGAACATGAGATGACCAACCACTCATACATCTAACACCAGTGATTGACACTACCCTTTTCATGTCACCAGCTCTGTCCTAGAAACGATAGTGATTTGAACTCTAAAGTTCATCCATAGACAATTACCGACCATGCCTGAAAAATGATAGAACCCCTGAACGCTGACTTCACTAGAGAACTATTACTCTAACCCTGACCGAGGATCTTCCCAAACAATACTCATGCACAGATCTCGACAAAGATCTGGAATGATAACGGCACACGCATAACCCGCTCCACAAGATGCATCCCTCTGTGGGTTCATCAATGAATTTTCGGCATGCAGGATGGCATATATGATCCTTGATAACCCAAACACTAGCAGGAAACCGACCCGAGATCTAACTTATCCAAACTCACTCATAACTCCAACGCGATACGTATCCCCAACATCCATATAGTAGCAATAGAAGATGACATACCCGCAACATCTGTAAGAATACTAATCACCTTCTGTTGACATGACCAACCCCACTACCCTGTAGTAGCCTAAACCCTCAGAGCGACAAACTCCCTTGTGCACTGTCAAGTACGTGCTATATTGACTCAGGCCCTACTGGCCTTTCACCCGATGATCAGACATCATGGGTCTCTTCCCGAGACCCTCTACTAAACGCACCTGGCACAACCCTCTCTATCTAGGGGGCTCCAAATCGATCTCGCATCTGCAACTTCGTGGAAATCTTCAGGGTCTGACAACCTGCCACGCTCACAAACTTATTTTCCAATGGCTAAGCTGCAACAACTAGAACATCCTCTGTCCCCAAACTGGGTCACAAACTCTTCCCTAAAGCTTCTTAGATTCTTCAAGACTCTCACCGATTCGAGTATTAATCATGTGCTTTCAGTAGTACGGGCCCAATACTACCTTCCACACCTATCAATACCTTCCTCAATAATCCTCTCGGATCCTCTGAGTCACTTCCTCAACTGGTACACCCAAGTCTAACTGAGCCTCACTACTAACTCACTGAAATATCCTAGGCTTCCTTAGGTTCCCGAGCTCACCCAGTCCTCAGCTGCTGAAAGATTCCCGGTAATGTCAACTAGCTACCTCATGAATATAGCCACATGCAACAGAGATCAGATAATCCTTCAACTAACAGACTCATCCCTATAACGGTTAGACTCAAACGAGAGTTGCGCAATAGGGTCAAATATATCACTCTGAGATTATCCAGCCTGTGCCACATGCGACTTAGCATATTCACTTAATAGCTAACTCACATTACTAAGAGTCCCACAAAGCACAAAGCAAGCAGCATTCAGACAATGCAAAATCTAACCATCATATTCAAATCAAATCATTCTCCCCCCTAATCAGGAATCTGTACATGCAATTCAAAGGCTCATACAATCAGGCATAACCTAAACATGTTATCCTATCACTGACTGATCAGTACTAGCATGCAAGTCTACAATCACATACAATAGGAAGATAAGGCATCCTCCTAGATCCTTAGCCCTAATCTAGCATGCAATTCTCATAATATCATAGCATATCATCTCATAACATGTAAGGATATCTTGGGGAAGACTTACTTGAGCTCGGCTGATTGCACGCATCATACACCTTGTTGTTTTCAAAGTTCTTTTCTCTTTTCAAACTAATTTTATAAAAGGATTTTACTTTTGAAAATTTTCATACCAAGTACTTAGTTTGAGTCCAGACACACCCGAGAGCATGCCTGAATCCCTCAAACTAAGGCTCTAATACCAACTTGTAACATCCCAAAACTACAGACCAAAAATTTCATTTTTAAATACATTATTATAAAACCAACAGTATAAGAAAACATCCATAATATCATGTCATGTCAAAACCCAACTATAAATAATCAAAACATGTGATCATAAAACAATATCAAAGTGTAATCCCAAAGATCTCGTGTGCGGAAAACCATAGTGTGATGCGGTGCCATCGAGCCGACTCCTTTCTTTTGAAAATGGAATACCTGAAACCAAAACTGAAAACCGTAAGCACGAAGCTTAGTGAGTTACCCATCATACCACATACCATAAAATAACAAAGCATAAATACTGTCAAGTAATTTTGTAGTGCCTGACCTACCCGTTACGGCTCTTCTGGGGTGCCGACCTACCCGGTACGTGTAACGCCCGTATATCCGGGCTAGTTAATTTACAGACAATAAGGGTTTAAAAATACTTTTCGACAAAAGATTATTTAGAATAAATAATCTTAACCAAGTTGTAGAATATGTCTCAAGGTTTTCGTACATATAAAGAACGTTGAAATCCGAGTTATAAGAAAAAGTTATGGCCCATCGAAGTTTTACGGCAAAACCGGCACGGCACCGGGAGACGTAAATAGTGAATTTACGATAGAGGAATTTTTAGCCTTAGTGATCTGAATAAAAGTTTTAGTATACGTTAAACCGAGAATATATAAAAAAAGAACGCCCAAATCTGACTACGTATGAGGGAGTTATGATTTTTCTAAGATTTAGCACAGCAGTGCAAGACCTGAAACTCAAATTTTAGTTCGAGCGGTTTTTGGCTTACGCGACCTAAATGAAAGTTAAATTTCTCATTAACGGTAAAAATATAGACAAAACCGGAGTTCGTATGGACTTACGAATTCTTCGCGGTCATTTAACAGTCTAAACGCCTCCTACTATTAAGTTTGAGATTGGTCGAGAATTAGCCGACAGAGTCTAAATGAAAGTTGTAGATCTTGAATTTACCTACGCGATGAAAAAAAGAACGTCGAAAACGGAGCTCTTATGCGAGAATTATGTTTTTTCTAAGTTTGAAGGCTAATACGCGATAGGGGGTGACGTGGCACCACCAGAATTGGACACGTGGCACCACCAGAAGGCTGCCACATGCCCCAACTCGGCGAGTAGGTCCTCCTACTCGGCGAGTCCATCAGGTAGCACCCCTGTAAATATAGGTGTCGGGTTCCCTCACTTCCTCACACCTTCAAACCCTTCTTTCTCTCTCTAGTTTCTCTCTCTCTAAGCTTCCTTAAGCCCCCTAAAGTCTAGGTAAACCCCCTAGCACCCGAAGGAAGCCCCGACGCTCCCGGAGTCCCGAGAAAAGAACCTTTCGGCTCGGGAATGCCGCTCTAGTGAAGCCTGGTTTTCGAGAAAAACCCTCTATAAGTGAGCTACGCCTAACCTATCTTTAGTATAGCTTATGTTTCAATATAGTAATGTTATTAGGACCTTATAATAAGTACTTAAGCTATTATTATAGGTTATATAAGTATTTTTAATGCTTATATAATAGTAATAATAGCTAGACTATTAAATTAGTCTCGTCAAACGTTAGACTTAACTCTAGTGGTAATGATGCTAGGTTTCGTCAAGGGATAATTGTTTTAAAAGTAACGAAGTGTTATCCGAGTTCCGACTCACCACCTTACCCGGTGAGTGCATAGTTACTTTCATCTTACACTTAGATATGAAGTATTTTATATAAACTACGTGCTATGTGTGCGTATTATCTGAATACTTGCTATCTATGTTGGACAAACGTTTTTACACATGTTTTAATTGATTTAAACTGTATACGTATTTTATCTATACAAACATGTTGGGTATGACATGGGTAGATGAATGATGAGAGATGAACGATGATGTGAGTAAACATTGGTAGCTATAGACTTAGTGCCTAATAAATAACATCAGCAGCTATGGACTTAGTGCGTATTGGACAAACACTGGTAGCTATGGACTTAGTACCTGTTAGGAATTGGTAGCTATGGACTTAGTACCTATTAGATAAACACTGGTAGCTATGGATTTAGTACCCGATGAATAAACTATAGCAGCTATGGAATTAGTGCTTTACGAACGAGCATTGGCAGCTATGGATTTAGTGTCAGTCCTATAACCCTGGAGGCAAGGGACTTCAGAATAAACAAATGTCGGATAGATAACTCTTAGGATAGATCCTTAAGAGTAAAGAAGATACTGGGGATGGGTAATTGGGTTGATTGTTTGATTGTTTAAACATAGTAATTATATTATTGTGTGTTGAAAACCCTATGTACTCACCAGGTTTCCCAACCTGGCCCACTCAGTTTATTTATATCACTGGTGTTGAAATGAAGTTACATTACACTGAGAGATTGAAGAGATGTAGATCACTAGTGTAAATAAATGTAAGTTCTGTTTATGCTTATGTTTCTGTATTGACGATGACATCCCAAATGTTTTAAAATGAATAAAATATGTTTCTTCGAAAATGTTTGATACCGTATTTATCGTGTTTTTCTGGGAACAAATTCCACAACATTTTTATTAAAAGAGGTACTCTGATTTTTATAAAGCATAAACAAAATCAGTCTTTTCTGGCCGTGAAAATGGGGATGTCACAGCTGGTATCAGAGTATTAGTTTAAGCGAACTAGGAATATGGATTTATTTCTAGACTTAAACTTAGAATGCTAAGCAATGATCATGAGGAGTGTGTCTATTAGATTTAGGTAATACACCTGAATAGACACAAGCACTAGCTTATTTTATGGATAATGCCTAAATTGTTTTTACGTGCTAAATGATTTGTTATGCTATAGTTTGATCGGATCTATGGTCTGTTGCTGACCGGATCTGGAAAACCTTATGTGTTTAGCATTCTAAACGTATGACTACGATATTAGAACTAGCATGTAAACGTTTCGGGGTGATAAGGATGATTTAAAACGTCAATCCTAAATTAAGATCTAGATTCACCTTATTCGGTCTATAGATCAAAATGGCAAGAACCTACAATGGAGCTGGGAATGCAAATGGGAATAGGAATCAACCCCCAGTGATTCAGCAAATACCTGTCGTAGTAGAAGATGTACCCGAGCCAACCACCATGGCTGGAGTACAAGCCATGATTCAGACTATGTTAGCTGAACAAAGGGAAGAAATGAGGCGGATGTCAAATAGGGACGAACCTACTATGCCCATTGAGCAACCCGAGCTGATTCCTGGGCAATCGGAAGAAGGGAACTACAGCCGCCAAGTGAGTCAAGTGGGGACTCAAGGTGAACAAAGGGATGGCCCGGAGAGGAGAAACGACAAGGATGGGCGAATGTACAAGAATTTCTTGGGTGCGAAACCACCGAGTCTCTTAGGAAGCCCGAAGCCGGTTGAGATTATGGATTGGATCTCCGAGATGGAGATGGTGTTTGAGATCTAGCTGCAGCTGTAGCGAGAAACAGAAGACTGTCTTCGCAGTAAGACAGCTAAAAACTGGAGTCTTGAGCTGGTGGAAGCTATTGGAAGATACGATGCCACGAGGAGAAGCCTTAAGGATGTCATGGGAAGAGTTCTTGGAACAGTTGAAAATGCAGTAGTGCTCAGAGATAGATCTGATAGACCTAAACAACGAGTTTCAAAACCTAAAGAAAGGGAAGATGAGTGTTGATGCCACCGCATTCACCGAGAGGATGAAGCTATTTCCCTCTTGGTTCCTACTGAACTCTCCAAGAGTGATAGGTTTGCTAACGGACTGCCCACAGACTTTGGCCCAATGGTCAAAATGGCAACTGCTTTGAAAACAGTCGTTAGAGCAGCTAAGAACGTAGAGACCCAGATAAGAGAAAAAGGTCTAGAAAAAGATAAGGTAGGAGAAAAGCAGAAGTTTGAAGGATCTTCAAAGTCCAACAAGGAGAGAAAATTCTCAAAGCTTGGATGAGGAGAAGGAGCTAAAGAGAGATGGTGTGATAAATGAAAGAAGAAGCATTGTGGGAAGTGCAACGAAGAAGTGACTTGTTACAAGTGTGGAAGGACTGGTCACTATTCCAAGGATTGTACACATAATGATAAGGTATGCTACGGATGTGGAGGCAATGGGCACCTGTCTAGAAATTGCCCAAAGAAAAATGAAGCAGCAAAGCCAAACACACCACCAAGGCCAAGGGCATTCCACATGGTCCTCGACGAAGTAGAAAACCATGCGAAGAATCAAGATGAGGACTTCATATCCGAAGATCAAGTTACGCAGTAGCCATAGTATCGTATTATGTAGCATGTTAGAGGCATAGTCTAGGGTAAACTTGAACACCTATGTAATAGTTTTGAGAAATAATAAAGCCTTCGTTTTGTTATCTGATGTGTTAAACTGTTATGTGATTTTCTTGCATAGTGACTTGGAAAACTGCGAGACAATACTTAGGATGAGTATGAGTAGGTGTGAAAGGTAGTAGATGCATATACTACCGGAAGCACAGGACTCACGCTTGGATCAAGGAAAGTCACAAGGTTACCAAGAAGGTAATAATTGATACTGTTTTATTCAAATATGTCGTTACTATCATTTCATTAATGACTAAGAAGATGATTGTTATTCCGACCCTAGTGGTCATACCAAATTGAGTCCGACTACGACGAGTCTGTTACGTGGTTTCGAGAACCAAGTTCGACGTAGCATCTGACTTAAACCAGAAGATTGAAATGAAAGCTAACCAAGGCAATCAGTAGAAGTATCACGATGATTGTTAAAGAATTTCCTAGCTAAAAATGCTACATATTGAAATGTGATTGTATCACATTAGAACATAAAGGAAGGTATAGTCTGTTCTGGAATTTGACACTAAGAGACCGGAGTCTGAGCATTGCAACATACAATGAGAGGTCCTTAGAATATGACACATCGGTCCATGATAGTAATAAAAGAACTTATCTTAAGTTCGTATCTAGTGAGGATCGAGATTGTGACTTGAACGTCATAATTTGGAGTCTAACGTGAGATAAGAAGCAAGTGCAAGATCGAGCACTGCCTGCAGTCAGGAAGTCTTAGAGTTAGATACTCGTTCGAAGAAACATCAAAGTTACGGTTATTACTTAGGATGAAGAGATAAATTATGGAGTCATCATGTGAGCCCTGTTTCCTTGATGATTTTGGGACGTAATAATCCTAAGGGGGAGATAATTGTAACGCTCGTAGATCCAGGCTAGTCAATTTAGAGATAATAGGGGTTAAAATGACTTTTTGACAAATGACTATTTAGTATAAATAATCTTAATGAAGTTGTAGAATATGTCTCAAGGTTTACGTACATATAAATAACGCCGAAATCCGAGTTATAATGAAGAAGTTATGGCCCATCGAAGTTTTACGGCAAAACCGGCACGGCACCGGGAGACGTAAATAATGAATTTATGATAGATGACTTTTTAGCCTTAGTGATCTAAATAAAAGTTGTAGTATACGTTAAACCGATAATATACAAAAAAAAAAAAAAAAAGAACGCCCAAATCTGACTCCGTATGAGGGAGTTATGATTTTTCTAAGATTTAGCACAACAGTACACGGCCCGAAACTCGAATTTTAGTTCGAGCGGGTTCCCTCACTTCCTCACACCTTCAAACCCTTCTTTCTCTCTCTAGATTCTCTCTTTAAGCTCCCTTAATCCCCCTAAAGTCTAGGTAAACCCCCTAGCACCCGAAGGAAGCCCCGATGCTCCCGGAGTCCCGAGAAAAGAGCCTTTCGGCTCGGGAACGCCGCTCCAGCAAAGCCCGGTTTTCGAGAAAAACCCGCTATAAGTGAGTGACGCCTAACCTATCTTTAGTATAGCTTATGTTTCAACATAGTAATGTTATTAGGACCTTATAATAAGTACTTGGGCTATTATTATGGGTTATATAAGTATTTTTAATGCTTATATAATAGTAATAATAGCTAGACTATTAAATTAGTCTCGTCAAACGTTAGACTAAACTTTAGTGGTAATGATACTAGGTTTCGTCAAGGGATAATTGTTTTAAGAGTAACGAAGTGCTGTCCGAGTGTCGAATCACCACCTTATCAGGTGAGTGCATAGTTACTTTCATCTTACACATAGATATGAAGTATTTTATATAAACTACGTGATATGTGTGCATATTATCGGAATACTTGCTATCTATGCTGGATGAACGTTTTTATACATGTTTTAAATGATTTAAACTATATACGTATTTTATCAATACAAACATGTTGGGTATGATATGGGTAGATGAATGATGAGAGATGAAAGATGATATGAGTAAACATTGGCAGCTATAGACTTAGTGCCTACTAAATAACATCGGCAGTTATGGACTTAGTGCGTATTGGACAAACACTGGTAGCTATGGACTTAGTACCTATTAGGAATTGGTAGCTATGGACTTATTTCCTATTAGATAAACACAGGTAGATATGGATTTAGTACCCGATGAATAAACTATAGCAGCTATGGAATTAGTGCTTTACGAACGAGCATTGGCAACTATGGATTTAGTGCCAGTCCTATAACCCTTGAGGCAAGGGACTTCGGAATAAACGAATGCAGGATAGATGACTCTTAGGATAGATCCTTAAGAGTAAAGAAGATAATGGTGATGGGTAATTGGGTTGATTGTTTGATTGTTTAAACATAATAATTATATTATTGTGGGTTGAAAACCCTATGTACTCACCAGGTTTCCCAACCTGACCCACTCAGTTTATTTATATCACAGGTGTAGAAATGAAGGTACATTACACTGAGAGATTAAAGAGATGTAGATCACTAGTATAATTAAATGTAAGTTTTGTTTATGCTTATGTTTCTTTGTTGACGATGACATCCCAAATGTTTTAAAATGAATAAAATATGTTTCTTCGAAAATGTTTGATAACGTATTTATTTTGTTTTTCTGCGAACAAATTCCACAACATTTTTATTAAAAGAGGTACTCAGATTTTTATAAAGCATAAACAAAATCGGTCTTTTCTGGCCGTAAAATTGGGGATGTCACAGTACGACCATTCTAGGATGCCGACCTACCCGTGTCAAGCCATTCAGGGGTGCTGAGCTACCCATGTCAAGCCATTTTGGGGTGCTGACCTACCCGTGTTAAGCCATTCTGGGGTGCTGACCTACCCGTGTCAATCCATTCTAGGGTGTTGACCTACACGTCGGTCCTAACAACCGACCCTCGTGGACTATTCCACCCCCTACTACTACTATCACATATATCATAACATAAACGTACTATCAGACATATATGGGGTGTCCGAACTACCCTTTGGCTCTAACAACTGAACTTGGGGACTATTCCCCTCCTACTACCACTATCACATATAACATATCATGCCAACATATAAACATATCATCACATACTGTCAGACATATCTGGGGTGTCTGACCTACCCTTCGATTCTAACAACCAAACTCTACTACTATCACATATAACATATCATGCCAGCATATAACATATCAGGTTGTAGCAAACCTAGATGATATCACAAAGACAATCATCTAACATACAACTCCTACTGGTGGGTCGGCATTGTGGCCGTAGACCCACCGCTACTGGAAGGTTGATCTTGGATGGCTCGTTAGTAACCCAATCATCAAGGCCCCAATAGATAGGCCCAAGAATAAACCCAAGTGAAATTAGGGTTTCACATAAAATGACGATTAAGGTTTAGTGTTTCTCACTTAAACCATTAAGGACTTAATCCATCAAGGACTTAATCCATTAAGTCCATCACTCTTCTAAATAATTTATATGGTGTGATTGGGCTTAACACAAAATTCCATTCCAGTGGCCCAAATGTGGGTCCCGATAGGTCAAAGCCCATAAATCCAATAATAGGGTTTTCTAGACCCTAATTAGGGTTTCCAATCCCCATCTTAGCCCAATAGGCCCAATAACGAGGTCCTTAAGCCCATTAGGGTTTCCTAAGGTCAATTAGGGTCCATTAGACCCATTAGACACATTTTTGGGCTTTAATGTCAATTAGGGCTTCATTAGGCCCAATAGGGTTTCACTAAGCCTATTAAGGCTTCTTTGGGCCCATTAGGGTTTTAGTCCCCTGTCCATAAATCCAAACCAAATCATAACATCAACGAGGCACACCGCCACCCGACACGGCGGCCGGTGGCGGCAGGAGGCGGCAGCCACCACCCTAAGGTGGCGGAATTTCCTTTCATTATTCCATTTTACAATTTACAAAGAGAAATACTAAAAATAAACGCACACACACTACACTAAGCAAAGTAAACACACAGACAACCACCTAATGGTGGCCGGCGGTAGTAAGTGGTGGTGTTGGCCTTCCTCGATTTTCTGATCAAACACAACCATACACAACACACACATACATGCTTCTGATTGCGAGATGTACCCCAGCCACCCACCTGGTGGCTCACGACGGCAACAACAAAAATTTTGGGAGGACAGCCACCACCTCACAATGGTGGCAGTGATTCCTTTTTGGTTCCCAGTCAAGCATCAACACACCCGTACACGACTTTTCTCGGAATATGGATGCCAACGAGGCTGAGACGCAATGCCGACGAAGAGACGTTGTGCATAAGAGGAAGGCAGCAACAACATCTCCGACCTCCGGCTGGTACAACTGTGTTTGAGCGCTCTCGATGGTTTTTCCTTGGTTACACACGTCGTCTAATAGTAGCGATGGGGGAGCAAACAGTTGCCTAGAAGTGGCGTTTGAGAGGGCTCCGGAGGATGGTGACAGTCGAATGGAGAGGCGGATGTTGGTGGTCCTCGTCGTCTTCGTTGATTGAGAACGGCATGGCGGCGACTCACGACTTCAACGACAGCAGAACGACGCCGGAAGTGGAAGAGAAGGTGGCGGAGGAAAGATGGCATCGGTTAGGGAAACGGCATGCTTGTCGGAGTCGTATGATCGGAGCCACAAGGTAGGGTGGCGGCTGAAAGTGAAGAAGATGAGGGTGACAACTGGTTTATTGAAAATAGGGTTAGGGTTTCATAGCGCATACATATATATCCGACACACACAAACATATTGCTATATTGGCAGGATAGGTTCCTCCCATCCAATTTCCTTTCAAAATGACTCCATAATTTACACTTTAAACCCCACTTCTGAAATCCTTTACATTTTAAGTTTAGAATTTACTTTTAGCCCCTTACACCATAAAATCTTTTCAACCATAATCCAATACTTACCTTTCAGCCCTTGACTTCAAAATCCTTTATAAATTAATCCGAAAATGTTATTTTTAGCCCCTTAAACTTTCAATTATGACTTTTTAACCCCCGTAACTAACTTCTTGCTACACTAGTCCGCTTTTAGGGCTATTATGTATTTATTACTTTATTTATTTATTAAATAAATAAACGGGATATTACATCATATTTGACCAAAACTCTTAAGTTTGGGTTCCTATATATTTTGTTGTATATATTTAGGTGTTTTCTCATCGAGGGAATAAGTTTATAAAACTCTTTATCTAAATTTTTGTTTGTGTGTTTTATTAATTCTCGTTTTGTACTTCACGACTAACAAGTAAGGATCAGCCAGGTAGGAAAATTCGTAGGGCGGGGCCATTTTGGTGTATAGCCGTTCTGAAATCCAACAACCCAAAACGATAAGTTTCAGCCTGGGCACTTCTCCTATAAGTAGTCTATCAGTAGGGTAATTAATAATAATACTTTTTATTTTTAGGTTTAAGGACAAAACTAATTGGAGTATAAGCCCCTACGCTATAGTCGTATTTCCTAAGGAAGTACTAGTTCACTATAGCCAAAGTTCTGATGCTAATCTGTCACACCCTTAGCCAGCGGCGGAAACGCCAAGCTATGTGACGTAGGGATATTGGATCACAATCATTGAACATACATTCAACGGTACAAAACATATGAAACATAAATGACACTTTTATTGAGAGATAAAAGATTACATCGGCTTATTAGAATACCTAATACAAAGATTCCTTAACAGGTAGGCATATCGATAAACGATAGTCTTCATCCAGCTGCTTCCTTTATCAACTACTACTTCCGAGAGTGCAGGTTTCAGTCTCACGGTTTCCTAGGAATACATGAGTTTTTGAAAACGTCAACATAATGTTGGTCAGCTCATAGGTTTGACTTTTATATCTCTTGAAATACTTTGTATGCGTAACATTATTAAGTTATAAAAGTATTTTGTTTTATATTGTTAAGGTATCTTGTAATAGTATTTTACTATTTCCAGATACTAAACTTTTAACTCTTTACTTTTTATCACATACTACCATTCTCTTTAAGTTTTCTCCTATCAAATGGAGTATAATATAATCTTCTCTGTGGTATTATTATCTTATAGACACATGCCACTTATATGTTATATTTCAGAAGTATGCCCCTTGGATACTTCTATTATTGTCTTTTATCCTAGAAGTATTCTTATATAAAGCAATAATTCTATTGAAAGTGATTATATCTTTTCTCCAAGAAGTATTCCCCTTGGATACTTATTATTAGAGTGATTATATCTTTTATTCCATAAGTATGCCCTTGGATAGTTCTATTGGAGTGATTATATCTTTTATTCTAATGCTAAACGGGATACTATGGCAGAGTAACAACTAGGTACGTTTTCTTATCCTAAACGTGGCTACTACTACGACTAGGCATAATGTTGCTCTAGATGTTCGGTCAGAGTAACGGCGCCGTATACTAAATATCACTATTTATACGAGTACATCGACGACGACGTATAATAATTATAGATATTTAGGTGGGCACGGTAACAGTAGCGTATACTAAATATTACTATTTATACAGGCAGAGTGACAACGACTATAATAATTATCGATATTAATACGGACAGAGTAACGGCGGCGTATACTAAATAAAAAGATGTATACGAGCAGAGTGACTATGACATATAATAATTATCACTTAAAATTGGTCATCATAACAACTAGGTATAAAGTTATCCTATGAACTTGGTCAGTATAACTACCGGCATATTATCTTAACGTATCTATCACATAAACTACTTTAATATATTGCAAATATTAATATTTTTTAAAATCAATAAAGTAGTTTTATAATATGTATCCCTCTCCCTATATTTTATAAAATGATAGAAAAAAGGTCTAACTGATATTAAATGTTGTCAAAAAGTTGTAAGAGACTTGAGATTAATAACGCTCAAAATAGGAAGCTCCAAGGAAATTAAAAACAAAATTAAAATAAAATGAAATTTAAAAAAAAAAAGATCGGAGTCGCATTCACTTTGTGAAGTGAATTGTGTAAGACATGAACAAATGGCACGACCATTTATAGACAAAGAAAACAAATGCGCGCCGAGCATTTGTGTTGCACGCCGAGCACTTGTGATGTCGTTCCAACTGGTGCCACGTATCCAAATTTTGCTTGTGCCGCGTTGCATCTTCTGGAACGTTGTGCGCGCCTCGCTCTTTATGCATACGGGTGAATTTTTAATTGTTTTCAAAAATATATATCTTGCTCATTTGAGTTCCGTTTTTGACATTTTTTATATTCATGTGTAACTATCAAAGAGTACTACAATTTTCATTTATGTTGCATTGGTTAATTTCGATTTTTATTTTTAGTCCTTATTTTTAGACAATTTAATTATTTTGCAAAAATCATAACTCTCTCGTGCGGACTTTGATTTTGACGTTCCTTTTACCAAAATTCATATTTTAACGAGTGCTACGTTTTTTCATTTAGTGACTTTACCCAAAAGTCAACCATTCTCTCCATACATTTTTTGATGTTAATAGTTTTAACTACATGACTGATTTTTATATCTTATAAAATTCATATATCCTTCATATAAACTCGGATTTTTATGAAATTTATATTTTCCGGATCAGGAGGACGCGTACTTTCAAAATATATATGTTTCGTCGCACTAATTTTTATCGACTTACAGATGATTTTGTTGATTTTTCATACTTTTCTTAATACAAAACAATATACTTTTATCATATGTTGGTGTGTGTGTGTGTGTGTGTATATATATATATATATATATATATATATATATATATATATATATATATATATATATATATATATATATATATATATAACGTATTAAGTCAATTACATTTGACATTGTTCACTTTTCATAAACAACGATCGGTGCCAAAAGTTGCAATTGTTACATAACAATGTGTCTCACTAGGTTTTCCAACCTAACACACTCAATTTATATGTATCACATGTAGTGGTGTTAACGTTTATGGATCTTAAATAAAATGTCGAGTGATTAATGATACAAGAGTGCAATAGTATTGAGGACCGTTAGGTCTTTACACTGTATCTATGTTAGGTATTGAATATGACATCCTTAGGATTTTTGTTATTTTGAAAAAATACGTATGTGATCAAAATGTTTTTTAAAAAATTGGAATTTTCTGCAAACAAAGATAGATGATTTTTAAAACATAAAGAAAAGTTTTTTTGGTTCTAGAAAATAGAGGATGTTATAGTTGGTATCAGAGCCCTAGTTTAAGAGAATTAGGAATTTTGAGAAATTATAAAGTCAAACTTATATTGTTAAGTGAAGATGGTGAGGTGTGTAGTATATTTTAGGTTGTATACCTAAATTGATAATCTATAGACACAAGCACTAGAATATTTTAGGGTGTATACTTATTTGTTATTATTTGCAAATAGATTTATTTTGTAGCATTCGTTAGGTCGTATACCTTACTTGCTATTATGTGAACTAGCATACTTTAGGAAAGATGTCTTTTCTGCTTATATGTGCTAAATGTTATGTATTGTAGCATGCCTTAGGTTGCCTACCTAGATTGTTATTACTTTGAGAGATTAAAGTCTATTGCTTACCTTGATTTTTGTATACATGATTCTAAACGTATAATTATTGTATTAGAGTTGTCATGTAACTATTTAGGGTGATAAAAGGACTAACGATAGTTAACATTAGTATCTTCTTCAAGAGTGTAATAGTACCTTTGGCATAATATGGTAAATTTGAGGTACATTTAATTTTGGTTGGAAAATAGACTTTAGGTATGATCATATACAGTCGAGAAGAATAGAATTTCATGAGTTGTAGATACGGACAAATTAAAACAGTCACGGATTACAATTTTGGAAGAACTGAAGATGGTGATAAATACTTCAATCATATCGAAACCGAAGTTATATAAGATGCTTGTCACACCCCCAAACCAGAACGACGGAAACGTTCAGGGTGGAGGACGTCATGTAAGTATCACAACACATGCATTATACTAATCAATGTACAAACAACCATTGCGTTAATAAGTATAAGTTTTACATAAGTGTTTAAACATCATATATTCAAACAACAAGGTAGATACATTAGAAGACAAGAGACGTAGTACGGTACAAGGCTTTCTTCTTAAAAGCTCCGGGAGTGTATCTGTCTACTGGATTCCGGTTAATACAAGTTATTTTGAAAGAGAGGATCAACATTTAAGTTGGTGAGTTCATAAGTATTTAGTTATGGTTGTTCTTAGTTTTAAGAAAGTGATTGAATACGCTCCAGGAAGTCCTATACTTTCTGCTTTACAATTGAAAAGTAGTTTTATCTCCCTAAAACCGTTTGGATTTACGTGTTATTGTACCTATAGCCTAGTTGGATATAATTTTAAATCTCCATAAAATTATAAGAAGAATGTTTTCCATTCCATTTGTAAAAGTAGTTTAATCCCAAAAACCTTTCCATTTGTAAACATATTCTTAGTTATATCCTCTCTACTGTAAAACATTGATATGATCCTGGAAAATATTATATTTTCCATAATACCGATTTGTGGTTTTAAATGTTCCAAAACCAAAAAAGTACAAGTATATTTGTCATACTTAATCTCATGATACGTAGTTTTAACAATAAGTGAAACTAACTTAAGGTATATTTGGCCAGTAAAATAGATAGGATGTAAATACCGTTTCTTACTATTTTAAAAGAAATATATTACTACGTAACTTAATCGTTGTTTTCTCCATATGAGTTCTATTAACTATACTAATATGAATGATATGCCTGATGCGACGTTCTTCAGGCGTCGGAATGATATGACAGCCTAACTGTAGCGAAAAGCTAAGGTGCGGGAGTTTCAGTCCCATATAGATCTATACACAAATTCATGCTCTCCCTCCAAAAGATTATGGTTAATAAGTCAGGACTTAAGGTCGTACTTAGATAAATACACCACAAAGTGTCTCACAATTTATTGTTTCAACGAGATTATGAGTAATACAGTAGAAAAAGCCTTTTAACAGTAATGATGAAACTTCTTCATATATAAATTTAAGATGATTAATATTGAGAATTGACCCATAAATTATACCTATTATAATTTATATGTTCTATCTGATTAGCATGATTTCTCATGGATGAAAACCTTTTTTCAACATGATACAAAGGTAATGATACCGAATGAAGTAACCTTTTATGTTCATATATGTATAGTATATATAATTTAAGAAGGAAACAACATTCGGACAAATAACACCACCTTAATCCCACATCCAAACAAGTAAAAGGAATTAAGGTAAATCATTATTCCTAAGCCCTTCAAATCTTATTTATATATTTATACATATATAAACATGATCTTGGCAATTATAAGTTTAAAGAGTTATAAAAACATTTAAAAGAGTTTAACGTTATTCTAAAAGAGTTTATATTACTTAGATTTATTTTGGAAACAATTGGTAATCCTTTATTGTAAAGTCCATATTTAAAAGCATAAGAAGAACCTTAATGTGATTGATATCACATGAATTATTAACACAATATGATTGTTTTCAACTTGTATTCCCCCCTTATAAAGCATTTAAAATCATTTAAAAGGTAGATTATAGGGGTATGAACTCACCGATAACTGGTGATTTGGGCAGCGTTTCGTTTCTAGGAATGAGCTTTCTTGACGTACCCGCGAGTTTTAGATGAAAAACTAGGTTGTATGCGGTCAGAGTTTTGACTGGAGTGTGACAACCCAAGTCGTTCCGTTACATTTCCTCGTTACCGTTAACGGAATATTCCAGTTTATAAAAGTTTCGTTAATTAGAGGTCGTCAGTTAAATGAACATTTCATTTGTTTATATTTAATAATGTCGTTAAGTCGTGATAAATGGGAATAAAAACACATAACACACATTTCCATTTATTTGGAAAATGTTAAGTTTTATTATTACGACCACTAAATCGGGTGCGACCAAAAGCCACGTTTAACGGCAGTATTGGGTAGAATTCCACTGAGCTCCAACTCCCACCCATATATAAGGGGGAGTAAACTCCATTTGAGCTCTTTCCACCCTCTCTCTATATACTCTCTCTCTAGACTCGTTTTCGCCCCGAATCCGCAACAAAACACTTTCAAATTGTAAGTCCGCTTACCCTAGTTTATTCTAAACATTATGATTCGTGTCTATAGCCCAAAAATCAGACTTAGAAGCTGTTGAAAAGGAGTTTACGGCCTAAGCTCCTCCTTAGGCCGTAAACACCTTAAAAGAGGCCAAAATGACCCCAAAATGTCCCTAAAGGCTTGGAAATAAATTAGGGATTTAGCCTAGGAGTGTTTGATCAATTAAAACAATCATTTTGAGGCTTAAAAGAGAGTTTACGGCCCAGGCATATGCCAAGGCCTTAAACACCTCTTAAACATGTCAAAAAGCCCCAAAAACCCTCCCAAACCACCCTAGGACTTCATACATAAATTAGGGGCATACCATTTAGGGTTTAGATCATTAAAACATAAAGATTTGGGGGATTAAAGGGATTTTACGGCCCAGGCATGTACCAAGGCCGTAAACAACCCTAAACATGCCCAAATGATGGTTTTAATTCCCCCAAATGGCCTCACACTTCATTATAAATTACTAGCAAGGTATTAGGGGCTTAAAACTTCACAAAACTCAAAGAATGAGAGTTTACGGCCATAAACACCCTTAGGAGTTGTCCCTGGGCCGTAAACTCCCTAAAGAAGCCCTTAGGAGCCTTAAACCCACTCAAGCCTTTTTGGAATTGGACTTAGAAAAATCCCACTAACAAGATTAAGCTTTGAAACACACTAGAACCCCTCACCATGAGTTTATGGCCGTAAACTCATGGTGAGATGTCCCTGGGCCGTAAACATAGCTTTGAGAGTTTACTCTCGGAGAGTAAACTCCATTCCATAGCCATACACACCTTTAGACGCTACCCGGGACACCCAAACACTTAACCAAAGTGTTTTCCGCTCCTTTGAGCGCGTATACTAGTTTAGTTAGTATTAAATATACTAATTGTATGTGAACATATGTTATCATATGTTAAATAGGTCATTGAGTGTGTTCGAGTCGTTACGTGACACCGAACGCCCAACCGGCACCTTCATCGGACCTACTTACACCAGGTGAGTTCATACCCCTGAATGAACCTTTTAAATGTTTTTACATGTTTTATAGGGGGGAATACATGTTAAACATGCCACACTGTATATTGTTTTACCGAGTAGGACACTATAATGGTTTTCAATTGTTTCAAAACTCTTACTTATATTGTTTTATCCAAAATCATTTCAAACTGGTTTATAAAGGTTCCAAAGATTCCTAAAGTTTTTCACACTTATTTTACCAAAGAATACAAAATGCGATTTTCCTAAGTATAAAGGTTTTTCCAAGGTTTTCATGTATACTTTTACTTGTTAGTTACTGCCGCTTCGTTTTCATTTATTTTAAACTCCTACTCGATAACGCTTTCACTTCGTGATGCGTTTATACCTGTTATTGTCTCTATTTCGCTTATACTGGTAGTCGCTTATACTTGATAGACGCTCTTACTTCACTTATCGTCGTTTCCACTTTGTGATACACTTATACTTCACGATTCGATTATCCCACTCTGTACGCTTATACTTCACGACTCGGATGTTCCACTGTATGCTTATACTTTACGACTCGGATATTTCACTGTACGCTTATACTTCACAAGTCGGTTATTCCACACTGTACACTTATACTTCACGATATGATTCCACTTGATACACACTCAAGCGTAGTTAGATGTATGTCTGTGCTTGTACCGATGCATATAAATAATGATTGAAGGACTTAGGAAGGCTTGTCCGCCCTATTTCCTTTTCTTCGTTGAGATGTGGTCTAGTGGGATCGGATGTCCATCCGAAGGTCGTTTGATTCATTAGTTATATATTATGTACACAAGCATAGACATATGGGTTTACTTCAGTCAATTCAGTTATGAGTCTCTACCTCTAGTTCAGCACTTACATTAGAAACCCACTATTTGGAAGTCTCTACCCACTATTTGGGATGCATCTTCAGGACACGGCCTTCTCCGTCGTCTAGTTGGTAACCAGAATCTCCTATAGGGAGTGCGGACATTGTGTGTATAGATCTATACATGATTGACAACCCTACACCCAGACTGCTAGCTACAGTCCCGGCCTACCAAGCCAACGGGTGACAAATGTCACATTTTATAGACGCTTGTAGGGCGTCTGGAACTCTAGTCAGTATGGTTACGAGTATCCCGGGATACCTTATAATTCATTGGCCTTAAGGTAACGGTATTTCACCAGCAATTTACACTGTATGCTGGTAATTCATTTTCAGAGTCACATTGTTTTGACCTTACAAGACGTATCTTTCATTTGATACTGTCTGGGGTCTGTTTTTCACTGTTTTAGACCTTACCAGTTGTACCTTTCATTTGGTACCTTCTGGGGTCTGAGTCTCTACTTGTTAAACTGAACCAGGCGTGTCGTTAGTTCGATACTCTCCTGGAGTCTATGATTCCTTTGCCTTAGTTAGCAGTCCACACTGCTGAGGCATATGTTATTTCCCTGTTGTCTCTTGCTTTCTTTAATAATCAAATTCAGTATTTTGATAATGATAGCAATTAAGGGAAAACCACTTTTTACCACATAACACTAACCAGTCTTGGTAGAAGGCTGCTTTTATTAAAGAAAATATAGGATTTTCTGGAAAGAACTCTAATGCACTGTAAACACTTAAACTATTACTTTATAAAGCTATTTGAATGAAATGTCACTAAATACTTATGAACTCACCAACATTTGTAAAAATGCTGATACTCGCTTTTCAAATAACTTGTATTTTCAGGTCAGCAATTAGACAGGTACACCCCCGGAGCTGTTGATGAAGATGGCTTAGTACCTTACTGTACTTTATATATATATATATATATATATATATATATATATATATATATATATATATATATATATATATTTGCCTGTATTACTTAATACTTTGTAATGTAAACCATGTAAAATTATTACTATTAATGCAATGTTTTGTTGTACTTTGATTACTATAATGCATGACGTCATCCACCCCCGAACGTTTCCACCGTTCCGGTTTTGGGGTGTGACAGAGGTTAGCTATCGAGAATTTCGGGGCTTCGGAACTTGCTTCCGAAGTCGGGATTGAAACCGAGGCTTCGGGGGTATAAATTGCCCAGAAGAAGAAATAAAGAGGTGAAGAAGTGGAAAAATTAGCAACAAAACCCGGAGGTCTCGCATGCCTTTTATAGGGGGTGCACCCTCGCAAGTACGCTGGAAGTACGAAGCTCTACGCGGGGCGTAGTTCGGATGGGGCTGCCAGGTGTCGAGACTTCAGTGGGCGACGTGGACTCTTCTGTACCGAGCAATGCAGTTGTACGCTGCACGTAACTACCTCGTACACAGAACATACCTCGGTGTCGACATGTATGTGGGGTGTACTCCTGGTACGCGAAGCGTATCGGGTGGATCAGGTCAGATGCGTCACCTCTTCGGATATTATCCGAATTTATAATTTTATAAATATATTTTAATTATTTAAAAACTTTCGAAATTCATATCTTCCTTATACGAGCTCCGTTTTTGACGTTCTTTATATCCACGTGTAGGTGAGATTATGATCCACAACTTTCATTTATACTCAGTCGGCTAATTTTGAATTTATTTTTATTATATTATTTTTAGTAGGCCGGGACAGGAAAACTCCGTTATAAATTCATAACTTCTTCATCCGACGTCCGTTTTCGTCTGTCTTTTTATCGTTACACAACTATTAATGAGACCTTCGATTCGCATTTAGATTGTTTTAGCTACAAATCATTCGATATCATATTCGAGTTTCGGGCTGCATACTGCTAAGCTGAAACTTAGAAAAATCATAACTTCCTCATACGAAGTCAGATTTAGATGTTCTTTTTATGGAAAGTCTCAGTTTAACGCATTCTACGACTTTCATTTAAATTGTTAAGGCCAAAAAGCATTTTCTTGAAAATTCTCGTTTTACGTTAAACAATGATTTGACGGTTTTGATGCGGATCTTCGATTTGTCATAATTTCTTTGTTAGAACTCGGATTTTATTGTTCTTTATATTTTTAGAAACCTTTTTACAATATCTATTACTTTATTTAACCCAAACAAGAATATTGAACAATTTATTTTTGATATTATTTTAAGTTGACTTTTATTGAACACGAATGACCTTGGGTTGACTTTTATTGACTTCAAAGGCTAGAAAATAACGGGTTGTTACAATGCTACACACAATTCTGATCAATTTGAGAAAGACAAGAAGAATAAAGTTGACAGAGTTTCCTGACTCAATAGATATAGTCTTTATCTCAAAATACAAGGTAGTATGCCATTCAAGTGGTGTGTTAAGAGCTAATATATACCTTTTAGAGGATGCTCTGACTTGGTATTTAACAATTTCAAATGTTAATTTACCGGAACCACAACCTTGCATGAATTCCTTTATATGTTAAGTCGAATTTAACATATAGGACTATGATGGTGAAAATAATCGTTGTGTATAGACCACAATAAAGTACTGATTATCTTACTTAGTGTAACACCCTATATTTTCGGTAATTGTTTTAGTAGTATGATAATAATTAATAAATTAATTGATAACCTAAAATAAAAGAATAAATTGATTGAAAGACCAAAGGGTATCAAATCGAAAGTTGTTTAGGAAGATTATGGATCTTAAGGACTAAATTTGTCAAGTTGTAACATCATTTGAAAAGAGATTATGGAGGAGGCACTATTCTTGCCAATTATTAGAAGTGTGTTTGTGTTTTCGAGAGGAACAACGATAATTTTATTTCCCTCCTACTTACATCGACTTGGCAACCAAGGCTCCATCTAGAACCCTAATCACCATCCTCTTCTTACTTCTTTCATGGAGCCGATGATCCTAACACCACTACCTCAACAAATCTCATTGAAAAAACCACTACTTCCACCCTACTCTTTTGTTCGCTAGAAAGCCGAAGGGTGATGGGGAAATTTTGATCTAGGGATGTTAGGATTGGGTTCTCCATTAAAGGTACGTTTAACTTCCGTTTTCTTTTGTAAGCGTACTCATCTTTTAGAGAAAATCTCCACCACCACCATTGTTTGTGTGGTGGTAGCCACCACCCATCACCATTGCCATGGTGGAGGTGGGTGGTGTCATTCCAAATTTTGTTAAGTCATTGGTGGTGTTAAGTATTGTATTAATGCAAGATAAACCTTAGTTTGATCTTGTTCTTGGTATAGCAATAAACCTTACATTATCCTCTTTAAGGAAACCTACTCTGAGGCATGATTGAGGTTAGGAATGTCATTTGGGCTCAATGACTTGTTTTTGTGGTTAAGGACTCAAATTCCAAGTTATAAGTTGTTTTGGTTGTGGCTTAATGGGTTAAGAGGGCATTCAACCCTTAAAAACCAAAGCTGGAAAATGTTAAGAAATTGACCAATTTGCCCATGTCTTAGAAAAATTGTAGAAAACTCATTGAGAGTCGGAATTAGGATCCATAAATTCTCAAAGTTCAGAAATTTAGTCTAATTTGCCCCTGATGTTTTACCTAGCCTTTTATGGTTCCTAACAATGGTAAAAGTGACAGTGTTCCATACTGGTCCGAAATTAGCTGCAATATATGTAGTTTTGTAAAATTTACTATAAATTGTAGAAAATTTATATGAACATGTGTAAGTAGTATGTGAAAAGGTGATGAACTAATATTCATGAAAGTGGCTTTGTAGTCTCGTTTGGATGGTTTTAAAGGGTGGGGGGGACAGGTCTCGAACATACTTCTTTTTTCATGTTAGGGTTGTTTTAATGAATTCAAGGACTAATGAGTGTTTGTTAACACTATAAAACATTAATATAGGGAATAAGGAAGTAGCTTGATTCAGAGAGCTTAGGTCCTTATTCAAGACTGATTCACATACAGTTAGAGTTGAGTTCCTCACCACATGACATTAACGTTTTATATGTTTGATTTCGGTAGTGTGAGAACCATGATATGTATGATTAGCAGTAGATGTTATTACTTATATTGTTTGTATATGTTGTGTTTGGGATGAAGGCTAAAAGGTCGATTTGGCTAACTGAAGGCCATTATGTCGAGTCAGACTGATCTAAGTCCATCATGTCGAGTTAGGGGACCTAAGGCGAAGACGCTAAGTTTGTGGACCGAAGTCAGTAATGTCGAGTCCTTGTTGGATGCTCCTTTTTTATGAGTTCTTAAACATGCATGTCTTATATGGATGTGTATGTTTATGTGATACATATGTTAGATTATTGATTAATGGAATGATATATGTTGTAGGCACTTGGTATGTTACCTTGATGCGATGTTGTGTTTGTATTCACTAAGCTTCGTGCTTACCATTTACCTTTTAAATTATTATTTCAGGAATTGTAGGTACTAGTAAATGCAAGTGCAAAGATTGAATGCACATAGGGCGCGATCTAGAGATAGTATTCTTGTCACGAACATTTATTATTTGTTATTATTAATTCCGTTATTAGTTTTAGTTTGCTACTAAATTGATGTTTTAAAGATGATAATTAGGTATTTGAACTTAATGGATTTGCTTAAGTAATATAAAAATAGAGATTTATTTTAATTACATATGGTTTTAAAAGTTTAAATTTATAGTAAATTTGAGACGTTACAAGTTGGTATTAGAGAACAACTTAAGTGAATCAGACACATCTCCATGTCTTTGAACTCTAGTTTGCAGCCTGGAAATGCTTTCTTAGAGGTTTTGAAAAGGAAAATGGACATTTTTGGTGCCAAGGATCAAGGACATAGTATGTACAGTCGATCGAAGCCGAAGGAAAATGATTTAATAATTTGATGTGGTTTATTGCTTTCTAGGACGTAGGATATATGTGAACTAGATAGCCTAATAGCTACATGCCCTGTTGAAAGACTACTAAATGTCACTAGGAACTTATGCTAGTAATGATAGGTCCTTAAATGAATGATTTAGATTGCCTGATTTAGCCTAGTGCATAGCTCGTGTTTGAGCCCAACCGTTCTGACACAGAATCCGTTATTCGAATGACTATCTAGTTTCACGTTGTGTATGACTGTATATTCACGAGATGACACATCAGGACCGGAAGAACTTCCATATGAGCTAGAGTAGCTAAGAGGAAGTGAACTCTATTATACTAGGAAATAATACTAATTGCTAGTGCAAAGAGTGTGATAAAATTTTCGGTAAGGAGCAAAATGGATAGTCAAGAATTGACCTCGGAATTAACATGGATATGTGTGAAAGGTAGTAATAGAACTCATACTATCTAAAGCACATGATCTGCGTTCAGGTCAGGGGAACTCATGGAAATTCTAAGGAGATGAGATTGGTAATATTTTTACGATTATTTGCGTATTAATAAAATGTAGTAACCTTAAAGTTTCCCATTCTATATAGAACAACGACTACGAGATCTAGTATGATGGGAAATGTTACCGAATTAAGTGCCGATGAGATACTAGAGATGATTGCGATAGTGGTGTCGTATGCAATTGGGAATGATGATCGACGATACCAGTGAGAGTGTAGGTAGAGAGGATTTTAATGATAACACTTTGAATATGTGGTTCTGAGTTATGTTTATATTAAATAGATTGAACACTATAATAATTGGAGTAGAGATATATGGGATTGGTTCAGACAACACATCACTAAGTGACCGAATTGTTGTTGAGGCCTCATAGACCTTATTGGAGGAGTTTCTTGGTATCATCGGGTGGATCATTTATAGGTAGGTTGAGATGATCGAGGAGCGAGTTGCATCCGTTCAAGATGTTGAGAGGATTGTGGAGGCGTCTTAGGAAAGAGAGCTTAGTTTGGAGACATAGATGGGAAGAGTAATTGGTCGCAGGGCCCAACTCTGCTGACAACTATTAAGAGTTAGATGCTATTGTTGTGAGTACTAGGGTGAAGTTATGGCATGGTAACATTATGGCTAAACATGCATTTTTAACGGTAGGGGTGGCACATGTTCCGATGTCCGTGGTTTGCAGGGAGTAAAGGCATGTATTCTTCATGCTTTATGTTGTTGTTATAGTATCATTGCTACGCATTTTCGGGTATGTACAACGGGCTATTTATCGGTTACAACATGACTATGTATAAAAAATTCCATGAGTAGGTCTATGTACCTTTGGAATTTGTTACTTAACTGCCTTAGTCATTATTGATGGTGAAACTGCTACTCATTTAAAGTTCATGATTTTGGGATCAACATATTTGTGATATTTGGAGACTATTCCATTGTCTTAAGTTGAGTTTGTCGATGATAGGATGGTGATAGTTACCTATGATAACCAAGGTTGCACCTTAGAGGTCTTTGGCAAGAGGTTATCGATTGATTTATTATGATAGCGATGTAGAAACTACATGTGATAATGGAAACAGGTGGATGGGCATCTTGATGCAGTGATAGTTTACCATCATGAACAGGTATGGGTTCGAACCCAAGTGGGGGAGAAGCATTGGTTCAGAGTATCAATGAAAATGGGTCCAAAACCAGACCAATTTACCCGGACCTAGAAAACTCGGAACCCAAAATTGACATATTATAAGAATTGAGAACCGGATCGGTATACGATAACCGGTTTTGGTTCGGTTCCGAGTATCAAACCGGGTATAATGGGTATGCAACCGGTTGGAACAAAAAAATGATAATTGGAATCGGATTCGTGTATTAGACCCGGAAATAACCGGAAACCCATAAATGGAACTTGAAACGTGAAATTTTGGAACAAAGAAAAAAATATATGTTGTAACCCTGAATACTTGTTAATAACAAGAAAGGGGACCATTATTCGACAAGTTACACAATTCTCACTCACGGGGTTACCATATCTCGTGCAAAAGAACGATCTATCAAAAAAAGTTATATAAAAGATTTGATATATCCATTTTTAAGGACTGTAAGTGACTTAATACATATACAAATAAGGTGTTTCTATGGTACCTTATGGCTCATCTGAAAAGCGAAGAATGACCAGCTATTCAAAAATACCAGGATCGCCTTTACAATGTTGGCAGATAACATTAAGTCACAAGTGTTTTTGTGGTTTAAACATAGTGGTGCAACATGAGTCCAAAACTCGGTTGATTGATGTGTTATCCGTTTTTATGTCTTAAGATATCTCTTGTAATTTTTCGTTTCCTGGTTGTATCTTTTCCCTCGTCTAGCTTCTTGCTAGACATGATTATTTATATATAATAACAAACAAATAAAAATAACCTTACATGGGCTACTTATTATTCATTTATCTTATGTTAATTTATTATTATTTAAATAATTTAATACTTTAATTGGCTTATAATTTACATATGCGATCGATCTTTTTGTCTGGTCACTCTTATTAATGTAATTAATAATTGATGGTTGAAAGGTCAATTTGGATCATCCAGCCACATGCTACAAATAATGGCTCATAGGTAAGATATTCAAGTTTTCTATTTATTTTAGATTATTAACTATGGGTAAAACTAATACTTTTTCTTTAATCTTTGGTACACAAGTCTATAAACTTTGAACTTTTCTTTGAATCTAGAGAGTTTATAAAGTTGTTGAACAAATATATGTCTGTTTTATCGTTACTATTGGTTTTTAATTAACTTTCTTTTATATATCTCACAACTTAATATTATATACTACTTTTGAGTTGTTGAGTTGGACAATAATGTTGTTTAATTCCTCCACCATATTACAACATGAGATGTGCAAATAAGAAAACATGTTTTTGTTTAATTTATTTAATCAATGAGGAAGGGTATGTGATAGAGGAAGGTTGCACAACAAACTGATCAGATTCGGTGAGAACAAAAGAATGCAAGACAGTCTCTCTATTTCTTTAGATTTTTTTTCAAAGTGTTTATAACTCTCAAACAAAACCTCTACAACATGACAAATTCTAATGATAAAGAACCCTATTTATAAAAGTTCATGAAGGAGAAATGGGTGCATGGATTAGCTTTTAGTTGCAATTATGTTGGTTTTGGTAATAGTTAGACGTAATATAATAAAACAAAAATATTGTTAACTAATTACTAATTAGCTGAATATAACATACAATTTTTTTGACAAAAAGTATTGTGGAGACAAAATTTAAACCTGTCACCTCAAGGTTATGAGTATTGCAAGGTACCAAACTCCTTGCCATGAGCTGAAGATAATAACTAAAAAGTAAAAACTAATAAACAAACATGGACTCAATGCACCCGTCTAAGTGTGTGTGTATATATATATATATATATATATATATATATATATATATATATATATATATATATATATATATATATATATATATATATATATATATATATATATATATATATATATATATATATATATATATATATATATATATATATATATATATATATATATATATATATATAGGGTTAAGATTAAATATGAACTACAAATATAGTGTGAATGTATGACTATTTTTGGCCCATTAAATTAAAAATAATGAAAGGTTAAGATCTTAATGTACATGTTACTAATATAGGATAACATGTATTATATAATTATATTTAATTAATTATAAGGGTAAATTAGTCAAAGTGGTTAACAATAATTTATGAAAAGTGAAGATATTAAAAGATGCAATTAAATTAGCTTTCAAAAAATAAAATTATTATTTTGCATTTAAAATTAATTATCGTATCTGGAGTTTTTTTAAAGGTGATTATTATACCTACATTCTATAAGAATATGGTATAACAAATTATGCATATTGTAAATTCTTTAAGAATTCATCTTTTCTTATCGTTATCATTCTGGAAAAATTTGTTGTTATTGAAGTTTGCTTTGAACGTCTCCAAAAATGCAATTCAATTTTGATTAGTAATAAATTATAAGATCATATATGATATTCTTTAAGAATAATAGTTACATTTTTGAAAAAATAAAAGACAATAAAAGACTATCTTGAAGACTAAAAAATTAAATATAATTGGACAACTAATATTCTTGAAGAATAATATAACATTTTTGAAATAATAAAATACATCCGTAAAGAATAATACAACAAAGAATACAATAAATTTTAAACAAGAATATAACACTTCTCTAATAAACATACATATGATCTTTTGTTCTTGCACCTCATGACATCAAGTATAAGTTTTAGAGTATGTTTTGTACTTCCAACATCAAAACCTTGATAGACCTGTCATGAGGAAGATCATCAAAATCTAATTGAAAGTAGACAATATGTATGATAAATGAATCAATAATATAGAATTAGCACAAAAAAGAAAAATACGATACTGACATTAGATTGAGCACAAAGTGTGAAAAACAAAATGAGATTGTAATACCTTGAAAATATTGCCAACGGAAGACAAGCAAAAATAACAAAAATAATGGAAGAAAATGGTAAATCCACATGTAGAAATATATTAAGACAAAAAGGTGAGAGGTTTATGCAAGATAGGATCCCTGGTAACTATCATCCATGATTAAAAAAAATAAAACTCATTATACAAATGAAGATGAATGTTAAAAATTAAATTCAACTACAATATGAAAACATATAAGACAAATTACTCAATTATAACAATCAAATTAAAAGCCATTTAAAACAACTTTTATGTTTGGAAAAGTGTAATTTCATATTGTTTTTCAACCTTTTGATAAATAAACACATCGATAGAAAACACAAAATCAATGTGACCAACAATGAAATAAAGAGCATATATAACCTAAAATCTAAAAACACTTTATCCAAAATGGGAAAAAAATACAGATGCATTATGACATTTCAAGTTGGTTAAAAATAGTTTTTGTTTTTTTGTTTTTTTTAACTAATAAAGGGTGTGCATTCTTATTTTTTTACTTTACTAAAATTATAAAAAATTATATAAAAAAAAAAAAACAAATGGATGAAATCTACATATTTCTTACAGAATGGAAGTGCTAAATTTTACCAAATGAAAAACACATTCATTCTTCATGAATATTACTTCATCAATCATTTTGACATTTACCTAATAAACCACACATTCTATAAGAATATAGGGCTAAAAGCCACGATCTATAAGAACGCGTCACCAAATAACAATGTTTATTTTTTACCTAATGAATACCACACTCATTCTTCTAGAATATTTCTTCAACAACTAGTTTTACATGTACCAAATACACAACATTCTGTAAGAATATGTGGCTACAAACTGTTGCAAATTCAAAGTCACGATGCTAAAAACTTGGAAACAAAATATTAAATCTTAAATTTGCATAATTCTTAATAGAACATGAAGAGTATTACTTTAACCAAATTAATCTCATAGATTCTACAAGAATATCTATTATACAGTGGGTTATTCTTTACCAAAACTTGTTCTTAAGAGAAAAACCCAACGGAAAAGCCAAGAAAATGCATCATAAAAAATATCATCTTTTTTTGTTTTATAAACAAATTTAGAAATTATGTAATCACAGTTATGAAATCTTATACGGAGCTATCCTTCAAATTAACTCAATAAATACACGATTCAATCTGAAATAACTAAAACCTTTAATCAATTAAATACTTTTAGTGTTCTATTATTTAAGAATATAAAGATCAACGAACCTGGTGAGGGAGAAACAAATTCATCATCGTCATCTTATGTGAAAAAGATTTTATGCTCTGTAAAACTTTTTTTGTCTCCATACACCAGACAATTCATGTAGTGTTGATTAAATGGTAGCAAAAGCTCCATTGACCAAATGATCAAGAAACATAGAAGAATATCGACATCAAAAGATTTACAAAGGGTGTACATCGGGACATCAATTTTTGGAGAAGAAAAACTTACAGATGAGGGAGGCGCTGGCAGAGGAGGGCAGGCTTGAGGATGGAAGAGGTTGACGTTGGAGGTGGTAGTGTGGGAGAAACTGAAAAGAAAGACAACACATGTCATGGTTAAGCAAGAACAACTCATACTCATCCAAATTCATTGACTGTAAAACCCTAGCAATTTCATTTTAGGGAGGACGAAGGAAATGGGGAAAGGGAGAAAAGGCACAATCAATGAAATGTTTCAAATAAGGGTTTGAAATTTCGATGGAATGGTTTTATGTCTCTAAAAGGGAGCTTCTGATTGAGGACCTTTGCTGCTAGATATTAGCATTCGATGACTTATGTTGCCGAAGGGGAGTCTTTAGATGGAGGAGGAAATTATTGGATTAGTGTCTAAGTCCATAACTATTTTGGTATGTACTTGACCCGATGGTGCATGGTCCTTTTGGGTTGCCTTCACCAAAGCAACTTGATAGGATGAATTATGGAGAGAAATGATTAAATATGATTTATTAATATATTATGAGAATAATATATTAAAGGAGAAATCATATTGTTTAATTAATATTAGTCAAGAATTAATTGGTAATTAGTTTTGTGACTAAAAGAGATTAATTAAACTTAAGGGACTGGAATTGTAATTATAAGATAATGGCAAATTGGTCCATGGATTGCCTTATACTAAGGAGTGGACGAATTCTATGGGGAAGCCCATAAGAAATCGTCCAAGGCCTTAAGGAAAGGGATCCATGGGTTGCTTAGGGCTTAAGCATCCAAATTAGGGTTTCCTTGTTAGATAACCCTAATAGCCTCACTATATATAAGACCCTTATGACCCAAAAACGTGGTGAAGTATTCTTCTAGGGTTAGAACACATTTTGGGCAGCCTCCATCCTCTCTCCTCTTCATCCTCTTGCTTATGGTGTTTGTGAACCATTAGAGGAGTGACATTTGTGACTCTAAGCTTTCTAAAGTCAATACAAGGGGATTTGGGATTGTTATTACTACATAACAATCAAGGTAACATCTTAAACCTATTCTTATGTTAATATGATTACTTGTATGCTAGAATTAGGGTTTATAGTCTTGGATAACTTGCATGTACAATAGAGAAACCTAGATCCAAGCATTAGGGTTTGTATGAGCACATAGGATGTCTTATGACCAAAACCCATCAGTGGTATCAGAGCCTAGACTGGTTTCTATTGTATTGATGCATTATATGTTTAAAAAATTCGATTTTTGTGGTTCTGGAGGCTGGACTCGCCAAGTCTATAGATGAACTCGCCGAGTCCAAGGTGACTCGACGAGTCCATGCCTGACTCGGCGAGTCGGCTGGTCAGATGGAGGGAAAACTGGGATTTCTTGCTGTTTTTGCTTAAGGATAGTTGCCTTATCATATTAGATCAATATTAATCCGATTTTATGATATATTTGACTATATTCTTGATCTAATTGAAGATATTTATCAATTAATAAGATAATTGTTTCCTTATGTGATAATTGATTAATTATTTTGATTAAATTGGTAAATTGTTTTGCAAGAAATCATTAAATAAATCAAATATGGATAATTATGTGATTAAATGTTAATTTAGATTATTTGTTATTTGATCCTTGTTGTTATGAAAAGTTTCATATTTTCCCCTTTAGGTTTTATAGTTTAAATTTGAACCCAAAAGTTTTGTTGTTTTGAAATTTAAATAGTTGAAACCCTAATGTTTTGAAAAAGGTTTCAAAACTTGCCCTCAAGTTTTGGAATTTAAAAGTTGATTAAAAGTTTAATTAGGAATGTTAAATTCTAAAACCCTAGTATTGTTTTGAAAAAGTTCAAATTACACCCTTATGGTTTTATTAATTAATTAAGGTGTATAATTAAAAGAGGTTTAATAAATCCATAAAGTTTTTGTTTTAAAATTTAATTGAATTAAAAGTATAATTGTTAAATTTGACCACCTAATATTTTTAAAAGTGTAAAATACACCCTATACTATATATAACATTAAAAGTCTAACATTATATATATATATATATATATATATATATATATATATGTGTGTGTGTGTGTGTGTGTGTGTATGAGTAAAAGTCAGTCTTACCGTTAGTAGATCTCATTCACGAAGCTGGTCTATAAGGGGTGTTTAAGGAAATTGCCTATAAAATGGCGATTGAATGGGTATCCACTCTTACCCACCGCACTCTTGACTAGTGGAGGGTCGTTAGCCGAACGGGTAGGATTGGAAGAAACCTTCCATTATAAGTATAATGAATTATTAATGTAACTAAATGTTTTTCAAATTCTCAATCTTAGTTACTTAGGCAAAAGTGAATTGATGCAATTCCATGAAATTACACTTTGTGCCCTTGCGAAGACGTTAGTGGAGCGTGTGTGGTTTATTGTCACACTAAATGGTTCTAAGCGAAGGTAGCAAAGGGTGACTCAATGTTTGTCATAGTTCGGTGGAGCGTGTGTGGTTTACCGGCACATCGAATAGGTGACTGTAACATGTGAGGGCACCATGTAGTTTGCATGGTTATTCACACCTGCTTTGTGATCCTCGGCATCCCAGTCACAAACAAGAGGGGCATATCGAGATTTAAACATGCCATTGAAATGTTCAATGAATCTCAAAGGATCTAGGAGTTTTCATAGATTTAAAACTTAAATTTCTTTTTCGTTTTTCATGGTGGAAATTAGTGAATCGTCATTCACTTACCTTCAAATGTTTTGCAATTTGGGTTACGGCATCCCTCTCCCGAGTTGTAGAATATTGTGTTGGGTCCTAGCCTTAGTATTTCATTTGGGTGATTTACTAAGGACTCAATCAATCAACTAACTTGAATTTGTTTTCTCCCATTTTGTAGATGTCAAAGTTCGACAACTACGGTCTTCCCAAATCCTGTGGAACAAGCTTTCCACATGAAGATGGTATTCCACGATTCGATCAAGGAACAAGAAACCATGCTTCACTTCCTCCACCTCCTCCAATTATTCTCCCTAACCCACAAGTTCAAAGGCTTGAAAAGTTCAAGATCACTCAAGCCCTTTTGGCAAGTAAACATAAAGAAGGAAAGTCAGTGTGTGCACACGTCCTAGGGATGAAGTCACACATTGATAGGTTAAGAATGTTGGGATCCGTCGTCTATGAGGAAATGGCTGTTGATTGGGTTCTTCAGTCACTTCCTAACTCATATAGTGAGTTCGTAAGAGAGTACTATATGATGAACTACGACTTGACCCTTATAGATCTCACATATATGCTTATTGTTGCTGAATCAGCAATGGTTTGGCGTAATAGAAAAGCAAAGTTGATTGGTGAATCTGCCTTCAAGACCTCTATGGATATAGACAATGGCAACGAAAGACATGCTATGATCGAAAAGTTTGATCATAAGAGAAAGGCAATGTCTGAAGTAGTTCCATGTCATGTTCCAAGAGAGTCAATTTGCTTTTATTGCCAAGAGAAGGGGCATTGGAGACAAAGCTGCCCCATTTACCTAAGAGATCTAAGAGATGGGAGAGTCGAAACGTATGGCTCTAATATAGGTAAAATCCATGAACTAACTCTTTTAAGCTTCTATTCTAGATTCTTAATACATAATGTGATAAGATCACAATTGATGTTTTGTAGGATCGAAGAAAAGAAAGGAAGCTTAAGGGAAGAAGTGAGCAGAATCTAACCGTGAAGGAATGGATTTCAATCGCATTTCTCGAAGATTAGATTCTTGAGGTACTACTTAGAGTTAGAATTAGATTGCTAAGAAAGATGTATTAGCATAGTTTTTAAATGAATTGCATTGTAAGGACAAATTTTTTCGTTGCAATGGCGTGTATGAAAAATTGATGTTAAAATGTTTCTATTATTAACAATAATGGATTTGGTTCTTATTATGTTATTTGTGGAAATGTCAAGAATTTACCAAATAGGGAGAGTTTCTCATCGCCCAAGTTTCAATTGGACAGAAACTTGGAATCATGCAACTTGGTTGCACGATGAATGAGAAATTTCATATTTGGAAATTAGACTAATTTGTTGACAAAGTGTCAAGTGAAGGACTAGGAGATCGAGCACACAAAGTTGCGTGTTTATCAAGTCCACCATAAGAGTAACAATGATATTCGTCATGATTCACTAAAGGTTTAGTAAATATGATTATACTTACAAGATTAAGTGTAATTATGAATTGATTGAAAAAGTTTAAATCAATAGCAAAACGAATAAGAAGAATCAAGTAGGCAGAAAGATAAAAGTTTCTCCATTCTAAGAAGAAGGGAGAGTACCTTTTATGCTTTATGAAAGGTCTTAATGATTAAGAACCATATCTCAATTGATCCTCTAAGTGAGTCTTAGTACAATTGTATGTTTAAGAAGAGGAATCAAGGATTGAAGAAATGGTTAAATCAAGAAGTCAATCATACTTCGTTCCAACAACAAGTCTTAAAGTTAAGATTGTGACATTGAGTGAAAAGTGTTAAGAAGGTTTGTAACATTCATCAAATGTGGAAAGTTGTGATGTCTTGGATAAGACAAAGACCAACTAGGACCAATTTATGAAGAGTTTTGATAAAAGCTACACTAACTCTTGAATATTTGTTTGTCAAGAAATGTTTTGACAAGAGAATCTTATATGTCAAGGAGTCAGTGGGAGTCTTAATGGTCTTGAAAGGTTTCAAGAACAAATCAAATAAACCTTATCAATCATCACTAGCACACGAGCTGAGGTTTACAACCTATCGTGTTGACATTATTTTGTTTCAATGCCGTTCCAATTGAGTTAATTATGCATATGAGTTCTATGAGTTCTCGTTCGAATGAATAAAAGGCAAGGACCTTGATCAATGAAGAGTACATTGATAGGAAAGGGTGAGCTGCTTAACTACTTGGAAGACGTGGTGGGCAGCTGAGCTACCATAAGGCAAGAAATCGAGATTAAGAAAGTTCGATCCATATGAGTTTGAATTTGTCGTAAACTTTGGTTTTGACAAATTCACATGGATAGGAACACATACGCCGTTTAAATCTAAGTGTCATAAGATTTCCTCCTTCATGAAAATGATTGTGAGGAAATGCTTTCACTAAGAAAGATTTTAAGAAGATAGTGATTGTAAAATTGCATTCTCGAATTCGATTATGGTTATGGTATCCCTGTCCATAATTTGAATTGTGAGGTTTGGCAATTGTTTACACACACATATGAACTATCTAAGGCAAAGGTGTACAAGTTCAAGAAGCCTTGATAAAAGATTATCAAAGCACTAAGTATTAGAAACATGAACTTAAGAAATTCAATAAGCATTGTTTTTCTGAAAGTTAAGCTATTTCTGAATACATGTCAAAGCTAGTGGGAGCATAAGTGTTATGTTTATAATAATCATCATGATAGTGGGAGCATAAATGTTATGATTGTATGATTATTATGGCAAGTATTGCAAGTTAGCAATATTAATTATAGAAAAACAAGAGTTATACCTTGCAAAGTCGTAAGTGTTGTAAAGTTGTTTTGTTATAATTAAGGGAGAGAATATTATGCTTCATTTCAAATCTAAAGGCTTAGGTTGTGGTATTAATAAATTTAGTCAAAGGTACATAGTGTGTTCTTAAAATTTCGATTATGATTATGGCATTCCTCTTCACAATTCGAATTTTGAGAACATAGCAAATAAAATATTATGGCAGAAGATTGATAAAGTATCGAATCTTCGTGTAAGACATTATGCATCGTGTCCCATACGCTTCGGGTGTAGGATTGATTGCAAATGCTATAATATTTGACCATTCTAAAATTTTCCAAATGTCTAGAGCATTTAGAGGGAAAAAGGACAACAATCGATTTTGACTAAAATAATTAAACAACTATCAAAGGACAATCCAAAATTTGACGAGGATTGGTCGCTTGTGAGTAGTTGGAAGCATGGTATTGGATGGACCATATCGACATTATTATGAATAGAAAAGATTCTATTAAGAATGAGTTGTCATATGGAAATTATGGAAATGTTTCCATATTGGATGGAACATATCGACATCATTACGAATAGATAAGATTCTATTAAGAATGAGTTGTCATATGGAAAAAGCATGTCCATATTGGGAATTGAATATTGAAAATCTATGTCTAGATTAGAAACTTTTATGCAAAAGGATGTTCAAAGGAATGTACTTTGAGTGAGAGACATCATATCTAAGGAATTGTCTTGTAACAATGTCCGATAGAGGACTTTGTAATATCATTGGCAATAGTCTTTGTGACTTTGGTGCAATGACATTACGAAAGGATCATTGCATAGAATGTTAGAATCTAGCATATTTTATAAGTAACAAGAATTTGATATTCTCACACTTATGAAAAAGGATTTGGAGTTGTGAAATGAGTATGATTGGAAATGTGTTCAATGCGATCTATTTCACAAAGTGAGAACCATAGGTAAATATTGTGTGCATGCTAGGAGCATGGGACAAGTGTAATAATTCAAGTAAGAAGTTGATTACCCAAAACGACAAATAATGAGTAATCGATATGGTGATAAATAAAAGGTGTTTTGTTTATGCTCAAAGGGTTGAGGCCATATAGGATTAGTATTATTCTTGTGTTTCACATTTGCATGTTTTGACTTCCAGAATAATTGAATTTATTAAGAATAATCGAATTATTCGAACGGGCCATAGTCATTCATATGTTGGAAGTAGATATGAATGAAGACTGTCGTGAATTGGTGTGTGGATTGTCTAAAAGAGTATTAGACATAAGCAAATGTTTGCTGCAACGTTCATGAGTGCTTATGAATATGATTTGAGCATTGGATTAAACCCACGCTCACTTGGATCACTCCATGAATTGTATCACGAGTGATTGGTGAGACGATAACATCTTATATTCTTGAAATCGAGATGTGTGAGTTGTATCTTGCGAATCGGTTACACATTGATAATATGTAAACGCACTAGTAACTTGGTGTTATAAAACATATTGTTGTGTGTGATTCGGTGAGTGAGTGCAAGCGAGCATTGTATCAAAGTTTATCCGTTTCTTTTATCCAAAGTAGGATAAAAGCGATATCTTTGGGCCCCTCGATGATTTTGTGATGACAAACGTAAATGCTCGGCCGGGCTAGGGCTAATTTGATTTGTTCAAGTAGTCAGTCGTCATAAATCGGGAATCAAGATATAGTACAAAGAGAATGATTTGAAATCATATCTCATATGATATCTAGAATGGAGGAATATATGATCCCTTATCTAAGGACACGCGTATCATATAGGATCAGAGTTGACAGCGGCTTTGGAAAGCTACGATTGCAGATCAGGATCTGAAGTCATATGCATAATAGTTATTAGACTTATCCAAGTGGGAGACTGTTGGATTAGTGTCTAAGTCCATAACTATTTTGGTATGTACTTGACCCGATGGTGCATGGTCCTTTTGGGTTGCCTTCACCAAAGCAACTTGATAGGATGAATTATGGAGAGAAAGGATTAAATATGATTTATTAATATATTATGAGAATAATATATTAAAGGAGAAATCATATTGTTTAATTAATATTAGTCAAGAATTAATTGGTAATTAGTTTTGTGACTAAAAGAGATTAATTAAACTTAAGGGACTGGAATTGTAATTATAAGATAATGGCAAATTGGGCCATGGATTGCCTTATACTAAGGAGTGGACGAATTCTATGGGGAAGCCCATAAGAAATCGTCCAAGGCCTTAAGGAAAGGGATCCATGGGTTGCTTAGGGCTTAAGCATCCAAATTAGGGTTTCCTTGTTAGATAACCCTAATAGCCTCACTATATATAAGACCCTTATGACCCAAAAACGTGGTGAAGTATTCTTCTAGGGTTAGAACACATTTTGGGCAGCCTCCATCCTCTCTCCTCTTCATCCTCTTGCTTATGGTGTTTGTGAACCATTAGAGGAGTGACATTTGTGACTCTAAGCTTTCTAAAGTCAATACAAGGAGAGTTGGGATTGTTATTACTACATAACAATCAAGGTAACATCTTAAACCTATTCTTATGTTAATATGATTACTTGTATGCTAGAATTAGGGTTTATAGTCTTGGATAACTTGCATGTACAATAGAGAAACCTAGATCCAAGCATTAGGGTTTGTATGAGCACATAGGATGTCTTATGACCAAAACCCATCAGAAATATTAGGTGAAAAAAAAGGGTTGGATAAATACGGGTAATACAATATATTAGGGAAATTATTAAGGAATTAATTAGTTTACCATAATTAAATATAATTGAATAACTTTTATACCCTTCTCAAATGATTGGTTGAAATTTACCCATACATTCACACAATATTTATGGTTTATATATGAACCTAACTATATATATATATATATATATATATATATATATATATATATATATATATATATATATATATACACACACACACACACACACACAAGGTTGTAGAACTCGTTACTCAGTACCTGTTCGGCCGACTACCGAGTAGCAAGTACTCGGGGAGTACTCGGATTTGGAAATTTGTGTAGAAATATTTTTTGGGAAATTATATATGTCAAAATCATAAGATAAAATGATAAGTTGATTGAAATATATAACAAAATTGGATACATGTGAATACACAAAAAATGAAAAACACATAATGGTCTCACTTGGTGAATAATTATTGAAAATTTAAGATATATATGTAGTAATAATCACATGTGTGTGTTAAATAATAAATCATTAAGTATATTATACATATTAATCACCAAGTTGACCGAATTTCACAACACTTCTAAGTTCGTAAGGGTCGATCGGGGAGTACTCGGGATTATGTAACTCGCATCGGCAAGGGGGGAGTAGCGAGTACTCGGTCAACTCGGCGAGTTTTACAACACTATATATATATATATATATATATATATATATATATATATATATATATATATATATATATATATATATATATATATATATATATATATATATTAAGGTTTATTTGAGATCATGCTAATTTTGTGAGACCGTGAGACTAAATCTAAAAATAATTTTAAAATGCAAAATAAAAGGAAAAATCAAAAAATTCTTTTTTTTAATTATTATTTTCGTAACTTTAGTTACCTAAAAAAAAGTACCATTGTTTTTGAAAAATACGTGAAATCTTCTAATCGAATATTACACTGTAAATATTTTAATGTGATTTTTAGAATGATAGAATATTTTACTAGATTTTTCAGATATGTAGAATATTCTAATATTCTACTAGAATCTATAAAAAAAATGCGTTTTTTTTTGTATGTTTTTTTTATTTCTTTTTGGAAAATAAATATTCCGAAAATAATATTTGAAAAAAAAACTTATCGAAAATTTACAATTATTTTGTATTTTAAAAATGTTTTTTATCTACTAAATGAGTGACTGTGATTGCGTCTCACAGTCTCACAAAATTAAGTCGTTTCACATGAACCTAACCATATATATATATATATATATATATATATATATATATATATATATATACCCTAATCTAATAAATAAAAACATTTTCGCCACATGGCAGTCCATGAGCCCCCCTCCAGCGAATTTTTCCGCTCATAATTTCTATGTGAAGTTCCAAAAATGCCCCTTTCTGCCTCTTAAAACCACATCCGTCTCACTCTGATGTTGGAAACAATTAAAAGTTTTCAACTTCTCTGCAATAAATCAATTCCTAAATTCCAAGGATTGTTGTGAATCGTTTCCAAAGTTATTTATCAATCTCTTTATTTATACACTAACAATTCCATACCCATTGATTTTAACGCTAATTTTTTTGTTAAATTTTTTGTTGTACATTGAGTAGGAACTGAGAATTAATCTCTTAATTGATTACAAACTTGAGATCCGATTCAGTCGAGCATTGCAAAAGATAGGGACGAAGACGATGGTAGTTATGAAAAATCGGAAAGTGTATGAGTGGTTTCACACACAAAGCTGGAAACAGATCAAAGTTTCCAACTTCAATCCAAGAAATTCGCTCCTCAATCACCCAGATTTGTGTGCTGATTAGTAATATTCGGATAAATCCACGAAATCATGTTGGTATTCGTTTCCTATTTTATTCTTCATTCTCTCTATTTCTGTAGAAAATTAGGGATAAAGGTATGGATTTCCCTCTTTGAAATCGCATAAAATGATATGGATATCCTTCATTGGAATCAGTTGTTTCTTTTAATCCATCTGTGATGCCTCCACCACTCCGGCAATCTATTCAGTCTCTACATTGCAATCCCTCTTCTCTGATTAACTGCTCATCCACATGATTTAGGGTTTCTTTGAAGAAAGTAACTTTATGAAAATACAAGGTAAATGCATCAACCTTTTCCTATTGAAAAAATTTATTTTCCATTTATCGGAGTTCGATTTTGATTTTCTGGATTTATGTTTTCTTATTTTTGTTGAAACTGATTATGTTTTTAAATCGCCTTTAACAATTTTGAACTTTAGATGACCAATTAAAGAACCACAGGTGTTGATTGGTTATTTTCATCTATATTTTGTTGTTTAATTATGTGAATCTAACAGGAGTAATTGAAGCAAATGATCTACAAAAAGAGCAAGGATCTTCGTATCTTGGAATAAAAGTTTATTGTTCAAATGCAAAAGAATTAGAAGTTCTTGTGATACCCTTATTAATGATATATGTAAGTATATTGATTTGATTTAGGACATATTGTGCTGAAATTGCATACAATGTATCTACAAAAAAAAGGAAGGATATAGTGGGAAAAGCAGCATAGTTGGATATTGTGGTTACTTATAAGTTCGAGAGGTTGAGTATCCAAGAAGACGAGTAAAACTATGACTTATAGTTGTTCCAGTAAGTAGTTTTATGGTGGATGCTTTGTGTGATTTTGAGTATTTGAACTATGAACATGTTTAATTTTTTGGTTTAAATCCATTGCATCTTTTTGCTTTCTTTTTCTTTTTCTATTTTTTTGGTTAAAGTTTGTCTTGAATTTGGGCTTTGTTTTGAAAATGTTTCTCTTTCTTAGGTATTTTGTGATTATTTTTGTTAGTTAAATATTTGTAAGTATGTTTATTAAGCCTACAGATCAAAGAATAAACTTGTTGAAATCTGAAATAAAGGAAGAACTACCTATAAGATCAACAATATTTACTTATTTTTAGGTTTATATTTAACTTGAAACTATTGAGGGTAGACCTAGCTGGTATGACATCTACATTTTTGGATATTGAAATTGGTGAATTTAGTGAAACAATGTGGCCTATAGAGTCCTATGCTTTAATCCCTTTCTTTGATATTAATTATTCTTTGTTGGTGCCTTTTTTACAAATAGCCCTTGCTACAATCTCTACGTAAATATATTTTGGTCCTAACATATTTATTGGATTATCTTTATTAACAACTATAAAATAAAGCACTTATATTCATATTTATGGAGTTTTATAGCATAAGTTTTATAGCATAACAGAATTACAGAATCACTTACAATGAACTTTCATTCAAGTGTCTATAAGAAAGCTACAATACAAAGTATAAATTTTCTAACATTTTTTTAATTGTAATTACCAGATGCTCATGAACTAAAACTGGAGAAGAAGCAACGTCATGGTAAAATGTCTCAAATTACATTATTTATAGTCTCATCATTTTTGCTGAAGTTATGATAATATTGCATCCTGTCTTCAGAAACAGTAGCAAACATGCTTTAGGCGATATGAAGAAGGTACTCCCTTTAAAGATACCAATCTTAGTTAACAAGAAAAAGCTCACAGAGTTTGTACCTTTGTTGATTGGTAGAAAGTTGAAACCTTATGAAAAAGTGATAATTGGACCTAAAGTTACAAAATTTTATTTTAAAGAAAATCATCCAATAAAATAATTAATAATTATTGGTTTCTATTTGTCGTCAATTTTCATGTAAAAAATCAAATCTAGAAAAAAGAGCAAAAATAGAACAAGTTCTTTTCACAACCTATTCTACAAAGGTGGTTGCTATAACAGACTAACTTTTAAATTTTGGTTGCTATTTATTGTAAAATTTCATGCAACAAACGACCAAATCCGAAAAATGACAAAAAAATGAAACAAGTTCTTATCACAACCTATTTCTACAAAGTTGGTTGCTATTATAGACCAACTTTACAGTCTTGGTTGCTATTTATTGTAAAATTTTCATGTTAACAAATCAATGAAAATATGTTGCTATTTATTGAACTTAATCCTATTCAAAATAACCGTAAGCTTACTCTTGTGTTCTTTCTGTATGTAGATCGAATACGGGGAGGATCTTGAATTTCTTATCAAAAAACTGCAGCAATATGAGGGTATTGAGTTAGTCACAAAAGGTCGATTTTTCTTGAGCCTTGGTTTGACCCCAACTTTTCACGTAATTTTTTTTCTTGATTGGTTTTAGGTATCAGGTATTGAATAAAGTTGGATCTTTTATGAATTCTTTGGAGGTTTATATGGCATCCATGTTTAAGAATCAGTACAAATTGCTTGCTCGAGCTTGGAGACAAAGTACAAGAGGTACATTTTGACTATTGAATGCCAAACTTGTTGCTTGAGAAAGAGAGAGAGAGGGAGGGAGGGAGGGAGGAGGGAGGAGGGAGGGAGATATATATATATATATATATATATATATATATATATATATATATATATATATACTTTGTGTGTGTGTGTTTGTGGTGGTAATGTGGAGTGCAAGAAAAGGGTGTAGGTGGGGAGAGAGAAACTAAACTGTAACGACAGCACCAACAAAAACTTGTAAGTAGACTTAGGGTTGTTCGCTATTTGGATAAAACCAAATTATCCAATTGGACTATTTGGTTCGAATATTCGGATTTTTGTATTGGTTTTCAACAAAACTGAATTATTATTTTGGATTTCGGATTGGTTTTGCTTTATAAAATAAGAACCGAATAGTCCAAAAAACCGAATAAAGATTTATTATTTATGTATTTATAATATATATCTATTGTTATTTATTAATTTTGTAATTTATTTTTTTAAATAAGTTCAAAAAGTTTCACCCGATAAAAAAACATTAATATGCATTTTCTCTCAAAAATTTTGTATCTATAAAATATTTAACTATAAGATATATCTTTTTATTAGTTGTTTATAAATTTCAAATCACAACTAAATTATTTGTTTTTGCTTCTTGTGTAAATTTGTATCATATTATAGTTATATGTCGCTTTAAAATGTTTAGGTTTTGAAAACCGAATTATAAAAACCGATTCAACCGAATTGTAACTGGATTGGATCGGATCGGATTTGAATTTAGTTTGGACAATTCGGATTCATGTTTTGAAAACCGAAATCAATTTGGATTTACTTGATTGGATCGGATCAAACCGATCCATTCAAACGAACACCCCTAAGTAGACTTGAGTTACATTTCCTTTCTCTTCTTTTTATTTTTATTTTTCTTTAAGAAGAAATAATAAAAGTACATTTTTTCTGTTTGTCATTTGTTTTTCTAATTATTTTTTATCAGTAAGTTATATTTTTAAAAAATCATCTAAAATATAGAGCTTTGTATTTGTTTTTTCAATTTTTACAAATGTCGTATTTTAAAATATCTAATTAGGTTTATAGCAAAATTTTACTTTAATCTAAAATATAAATAATCATAAATAAAATAAAAGTTTATAATAAATAAATGGCCAATATCTACTAAAATCGATACACATTTATCAACTTTTATAGTTTTAACAACTGTACCTCAGTTTTTTCATGTCGACATATATTTTTTTCTATTAGGTTATAACCCGTGGAAACCACGGGTGGTATGTTTATAATTATTATATAGACAAAAAAAATATTGTTAATAAAATTTAAAGTCATCTAGGAACACTGAAGCATAACCAAGAGCTATCATCGAGAGTAACATCCTATTTTTGCTCCACAAATGAAAATAGCATGCTATTTTTGGTTTAAAAATAAAAATGGAATGTTATTTTTGCCTAAAAAATAAAAATAACGTGTTATTTTTAACTTAGAAATGAAACCATGCTCTTTTTTATATAAAAAATGAAAGCATCATCGATTATGGGGTTGCTATTATAGACCAACTTTACAATTTTGGTTGCTATATATTGTAAATTTCATTTTAACAAAGGGTCCGAATATGAAAAAATGACAAAAAATGGAAGATGTTTCTATTAATTCAATTTTTATTGAATTGTACAAAATCATCATTTTATCAAATATCTACACATATGAATGGCGATCGGATATTAATACCGGTGTATATATTAATTTGAGCTAATTATTATAAATTTACACAAAGCCTCTATGTAAAATAATAAATTTAAGCAAATCATTGATTAGTAATTACGATTTGAAATTATCAATAATGTCTTTATTTCTTAACCGTGGTTTCCACGGGTTTATATATATATATATATATATATATATATATATATATATATATATATATATATATATATATATATATATATATATATATATATATATCTTCTCTTAACTCTTGATTAAGATGTTTGACAAGTTATGTTATCATTTTTATTGATATTGCTAAACTTGGATACAAGTATGTAAATATATGTATGTAACTACATTATTATCGGTCTTAGTTTCTCTATCTTTATATTGGGCGTTGTTTCGATCATGTCTTAGAACTAAGAAGCTAATTTGGAAATCCATTTCTTTATCTAATTGTAGATAATTGTCGGTCTAAATCAAGTCGTGATAACTCATCAATATGTTTACATATTCTTTTAACGTTTCTAAAACGAGCTTTGCACAAGTTGGGTTGATTTATTTTCTTTTTGCAAAAATTGGGTTGAAAAAAACTGGTGAATATAACAACAATTTCTATTAATCTCACCAAATTACTGTTTAATTAAATAATTATAAATCACAAAGTTATTAAAAAAAATACAATATTACAATTCATAAGTTTTCTAAATTAACCATATATTATTTTATTACATAATTTATTTTTTTTAATTTTATTTAACGTTAACACCCGTGGGTTCCACGGGTTTTAACCTAGTATATATATATATATATATATATATATATATATATATATATATATATATATATATATATATATATATATATATATATATATATATATATATATATATATATATAAGCCATCTATCTTAAAACATATTCATTTGAAACTCATCAACTCTTTACCTTATAAAACTTAAATGATTTTTTAATTGAAATTTTTTGTGTATATAAGATGCGTTTTTTTCATTTTCGTTATCTATATTTCATGAGATTGAAGAAGTTTGAAATATGTTTGGTTTCTTCTTTCCACATTTTATTTTCCTTCTATTTTTTTTAAACTCCATTTAAAGTTTATTGTCTACATGTGTCAATCCAATAGTTTTTGGTATGTATAGATGATGAAGAATTGTGTGAAGGTTGTACATCACAGGCAAACAAAAAGTATTGTCAATTCTAATATGTTATGTGTTGAAAGTGTTGTCAATTTCAAGTGAATGATATATATTTAAAAATAAAAGAAAAATGTTGTAAATTTTGATGTTTTTGAATTATATTAAAAATATAAATGTGTTTGAGGTGTTTTTTGAAAGAAAAAGTGAGAACTAGTATTGACTTTTTAAAGATTTTGTTCATATTGATCAATAAATAAAAGGCATAACCGGGGAAAAAAAACTATAAATTTTATATATTTGAAGTGTTTTTAAACAAAAAAAAAAGTAAGATCAAAATAATAATAAACTGTGCGATAAGAAATGGCTATTTTTTATGGCTATTCTTCATATTGATCATCAAAAAATGTGTTGCCATAAAAAACAATAAATTAACTACATTATTGGTTGGTGTAAATTTATTGTAAAAGGTGCTTATTAGGCTGGAGTGAGTGGTGTCGCGCTCTTTCATGAAATCGCAGTGACACGTAGGCGTCACCTCACCCATTACCCAAAAAATATGGTTTCATACCACACCTAAGGGGTGTTGTCACACTCCTTTATATTATTTTTATTTTTAAATAAATAAAATTTTAAGTTTTAAATAAATACAAAATATTTCATTAATTAAAAATAAAAATCATTACATTTTTAAAAAAAATCCTAATAAATTAGAAAATATAAAAGTAGAAAGCTTAAACGTACAACTTTAAAAAAAAAAACACACACACACTTCAAATAATTAAAAACTTGGAAAACAACTACAAATTAACCATGATTAACGTAGTGTTTCACGTCTTCCTTCATTTGCAAAACGACTTGAAGCGCATCCACAATCAAATTCGGCGTGTCCATCGATAGCACTCCAGGTCGCTGTCCCTTTATTTCCGACTCTCTCTATCCGAAGTAAGTTACAAAAATTTATCCATTCTATCTTTTATGTCTTGCACGTTCTCCCCTATTTCTTTCAACTCATCCGATTCTGACGTTTTTCCTTTGCCTTTGTTTTTTGTTTTGTCCCTTCCCATTGGTCGGGGGTGGTGACACTTGAACGAGCTCATCTTCATTGAGGTCAACACCAACATGTGCATCCAATGAAGTGTGTTCGGATTCGGAAGTTCTTGACCATTTTGATCCACGATCGATGTGTCTGTCGCTTGTTTTTAGTTTTTTCCATTTGTTGTTGCTTTTGAGTAGATTCCAAACTTCAAAAAACTTGAAAGTCTTCTTTTGCTCTTTTCGGTAAATGTTAAAAGCTTTCTCCAAAACCACTTCGTCACTTAAATCGCTTTTCCATTGCCGTTTCATGTTGTTATATAAATCGTTAAACAAAATCACGTCTTTGTTCATCTTTCCCCATTTTGAGTACACCTGATGTTTAGTACGATATGGTTCTAGGTTCATTCCTTTGTGGAATCTAGCTCTAACGCGCATCCAAAAATGATCATGTTTTTGGTTCCCTCCTGTCTTCGCGTCCTCTGAAACGTCAATCCATGATTGTGCTAATACTAACTCTTCTTGAGGTGACCACGCTTTAGCTTCGCGCATTCTCTTTTCTTTTATTTCCTGGTTGAGAGGGTTGAGTTTGTGGAACAAATTCTGGTTCAGATTCGGAAATGAGTGTTTTTGGTTTTGATTGTCTTTCTGGAAAAAACTCTGGTTGGGAACCAAAATTAAAATGATCAAAACCTTGGTCAAATTGTGGCTGTGTTTGTGGAAATGGTTGCGTAGGACGTTTTTGTTGGATATGTTGTGGAAAATAGGGAAGTATACCCTCGTAGTGGTAGAATGAGGCGAATAAACCGGTTGATCGAGTGAAGGTCTTGGAGTTGTAGGTTTTCTAGTGAATGTTACGTTTTTTCGTTGGTTTGATTTTTGGGGGATGGCATTTTTTGTGGGTTTGAAAAAAGAGAATATGGTAAAGAAACATAAAATGTTGATGAGTATTTTTTGTTAAGTTGATAAAGTATTTATAGTATTGGTATAAAAGAAATAAAACAGATTGAAAACTAACCGTTTTAAAAACGGTAAACCACGAGAACCAATCAAAATTTAGCAAGGAGTGCACCCCTGGAAGGCTGCAGTGCAGCCTGGACTGCACCTAGGGGCGGTGTGCATGATGAAGTGGCAGATGGAGTGCAGCCTAGACCGCACCCACTCCATCTGGTCTAAAACACCCCTAAAGCATTCTTATATTTTTAAGAATTATGGTTTGAAAAGTTTCCACATATTTAAAAGATCATAAAAATCATGGATTTACAAGGTGATAAGAAGATATTTTAAACCCTTTTAAATTTAATTCTTCTATTTATTTATTCAATTAGTTTATAACCTGTGAGAACCACGGTTATAAAATTAATTAAACTTTCATATTAAAAAATCTAAATTATTAGTCAATTATTTTAAATAAATTATTACTTAAAATATATTTTTTAGTTATATAAAATTATAATCGTTGATTTAAATAAATATATGAAGTTATATCATCTTATAATTTGTATTAATTTTACTTTTATTTAATCTAAGTTTATTAATTTAATATAATCAGAGTGTAAAATTTTAAAATGCATAATCAATTATTAATTTAATGTAATTAGAGTGAGAAATTTGAAATTTGAAATTTGAAATGGATAATTAATAGGTTGACAAGTGGGATGATAGGTGACATATAATACTAATGAGAAGTTCTAATAGTATGACACTTGTTAATATGAAAAAAAAAAAACTATTCTTTTATTAGAATAAAGATTGTATATAAATTGTGTCATGCATTGTATGTGTAAATTCATGTTGAAGGTAATATTACTTATTATAATTTGATTCAACGATCTTTTTTTTCCTATAAGATATTATTATTAAATACAATAAAAAGAATAAGTACGTTTTGAGGCAAATTAACCGAATCTCTTTTCGATACTTTTATTAAAAGTGTTATCAACATTTGAATTTCATTCTTAAATAAAAAAATATTATTAGTTTATTTTTCATTGATTATGTTATTGTAATTTAATACACGTACATGTTATTAAATTTTTTGAACATAACCAGTAGATGTATATAATTTAGTTTTTAATAATTGGTTTTAAGGTTTTTGATCTAATAGAATTAAGAACAAGTGCCCAAACCCATAAACTATTTTTTCTCCGGTTTGGAGGTTTGTGTGATATTATCTCTTAAGATTTTTATCTAAAACCTTGTACAAATGTTTAGAAATGATAATCTATTGTCTATTTCTATCTGTCTCTTATAGACAACGTCATTTAAATTAATATGGTTCAAGGTAGACCAACTATCATGAACCATATTCATTTCAAACTCTCAACTTTTTAACTTATGTTACTTGCATGGTTTTTAATTGAGATATTTTTGCTTTATAAAATTACTTGCTTTTCTTCTCTTTTCATTTTCGTTATTTAGAGTGCATTAGAAAGAAGAAGTTTCAAATAGGTTTGCTTCATTCCTTCTACATATTTTTTCCTTCTTCTGATTTCGTAAAATTTCGTAACAAGTTTATTGTTTATAGGAGTCAATCCAAAAGTTTTTGGTATTTAAAGATGAATAAGAAATGTCTTTTGATGTCTATTGTAGATGAATAAAAAGTGTCTTTTGATGACTTCTATTAACATTGATCAAATAGTTACACACCCTAAACATGATGAAGACTGTAAATTTGATGTGCTTGAAGTGTTTACGGAAACAATAATGAACAATAATTGTCTTTTTTTTTTGCTTTACCTTTATTAAAAAGTACAAACAAACTGTGAAGAAAACTATGAATATATATATATATATATATATATATATATATATATATATATATATATATATATATATATATATATAGGGTTGGGATTAAATGAGAATGACATATATTGTGTGAGTCTATGACAAGTTTTGGACCATTAGATGAGATTTATACATGGCTAAGATTGTATGGTATACAGTAGTTACAATGGAACACAACACACATATACTATCCATTTTAATAAAAAAAATATCATAAATAATAACTATAAATCTTTTGATTAATTTTCAATTAGGAAGTTGAGAAAATTAAGGAGATCATAATTATCCTAATTAAAAAAATTTATCAATTCATTTTCACATATATATATTTTTTCATTCTTAAAGAGTACATGTATATAGATGTATAACATATCCGATTTTTTTAATACGACTTTAACACATTCATATATGTTTTCCAGTTCATTTTCCCATATATAATTTTTTATCATTCTTGAAGAATACAAATCCATTCAATATATCTTTCTAGAATTAACTTTCCTAAAGAATATGAATGTATTTTATAACGCACAAGAATATATACAATATTTTGAAGAATATTCACAATCTTTTATATTGTATTCTTTAAGAATCTGTTTGTAATATATACTACATTCTTTGTTTAATATACAACATTCTTGAAAATTTTATACAAAAAATGTAATATATATTACATTCTTTAATAATTTGTTTGTCAAATGAACAAACTCAAATACAAAAACCATACATTATTCTTCATTGTTCATTGTTTTTTTATCACTTATGTTCATATTCAACCAACTAAAACTACGTGTACCATTCTTGAACCATCAATCCTCATTTTTCGGTCTTTCATTCTGTAAGAATAGGCTGGTGTCGATCCTTCATTCTTAAAGAATACATTTATCATAAGCTAGTTTTAGTCTTTCATTCTTAAAGACTAAAATAACATGTGTTCATCATCGACCAGTGAACAGAACCTACAAATCAAAATTATAGCTATAGACTAGCCTAATAACCATATTCAAAGAAAGATTAGTAATAAAACCATAATGATTGAGTATTCAATGATGATAATTGTTACACACCTATATATTCACATAAATTTTTTTGACAAGTGATTATTGGTATATGATGAAAGCATTATGAAGGCAAAATCTTCAAGTTGATTATGAAAACAATATTTTTCTAGCTTCATTCCAAAATTCAACAAAGGTTTTCATGTGTCTAGGCTTTATATTCATGCAACTAAGCATTACTCTCAAGGGAAGTGGGCCATCATTGCAAAAGGCGTATATTAAAAAAGAAAACTAGTTAAAGGAGAGTTTTTACCCATCACCCTGGGGTAATTGAAAGTCAATTTATAAGGGATGCAATTAATTTGGTCAAGAGTAGTTGGAACATTTCAGTATACCTTAACAATATCAATTTCGTTTAATACTTGTGTAGGCCGAAACATAGTTTATGTGAGGATCTTATTATTATCTTGGCTAAATGCCAAATAAATGCCAAACATAAACGTAGCTTATGTGAAAATCTTACTGGACCCATCCATTAGAAAATGTCAAATTTATTCAGATTATTAACTTACAAAGTACACACTAAATTCGCACATGTTGCAACAATAGAAACTTTTGTTCTACTTCTGTTTACTGCATCATGTCATTCTTGGTTCTCTGCCACTGTGTCAAGTACATACACCAATACCAAAATATACAAATAAGATATGATCTATCAAACATACATCAAGTGTGAAGGGAGGGGGCAAATTGTTTTATGGAAACTTTGAAGATTTAAATTTATTGGAGATGGAAATCACAAGAATTATCGATATTTGAATTAAAAGAAGAAGCAATATAAAAGTTTAAAAACTAACTACCTGTCAAAAAACAATCCCTTCAATCCTACAACCAAACAAACCAAAATTCAAAAGAAAAATATGGCAAGTGGCATAAAACGTTCATCAGGTAACAAGATATAACAAGATACATAGAAACAATTCCGACGACAGAATGCTCACCAAAGCAAGAAGAAATAACTACAAGAAAAACGATCAAGTAGAATGGATAGAATAACTTAACTTACATAATTTCTTGTATGGAAGTTAAACACTGTAGATATTGGAAGAAGGTCCAAAATCCCCCGAAACAGGGGTGAAAGGATTTTTAAATGAAGATGAGAAATCGAGTATTTTTCTTAAAATTGATGCATAATGATCAAGTTGTAGGTTTAGACTCTTCATCTTGAAATCGATTTGCGTCTTGAAATAAAGACCCATCCCTATCACACAGGTCCAAGAATCGAGCATTGGAAGGTCAAAGTTGTGTGGAGGCGTTGATTCCGGCGAAGGGGTTGAGACCATCCTCACTCATGGTTGGTGATAATTCATTGCGATGAACTGTATGATGATGAGCGACGGGAAGGATTTGGCCAGCATGTAGGTTATTGGAGACTTTCATTATCGTCAATTACCATTTAGTTACCATAATTATAGGAAGTTAATATTAAATATTAATTAATTTAATTAATAAAACTACAAAAATACAATTATCAAATGATTGGTCAATAATTAGCCATACATTCACACAATAATTAAGATTTATATATGAACCTAACTCTCTCTCTCTCTCTTTCTCTCTCTCTCTCTCTCTCTCTCTCTCTATATATATATATATATATATATATATATATATATATATATATATATATATATATATATATATATATATATATATATATATAACTCTTACCAATACTAATTCAAATAATCACATGTTATTTAATAGTAATTTAGAGACTTATACAATTAATCTTAAATGAATAATACACATAAAATATTGGTTGCACGTTTTTAATAGTAGATTTAGAGGTTTTTGGTAGAATATTTAGTCTACATATTAGATGATCATATTTTTATTTTAATGGACTAAACATGATTTATATATATATATATATATATATATATATATATATATATATATATATATATATATATATATTCAATTACATCAAAACGCTTCAATTTTAATAAAAGTTTTCTCGATTTCAAAGTTGAAATGATATATGTTAACTTACGATAAGTAAACTTAATTTATTTTTATATCATATCTTTTAATATGTAAAGTTTGGTATGTGATAATATAATGTGGAGGCTGTTTAATTTTTATCAACTTTCCAATATAAAAATTTATTCCAATATGACATAAACAAACAAAATAATTTTTGGTTTTACAATTTCATTTTTTTTACTACATTACAATGTGACGTTTTTGTATATATTCTCTATAAAAGGTATCAATTTTATAATTTTTACGGTAATATTAATATAACACATGTGTCTTCATTTACCATTAGACACATTACACAACATATCATATCATTGTTGTCTAGTCATTTTCATTGAAAAATAACAGTATGGAAAATATCAAAAAACCTAGAGATATCCTAAATTCTAATATATTTTAACGATATAACTTTTTTTTCCTATGCAACATGTATGGTTTTGTCTGATATATATAAATTGAATAGGATATTTATATATAGGGGTGTAAGTGAGACAAGCCAACTCGCGAGAAACTCGAGACCGACTCGGAAAATACTCGAAATCGACTTGACCTTAATCGAGCCGAGCTCGAGCTCGCGAGCTTAGTTGAGTTTAGTGTAATTTACATATATGTCATTTCTTTATAATTGTTCATTTATAACATATATGTCATTTCCTTATAATTATTCATTTATGATATATATGGCTGATGTTATATTGATGTTAGGTGACTAATAGTGGTTTTTTTTTTATTTTTTTTATTTTTTTTTTTTTTTGTAGATTTGACATTTACATGTGGAATGTAATATTTCTTACTCAATTTAGTGATTTGATTTTTTTAAATATTAGTCGAGCCGAGCCGAGCTCAAGATTGTCGAGTATTTCACGAGCCCGAGCTCGAGCTTAAAGTCAAGGCTCGAGTCGAGTTCGAGCCGAGTTTCGAGTTCGAGTATTTTAGTCAAGCCGAACTTCGAGCTTTGTAGTATTCGGTTCGACTCGACTCGTTTACACCCCTATTTATATAGAATAGTAAAGAGCTCGTCAATGAATTGACCAAAGGAACACCCTGTGATTCATGTGACCTTTCATCTCCCTTTCTTTGAAATAAAATATTGATTGAGTTGTAAGTTTTATGTGTGACTTTTTTAGTTTTATGTTTTAAACACTAATTAGTTAAACATGTGTAATTGTATTTGACACTTTTAAGATACTAGACAATTTGTACGTTGATGTTTGTAAGTTTTGTGGTTGAATTTGTATAGTATTATAAGTTAATGCATTAGCTGTTTCTGCACTTTGAGCAGAAAAATACTGATATTTTTTTACATCTTTATAAAAATATGAAATCTATCTTAATTGCATTTTAGGCGATACTCACGTAGCAAGGTTAGCAAGTCGTCTTGGACATATTAGTGAGAAAACAATTTGTCACTTAAAACTACCAAATTCGTCTGAAGTTTGTCGGTAATCGGGTCAAACTTGGTTCAATCAATGTTATCGGTAATTCGTCAGAAAATACAGTCATACTTGGTCAAAATACATTATGTCAGTAATTTCAGAGGAAAACATAATCTGTCGCAATTCCATCGGAAATTCGTCACAAATTATTACCCACAAGCCTTTGTAGGACTATAAATATTTCGGTAGAAATCCAATGGTGAAGTTGTTTTGGCGTCGGTATCAATGTATATGGTCATCGGAAAACCACATTTTTCAAGTAGTGATTGTTGAAAACAAAAATACAAAAACCACAGGTTAAATATGCAAATTTTCATTTTGGATGTCACTCATCTTAACATGGCCGGTCCAAATGTATATGGGGCCCGGGGCGAAAAGAAAAAAAAGGGCCCCTTAAAGATAAATATAACAAAGATTCAAAAAAATATCATTTATTATTGACTACAAACACATTCAATTAACAATAAAAAGCAAGCCAAATTGTTTATCTTTTGAGTTAGTTTGAGTTTGAACCAACTTTAGGTCCTAAAAATCATTTTGGTAATAATTTTTTTTTTATATATACATTATATAGCCCATAAATTTTGGCCCCCCAGGAGTCGTGGGCCCTGGGCGGTCGCCCGGGTTGCCCACTGTCTGGACCGGCCCTGCATCTTAACATGTTACAAGAATTCAATATTTATACTTCAAAAATATTTAATGTAAACATACAAATTCACAAAATGAAATCTAAAGTTTATGATTAATTTTGTGTTTAATTAGGTTTTATAACTAAACTTATAATAAACTTTCATTTACCAAAAAGAAATATTTGTTATAATGCCTGAATTTAAATTCATAAGATTAAATTTGAAATTTGTGAATAATTTTGTGTTATAATTAGGTTTTATAACTGAACTTATAAGAAAGTTTCAGTAATGAAAAATAAATATTTGTTAAAATGCATGAATTTTTCTTGGTCGTCAGGTGATGCATTTGTGTGTGTACATAGGACATGAGCTTGTGTACAAGTTTAAGGACTCAAAGCCAATTTTGTTGGTATTTGAACAATACATGTGCTAGATTCTTGATGATATACGACATATAAGGCGAAAAATGTCTTTGTATTTATATACTTGCTTCTCTTTCATTATGGCACCTATGCGAGATGACCTCAACCAAATAGTTTTTTTTCCAATACAATCCAAGCACGCCGATCCTAGGGGAGTTCAAGAAGTGCATGTGAACTGGCCCACTCTCCTTCAAGGGCCAAAAAATCAATTTTATATTAGTCCGAAACAAAATTAGGAAAAATGAAGTGTCTGAAGGGAAGCCCGAGCATAGTTTGCAAGTAGCTGGAAATTAGAAAAATAAAAACGATTCGTTCTCGATTACGTTGATACGCTAAGCCACTGATACATAAGGAGACAAGGAAAAAAATTAGTTATGGAAAGTTGGAAATTGAATCGTTTAGGGTGTGTTTGGTTGTGGAAAATTATTTTCATTTTCTATGAAAATGTTTTCAGAAAATAGAGCTGGGTTTTCATTTTCAATTTTCAATGAAAACGCGTTTGGTTGGAACGGGTGGAGTTTTCATTTTCCATCTTAGAAATTTGGAAAACTGTAAAAATCATTTTTCTAATTTACATACAATTTGGAAAACTGAAAATTTCCATTTTCTTAGAAAACTTTGGAAAACTGAACGAACGAAACGTGTTTTCAAAATTTCCGTTTTTCTTGAAAAAATTTCCTAGAAAACTGAAAAATTTTCCACAACCAAACGCACTCTTAGGATCCTTATCAATAGTCTCTATTTCTACAATATTACCTTCTTGGCTTCACAGTTCATGTCTTCTTACAAATCTGAAACAAGCATGAGTCCTTAAGCTAAGAGGAGTGGGGTTCGCCACCAACCTCACTATCAATGTTAAACACGGCTCCTAAAAGCTCGCCAATGGATTCGCTATTTTCAATTCGTTAACATCTTGGTGGGTGGAGAGAGAAAGAAAAGTCTTCATCCCATTGGTTCTCAACATGTGTATGTAGCAATCCATTTCCCATTTCAAAACTTCATTTAAAAATAAATGATTCCTACCATCACTACAAAATTATTTACAAATATAGTCTCATTTTCAAAACTTTGATTTCAATTAAATTGTTTTAACCCTCATTTGATAATTCGCTACAAATTTGGTCTCAAGCATCGATCAAACATTGATTTAAAAGAACCAAAAGGATCCGACACTTAAATATTATATTTAGTTTCATGTAATTGATTTATATTATATTAAAATTAAATTTGATTAATATTTGTGCACAAAATATGTTTGTGTAGTAAAATAAAATAATTCAATTAAATTAGAAAAAAGAAAATCAGAAAAAAAATGGAGTGCTAGGAGTGTTACCACTCTATAGCAAATGCTAAGATTAGGTGTTAAATGAAGAAAAATGATATGACATCCAAAACGCTGATGTGGCAAGATGCCAAGAGTGTTACCATTTCCTTTAGCCTTACCCGTGTTAGTTCTTAAAAATCAGAAGCCAACAGCAAGCCAACAATATTTAGAGGTGTTACTGTTATTACTTTAGTCTTTTTGATTTTATAGTTATATCATCTTCTTGGTTCTGTTAAGTTTATTCAAAGCTCACTTCTTTTATATATTGGTAAGTAAATGGAAATATAAATTATTGATTTTACATATTTTTAGAATAGAGATCAACTTCAGATTTTACATATTTCTAGAACAAAGGTGTTATAATTTGCTAGGTAAATGGTAATATATTGTTTTTTATATAAATGTTCACATGCATATTATTTTTAGGATACATGTGAATGAGTTTGATGGAAAATAAGTATCAAATCATCACTTCCAAAATCATTATGTGGGTTTAACTCATAAATGCATAAACCAAATTAAAATTGTTTAATTTTAGTTGTTTATTATTTAATGTGTACATAATTCATGAACACTCACTTTTTTTAAAAGGCAAATCATATATAATAAAGGCCAAAACTAGCATGCAACTAGTCGGCGAGAAAAGAAATAGAACAAGTACAAAGTATTAAGTGGGTTACAAACATAAGAAGAGAGAAATACTCCACTCCATCCATTTAATCTCCTTTTTCTTACCCTTATGTTTTAACCAAACAAAAACCAGACATTTGATATTATCAACAACAAATGTTGGTGATAAGGATCTTTGATTAAATATTCGGTCGTTCCTCGCTTTCCACACCAACCATAGCATCTCGTAGCAAATTAAAGTCAACAATTTTTCTTTTTCTTTTTGCAAATACTCCAGGTAGAAGCAAAATTAAGCAAATCACCAACATTATTGATTGAGACAAACCGTATATCGCACCACCTGAATATCCATTCCCGAGTAGTGTTAGCAAAACTACAATTGGTAAGGATATGATCAGCACATTCGACAGCCCTGTTACATTGACCACAAGTAAGGGAGTTGATGATGACTCCCCACAGATTCAGAGCTAAAAATGAGGGGACACTACCCATTTTTGATCTCCACACGAATGTTAGAACTTTCAATGGAGCTTCCTTAATCCATTCGATATGATTAGAGGGAAAACTCCTATTGCTGCCAACCATTTTTGCATGTTGTAACACTCCAAATTAGGTATGACCTTGTAGCCCATGAAGTATTTTTATTATATGAGTACGCTTAGCATACTTGGCGAGGAGGATCATGGAGGGGCAACACGTACGTTGGACGTACCAGGAGTACGTTGGGCGTATGTGCCAGGATGTTCAAACCCTAAAACTCGGACTTGAGACTTATATAAAAGACCTTAACTCCTTTGAGCCTCACCCTTAACAGCCGCCTTCACCTTCAAACGACTCTGAAAACCCTAATATCCTTTGTGAGTGCATTTTGAGCCTTGAGAGTTGTCACACCCCCGAACCGTCAGAAAACAACGACGGAAACGTCCGGGGGCGGGTGACGTCATGCGTTGTATCACAACAATCGTATAATAGCAATCAAAGTAAACAAAACCATTACATTACGATATGAATATTTACATCTGTTTTAAAAACATGGTTTGTATACATCAGTATAAGTAAAAGATAAAGATGAGACTCCAAAATGCTCCGTCTTCTCCAAAAGTCGGCAAGGTACCTGTCTAACGTTTTCCTAAGAATACAAGCGATTTTGAAAACGTATCAGCATAAAGCTGGTGAGTTCATAAGCATGTTTTTGAATTTGAAACTAGTCACTGAATTTGTACAAATGGTTTCTTTTCATTATAAGTAAAATGCCGTTTGTATCGAAAACCATTGTTATCAAGTTTTGGATTATGTATGCATGCTTTCCAAGAAAATCTAATATTTTCTAACACGTTTGTTGATTTCTGTATAAATATATGTCCGTTTGAAAACTCTGGCTACCACCAGTATGTAATGTATGTTCTGTTTGAAAACCCTGGCTACCACCAGTAAGTAAAGTAGTTTTATTACTTAAAATAAAACTATGGAAGGAAGAAATCCCGTAAAGAAAAGGTTAGTTGATACTATTGTGAGTTCGTATAACCATACTAATATGACTGATGACCTCCTTGACGTTTCTTCAGGCGTCGTATGATTATAAAATTTGTCACCCCAGGCGTGCCCGCCTAACTGTAGCTAACAGTTTAAGTGCAGGATTATCAGTCCCGAATAGATCTATTCACAAATTCCACGCTCTCCCTTCAGGAGACTCTGAATATACTAACGGAGAGGATTTATTGGTACCCCGAAGGGCATAATGAAGATAAGTCTCACAATCCTGTATTAACTAGTTTACGTGTTGTTCGGTTGTTCTCAAGTTCGAAATCGTTGTATACGTTGTAGAGTATAATTAGTTATACACAAAATAATTATTTAGTAAAATACTATTGTTGTTTGTATGGATAAACTAAATCTGTCATAGTTTATATGTTTGACTTTGCATGTAGTTTGATTCTGTAAAATCGGTAAAGAAATTCCCAAACTATACCTATTATAGTTTGACTGGTAAGTTGTGTTCATGTACTGTTCTGAAAACTGTGCAATTATGTTTAGAAAATGTCCCTTATGCTCCGCATATTACAAAATGGATAAAATATCTAAATGTTTAATTTGAAAACTTGTTGTAATTGCATCAGTTTTTTTGACTTGTGAAAACATTTATGTTTGGCTTGTATTCCCCCTGAAAACGTTTTAAAAACTATAAAAGTTTAGGGGTATGAACTCATCGACTAACGTAGGATTCGGGTGTACGATTGGTTATGAGTGCTGAGTGTCAACTGCTGTTTTGTACGCAAGTGGATCCTATTAACATATAGTAACACATATATGTAACGCCCGTAGATCTGGGCTAGTCAATTTAGAGATAATAGGGGTTGAAAACGACTTTTCAACAAAAGATTATTTAGAATAAATAATCTTAACCAAGTTGTAGAATATGTCTCAAGGGTTCTGTACATATAAAGAGCGCCGAAATCCGAGTTATAACGAAGAAGTTATGACCCGTAGAAGTTTCGCGACGGAACAGGCACAACACCGGGAAGACGTAAATAGTGAATATATGATAGAGCGACTTTAGCCTTAGTAATCTAAATGAAAGTAGTAGAATATGTTAACCTAAGAACGTCCATAAAAAGAACGCCCAAATCTGACTTCGTATGAGGAAGTTATGATTTTTCAAAGTTTCGGCTTAGCGGTGTACAACCTGAAGTTCGAGTATTAGATCGAGCGGTTTTTAGCCAACACAACCTAAACGAGAATTGAAGATCTCGTTATTAGTAGCATAATGATAAAAAGACAGATGAAAATGGACATAGGATGAAGAAGTTATGAGATTTTAACGGACGAATCCTCTCCAGGCCTGTTAAAAATATAACTTTAAAAGTAAAGTCAAAATTAGCCGATGGAGTCAAAACGAAAGTTGTAGAGTACGTCTCCACCTACGCGTGGATATAAATAACGTCAAAAACAGAGTTTGTATGAACGATTTACAAATTATAATAACATATTTACATATTAAAATAAAGTATAAATCATATATACGTACACACACACACACATATATATATATATATATATATATATATATATATATATATATATATATATATATATACATATGTATATATCATTAGAAAGGTATCGACGATGCGGTCATTATAAGACTAATGTTGAGTTCTTTCGACATTAGTTTAGTACAAATATCGTTAAATCTATTTAAAATAGTAATATAAATGGGTGTTTAGTTCTTTATATAACTATAAGGTCATTAAGTAATTATGGAGGGTAGTTTTTGAAAATTCAATTAGTATAAATAAGAGCCTCAAGCTCTCATATTTCTTGCACCATTCTCTTGATTCAAGAGTCTTTCTCTTCTTATCCCCTCGAGCATTTCGGTCCCTCGTGATTCGACTTCTCATATAGTAAGGTGAACGCTGAAGCGCTGCACGAATCTTTCAGCGACGAAGTTCCGCCCCTGCAGAGCCCGAGTCCAAGCTAAAATCTTATTGTAAGTAAGTTATGCTTACCCTATTTTAAACATAGTTTATATTTAAAAATAGTATTGTTATTATGAACTTATAATAAATATTTGAGCTATTATTATGACTTATATAAGTGTCGTTATAATATCTTTTTAACTACTTGCGGTACTGGGAATCTGGTTTAAAGGGTCGCATAAGGTTGTTGGATTTTAGAAGTGCTATATGCCAAAATGGTCCTGCCCTCCGGTGTTTTATGTCTGGCCCTTGTCTGTACATAGTGGTTTGAAATTATTGTTTAAAGGCTTATATAATAATAATAATAAGACTAATAATTAGTCTCGATAAATATTAGACTAAAATCTAGTGGTAATAATACTAGGTTTCGTCGAAAGAAATAATTTTAAAGTAAACGAAGCTCTGTCCGAGTACCGAGTCACCACCTTATCAAGTGAGTGAATGGTCCCTTTCATCTTACACATATATATATGAAGTATTTTATATAAACTACATGCTATGTGTGCATATTATCTGTATAATTGCTATCTATGCTGGATGAATGATTTTATACAAGTTTTATACGATTTAAACTGTATATGCATTTATATATACATAATATGTTGGGTAAAACATGGGTAGATGAAATATGAGTTGGATGATGAGTTGAGAGGTGTTATAGACCACGAGGTGAGGGTGAGGGGTGGATGATGTGAGAAGCCTTTTCCCAAACGATGGCCCCGTGATTCAGCAGAGTATGGATGACAACCACAGACTATTCTAGACAGTCCAGTGGAACATTAGCAGACTCGCAACCTGTAAGTGTTGTGAATGATGTGTTCACCCGGTGTACTCTAAACCTTGGTGATCATGCAGACTTGATGCGTAAACCCTGGTGATCATGCAGACTTGATGCATAAACCTTGGTGATCATGCACCTAAACCCTGTCGACTATGCAGACTTAGTGCCCGTTGTGTAAACCATGGCAACGATGGACTTCATGCCAATTCCTTAGGATGATCCTTAGGAATGAATGAACGAGAGATAGCTGATTCTTAGGGTAGATCCTTAAGAATAAAGAAGATAATGGGGATGGGTAATTGGGTTGATTGCTTGATTGTTTAAACATAATAATTATATTATTGTGGGTTGAAAACCCTATGTACTCACTAGGTTTCCCAACCTAACCCACTCAGTTTATTTATATCATAGGTGTGGATATGAAGTTACATTACACTGAGAGATTAAGGAGATATAAATCACTAGTGATAATGAATGTAAGTTATGTTTATGCTTATGTTTTTGTATTGGCGATGACATCCCAAATGTTTTCAAATCAATAAAAATACATTTCTTCAGAAATGCTTTGATAACGTATTTATCATGATTTATTAGGAACAAATCCTGCAACATTTTTATTAAAAAAAAGGTACTCTGATTTTTATAAAGCATAAATAAAATCGGTCTTTTATGGCCGTGAAAATGGGGATGTCACAGTTGGTATCAGAGCATTAGTTTAAGCGAACTAGGAATTTGTAGAATTTCTAGACTTAAACTTAGAATGCTAAGCGATGATTGTGGGGTGTGGGCACTAGCTTATTTTAGGAATTATGCCTAAAATGCTTTTATGTGCTAAATGCTTTGTGCCTTATATGCTGTTATTTATTCGGATCTATGGTCTGTTGCCGACTGGATCTGGAAACCTTATGTGTTTAGGATTCTAAACGTACGACTACGATATTAGAACTTGCATGTAAACGTTTAGGAGTGATAAGGATGATTTAAACGTCTATCCTAAATAAAGATCTAGATTCACCTTATTCGGTGTATAGATCAAGATGGCAATGACCCGTAGCGGAAACGTAAATGCAAATGGAAATAGGAACTAACCCCCTCAACCTCCAGTGATAAAATAACGATGGCCGGAGTGTAAGCGATGATCCAGATGATGTTGGATTGCCAAATGGAGGAAACAAGGTGTTTACTTCAACAGAGCCAAGAAGAACTTACGGTACCAATTGAACAACCCGAGCTGAATGATGGGCAGTCAGAAGGAGGAAACTACAGTGGGACGGTTGGCTAAGCCAACCCACCGATAGTTAGACAAAACATTCAAGATGGAGGAAATGACAGAAGTGGATGCAAGTACAAGGATTTCATGGCATCCAAACCACCGAGTCTATCTGGAAGCCCGTCATCGGTGGAAGTTATGGACTGGATCTCCGAAATGGAGACAATGTTTGAGAGTTGCGAGTGTAGCAACAGACAAAAGACTGCTCTCGCGGTTCCTCTATTGAAATCTGGAGTACTGAGCTGGTGGAAGCTACTAGCTGATTCAATGCCTAATGGAGAAGCTAATAAGATGTATTGGGAGGATTTTCTGGTGCAACTGAAGATGCAATACTGCTCTGAACAGGATCTTCTGGAAAACAACAACGAGTTCCAGAATCTGAAGAAGGGAAGAATGAGCGTTACTGAATACGCTGCGAGCTTTACAGAGAAAATGAAGCTTGTTCCTCACCTCGTCCCAACTGAAATCTCCAAGGTTAACAAGTTTGCCCTCAAATTACCAGCGGACTTCGGTCCAATGGTTAAGCAAACTACCACTTTGAAAGCCGCCATCTGGGCATCCAGGAATGTTGAGACCCAGATTAGGGAAAGGGGTCTGGAGAGAGCTAAAGTTGGCGAGAAAAAGAAGCATGAAGGATCTTCAAAATCCAACAAAGAAAGGAAATTCTCAAAGATTGACGAAGGAGGAGGAGGTGAAGCCAAGTGGTGCGAGAAGTGTAAAAAGAAGCACTTCGGGAAATGTAGTGAGGATGTGACTTGCTACAAATGTGGAAAGACATGGCATCGCCAGCAAGTGTGCGTCCAACAAGAAGGTGTGCTATGGATGTAACAAAGAAGGGCATATTTCTAGGGACTGACCAAAGAAAAACGAGGCAGCAAGGCTAAACACACCATCAAGGCCAAGGGCATTCCACATGATCCTCGATGAAGTGGAAAACAATGCGAGGAACCAAGGATGAGGAATTCATACCTGAAGATCAAGTCATGAAGTAACCAAGGGATAGAATCATATCATGTAGCCTATTAGAGGCATAGTCTAGGGTAAACTTGAACACCTATGTAATAGTTTCAAGAAATAATAAAGTCTTCGTTTTGTTATTTGGTGTGTTAAACTGTTATATGATATTCTTGTATGGTAACTTGGAAAACTGTGAGACAATATTGTTGGAATAGTGTCTAAGGCTGCAACTATATTAAGCAAGTATTTGACCCGGTTGTGCATGGTCCTTTTGGGTTGCCTTCACCATAGCAACTTGATAGGATGATTTATTAAGAGAGAGTAAATATTATTAATATATTATGGGAATAATATAAAGAATAATATATTGTTATTTGATTAATATAAGTCATAGAATTAATTGGAATTAATTTGGTGACTTAAAGAGATTAATTAAATAAGAGGGTATAAACTGTCAATTGTTTAATAGTTAAGCTTTAGACTATAAATCCATATAGATATACAAGGGACGGATTCTAGAAGCTAGGATAGCTTCAAAATCATCAAAGACTTATCTATGGAATGGATTTGGATAGCCTTAAGAGAAGATTATCCAATTAGGGTTTAGGTTGTAACCCTTAAGGAGTCTACAAGCATAAATAGACCCCATGGCTAAGGGAAATCGGGACTTCACCTAAAGTAAGTGAACCCTGGCCAATTTCCTCCCCTCTCCTCTCTCCTAAATCATCTTTCTTGCTATTGGTGTTTGTAAGCCAATAAAGGAGTGACAATTGTGACTCTAGAAGCTCCAAGACAACAAGATCAACAAGGAATTCAAAGGTATGGTTCTAGATCTGTTTCAATATTGTTATTACACCTAAATAGTCATTAGAAGTCTTGGATTCAAAGCATGTTTAATTAGAAAGCCTAGATCCAAGCATTAGGGTTTTGAATGTGCACATAGGAAAGTTCTTATGGATAAAACCCATCAGTGGTATCAGAGCCTGGTTTGGTTTTCATTAAATTGTTGCTTGATTAACTGAAACTAAACTGCAAAATTTGATTTTTGTGTTTCTGATTCATGGACTCGGCGAGTTCCGAAGTGGACTCGGCGAGTTGGCCTGACTCGGCGAGTCCCTTTATGCACTCGACGAGTCCAAGCGTCAGGAATGGCCAGATTCAGGATTTCTTCATAATTATCTTATGGAAACTTACCTTAATCATATTAGATCAACCCTAATCCAATTTTTTGATATATATGACTATTATCTTGATCTAATTAAAGATATTTATCAACTAATAAAATATTTAATTTCCTTATATGCTAATTAATTAATTATTTTAATTATTTTGGTAATTATCTTAAAAAGAAATCTTGAATAAAATCAAATATAGATAATTAGGATATTAATTGTTAATTGGAATTATTTGTTATTTGATCCTCCATGTTTTAAATGTTTAAAACTTGCCCTCAAGTTTTGAAATTTATATTTTGTGATTAAAAATTTTAATTTAGACAATTTAAATTTCAAACCCTAGATTTTAAAAGATTTAAAATACAACCCTATACTAATATGATATTACTAGAATAATATATATATATATATATATATATATATATATATATATGTATAACTAAATGCTAGTCTTACCGTTAGTAGGTCTCATTCACGAAGCCAATCTATAACGTGGGTATAAGGTTGCGGCCTATAAAATGACGCTCAATGGGTGTACACTCACACCCACCGCTTGCTTGATTGGTGGAGGGTCATTAGCCGAACGGGTAGGATAGGGCAACCTCATCCTCTCATTAAAAGTATAATAAGTAATACAAAGTAACTACACATTTTTTAAAATTTCCCAATCTTAGTTACTTTAGGAAAAGTGAATTGATGCAATCCCATGAAATTACACTTTGCACCCTTGCTAAGAAGTTAGTGGAGCGTGTGTGATTTACCGTCACACTAATTGGTTCTAAGCAAAGGTGGCAAAGGGTGATTCATTGTTTATCATAGTTCGATGGAGCGTGTGTGGTTTACCGGCACATCGAATAGGTGATCATTACAATAAAGGCACCACGTGAATTTGCATGGTAATTCACACCCGCTTTGTGATCCTTGGTATCCCAGTCACAAACAAGAGGGGCATATCGAGATTTAAACATGTCATTGAATAGTTTCAATGAATCTCATCCGAACCTAGGAATTCTCAATATACTTAGGACTAATAGTTTAAGTTTTTTGATGGAGAATTAGTGAATCGTCATTAACTTACCTTCAATTTATTTGCATATTAGATTACGACATCCCTTTTCTAGTATGAAAATGTTATTGTTGGATCCTAGCCCTAATTTTTCTTATTGGGTGATAATTAGGGATTCTTATTCTAATCTATCTTTGTCCTTTCTATTTGTAGATGTCAAACGCAAACAACGCTGCTGCTAGTTCTTTCACGTTGATGAGCCTTTGCCAAAAGGTCACCTTCGATGGAACGAACTTTAGCGAATGGATAAGATACAATCGCACCATTGCTCGCTATGAGGATAAGGAGTATGTCCTCGATGAGAAGCTCGAGAAGATCAACCCTGAAATCGCTACCTCGGCTGAAATCACCGCTTTTGAAACTCATGAGCGAGATGCAACGAAGGTACATTTCATCATGACTGCCGCCATGAACTCCGAATTCCAAAAGTCCTACGAGGACATGTACCCGTACGAGATGCATCAAGACTTATTGGAGAGATACCATCAGAACGCGAGACAAGAGCGTTATGAGATTTTCACTAACATGATTTCCGCTAAGATGGGTCATGGAGAATCTCTTACCGTGCACCTGCAAAAGATGCAAAGGTATGTCGACCGCCTTCGCAAGTTAAATGTTGACTTTGGGGAAGACTTGGCGATCGACATGGTGCTTCACTCTTTGCCTCCGATGTACAACCAATTTAGGATGACCTACCACATGAACAAAGAAGAGGTCACCCTAAGCAAACTCCAAGGTCTCTTAAGGGCCGCTGAGAGCAACTTCAAAGACAAGTCTGTTGCACCTACTCCTAATTTGCCTGCTGCTTCTGTCTTGGCTATTGGTCAAGGAAAGGGAAAGAAGAGGAAGGCTTCATCGAAGAACTATCGCAAGGTCAAAGCCCGAGATGGTGCCTCTTCTAGTGGGACCAAAGTTGATCCCGCTAAGCCCTGCCCTAACCCAAAGGAGGCAGAGTGCCACCACTGCCACAAGATAGGACATTGGAAGAGAAGCTGCCCAGAGTACCTGCAAGCCATCAAGGAAGGAAAGATCAAGCCATCTTTCACAGGTATATACACAATTAAATCTAACGATTCTAACCATGCTATTTCTTGGGTTCTTGATACCGGTTGTGGTTACCACATTTGTTCTAATGTGCAGGGACTAAGAAGAAGTAGGGATGTGGAGCAAGGAAGAATCAATCTAATCATGGGGAATAGAAGATCGTCGCCTGTGACCAAGATTGAAGTGTATTCTTTAGTGCTAAGGAATAATTTGTGTTTAGATTTGAACAATTGTTGCTATTCGCCAAAAATGGCTAGAAACATCATTTCATTTCATGGTTTATATAGACAAGGTTTTAGATTTTCTTTTAATAATGAGAATGGTTCTATTTTGGCTTATCTAAATGGTGTCTTTTACTTTGAAGCTATACCATGTAATGGAATTTATGAAACTGTTATGATTGTTGATAACTTAGGAAATGATGTTTTGAATATAGATTCTTCCACTAGTATGGATAAAGCATCCTTGTGGCATTGTCGTCTTGGACATGTCAACAAGAAACGCATAGCCCAACTCCAAAAGGATGGAGTGTTGGAGTCATTCGACCTTAGGGAAGATGACACATGCGAGTCTTGTCTACTTGGAAAGATGACTAAGTCACCCTTCACGAGTACATGTGAAAGGGGTGAGGGTCTATTGGACCTAATACATACCGATGTATGTGCACCGTTTAGATCAACCACGAAGGATGGGAACCGCTTCTACGTGACCTTTACCGATGATTATAGTAGATATGGGTATATCTATTTAATCAAGCTAAAGTCAGAAACCTTTGAAAAGTTCAAAGAGTTTAAGAATGAAGTGGAGAATCAATTGGGCAGGAAAATCAAGATGCTTCGATCCGATCGAGGAGGAGAGTACCTAAGTCTTGAATTCCACGATTATCTCAAGGAGTGTGGAATAGTTTCGCAATTGACGCCTCCTAGGACACGGCAGTTGAATGGTGTGGTAGAAAGGCGTAATCGAACCTTATTGGATATGGTTTGCTCTATGATGAGTCGTGCTTCACTACCTATCTCTTTTTGGGGGTATGCCTTAGAGACTGCCGCCCATATCCTTAACCGAGTCCCTACCAAGAAGGTTGCCAAAACACCTCACGAGATGTGGACAGGGAAAGCTCCCTCGTTGGCACATATCAAGGTTTGGGGTTGCGAGGTTTTCGTAAGATGAGATACTCATGACAAGCTCGAACCTCGAAGTGAGCGATGTATTTTCATCGGCTACCCGCAGACATCCAAAGCAGACATCCTTTGGATATCTCTTCTATAGACCGAAGGACAATGTTGTCTTTGTTGCGAGGAGAGGTGTTTTCCGAGCGCGAGAACTCATAAGCCAAGGAGACAGTGGGAGGCAAATCGAACTTGAAGAGATTCACGAGTCGATAGATGAAGGAACCTCTACCGCTGGCGCACAACCCAAGGAGGAAACTCCGGTTGAACCTATTGACGAGTCCTTACCTCTTAGACGTTCCGATAGAGTTAGAGTTCATCCCCAGTTTTATGGTTTTCATATTACTACCGAAGGGGACACGTATGTTAGTGATGGTACACTAATAAATCTTGATGAACCTAATAGCTATAAGGAAGCCATGGCAGGCCCAGAGTCTGCAAAGTGGAAAGAGGCAATGGATAGCGAGATCCAATCCATGTATGACAACCAAGTTTGGAATTTGGTTGATTATGTGCCCGGACGTAAGACCGTTGGGTGCAAATGGATCTTCAAGAAGAAGACCGACGTGGATGGAAACATACACACATATAAAGCGCGATTGGTCACGAAGGGCTTTACTCAAATTCCCAGAGTTGACTATGATAAGACCTTCTCACCGGTTGCAAAGATAAAATCTATTAGAGTGATGCTAGCAATTGTCGCATTTCATGATTATGAGATTTGGCAAATGGATGTCAAGACCGCTTTCCTTAACGGAAAGTTGGTTGAGAATGTTTACATGGCTCAGCCAGAGGGGTTTGTGGATCCGAAGCATCCAAATAGAGTGTGTAAGCTTGAGAAGTTCATTTATGGACTTAAGCAAGCGTCTCGCAGATAGAATCTTTGCTTCGATGAGAAAGTCAAAGAGTTTGGATTTGTACGAAGCGAAGACGAATCATGTGTATATGTCAAAGCCAGTGGGAGTATAGTAAGCTTCCTCGTTCTATATGTCGATGACATATTACTCATAGGAAACAACATCCCGACTCTGCAGGAGGTTAAGTCCTGGCTCGGAAAGTGCTTCGCTATGAAGGACCTCGGAGAGGCTTCTTACATTTTGGGAATAAGGATAGTAAGAGAAAGAAGTAAGAGACTAATTGGACTTAGTCAGAATACTTACTTGGATAAAGTACTAAAACGTTTTAGTATGGAAAACTCGAAGAAGGGAGAATTACCGATACAAAGCAATGCCAAGTTGAGTAAGACTCAAAGTCCGAGTACCGAAGCTGAGATAGCTGAAATGAGCCAAGTAGCATACGCTTCCGCAGTTGGCTCAATCATGTACGTTGTGACTTGTACTCGCCCTGATGTAACCTTTGCTTTGAGCATGGCTAGTAGATATCAAGGGAATCCTGGCAGAGCTCATTGGGTTGCGGTTAAGAATATCCTTAAGTACCTTCGGAGGACGAAGGAATGGTTCTTAGTCCTCGGAGGGAGTAATGACTTGAAGGTGCGAGGGTATAGTGACGCCAGCGTTCAGACCGATAGGGACAACTACCGTTCGGAGTCGGGCTGGGTCTTTACCCTAAATGGAGGAGCAGTGACATGGAAGAGTTCCAAGCAGGAAACCGTAGCCGATTCAACGTGCGAATCAGAGTACATTGCAGCGAGCGAAGCGTCGAAGGAGGCAATATGGCTAAAGAAGTTCATCGGTGATCTTGGAGTTGTACCTGCCATAAAGGAGTCCATGGAGATTTTCTGTGATAACGAAGGAGCGGTTTCCTTGACCAAGGAACCGAGGGATCATGGTAGATCAAGACATATCGACAGAAAATATCACTTCATTAGACATCGTGTAGAAGAAGGACAACTCGTAGTGAAGAGGATATCATCGGAAGATAACCCAGCAGATCCGCTTACGAAGGGACTGAGTAGGGTTAAGCACTTGCAGCATGCTAGGAGTATTGGGCTGAAGGATGATATTAGCATAGGTTAGATAGTATTAGAAACGTGTAATAGATAAATGTAATTAACATTTGATGATTAAATAAAGGAGTTTTATTTATGAGTAATGTTACTATCTTATGTTAATTGTTTAGCTATTGTTTCACTTTGCATGTTTTGACTTCCAGAATAATTGAAATTATTAGGAATAATTGAAATTATTAGGAAGAATGGAATTATTCAAATTGTCCACAATCGTTCATATGTTGGAAGTAGATATGAATGAAGATTGTCATGAATTGGTGTGTAGATTGTCTAAATGGTGTTAGACATAGTAAAGGGTTGCTGCAACGTTCATGAGTGCTTATGAACTAGTTTTGAGCATTGGAACAAACCCGCGCTTGCTGGAATCACCTTATGGAATATGATACAAAAGGGTGATCGCAAGACGATAATATCATATAGTCTTAAAACCTAGATATATGGTTTGTTATTTGTTAATTGATTGTACATTGATAATGCGAAAACGCATCAGTAACTCGGTGTTATAAAACGCATTGTTGTGTATAGTTGGCTAATGAATAAGTAAATGCATATAAGTCGAAGTTTATCTGTAACTTTTATCTAAGGAGGTAAAAGCGATATCTCGGCCGCTCGATGATTTGATTTGACTTATGTGTCGGGCCCGGTCAGAACTAAATTGATGTGTTCGATTAAGTTCTATGTCAAATAAATCAGAAATCGAGAAACCTAAATGCTTGACTAACCGTTCCATAGGATTGTCAGCATGATATCTAACAGAGGACTGTACGATCCCTTATCTGAAGGACACGATTGATTAGATCAGAGTTTGACAGCGTCTTTGAGAGCTATGATTGCAAACTGAATTGTACTTGTGCATATAGTTAATAGACTTATCCAAGTGGGAGACTGTTGGAATAGTGCCTAAGGCTGCAACTATATTAGGCAAGTATTTGACCCAGTTGTGCATGGTCCTTTTGGGTTGCCTTCACCATAGCAACTTGATAGGATGATTTATTAAGAGAGAGTAAATATTATTAATATATTATGGGAATAATATAAAGAATAGTATATTGTTATTTGATTAATATAAGTCATAGAATTAATTGGAATTAATTTGGTGACTTAAAGAGATTAATTAAATAAGAGGGTATAAACTGTCAATTGTTTGATAGTTAAGCTTTAGACTATAAATCCATATAGATATACAAGGGACAGATTCTAGAAGCTAGGATAGCTTCAAAATCGTCAAAGACTTATCTATGGAATGGATTTGGATAGCCTTAAGAGAAGATTATCCAATTAGGGTTTAATTGTAACGCTTAAGGAGTCTACAAGTATAAATAGACCCCATGGCTAAGGGAAATCGGGACTTCACCTAAAGTAAGAGAACCCTGGCCGATTTCCTCCCCTCTCCTCTCTCCTAAATCATCTTTCTTGCTATTGGTGTTTGTAAGCCATTAGAGGAGTGACAATTGTGACTCTAGAAGCTCCAAGACAACAAGATCAACAAGGAATTCAAAGGTATGGTTCTAGATCTGTTTCAATACTGTTATTACACCTAAATAGTCATTAGAAGTCTTGGATTCAAAGCATGTTTAATTAGAAAGCCTAGATCCAAGCATTAGGGTTTTGCATGCGCATATAGGAAAGTTCTTATGGATAAAACCCATCAAATACTTGGGACGAGTATGAGTAGGTGTGAAAGGTAGTAGATGCATATACTACCGGAAGCACAGGACTCACGCTTGGATCGGGGAAAGTCACAAGGTTACCAAGAAGCTAGTAATTGATTCCGTTTTGTTCATGTATTTCGTCGTTACCATCGTTTCGGTAATGACTAAGAAGATGATTGTTATTCCGACCCTAGTGGTCATATCAATTTGAGTCCGACTACGTTGAGTGGGTTATCTGGTTCAGAGAATCAAGTTTGAGGTAGCATCTAACTTAAGACTGAAGATTGAAATAAAAAGCAATCAGTAGAGGTATCGCGAAAACTTGCTTGTAGCTAGAAATGCTACCTTTTAAGATGTGGTTAGAACATGAAGGAAGGTATAGTCTGTTCTGGAATTTGACTCTAAAAGACCTGAGTCCAAGCGATGCATCATACGATGAGAGGTCATTTAAACATGACCCATAAGTCTATTATGATAATCGAAGGAGGAAACTTATCTCAAGTTTGTTAAAAAAGGATTCTGCAATAAAGATCGAGATCGCGACATGAAGATCATGATTGGAAGTCTAACACGAGATAGAGAGCGGGTCCAAGATCGGGCACCGCCTACAGTCAGGAAGTCTTAAAGTTAGATACTCATTCGAAGAAACATCAAAGTTACGGTTATTACTAAGGATGAAGAGATAACGTATAGAGTCATCATGCGAGTCCTGTTTTGTTGATGATTACGAGACGTAATCATCCTAACGGGGAGATAATTGTAACACACGTAAATCCGGACTAGTCAATTTAGAGATTGTGACATCCCCATTTTCACGGCCAGAAAAGACCGATTTTGTTTATGCTTTGTTTAAAAATCAGAGTAACATTTTAATAAAAGTGTTGCGAAATTTGTCCCAAAACAAAATATGATAAAGACTTATCAAAAGCATTTCCAAATAAATGTATTTCATTAAAAAGACTCGGGATGTCATGTTCGATACAGTTCATAAGCATAAACAATACAACATAGGACTTACAACATTATTCTGTATTTACAGGCCTAAAATCCTTTAATCTCTCATCCCAAGACATCACATCTATGCTCATGCGCCACTACCTGTAATACAAGAAACTGAGTAGGTCAGGCTTGGGAGCCTGGTGAGCACATAGGGTTTTCAACCCACAGTAAATAAGTTTATTAACTTTATCAAACCAAACAAACCGATTACCCGTTCCCGTTATCCTGACTTTACGTCCCTAAAACATCTAACACCAGGGATCTAGTATAAGGACTATCCTCGGGATGGACACTACTGCTAAGGGGATTCCTTAACAACAAATTTCCTTAAGGAAACCATGTGGGGGATGGAGTACACCTGATGAGCACACAGTTCAAATAAACACACAGTTTAAATAAACACCTACAGGTTGCGAGCCTGCTAGTGTTCCATTGGACTGTCTAGAATAGTCCATGGTCATCATCTATACTCCGCTAGATGACTAGATCATCAATAACATCTATAACGAGGCCTCTCATTATTTTATTTTATCACACAACAACTATTACATCTACCCATGTTCTACCCAACACATTTTGTAGATATAAAATACATATACAGTTTAAATCATTTAAAACGTGTATAAAATTGTTCATCCAGCATAGATAGCAAGTATACAGATAATATGCACACACATAACACATAATTTATATAAATACTTCATATCTATGTGTAAGCTGAAAGTAACTATGCACTCACCTGAAAAGGTGGTGATTCTGCCTTCGAACAGCGCTTCGTTATCTCAAAACAATTATCACTCGATAAAACCTAGTATCATTATCACTAGGCTTTAGTCTAACTTTAACCATGACTAATTAATAGTCTAGCTATTATTATTATTATTATTATTATTATTATTATTATTATTATTATATAAGCATTAAACAAAGCTCTATATAGCTCATAATCATAGCCCAAATAATTATTTTAAGGTCCTAATAATGTTACTATACTAAAACATAAGCTATACTAAATATAGGTTAGGTACAACTCACTTACAGCGGGTTTCCTTGGAAACCGGGCTCCACCAGAGCAGAGTTTCTGAGCCTAAAGGCTCTGTTCTCGAGGCTTCGGGAGCTTTGGTGCTTCCTTCGGGTGCTAAGGGGTTTACCTAGACTTTAGGGGGTGTTTGGGGCTTTAGAGAGAGAAACTAGAGAGAGAAAGAAGGGTTTGAAGGTGTGAGGAAGTGAGGGAACCCGACACCTCTATTTATAGGGGTTCTGACTGATAGACTCGCCGAGTAGGAGGACCTACTCTTCGAGTTGGGGCATGTGGCAACCTTCTGGTGGTGCCACGTGTCTAATTTTGGTGGCTCGCGTATCAGCCTTCAAACTTAGAAAAATCATAACTCTCGCATAAAAGCTCCATTTTCGACGTTCTTTTTTCAAAGCGTAGGTAAAATCAAGATCTACAACTTTCATTTAGACTCCGTCAGCTAACTCTCGACATATCTCAAATTTAACAGTAGGAGGCGTTTAGACTGTTAAATGACCACGAAGAATTCGTAACTCCTTCATACAGACTCCGTTTTCGTCTATCTTTTTATTGTTGAGTTCCTATTAATGAGATCTTCAACTCTAATTTAGTTCTCGTAAGCCAAAAACCGCTCGAACTAAAATTCGAGTTTCGGGCCATGCACTGCTAAGCCGAATTTTAGAAAAATCATAACTTCCTCATATGAAGTCAGATTTGGGCGTTCTTTTTATGGATGTTCTTGGTTTAACATATACTACAACTTTGGTTTAGATAACTAAGGCTAAAAAGTCCTCCATCGTAAATTCATTATTTACGTCTCCCGGTGCCATGTCGGTTTTGCCGTAAAACTTCGACGGGCTATAACTTCTTCGTTATAACTCAGATTTTGGCATTCTGTATATGTATGGAACCCTTGTTTCGACCACTGCAACTTTATGTAAAGATATCGGACTTATTTCACACTTTAATTTTGACGCTTATTTTTATCCTTTATTAATTATATCTTTATAATTAAGTAATAAGCACACAAATACACATAATTCACATAGAATTCAAATATTTCATATTTATTACTTCAAAAAGAGTTAGAATAGTTTATCTAGACTATTACATTGTCTAAAATGCTTAGCCCCGAAACCTAGGCATTACAGTTCTCTCCCTCTTAGGATGATTCCGTCTCGGAATCATGCATCAACAACCAGATGTGGATAGCGACTCATCATGTCACTCTCTGTTTCCCAAGTGAGATTCGGCCCATTCGAATGTTTCCATCAGACTAGCACTAAGTCGACCATCTTGCGTCGTAACTTCTTAGCCTTACGGTCAATAATTGCCTTAGGCTCTTCAATCAACCTCTTGTTCTCATCCATTCTTAATTCTGAGATTGGAATTATGTCGGGAACTTCTCCCGTGAACATCCCTAAATAACACACATGGAAAGTGTTATGAATACCATCTAGTTCTTCGGGTAATTCAAGCTTGTAAGCTTGGTTCCCAATCTTCTGAAAAACTTTGAATGGTCCAATAAACCATGGACTCAACTTTCCTCGTTTCCCGAATCTTATAAGTCCCTTCCACGGTGAGACTTTAAGCAAAACCGAATCCCCAACTTCGAAGGTCATCGGTCGTCTTTTCTTGTCAGCATAGCTCTTCTGACGACCCTGAGCTGCTAACATCCTTTCCCTAAGCACCTTCAGTTTGTCAGCAGTCTCATGGACTATCTCGGGGCCCCGTAAACTGCTTCTCCCCGGCTTCAAGCCAACAAGACGGCGTACGATATTTCTGTCCGTACAAAGCTTGGTAGGGCGCCATCTTGATGCTCGAGTGAAAACTATTGTTGTAGGAAAATTCTACCAGAGGTAAGTGCTCATCCCAGCTACCTTGGAACTCAAGGGTACATGCTCTGAGCATATCTTCCAGTGTTTGAATCGTTCTTTCGCTCTGACCATCAGTCTGTGGATGGTAAGCCGTACTCAAACATAATTTCGTACCCAATTCCTCTTGTAGACTCCTCCAAAACCTCGACGTGAAACGACTATCACGATCTGATACAATCGTAAGAGGTACACCGTGAAGTCTTACTATCTCTTTCACGTAAGCATCTGCGAGCATATCCATAGACCACTTTTTGTTGGCTGCTATGAAGTGTGCACTCTTAGCGAAACGATCCACGACTACCCAAATCATGTCGTGACCATTATTCGTCCTGGGCAGTTTAGTCACAAAATCCATGGTGATGTCTTCCCATTTACCCATGGGTACAGGTAAAGGTTCTAAGCTCCCATACGATTTCTGATGTTGTGCCTTAACTCTTGCACATGTCACACACTCGGCCACATATTTTGCAACATCGAGCTTCATCGTCGGCCACCAGTAGTAGGGTTTTAGGTCCCTATACATTTTAGTGCTACCGGGATGAATCAAGTACATGGTCTTGTGTGCTTCTTCCACCAGACGGTCTCTTATTCCTCCCGTCTTAGGTAACCAAATCCGAGCTTGGAATACCTTCAGTCCTCGACTGTTTGTACCGAAAACTAACGTTTTGCCCAAACGTTCTTCCTTTCGGTCATTCTTCTCTAAAGCTTCTTCTTGAGCTTTCCTGATACTTTCCACAATCGTCGAGACGACTTCGATTCTCAATGCTCTTGGCCTTTTCCTTTCAAGATTGACTTTTTGACTGAGAGCACCAGCAACAACATTTGCTTTACCAGGGTGGTAAAGTATCTCACAGTCGTAGTCCTTGAGTAACTCTAGCCATCATCGTTGCCTCATGTTCAACTCTTTCTGATTAAAGAGATACTAGAGACTCTTATGATCAGTGAAAAGTTTGCACTTCATGCCATAGAGGTAATGCCTCCATATCTTTAAGGAAAATACTACCGCTTCTAACTCTGATCATGAGTGGGGTAGTTCTTTTCGTGCTCTTTCAGTTGTCGAGATGCGTATGCAATCAGCTTTTCTCTCTAGGTTAGAAAACAACCCAACCCGACTCTTGATGCGTCACTGTAAACCACGAAGTCTTCAATTCCATCGGGTAGATAAAGTATCGGTGCTTGACATAACTTCTTCTTTAGCTTCTCGAATACCTCTTCGTTTTTCTCACTCCACGTATATGTAGCTCCTTTGCGAGTCAAACCTGTCAATGGAGCAGCTATCAAAGAAAAGCCTTGGATAAATCGTCGGTAATAGACGGCTAATCCTAGAAAGCTTCGGATCTCCGTGGGACTCTTTGGACGTTCCCACTTCATTACAGCTTCGATTTTTGCTGGGTCAACCATTATCCCTTCTTGGTTAACCACATGACCCAAGAATTGGACTTCTCGGATCCAAAAATCACACTTGGAGAGCTTAGCGTAAAGCTTATCCTTCTTTAACACTTCAAACACTTCCCATAGATGCTTGCTATGCTCCTCTTGGCTTTTCGAGTAGATCAGAATGTCACGATGAACACTATCACAGATTTATCGAGGAATGGTTTATAAACCCTATTCATCAATCCATTAATGATGTTGGAGCATTGGTTATTCCAAACGACATAACCAAGAACTCATAGTGTCCATATCTCGTTCTGAATGCAGTCTTCTCAATATCCTAATCTCTCACTTTCAGCTGATGATATCCTGACCTGAGATCGATCTTTGAGAAGTAGCTCGAACCTTGTAGCTGATCGAATAGGTCGTCAATCCTTGGTAATGGATACTTGCCCTTCACAGTTGCCTTGTTCAGATCTCGGTAGTCTATACACATTCTAATGCTTCCGTCCTTCTTCTTCACGAATAACACCGGAGCTCCCCAGGGTGATGAACTAGGTCGAATGAAACCATTGTCCAATAGCTCCTGAAGTTGCGTCATAAGCTCCTTCATCTCCATCGGTGCTAATCGGTAAAGTGCCTTGCTATCGGTGTTGTATCTGGTAACAAGTCTATCCAAAACTCCACTTACCTATCAGGTGGTAATCCGGGAAGATCTTCAGGAAAGACTTCCGGATAATCACATACGACCGGTATATTATGCACCTCCTTCTTTTCCTTCTTAGCATCAATCACAAATGCCAAATATGATGCACATCCTTTGGATAAACATTTTTTGGCTTTCATCAGGGACATGATTCCAGAATTCACTCTACGTTTGTCCCTATACACCATAAATGACTCCTTTCCAGGGGGATTTACCCTAATTATCTTCTTTCGGCATAATATCTCGACATCGTTGGCGCTAAGCTAATCCATACCCAAAACGATGTCGAAACCGTTTAACTCTATGGGTAATAGCTCTTCGTGGAATTCGTTTCCATTTAGGTCGATGACTATGTTCTTAATACGATTACTAACAGGTACGAACTTGCCATTGGAAACTTCTACAATCAGGGCATTATCAAGTTTATCTACAGGTAATGCTAGTTTCCTACCTAATTTACATGACACAAAGGAGTAGTTGGCTCCGGAATCAGCTAGTATATTGGAAAGAAAACCATTTACAAGAAAGGTACCTGAAGCGACGTCTGCTGCCTCCTTTGCAGCCTTGAGCGTCATCTGGAAGGCTCTCACCTTTGGCTTCGGTGGAATGTTGGGCCTTCCTGCATCTTTCTTCTTTGGGCAGTCCTTAGCAATATGCCCTTCTTCACGGCACTCGTAGCACACCCTCTTGTTGATGGTGCACTCATTAGCATAGTGCCCAGTTTTCCCACAATTGTAGCAGGTTACTTCCTCGCTACATTTTCCCGAGTGCTTCTTCTTGCACTTCTCACACCAATTCAATTCATTTCCTCCTCCCCCGAACTTCTTTGAACCGAACTTGCTCTTCTTTTTCTTGGGTTTAGCAGACCCTTCAAATTTCCTCTTCTCGCCAACCTCAACCTTGCTGGCAAGTCTTCCCTTAATCATATCCTCCACAAACTTGGCAGCCTAGATAGCTGCCTCCAGAGTATGTGCCTGACGCACTGGCACGGCGTACTCCCATGGAAGTCCCTTTGTGTTCTTATCGATTTTTTTCAGCTCATCTAGAACAAGACGCAAGGCAAACTCCATCTTTTCTGTGAAGTTGTTCGTGTATTCATCGATTGACATGCTTCCCTTCTTCAAGGTTAGGAACTAGTTCTCTAACTCGAGCAAGTTTTGAGTTGAGTAGTACTTTCATTTGAATTGCACCAGAAATTATGCCCATGTCATTTGTAGGGGCTCATTGGGGCTTAAAGTCTTCCCCAAGGTATTCCACCAACGTACAACGCCTCCACGAAACCGATGCACTGCAAATGTGGTCTGTAGTTTTCCTATACAACCGCACATCATGACAGATAACTGCATCTCCAAGATCCAATCCATGACCCCGATCGAATCTTCCTTTCCAGTGAAAGTCGATGGCTTGCAAGTCAGAAAATCCTTGTACTTGAATCCATTCCTCTCGACTCCGTCATCTTGGTTGTTTTGTCGAACTATTGGTGGGTTGACCTGACCAACAGTTCCAATGTAGTTCCCCTCCTCAGTCTGACCTTCGTTCAACTCGGGTTGTTCGATCTGTATGGTCGCTTCCTCTCGATTTTGTTGGAGCAAACAACTGGTTTCCTCCATTTGACGATCCAACATCACCTGGATCATCGCTTGCACTCCGACCATTGTTATTGGCTCAGCAGCGGCTACCACAACCGGTATTTGCTCAATCACTGGGGTTGGTTTCTATTCCCATTTGCATTCATGTTTCTGCTACGGGTCCGTGCCATCTTGATTTATACATTGAATAAGGTGAATTTAGATCTTCATTTAGGACTGATGTTCAAATAATCCTTATCTCTCCGAAACGATTACATGCTAGTTCTAATATCATAGTCGTATGTTTAGAATCCTAAACACATAAGGTTTCCAGATCCGGTCGGCAACATACGATAGATCCGAATAATTAATAGCATATAAGCCACAAAGAATTAGCACATAAAAGCATTTTAGGCATAATTCCTAGAATAAGCTAGTGCTAACATCATGAAATCATCGCTTAGCATTCTAAGTTTAAGTCTAGAAATCCTACAAATTCCTAGTTCGCTTAAACTAATGCTCTGATTCCAACTGTGACATCCCCATTTTCACGGCCAGAAAAGACCGATTTTGTTTATGCTTTGTTTAAAAATCAGAGTAACATTTTAAATAAAAGTGTTAGGGAATTTGTCCCAAAACAAATTATGATAAAGACTTATCAAAAGCATTTCCATAGAAATGTATTTCATTGAAAAGACTCGGGATGTCATGTTCGATATAGATCATAAGCATAAACAATACAACATAGGCCTTACTACATTATTCCGTATTTACAGGCCTAAAATCCTTTAATCTCTCATCCCAATACATCACATCTATGCTCATGCGCTACTACCTGTAATACAAGAAACTGAGTGGGTTAGGCTTGGGAGCATGGTGAACACATAGGGTTTTCAACCCACAATAAATAAGTTTATTAACTTTATCAAACCAAACAAAACGCGATTACCCGTTCCCGTTATCCTCATTTTACGTCCCTAAAACATCTAACACAAGGGACCTAGTCTAAGGACTATCATCGGGATAGACACTACTGCTAAGGGGATTCCTCAGCAATAAATGTCCTTAAGGCAACCATGTTGGGGATAGAGTACACCTGGTGAGCACACAGTTCAAATAAACACCTACAGGTTGCGAGTCTGCTAGTGTTCCACTGGACTGTCTATAATAGTCCCTGGTCGTCATCTATACTCCGCTTGATGACTGGATCATCAATAACATCTATAATGAGGCCTGTCATTATTTTATTTTATCACACATCAACTATTACATCTACCCATGTTCTACCCAACATATTTTGTAGATATAAAATACATATACAGTTTAAATCATTTAAAACGTGTATAAAGTTGTTCATCCAGCATAGATAGCAAGTATACAGATAATATGCACATAATTTATATAAATACTTCATATCTATGTGTAAGTTGAAAGTAACTATGAATATACTTCATATATATAAAGGTGGTGATTCTGCCTTCGAATAGCGCTTCATTATCTCAAAACAATTGTCTCTCGATAAAACCTAGTATCATTATCACTAGGGTTTAGTCTAACGTTAACCGTGACTAATTAATAGTCTAGCTATTATTATTATTATATAAGTGTTAAACAGCACTCTATATAACTCATAATAATAGCCCAAATAATTATTTTAAGGTCCTAATAATGTTACTATATTAAAACATAAGCTATACTAAAGATACGTTAGGTACGACTCACTTACAACGGGTTTCCTTGGAAACCGGGCTCCGCCGGAGCAGAGTTTCTGAGCCGAAAGGCTCTTTTCTCGAGGCTTCGGGAGCTTTGGGGCTTCCTTCGGGTGCTAGGGGGTTTACCTAGACCTTAGGGGGTGTTTGGGGCTTTAGAGAGAGAAACTAGAGAGAGAAAGAAGGGTTTGAAGGTGTGAGGAAGTGAGGGAACCCGACACCTCTCTTTATAGGGGTGCTGACTGATGGACTCACCGAGTTGGAGGACCTACATGCCGAGTTGGGGCATGTGGTAGCCTTCTGGTGGTGCCACGTCACCCCCTATCGTGTATCAGCCTTCAAACTTAGAAAAATCATAACTCTCGCATACGAGCTCTGTTTTCAACGTTATATTTTTCAATGCGTAGGTAAAATCAAGATCTACAACTTTCATTTAGAATCCGTCAGCTAATTCTCGACCGATCTCAAATTTAACAGTAGGAGGCGTTTAGACTGTTAAATGTCCGCGAAGAATTCGTAACTCCTTCATTCGGACTCCGTTTTCGTCTATATTTTTACCGTTGAGTTCCTATTAATCAGATCTTCAACTCTCATTTAGGTCGCGTAAGCCAAAAACTGTTCGAACTAAAATTCGAGTTCCGGGCCGTGCACTGCTAAGCCGAACTTTAGAAAAATTATAACTTTTTCATACGAAGTCAGATTTGGGCGTTCTTTTTATGGATGTTCTCAGTTTAATATATACTAGAACTTTGGTTTAGATCACTAAGGCTAAAAAGTCCTCCATCGTAAATTCACTATTTACGTCTTCCGGTGCCGTGCCGGTTTTGCCGTAAAACTTCGACGAGCCATAACTTCTTCGTTATAACTCGGATTTTGGCGTTCTTTATATGTACAAAACCCTTGTTTCAACCACTACAACTTTATGTAATGATATCGGACTTATTTCACACTTTAATTTTAATGCTTATTTTTATCCTTTATTAATTATATATTTATAATTAAGTAATAAGCACACAAATACACATAATTCACATAAAATTCAAATATTTCATCTTTATTACTTCAAAAAGAGTTACAATAGTTGACCTAAACTATTACATTGTCTAAAATGCTTAGCCCCGAAACCCAGGCGTTATAGAGATAATAGGGGTCGAAAACGACTTTTCGACAAAAGATTATTTAGATTAAATAATCTTAACCAAGTTGTACAATATGTCTCAAGGGTTCTGTACATATAAAGAGCGCCGAAATCCGAGTTATAACGAAGAAGTTATGACCCTTCGAAGTTTCTCGACGGAACCGACACGACATAGGGGAGACGTAAATAGTGAATTTATGATAGAGCGACTTTTAGCCTTATTAATCTAAATGAAAGTCGTAGAATATGTTAACCTGAGAACATCCATAAAAAGAACGCCCAAATTTGACTTCGTATGAGGAAGTTATGATTTTTCGAAGTTTCGGCTTAGCAGTGTATAACCCGAAGTTCGAGTATTAGATCGAGTGGTTTTTAGCCGACACAACCTAAACGAGAATCGAAGATATCATTATTAGTAGCATAACGATAAAAACACAGATGAAAATGGACATCGAATGAAGAAGTTATGAGAGTTTAACGGACCAATCCTGTCCCGACCTATTAAAAATATAACTTTACAAATAAAGTCAAAATTAGCCGACGGAGTCTAAACGAAAGTTGTAGAGTATGTCTCCACCTACGTGTGGGTATAAATAACGTCAAAAATGGAGTGCGTATGAACGATTTACATATTATAATAGCATATTTACGTATTAAAATAAAGTATAAATTATATATACCTACACACATATATATACATATGTATATATCATTAGAAAGGTATCGACGATGCGGTCATTATAAGACTAATGTTGACTTCTTTCGACATTAGTTTAGTACAAATATTGTTAAATCTATTTAAAATAGTAATATAAATGGGTGTTTAGTTCTGTATATAACTATAAGGTCATTAAGTAATTATGAAGGGTAGTTTTTGAAAATTCAATTAGTATAAATAAGAGCCTCAAGCTCTCATATTTCTTGCACCATTCTCTTGATTCAAGAGTCTTTCTCTTCTTATCCCCCCCGAGCATTTCGGTCCCTCGTGATTCGACTTCTCTTTCTGTAGTTTTAGTATAGTAAGGTGAGCGCTGAAGCGCTGCACGATTCTTTCTTAGAAAGATTCAGCGACGAAGTTCTGCCCCTGCAGAATCCGACTCCTAGCTAAAATCTCATTGTAAGTAAGTTATGCTTACCCTATTTTTAATATAGTTTATATATAAAATTAGTATTTTTATTATGAACTTATAATAAATATTTGAGCTATTATTATGACTTATATAAGTGTCGTTATAATATCTTTTTAACTACTCGCGATACTGGGAATCTGGTTTAAAGGGTCGCATAGGGTTGTTGGATTTCAGAAGTGCTATATGCCAAAATGGTCCTGCCCTCCGGTGTTTTATGTCTGGCCCTGTCTATACATAGTGGTTGGAAAGTATTGTTTCAACGCTTATATAATAATAATAATAATAAAACCAATAATTAGTCACAATAAATATTAGACTAAAATCTAGTGGTAATATTACTAGGTTTCGTCGAAAGAAATTATTTTAAAGTAAACGAAGCGCTGTCCGAGTACCGAGTAACCACCTTATCAAGTGAGTGCATGGTCCCTTTCATCTTACACGTATATATGCAGTATTTTATATAAACTACATGCTATGTGTGCATATTATCTGTATAATTGCTATGTATGCTGGATGAACGATTTTATACAAGTTTTATATGATTTAAACTGTATATGCATTTATATATTCATAATATGTTGGGTAAAACATGGGTAGATGAAATATGAGTTGGATGATGAGTTGAGAGGTGTTATAGACCACGAGGTGAGGGTGAGGGGTGGACGATGTGAGAAGCCTTTTCCCAAACGATGGCCCCGTCATTCAGCAGAGTATGGATGACAACGACGGACTATTCTAGACAGTCTAGTGGAACACTAGCATTCTCACCACCTGTAAGTGTTGTGAATGATGTGTTCACCCGGTGTACTCTAAACCTTGGTGATTATGCAGACTTGATGCCTAAATCTTGGTGATCATGCAGACTTGATGCCTAAACCTTGGTGATCATGCAGACCTGATGCCTAAACCCTGGCGACTATGCAGACTTAGTACTCGTTGTGTAAACCATGGCAACGATGGACTTCATGCCAATTCCTTAGGATGATCCTTAGGAATGAATGAACGAGAGATAGCTAATTCTTAGGGTAGATCTTTAAGAATAAAGAAGATAATGGGGATGGGTAATTGGGTTGATTGCTTGATTGTTTAAACATAATAATTATATTATTGTGGGTTGAAAACCCTATGTACTCACCAGGTTTCCCAACCTGACACACTCAGTTTATTTATATCACATGTGTCGATATGAAGTTACATTACACTGAGAGATTAAGGAGATATAAATCACTAGTGATAATGAATGTATGTTATGTTTATGCTTATGTTTATGCATTGACGATGACATCCCAAATGTTTTAAAATCAATAAAAATACATTTCTTCAGAAATGCTTTGATAACGTATTTATCATGTTTTGCTGGGAACAAATTCCACAACATTTTTATTAAAAAAAAGGTACTCTAATTTTTATAAAGAATAAAAAAAATCAGTGTTTTCTGGCCATGATAATGGGGATGTCACAATATATGTATTAGATTACGGTATTTGATGACAAAACATGCCGGGAACCCCCCCTAAAGACTTTGAAATTCTTGAACTAAGTGTCGGAGCCATAAATGATCGAACGAGGGAGCTGTATGGCCACAAAATGAAGGGTTTTGGTGTGTGTGCGGCCAGAGTGTGTAGCCAGGATGTGTGTGCGGTTGCACACAGGAGTGTGTGGCCGCACAGAGGGTGTTTGCGGCCGTACACTCCTCATTTATGGTCCAAAAATCGATTTTTAAGTGTTTTAAGGCTCAAACCAAGTCCAACTAGGAGATTGGGGGTCAAACTCTCACTTTGGAGAGTCTTTTAGGTGTATACGGCTACCTTATGAAGGTGTGCAGTCGTACACCTTCAAAGGATGAAGAACATGATGAGTTTTGGCTTTGTCAAGATGTCTTACAATTATATCAAGCTAGATGATAGAATACTCATGTTTTTGAAGCCTTTGGAGTTTTCTTGGGTGAAGATTCTAGAGAGAGAAAGTAGAGTGCATCCAAAGAGGGAAAATAATGAATGAAGGGGTCTCCCTTATATATAGAGGTGAGTGTGCGGCCGCACACCCGTGTGTGCGGCCATACACACCTCTCAAAAGGGTGTATGGCCCGGTTTTGTCTCTATACGACTTGTTGACTCATTCCTAATCTCATTCCCGGCTGTACTCAAGATTAGAACACTTAAACTAACTCTAAAACGGTGTTAAAAGGTAACGGAATCGAGTTCAATGTTGATAAAATTGACCAAGCATACAGAATGAAAGTTTCAGGTTGTCACGTCATCCCCCCGTCAGAGGGAATTTCGTCCCGAAATTCGAAAATAGATTACACATCATGGATCTGGAAAAAGATGGGTGTACTTCTGTTTCATTGAATCCTCGCGCTCCCAAGTGAATTCAGGTCCCTGCTTGGCATTCCAGCGAACCTTCACTATCAGGATGCGACTTTTCTTTGTTCGCTTGACCTCCTGGTCCATGATTTCGATTGGCTCTTACACGAAGTTGAGGTTCTCATTGATTTCAATCTCATCAGGGGAATAGCAAGAGTTTCATCAGATAGGCATTTCATAAGGTTCGAAATGTGGAAGACAGGATGAATGTTATTAAGTTCTTGAGGTAAACGGAGGTTGTATGCCACGGGACCCATCCTAGCAAGGATCTCAAAAGGTCCTATGTACCTCGGATTTATCTTGCCACGCTTTCCAAAGTGTATCATGTCTTTTCAGGGTGAGACCTTCAGCAGAACATGGTCTCCAACCTGGAACTCCAAAGGTTTCCGTCGTTTGTCGGCGTAGCTCTTTTGTCTATCTCGTGAGGCTTTCAGTCGTTCCCGGATTTATACGATCTTTTCTGTAGTTTCACGGATGATCTTTGGGATTGTGAGAGTACTGTTGAGGACTTGTCCCTTGGCTAGCTGCGTGTCGCCTACCTTAGCCCAGCACATAGGGGATCTGCACTTACGGCCATATAGGGCTTCAAACGGTGCAACCTTGATACTGGTATGGTAGTTGTTGTTGTAGGAGAATTCTACCAAGGGTAAATGGATATCCCATGACTTAACGAAGTCGATGAAACATGCTCTCAATGTGTCTTCCAAAGTCTAGATGGTTCTCTCACTCTGCCCATCTGCCTGAGGATGGTAAGCTGTACTCATATCCAGCTTAGTTCCAAGAGCTTTCTGTAAGGACTTTCAAAACCTCGAAGTGAACCTGCTATCTCGATCGGAGATAATGGACACATGCACACTATGTAGTCGAACTATCTCTTGAATGTAGATTCATGTGAGTCTTTCCATCTTGAAAGTTTCTTTGATTGGTAGGAAGTGAGCGGATTTTGTCAATCGGTCGACTATTACTCAGATGGTATGGTAACCACTCGGAGATTTGGGTAATTTGGTGATAAAATCAATATTAATCCTCTCCCACTTCCACTCAGGTATCTCTGGCTGCTGGAGCAGACCTGAGGTCTTCTGATATTCGACCTTCACCTTGGCGCAAGTCAGGCACTTGCCCACGAAGGTAGCGATCTCTTCTTTCATGTTTAGCCACCAATACAGTTTCTTGAGATCAAGGTACATCTTGTCCGAACCTGGATGAATGGAGTATCTGGTCTTATGAGCTTCATTCATGACAACCTCCCTGAAACCACTGAATTTGGGGTCCAGATCCGGTCCATGAAATAATAGGCTCCGTCTCCCTTGACCTATAGGTTCTTATCCATTCCTCTCAAGGCTTCATCCGTCACGTTATCTGGTTTTAAGGCTTCCTGCTGAGCCTCTCTTATTTGTGTGGATAAGTGGGAGTGGATGGTCATTGTTAGTGCCTTCACCCTACGACCTGAGCATTCCTTCCGACTAAGATCATCTGCCACTACATTGGCCTTGCCGAGATGGTATCATATTTCGCACTCATAATCATTGAGTAGCTCTACCCATTGTCGTTGTCTGATGTTCAACTCATTTTGGTCGAACATGTGCTGCAGGCTTTTATAGTCAGTGAAGATCGTGCACTTGGTTCCGTAGAGGTAATGTCTCAATATCTTCAGAGCGAAGACCACTGCTCCCAAATCTAGGTCGTGAGTTGTATAATTGACTTCGTGTGCTTTCAGCTGTCTTGAGGCGTAAGCAATAAATTTTCCTCGTTGCATGAGCACACAGCCTAAGCCCTGATTGGATGCATCACAGTAGACAACGAAGTCCTCCTTCCCTTCGGACAGAGATAAGATAGGTGTGCTGCATAGGGTCTGCTTTAATGTTTGGAACGCAGTGTCTTGCTTTTCACTACAACAAAAGGGTACGCCTTTCTGAGTCAGAGTGGTTAATGGTTTGGCAATTCTGGAGAAATTCTAGATGAACCTGCGATAATAGCCAGCGAGACCCAAGAATTGACGGATTTCTGTGGGTGTCTTCGGTGATGACCAGTTCTCTATCGCCTTGATTTTGAAGGGGTCCACATGTATGCCTTCCTCACTTATCACATGACCTAGGAAGGTTATTTTTCGAATCCAGAATTTGCACTTCGAGAATTTCGTGTATAGCTTCTCCATCCTTAGAGTTTCCAGCACCAACCTCAAGTGTTGTCTGTGATCTTCTCCGCTTCTGGAATAGACAAGCATATCATCTACGAACGCGATGACGAACTTGTCCAGGAAAGAACGACACACCTGATTCATTAGGTCCATGAATACTGCTGGTGCGTTGGTTAGACCGCAGGGCATTACTATAAACTCGTAGTGACCGTATTGAGTCCGAAATGCTGTCTTAGGAAAATCACTCTCATGGACTCGTAGATGGTGATACCCCTATCTAAGGTCTATTTTCGAGAAGTATTTGGCTCCTTGAAGTTTGTCGAATAAGTCGTCGATCTGAGGAAGAGGATAACGATTCTTGACGGTAAGCTTGTTTAGTTCGCGATAGTTTCACATCCAAAAAGATCGATCCTTCTTTTTCACAAATAAAACCGAGGCTCGCCAGGGTGAGGAACTCGGTCTGATGAATCCTTTGCTGAGCAGCTTGTTGAGCTGGATGGATAGCTCTTGCATTTCAGGTGGCACTAGACGGTAAGGAGATTTAGCTACAAGAGTAGCTCCAGGGATTAAGTCGATGCGAAACTCGACTTGGCACTCGGGTGGAATTCCCGGAAGATCTTCTGGAAAGACATTAGGAAAGTTGCAGACTTCGGGGATGATCTCGAGGTCTTTAACATCCTGTTTCTCGTTAACGACATGAGCTATGAATGCATGAAATTCCTTTCGCAGAAATTTTTGGGCTTTGATGCACGAAATGATATGGAGGTTCGAGCTGAGTTTATCGCCATAAATCATGAGGGTTTCACCAGAAGGAAGGTTGAGACGGATAGGTTTTTCGTAACAAAGGATATCAGCAGGATTGAGGCTCAACCAATGCATGCCAATGATGACATTGAAGCTTTTTATGGAAACTAGCATAAGGTCGATGGGAAAGGAATGATCATTTAGGGTAAGGGTACGACCGATGAATACATCATTAGTGCTCTCCTTCTCACCGTTAGCCATCTCGACGGTAAATGTTTCGGTTAGAGGTTGGGGTTTATGTTTGAGAAGATGTTTGAATGAATGGCTAACATAACTTCTCTCTGCACCAGAATCGAAATGAATACATGCATAAGAGTTGTCGAGGAGGAACGTACCCGTAACAACGGTAGGGTAAACAACTACCTCCTCTTGCCCTATCGCTAGAACTTTCCTGGTGTTGCTAGTTGTTGTTTCTTTGGGGCAGTTTCTTTTATAATGCCTGACTTCCCCACAGCCATAATAGGCTTGACCAACACCTGCTCCAGGTGCTTGATTGGTTGATTGGGTTGGAGTTCTGCAGAAACGAGTTGTGTGTCCCTTCTGCCACAACTTTTGCACAACATCTCGCGACACTGCCCATGATGATGAAGGTTACACTTGTCGCACTTTGGCAGATTTCCAGCATAACTACTGGTAGGTGCTTGAGTTTTAGGAGCAATGGCAGGAGTAGTGGCAACGTGGACTGCCACATTTTGTTGTTTCTTGGAGGGCTCCTGCGAAGACTAGCCCTTTCGCTGCTTCCAGAACTTTCTTTTCTCGCCACTTCCTTTCGTTGGTTCGGGAGCGGTTGTCACTTTATCCAGATCAACCCCGTGATCTATGAGAGTCTACGCCAGACATTTGGCACTGTCAAAAGTGAATGGCCTAACAACCAAGACATTTCCTTAAGTTGGGTGCGTCAATCCCCAAATATATCTCTCTATCTTCTTGCTTTCCTGGGTGACCATTCCCGGGCAAAGAAGTTCTAGGTCTTCAAACCTAGAAGTGTAGGTAGCAATGTCGGAACCCTTCATTTTTAGGTTCTAGAGTTCGTGCTCCAGCCTCTACATTTTTCCCAGTGGGCAGTACTCAGCAAGCATGAGCTCCTTCAAGCTCTCCCAACCCATAGCATTTGCTATTGGCATGGTTAGGGATTTGACCCGGCCATTCCACCATGTCAATGCTCTGTTGGTGAAAGTGCAAGCAGTGAATTTCACCTTGTTGGCTTCTGAACAAGAAAAAATTTCGAAGATAGACTCGATCTTCTCGAACCATCGAGTCAGGGATATAACACCTCTGTTGCCGTCGAAGGACGTGCGTTTTACATTCATGAAGTCCTTGTAGGAGCACTCCTTATGGTGCCCTTGACCACCTTCATGATTTTGGAAATGAATACCACTCCCAGAGCCACCAGAACCACCAGGATTAATCTGTGACAAAGCAGCAGTCACAACGGAAGTAACGGTTTCCTGGAACATAGCAAGATTGAACAGAGGAGGTGGTGGTGGCGGTGGATCCATCGAGGAATTGTTGTTCTTTTTGCTGGGTCTTTTCTTTGGAGGCATCTTGTTCTAAAAATAATCAGGAAGGAGAGGATGGTAAATCCTTTGGAATCGAATCAAGAGATATGAAGCAAAACATATCTCAATATGATAGCTAGAGTGTTCTACTAAATGATAATCAAGGAAAAGCTACCAATGCAAATAAGTTATCGCTAAAAGGAATTAGTAGCAACACTTGGAAAGGAATTTGACTTTGGCAAAATACTCCTATAGTATTTTGTGTTTTGTTGTATCGATATCTAGTTGTATGGATACTTGGTAAGTTTTAGGCCTGCTGCAACACTACAGTCACTCGCAAGCACATGTTGGTCATGTCTCGAATGAATATAGTTGATCAGGCTATATTGACCCTAGACATGATAACATAACTTCCCAGGTTTAACCGAAATGTCCAACATCCAAATACTTTTGTTTTGTTCTACTCGTGATTACTGTTTTTGGTGCATAGCTATACTTGTATACTTCTTGTAAAAATACTTATATTTTTAAAGTATACTTTTTAGTTCAGAGCGCTTCGGCCCCTTAGTGTTTATAGTTATATACTATGTAACGTTTGGTATACTTAGTTCACTATAAACAATAGCTCTGATACCAATCTATCACACCCTAGAACCGTCAGAAAACAACGGCGGAAACGTCCAGGGGCGGGTGACGTCATGCGTAGTATCACAACAATCGTATAATAGCAATCAAAGTAAACACAACCATTACATTACGATATGAATATTTACATCTGTTTTGATAACATGGTTTGTATACATCAGTATAAGCAAAAGATAAACACGAGACTCCAAAATGCTCCGTCTTCTCCAAAAGCTGGCAAGGTACCTCTCTAACGTTGTCCTGAGAATACAAGCGGTTTTGAAAACCTATCAGCATAAAGCTGGTGAGTTCATAAGCATGTTTTTGAATTGGAAACTAGTCACTGAATTTGTACAAATGGTTTCTTTTCATTATAAGTAAAATGTCGTTTGTATCGAAAACCATTGTTATCAAGTACTGGATTATGTGTGCATGCTTTCCAAGAAGATCCAATATTTTCTAACACGTCTGTTGATTTTCTGTATAAAGATATGTGCGTTTGAAAATCCTGGCTACCACCAGTAAGTCAAGTAGTTTTATTACTTAAAATAAAACTATAGAAGGAAGACATCCCATAAAAAAAGGTTAGTTGATACTATTGTGAGTTCGTATAACCATACTAATATGACTGATGACCTCCTTGACGTTTCTTAAGGCATTGTACGATTACAAAATTTGTCACCCCAGGCGTACCCGCCTAACTATAGCTAGCAGTTCAGGGCGGGATTGTCAGTCCCGAATAGATCTATTCACAAATTCCACGCTCTCCCTTCAGGAGACTCTGATTATACTAACGGAGAGGATTTATTGGCACCCCGAAGGGCATAACGAAGATAAGTCTCACAATCCTGTATTAACTAGTTTACTTGTTGTTCGGTTGTTCTCGAGTTCGAAATCGCTATAAACATTGTAGAGTAAAATTAATTATACACAAAATAATTATTTAGTAAAATACTCTTGTTGTTTGTATGGATAAACTAAATCTGTCATAGTTTATATGTTTGACTTTGCATGTAGTTTGATTTTGTAAAACCGGTAATGCAATTCCCAAACTACAAACTATACCTATTATAGTTTGACTGGTATGTTGTGTTCATGTACTATTTTGAAAACTGTGCAATTATGTTTTGAAAACGTCCCTTATGCTCCGCATATTACAAAAGGGATAAAATATCTAAATGTTTAATGTGAAACTTGTTGTAATTGAATCAGTTTTTGACTTGTGAAAACATTTATGTTTGGCTTGTATTCCCAACTGAAAACGTTTTATAAACTATAAAAGGGTCCAGGTATGAACTTACCGATTAACGTAGGATTCGGGCGTACAATTGGTTATGAGTGCTGAGTGTCAACTGCTGTTTCATACGCAAGTGGATCTTATTAACATATAGTAACACATATATGTATTAGATTAAGGTATTTATGACAACACATCCCGGGAAACCCCCCCTAAAGACTTGGAAATGCTTAAACTAAGTGTCAGAGCCATAAATGATCGAACGAGGGAGGTGTATTGCCACAAAATCAAGGGTTTTGGTGTGTGTGCGGACAGAGTATGCGGCCAGGATGTGTGTGCGGTTGCACACAGGAGTGTGCGGCCATACAGAGGATGTGTGCGGTCGTACACAAGGGTGTGCGGCTATACAATCCTCATTTACGCTCCAAAAGTCAACTTTTAAGTGGTTTAAGGCTCAAACCAAGTCCAACTAGGATATAGGGGGTCAAAATCTCACTTTGGAGAGTCTTTTAGGTGTGTACGACCACCTTATGAAGGTTTGCAGCTTTACACCTTCAAAGGATGAAGAACATGATGAATTTTGGCTTACATCAAGATGTCTTACAAGTATATCAAGCTAGATGATAGAATACTCTCGCTTTTGAAGCCTTTGGAGTGTTCTTGGATGAAGATTCTAGAGAGAGAAAGTAGAGCGTAGCCAAAGAGGGAAAAGAATGAATGAAGGGGTCTCCCCTATATATAGAGGCGAGTCTGCGACTGGGGGGTGTGTGTGCGGCCGTACACACCTCTCAAGAGGGTGTATGGCCCGGTTTTCTCTCTATACGACTTGTTGACTCATTCCTAATCTTATTCCCGGCTGTACTAAAATTTAGAACACTTAAACTAACTCTTAACGGTGTTAAAAGGTAACGGAATCGAGTTCAATGTTGATAAAATTGACCAAGCATACAAAATAAAAGTTTCGGGTTGTCACAAGAGTGAAATTGTGGTCCTTTTAGTGTTCATCCAAGAAGAAGGAAGTGGTCAAGGAAGCTTGGAGTGTCATTTGTCTTCAAGAATCTGCACTTACACGACCTTGAGGATTTCGTGGAGGTAAAACGCTTGGATCATTCCGCTTAAATCTCTAGATCTAGCTAGGGTTTTCTATCTTTGTCCCTTTTGTTGATTTTGGACCTCTATTTGTGAGTTTTGCAACTCTAGAAGATGGAAATGGCAGATCTGAGGTCCCTAAGTCCTTTTTCAACATAAAAATGGAGTCTTGGTGGATGTTTTGACCTCATGCATGGGTTAAGAGCTTTATAAAGGTCTTAATGAGGGTGTTGAGAACATATGGGACATGCAAAGGCATAAAGTTGCCAACTTTATGCCTTAGGTTGTCTTAATAGTCTTAGATATGACTTCTGGACGTAAAAGAATCGAGTATTAAGTACTTAATGGAAAAAGTGCTTAACTTGTTAGTACGTTGGGCATAAACCAGTGTACGTGGCGTGTAAGTCCCCAAGCCCTAGTAAGCTGCGCGTACTAGGGTGGTACGCTAAGCGAACACATCATAGATGGGTTTGGATCTGTTTTGGGCTTTTGGACTATAGGGCCTCATTTTCTTTTGGGACTTGGTTGAATTTTGAGAAGAGTGGGCCATTTTATCTGTTTGGACCATTGGTGTTATGATTGGGTCTTGTTGGGCCAAGAGGCTCATTAAGGATTTTTAGACTTGGGCCCATTAACAAAGATATGATAATTGTGCCTTATGGAAGAACTTCGGGTTTGGACTTCCCTTGCTCATGTGATGTCCTAACATGAGTTAATATTATTATTCAGCACGAGAGGTTACAGACTGTCAGGAGAGCAGCTTTTAGATTCGCGAGACAAAAGGTGAGTCTTTTCACCATACCAATGGATTTAAGGCACCAAGGTGACCCATTTTATGATAGTTGGTATACTCAAATGTGGTAGAGATAGCCTTTATGGCTACGGTAAAGATAGCCTTTATGGCTACCGGTAGAGATAGCCTTTATGGCTAATGGTAGAGATAGCTTTTATAGCTAATGGTAGAGATGGCCTTTATGGCTAATGGTAGAGATAGCTTTATAGCTAAGATGATTATGTGATTTGTGGTAGACGAAGTTCTTACAGATGTTATGATATGTGCTACGGTATGCTCTAGGGAGCTCACTAATCATTAGCTTACAACTTGTGGATTTTTTTTAGGTACATCTGAGCCCAAGGGCAAGGGCAAGGCTTGATGCCGCGACGTGCACTCTCTCACTGACATTTTTTTGGGACACTCTGATGTTTGGAATAAAAGTTGTATTTGACTGATGTTTTGAAAACAATTATAACCGGATTTCTTGATATTGGAAAATTTGTTTAGTTATTCGAAAATGAAAATTTTCTTTGTAAAAATTGGGTCGTTACAAGTTGGTATCAGAGCCTTGGCTTGAAGGATCTGGGCATCCCCTCGGGTGCGTCGGGACTCAAACTAAGGAAATGGTAAAATTGTTTTCAAAATAAACATAAAAAGGGTTTTAAAAGAAATGAAAAGATGAGAGTGCAACACGTGTGATCAACCCAGCCAAGTAAGTGGTTCCCCAATATGTTAGCCATGTTATACTAATATTTGAACTTGGTTGATTATATGGAACTTTCTATGTGTACATGATGTGCATGATAGTACCCACTAATTTTATAATTTATAACCTAACTAACTAACTAACTAAAATGCACCTAGGCAGTGTACCTAGTCGAATTATAGAATAGTTTGGTAAGTTGGGTGTCGATCACAGGGAACAGTGTTATTAATTAATCTATTCACTATTAAATTAATCTAACTATTAATAAACTAAAAAGGGGTTTTTATCTAATTTTGCAAGTTTAGATGAACTTAATCCTTTAACAAAAACTCAATCAATAAACAAAACAATTCTGTTAGTTCGAAGCGGATTTCACTCAGTGGTTATACATTAGCTATGACTATTACTGTTGGGGACCAATTAAGGAAGTATTATCAATTTAGTTCTAAATCTACTAATTATTAATAAATTCATGTAAATCTATATATGGTCATACAATAGTTAACACATAATCAATTATTAAATAAGATTGGAGCCATGAAATATTGATTAATCAAAACACAATTACAGTCATAATATGAGATCTCTAACACAGCTTGGTTTAATGATTCAATTACTAATCTAAGATTGGTTTGATCTTAGCTCTAATAAACTAATGTTCACTATATTATTAGGTATTTAAGTTCATGCAAATTTGTGTTCACTAACTACACAGAATAAGAATTCAAAGCAATCAAATAATTAATTCAAGCATGCTAGGTAAAATCAATCAACACAAGCATATCACCAACAAGTAAAGTCAAATCTAATGCATTAAAACCATGAGTTCCAGCTTCATCTAGCTAACAAAAGCAGCTAGATTTAGTTGGACATATTAACAACTAAACAAACAAATACTATAGTCAAAAACATGTTAAAATGTACCAATCTATAAAGACAAATTATTAACTTCTCCTTCCTTCGTGTTAAAACCAACTTCTAAAGCTTCTTTTCCTCTGAATTTCATCTCCAGGAATCCTCCTAAGCTAGCAAAAGTCCTCCCCAATCGCAATGGAGAAGGGTATATATACTTTCTGGAAAATCACCGTTCACGTCGTGAGAATTTAAAACTCACGTCGTGAACTAGAGGTAATCGTGATCATCAAGGATTCTTTCACCCGGATGCTTATCTTCTAACTTTTTCTACTCACGTCGTGAACCATCAACTGTTCACATCGTGAGTACATCTTTTTTGGGTGTTTTTCTTGTCTTTCAAGCCTTCAACCTCCAAAGTTCCATCCTTTAACGCTTTTAGTCCCTTTCTTCAAAATGTCTTCTTTTTGGGTGCAAAATATAATTTAAACTTATAAGTATCATTATTCTATGAAAATGACCAAAATATATAAAAATATATTTAAATATTGCCTAAAAATATGTATCAATATGGCAATATCAGTATGCTTTTAAAATTGTATACGATTTGGAGCAGGGGGGTCAGGATCAAGATCTGGATTTGGGGCAGGATCAGGCGACACTACTGATGTTATTGATGAGAGGCTGCGTGAGCTTATTGCAGCCGAGGTTACCAGGGGCATACTTGATGCTACTCTAGTCATTTTAGGGACGGTCAAGGAGGGCATGATGGAGATCATAGAGGAGAAACTCAGGGCATTCAGGGCCGAGATTGCTACGGGTCAGTTTGGGGCCCGAACTCCCTCATTTCGAGAGTTCAAGGCATGTTGGGTGCCAGAGTTCTTCGGGGCTAGGGACCCCATTATTAGCCGATGTTGGGTGGCGGATATCGAGAACGCCCGACGCATTAGTTCTTGTCCGGATACGGCAAAGGTGAGATTTGCTTCTTGTATGCTGAGAGATAGAGCCTGGGATTGGTGGGGCGAGGTTTTGAGTTAGGTGGGAACAGTCGGAGTGGCTGGGATGACCTGGGTCGAGTTTGTTTGGTGATTTGATTTGGAGTTTGTACTAGCCATTGAGGTGCAACGACTTGTAAGGGAGTTTCATGACCTTCAGCAAACTACCGAGACTATGGCGGAGATCACCGCCAAGTTTCGGGAATGAGCTTTGTTGATTACGCAGTAGTCTACCGATGAAGATATGCGGAGGATGAGATATCATTCCATGTTGAGAGATGACATCCGGGAGTTTGTGAGCTTTACAGGGTGGAAAACCCTGAATGAGATGGTAGAGAAGGCCCGTGAACTGGAAATGGAGTTGGACTTCTACACCAAGCGGAAGCCGGAGCAGGCACATGCAGCGGTAGGTCGGGCTAAAAAGCCTAAGACCCCAGATACTTCCAGCAGGGGTCAGCAGGGTCGGGGCCGGTGTGCCAAGTGCAGTAGGGTGCATAGTGGAGCTTTTCGTGTCACAGGCTCGGGATGCTATGCATGTGGCCAACAGAGCCACTTGAGCGGGGATTGCCCCACGAGGAGCTTGATTTGTTTTCACTTCAACCAGACCGTCCATAAGTGGGTCAACTGTTTAAGGTTGCATGGAGGGGGAGGAGCGGTGGTGGAGCATGCGCCCTTCACATTGAGGATTACCGTTGGCCGCCCTGCCAAGGTGGATGTTCCAGCGGTGAAGAGCCGCACATTTCAGTTGACCACGGAGGAGGCTCGCGCAATGCCAGATGTCGTGGCTGGTACATATCTATTATTCTCTGTTCATTATGATTTGTTTGACTTATATATATATATATATATACACATACATATATATATATATATACATACATATATATATATATATATATATATATATATATATATATATATAATGCTTGTATAAGGACCTTTTTGGTCAATGGTATATCGGCGCATGTTTTGTTTGATTCAGGTGCTACCCGATCATTCGTATATCTTGCGCTTAGCAAGAATTTCTGGGACGCGCCTGGACCTCTAGATTCCCCACTCGAGGTAGAGATGGAAGATGACCGCACCGTTAGTGTTGTGAGGGTGTATCGATACTGTTTCCTGAATGTGCTTGGTGAGAGATTTCGTGTCGAACTAGTCCCGATATCGTTGCGAGGGTTGAAAGTGATTGTCAGGATGGATTGGTTGGGGACCAACGGGGCCATGATCGATTGTGAGCGCCAGTTGGTGAGGGTTTGAACCCCATGTGGGGGAGAACTGTTGATACATGGTGATAGGGCCTCGTAGGGGCCGACTCTTTGTTCAGATGCGAGGGCTAGGAGATTTCTGCATTAGGGATGTACGTGATTTCTGGCCTATGTCTCGAATACGAAGATAGATACCATGACATATGTGGGCAATGTGTCGGTTGTACATGACTTTCTGGATGTTTTCCCCGAGGAGTTACCGAGAGTGCCTTCGAAGAGGCAGGTGGAGTTTCACATCGACTTGGTGCCTGGTGTCACTCCGATAGCAAAGGCACCATATCGGTTGGCACCACCTAAGATGCAAGAGTTATGTACGCAACTTCAGGAGTTGCTAGACCGAGGGTTCACACGTCCAAGCAGTTTCCCGTGGGGAGCACCGATCCTTTTTGTGAAAAAGAAGGATGTATCGTAGAGGATGTGCATCAATTATAGGGAGCTGAACAAACTAACGGTGAAGAACCATTATCCGTTGCCAAGGATCGATGATTTGTTCGATCAATTGCAGGGTGCCTCTTGGTTCTCCAAGATTGATCTTTGGTCAGGATACCATCAGATGAGGATTCGGGATGAGGATATACCGAAGACGGCTTTCAAGACTCAGTATGGGTATTATGAGTTCATGGTGATGCCGTTTAGGCTCACCAATGCCCCAGCAGCGTTCATGGATCTTATGTATAGTGTGTGTAGACCAATGCTAGATCGGTCGGTGATCGTTTTTATTGATGCTATCCTAGTCTATTCGAAGACCAGGGAGCAACATGAGCAACATTTGAGGGAGGTACTAGCGACCTTGAGGGCGGAGAAGTTTTATGCAAAGTTTTCCAAGTGTAATTTCTAGCTGCAGGAGGTACAATTTTTGGGGCATCTCATCAATCAGGAGGGCATTTCGGTTGATCCAGCCGAGGTTGAGGCTGTGATGCAATCGGAAGTACCGAAGAACGCATCAGAGATTCATAACTTCTTGGGTTTAGCGGGCTATTATTGGAGATTTATCCAGGATTTCTCCAAGATTGATGTGCCATTGACTCTTTTGACCAAGAAGAATGTGACCTTTTGGTGGGGTACAGACCAACAGATGGCTTTTGAGAATCTAAGACGGAGGTTGTGTGAGGCTCTGATCCTAGTACTACCCGATGGGTTAGACGATTTGGTGGTGTACTGTGATGCATCGATATCGGGGTTGGGTGTTGTACTGATGCATATGGGGCACGTGATAGATTACGCCTCGAGGCAGTTGAAGCCTAATGAGGCAAATTACCCCACTCAAAACCTGGAACCGGGGGTAGTGTTTTTCGCCCTTAATATTTGGAGGCGTTACTTGCATGGAGTGAGGTGCATCATTTATACTGATCACAAAAGTTTGAAGTATTTGATGGATCAACAGAACCTCAAAATGTGGCAGAGGAGGTGGTTGGATGTGCTAAAGGATTATGATTGTGAGATCCTATATCATCCAGAGATGGCCAACGTGGTGGTCGATGCTTTGAGCCGCAAGACGGCAGGGTCCCCAGTTGGGAACCTCTGTATGAGGATGACTGTGATTTCGCCTTTGTTGGATATGATCAGGGAGGCCTAGGTCGAGGGAGTGAAGAAAGAAAACTAGAAGGTAGAAAAAATTCGGGGGAAATATCCTTTGTTCGTTAAGGATAGTCGCTGTCTTTTAACGTAGTGTGGTCGTGTAAGGGTACCAGGGACAGGGGGAGTGAGGCAGAGGCTACTACAGGAGGCGCACAAGTCCAAGTTCTCTATACACCCATGGGATACGAAAATGTATAGGGACTTGAGGCTGAGTTATTGGTGGCCCTGCATGAGACGGGAGATCTCCTGGTTCGTGGAGCGGTGCTTGACCTGCAGGAAGGTCAAGGCCGAACATTAGTGGCCTCATGGCAAGGTGCAGCCACTACCTATTCCCATGTGGAAATTGGAAGAGATCACTATGGATTTCATCACGTAGTTGCTGAGAATGACGAGGGGCGTGGACATCATATGGGTGATCGTAGACAGATTGACGAAGAGTGCCCACTTTATACCGATTTCGGAGAGTATATCCGCTGAGAAGTTGGCGGATATATATATATATATATATATATATATATATATATATATATATATATATATATATATATATATATATATATATATATATATATATATATATATATATATATATATATATATATATATATATGTACGGGAGGTGGTGGCTAGACACGGGGTGCCGGTGTCGGTGGTCTCCGACGGGGGTATCCGGTTTACTTCCTGGTTTTGGAAGAAGTTCCACAAGGAGTTGGGCACTCAAATACATTTCAGCACGACATACCACCCTTAGACTGACGGTCAGAGTGAGAGGACGATCCAGACGCTGGAGGACATGCTTCGAGCATGTGTGCTGGATTTTTGGGGAAGTTAGGATACGTACCTTCCACTGGCAGAGTTTTCATACAATAACAGTTATCATGCCAATATCGACCGGGCTCCATTCGGGATGTTATATGGTCGGAGGTGTAGGACCCTAGTGTGCTAGGACGAGGTTGGGCATCGGGTCATGGGGAGCACTGAGGTAGTGCTCAAGACCACCAGACTGATTCAGCAAGTGCATGACCGGCTGCGAGTCGTGCAGAGCTGTTAGAGAAGTTATGCTGACCGACAGTGATCAGATCTCGAGTTTCAGGTGGGGGAATTTGTATTGTTGAAGGTGTCGCCCTGGAAGGGGATTATCAGGTTCCAAAAGAAGGCTAAGCTGGGGCCTCGGTTTGTAGGCCCGTTCAGGATCACTGCCCGTGTGGGCAAGGTGGCATATCGCTTGGAACCGCCAGAGGAGCTTAGTCAGATTCACAACACCTTCCATGTCTCTCAACTTTGGAAGTGTGTTGTTGACGATTCTGCGGTTATTTCATTGGACGATATTCAGGTAGATCAAGGCCTAAACTATGTGGAATGGCCGGTCATCATCTCAGATAGGAAGACAAAGGGGCTTCGGAACAAGGAAGTGAAGTTAGTAAAGATGCAATGACAGCACTGAAAGGGCTCCGAATGGACTTGGGAACCGGAGGAGGAGATGCAGGAGCATTATCCCGATCTATTTGCAGCTATGGACTTCGAGGATGAAGTCTAGTTCAAGTGGGGGAGAGTTGTAACACTGCAAATCAGGTATGACCTTGTAGCCTTTGAAGTATTTTTAATATATCACAAGAGACGCTTAAGTACGTTGGGCATACTTATGATTACTCTTAGCGTACTTGGTGAAGAGGATCGTGGAGGGGTAGCCCGTACGCTGGGCATACCAAGAGTACGTTGGGTGTACGTGCCAGGATGTTCAAACCCTAAAACTCGGACTTGAGACCTATATAAACACCCTTAACTCCTTTGAGCATCACCCTTAACAGCCTCCTTCACCTTCAAACGCCTCTGAAAACCCTAATATCCTTTGTGAGTGCATTTTGAGCCTTGAGAGTGAAATTGTAGTCCTTTTAGTGTTCATCCAAAAAGAAGGGAGTGGTCAAGGAAGTTTGGAAAGTAATTTGGCTTCAAGAATCTGCACTTAGACGACCTTGAGGAGTTCCTAGAGGTAAAAAGTTTGGATCATTCCGCTTAAATCTCTAGATCTAGCTAGGGTTTTCTATCTTTGTCCCTTTTGTTGATTTTGGACCTCTATTTGTGTGTTTTGAAACTCTAGAAGATGGAAATGGCATATCTGAGGTCCCTTAGTCCCTCTTCAACATAAAAATGGAGTCTTGGTGGATGATTTGACCTTGTGCATGGGTTAAGAGCTTTAAAAAGGTCTTAATGAAGGTGTTGGGAACATATGGGACATGCAAAGGCATAAAGTTGGCAACTTTATGCCTTAGGTCGTCTTAATAGACTTAGATCTGACTTCTGGACGTAAAAGAATCGAGTATTAAGCACTTAATGGAAAAAGTGCTTAACCTGTTAGTACGTTGGGCGTAAACCAGTGTATGTGGCGCGTAAGTCCCCAAGCCCCAGTACGCTACACGTACTAGGGTGGTATGCTAAGCGAACGCATCGTAGATGGGTTTGGATATGTTTTGGGCTTTTGGATTGTAGGGCCTCATTTGGTTTTAGGACTTAGTTGCATTTTGAGAAGAGTGGGCCATTTTATCTATTTGGACCATTGGTGTTATGAATGGGTCTTGTTGGCCTAAGAGTCCCATTAAGAATTTTTGGACTTATACTTCGGGACCATTAACAAAGATAGGATAATTGGGCCTTATGGAAGAACTTGGGGTTTGGACTTCCCTTGATCATGTGATGTCCTAACATGAGTTAATATTATTATTTAGCATAGGAGGTTACAAACCGTCAGGAGAGTAGATTTTAGATTCGTCAGACAAAAGGTGAGTCTTCTCACCATACCAATGGCTCTAAGGCACCAAGGCTGGCCCATTTTATGATAGTTGGTATACTCGTTGTATAGAGGTGTGTGGAATCATTTTGTCGTAATATGCGGTAGAGATAGCCTTTATGGCTACGGTAGAGATAGCCTTTATGGCTAACGGTAGAGATAGCCTTTATGGCTAACGGTAGAGATAGCCTTTATGGTTAATGGTAGAGATAGCCTTTATAATTAACTGTAGAGATGGCCTTTATCGCTAATGGTAGAGATAGCTTTATAGCTAAGATGATTATGTGACATGTGGTAGAGGAAGTTTTTACAGTTGTTATGATATTTGCTATGTCATTTATGTGTTATGGTATGCTCTGAGGAGCTCACTAAGCATTAGCATATAGTTTGTGGATTTGTATCAGGTACATCTGAGCCCAAGGGTAAGGGCAAGGCTTGATGGTGCGACGTGCACTCTCTCACCGACATTTTTCGGGACACTCTAATGTTTGGAATAAAAGTTATATTTGACTTATGTTTTGAAAACAATTATAACTGGATTTCTTGATATTGGAAAATGTGTTTAGTTATTCGAAAATGAAAAATATCTTTGTATAAATTGGGTCGTTACACATGTATAGCCCTGGTTGTGAATATTCCACTAGAGTCTAACCCACACTTCCAATTGTTACTTGTCGCCCATGGTATGAATAGAGCAACCATTGCCATAAGTTGAGCCAATTCGAGTGAAAGACCAGCACCTGCAACATCACAATCCCAATTCCAATCGAACCCACTAAGTTGAATTAATTCAACGACTTTACAACTTTTTTTTTCTTTCAATCAAGTACGAACCTAGAAATCGGTCCTTATGTTTTCCCCCATGAATCCATTCGTCTTGCCAGAATAATGTGTCAGCCCCCAAGCTTACTGAATTCTAAATAATAATGATAAATGGGACCCCTTTCTTTTAAATATCCAATTTTGCTCTTGCTATATTGTTCCATACACCCATAATTATCTTTTTAGACAAGTGATCCATAGGTTTGTCACTCAGTATTACTACCCCATAGAAATTGCCTTATGATTTTCTTTAGAAAATTAATCACTCCACATGGAGCTTTGAAAAAGGAGAGATAATATGTGGGAAGTTTTCCCAATACTGAATTGATGAGTGTGAGTCTTCCACCGAATGATAATGTTTTAGCTTTCCAAGTGGAGAGCTTGGAATTCAACATGTCCACAATAGGCTGCCAATTTTTTATATAGTTCATGTTTGCTCCGACCGGAACACCGAGATAGTTAAATGGAAGAGTTCTAGCCTCGTAGCCTAAGAGATTAGCCTAGTCCCTTGTTATATATTGCGAGACTCCGATACCGAAGACCTTGGATTTATGAAAGTTCACTTTCAATCTCGAGGTTATATGAAAGCACCTCAAAATTCTGGCTAAATTTTTGAGATTGTTTTGTGACCATTCACCCACAAATATTTTGTCGTCGGCATAAAACAAGTGTGAGATCAAAGGGTCACCATTTCCCATCTTCACAACATGAAACAAACCTTCATTAAATGCCACTCTCATTGCAATCTTTAGTCCCTCCATAGCAACTATGAAAAGAAAAGGACTAAGTGGGTCGCCTTGCTGGACACCCTTGTTGATGTCGAATTCATCCATCGGAGAGCCATTAATAACAACCGAAGCCTTAGAGGAAGATAAGCACCCCAAAATCCATGACCTCCACTTAATCCTGAAGCCCATTTGCATGAGAACCGAGTCCAGAAACCCCCGGTTTATAGTTTATAGAGTCAAACGCTATGTCGAAGTCTAATTTAAATAATAGTAATTCCTTCTTTGTCTTCTTGGCCCATGAGCAGACTTCGTTGATGATTAATGGACCATCCAAGATATTCCTTCCTTCAATGTATGCTAATTGTGATTCACCAATCACTCCTCTTATTAGTTATTACTGATTTCATTCTGGTGGCATGGACATTTTTTATTATCTTATAGAAAGCTCCTATTAGACTAACGGGACGGTAGTCGCACAGCAAAGTTGGGTCATTCTTCTTTGCAACTAACCTGATAAAAGAAGAATTGCATCCACGGGCAAGAGTACCGTGAGCTTCAAAGTGACGTATAACCTTCATCACATCTTCACTAATAATAGACCAGAATTTCTTTACAAATTTAAATGTGAATCTGTCAGGTCCTGGGGCACGATAACCACCATAGGCCCATACAACAGCTTTTACCTGATCCAGTAAAATAGTAGACTCAATGTACTCAGCACTCCCAGGAGGCAGAGTCCAAAATAATGGGCGGATCAGCTTGGGTCTGTTAGGCCAATCTTCACAGAACATTATTTTAAAGAATCTAAAAGCTTCAGCTTTTATCTCCTTTGCGTTCCTGGACCACCTGCCATTTATGTCTAAACAACTTATGCGGTTCTTCCTGGATTTTTAGTTAACATATCCGTGGAAGAATTTAGAGTTCTCATCACCATCAATGGACCATTTCATTCCAAATTTCTGTCTTAAGTCTAGAACCCTCTTTCTCTCATACTCCAATATTTTTTGTACACCTTCATTCCTTTCACTGAGTTCAAATTCACTCAATGACCTTACTTCTGCCTTAGCTTCTATACTTTCCATTCGTGATTTGAGTGCCTCAATTTCCTGGTTTTCTATCTTGTATTTTTCATTTCTCCATCTTCTTAAAGCTTGTTTTAGGAATTTGAATTTTGCCAGTAGTTGTCTATCTGCCATTCCATAACCCCTGAAATTGCTCCAAGTCGTGTGTACTACATCTTCAATACCATCCATGAGTAACCAAGAGTTAAAAAATTTAAAAGGAGGCGGGCCAAATTTCACCACCGCATTGGAAGATAAAGAGATCGGAGAGTGGTCAGAGAGCTCTCTTGGACGGGCAATCACAGAAGCATTAGAGTTATTTTTTAGGTACTTAGCACAAGCCAAAAACCTGTCTAGTCTAATTTGCTGAGCTTTGCCCCGTTACGCCCAAAGTACATGAATTTTGAGCCACCCATATTGAAGTCATGAAGTTCGGTTTGGATTATGAATTTGTTGAAGTATGTTGCAGTTTTTAAGAAGAAATGGGAATTGAGTCTCTCACCTTTTCTAAGAACCACATTGAAGTCCCCAAAAGGAGTCATGAACCCACTTTGGTTTGTATCAAACCGTTTCATTCCATCCATAGGATAGCTTTATTCGTCGCCGATTGAGGACCATAAATGTTAGCTAATATGGTATATCCCTGTATGCCAACCCAATCACCAACAATTATCAAGTAATACCTCGATTTTAAGACCTCCACTTTTTTGAAAAAGTTTGCATCCTAAATACAGAGCAGACCATGAGATCTTCCATGTGAATCTATACCTTCATAGTCAAAGTCGGCGGAGTCCCAACACCCACGGATGTTGATACATTTAGAATCAAACATCCAAGTTTCTTGAATTCCGACAAAATTAATTTTCAATGATTCTTTAAGCCTCCTTACCCAACTTGTTTTCACATCTTCACCTATCCCCCTTATGTTTTAAGTTGAAACAATTCATTGTATATCGTGTGACTCTCCGATTTCACCCATAATTTGCGCCAAGATCGGGTTATCGACCTCAATTTTGATCCCAATCTTTTTACCGACATCGATGGTTGCAGTAAACTCGAAGGTGGGAGATGTAGTTCTAGCTTGTGATGTATCATGGTGGGAGTCTGTATGAGGGGAAAATTTGTTTGACGTAGGAATAAATAGTGTAGGGGAAAGAATCGAAGGAGTTGCCAAGGGGGTAGCCACTATATGAGGAGGAGTAGGTACAATCGAAAAATTTAAGATGTTCTCTATTCTTCTACGCTTTAGCCTACCATCGTTGATTAGATTGAATTCCAAGTCTGGGAAAAAGTTGTTTACCTTATTGAATGGACTAAGGGGTGTCTGGCTTAGCTTTTCAAAGCCTAAAAGTTTTTTTTGAAAAAGTTATAAAAAGTCCGGATTTTCTAACTTTTCCAAAAAGTTCATTTTCCTTATCTAAAAACTTCAAAAGTAGCTTTTAAAACTAGTTTTACCAAACATCTTTTGCTTTTTTTTCTTTTCCAAAAATGACTTTTGGCTGTGAAAACCTAAGCCAAACACTGGTAAATATAGAAGGAAAAGGCCCAAAGCATGAAGTGGGAAAGGGAATGTTCGAATTGCAGAGCCTATAATTAAATCCCTTAGGCCCACTAGGGAGTGAATCCCCCATACCTTTATGAGCTTTATCCCCTGTAAATTGACCATTGAAGCCGCAGTTAAGATCCCCGAGTTCCAACTCGATCTCTTGTGTTTCCGAGGTGATTGAATTGATGAGTGGCGATACCACTTCCTCCACTGTTACCGGAGCATCAATGGTTGGTGCTTCAACTGTCGTCGTCAACACCGTCGCCGGAACTGCCACCTCTACTTGCTCGGTATTTTCATTCACCGGTGTAACCTCTTTCTCCGACGATAGGGGAGTTTCATTCTCATTACGTTCATCTGGTATAAATTCCCCATCTTCTGGTTCGTTATCGTCTCAATCATCCGTCGTGTGTGTATCTGAGTTGTCAGTCTTTTCTTCACCTCATGGTACCGGAGGCGAGGCTTTTTTGTTCCAAGAGCCATACGGGAACGGGCCGGAGCTGAACGGAGACCATTCGTCGATGTATTCCATGACTCTAATTTTAAACATTCTGCCTCCTTCTATCACATATACTTCCTCGTTTATCCATACTTTCAAAGTTGTAAGAATCCCCACCTTACCCATAGAGTTGTCGGTTTTGTGAATAATACTTTCCCAAACTTACTGGAAATATCAGAGAAATTGGATTCGTCCCAGAACTCTCTTGGTAGGCCAACAATCTTTAGCCATGCGATTCGGTTGAACGAGACCTCCGTTAAGTAAGCTCTTCATAACCATTTGAACCAGCCATCCCATTTGTTCTTATCTTCCAAGAACTTAGCAACATCACCCCGAGTATTTCAATTGTATAACAACCTTTAGTCCTGTTTGTTTACCTCTTAATTTCATAATTAAGAGGCAATGTCTTAAAATTTCAGATTCAGACCGCTTGTTTGCGTATTATTTTTTACCTCTTAAAATGAAAAATACCTCTTATTTATTCAGAGAATAAACCAAGTCTGAAAAAAAGAGAGACATGCTTCCTTTTTTCCCTATTTTCCCTAAACAGATCGATGCCTCTTATTTTTCCACCCTTGCGTCTTCTTGCTTCGCGTCGTTACTCCTCAGCATCAGACGACGCCAGGTCGCTGCCACCCTAATCGCTGACGACACTGCACCCAACAATGTCGCCTTCCTCTTCCGCCGCAAGGTCTGCCATCTCTGTCTCGTTCTTCCGACTGCAGTAGCCAACCGCAACAGCCAACATCAAGGTATTTTTCTGCTTCTTCATTCTTTCCCCTCGAATTCATTGTTTCTTCTTGTGTTTCTTCCTTCTTTCCCCTCAAACTTGAACATAAAAAACCGAAATTGTTATGCTATTATGCTATCAGTTTTTTATTTGTTCAATAAAAATAAATGTTTGATGTTATGCTCGATTTTGATTCTATATACCCGATTATGTTGTCATATGCTCGATTTTGATGTCATATCATCGAATCTGAATGATAAATTCTGAAAAAGGGATTGATGACTACCACTAATAAATTCTTTTCTTAGATTGGGCGTTGATTGATGACTACCGCTGATAAACGGATCGAGTTATGCATAAATCTGAGTATGTTTGCTTGAATTGAAGGTAATATGCTCGATTTCTATGTGTTATAGATAATTCAACCTTTGTGTAACTGTGATGGATTGTATTCTGAAATATAAGTTTCTTGTCTTGTTGTTTTTGTTGATTTCTGAAATGTATGTGTATAGTTGAAATATGTTGCTGAAATTTGCTGAGTTTGTTTTATTTGTTGAAAAATATTGTTGAAAATGTGCTCTTTGTTCTAATTTGTTTTTTTTGTTGATATATGTGTACGTATAGATGAAATCTATTGCTGAATCTTTGTTGATTTGTTTTGAAATATGATTCTTGATCTTGCTGAGTTATGCGTTCATTTGCTGAGAATGTGTTTGTTGTTCTTTATTGTGCTGAATTTTGTTATGTGATGAATTATTGTTGAATTCATTTGCTGAAATGGAATTATGAAATTGAAATATTTGTGTATGTATAGTTGAAATTGAATTAATTTATTAAAATTGAGTTCATTTGCCGAATTCATTTGTTACGGGTTGTTTGTTCATTTGGGTCTTTTTTTTGAAAAAAAATTGGGTTATGATTAGTGATTAATGGGTAAGATGATGGTTTAAGATCATGTTTCCAGTTTGACGGATTTCATCACATATGTTTTTAAGGTGTGGTTTCACTGGTTACAGAAATGGGAGAAAGGAAGAGAACATATTTTCCCAATGTTACAATTGAAGGGGGTAATGAGAATGCATTGGCGTTGGAATGGAATGGAATTCCACTTGTGAAGAGTTTCTGTTTGTATGTAATTAGATGCATGGCTAGATAGAATTATAGATTTGTACATAAATGAATAATTAATTATTCATACATTTAAGTTTTATTTGGATTGTTGTTTAATTTTGATTTATTTAATTTGGATTTTTTATTTTTTTTCTACATAATTATTCAAGAAGTTGATTTGGTTATTTTATAAACAAAAACATTGAATTTAGCAAAAATAATACAAAAGTGTAAAACAGTAATTTTTATAATTCAACACTGTAATTCATAGGTTTCAACCAAGTATTTCAGACCTCTTAAAAATTCTGATATTAAAAATTCAGACCCTGCAATACAGCCCCTTAGTCCACCCAAGTATTTCATGCCATAGTTCATTCGATCTTCATGCAACATGGATTCGTGGATATCACCTAAGTGAGCTAGACTATAGGTCTCTCAATGGATTCGTGGATATCACCATCCCAAACGCCGCAAAAGTCTTCCATAACTCTCCTTTCTTAATTCCATGAGGAAGATTCGAAACATAAAATGACGTCGAATTCAAGAAGATGGGATACCTTCAATTAGTTTTAGCCTTGTTCCGACTGACTTCCGTCCACTCCTCGTGAGAGCGATTCATAGTGTTTGTTGCTTTTCTTTACTTCATACGTTCCTAATCAAATTTAGAAATTATGAACACTCACTTAGACACTTACTTTAGAAATATGTGGTATTTACATTGTGTTTTTGAAATTTGTATATTGTGGAGGAACATGTAAGGCCATGTGTTGGATATCGTTAAAAATGTACCTGTGCCATAGGGTTGCAGGACATGATGTGCTCATTGAAGCTATGTACCACTAGGAACTTCTAGTAACCAAATTGTACGGATTTGAAAGTACTTGTGACTTTATGAATTCATTAAATACCAATTGTACTATATGCTTTCTAGTGGGTTAATGTCTTAGTGATTGTTTTTTAGTTCCATGTATTATCATAGTTTAATAAGGTGAAGTTTAGAATAATTGGCTGTAATAATCACATATTTGTTAAATAAAAATATAATAAGTTGTATTTAATTTAATTGCAATATGGATCACTTTTTTATGGACATCATATGATTTTTGACAAGGCTACTACCATATTCATCCTCGAGGGAAAAGAAAACATTATCTCTTGGGCTGTATTTTTACTAAATTGTAGAGGGTCTATGAAATCTTGTGATCGCCCTCTATCCAAGAACCTTTTTTTTATCGTTCATTTTAACTCCATTTTGGGCGGATATATATTGACACTACTACCAAAACGGGGGTTTCATACTTATGGGTGTGGAATCCATCAACAATAATCCCTATTTGCATTTATGATTTAAAAATCATAGTAATAAATGCAAACAAGGTCGATCTTAGGGACTCGATTTAAAACCATAAATAAACCAAAATAGGGTGGCTTGAACATGCCCTAAACAATGTGTAATTGGTTTTTTCTCTAGTTTTTTGCTATATACTTGTTTTTTATATATGGCTGTTTCAAAAAAAATAAAATAAATAAAATAAAATAAAATAAAAACCAAAGTAGTAAAATGTTTTTATTCAAATACATGAAAAGTAAATACAGAGGGAGGATTTTGAAAACAACTAAACTAAAATGAAATACAGTAAAAGAAATACTCCCTTCATCTCAAAATTATTGTCAACGTTTAACTTTTTAAGTCTCTTTTGTTCAACTTTAATCTTAAATAATGTACTTTTTGTTATATACTTGTTTATGTAGACATATGAATAGATTGTTTTTTAAATGTATTTTCATTGTTATAATTTTCATAAAAAATTACATAACACAAATAAAGTTATTTATGGTCAAAGTTGACATTGAAAGGCTTCAAAAGTCAAACGTGCACAATAATTTTGGGACGGAGGGAGTACTAGAAAACAAGAGTAAAAACAATCTAGTTTCAGAATTTATTCACCCAACAATGTAGTTGATAATGAATTGATATCAAATTGACTTATAATCTAAGTTGGTACTTGGAAGCTGTAACATCTATTGTAGGTACTTGATCTTTCAATGTTTGAATTAATTAAGAATGAACGACCCGAAATTTAAGAGGGTCACGACGTCATAAATAGTGTCTCATGACGCAACATTTGATGGACATGCATGCCCATTTTTAAGGCGCACAACATGAAACATACGTGTTCACGTCGTCAGATCAGGCTAACCTTAATCTCGTGTTTTGCTCCCTATTTAAATGAAGTGGGAGGCTAGGCTTTGCTTACCCTCAACCTCCATCAGCTCCTTCCTGCCCAAAACATTCTTTGCCTCTATTGGTGACCTTGAGCTCATTTGGTGGTTTTTTGGCTCTTTGAAGAATAAGAATAACCCTTGGGTGCATCCTTTTGGCAATCAAGCTCTTACCTCATAATCTTGTAGTGCTTTTGGACCTTTGTAAGTCATAAAACTTCTGCTTTTATCTCTAATTCATGCTAGATCTCATCCCATTTCCAAATGGGAATACATAACTGCTCCATTTTATCGTGTGGTCGTTGATGCCCGACCTTGACTTTCTTGAAAGTCAAGAACTTCTCCACATACCAGGCCATATCCCGCTTCATCCATGACCACTAATAGTTAAGTCAGATATTTTTATACATCTTTGTCGCTCGGGGATGAATAGAGAACCTTGACTTATGTGCCTCCCCCATCAATACCTGTCGCGCACCACCCCAATATGGATCCCACACCCTCCGATGAAGGGTCAATAATCCCCGACTATCATAATGAAAAGAAGCCACTTGACCCACTATGTGTTTGCTTTTCCGGTGCTCTTCCTTCATAGCCTCAACCTCAGTCTCTCGAATCTGCTCTAAAAGTGGCATAATAATAGTTATCCTCAAACATACATCCCTAATCAGAGCAGCAACCACCTTGCGGCTAAGAGCATCGGCTACCATATTGGCCTTCTCTGGGTGATAAGAGGATCTCATAATCATAATCTTTAACCATATACGTTGCATCATGTTTAGATTCGGCTGATCCATCGGATACCTCAAGCTCTTATGGTCCATGTAAATAGCACAACGAACCCCATGGAGGTAATGTCGCAAAACCTTGAGGGTGAAAACCACAACCATAACTCCAAATCATGTGTAGGGTAATTTGCCTGATGAGGCTTCAGCTGCCTCGAAGCGTAAGCGATCACATGACCCCGCTGCATCAAAAATGCCCCCAAACCCATGATCGACGCATCACAATATACCACAAAGTCCCCAACACCCTTCGACAGGGTCAGAAACGGTGCCTCACACAATCTATGCCCAAGGGTCTCAAAAGTTGCCTACTGATCAGGCCCCCAACGAAATCTGACGGTTTTCTTCGTCAACTAGGACAAGACAAATGTTATCTTGGAGAAATCATTAATGAATCTCTAATAGTAACATGTCAATCCAAGGAAACTCCAAATACCAAATGGAGACCTCAGAACCTTTCACCTCATCACTTCCTCGAACTTGGTTGGATCGACCAGAATACCGTTCTGATTGACAAGGTGTCCTAAACACTTCGCCTCGTGCAACTAAAACTCACACTTGGAGAACTCTGTTTACAACTTCTCCGTCCTCAAAGTTTGCAATACCTCCCTCAGATGCTCCTCATGATGTTCCTGAGTCTTGGAATAGACCAAGATATCCTCAATAAATACAATCACTAACCGGTCCAGCATAGGCTTGCATATGTGATTCATTAGATCCATAAACGCGGTTGGAGAATTGGTGAGCCTGAAGGGCATCACCACGAAAGCCTTCTTCTACATATCCTTCACTCTAACCTACATCTGGTGATAACCCAAAACCAGATAGATCTTGGAAAACCAACATGCACCCTGGAGCTGGTCAAGCAATTCTTCGATCCTTGGGAGTAGATAACGATTCTTTACCATTAGCTCATTCAAGTTCTTGTAGTCAATACACATCTGATGCATCCTATCCTTTTTCTTCACAAATAGGATCGATGCACCCTAACGTGAAATACTTGGTTGAATAAATCCATTACCTAACAACTCCTGCAATTATGTAGATAACTCTTACATCTCTATGGTGCTAACCGATAAGGTGCTTTGGCTATCAGAGCCGCACCTGGAACCAAGTCAATCCGAAACTCCACCTTCCTCTCCGGAAGCACTCCTGGAAAATCCTCCAGGAATACATTCAGGTATTCCCGAACAATCGGTACATCGTCTATGGTTACCTCACCCTTCTTGGGCCCTAGATATCATGTCATCCAGTGTCGAGCAAGCGGAAAAATTAACAAACTCCCGAATATCTGATATCAACAAGTCATGGTACCGAGTCTGCCACATGTCCTCATCTGCATCATACTGGGGTACCACTAATGCTCTCTCCCGAAACTTGGTCGTGATCTCCGCCATGGTCTCATTCGTCTGATGCATATCTACATACTCTTTCACCAACTGTTCACTACAAAAAAAAATTACATTTAGTGGCACAATGTTTTAGTGGCATATTTTATTTTGTGCCACTATATGAAGTTTTAGTGGCACGTTTTTTTGTTGTGCCACTATATTAACTCTCCACTTAAAAATTCTTCCCGGTCCACTTAAACTTTCATTCCCTCTCTCCTTTATGTTCAACTTTACATTTCCCGCTACGTCCAATTTTCATTCCCACCATATATCTAGAGATCTTTTTCTATCAAAAAACCCTACTTCGATGTATCTCCTCAACTAAAAACACAAGCAGTTGCTCTTTCCTAATCCGTTATGCTCGATACCTCACCGCCATACCATGCATTGTTTCAACCTTCATCATTACTATTTGCTACCCAATTGACTACCTAAAAAGGTAATACACTCTATTAAGGTTTTTGTCTACTATGTTTCTTCTTGGATTTTCATATTTATGGTGTAATTTTTTATTTATCTTAAGATTTTTTTAGCATCACGTTTACCCTAATGTTTGATGCGCTTCTAGATCGTCGTTTCTGTCACTAGTTGTCCCCGTCCACTGCTCAGTTGCCATCTACGGTTGATTATCAGGATCATGCGTCTCATGTGGTCAACAAAGGGTACCATCTTAAATGTATTGTTGTAGTTATTCGATTTTGATTTTTCTTAACCCTATTATGATAGAAAGACATATGTATTGATTTTGGGTTGATGATTCTATTCTCCTCATTCAAGTTTTGTGTGATTCAAGGTAACTAATTCTCTCCTGTTATCTAAATTTTGGAATTCTTATGTTAATAAAGTAGATGGGATATAAAAATAGAACATATTTGTGCTTGTTGTTTATGCTTACAAAGGTCTCGATGAAATGCCTTTTGTGCTTTTAATTGTTGATTTTAAAATTTTGATTTTTTTTCTTCCTGAATCATAAAATTGGTTTTTTTTCTTCCTACTTGTATCTAGAATGTAAAGTTTTAGTTTACATTATAAAGGCTTTAGCTAGTAGTGAATAGAAATCAAGAATCCATACCTTCAACCATTATTCTTTCCCTCTTATCTTTATGATAAAGAAAGACTAATATACCCTTCACCCCATCCATTATTCTTTGTGGGTGTAATTGTTATGACAACATTAGAGGTAATAAATATATAACTTATTTATCATAGTTTTAAAAGTAAGATGCTGTAATAGATAAATAAATGAGAGTATGCTCCTATAATTGCTTTGATTTTGTTTTTCTGTATGTTTCTTGAACAATGTAACACTGTTATAACATTATACTATTTAAACTACAATGCTATAATTGGAAAAAAAAGTTTAACAAAATGACAAAAAAATTGTTTTTTTTTTCTTATATGTATGTTTCTTACTTTATTGCCTAGAATTGAATTTTCCTTAAATGCGTTATTGCTGTTTCACAAAATCATATTGATGATATAGTTTTAGGCTTTTAGCCTATTTTTATCAATTTATCAACAACCTATTGAATATTTAGACTTTGAAATTATTTAGCACTAAATAAATAAATAAATCGTAATGTAATTGGTGCTTTTGGTATTCAATGATGTATTTTACATATATACGTTTGGTGAGAATGAATTTTATTAAGGAAACTAATATCTACAAAATTTCCCTCTTTCTTGATTAGTCACTTACTAAAGTTTTTTTTTCCTTTTCTTTTGCAGGTGGGACAAATTTATAGATTCATACAACGTGATGCTCTTTACCACATCAGTTCTTTGTTTAAAGAAAAACTCAAGATGAGAAATTATATAAAGTTCAAGATCAATGAAGTTTCATGTTTGAGTATTTAGTTTAGTAGTATTATATGAGTACTAACACAACATCTAGACTTATTAATCTTTTTTCTGAAAACATTTGTGTTTTCAGTAGTGAGAATATTGTTGTTGGACAAGTATGAGTTGAAATAATGATATTGTACTTTCATTTATTATCTTAATTGTGTTATTTGTTTATATTCCATTTAAAATACTAAACATTGGACCTAAAATATTAAAATGGTTTTTTGTGTCAAAAAAATGTTACTAAAAGAATGAAAATAATAATTATTTTTATTTTTAAATAGTGGCATAAAAATAATGCCACTAAAACCTATATGCGTTATAATGGCACAATAGGAAAGTGTTACTAAAACCTAATAAGGCTGCAACGACACAACTAAAAAGTGCCATTAAAAGCCTTTAGTGGCACCGCTTTTAGTGGCACTTTTTTCTTGTGCCGCTGATTCCCCAGGGGGGCTTTAGTGGCACTTTTTCGGTTTTTAGTGACACTTTTTCTATGCCACTAAATGTCATTTTATTTGTAGTGGTTGCACCTCAACAGCTAGTGCAAACTCTGCTCAGAACCAGGTCACAAAATCCAACCAGTTCATGGACATAATGGCTCGGGTTCCCAGAGTATTGCCAACATCCTCCCACCAATCACGGGCTCGCTCCCTCAGACACCCTGCAGTGAATCTCACCTTCGACCCCACAGGGCAGAACTAGTCATTTGGGCACACCAATATCTGTTATCCATCGCCTGGATGCAATGGGGTCCTTCACACCAAAGAACTCTGGCACCCCCATCCCCTAAAATCCTTGAAGGAGAGAGTGTGGGATCTGTGATGACTAGCGGCCAGATCAGCCTTAAAGATCTAAAGGCGATCCTCCATCAACTCAACAATACCTTCCTTGATTGACCCAAACATCACCAGGGTCGCATCGAGGATACCTCTAGTAATCTCAGACGTAATGAACTCATGAAAACCCTCATCAACTGGTTTGACATCCAAGCCCGAACTAGATCCAGATCCTGAACCTCCTGCTCTACTGCGTGTCATCATCATGTTGATACATAAAACATAAACAATTAGTATACACATGAAGAATTTCACACTCTTGAAGTTTCGTGAATTCATCATGACCTTCCTGGTCTTGGGTATAGATCATGACCTCCTAGTAATACATGTCGAATATTAGCTTCCACACCAATCTATACCCTCTCCAAGGACTGTCTTGAATCCTCTAAGTCACTTCCTTTTTATCCATTAATCCTCTTATACCTAAGGGTGTAATATACATCAAGACATATTCCAGGAACTCCTTAGGGTTCCTTTCCTCACCACTCTCCGCCATTAGCTGGAGAAGGAACTCTCTCTAATGCCCTCTAACTACCACACGAATACAATCACATACTATCAGTACTAGATAATTATTAGAATGAAAGGTCCCAGACTACAACGGTTGGACTCAAACAAGAGCTATGCAACAACGTAAAACCTGACCTTCTAAAGTTGTCTAATCTCAACAATATGTAACCTAGTGCATTCGTCCACTAGTCAGTTGGTAATAATGTGAATTCCTAAAAGCACAAGGCACACATTATTTGAGCATATTCGAATCAGAACATAACATAAACAGTCCATCCTATCATATAACTGATCTATACTAGCATGCAGATCTATAAGCTCATATAATACGCACACAAAGGCATCTTTCCTAGCATTCTATCATGGAATCCTAAGAAGATCCTTAGTCCTAATCTAGCATGTGATTCTCATACCACAACATAAAACATATAACATGTATTGGTATTTTGGGAAGACTTAGTTGAGCTCGGATGATTGCACTCATCGTACCCTTTTATTTGATTAAAAATCTCTTAATAAAACATTTATTTTTACAAAAAATCTACCATATCCTTGGTTTAAGTTCAAACACACCCGAGAGTATGTCTGAATCCCTCAAACCAAGGCTCTGATACCAACTTGTAACATCCCAAAAAATTTAGAGAATTCTTTTTAATTCATTCCAAACATTTAATAATCATATCAAAGCAACCAAGCATGTATCATAGTGAAATAATATCAGAGTACAATATCCCAAAATCACATAATACGGAAACCATAGGTGGATGCGGTGCGATCAAGCTAGCCCTTCCCTTTCGACGTGGAAGTACTTGAAATATAAAGTGAAAACCGTAACCACAAAGCTTATTAAGCTTCCCCAGAATACCTAATACCATAGATACATAACAGTGAAAACATAACTGGGTATATTTCACCCCCATCAGTATCTTTCAAACGGTACTAGGTCTATTTCATCCCCTTCGGTATCTTTCAATCGGTACTAGGTCTATTTCACCCCCTTCGGTATCTTTCAATCGGTACTGGGTCTATTCCACCCCCCTTCGGTATCTTTCAACTGATAGTGGGTCTATTTCACCCCCCTTTAGTATCTTTCAACATGTATCAGGTTTATTTCACCCCTTACAACTAAGCATACAATAAAATCAGCAAGAGTCACAAAGACAACAAGCACATATAGGCATATTAGTAAGTGTCACAAAGACAACTATGATTCTACAAAACAATCCATTGGGCCACATTAGTACCTTCAACCTACTAGTATCATGAAGGAAAACTCACCTCAAACTAGGAATCAAAAAATCACCCTTGGGCTTCTGAGTCCAAAACTCCCTACACTAGATCGCAACAATACAACCCTAAATAACAATTATGTCACTAACCCAAACCGAGGGTCCAGATACTAAATCCCAACTTCTAAGGTAAAAGGTAGCTTACCCATCCCTTAATGGGCCTAACATAAAATAGTCCAAATCCAAACTATTCCAAACTCCCAATAGACACTAAAGCCCAATATGGGCCCAAATCCTAAAAATCCAAACTCAAAAAATTTCATCGTCCAACAAGACCCAAAACCCTAAAGTCCAAAGTGGCTCAAAAACGAAGGCCCAAAAACTTACTGGTGAGTACACTAAACGTACCACCAATATACCCAGTATACTCAAGAGCTACTCAGGGATGGAGATTCCAGGTGTGTGCGCTCAATATACACCTTCATGCGCAAGGCTATGCCCCAGTTGACCAAAGTATCATTTTAAGGTCTTAATCTGTTAAGACCTAACGTCCAACTTCTGATCTAGCTCTCTTGGAATGTCCTAAGCAATAAACTTGGCAAATTTACTCCTTTGCATGGCTTAATGAGACTTAAATCATAGATCTAGCCTTCTATTTCCATTAAACGGTCAGTAACCCATGCATGGTTGGTCTACAACCATTAGAGTGCAATATTTATGGATCGATGACCTTAGAAAAATTAAAAGGAATAGGTCATAACATTTAGAGTAGCCCTTACTCACAAGAGTTCATCTATGGGACCAAAATATGGTAAATTCTTCTCCAAACCTAAATCTAGACATAGGTTGAGCAAGGTTCAAGCTTTATACCTCCAATATGCTGGAATGAGTAAATAATCTATGGATCTACAAGCTCCCTCTTGTCCATTGCTTCTCTATAAGTCTTCTTCTTCTTCTTCAAGATTCACCAAACATACCAAAACACACTCTCAATGGTCAATATGTTGGGAAATGGACTAAGGTTTCGAGGTATAGCTCAAAGAGCTAATGGCAGCTGATAAGGTGAAGGATGGGGGTGCTTAATGCGTATAAATAGGGTGCAAAACCTAAAAATTAGAGTTTGCCCCTGGCTCACGTACGACCTGCGTATGCAAGTGTACACCCAGCGTACCAGGGGAACACCCTGTCTCATGCATGCTTTGAAGTATGTCTGACATACCATATGTACGCCCAACATACTCAGGTCCATGTGTCCAAAAGAAGAAATTAATTAATAAACTTTTACCTGACATATCGGGCGTTACAAAAAAAAGTAATAGTAGTCATTAAACCGAGATGTAAATATAGAAAAGGATCAAATCTTACTTTTTACGGGGAAGTTATGATTTTTCGAAGTTTCAACGCAACAGTATATGACTCGAAAACCGAAGTAGAGATCAGTTGATTGTTAGGAAAAACAATCTAAAGGAGAGTTAAAGATCTCTTCCATATGATTTTGTCGATATAAAGACAATTGAGAACGGATATTTTATAAGGGAGTTATGAATTTTTAACGACTATAACAGTCTAAGCCTATTAAAGATATAACTTTAAAAATAAAGTCAAAATTAGTTGAAGGAGTCTAAATTAAAGTTGTAGATCTCACTGAGAGCTTTTTGGGATATAAAGAATATAAAAGATGGAGCTCGTATGAAGAAGTTATGCCAATTCAAAAATTTGGAAAAAAATCGTGTGCACGAGGTGCATAACACATAGTGATGACTTGGCATCACGAGAGGGCGCCATGTAGCAAGTCAGCCGCCCATTCGTCCAAGGGTCAAGGTGACGTGACGCCACATGGTTGCAGTGCATGGCGAAGTTCTAAAGAAATGACACAGGCGAATAAGGGTGCAACATGTGGTAGAAGGCTGGAGGAGCCAACAAGGTGAGCGTACGCAATGCGCACGTGCTGAATGACTATAAATACTTGCCCAAATTTTCTCATTCTCCTCACAATTTCATTTCATTTTTCTATGGGATTCCCTAACCTCTTGAGTCCCATTTTTCTAAAGTTTATTGAAGTATTTTAGCAATGTTTTGAAGAGTCTAGGAGTTCGACAAATAGAAGCTTTCAGTTTCGGAGTTATGTTCGCATAAATTTCTCGGTTTTCACTTAAAAGCTCTGTAAGTTAAGCAACACCCTTTTTCTTTCAGTGTAACTTATATTTATAGTCATAAGTCGTTATTATGAACATATAAATAAGAATTATCAGTGATTCCAAGTCATAATAATGATTGATCTACTTATGGGAGAGGTGTCTAGAATGGTCATGTGGGCTTAGTTGTTGGATTTCAGAAAGGCTATACGTCGAAATGGTCATGCCTCCCAACTGTCCTGCCTGACTGGTGCTTACTTGATAGATCTTGATGTAGACATGCAGATTAGTGAGGAATATAGACTATAATTATTATCGTCACCAGGATTATAAAACAAGACTAAGGCTTAGTACTTTATGTGTCTAGGTCATTTCAAAGTAAGAAGCGAAGCGCTACCGAAATCGTCAGTCACTTTATGATTTTAATACAAGCGTTAATTAAAGTATTAAATATGTCTTAAAGATTTTATATGTGAGCTATATGCTTATTTGTCACACCCCCAAACCGAAACGGAGGAAACGTTCAGGGATGGAGGACGCCATGTATAATATCACAACAATTGCATCAGAGTAATCAAAGTGAACACAACCATTACATTGAATAAGTAAAATATTTACATATGTTTGAAACATATTTGTATACCCCAAAAGTATAGCAAAATATAAAAAGACGTGACTCTATACACTCCGTCTTCTCAAAAGCTGCGGGAGTACCTGTCTGCTAATTTCCTGAGAATACAAGCGATTTTTAAAGAGTATCAGCATTAAAGCTGATGAGTTCATAAGTATGTTTTTGAAAAGGATACATGTCTGTGAATCTATAAAAAAAATGTTTGCATGCTCTCAAGAAAATCCAATATTCTCTTTAGTTTTGAAAAGTAGTCTTTAACCCTAAGACCGAAGTGTATGTTCCTTACTATGTACTATAAAACTATATGAAAGTATTAGTTTATATATCCGGATACCACCAGTCGTATTGTATAGTTTTGTTTTACATGAAAACTATATTATGAAAACCCTGGAATCCTCCAGTATGTATAGTAGTTATATTACTTCAAAATAAAACTAATTGAAGTTGTAACCTTTCATACATTAATCGTATTATTTAGTACCAAATTTATGAGTTGTTATAACCATACTTGACCATTGAATTGCTTGAACAACGTTCTTCAGTTGTTAGAATCGAAATGACTTTGTCACCCAGGCCTTCCGCCCTAACTGTAGCTAACAGTTATGGTGCGGGATTGTCAATCCCGTATAGATCTATACGCAAACTCACGTTCTACCTCCAGGAGACTCTGGTTATAATCTTAGGACTTTTGTTAGTACTTAAATAAGTACGCAAAGAATGCTCACTCATAAAATGCTATACTAACGATTAAGTGTAGAATAAAATGAATCCCTTGAATTTAAATTATTGTTTATATGGCACATAAACTATACCTTATATAGCTTATATGTTCAATCGCATTGAATCTATGTTTCGTGCATTGATTAGGTAATTGTTCTATAAACTATACCTGTTATAGCTTATATGTACATTAGTGTATTCAATTCATGTTTTACACTGAAAACTTTATAAATATGTTGAAATCTTCCCTCATGCTCAACATTTTACAAAAGGCATAAAGATCTAAGTGTTTTATAAAATGAATAATCTTTGGTTTGAATCAACCACATAAGTTTTAATCATGTTCAAATCCTTTATATAAATCACAAAATTTATTTGTGTCTTCCTTGTATCCTCCCCTTAAAAACGTTAAAAATAGAAAAGGTATAGGGGTATGAACTCACAGCTGGTTGCATGTATGTGCCGGACAACGGGACTGGAATTGAGAACTCTCGAGTTATACGCAAAATTAACGGAATACTAATAATAATTAAACACATTTGTATATAAAATTAGCGAATACATTAGTTAAAATGTTATAAAAACACTTGTTTTTGGTTAAGGAATGTTACCGAGACTCGATGGAAGTTGAAAAGTAGGTTTTCAGCCAAGATTCACGATGTAGGGCTGATTATGACCGTGAACTGTTCTTGGCCGTTAGCGGTTCTTTTCCTTTGAAGGGTTTACCGTCCTTGAAGCGTTCACGGCCTGTTCTTGGTGTTCTTGGTGAAATATGAAGATTTGAAGGGTTTACGGCCGTGAACTCAAGAACAACTAGGCTTGATATGATGAAAAGACAGGTGTTTAATCCTCCTAAAACGAGTTCCAAGGTGGATTGAGTGATAGATGAAGAGAAAATTTGGGTTTTCGGGTGACTATTTTTAGAGAGAGAAAGTGTGTTTGCGGACAGAAAAGTATAAATGAGGATAGGAACCTCGTATGTATAGGCTGGGTGCATGGTCGGTGGTGGGGTCCACCAACCGTGAACGGTTTACGGCCAAGATCGGGTTCACGACCATGAACACAACTCATACCGGATTTTTTGTTGATTTTCGAAGAAAAACTCGGGTTTTTGCGTTAATTTGGTTCCAACTCTTATATAATTTATTTATAAATAAAACAATTTTCTAAACCATAATAATTTAGCGCAACAAATAAAATTTGAAATTTTATTTAACTGAATTTGATTAACGTTGGCGGAAAAGGTTCGGGTTGTCACATTATTGCATGGAATATGTGCTAAGAACATATTTGATGATATACAATATCTGAACCAAGTACCGTTCTATATGCTTTAATATATATATATATATATATATATATATATATATATATATATATATATATATATATATATATATATATATATATATATATATATATATATATATAATTTCATGATAATAATAATATAAGTATTAGGAGTAGAGCAACATAGTCTTACCAGTGATAAATTTAGACTAACAAAAACTACATAAGTTAATTAAGATGGATATTGGGTAGTATCTCTTTAAGAATACACGTGAGATATACATGGAGGGTAGAAGTCTAACATTCATCCCAGGTCCGAGAGTATGGATTAGGTATAGTCATGTACCACTTATATGAGAGTATGGATTAGGCATAATCATTTATCTCTGGTCCGAGAGTATGGATTAGGCACAATCATTTATCACCGATCCGAGAGTATGGACTAGAAAAAGTCATTCTTCCCTGGTCGGAGAGTAGTGCTGGCAATGGGTCGACCTGGGTTGGGTTCGGGTTCAACCCATTTATTAATTGGGTTGAAGATTTCAACCCAACCCAACCTCTTTATATCAATGGGTAGATATTTTCAACCCAACCCAACCTCTCATATAAATGGGTTGTCATCGGGTTGACCCGTTTATGTAATTCTCAACCCAACCTATTAAATAAATTTGTTAAACCTGGGTTAACCCATTTCAAATAAAAAAGTATATAAATTAACTAAAGATTACACCACTTTAATTAGTTCAATACTTAAATAAACTTTCAAAGTATAATAAAAACACAATCCCAATTTACAAATACAAAAAATTGTTCATACAACCTTAAAGATATGTAATTTCGAAATGATTTTGAAAAGTGACTGGTATTGTTGGTGCAAAGGAAAAAAAATAGGAATTAGGACTACATTTTTTAAAACATAAATAATAATACAACATTGTAAATTACAAAGTAATACTTATATTAATACATTGTAATATTTAAATAATTATTAATTAAGTATATATTAAAGTTAAATGGGTTGGTGGGTTAAAAACGGATAGACAACATATACCCAACCCAACCTATTTAATTAAATGGGTTAGGTGGATTGACTTATTTATCCTAAATTGGTTGAAAATCTCAACCCAACCTGCTAATTTTTGTTGGGTTCGGGTTAGGTAGGTGGGTTGGGTAAATTTTTGTCAGCTCTATCTCAAAGTGTGGATTAGGTACAATTATTTGTCACTAATATGAGAATATGGACTAGACATAGTCATTCATTCCTGATCTGAGAGTATGGATTAGATATAATTGTTTATTCCTAATCTTAGAGTATGGATTAGGTAAAGCCACTCACTTTTGAATCCGACAGTATGAATTATGTGAGGACCGACAAGATGGGGTAGATTAATTATATGATATATATATATATATATATATATATATATATATATATATATATATATATATATATATATATATATATAACATTGTAGGATTGAAATATCTATATACTCACCAGGTTTCCCAACATGACCCACCCAGATTCTTTGTATCACATGTAGTGGCACAAAGATTAATGAAATACATTTCATTGGAAATACTTTTATGGGACCAAATTTTGTAATTATAAATAAACTCTGTTTTAAATAAAGCATAAGCAAAAGTTTTAAAATGGCCTTAAATTTGGGGATGTCACTGCTAGTATCAGAGAATTAGTTTAAGAGAACTAGGAATTTAGAGGATTTCTAGACTTAAACTTATAATACTAAGCAATGAGCATGATTTGCGTGTCCATTATAATTTCTATAATACATCTAAATTGACACAATCACTAGTTCATTTTAGGACAAGATGCCTAATTTTCTTTATATGGTAAATGACTTATGCAAGCTATAAGATTCGTTATGATGCCTTATGTTGCTTATCTAAATTGCCATTAGGTTAAGGATTGTAGCCGACCTAGAATTAGGAAATCTTATGTGTTCAGGTTTGTAAACATTTAATTATGGTATTTGAACAGGCATATAACTTTTTGGAGTGATATGAAAGATTCTACGTTAAAAACCTTCTCTAACTTAAATTTCTCATCTCAAACAACTACTTCGGTACACAGAACGACATAGTGACAGATCGTAGCAGATTATGAAACAGTAATGGAAATCAACAGCCTAAGCGAGTGATGGGTTGTGTGCTGGTTATCGCACCTGCACTCGAACCTGTCATCAAAGCAATGATACAAGCAATTTTAGATCACTAAATGTTTTTTGTTGGGACTTGGTTACCTGTTATTTATGCAGATTATATGATATTTTTCTGGTGTATTTTCAGTATGGTGGTTACGAGACGCTTTGTGACTGGATCTGAATCAGGATTAGGATATGGCGGTCAGGAGGGACCAACGGTGCCTGAGGTTGTTGGTCAGATGAGGTCGAACGAGTTGGATACCAGGATTCGACAAATCCTGCATGATGAGGTTGCTGCTTTGTTCCGGGCACAGTTGCTAGAGATTTTTGGGTCTATTAAGACTACTCTGGTTGATTACTTCGACGAGCGCTATGTAGCAATTGCTGAGACGGTTGCCACAACATCTACAACAACTGTAAGGGCGACATGGGGAGGATCTAGTCGGGCTTTTTAGTACTGGGACTTCGATAACACGAAGCCCCCGAATTTTGATGGGATACAAGACCCGATTGTATCCATGAGGTGGTTTTCTGACGTAGAGGGTTGTTTCTTCACGTGCTCATGTCCTACTGACCAGAAGGTCATATGTGCCCTGAACTTACTGAGGTCCGGGGCAAAGGACTAGTGGAGGTTGGTGACTAGGTCTTATATTGACTATCAAAGAGTTGTGGTTACTATGGAGCAGTTCACGGATATGTTCCGCGCCCGCTACATTCCGCGGGTCGAGCAGGAGCGGTTGGCACAAGAGTTTTTGGATATGAGACAGGGTACTAAGACAATGACGGAGATCACCTGTATGTTCATGGAGAGGACGATGTTCTGCCTGGATTTTGCTTCTGGGCAGGCTCAGATGACACGTTATCTGAGCATGCTCAAGACTGACATCCGTTAGTTTGTTGCTACCCATCGTTGTGATACACTGTTGGAGTTACAGGAGGCCGCCAACATAGTCGCAACCGGCACCAAAGCGATCTAAGACCGCTGATTCTAGGACAACAGGATAACAGAGCCGCACTTGAGGCAAGTGCGGGAAGGGTCACTCGGGGGTTTGCAGATTGAGCAGCGCGTGCTGCGAATGCTACAGGAAGGGGCATTTTACGAAGGATTGTCGCCAGACAGCCCCGGTTTAGGATATGAGGATATACTACCACTGCCATCAGGTTTTTCATGTGAAGACCAACTGTGCACAGATCGTTGCCAGGCCGGTGCAGGCTCCAGTGCCGGCTACACTGAGGATTACTAATGGGAGTCAGGGTAGAAAGCGCCCCGAGGGTTCAGGGACGTGCCTTCCAGCTTAGAGCAGAAGGGGCCTGGGCAGCACCAGACGTGGTTGCTAGTACGTTTCTATCCCTTATCTTACTAATTATATCTATTTTGTGCTTATATGTTTGTACCTGCGATTAGGTACGTTCTTAGTGAACTCTTTACATGCTTTGGTATTATTTCACTCGGGGGCGAGTCGGCCTTTTGTCTCTCAGTCATTCAGTAGGGAGTTCGGTTTGCTAGTAGGAGAGCTAGAGTGTCCGTTGCGAGTCTCTATTGCCAACGAACACATGATTTCTGCTTCTTCCATCTATCGGGGTTGCGTGTTGGATATATTTAGGGTATCTTTCCCGATAGACTTGATTTCGATTCCTATGGGGGATGTGTGTGTGATCGTGGGTATGGACTGGCTTAGTCGCTTCGGTGTCATGATCGACTGCGAGGGTCAGCGAGTGGTAGTTCAAATGCCAAGTGGGAGATAACTCGTTGTCTATAGCGAGGGCAATAGATTGGGATCAGGGTTTTGTTCAACTATCAGGGCTTGACAGTACATTCAGCACGGGTATGCAGGTTATTTACCGTATGTGGTGGATACTCGGGCCATGGATCAGATTTTAGTTTTAGAGGTTCCAGCAGTCAGGGAGTTTGCTAATTTGTTCCCAGAGGAGTTACTCGGAGTGCCTCCGGAGAGGCAGGTCGAGTTTAGGATCGACCTAGTGCCAGGTATAGCCCGTATTGCCACGACGACGTATCGGTTGGCACCACCAGAGATGCAAGAGTTGTCATCACAGCTACAGGAATTGCTAGGCAATCAGTTCATTCGTCCGAGCAGTTCTTTGTGGGGAGTGCCGATTCTCTTCGTCAGGAAGAATGATGGCTCACACCGGATGTGCATTGACTACCAAGAGTTAAACAAGTTGACAGTGAAGAATCATTATCCACTCCCAAGGATAGATGATCTTTTCGATCAGTTGTAGGGAGCATCTTGGTTGTCCAAGATAGACTTGAGGCCTGAGTACCATCATGTCAGGGTTAGGGAGGAAGACGTGTAGAAGACCTCATTCCAGACTCGTTATGGACATTACGAGTTCGTGGTGATTCCATTTAGGCTCACTAATGCGCCAGCAGTGTTTATGGACCTGATGAATCGGGTCTACAGACCGATGCTCGATCACTTAGTCATTGTGTTCATAGACGATATCTTGTTGTACTCCAAGACCCGAGAGTAGCATGAGGAGCATCTTCGGGAGCTATTAAGAGTTTTGAGGCGAGAATGGCTATATGCAAAGTTCTCGAAGTGCAAGTTTTGGTTACGAGAGGTTCAATTCCTTGGACATCTCGTTAAGCAGGAGAGGATTTTGGTCGATTCGGAAAAAATCGAGGTGGTTATGCAGTGTGAGGTTCCAAAATGTCCCTTGGATATCAGGAGCCTCTTGGGAATGGAAGGGTACTGCCGGAGATTCATACGTGACTTCTCCAAGATTGAAGTACCCCTCACTCGTCTGACGAGGAAGGGGTGGATTTCTGGTAGGGCCCTGAGCAGTAGAGGGCATTCGAGACCCTCAAACAGCGAATTTGCAAGGCACCAGTCTTGACCCTCCTGGAGGGAGTTGAGGATTTTGTATTGTTTTCTAATGCATCCATCATGGGACCGGGAGCGGTCATCATGTAGAGAGGATGGGTGATAGCCTATGCATCACGCTAGTTGAAGTCGCACTAGACGAGATACCCTACTCATGATCAGGAGTTGGGAGTGGTGGTATTCACTCTCAGGATTTGGAGACATTACCTCTATGGGGTCCGCTATACAATATACACGGACCACAAGAGTTTGAGAAAAATCATGGATCAGCCGAACCTAAGAATGAGACAGCACAGGTGGCTGGATGTAGTAAGGGACTACGACTGTGAGATCCTTTACCACCCAAGTAAAGTGAACTTGGTTGCGGACGCTCTGAGCCGCAACTCAACTGGATCTTCTGCCCTAGTGAAATGTATGAGGATATCAGTGGATTCTCCACTTGTGAGCTTGATCAGGGAAGCTTAGGCTGAGGGTATGCGCTAGGAGAATTGGAAGCTTTAGAAGATTAAGGGTGAGAACACCCAGTTTGTGCAGGATAGTCGGGGATTATTGACCCATTATGGTCGGGTATGGGTTCCGACGTATGGTGGGGTCAGATAGGTTGTTCTGTAGGAGGCTCATAAGTCTCGCTTCTCTATTCACTCGGGGCCACCAAGATGTATCAGGATCTGAGATTAAGTTACTGGTGGCCATGCATGAAGAGGGAGATTGCATGGTATGTTGAGAGACGCTTGACTTATCGGATGCTCAAGGCCGAGCATCAAAGGTCGCACGGCTAGCTGCAGCCTTTGGAGATTCCCATGTGGGAATAGGAGCAAATCACTATTGATTTTATCACCAAGCTTCCGAGGAAGGCGAAGGGTTATGAAGCTATATGGGTCATCGTGGACTGATTGACCAAGAGCTCCCATTTCTTAGCAATACAGGAGAGTTCATCGGCCGATAAGCTGGCTGACTTGTATATCCGCGAGATCGTTGCTCGCCATGGGGTGCCAGTCTCTTTTATCGCAGACTGAGATGTTCATTTCACCTCCCATTTCTGGCAGAAGTTCCACAAGGAACTGGGCACACGACTGCACTTCAGTACAGCCTATCATCTGCAGACAGATGGCTAGAATGAGCGGACCATACAGACTCTCGAGGATATGCTGAGAGCCTACGTTATTGACTTCGGTGGGAGCTGGGACTCCTACCTACCCCTTGTAAAGTTCTCTTACAACAACAACTTTCATTCCAGTATTGGTGCACCATCATATGAGCTGTTGTATGGATGGAGATGTTACACCCCAGTCTGTTGGGGTGAGATTGGTCACAGGGTGATGGGATGGACAGAGGTAGTTCTGCAGACTACCGAGAGGATTCAACAGATCAGATAGCGGCTGCAGACCACTCATAGTCGGAAAAAGAGTTACTCTCATAAACGCCGATCAGAGATGGAGTTCCAGGTAGGTGACATGGTACTCCTGAAGGTATTACCCTAGAAGGGTGTGATTCGCTTCACAAAGAAGGGTAAATTGGGACCCCCAATACATCAGACCATTCAGGATCCTTGCTAGGGTTGGCAAGGTGGAGTATAGACTGTATCTCCTGGAGGAGCTTAGTTAGCTCCACAACACTTTCCATGTGTTATAGTTACAAACGTGCATACTGGATGAGTAGGTAGTAGTGTCGTTAGATGATATTTAGGTCGTTGAGCGCGTGCATTACATGGAGAGGCCGGTGGCTGTTCTTGAGAGGAAGGTAAAAGTTCTATGGAATAAGTAAGTACCTTTGGTAAAGGTACAGTGGCAACACCAAAGGGGATCCAAGTGGACATGGGAGCCGGAGGCAGAGATGCGGGAGCATTACCCCGATTTGTTTACTACAACAAACTTCGAGGACAAAGTCTAGTTCAAGTAGGGGAGAATTGTAACACCCCGACTCCTAGGTATAAAATATAACATCTTAAAGTCATAGTCTTAGAACTACTCGACGAGTTGGCTGCCCCCAACTCGTCGTGTAGAAGTGGATCAGGCCGCGTGATTTATGAGGTCTACTCGATGAGTTAGAGGCCCTCGACTTGACGAGTAGGAGCTGGAAAATGAAAACCTAAATTTTAGGGTTTGCACCCTATATAAAGGACTTAATCCGCCTCTTGTGGCCTCCCTTACCACTTCATTACCCAAAGAAGAAAACCTAGCCGTTATTTGTTGTTTCCTTATGCTTGTGAGACTAAATGAGTGCTTTTGGTGCATTTTGTTGAAGAAGTTTGGAGGTTGAGAAGCTTGGAACGTGAAGGAGCTTGTAGATCCAACATTTACAATGTTTGGGCATCCATTCGAAGGTAACAAGTTGTTACCTTGATCATTCTAGCATTAGATCTCCTTTTTTTCTTGGGTTTAAGGCCATTTTTAGTATATTTGTGGAGCATTTCGGGTGTTGGTTATGATCTGAAGTTGTAACTTCAGATCTAAACTCCTCTAAATCCCTATAGTCATAAAGTTATCAAATTTAACAAGCTTTAGCCCTTCTCTCTGGGTTAAACATTTCCCTTAGCTTGTTTTTGGCATTTAGGACCATGCATGTATGTAAAGTTTGCAACTATATGTAGAAACCATGCCCTAGGAGGTTAGATCTACAATTTGGAGCTTTGGGATAGCTTAAAATCGTCTGAATGAGAAATGGAATGAAGGGAATCGACAAGTTGCTTGGTCAACTCGATGATTCAGATGAATATTGGCCGTTGTGGGTTTTTTCATGGACTCGGTGAGTCAGTGAGACGAATTGACGAATCAGTTAGGGTTTTCCTGACTTTTGGACATGCATAGACTCGACGAGTTGTCTGGAAACTCGGCGAGTCAACTAGGCTTTTCACGATTTCTCGAGTTCCGGAAGGACTCGACGAGTCAGTGAGTTACACTCGACGAGTTGGGTCAACATGGACTACTGACCTTGAACGTTGAGTTTGACTTTGGCCAAGGTTTGACCAGTTTGACTTCTGGGGGTATATTAGTAATTTGGGAATTTATGGAAGTGGATCATTTGTGTATGTAGGTGTTGGAGTTGGAGCTGTATTTGGAGGAGTTTGAAATTATCACTCCGAGCTACTTGTGAGGTGAGTTCTTCTCACTATATCAACAGGGTCTAAGGCATCAATGCCGGCCCTTTTCAGATTTGTATCTAGGTTTATTGCATGATATGCTTATTGATTTGCATCCTGGTAGTTAGGATGGTAATATGCTTAGTGACCCAGTAGGTCGGTATCCTGGTATATATGATAATGTTATGTTAGTGACCGGTTAGGTTGGTAACCTAGTTATAGGATGATGGTAAGTGTAGTGATATGTTAGATCAGTTTGAGTGTTATATATATGCTAGCATATGATATTTATGTGCACATGATTGTTTGATTTGGGGGTTGGGTTGAGGCGGTCATGCTTTGTGCTGAAGGCCAACATACACAGGGCGGACCGGATAGACTACAGACCCGGGAGGGTGTACTAGTCGGGTCGAAGGCCCGATGAGCGGTCCGGATAGGCTGAAGGCCCTACGGGGCGGTCCAGACGTGTCGAAGTCTCGGAGAGCGGTCCCCATAGACTGAAGGCCATGCGAGGTGGTCCAGTCAGGCTGAAGGCTCATTATGCATGTTGTTTGTTTATATGATATGGTTATGATTGTATGGCGTTGGTATGTTGGGGGAACTCTCTAAGCTTCAGGCTTACAATTGTTGAATTTGTTTCAGGTATTTCTGATGATCGCGAGAAGGCGAAGGCGTGATTGTACACCTCCTTATGTTTTCGTGATTTGATTATGGGATACTCTGACACGAAACGATTTTGAAAACAAGTTTTGTAATGATTATTGGTTTTTGAATGTTTTAAAAAGTTTAAATTTGGCATGATCTTATGGACATTACAATATTGGCCAAAAGGGTAAAATTGGTGTTTTTATACTTTTGGGCCAAATTTGTGACTTAATATATTAAGACCCATATTAAGTTAGTGATATATGACTTAACATAATTATAGAGTGTGTTACCACCTTCGTTTGGATATAAATAACACCAAAAATGGGTTAGTAACAAAGAAGTTATGAGGGATTGCAAAATTGAAATAAAAATGTACCAAGGCTGCAATGGAATCATCCAAGGGCGGCTATCAAACCGACAACAAGATGTGGTGGATATATCTCCATGACATGACAAGTCTTCCCCATAAGAAATAATGGAAATGAATTTTTCTCCGTTGTGCGGTATGTAGGTGCGACGTCGTGGTGGTCAAACTAGAATGCCCTTGGGAAAGAATACCACGGTGTATCAAGTAAATGATTATCTTTGGCCTTGGGACAAATAGTCTTTGCGGTGCGGTTACACATCAGAATTAAAGGTTTTTTTTCCTTTTATTCTCGTCATAAGAAGCCCCAAACACCCCTATAGAGAAGCTCCGAAGATTTGATGGTGATTTATGAAATTGAGTTATATATTAATGACTACCCTCAATAACTTTTAAATTTATGTCATTAGTAGTGTTTAAAAGTTTTGAACAAGCTTTATGTGTGATTTTACTAGTGGAATCATTATGTGTGAACTTAGGATTTGATACGCTAAACTAGCAATTATGTCAATTGATGCATTAGATGTTATATTATGATGCATTAAGTATTATGGTATGCTTAATTCATTATTTCGACTGAATTTAGAATTAGAGAATGAAATGTTAGAATTATGATCAGTTAAATGATCGTTTCGACATTTAGAAGTAGATAAGATATTAATAGGATAAGACAAGTTTTAGGGACCTTGAAATGTGGTATGAAAAGGCCTCGAGCAAGAGGATAAGTTATGATGCATCAATCGAAGAAAAGTGCCAATAAAGGTAGTTAGCCTTATTAACTAACAATGTCAGTTATAAGTCTCACACTCTCTATGTTGTTATATATATATATATATATATATATATATATATATATATATATATATATATATATATATATATATATATATATGTGTGTGTGTGTGTGTGTGTGTGTGTGTATCTATGTATTCATGTATGTATATATATATATATACATATATATATATATATATATATATATATATATATATATATTTGTATGTATATATGTTGTATGTATGTATGTTTGTAAATGAGAGTTATGTATTTGAGCTTGACAAAGAGAAAGAAAGAAGAGGATTATATTGTAACGCCTGTGTTTCCGGGCTTGCCATATTTAGCAATATAATAGTCTAGGTTAACCTTTGTAACCCGTTTTGAAATAATAAGAATGTATTATTTGAGTATTATGTGTTTTGTGCTTAATTGCTTAATTATGTGGTCTGATTAATTAAGAATAAAAATAAGCGTCAAAATTTAAGTGTAAAATAAACTTAATATCTTTGGTTTATGTTGTAGTAGTCGGAACGAGGTTTCCGAATATATATAGAACGCCCAAATCTGACTTCGTATGAGGAAGTTATGATTTATCGAAGTTCCGGCTTAGCGGTGTGCAGCCCGAAATACTCGAATTGAGATCGAGCGGTTTTTAGCCGAAGCAATCTAAATGAGAATCGAAGATCTCATTGTTGGTATCGAAGCGATAAAAAGTTAGGCGAGAACGGACGGCAAATGAAGAAGTTATGAATTTATAACGAAAGTTTCTGTCGCGGCCTATTAAAAATAATTAATGAAAATAAAGTAAAAATTAGCCGACGGAGTCTAAACGAAAGTCGTAGAGCATGGTCTCACCTTTCCGTGGATATAAAGAACGTCGAAAACGGAGTTCGTATGAAGAAGTTATGAATTTCCGAAGTTTATTAATCATTTAATAATTAAATTTAATTATAAATCGAAGGTATTATCCGAAGCCGTGTCACCGGTGTAATCCGGAGTACGCCCCGCGTACGAGGTTACGCTATCGCGTAACTCCAATAGTGTCGACACTTCGGATGACGCATGCAATGACGATTTCGGACGCGTACGCGCTGCGTACGCCTGTACGCCCCGCGTACTCCGAGGTTCCAGCCTCTATATAAAGGATCCGAAGGCAGCCTCATTTGTTGTTCAATTTCTTCTCTTCTCTCTAGTCTTTTGCATCGTTTTTCGTGCCGAAGCTACCCCGAATCCCCGGTATCATACTCTAGCCCCGAGGCAAGTCCCGAGACCCCGAAGATCCCGAGAAGCGCGGTTCCCGAGTCGAAGCTCTGCCCGCGAGAAGTTCGATTTTCGAGGAGATCTTCCAGATCTGCTGTGGATTACTACTTCAATAAGCCGTAGTGTTGTCGGATCGTCTTCTGATCATGTGAGTGTGTAGTTATTTCTTCTAATACAATAATACGAAGTATTTTATATAAAAATACGTGCTATGTGTATATATTTGGTTGTGTTATGTGTGAATGAGTATTCACTCTCTTCTATCTTATAGATCTGCTTATTTCTTTATGAGATATGTGTTATGTGTGTGTGCCTCATCTGTTATGTGACATATGTGTTGATTAAAGCATGCTATACAGGTTTTCTTTAAACTACGTATGAAAATATATATTTTATCTACTAATATGTTGGGTAGAACATGGGTAGATAGTTGGTGTGTAATAAACAGATGAGAGGCCTCGATGTTGTTGTTGTTGTTGTTGATCTAGTTATTCAGCGGAGTATGGATAACGACCACAGACTCTTTCTAGACAGTCCAGTGGAACACTAGCAGGTTCATAACCTGTAGGTGTTGTGAACGATGTGTTCACCGGTGTACTCTATCCCCCTCATGGTTGCCTTTAGGATATCTATTGTTGAGGAAACCCCTTCGCAGTGATGTCCGTCCCGATGAAATTCCTAGATTAGGTCCCTTGAGATAGTTGTTTTAGGGACGTAAAGTGAGGATAACGGGAATGGGTAATCGGGATAGTGATTGGTTGGTGAAATTAAATATAACTTATTTATTGTGGGTTGAAAACCCTATATGCTCACCAGGCTCCCAAGCCTGACCCACTCAGTTTTATTTGTATTACAGGAAGTGGCACAAGGGCGTAAGATGGATGGATCATCTTGTTGTTTTGTTTACAAGTCTGTATATGTATATATTTGTTGAATGACTTGTAATGTTTATCGTTTATGCTTTATGGTCTGTATCGGAACATGACATCCCGAGTTTTGATTATATAATGAAATGCATCTCTTGATGAAATGCTTTGATAAATATTATTTTATCATGTTTTGTTTTGGGAACAAATTCCGCAACTCTTTCAAATCAAAAGGATTTACTCTGAAAATATTTAAAAGCATAAATGAAAATCGGTCTTTTCTGGCCGAGATTTTGGGGATGTCACAGTTGGTATCAGAGCATTAGTTTAAGCGAACTAGGAATTTGTAGGATTTCTAGACTTAAACTTAGAATGCTAAGTGGAATTTTGAGATGTGTGTCTGTTGGATTTTAGACACGAGCACTAGTTTATTTTAGGAAAGTTGCCTAAAATGCTTTTATGTGCTAAATGTTATATGTTGCCATATATGATATTATTTGTTCGGATCTACGGTTTGTTGCCAACCGGATCTGAAGGTTTATGTGTTTAGGATTCTAAGCGTATGTATACGATATTAGAACTAGCATGTAATCGTTTGGAGTAATAAGGTGAAATTATTCGGTGTGTAGATCAAAATGGTGAGAACGAGGAGTGGCGTTGGAAACGCAGATGAAAACAGGAATCAACCGCCAGTGATTGAGCAAATACCTGTTGTAGCAGCAGCGCTAGAACCAATAACAATGGCTGCGGTGCAAGCCATGATTCGGGCTATGCTAGCCGACCAAAGGGAGGAGATGCGACAAATGTTGCATAATAATAGGGATGAACCTGTCATACCTATTGAGGAACCTGAATTGATTCCCGAGCAATCGGAGGAAGGGAACAATAGTCGCATGGTGAGTCAAGTTGGGACTCAAGAGGAACGAAGGAACGATCCGGAAAGGAGAAACAACAAGGATGGGCGTATGTACAAGAATTTCTTGGGCGCCAAACCGCCAAGTCTTTCTGGGAGCCCAAAGCCTGTTGAGATAATGGATTGGATCTCCGAAATGGAGATGGTATTTGAAAGTTGCGACTGTAGCAACAAACAGAAGACCGTATTTGCGGTTAGACAACTGAAGACTGGAGTCTTGAGTTGGTGGAAGTTGTTGGCAGATACTATGCCACGAGGAGAAGCCCTGAAAATGTCATGGGAGGAGTTCTTGGAACAGTTAAGGGTGCAGTATTGTTCAGAGATAGATCTGATTGATCTGAACAATGAGTTCCAAAACTTGAAGAAAGGGAAGATGAGCATAGATGACTATGCTACTGCATTTACTGAGAAGATGAAGTTGTTTCCGTACCTAGTGCCAACGGAACTCTCCAAGATTGAGAGGTTTGCTAATGGACTGCCTGCTGACTTTGGTCCGACAGTCAAGATGGCAACCACTCTGAAAACGGCTGTACGTGCAGCTAAGAATGTGGAGGCCCAGCAGAAGGAAAAGGGTCTGGAAAGAATAGATGTTGGAGAAAAGAGGAAGTTCGATGGAACTTCAGGGTCCAACAAGAAAAACAAGTTCTCGAAGTCTGGTTCGAGGGGAGGTGGAGGTGAGGCGAAATGGTGCGACAAATGTAAGAAGAAGCATCATGGAAGATGTGAGGTGGCGAACACATGCTACAAGTGTGGAAAGCCAGGGCACTATGCCAATGAGTGTACCCTCACAAAGAAAGTTTGCTATGGTTGTGGTGAGGAGGGTCATATGTCGAGAGACTGCCCGAAGAAGAAGGAGGCAGCTAGACCCAGCATTCCGCCAAAGCCAAAGGCGAGAGCATTCCAGATGACACTGGAAGCTGCTAAAGATGAAGCTGATGTCGCTTCAGGTACCTTTCTCGTTAACGAATTGCCTGCCCAAATTTTATTTGATTCTGGAGCCAACTACTCCTTTATATCGCATGAATTTGGTAGAAAGCTAGCTTTGCCTGTTGTTAGACTAGATAATGCTTTATTAGTCGAAGTTGCTAGTGGCAAGTTTGTACCTGTTAGCTATCGCATGAAAAACATCTTAATTGATCTGAATGGGAATAAGTTCCACGAGGAATTATTGCCTATCGAACTTAATGGTTTCGACATCGTATTGGGAATGGATTGGCTTAGCGCCAACGACGCCAAAATTTTATGCAAGAAGAAAATAGTCAAAGTAAACCCGCCTGGGAAAGATTCGTTTATGGTGTATGGAGATAAACGCAGAGTGAATTCTGGAATCATTTCATTGATGAAAGCCAGAAAATGTTTGACCAAGGGGTGTACATCGTTTTTAGCATTCGTGATTGATGCTAAGAAGGAAAAGAAGGTGATGTAGAATATTCCAGTTGTGTGTGATTATCCGGAAGTATTTCCCGAAGATCTTCCTGGATTACCGCCCGATCGACAAGTAGAATTCCGTATCGACTTGTTGCCTGGAACAACGCCAATTGCAAAAGCACCTTATCGATTAGCACCGACGGAGATGAAGGAGCTAATGATGCAACTTCAGGAGTTATTGGACAACGGTTTCATTAGACCTAGTTCATCGCCCTGGGGAGCTCCGGTGTTATTTGTAAAGAAGAAAGATGGAAGTATGAGAATGTGCATCGATTACAGAGAGCTGAACAAGGCAACAATAAAGAATAGATATCCGTTGCCGAGGATTGATGACCTGTTTGATCAATTGCAAGGTTCGAGCTATTTCTCGAAGATCGATCTTAGGTCAGGATATCATCAGCTAAAAGTAAGAGAGCAAGATATCGAGAAGACTGCATTCAGAACTAGATATGGACACTACGAGTTCTTGGTTATGTCGTTTGGACTAACCAATGCTCCAGCAGCGTTCATGGATTTGATGAATAGGGTTTGTAACCCGTTCCTTGATAAATCTGTGATAGTGTTCATAGACGACATTCTGATTTACTCGAAAAGCCAGGAGGAGCATGGCAGACACTTGCGAGAAGTGTTAGAAGTCTTGAAGAAGGAGAAGCTGTATGCTAAGTTCTCCAAATGTGATTTTTGGATTCGTGAAGTCCAATTCTTGGGTCACGTGGTCAACCAAGAAGGAATAATGGTTGATCCAGCGAAGATCGAAGCTGTGACGAAGTGGGAACAACCGAAAAGTCCCACGGAGATTCGAAGCTTTTTAGGATTAGCCGGATATTACCGAAGGTTTATCCAAGGCTTTTCTTCGATCGCTAGTCCATTGTCAGCTTTGACCCACAAAGGAGCTACTTATGCTTGGGGTGAGAAGCATAAGGAAGCATTTGAGAAGCTAAAGGAGAAGCTATGCGAGGCACCGATACTTTCTCTACCCGATGGAGTTGAAGACTTCGCTGTCTATAGCGATGCGTCTGGTGTTGGTTTGGGTTGTGTTTTGACCCAAAGAGAAAAGGTGATAGCATATGCGTCTCGACAGCTGAAAGAGCATGAAAAGAATTACCCGACTCATGATTTGGAGTTGGCAGCGGTAGTTTTCGCTCTGAAAATATGGAGGCATTACCTCTATGGCACGAAGTGCAAACTTTTCACTGATCATAAGAGTCTCCAATACCTCTTTAATCAGAAAGAATTGAATATGAGGCAACGACGCTGGCTAGAATTACTTAAAGACTATGACTGCGAGATACTTTACCACCCCGGTAAAGCTAATGTTGTTGCTGATGCTCTCAGTCGGAAAGTCAATCCCGAAAGGAAAAGGCCAAGAGCGTTGAGAATTGAAGTTGTCTCAACTATTTTGGAAAGTATAAAGAAAGCTCAGAGCGAAGCTTCTGAGAAGAATGACAGAAAGGAGGAACGTTTGGGCAAAACGTTGGTGTTCGGTGTAAACAGTCGTGGACTGAAGGTGTTCCAAGATCGGATTTGGATACCTAAGACAGGAGGAGTTAGAGATCTTCTGATGGAAGAAGCTCACAAGACCATGTACTCGATTCATCCGGGTAGCACTAAAATGTATAGGGACCTGAAACCCTACTACTGGTGGCCGACGATGAAGCTTGATGTTGCAAAGTATGTGGCCGAGTGTGTGACTTGTGCGAGAGTCAAGACACAACATCAGAAACCGTACGGGAGTTTAGAACCTTTGCCTGTGCCTATGGGTAAGTGGGAAGACATTGCTATGGATTTTGTCACTAAACTGCCCAGAACAAAGAATGGTCACGACATGATTTGGGTGGTCGTTGATCGATTCACTAAGAGTGCGCATTTCATAGCGGCCAGGGAGAAATGGTCTATGGATAAGCTTGCGAATTCTTACGTGAAGGAAATTGTGAGGCTTCACGGTGTTCCGTTAACGATTGTGTCGGATCGTGATAGCCGTTTCACATCGAGGTTTTGGAAAAGTCTACAAGAGGAATTGGGTACCAAGTTGTGTTTAAGTACAGCTTACCATCCGCAGACTGATGGTCAGAGCGAACGAACGATACAAACACTTGAAGATATGCTGAGAGCATGTACTCTGGAATTCCTAGGTAATTGGGATGAACATTTACCGTTGGTAGAATTTTCCTATAATATTAGTTTCCACTCGAGCATTAAGATGGCACCTTACCAAGCTTTGTATGGACAGAAGTGTCGTACGCCGTCTTGTTGGCTTGAGGCTGGGGAAAAGCAGTTTATGGGACCGGAGTTGGTTCATCAAACTGCTGAAAAGTTGAAAATAATTAGGGAAAGAATGTTAGCGGCTCAGGATCGTCAAAAGAGCTATGCTGACAAAAAGCGAAGACCGATGACTTTTGAGGTTGGGGATTCGGTTTTGCTTAAAGTCTCGCCGTGGAAGGGACTTATAAGATTTGGTAAAAGGGGAAAGTTAAGTCCAAGGTTTATTGGACCGTTTAAAGTTCTTCAGAGGATTGGGAACCAAGCTTACAAGCTCGAACTACCAGAAGAACTGAATGGAATTCATAACACTTTTCATGTGTGTTATTTGAGGAAGTTCACGGGAGAAGTTCCCGACATAATTCCAATTTCTGAATTGAGAATTGATGAGAACAAAAGGTTGATTGAAGAACCAGAGGCAATTGTTGACCGAAAGACTAAGAAATTGCGACGCAAGATGGTTGGGTTAGTGCTTGTCCGATGGAAACACACGAATGGGCCGAATCTCACCTGGGAGACGGAGAGTGACATGATGGGTCGCTATCCGCATTTGTTTGTTGATGTGTGATTCCGGGGACGGAATCATTCTAAGGTGGAGAGAATTGTAACGCCTGTGTTTCCGGGCTTGCCATATTTAGCAATATAATAGTCTAGGTTAACCTTTGTAACCCGTTTTGAAATAATAAGAATGTATTATTTGAGTATTATGTGTTTTGTGCTTAATTGCTTAATTATGTGGTCTGATTAATTAAGAATAAAAATAAGCGTCAAAATTTAAGTGTAAAATAAACTTAATATCTTTGGTTTATGTTGTAGTAGTCGGAACGAGGTTTCCGAATATATATAGAACGCCCAAATCTGACTTCGTATGAGGAAGTTATGATTTATCGAAGTTCCGGCTTAGCGGTGTGCAGCCCGAAATACTCGAATTGAGATCGAGCGGTTTTTAGCCGAAGCAATCTAAATGAGAATCGAAGATCTCATTGTTGGTATCGAAGCGATAAAAAGTTAGGCGAGAACGGACGGCAAACGAAGAAGTTATGAATTTATAACGAAAGTTTCTGTCGCGGCCTATTAAAAATAATTAATAAAAATAAAGTCAAAATTAGCCGACGGAGTCTAAACGAAAGTCGTAGAGCATGGTCTCACCTTTCCGTGGATATAAAGAACGTCGAAAACGGAGTTCGTATGAAGAAGTTATGAATTTCCGAAGTTTATTAATCATTTAATAATTAAATTTAATTATAAATCGAAGGTATTATCCGAAGCCGTGTCACCGGTGTAATCCGGAGTACGCCCCGCGTATGAGGTTACGCTATCGCGTAACTCCAATAGTGTCGACACTTCGGATGACGCATGCAATGACGATTTCGGACGCGTACGCGCTGCGTACGCCTGTACGCCCCGCGTACTCCGAGGTTCCAGCCTCTATATAAAGGATCCGAAGGCAGCCTCATTTGTTGTTCAATTTCTTCTCTTCTCTCTAGTCTTTTGCATCGTTTTTCGTGCCGAAGCTACCCCGAAGCCCCGGTATCATACTCTAGCCCCGAGGCAAGTCCCGAGACCCCGAAGATCCCGAGAAGCGCGGTTCCCGAGTCGAAGCTCTGCCCGCGAGAAGTTCGATTTTCGAGGAGATCTTCCAGATCTGCTGTGGATTACTACTTCAATAAGCCGTAGTGTTGTCGGATCGTCTTCTGATCATGTGAGTGTGTAGTTATTTCTTCTAATACAATAATACGAAGTATTTTATATAAAAATACGTGCTATGTGTATATATTTGGTTGTGTTATGTGTGAATGAGTATTCACTCTCTTCTATCTTATAGATCTGCTTATTTCTTTATGAGATATGTGTTATGTGTGTGTGCCTCATCTGTTATGTGACATATGTGTTGATTAAAGCATGCTATACAGGTTTTCTTTAAACTACGTATGAAAATATATATTTTATCTACTAATATGTTGGGTAGAACATGGGTAGATAGTTGGTGTGTAATAAACAGATGAGAGGCCTCGATGTTGTTGTTGTTGTTGTTGTTGTTGATCTAGTTATTCAGCGGAGTATGGATAACGACCACGGACTCTTTCTAGACAGTCCAGTGGAACACTAGCAGGTTCATAACCTGTAGGTGTTGTGAACGATGTGTTCACCGGTGTACTCTATCCCCCTCATGGTTGCCTTTAGGATATCTATTGTTGAGGAAACCCCTTCGCAGTGATGTCCGTCCCGATGAAAATCCTAGATTAGGTCCCTTGAGATAGTTGTTTTAGGGACGTAAAGTGAGGATAACGGGAATGGATAATCGGGATAGTGATTGGTTGGTGAAATTAAATATAACTTATTTATTGTGGGTTGAAAACCCTATATGCTCACCAGGCTCCCAAGCCTGACCCACTCAGTTTTATTTGTATTACAGGAAGTGGCACAAGGGCGTAAGATGGATGGATCATCTTGTTGTTTTGTTTACAAGTCTGTATATGTATATATTTGTTGAATGACTTGTAATGTTTATCGTTTATGCTTTATGGTCTGTATCGGAACATGACATCCCGAGTTTTGATTATATAATGAAATGCATCTCTTGATGAAATGCTTTGATAAATATTATTTTATCATGTTTTGTTTTGGGAACAAATTCCGCAACTCTTTCAAATCAAAAGGATTTACTCTGAAAATATTTAAAAGCATAAATGAAAATCGGTCTTTTCTGGCCGAGATTTTGGGGATGTCACATATATCCATTATAATCCTAAATAAGATCATGTACTTGTGGTTATACAATTAAGATCATGTATCTGAGCATGTGTGTATAATCAAAGAAAATAGAGAAGTACAGAGACGAAATAAGGGTGTTATGAGGAGTAACCTTAAGAGTAGGTAAAGAAAGTATAGGATTATATGTCTTATAATTCTATGTAAGAGTAGATTATGATAAAAGGTATTTGTGTATACCTAATAGAGTTTAGAAAAGATAGAGAATGATTATATGTAATATAATCAAAAGTGTATGTATCAATGTTTAGATACTATGGTATGGTGTATAATACCTATATGTTACTATAGAAACGTAAATACAAAGAACTTAATGATTTAAGTACTAGAAGTGTAATAAAAGATCTCTTGAGGAGATAAAGAGATAGAATGTATGTGGGACAAGCATTATGTGACGAGTCACATAATAGAGATGTGTAAAATGATGATTCCTTTGGGATTGAGATATATATTCCTCTGGGACAAGATTATGGTTCCTTCAGGAATAAGATACATGTTCCTTCGGGGACAAGATTATGATTCCTTCAGGGGTGAGATAGATGTTCCTTCAAGGACAAGATTATGATTCTTTAGAAAATGAGATAGATGTTCTTTCGAGGACAAGATTATGATTCCTTCGGGAACGAGACAAATTTTCCTTTGGGGACAAGATTATGATTCCTTTGGGAATGAGATAGATGTTCCTTCGGAGATAAGAGTATGATTCCTCTAGGAATGAGATGATGATTCCTTAGGGAACATAGATAAATTATCCATTTGGGGATGCAGATAGATGATTCCTGCGGGAATTAAAAATTATGTATGATTAGATAAGATAGAGTAAGGGTTCCATGAGTGGAAAAAGGTAATGAAGTTATTTTACGAACTTAGAAGTAATCCATGAAGGATTAAGAGTAAGGAAACATTGATAGATTCAATAGAAGAAAGATAATGCCAAGGGATCCATGAGGGACCGAGAGGAGAACTATGAGATGAATAAATAAGAGAAAGAGAAGAGTATACATAAAGCATAGAGACTAGTAGAGGAAATATGAAATGAGATAAAGTATAGAGGGTGATAGAAAGATTAAGAGAAGAAATAGAGGTAGAGATAGAGATAGAGAATGTGAAAAGTATGATATAAGCCTGGGAAGAGGCTAAGAAAGCCATAAGATATAGATAAATAGTAAGAACAACAATGTGTGATATTACAGAAGAATGGTAGAGGATAGAGTATGAGTATGGCATGAGGAGAGATACAAGAATAGAGATAAATGTAATGAGATGAGAAAAGACTAGCAGTTTATACCATGAGAAGAAGAGTTTAAGATGTAAAGTATGAGATAGAAGAGAAGGAGAAAGATTAGTGTATTAGATATAGAAACAATAGATGAACATGAAAATAGAAAGAATATAACTAACCACATATTGTTGTTAGATGTTGTAGCGTTTCATGTTTTACAGGTTCAAGTAGTAGCAACCGTGGTACCGGAAGTGAAGACAAGAGCACACAGACCTAAAATATGTTTTATTTCCTTGTGTTTCTAATTTGTATGAAGATGTTGATTATAAGCTTGCGACTATGTCTGTGATATAAAATGTTTTTATTTTTTTGAGTTAATAGAATTCTGCATTTTTTTAGTAATAACTCTGATAATCCCATTTGATTAGGTGATAGAAAGTATGGGTTGTTACAACAATCCTTGTTAATGAATTCAGTTTCCACTACAAATTTATTCTCCAACCCTTGATTTCACTTTTGAAGCATGAATTTGTCATAAATCATTTCACCGTCATCAAATGATGAGATATTGCTCCATAAGCTAGATCTTTGATGAAGAAATACTATGTTCTTCACTAGATTACCATCTATTGCTCCAAAACACCAGTGGAGGGAAAATCACCATGAGAGGGCCTCTAAATACATCATTGATGGATGATATGGAGAACGAGTAAGAGAGGGTGCATCTTATTTTCTAAGTTTCTATTTCTACCCTCAAGAATGCATGTTTTGCCAAAATAACGCATATTAACATTTTTTTACACTTACCTTTGAAAGTGTCCATACTTAGCCCTTTCCCACTGATAAAATATTTTTTCTTGTCAAAATTCATTTATGTGTGTCAAAACTTGGTTAAACACATTTTCACTCTTTTGACAATTTTAGTCCTTAAACTCCAAATGTTTTAGATTTCGACATTTAATCTTTCCAACATTCATTTAAACAATTATTATGACTTATTTTTAATATTTCCATTTATTGTAACTTGTTAACTTATCCATTTATTATTTTTTATTATTTATATGAAAATATTAATCTATTAAAAAAATTATAGCCCCGAAAACTGGGTCTTACAATCTATGTATTTATGTGTCAGGTTTGTGTATGTGTTTACGTGTAAATATGTTGATGTATGTATGTATTTATGTATATATGTCTATGTATGTGTACATACATGTAAATGTATATGTCTACATGTTTGTATGTCTCTTAGTGTGAGTAAACATGCATTTAGACATTAAAATGTTGAAGCATGAAATTAGTAACGACTTTCGATGGTGCACACGGTTGTACATAAGTAGATATTGGATATAAGTTAAATAATATGAGGTAATTCATATATAATTAAAATATGAAAAATTGAAACGAAAAAAATGACGTTTGTTGCTAAAAAAACGATTTGTCGGTAATTACAAATGGAATACCGAAAAAAGTTGTATCATTTTTTATTTTTTGAGCATTAAACATCGTTCTTTTGCTTCATTTTTTCAACATCTTTATTATACACTAATTATTTCCTATTCACCAACTTATAACTAATTTCCACGTACGTACAAGTATGTAGACCATTAGAACACGTTACTTATTCTATGTTTTAATATTTTAATGACTATATATACATGTGATTGTGAATACGCCAACACCCACATACACATACATACATAATTCATTTTACATTCAATACATTATTTCCATCAAATCATACATGGTATCCACATACTTCATAATCACCTACATTGTTATAACCTATTACCCATTTAAGGCTTTCTCATTTTAATGTATATATCCATTTGATTTTTAAGACACCACCAAAGATAAATACACATACTATACATATACACATATGTTTTATGCATATACATACATACAGTGGTGGATGCAAGACAGAATCCCAATGACGGCACACATGGTTTTATGGGTGGCACGTTGGAAACTATTTGAAAAATATTACACTGTGATTTAAAATTTAAGAGGTTGCACCGGCCACCCCGAGAACACCTTATGTTTGCCACTGCCTACATATAAGTATATACACATTAAAATACACACATAGATAGATATAAACATCCATACAAAAATATAAACATACTAGGTTAAAACCCGTGGAACCTACGAGTGTTAATTTTAAATAGAATTAAAAAATTAATTATGTAATAAAATAATATATTATTAATTTAGAAAACTTATGAATTCTAATATTTTACTTTTTAATAAGTTTGTGACTTGTAAGTATTTAATTACACAGTAATTTGGTGAGCTTAATAGAAATTGTTATTGTCTTCGTCAGTTTTTTTCAACCCAATTTTGGTAGAAAAGAAAATCAATCAACCCAACTTGTGCAAAGCTCGTTTAGAAAGCTAAAAAAAATAGGTAAACATACTGATGAGTGATAACGGCTTGATTTAGACCGACAATTATCTCGAATTAGATATAGAACTTGATTTCCAAATTAGTTACTTAGTTATAAGAAATGATCAAAACAACCACCAATATAAAGATAGAGAAACTAAGACTGATAATAATATAGTTGCATACGTATATTTACATACTTGTATCCAATTTTAGTAATAACAGTAGAAATGATAGCGTCACTTGTCGAACATCTTAATCAACAGTTAAAAGAAAATGTATATTTAGAACTCTCTATATTTTTTTTTTGCACAGATTAGTGACGGTAACAATCTCAGTTTCTCTAATCATTTAGCCGAAGTACAATGAAATAATTAACCATTTCAAATACATACTAATAAACATTTATGCAAGCCTTCATAGATAGGAAATAAAAAAATCATGAAAAATTGTTTCTTATAATGCTTAAGACTTTTTTTTTGCATCATTTCACCAACCCTACTCACCTTCCTCCTTCTGCTCTTGCTTGCCACTCCATTAATTATTATCAAGCGTAATTCGACGGAAGCTATTCAAAAACTATTGAACTTGCTCCGAAGTTTATGATTTGGCTTTTGTGTGTCACTGATTACGGTTTACGATTGGATTGTTAAAATACGATTGTTTATAAATACATAAAATAGTTGAATGTATGATTTATAGTTTTTTAATGTAATTTAGAATGGTCGATTTACCCTTCTAAACGCAATGTTGAGATTGTGAATACCCCACAAGTATTTCATAGATAATAGAACCATAGACCACCTGAAAAAGAATTAAAATCATATGATCATTTGATTTTTATGACAACTATTTTAGAGCAAATTACCTAAATAGCCCTTTAAAATTTAATAAATTAATAACATATTTTATAACTTTTGTATTAGTTGTTGATTATTAGCATGGCTGACTTTCAGTTTTAAATATATAGAAAAATTTAACTAGAAGTTCTTGTTAGATTACGTGACAGTGGAATAAATTTATAGAGTATATCTCATATTTCACCGTTCCAAAAATATAGTGTTATGAACCTACAGAGGTATTCACGTATCACTTTTAAACTACAAATATATAGAAGTTGGAGAGCCATTCAAGCCACAACTAATCAAAAAATTCTATAAGATCATAATTTTTAAATCTTTATATCACGAAAATACACACAACCAAATGAAAATGTATGTTCATTCATATTGTTCACATTTTAAAAATTATTAATTCTGATTTACCCAATAATAATGTTATATATCTCATATAAAAAAATAAAAACATTAACACGAATTCAAAATGATAGAATTTGTAATCAATGCTTGTTGAGCAACTACATTAGCTTGTGAACGCCTAACTAAAATTGCACATAATGTCCTTGGAGCTGGTACATTTAGGCAACCTACTTTTACATTTGACCAAAGAAACATACCAATACACACCAATAGCCAAACTAATACATTTACATAGAAAAACATAAAAATATGCACAGATGGACCCAAATACACACAGATGCAAACATAATTTAACAAATAAAATGATTAACTTCATTCGACAAACACATTTAAGATAAGGTTTAGAGAGAGGCCTTGATGATATTGAAGGTGACGTTTTTTGCTGTGGTGGCAAGGGTTGTTGGAGAGGGGCGACATATGAGATTACCTTCATAACCTCAAACCCACCATTTTTCTCATATAAACTACATATTTCTATATTTCTAGTAAACCAACATCAGACAATTAAGCTGGCAACCCAACATCCACCTATTCACCATGGACATTAGTTACATTGAAAAAGGATCATTATGAGTTCTTATTCATCATGTTATTGGAAACAAACTAGAGAAACAAATAATAATTGAATAACAAAGTTGCAAGAGATATATGAAGAAGAAGAAGAGGGATTGATGTGATAAGATTCTCTGTAAAAAAACACATACCCTTTTATTATTACCACAACAATCAACATTTACATCTTGATTACACCCGCAAATATACGTACAACAGATAGTTACTAACGCCCCTACCCATCACATCGGTTCACAATATACCAATTCAACAAAGGCAATGTTCACAGTCTAACAATAAAACCTATTAAATACTGCTTAATTGATATTACCTTGTCTAGCTTATACCTTTCAACACATCTGAGGAACATACTTTACCCAAAATGGTAATCCTCCGTAATATTAATACACAAAATGACCCTTGTAAAAATTTCACATAAACAATATTTGTTAAAGGAAAAAGTATTATCAATCTAAGAAGGGAAACTATGTAAAATATTAAAACAAACATACCTCAAAATCCATTCAGCAAAAATATAAGGTCCAATTCGAAGATGAGCAAAAAACCCTACTTTTTGTACACTCTTTAAGAATAAATAAAAATATTATAATATCCACCATTGTTGATATTAATTGATCTGTAACTGAATTACCAAGTTCAAACAATGATTCATCTCAAGGTTTTACTTAGCAGCCACGTGATGAATAGATTTTTTCATCAATACAATTTAAACCTTTGATTCATCTGAAGTCAGAAATAAGTAAGTAAAAGAGAGCTTTTGTAATGAATTGACATATTGCATATTTGCAAATAAAAAAAGAGAAAGCATTTGGTTTTCTTACAGTGATTTGAAAGAGTTCATGAGGGAAAAGGCCGACAAAGAAAAGATGGCATGCATCACCATGTAGTACCTCAAATTAATTTCTCTGACATCTCCATTCCGATTTGAAAGAGTTCAACCAACATCTTCATTTTTCGAAATAATGTCATCAAATTAAAAAATGCGTACTTATAAATTGAGAAAAAAAAAATTAAATGTGTTTATTGGTTAACAAAAACCACACATTTGATTGAAGTTGTATATGCAACAAATTGGAATCAACGATCGAGGTATATATGACATGGAAAGAAGTCCTAGTCCACCGATTTCAAATTTGGATAGAATTACATCCCTGATTCTTAAATTCAAATGAGGTTAAAGAAAATTCAAATTTCAAAAATTTCAATCTCAAAAATCAAGGGATCAGATAGAAAATATGGCAGAAAACTAGAAGAGGGTGTGTGAGAGGTTTAAAACATAAGCAAGAGGGTGTGTGAGGGGTTTAAAACATAAGATTTAGGAATAAATTCAGAAATGTTTACCTTCATGATCATGCTAATCAACTCAAATTAATTAGGAAATGATGAAATCTTACGTTTTGAATGGATTGTGGCATTAAAAGAGTGAAACGCAACCTAGAGGGAGCAAGCCTTGACCTCTTTCATGGTGGTGGCAGTGGAGGAGGAGAAGAGAAATACATTGATTTTTGCTGATTTAGGGGATACTAAGAATAACTAAGAAAAGGAAACCGAAAGAAGAAAAGGGAATGAAATTCGTGATTTGGTCCCTCTTATCATCGTCAGATACACATAGTCCCTGATTTTGTGGGATAGATTGATGATTTCATTTGACTGAAACCGATTTAAAAAGATAGTATCCAGGCGTCTTATGGCAAACTATGAGAGATTTCAGGAGAACACTAATTTGATGCCTGAATTTTTTGGATTGTTTTGTTCAAATTCAAATTCAAATTCAAATACAGAAGGCGAAATGCTAAGGGGTTAATAATTAGTTTCTAGGCAATTTTGGAAATTCACATAGAAATTATGGGCGGGAAAACTGGGGTGGAGCGATTGACACGTGGAGGCTTAGGTACTGTTTTATTATAATAGGGGATATACATAACAAATTAATGATGTAGATATGGTTATTTGAGTAAAAAAAGTTTTATTCTGAAACTTCATATATTTATTTTATTAGAATTCTTATATTTTGTATTTCTTTATACATTAAATATGTTTAGTTTATGATTTCTTTAGTTGTCATTTTGATCTAAAAGTTTATTATTATTATTATTATTATTATTATTATTATATTGTTTGTGTTTAGGCATGTGTATGCATGTGTATGTGTGTCTTCTTTATGCATTAAATATGCTTAGTTTATAATTGCTTTAGTTGTCTTTTTCAACTATAAGTTTATTATATATATATATATATATATATATATATATATATATATATATATATATATATATATATATATATATATATTAAAAGTTTGTTCCCTTAGGAACAGTAATTTGTTCCTATTGGACCAAAATGATTTTTTTTTTCTATTTTCTCCGGCTCATTCCTACCGACTCCAAATTCTAATGGCACAGACTATCTAATCCAATAGGGATTATATTGTTGTATTGGGTTAATCTCCACCGCTTTTTATTTCACTTATTCCTCTACCGCCTTGCCTGGGTTAATCCCCACCGCTTTTCTCCCTCGGTTGTATCCTTTCACCACCATCATCTCCTTATCAGATTACATCTACCACATCTCTTGTTTTCTTACGCACACCTTCTCTGTATCTATCAGAGATCGTTCTTCAATGCCGCAACAAGGGTTTGATTGGGATAACTAATACCTCTCATGGTCTCCGATTCAACCTCTCATGGTCTGTGTAAATCCAAAAAATGTCGCGAGCAACTACCGTTATCTAGTTTTTTCCTCACTTTATCTCCGACGTTTCACTTTTGATCAGAAATCACCATCACCCTCCAACTCCACCGCCACTTACCAACCGTTCACTTCAACTTTCGTCGACCGCCGTCGGTCAATAAGCCCTAAAATCCATCGACCATCATCGAATGATGCACCCCATCTTCAGTTCTCATTCTCTGCATTCATCCACCTCAACCCACCGCCAGAGAAAGAACTACGCTGGGGTTGTTCTTGATTTGATTTTAGTTTCAACTTCATTAATTTGTTTTCCGTTGTTAATTTACACAGACCCAAAAAGGCGAGAAGAAGAGGAAGAAGGAATGATCGGTGGTGATGGGGATGTTACTACAGCTCCGGTGGATCCACCACCACCACTAGACTGGAAGTTCTCTCAAGTATTTGGCGAACGCACCACCAGTGAATAAGTTCATGAAGGTAAATTAGCTTCTCTACTTATTTAACTCGAATCCCCATATTCATATGTTTATTAGGGTTTGAATAAAGTGTGCCTTTAATCTATTATTGGATCACTATATTGTTGTATCATCTGTGATTTTATAAACAATTGTTCTTTTTTCTATTTAATGGTCATACTTTGCTTAATTTGTTGAACTAAACCAAATAAAAACGAAAAATTTGCAATTGATTGTTGATGAAGGTACAATCAATCAATATTTTCCTTTTTCTTACTTTCAATTATGTTCTTTAAATGCATGTTTTGTTTTTTGGTGATTTAAGTACATGTAAGATATAATCAACTTTAAAAAAAACCACTTCAAAAGGTTATTGATTGCATAGATGCAGTTTTCCATAGATGAATATAAGAACAAATCTTTGGAACTTCTTTCTTTATGTATACAATCAAGGCATTCTTTATCATTACATAAATAGGTAATTTAGTACTTTGATACATAATATTTTTTTTGTCTACATGCAACAAACAAATCATTTGTATAATATCTTGCTCTATTTTGAATTTGTGTCATAGTTGATATCATTTTAACTATATAGTTTGATAAAAGTGATGAATATCTTGTCATTGGCGATCGTGGTGTTAGGGTGGTTTTATTTTAGAGGACTGATAAAAAAGAGGCCAGAATCACTAATACAATTAAAATTTCTTGAAAAAAAAAATTATTTTTTTTTTATCATTTTTTGTATTTTTAAATCATGTTTGAATGTGTAGCATGGTGGAACTAGAAATAATTTAGTGAAGACAGATTACCCAAGTGGTAGGCATCCAAGATTCCGCTACAAAACCGAGTTTCAAAGCCATTAACCCAAGTTTTTTTTTCATTAATTTTATCACTTTAATGAGCGTTGTGAGTTAAGTGATGCAATGAAATTTTTGCATGAGACAATTATAATGAAATTCCAAGTTAGTTATCAAACTTTGTTTTTTTCCTTTGTATTTTTTGGATGAGAGTTATAGCAAGTCATTTATTCTACTAGAAGATTCTACGAAATTTGATTTAGAAGCATCGGGTAAAAATTTATGAGTTCAAATGGAAACCACTTTCGCAGTTTTCAAATTGATACCTCTTATTTTTGATTTGTTAGAGCCAAGTATTTTACCTCAAAAGTATAATTTTGTTTCTAACGTCTAATTGTGAAAAAAAACATAATTGGAAAGTCTCTGTCAATCATTGAGTAGTCGAGAGTACGTAACTTAGCATCTTACTTTTTTATTTTGCTACACCTGTTGTCAACTTTTGTTTTTTTAGAGGAAATAAGTCCAAATTAATGATAATGTTGTCAAATCAAATTGGACGAATTTTCCCCTCATGTTATGGTTGCCTGAAATCATACTTCTGCTCAGCCTCCATAAATCGGAGTCTAATTTGGATTTTTTGCCCCTAATGTTGGTGTTGCTTATAGCTTATTCGGGTTATTTAAGCCATTGTGTTCTTTTTTTTAATTGCTTAGTCTTTTTTTCCTAAAATCTTTCTACACTTCGTTTAGCCCTTTGCAGGTGTTTTATATATCTTATTTCTATGTGAAAAAAATACTTATATTACTTTGTTTTGTTTTGTAAACATGCATTAGGGTGATCTCAGCCCTTTGCTGGTGTCTTATATAGGTTTGTTTGCTTAAGCCGTGCGTTGCAAGCTAGTGTTTGTAATTTACGTTCTTGATCTGATTCAATTTAGAAATAAAGAGAACAACGAAATTTACAATTAAACCCATCATAAAAAAATGATTTAATATGAGGGATTTACATGTGGGAGATGTAGGGGCTATAGAATATACACACAATCTCTTTTAACAAATAATGTGGGATCCTCAAAATCACATATTGCTGAAACGTTCCACCTTACTTTGCAAGAAGAATGTATCACTTGCCTATCCCTCACACCAATTAACGAACATTTTTATCAAAGGAAACATGAGTTGTTAGAATTGGGGTATAGAAAACTTGGAAATTCTGAGAATTGTCGCTTTCACTTTCAGATTAAAGTATTTACGTGGTGCTCCCAATCTTTAATCGGATAAGACTCAGAATTGAGAGAAAACAGAAGAGAGAATGTTTTGATGTTATGAAGAAGAAGTGTACCAACCACAAATTCGGATATGATTATATAACAGAAAACTTCATGTCTTAAAACTGCCACATGACAGTTTTATTTCCTAAAACTGTCCACAAACGGTCATAAACAACCTTAAATCCGGTTCTAGAATAGGAATCACAAAACCGGGTACATTTATCGATCCCAGCCATGGGCTCTACCCCTTCGACCCCGCCAGGGGCTGCCGCCCCGTGGACCACGCTCCCAGGGGCGCTGCCCCCGGACCCCTGTCGGTTTAGGGGCGTCGCCCCTAAATAGCAGTATACTTTCAACAAAGACAAAATTAAACAAATGTGCACTCCACACCATACCAATTTGTTCAATAATTGTCAAAGTGACATTGATCAACAAATTAACCCTATTACACTTAAATAACATTAGTGATATAAAATCACCAACAAACCTGCCCCATTTAAGTGTAATCTTGATTAACTTAACATTAAAATATATAACAACAACAAACTGATGCATAAATGAAATATCATGACGATTGAATTTCACATTAGTATATTACTCATTCCAAATATTCGAATATTAGGGTGTCACTAAAGATTGAACCCTTTCTTTTCTAAGTGAATACATGAAGATAATATACATAACAGTTTACATTCTCAAAGTTCTAAATTGACACTATATTTTCCTAGCTTGTGTCCCATCCTTCAATAAGCATATCGAAGCCAAGTCCTAACTTCTTGAAGCAGCTAAACCTCATGCTTATATAGGTAGTCCTTTTATTCTTGCACCTACAAATGCAATTTTTCAAAAGAACTATTAAGAATATAAATTCAACCTCCTTAACTTGCAGTACTGAACACATACCTTGGGATGATAATAATAATGTGTTCCAATCTTCAAATATCAAGCTTTCCACATTGAATTGAACATCTAATATTACATTAGATGGGAATTGGGTATGTCAACATAAAAGATTTTAAGTGGACTTTAAACCCATCCCTACAGCCGCCTTGTGCACAAGATCTCTTGCTAACCCTTTGGTGAGATGATCGGCTAAATTCAACTGAGTTCTTACAAACTCCACAGATATCACACCAGTCATGATGAGCTCACGAATCATGCTATGTCTAACCCCTAAATGTCTAGACTTTCCATTATACACTTGACTATAAGCCTTAGCCAATGTTGCAGCACTATCATATCTGATAGAAATGGTAGATATCGGTTTGGGCCATAATGGAATTTCATAAATCAAATTCCTTAGCCACTCAGCTTCTTTACCAACAGCAGCCAATGCAACAAACTTAGACTCCATGGTTGAGTTAGTAATACAAGTATGTTTCTTAGATGCCCAAGAAATGGCACCTCCTCCAAGAAGAAACACCCAACCACTTGTAGAGGAGTGATCCTCTAAGTTGTTAATCCATCTGGCATCTGAATAACCTTCCAAAACAGAAGGATATCCACTATAAGTTAAACCAAAATTAATTGTCCCTTTCAAGTACTTGAGTACTCTACTCACAGCTTGCCAATGAAGTGAACTAGGATTACTAGTATATCTACTAAGCCTTCCCACAACGTATGCTATATCAGTCATAGTACTAATCATGGCATACATTAGACAACCAATAGCCCTTGAGTATTCAAGTTGAGACACTAGAGATCCTTTATTAGGTAGAAGCTTAAGACTAGGATCTATAGGAGTGCTAACAGGAGAACAATTCTCAAAGTTAAACTTTTTCAATATCTTCTCAATATAATGAGATTGAGAAATTGAAATCCCATTGTTTCCTTTTCTAATTCTTATACCAAGAATTACCTCATCCTCCCCCATGTCTTTCATATCAAAACTAGATGATATGAATTTCTTGGTTTTATCAACTTCTTCTAAATCAGTACCAAAAATCAACATATCATCTACATATAAGCAAATTATGACTCCTTTACCAGAAGTATCAAATTTGTTATATACACACTTGTTAGCTTGGTTTAATGCAAAACCATTAGACAAGACAACGTCATCAAACTTTTGATGCCATTGTTTTGGTGCTTGTTTCAAACCATATAATGATTTCTTCAACTTGCACACTTTGTGTTCATTTCCAGGCATCACAAACCCTTCAGGTTGTTTCATGTATATTTCCTCATCCAACCCACCATTCAAATGCAGTTTTCACATCCATTTGGTGAATCACAAGATTATGTATAGCTGCAAGAGCTAATAATAATCTAATAGTAGAAATTCTGGTAACAGGAGCATACGTATCAAAGAAATCAATGCCTTCCTTTTGTCCATAGCCTTGGATAACCAACCTAGCTTTATACTTATCTATTGTGCCATCCACCTTCATTTTTCTTTTGAGGATCCATTTACATCCTAATGCCTTGCAAATAGGAGGTAAATCAGCCAATACCCAAGTATTGTTATGCATGATAGAATCAATCTCATCATGAATTGCCTCTTTCCAGAAATGAACATCCCTAGAAGCCATAGCTTCACTGAAAGTCTTTGGATCCTCTGCAGTATTAAAACAATACTGATGTTGAGAAATAGTCTCATTCCCTGTTCCTTCAACTAAATATAGTTGAAAATCAGATCCAAAAGACTTAGCTTTTCTAGCTCTGGTACTTTTCCTAGGTTCAGGTACATAACTTGCACCACCAGAAACATCTTCAGCTTAAGTAGCACTCTTTCTTGAAGATTGATGAATCATGTCCCTTTGTTTAGGTATAGATGTAAATCTTTCTTCATCAAAAAATAGCATCTCTTGACTCTATCACTGTGTTTACAGACACAGAGTCATTAGATTCTAAAACATAGAATCTATATGCTTTGGAATGCTCAGCATATCCAATAAAGATACAATCTATACCTCTCTCACCCAACGTCTTCCTTTTGGGTTCAGTGAGCCTTACAACTGTTCTACAACCCCAAACTTTGAGATAACTCAAATTTAGTACCTTTTTACACCAAAGTTCATAAGGAGTATTCTTACTCCTTTTATTTGGAGTTCTATTCAAGATGTATCATGCAGTTAACATTGCCTCACCCCAAAACCCTTCACTTAATCCAGAATAGGACAACATGGAATTAACCATTTCTTTCAAAGTCCTATTCTTCCTTTCAACTACACCATTTTGTTGTGGTGTATAAGGAGCTGTGGTTTGATGTATTATTCCAGTTGATTCAAAATAAACTAGATCATAATACTCACCACCTCTATCAGTATGCAAGACTTTTATTAATTCATTTTTATGAAGCTCAACTTGTTGTTTATAAATTTTAAATTTATCAAGTGCTTCATCCTTAGAATGTAGCAAATAGACATAACAATATCTAGATGCATCATCAATAAAAGTAACAACATACTTTTTGTTTCCAAGGGAAGGTATAGCATGGAAATCACATAAATCACTATGTATTAAATCCAACACATTGCTTTCCCTAACAACATCTTTGAAAAGTTGTCTAGTGATTTTAGTTAGCATGCATGTTTTACATTTTCCATTATTTTGCATCAAAAGCTGGAATTAAACTCATTTTAGACATGTCTTTTAATCTCTTGTAATGAATATGTCCTAGTCTAGCATGCCATAATTCATATTTATTAAAATTATTGCTAGTACTAGTAGAAGCCATGCAAACAGAATTATCAATAAAAGGATAATTAATATTTAGCCTAATCATTCCATTACATACATATCCAAATCCCATAAAAGAACCATGTCTTGACAAGATATACTTGTCACTTTCTAATACTTATTTGTAACCACAATTTCAGACACGTGATTCTTACGAATCCTTGGAACATATAAAACATTGTTCAAACACATACATTTCCCAGAAGTAAAAGTAAGTAAAACAGATCCTATGCCCTTGATTGGTTCAATTACAAAATTTCCCATTTTCACAACAGATCCATCATCAATTGGTTGAAAGTCCTTGAACCAATATAGATCTTTGCAAACATGACTTGTTGCTCCCAAATCAACCCACCATGCAACATTATCATCCTGCACATAAAATGCTTCAGAAATCACAGAAATATAATTCTGAATATAGTTAATATTCTGCATTAAAACAGACTTATGACCTTGTTGCTTTTCTGGATCCTTGGATCCACTTGGGCCTGCGCCATCCTTGTTCACTTTACGCAAACGACAATCTTTCTTGAAATGACCCGGTTTGTTACAATTCCAACACACCACTTTAGCCTTCTTGTTGGAAGACTTGTCATCCTTTCCTTTAAACTTCCTTTTTCCATTAGACTTCTTTTGATTCTTTGATCCTTCTCCATCCACCATGTTCATAAAAGAGGAACCAACTTGGTTCTTGCCTTTGGGATTGTTATCAAGTTCTTGAGTTCTTAAGGACTCTTCAATCCGTAAATGGCTTCCAAGTTGAGTCAAAGTCAATTCCTCTTTGTTATGTTTCAGATTGTGTTTAAAATCCTTCCAGGAAGGGGACAGTTTGTCAATGATCACAGCCACAACAATGGCTTCATCTATTTTCAGATTGTGTTGAGCAAACTGTCCTAGGATCCTTAACATTTCATGGTATTGTTCCATAACATGCCTGGAGTCAATCATCTTGTAACCCATAAAGTTACTGACAAGAAACTTCTTGCTAGAAGCATATTCAGCCATATACTTGGATTCATGAGAATCCCATAGTTCTTTTGCAGATTCGAAATTTTGATAGATATCAAAAAGAAAATCAGACATACCATTGAGAATATGACCACGACATATGTAATCATCATTTTCCCACTTTGAACTTCTTCTTGTTGCCTCCAAAGGTTCATCTTCAACAGATTCTGGTAAGACTGGCATAGGTGTACTCAGAACATACACCACTTTCAGAGTGGTAAGGAGAAACTTCATCTTCTTCTGCCATCTACGAAAATCTTGCCCTTCAAACTTGTTCAGTTTTTCAAACTTACTAGTCATTTCCTTCACAGAATCAGCACTTGTCATGATCACATAATTGTGTCTTTCACTTTCAGATTAAAGTATTTGGGTGGTACTCCTAATCTTTAATCGGATAAGAATCAGAATTGAGAGAAAACAGAATAACGAATGTGTTGATGTTATGAAGAATAAGTGTACCAACCACAAATTCAGATATGATCATATAACAGAAAACTTTCTGTCTTAAAACTGCCACATGACAATTTTATGTCCTAAAACTGTCCACAAACGGTCATAAACAACCTTAAATCCGGTTCTAGAATATGGATCACAAAACCGGGTACATTTATCGATCCCAGCTAGGGGCTCTGCCCCTTGGACCCCGCCATGGGCTGCCGCCCCTTGGACCCCGTTCTCAGGGGCGCTGCCCCCGGACCCCCGTCGTTTTAGGGGCTTCGCCCCTAGATAGCAGTATACTTTCAACAAAGACAAAATTAAACAAATGTGCACTCCACACGATACCAATTTGTTCAGTAATTGTCAAAGTGACATTGATCAACAAATTAACCATATTACACTTAAATAACATTAGTGATATAAAATCACCAACATGAGCCTGTCTCACCTATGCTAGGGAAGTCATCCAAAATCTCAAAATTAAGTTTCCTGAAGAACAAACTTCAGGTAATTAAGAAATCACAAAAAAAATTATAATTTTGGGTTGTTTTACGGCTTAACCACTAATGTCCAATTAAATCATAAAAGTTTTAGATATTTTTTCAAGTTAGCCATTTTCACCTGTTATATCATGTAATTATTTTTTGAATAGGCTTTTAGTTAAATTAAAGGTTTGATAGAATAATGTGACAATAGTTTCCTATAACAAATGTTGGTCTATTTCAAGGGTTATTTATATATGAACAACATAATGATTCTTAGTTGGCCAAAATCAAAGATCAGTAAGATTCTTAAATCACTGATACCCCTACCTGATATCAGTGGCGGACGCAAACTATTTTAGTAGGGGTGTCCCTCATACTTCATGCGGGTGCACCTAATAGAAAAAATAAAAAAAAAAATAATTTTTTTTTTACACTACGAGCCGGAAATTGAGCAGTGGCCCGGGACCCCCAATTCTCCACATAGGTCCGCCACTGCCTGATATTGAATTTACAAAAATGGTCTGATTTACATAATTGGTCCCTCCCTAGTATGGATTTTACAGAAATGGTATGCCTTCACAGTCGTTCACCACCGTCGGCATCTACATCTCCTTCCGGTAACCTTATTCCGGTGTATATCGTCGGCCCTTCATGTAACACCGTAAATTTCAAAATAATTTTTCGCATAATATAAAAACATATTCATTTAATTTTCATATAAACATCAATGTTTGAAACTCCAATCCATGACATATAAAGAATCCCAAGATCACATAACATAAAAATCCCATGTGTGTGTACTGATCAAGCCGGCGCCTTCCCACGGTCATCACTAGTACCTGAAACAAATAACACCAACACTGTAAGCATGAAGCTTAGTGAGTTCCCCAAAATACCACACATAACACATATTAGCCACTCGAGGCTATAACTCTGTGGGTCCGTAGACCTTACTCTGTGAACCCTCAGGTTCTAATCTCTGTGAACCTTCCGGTTCCAACTCTATAAACATGCACAACATAAATCACATAGAAATAATGCAGTACAACACATAACATACATATAGCATACAAATACTCTGTCACATAACTCTGATTACCTACTCAAGGTAAAGTATAGTGAGAAGACTCACCTCGCGTATCTTGATAACTCGCAAATCCGGAAATCACTCGCGCTCGATCCCCTGAGCTATAATCCTCATCTAACACGATATATCTCTAATTAACACTTTCACAACTAAGGTTGACTAACCCTATCAAGTCAACACTGGTCAACTCTGGTCAACAGTCAATGGTCAACTTTGACCGGACTCGGCGAGTGCACTAGAGCGATTCGGTGAGTCTATATGTGTTCACTGACTCCCTAGATAGTCTTGACACGTCGAGTACTTCCCTGACTCGACGAGTTCCACCTGGCATGAATTGCGGGGCCACCATGACTCAACTCGCCGAGTCTCAAGAACAACTCGACGAGTTCCAACTTGAGTCAGTCCACCCGTCAACCCTCTCTGACGCTCCCTGACTCACTGAGTCAACCCCTTAACTCGGCAAGACCACTCGCTGAGTGGTTATGGACAACCTTCATGCTACTCGCCGAGTCTGTTCTTCAGACTCGGCGAGTCTATGCCATGCATAAACTCAAGCTCACTCCTGAGGTCAGATCCGTTCCAATAACTCATAGATCCAGTCCTTCCAAGCACATACATCACGTAAAGTTACAATCTTGGTGCTCATGCAAAGGTCCAAAGGCCTTATTTGATGATATGGTCCCTAGAATGCTATTCTAAGCTCATGGCCTCCATTAACACTCATAAAGCTTGAGGGAAAAGGGTCTCTGGACCTCTTTGGGTCCAGATCTAAAGCACCAACACAAGAAGAGGCCAATTACTCCATGGATCATTCCACAAAGAAACCCTAACTCTAAGATTTACACCAAGGACTGAGAAAGGAACGAATGGTTACCTCAAATGAAGTCTCTGAGCTCAGAAATCACTGGATTAGCACCTTCTTTGGTCTCCTCTTGCCTTGATCCTCTTTTATATGCAAAAACACCCACAAATAATCAAGGATCTTCCTCTTCTCTCTCACAAGACGCTCAAAGACTCTTTAGGGTTCTCTCTGGGGTTGGTGGCCGCAAATGACGGCCATAAGCCCCTTTAAATAGGTCTCATACCCTGGAAATTAGGGTTTCATTAAACAGCATGGACTCGCCGAGTGCGGACATGTACCCGTGCCCAAACCGTGATCATACTCGGCGAGTTTGGGCTCCAACTCGCTGAGTCTCCTCACAAATCACCAAAATTATGAGAATAAATAATACCTGGGATTCCGGGCTGTTACAATTCTCCCCTACTAGAACTAGACTTTGCCCTCGAAGTCTCGCTCGGCAAATAACTCCGGATGCTACTCACGCATCTCACGCTCCAGCTCCCAAGTCATCTCGGACCCCTTCTGATGCTGCCACTGAACAAAAACCAAGGGTACCTCCTTGTTCCTCAGAACCTTGATTTTCCGATCTCTGATTGCCACTGGTCTCTCAGCATAATTTAGGCTCGCATCCACCTGAATATCCTCTAATGGAACCTGTAACGCCTGTGTTTCCGGGTTTGCCATTTTTAGCAATGTAATAGTCTAGGTTAACCTTTGTAACCCGTTTTGAAATAATAAGATTGTATTATTTGAGTATTATGTGTTTTGTGCGTAATTGCTTAATTATGTGGTTTGATTAATTAAGAATAAAAAATAAGCGTCAAAATTTAAGTGTAAAATAAACTTGATATCTTTGGTTAATGTTGTAGTAGTTGAAACGAGGTTTCCGAATATATATAGAACACCCAAATCTGACTTCGTATGAGGAAGTTATGATTTATTGAAGTGTCGACTAGCGGTATGCAGCCCGAAATACTCGATTTGAGATCAAGCGGTTTTTAGCCGAAGCAATCTAAACGAGAGCCGAAGATCTCGTTGTTGGTATCAAAGTGATAAAAAGTTAGGCGAGAACGGACGTCAAACGAAGAAGTTATGAATTTATAACGAAATTTTTCTGTCCCGGCCTATTAAAAATAAATAATAAAAATAAAGTTATAATTAGCCGACGGAGTATAAACGAACGTTGTAAACCGTAGTCTCACCTTCGCGTGGATATAAAGAACGTCAAAACGGAGTTCGTATGAAGAAGATATGAATTTTCGAAGTTTATTAAATAATTTGTATTTAAATTTAATTGGAAAATCTGGCATTATCCGAAGAGGAGTCATCGGACTCATCCGAAGTACGCCCCGCGTACTTGTGTACGGCCCGCGTACTTGTGTACGCCCCGCGTACACCGAGGAATGTCGACACTCGCACTCGAGCACTTCGGATACGTAAGCAGTGACGATTTCGGACCAATACGCCCCGCGTACTCCGAGGCTCCAGCCTCCTATAAATAGGATGCGAGGGCAGCCAGCTTATTTGCTATTTTTCTCTCTTCTCTCTCCCGTTTTACCTCGATTGGCGTGCCAGAAGTACCCCGAAGCCCCGGTAATATTCTCGAGCCCCGAAGCAAGTCCGGAGATCCCGAAGATCCCGAGAAGTGCGATTCCCGAGCCGAAGCTCTGCCCGAGAGAAGTTCGATTTTTGTGAAGATCTTCCAGATCTGCTGAGGATTACTACTTCTGTAAGCCGTAGTGCTGTCCGATCATCTTCTGATCAAGTGAGTGTATACTACCTTTCATAAACACGATAATAATACAAGTATGGTTTGAGTGTATTAAGTATATTGTTGTTTATATGCGTGAGTGTGTGGTTACTTTGTTCTAACGCATAATTATAAAGTATTTTATACGAAATACGCGTTATGTGTATATTTTGTGTTATATGTGTGAATGTATATTCACTCTCTTCTATCTCATGGATCTGATTTGTTTTCTATGAAATACGTGCTATGTGTGTGTGCCTCATCTGTTATGTGGAATATGTATTGATTAAAGCATGCTATACAGGTTTTTAAACTATGTATAAAAATGTATATTTTTATCTACTAATATGTTGGGTAGAACATGGGTAGATATTTGGTGTGTAATAAACAGATGGGAGGCCTCGTTGTTGTTTTGATTCAGTCATCTAGCGGAGTTTAGATGACGACCACGGACTTTTCTAGATAGTCTTGTGGAAACATTAGCAGGTTCGCCACCTGTAGGTGTTAATGAACTCGGGTGTTCATTCGCTGTACTCCATACCCCTCATGGTTGCCTTATTTGACTTATATTGCTGAGGAACCCCCGAAGCATGTGTTGTCGCCCCGATGAAATATTCTTAGACTAGGTCCCTTGTGTTAGTTATTTTAGGGACATAAAGTGAGAATAACGGGAATGGGTAATTGGGTTATTGTTGGTTGGTGGAATTAAATATACTTATTTATTGTGGGTGGAAAACCCTATATGCTCACCAGGCTCCCAAGCCTGACCCACTCAGTTTTATTTGTATTACAAGAAGCGGCGCGAGGGCATAAGATGGACGAACCGTCAAGTTGTTTTGTTTACAAGTCTGTATATGTATATATTCTTTGAATGACTTGTAATGTTATCGTTTATGCTTATTGGTCTGTATCGGAACATGACACCACGAGTTTTGATTATATAATGAAAATACATTTCTTTTATAAAATGCTTTGGTAAAAATTGTTTTATCATGTTTTGTTTTTGGGAACAAATTTCGCAACTCTTTCAAATCAAAAGGATTTACTCTGAAATTATTTTAAAAGCATAAATGAAAATCGGTCTTTTCTGGCCGAGATTTTGGGGATGTCACAGAACCACTGCCGACTCGTCGGCTATACACTTCCGCAGTTGCGACACATGGAAAGTGTCGTGAATCTGCCCCAACTCTGCTGGCAAATCCAAACAATAGGCTACCCTGCCTACCCTCGCGATCACTCGAAATGGACCAATATATTGGGGCCCCAACTTGCCCCTCTTCCTGAATCGAATCACTCCTTTCCAAGGAGAGACCTTCAGGAGTACAAGGTCGCCAACCTGAAACTCAAGCTCGGACCGGCGTCTGTCTGCATAACTCTTCTGATGACTCTAAGCGATCAATAATCTCTGTCTGACCTGCTGGATCTGATCTGTCGTCTGAAGCACGATCTCTATACTGCCCATCACACGCTGTCCAACCTCTCCCCAACAAATGGGGGTCCGACACCTCCTCCCATACAATAGCTCAAAGGGCGACCTACCAATGCTCGAATGATGGCTATTGTTGTAGGAAAACTCTGCCAAGGGTAAGTATGTATCCCAACTTCCCCCGAAATCCAACACACATGCCCGGAGCATGTCCTCGAGCGTCTGAATCGTCCACTCACTCTGTCCGTCTGTCTGGGGGTGATATGCGGTACTAAAATGCAGCCTAGTACCCAACTCCTCATGAAACTTCTTCCAGAATCTGGAAGTGAAACGTACATCCCGGTTTGAGACAATTGAGCAGCCGGCGGATTGGGAGTTGGTGCAACAGACTTGTCCTTGAAGTTGCTCTCAGCGACCCTCAAGAGACCTTGGAGTTTGCTTAGGGTGACCTCCTCTTTTTTCATGTGGTAGGTCATCCTAAATTGATTGTAGCTCGGAGGCAAAGAGTGAAGCACCATGTCGATCTCCAAGTCTTCCCCAAAGTCAACATTTAACTTGCGAAGGCGGTCGACATACCTTTGCATCTTTTGCAGGTGCACGGTAAGAGACTCTCCATGACCCATCTTAGCGGAAATCATGTTAGTGAAAATCTCATAATGCTCTTGTCTCGCGTTTTGGTGGTATCTCTCCAATAAATCTTGATGCATCTCGTACGGGTACATGTCCTCATAGGAGTTTTGGAATTCGGAGTTCATGGTGGCTATCATGATGCAATGTACCTTCGTTGCATCGCGCTCATGAGTTTCAAAAGCGGTCATTTCAGCCGGAGTAGCGATTTCAGGGTTGATTTTCTCGAGCTTCTCATCGAGGACATACTCCTTATCCTCATAGCGAGCAATGGCGCGAATGTATCTTATCCATTCGCTAAAGTTCGTCCCATCGAAAGTGACCTTTTGACAAAGGGTCATCAATGTGAAAGAACTAGCAGCAGCGTTGTTTGCGTTCGACATCTACAAATAGAAAGGACAAAGATAGATTAGAATATGAATCCCTAATTATCAGCCAATAAGAAAAATTAGGGCTAGGATCCAACAACAATATTTACATATTAGAAAAGGGATGCCGTAATCTAACATGCAAATAATATGAAGGTAAGTGAATGACGATTCACTAATTCTCCACCATAAAAACATAACTTTAAGTCCTAAATGTATTGAGCATTCCTATGATCGGATGAGATTCATTGAAACTATTCAATGACATGTTTAAATCTCGATATGCCCCTCTTGTTTGTGACTGGGATACCGAGGATCACAAAGCGGGTGTGAATTACCATGCAAATTCACATGGTGCCTTCATTGTAACGATCACCTATTCGATGTGCCGGTAAACCACACACGCTCCATCGAACTATGATAAACAATGAATCACCCTTTGCCACCTTTGCTTAGAACCAATTAGTGTGCTGGTAAACCACACACACTCCACTAACTTCTTAGCAAGGGTGCAAAGTGTAATTTCATGGGATTGCATCAATTCACTTTTCCTAAAGTAACTAAGATTGGGAAATTTTAAAACATGTAGTTACTTTGTATTTCATATTATACTTTTAATGAGAGGATGAGGTTGTCCTATCCTACCTGTGACATCCCCAAAATCTCGGACAGAAAAGACCGATTTTCATTTATGCTTTTAAAATAATTTCAGAGTAAATCCTTTTGATTTGAAAGAGTTGCGGAATTTGTTCCCAAAAACAAAACATGATAAAAAAATGTTTACCAAAGCATTTCATAAAAAGAAATGTATTTTCATTATATTATCAAAACTCGGGGTGTCATGTTCCGATACAGACCAATAAGCATAAACGATAACATTACAAGTCATTCAACAAATATATACATATACAGACATGTAAACAAAACAACTGATGGTTCATCCATCTCATGCCCTCACGCCACTTCCTGTAATACAAATAAAACTGAGTGGGTCAGGCTTGGGAGCCTGGTGAGCATATAGGGTTTTCAACCCACAATAAATAATCATATTTAATTTTCACCAACCAACAATAACCCAATTACCCATTCCCGTTATTCTCACTTTATGTCCCTAAGACAACTAACATAAGGGACCTAGTCTAAGAATATTTCATTGGGGCGACAACACATGCTTCGGGGGTACCTCAGCAATATAAGTCAAATAAGGCAACCATGAGGGGGATGGAGTACAGCGAATGAACACCCAAGTTCATTAACACCTACAGGTGGCGAACCTGCTAATGTTTCCACAAGACTGTCTAGAATAGCCAGTGGTCGTCATCTAAACTCCGCTAGATGACTAAATCAAACAACAACGAGGCCTCTCATCTGTTTATTACACACCAACTATCTACCAATGTTCTACCCAACATATTAGTAGATAAAAATATACATTTTTATACATAGATAAAAAAAAACCTGTATAGCATGCTTTAATCAACACATATTTCACATAACAGATGAGGCACACACACATAACACATATCTCATAGAGAATAAATCATATCTATGAGATAGAAGAGAGTGAATATACATTCGCGCATATAACACAAAATATACACATAACACGTATTTCGTATAAAATACTTCATAATTATGCGTTAGAAGAAAACAACCACGCACTCACACCTATAAACAACAGTATACTTAATACACTCGAACCATACTTGTATTATTATCGTGTTTATGAAAGGTAGTATACACTCACTTGATCAGAAGATGATCGGACAGCACTACGATTTGCAAAAGTAGTAATCCTCAGCAGATCTGGAAGATCTTCACAAAAATCGAACTTCTTGCGGGCAGAGCTTCGGCTCGGGAACCGCACTTCACGGGATCTTCGGGATCTCGGGACTTGCTTCGGGACTCGGGAATATTACCAGGGCTTCGGGGTACTTCTGGCACGCAAATCGATGCAAAACGGGAGAGAGAAGAGAGAAAATAGCAACCCTAAACGGCTGGCCCTTCAAATCTATTTATAAGGCAAATTTGGCCCTTGCCACGTCGTGGCAACCTTTTTCCACGTCGTGGGCTTGGTCGTCACTGCATGCGTCATCCCAAGTTGCATCTGGGGGCCTTCCGGAGGTGTCAGGACACTTGCCACGCCGTGGCACTGCTTGCCATGTCGTGGTCTCTGACAGTTTTGGGGTTTCGCGCCCCGAACTTCAGAAATTCATAACTTTCGCATACGAACTCCGTTTTCGACGTTCTTTATATCGCCGCGAAGGTGAGATTATGCTCTACAACTCTCGTTTAGACTCCATTGGCTAATTTTGACTTTATTTTTAATATATTATAAGTATATTACTTATATATTATCTTTAGTAGGCCGGGACAAGAAAACTCTGTTCAAAATTCATAACTCCTTCATCTGAACTCCGATTCCGTCCGTCTTTCCGTCGTTGCACTACTATCGATGAGATCTTCAATTCTCATTTAGATCACTAAGGATAGATATCTATCTACCTTAAATTCACTATTTACGTCGCGCTAGGTTGTGCCGGTTCTGTCGCGAAACTTCGACAGGTCATAACTTTCTTCGTTATAACTCGGATTTCGGCATTCCTTATATCTCCAGAATCCTTATTTCGACCACTAAAACTTTATGAAAAGATATCAGGCTTATCTCATACTTTAATTTTTACACTTATTTTTATTCTTAATTAATCAAACCACATAATTAAGCAATTAAGCACAAAACACATAATACTCAAATAATACACTTTTATTATTTCAAAACGGGTTACAAAGGTTAACCTAGACTATTACATCAACGAAAATGCCTAGCCTGGAAACGCGGGCGTTACAATTCTCTCCCCCTTAGGATGATTCCGTCCCTGGAATCACACATCAACAAACAAATGCGGATAGCGACTCAACATGTCACTCTCCGTTTCCCAGGTGAGATTTGGCCCATTCGAATGTTTCCAACGAACAAGCACTAATTCGACCATCTTGCGTCAAAGCTTCTTAGTCTTTCGGTCAACAATTGCCTCTGGTTCTTCAATTAACCTCTTGTTTTCATCAATTCTCAATTCAGAAATTGGAATTATATCGGGAACTTCTCCCGTGAACTTCCTCAAATAACACACATGAAAAGTGTTGTGAATTCCATTCAGTTCTTCGGGTAATTCGAGCTTGTAAGCTTGGTTCCCAATCCTCTGAAGAACTTTAAATGGTCCAATAAACCTTGGACTCAACTTTCCCCTTTTACCAAATCTTATAAGTCCCTTCCACAGCGAGACTTTAAGCAAAACCGAATCTCCAACCTCAAAAGTCATCGGTCTTCGCTTTTTGTCAGCATAGCTCTTTTGACGATATTGAGCTGCTAACATTCTTTCTCTAATTATTTTCAACTTTTCAGCAGTTTGATGAACCATCTCCGTTCCCATAAACTACTTTTCCCCAGCCTCAAGCCAACAAGATGGCGTACGACACTTCTGTCCATACAAAGCTTGATAAGGTGCCATCTTAATGCTCGAGTGGAAACTATTATTGTAGGAAAATTCTACCAATGGTAAATGTTCATCCCAATTACCTAGGAATTCCAAGGTACATGATCTTAGCATATCTTCAAGTGTTTGTATTGTTCTTTCACTCTGACCATCAATCAGCGGATGGTAAGCTGTACTTAAACATAACTTGGTACCCATTTCCTCTTGTAGACTTTTCCAAAACCTTGAGGTGAAACGGCTATCACGATCCGATGCAATCGTTAACGGAACATCGTGAAGCCTCACAATTTCCTTCACGTAAGAATTCGCAAGCTTTTCCATAGACCATTTCTCCTTGGCTGCTATGAAATGCGCACTCTTAGTGAATCGATCAACGACCACCCAAATCATGTCGTGACCATTCTTTGTTCTGGGCAGTTTAGTGACAAAATTCATAGCAATGTCTTCCCACTTACCCATAGGCACAGGCAATGGTTCTAAACTCCTGTACTGTTTCTGATATTGTGTCTTTACTCTCGCACAAGTCACACACTCAGCCACATACTTTGCAACATCAAGCTTCATCGTCGGCCACCAGTAGTAGGGTTTCAGGTCCCTATAAATTTTAGTGCTGCCATGATGAATTGAGTACATGGTTTTGTTAGCTTCTTCCATCAGAAGATCCCTAATATCTCCTGACTTAGGTACCCAAATACGATCTTGGAATACCTTCAGTCCATGACCGTTTGTACCAAACACCAACGTTTTACCCAAACGTTCATCCTTTCGGTCATTTTTCTCAGAAGCTTCCTTTTGAGCTTTCTTTATACTCTCCACAATTGTCGAGACAACTTCAATTCTCAACGCTCTTGCCCTTTTCCTTTCAAGATTGACTTTCCGACTGAGAGCATCAGCAACAACATTAGCTTTACCGGGATGGTAAAGTATCTCGCAGTCGTAGTCTTTAAGTAATTCTAGCCAGCGTCGTTGCCTCATATTCAATTCTTTCTGATTAAAGAGATATTGGAGACTCTTATGATCAGTGAAAAGTTTGCACTTCGTGCCATAGAGTTAATGCCTCCATATTTTCAGAGCGAAAACTACCACTGCCAACTCCAAATCATGAGTCGGGTAATTCTTTTCATGCTCCTTCAGCTGTCGAGACGCATATGCTATCACCTTTTCTCTTTGGGTCAAAACACAACCCAATCTAACCCCAGACGCATCGCTATAAACAGCGAATTCTTCAATTCCATCGGGTAGAGAAAGTATCGGTGCCTTGCATAGCTTCTTCTTTAGCTTCTCGGATGCTTCTTTATGCTTATCACTCCAAGCATAAGTAGCTCCTTTGTGGGTCAAAGCTGTCAATGGAGTAGCGATCGAAGAAAAGCCTTGGATAAACCTTCGGTAATATCCGGCTAATCCTAAAAAGCTTCGGATCTCCGTGGGACTTTTCAGTTGTTCCCACTTCATCACAACTTCAATCTTTGCTGGATCAACCATTATCCCTTCTTGGTTGACCACGTGACCCAAGAATTGGACTTCACGAATCCAAAAATCACACTTAGAGAACTTTGCATACAGCTTCTCCTTCTTCAAGACTTCTAACACTTCTCACAAGTGTCTGCCATGCTCCTCCTGGCTTTTCAAGTAAATCAGAATGTCGTCTATGAACACTATCACGGATTTATCAAGGAAAGGATTACAAACCCTATTCATTAAATCCATGAATGCTGCCGGAGCATTGGTTAGTCCAAACGACATAAGCAAGAACTCGTAGTGTCCATATCTAGTTCTGAATGCAGTCTTCTCGATATCTTGCTCTCTTACTTTGAGCTGATGATATCCTGACCTTAGATCGATCTTCGAGAAATAGCTTTAACCTTGCAATTGATCAAATAGGTCATCAATCCTCGGAAACGGATATCTATTCTTTATTGTTGCCTTGTTCAGCTCTCTATAATCGATGCACATTCTCATACTTCCATCTTTCTTCTTCACGAACAACACCGGAGCTCCCCAGGGCGATGAACTAGGTCTAATGAAACCTTTGTCCAATAACTCCTGAAGTTGCATCATCAGCTCCTTCATCTCCGTCGGTGCTAATCGATAAGGTGCTTTTGCTATTGGTGTGGTTCCTGGTAACAAGTCTATTCTGAACTCTACTTGTCTATCAGGTGGTAATCCAGGAAGATCTTCGGGAAATACTTCTAGATAATCACACACCACTGGAATACTCTGCATCACCTTCTTTTCTTTCTTAGCATCAATCACAAATGCTAAATATGATGTACATCCCTTAGTCAAACACTTTCTGGCATTCATTAGAGAAATGATTCCAGAATTCACTCTGCGTTTGTCCCCATACACCATAAACGAATCTTTACCAGGCGGGTTTACTTTAACTATCTTCTTCTTGCATAAAATTTCGGCATCATTGGCGCTAAGCCAATCCATTCCCAACACGATGTCGAAACCATTAAGCTCGATAGGCAATAATTCTTCGCGAAACTTATTCCCATTAAGGTCGATTAAGATGTCTTTCATACGATAGCTAACAAGTACAAACTTGCCACTAGCTACTTCGACTAATAAAGCATCATCTAGTCTATCAATAGCCAAAGCTAGCTTTCTACCAAACTCATGCGAAATAAAGGAGTAGTTGGCTCCAGAATCAAACAAAAATTGAGCAGGTAATTCGTTTATGAGAAAGGTACCTGAAGCGACATCAACTTCATCTTTCGCAGCCTCAAGTGTCATCTGGAAGGCTCTCTCCTTCGACTTTGGTAGAATGTTGGGCCTAGCTGTCTCCTTCTTCTTCGGACAGTCCTTCAAAATGTGCCCCTCTTCATTACAACCAAAACACATCCTTTTGTTGTTCGGACATTCATTGGCAAAATGTCCAACCTTCCCATACTTGTAGCAGGTTACATCCTCGCTACATTTCCCAAAGTGCTTTTTCTTACACTTATCACACCACTTCGCTTCACCTCCCTTTCCTCTAAACTTTTTCGAATCAGATTTCGAAAATTTTCCTTTCTTTTCGGAGCCAGATGTTCCCTCAAACTTTCTTTTCTCACCAACCTCAACCTTGACGGTGGTTCTTCCCTTAATCATGTTCTCAACTGACTTGGCAGCCCAGATAGCTGCCTCTAGAGTAAGTGCCTGACGTACTGGCACCTCGTACTCCCATGGGAGTCCCTTCGCATACCGGTCCACCTTAGTCAGCTCGTCTGGGACGATATGCAAGGCAAACTCCATCTTATCGGTGAAGTTATTGGTGTATTCATCAACTTACATGCTGCCTTTCGCTAATGTCAGAAACTTGTTCTCTAGTTCCAACAGATTTTGAGCCGAGCAGAACTTGCGCTTGAACTACACCAAGAACTCTGCCCATGACAATTGTAGTGGCTCATTACGGCTCAAAGTCTTCCCTAGTGTGTTCCACCAACGAACGGCTCCACCTCGGAATTATCGCACTGCATAGATAGTCTGCAACTTACCTCTGCAGCCACAAGTCATGAAGGCTAGCTCCATTTCGGAGATCCAATCCATAACCCCAATCGGATCCTCCCTTCCATTGAAGGTCGATGGTTTGCAAGTCAAAAAGTCCTTGTACTTGCATCCCATTCCATCATTCCTTCCATCACGGTTATCTTGCCTAACTATCGGTGGGTTCGCTTGACCAATAGACCCACTGAAGTTTCCACCTTCCGAGTGCCCTTCATTTAATTCAGGCTCTTCCACACGAATTGACAGTTCTTCACGATTCTGCTGAAGCAACCATCTAGTTTCATCCATCTGACGATCCAACATCGTTTGAGTCATCAATTGCACACCAGCCATGGTTATTGGCTCAGGTGCTGCTGCTACGACAGGTATTTGTTCAATCACTGGTGGTTGATTCCTGTTTTCATCAGCATTTCCAACTCCACTTCTTGTTCTCACCATTTTTGATCTATACACCGAATAAGGTGAAATTAGATCCTCAATCACGATAGATATTCAAATCATCCTTATCACTCCGAAACGTTTACATGCTAGTTCTAATATCGTAGACATACGCTTAGAATCCTACACACATAAGGTTTCCAGATCCGGTCCGCAACAGACCATAGATCCGAACAAATTATATCATATATGGCAACATATAACATTTAGCATATAAAAGCATTTTAGGCAACTTTCCTAAAATAAACTAGTGCTCGTGTCTAAAATATAACAGACACAGATCTCAAAACTTCACTTAGCATTCTAAGTTTAAGTCTAGAAATCCTACAAATTCCTAGTTCGCTTAAACTAATGCTCTGATACCAACTGTGACATCCCCAAAATCTCGGCCAGAAAAGACCGATTTTCATTTATGCTTTTAAAATAATTTCAGAGTAAATCCTTTTGATTTGAAAGAGTTGCGGAATTTGTTCCCAAAAACAAAACATGATAAAACAATGTTTACCAAAGCATTTCATAAAAAAAATGTATTTTCATTATATTATCAAAACTCGGGGTGTCATGTTCCGATACAGACCAATAAGCATAAACGATAACATTACAAGTCATTCAACAAATATATACATATACAGACTTGTAAACAAAACAACTGATGGTTCATCCATCTCATGCCCTCGCGCCACTTCCTGTAATACAAATAAAACTGAGTGGGTCAGGCTTGGGAGCCTGGTGAGCATATAGGGTTTTCAACCCACAATAAATAATCATATTTAATTTTCACCAACCAACAATAACCCAATTACTCATTCCTGTTATTCTCACTTTATGTCCCTAAGACAACTAACATAAGGGACCTAGTCTAAGAATATTTCATCGGGGCGACAACACATGTTTCGGGGGTACCTCATCAATATAAGTCAAATAAGGCAACCATGAGGGGGATGGAGTACAACGAATGAACACCCAAGTTCATTAACACCTATAGGTGGCGAACCTGCTAATGTTTCCACAAGACTGTCTAGAATAGCCAGTGGTCGTCATCTAAACTCCGCTAGATGACTAAATCAAACAACAACGAGGCCTCTCATCTGTTTATTACACACCAACTATCTACCCATGTTCTACCCAACATATTAGTAGATAAAAATATACATTTTTATACATAGATAAAAAAAAACCTGTATAGCATGCTTTAATCAACACATATTTCACATAACAGATGAGGCACACACACACATAACACATATCTCATAGAGAATAAATCATATCTATGAGATAGAAGAGAGTGAATATACATTCACGCATATTACACAAAATATACACATAACACGTATTTCATATAAAATACTTCATAATTATGCGTTAGAAGAAAACAACCACACACTCACACCTATAAACAACAGTATACTTAATACACTCGAACCATACTTGTATTATTATCGTGTTTATGAAAGTTAGTATACACTCACTTGATCAGAAGATGATCGGACAACACTACGATTTGGAGAAGTAGTAATCCTCAGTAGATCTGGAAGATCTTCACAAAAATCGAACTTCTCGCGGGTAGAGCTTTGGCTCGGGAACCGCACTTCTCGGGATCTTCGGGATCTCGGGACTTGCTTCGGGACTCGGGAATATTACCGGGGCTTCGGGGTACTTCTAGCACGCAAATTGATGCAAAACGGGAGAGAGAAGAGAGAAAATAGCAACCCTAAACGGCTGGCCCTTCAAATCTATTTATAGGGCAAATTTGGCCCTTGCCACGTCGTGGCAACCTTTTTCCACGTTGTGGGCTTGGTCGTCACTGCATGCGTCATCCCAAGTTGCATCTGGGGGCCTTCCGGAGGTGTCAGGACACTTGCCACGTCGTGGCACTGCTTGCCACGTCGTGGTCTCTGACAGTTTTGGGGTTTCGCGCCCCGAACTTCAGAAATTCATAACTTTCGCATACGAACTCCGTTTTTGACGTTCTTTATATCGCTGCGAAGGTGAGATTATGCTCTACAACTATCGTTTAGACTCCATTGGCTAATTTTGACTTTATTTTTAATATATTATAAGTATATTACTTATATATTATCTTTAGTAGGCCGGGACAAGAAAACTCCGTTCGAAATTCATAACTCCTTCATCTGAACTCCGATTCCGTCCGTCTTTCCGTCGTTGCACTACTATCGATGAGATCTTCAATTCTCATTTAGATCACTAAGGATAGATATCTATCTACCTTAAATTCACTATTTACGTCGTGCTGGGTCGCGCTGGGTCGTGCCGGTTCTGTCGCGAAACTTCGACAGGTCATAACTTCTTCGTTATAACTCGGATTTCGACATTCCTTATATCTCCGGAATCCTTGTTTCGACCACTACAACTTTATGAAAAGATATCGGGCTTATCTCACACTTTAATTTTGACGCTTATTTTTATTCTTAATTAATCAAACCACATAATTAAGCAATTAAGCACAAAACACATAATACTCGAATAATACACTTTTATTATTTCAAAACGGGTTACAAAGGTTAACCTAGACTATTACATCAACGAAAATGCCTAGCCTGGAAACGCGGGCGTTACAATTCTCTCCCCCTTAGGATGATTCCGTCCCTGGAATCACATATCAACAAACAAATGCGGATAGCGACTCAACATGTCACTCTCCGTTTCCCAAGTGAGATTTGGCCCATTCGAATGTTTCCAACGAACAAGCACTAATTCGACCATCTTGCGTCGAAGCTTCTTAGTCTTTCGGTCAACAATTGCCTCTAGTTCTTCAATTAACCTCTTGTTTTCATCAATTCTCAATTCAGAAATTGGAATTATATCGGGAACTTCTCCCGTGAACTTCCTCAAATAACACACATGAAAAGTGTTGTGAATTCCATTCAGTTCTTCGGGTAATTCGAGCTTGTAAGCTTGGTTCCCAATCCTCTGAAGAACTTTAAATGGTCCAATAAACCTTGGACTCAACTTTCCCCTTTTACCAAATCTTATAAGTCCCTTCCACAGCGAGACTTTAAGCAAAACCGAATCTCCAACCTCAAAAGTCATCGGTCTTCGCTTTTTGTCAGCATAGCTCTTTTGACGATATTGAGCTGCTAACATTCTTTCTCTAATTATTTTCAACTTTTCAGCAGTTTGATGAACCATCTCCGTTCCCATAAACTACTTTTCCCCAGCCTCAAGCCAACAAGATGGCGTACGACACTTCTGTCCATACAAAGCTTGATAAGGTGCCATCTTAATGCTCGAGTGGAAACTATTATTGTAGGAAAATTCTACCAATGGTAAATGTTCATCCCAATTACCTAGGAATTCCAAGGTACATGATCTTAGCATATCTTCAAGTGTTTGTATTGTTCTTTCACTCTGACCATCAATCAGCGGATGGTAAGCTGTACTTAAACATAACTTGGTACCCATTTCCTCTTGTAGACTTTTCCAAAACCTTGAGGTGAAACGGCTATCACGATCCGATGCAATCGTTAACGGAACATCGTGAAGCCTCACAATTTCCTTCACGTAAGAATTCGCAAGCTTTTCCATAGACCATTTCTCCTTGGCTGCTATGAAATGCGCACTCTTAGTGAATCGATCAACGACCACCCAAATCATGTCGTGACCATTCTTTGTTCTGGGCAGTTTAGTGACAAAATCCATAGCAATGTCTTCCCACTTACCCATAGGCACAGGAAATGGTTCTAAACACCCGTACGGTTTCTGATGTTGTGTCATTACTCTCGCACAAGTCACACACTCAGCCACATACTTTGCAACATCAAGCTTCATCGTCGGCCACCAGTAGTAGGGTTTCAGGTCCCTATACATTTTAGTGCTGCCAAGATGAATTGAGTACATGGTTTTGTGAGCTTCTTCCATCAGAAGATCCCTAATTCCTCCTGACTTAGGTACCCAAATATGATCTTGGAATACCTTCAATCCATGACCGTTTGTACCAAACACCAACGTTTTACCCAAACGTTCCTCCTTTTGGTCATTTTGCTCAGAAGCTTCCTCTTGAGCTTTCTTTATACTCTCCACAATTGTCGAGACAACTTCAATTCTCAACGCTCTTGGCCTTTTTCATTTTAAGATTGACTTTCCGACTGAGAGCATCAACAACAACATTAGCTTTACCGGGATGGTAAAGTATCTCGCAGTCGTAGTCTTTAAGTAATTCTAGCCAGCGTCGTTGCCTCATATTCAATTCTTTCTGATTAAAGAGATATTGGAGACTCTTATGATCAGTGAAAAGTTTGCACTTCGTGCCATAGAGGTAATGCCTCCATATTTTCAGAGCGAAAACTACCGCTGCCAACTCCAAATCATGAGTCGGGTAATTCTTTTCATGCTCCTTCAGCTGTCGAGACGCATATGCTATCACCTTTTCTCTTTGGGTCAAAACACAACCCAATCTAACCCCAGACGCATCGCTATAAACAGCGAATTCTTCAATTCCATCGGGTAGAGAAAGTATCGGTGCCTTGCATAGCTTCTTCTTTAGCTTCTCGGATGCTTCTTTATGCTTATCACTCCAAGCATAAGTAGCTCCTTTGTGGGTCAAAGCTGTCAATGGAGTAGCGATCGAAGAAAAGCCTTGGATAAACCTTCGGTAATATCCGGCTAATCCTAAAAAGCTTCGGATCTCCGTGGGACTTTTCAGTTGTTCCCACTTCATCACAACTTCAATCTTTGCTGGATCAACCATTATCCCTTCTTGGTTGACCACGTGACCCAAGAATTGGACTTCACGAATCCAAAAATCACACTTAGAGAACTTTGCATACAGCTTCTCCTTCTTCAAGACTTCTAACACTTCTCACAAGTGTCTGCCATGCTCCTCCTGGCTTTTCAAGTAAATCAGAATGTCGTCTATGAACACTATCACGGATTTATCAAGGAAAGGATTACAAACCCTATTCATTAAATCCATGAATGCTGCCGGAGCATTGGTTAGTCCAAACGACATAAGCAAGAACTCGTAGTGTCCATATCTAGTTCTGAATGCAGTCTTCTCGATATCTTGCTCTCTTACTTTGAGCTGATGATATCCTGACCTTAGATCGATCTTCGAGAAATAGCTTTAACCTTGCAATTGATCAAATAGGTCATCAATCCTCGGAAACGGATATCTATTCTTTATTGTTGCCTTGTTCAGCTCTCTATAATCGATGCACATTCTCATACTTCCATCTTTCTTCTTCACGAACAACACCGGAGCTCCCCAGGGCGATGAACTAGGTCTAATGAAACCTTTGTCCAATAACTCCTGAAGTTGCATCATCAGCTCCTTCATCTCCGTCGGTGCTAATCGATAAGGTGCTTTTGCTATTGGTGTGGTTCCTGGTAACAAGTCTATTCTGAACTCTACTTGTCTATCAGGTGGTAATCCAGGAAGATCTTCGGGAAATACTTCTAGATAATCACACACCACTGGAATACTCTGCATCACCTTCTTTTCTTTCTTAGCATCAATCACAAATGCTAAATATGATGTACATCCCTTAGTCAAACACTTTCTGGCATTCATTAGAGAAATGATTCCAGAATTCACTCTGCGTTTGTCCCCATACACCATAAACGAATCTTTACCAGGCGGGTTTACTTTAACTATCTTCTTCTTGCATAAAATTTCGGCATCATTGGCGCTAAGCCAATCCATTCCCAACACGATGTCGAAACCATTAAGCTCGATAGGCAATAATTCTTCGCGAAACTTATTCCCATTAAGGTCGATTAAGATGTCTTTCATACGATAGCTAACAAGTACAAACTTGCCACTAGCTACTTCGACTAATAAAGCATCATCTAGTCTATCAATAGCCAAAGCTAGCTTTCTACCAAACTCATGCGAAATAAAGGAGTAGTTGGCTCCAGAATCAAACAAAAATTGAGCAGGTAATTCGTTTATGAGAAAGGTACCTGAAGCGACATCAACTTCATCTTTCGCAGCCTCAAGTGTCATCTGGAAGGCTCTCTCCTTCGACTTTGGTAGAATGTTGGGCCTAGCTGTCTCCTTCTTCTTCAGACAGTCCTTCAAAATGTGCCCCTCTTCATTACAACCAAAACACATCCTTTTGTTGTTTGGACATTCATTGGCAAAATGTCCAACCTTCCCATACTTGTAGCAGGTTACATCCTCGCTACATTTCCCAAAGTGCTTTTTCTTACACATATCACACCACTTCGCTTCACCTCCCTTTCCTCTAAACTTTTTCGAATCAGATTTCGAAAATTTTCCTTTCTTTTCGGAACCAGATGTTCCCTCAAACTTTCTTTTCTCACCAACCTCAACCTTGACGGTGGTTCTTCCCTTAATCATGTTCTCAACTGACTTGGCAGCCCAGATAGCTGCCTCTAGAGTAAGTGCCTGACGTACTGGCACCTCGTACTCCCATGGGAGTCCCTTCGCATACCGGTCCACCTTAGTCAGCTCGTCTGGGACGATATGCAAGGCAAACTCCATCTTATCGGTGAAGTTATTGGTGTATTCATCAACTTACATGCTGCCTTTCGCTAATGTCAGAAACTTGTTCTCTAGTTCCAACAGATTTTGAGCCGAGCAGAACTTGCGCTTGAACTGCACCAAGAACTCTGCCCATGACAATTGCAGTGGCTCATTAGGGCTCAAAGTCTTCCCTAGGGTGTGCCACCAACGAACGGCTCCACCTCGGAATTGTCGCACTGCATAGATAGTCTGCAACTTACCTCTGCAGCCACAAGTCATGAAGGCTAGCTCCATTTCGGATATCCAATCCATAACCCCAATCGAATCCTCCCTTCCATTGAAGGTCGATGGTTTGCAAGTCAAAAAGTCCTCGTACTTGAATCCCATTCCATCATTCCTTGCATCACGTTTATCTTGCCTAACTATCGGTGGGTTGGCTTGACCAATAGACCCACTGAAGTTTCCACCTTCCGAGTGCCCTTCATTTAATTCATGCTCTTCCACACGAATTGACAGTTCTTCACGATTCTGCTGAAGCAACCGTCTAGTTTCATCCATCTGACGATCCAACATCGTTTGAATCATCGATTGCACACCAGCCATGGTTATTGGCTCAGGTGCTGCTGCTACGACAGGTATTTGTTCAATTACTGGTGGTTGATTCCTGTTTTCATCAGCATTTCCAACTCTACTTCTTGTTCTCACCATTTTTGATCTATACACCGAATAAAGTGAAATTAGATCCTCAATCACGATAGATATTCAAATCATCCTTATCACTCCGAAACGTTTACATGCTAGTTCTAATATCGTAGACATACGCTTAGAATCCTACACACATAAGGTTTCCAGATCCGGTCCGCAACAGACCATAGATCCGAACAAATTATATCATATATGGCAACATATAACATTTAGCATATAAAAGCATTTTAGGCAACTTTCCTAAAATAAACTAGTGCTCGTGTCTAAAATATAACAGACACAGATCTCAAAACTTCACTTAGCATTCTAAGTTTAAGTCTAGAAATCCTACAAATTCCTAGTTCGCTTAAACTAATGCTCTGATACCAACTGTGACATCCCCAAAATCTCGGCCAGAAAAGACCGATTTTCATTTATGCTTTTAAAATAATTTCAGAGTAAATCCTTTTGATTTGAAAGAGTTGCGGAATTTGTTCCCAAAAACAAAACATGATAAAACAATGTTTACCAAAGCATTTCATAAAAGTAATGTATTTTCATTATATTATCAAAACTCGGGGTGTCATGTTCCGATACAGACCAATAAGCATAAACGATAACATTACAAGTCATTCAACAAATATATACATATACAGACTTGTAAACAAAACAACTGATGGTTCATCCATCTCATGCCCTCGCGCCACTTCCTGTAATACAAATAAAACTGAGTGGGTCAGGCTTGGGAGCTTGGTGAGCATATAGGGTTTTCAACCCACAATAAATAATCATATTTAATTTTCACCAACCAACAATAACCCAATTACTCATTCCTGTTATTCTCACTTTATGTCCCTAAGACAACTAACATAAGGGACCTAGTCTAAGAATATTTCATCGAGGCGACAACACATGATTCGGGGGTACCTCAGCAATATAAGTCAAATAAGGCAACCATGAGGGGGATGGAGTACAGCGAATGAACACCCAAGTTCATTAACACCTACAGGTGGCGAACCTGCTAATGTTTCCACAAGACTGTCTAGAATAGCCAGTGGTCGTCATCTAAACTCCGCTAGATGACTAAATCAAACAACAACGAGGCCTCTCATCTGTTTATTACACACCAACTATCTACCCATGTTCTACCCAACATATTAGTAGATAAAAATATACATTTTTATACATAGATAAAAAAAAACCTGTATAGCATGCTTTAATCAACACATATTTCACATAACAGATGATGCACACACACATAACACATATCTCAGAGAGAATAAATCATATCTATGAGATAGAAGAGAGTGAATATACATTCACGCATATAACACAAAATATACACATAACACGTATTTCGTATAAAATACTTCATAATTATGCGTTAGAAGAAAACAACCACACACTCACACCTATAAACAACAGTATACTTAATACACTCGAACCATACTTGTATTATTATCGTGTTTATGAAAGGTAGTATATACTCACTTGATCAGAAGATGATTGGACAGCACTACGATTTGCAGAAGTAGTAATCCTCAGCAGATCTGGAAGATCTTCACAAAAATCGAACTTCTCGCGGGCAGAGCTTCGGCTCGGGAACCGCACTTCTCGGGATCTTCGGGATCTCGGGACTTGCTTCGGGACTCGGGAATATTACCGGGGCTTCGGGGTACTTCTAGCACGCAAATTGATGCAAAACGGGAGAGAGAAGAGAGAAAATAGCAACCCTAAACGGCTGGCCCTTCAAATCTATTTATAGGGCAAATTTGGCCCTTGCCACGTCGTGGCAACCTTTTTCCACGTTGTGGGCTTGGTCGTCACTGCATACGTCATCCCAAGTTGCATCTGGGGGCCTTCCGGAGGTGTCAGGACACTTGCCACGTCGTGGCACTGCTTGCCACGTCGTGGTCTCTGACAGTTTTGGGGTTTCGCGCCCCGAACTTCAGAAATTCATAACTTTCGCATACGAACTTCGTTTTCGACGTTCTTTATATCGCCGCGAAGGTGAGATTATGCTCTACAACTATCGTTTAGACTACATTGGCTAATTTTGAATTTATTTTTAATATATTATAAGTATATTACTTATATATTATCTTTAGTAGGCCGGGACAGGAAAACTCCGTTCGAAATTCATAACTCCTTCATCTGAACTCCGATTCCGTCCGTCTTTCCGTCGTTGCACTACTATCGATGAGATCTTCAATTCTCATTTAGATCACTAAGGATAGATATCTATCTACCTTAAATTCACTATTTACGTCACGTTGGGTCGCGCTGGGTCGTGCCGGTTCTGTCGCGAAACTTCGACAGGTCATAACTTTTTCGTTATAACTCGGATTTCGGCATTCCTTATATCTTCGGAATCCTTGTTTCGACCACTACAAATTTATGAAAAGATATCGGGCTTATCTCACACTTTAATTTTGACGCTTATTTTTATTCTTAATTAATCAAACCACATAATCAAGCAATTAAGCACAAAACACATAATACTCAAATAATACACTTTTATTATTTCAAAACGGGTTACAAAGGTTAACCTAGACTATTACATCAACGAAAATGCCTAGCCTGGAAACGCGGGCGTTACACTACCCGTTCGGCTAACGACCCTCCACCGATCAAGCAAGCGGTGGGTGTGAGTGTACACCCATTAAGCGCCACTTTATAGGCCGCAACCTTATACCCACCTTATAGATCGGCTTCGTGAATGAGGCCTACTAACGGTAAGACTAGCATTTTAGTTATATATATATATATATATATATATATATATATATATATATATATATATATATATATATTAACCTTGTAATATTATATTAGTATAGGGTTTTATTTTAAACTTGTAAAATTTAAATTGTCTAAATTAAAACTTTTAATCACAAAACATAAATTTCAAAACTTGAGGACAAGTTTTAAACATTTAAAACATGGAGGATCAAATAGCAAATAATCTCAATTAACAATTAATTCCATAATTATCCATATTTGATTTATTTAATGATTTCTTGCAAGATAATTACCAATTTAATCAAAATAATTAATTAATTATCATATAAGGAAATTAAATATTTTATTAGTTGATAAATATCTTTAATTATATCAAGATTATAGTCATATATATATATATATATATATATATATATATATATATATATATATATATATATATCAGAAAATCAGATTAAGGTTGATCTAATATGATAAAGGCAAGTTTCCATAAGATAAATATGAAAAAATCCCGACTCTAGCCCTTCCTGACGCTCGAACTCGTCAAGTTCCCAACTGGACTCGTCGAGTCAGGCCAACTCGTCGAGTCCACCATGGGAATCGTCGAGTTCATGACACAGAAACACAAAATTCGAAATTTACAAACAAGATTCAAACAAACAAGCAACAATTTAATAGAAACCAATCTAGGCTCTGATACCACTGATGGGTTTTAGCCATAAGAACTTTCCTATGTGCGCATGCAAAACCCTAATGCTTGGATCTAGGTTTCTCTAATTAAACATGTTTTGAATCCAAGACTTCTAATGACTAATTGGGTATAAGAACAATACAAAATCAGATCTAGAAGTTTACCTTTGAATCTCTTGTTTGATCTTGTTGTCTTGGAGCTCTAGAGTCATAATTGTCACTCCTCTAATGGCTTACAAACACCAACTAGCAAAGAGGATGATTTGAGAGAGAGGTTAGGAAGAAATCGGCCAGGGGTTCTCTTCTTTTGAAGTGATGCCGATTTCCCTTGCTCAAGGGATCTATTTATACTTGTAGACTCATTAGGGTTTCACCTTTAAACCCTAGTTGGATAATCTTTCCTTAAAGCAATTCAAATCCTTACCTTAGATAAGCCTTGGACGATTTTGAGCTATCCTAAGCCCTAGAATCCGTCCGTCCATTATCCCTTAAGGATTTACAGTCTAAAGTGTAACTATCAAACAATTGACAGTTTATACCCTCTTATTTAATTAATCTCTTTAAGTCACCAAATTAATACTAATTAATTTATGACTTATATTAATCAAATAACAATATTATTATTCTTTATATTATTCTCATAATATATTAATAATATCTAATCTCTCATAATAAATCATCCTATCAAGTTGCTATCGGGTCAAATACTTGCCTAATATAGTTGCAGCCTTAGACACTATTCCAACAGAAAGAGACAGCTGAAACAAGAAATAACGAAGGGGGGGGGGGGGGGTTATCTGACGCAAAGCAATAGCGGCGACGCCCATGTATTAGTGGCGAAAAGGAAGGCATTAGCTGCGACACTCATGGAGGGAAACGACAGCACCTTTTTTATGCTTTTACGATCGTTGGATGGAATACTGATCGGACGCAGAGGAGGAGGCAATAGGGGGGCTGTCGGATGCTCCCCCCCCCCCCCCCCCCAATCCTTTTCCAAACTTTAGCTATATTATAGATCAAATGAAATAATGATTAAACATTTATCCCATATCGTTTACTTTTTAATGTCTAGCCCCTACCAATTATTTTAAAGGAAAACGGTTACTACATAAATACCACCGCCTGCACCCAATCTATTTTATTTAATTGTCCATTGATTTATACGCCCGGTTATGTCAATTCGTTTAGTAGATATTTGATGATAATCCCATTTGTTCATAAATAGAGTTTGTTGTGAAGATTCATCAAGGCAATCCATATCAATTTTTGTTCAAAGAGGTTAATTGGCAATTAAATATCATTTTCAACTACAATGCTACATCGACAGGATTTCAGTACTAAGGTAAATTTTAATTCTTTTCCAAACCTTATTTACTATTACTTGTCATTGAAAATTTAATTATGCTTTGATAATGTATTTAATTAGTTTATTATAATCATACGGCAAATTATGAGCAAGAAAAGAACCATTGATTCGTATTTCAATCGAATTGAAGATGTGTATGATCAAAAATTGCATCCGGTTAGTGATAATACACACCACAACCTAAAAAGAATGGTAACATGGAAGAGCCAAATAACATCAAGCCTGAAAAATATGATATGACAGATTTAAGAGAAGTAAACTTAGGAGTCGATGCTTATAGTTATTTGGAAACTTTTGAACAATGAGGTTAATGGAAACAAAATATTCTTTGTGAAGTTCTCTGTTAAATTTTTAGCCATATTACTTTATTTAAATATAAAATTATATTTTATATAATATTGCGATTTGAGACTCTCAACCCCCCTTAATCTTAAACCCTAGCACCACCCCTGATCGGACGGACAAGGTTCATTTCACGTGGATCGCTACTGTGTGGGCAATAGCGGCGACATGATGCATTAGCAGCGACATGTGACGCGCCATTCACATGTCGCCGTTAATGCCTAGCGTCGCCGCTATTGCCCACATTTCTTGTAGTGATACATTTTGTTTTTGATCTTAGTTAACATACCGCTGGCTCATTTATGTATTGAAATTAGTTTAGGATAGAACGAACAACAAGAGATTTGATATGATTTATTAACTCTTCTCCAAAATGTGTGAAATTTTCTCTACGTTATATAGAATATACATCACCCACGCCAAGTTGATCACACACGTTATTAGAGTCATTGGAACATCTTTACACATGAGACTGTTGGGTTATATCTTTTCACACATCTTTAATTTTTTGGTTGAATAAATCATGGACGTCGTACATACTCATGTAGAACATCATATTTATTTGTGTAACTTTCAACACTAAACGCAACATGAGTTTTTTTCTTTTTTGTTGTGTATTTTTAGTAACAATGGACGTCGTACCACCTATATATTAGATATAATGCATTTGTCTATAATAATCATGTATTTGTCTATAATAATCATGTGTAGACGCTGAGAAAACAAATTGAGAATATGCAACTCACATGCCCTGATAAAGATATTTACATCTTGATAGTAGTCTGCGATTTAAATAAGCTTATGTATATAATAATGTGAAGTTATGATCAGTTTTTATAATTATAGAAAAAAAATATGCACTCCACAAGTGAATAATCAACTTATTATAGCGACTCTATTACAAAAATTGAATTTTTTTATGCCTACCTAATAGGTTAACCGAATACCAAATTTTCATACCCGAAACCTGATCTATCCGACTTAATCTATTAGAATTCCGGTCGAGAGATAGTTTGGGTTTCGGTTATTTTCCAACGTAAACTAATAACTGATGTAAGTTTAAACAAACCGAAGATAATACAAAACCATGATACTAATAACACATACTCTTCTTTTTACATGATCCATTTGATACTTTTTCTTCCGCTTAGAATTAGATATTCTATTTTGAAATTTTACAACTATCGAAAAATAAATCACTTTCGTTTATTAGACAAAACTCATTAGTTGCTTATATTTTGTATACACAAATAGTAAAAACAAAATCACACATACATTATTCAGCATATTCTTTCAAAGATTTTCCGTAAACTATATTATATATCATTCGCTGCTTAAACATGTATATTATGAACATGACTTTTTGACTTATTTGCATTGATTTTGTAGATCATTACGGCTTTTCTGAATGAGTCACATAGCATGCACAATAGCAATGGGGTGGCGGTGGAGCGTCTGTTTGACAGCATAGACATGGTGGATAACGGGGGTCTTGAAACAATTCTGCATTAAAAAACGAGTTAAAATTAATTAACAACTTAACAGGGTTTTTCATCAAACTGAAAATAATAATCATCGAATTAAAACTTTAAGCAAATGAGTAATTAGTTTTAGAAATCACAAGAAGCATCACTTTATAAGGCAAGATTTGAACTGTTAAAATATAAAAGAGAGTGAGGTATGTACGGCGTGAAGTTAACATAGCCGCGTCAGATTGTGGATGCATGGGGTGTGATAACAGAATGATGAGTATGAAGATGAGAGTGATCATGCTGGATCGAATTGATTTATTCATCATGTCTCTCTGGATGAAAAGAAATTGTGTGATTTGTGGATGGAATGTGAATAATGGAAGTGTCGGGTTAAATGATTTATATAGAAGAGTTTCACTTTGAGAAAGTCAGTGGTCAAAACATTACCGGTTTATATGGGTTGAGACTTGAGACACAGTTAACTTCATTGGTCAACACTTTGGCTCTAAGGATTGACAAAACCATGAGTTGAAAACTTGAACATGTAAGTTGCATGTTGCAACTTCTTTCCCACGTTAAATATTTATTGCATGTACAAATATATAACAATTTAAAAACCAGAAATTAAACTATAATATTATACACTTCAAATAATACATTTTGTCTATTTTTTTCATCACTTTTTTTTTTAATTTCAAAACAAGTATGAAAACATATTATTTTAAGACAAAACTTGAAAACTGGTATTTGTGGATTCTGAAAATCTGAAGCTTAATTCCTAATTTTTAAAAGTCTTACGGATGGTCCATGTGGTTTCAAAATTTTTAGCAAATGATTCTTTTCGCTAACTTCATTAGTTTGTGGCCGTTAAGTGAAAGATATTTCTGTCATTTCACTACCAGAATGACCATTTATGAAGTTTTACCTTATATATATATATATATATATATATATATATATATATATATATATATATATATATATATATATATATATAATATTAAAAAGTCTCTCTCTCTCTCTCTCTCTCTCTCTCTCTCTCTCTCTCTCTCTCTCTCTCTCTCTCTCTCTCTCTCTCTCTCTCTCTCTCCTGCCTGCTTCCTTTCATCTTCATCAGATAGATCTTAAAAACCCAAAATCAAATGGGAATATGCGGCAAAACAAGTTCGTTCATCCCTAAACTATACCGTGAACACAAGAACGCAACCCTAATTTCAACCAGATTCATTACCAAGCGTGATTTGCAGGTTTGAGATTCAACAAAAATCGAGACCCATCGTTGGGTCTCTTGATCTCGACTAAACATCGACGTAGGTTTATCGAAATCGAAATGGCAAGGGTGGAGACGGCTTACCGATGGCAGCAAGGCAACGGCGGCGAAATGCAGTAGTAGTGGTGGTTACGATTGGTGGAGGTAGGCAACCTTACTGCTTTGTTTTTGTCGTCTGATGCTCGACGAGGGACCAAGAGGAACCACCAGCGACAACAACGTTGGGTAGTGATAGGTTACGACAGGAGGAAGGGAGAGATCGAGAAAGGTAAGCAGCAGCACAACCAAAGCACCGTGGGTAGTGCTTGGATGGCAGGAGGTGGCAGTAGGCACTCCAACAAATTTCTTGTTGCCGGTTTTCCCTTGCTTTCTGTTACTGATAATAGAGGATGGCAACAGGTTAGGGAGGTCTTGGGGTGTGTTGGTTGATGCAAAACAAGAGAGTAGTGGGTGTTTAAGGGTGGCAATTTTTGAAGAAAGAAGGAGGTGGAGGGGCTGCTAGAAGTAGCTTGAACGGAGGGTGGCATTCCTTGTTTGATTTTTTCGGCGACACAAGATAGATAGATAGATAGATAGATAGATAGATAGATAGATAGATAGATAGATAGAGAGAGAGGGGGACCATTTGTATGTTAAACAATTATTTTTTACTTTTATTTTTTTATTTTTTAAATAAGGCGAACTTCATAAATGGTCTCTGTGCTAGTGAAATAACAGAAATGTCCTTCACTTAACGGCTAAAAGTTAACGGTTTTAGCGAAAAGGACCATTTGTTAAAAGTTTTGAAACCACAAAGACCATCTGTGAGGTTTTTAAAAATTAGGGACTAAACTTCAGATTTTCGAAAACCATAAGCACCATTTTTAAAGTTTTGTCATATTTTAATGATAAAGTTTTAACGTCCAATATAATATATTATTATATTTAGTTTGTTATTGAAATACAATTTTAAAAACAATGTCAAAATACTATTTTTGCAAATAATTTTTTTTACCTAAATCAAAATATTAAATAAACTAAAGATAGCTAACATTTTGAAAAAGGAACATTAATTAGTTAATTTTTAATTTAATATTCTTAAATCCCTTATAAAGCTTTTTCATCTAGTTTACATTTTTGTTAACATATGTTATATTTCTAAAAGTATAAAAGATGATGAAAATTCCATGTATATAATTATAAAATTAAAAATAACATACATTTAATTTTAAAAAAGAACTATTGTGTATTCTTTTTTACGTTGTATATATTATCAGATTATAAAGGTGTGACAGTTAGATCGGGTTTGAGTTCATGGGTTACGAGTTGGCTGGTACAAATACATCAAATCAATTTAATCCATTTATCCTAGTAAATAAGAATGATTTTGTTACATGTCTTTTATTCATTCGATTGACCACCTATTATTTTCTCATAATTTTGAGATATATTTATTTTTTACTTGTCATTTATTTTATTTTTCATTTCAAATATATCATTAATTTAGTTTTCACAAATTAAACTCAGCATAATGACTATTAATTTCAAACTTTAAATTTCAAATTTCAATTTCAATTTTAAATAAGTTTACAGTTTAGACCTTTGTATTTAATACTTTTTTTTTATAATTAACTCGTTTATTAAATGGTTCTGATAACTAAATACATAATTTTAATTTATTTATTTTTTGTATGCTTTTTTTCTTGTAATAACTTTCGTTTGTTAATTTTAAAAAACGTATTATATTCAAGTGTGTTTACATTCGATGTTTTTTTGTGCTTAGTTTTTATATTCCTACGTATTATTCGGGTCACATATAATAATTTTCGTTCGTTAATTTAAAAAAAAAATATTATATTCAAGTTTGTCTACGTTTCGATGTAACTTTTTTTTTGTACGTATTAGTATAGATTCGGGTTCGTTTACATTTCTATGTAATTTTTTTATGTTTTGTGTTTAATTTTTTCGTACTCGTTTTTTTACATCGAAACATAACTTTTTTCAATACAATCGTCAAAAAAATAATGATTTTGTTACATGTCCTTTTTTTATTCAATTGACCACATATCATTTTCTCATGATTTTGAGATATATTTATTTTTTACTTGTCATTTACTTCATTTTATATTCTCAATATGTTTTTAATTTAGTTTCCACAAATTAAAACTTATTATTATCACTATTAATTTTAAATTTTAAATTTTAAATTTCAATTTTAATTTCAAATAAGTTTACAGTTTAAATATTTGCGTTTAATTTTTTGTTATAATTAACTCATTTATTATATAGGTCTAATAACTAAGCACATAATTTTCATTTATTTATTTTTTGCATGTTTTTTTCTCATAATAATATCCATTTGCTAATTTAAAAAAAACGAATTATATTCTAGTTTGTTTATGTAATGTCCATAGATATGAGCTAATCAATTTAGAGATAATACAAAAGTTTATTTAGAATAAATAATCTTAAACAAGTTCTAGAATATATCTCAAGGGTTCCATACATATAAAGAACGCCGAAATCCGAATTATAACGAAGAAGTTATGGCCCGTTGAAGTTTTACGGCCAAACCGGCACGACACCGGGAGACGTAAATAGTGAATTTTTTATAAAGTAATTTTTAGCCTTAGTGATCTAAATAAAAGTTGTAGTATACATTAAATTGAGAACATAAAAAAAGGAACGCCCAAATCTGACTTTGTATGAGGAAGTTATGAATTTTTTTAGACTTGGCATAGCAGTACACGGCCCGAAACTCGAATTTTAGTTCGAGCGGTTTTTAGCCTACACGACCTAAATGAGAATTGAGGATCTCGTTAATAGGAACTCAACGGTAAAAAGACAGATGAAAACAAAGTCCGTATGTAGAAGTTATGAATTTTACACGGACATTTGACACTATAATCTCCTCGTACTGTTAAATTTAAGATCGGTAGCTGACGAAGTCAAAATGAAAGTTGTAGATCTTATTTTTACCTACGCGTGGATATAAAGAACGTAAAAAACGGAGCTCGTATGTGAATGTTACGGATTTTAGAAGTCAGAAGTGTGTTGTGCGAACTTGGGTGATGTGACACAATATTGGTCATTGCTTTCTCCCCAAGTCTTGCCACTAGATGGTGGCATGTGGCACCAAGTTCAGCCATTTTCACCCTATAAATAGAACTTCTCTCATACTCATTTTCTTTCACACCTTTCCCATTCTTTCTTCTCTTTACTCTCTCTCTAGAACCTCTCTCTAGCCCCGAACCCCACCCCCCCCCCCCCCCCCCCCCCGAAAGCCTAGGCAACCTCCATAGCACGAGCCGGAAGCCCCGGAGCGCTCGACGGCTCCGAGAAGAAGAGCTTTTCAGCTCGGGAACGCTGCTCCAAGCAAAGCCCGGTTTTTTATAAAACCCGCTGTAAGTGAGCTACGCCTACGCTATTTTTAATATATCATTTATTTAATTATAGTAACGTTATTAGAAGCATATAATAAGTACTTGGGCTATTATTATGGGTTATATAAGTATTGTCTAACGCTTATATAATAGTAATAATAGCTAGACTATTAATTAGTCTCGGCGAATAACAGACTAAACTCTAGTGGTAATAATACTAGGTTTCGTTGAAGGAAATTATTTTTAAGAAGCGAAGCGCTGTCTGAGTTCAGATTCACTATCTTTTCAAGTGAGTGCATTGTCCCTTTCATCTTACACATAGATATGAAGTATTTTATATAAATTAAGATGGATGAATGATTTTATACATGTTTTAAATGATTTAAATATATATATTTATTTTATATCTACAAATATGTTGGGATAAAACGTGGGTAGATTAAATAGTAGGTGTATGATGAAATAAAATGATGAGAGATAGGTGATGATAATTAGGTGATGGATAGGTGACGATGAATCAGTGATGCAGGATGAAAGATACTATAACCTTGTCCGGCAATTTGGAGATGTAGTCATCTACTAGAGTATAGATGGCGATCACAGACTATTCTAAACAACCCGTGGAAACACCAGCAGACTTATAACCTGTAGGTGATGAATTATGAGTCCATGTGATGTTGTGACTATATATTCATGTGATGATACCCTAACTCTTACTATGAATTACAAGTTCAGGCGACGTTGTAACTACATATTCATGCCTTAGGAACGACCATATAAGGAAATGTGAGGTAAAAAGATGAGAGGTAAATATGATATATGAGATGACCCTTAAGATAATTCTTTAAGGAATATTAAAGAAGATAACGGGGATGGGTAATCGGGTTGATTGTTTGATGTTTAAATATAATAATTATATTATTGTGGGTTGAAAACCCTATGTACTCACCAGGTTTCCCAACCTGGCCCACTCCAGCTTATTTGTATCATAGGTGTCGGTACGAAGCTACTTTGCACTAAGAGATTTAAAAAAGATGTAGATTACTAGTGTAAACGAATGTAAGTTATGTTTATGCTTATGTTTCTGTATTGACGATGACATCACTAATGTTTTAAATGAATAAAAATACATTTCTTCGGAAATGTTTTGATAACGAATTTATCATGTTTTTCTGGGAACAAATTCCACAACATTTTTATTAAAAGAAATACTCTGATTTTTATGAAGCATAAATAAAATCGGTCTTTTCTGACTGTGAAAATGGGGATGTCACAGTTTACATTTCGATGTTTTTTGTGCTTAATTTTTATATTTCGGCGTATTATTCGGGTCAGATATAATAACTTTTGTTCGTTAGTTTAAAAAATGTATTATATTCGAGTTTGTCTACGTTCCGATGTAACTTTTTTTACGGTTTTATACGTATCAATATAGATTTGAGTTCGTCTACATTTCGACGTAATTTTTTTTATGTTTTGTGCTTAATTTTATCTTATGCGTTTTTTTACGTCGAAACGTAACTTTTATCAACACAATCGTCAAAATTTAACTTACAAAATTCAATGTTTATTATTACCCTTTTATCTATCATATGTGAACAAACCCATAAGTAGAAACATATATAAAATAAGCACCAAAACGTACAAAAAAATAACATCGAAACATAAAAAAATAAAAATAAATAAATAAATAACTCAAATCTATTTTAGTGATTTTAGTGTCACCATGTTTTTTTGTAACTGGAACTAAAATGTGAGCTAATTTGCTTATCATTTGTATATTATATTATATGTTTGGAGAATACAGAGTGCATACATATATAAGATCGAATTATAAGTCAGATGTAACATTCAAGTTTTTTGGTAAATTTCCTTTTAGCCCTTTAATGCAAATTCTTTTCATTTTGGTCTTTGGCTAGTACACGGGGCGTACTCTATGAGTACGCTTAGCGTACTAGCTATTTTCTAGTTGCGAACATCACCCACGTATGCTGTGAGTACCCATGATTTGGGCAAACCTTAATTTTTAGAGTTTGCACCCTATTTAAACCTCGTTATAGCACCTCTTAGAGATGTTTGATAAGCCTCCACCTCCTTTTACCCTGAAAACCAAACCCTAAGTGCTTCTTGTGAGTTTTGAGCTTGTAAGTGTGATTTTTGGTGGTGTTTTAGTGAAAAAGGAAGAAGAAGAACTCTTGGTGATTGCTTAGGGGAATAACTTGAGTTAGTAGTTCTAGAATTACCTTCTCATTTGCAAAACTTTTGAGGTAAAAAGCTCTCACCTTGATGGTCATTTGTGCTAGATCTACTTTATGATGTTACTTGTGCATTTTTGATTCGTTTGAGGTAAAGTGGAGCTTTTGATCTACTCAAGAACTAATGGACGCTACATCTTAGCTTCATTAACGCCCCATGTTCATAAAAATGCAAACTTTATGGAGGATATTGGTCCATGTATGTATTAAGATCTTTACTAAGCATTTTTTTATTAGATCCCACTAAGTCATGCATGAGTGTAAAGTTTCCAACTTTACGTGATAAGTCACCCTTGGGGACCGGATCTCATAGTATAACAAAAGTTCTTAACTAATTAAGTTCCTAATGAAGTGAACTAGTAATCAGGGGAGTACGTTGGGCGTACGAGTTGAGTACGCCCCGCATACTCAACAGTTGGGCGTTTGGGCTTGGCCTTCTCGATTTCAGCCATAGTTTAGGCTTTCTAAATTTGGCCCTTATTGGGCCATTAGATTTATGATTTGGGATTTAGACTAGTATTTTGGGCTTCCTTGGATTTAGGCCCATGATGGGTTTTGGGCCCAATTTGGAAGATTGGGACATAATTGGGCCTTGGGTTGCCATTTAGGATTTGAGCCTTTTGAGTAGTTGCGTTAGGCCTTGGTTGTGGGACAAGTAAGAAAAATGGTAAAATGGTCTTTTATTCTAGTTATTGGCTAAGTAGCTTAAATTATTTGTTATGTCGAGATCTGATTAATATTTGGATATTATTTTGATGATGATAGCACGGGGACTTTCTGGACCAGCAGGTAGAGATTCTATTGCGTATTTCAGCAACTAGAGATGAGTTTCTTTACTATGTTTTAGTGGGTCTAAGGCACTAATGTAGGACCATGGTTTGTTATGTTAGGATGCTAGGTGTATGCGTTGTTGGAATAGTGTCTAAGGCTGCAACTATATTAGGCAAGTATTTGACCCGGTTGTGCATGGTCCTTTTGGGTTGCCTTCACCATAGCAACTTGACAGGATGATTTATAATGAGAGAAGAAATATTATTAATATGTTATGAGAATAATATAAGGAATAATAATATTATTATTTGATTAATATAAGTCATAAATTAATTAGGAATTAATTTGGTGACTTAAAGAGATTAATTGAATAAAGGGGCATAAACTGTCAATTCTATGATAGTTGTACTTTGGGCTATAATCCCTTATGGATAAGGGGGGACGGTGTTGGGGCTTAGGATAGACCTTGAAATCGTCCAAGGCTTATCATTAGGGCATTGGATTGCTTAGGGCTTAAGTTATCCAATTAGGGTTTAAGGATGAAACCGTAGGAGCCTCACTAATATAAATAGACCCTAGGGGTTAAGGGAAATCGGCACTCTTGTCTTTAAGGAAACCCTGGCCGATTTCTTCCTCCTCTCTCCTCTCTCTATAATCATCCTCTTGCTAGTTGGTGTTTGTAAGCCATTAGAGGAGTGACACTTGTGACTCTAAAGCTCCAAGGACAAGAAGATTCAAGCAAGTGATTCAAGGTAATCATCTAAATCTGATTTCTTATGTTATTATACTAGAATTTTTATTAGAAGTCTTGGATTCAATGCATGTTCAATTAAAGAAACCTAGATCCAAGCATTAGGGTTTGTATGTGCACATAGGAATGTTCATGTGGTAGAAGCCCATCAGTGGTATCAGAGATTGGTTTCTATTGAATTGATGCATTGGTTGCTTGTTTGTTGCTTGCAAAATTCGAATTTTGACATTCTGCCTGATGAACTCGGCGAGTTCCATAGTGGACTCGGCGAGTAGGCTCAACTCGGCGAGTCCATTGTGGTACTCGGCGAGTTCGAGCGTCAGAAAGAGCTAATTTCGGGATTTCTTGCTGTTTATCTTTTGGGAACCTACCTTAATCTTAATAGGTCAATATAAATCCGATTTTGAGATATATTTGAGTATATTCTTGACGTAAATGAAGATATTTATCAATTAATTGAATATTAATTTCCTTATGTGATAATTGATTAATTAGTTTAATTAAATTGATAAATTGTTTTGCAAGAAATAATTAAATAAATCAAATATGGATAATTATGTGATTAAATGTTAATTTGGATTATTTGTTATTTGATCTCCTATGTTTTGAAAAGTTTAAAACTTGCCCTCAAGTTTTGAAATTTATGTTTTGTGATTAAAAGTTTAATTTAGACAATTTAAATTTCAAACCCTAGAGTTTTACAAGTTTAAAATTCAACCCTATACTAATATAATATTACAAGATTAATATGTATATATATGTATAAATTAAAAATGCTAGTCTTACCATTAGTAGGCCACATTCACGAAGCCGGTCTATAAGGTGGGTATAAGGTTGCGACCTATAAAATGGCGCTTAATGGGTGTACACTCACACCCACTGCTTGCTTGATCGGTGGAGGTTCGTTCGCCGAACGGGTAGGATAGGGCAACCTCATCTCCTCATTAAAAGTATAATATGAAATATAAGTAACTACATGTTTTTCAAAAAAATTCCCAATCCTAGTTACTTTAGGAAAAGTGAATTGATGCAATTCCATGAAATTACACTTTGCACCCTTGCTAAGAAGTTTGTGGAGCGTGTGTGGTTTACCGGCACACTAATTGGTTCTAATCAAAGGTGGAAAAGGGAGATTCATTGTTTATCATAGTTCGATGGAGCGTGTGTGGTTTACCGGCACATCAAATAGGTGATTGTTACAATGAAGGCACCATGTGAATTTGCATGGTAATTCAGACCCACTTTGTGATCCTCGGTATCCCAATCACAAATGAGAGGGGCATATCGATATTTAAACATGCCATTGAAAAGTTCAATGAATCTCATCCAAACCTATGAATTGTCAATACATTTAGAACTTAAAGTTTTGTTTTCAAGGTGGAGAATTAGTGAATCGTCATTCACTTACCTTCAAATTGTTTGCATGTTAGATTACGACATCCCTTTTCTAATATGTAAATATTGTTGTTGGATCCTAGCCCTAATTTTTCTTATTGGGTGATAATTAGGGATTGAAATTCTAATCTATCTTTGTCCTTTCTATTTGTAGATGTTGAACGCGAACAACGCTACTGCTAGCTCGTTCACATTGATGAGCCTTTGCCAAAAGGTAACTTTCGATGGGACGAACTTTAGCGAATGGATAAGATACATTCGCACGATTTCTCGTTACAAGGACAAGGAGTATGTCCTTGATGAGAAGCTCGAGAAGATCAACCCGTAAATCGCTACTCCGGTTGAAATGACTGCTTTTGAGACTCATTAACGTGATGCGATGAAGGTTCATTGCATCAAGATAGCCACAATGAACGCTGAATTCCAAAAAGTCCTACGAGGACATGTATCCGTACGAAATGCACCAAGACTTGTTGGAGAGATACCACTAGAACGCGAGGTAGGAACGTTACGAGATCTTCACTAACATGATCTCCGCTAAAATGGGTCATGGAGAATCTCTAACCATGCACCTGCAAAAGATGCAAAGGTATGTCGATCGTCTTCGCAAGTTGAATGTTGAATTTGGGGAAGACTTGGCAATCGACACGGTGTTTCACTCCTTGCCTCCGTGTTAAAATCAATTTAGGATGACCTACCACATGAACAAGGAAGAGGTCACCCTAAGTAAGCTCCAAGGTCTCCTTAGGGTTGCTGAAAGCAACCTCAAGGACAAATTTGTTGCACCCACTCCCAATCCACCCGTTGCTCCTGTTTTGGCCATTGGGCAAGGAAGAGGCAAGAAGAGGAAGGCTCCGTCTAAGAGCCACCGCAAGGGAAAGTCCCGAGATGGTTCCTCTTCTAGTGGGACCAAAGTTGATCCCACCAAGCCTAACCCTAACCCAAAGGAGGCAGAGTGCCACCATTGCCCCAAAATAGGGCATTGGAAGAGAAGCCGCCAAGACTACCTGCAAGCCATCAGGGAAGGAAAGATCAAGCCATCTTTCGCAGGTATATACACAATTAAATCTAATGATTCATTTCATGCTATTTCTTGGGTCCTCGATACCGGGTGTGGTTACCACATTTGTTCTGAATTGCAGGGACTATGAAGAAATAGGGATGTGGAGCATGGAAGAATAAATCTAATCATGGGGAACAGAAGATCGTCACCTGTGACCAAGATTGGAGTGTATTCTCTAGTTCTTAGGAATGGTTTATGTTTAGATTTGAATAATTGTTGCTATTCGCCAGAAATGGCAAGAAACATCATTTCATTTCATGGTTTGTTTAGACAAGGATTTAGATTTTCTTTTAATAATGAGAATGGTTCTATTTATGCTTATCTAAATGGTGTCTTATATTTTGAAGCAATACCATGTAATGGAATTTATGAAACTGTTATGATTGTAGATAACCTAGGAAATGATGTTTTATGCATGGATTCTTCCAATAGTATGGATAAAGCATCCTTGTGGCATTGTCGTCTTGGACATGTCAACAAGAAGCGCATAGCCCAACTCCAATAGGATGGAGTGTTGGAGTCATTCGACCTTAGGGAAGATGACACATGCGAGTCTTGTTTACTTGGAAAGATGACCAAGTCACCCTTCAATAGTACATGTGTAAGGGGTGAAGGTTTATCGGACCTCATACATACCGATGTATGTGGACCATTTCGATCAACTACAAAGGATGGGAACCGCTTCTATGTGACTTTTACCGATGACTATAGTAGATATGGGTATATCTATTTAATCAAGCAAAAGTCAGAAATGTTTGAAAAGTTCAAAGAGTTCAAGAATGAAGTGGAGAATCAATTGGGCAGGAAAATCAAGATGCTTTGATCCAATCGAGGAGGAGAGTACCTAAGTCTGGAATTCCACGACTATCTCAAGGAGTGTGGAATAGTTTCACAATTGACGCCACCTACGACACCGCAGTTGAATGGTGTGGCAGAAAGGCGTAATCAAACCTTGTTAGACATGGTCCGCTGTATGATGAGTCGTGCTTCACTACCTATCTCATTCTGGGGGTATGCCTTAGAGACTGCCGCCCATATCCTTAACCGAGTCCCTACTAAGTAGGTTGCCAAAACACCTCACGAGATGTGGACAGGGAAAGCTCCCTCGTTAGCACATATCAAGGTTTGGGGTTGTGAGGCTTTCGTAAGACGAGATACTCACGACAAGCTCGAACCTCGTAGTGAGCGATGTATTTTCATCTGCTACCCGCAGAAATCCTTTGGATATCTCTTCTATAGACCGAAGGAAAATATTGTCTTTGTTGCGAGGAGAGGAGTTTTCCGAGAGCGAGAACTCATAAGCCAAGGAGACAGTGGGAGGCAAATCGAGCTTGAAGAGATTCAAGAGTCGATTGATGAAGGAACCTCTACCGCTGGCGCTCAACCCAAGGAGGAAACTCCGGTTGAACCGATTGACGAGTCATTACCTCTTAGACGTTCCGAAAGAGTTATAGTTCAACCCAAGTTTTATGGTTTTCATATAACTACCGAAGGGGACACGTATATTAGTGATGGTACACTGATAAATCTAGATGAACCTAATAGCTATAAGGAAGCCATGGCAGGCCCAGAGTCTGCGAAATGGAAAGAGGCAATGGACAGCGAGATCCAATCCATGTATGATAACCAAGTTTGGAATTTGGTTGATAATGTGCCCGGACGTAAGACCGTTGGGTGCAAGTGGATCTTCAAGAAGAAGACCGACGTGGATGGAAACATACACACATATAAAGCGTGATTGGTTGCAAAGGGCTTTACTCAAACTCCCGGAGTTGACTATGATGAGACCTTCTCACCAGTTGCGAAGATAAAATCTATTAGAGTGATGCTTGCTATTTCCGCATTTCATGATTATGAGATTTGGCAAGTAGATGTCAAGACCGCTTTCCTTAATGGGAAGTTGGCTGAGGATGTTTACATGGCTCAGCCAGAGGGTTTTGTTGATCCGAAGCATCCGAATAGAGTGTGTAAGCTTGAGAAGTCCATTTATGGACTTAAGGAAGTGTCTCACAGTTGGAATATTTGCTTCGATGAGAAAGTCAAAGAGTTTGCATTTGTACGAAGCGAAGATGAATCATGTGTATATGTCAAAGCCAGTGGGAGTATAGTAAGCTTCCTCGTTTTGTATGTCGATGACATACTACTCATAGGAAACGACGTCCCGAATCTGCAGGAGGTTAAGTCCTAGCTCGGGAAGTTCTTCGCTATGAAGGACCTCGGAGAGGCTTCCTATATTCTGGGAATAAGGATAGTGAGAGAAAGAAGTAAGAGACTAATAGGACTTAGTCAGAACACTTACTTAGATAAAGTACTAAAATGTTTTAGTATGGAAAACTCGAAGAAGGGAGAATTACCGATACAAAGTAATGCCAAGTTGAGTAAGACTCAAAGTCCGAGTACTAAAGCTGAAATAGCAGAAATGAGCCGAGTTCCATACGCTTCCACAGTTGGCTCAATCATGTACGCTATGACTTGTACTCGCCCTGATTTAGCCTTCGCTTTGAGCATGGTTAGTAGATATCAAGGGAACCCTGGCAGAGCCCATTAGATTGCGGTCAAGAATATCCTTAAGTGCCTTCGGAGGACGAAGGAATGGTTTTTAGTATTCGGAGGGAGTGATGAATTGAAGGTGCGAGGGTATAGTGATGCCAACTTTTAGACCGACAGGGACAACTACCGTTAGGAGTCGGGCTGGGTCTTTACCCTGAATGGAGGAGCAGTGACTTGGAAAAGTTCCAAGCAGGAAACCGTAGCTGATTCAACGTGCGAATCAGAGTACATTGCAGCGAGCGAAGTGTCGAAAGAGGCAATATGGTTGAAGAACTTCATCGGTGATCTTGGAGTTGTACCTGCCATAAAGGAGCCCATGGAAATTTTTTGTGATAATGAAGGAACGGTTGCCTTGACCAAGGAACCGAGAGATCGTGGTAGATCTAGACATATCATATCACTTTATTAGACATCGAGTAGAAGAAGGACAACTCGTGGTTAAGAGGATATCATAAGAAGATAACCCAACAGATCCGATTACGAAGGGACTGAGCAGGGTTAAACACTTGCAACATGCTAGGAGTATTGGGCTGAAGGATGATATTAGTATAGATTAGATAGTATTAGAAACGTGTAATAGATAAATGTAATTAACATTTGATGATTAAATAAAGAAGTATTATTTATGAGTAATGTTACTATCTTATGTTAATTGTTTAACTATTGTTTCACTTTGCATGTTTTGACTTCCAGAATAATTGAGTTTATGAAGAATAAGCGAATTATTCAAATTGTCCACAATGTTCATATGTTGGAAGTAGGTATGAATGAAGATTGTCATGAATTGGTGTGTAGATTGTCTAAATGGTATTAGACAGAGTAAAGGTTTGCTGCAACATTCATGAGTTCTTATGAACTAGTTTTGAGCATTGGAACAAACTCGCGCTTGCTGGAATCACCTTATGGAATATGATAAAAAGGGTGATCAGAAGACGATAATATCATATGGTCATAAAACCTAGATATATGGTTTGTTATTTGTTAATTGGTTGTACATTGATAATGCGAAACCGCATCAGTAACTTGATGTTATAAAACACATAATTGTGTATAGTTGATTAATGAATAAGTAAATTCATATAAGTCGAAGTTTATCTGTTACTTTTATCCTAAGATGGTAAAAGCGATATCTCGGCCGCTCGATGATTTGATTTGACTTATGTGTCGGGCCCAGTCAGAACTGAATTGAAGTGTTCGATTAAGTTCTATGTCGAATAAATCTGAGATCGTGAAACCAATTGCTGGACAAATTGGTTCCATAGAATTGTCCGCATGATATCTAAGCAGAGGACTGTACGATCCCTTATCTAAAGGACAGGATTGATAAGATCAAAGTTTGACAGCATCTTTGAGAGCTACGATTGCTAATCGGATTATACTTGCATATAGTTACTAGGCTTATCCAAGTGGGAGACTGTTGGAATAGTGTCTAAAGTTGCAACTATATTAGGCAAATATTTGACCCGGTTGTGCATGGTCCTTTTGGGTTGCCTTCACCATAGCAACTTGACAGGATGATTTATAACGAGAGAAGAAATATTATTAATATATTATGAGAATAATATAAGGAATAATAATATTATTATTTGATTAATATAAGTCATAAATTAATTAGGAATTAATTTGGTGACTTAAAGAGATTAATTAAATAAAGGGGCATAAACTGTCAATTGTATGATAGTTGTAGTTTGGGCTATAATCCCTTATGGATAAGGGGGGACGGTTTTGGGGCTTAGGATAGACCTTGAAATCGTCCAAGGCTTATCATTAGGGTATTGGATTGCTTAGGGCTTAAGTTATCCAATTAGGGTTTAAAGATGAAACCGTAGGAGCCTCACTAGTATAAATAGACCCTAGGGGTTAAGGGAAATCGGCACTCTTATCTCTAAGGAAACCCTGGCCGATTTCTTCCTCCTCTCTCCTCTCTCTATAATCATCCTCTTGCTAGTTGGTGTTTGTAAGCCATTAGAGGAGTGACACTTGTGACTCTAAAGCTCCAAGGACAAGAAAATTCAAGCAAGTGATTCAAGGTAATCATCTAAATATGATTTCTTATGTTATTATACTAGAATTGTTATTAGAAGTCTTGGATTCAATGCATGTTCTATTAGAGAAACCTAGATCCAAGCATTAGGGTTTGTATGTGCACATAGGAATGTTCATGTGGTAGAAGCCCATCAGTGGTATCAGAGATTGGTTTCTATTGAATTGATGCATTGGTTGCTTGTTTGTTGCTTGCAAAATTCGAATTTTGACATTCTGCCTGATGAACTCGGCGAGTTCCATAGTGGACTCGGCGAGTAGGCTCAACTCGGCGAGTCCATTGTGGTACTCGGCGAGTTCGAGCGTCAGAAAGAGCTAATTTCGGGATTTCTTGCTGTTTATCTTTTGGGAACCTACCTTAATCTTAATAGGTCAATTGTGACATCCCCAAAATCTCGGCCAGAAAAGACCGATTTTCATTTATGCTTTTAAATATTTTCAGAGTAAATCCTTTTGATTTGAAAGAGTTGCGGAATTTGTTCCCAAAAACAAAACATGATAAAACATTGTTTACCGAAGCATTTCATAAAAGAAATGTAATTTCATTATAATCAAAACTCGGGGTGTCATGTTCCGATACAGACCAATAAGCATAAACGAATACATTACAAGTCATATAACAAATATAAACATATGCAGACTTGTAAACAAAACAACTTGATGGTTCATCCATCTCATGCCCTTCCGCCACTACCTGTAATACAATTTAAAACTGAGTGGGTCAGGCTTGGGAGCCTGGTGAGCATATAGGGTTTTCAACCCACAATAAATATCATATTTAATTTTCACCAACCAACAATAACCCAATTACCCATTCCCGTTATTCTCACTTTAATGTCCCTAAAACAACTAACATAAGGGACCTAGTCTAAGAATAGTTCATCGGGGCGACAACACATGCTTCGGGGGTACCTCAGCAATATAAGTCAAATAAGGCAACCATGAGGGGGATGGAGTACAGCGAATGAACACCCAAGTTCATTAACACCTACAGGTGGCGAACCTGCTAATGTTTCCACAAGACTGTCTAGAATAGCCAGTGGTCGTCATCTAAACTCCGCTAGATGACTCAATCAAACAACAACGAGGCCTCTCATCTGTTTATTACACACCAACTATCTACCCATGTTCTACCCAACATATTAGTAGATAAAAATATACATTTGTATACATAGTTTAAAGAAAACCTGTATAGCATGCTTTAATCAACACATATATCACATAACAGATGAGGCACACACACACATAACACGTATCTCATAAAGAAATAAGCAGATCTATAAGATAGAAGAGAGTGAATACACATTCACACATAACACAACCAAATATATACACATAGCACGTATTTTTATATAAAATACTTCGTATTATTGTATTAGAAGAAAATAACTACACACTCACTTGATCAGAAGATGATTGGACAGCACTACGGCTTATAGAAGTAGTAATCCACAGCAGATCTGGAATATCTCTTCGAAAATCGAACTTCTCGCGGGCAGAGCTTCGACTCGGGAACCGCACTTTTCGGGATCTTCGGGATCTCGGGACTTGCCTCGGGGCTAGAGTATAATACCGGGGCTTCGGGATAGCTTCGGCACGAAAAACGATGCAAAAGACTAGAGAGAAGAGAAGAAAATGAACAACAAAGAAGGCTGTCTTCGGATCCTTTATATAGAGGCTGGAGCCTCGGAGTACGCGGGGCGTACTGCGTTACGCGGGGCGTACTGCCCAAAACGTCATTGCTTACGTATCCGAAGTGCTCGAGTGCGAGTGTCGACATCCCTCGGAGTACGCGGGGCGTACTCGAGTACGCGGGGCGTACCTTGGATCAGATCGGTGACTCCTTCGGATAATGCTTCCGAATTTTGAATTAAAAATAAATACAAAATGATTAATAAACTTCGGAAATTCATAACTTCTTCATACGAAGTCAGACTTGGGCGTTCTATATATATTCGGAAACCTCGTTTCAACTACTACAACAGTAACCAAATATATTAAGTTTATTTTACACTTAAATTTTGACGCTTATTTTTATTCTTAATTAATCAAACCACATAATTAAGCAATTAAGCACAAAACACATAATACTCAAATAATACATTATTATTATCTCACAACGGGTTACAAAGGTTAACCTAGACTATTACATTGCTACAAATGGCAAGCCCGAAACACAGGCGTTACATCAATATAAATCCGATTTTGAGATATATTTGAGTATATTCTTGACCTAAATGAAGATATTTATCAATTAATTGAATATTAATTTCCTTATGTGATAATTGATTAATTAGTTTAATTAAATTGATAAATTGTTTTGCAAGAAATAATTAAATAAATCAAATATGGATAATTATGTGATTAAATGTTAATTTGGATTATTTGTTATTTGATCTCCTATGTTTTGTAAAGTTTAAAACTTGCCCTCAAGTTTTGAAATTTATGTTTTGTGATTAAAAGTTTAATTTAGACAATTTAAATTTCAAACCCTAGAGTTTTACAAGTTTAAAATTCAACCCTATACTAATATAATATTACAAGATTAATATGTATATATATGTATAAATTAAAAATGCTAGTCTTACCATTAGTAGGCCACATTCACGAAGCCGGTCTATAAGGTGGGTATAAGGTTGCGGCCTATAAAATGGCGCTTAATGGGTGTACACTCACACCCACCGCTTGCTTGATCGGTGGAGGGTCGTTAGCCGAACGGGTAGGATATGGCAACCTCATCTCCTCATTAAAAGTATAATATGAAATACAAGTAACTACATGTTTTTCAAAAAAATTCTCAATCCTAGTTACTTTTGGAAAAGTGAATTGATGCAATCCCATGAAATTACACTTTGCACCCTTGCTAAGAAGTTAGCGGAGCGTGTGTGGTTTACCGGCACACTAATTGGTTCTAAGCAAAGGTGGCAAAGGGTGATTCATTGTTTATCATAGTTCGATGGAGCATGTGTGGTTTACCGGCACATCGAATAGGTGATTTTTACAATGAAGGCACCATGTGAATTTGCATGGTAATTCAGACCCACTTTGTGATCCTCGGTATCCCAATCACAAACAAGAGGGGCATATCCAGATTTAAACATGCCATTGAAAAGTTCAATGAATCTCATCCAAACCTTGGAATTGTCAATACATTTAGAACTTAAAGTTTTGTTTTCAAGGTGGAGAATTAGTGAATCGTCATTCACTTACCTTCAAATTGTTTGCATGTAAGATTACGGCATCCCTTTTCTAATATGTAAATATTATTGTTGGATCCTAGCCCTAATTTTTCTTATTGGGTGATAATTAGGGATTCAAATTCTAATCTATCTTTGTCCTTTCTATTTGTAGATGTCAAACGCGAACAACACTACTGCTAGCTCATTCACATTGATGAGCCTTTGCCAAAAGGTAACTTTCGATGGGACGAACTTTAGTGAATGGATAAGATACATTCGCACGATTGCTCGTTACGAGGACAAGGAGTATGTCCTTGATGAGAAGCTCGAGAAGATCAACCCAAAAATCGCTACTCCGGCTGAAATGACTGCTTTTGAGACTCATGAACGTGATGCGACGAAGGTTCATTGCATCATGATAGCCACAATGAATGCTGAATTCCAAAAAGTCCTACGAGGGCATGTATCCGTACGAAATGCACCAAGACTTGTTGGAGAGATACCACTAGAACGCGAGGCAGGAACGTTACAAGATCTTCACTAACATGATCTCCGCTAAAATGGGTCATGGAGAATCTATAACCGTGCACCTGCAAAAGATGCAAAGGTATGTCGATCGTCTTCGCAAGTTGAATGTCGAATTTGGGGAAGACTTGACTATCGACATGGTGCTTTACTCCTTGCCTCCGTGTTAAAATTAATTTAGGATGACCTACCACATGAACAAGGAAGAGGTCACCCTAAGTAAGCTCCAAGGTCTCCTTAGGGTTGCTGAAAGCAACCTCAAGGACAAATCTGTTGCACCCACTCCTAATCCACCCGCTGCTCCTGTTTTGGCCATTGGGCAAGGAAGAGGCAAGAAGAGGAAGGCTCCGTCTAAGAGCCACCGCAAGGGAAAGTCCCGAGATGGTTCCTCTTCTAGTGGGACCAAAGTTGATCCCACCAAGCCTAACCCTAACCCAAAGGAGGCAGAGTGCCACCATTGCCACAAAATAGGGCATTGGAAGAGAAGCTGCCCAGACTACCTGCAAGCCATCAGGGAAGGAAAGATCAAGCTGTCTTTCGCAGTTATATACACAATTAAATCTAATGATTCATCTCATGCTATTTCTTGGGTCCTCGATACCGGGTGTGGGTACCACATTTGTTCTTAATTGCAGGGACTAAGAAGAAATAGGGATGTGGAGCATGGAAGAATAAATCTAATCATGGGGAACAGAAGATCGTCACCTGTGACCAAGATTGGAGTGTATTCTCTAGTTCTTAGGAATGGTTTATGTTTAGATTTGAATAATTGTTGCTATTCGCCAGAAATGGCAAGAAACATCATTTCATTTCATGGTTTGTTTAGACAAGGATTTAGATTTTCTTTTAATAATGAGAATGGTTCTATTTATGCTTATCTAAATGGTGTTTTATATTTTGAAGCAATATCCTGTAATGGAATTTATGAAACTGTTATGATTGTAGATAACCTAGGAAATGATGTTTTATGCATGGATTCTTCCAATAGTATGGATAAAGCATCCTTGTGGCATTGTCGTCTTGGACATGTCAACGAGAAGCGCATAGCCCAACTCCAAAAGTTTGGAGTGTTGGAGTCATTCGACCTTAGGGAAGATGACACATGCAAGTCTTGTTTACTTGGAAAGATGACCAAGTCACCCTTCAATAGTACATGTGAAAGGGGTGAAGGTTTATTGGACCTCATACATACCAATGTATGTGGACCATTTAGATCAACCACAAAAGATGGGAACCGCTTCTATGTGACTTTTACCGATGACTATAGTAGATATGGGTATATCTATTTAATCAAGCAAAAGTCAGAAACGTTTGAAAAGTTCAAAGAGTTCAAGAATGAAGTGGAGAATCAATTGGGCAGGAAAATCAAGATGCTTCGATCCGATCGAGGAGGAGAGTACCTAAGTCTTCAATTCCACGACTATCTTAAGGAGTGTGTAATAGTTTCACAATTGACGCCACCTAGGACACCGCAGTTGAATGGTGTGGCAGATAGGCATAATCGAACCTTGTTAGATATGGTCCGCTGTATGATGAGTCGTGCTTCACTAGCAATCTCATTCTGGGGGTATGCCTTAGAGACTGCCGCCCATATCCTTAACCGAGTCCCTACTAAGAAGGTTGCCAAAACACCTCACGAGATGTGGACAGGGAAAGCTCCCTCGTTAGCAAATATCAAGGTTTGGGGTTTTGAGGCTTTCGTAAGACGAGATACTCACGACAAGCTCGAACCTCGTAGTGAGTGATGTATTTTCATCGGCTGCCCGCAGAAATCCTTTGGATATCTCTTCTATAGACCGAAGGACAATATCGTCTTTGTTGCGAGGAGAGGAGTTTTCCGAGAGCGAGAACTCATAAGCCAAGGAGACAGTGGGAGGCAAATCGAGCTTGAAGAGATTCAAGAGTCGATTGATGAAGGAACCTCTACCGCTGGCGCTCAACCCGAGGAGGAAACTCCGGTTGAACCGATTGACGAGTCATTACCTCTTCCGAAAGAGTTATAGTTCAACCCAAGTTTTATGGTTTTCATATAACTACCGAAGGGGACACGTATATTAGTGATGGTACACTGATAAATCTAGATGAACCTAATAGCTATAAGGAAGCCATGGCAGGCCCAGAGTCTGCGAAATGGAAAGAGGCAATGGACAGCGAGATCCAATCCATGTATGATAACCAAGTTTGGAATTTGGTTGATAATGTGCCCGGACGTAAGACCGTTGGGTGCAAGTGGATCTTCAAGAAGAAGACCGACGTGGATGGAAACATACACACATATAAAGCGCGATTGGTTGCAAAGGGCTTTACTCAAACTCCCGGAGTTGACTATGATGAGACCTTCTCACCAGTTGCGAAGATAAAATCTATTAGAGTGATGCTTGCTATTGCCGCATTTCATGATTATGAGATTTGGCAAGTAGATGTCAAGACCGCTTTCCTTAATGGGAAGTTGGCTGAGGATGTTTACATGGCTCAACCAGAGGGTTTTGTTGATCCGAAGCATCCGAATAGAGTGTGTAAGCTTGAGAAGTCCACTTATGGACTTAAGCAAGTGTCTCACAGTTGGAATATTTGCTTCGATGAGAAAGTCAAAGAGTTTGCATTTGTACGAAGCGAAGATGAATCATGTGTATATGTCAAAGCCAGTGGGAGTATAGTAAGCTTCCTCGTTTTGTATGTCGATGACATACTACTCATAGGAAACGACGTCCCGAATCTGCAGGAGGTTAAGTCCTAGCTCGGGAAGTTCTTCGCTATGAAGGACCTCGGAGAGGCTTCCTATATTCTGGGAATAAGGATAGTGAGAGAAAGAAGTAAGAGACTAATAGGACTTAGTCAGAACACTTACTTAGATAAAGTACTAAAATGTTTTAGTATGGAAAACTCGAAGAAGGGAGAATTACCGATACAAAGTAATGCCAAGTTGAGTAAGACTCAAAGTCCGAGTACCAAAGCTGAAATAGCAGAAATGAGCCGAGTTCCATACGCTTCCACAGTTGGCTCAATCATGTACGCTATGACTTGTACTCGCCCTGATGTAGCCTTCGCTTTGAGCATGGTTAGTAGATATCAAGGGAACCCTGGCAGAGCCCATTAGATTGCGGTCAAGAATATCCTTAAGTGCCTTCGGAGGACGAAGGAATGGTTTTTAGTATTTGGAGGGAGTGATGACTTGAAGGTGCGAGGGTATAGTGATGCCAACTTTTAGACCGACAGGGACAACTACCGTTAGGAGTCGGGCTGGGTCTTTACCCTGAATGGAGGAGCAGTGACTTGGAAAAGTTCCAAGCAGGTAACCGTAGCTGATTCAACGTGTGAATCAGAGTACATTGCAGCTAGCCAAGCGTCGAAGGAGGCAATATGGTTGAAGAATTTCATCGGTGATCTTGGAGTTGTACCTGCCATAAAGGAGGCCATGGAAATTTTCTGTGATAATGAAGGAGCGGTTGCCTTGACCAAGGAACTGAGAGATCATGGTAGATCTAGAAATATCATATCACTTTATTAGACATCGAGTAGAAGAAGGACAACTTGTGGATAAGAGGATATCATCAAAAGATAACCCAGCAAATCCGATTATGAAGGGACTGAGCAGGGTTAAACACTTGCAGCATGCTAGGAGTATTGGGCTGAAGGATGATATTAGTATAGATTAGATACTATTAGAAACGTGTAATAGATAAATGTAATTAACATTTGATGATTAAATAAAGAAGTATTATTTATGAGTAATGTTACTGTCTTATGTTAATGGTTTAACTATTGTTTCACTTTGCATGTTTTGACTTCCAGAATAATTGAGTTTATTAAGAATAATCGAATTATTCAAATTTTCCACAATCGTTCATATGTTGGAAGTAGGTATGAATGAAGATTGTCATGAATTGGTGTGTAGATTGTCTAAATGGTATTATACATAGCAAAGGTTTGCTGCAATGTTCATGAGTGCTTATAAACTAGTTTTGAGCATTGGAACAAACCCGCGCTTGCTGGAATAACCTTATGGAATATGATAAAAAGGGTGATCGCAAGACGATAATATCATATGGTCTTAAAACCTAGATATATGGTTTGTTATTTGTTAATTGGTTGTACATTGATAATGCGAAACCGCATCAGTAACTTGATGGTATAAAACACATTATTGTGTATAGTTGATTAATGAATAAGTAAATGCATATAATTCGAAGTTTATCTGTTACTTTTATCCTAAGAGGGTAAAAGCGATATCTCGGCCGCTCGATGATTTGATTTGACTTATGTGCCGGGCCCAGTCAGAACTGAATTGATGTGTTCGATTAAGTTCTATGTCGAATAAATCTGAGATTGAGAAAACAATTGCTGGACAAATTAGTTCCATAGAATTGTCCGCATGATATCTAAACAGAGGACTGTACGATCCCTTATCTAAAGGACAGGATTGATAAGATCAGAGTTTGACAGCATCTTTGAGAGCTACGATTGCTAATCGGATTATACTTGCATATAGTTACTAGACTTATCCAAGTGGGAGACTGTTGGAATAGTGTCTAAAGCTGCAACTATATTAGGCAAGTATTTGACCCGGTTGTGCATGGTCCTTTTGGGTTGCCTTCATCATAGCAACTTGACAGGATGATTTATAATGAGAGAAGAAATATTATTAATATATTATGAGAATAATATAAGGAATAATAATATTATTATTTGATTAATATAAGTCATAAATTAATTAGGAATTAATTTGGTGACTTAAAGAGATTAATTGAATAAAGGGGCATAAATTGTCAATCGTATGATAGTTGTAGTTTGGGCTATAATCCCTTATGGATAAGGGGGGACGGTTTTGGGGCTTAGGATAGACCTTGAAATCGTCCAAGGCTTATCATTAGGGTATTGGATTGCTTAGGGCTTAAGTTATCCAATTAGGGTTTGAAGATGAAACCGTAGGTGCCTCACTAGGATAAATAGACCCTAGGGGTTAAGGGAAATCGACACTCTTATCTCTAAGGAAACCCTGTCCGATTTCTTCCTCCTCTCTCCTCTCTCTATAATCATCCTCTTGCTAGTTGGTGTTTTTAATCCATTAGAGGAGTGACACTTGTGACTCTAAAGCTCCAAGGACAAGAAGATTCAAGCAAGTGATTCAAGGTAATCATCTAAATCTGATTTCTTATGTTATTATACTAGAATTGTTATTAGAAGTCTTGGATTCAATGCATGTTGAATTAGAGAAACCTAGATCCAAGCATTAGGGTTTGTATGTGCACATAGGAATGTTCATGTGGTAGAAACCCATCATCCGTGACTCTTGCATGTGTTATGTGCTTGTATGCTTAACGGGCGGGACCTGATGACCATTGTGTATGTTTATTTATTTTTCTGATTATTTCATGTGTTATGTGTTTATCTATTATATGTATATATGTGTACTGGGGTGCCCGATGACTGATAGATCTATATACCGAGCAGGGCTCAATTTCGGGCGGGGCCCAATGACTGACAGATCTGTATAGCGATTAGGGCTCGATGTCGGGCAGGGCCCATTATATGTTTAATATGTATGGTACGTGGTATTGAGGCGAACTCACTAAGCTTTGTGATTACGGTTTCCAGTTTATGTTTTTAGGTACTTTTGGTTTGAAGGGGAAGAGCCCGGGATGATTCTAGTGCACACACCACATCGTTCCCCATTTAATGATTACTCTTATGTTTTATGATGTAGTTGATACATTTTGTTCCACCATGGCTTTATAATGATGTGTTGGATAATAGTTTTATCAATTTAAAACAAAAATTTTTGGTTTTAATTTTGGGACGTTAGACTGGTACGACAGAAATGTGGGGGTCAAGGGGGCTACACCCCTTTGAAAGGTCCTAGGGACAACGCCCCAAGCGGGGTCCAAAGGTTAGAGCCCCTGGTAGTGGTCCCATTGATCGGTCAGTGGGCAGGGTCGAGGGGTAGCAAATTCAAATGGGTGATTATGGTAAAATTGATAAATCTTATCAATTTTGGTAACCATTGATTATGTCATTAAATGTGTGATTCTCTTAACTAATATAGAAAGCAGAAACCCTAATCTGTCTAGTATATATATGACTCCTTAATTGAGTTGTGACATACCCTTTTTAGCTCTCTTTCTTCTATACGAACTGAGAACCCTCTAGCGATTTATCTTGTGTTTCTGTGCCAGGATATACAAGTGTTCTAGATTATCCCCGACTGGATTTCCTATACCCGGTCATATGTTGGAAATATCAGTTCAAAAAGTGAACTTACATGATCAAAGTGAAATCCAGTTCTCCACTAGCACGCTACTCAAATATCCTCTAACAATTGAACTAATATCATTACTTGGTGTAGATGGCATAATCAATCCGCGAGTTGATAACAAAGTTGACTAAACTTGAAAAGTTTAAAGGCAATGATTTTAGGTGCTGGTAGAAAAAGATGTTGTTCATGTTGACCACACTGAAGGATGTGTATGTGTTGAGTACCCCAAGACCTGAAATGGAGGAGAATGAGACATTAAAAAAACCAGAAGGAGGAGCAATGCAACATCCCTAAAATTTATGAAAATTTTATACTTTTAAAACAACCCAAAAATCATCATTGTTTATAAATAGTTTTTAAAATAGGTTTAATATCAGAGTATTCCCAAAATCATAGAACAAAATATAAGGAGGAGTACGATCATGCGTTCTCCTTCCCGCGATCCTCTGAGGTACCCGAAACATAATCCAAAACTGTAAGCCCAAAGCATAGTGAGTTCCCCCTAAATACCAATACACATACAAATAGCACATATACAATAATAGCATTCAATGGGTCCACAACTAAAAGATTAGATTACCCCTGAGCCCACATCATAAGTCTGGTTTGCCCTTGTCCCATAACTTATGTCTAGCTTGCTCCCCAGCCTAATCAGTTCTAGGACTAAACACCACTAAGCCCTTGGTACAAGTCTGGCATGCCCTTCCCGGCCCTCAAATCGTATCTGGAATGCTCATGAGCCTTCAGTATGAGTCTGATATGCCCTCCCTGGCCCTCAGCTCATATCTGGTTTGCTCTAGGGTTTTTTGGCTACAACACGCAGCAGTACAACCTGAACCCAACCTACACAATATGTCGACATATAACAGATAATATCATACACAAATAAACAAACAATATCACAGATAGTGTAACGCCCGTAGATCCGGGCTAGTCAATTTAGAGATAATACAAAAGGTTATTTAGAATACATAATCTTAACCAAGTTGTAGAATATGTCTCAAAGGTTCCGTACATATAAAGAACGCCGAAATCCGAGTTATAACGAAGAAGTTATGGCCTGTCGAAGTTTTACGGCAAAACCGGCACGACACCGGGAGACGTAAATAATGAATTTTTGATAAAGGACTTTTTAGCTTTAGTGATCTAAATAAAAGTTGTAGTATACATTAAACCGAGAACATACAAATAAAGAACGCCCAAATCTGACTTCGTATGAGAAAATTATGATTTTTCTAAGATTTGGCATAGTAGTGCACGACCCGAAACTCGAATTTTAGTTCGAGCAGTTTTTGGCCTACGCGACCTAAATGAGAATTGAACATCTCATTAATAGGAACTCAACGGTAAAAGGACAGACGAAAACAAAGTCCGTATGTAGAAGTTATGAATTTTACGCGGACATTTAACAATATAATCTCCTTGTACTATTAAATTTAAGATCGGTCGAGAATTAGCTAACGGAGTCAAAATGAAAGTTGTAGATCTTATTTTTACCTACGTGTGGATATAAATAACGTCAAAAACGGAGCTCGTATGTGAGAGTTACGGATTTTAGAAGTCGGAAGTGTGGTCTGCGAAAACGGGTGATGCGGCACAATCTTGGCTATTGCTTTTTCCACAAGTCTTGCAACTAGATGGTAACATGTGGTACCAAGTTCAGCCATTTTCACCCTATAAATAGAACCTCTCCCACGCTCATTTTCTTCACACATTTCCCATTCTTTCTTCACTTTACTCTCTCTCTCTAGAACCTCTCTTTAGCCCCAAAACCCCCCGAAAAGCCTAGGGAACCTCCCTAGCATGAGGCAAAAGCCCCGTAGTGCCCGACGACACCGAGAAGAAGAGCTTTTCGGCTCGGGAACGCTACTCCAAGCAAAACCTGGTTTTCCATAAAACCCGCTGTAAGTGACCTATGCCTACGCTATTTTTAATATATCGTTGATTTAATTATAGTAACGTTATTAGGAACATATAATAAGTACTTGGGCTATTATTATGGGTTATATAAGTATTGTATAACGCTTATATAATAGTAATAATAGCTAGACTATTAATTAGTCTCGGCGAATAACAAATTAAACTCTAGTGGTAATAATACTAGGTTTCGTTGAAGGAAATTATTTTTAAGAAGCGAAGCACTGTCTGAGTTCGGATTCACCATTTTTTCAAGTGAGTGCATGGTCCCTTTCATCTTACACATAAATATGAAGTATTTTATATAAATTACGTGCTATGTGTGCATATTATCTGAATACTTGCTGTCTATGATGGATGAATGATTTTATAAATGTTTTAAATGATTTATATATATATATATATATATATATATATATATATATATATATATATATATATATTTTATATCTACAAATATGTTGGGATAAAACATGGGTAGATGAAATAGTTGGTGTGTGATGAAATAAAATGATGAGAGATAGGTGATGATAAGAAGGTGATGATAATTAGGTGATGGATAGGTGATGATGAATCGGTGATGTAGGATGAAAGATACTATAACCTTGTCCGACAATTTGGAGATGTAGTAATCTACTAGAGTACAGATGGCGACCACAGACTATTCTAGACAACCCGTGGAAACACCAGCAGACTTATAACCTGTAGGTGATGAATTACGAGTCCAGGTGATGTTGTGACTGTATATTCATGTGATGATACTCTAACCCTTACTATGAATTACGAGTTTAGGCGACGTTGTAACTACGTATTCATGCCTTAGGAACGAGCCTATAAGGAAATGTGAGGTAAAAAGATAAGAGGTAAATATGATATAGGAGATGACCCTTAAGATAATTCTTTAAGGAATATTAAAGAAGATAGCGGGGATGGGTAATCGGGTTGATTGTTTGATGTTTAAATATAATAATTATATTATTGTGGGTTGAAAACCTTATGTACTCACCAGGTTTCCCAACTTGACCCACTCCAGCTTATTTTTTATCACAGGTGTCGATACGAAGCTACTTTGCACTGAGAGATTTAAAAGAGATGTAGATCACTAGTGTAAATGAATGTAAGTTCTATTTATGCTTATGTTTCTGTATTGACGATGACATCCCCAATGTTTTAAATGAACAAAAATACAATTCTTCAGAAATGCTTTGATAACGTATTTATCATGTTTTTTTGGGAACAAATTCCGCAACATTTTTATAAAAGAAGTACGTTGATTTTTATAAAGCTTAAACAAAATCGGTCTTTTCTGGCTGTGAAAATGGGGATGTCGCAGATTGTCCTATAGATCTAGCAGACTAGCATATCAAAACTAATGTGCATATGTATTCCATACTTAGCATATCAACAATATCATGTTATCAAACCAATGGGTCGGCCTTGGTGCCATCGACCTATAAGTACAGTGAGGAAAACTCACCTCACAAGCTGAAACAAAACTTATAAGGCCCAACTCCAAATCTCAACTCTCTACTCAATGCCTACATCCACCAAGTGATAAATTCCATCAAAATCCTAATAATACCCAAAATCCCCTCAAAAGTCAGACTTGCTCAAACATGGCCAAAATTGGTCAAACATGGTCAAACTTAAAGTTGACTGGTCAAAGTCCATAAACCCACTAAGTCAAACCAACCGAGTTAACTCAACATGAGCTGATCCATGTGAGTATGTGGGGCGTACTTTGGAGGTACACTGAGCGTACACAAGGCTTCGCAGAGGACCACAATCGGGGTGGCTGACCGAGTACGTGGGGTGTACCCTCAGATATCCAAATTCTTCATTAAGTGCTTAATGGCTTTAGAACTTGAGCTCATACTTCAAATCCAAGGTCCAAAGGCATACTAGGGTCATAAAGTTCCCAACTTTATGGCATTTCACGTCCAAAAATTCTTTAATGCATGGTCTTAATCCATTAAGACATTCTATAGGAAACATGGAGCGAAACTAACTAACGGGACCTCATTTTTATGGCTTAGGACCCTTCCTAGGGTCTGAAAGGACAAGCCAAATCATCCAAAACTAAACATGCATAAGGATGTGACTTTTGAGACAAGAAAAGCAACATAAAGTCACTAAATTAAGATCCAAGCAAAAAAAACATCAAGGTGAAGACTTTTTAACTTTTGGAGCTTCTCAAGAAGGTAGTGACCCAAGATCCACAAGCTTGCTTCAACTTCTAAACTCCTTAATGCAACTCCTTCTTCCTTAAACACACCAAGAACACACTTTTAGCTCAAAAACATTCTTTAGGGACTAGGATTTGCCAAAAACGACTCAAAGACTTTCGAGGCTAAAAAGGTGGGGGTAAATGAGCCATAAGGCTGCTTAAATACCCCTAAAACCCTAGAACTTAGTGTTTCACTCGGACATGAGTACGCCCAACATACATATGTATACACCCAACGTATTAGGGCACGCCCTAGTACGCTTAGGGTACTCACATGTACGCTTAGCATACTCCTCCTGCATCAAAATTACAATCTTGCCACTTGGACTTCTCATGGCTACTTCCTTCCAATCCAAGGACCAAAATGACATAATTTAAAACCAAGGGATGAGTTTAAAAATACGTGAAAACCGGGGTCTTACAACTCTCCCGTACTTGAACTAGACTTCTTCCTCGGAGTCTGCTATCGCAAACAAATCTAGGTAAAGCTCCTGCATCTTAGCCTCCATCTCCCAAGTCCACGCGGAGCCCCTATGATGCTGCCATTGTACGTTTACCAAAGGTACTTCCTTGCTATGCAAAACCATTACCTTCCTTTCGAGAATAGCTACTAGCCTCTCAATATAGTTCAGACGCTCATCAACCTGATTGTCATCCAAGGAGACCACCGCATCCTCATCCAGTATGCACTTTCTCAGCTGCAAAACATGGAAAGTGCTATGAATTTGAATGAGCTCCTTAGGAAGATCCAATTTCTAGGTAACCTTGCCAACCCTTGTGATCACTCAAAACGGTCTGATATACCAGGGACTCACTTCCCCCTCTTCCTGAAGCAAATCACACATTTCCAAGGTGAGACCTTTAGTAACACCATGTCGCCGACCTGAAACCCTAACTCAATTTGGCATCGATTGGCATAGCCCTGAAATTTGAAGTCTCAAATCGGTTTAATTTCCTGGAAGACCGACCATGCTTAGCAATTGCTAATTCCATTCCATTGGTCTTCCAAATTTACTATTCCACTTCTGATTACATGAGGTTCCTACTAGAAAATAGAATTGCAACCGACATGTTGATGTCCGAAACTTTTCAATTGACCGAACAAAACAAATATTCCCTCGAAAAAAGGATCATCCTGATGATAATGAATCCCACAGATATAATGAACAATGTGAGACAAACTTAGATATAAACTTGCTAGTGCTGAACAAGATATTGCTTCGTTTATCTGTTGAACCAACCTACCGCTGTTGAAACTTCCAAGCCCCACACAGATAGAACGAACAAAATTCAATCACAAGAACCTTATCTGACCTCAAAACTGAAACCATCCTTTAACCTTGAGCTTTTCCACCGATACTTTGACATTCATATTCCTTAATTGAATTCTTACCAAACAAATACCTTGCACACCACACTCGCGATTCCCAATGCGAGTTCCCCATGAGCCAACTCGGTACATAATTCAAAACCAGAGATCCAAGGATCTATAATTGTATCTCCCGAAATCTTTTGGTTCACGGCAACCCTTCAATAAAGTGGGACATAAAGATCGCCAAAAATCACTGATACTGCCAATCTCACACCCGGGCCAGCCATCAGATTCCTAAGATTCCAAAATACAAGGCTACCATAGCCTAAGCATCCCCATGCGCCACTCACTGCCCACATGACCATTCCTACTAAACCAAGGTCCATTACTTCAACCTAACAGCCTCTACCAGGTCCCACCTGTATTGTCATATGCACACAGGCCTCGCCTGTGGATCCTAACCAAATGGGAGCTACACAGGCCTGACTCCTCCTCGGATCGAAATGGACCTCTACCTTAAACAGAGAAATGATCTCCAAAAATCTTGTCCGGCGTGCCCTAGGCATAAGTTGATCCCCCTCGTTACTTTTCTATCTCAACTGGTGAATGTTACGACCCCACCATAGTCTTATAATACTTCATCCACCCATGGTTACCACCCATTGTCTATTGACTGATGCACAAAGCAATCCAGTCTCACCATATACCATAAAAAACAAACTAAATTCACAAATACTCATGTCTGGCCCAATCAGCCTCAGGCTGGAATACCAGACATGTCTACGATGGGCCTAGTCATCCTCGGGATGGAATGCCCTCATAACATAAGCACATTTGGTCCAATCAACCATCAGGTTGGATTACCAAACATGTCGAATCATGTTTTGAATCCCCCAAAACCTTCGTTAAACCACAATAGACAATGAGGTTTTAACTTAACCATCATCTTGGATCCATCCACAAGCCTGCTATTAATCACAGTGGAAACACTGACCAACTGTTGGAAGTTTCCTGAACTCCCAACCTACACAACTTCAGTCCAAACAGTCACCTGTGTTGCTTCCCTCTTGACTGGGATGTGAAACTTACCCTAGTTCCACACCCGAGTCAGCTCCCGAAGATTCTGATTGATTCTCCCCCACTTGGATTTGTCGAAGATCTCCCATCCCATGAAATTTTTTGGATTCCCAATCCATCTTATCCTTACGAACCGACTATGACCCGCGCTTACCAATAATAATGTTCCAATACTAGCTGATCTCAACGATTGTCTAACTCTTGAATTCCCGAAGAACACTCCCCAAATCCTAGCAAGTCCGATAATCTCAATCGCTTATCATGAGACCGCACCAAATCCTTAAGTTCTATTAGTTGGCGACTAAAACCATAACCCTTGCTCCGAACTGGAAATCGTTACCCTAACTCCTCATCCTCGAATGAATCTCTGGATTCTTTCCATCTACAATCCCTTGTGATAACAAAATTTCCCCTGGCACTTCCAATGACCTAACTACTCATGAAATGGATGCCAGCATTTCCTTGTTATTGTTCCTTCTCTAGCAAAGATAGCGAATGACCCCAAAGGTTCTCGTGTACAACTACCAGTCCTACCTGAACAAATGCTACCATGTCCGAACTCCAACTTTGCTGATGAGCTAATACCGCTACTTTGACTATAAATTCTCCAACCCATATCCAGAATTGGATCCACCAAGAGAACCAGAACAATCCACTAAACAACTGAATCCCACCCAGCAAGATACGACCCGCCAAAGACTCATGGCATGCGAAATAGCATATGAAGGTTCACAATACATAAATCAGACAAAATAAAGAACTAACCCGAAGAAACCACTTACCTATACCCAACAAGATTCTAAGGCATATACAAAACCGATCAAGAACAATGTAACCATAATATCATTACAAAATTGGGTTTCAACTTACATACCAAAGATTTCTTGCGGCCTGACCTTGACCTCCTGAGGAACGGTGAGCTTTGGAACTTGGACTCCCTCCACCCCCAAAGCAGGGTAGCTGGACCGGAAATGACTTGGTCGGTGACAATGAAAGCATATGTGATCCTTCTTACAATCCCGCTGCACATGCCCTCTTTCCCCACACTGGAAATAATTGAACTTGTGACAAGAAAATCCGTGAGTTCGCCCAAACTTGCCACACACCTCATGATTATCTTGACTCTCAGTACATAGGTCAGCAACCTCAATCTCCTCGACTCCTGCTGAGAGAGCCCTCTTCCTCTTCCCTAGTGGTTTCCCTACAATCAGATTTCCCCCTCATTAGCCATGCCTCTCAGACTGCAAATCTGTAGTTTGCTACTCGAGCCTGATAATGAACCTGCCAGTGATCCAGTCTATGACACCGGGCAATTCTTCTTGCAAAATCTAAAAAACCTCCATTACAATCATCTCCCACATATGATCAACGGATAATACCGGCCTATAATAGCTCCCGATCCTGATCCGGATCCCGCCTCTAATTGACTCGACATCACCATACTGAACATAAAAAAGGGAGATATTAGATAAAAAACATTCCGTACCAGGGGATCCAACTCCCAACAAGCCCTTGGGGTTGTGACTTCCTTTCTACGCGTACGGGTCCTATGATTTCAATAGTATGGGCCCACACTACCTTCCACACCTACCCGTATTTGTCTTAGAGGATCATCACAACAACCTTACCAATACCCGCACAATAGCATACTCATACACTCTATGCTCACTTCCTAGAGGAAGGCTAAACGTAAGGAAACTGGCCAAATGACGCACACAACTCACCCTACCATTAATAGTCACATGACCCTCCATTAGTGCCATATAACTATCGCGTGAATACAATCACATGCCAGACGATTTAAACAATCTTAGGCTAAACGATTCAATCTTACAACGGTTGGACTCAGACAAGAGTTGCGCTGTAGGACCAAATCGCTTATCCTATGATCATTTAACCCATGTAGAATGTGACTTAGCGTATTCACTCAATAGTCAGTTCACACACGAAAGAGTCATACAACAGTCAGTCAACTATTATAAAAGAGATAAGGCATCATATATCAGACAATTCTATCATACAGTTCCTGAAGATCCGTATCCTGATACTAGCATGTTGTTCTAACATATCATAACATAATCTCAATAACTGTGTGGTAATTTAGGGTCTACTTACTGGATCCGGCTGATCGTACACATCACATCCTCCTTGATTATTTTGAAAACCATTTGAAAATTGTTTTAGAAATATTTTTCCCTTAGTTAGAGACTGGATTCACACGAGTGTTCCTCCAATTCACTCAAACCAACGCTCTGATACCAACTTGTAACATCCATAAAATTCATGAAAAATTTTAAACTTTTAAAACAACCCAAAAATCATCATTGTTTACAAATAGTTCTCAAAACAGGTTTAATATCTGAGTATTCACAAAATCATAAAATAAAACTTGAGGAGGTGCACAATCACGCCTTCGCCTTTCCGTAATCCTCTGAGGTACCTGAAATATAATCCAAAACTGTAAGCCTTAAGCTTAGTGAGTTCCCCCAAAATACCAATACACATACAAATAGCACATATACAATAACAACATGCACTGGGTCCACAACTAACATATTGGATTACCCCTGAGCCCAAATATAAGTCTGTCTTACCCTTGGCCCACAACTTATGTCTGGCTTGCTCCCCAACCTGATCATCCCTCGGATTGAATACTACTAAGCCCTTAGTATGAGTCTGGCATGCCCTTCCCAACCCTCAACTCATATCAGGAATGCTCATGAGCCCTCAGTATGAGTCTGGTATGCCCTCCATGGCCCTCAGCTTATATCTGGTTTGCTCCAAGGTTTGTTGGTTACAACACGGAGCAGGGTTTGTTGGCTACAACATGGAATTTTTACCACAGCCACTCGAGCACCACCTTTATGGCGGTTGAAGTCGATAATGAAGAACGATCGCTGCATACATCAACTGATTTCCGTGGATTAGTGTTTGCGAAACCCTAATTAGCGCCTAGTGTCTATGAGCCTCATTTACACATCCTCCTATATATACCTCTCTCGATGACCTTGAAAATTAACATCAAAATCGGCGGTTCTAACTTCTATGGTATTAATTTCTCACCTCTTCATGTATAATGTATTATTTACACCTTTAATTAGTTTTGATGTTGTTGCTATTCAGATGACCTCTATAACTCATAATGTTGTTTTAAGAAATTCTACAATTGCTTTCATACATTTCCCTCACCTCAAGGTATCGTCATTAGTTCATCTCCTTTACTATATTGTCAAGGCTTTCAAAGGAGAACAAAATCATGGGTTTTTCACATGATTACTGAGGAATATTCTTTCAAGTGGTGGATCTTGACCATATATAAGAACATCCGATTGATTCCATGGTTGTGATGCATCTATGATTTTCCTTTCATTTGTAGATCTATGTCTTTCTTCTTATATCAATCCATGGATGCTCCTTCTACCTCCCTGGTGTCTCTCCATAATATTTTTATAAGGAAAGTAACCATTCCTCATACATATAGATCTAGATGTTTTTATTGCATCTAATGATTGCAATTGGATCTTGTGGTGTTTTTCATTAGGGTTTTCATTAATCAGATCTCTTGTTTCGAGTAAATAATTAGAGTTATTGTAGAATGTGATATATATATATATATATATATATATATATATATATGTGTGTGTGTGTGTGTGTATGTGTGTGTATTGATGCTCATAGTTTGCATTGTGTTATTGTAGGCACTCACAAGTGTAAATCACTAAGTTTATCTCAATTATTTGTTATTGAATACATGCAATCCTCTTATATCTTAACATACAGGAAAATCAGTGTTTTTACAATGCATTTTGTTTTTGATCTTAGTTAAACATGCGTTGGCTAATTTATGTGTTGAAATTAGTTTAAGATAGAACTATGTGTGAAATTTTCTTTATATTATAATAGAATATACATCACACATTACAAGTTGATCACACACGTTACTAGAGTCATGGGAGCATCTTGTTGGTGATTTTAGTGTCACAATGTCATTTTAAGTAACTACAACTAACATGTGAGCTAAGGGGCTTCATAATTTGTACTCTAATATATGTACGAGGTTGTGTGGAGTGCACGCATGTATAAAGTCGAATTAGAAGCCGGTTCGACGACTACTCGGGGGTCCGGGGGCAGTGCCCCTTTGGTGGGGTCTAGGGGCAGCGGCCCTAGCGGGGTCCGAGGGGCAGAGCCTAATGCAACCCTAACCTTGAGGGTGATTATGGTTAAACTAACGAAACTCGTTAGTTTTGGTAACCCTAACTCCTCATTAAATCTGGATTATCATGACTTGCTTCCAAAGCAACTAATGACGGCCCAACCCTAATGAAACCCTAATATCATTTAATATATAAACAGTTCTTCCTCTTCAGAAGAGGGTTGCCAACTTAAGCTCTCGTTTTTCATCATATTTTCATAGAATCCTCTAGCATATTGGTTTACGATTTCTGTGCTTAAAATCGTAAGTGTCCACTTGGATTATCCTAGGCTGAATTTCTTGTAACCCAGTCATAGCGTAGAAATATCAGTTCAGAAAGTGATATCACGATCCAAGTTGGTATCCATATCTCAACCACAAACCCTAAATTTCCTACAATAGAACTGATATTACTGTTTTTGGAGATGGGTGACTCAATCCGCGAGATGACCACTAAGTTTGCCAAGCTGGAGAAGTTTGAAGGCTTCGACTCCAGGCATTGGAAAAAGATGCACTTCATGCTAACCACTCTGAAAGCAGCAAATGTGCTGACTACTCCAAGACCAGTAGAGCCTGCGGAAGGTGTTGCTGAGATGGTTGAAGAGACAAGAAGGAGACAAAAGTGGGACAATGATGGCTACATATGCAAAGGTCACACTCTAAACGGTATGTCTGATGCTTTATTTGATGTCCATAGTGAAGCCTTGTGTGCCAAGGAGTTGTGGGACACCCTTGAACTGAAATACATTACTAAGGATGCTTCTAGCAAGAAGTTTCTGATCAGTGACTTTAATAATTATAAGATGGAAGATTCAAGGTCTGTCACTGAATAATACAATGAACTCCTTGGCATATACGATCAATTTAAATTGCACCGTATGAATATGGATGAATCTATTGTTGTGTCCACTATCATTGACAAACTGCCTCCGTCCTGGAAAGACTTCTAACATAACTTGAAACATTAAAAGGAGGAACTGTCATTGGTTCAACTTGCTAGTCACATTCGAATTGAAGAATATCTTCGTGTGAATGAAAATGACAAATATGAAAAACCCAAAGGAAAAGTTGAACATGGAAAGCCCTTGGTTCATTTGGTTGAAAACAAACCAAGGAACCAGAATTACAAATGACAAGGCAAACGTAAGCAGGAACATGTCCCATGCAACTCCAACAAAAAGAGAAAGGATCTAGTTTGTTGTAGGTGCAATCAAGTTGGGCATTGCAAGCGTGATTTTCATGTGAATTTGGGCAACAATGGTGCTGGAAACAGTGGAACCAATGGGAAAGTGAACGGGTCTTCGACCCAAGTTAAAGGAGGTCAATTTTTGACTAACTTTGATAATTCTAATTAGAATTATGTTTATTATGTTTCATTTATCCCTGAATCATTCTATGTGCAGGATGATGATGTTGCTTGGTGGATCGATTTTGGAGCAACGAACCATGTATGCAAGGATAAAAAGATGTTTGAAACATTAACTCCGCTTGAAGATGGGTCAGTGCTAAAAATGGGAGACGATTCTTTTATTCCTATTTGTGGTTTAGGTGTTGTGTGTCTTGAAATTACTTCTGGAAAGACAATTAGTTTATTTGATGTTTTGTTTGTTCCCAAGATTTGTAAGAATTTTGTTAGCTCTAGTTGTTTGAATTCTGAAGGTTTTAAACAAGTTATTGAGTCGGATAAGTTTTTTTTTGTCTAAGGGTGGAATGTTTGTTGGCTTTGGATATTTAAATAATAGAATGTTTCGTTTGAATCTTGTTGAAAAATTATTACCTATTCAACATTCTGCATTTGTATCTTCTTCTTCTAATGTTGATAAATCTATGCTTTGGAATGTAAGATTAGGTCATGTCAACTTTATAAGGATGCATGAGATGTCAAAAGATGGATTAATTATAGCCTTTGATATGGCATCTGATAAATGTAAAATATGCATTCATACAAAGGTAACAAAACAACCATTTCCTAATGTCACTAGAAATTCAACTATTTTGGAACTTGTACACAGTGACCTGTTTGATTTTCATTCCAGTCCTTCTTTGGGAAATAAAAAGTATGTAGTCACCTTTATTGATGACCGCACTCGGTTTTGCTATGTGTATTTGTTATATTATAAGGATGAAGCCTTAGATAAATTCAAAATATACAAAAACGAGGTGGAATTGCAATTGGGCATTCCGGTTAAACGTCTCAGGACTGATAGAGGAGGTGAATATATGGATCCCATATATTTTCAATCAGTGGGTATCATTCATGAGACCACAACACCTTAAACACCCCAACAGAATGGTATTGCTGAACGCAAAAATCGAGTTTTAAAGGAAATGGTAAACTCGATGTTATCATACTCAGGATTGAGTGAAGGATTCTGGGATGAGGCCATGTTAACCGCCTGCTATTTGTTAAATAGGGTTCCAAATAAAAGGAACAAAACAGTCCCATATGAACTTTGGTTCAAGAAAAAGCCGAATTTGAGTTATTTTCGGGTCTGGGGATGTCGGACAGTTGTAAAACTTACCGAGCCCAAAAGGAAAATTTTGGGAGAACATGGAATTGATTGCAGATTCATTGGATATGCTGAACATTCCAAGGCATATAGGTTTTATGTAGTAGAACCTAATAATTCGGTTTTAATTAACACTGTTATCGAATCGCGGGATGCAATTTTTGATGAGATGCGGTTTTCATCGATTTAAAGGCCTAAGGACTAGACTTTTGGTGCTAATAAAGAGAAAAATTCAGAAAGTCAAGATGGTGGTATCATGCAAGAACCACAAGATCTTCGTAGAAGCAACAGAGGCCAAATTGCGAAAAATTTCGGATTCGAGTTCCAACTATATTTGGTAGAAGGTTCAAGAGATGAAATTAATCTTGAATACTCTTACTACTATAGTATTGAAGATGATCCTAAGACATATCAAGAGGCCACAGAGTCTCATGATAGTGCCTTTTAGAAGGAAGCAATTGATGATGAAATGTCATCAACTCTTGAGAACAACACATCAGTGTTGTCTGATTTGGCTCCGGGTTCTAAACGTCTTGGTTGCAAATGGATTTTCAAAAAGAAAATGAATTTAAATGGGACTGTTGACAAATTCAAAGCCCGGTTAGTCATTCAAGGCTTTAGACAAAAACCCGGTACTGACTATTTTGATATGTATGCTCCAGTTGCACGTATTTCTACTATTAGATTGTTGGTTGCCTCGACAAGTATCCACAATCTAGTTATTCACCAAATAGATGTGAAAACAACATTTTTAAATGGTTATATTGACGAGGAAGTTTACATGAAAGAAGCAGAAGGTTTTGTTATGCCCGGTAAAGCGCATATGGTTTCTAAACTTGTCAAATCTTTTTATGGGCTGAAACAAGCGCCTAAAAAATGGAATCAAAAATTTGATGAGGTGATTTTGGCTTTTGGTTTCAAGACAAACCAATGTGACAAATGTGTTTATAGTAGATTTGATGATGCTACTAGAGCTAGAGTGAGAATTTGCTTATATGTAGATGACATGTTTTTTGGTACTGACCAAAATCAAGTGGATGAAACAAAGAAATTGTTATCATCCAAGTTTTCCATGAAAGATTGAGCAGAGGCTGATGTAATTCCTGGAATAAGAATTAAGAGGATGAACAAAGGATTGATGATGACTAAAAGTCATTATATTGAGAAAATTCTCAAGCGGTTTAATTTTACTGATTGTTCTCCTGTAAGTACTCCTATTGATCCAAATGTGAAATTAATGCCGAATAATGGCGTTCCCAGTTCACAATTGGAATACACTAAGGCTATTGGTAGCTTGATGTATGCCATGACAAGTACCAGACCTGATATTGCTTTTACTGTGGGTAAGTTAAGCAGGTATACTAGTAATCCTAGTGCTCAACATTGGCAAGAAGTGAATAGAGTGTTCAAGTATCTCAAGGGAACCATGGATTATGGCTTGAGTTATTTGGGAAGTCCTTCAGTTTTAGAAGGTCATTCGGATTTAAGTTGGATAACCAACATGGAGGACCATTCCTCAACTTCTGGTTGGGTATTCTTGCTTAGGGGAGGTGCCAATTCTTGGGCTTCCAAGAAGCAATCTTGCATTACAAACTTGACAATGGAATCTAAGTTTGTTGCATTAGCAGCTGCTGGTAAAGAAGCAGAGTGGCTAAGGAATTTAGTCTATGAGATTCCTTTGTAGTCTAAACCGATAACACATATTTCTATCCTTTGTGATAGTGCTGCCGCTTTGGCTAAGGTATATAGCCAGGTTTATAATGGCAAGTCTAGACACCTAGGTGTTAGACATAGTATGATTAGAGAACTAATCATGAATGGTGTGATTTTGGTTGAGTTTGTGAAATCGCAACAAAATTTGGCAGATCACTTGACTAAAGGTCTGACAAGAGACTTAGTGCACAAGTCTGTAATTGGGATGCGATTAAAGTCCATTTAATTCTATAATGATGAGATACCCAATTCCCACCTAATATAATGTTAGGAGTTGAATTCAATGTGGAAAGCTCATACTTATACATGAAGTATTCATCCCAAGTATGTGTTCGGTTCTGCAAGTTAGCCAGGCTGAAGTTTAACTTCTTAATTATTCCTTTGATAAATGTATGTGTAGATACATGGAATGGAGTTACCTAAGTGATTGTGAAATGTAGCCGCATTTCAAGTGGTTGTGGACTTCACCTTGATATGATCATGAGAAGATTGGGATACATGGCTTTATAGTAGTGTCAAGTTATATTTTGCTAGAAATTCAATAAACTAGTATGTATTTTACTTTTTGGTATTCAAATGGGTTGATGGGCTCAATTCTTAGAACACCCTGATTCTCGAGTATTGGCAAATGTATGATACTAAGTGGAAATTCAATCGTTTCGATATTTTCATTATGTACTAGTTTTGTTTGTTTGATAAGGTTATGTTTGTTCAAGGGTTACACTAAAATGGGGGAGGATTGTTAGTGATTTTAGTGTCATCATGTCATTTTAAGTAACTGAAATAACATGTGTGTTAGGGGGCTTCATAATTTGTACTCTAATATATGTACGGGGGTTGTGCGGAGTGCACACATGTATAAGATCGAATTAGAAGCCGGTTCGACGACTAGTCGGGGGTCCGGGGGCAGCGCCCCTGGGTCCAGGGTTTCCAAAGGGCAACGCCCTTTTGGCGGGGTCTAGGGGCAGTGCCCCTAGCAGGGTCCAAGGGACAGAGCCCAACCCTAATGAAACCCTAATCCCGTTTAATATATAAACAGTTCTTCCTCTTTAGAAGAGGGTTACGAACTTAAGCTCTCGTTTTCATCATACTTTCACAAAATCCTCTAGCATATTGGCTTACGATTTTTGTGCCTAAAATCGTAAGTGTCTACTTGGATTATCCTAGGCTGAATTTCCTGTAACCCATGCATAGCGTAGAAATATCAGTTCGGAAAGTGATATCACGATCCAAGTTGATATCCGGATCTCCACCACAAACCCTATATTCCCTACACATCTTTACACATGAGAATGTTGGGTTATATCTTTTCACACATTTAATTTTTTTTGTTGAATAACTCATGGACATACTCCTGTAGAACATCATATTTCTTCGTGTAACTTTCTAACACCAAATGGAGCATGAGTTTTTTCTTTCTACTCGTGTATTTTTATTAACCAAATTATCTCTTCAAAACTAGCAAGACGTTAGATTCGCTCATGTAAGTGGACATCTATTTTTTTGAATTTTGATATAAATTAAGTACAAGAAATATCTAGTACAAAGAAGGATATGACAATTGAAATGCATTGTATTTGTATGAATTGTATTTGTTTATAATTAAGTTACTTTTATGAAATAAACCGAGTACATTCAAAGTACAATCTTATAACCAACAACATTTATTGTAATATTTATTGGTAGTGTAAAACGATGGATCATGAAGAATACAAATGTATAAGTGATTCTCCATTTCTATAATAAATCGGGTTGTGATTTTATGTAGACAATAAGAAAACAAATTAAGAATATGCAAGTCACATGCCATGATAAAGAGATTTAAAGAAAGCATTCAGTAAATAGAGTACATCATATTAACAGCCATTGTGACAAGTTTTTACTAGTGCATGCACATCCTTTTTCTTGATTGTATATAATAATGTGAAGTTATGATCAGTTGTTATAATTATAGAAAAAAATGTGCACTTCACAAGTGAAGTTTGAATAATCAATCTTACATAAAAATAAAGGGAGTGGAATAACTTATTATTACAAACAAAAAAAAAATCAGGTAATCGGGTATACCTGAATTTTTTTATGCCTACCTAATATCCGAACTAATTAAATATTTGGTTAACCGAATACCAAATTTTCATACACGATACCTGATCTACCCGACCTAATATACTAGAATCAGAACGGGTCGGACAGATAGTTCGGGTTTTGGTTATTTTCCACAGCCCTAACGTAAAGTAATAACTTATGTAAGTTTAAACAAATGGAAGATAATACAAGACTATGACACCAATAACACATACTCTTCGTTTGCATGATCCATTTGATACTTTTTCTTCCGTTTAAAACTTATATTTTGAAATTTTACAACTATCGGAAAATAAATATCACTTTCGTTTATCAGAGCATCTCCAACCCACTCCCATTCTCCATTATTTCCCACATTTTTCCCCTTCATCTCCAATCCTACCCCATTTATTCTCACAGTTTGTGTAACATCAACTATGATCTTATACTATCCATTTCGTCCAAAATGAGGATGAACTTTAAGTTTTCGGTTTTAATCCCGCGTTTTATATATTTATATATTTCTGGTTTTTTTTATCTACTAATTATTATTTAAATGTAATATTTAATACTTATAATATTGTGTTATATATATTAAATTATATTAATTAATTATAAATATTTTTTTGTTTATCAAATTCATATTAAAATTTAAATACATATTAAAATTTTAAAATACAATAACGTATTTTACAAAAGCTTATAGTTACGTATTATAAATATGATCTTATTTGTTTAATATTATTGTAATGAAAATGATATAGATTATGTAGTTGTTAAAATCAAATTAATAGAAGTGAAGTATTGGACAATTTATATAAGTTAGAAAAATGGAATATATTTTTTAGGAGTAAAAGTGGGGTAAAAAATGGAATAGGGTTGAAAATGAAACACTATTTATCAAATTTTTTACTTTATTTTTTTAAGGAAAAAATGGAAGTAGGCTGGACATGATCTCAGACAAAACTCATGAATTGCTTATATTTCGTATACACAAATAGTACAAAGTAAAATACACATACATTAGTCAGCATATTCTTTCAAAGATTTTCTGTAAACTATATTCTATATCATTTGTTGCTTAAACATGTATATTATGAACATGACTTTTTGCCTTATTTCAAGTGATTTTGTAGATCATTACGGCTTTTCTGAATGAGTCACAAAGCATGCACAATAGCAATGGGTTGGCGGTGGAGCATCTGTTTGACAGCATAGACATGGTGGATAACGGGGGTCTTGAAACAATTCTGCATTAAAAAACGAGTTAAAATTAATTAACAACTTAACAGGGTTTTTCATCAAACTGAAAATAATAATCATCGAATTAAAACTTTAAGCAAATGAGTTATTAGTTTTACAAATCACAAGAAGCATCACTTTATAAGGCAAGATTTGAACTGTTAAAATATAAAAGAGAGTGAGGTATGTACGGCGTGAAGTTAACGTAGCCGCGTCAGATTGTGGATGCATGGGGTGTGATAACAGAATGATGAATATGAAGATGAGAGAGACCATGCTGGATCCAAGTGATTTACTCGTCATGTCTCTTTGGATGAATTTTTTTTTTTCTAATTTGTGGATGGAATGTGAATAATGGAAGTGTCGGGTTAAATGATTTATATAGAAGAGTTTACTTGAGAAAGTCATTGGTCAAAACATTACAGGATTAATTATATGGGTTGAGACTTGAGACAAAGTTGACTTCATTGGTCAACACTTTGGCTCAAAGAATGGACAAAACCTTGAGTTGAAAACTTGAACATGTAAGTTGCAAGTTGCAACTTCTTTTCCACGTTGAATATTATTCCATGTAGAAATATATAAGAATTTAAAAACCAAAAATTAAACTATATATTATACATTTTTTAAATAATACATTCTGTCTGTATATTTACATAACTTTTTATTTTTTAATTTCAAACCAAGAATATTTAGTTTGTGACTAATTTTAAATATGATATTAAGTATGAAAACGTATTATTTTAATGAAAAATTTTAACATCCAATATAATATATTATTATATTTAGTTTGTTAGTGAAATACAATTTTAAAAACAGTGTCAAAATACTATTTTTGCAAATAATTCTTTTTACCTATATCAAAATCTTAAATAAATTAAAGATAGCTAACATTTTGAAAAAACATTACATATTTATGTTTTATTTAAAAATCTTAAATTTTTTATAAAGCTTTTTCATATAGTTTATATATTTTTTTTAACATATGTTATTTTTCCAAAAATATAAAAGATGATTAAGATTTCATGTATATAATTATAAAAATTCAAAGTAACATACATTTAATTTTTAAAAAGAACTAGTATGTATTCTTCTTTATTTTGTATATATTATCAGATTATACATATGTGACAATTGGATTGGGTTAGGGTTTTGTGGGTCACGAGTCAATTTATCAAAATACATCGATCCAACTTTTATATATATATATATATATATATATATATATATATATATATATATATATATATATATATATATATATATATATATATATATATATATATAAAAGATTCATGTGTTTCCAAAACTTATGTCTATGGTCCTTGTTGTTCACGTCGTTACTGTTTATCCGTTAATGTGAGGATATTTTGGACTTTTAAAGTAGTAATGACTGAGTTTGTAACAATAGGAAACCAAAATACCATTTATATAATTTTTTTCTATATTTAATGTTTATGAGTTTGTGGCTTTTCCACCCCTTTACTTTTTTAAATATCATTTTGAACTTTGAAAAATGTTACTGTCATTTTTTATTTTGTAAATTTTCGTGTTTAACCCATATTATATATAATTTGATTTTTATTAATAATTTTCATTCATTAACCTAAAAAAACTATTTTTATGTGTTTATTTTTATATATTTGTCGATACAATTCAAGATAGTCAACATTTCACCTTTAATTTAGAATTCTCTTTTCGTTATTTTTTTAAAAAAAGTACATGGTTTTTTTATAAACTTATCGGTATAAATTTGAGTTTATCTACGTTTCGACATAGTTTTTTTTATTTAACTTTATGTACGTTTTCTACGTATGAGACGAGTCACATATAATAACTTTCGTTTGTTAATTTAAAACAAAAAAAGTATTATATTCAAGTTTGTCTACATTTCGACATTTTTTATGCTTAATTTTATGTATATTCCTACGTATTATTCGGGTCACATATAATAACTTTCATTCTTTAGTTTAAAAAATTATATTATATTCGAGTTTATCTACGTTTCGACGTAACTTTTTTCTTTATGTTTTTTACTATCAAGACTCGAGTTCGTCTACATCTCGACGTAATTTTTTTTATGTTTCATGCTTAATTTTATCTTATGCATTTTTCACTTCGAGTCAATTCTACAAGACATTATAAACTTTGACACATAGTTGACTTTGACCAAGGTATTGACCTTGACTTAGGCTTTGACCTGAGTAACCCTTGTAGGGGGTAAGGGTATGTAATGGTAAATTAAGGAGGGTTGTTACGTGTACAAACTGAGAGTAGTTGATCCCGACAGTGAGGACAGTTCAGACACTTCTACGGATGAGCATAGACAGGTACCCACCTCATTTGGCGAAAACCGGAACCGGGACCGGAACCAACGGTTCCTAGAAAGTTAGAACCGGAACCGAAACCGCTCTAGGTAGTTCTTAAATGTTTGGAACCAGTCCTGTAACCGGCGTTTCCGGTTCCATTAGCGGGTAACCCGGTTACATTAATTTTGTTAATTTTTGTCGATAAAAACGCAATTTAGTTCGATCCAAATCAAATCAATTCGGACCAAAGATGGAAAAAATCGGACCAATATATTCTAAATCAGTCTAAGTAACACACATATTTATATGAAATAATGTGTGTGTGTGTGTATATATATATTTGTGTATATATATATATATATATGTATATATATATATATATATATATATATATATATATATATATATATATATATAGTCTAAGTAACACACATATTTATATGAAATAATGTGTGTGTGTGTGTATATATATATTTGTGTGTATATATATATATATATATATATATATATATATATATATATATATATATATATTGGTCCTGGTGGGTACCCAGCGGGTAGCGGTTACGAAAAACAAGAACCGGAACTGGAACCGCTTAAGGCGGTTCCATAAATTTATGAACTGGAACCGGAACCGCTTAAGACGGTTCCAGTTCCACAACCGGCAGTTCTGAGGCGGTTCTGGTTCCAAATGCGGGTACCTGGTTCCGATGCTCATCCCTAGACACTTCACGACATTGAGGTGAGTTATCTTCCAGTAGAAGTGGGTCTAAGGCCACAATATCGGCCCACTAGTAGGAGTGATTATGGATGATTGTCTTCGTGATAATTGTATGGTTTGCCACTATTTCATATGTTTATGTGATAGCCTGATATGATGTTATGTGATAGTGGTAGTAAGGGGAATAGTCCCATTACCTGGCCGATAGGGCCAAGGGGTAGGTCGGACACCCCGGTATATCTGACTTGGGTAGGTTAGGCACCCCGGTATGCTTATCAGGGGTAGGTTAAGCACCCCGGTATGCTCAGCACGGTAAGTCGGGCATCTAGATATGCCTGGTAGTATGTGTTATGTATGGTATTTGGTATGATGGGGGAACTCACTAAGCTTTGTGCTTACGGTTTTCAGTTTTGGTTTCAGGTACCTCTTCGTTGTAGGGGAAGGAGCTGGCACGGTAACAGCGCATCACACACACATGATTTCCGTATTTGAGATTCATGGGATTGTACTATGATATTATTACTATTGATGATATGACTTTTGAGACATGTGATTATGGTTTTATGGATTTATATGATATTGATGATGTTTTTCAGTAAACGGTTTTTATAAGTAACGTAATTAAAAAACAAAATTTTTGGTCTCGAGAATTGGGTTGTTACAGTAGAAACATACATAAAATAAATACCAAAATGTACAAAAAAATTAGTTCGAAACATAAAAAAAAAAAAAGAAAAAAAAAAGAAAAACTCAAATTTATCTTGGTGATTTTAGTGTCACCGGGTCTTTTATGTAATTGAGACTGACATGTGAGCTAATGGCTAATCATTTATACTCTATATTATATGTTTGGAGAATTCAGAGTGCTTGCATATATAAGATTGAATTATAAACCGGTACAACATAAATGCAGGGGTCAAGGGGCCCGTGCCCCCTTGCAGGGTCCTAGGGGCAATGCCTCTAACAGGGTCCAAGGGGCAGAGCCCCTGGCGGTGGTCCCGCTGATCGGTCAGCGGGCAGGGTCAAGGCGTAGCAATTCTAATGGATGATTATGGTAAATCTGATCAATTTTGGTAACCATTGATTATGTCATTAAATTCATGATTCTCCCAACTAATATTAAAGACGGAAACCCTAATATATCTAGCATAAATACAACTCTTTTATTGAGTCGTGACATACCTTTCTCAACTCTCATTCTTCTATATGAACTCAGAACCATCTAGTGATTTGGCATGTGTTTCTGTGCGAAGATATACAAGTGTCCTTTTAGATTATCCTAGACTGAATTTCTTGTAACACAGACATAGGTCGAAATATCAGTTCGAAAAGTGAACTTACACAAATCCAAGAGAAATTCGGTTCTCCATTATCACCCTACTCAAATATCCTCCAAAAAATTATATCGAAACGTGCTTAAAAATAAGCAAGTAAGATTTTTTGAAGTTAACGAACGAAAGCTTAAATAATAAAAAATGAATTATGTGTGACCCGATTCATACATAAGAAACGTACATAAAATTAAGCACGTAAACGTTAAAAATACGTTTTGTGAAACGTAGACAAGCTCGACGATAATACATTTGTTTAAGTTAACGAACGAAAGTTATTATATGTTACACAAAAATAAAAATAAAATTAAGCACAAAAATAAAAATAAAAAACTATATTACGTCGAAATATAGACAAACTTGTCACACCCCAAAACTGGAACGGCGAAAACGTTCTGGGGTGGATGACGTCATGTCAAGTATCACAACACATGCATTATAGTAATCAAAGTACAACAAAACATTGCATTAATAGTAATAATTTTACATGGTTACATTACAACAATTCAAAGTATACAAACAAATATAATAAGTACAGCAAGGTACTAAGCCGTCTTCATCAACAGCTCTAGGGGTGTACTTGTCTAATGCTAACCTGAGAATACAAGTTATTTTAAAAGCAAGTATCAACATTTTTACAAATGCTGGTGAGTTCATAAGTATTTAGTGACATTTATCCAAATAACTTTATAAAGTAGTAGTTTAAGTGTTTACTGTGTATTAGAGTTGTTTCCAGAAAATCCTATATTTTCTTTAATAAAGCAGCCTTCTACCAAGACTGGTCAGTGTTATGTGGTAAAAAGTCATTTTCCCTAAATTGCTATCATTATCAAAATACTGAATTTGATTATTGAGGAAAGCAAACGACATCAGGGAATAATATATGCCTCAGCAGTGAGGACTGCTGACTAAGGCAATGAATCATAGACTCCACGAGAGTATCGAACAAACAACACGCCTGGTTCAGTCTAACAAATAGAGACTCAGACCCCAGAAGGTACCAAATGAAAGGTACAGCTGGTAAGGTCTAAAACGGTGAAAGATAGACCCAAGACAGTATCAAATGAAAGATACTTCTTGTAAGGTCAAAACAGAGAAAACAGACCCCAGACAGTATCAAATGAAAAATACGTCTTGTAAGGTCAAAACAGTGTGACTCTGAAAATGATTACCAGCATACAGTGTAAATTGTCGGTGAAATACCGTTACCTTAAAGCCAATGAATTATAAGGTAACCCGAGATACTCGTAACCATACTGACTAGAGTACCAGATGCCCTACAAGCGTCTAAAATATGACATTTGTCACCCGTTGACTTGGTAGGCCGGGACTGTAGCTAGCAGTCTGGGTACGGGGGTGTCAATCCCGTATAGATCTATACACACAATGTCCGCTCTCCCTACAGGAGATTCTGGTTACCAACTAGACGACGGAGAAGGCCGTGTCCTGAAGATGCATCCCAAATAGTGGGTAGAGACTTCCAAATAGTGGGTAGTGTGTAAGTGCTGAACTAGAGGTAGAGACTTCCAAATAGTGGGTAGTGTGTTTCTAATGTAAGTGTAGACTAGAGGTAGAGACTCTTAACTGAACTGACTAGAGAATTCCTGTATGTCCATACTCATATACATAATATATAACTAATGAATCAAACGACCTTCGGATGGCCATCCGATCCCACCAGACCACATCTCAACGAAGAAAAGGAAATAGGGCAGACGAGCCTTCCTAAGCCTTTCAATTATTACTTATATGTACCTATATAAGCACAGACATACATCCAACTACGTCTGAGTGTGTATCAAGTAGAAGTGATTCTTGTGAAGTAGGAGAGTCTAACAAGTGAAGTAGGAGTGTCGAACAAGTATAAGCGTATCATGAAGTAGAGACGACAATAAGTGAAGTAAGAGTGTCTATCAGGTATAAGCGACTACAAGTATAAGCGATATAGAGACAATAACCGATATAAGCGTATCACGAAGGGAATGCGTTATCAAGCAGGAGTTTTAAATAAGTAAAAGCGAAGCAGCGGTAACAAACCAGTAAAAGTATACAACGTGAAATGGAACTTTGATGAAAACCTTGGAAAAACCTTTATACTCAGGAAAACTCGCATGTGGTATTCTTAGGTAAAATTAAGTGTGAAAACCTTTAGAAATCTTTGGAATCTTTCATAAACCAGTTTAAAATGAATTTAGGTAAAACAGTATAAGTAAGAGTTTGAAACAGTTTGAAAACCTTTTTGAAAATCATCATAGTATCCTACTCGGTAAAACAGTGTACAATGTGGTAAAATCTTGTGCATGCGGGTTATCAATCACATGTGATTAATATGATAACTGGCATGTTTAACTTGTATTCCCCCCTATAAAACATGTTAGAACATTTAAAAGGTTCATTCAGGGGTATGAACTCACCTGGTATAAGTAGTTCCGACGAAGGCGCCGGTTGGGCGTTCGGTGTCACGTAAAGACTCGAACACACTCAATGACCTATTTAACATATGATAACATATGTTCACATAAAATTAGTATATTTAATACTAATTAAACAAGTATACGCGCTCAAAGGAGCGGAAAACACTTTGGTTAAGTGTTTGGGTGTCCCGGGTAGCGTCTAAAGGTGTGTATGGCTTAGGAATGGAGTTTACTCTCCGAGAGTAAACCATTATTACTTAGTTTACGGCCTAGGGACTACTCACCATGATTTTACGGCCGTAAACTCATGGTGAAGGGTTCTAGTGTGCTAAAGTGTCTCATATCAATTATAGATTTATGCTAGGCTCAAATATCAAATGTGTGAATAGGTTTAAAGCATTAAATGGCCCCTTTGAGGAGTTTACGACCCTAAGCAAGGGAGCTTACGGCCGTAAGCTCCTATACCCAATTTCTTTTGATGTTTTAAGGCTCTATCTTGTTAGTGGAATTTTTCTAAGTCCAAATCCAAAAGGCATGAGTGAGTTTAAGGTCTTTAAGGGCTTCATTAGGGAGTTTACGGCCCAAGGACAACTCCTAAGGGAGTTTACGGCCGTAAACTCTCATTCTTTGAGTTTATTGAAGTTTCAAGCCCCTAATACCTTGCTAGTAATTTATAATGAAGTGTGAGGCCATTTGGGGGATTTAAAACTACCTTTTTGGCATGTTTAGGGGTGTTTACGGCCTTGACACATGTCTGGGCCGTAAACTCCCTTTACCCCTTCATTTTATTGAGTTTAAATGATCTAAACCCGAATTAGCAAGTCCCTTAATTATGTCTTAAGCCTAAGGGTGGTTTGAGAGTGTTTTTGGGGCATTTTGACATGGTTTTGAGGGGTTTACGGCCTAAGCATGTGCTTGGGCCGTAAACTCTCTTTTATGTCATAAATTGATTATTTTAATTGATCAAACACTCCTAGGCTAAATCCTCAATTTATTTCCAAGCTTTTAGGGACAATTTAGGGTCTTTTTGGCCTCATTTAAGGTGTTTACGGCCTAAGGAGGAGCTTAGGACGTAAACTCCTTTTCAACAGCTTCTAAGTCTGATTTTTGGGTTATAAACAGGAATCATAATGTTTAGAATAAGCTAGGGTAAGCGGACTTATAATTTGGAAGCGTTTGGTTGCGGATTCGGGGCGAAAATGGGTCTAGAGAGAGAGTATAGAGAGAGAGAGAGTGAAAAAGGTTGAAATGGGGTTTACTCCCCTTTATATATGAGTGGGAGTTGGAGCTCAGTGGAATTCTACCCGATACTGCCGTTAAACGGGGCTTTTGATCGCACCCGATTTAGTGGTCGTAATAATAAAAACTAACTTTTTCCAATTAAATGGAAATGTGTGTTATGTGTTTTTATTTCCTTTTATCACGACTTAACGACATATTAAACATAAACAACTGAAATGTTGATTTAATTGATGACCTCTAATTAACAGAACTTTTATAAACTGGAAAAATTCCGTCAACGGCTACGGGGTAACGTAATGGAACAACTTGGGTTGTCACATCATTCCCCCGTTAGAGGGAATTTCGTCCCGAAATTCAGGTCTAGGCAAGGAAGTAGGTATGAATGGCCAAGTAGAAGTATGAGAGTACTTCCTATACGGTTGTCCTCTCATTCCCAAGTGAACTCTAGTCTGTGTTTTTCATTCCAACAGACCTTCACGTACGGGATGCGGATTCCGTCTCGTGTAGCTAGTGGGTTCCAACTGGTGTATCTACAATGTTAGGGTTCTCAATGGATTCTATCAAGATGAGTGAGGCACGAAGAGTGTTGCCGGGAAATCACATATCAAGTCTAAGAAGTGGATCGATCGGGTGTGAATCTTGTGGTATATGCGAAGGTAGTAGCGGCCTGAAAAGGGTTGGACCAAGTCTCCATGAGCATTCTCATATGGTCCTAAGCTCTCGGAATGGTAGAGCTTTTTAGTACTTTGAACATAGTGTACTTCTATGGCAAGATCATCACTGGCATGATCGCCATTCCGAAGTTCCTAACGTTCTCACTCGTAGTGTGTGTGTAGTCCTTCAGATTGGTTCTTAGGAATCGTGAGTGGTCTTTGGTTTCGTGTTTTCTGTCAACTGGCTGATAGAGACTTTCTAGATCGTCGAGTGGGTTGCGTGACTATGGTTATCGGTTTGCTGTAGAGTGTCTATCTCAAGCTTGTGCAAAATGGACTTGCACTAACGAATCTTAAGATACGGAAACCTTGAGGGTCGGGGAGATAGGGTTTCACCAGACGAGTGTTGGACCATCTCAGGAGGTGGTTCTACTATTTCTAGGTGAGATAGTATTCGTGGAACACCTAATAGTCCAATGAATCTCTAAGACTTTGGTTTATTCTAGCGTGGAAAGTGCATGCTCCTACATAACCCTTCGACTAACACCAGGACTGGTGTCAAGTCTATAACCTCTTCGGGATCTGGGTCATGAGGCTTAACGCAACTACTTTCGCTCTTTGATCAAGTATTCTTGGCTGCGAAGGCTATCCTGTGGTTCTCGGTATCCTAGTGTTCACTTCGGAGAATGTATTTTTATCGTCTATAGGGCGACGACAATTTCCTCCATGCAAGAGGGTGGAGGATGATAGGCACTACCTGTCTATAACATGGTGGGCAATGTGCCTGAGTTGTGCGAGCATATACTGCAACTACTCTTCCGAAGGTTCTGAGTATCCTTGGTCTAGGTCAATTCTAGTGAGTATAGGGTCTCATCACTCGGGACTTTACTAGCTTAACCCGCAGTGATTCTCTTGACTCCGGCTCCTATGTTATGGAATAGGGTGAAAGTGTTTTGCGAAGAGGTTCGTAGTAGAGCTCATGCTTGGCTTAACCACCAGTACTTGGTGTATGCAAGCAGTATACAATTGAGGTCGGCAGGATGTTCAGCTGTGCGATTCCACCCCAAACCGACAACCCAACGAGGAAGAGGGAGTAGGGAGGAAACACACACCTTAAATCTTTTTGATCTCAATTGTATACCACCTTTACGCATATATCTGGTTATGGTGGTCATTCCTTATGAGTTCTAATCTCTATGCTTACGAACCTGGCGTGCGAGGTGCAAAGGGTCTTTTTGGGGAAACTATGAGGTACGCTTCGGATGGTTATCATCTTCTGGAGTATCTACAGTGTCTTTCGCTTCGGTTTCCATCTGACTATGAGGGGTCAGTCAACGGCACGGGGTACCCTCTCTTGGGTACTTCGGAAGGGTTGAGATAAGAGGGACGATTGACGGATCGCATTAGGTTTGATTTATTTGTGTTAGGTTTAGGTTCGGGAGAACCTTATTTGCCGACATGGCTACGGGGAAAGTTCTTTTTACACAGCACTAAGAATGTTCACATGGTTGCACGAAGTCGAACCTTGATCAATAGAGTCGTCGAAGTTGGCACACTCCGACATGGTATAAAATGAAGATCGATAGAGTCATGTGCCGAACAGGCACACAAGTTCTAGGCGTCTCGGGTTTCGTCCTGTGTATCACTACCGTGGATACCTGGATTGATAGAATCGACGCGGAACTATAGAGAGTTCTAAGTGTTTCAGAATAGAGTATCTTTTCATGAAGGAATTCTCACAAGGCATTTCTATAATCGCCTCACATATACTAGTCATGTATAATTAAGGTGGGGAGGACTGTTGACTGAGCGACTCCGCCCTAAATCCACAACCAAACGAGGAACAAGAAATGAGGCGGCATTCACTCACTCTAGGTCTGTCCATCTTAAATATACATGATCGTAACATATATGTTTAGCCATTATAGTTTTACCTGATGAATTTTTAAATTTTATAACAGTGCTGTGACTTTCGCCTTACTGGGAAGAATTTACATTTGAATTAGTCTTTTATTGTTTTTAGTTTAGTTACCCGAGATCGAGAGACGTACCAAAATCTAACGAGTTCCTTGATGCTTCTCTTTAAGCAGTAGAGTTAGGCTCCTCCTGTGTCTTTGTTGTTTCCTTCAGCTAGACAATCCTTCTTGAAATGTGCCATTTCACCACATAGGTGACAAACGGGATTGGTCGCCGCATTAGTAATCGATGCAATACGCTCCACCGGAGTTCTGCATACATGAGCAGTATGTCCCTTCATGTTGCACCTAGCACATAAGAGTTCCCGGCAGGCACCATGATGATGGTAGCTGCACTTGCTGCAGTGGGGAAGGTCTCCCAGGTATGGTCTTCTTGAGGTCGGGAGGGAAGGATTGATAGGGGTCTTAGCTGTCTCAGCTCGTTGCCCTTGGGAAGGTCCTTGAGCCGAGGTACTTCCCTCCTCAATCTTGAGTTTTCTCTTTAATGGGTTTGAGTGAGGTTCTTGGGTGGCTGGGTATGAAAGTGTTGGTTGCTGCTGTCCATTGCCAGGATTGGAAATCCCAACAGGGCCCTTGCTAACATTGGCGGTGGTAGCATTCAGGTGAGCCATGACAGCTGCTACGGCTGCTGAGACTGTAGCCTGGAACGTAGCTTCATCGAATAAGAGAGTAGGTTTCTTGCTTGTGGACTGGTTGTGTTTCTTCGGTGGCATGGTTTTTCCTACACGGAAAGGAATTCAAGGTAATGAGAGACGATGGCTAACCCCGGACATATCCATCCTGAATGTATTAGGCATAAATTTTCTCGTGCCTCGGGTACTGGTTGTCTGAGTGTCGACTTACATCCCTATGATGTAGTCCTGGTAATCGAGGTAGGTGTATGAGTATCGGAAAAAGTCCATAAGATGCGAGTCGTTCCTACTAAGTTACCTATATAATGGGAAAGGTTTCACTCTCCGGCCTGGAGAGATTTGAGAACAGTTCGGAACGAAACTGCAGAAAGAAAGGCTCACAAGGGCAGATGGCTAAAGTTCTCTCAATAGAGATGCGGGGATCTGCCCTAATCGTGTATCTGGCAACGGGAAACGACGATTTTACCTAGCACATAGCGTGAGTAGTGTAACCACTAACTCACTTGTCACACCCGAAAACCACGAACGGCAGAAACGTTTAGGGGTGGAGGACGTCACAACAGTGTAATATAATAAACAAGCAACAACACCATCCATTGCATTATCAGTAGAGTTTTAATACAAGTTATTTTGAAAGAGAGTATCAACTTTAAAGCTGGTGAATTCATAAGTAATTAAGTGTCATTGTCTTGTTTATGAAAATCTAGTGTGAAGGCCATGTAAACCTTTAATGAAAGTGTTGAGGTAAGTATGAAAAACCCTAGAAAATCCCTTATTTTCTATTAGTTTGAGATGTAGTCTTCTACCAAGACCCGAATGTTTTGTAACTAAAATGATAGTTTTTCCTTCAATTGTTTAGTACTAATGTACTTAGTCGAACTCATCGTTTATGTGAAAGTATCACAAAATAAAGTAAACAGGAAAAATATACTATTGTAAGTGTTGTCACTGGGTACTAGAACTAACACAACATCGCAATAAGCGAAAGATATAACCTAATGAACATCCGAAGATTGTCCACTTGTCCTCTGTAGCAGCAGCAGGTGGGTGGAGGGGTTAGCCCCCGGTTATCGATCTACCTAGTATAAGTAGTAACCATAGACCTCCGTAGATGGTCATCGACCACTGGTGTTAATCAGATGGGATTCGGAATGGTTAGTCCCTCCTAGATATCGATCTTCCTAATATAAATAGTAACCATAGACCTCCGTAGATGGTCATCGACCACTGGTGCTAATCAGCGGGGTTAGGAATGGTAAGTCCCGCCGAGCTATCCCATTAAATCGGGATAGGAAAAATAATTTACACAGAAAGTACTAATAAATCATCCTCGTAGTTCTAAGTACAAGTATCCAGGTAAGTGAATACAGGATAATGCACCTATATAGAAGTGTTCCTGTATGGTATTCATGTAACAGGTAAGTATATGTAAACGTATTCATGTATCATGTAATCCTACGTACGTGTACTCATGTATGATGTAAGGTATTCGTATAGACTCATGAATGAACTGACTCTTGTGTGATTCCTTGTAGTAGGAATTATGTTTGAAATCTCCAAATTATCCCTATGATAATTTACTGGAAGGTAATTGGTTGTTCAAGTATGTTTATACACTCTTACTACTCAAGAGTGTGAAAAACTAAATGAAAGTTGTAAACTATAACATCAATACATATATAAGAATATAGGTGTACATGTATTAGTTCAAGAGTGTAAAAATGGTTTTGTAAGAAATCTTATGGATTTTGAACAAAAATTAACAATGACTTGATGTCAATTTAATATACATTTCAAAGGTAAAACATTTGATAACAATGTGTTTTTAAGATTTAAAACCATTTCTTGCGTCACATTTTGTAGTATGTGAAATCTGTTAAATGACAAACACGGTTATAAAATAGATATCAATGTTTTAATAACATGTTTGTTTCTACTTGTATTCCCCCCCCCCCCCCCCCCCCCCGGTTTAAAGCATTTAAAATCATTTAAAACATTGATTAGGGGTATGAACTCACCTGTAGTTGGTGATTGGGATGAACTGAACGGTATAGGATGGCTAGGTGTCAAGCGAGGACTTTACACGCACTACGATCCTAATGAACATATAATCACACATACATGCACTCAATTAGACTCAAATCACTAACTGATAATGTTCAGACATCCTAGACATAATAAACACTTTACATAAGTGTTTTAAGCCTTAAGGATTGCATCTAAGCTATTGTGGGACAAGGTATTTGTGTTTAGGGTTCCAAAGGACCCTACATGTGAGTTTACTCCCCATAAACCATCACAAATGGAGTTTACGGTTGTAAACTCTTGAGTTTACGACCGTAAACTCCGAACCATGGGGGTTTGGTGTGTTTTGAAGTCCCAAATGATTCCTAGAATTATTCTAACTTGGTGGTTAAATTCTTGGAAGGGTTTAAGGTCTAGAAACACTCCATTTAGGAGTTTACGGCCCTGAGGCCATTCCCCTTAGAGTTTACGGCCGTAAACTCTAAGTATGGTGTGTTTTTGATGCTTTCAAGTCCTTTGCATTTGTGGTATAGGTTCTAGAATTTTATCCCAAGCATATGAAGGCATTAGGCACACTTTGGTGCCCTTTTTAGGAGTTTACGGCCCAAGAACCATGTCTTGGCCGTAAACTCACTTTGTTAAGTGATTTTGATGTGGTTCAAGCCCTTGATTTAATGGGAACAAGTCTAGGTAATTGTCTAAGGCTTTAGGAGCCTTAAAAGTACCATTTGAGTTTGATTTTTGGAGTTTACGGCCTATGATATTCTTGGGCCGTAAACTCCCAAACTTGGGTGGATTTTGATTGTTTTTCTTGTCCTTAATACACCTACAATTTAGTCTAAGGCATTTGTATAACACAAGGGTCGGTTTTGGCATCGTTTCAGGAGTTTACCGCCCAAGAACACCATGGGGAGTAAACTCCTAGATCTAATGATTTAGCCATCTAAATCATGTTATAAGCACATAATAAGCATTCTAACACTACTAGAAAGAGTTACTCACGTTTTGGTATAAAAACCCGAAGATCCATGAGAGAGAAAATGGCTTTTCTCTAGTTGGAAATGTGAATAATGAATGAATTTGGTTCAGAAATCTATTTATAGTCCTGAGATATTTTTGGCAGAAAATATTTTTATTCTTGAAATGACTTCTCATATAACAGAGTGTTGGAATAACATTGTTGCACAAAACCCTAGTGCAACCACTCTCCTGATATCTCCTTAAGTGTAAATCCTGAAAAACTGCCAAACTTATACCCGAAGTCTGGGATTTCCCTGAAACTGTTCTAAGCTCTATTGTCTTGATATGGGTTGTTCAAAATGGAAATTTCGGGTTGTCACATCATCCCCCTGTTAAAGGGAATTTCGTCCCGAAATTAGAATTTAGATAAGGAAGTAGGTATAAATGATCGAGTCGTTAGGTGAAAACTTCCTAATCGATTGGTTCTCGCATTCCTAATTGAAATCGGGTTCTCGTTTGGTATTCCAACGAACCTTCACCAATGGGCGACGGCGTTGCTTCGTCCGTTTGACCACTCGTTCGAGGGTCATTACGGTTCTAATACGAAGGCAAGGATCTCGTAAATCTTGATCTTGTCGAGAGGGATTACGAAAGTCCTAACGGAAAGATACTGTTTCGAGTTTGAGACGCGAAGGGGAAAATGTACGTTACTGAGTTCGCGGAGTAGGTCTAGTTTGTGAAATGCAGGACCGATTCTGGTAAGAATCTCAGAGGTCCTAACTATATTGGATTTTAGCTTTCCACGCTTTACGAAGCGTATTAAGCCGTTCCCAGAGTGAGGTTTCCTAAAGAATTTGGTCTCTCACTTGGAATTCCAAAAGTTCTTTCTCTCGCTTACTTCCCAGTCAAGGGCCATCCCTTGCTGGGTCAAAGTCGAAAGGGTTTCTGAAATTTGTGGGGAGTTCCGAATGGACTATGATAGTAGGTCTATAAGACCTAGAATTTGGCGGATTTTCCGTCGGTGACTACGGTGCCGACAAATTCCCAACGGTTTTGGATAATTTGACAGAGTACTCAAGAATTTCCACAACACTAATAGTGTGTCTCAGGAAATTTGACTCTAAATTCCAAAACTCTTGATTAGAGAACTTTGCGAAAAGTATCTCCGAGGGTAATGTTTCTATGGGTTCTTTCTTATTACGAGGGTAGATAAGTAAAGTCATTACATGGAGAAATGACGAACTGATCCCAGTAAGAAAGACGTACTCCACTCATTTAGCTCATGAGTACTATGGACGTACTGGTCCTATCCGAGGGGTATCACTACGGACTCGAAGTGTCTGTATCGTGTTCGGAGGGTAGTCCTTTAGGACATCCATCCCTAACACTCGAACTGGTGATATTCGGATTTCAGGTCCATTTCTGAAAGTAATACTTTCCCTGTGGTTTCTCAATCGGTTCTTCTAAGCGAGGCAGAGATAACGATTTCTAAAGGAAATCTAAACGAAGTCTCTGGTCGTCGAGGTACATATGATGCACTCCGTCGACTTCTGTTAAGAATAAGATCGGAGCTCTCAAGGGTGAGAAGCCTGTTCTTCTAATTCTATGGTTGAGTAGTTCGTTGTGTTGTCCGGGTTGTTCTTGTATCTTCCGTAGGTCTTTAGACTGAAGGCGATCTGGTTCTAAGAGTCATATTGGGTTCTATGTTTGTTCCTATGCCAATGCAATTACTCGTACTCCTGGACAGTCTCCATCCTGAAGTTCATATTAGAATTCATACGTGATTCAAGGATCACCATTTCGTGTATACGAGTCGTATATAATTAAGAATGAAAAGGTAGTCGAATAACTGTTTCTTCCTTAATCTCACATCCCATCGCGGGAAAAGAAGTTAAATTGGAATCATCAATTATAAACCTATAGAACATTGATTATATATCACTCTCTTGTATACCTTCTTCAGTGATAGATCAACCGTATGAATCCTGGAATTGAACTTGACGTACTGCACGAGTAATACTGTGGGGATTCCTTCGGAAAGGAAAGGAACTATAAGGTACTTCCTGCACGAGTACCCCGGGGTTCTGATACGAAGGCTTCGCTAAAAGACGTTTACTGGGAAAGAGATGTACTTATGAAGCTGGTATTGCGAGGATCGAATAGAATCGAGTCGTATGATAATGTCGAAATCATACAGAAAGTTAAAGACATTAGATTTGAACATAAAACATTTACAGACAAAACAACTGTGCAACCATGAACAGAGTTACAGTACTTTTAGATTTACTAGAAGATTGTTGCTGCGAACAAGGTATACTACAAAAGACAAGTATACGCAGCACGAGCATCCCTAAACGGGTAGGATCTCGCAAAAGATAAGACTCTAGTTGCACTAGTTTTGGATAGTTTATAAGTCTATTACAACGAAACGCCTAAATTTACATTAACGTGGGTCCGGAGTAGACTCTCTTGCGGCGGCGGTTGGTAGTAGACTTTCTTCTGTGCCAGCAATTGCTGCCCCTAGGCTGTTCCTTTTGTAGTGACCTACTTTGCCATAACCGTAGCAAACCTGGTTCACCCGGGTGTTTGGCACTTGAGTGTCCTGAGCTGTTGGCGTCCTGCAGACACAGGCTGTATGCCCCTTCCCGTTGCAGTGTGAGCACTACTTCTCCCTACAAGGTCCATGGTGGTGAAAACTACATTTAATGCATTTTGGGAGACTTCCAGCATAAAGCTTGGCTGGTTTAGGAACTATTGGGATGCCCAAAGGGATGGTAGTTGGAGGTGCTGATGTCGTGGCTGTGAAGGTTGCTACTGCTGGTTGTTTCCTATTCGCCCTTCGAAGCGACTTGTCCTTAGAGTTAGTCCAAGACTTTCGTTTGATACTCTTGGTCTTAGGACTTGGGGTGTCGTGGTAGTTTGTTGCTTGCTGAGGCACTGGATTGTTACTTGGGTTGGAATTGTCGTTAACAAACCCGCTAACACTTGCGTTGTTAGCGTTCTTGTGGGTCAGAAAAGCTGACACGGCAGCCGAGACTGCAGTTTGAAAGGTACTTGTATCAATCTTTAGAGTTAGTGTTTGGTTGATGTGCTGATCGTCTTTCTTGGATGACATGATTCTGTTACACGGAAGGAAATGAATTTGTGAGCGAAAATGGTTGAACCTAGACGTAGTACGATCGATTATGTAAAGAACAGAAGTATGTTCCCTAAGGTTCGACCTACATCCCTATGATGCAGTCCTAGTACGAAATGGAAGTATGTTCACGATGGTTTGACCTAGATCCCTATGATGCAGTCCTAGCAAAAATTGGAAGTATGTTCTTACAATGGTCTCAAGATGTTTGTTGTTCGAGCGGAGGTATTGTTGGTTGGTGAATAACATGATTCAACCATTACCAGAGACTTGGAGATGTCTCCGGAGTTAAATGGCTATAGTCCAATGACTTGACTAGAGCATGTTTCAAATAGACTCTAAAGAAAGTCTGATAAGGGTATTCGAATAATGAACGACACAGAAGTTAGCCGACTATCAATATCTTTGATATTCATGACGTACAGGTTCGGGAAAATGACATTGTAAAAAGGTCTTACATCATTACCAGAGAAGATAGTTCCTGACAGTAAAAAGTCCTAACCAAAGTACTTACAGTACAAGATAGTTTGATAGAAAATGCCACATCGGGCATAGACAGGAACACGATTCCTTTCTAGCAAGGAATATAACATAACGCATCTACTACTGGCGATGGTCATCCCTCTGGTGAACTCTCGGTTCAGCCAGTTGGCGTTCCACATCAAGTAGGTGTCTTTCATACACTCTCTGGCGTACTCGAAGTTCCATGACTTCGGCTCGTGATTCAGCCAGCGCTTGCAGCAGGGTTTCATGATCTCTCTAAGACCTCTCACGAGCATGTTCAAGGCGACTGGTGCGAAACATGTGCATTCCTCCATTTGTATCAACTTCTGCGATACATTGTAGAGCTGTCCTGCCCTGAATTTCATTTCGGGCAACTCTTCGGATCAGAATTGGCATGCTTCTATCTGCTGAGCCCCCATTGCTCAGGGCATAGAGGCTGTGGTCACCATTAAATGGCATGGGCTGATCTTGTCCTTGGCTCCACGTTTCCAAACATTCCACCCACTTAGGCGTCTGGCCATGAAGAGCCAGATGAGGGTTAGGAATTGGAAAGGGAGCTGTCTGGGGTAGGTTCTCAACCTCGGGTTCGGAGATGGCATCTTCTGAAAGGTCTTCAGCATGGTGATCATTCAGAGGGATCGGATGAATCACTAATTGGTTCTTCTCCAAACCATCCAGCAATAACCGCGTTTGGAAGGAACAGGTCGTCGTGGGGGTGGAATCCAGCCATGTTATCTACGCAAGAAAAGGGATGTAAGAAATAGCTAAAATAGACGAACTAACTAAGATAATCGCAGTAAGACCAAATACCCCTATAGTATTTCTTTAGGGTTGTGTTGGTAAGTTTTTAGACTTGTTGCCATATCACAACCATTCTTTGGCATATTCCAATCACTCCTCGGACCAGCATAGTTGATCAGGCTATGCCATTCCCAAGACTGACCATATATCCCCAGACTTACTTGTGATATTCAACAATCGTAATACTTTTGTTCTTGTCATTGTGACACTGATTTTAGTATGAATGCAGGCACGTATACTTTGTTAAATATTTTATTATTTAAAGGTATAAACTCTTAGACAGAGTGTTTTAATCCCAATGTGTTTATAGTTAGTGTATCTCTTATGGGTTGATATACTTAATTCACTATAAACAATGCTCTGATACCAATCTGTCACACCCCAAAACCACGAACGACGGAAACGTTCAGGGGTGGAGGACGTCATGTACAATATCACAACAGTGTAATATAATAAACAAGCAACAACATCATCCATTGCATTATCAGTAGAGTTCTAATACATGTGTGTTATTTCATAATGCACAACAGTAATATGAATAATCAAAATAAGGCGAGTCATGTCTGTGCTCCATCTTCTCAAAAATCTGGCCTTCACACCTGTCTAACTGATGACTTGAGAATACAAGTTATTTTGAAAGAGAGTATCAACTTTAAAGCTGGTGAATACATAAGTAACTAAGTGTCGTTGTCTTGATTATGAAAATCTAGTGTGAAGGCCATGTAAACCTTTAATGAAAGTGTTGAGGTAAGTATGAAAAACCCTAGAAAATCCCTTATTTTGTATTAGTTTGAGATGTAGTCTTCTACCAAGACCCGAATGTTTTGTAACTAAAATGATAGTTTTTCCTTCAATTGTTTAGTACTAAGTACTTAGTCTAACGCATCGTTTATGTGAAAGTATCACAAAATAAAGTAAACAGGAAAAATGTACTATTGTAAGTGTTGTCACTGGGTATTAGAACTAACACAACATCGCAATAAGCGAAAGATATAACCTAATGAACATCCGAAGATTGTCCACTTGTCCTCTGTAGCAGCAGCACGTGGGTGGAGGGGTTAGCCCCCGGTTATCGATCTACCTAGTATAAGTACTAACCATAGACCTCCGTAGATGGTCATCGACCACTTGTGTTAATCAGATGGGATTCGGAATGGTTAGTCCCGCCTAGATATCGATCTTCCTAATATAAATAGTAACCATAGACCTCCGTAGATGGTCATCGACCACTGGTGCTAATCAGCGGGGTTCGGAATGGTAAGTCCCGCCGAGCTATCCAATTGAACCGGGATAGGAAAAATAATTTACACAGAAAGTACTAATAAATCATCCTCGTAGTTCTAAGTACAAGTATCCAGGTAAGTGAATACAGGATAATGCACCTATGTAGAAGTGTTCCTGTATGGTATTCATGTAAGAGTGTTCATGTAACAGGTAAGTATATGTAAACATATTCATGTATCATGTAATCCTAAATACGTGTACTCATGTATCATGTAAGGTATTGGTATAGACTCATGAATGAACTGACTCTTGTGTGATTCCTTGTAGTAGGAATTATGTTTGAAATCTCCAAATTATCCCTATGATAATTTACTGGAAGGTAATTGGTTGTTCAAGTATGTTTACACACTCTTACTACTCAAGAGTGTGAAAAACTAAATGAAAGTTGTAAACTATAACATCAATACATATATAAGAATATAGGTGTACATGTATTAGTTCAAGAGTGTAAAAATGGTTTTGTAAGACGTCTTATGGATTTTGAACAAAAATTAACAATGACTTGATGTCAATTTAATATACATTTCAAAGGTAAAACATTTGATAACAATGTGTTTTTAAGATTTAAAACCATTTCTTGTGTCACATTTTGTAGTATGTGAAATCTGTTAAATGACAAACACAATTATAAAATACATATGAATGTTTTAATAACATGTTTGTTTCTACTTGTATTCCCCCCTTTAAAGCATTTAAAATCATTTAAAACATTGATTAGGGGTATGAACTCACCTGTAGTTGGTGATTGGGATGAACTGAACGGTATAGGATGGCTAGGTGTCAAGCGAGGACTTGTACACGCACTACGATCCTAATGAGCATATAATCACACATATATGCACTCAATTAGACTCAAATCACTAACTGATAATGTTAAGACATCCTAGACATAATAAACACTTTACATAAGTGTGTTAAGCCTTAAGGATTGCATCTAAGCTATTGTAGGACAAGGTATTTGTGTTTAGGGTTCCAAAGGACCCTACATGTGAGTTTACTCCCCATAAACCATCACACATGGAGTTTACGGTTGTAAACTCTTGAGTTTACGGCCGTAAACTCCCAACCATGGGGGTTTGGTGTGTTTTGAAGTCCCAAATGATTCCCAGAATTATTCTAACTTGGTGGTTAAATTCTTGGAAGGGTTTAAGGTCTAGAAACACTCCATTTAGGAGTTTACGACCCTGAGGCCATTCCCCTTAGAGTTTACGGCCATAAACTCTAAGTATGGTGTGTTTTTGATGCTTTCAAGTCCTTTGCATTTGTGGTATAGGTTCTAGACTTTTATCCCAAGCATATGAAGGCATTAGGCACACTTTGGTGCCCTTTTTAGGAGTTTACGGCCCAAGAACCATGTCTTGGCCGTAAACTCACTTTGTTAAGTGATTTTGATGTGGTTCAAGCCCTTGATTTAATGGGAACAAGTCTAGGTAATTGTCTAAGGCTTTAGGAGCCTTAAAAGTACCATTTGAGTTTGATTTTTGGAGTTTACGGCCTATGATATTCTTGGGCCGTAAACTCCCAAACTTGGGTGGATTTTGATTGTTTTTCTTGTCCTTAATACACCTACAATTTGGTCTAAGGCATTTGTATAACACAAGGGTCGGTTTTGGCTTCGTTTCGGGAGTTTACCGCCCAAGAACACCATGGGGAGTAAACTCCTAGATCTAATGATTTAGCCATCTAAATCATGTTATAAGCACATAATAAGCATTCTAACACTACTAGAAAGAGTTACTCACGTTTTGGTATAAAAACCCGAAGATCCGTGAGAGAGAAAATGGCTTTTCTCTAGTTGGAAATGTGAATAATGAATGAATTTGGTTCAGAAATCTATTTATAGTCCTGAGATATTTTTGGCAGAAAATATTTTTATTCTTGAAATGACTTCTCATATAACAGAGTGTTGGAATAACATTGTTGCACAAAACCCTAGTGCAACCACTCTCCTGATATCTCCTTAAGTGTAAATCCTAAAAAACTGCCAAACTTATACCCGAAGTCTGGGATTTCCCTCAAACTGTTCTAAGCTCTATTGTCTTGATATGGGTTGTTCAAAATGGAAATTTCGGGTTGTCACATCATCCCCCTGTTAAAGGGAATTTCGTCCCGAAATTAGAATTTAGATAAGGAAGTAGGTATAAATGATCGAGTCGTTAGGTGAAAACTTCCTAATCGATTGGTTCTCGCATTCCTAATTGAAATCGGGTTCTCGGTTGGTATTCCAACGAACCTTCACCAATGGGCGACGACGTTGCTTCGTCCGTTTGACCACTCGTTCGTGGGTCATTACGGTTCTAATACGAAGGCAAGGATCTCGTAAATCTCGATCTTGTCGAGAGGGATTACGAAAGTCCTAACGGAAAGATACTGTTTCGAGTTTGAGACGCGAAGGGGAAAATGTACGTTACTGAGTTCGCGGAGTAGGTCTAGTTTGTGAAATGCAGGACCGATTCTGGTAAGAATCTCAGAGGTCCTAACTATATTGGATTTTAGCTTTCCACGCTTTACGAAGCGTATTAAGCCGTTCCCAGAGTGAGGTTTCATAAAGAATTTGGTCTCTCACTTGGAATTCCAAAAGTTCTTTCTCTCGCTTACTTCCCAGTCAAGGGCCATCCCTTGCTGGGTCAAAGTCGAAAGGGTTTCTGAAATTTGTGGGGAGTTCCGAATGGACTATGATAGTAGGTCTATAAGACCTAGAATTTGGCGGATTTTCCGTCGGTGACTACGTTGCTGACAAATTCCCAATGGTTTTGGATAATTTGACAGAGTACTCAAGAATTTCCCTAACACTAATAGTGTGTCTCAGGAAATTTGACTCTAAATTCCAAAACTCTTGATTAGAGAACTTTGCGAAAAGTATCTCCGAGGGTAATGTTTCTATGGGTTCTTTCTTATTACGAGGGTAGATAAGTAAAGTCATTACATGGAGAAATGACGAACTGATCCCAGTAAGAAAGACGTACTCCACTCATTTAGCTCATGAATACTATGGACGTACTGGTCCTATCCGAGGGGTATCACTACGGACTCGAAGTGTCTGTATCGTGTTCGGAGGGTAGTCCTTTAGGACATCCATCCCTAACACTCGAATTGGTGATATTCGGATTTCAGGTCCATTTCTGAAAGTAATACTTTCCCTGTGGTTTCTCAATCGGTTCTTCTAAGCGAGGCAGAGATAACGATTTCTAAAGGAAATCTAAACGAAGTCTCTAGTCGTCGAGGTACATATGATGCACTCCGTCGACTTCTGTTAAGAATAAGATCGGAGCTCTCAAGGGTGAGAAGCCTGGTCTTCTAATTCTATGGTTGAGTAGTTCGTTGTGTTGTCCGGGTTGTTCTTGTATCTTCCGTAGGTGTTTAGACTGAAGGCGATCTGGTTCTAAGAGTCATATTGGGTTCTAAGTTTGTTCCTATGCCAATGCAATTACTCGTACTCCTGGACAGTCTCCATCCTGAAGTTCATATTAGAATTCATACGTGATTCAAGGATCACCATTTTGTGTATACGAGTCGTATATAATTAAGAATGAAAAGGTAGTCGAATAACTGTTTCTTCCTTAATCTCACATCCCATCGCGGGAAAAGAAGTTAAATTGGAATCATCAATTATAAACCTGTAGAACATTGATTATATATCACTCTCTTGTATACCTTCTTCAGTGATAGATCAACCGTATGAATCCTGGAATTGAACTTGACGTACTGCACGAGTAATACTGTGGGGATTCCTTCGGAAAGGAAAGGAACTATAAGGTACTTCCTGCACGAGTACCCCGGGGTTCTGATACGAAGGCTTCGCTAAAAGACGTTTACTGGGACAGAGATGTACTTATGAAGCTGGTATTGCGAGGATCGAATAGAATCGAGTCGTATGATAATGTCGAAATCATACAGAAAGTTAAAGACATTAGATTTGAACATAAAACATTTACATACAAAACAACTGTGCAACCATGAACAAAGTTACAGTACTTTTAGATTTACTAGAAGATTGTTGCTGCGAACAAGGTATACTACAAAAGACAAGTATACGTAGCACGAGCATCCCTAAACGGGTGGGATCTCGCAAAAGATAAGACTCTAGTTGCACTAGTTTTGGATAGTTTATAAGTCTGTTACAACAAAACGCCTAAATTTACATTAACGTGGGTCCGGAGTAGACTCTCTTGCGGCGGCGGTTGGTAGTAGACTTTCTTCTGTGCCAGCAATTGCTGCCCCTGGGCAGTTCCTTTTGTAGTGACCTACTTTGCCACAACCGTAGCAAACCTGGTTCACCCGGGTGTTTGGCACTTGAGTGTCCTGAGCTGTTGGCGTCCTGCAGACACGGGCTGTATGCCCTTTCCCATTGCAGTGTCAGCACTGCTTCTCCCTACAAGGTCCATGGTGGTGAAAACTACATTTAATGCATTTTGGGAGACTTCCAGCATAAAGCTTGGCTGGTTTAGGAACTATTGGGATGCCCGAAGGGATGGTAGTTGGAGGTGCTGATGTCGTGGCTGTGAAGGTTGCTACTACTGGTTGTTTCCTATTCGCCCTTCGAAGCGACTTGTCCTTAGAGTTAGTCCAAGACTTTCGTTTGATACTCTTGGTCTTAGGACTTGGGGTGTCGTGGTAGTTTGTTGCTTGACGAGGCACTGGATTGTTACTTGGGTTGGAATTGTCGTTAACAAACCCGCTAACACTTGCGTTGTTAGCGTTCATGTGGGTCAGAAAAGCTGAGACGGCAACCAATACTTCCATCTTCATTAAATACAACTTGATTTCCAGTACCAACAACAAGTTGTGACACGCTTATCAAATTATGTTGAAGTCCTTCAACATAAGCAACTCTGTTCACAGTGAATTTTCCATTTGTGACTTTCCCATAGCCTTTCACTTGACACTTGTGATAATTCCCAAATTTGACTACTCCTGCATTTTCCAAGCTTCTATAATCTCGCAAGTTTTCCTTTCTTCCAGTCATATGACAAGAGCAACCACTATCAATATACCATTTCGTATCATATTGCTCGTCACACATCACCTACATTTATTGAAAGAATTTAGGAACCCAAGACTTGTTGGGTCCATCATTAGTAGAATGAAACAAATTCTTTGAATTTAAAAACCATGTTTTCACTTTGTTTGTGACAGAATCCATTATATCAACATCATCAGATCTAGATATTGAGATATAGTCATTCAATAGTTTTGGATTTCCATTGATTGTAATCTTATCCTTCACAACATTCACATTTTTGATAACTGGTTTCCATTTTTTAACTGGAACTTGCGAAAGATGAGATGATGAACTAGCAGTGGAAGAGTTATTTGCGAACTTGTCAAATGCATTCTTGATTTGTTGCTCTGAAAACTTCCCACTTTGATATTTTCTTCCTTTCCCTTCAAACCATCGATTGATTGTACTTACATCAGATTTTCCTTTTGTATATGAAACTTTGGTCTGTTTTGAAACTGAAGGATTTGGAAAATTTGGTTGTTTTGGTGAAAATTTTATTTTTGCTTGAGTTGAATCTGTCAAACTTGATGAAGTTTTCGTGAATTTGCCAACATTTTGAAACTTTTGATTATTTGCAACTTTTTGCGAATTCTCAAATTTTCGTTTGTTGTCATATTTGCGAACATATGGACTTTTATCAACAAAATTTGTTTGTTTATTAAAACTTGAATCTGTTTTTGAAATTTGTTCTTTGCTATCTCTTGGTTTGTCATTTGACACAACTTGCCAGAAAACTGTTTTTCTTGATTTTCTTTTTGAAACATTATTTTCTGTTGAATAATTTCCAACCATCAATTTGAATTCATTAGAATTTAATTTCACTTCAGCCTTTGATTTTCAACTTTTTCAAAAATTTTGTCTGGTTTTTCACCTTTAACCACCAATTTTTGTAATGATTTTTGTTTTTGAAACACATAAGAATTTTGAGTTAAATTGTTTTCTTCTGTGTTTTGATTTGCGAAAAAACCTTCTGTGGTTGACTTTAGATTATCTTTTTCAATCATTTTGTTTAATTCAGGATGAACTTTATCAGCATTTCCAGTAGTGACAAAAACTTGATTTGGAAAAATGGTTTTATCAGTACATACAAAAATTGGATATACCACTGTGCTGGTTTCCAAATAATGTGCGCCTTTGTTATCTAAAATTTTGTCAAATTCTTCTGTATTTTCAAACACTTGATCAACCACAACTCGTTGAGGTGTTTCATTTGAGTCTTGCTTTTCTTCTCTGTTTTCTTCATTATCATCAGATTTCCAGCTTTCAACTTCCACATTATCAAACTTGCAATGTTGTGAAATTAAAGGTTTATCAATTTCATCCTCTACTATCGAATCACCAATAATTTCTTTACCTTTAATCTTAGATGTGATATTAACTATTGACAATTGAGAACAATCAACCTCTTCTTCCTCTTCTATCTCACTGATTTCACTCACATTATCTGGATTTTCATCAATATCAGCATAATTAAATTGAGAGGCAAGAGTTGAAGTTTCTGTTTTCTTTAAGATTTTCACTCGTTCACTCTTTGTCAAACTTTCATTGACAATGTTTAACTAACTCATCAGCATTCAGAAATTCATCAATTTTGACAATACCATATGTATATCTATCATCAGGTATTTTGTCAAATTGAACAATTATACTTTCACAATCATAAGAAACAACATCAACTTTTTCACGTTCATATTCAAGAAAAGGTAACGGTTTCCTATGTTGTTCTTTGCTAATGTCAGAAGAATGATGTAAAGCAGTTAATTTTGCATATAGCCGTTTGGCAGAATTACAATATATGTTCCTTTGTGCTAGCAACAACCTACCATCATTTGTAAGATTATTCCTATCACAATCTATATTTTTGATCTGCATTTCAAGTTTTTCTGCTCTGCTCCTCTTTATTTCTAATTCTCTTTGTGTCTCACCTAGTTGCATATTTAATTTTTGAGCTTCAGTACTAGCAGACACAATAACAGAATCAAATAAGCCATAGTTTCATCAAATGAAACAATTTCAGCATCATAAGCAGATAAAGGAATATTAAAAGATTCATGTATTGCACGTACCTTGGTTGTCATGGTGATTTGTCCATGGATTTGGATACGAAGGACCTTCCTGAAATTTCCTCTTCGCAATCTTCAAAACTTGCGAACATTGCTCCATGTGTGGGATGCCTCATTTCCTTGTCATCAGATCCTGAAGACCAGATCTGATACGTACCACTTTCTTCATTATCAGTTTCACCTTTCGCAACCAAAGACACTCCTTTGGTCTTAACACGTATCTCTTCAATCTTTTCAGAGTAGTATGCTTCATCTTTAACTTTTTCCTTCGTCTCTTCTTTCTTTCGCAACATGCAATCAACTGCAAAATGATTCGCACCATTGTAGTGGTGACAGTAAATTCTTGAGTCACCTTTCAGCTTCCTCTCTTCTTTCGCATCTTTTTGTTTCTCATCAGCTTTCTCCAATTTCTTCCTCTCCTCCCCTGCAGTTCTTGTGACTGCATTTTTCATATCACTAGCCTTTCCTTTGGGATTAAAAGGCTTTTTGAAAAATTTCTTAACTCTGTTGTTTGAATAGAATGCCACAGCTTCATCATCAGAGTTCATCAAAAATCCTTCATCATCTGAACCATCTTTTTCATTAACACCAGTTTCTGATACCTTTAAAACAAGAGCCAAAGGACCTCCAATACTTTGTTTTGTTTCTTCATACATTTCTGAAACTTCACATTCATGTGTTTTTAGTTGATTGTAGAGATCATTCAATTTAGTTGTATCAAAACTCTGTTGATTCTTAATCATCATGCTCACACTTCGCCATTCCTTGCGAAGACCCATAATGAAAGTTAAATTAAACTCCATGAGAGACCTAGTGATTCCATACCTATTGCAGCGAAACATAAGCTCATTCAGACGATCATAGTAATTTTCAAGAGTTTCTGCATCCTTTTGTCTGAATTCCTTCAGTTCAACTAGACATTGCTTCACAGAGTTGATCTTCGTCTTTTCGCTACCTTGATACTTCTCTTTTAGAGTGTTCCAGATCTCCTTGGCTGTTTTACAACTACGGATGTAATTGTAAACCACAGGAGGTAGAGCACCTCTTAGTTCCCTCATGCACCTCTTTTAATTATTCTTCAAACGTTTTTGTTGTTCAGCAACTTCAGTAGATGTAGTAGATGAACCAATTGATTGAACACTAACTGGAGCTTGCACTGTTCCATCGATACAATTCCAAAGTTCTTCATCAATTCCATTTAAGTAATCTTCCATTCTATCAGCCCACTGATCATAGTATTCTGGAATTCACATCGGAATTTTGGTTGAAGAACCAAGCAAGTGAGAGAAGGAAGTCATTGTATTCATGTTGAAGTTCGCCATTGATGAACACATAAATTTTCAGAAAGCTTGAAAAACTTGATGAAATTGAGAATTTGATCAATTGAATTGATCACAAATCACTAATCGATTACTCGACTTAACAATTCAAAGACAGAATCAATTCAAATCTGAAGATCAAATGTGATTTTCAAAACCAAAATGCGCGGAAAATTTTGAGTAAAGTTGCAACTCAAAAAGAAAATGATTCTAACACGAAAATCAGATCGAAGCAGTTTGAATCCTGCTCTGATACCAATTGTGGTGAATTATTATCGTGATTTGAGAAATCAAAGTTTGATTTCAGTAATTGAAGATTTAGAACATGAAGAGTAAATATTAATCAGATATCATATTGATAAAGACTGATTACAGAATAAGCAGAAAAGATATGTTTGTTAAGAAAAGTCACTATTCTACTTCTAACCTCAGTCCCTATTTATAGGGAACATAAGTGTACAAAAAATATACTAAGTCTAGACATTTCACTTCGCATAAAGATGACTTAGTAAAATAACATAAAATGCAAAACTATACAAAACACTATCTTCGACTTTTACAATTTTACATCTACAGATCCATATCGAGTCCTGCTACGATTACACAGGGTATACAAATCATATATATCTTAGATCCGATAGGCCTTCGAATATGTGATACTACTCTAGAACCACATCCCAACGAGGAAAAGGAAATAGAGCGAAGCCACACATTCTTAGCCTATGGGATCCTTATTATATATAACCTTGGGAGTATACTGTCTGTAGTTGTAGGTTTATCAATAAGGATCTTTTTAGTTCTTCACACAAAGTTATCTATGCACCGTAAAATACCCCTATGGTATTTTAATTCTTGTTTGTTTCTTATCTTCTGAGTTTCATTTTGGGATTAGTGTGGATCTTTTAGTGTTCTAAAATACTCCTATAGTATTTTAACTTTATGTTTGCCTCTAGCATTCCTAGTTGGTAAGTTTCTGACCTGTTGTACACCACTATCACTCCCCAGCACATGTTCATCGCATCTCGGATAAATGTAGTTGATCAGGTTACATTTATCCCAGCTTACGATTACATAACTGCCCAGGTTTGACTGTAGTGCTCAACATCCGAAGACTTTTAGTATTGTTCTTCTTGTGATACTTTTGTTCAAGTGTTTAGATTCTGGATGTTATTATACTTTGGTAAAATATGGTTATATTTTAAAGTATAATTCTTGGTCAAAGTGTTTTATCCCTTTGTGTTTATAGGATATATATCTTTTATGAATTGATATACTTAGGTCACTATAAACAATGCTCTGATACCAATCTGTCACACCCCAAAACCGGAACGGCGGAAACGTTCTGGGGTGGATGACGTCATGTCAAGTATCACAACACATGAATTATAGTAATCAAAGTACAACAAAACATTGCATTAATAGTAATAATTTTACATGGTTACATTACAACAATTCAAAGTATACAAACAAATATAATACGTGCAGCAAGGTACTAAGCCGTCTTCATCAACAGCTCTGGGGGTGTACCTCTCTAATGCTAACCTGAGAATACAAGTTATTTGAAAAGCGAGTATCAGCATTTTTACAAATGCTGATGAGTTCATAAGTATTTAGTGACATTTATCCAAATACCTTATAAAGTAGTAGTTTAAGTGTTTACTGTGTATTAGAGTTGTTTCCAGAAAATCCTATATTTTCTTTAATAAAGCAGCCTTCTACCAAGACTGGTCGGTGTTATGTGGTAAAAAGTCATTTTCCCTAAATTGCTATCATTATTAAAATACTGAATTTGATTATTGAGGAAAGCAAACGACATTAGGGAATAACATATGCCTCGGCAGTGAGGACTGCTGACTAAGGCAAGGAATCATAGACTCCAGGAGAGTATCGAACAAACGACACGCCTGGTTCAGTCTAACAAATAGAGGCTCAGACCCCAGAAGGTACCAAATGAAAGGTACAGCTGGTAAAGTCTAAAACGGTGAAAGACAGACCCCAGACAGTATCAAATGAAAGATATGTCTTGTAAGGTCAAAACAGAGAAAACAGACCCCAGACAGTATCAAATGAAAGATACGTCTTGTAACGTCAAAACAGTGTGACTCTGAAAATGAATTACCAGCATACAGTGTAAATTGCCGGTGAAATACCGTTACCTTAAAGCCAATGAATTATAAGGTAACCCGGGATACTCGTAACCGTACTGACTAGAGTAACAGACGCCCTACAAGCGTCTAAAATATGACATTTGTCACCCGTTGGCTTGGTAGGCCGGGACTGTAGCTAACAGTGTGGGTGCGGGGGTGTCAATCCTATATAGATCTATACACACAATGTCCGCTCTCCCTACAGGAGATTCTGGTTACCAACTAGACGACGGAGAAGGCCTTCCACACAGTGTCAATCCTGAAGATGCATCCCAAATAGTGGGTAGAGACTTCCAAATAGTGGGTAGTGTGTAAGTGCTAAACTAGAGGTAGAGACTTCCACGTAGTGGGTAGTGTGTTTCTAATGTAAGTGTAGACTAGAGGTAGAGACTCTTAACTGAACTGACTAGAGAATTCCTGTATGTCCATACTCATATACATAATATATAACTAATGAATCAAACGACCTTCGGACGACCATCCGATCCCACCAGACCACATCTCAACGAAGAAAAGGAAATAGGGCAGACGAGCCTTCCTAATCTTTTCAATCATTACTTATATGTACCTATATAAGCACAAACATACATCCAACTACGTCTGAGTGTGTATCAAGTAGAAGTGATTCTTGTGAAGTAGGAGAGTCTAACAAGTGAATTAGGAGCGGTCGCAAGTGAAGTAGGAGTGTCGAACAAGTATAAACGTATCTCGAAGTAGAGACGACAATAAGTGAAGTAAGAGCGTCTATCAGGTATAAGCAACTACAAGTATAAGCGATATAGAGACAATAACCAGTATAAGTGTATCACAAAGGGAATACGTTATCAAGTAGGAGTTTTAAATAAGTAAAAGCGAAGCAGCGGTAACAAACCAGTAAAAGTATACAACGTGAAATGGAACTTTGATGAAAACCTTGGAAAAACCTTTATACTCAGGAAAACTCGCATTTGGTATTCTTAGGTAAAATTAAATGTGAAAACCTTTAGAAATCATTGGAATCTTTCATAAACCAGTTTAAAATGAATTTAGGTAAAACAGTATAAGTAAGAGTTTGAAACAGTTTGAAAACCTTTTTGAAAATCATCATAGTATCCTACACGGTAAAACAGTGTACAATGTGGTAAAATCTTGTGCATGCGGGTTATCAATCACATGTGATTGATATGATAACTGGCATGTTTAACTTGTATTCCCCCCTATAAAACATGTAAAAACATTTAAAAGGTTCATTCAGGGGTATGAACTCACCTGGTATAAGTAGGTCCGACGAAGGCGCCGGTTGGGCGTTCGGTGTCACGTAAAGACTCGAACACACTCAAAGACCTATTTAACATATGATAACATATGTTCACATAAAATTAGTATATTTAATACTAATTAAACAAGTATACGCGCTCAAAGGAGCGGAAAACACTTTGGTTAAGTGTTTGGGTGTCCCGGGTAGCGTCTAAAGGTGTGTATGGCTTAGGAATGGAGTTTACTCTCCGAGAGTAAACCCTTATTACTTAGTTTATGGCCCAGGGACTACTCACCATGATTTTACGGCCGTAAACTCATGGTGAAGGGTTCTAGTGTGCTAAAGTGTCTCATATCAATTGTAGATTTATGCTAGGCTCAAATATCAAATGTGTGAATGGGTTTAAAGCATTAAATGGCCCCTTTGAGGAGTTTACGGCCCTAAGTAAGGGAGCTTACGGCCGTAAGCTCCTATACCCACTTTCTTTTGATGCTTTAAGGCTCTATCTTGTTAGTGGAATTTTTCTAAGTCCAAATCCAAAAGGCATGAGTGAGTTTAAGGTCTTTAAGGTCTTCATTAGGGAGTTTACGGCCCAAGGACAACTCCTAAGGGAGTTTACGGCCGTAAACTCTCATTCTTTGAGTTTATTGAAGTTTCAAGCCCCTAATACATTGCTAGTAATTTATAATGAAGTGTGAGGCCATTTGGGGGATTTAAAACTACCTTTTTGGCATGTTTAGGGGTGTTTACGGCCTTGACACATGTCTGGGCCGTAAACTCCCTTTACCCCTTCATTTTATTGAGTTTAAATGATCTAAACCCGAATTAGCAAGTCCCTTAATTATGTCTTAAGCCTAAGGGTGGTTCGGGAGTGTTTTTGGGGCATTTTGACATGGTTTTGAGGGGTTTACGGCCTAAGCATGTGCTTGGGCCGTAAACTCTCTTTTATGCCCTAAATTGATTGTATTAATTGATCAAACACTCCTAGGCTAAATCCTTAATTTATTTCCAAGCTTTTAGGGACAATTTAGGGTCTTTTTGGCCTCATTTAAGGTGTTTATGGCCTAAGGAGGAGCTTAGGCCGTAAACTCCTTTTCAACAGCTTCTAAGTCTGATTTTTGGGCTATAAACACGAATCATAATGTTTAGAATAAGCTAGGGTAAGCGGACTTACAATTTGGAAGCGTTTGGTTGCGGATTTGGGGCGAAAACGGGTCTAGAGAGAGAGTATATATATATAGAGAGAGAGAGAGAGTGAAAAAGGTTGAAATGGGGTTTACTCCCCTTTATATATGAGTGGGAGTTGGAACTCAGTGAAATTCTACCCGATACTGCCGCTAAACGAGGCTTTTAGTCGCACCCGATTTAGTGGTCGTAATAATAAAAACTAACTTTTTCCAATTAAATGGAAATGTGTGTTATGTGTTTTTATTTCCTTTTATCACGACTTAACGGCATATTAAACATAAACAACTGAAATGTTTATTTAATTGACGACCTCTAATTAACGGAACTTTTATAAACTGGAAAAATTCCGTTAACGGTAACGGGGTAACGTAACGGAACAACTTGGGTTGTCACAAAACTCGACTATATCGTGCTATTTAAAATTAACAAAACGAAAGTTATTATATGTGATTTGTTTCATACATAAGAAATATACATAAAGTTAAGAACAAATAACGTAAAAAAAAATAAAAAAAAACTACGTCGAAACATAGATAAAGTCGAATTTAAACCGTCAATATTATAAAAAAAATCATGTAAATTTTTAAAAAAAAATTATTGAAAGAAAGTTCTAAATTACAGTCGAAATGTTGACCACCTTCAATTATGGAGGTAAATATATAACACTAAATACATAAAAATAGTTTTTTCTAGGTTAACGAATGACAGTTAGTATTAAAAATCAAATTATATATAATTTGGGGTTAAACACAAATATTTAGAAAGTACAGAGGTTAGACTAACGTTTTCAAAGTTCAAAGTGATATTTTAAAAAATAAAGGGGTGGAAAAGCCACAAACTCATAAACATAAAATATAGAAAAAGTAACAAAAATGATCCCTATGGTTTACCCATAGTCAACAACTCAGTTCATGCTACATGAAAAGACCGAACACCATCACACTAACGGATAAACAGTAACAACGACAACAAAAAGGGTCATCCATGCAAGTTTTGGAAACCACAGGGACTATGTTCATAAAAAAATTGGTAGGGATGATGTTCATATATATATATATATATATATATATATATATATATATATATATATATATATATATATATATATATATATATATATATATATATATATATATATATATTAGTAGATTTGCAGGTTGGCAAGTCACTGTTAACTCTCCTATTTTGTAGTGTTGTGTTGAGTCTATATGCCAAAGGTTTTACAGTTTTGCATCTTTATGTCTTTAGCTTGTATATGCGGAATGGTTGCTTGATTTCGAATGTTTTGGTTTCATACTTATTTTCCTAGCCTTCGCAGTGTTAGTTAATTTGTTTTTATTGTCTATCTTAGCTTTGGTGTTAACTATTGGTCATGTCCTAACCGAATTTTTTTTGTATGTCCTAACTATAAGGGTTGTTAGTTAGATAAGAGAGTATCTTTTGGTGAGAAATTCTTATGTCAGTGTAATCGAGCTTCTCTTTACTCTCTAATCAAATTCAGATCTTATTTACCTTGATCATTTAATTTTGTTTTAGCAATCATGATTTCTGTCTTTTAGATTGTCAATGATCCTACAAGTGGTATTAGAGCAAGGATTACTCTGAGCTCTTTTCAAATCCCTAAATACGTTTGTATCCTTAGAGTTTTCATATGTTTCTTTGAATTTATAGATTTGTTCTGTATTTTGCAAGTAAACTGCAATTTGATCTGGAAATTATAGTTTTAAATCTTGTTCAGATGTGAATTCTGTTTTTTTGCTTAGTGATTTGATTCTTACTCAAACTTTAATCTAAAACTATGTCTAAAGACAATTCTGAATTAATCACTTCCAATCTGCCAAGTAGTATTAGATCTACTACTAGAATTCCAATTCTCTTTCCCGAAGCTTATGAAGTTTGGGTTCTACTATTTGAAGAATATATCATTGGAATTAAGACTCATGGTTTGTACATATGGAAATTCATCACTAGTAGTCCATGGTAATGCACAAAGACAAAAAATTTAGTTTATACTCAAGCTAAATTAGATGACATCATTGCAAATCATACTGATTTAGCCAAAGAGGAGAAAGAGAGACTTCACATGATTTAAGGGCAACAAGAGAGTTATGTATTGCATTTTTGCCTAACACTTTCAGACTTGTGAGCTCTTTAAAATCAGCAAATGAAATTCGGTGTGACAGCCCAAAAACAAAGATGAAAATTTTATTTTAAAGATTATCAATTTCATTCATTAATTGTTCCAAAACCACTGTTAAATAAAATATTCAAAACATCATAGTATAATTATTCAAAATGCAGAAATCATGAAGGGGGGATGTTGTTCCATCACGCCGGACTCTTCCCTTTGGAACTTGAAGTACCTGAAACTATAAACATAAATTGTAAGCACAAAGCTTAGTGTGTTCCCAAAAGTACAACATACCAAAAATTACAACTGGGCTTGTGGTATAAACCAAGTCGATATACATATATGGGCCCCGCCCTGGGGTGTACTTCAACCCGATCAACAAACATACACCCCGCCCTAGTGCCTTCCCTGGGGGTTTAATTCAACCCATCATACAAAATCATATAAGCCACATAACAACTGTGACAACCCAAAATTTTTTGTCTTATAAGTCCAACCATTCAATTTAAACGAGAGTCAGACTCGTTTCTGCTATCAGTTAGCATGGTTAAGGATCATATTAAGGGTTCTAAGTTGAGTACATTCAAGCATTGGGTATAGGATTGAGTTGCTTAGGTTCTTCGCGTTGAAATCAAGCCGAACACTCCATCAAAGGGAGTGTACGGCCGTACACCCATTTTGACCGTACACCCACCCCCATATGTAGAGTATCCCTTCATTTCTAGTCATTTCTTCACTACCAAGTCTAGAAAATCGATTCTCTCTCAACTATCATCGAGTTCTTCATCCTAGATCATCAAAAATGTAAGTGTTTCTTCCATCATTTGGTTTTTATCCTTGTTAATCATGTATTACCCTCTAATTTCATCCATGGAAATCATCTTTTTGGGTAGATCTTCAAGATCTTCATCTTTCACCAAGAACACCAATAACACACACTTGTTCTTGGTGGCCGTGAACCCTCCTTCAAGCCTCCAAATTGTAAGTATCCTTCCCTTATGCTTAGTACATGTTAGGATCTCTTGTTTAACACCTTTGAAACGGCATTTAGCTGGAACAAAATGAATGTATGGTCGTACACCCTTGCATGACCGTACACCCCTCAAAACACCCCAAAAAGGGCCTCCAAAGTGAGGATCAAGTTCATATTCTTAATGAGCAAGCAACCCACTAGCTTTCCCATTGATTAAAGACCCTCTTATGCATGTTTGACCATGAGTGTACGATCGTACACTCCATGGCCGTATACACCCCTTTGATGAATCACATGTAATTCTAACACTTAGTCCAAGTGTTTCTTAGTCCCTAATGGTGTTTCCTTGCATGTTAGTTGCTTTAAACACTAAATTCATGCCAATATATGCCATTATATGTCATTAGGACCCATTAGTGTCTCGAGACTTCATTCGTGGAACTTCTCATTCTTACGCGCATATTCGATTGGATCACCCACAAAAGGTGAGTTCATACCCCTATAATCAATCATTTAAACTGTTTTAAATGGTTTTAAAGGGGGGGATACAAGTTGGACAAAATGATAATTGTGTAAATGTTTGGTTATAAACATCTTTTAAAGGCTTCCTTATTTATTGATAAGTGACCAAAACATTTCAAAAACACTTTTAAAGTCATGTTACTTTATAGTTTACAAAACTCCGTATTTAAAGTACAATCATAACTTAGTAGATAAAATGAGTCTTTTCTTCAAGTCAGTATGAGTTCAAGCAAAATACTAGTAAACTATGATTGGTATAGTTTAGGGGTTCATTTCACACTAGAACATAGATAACATGCTATAAAGAGAAACATGGAGGTAGATACAATACACGATAACATAGAGAACATACTATAAAGAGAAATAAGGAGGAAGATACCATACACGATAACAAAGAGAACATACTAAATACTATAACAGAACAACAAATCATGATTAACAGCATTATACCAATGATCACTAACTCATTGTTCTAAACAAAAGGTGATAATAAATGTGGTATACAAGATAACTTTAATGTGAGACTACTTCACGGCTTAGCAATTTTTTTGCCGAAGTCGCGTTTTGTAACCAGAATCTTTTGCAAGGAGAGCGTATAGTATGGGTACAACCACATCACATCATAGTACATTAAGTAGAAAGGGGCTTATAATGCTAACCTTATGATTCCTTAGTTTATACATTAGTAATATATCAATCGGATCCGACAGGTAGTAGGATGTGTGCTTTCCGCTCCATTTCCTATTCCTTGTTTGGTTATGGGCTTAGAGCAAATTTACCCAACCTACTATCTACCCGATCTTAGCTATATATATATATATATATATATATATATATTATGTATACACCAAGTAATCATAAGGAGTATCAGGTATGGGCCAGGTCATAGTATACAAATTCAATACATCGTTTTCTAGTACAAAACATACTTTACAATTAGAACATTTGGTAGAAAAAACTAGAAACTTACCAGTAAGGGGTTTACTCCATTTTATTAAACCAACATAAGTTAAAGGACCTTAGGTGGTTAATTCTATAATTCCTTAGTTTATACATCAGGGTTATATATATATTTAATACCCGATAGGTAGTTGGATGTGTGCTTTTCGCCTTACTTCCTGTTCCTTGTTTGGTTGTGGGCCGGCTTAGGGCAGATTTACATAACTAACTATATATTCGATATTAGATTATATATAGCTAATATAAACTAAGTGATTATAGAAGGAACCATTGTGGTTACCAGTTTTACTAAAAGAAATCAGGGTTTTCTTAAAGAATGTTTTCATCAAATATAAAGGAACAATTGCAGTTAACTCCGTGAGTACCAAGTGAATACACCAGGGTTATATAAAATGAGGACCTAACAAACAATGGGATGTGTGACTTCCGCCTCATTTCCTGTTCCTTGTTTGGTTGTGGCCTTAGGGCAGATTCACACAACCGACTGTTCGTTTACTATGGGTTTTATATAACTTGTATCTATTTAGTACACATGGAAAGGATTGTAAAGCCATTTTTACTTAACTTTCATCATATCAGAAGATATAGGATCTTCTTGAGGAACAAGCGAACTTTTCTACAAGAGCTTTCAACTTAATTTACATCACTAACATCTTATGAACTAACCAGCTTAAATGCTGATCTAATCTTTCAAAATAACTTGTATTCTCAGGAAACTAGTAGACAGGTATGCGCTCTGGGATTTAGAAGATGGAGCATAGTAGCTTCATGTCTTGTTTTGTTATTTAATTTTGGATTCGATCTTTTGTGAATCACTACTTGTAAATACTTTAATATTAATACAATGGTTGTTTGTTACTTTGATTGCTATGATACATGTGTTGTGATACTAAACATGACGTCCTATGCCCCCAAACGTTTCCGCCGTTCCGGTTTGGGGTTGTGACAGATTGGTATCAAAGCATTGTTTATAGTGAACTAAGTATATCAACCGATAAAAGATATACAACTATAAATACAAAGGGGACTAAGTGCTCTGAATAATAATATATTTTAAGAATATAACAATACTTAATAAAAGTATACATAGATGCTTATTCATATATACATACTAGATCAAGTATCGCAACAAGAACAGAACATGAGTATTTAAAGGTTGAACAATGTGGTCAAACCTGGACAGTTATGTAATCATATCTGGGATCAATATAGCCTGATCAACTATATTCATTTCAGATATGACCGACATGTGTTTGGGAGTGATGTGCTGTTGCAACAGTCTTAAAACTTACCTAAAACTATTAAACGAATTTCTAAATCATAACAAAAAGTTAGAATACTATAGGAGTATTTTTATGATTCTATAAGACAACAAAAATTTAAAACATTCCAAGTTAATTACATTAAAATACTATAGGAGTATTTTAGGCACTATATAAATAACTTATGTGAGAATTTAAAAAGACCCTTCTGGTAGGTCTATGATTCCGGAGTGTATACTTCCAAAGGTTTTATATAACTGAGATTTTATAGACTTAGAATTTGTGATCTATGCTTCACTACATGTTCCTTGTTTGGTTGTGGTTTTGGAGTAGGATCACTTATTCGAAGGTCTATTTAATCTTGAATAATATACAACTTGTATACATTACGCAATTATAGGAAGAGCCGGTAAGGATCACCCCATAATGTTACACTTAATCTCATAGATTCTTTAGACACTTCCATTCTCACACGACAAACCCAGATAGGTGTAACTACTCTGTCATAGCAGTCAATAGAGACAAGGAGAAACAAGCAGAGATTTCAAAGAAGAGATCAGCCAGAGAGACTAAAACATCTTACACGTCACACTAATAAATGATTCCCTTACTTGACTTAGTGAGTAAGTGGATACACTACTCACACTATGTTTTAGAATTATTTCTTTTTAGGTAACCAATATCAGTTATTCAATTCACAGATATTCATTCGAGGATAGCCACTTCTGATTCATAAAGTTGTTTTATACAGACTTTTTTATAAATTGTTTCCAGAACCCTATGAAAGTCAGATTCAGATACACTCAGAACTAGGATAACATAGTCTTTTAGCTTTCGGCTTATATCCACTGCTATAGACTTATTCCCGTCTGATCTTTGTACCTTTTAGCAAAGATTCCTCATCTTAGATTGAACAGACGCACTACTCCGATAAATCCAACTCAAACTCCACTACATCCTCCTCAATTTGATCCTACTGCTCTCCAAGCAGCGATATCAGCTGCAGTAGCAGCTGCTTTAGCTCACATCAGTGAAAGTGGTACCAACAGATCTGGTAGCGGTACCCACTTGACAAACCCCGGAGTTACTCACGGACACCCAAGGGAGTGTTCGTACAAAGGACTTCATGAACTACAAACCCAAATCTTTAATGGAAATGGTGGAGTCATTGCTCTGATGCGATGGTTCGAGAAAACGGATTTGGTCTTTGCAATCTGTTCGTGCCGAGAAGGGAGCAAAGTTTAGTTTGTTACCCGCACCTTCTCCGACAAAGCCCTGACATGGTGGAATGGCCATGTTAAGTCACTGAACCTATCAATGGCTAACTCAATAGGTTGGGAGAACCTAAAAGAGTTGATGTTGGAAGAATACTACCCTTGGGGCGATGCTCAAAAGCTGGAACAAGAGCTATGGGGCACACCATGGTTGGCTCAGACATAGTGACCTACACTGGCAGGTTTAGTGAGCTGGCAGCACTATGCTCTGAGATGGTTACCCTGGAAAGTAAGAAGATAGAAAGGTACATTTGGCGTTTATCTACCCCGATTCAAGGAGATGTGTTGTCTTCTAACCCAATTACATTTGATAGTGCCAAACGCCTGGCGCAATGAATCATCGACCATGGAGTCCGCCATGGCGTGATAATCCCCGTTCCTTAGCCATCGAAGGGAGGGGACTATAAAAGAATGTCGGGGAAAAAGAGGAAGGAGCGAACAACACAAGAACCCCTGTAGGGGCAACAAATGAGTACTATATATGCCGCCATAACACCTGCTATTCCAGCACCTGCCAGTCGATACACTGGAACTCTCCTGAAGTGTGGAAAGTGTAACTATCACCACACCAGAGTATGTCGGGAAATGTAGTGCCTGAACTGCGACAAAAAGGGACACACATTCCTTTTCTGCAGGGCACCGGCTCAACCGATCTCCCAAGTCCCCTGTGTCGAAGAAAACCAAGCGTGCTATGGCTGTGGTGAGATTGGACACTATAGGAGGGACTACCCGATAACAAAGAACTCAGGCGCGGATGGAAGGATTCTGATGATCACTGCAGGAGAAGCTACCTCAGAGTCACCAGCGAGCAGCGGTACGTCTAAGAATTACGAATTGCTTTAAAAATTAATTTATATTTATATACGATTAAAACTTGGGGAAAAAACTTAAAAGTAATTATAATAACTCACTCATCTTAACAAATCACAACATTCACAAAGGAACTAAAGATCCGTTCAGGGAAGCTATGATGGCTTATTTCATACATCAGGGTTTTGTATAGCTGAGATGTTGCAGACTCAGAGTGAGTGATTCCACCTTAATTCTTGTTCCTTGTTTGGTTGTGGATTTGGGGCTGAGTTACTCAGTCGACCGTATTATTCATCTTAATTATACATAATTTGTATATGTTATGCGATCATAGTGGTACCGAGGTGGATCATAATATAGAGTATCAACACTAGTTATCAAAACATTGCACTATTAGTACACGCTTATTGCGGTACGATTTGTCGCAGTGTTAATATCAAGGGGAAAACAAAAAGCACTAGAACATTTACACAGAGTACATTGTCGAGTACACTAGAGGTACACCGCCGTATAACAAACATTTCCTTCAAATCGGAAAAACTTTTGTTCAGTAAAGAGTTTGTTGCTATCATTCGTCATGAGTTGGTGTAGTCCTCACCATACTAAGTTCATATGTTTCCAACGCCTCGACCATCAAATTCACGAAACCTTCGTCATTTGTAACGACAGCCCAACCCAGACCTCGGAATTGTCTACCTCGTAATCTAAACCTCAAAGTACTCGTGCGAAGAGTACTTTGCCCTCTAAAGTCTTGTCGTCGTATGTTCAGCAGACCTTCCCGAAATACCGCTCGTTCAACAGACCATGTTCAAGCGCAAATGCTAAGGACAAATACAACCCACCTATCACTCATAAGTGTATACGCGAGAGTGGTATATAATCATGATTATGTAGATTAAGTATGTGTGTTTCTGCCCTATCTCCTGTTCCTTGTTTGGTTGTGGACCTGGGGCAGAGTCGCACATCCGACCTTCTTACTAATCTTAATTGTATACAACTTGTATACACAAGGTAATGATAGATGGACCAGGTGTGAATCTAATCATGAACATTAGGGAAAAGTTGCCAGGTCTATGAGTGGGTATTCTGCCAATTCATAGGAGCACAACCCCAAAAGTACTCCTAAGAAAGCTAATTTCGGGACGAAATTCCATCTAATGGGGTGATGATGTGACAACCCAAAAACTTTTGTCTTATAAGTCCATGTTGGATTAGTGTCTAAGTTCGTAACCATATTTGGTAAGTACTTGACCCGGTTGTGCATGGTCCTTTTGGGTTGCCTTCACCAAAGCAACTTGACTGAAGAAATAAATAGAGAGAGAGGTTATTATGATTTATTAATATGTTATAAGAATAATATATTAAAGGAGAAATCATATTTGTTTAATTAATATTGGTCAATAATTAATTAGGAATTAATTTTGTGATCAAGTGTAATTAATTAAACTAGAGGGGCTGAATTGTAATTATGTGATAGTTGCAAATTAGGAAAATGGTTATCCTAATTATAGGATGGACGAATTCAAGGAATAGGATATCCTTGAAATCATCCAAAGGTCCAAGAGATAAGGGCTTTTCAAGGCTTATCTTATGATTGCTTGGTGGGCAAGCAACTAGATAAGGATAATGATTGAAACCCTAATCTCAACCCTATATAAAGACCCCTAGGCCTTAAGAAATCGTCCACTTGCTTCTTAGAGATCCCAAGGCCGATTTCTACCTCTCCCCTTCTCTCTCTATAGCCTCTCCAATTGCTTGTGGTGTTTGTGATCCATTAGAGGCACTACACTTGTGGTGCTTGCTTTCAAGACTTAGGGTTTGAAGATTTAAGTTGTTATTGCAATATAACAACAAGAGGTATGTAATCTAACCTTATATATGAATTTCAAAAATAGCAAGCTACATTAGGGTTTTATTTATGTTTTCATAATGTTGTGTATCTAATAGTGAAAACATAGATCCATATTAGGGTTGCATGCACACATAGGATTATTTGTATCTAACCCATCAGTGGTATCAGAGCCTTTGGTTAACTTGTTTTCAATTAGTTGTATACAACTGTATGAACTTGACAAATTAGGGTTTATAGCCAATAAACCCTAGGAGGCATGAAATTTCGAGATTAGGGTTTCCTAAACCTATTTTGCGAAAATTGTGAAAAGGTTTTTTGAATCCTTTCCATTAATCCAAGATTACGAAATCTAGGGTTTGCAAACCCTTAGATTTCGAAATTAGCCTCCTTCCCCAAGATAAGATCCTAAATTTTAGGGATTTCGATAATCCCATATCTTGTAATTATCTTTTAATGGTTAAATATGATAATTAAAGATTTTGAATTATCCCATCCCCTTATTTTCGAAATTTAGAGAGATTAAAGGGATTAGGATAAGTTAATTGTTTAAATAGTAATTATACTTATGATTTAAATAATCCCTTATGATTTGATAATTTAAATTAATAGTTTAATTTAAGATAATTATTAAATCAATAGTTTTAATATTTAAAATTTTAATTTAAATGGTATTAAATTCGAAAATTTTAAATTGAAGATTAAAACCCTAGTAGTTTGAAATGTTTAAAATACACCCTATACTATTATATTATTACAAGCTTAATAAATATATATGTATAATTAAAAGGCTAGTCTTACCGTTAGTAGGCCTCATTCACGAAGCCGGTCTATAAGGTGGGTATAAGGTTGCTGCCTATAAAATGGAGCCTAATGGGTGTACACTCACACCCACCGCTTGCTTGACTTGTGGATGGTCGTTAGCCGAACGGGTAGGATACGGCAATCCTCTTTTCATTAATAAGTATAATGAATCTATACAAAGTAACTAAACATTTTTTTTAAAATCCCCAATCCTGGTTACTTTAGGAAAAGGTGAATTGATGCAATCCCATGAAATTACACTTTGCACCCTTGCTAAGAAGTTAGTGGAGCGTGTGTGGTTTACTGGCACACTAATTGGTTCTAAGCAAAGGTGGCAAGGGGTGATTCATTGTTTGTCATAGTTCGATGGAGCGTGTGTGGTTTACCGGCACATCGAATAGGTGATTGTAACAATGAAGGCACCATGTAGATTTGCATGGTTATTCACACCCACTTTGTGATCCTCGGCATCCCAGTCACAAACGAGAGGGGCATATCGAGATTTAAACATACCATTGAAAAGTTCAACGTATCTCCAAGAAAATCTAGGAATTCTCAATACATTTAAAACTTAAGCTTATGTTTTCATGGTGAAGAATTAGTGAATCGTCATTCACTTACCTCCAAATTATTTGCGTGTTGGATTATGGCATCCCTTTTCTAATATGTAAATAATGTTGTTGGGTCCTAGCCCTAGTTTTCCATTTTGGATGTTTAATTAGGGATTCAATTCTAATCAAGCTTTGTTCCTTTCTATTTGTAGATATCTAACGCAAACAACGCTGCTGCTAGCTCAGTCACGCTAATGAGCCTTTGTGAAAAAGTGACTTTCGATGGATCGAACTTTAGCGAATGGATAAGATACATTCGCACCATCGCGCGTTACGAGGACAAAGAGTATGTTCTCGATGAGAAGCTCGAGAAGATCAATCCAGAAACTACTACTCCTGAAGAAATGGCAGTCTTTGAGACCCATGAGTGTGATGCAACGAAAGTTCATTGAATCATGATAGCCACAATGAACTCCGAATTCCAAAAGTCCTATGAGGACATGTATCCTTATGAGATGCATATAGACTTGATGGAGATATATCACCAAAGCACGAAGCAAGAGCACTATGAGATCATAACGAATATGATCACTGCTAAAATGGGAAGTGGAGAGTCTCTAACTATGCACTTGCAAAAGATGCAAAGATATGTTGATCGTCTTCGCAAGTTGAATGTCAACTTTGGGGAAGACTTGGCTATCGACATTGTTCTTCACTCTTTGCCCTCATGCTAAACCAATTTAGGATGACCTACCACGTGAACAAGGAAGAGGTCACCTTAAGCAAACTCCAAGGGCTCCTAAGGACTGCTGAGAGCAACCTAAAGGACAAGTCTGTTGCACCAACTCCTAATCCATCCGCTTCTCCTGTTTTGGCTATAGGGCAGGGAAGGGGCAAGAAGAGGAAGGCTCCGTCAAAGAGCCACCGCAAGGGAAAGTCCCAAGATGGTTCCTCTTCTAGTGGGACCAAGGTGGATCCTACTAAGCCCAACCCTAACCCAAAGGAGGCAGAGTGCCATCATTGCCACAAAATAGGGCATTGAAAGAGAAGCTGCCCGGAATATCTGCAAGTCATCAAGGATGAAAAGATCAAAACATCTTATGCAGGTATATACACAATTAAATCTAATGATTCATCTCATGCTATTTCTTGGGTTCTTGATACAGGATGTGGTTACTACATTTATTCTTATTTGCAGGGACTAGGAAGAAATAGGGATGTGGAGCTTGGAAGAATAAATCTAATCATGGGGAACAGAAGAACATCGGCTGTTACCACGATTGGAGTGTATTCTTTAGTGCTTAGTAATGGATTGAATTTAGATTTAAATAATTGTTGCTACTCGCCAGATATGGCAAGAAACATCATTCCGTTTCATGGTTTGTTTAGACAAGGATTTAGATATTCGTTTAATAATGAGAATGGTTTTATTTATGCTTATCTAAATGGTGTTTTATATTTTGAAGCAATACCTTGTAATGGAATTTATGAAACTGTTATGGTTGTAGATAACCTAGGAAATGATGTGTTGTGTATGGATTCTTCCAATAGTATGGATAAAGCATCTTTGTGGCATTGTCGTCTTGGACATGTCAACAAGAAGCGCATAGCCCAACTCCAAAAGGATGGAGTGTTGGAGTCATTCGACCTTAGGGAAGATGACACGTGCAAATCTTGTTTACTTGGAAAGATGACCAAGTCACCCTTCACTGGCACTTGTGAGAGGGGTGAGGGTTTATTGGATCTCGTACATACCGATGTATGTGGGCCCTTTAGATCCACCACAAAGGATGGGAACCGCTTCAACGTGACTTTCACTGATGACTGTAGTAGATATGGGTATATTTACTTAATCAAGCACAATTCAGAAACATTTGAAAAGTTCAAAGAGTTCAAGCATGAAGTGGAGAATCAATTGGGTAGGAAAATCAAGATGCTTCGATCCGATCGAGGAGGAGAGTACCTAAGTCTTGAATTCCACGACTATCTTAAGGAATGCAGAATAGTTTCGCAATTGACGCCGCCTAGGACACCGTAGTTGAATGGTGTGGTAGAAAGGCGTAATCAAACCTTGTTAGACATGGTCTGTTCTATGATGAGTCGTGTTTCACTACCTATCTCATTCTGTGGGTATGCCTTAGAGACTGCCGCCCATATCCTTAACCGAGTCCCTACAAAGAAAGTTGCCAAAACACCTCACGAGATGTGGATAAGGAAGGCTCCCTCGTTGGCTCATATCAAGGTTTGGGGCTGTGAGGTTTTCATAAGACGAGAGACTCACAACAAGATCGAACCTCGAAGTGAGTGATGTATTTTCATCGACTACCCGCAGAGATCCTTTAGATATCTCTTCTATAGACCGAGTGACAATGTCGTCTTCGTTGCGAGAAGAGGGGTTTTCGAGAGAGAGAACTCATAAGCCAAGGAAACAGTGGGAGGCAAATAGATCTCGAATAGATTCGAGAATAGAGCGATGAAGGAACCTCTACCACTGGCACTCAACCCGAGGAGGAAACTCCGGTTGAAACAATTGACGAGTCCTTACCTCTTAGACGTTCCGAAAGAGTTAGAGTTCAACCCCAGTTTTATAGTTTTCATATTACTACCAAAGGGGAGACGTATATTAGTGATCGTACACTAATAAATCTAGATGAACCTAATAGCTATAAGGAAGCCATGGCAGGTCCAGAGTCTGCAAAATGGAAAGAGGCGATGAACAGTGAGATTCAGTCCATGTATGATAACCAAGTTTGGAATTTGGTTGACAATGTGCCAGGACGTAAGACGGTTGGGTGCAAATGGATCTTCAAGAAGAAGACCGACGTGGATGGGAATGTGCACACGTATAAGGCACAACTGGTGGCGAAGGGCTTTACTCAAATCCCGGAATTGACTACGATGAGACCTTCTCACCAGTTGCGAAAATAAAGTCTATTAGGGTGATGCTAGCCATTGCCGCATTTCATGATTATGAGATACGGCAGATGGATGTCAAGACTGCTTTCCTTAATGGGAAGTTGGTTGAGGATGTTTACATGGCTCAGCCAGAGGGTTTTGTCGATCCTAAGCATCCCAATAGAGTGTGCAAGCTTGAGAAGTCCATTTATGGACTTAAGCAAGCATCTCGCAGATGGAATCTTTTCTTTGATGAGAAAGTCAAAGAGTTTGGATTTATACGAAGCAAAGATGAATCATGTGTATATGTCAAGGCCAGTGGGAGTATAGTTAGCTTCCTCGTTTTGTATGTTGATGACATACTGCTCATAGAAAACGACATCCCGACTCTACAGGAGGTTAAGTCTTGGCTCGGGAAGTGCTTCGCTATGAAGGACCTCAGAGAGGCTTCCTATATTTTGGGAATAAGGATAGTGAGAGAACGAAGTAAGAGACTAATAGGACTTAGTCAGAATACTTACTTGGATAAGGTACTAAAACATTTTAGTACGGAAAACTCGAAGAAGGGAGAACTACCAATACAGAGTAATGCCAAATTGAGTAAGACTCAAAGTCCGAGTACTGAAGACGAGATAGCAGATATGAGCCAAGCACGTTACGCTTCCGTAGTTAGCTCAATCATGTATGCTATGAGTTGTACTCGCCCTGATGTGGCCTTTGCCTTGAGCATTGTCAGTAGATATCAAGGGAACCCGGTCAAAGCTCATTGGATTACGGTCAAGAATATACTTAAGTACCTTCGGAGGACCAATGAATGGTACTTAGTCCTCGGAGGGAGTGATGACTTAAAGGTGCGAGGGTATAGTGACGCCAGCTTCCATACCGATAGAGACAACTACCGTTGCAGTCGGGCTTGGTCTTCACCCTAAATGGAGGAGCAGTGACTTGGAAGAGTTCCAAGCAGGAAACTGCAGCTGATTCAACGTGCGAATCAGAGTACATTGCAGCGAGCAAAGCGTCAAAGGAGGCGATATGGTTGAAGAACGTCATTGGTGACCTTGGAGTTGTGCCTGCCATAAAGGAGCCTATGGAAATTTTCTGTGATAATGAAGGGGCGGTTGCCTTGACCAAGGAACTGAAGGATCATGGTAGATCTCGACATATCGACAGAAAGTATCACTTTATTAGACATCGAGTAGAAGAAGGACACCTCGTGGATAAGAGGATATCATCAGAAGATAACCCAGCAGATCTGCTTACGAAGGGACTGAGTAGGGTTAGGCACTTGCAGCATGCTAGGAGCATTGGGTTGTAGGATGATATTAGTTTAGATTAGATAGTGTTAGAAACATGTAATAGATAAATGTAATTGACGTTTGATGATTAAATAAAGGAGTATTATTTATGAGTAAAGTTACTGTCTTATGTTAATTGTTTAACTATTGTTTCACTTTTCATGTATTGACTTCCAGAATAATTGAGTTATTACGAATAATCGAATTATTCAAACAGTATACAATCGTTCATATGTTGGAAGGATGTATGAATGAAGATTGTCATGAATTGGTGTGTAGATTGTCAAAATGGTATTAGACATAACAAAAGTTTGCTACAACGTTCATGAGTGCTTATGAGCAAGTTTTGAGCATTGGAATAAACCCACGCTTGCTGTAATCACTTTATAGAATGTGACAAAAGTGATCGCAAGACTATAATATCATATGGTCTTAAAACCAAGGTATATGGTTTATTGTTTACTAATTGGTTTTACATTGATAATGTGAAACCGCATCAGTAAACTGATGTCATAAAACGCATTGTTGTGTGTGATTGATTAGTAAATAGTAAATGCATATAAGTCGAAGTTTATCTGTTACTTCTATACTAAGAGGGTAAAAGCGATATCACGACCGCTCGATGATTTGATTTGACTTGTGTGTCGGGCCCGGTCAGGACTAAATTGATGTGTTCAATTAAGTTCTATGTCAAATGAATCTGAGATCGAGAAACCAACTGCTGGACAATTAGTTCCATAAAATTGTCCACACAATATCTAAACAGAGGACTGTACGATCCCTTATATAAAGTACAAGTTACTGATGAGATTAGAGTTTGACAGCGTCTTTGAGAGATACAATTGCTAATCGAGTTGTACGTTGCGTTTGTGGTTACTAGACTTATCCAAGTGGGAGACTGTTGGATTAGTGTCTAAGTCTGTAACCATATTTGGTAAGTACTTGACCCGGTTGTGCATGGTCCTTTTGGGTTGCCTTCACCAAAGCAACTTGACTGGAGAAATAAATAGAGAGAGAGGTTATTATGATTTATTCATGTATCACCCTCTGCTTTCATCCATCGAAATCATCTTTTTGGTTAGATCTTCAAGATATTCATCTTTCACCAAGAACACCAAGAACATACACTTGTTCTTAGTGGCCGTGAACCCTCCTTCAATCCTCCAAATTGTAAGTATCCGTCCCCTATTCTTAGTACACGTTAGGATCTCTTGTTAAACACCTTAGAAACGAAATTTAGCTGGAACAAAAGGAGTGTACAGCCGTACACCCTTGCATGACCGTACACCCCTCAAAACACCCCAAAAGGGGCCTCCAAAGTGAGGATCAAGTTCATATTATCTATGAGCACTCAACCAACTAGCCTTCCTATTGATCAAAGACCCTCTTATGCATGTTTGACCATGAGTGTACGGCCGTACACTCCATGGCCTTACACCCATGCCCATACACACGAAGTTGTGGCCGTATACACGTCTTTGATGAATCACATGTGATTCTAACACTTAGTGCAAGTGTTTCTTAGTACCTAATGGTTTTTCCTTGCATGTTAGTTGCTTTAAACACTAAATTCATGCCATTATATGTCATTAGGACCCATTAGTGTCTCGAGACTTCATTCGTGGAACTTCTCATTCTTACGCGCATATTCGATTGGATCACCCACAAAAGGTGAGTTCATACCCCTATAATCAATCATTTAAACTGTTTTAAATGGTTTTAAGGGGGGGATACAAGTTGGACAAAATGATAATTGTGTAAATGTTTGGTTATAAACATCTTTTAAAGGCTTCCTTATTTATTGATAAGTGACCAAAACATTTCAAAAACACTTTTAAAGTCATGTTACTTTATAGTTTACAAAACTCCGTATTTAAAGTACAATCATAACTTAGTAGATAAAATGAGTCTTTTCTTCAAGTCAGTATGAGTTCAAGTAAAATACTAGTAAACTATGATTAGTATAGTTTAGGGGTTCAGTTCAGACTAGAACATAGAGAAGATGCTATAAAGAGAAACAGGGAGGTAGATACAATACACGATAACATAGAGAACATACTATAAAAAGAAACAGGGAGGAGGATACAATACACGATAACAAAAAGAACATACAAAATACTATAATAGAAGAACAAATCATGATTAACAACACTATACCACTGATCACTGCTTAATAATTTGTTTGCTGAAGTCGCGTTTTGTAACCAGAATCTCTTGTAGGGAGAGTGTATAGTATGGGTACAACCACATCACATTATGACCTTAATAAAAGAAACTAGTTTTAAGGTTGTCAATACTTCATTTGTGTCAATTTAAAAGACAACTGCAAACTTACATCAATACAAGCGACAAACAGAATAGTCGAGTCATAGTACATTCAGTAGAAAGGGGCCTATAAGGCTAACCTTATTATTACTTAATTTATACATCGGGAATATATATCAATCAGATCCGACAGGTAGTAGGATGTGTGCTTTCCGCTCCTTTTTCCTGTTCCTTGTTTGGTTGAGGGCTTAGAGCAGATTTACCCAGCCTACTATCTACCCGATCTTATATATATATATATATATATATATATATATATATATATATATATATATATATATATATATATATACACACACACACACACACCATGTAATCATAAGGAGTACCAGGTATGGGTCAGGTCATAGTATACAAATTCAATACACCATTTTCTACTACAAAACATACTTTTCAATTAGAACATTTAGTAGACATAACTAGAAACTTACCAGTAAGGGGTTTAATCCATTTTATTAAACAAGTATAACTTAAAGGACCTTAGGTGGTTAATTCTATAATACCTTAGTTTATACATTAGGGTTATATATAATTAATACCCGATAGGTAGTTGGATGTGTGGTTTCCGCCTTACTTCCTGTTCCTTGTTTGGTTATGGGCTTAAGGCAGATTCACATAACTAACTATGTATTCGATCTTAGATTTTATATAGCTAGTATAAACTAAGTGATTATTGAACGAACCAATGTGGTTACCATTTTTACTAAAAGAAATAAGGGTTTTCTTAACCAATGCAGTTAACTCCGCGAGTACCAAGTGAAAACACCAGGGTTATATAAAATGAAGACCTAACAAACAATGGGATGTGTGACTTCCGCCTCATTTACTGTTCTTTGTTTGTTTTGTGCACTTATGGCAGATTCACACAACCGACTGTTCATTTACTCTGGGTTTTATATAACTCGTATCTATTTAGTACTCATAGAAAGGATTGTAGAGCCATTTTTACTTAACTTTCATCATATCAGAAGATATAGGATCTTCTGGAGGAACAAGAGAACATTTCTACAATAACTTTCAACTTACTTTACATCACTAAAATCTTATGAACTCACCAACTTAAATGCTGACCTACTCTTTCAAAATAACTTGTATTCTCAGGAAACTAGTAGACATGTATGCGCTCTAGGATTCAGAAGATGGAGCCTAGTACCTTCATGTCTTGCTTTGTTATTTACTTTTGGATTCGATATTTTGTGAATCACTACTTGTAAACTCTTTAATATTAATACAAAGGTTGTTTGTTACTATATTTGCTATGATACACATGTTGTGATACTAAACATAATATCCTTCGCCTCCGAACATTTTCGTCGTTCCGATTTGGGGGTGTGACAACAACTATCATTATAGATAACACAATAGGGCCAACATTGGTGCCTTCGACCCATGGATATATTGATAAGACTCACCTCACAAACAAATGATAAACTGAAACAACACGGTGCTCCAAAATGGACTCTACCGATCACCTTTATAAATACAGTGACAAAAACTTGGAATACATATCACAATACCCTAAATACCCCTAGGTCAAACTTTGGTCAAAATCCAGGTCAAAATTCAACCCAACTAGCCACCATGTTGTGACCTCCTTGGCCACGTTGTGACTGCAAACTGCTAAAATAGACGGGTTTGGACAAAGTCACCACGTTGTGGGGACCTCAACCACGACGTGGTGATACGTCTAGACAGCTTAACCCATTATGTCCTTTTTCCTTCAACTACAAAAACTCCAAGGCTTAGATCTGGTCCTTTATGTGGTCATGGGGAGTAAAGTTTCCAACTTTATCCCTCAAACCCTTCCATAATCCAAACTCCCAAACCCAACCACTAATGGTGACTTAATGCACAAAATTATAATTAAGAACCAAATCCTTAAAGTTGCACCTCCAAAGTTTCCTGAATGGTTTCACACTCCAAAGTGACCTTAAAAATCATGGCTTTATGGACTCGCGTGTCCAAAACATTATTTTTCCATTTTAGGGTAAAAATAGGGTTTAATGACTAAAATCCCAATACATGACACCAAAACTTGATTATAATCCAGATTCAAGACACTAGTTGCTCATTTTGACCTAGAGAATCATAAAGTTGCAAACTTTATAAGATCCCATCACTTAAGTCCATCTAAATCATGGAAAAGGGGGGCAAAAACAAGAGATCTAGCAACATGGCAAGAAAAGGTTGAGTCTTAGTGTGACAACCCGAAATTTATATCTTATACAAACCATTCACTTCAATCTAAGTCAGACTCTTTTTTGCTAACTTTTAGCACTGTTTAGAGTTAGTTTGAGCATTCTGAGCGTAGTTCATCAAAGAAATCAGTGTTTAGATGTAACAGTTAATGTTCCAAACCATCTAGCAAACGGTAAACCTCCTCAAAAGGAGTTTACAGTCAGGAAGCTTAGAGATTACGGTCATGGTGACCGTAAACTCCCTATATATACATAATTCATGATCATTTTGATCATTTGTTTCCTTTCCAATCCTAGAATCCAAAATTCTCTCTCAAGTATCATAAGATCTTCATCTTGATCTTCCAAAAATGTATGAATTCTTTCCTTTGATTTGTTGTTACATCTCTTTATCTAGTGATTATGCATGATCTCATCCATGAAATCTCTTCATTTTGATAGATCTTCAAGTGTTCTTCCTTTCACCAAGAACACACACTAGTGTTCTTGGATCCTAATCACCCTTACAAGCTTCTAATAAGTAAGTACCCTACTCTAGAGACTGACAGAAAAGCTACGCAGACAAACAAAGGAAACCTTTGGAATTCCAGGTGGGAGACCGTGTTCTTTTGAAAGTCTCACCCTGGAAGGGCTTGATACGTAGGGCCTTTCGAGATTCTCGCTAGAATCAGCCCTGTAGCTTACAAACTCATCCTATCTCGTGACTCTTGTAATCCCACTCGACGAGATCGAGAACAAAGAGAGCCTCAACTTTATGGAAGAACCTATAGAGATCATGGACCAAGAGGTCAAGCAAACGAAGAAAAGTCGTATCCCAATAGTGAAGGTTCGCTGGAACGCCAAGCGAGGACCTGAATTCACTTGGGAGCGCGAGGATCAAATGAAACTGAAATATCCTCATCTTTTCGCTAAGTTATTTGTAACTTAATTGTTTAAATTCTAAATTTTGGGACAAAATTCTCTCTAACGAGGGGATGATGTGACAAACCGAAATTTCTATCTTGTACAAACCATTCACTTCAATCTAAGTCAGACTCGTTTCTGCTAACTTTTAGTACTGTTTAGAGTCTATTTGAGCATTCTGAGCCTAGTGCATCAAAGAAATCAGTGTTTGTATTTATCAGTTAATGTTCCAAACCATCTAGCAAAGTATAAACCTCCTCAAACGGAGTTTATGATCAGGAAGATTGGAGCTTATGGTCATGGTGACAGTAAACTCCCTATATATACATAATTCATGATCATTTTGATCATTTCTTTCCTTTCCAAGCCTAGAATCATAATATCTTCATATTGATCTTCCAAAAATGTAAGAATTCTTTCCTTTGAATTGTTGTTACATCTCTTTATCTAGTGATTATGCATGATTTCATCCATGAAATCTCTTCATTTTGATATATCTTCAAGTGTTCCTCATTTCCCCAAGAACACCAAGAGCACACACTAGTGTTCTTGGATCCTAATCACCCTTACAAGCTTCTAATAAGTAAGTACACTACCCTTAGGTTGATATATGCTTGAAACACTAGTTAATCACCTAGAAAACATCATTAAACACAAGAACAAAAGGTGTTTACGGTCTACTGTATCTTCATAAACCGTAAACCCTTATAAAGGGCGTTCTTATAGCGTTTACCCATCCTAAGGTTAAGCATGGTCCCTAGAATACGATGCCTTTGATTGAAGCCCTTGAAAACCATCATTTGAGAAAGATTTGGTGAGTTTGCGGTTAGATCTCCTTAGACCGCGAACTCCATGACCGTAAGGTTATTAGACCGTGAACCCAAGAACCATGAACACTTGGACCGTGAAATCCAATGGTGATACCATTTTGACCGTAAGCTCACTTGGTTATGCCATTTAGACCATGAACTCTATAGGGTGGCCATATACCCTAGTTATGTAAACATATGTGATTGTATCCCTTCAATCTAAGAGTTTCCTAATCTATTTGGGTGTTATCCCTTATAATTAGTTGTTTATACACTAATCAAATACACATACATGTCATTATATGTTTATTAGGATCTTTGTGTGCTCAAGGTTTCACCTGACACTCTACATCCTATTTCTAAACATACTTCCGTATCACTCCCTACAGGTGAGTTCATACCCTTAATCTACCTTTTAAATGATTTTAAATGCATTTATGGGGGGATACAAGTTGAAACATTATAGTTATTATATCAATCACATGTGATTAATAACTATCAATAAAATGGATTTACTCTACTTTTAGTTGTTTATCAAAGAATCTTCTTCAAATGTTTATCAAACTCTTTTTCGTGCTAAACTTCTTATCAAACCTATTCTTATATGCCAAACAACTTTTAAATCATGTTATAAATTGACATCAAGTCATCATTATTTTTTATTAAACTCTTCAAATATTTTACAAAACTTCTTTTTAAACTTATATATTGTCAAATGCATGTCTGTATATGTATAGTTATATAAGTAATGTTTAAATGACTTAGGACTGATAACTCACTTTATTTCCTTTTCCTTATTTGGGTGTGGCCTTAGGGTATCGGTTATTTGTCCGAATGTCATCTAAATATTAGTTATATATTATGTATACATAGGTAGATATGAAAGTACTATCAATCAGTTCAGTACCTTTGGGTAGCAAAGGCATACCTTTATTCATTCAAACAATAGAAATTACTAGTAAACTATAATAGGTATAGTTTAGGAGAATACTATCATATACAATTACTATAACGAGAAACAATACTTACTATAAAAAGAAACAGATAGAGAATACAATAACGAGAAACAATACATACTATTATGAGAAACTAAGAGAACATACTATTATGAGAAACTAAGAGAACGTACTATTATGAGAAACTAAGAGAACTGACTATGATGAGAAATAAAGAGAACATACTACATACTAGATAGAGAGAACATACGTTACACTAGTACACACAATACATATACAAGAATACTATAATATAAATGTGAGCCACAGTTTCGGGGCATGGCATCACCTGTCATGGCTTGTTTTGTATTCAGAATCTCCTAGAGGGAGAGCGTGAATTTGTGTATAGCTCTATACTGGATTGACTATCCTACACCTTGTTGTTTGCTATAGTGGGACTTGCAGGTCTACGGGTGCCAAATGTCATTTCTTCTAACGTCTTTCATCGTCGTGTTATTAGTCGATATTATGGTGCAATAATATCACATTATACCTTAAATAACAATTGGTTTAAGGTAGTTAGTGTTGGATTAGTGTCTAAGTCCATAACTATTTTGGTATGTACTTGACCCGATGGTGCATGGTCCTTTTGGGTTGCCTTCACCAAAGCAACTTGATAGGATGAATTATGGAGAGAAAAGATTAAATACGATTTATTAATATATTATGAGAATAATATATTAAAGGAGAAATCATATTGTTTAATTAATATTAGTCAATAATTAATTGGTAATTAGTTTTGCGACTAAAAGAGATTAACTAAACTTAAGGGACTGGAATTGTAATTATAAGATAATTGCAATTTGGGCCATGGATTGCCTTTTATTATAAGGTGGACGAATTCTATGGGGGAAGCCCATATGAAATCGTCCAAGGCCTTAAGGAAAGGGCTCCATGGGTTGCTTAGGGCTTAAGCAACTAAATTAGGGTTTCCTTGTTAGATAACCCTAATTGCCTCACTATATATAGACCCCTTAAGGACCAAAAACGTGGACAAGCAACCTTCTAGGGTTTCACACGTTTTGGGCAGCCTCTAACCTCTCTCCTTTTCATCCTCTTGCTTATGGTGTTTGTGAACCATTAGAGGAGTGACACTTGTGACTCTAAGTCTTCCAAAGTCACTACAAGGAGATTTGGGATTGTTATTACTACATAACAATCAAGGTAACATTTTAAACCTAATTATATGTTAATATTGATTTCCATATGCTAGAGTTAGGGTTTATAGCCTTGGATAACTTGCATGTACAATAGAGAAACCTAGATCCAAGCATTAGGGTTTGTATGAGCACATAGGATGTCTTATGACCAAAACCCATCAGTTAGTACAACAGTAGTCACTATAAGACAACACTACAATACCTTATTATTTCCCCATTGCATTCACTTTGTGATCTTCTCACATAAACGGTAATTTAAAACTATATTTTTGGTTAATGATAGCCAGACTTGGGAAAATACACACTCTTACAAGAAACATACATACAAAACATTTGCTGCCTTGGTAGAAGTTTATGTTTAGTAGAAAATATAGGATTTTATAGGAGATACAAACATTTACTACAAACATTTACAAACTCATACATTAAACGCTTACAAAAATTTTCATACAAACAATGACACTAAAATTCTTATGAACTCACCGGCTTTAAAGCTGATCAACTCTTTCAAAATAACTTGTATTCTCACGTCTCCAATAGACAGGTATAGTCGATCAGGTTTTTGAGAAGACGGAGCATGTTCAAGACTCGTGTTTTATTTTGATTACTTTTTTTGATGTCTTTTTACTATGAAAGAACATAGTTGTATTAAATTATACTATTAATGCAATGGATGATGTTGCTGTACAGTCGACCATGTTTTTGAGAAGACGGAGCATGTTCAAGATTCGTCTTTTATTTTGATTACTTGCTTTGATGTCTTTTTACTATGAAAGAACACACTTGTATTAAATTATACTATTAATGCAATGGATGATGCTGTTTCTTGTTTACTATTTTTGCATTGTTATGATACTGTACATGACGTCCTCCACCACCGAACGTTTCCACCATTCCGATTTTGGGGTGTGATAGATTGGTATCAGAGCATTGTGTATAGCGAATCAAGTATAGCAACCCATAAAAGATATACAAACTATAAACACAACGGGATTAAAATACTCTGACCAAGACGTTATACTTTTATGTACTAAAATACTTAACTAAAAGTATACATAATTACATACCTACATACTTACTATAGAAAAGTGTCATACTAGAACATAACAAAAGTATTTAATTGTTGGACACAATAGTCAAACCTTGGCAGTTATGTAATCGTATCTGGGATAAATATAGCTTGATCAACTATATTGATTTGAGATACGGTGAACGTGTGTCGGGGAGCGATTGGGGTGTTGCAACAAACCTAAAACTTACCAAATTATACATCTTCATATATAAAAGAACATAAGAACAAAACATAAATTAAAATACTATAGGAGTGCTTTAGACACTGTTCATTCAAAGAACAAACTTATTAGGATTAGCAGTAAGTTTCTCTTATAGAAACTTTTTATTTGTTTATCGCTTTACTTTAGAATCGTTAAATAAAATCCTTACCCCTTTTCTCTCGTAGATATCATGGCTGAAATTCCATCCCCACGGAGACCCATACTTCCCAAATGAAGGCAATGTTGGATGGCTTGAAGTAGAGCCAGAAGATGATCATGCAATCCCTTTGGATGATCACCTCGCTGATGGCTTTTTTGATGGTTCTGACCCCGAGCCAAAAGTCAACAACCTACCACAAGAGGATCCAATCCCAAACCTTAACCCCTAACCAGCATTTCAAGGTCCCACACCCTTGTAGGCGGTAAACTTGGACCGTTAGAGTGATGAGCAGGGTTAGCCCTTACTGTACAATGGAGATCGAAGCTTCTATAATTTGAGTGAGGGAGGCTCACTTGACCTTGTCCTGCCCATTATGGTCTGCAGGATTGCTCGGAATGTCAAGCAAGGTCGGGCAACCATCGAACAAGTCATGGAAATTGACGAAAACTCTAGTGTTAACACGGTCTGCATTCGCCATCTAGAAGAGGCTCTGTATGGGACTAGGAGAGCCAATGAGGCTCTGTAGAGAGATCTTGCTGCAACCCAAGTTGAAGTCAAGGAACTTCGAGCTCGATTGGCAACATATGAAAGGCGCATGATAGACATGGAGCGCCATCTGTTAGAATCAAGGACTCATTCTAGTGGTTCTCATTGTAGATAGAGCCTATTCAAATTTCTCTTTTGGATATAACTTAGTTATGTAAAAACTCTAGTTTAATTTCCTGTCTTTGTGAAGACTTTGGATCTGTTAAGTCTTGATTAGGTCGTAGTCCTGTCGAAATTTTCCCATCTTGGTTTGATGTAAGACCTACTTCTAGGTCATTTTTTCCTGAACTTGTTACATTTGTAATACCAGTATTATTGATAGATATCTAATCCCATGGAAATTAATATCTAAATGCTATCATCGTTTAGTACTAGATCTACATTCAATCGTACTATTCAATTGTGTTGTTGGGCTATGGAGAGTTAGTCCATGAGTCACTCTCATCATTGCTCTCTATTAAATTCTTACCAGTATCTTAATGTTTGTAAAATTTTAGTTTAAAAGATGCCTCCGCGCCGATCAACGAGACGCGATCCTCGAGTAACTCCAATACCACCACCTCCTCCACAAATTGATACGGCAGCTCTAAATGTTGTAGTAGTTGCGGCTTTGGCAACAGCCATGGATCAATATCATTCTACCAGTGCCAGCGGAGGTGGAACACCTGTTCATTCTACTCAAGGTGAGGTCCCCGTGTGCTCGAGAGAGTGCTCCTACAAGGACTTCCCCAATTGCAAGCCATTGTCCTTTAAAAGGACTGGCGAAGTCATTGCCCTCTCATAATGGTTCGAAAAGACAGATTCGATCTTCGAGATCTGCTCAAGCCCAGAAGGGAGCAAAGTCAAATTTGTTGCGTGCACCTTCGAGGCAAAAGCCCTGAAATGGTGAAATAGCTATGTCAAGTCACTAAGTCTAATAGTGTCAAATTCTATGGGCTGGGAAGCTCTGAGAGAGCTCATGATTGAGGAATACTTCCCGAGGGGCGAAATCCAGGAAGTAGAACAAGAACTATGGAGCCTAACCATGAAGGGCTCCGAAATAGTTTCCTATACCGCCAGATTCTGCGAGCTAGTGGCCCTATGTCCCAACATGGTTCACACGGTGGGAAACAAAATAGAGAGGTACATCTAGGGGCTGGTGCCTCCATTCAAGGGAAATGTCTTGGCTTCAGACCCCATTACATTCGATAGTGCCAAGCGGTTGGCACAACGGCTCATTGACCATGGGGTCTGTACCCCGTCGTCAACAACAACCGTAGCCATCTCAGAACCCTCCAAAACCGCTGATAACAAGCGGAAATTCTGGGATGAAAAGAAGAAGCTGAAAGCTGCCAAGAAGCAGCAGGTCGTGGTGGTTTGTGCTGCGATAACACCTACCGCTGCTGCTTCAGTAAAGCAGTATGCAGGAATTTTGCCAACGTGCAACAAGTGCAACTTCCACCACACAGGAGCCTGCCGAGAAATGCAGTGTTCAAACTGCAACAGGAAGGGGCACACTGTCCATTTCTGCAAATCTCCAGTGAGGCCAATCAACCCAGTCTTCCTACGGTTGTGGCGAAGTGGGCCACTACAAAAGGAACTGCCCAAAGGCAGGGAACATCGGTGGAGTAGGAAGAGTTTTGGCTATAGGACACGAGGAAGCAGTTGCTGACCCTACAGTGGTCACTAGTACGTTTCTCCTCGATAACTCTTATGCATGCATTCTGTTTGATAGTGGAGCGGAGAGAAGTTTCGTGAATTTGAAATTAGCTGACTTACTTAAGCAAAAAATCACGAGCACTTAAAGAATCGTTCACTGTAGAATTGGATAACGGGAAGACTGAGAGCACTAGCAGAATATACATAGGATGTACTCTAACTCTAGATAGCCATTCATTTTCAATCGACCTTATGCCGATCTCAATTAAAAGTTTCGACATCATTATCGGCATGGATTGGTTGAGTCTACATCGTTCCAACATCATGTGTTATGAAAAGGTTGTTCGCCTTAATCTGTCATCTGGCGAAACTCTAGTAGTCTATGGCGACAAACCCGACACAAACCTTCGTATCATCTCGAGTATTCAAGCCCAGAAGTACTTGCGAAACGAATGTAACACATTCCTTGCTCATGTTGCTTATGTGAGCCAAGAGATGATGGACATTAAGAACATTCCAGTAGTACGCGATTTTCCCGAGATCTTTCCAGAAGAACTCCCATGATTACTTCCACAATGTCAAGTCGAGTTAATCATCGACTTAGTTCCAGGACCCCAGTAGTTAAATCGCCCTACCGTCTAGCACATGCAGAGATGCAAGAATTGTCCAGTGAACTTAACGAACTGCTCAGCAAGGGATTTATAAGACCAAGCTTCTCACCCTGGGGAGCTTCGGTCTTGTTCGTCAAGAAGAAAGATGGATCGTTTCGTATGTGCATCGACTACAGGGAGCTCAATAAGCTAACCGTTAAGAACCGTTACCCTCTTCCTCACATAGATGATTTGTTCGACCAATTGCAAGGGGCGAGTTACTTTTCGAAGATAGATCTGAGATCCGGGTATCACTAGTTACGAGTGCTAGAGGAGGATGTTCCGAAGACAGCCTTCCAAACTCGTTATGGACATTATAAGTTTGTAGTGATGCCATTTGGATTGACTAATTCTTCCACGATATTCATGGACTTAATGAATAGGGTATGTCGTCCTTACTTGGATCGTTTCGTCATCATCTTCATAGATGACATACTTATCTGCTCTCGTAGTAAGGAAGATCATAGTAAGCATCTACATCAGATCTTGGAAACATTATGATCAGAGAAGCTCTACGCGAAGTTCTCTAAATGCGAGTTTTGGATTCGAAGATTCGAGTTCCAGGGTCACCTTGTTAGTGAAGAAGGAATTTATGTGGACCCTTCCAAAATCAAAGGCATTGAGAACTAGTCAGCACCGAAGACGCCGACAAAAATTCATCAATTTCTAGGCCTTGCTGGCTACTATTGTAGGTTCATTCGGAACTTCTATCGAATTGTGAAACCTCTTACGACTTTGACCCAGAGGGGCGTGGCCTTTGACTGGGAAGAGAAGCAAGAGAAAGCATTCCAAACGTTGAAACGAGCCTTATGCACCGCACCGATACTATCCCTCCCAGACGGAATAGAAGACTTTGTGGTCTATTGCGATGCATCGAATCAAGGGCTCGGCTATGTTCTGATGCAACGAGGTAAGGTCATCGCCTATGCCTCAATCCAGCTGAAGAAACATGAGGTCAACTACACCACGCATGATCTTGAGTTAGGAGCAGTTGTGTTTGCTCTAAAGATCTGGAGACACTACCTATACGATACGAAGAGCACTATCTTTACAAACCACAAAACCATACAACATATATTCGACCATAAGGAGCTCAAAATGAGACAACGACGGTGGGTCGAGCTACTCAGTGATTACGAATGTGAAATTCGTTATCATCCGGGTAAAGCCAACGTAGTAGCTGATGCCCTAAGTCGGAAAGAATACTCTGGTCGTAAAGTCAAATCGTTGAGTATGACTATCCATTCACATTTGTCCACACAAATTAAGGAGTCTCAGCTCGACGCTTTGAAACCTAAAAATGTGGCGGGTGAATCCCTGATAAGGATGAATAAGAACATGGAAGTCAAGGGTGGTGGAGCCTTATATTTCATGGATTGAATCTGGACACAGAAACACGGTGGCTTCAGTGACTTGGTCATGACCGAAGCGCACAACACTCGATATTTCGTCCACCCGGGTTCAAATAAGATGTATCTCTTGTGGCCTAACATGAAAGCAGAGATTGCTACCTTCGTAAGTAAATGTCTTACTTGCGCCAAGGTCAAGGTCGAATACCAGAAACCCTCAGGTTTACTACAGCAGCCAGAGATACCGGAATGGAAGTGGGAGCGGATCACAATGGACTTCATAACCAAGTTGCCCAAGACTACGCGTGGTCTCGATACCATTTGGGTGATCGTAGATAGGTTAACCAAGTTCGCACACTTCCTGCCTATCAAAGAGACAAACAAGCTGGAGAAGTTAACAAGAACCTACATTCGGGAGATTGTACGAGTGCACGGTGTTCCCATATCCATCATCTATGATAGAGATAGTAGATTCACTTCGAGGTTCTGGCAGTTGCTACAAAGTTCCCTAGGAACTAGGCTGGACATGAATGCAGCCTACCATCCACAGACCAACGAACAAAGTGAGAGGACTATCCAAACCTTTGAAGATATGTTGGGAGCCTGTGTAATCAACTTTGGGAAGGCATGGGGTACTCATTTTCCCCTTGTCGAGTTTTCCTACAATAATAGTTATCACACGAGCATAAAGGTTGGTCCATTTGAAGCCCTCTATGGCCGGAAGTGCAGATCCCCTCTGTGCTGGGCTGAGGTAGGTGACACCCAGTTAGCTAAAGGACGAGTTCCTGAAAGCACTCTCAAAGGTCCGGAGATCATCTGGGAAACAACAGAGAAGATCGTTCAGATTCGTGAACGATTGAAAGCCTCTAGAGACCGATAGAAAAGCTACGCAGACAAATGAAGGAAACCTTTGGAATTCCAGGTGGCAGACCGCGTTCTTTTGAAAGTGTCACCCTGGAAGGGCTTGATACACTTCGGAAAGCATAGAAAGCTCAATCCAAGATACGCAGGGCCTTTCGAGATTCTAGCTAGAATCGGCCCTGTAGCTTACAAACTCAACCTACCTCGCAAACTTAGTAACGTACATTCTACTTTCCACGTCTTGAACTTGAAAGGGTGTCTGTCCGACGAGACTCTTGTAATCCCACTCGACGAGATCGAGAACAAAGAGAGCCTCAACTTCGTGGAAGAACCTGTAGAGATCATGGACCGAGAGGTCAAGCAAACGAAGCAAAGTCGTATCCCAATAGTCAAGGTTCGCTGGAATGCCAAGCGAGGACCTGAATTCACTTGGGAGCGCGAGGATCAAATGAAACTGAAATATCCTCATCTTTTTGCTAAGTTATTTGTAACTTAATTGTTTAAATTCTAATTTCGAGACAAAATTCTCTCTAACGGGGGGGTGATATGACAAACCGAAATTTCTATCTTGTACAAACCATTAACTTCAATCTAAGTTAGACTCGTGTCTGCTAACTTTTAGCACTGTTTAGAGTCTGTTTGAGCATTCTCAGCCTAGTGCATCAAAGAAATCAGTGTTTGGTTGTATCAGTTAATGTTCCAAACCATCTAGCAAACTGTAAACCTCCTCAAAAGGAGTTTATGGTCGGGAAGCTTAGAGATTACGGTCATTGTGACAGTAAACTCCCTATATATACATAATTCATGATCATTTTCATCATTTCTTTCCTTTCCAAGCCTAGAATCCTGAATTCTCTCTCAAGTATCATAATATCTTCATATTGATCTTCCAAAAATGTAAGAATTCTTTCCTTTGATTTGTTTTTGCATCTCTTTTTGTAGTGATTATGCATGATTTCATCCATGAAATCTCCTCATTTTGATAGATCTTCAAGTGTTCTTCATTTCACCAAGAACACCAAGAACACACACTAGTGTTCTTGGATCCTAATCACCCTTACAAGTTTCTAATAAGTAAGTACACTACCCTTAGCTTGATATATGCTTGAATCACTAGTTAATCACCTAGAAAATATAAAGAAACACAAGAACAAAAGGTGTTTATGGTCTAGTGCATCTTCATAGACCGTAAACCCTTATAAAGGGTGTTCTTATAGGCTTTACCCTTCATAAGGTTAGGTACGGTCCCTAGAATATGATGCCTTAGATGTAAGCCCTTGAAAACCATCATTTGAGAAAGATTTGGTGAGTTTGCGGTTGGATCTCCTTAGACCGTGAACTCCATGACCGTAAGGTCATTAGACCGAGAACCCAAGAACCGTTAACACTTGGACCATGAACTCCAATGGTCATACCATTTTGACTGTAAGCTCACTTGGTCATGCCATTTGGATCGTAAACTCTATACGGTGACCATATACCCTAGTTATGAAATCATATGTGATTGTATCCCATCAATCTAAGAGTTTCCTAATCTATTAGGGTGTTATCCCTTATAATTAGTTGTTTATACACTAATAAAATACACATACATGTAATTATATGTTTATTAGGATCTTTGTGTGCTCAAGGTTTCACCTGACACTCTACATCCTATTTCCAAACAGACTTCCGTATCACTCACTACAGGTGAGTTCATACCCTTTAATCTACCTTTTAAATGATTTTAAATGCTTTTATGGGGGGATACAAGTTGAAACATTATAGTTATTATATCAATCACTTGTGAATAATAACTATCAAACAAATGGATTTACTATACTTTTATCTGTTTATCAAAGAAACTACTTCAAATGTTTATCAAACTTTTTTTGTGCTATACTTCTTATCAAACCCGTTCTTATATGCCAAACTGATTTTAAATCATGTTGTAAATTGACATCAAGTCATCATTATTATTTATTAAACTCTTCAAATGTTTTACAAAACTTATTTTTAAACTTATATATTGTCAAATGCATGTCTATATATGTATAGTTGTATAAGTAATGTTTAAAGGACTTCGGACTGATAACTCGCTTTCTTTCGTTTTCTTTGTTTGGATGTGGCCTTTGGGTATCGGTTATTTGTCCGAATGTTGTCTAAATATTAGTTATATATTATGTATACATCTGTAGATATGAATGTACTATCAATCAGTTCATTACCTTTGGGTAGCAAAGGCATACCTTTATTCATTCAAACTATAGAAATTACTAATATTTTATAATAGGTACAGTTTAGGAGAATACTAACATATACAATTACTATAACGAGAAACAAAACTTTCTATTAAGAGAAACAGATAGAGAATACTATAACGAGAAACAATACATACTATTATGAGAAACTAAGAGAATATACTATTATTAGAAACTAAGAGAACATACTATTATGAGAAACTAAGAGAACGTTCTATTATGAGAAACTAAGAGAACATACTATCATGAGAAACAAAGAGAACTTACTACATACTAGACAGAGAGAACATACATTACACTAGTACATATAATACATATACAAGAATACTATAACATAAATGTGAGCCACAGTTTCGGGGCATGGCATCACCTGTCATGGCTTGTTTTGTATCCAGAATCTCCTAGAGGGAGAGCGTGAATTTGTGTATAGATCTATAGTGGATTGACTATCCTACACCTTGTTGTTCGCTATAGTGGGACTTAAAAGTCTACAGGTGCCAAATGTCATTTCTTCTGACATCTTTCATCGTCGTGTTATTAGTCGATAGTATGGTGCAATCATATTACATTATACCTTAAATAACATTTGGTTTAAGGTAGTTGGTACAACAGAAGCTACCATAATACAACACTACAGTACCTTATTATTTCCCCATTGCATTCACTTTGTGATCTTCTCACATAAACGGTAATGTAAAACTATATTTTTGGTTAATGATAGCCGTACTTGGGAAAATACACACTCCTACAAGAAACAAACATACAAAACCTTTGCTGCCTTGTAGAAGGCTACGGTTAGTAGAATATATAGGATTTTCTAGGAGATACAAACATTTACTACAAACATTTACAAACTTATACATCAAACGCTTACAAGCATTTTCATACGAAACGACCTCACCAAAAGCTTCCTTCTCCTTCTAAAATCACCAAAATGCGCAAAGAATAAACTCACAACTTCAATGGAGGCTAGGGTTAGGGTTTCTGAGGTTGAAACGAATATGGAGGCTAAAACCCTAGCCTAAATGTTCCTTAAATAGGGTCCAAGCCCCGAAAAATAGGGTTTTCACTAAAAATCACCCACCACGTTGTGGTGATTCAAGACCACGTCAAGACCACGTCATGGTGGGTCATTAAAATATCTCGATGCAAACTAATATGCCACGTCGTGGTGATGCTCCACCATGTCGTGGCCACTCCTTTTAAAATAAAAACAGACATATAATACATACCTAGACCGGATGTTACAAATTCCCCCCCCCCCCCACTAGAATTGGACTTTGACCTTCATGTCCCCATCTACAAATAACTCCGGGCAGTGTTCTCGCATTTCTGCCTTAGGCTCCTAAGTTCATTCGGAACCTTTCCGATGTTGCCATTAGACCTTGACCAAAGATACCAGCTTGTTGTGCAAGGCTTTTGTCTTCCTACCCAATTTTTTTGTGACATCCCCGTTTTTATGGCCAGAAAAGACCGATTTCGTTTATTGTTTTATAATAAAATCAGAGTAATCTTTTAAAGAAAAATTTTGCAGAATTTGTTACCAAAAACAAAATATGATAAAATAAATATATCAAAGCATTTCTTAAAGAAATGTATTTTCATTACATTACAAAACTCGAGATGTCAACATAGATATAGATCAAAAGCATAAAACAATAACATCATAATAGGCCACAAAACAAAATTGGCCTCAAAACAACATAGGTCGTATAATTTTCTATTGGCCTAAAATTCACAATCTCTCGTCAAATCATCCAACTATGCTTTTGCCACTACTTGTAATATAAGAAACTGAGTGGGTCGGGCTGGGGAGCCTGGTGAGCATATAGTATTTTCAAACCACAATAAATAAGTTTATTATTTTCAACAATAATTCAACCTGATTACTCGTTCCCGTTATCCTCACTTTACATACCTAAAGCATCTATTATAAGGGACCTATCCTAAGGAATTTCATCAAGATGGACAATACTGCTAAGGGGATTCCTCAGCCATAAGGGTCCGTAAGAAACCATGGGGGGTGGAGTAGACCGGTGAACACATCGTTCACAAACACCTACAGGTTGTGAGCCTGCTAGTGTTCCACTCGACTTCCTAGAAAAGTCTGTGGTCATCATCCATACTCCGCTAGATTACATGATCAACGTTAACATTGAGGCCTCTCATCATTTTATTTTATCACACATCAACTATTTCATCTACCCATGTTTTACCCAACATATTTGTAGATATACAATACATATATAGTCTAGATCTGAAAAACAAAGTTCAAATCTTAGAGTAAAATCACATATACAGTTCAGATCAAAAGAAAAGGTCTAGATCTGACAAAAAAAATACATGTACAATTCAGATTTGAAGAAAAAGGTTTAGATCTGACAATAAATCCATATACACTTCAGATGTGAAGAAAAGTCTTAGATTTGAAAGAAAAAGTCTAGATCTGAAGGAAAAGGTTCAGATCTAAAGAGAAACAGGTTTGGATCTTTCATCCAGAATAGATCTCAAGTAAACAGATAATATATATACACATAGCACATAATTTATATAAAATACTTCATATATATATGTGTAAGATGAAAGTGACTATACACTCACTTGATAAGGGGTGATTCAGACAACACTTCGCTTCTTAAAACAATCTTCTTTGATGAAACCGGGAGGTTTGCTTGAAAAACAGGCTCTGTGCAGGTAGAGTTTCAAACCGAAAACTCTTTTTCTTGGAGCCTTTGGGCGCTTCGGGGCTTTCTTCTAATGCTAAGGAGGTTTCCTAGGCTTCGGGGGTGTTTTGGAAGGCTAGCGAGAGAGAAAGAGAGAGAGAGAGAGAGAGAGAGAGAGAGAGTAGTGAGAGAAAAAAAGTTGAAAAATGGCAAAGGAAACGAGCTGCCCTTGCAGCCCTTATTTAGGCCGAAGCCTCATAGTATGATGGGCGTACTGCTGATCTACACGAGTCATAATGCGAAGTTCGCACATACGTTTCGGTCTTCGGATGGAGGGATGTGGCTACTTCGGAACCACAGAAAAGGTCAAAACACAAGGTGTTTGCTTCTCGTACGTTGGGCGTACTCCGGAACACTTGGCGTCCGAGGATACGCTGGGCGTACCCCTCGCACCCAGCTCTCAATTTCCATCATGAGTTCAAAAATTCATACCTTTTTCATACGAGCTCCGTTTTCGACGTTCTTTATATTCACACGTAGGTGAGACCGTAGTCTACAACTTTCGTTTAGACTTGGTTGGCTAATTTTGACTTTATTTTTTAAAGTTATATTTTTAATAGGCTGGGACAGGAAAGTCCATTAAAAATTCATAACTTCTTCATCCGATGTCCATTTCCGTCTGTCTTTTTATTGTTGCGCTACTATTAATGTGATCTTCAATTCTCATTTAGGTTGTGTCCGATAGAAATCGCTCGATCTATTATTCGAACTCTGGGCTGCATACTACTAAGCGGAAACATAGAAAAATCATAGCTTCCTCATACGAATTCAGATTTGGGCGTTCTTGTTATGCACACTCTCGGTTTAACGAACACTACAAATTTTGTTTAGATCACTAAGGTTAAAAAGTCCTCTTTCGTAAATTCACTATTTACGTCACGCAGTGGCGTGCCGGTTCTGTCGCGAAAGTTTGATATGCCATAACTTCTTTGTTATAACTTGCATTTCGACGTTCTTTATGTCTCTGGAATCCTTGTCACGACCACTACAACTTTCTTCATCGATATCAGGCTTATTTGAATTTTTATTTTTGATTCTTATTTTTATTATATCATTACAAAAAAGTATGTAATCACATAAAACACATAATTCACATAATTTTCAAGTAATTCATCTTTATTACTTTAAAATAGGTTACAACAGTTTAGATAGACTATTACATCATCACATCAATGCTTAGCCTCGAAACACGGGCGTTACAATTGCCATTAGTCTCTCCATATAATTTAGGCGATCATAAACCTGAATGTCATCCAAGAGAACAATAGCAGACTCATCGTCCACACACTTCCGAAGCTGAGAAAGTTGGAAGGTGTTGTGGGTCTCGCTGAGCTCGTCAAGCAAATCCGATCGGTATGCAACCTTGACCACTTGGGCGGAAAACCTTAAGGTACCTATAAACATGTGGCTCAGCTTGCCGTGCTTCTGAAATCAGATGAAACCTTTCCAAGGTAACAACTTTAGAAACACCAAGTCTCCTACCTAAAACTCGAGTTTCGAACGTCGCCGGTCTGCATAACTCTTCAGTCGGCTTTGCGCGACTCGCAACCTGTTGTGCGCCTAATGAATCAAGGCTATAGTCTTGAGTACTACCTCAGTACTCCGCATGACCCGATGGCCTTCCTCGTCCCAGCAAACCGGGGTCCTGCACCTCCTCCCATACAACATCTCAAATGGTGGTCGGTTAATACTAGCATGATAATTGTGATTGTATGAGAACTCGGCCAGAGAGAGTTAAGTGTCCTAACTTCCTCCAAAATCTAAAACACAAGTCCGAAGCACATCTTCAGGCATCTGAATTGTTCGCTCACTCTTACCGTCGGTCTAGGGGTGATATGATTTACTAAAACGAAATTGAGTACCCAACTCCTCATGAAACTTCCCCCAAATTTTGGAAGTAAAACAAACATCCCGAACTGAAACCATTGAAACTGGCACTCCATGTCGAACTACCACCTCCCGAATATAGATTCCGGCTAACTTCTCAAGAGATATACTCTCAGCAATTGATATGAAATGCCATTCTTGTTCAACCTATCCATAATGACCCATATAGAATCAACTCCAATTTTCATCCTTGGAAGTTTTGTGATGAAATATATGTTAATCTCATCCCACTTCCATATGGGAATGGGTAAGGGCTGCATCTTGCCATAGGGTCACTGATGTTCGGCCTTAACTTTCTTGCAAGTCAGACACCACTCGACAAACCATGTTATCTCCCTTTTCATGCAGGGCCACCAATAAATCAACTTCAGATCTCGATACATATTTATGGCCCCCGAATGGATTGAGAAATTTGACTTATGTGCCTCCTCCAGAACTATCTTTCTCACCCCACTAGTAATCGGAACCCAGAATCTGCCACATTAAGTCAGCAACCCCCGACTATCTCTAAAAAGTAAAGGAATCTGACCCTGATTCGCTCGACATTCCGATTCTCCCTTTTCAATCCCTCCTCCTGATCCTTTCTAATGAAATCCAACAAAGGCAATGTAATAATATCCTAAAAAAAATCCTTACTACGAGCACCCATTTCCTTAAGGATTCGAGCATCGCCTACTACATTGTCCTTCCCAGGGTGATAAAGAATATTGCAATCATAGTCATTAACCACATCCAACCACCTCCACTAATTCATATTCAAATTCGGCTTATCCATCAAGTACTTTAAGCTCTTGTGGTCAGTATAAATAGCACACGTAACCCCATACATATAGTGCCTCCAAATCTTGAATCAAAAACCACAACCCCTAACTCTAAATCATGCGTAGGATAACTCGCCTCATGAGGCTTCAAATCCCTCAAAGCGTAAGCAATCACATGACCCCTTTACATAAGGACAGTTCCCACCCCTAAAATAGAGGCATCACAATAAACCACAAAAGCATCTAATCTCTCGAGAAGCGTGAGAATTGGGGCCTCGCATAATCTCTACCTCAAAGTGTCAAAACCCAACTGCTGATCAGGCCCCCACCGAAAAGTCATGTTCTTCTTCGTCATGCAAGTCAAAGGCACTGTAATCTTAGAGAAATATTGGATAAATCTCTGATAATGCCCCGCGATACCTAGGAAACTCCAAATCTCAGATGGGGTCCTCAGAACCTCCCATCGCATCACAACGTCAATCTTGGCCGGGTCGACCAATACACCCTTCTGATTGGCGATGTGCCCCAAGAACTGCACTTCACCCAACCGGAGCTCATGTTTGGAGAATTTGACATATAGCCTCTCTCTCCTCAGGGTCTCCAACACCTCTCGCCAATGTTCCTCATGTTGTTCCTTGGTCTTGGAGTAGACCAGAATATCATCTATGAATACTATCACTAACTGGTCTAACATCATCCTACAAACCCAATTTATGAGATCCATGAACATTGTCGACACATTGGTGAGCCTAGAAGGCATCACCACAAACTCGTAATGACCTTCTCGAGTACTGAAGGCTTTCTTCTGCACATAATCATCCATTACCTTTATCTGATGGTACCCCGATCACAAATCAATATTGGAAAACCAAGATGCACCCTAGAGCTGGTTAAATAAATCGCCAATCGTCAAGAGTTGGTAACGGTTCTTTACCGTGAGCTTATTCAATTCTCGATAGTCAATGCACATCATGTGTGAACCATCCTTATTTTTCAAGAACATGATCAATGTTCCCAACGGAGAACTGCTTGATCAACTAAATTCCTTGTCTTGCAGCTCCTAAAGCTGCATAGAAAAATCCTGCATCTTTGGTGGTGCCAAGCGATATGGTGCCTTGGCTGTTGGATCCGCACCATGAATCAAATCAATTTGAAACTCAACCTGTATCTTGAAAGGCGCTTTTGGAAAATCATTAGGAAATACATCGGGGAGATCATGAACGATAGGCACCCCACTCAACTCCATCATGCCCTCAACTTGAGTGTCTGCAACATAAGCTAGGAACCCATAAAAACGTTGTTGAATATATGTCTTGGCCCTCCCGACTGAGCAGAGAATCCACCCATGCGAAGCAACCTTGCCAGCAATAACCAGTTCTCCTCTGCTTGGGGTTCGAACTCTCACTGGTTGTCCCTCATAGTCAATCAAGGCCCCATTAGGGCCCAACCATTCCATGCCGATGATAACATTCGATCCTCGCAAAGGAAACGAAACCAAAACAATAGAGTGTCTCTCACTAAATAAATTCAAGCCACAACCACAATGAACCCTCGACGCAATCACTGTACAATCATCCACAATCTCAACTTCAAAATCTAGAAACCCGGGAGTATCACAAAACTTCTTGCTAAGTGCAAGAGATACAAAGGATCGGGTAGCACCAGAATCAAACAGAACATGAGAAGTCATACCGTTGATTAAAAAGGTCCATATACAATATTACATATAATCATGAGCATAAATAAGGAAAACAATAAAATATAAGGATGAATCACATACCAGTAACCACATTCGGTGTTGCACGAGCCACATCGATGGTCAGTTGAGATGCCCTGGTCTTCACCATAGGAGCCTCCGTCTTGCCCTAGCGTCCATCAGTAATCCTCAAGGTGTATGGCGCAGGCTCCGCCACTGCACCCCCTCAAAATATTGGACAACCAGCCTTTTTATGGCTGGTCTGATTGCAATGAAAGAAAATCAGATCACCCATGAGGCAGTCCCTACTCATGTGGCCTGACTGACCACAACCGAAACATACTGATGATGAGTTTTTAGCATTCTAACACTCTTATGGTGTGAATGCAACCCTAGAAACCTTGGATCTATGTATTCTCTATTATACATGCAAACTTTGGTATTTCCAAGGTTTCATTCTAACTAGCATATCATGGGGTATATGTAACACAAAAATCTAGTAGAATGACATACCTTTCGTGTAGCTTTAATTGCTTAAGACCTTGTGAGCCTAGCACCCCAAATATGATGCTTAAGTGCTTCACACAACACCACCAACAATTGGAATAACTTGAGAGAAGACTGTATTACACGAAAATCAGCTAGCCCTTACTTGTGTTTCCTTAAGTGCCGATTTTACAAATATGAGGCTTCTTTATATAGTGTGCTCATTAGGTTTACACCATGTAAATCATGTCTTTCCACATTCCTCATGATCCATGGGTTTTAATCTCCATGGAGTATACATTGGTCACCACATGGGTTTAGCCCGTCATGAAGAACTATGGATCATAAGCCCAATAAGAATGAATGATTTACCAAATCAATCCCCATTTATTTAATTAGGCTCTTTTGATCACAAAAGTAATTCCAAACTAATTGTTGATCAATACTAATTAAATAATTCATATTAATATATTAAAACTTATAATATATTAATAAACCATACATATCCTCTTCTCACAAAAGTCTATCCAAATTGTTCCGAAGCCATGCAACCCAAATGGACCATGTTAAATCGTATCAACTACATACCAAATATACTTATGGACTTAGACACCTTATCCAACAATTGAACCCGTCAATCGATACACCCCACCATGTGGATTGCCACACTTATTGCAGCGGCTCCAACCCTACGTGCCTTTGGTGCATGAATTGGAAGTGTTGGGCCTCTTATCCTAGCCCACTGATGGTTGTACCTGCTCCAGCTTCCGCTTCGTCCAAAGCTCCAACTCAATCTCTCACTCACGAGACTTCTTGATCATATCAATCACCGTATTGCACCTCGAGAAGCTCACAAACTCCCTGATATCCTCTCTCAACATATCATGGTATCTTGTCTTCCTCATCTCCTCATGCACAACATACTGTGGAACAACAAAGCCCTCTCTTTCAATTTGGCGGTAATCTCCACCACGGTCTCAGTAGTCTAGCAAAGGTCTTGGAACTCCCTTGCTAGATGTTGCACCTCAATAGCTGGTGCAAAGTCCCTCTAATACCTTGAAAGAAAATCCTCCAAAGTAACGATTGCCACTGCCGCTGACCCTGCCGCTCGGTTAGCATCCTCCCACCAGTCTCGTGCTCGGTCCCTCAACGGGCAGGATACAAATCCCACCTTTTCAACCTCAGTGGAAAAAAGTCCGCTGAGTATTATCTGTGTCAGTGATCCAGCGTCAGCTAGTGATTCGGCTCCTAAGCCCCAAAGAACTCAGGAACTCCACAGGACCTGACCTCCAGGAATGAGGGAGTTCGAGCTCCTATCTAACCCAAAGCAATCTTAGCTCGAAAAGACCTGAGCGTCTCATCCATCAACCTTATAGTCCCCCCCCCCCATTGACGGTATTTAAAATCACAGGAGTAGCATCCAAGATACCATGAGTAACCTCAGCCGCAATGAACTCGCGTAGCCTTTCATCAATTGGGTTTGTGTCTGAGCCTGAACCTCCTCGAGTAATCATCAACATGCTTCAACTGAAACAAAAACATATAAACAATCATCAATAGAATCGTAGGGGAATCTCCTTATGCAGATCTCCTTAGAGTCTCCAAGTCTGCTCTCGTCTCACGTATAGATCCTGTGCTTCCAGTAGTAGGGGGCCAATACTATCTTTCACATCTATATCTAGCCTCCACAAGTATCGTCTTTATTCCTCTAAGTCACCACACTAGAACTATACACCATTCTTATGTTAAACATAATACATATCCTAGACTCTCCTAGGAATCCACAACTCCCACCACTCGCATCAGCACACTAGAACAACGTTGGTTGCCTTATACATGCAAGTTATACATAAATGGAATCATATAGACTGTCAAGTGATGATTCTACCCTAAGTCGACAACCAAACTGATGGGTTTTGGTTATAAGAACATCCTATGTGCTCATACAAACCCTAATGCTTGGATCTAGGTTTCTCTATTGTAAATGCAAGTTATCCAAGACTATAAACCCTAGATCTAGCATATTATAATCAATATAACATATAAATTAGGGTTTAGATCATACCTTGATTGTTATGTAGCAATAACAATCTCAAATCTTCCTTGTAATGACTTTAGAAAGCTTAGAGTCACAAATATCACTCCTCTAATGGTTCACAAACACCAAGAGCAAGAGGATGAAGAAGAGAAGAGAAGGAGGCTGGCCAAAACATGTGGAAACCCTAGAAGGAAGCTTGTCCACGTTTTTAGGGCATAAGGGTTCTTTAAATAGTGAGGCTATTTGGGTTATCTAACAAGGAAACCCTAATTTGGATGTTGAAGCCCTGAGCAACCCATGGGCTCCTTCCTTAAAGGCCCTGGAACGATTTCTAATAGGTTTCCCATAGAATTTGTCCACCCCTTTAATATGGAGTCCATTAGCTCAATATTAAACTATCTTACAATTGACAGTTCTAGTCCCTTATTTAATTAATGTCTTTTAGTCACAAACTTAATTCTTATTAATTCTTGACTAATATTAATTAAACAATATGATTTCTCCTTTAATATATTATTATCATAATATATTAATAAATCATATTTAATCCTTTCTCGACATTTCCATAATTAAGAATCAAATCCATTATTGTTAATAATAGAAACATTCTAACATCAATTTTTCATACACGCCATTGCAAGGATAAATAAATAATATAAAATAAAATTTTATTTTATTGAGGAAAAATTTGTCCTTACAATGCAATTCTCTGAAAAACTATGCTAATACATCTTTCTTAGCAATCTTATTCTAACTCTAAGTAGTAGCTCAAGAATCTAATCTTCAAGTAATGCGATCGAAATCCATTCCTTCACGGTTAGATTCTGCTCACTTCTTCCCTTAAGCTTCCTTTCTTTTCTTCGATCCTACAAAACATCAATTGTAATCTTATCACATTATGTATTAAGAATCTAGAATAGAAGCTTAAAAGAGTTAGCCAATGGATTTTACCTAAAGCAGAGCCATACGTTTTGACTCTCCCATCTCTTAGATCTCTTAGGTAAATAGGGCAGCTTCATCTCCAATGCCCCTTCTCTTGGCAATAAAAGTAAATTGACTCTTTTGGAACAGGACATGGAACTACTTCAGACATTGCCTTTCTCTTATGATCAAACTTTTCGATCATAGCATGTCTTTCGTTGCCATTGTCTATATCCATAGAGGTCTTGAAGGCAGATTCACCAATCAACTTTGCTTTTCTATTGCGCCAAACCATTGCTGATTCAGCGGCAATAAGCATATAGGTGAGATTTATAAGGGTCACGTCGTAGTTCATCATATAGTACTCTTTTATGAACTCACTATATGAGTTACGAAGTGACTGAAGAACCCAATCAACAGCCATCTCCTCACAGACAACGGATCGCAACATTCTTAACCTATCAATGTGTGACTTCATCCCTAGGACGTGTGCACACACCGACATTCCTTCTTTATGTTTACTTGCCAAAAGGGCTTGAGTGAGCTTGAACTTTTCAAGTCTTCGAACTTGTGGGTTAGGGAGAATAATTGGAGGAGGTGGAGGAAGTGAAGCATGATCTCTTGTTCCTCAATCAAATCGTGGAATATCATCTTCATGTGGAATGCTTGTTCCATGGGATTTGGGAAGACCATAGTTGTCGTACTTTGACATCTACAAACGGGAGAAAACGAATTCAAGTTAGTTGATTGATTGAGTCCTTAGTAAATCACCCAAATGAGAAACTAAGGCTAGGACCCAACACAATATTCTACAACCTAGAAAAGGGATGTCGTAATCTAGTTGCAGAATATTTGAAGGTAAGTGAATGACGATTCACTAATTTCCACCATGAAAAATGAAAAAGAAATTTAAGTTTTAAATCTATGAAAAACTCCTAGATCCTTTGAGATTCATTGAACATTTCAATGGCATGTTTAAATCTCGATATGCCCCTCTTGTTTGTGACTGGGATGTCGAGGATCACAAAGCGGGTGTGAATAACCATGCTAACTTACATGGTGCCCTCACATGTTACAGTCACCTATTCGATGTGTCGGTAAACCACACACGCTCCACCAAACTATGACAAACATTGAGTCACCCTTTGCTACCTTTGCTTAGAACCATTTAGTGTGCCGGTAAACCACACACGCTCCACTAACGTCTTCGCAAGGGTACAAAGTGTAATTTCATGGAATTGCATCAATTCACTTTTGCCTAAGTAACTAAGAGTGGGAATTTGTAAAAAAACATTTAGTTACTTTTGTACTTCATTATAATTATAATTGAAGGTTTCTGTCCTATCCTACCCGTTCGGCTAATGACCCTCCACTAGCCAAGAGTGCGGTGGGTAAGAGTGGATACCCATTCAATCGCCATTTTATAGGCAAGTTCCTTAAACACCCCTTATAGACCAGCTTCGTGAATGAGGCCTACTAACAGTAAGACTGACTTTTACTCATACATATATATAATGTTAGATTTTTAATGTTATATATATAGTATAGGGTGTATTTTACACTTTCAAAATACTAGGTGGTCAAATTTAACAATTATACTTTTAATTTAATTAAATTGTAAACCAAAACTTTTATGGATTTATTAAACCTCTTTTAATTATACACCTTAATTAATTAATAAAACCATAAGGGTGTGATATGAACTTTTCAAAACAATACTAGTGTTTTAGAATTTAACATTCCTAAATTAAACTTTTAATCAACTTTTAAATTCCAAAACTTGAGGACAAGTTTTGAAACATTTCAAAACATTAGGGTTTAGAATTTAAATATACATCAAATTAAACTTTTAATCAAGATTTAAATTCCAAAACTTGAGGGCAAGTTTTTCAAACCTTTTAAAAACATTTGGGTTTCAACTATTTAAATTTCAAAACAAAACTTTTAAGTTCAAATTTAAACTATAAAACCTAAAGGGGATTAATAGAAACTTTTTCATACAAGATAATTCAAATCTAAATTACAAATAATCAAATATTATCTAATAAAACAAATGATTATCTAAATTTTGACAATTATCTTCTATTTAGGTAAGGATAATCACCAAATATTGATAAAATTCGGATTTTATAACAAAAACATGTTTATGGTAATTATCCAAAGCCAAAACAGGAAGAAAATCGCGAATCTGGGCTGGCAGACCCTTTGACTCGTCGACTCTGGACCTGGACTCGTCGAGTACAACTGACTCGGTGAGTTCACTAAGTGACTCGGCGAGTCAAACATTCAGAAGCTTAAGAAATCGATTTTCAGTGCTGATTTCGATCAAATCTGCATCAATACAATGGAAACCAATCAAGGCTCTGATACCACTGATGGGTTTTGGTTATAAGAACATCCTATGTGCTCATACAAACCCTAATGCTTGGATCTAGTTCTCTCTATTGTACAAGCAAGTTATCCAAGACTATAAACCCTAGATCTAGAATATGATAATCAATATAACATATAAATTAGGGTTTAGATCATACCTTGATTGTAATGTAGCAATAACAATCTCAAATCTTCCTTGTAATGACTTTAGAAAGCTTAGAGTCACAAATGTCACTCCTCTAATGGTTCACAAACACCAAGAGCAAGAGGATGAATAGGAGAAGAGAAGGAGGCTGCCCAAAACATGTGGAAACCCTAGAAGGAAGCTTGTCCACGTTTTTGGGGCATAAGGGTTCTTTAAATAGTGAGGCTATTACGGTTATCTAACAAGGAAACCCTAATTTGGATGCTTAAGCCGTAAGGAACCCATGGGCTCCTTCCTTAAAGGCGTTGGAACGATTTCTAATGGGTTTCCCATAGAATTCGTCCACCCCTTTAATATGGAGTCCATTAGCTCAATATTCAACTATCGTACAATTGACAGTTCTAGTCCCTTAGTTTAATTAATGTCTTTTAGTCACAAACTTAATTCTTATTAATTCTTGACTAATATTAATTAAACAATATGATTTATCCTTTAATATATTATTCTCATAATATATTAATAAATCATATTTAATCCTTTCTCTCCATTATTCATCCTATCAAGTTGCTTTGGTGAAGGCAACCCAAAAGGACCATGCACCATCGGGTCAAGTACATACCAAAATAGTTATGCACTTAGACACTAATCCAACACAAACAACGAACAAGAAATCAGGCCAAATCAATCATTCTAGGGCTATATGATCCTAGTCGTATACAACTTTGAAAACATACACTTAGCAATTAACTGAGCAGACATCAATTCCAAGTAATACATACCATCCACTTCCCCTATGCTATAAGGTATCCCACAAATCATGAATTTCTATCATCTGATTCCTTAAGGTATCCCTAGCCCTACTCTAGCATGCAATTCACTTAGCAAGCATACTGATCATAACACATAAGTATGGGTAATTTGGGAACCACTTACTTGAGCACGACTGATTGCACATTCCTAATCAAAAACTTGTATGCAAATATACTTTTGATATCGGTGCCGATAGAAGCTATATTGCTTCCGAATTTAGGAAATTGTTAGACCACCCATCTAGTAAACTTAGGAAAGCCTATAAAGTAGACATGGCTAACGGCCAAGTCAGTAGTACCTAAAAGATACTTATGAACTGTACCTTAACATAAGACAATCATGCTTTTCTTGTCGACCTTATGCCAATGGTCATTGGAGGTTTTGACGTCATCGTCGGTATAGATTGGTTATCACCACATTAAAGTATTATACTTTGAGAAAGAATTACCTCTACCCATACCAAACGGAGAACCCATATTTGTCTATGGTGACAAACCTGTTAGACATCTTAGGATCATCTCCTGCATGAAGGATAGAAAATACTTGCAGAAAAATATTACACACTTTTAGCTCATATTGTCGATAGGAAAGACAATAAGAAGAAAAAAATGGAGGAAGTACGTCAAGTGTGCGACTACACTGATGTATTCCCTGAAGATCTACCAAGTCTACTGCCAGCTCAACAAGTAGAGTTTTAGATCGATCTAATTCCAAGTGTTGCCCAGTTGCAAAGTCTTTGTATAGATTGACACCATCAGAGATGCAGGAACTCTTTAGCCAACTACAAGAACTTCTTGACAAGGGTTTTATTAGACCAAGCTTCTCACCTTGGGGAGCACCCGGTATATTTGTTAAGAAAAAGGACGGATCCTTCTAGATGTGCATAGACTATAGAGAGCTATATAAGGACCATTAAGAATAGATATCTACCACCCAGAATAGATGATCTCTTCGATCAACTTCAAGGATCCACTTATTTTTCTAAGATCAACTTGAGAACCGGATATCATCAACTTCGAATCATGGAAGAGGACATTCCAAAGACTGTTTTTAGAATGCGATACAATCATTATGAGTTTTTGGTCATGCCCTTTGGATTGACCAACGTCCCATTTGTTTTTATGGATATCATGAATTTAGTGTGCAACTCCTACTTGGACAAATTCGTGATTGTATTCATCGACGATATCCTGGTATACTCACGAACCAAGGAAGAGCATGGGCAACATCCTTGAGTTATCCTAAAGCTTTTATGAAAAGAAATGTTGTATGCAAAATTCTCTAAGTATGAATTTTGGATAAGAGAAGTACATTTTCTTGGGAATGTGGTAAGCATCAGAGGTATTCATATCGACCCTTCCAAGATTGAAGCGGTAAAGAATTGGGCAACACCCAAAACACCAATAGAGGTTCGTCAATTCTTAGGATTGGCTGGCTATTACTAAGATATATAGAAAACTTTTCTCGCATATCCAAACGCCTCGCAACATTAGAGACCAACAGGAAAGAGCTTTCCTAATGCTGAAGGAAATCTTGTGTAGCGCATCAATATTATCTCTTCCAGAAGGTACAGATGACTTCGTAGAATACTGTGATGATTCACATCAAGGGTTGGGATGTGTATTAATGTAAAGGGAGAAGGTTATTGCCTACGCATCAAGAAAACTCAAGGTTCATGAGAGCAACTACACCACCCATGACTTAGAGTTGGGAGCAGTAGTTTTTGACCTGAGATTTGGCATCATTACCTTTACAGAATGAAGTGTATAGTCTCCACGGACCACAAGATTCTGCAACACATTTTCGATCAAAAAGAGCTCAACATGAGGCAAAGAAGATGGTTAGAGTTGCTAAACTACTATGATTGTGAGATTCATTATTACCCAAGAAAGGCTAATGTCATACTTGACGCCTTAAGTCGTAAAGAACAAGTTAATCCTTATAGAGTCAAAGCACTTATGATGACTATTCAGTCTAGACTCATCTCGCTTATTAGAAGTGCTCGACTCTAGGCTTTAATGGAAGAAAATGTTAAAGAAGAAGGCCTCAGAGGAATGGAAAGACAACTAGAGAATAAGGATGATGGAACAAGATATTTCATGAACCGAATATGGGTTCTGAAATTTGAAAAGTAAAAGAACTAGTTCTAGATGAGGCCCATAGGACCAGATATACCATCCATCTTGTCGTAAAAAAGATGTATATGGACCTTAAATCCCTTTATTGGTGGCCAAACATGAAGGCTGAAATTGCGACATATGTAAATAAATGCCTAACATGTTCCAAGGTCAAGGAATAACATCAACGACCCTCGGGATTGTTACAGCAACTAGAGATACCCGAGTGGAAGTGGGAGCAGATTGCAATTGACTTTGTTACCAAATTGACGATAACTACTGCTTGTTACGACACTATTTGGGTAGTTGTCGATAGATCAACCTAGTCTGCTCACTTCATACCAATAAAAGAGACGGGTAAGATGGAGAAGCTGGCAAGGACGTACCCTTAGAGAGATTGTCAGAATACATAGGGTACCCTCATGCATTATCTCTGACAGAGATAGTAGATTTACCTCTTGCTGCCAGTATAGTTTGCAAAAGTCCCTTGGTACTCACCTGGATATGAGTACAATCTACCATCCTCAAACTGATGGCCAAAGTGAAAAGACCATCCAAATGATGGAAGACATGCTTAGAGCATCTGTGATAGATTTTGGAAGTGCATGGGATACTCACCTTCTTCTGTTTGAGTTCTCATACAATAATAGCTATCACACGAGAATTATAGTAGCACCGTTTAAAGCACTATACGGTCAAAAATGTCGATCCCCTATTTGTTGGTTAGAAGTTGGCGATACTCAAATGTCTACAAATTTCGTAGGGAATACCCTAAGAATAGGCCCAGAGATTATCCATGAGACGACTGAAAAGATAATGCAAACACGAGAGCGCATGAAGGCAATATGTGACCCTGAGAAGAGCTATGCCGATGTAAGGCGTAAACCCCTAGAGTTCCAAGTTAGAGATAGGGTGATGCTCAAAGTATCTCGGTGGAAAGGAGTTATAAGGTATGAAAAGAGGGGAAAATTTAATATGAGGTACATAGCACCATTCGAAATCCTTTCCATGATAGGTCTAATTGCCTATCAACATATGTTACTCCAAGATCTTAATAACATGCATGACATCTTCCATGTTTCTACTCTTAAAAAGTGCCTTTTCGACGATACGGTTCTCATTCCACTTGATAAAATTCAGATTAACCCTGAACTGAACTTCATCGAAGAGCCAGTAGAAATCATGGACACAGAGATCAAACGAATCAAGCGGAGTCGGTTTCCCATTCTCAATTTATGATGGAACTCTATTTAAGGACCAGAGTATACATGGGAACAAGAGGAGAAAATGAAGGACAGGTACCCTCACTTGTTCGAACGAAACCAGACAATAAGATAAAATTACGGGATGAAATTTCCGAAACACGGAGAGAATGTGACAACTGAGAGAATTCTTTCACTTAACACCATTAGGAAAGAGTAGTAAAAATAGATGTAATAGCTTAATATTGTAATATTTGATTTTGAGATAATAAAAATAAAATGTGTCATTACATTTATTGTTAAAACAACTGTTAGGCTCAAAATTAAGCATCCAAAATATTGTACCATCTTTTAAGCTGGTTAAGGTAGTTGGAAAGTACTCGTTAACGTGATCCCAAGGATATAAGATTCATAAAAATCCATATCCAAAGAAAAGAGTTAAATATTTTATAAAAATACAAATCAACATCGTAATGAATGTTGGAAATATTTTTATGTGATTGTCACTTGAAATAAGTTGAGTATTGATTTACATTTTCTAATAAACATTATCAGAACGTTTCAGGTTGAAAATATAATGAAGATTCAACAAGTGTTTGAAGAATCAGATGTTGGAGCACTTGAAGCTTACATGGAGCACCTGATGTTGACATGGATCACTTGCTGAAAGCTAGTTGGACCATCATGATCTCAGATGACACATCTAGATCATATCTGGAGCATCAAGACATTGATGAATCATTTAGAATATTGATGGGTCATCAGAAGCAGTGTTGACTCATCCACAACTCTGTGGCTCAACAAGAGTTGATGGCTCAACAGGAATACTTGGTGGCTCAATTCAAGTCAATAGATCAACATGATCACATTGATGGCTCAACGAGACTGCTCATGGCACATTATGTACAATAAAGGCACGTCCAATTGCTCAAAGGAATATGAATTTCATCCATGTTCCATCATGAACATTTGTTGGTACATCCTCAAGTTCAAGACACAGTCCAACATTCACGAAACTACACTACATGATCACCAACACTTATGGAAGTTGATAACATCTAAGAAGACAATTGAGCCACATGATGCTCATGTGGCTGATCACATTTTCAATGTTGATCAAGAAGGTTCAAGAATTATGAAAACTCATAACTTGGATGGAACCCAAACAGAATACTAACATAATTGGAATATTCCATCCATTCTCCGTTAAGTAGGGCAAAGGTGTCAACTGATGACTTAGTCATGATGACGTGTCAACACCTGATTAGTCAAGCCATGTGATGGGCTTTTCCAAAGCCTATAAATAGGTCCCTTGGGATCCATTACAAAGTTGCTCTCTTCCTTGGTCATTTCAGATCATTTTGCACAATTGTTGTTTAGATTAGTCTTTAGAGAGCCATTTGAGTGTTTTAGCTTGTCTATCATTCAAACACTTGTAACTGAATCTTGATGAATATGAGACACTTTTGAATCATTGATCTTGAACATATAAAAAAACGTTTTAATCATTAACTTGGTGGTTCACAACTCTTTATTGTCCGCATTACTTGCCAATTGATGATTCTGAAACTTTGTTTCAGTATTTTCAACAATTGGACTACTCTAGTCTAGGTTTACTGAATTTTTCTCATTTCTTCAGTTGGTATCAGAGCTCGAGTGATCAACTTTGAGACTTAGAAAACTTTTCACGAAAACACTTTTTCAAGTTTCAAACTAGTATCACCTATTCTCAATGGCAAGTGTTAAACAAAACCAAAATGTTCTCTATTTAGTTTCAGTTGGAAACAGTCTTGGAGCAGGAAATCGTGCACCTATCCTTGTCCCTAGTGAATACACTTCATGGGCAGATCACAACATGTACTACCTGGAACGTCATGACTCTGACATCTGGACCTTCATCTCCATTGGGAAAAATACTCCAAAATTTTTGAAGGAAATCAGAGTTCCTGAAGCTGATGTCTCTCCTGAAACCTCCAAAGTTATCTCTGGATTTGTTTCCTCTGCTACTCAACTTCGTGATAGAAAAATCAACAAGTTTGAGGCTAAGGCAATGCAAGAGTTGTTATCTAGAATTCCTCAGGATATCTATGAGCAACCTCCTAATGAAGACAAGAGTTCACCCTTCAATGTTTGAAATGCACTCAAGAAACAATTTGAGGGAACTGATAAGATTCTTGCAAATAGGAAGAAAGCTGCATTGACAGACACAGACAACTTCAATATGTTACCCCATGAAACTCTCTTTGATGAATATTCTAGGTACAACATTGTTGTCAACAGGGTGAAGAAACTCAAAGGAGAAAGATCGCAAGAGGATTTCAATCTGAAATTCTTAAACAGATTATCTCCAAAATGGGATACAATGCATATGATCATACTGCAAACTACAATCAATCTAGACACCATGTCTCTATTTGATCTGTATGCTGAATTGCAACAACATGAGCCAAAGGTCAACAAGCTAGATCAAGCAACTCCTTTTGATAATCAAGGACTTACCCTGGGAAATTCAGCACCCATGGCAAATCTTTCTCAAAACTTGATTGCACATCATAATTGAATCTGAAACCATTTTGCTGATCAGATTGCCAACCAAGGATATGGAGCATATCCTTATCAAAGTTCGAGTATGGCTCAACAGTACAACCAGAATCCGTACATGTCAACTCAACAACCTCTTCAGATCGCAAATGGGTACATGGCTAATCATCAAGCTTTCATTGGAACCACAATGGAATCTTCTCAAATCAATGAGGAAAAGGAGTATGAAGAATGATTGGCACTCCTGACCAAGTTCAATCCAAACTTCAAGAAGTTTGTGAACAAGCCAACTGGGAACTTTAGAGCACAAAGTTATCAACAAACCCAACACTATCATCAAAACTCTGGAAACTTCCAAGGAGGAAGCAACAGTCAACAAAGATTCAACTCTCATAATTCAAATTCTGAAAGTTACAATTCTTAGAGGATGAACTCAAGGGTTCAAGATAACAAGTTGAAGTCCCATGATGATAATGAAGTAATCAGGTGCCACAACTGTCAAGGTGAAAATCATTTTGCGAAGGATTGCAAAATGAAAATCAAGGTCAAAGACGAAGCATACTACCTTCAAAAAGCGGAGCAGATCAAGAAGCAGTCAAAAGACAAAGCTTTTATGGTCATGGAAACTCCAAACGTGGAAGTATGGGAAACAGATGATGAAGTGGATCAACCAGAAGAAACTGAAGCCTACAAGAACTACTTTTGCTTCATGGCCGATGATGACAAAGAGCCTTCTCCTCTCCATCAACAAGTTGTTAAAAAGGTACAATTTATGCTTCGTGATAATCATTTAACTATTGAGACTTTTCATCATGACATTGACCATATTTCTGAAATAATCAAAGAATATGTCACCAATGCTTAATATCGTGTCAGTTATTACAAAGATGAACTGACCGACACTCAGTTCAGACTTGAAGAATTGAGATGTTGTATGGCTAAGTTAGAAAATGATCTTGCAATCAGAACTGGGGCACATCTTACGTCAGTTGAACAATATGAAATTGTATTGAATCAACATGATATTATTGCAAAAGACAATCGTGAGATGTATGCCCAAATCAATACAAAAATAAATAGTTATAAGGCATCCAAAACACTTCTTGAACATAACTCACATAACATTCTCAAGGGACCAAAACCATCATGGATCAAATATGGTATAGGTTATGATGAAATGAACAAGGAAATCATGGGACTCAATACTCAACCAGAGTTGTTACCAAGTGATCCAAATCTATTCACTGGAGATAATGAGGATCATGAAGAGGTGATAATAACTTGTAGTCTTGATGTAATTGCCACTTCATCCTCAAGCATCCCATTGGAAGTCACATCATCCCATGATCTTCCAGACTTGGACACTAATTCTGACTCTCTAGTAGAATTCTCTCTTGAATGTCCCACCATGGAAAGTTTCAATTCAGAAGATGCCACTTCTGAACAATCAAATATCCATGTCTCTAAATCTAGTGATAAACAACCCAAATCAGTTGAGTCAATAGGATACTCCAAGACTGAACCCATTGAATTCCTCATTCAAGAATCATTTCCATCTCTCACTGCTTCCGTCTCTGGAACAAAGGACTTAGGATGGAAATATTCTAAGAAACAACAGACTGGGAAGTCTCCAATTGCAGTTAACAAGGATGAAACCTTGAAGACTGTGAGTAATGAGAAAACTGTTTTTGAAATACTCAAGAGACCTCTTGTTCCAATCAAAATCTCTTCACCCAGTCCTAAACAACAGGAGACAATTGTACAGCCAACTAATGTCTCTAAAGATAAGGGAAAAGAGAAAATTGATGCCTCTAAAGAATAAGGTCCAACTGTAGGCCATCCTTCAAAACCCAAAGTGGTTAAGACTACGAATAATAACAAGCATATGAAGACCAAGAGAGTACCTAAGGCTAAGCAAAGCCAAGGGAAGACCATACATACCAGTCCTCCTAAAACTTCAAGGACTTAGAGAACCTCTCCTTCCAATCATAGTTTCTCAAATTCTGGATTTCCAAACCAAACTGGAACTCACTATCAAAATAATTTCAGACCTAACAACCTTCCTAATTTGTCTAAAATGATGAGACCAAGACCTGTTCAAACCAAACCTTTCATGTATCAGAATAGTAATTACCCTATGAATTCTATTCTTGGTCCATATTATGGTTTTTCTCCGTCCATAGGAGGGAATCACATGTTTGGGGGAAACTCTGGGTTTCTAATGATCAATCAATTCAGGGGAAATACCCAGTTTCCCATGTTTGATCAATTTCGAATGCCTGTGAACTATGGATTTCCCTCTCTAGGAATTCCTACTTAGTTCACCAACTCTCCATTCTTCCCACAAACCAAACCTCAAAAGAAGACCACTAAAAAGGTCAAAACCAAGGTCTTTAAAAATCAAGAAAAAGCCAAAGTGGTTGATGCAAAACATGAAAAGATTGTCCCAACTCCTATAAGTTCGAAGGAAGCTAACACTCAAGGACCCAAACAAACATGGGTACCTAAACCTTCTCTCTAATTACAGGCTTTTTGTGTCGGGGTACCACATGACCATACATGGTACATTGACAGTGGATGCTCCAGGCATATGACCGGGCACAAAGGATATCTTAGAGATTTCAAGATCACAACGCCAGGTCAGTATGTTACATTTGGAAACAACATGAAGCAAGAAGTTACGAGACACGAAAACATATCAAACGAGAACTTTACCGTTAAGCGTGTAGCATGTGTAGAGGGTCTTAAACATAACCTTATCAGTGTTGCACAACTGTGTGACCATGATCATGAGGTTTTGTTCACCAAAACCAAGAGTTTGATTATGGATACTAACAAGTGCTTCCTTGTTGATTCCCCACGAAATGGGAACATGTATCCTCTTGATATTGAACTAATTGAGGGAACTCCTGATATTTGTCATCTTTCCAAAGTTACCTCTGACATTAGTTGTCCGTGGCATAGCAGACTCTCTCGTCTCAACTTTGGTTATATCATCAAACTCATTGGAAAGGATCTTGTGAGAGGACTACCATTGTTAAAACTTGACAATGATATACTTTGTGACGCATGTGAACAAGGAAAAATCTCCAAATCTCTGCACAAAAGTATAACAGAACACAATGTATCTGAACCTCTTCAGCTTATAGATATTGATATGTGTGGTCCCACTACAGTTACCAGCTTAAGTGGTAAGAGATATATTCTTGTGATTGTTGACGACCACATCAAATTCAGTTGGGTGTACTTTCTACGAAACAAATCTAAAAGCACTAATGAGCTAATCAACTTCATTCGCTACATAGAAGTTAGGGTAGGCAAGCCACTTAGAAGACTGAGAAGTGACAATGGTGGAAAATTCAAGAACAACGCCTTAGATAGCTTTCCTGTATCTAAAGGCATCGACCACAATTTTCTACACCCTAGACTACACAATAGAATGGTGTAGTTGAAAGGAAGAACCAGACAGTATATGAAGCTGCTCGATCCATGTTGATCTTCGCAAACCTACTGCAATACTTTTGGGCTGAAGCCACCGCATCTGCTTGTTTCACTCAAAACAGATCCCTAATCAACAACAGGCTTGAAGTCACTCCCTATGAAGCAATAAACAAGAGGAAGCCCAATGTCAAATTCTTTCACATCTTTGGCTGTTGTTGCTACATCAAGAACAATAGGGATCAACTAGGGAAATTTGCACCCAAGGCTGATGAAGGTATCTTTCTTAGATATTGCCTTCATGTTGCAGCCTATAGAGTTGAGAACAAAAGAACCAGGGTGATAGAGGAATGCAATGATGTTACTTTTGATGAAAGTTATGTAAGGTTTCTAGATCCAAACCACTTTAGTCCTCAAATGGTAGTACCATTTGATAAAATGAACCAGCCATCACCTGCTAATGCTTCTGCTCCAGTCCAGGCTATTGAAGTAGATTTTGATTTCCTCGTTCTAACTCAACCTTCTGCCCTAGAATCAGAAAAGCTCACGAAAATAGCTTCTCCTGATGTCTCTCAACTTCATCAATAATCAAAAGTCTCAAGTTCCATCAAAGCTTCGGTTGAGGGGGAACCATCTTCTGAACCTTCTACCCCAACCTCCCATCATCAATCTGGACCAGTCATAACACCAGTCACTGAATCTTTCGAGGGGGAACCACCTTTGAACGGTTCCATTCTTAAAGGTACTTTACAATCCTCCCAACCATCAAGTCCATGGTTTCAGGGGCAACCCACTCGACTGGTTCCATTCCGTCAAGTTCCTTCACGTCTACTCCATCTGTTGAATTCAAGAATGCAACAGTTGACGGGGAACCACCTGTTTCAGGTAGTTCTGGACTCTTCCAAGATGATCTTTTTGAAGGAACATTCACATCTGACTACCCTTCTCGTCCAAGAGAACAATATGAGGTAGTTTGTACTCCTCAAATCCATAAGGAAGCTCGCCTCACAAAATAGACAAAGGATCATCCAGTCGATCAAATCTTAGGCGATCTAGATTCTGGAGTAGTGACTCGTTCAGCAACCAAGAATGAATGTCTATATGCAAGCTTTCTATTCATGATAGAGCCTAAAGGAATCAAAGAGGCTCTATAAGATGCAGATTGGGTAAAAGCAATGCATGAAGAGTTAGTTGAATTTGAACGCAAAAACGTATGGAACTTAGTGCCAACACCAGAAGGAGTATCAGTTGTTGGTTCACGATGGGTCTACAGGAACAAAAGTCATGAAGATGGAGTCATCATAAGGAATAAAGCCATACTGGTTGTCAAAGGCTACTCGCAACAAGAAGGCATAGAATATGATGAAACATTTTCACCTGTTACACGAATAGAAGCCATTAGAATTTTCTTGGCATTTGCTGCACACAAGAATTTTAAGGTCTACCAAATGGATGTGCAGTGTACATTCTTAAATGGCGAAATCAATAGGGATGTCTATGTTCAACTACCTCTTGGATTCGAAGATCCAAAGTTCCCCAACCATTGCTATAAGCTTCAAAAGGACATATATGGATTGAAGCAAGCTCCAAGAGCATGGTATGGAACACTGTCCAAATTCTTGGAAGAATCCAAATTTCAAAGAGCTTCTATCGATCCCATTCTCTTTTGGAAAATCCATAATAACCATCTGACCGTTGTGCAAATCTGCGTCGACGACATCATATTCGGTTCAACCAGCAAGGATCTTAGTGATGAGTTTGTTGCGTTGATGAAAAGTAAATTTAGAATGAGTATGATGGGTGAGCTCAATTACTTCCTAGGTCTACAAGTTCTTCAATATCCTAAACGTATCTTCATTGGTCAAGAGAAGTACATCAAAAACCTGTTGAAGTGATACTCTATGGAGAATGCATCATCCGCAAAGACATCGATGTCTACTTCCTACAAGCTTGATTCAGACCTTGATGGAAAATCTGTAGATCAGAAGCACTACAGAGGAATGATTGGCTCATTACTGTACCTTACAGCTAGTCGACCAGACATCATGTTTTCAACATGTTTGTGTGCACTCTTTCAATCCAATCCAAAGGAATCACATCTCGTAGCAGTCAAAAGAATTTTCAAATATCTGAAAGGAACTGCTTCTCTGGGTCTATTCTATCGTGCTAAAGGCAACTTCTATCTCCAAGCCTTTATTGACTCATATTATGGTGGATACAAGCTCGACAGAAAGATCACTTCTGGTAGCTGTCAATTCTTAGGAAGTAGATTGGTCAGTTGGACCTCAAAGAAGCAAACATGTGTTTCAACCTCTAATGCTGAAGCTAAGTATGTTGTTGCCGTCAGTTGTTGTTCTCAAGTGCTCTGGATGCAAACACAACTGAGAGCAATGGATTCAAAATGCAACAGATCCCAATCTATTATGACTCCAAGAGTGCAATTGAAATCTCTCACAATCCAGTCAACCACTCAAGGACCAAGCACATTGATATCAGGTATCACTTCATTAAAGATAATATTCAAAAAGGTCATATTGAGCTTCATTTTGTTCCTACAGAAGAAGAGACTGCAGATGTGTTCACCAAAGCTCTGGATGAATCCAAGTTCTTACACTTTCTAGGACGACTTGGCATGCTTAATCCAGATTCTCTAGGCATTTGAAATTTTTTCTTTCTCACTTTTTTAAGAAAACTCCAAAAATATTTTATTTCTAATTCATTGTATTTTTGCTTTACTTTTTCACAAAAAAAAAGCCAAAAAGGTTTTACAGTTTTACTTTACATAAGAGAAAACTACAAAAAGATTTTATTTTCTGTATTGTGTCTTTACTTTAAACAAAAGAAATACCAGAAAGATTTTAACTTTTTTTTTTAGGAAAATGCAATTTGTCATCACAACTATGCAAATGAAGAAGGTTAGTTGCTCCACATTTTTAACGATTTTTCAAAATACTAAATTCTGTGGTTCTTCAGTTTGCTTCAGTACACAACTAATATTGGTACTTCAGTGACAATTAATAAGCTTCATGGTTATACTCTACTTAGAGTTATAATATACATCAAGTACTAATGTTATGTGGGATAATTTGAGGCGAACTCTAAGGTTTAGTTAAGCCAATGTTTTCTAGTATATTAGTGGCTTCCCTGTCCTAGTGAACTCATGAGACAAAAACGTGAACTTGTGTAGTTTGAGGAACATAAAAAGTTTTGCTTTGTGAATATCTATACCCAATAAAAAGCTTCTTAGTTAAAACAAATAGATTCAAGTTCCAAGTATATTTGTTTAATTTCTGCACTTTGTCAGTAAACCCCACGGGATATTGAAAATTTGTCCACCTGTAGTACATTAACGCGGATCAGACCGAGAAGAAGTTTGCTACATGCGTTTTTCATAGAAAGTCATGGACTCCATTAGTGACCTAAGAGATTCCGAGCACTTCAATGAATTTCTTAGAAAGTCACGAACTAAAGTACAAATAGAAGTAAAGCTAAAAATTATTTGCTTGTGTACTTTATCAAAGTTAGAGTTATAAGAAAAGATTCAAAAAAATGAACCAAAACAAAAAAAAAAAAAAAGATATATATATATATATATATATATATATATATATATATATATATATATATATATATATATATATATATATATATATATATATATATATATATAGTTATATTCTTAGGTCAACTATTATAAATAGTTTTTTCATTTAAATTCGTGTCACTTGGAATTTGGCGATACCTTTTGAAACAAAAGGAGTAAATGAAAAAGTATAGGTGGTAGGAATGCCAAAAATGAATGTTGTTCAAAATAAGTGGGGAACGTTTATGAGGATTGTCAGTATTTAGGGCTTGGGAAGTAACTATGGCTTAGACACAAATATATGCATTGCGGTGAGATGTAATTGGTGAGTACAGATTGGGTTATTCTGTGTGATGTTAAGGAATTCAAAACGTAATAATCAACAAGGAAATTCTTTACAACGCGAAGTGAAGAATCAAACACAACATTTAGTTGCTTGATAAATTTGTAAGTAAAAGCAAGATAATGCTCAATGCCTCTAAATCAGTCAACTAGTGTTTCCTTAAATTTTTTATTTTCACACACACACGCTTCACCGCATCTTACTATTCCCTTCTCATATTCTCTATCTATATGCACACACATCACTTTCAAAGTCAGATTATTTAGTGTTTGCACTTTTATACTTTCTGTTTAACTTATGACTTGGAATCTAGGTAAAGCATCTAAGTTAGATACAGAATATCACTTACTTGATCATGGAACATCCTTAGCCAAGTGGAGCATCTTATGAAAATGTATCGTCCTCTTCAAGAAAACTATATGTGTTTCTCTTGGTTTATGGAGCATTCTTGTATATTGTGAAGAAGGTCAAGATCAATAGCCTTAAAGAACCATCTTGAAGCAACTTCGCGCTCTTGGACCAACATGGAACAACTTCAGGAACATGGACCAAATTTGGAGCAATAACATACAACTTGGACCATCTTGGACCATCTCCTCATCTTTGGACCAAGTGGACGAATGAATGAAACATCTTCATTCATTTCGATCATCTTGAGGCATGTTGGACTATCTTCATCAACTTGATCATCTTGAGGCATCTTAGACCATCCTCATCAACTTGATCATCTTGAGGCATCTTGGCACATCTTCATCATCTCGATCAACTGGAAGTACCCTAGAGCAATTTCACCAACTTGAAGGATCTTGATCACTTGGACCAGCTTGGAGCATCGTTAGTCATTTGGAGCATGTTCAAAAACTTTGGACCATGTTCAACAACATTGGAGCATGATCAAGAACATAGGCACATGATCAACAACTTGAGGCACCTTCAGCTACTTGATGCATCACGCCCATGTGGTTCATTAAGTCCACATAGAGCATAATAAATGTGCCACACATATTTTGAATAGGTCATACACATTTTTAATGAGCTACACACATTTCATGTAGATCATGCACATCTCAAATGAGCCATGCACATTTCATGTAGATTATGCACATCTCAAGTGAGCCATGCACGTTTCAAGAAGGCCATGCACATGTCAATTATCTCATGCACGTTTCAAGTAGGTCTTTCCTTAGGTGTCATGCACGTCTCAAAGATATCATCCATGCATGCACCACCTTTTTCTTTCTTGATTCTCAAGGCATCATTTTTGCGCTCGCGACACAAGTTGAAATTCTCCTATTTATACTTGAGTACTATCCAAGCCTTATGGGCCCACATGTTGGCCCATGCAAACCCTATTTCGGACCATTAAGAAACCCTAGAACCCTTCAACTATAAATACCTCACTTCTACTTCTCATTCTTGTTTTTTTCACTTTCTCTTACTCTCATACTCGCTTGGATCAACAAGGCTTCATGAGCAACAGACGAGTATACAACAGGCAATTTCAGTTGATGAGAAACAAGCAGCCTTGGCACAACAACAAGCTTGGCTCAACAACAACCCAATTTTCAAAAATCACCTCTTGAGCCACAAGTCATTTGTTGTTTCAAAACCCTAATTTGGCTCAACAACCTACCTATTTTCGAAAATCCTCTCTTGAGCCACAAGTTTTTCTCGAAACCTTAGTTTGGCTCAACAAATCCTAAACGTGATCAACAAGGATTTTCGATGTCCTCTTGAGCCATCACTAAAACCGAAATCCATCTTGAGCCATCACTAAAAATTTAATCCCTATTGAGCCATTTGTAATCAACAAGGATTTTTTATGCCCTCTTAAGTCATACGTGATCAACAAGGATTTTGTATGCCCTCTTGAACCATTCATAATCAACAAGGATTTTGTATGCCCTCTTGAGCCATTCATGATCAACAAGGTTTTTGTGCCCTCTTGAACTATCAAGTAATTTCAAAACCCTTCTTGAGCCAAACCCTAATTTCGAAATTCCTTCTTGATCCTCAACAACCTTCTCTTGCTCATCAAGTAAGTTTAAAACCCTTCTTGAGCAAAACCCTAATTTCGAAATTCCCTCTTGAGCATCAATAATTTCGAAACCACTCATGAGCCATTCCAAATTTCAAAGCTCTTCTTGACCCACAAACCCTAATTATACCTTTTCTCTCTTGAGCCACAAGTATTTTCTGTTGGGTTTTGGTATACTACAACATCCTATGGTGCACATACAACCCTAAATACCTTGGATCCATGTTTTCACTAATTATACATGCAAATGGTTTCCAAGGTATTGAACCTATAGCTAGCATTCAATTGTCATACAAAGTACATAAAATACTAGATGGTGTAACATACCTTTTTGTATGGCTAGAGGTCTTGATGTATTTGGCCTTAAGAAATTAGCCCCAATAGTGTGGAAGCCTCAAATGGAATCACAACACACCATGGACAAAGGATGAATTTGACAGAGAATTCCAAGCACATAAAAGACACCAGAAACTATAAAAAGATACAAGTGGCGATTTTGGGCAATGAAGTATCTATTTATATGTGGGATTTCTAGGGTCATGGATATAACCTAAATCCATACCCATGGGTTTTATGATCCATGGTTCATGCGGCCCAACTCTTTATGTATCCATACATAAAATTGGTCCAACATGAATCATAAGCCCAACACATATAAATATAACTAATTATCATAATTAGTCCCCATAGATTTAATTAGTCTCTTTCGACCACTAAATTAATTCCAAATTAATTCTTGATCAAAACTAATTAAAACATATGATTTCATATTAACATATTATTACTTATAATATATTAATAAACCATAAATAACCTTCTCTCAAAAGTCCATCCTAACAAATTGTCCTGATGATATGCAATCCAAATGGACCATGCTACTCTCGGTTCGAATACATACCAATAATAGTTATGGGCTTAGACACCTAATCCAACAGTCTCCCACTTGGATAAGTCTAAAACTATTATTCAAGTATGACTCCAAGATCCCGAGTAGCAATCGTAGCTCTTAAAGCCGCTGTCAAACTCTGAACAAATAAAATGACATGACCATTAGATAAAGGTTCATATATTCCTCCATTCTAGATATCATATGGACTGAGACATGGATTATAATCATTCTATCTGTCCATTTGTTGTTTCCCGATTTCTAATTTATGACGACTGACTAATTGAACAAATCAAATCAGTCCAGGCCCGGCCGAGCACTTACGTTTGTCATCACCAAATCATCGAGGGGCCCACAGATATCGCTTTTATCCCGAAGGTAAAAGGAATGGATAAACATCGACTCATATGGCTTGTTCTACTACTTGTTGAATAATACACAAAGGCACGTTTTATAACATCGAGTTACCGAATTCATTTTCGTGCAATCAATGTACAACCAACTCATAGTAACAACTCATATCTCTAGGTTTGAAGAATATAAGATATTATCATCTCATGATCACTCATGATAAAATCCATGAATTGATTCAAATGAGCGTGGGTTGGATCCAATACTCGAATCCCTATTCTAGGAGTACTCATGAATGTTGTAGTAACTCTTACTATGTCCACTACCTTGGACATCTACAAACCCGATTCATGATAGTCTTGCCTTAATACCTAATTCCAACGTATTATCGACTGTGGATGGTTTGAATAACTTAGTCACTCGGAAAGAATAACCTAGTTATTCTGGAAGTTAAAACATGCAAAGTGAAATATAAGAAGAATACTAATCCTCTATGGTCCCAAGCACCTTAGAGACTAAATAAAACACCTTTTATTTAAACACCGTATTGATTACTCATTATTCATTGTATAATGTTTCAAATAATCAACCTTATACTTGAATTAAACAATAGTTGTCCCATGCTCCAAGCATGTAAACTATGTTTTGTAAACACTAGTCATGCCATACATCAAGTATGCACACATTGTTTATCTATGACCTTTACATTGTGAAATAGATCAATTGAACATGATTTCAATGATGCTCATTTCACAATCCCAAATCTTTATCGTAAATGTAAGAATTCCAAATCCGTATCATTTAACGAAATACGTTAGATTCTAAACTTATATGCATTGATCCTCTCGTAATGACTATGCACAAAGTCACAAACACTTGTCAACAATCATTACAGAGTATCCCAATGGGTGGTGGTTGCCGCCACCGGCCGCCGTGTAGGGTGGCGGTGTGCATACCTTGTTGTGTTTGATTCGTATGGGATGCATGAAAACCCTAATTGATCTAATAAAACCTTAATGGGCCCAATGAGGCCCAAAGTGACCTAAAAGCCCAACTGATTGACTAATGGACTAGTGTTGGGTAGAAAACCCTAATTTGGGTTTGGAAAACCCTAATGGTTTAAAACCCTAATTTCGGGAATTGATCGGGACACGTGCGGAAATTATTTAATAACCTAAAACAATAATTAACAATTATTGAAAATTAACCGAAGATAATGTTGGACTTAATGGATTAAGTCCTTAATGGAATAAGTCCTTAATTGATTAAGCCTTAATGGGTTAAGTAAGAAACACTTAACCCTAATCGTCATTTCATGTGGAAACCCTAATTTCAATTGGGTCTTGAGTTGGGTGCTTTTAGTGGGCTTTGGTGATTGGACTATTAATGGGCTTCCAGGAATAAGCTAATGGACTAAGTAGATATATGGGCTTTAGGATAAGGCCCATGTAAGAGTCTTGGGCCCAATTTGGAAAATTAGGACATTGATGGGCTATATTTGGGCCTTATGATTATGTGATATTAGGCCATGGAAATTGGATTAGAATAATTGGGTGGGCCTTAAGGAAAGACCATATAGTGGTCTGGGCCCAATTTGGAAAATTAGGCCACATATTGGGATTTGGAACCCTAAGTGAGTGAGAACAGTATGCATGGGAAATATCACTAGGGGCTGGTCCAAGGAGATGCACAACAGTTTAGAGTGGTCCAGATGACTGGAGACCTGGTGAGGCGGTCCAGTCATGCTGAAGACTCTGTTTGTGTTTGTAGATTTGTGTGTGGGTATTGAGTATGCTGCTATGTTATATCAATCAGTAGGTTTGTTCCCAAGTATTGAAAATGTTGATGGAGTAGGCTGAAGACTCTGATGTATTTTTGGTGTGATCAGAAGTTGTTATTAGAAATCGGGTGGAGTACAAAGGACCTTGGTGATCTCATCAGTTTGGAGTGTCTCATAGGATTAATCTGCTTAGATTGGGTAATACTCCAATTATGGACCAGGAGTAGATCTGAATGGGTATCCGTCAGCTTTAGGAAGACTTGGGAATTAGAATGTCCTGTCGTTCAGGATCTGGGAATCGGATTAGACCTGGTTAAGCAGGTGATAAGACTGTAGGAGCGCCAATACAGTTATGAGACCAAGGAAGCAATGGATTGCTTAAGGTTGCTCGTGATGTAAGGCTACCATTGGTCATGTAGCAATCGCTTTTAGCCATGGATGTGGTAATGATAGGATTCGATGCGTGGATCCGATCGGTTGGATCCAGAGGTTGTTAGATTCGCAATGGAAGTCCTTTAGCCTCGCGACTGGGCCGGGACCCGGTATGTTAGATGATTGGTGAACGAATTGAGACTAGGGAAGTCTCAGTAGATTTTGGAAATGCAGCCATGTGGCAGCATACTGCTTCAGGCAGATCAGTGTTCAAACAGTTTACGTGTTTTGGGCGGTATTGACGAATTGGATCTTCGGGCGTATGAGAAGTATCTAGATGTTGGAACCCCATATATCAGGAGTTGAATAGTTAGATGAGAGACAAGCGGTCTAGGCTCAACAATAATGATTGGGTATGAGAGGTCTGTCAAGGAGCCAGACCATCTCGAGATTTCAAGTTTTGGATTGAGTAAATATGATCATATTGTAGGGATTCGTTTATTTTCTCGGTTTTGGAACCCTGCGAGGGTTGGATATGGTTGCCTTGGAAGGGCTAGAGTTTTTCTCGGGGTTGTAGTCAAGTAGTTTAAGTTGTCTGGCATGTAAGGAATGATGAGAAACGATTTCGAGGACAAAATCAAATTTAAGTGGGGAAGTAATTATTATTATTATTAATTTATATTATTAGAGCTCAGAAATTAAATAATAATTGGTTGTTAGTTTCGGGCAGCCAAATGACAAGAATTTAATATTCGGGGGTTAAAATGTAATTTCAGGATTTACATTGATAAAGATTTCCGAAGTAGGGATGTGTTTGGTAATATTTGGACTTCTTATGTAAAGATTTTCAGAAGGAGGGTTTAAATGGTAAAATTCGGATTTAAATTGAAGGAAAAGGGGGATGAGGGGCTAAAGATGTTGTTATGGACTCAAGTTTGATTAAGTTGTGTATATAACGTAACAATCTAAACCCTAACCCTAGACAACATCAGCCGCCACCCTTATACCTCCCCTTCCCAGCCGCTACTCTCTCCATGGATCACCTCCGCTGTCGACCTGGTATCGTCACCGCCAACCGCCGTCGATCTCCATCTTTCCCTATGTCGGGATAGCTCAAGGATGTAGTGAAAGGGGTGGGCCACAAACATCGTTGTTCCATTGCCAGCAACAACTCATGTGGGTGTAGATGTTGTCGTTCATCGAGCGCCGCCAGGAGGATGGTAGCGGCCATATTCTGTGGTTGCCGCCGTCGCTCGTGAGACTACTTCTCAGTGGCGCCACCATCATTGTGGGGTTGCGAACCCATGAAGCAATCATCAAAGACTTGGGATGAACGCCAACTCCGGTCATGGTTCTGTCAAGAAGGTCGGCAGCGGGCGTCATTGTCGTTATTCTGGTGGGTGACCGAAAGCTTTCATCTTCTCGGCCCTTTTTCCTGCTGGTGCGCCACCGCGACTGCCAAAGACCATGAGACTAGAGTAGATTTGGGTTCTGTTGCGACTTGTCAGCTGCTGCTGCCGCCATGCGGCTACCTTGCCTTGGTTCCTGATCGTCGACCATTTCACGCCACCAGGTATGTGGCTATGTTCGTTGTTATAGTTCCTTGAATGCTGTTGTCGCTAATTGTTTTGTTGGATGGAAATGTGAAGAGACCACCATGGCCGCCAGCCATGGTGGCTGCCACCGTATACCACCACCGGCCACCTCATGAGTGGTTGTGTGTGTGTGTGTAGTTTTACTATTTTGTGTGTAGCTTAGTGTGTGTGTTATTGAAATTTCATTGTAAAAATGTAAGAGTAGGAATAATGAAAAGAAAAGCTCAAACCACCACCGTAGGGTGGTGGTTGCCACCACCGGCCGCCGTGTCGGGAGGCGGTGTGCTTACCTTGTTGTGTTTGATTCGTATGGGATGCATGAAACCCTAGTGGGCCCAATGAATCCCTAATGGGCCCAAGAAAACCCTAATTAATCTAATAAAACCTTAATGGGCCCAATGAGGCCCAAAGTGACCTAAAAACCCAACTGATTGATTAATGGACTAGTATTGGGTAGAAAACACTAATGGATTAAAACCCTAATTTCGGGAATTGATCGGGACACGTGCGGAAATTAACAATTATTGAAAATTAACCGAAGATAATGTTGGACTTAATGGATTAAGCCTTAATGGGTTAAGTAAGAAACACTTAACCCTAATCGTCATTTCATGTGGAAACCCTAATTTCAATTGGGTCTTGAGTTGGGTGCTTTTAGTGTGCTTTGGTGATTAGACTATTAATGGGCTTCTAGGAATAAGCTAATGGACTAAGTAGATATATGGGCTTTAGGATAAGGCCCATGTGAGAGTCTTGGGCCCAATTTAGAAAATTAGGACATTGATGGGCTATATTTGGGCCTTATGATTATGTGATATTAGGCCATGGAAATTGGATTAGAATAATTGGGTGGGCCTTAAGGAAAGACCATATAGGGGTCTGGGCCTAATTTGGAAATTGGGCCATATATTGGGCTTTGGCCCATTACTTGACTTTTATGCTTTTGGAATGTGAGTTAGACTTTGAGCTTGGAAGCCAATTATTAATTGGGTGTTGTTTGATGTTGACAGTTCGGGAAGCTGTCAACCAGCAGCTGGAGTTTATTCTACGGGACTTCAGCGGTGCCAGGTGAGTTACTCTCACTATATCAATAGGGTCTAAGGCACCAAGGCCGGCCCTTTAAATTGTTATTATGGTTATCATATGCTTCTATGTTGTTATGATCTGTTAGATCGGTATCATGGTACATAGGATGTTGTATATTATCATGATCTATTAGATCGGTATCCAGGTAAATAGGATGTTGTATGATGCTATGATTTGTTGGATTGGTATCCTAGAAGATAAGATGTTGTATGTTGTTTAGATCTGTTAGACTGGTATGCTGGCAGATAGGATGTTGTTATGCTATTATGATCTGTTAGATTATTATCCTGGTATATAGGATGATGCTATGCTAGTGGCCTAGTTAGGCCGGTATCCTGGTTATAGGATATTGCTATGATTGATGACATGTTAGATTGGTATGACTGTTAGTTATATATGCAAGTGTGATATTTATGTACACATGTTTGTTTGATTTGGGGTTGGGTTGAGGCAGTTCTGCTTTGTGTTGAAGGCCAACATACCCAGGGCGGTCCGGATAAACTAAAGGCCCTGTAAAAGGATTCAGTCAAACCGAAGGCCTGGCGAGCGGTCTGGATAGGCTGTAGGCCCTACGAGGCGGTCCAGACGTGTCGAAGGCTCGGAGAACAGTTCAGATAGACTGAAGGCCTGTAAGGCGGTCCAGTCAAGCTGACGGCTCATTATGCATGTTGTTCTGGAATTGATATATGATATGAATATATTTGTATGGTGTTGGTATTTTGGGGGAACTCACTAAGCTTTGTGCTTACGGTTTCATTTTCTTGTTTCAGGTGCTTCACATGACTTGGCAAGGCGAAGGTGTGATCGTACACATCCTCATGTTTTGGACTTATGGTCTCTGGGAAACTCTGATATTAAACCATTTTGGAAATACAATCGTAATATTTATTGGTATTGAAATGTTTTAAAATTTTAATTTGGCTTGATTTTTATGGATGTTACATGATGTCTCACATAAATACATGATACTAGACCAATCTTTTGCTACAATATTTTTTATTTGTCATGTTCTCAAAATTTGACTATGAAGAGGGATGTCGTAATCATAATCGAATTTTGAAAACACAATATATATAGAATTTCCTTATGTTGAACCATTCCAACACAAAATTCATATATATATATATATATATATATATATATATATATATATATATATATATATATATATATATATATATATATATATATATATATATATCCTTGACTAAAGATGATCAAAATCTCAATCTAAGCTTTTAGAATTGAAATGAAGTTTAATTTCCTCTCCCTTAATTATAGCAAAACAATTTTTCCCAATTGAAACCCTTTTGTTTTCTATAATTAACACTTAACATAATAATCATGCTCCCACTACCATGATAATTATTAGCATAGCACTTATGCTCCCACTAGCTTTGACATGTATCTAGAAATTAGCTGGACTTCTAGAAATCAATACTTTATTGACTCTAATACTAGATGCTTTGATAAAACTTTATCAAAATCATACACCTTTCCTTAGATAGGTCACATGTGTATCTAAACAATTTTATGGAACTATGAAAAGGGATGCTGTAATCATAGTCTCAATTGTTTAGACCTTTTCCATTTCTCACAAGTCTATGTTAGTGTGTCGGTTACCTACACACGCTCCTTTAACGACTTTGAGAATGCAAATGTCACAAATGCTATCTACTAAAAATCTACTTAGTGAAAGTGTTTCCTCACCATCATTTTCATGAATCAGAGAGAAACCTTATGACACTTAGAATTTATGGTGTATGTGTTCCTTTCCATGTGAATTTTGTCAAAACCATAATCACAAGACAAGGTTAGTGACACTTCCAAATTCATATGGATTGAACTTGTGTGGTCTTAACTTCTTGCCACCTGGCAGCCCAAGGGCATGCCATTGCTTCCAAGTAGTTATGCAACCAATTGAGAACTTCCAAAACTCCTCTGCAAAGCCAACTTTAACTGGAATGGGCACAGAAATATCAACATTATAGGTTATAAACCTCAAGTCGTGTGCTAGTGAAGAACTATATGTTTTATCCTTGATTAGTTCTTGAAACTTTCAAGACCTTTAAGACTCCCACTGTCCTCTAGACATATAAGACTCTCTTGTCAAGAACCATTGCTTGACAAAAAATATATTCAAGGGAAAGTGCGGATTCTTATCAAGACTAACACTTCACGCAATTGGCCTAAGTTGATCTCTGTTTTATCCAAAACATCACAACTTACCAATTTCAAATGTACAAGAGTACAAAACATTTTACTCTTACATTTGACTAGTGTTAATAAACCTTCTTCAAGATATGTCACTCAAGTTACAATCTTGGAGTATGACTCTAGGACTTTGCTTTTGGAACGAAGTATGACTCATCTTCTTGATTTAACCATTCCAACAATTCATGACTCCTCTTCTTAGCCATAAGAATGCACTAAGATGTCCTTAGAGGATCAATTGTGATATGGTATCTTAATCATTAAGATGATCATAAAACATGATACTAAAGTACTCTCCCATCTTTTCAGATTTGAGAAAGTTTTATCTTTCTGCCCAATTTGATTCTTCTCATTCGTTCTTTCATGCATCGAATATTTTCCAATGCTTCATAATTATACTTAAACTTGTAGGTATAAGCATATTTACTATACTTTAGTAAATCATGACGAATAATCTTATCGATCTTTGTGGTAGACTTGACCAGTGCACACGAATGTGTACTCGATCCCTTAGTCCTTTTGCTTGACTTAATTTTCCAAAGATGAAAATTCTCATTCATCATACAACTTGAATGATTCCAAGTTTCAATCCAATTGAAACTTGGGTGATGAGAATCTTTCCTTATTTGGTAAATTATGACACTACCACAACCAAAAGAATCAAATCCATTTTCCAATATTGCTATCAATGGAATCATATAAATAATTTTCACAAATGCCACTATAAGGATATTTAAAATAAATAGAATAAAACCATATCTTTTATTTAAAACTTGCGGAAAAACTTATCCTTACAATGCTAGTGCATAAGAAAAATTTGTTGTTATCTATTCCTAAGTAATATATCATAACTCTTAAGCAACAACTCACCATTCTGATCATCGAACCATGCGATCGAAATCCATCTTCGTGATCAGAATCAGCATATACTTCCTTTAAGATTCCTCTCTTCGATTCTACAAAACATCAAAATGTGATCTGGTCACACTATGTATAAGAATCTCAAATAGGAACTTAATAGAGTTAGTTAGTGCACTTTACCCGAAGTTGAGTCAAACTCTTTGACTTTACCAACCTTATGATTGTTCAGGTAAATTAGGCAGCTTCGCAACCAATGCCTTATCCTTTGGCAATAGAAGGTTTGGGAAGTTGCTCTTCTAATCAAATTCGCTTTACCAGTCCTCAAATCATTTCTGATTCAGCAGCACCAAGCAAATAGGTAAGATCATTAAGGGTCAAGTCATGGTCTGTCACATAGTAGTCCAAAAAGAACTTACTATGTGACTTAGAAAGTGAATGAACATCCAACTTTCTCAAGAATTTGACACCCAACTCTCCTGGCTTGTCAATATGTGACTTCATCTCCAAGATGTGATCACAGATAGATTTTGCTTGCGAATAGGCCTTGAGTGACCTTGAACTTGTGGGTTAGGGAGAATAATTGGAGGGGGTGGAGGAAGTGAAATTCCAAGAGATTTGGATAGATCATAGATGTCTAAACTAGACATCTCAAATGGGAGATATTCAAGTTAGTTGATTTTTAAGTCCTTAATATAACACCCAATATAAAATATTAAGGCTAGGACCCAACACAATATTTTATAACTTGGAAGAGGGATGCCGTAATCCAAGCTATAAGATATTTGAAGGTAGGCGAATGACGATTCACCAATTTCCACCATGAAAAACGAAATAATTTATGAGGTTTTAGTTGGATTTGAAACTCCTAGATCTTTTGAGATTCATTGAACTTTTCAACGACATGTTTCAATCTCGAGTGTGTCCTCTCAAATTTTGTGACTGGGATGCCGAGGAACATAAAACAAGGTGTGAATAACCATGCAAATTAACTTGGTACCCTTAATATTATCACCTAATCGATGTGTCGGTTACCCACACGCGCTCCACCGATCTGATAAGCATTAAGTCACCCTTTGTTATCCTTACTAGTCCAAGTTAGTGTGTCAGTTACACACACACACTCCACCAACGACTTGGTAAGGTACAAAGTGTGAATTTGATGGGTTAGCATCAAATTCACATTTTCCTAAGTAACTAAGATTGGGTATTTATAAAAGGTTTAGTTACTTAGTATTTGTCATTAATACTTTTAATGAAGGGAGAATTATAGTCCTTGTCCTACCCGTTCAGCTAACGACCCTCCACCAGTCAAGGAAGCAGTGGGTAAGAGTGGACACCCATTAAACTGCCATTTTATAGGCAGTAACATTATAGCCCCCCCCCCCCCCCCCCTAAAGACTGGCTTCGTGAATGAGGCCTACTAATGGTAAGACTGACTTTGTTCTTATACATATATATATATATATATATATATATATATATATATATATATATATATATATATATATATAAGTATTAATTATTAATATTATAATAGTATAAGGGTGTATTTTAAACATTTAAAATACTTGGTGGTTTAATCTATTAATTAAACTATACTCTTAATTTAATTAAACTTAAACCATGTCTTTATGGAATTATTAACTCTTTTAATTAGACACTTTAATTAATTTAATGAAGTCCATAAAGTTTGAACTTTAACTTTTAAAATTCTTGGGTTTGGAATTAAAGTGTATATGGGGTTTGACTTTACAAATTCCAAAACTTGAGTACAAGTTTTTGAACAATTCAAAAACTTATGGTTTCCATAACTTAAGAATTTTAAAGTGGTTTAATGGAAACAACCCTTCAAGTTCCATAACTTGTAGACATGTTATGGAAGACTTTAAAAGCATTAAAAAATATGACTCTTCATTTTTTCATAACTTATGGAAATTTTATGAGTTTTAAAATTCATAAATATGACTTTTCATGTAACTTGAGGACAAGTTACAAAAACACATATTATGAACAACTTCTAGATTAATTTGGATTGAAAACAACTATCTCATAATCTTTCCTATTAATCTAAACAAACTCATAAACATGAACATTCATAATCAACATTTTTCAAGCATCATATAAACATGTATAAAACTTGAAACTTTGATTATTATCCTTTATTTGGATGAGAATAAACATTACCATAGTATCAAAAAACAAATTTTATGAGCAAAAACACTTTGTGGTAATGATTCTAATCCAAAACAGGCCAAAAAAACTCGAAGATAAGCTGTCAGGGGGTCCAACTCGTCGAGTGCATGAACCAACTCGACGAGTTGGATGAATTAGTTCATGGACTCGTCGAGTCCATCACTGGACTCGTCGAGTCTGCTCTCCCGACAGCAAAACAATTGATTTTTTCAGTTTTTTTTTTCAGCAACTTGCATCAAGTATAATTGAAAACAACCCATGGTTCTGATACCACTGTTGGGTTTTGGTATACTACAACATCCTATGGTGCACATACAACCCTAAATACCTTGGATCTATGTTTTCACTAATTATACATGCAAATGATTTCCAAGGTATTGAACCTATAGCAAGCATGCAATTGTCATACAAACTACATAAAATACTAGATAGTGTAACATACATTTTTGTGTGGCTGGAGGTCTTGATGTATTTGGCCTTAAGAACATAGCTCCAATAGTGTGGAAACCTCAAATGGAATCACAACACACCATGGACAAAGGATGAACTTGAGAGAGAATTCCATGCACACAAAAGACACCATGAACTCTAAAAAGATACAAATGGCGATTTTGGGCAATGAAGTATCTATTTATATGTGGAATTTCTAAGCTCATGAATATAACCCAAATCCACATCCATGGGTTTTATGATCAATGGTTCATGTGACCCAACTCTTTATGTATCCATACATAAAATTGGTCCAACATGAATCATAAGCCCAACACATATAAATATAACTAATTATCATAATTAGTCCCCATAGATTTAATTAGACTTTTTCGACCACTAAATTAAATCCAAATTAATTTTTGATCAATACTAATTAAAACATATGATTTAATATTAATATATTATTACTTATAATATATTAATAAACCATAAATAACCTTCTTTCAAAAGTCCATCTTAACAAATTGTCCTGATGATATGCAAGTCAAATGGACCATGCTACTCTCGGGTCGAATACATACCAATAATAGTTATCAGCTTAGACACCTAATCCAATATTTTCGTGATAAAATAAATAAATAAATAAATAAAATAATAATTAAAAAAAAAAAAAAAAAAAAAAAAAAAAAAAAAAAAACCGTAGCTCTTCTTGACCCTTCCCTTCTTGCCTCATCAACGCCACATCTCTTGATCCCCAAAACCTCTTTTTTTCCGTTATCAACAAGTCCAAATCAAAACCCTCTTCATCATTCCCTTCTATCGCCACTTTCCTCCTCTTCTTGAGCCTTCTCTTTCGTGTGCCACTCTCCATCTTAGGTCGTTGATAATCTTGGTGATCATCACTTGATCATCAACAACCCTCTTGGTCATCAAAAGCCCTTTGTCGTCAACAAGTGACTTTGTGACCACTATCATGTGCCATCATCATTGTTCATCAAGTTGGCACAATTTCTCCTGGTCTAGAACCGTGAGCATCAGATTAAAAAAAAAAAAAAAAAAAAAAAAAAAAAAAAAAAAACTCTCCACATCCTAGATTGGCGCAATAGTGATCTGATTTAGTGCATCTCCTTTGGCACACCTTCATGTTAAACTCATTGGCGCATCAATCCCAACATCAACGATTTTCTTTGGCATCTCAAGACCTCCCTTGGCACTTCAGGTTTATTTCTTGGCACATCCGAGTAGCTGATATTCATTCTTGGCGCATCAGAGTTCGACAAGACATTACACATCATGAAGTCTCCTTCTTTGTGAATCTGCCTAGCAATCGACGGAATCAAGCATTGCGTTTCATTGTTTGGCACATCGCTCATATGGTCGATACACCCACAAAACCCCTGGCGCACCTTTTTTTTAGGCGCAACACCCTAACTGATAGCCTTCTCCTGCGCCATACTCTAATCCTATGTGCGCCATCCCTACTCAACCCTCGTGAGCATCATCCCTTTCCTGATTTTTTTTGGCGCATCATCCCATCAGCCTTCTCCACCTCAAGTCCCCTCTTGCGCCATTCCTTTTTTTTCTTATCTTGCGCAACAAGTACTCCTTGCCCCTTACTCCAACCTTCTAGCGCCATCAGTTCATATCTCACGAACGCATACACACGACACATACATGTTGGTCCAACCCTAATCAGTACCCTATCTTGGGCCATACATAACATCTCTTACCGTGTGCCCCATATATTCAAACCTCAAAACTCTAGATGGGATTTTTTTTGAGAAACCCAAGCCGAGAATTATCTATAAGAAAGCATCACCTGTTTGGCGCATCTTACTGATTTTTTTTAGCGCAGCTTCTCCTCATCATACATCTCACGCCATCATCGAATACACCATTGGTTTGAACATCATTGTTTCTTCCGCGTCACGGTTTCTCAGTGAAAAATCGATCCAACTCTAGGGCAAAGACTCTCTCTTTGGCGCACATCCACTGTTTGACCATCCTTGGAGCATCATCTGTTGCTTTGCTCATTCAATCATCGTGTGCTATTTTCCCTTCGCACACCCTCCTGATCAAAACCGTAAGCATCTCCCTCGAGGTCACTCATAAACGTCTTCTAGTAAATATTCAAGAAAGATCATGAGAACACACACTCATGTGTGAGCATGTCTCAATTCATGCAACATCTTCTGTACTTACATGGGTCATAAAGTTTTTTTTGATCAAGCCTTGATCACCTTAAAGGAACCTCCATTTGACCCGGTATGGTAATTTGAGAGCATCTTTAACGAGAGCATCACCTATCTCGTTACCATGCAGTGCCTTCCCACACTATTCTCCAGTGCATCTTCTAACAGATCATGGGTATTCCAGATTTTTTTGTTAAGGGCATTCATGGGAACATTCTTTTCTGAATGCTTGTGAGTTGATGAGACCACATTCCAGATCAATAAGCACAAACGATTCTTCTTTCCTTTATTTGGAACGATCTCTCTCTCTCTCGGTCTCTCTTGAACTCACATCAATGTTTCGGCCTTGACACCTCATGTGGCTGAACACTCAAGTACATTAAGGTTTTTTCTTCTTATGTGTGTTGCCTTGATATGCCATACATACAACTCAAGAACGCCCACATGTTGCTGTGAAGGAACCAAAGTTCAATAAGTTATTTTTGGTGACATTGAAGTTTTTTTGTGACACTTGAATATAAGAACAAGTCCTTCATTTGAGACAGCCTTACTGTCGCTAAACATTCAAAAAAAAAGGGGCAACACTTGAATGTGTGTGTCTTGCAAACTTCTAAACTATTATCTTTGTTAACACACACTCACACACATGCACGATTGTTTTTAATTTTTTTTAATTTTTTTTTTATTATTTTTTTGATATTGTTTTTATCATAACACATGTTGATATGATTTAGCAAAATATCAAAGTTTTTTTTTTCGTTTGTCGAAAAAGACCAAGTCTTTCACTTTTATTCAACACTTGATTTTTTTTTCTTCAAACTTCTAGCCTAAATAAAACACAACACGAGTTTGCAAGTTATTCCTATTTGTCACTTTATTTTCCTATCTTGACAAAACAACTTTTGTCTAGATCATGCAAATTCGAACATTTTTTTTATCATTCCATTTTTTTTTAATTGTCATATTGACAGTTAAATTTTCTTTAAGAAAATCTTTCAAGTTCGAGAAACACATTCTCTCAAATAACTTTTTAAGTTTTTTTGTGTATATGTTTCAACAGAAAATTCCATTGAAGCAGAGGGCGAAAATGTTAAATCAATATTTTTCCTTTTATACACTCTTTACAACTCCTTATTTCAGTAACCATCACATAGGGGAAACTGTTGGAAATATTTTTATGTGATTGTCACTTGAAATAAGTTGAATATTGATTTACATTTTCTAATAAACATTATCAGAATGTTTCAAGTTAAAAAGATACTGAAGATTCAACAAGTGTTTGAAGAATTAGATGTTGGAGTACTTGAAGCTTACATGGAGCACCTGCTGTTGACATGGATCACTTGTTGAAAGCTAGTTGGATCATCATGATCTCAGATGACACATCTAGATCATATGTGGAACATCAAGACATTGATGAATCATTTAGAATATTAATGGCTCATCAGAAGCATTGTCGACTCATCCACAACTCTATGGCACAACAGGAATACTTGGTGGCTCTACTCAAGTCAATGAATCAACATGATCACATTGATAGATAAACAAGACTGCTCAATGAATCAACATGATCACATTGACGGAGCAACAAGACTGCTCATGGCACATTATGTATAATAAAGTCATGTCTAAATGCTCAAAGGAACATGAATTTCGTCCATGGTCCATCATGAACATGTGGTGGTACATCCTCAAGTTCAAGACACAGTCCAACATTCAAGAAACTACTCTACATGATCAACAACACTTCTGGAAGTTGATAACATCTAAGAAGACAATTGAGCAACATGATGCTCATGTGGCTGATCACATTTTCAATGTTGATCAAGAAGGTTCAAGAATTATGAAGACTCATAACTTGGATGGAACCCTAACAGAATACTAACGGAATTGGAATATTCCATCCATTATTCGTTAAGTAGGGCAAAGGTGTCAACTGATGACTTAGTCATGATGATGTGTTAACACCTGATTGGTCAAGCCATGTCATGGGCTTTTCCAAAGCCTATAAATAGGCCCCTTGGGATAAATTACAAAGTTGCTCTCTTCCTTGCTCATTTCAGATCATTCTGCACAATTGTTGTTTAGATTAGTCTTTAGAGAGCCATTTTAGTGTTTTAGTTTGTCTATCATTCAAACACTTGTAACTGAATCTTGATGAATATGAGACACTTTTGAATCATTAATATTGAACATATAAAAAAACGTTTTTATCATTAACTTGGTGATTCACAACTCTTTATTTTCCGCATTACTTGCCACTTGACGATTCTGAAACTCTATTTCAGTATTTTCAACACTTAGACTACTCTAGTCTAGGATTACTAATTTTTTCTCATTTCTTCAATTAAAAGTGATGAGTTCAAAACTCTTAGATCGTTTAGATCTTTCACAAGTACGATAAAAGAATTCTAACAGTTAAGAATAAATTAAGAACGAACACAGAACATAATCAAATATGAGCTTATGATTCAAAACTAAGTCACGCCTCAACAGAGCTCGATGAAGAACTTCCACTGTAGAGGCGAGCTAGGGTTTACAAGCTATGAAAACGAAAACAATAAAAGCGCTTTCTTCTAAGTCTGCATGCATGCAGCTTATATACTAAAGCCTAATTCAAAATAATGCACAGCTGGACAAGCACAATACCGGCAACTAAACTAGGCTATGAACCGAGCCCATGACGCAATCCATTAGACTCAACAATCTCCTCCTTCGCGTCAAATGAGGCAAGAGATTATTTCTTCTGATTAGGTCTCACCGTCTTTATAACTTTAAACAGTTTAGGAATGATGGCGAGAAGAGTCTGTCGGAATAGAATGTACCACCTCAGCATGTTGACGAACAGCTTTTTATCAGCAGCACTGTTCTGGTCGCACCTTTGTATGATCTCGAAGATATGCTCGAGACAAGTCGTCGAGAAAAGGTGTTTGTCAACAAGAGCGAACATGCACTTATGACCTTTGCCCCTGAGAAACATTACTGTGTGATACTTGGAATCAATCTTCCCTTTGATCATGGAATTAACATTGCCAGCTCTGCGCATCGGTTTGATCGTTGGTCGCTTGTGTATGGCAGATGCAATTTCCTGGTCCATCTTCGCTACCTCATGTATGTAGCATACAAGCATATGCTTGACATGATCAATAATTGGCTGATACTCCTGAGGATTTTATACAAGAATGTTGTTGAGGAGAATCCAATCATGGGGGTTGAGGTTCGGTAGATCAGCAAGGGAAAAGTGGTGAACAGAGCCTTCGGTTCCTCAAGTCACTCTGAACTTGACATTGATGAATTTCCCTGTTGAATAGGGCTTCATCATCTTGACGGTGGTTATCTTCTTTGAACTCCATGTCTGGTATTGAGGTTGAGCGAACTCCAAGTAAAATTCTAACAGATCCCTATCTACCTTTGGGTCTGGAGATAGAATGGCAGCAGTTGAGTTGAAAGAGTGAAAGATGAATGCCTTCCGAGTGATTGGCATATCGAACTGCACATCTTTGGAGTTGTCAAGGCTGAATGACATTATCGGCTCGAGCCATTTAACAGCTGGCTCGTCAATCGCACACCTCTGAAGCGAATCTTTAGTCCATTCAGGGAACATGGCCTTTTTCTTTTCTAGGAGCTCTGCCTCCTTTCGCTTCTGTTCAAGCTCAGCTCGCTCCTTTATTGAAATTTCTTCAGTTTGTTTTTCCGAAGAATCAACCTTTGGGACAGGCTTTCTGGGAACTTCAATGTAGACATCATCTTCGTTGTCGGTATCATCTTCACCGATTTTCTTCTTTTTCTTATCCTTGGTAGTGATCGAAGCTTCATTACCCTTCGGTTCAGCATCTGGCTTGGAGCTAGATGGAGGAGGTTGGTTTGTCTCTTGTTTCTCTTGCTTGAACTCTTTCTCTACCCCTTTTTGCGGTTGGACCCCAGTCACCGGAACACCCTCGATACGGCTGAGGACGTCTAGTGCCAGTCGGAGCTTGTCTGCCAAATGCCTTCGGGTGGTGATAGTGACAAGTGGATCATGACCTTTAATAAGATGAAGAACGATGGAGTGAACATCTGCAATAGAACTCCTTATAACTTCCCTCTCTGATTTGAGGTCATCAATCTCAGCATGAGCAGATCGCAGCTTGTGTGTTTGCAATTTAAGCTGATTTGTGCGTCTGGCAAGCTGATCCATAATCCCATTCTCCATAGCTAAGTCCGCTTGTAATTGAGATAAGCGTTCGTTAACATTAGCATGGAACGCTTCATTCGCCTGTTCAATAGCAAGGCGTGCTGCTTCAACCTTCGAGCACTTAGACTGAAGAGTCTGTTCAAGATTTTCTACAGAAGAAGTAATTGTAGCAACATTCTTGGCAGCAGCAGCTTGCAAAGAATATAAAAAGATGTGAGCCTGGGAAACTAGTTTATCGACTTTTACGGTCGCTTCCTTGCACTCTTTTGTAGAGGCATCAACAGCCCGAGAGGCCTGTTGACACTAAGAAGTGAGGCTTCAATAGCCTTGGCAGCAGCAGTTAAGGAGGCTGAATGTTCAGCAACAACTGAAGAGAACAGAGCCTTCAATGCAACATCTGAATAAGTGCCTGAGGAAGAGGAGGAAAGCAGTTGATCCAGCTTGTCGTTTACCGCTTTGAGATGACGTTTGGTGATAGGCTCGTCGTCATCATCCTCACTCTGTACTCGATAAGGACTGAAGTAGGTGGAGTCAAACTCTAAGTCCTCACCGCCCAAAATTGGGGTTGTTTCTGTAGAAGGTGTTGGTGATAAGGGTTTTGAAGAAGCGGGAGGTTCGGTTGTTAGAGGAGGTTCGGTTGTAAAGGTAGGTTCGGTTACAAGTGGTTTGGGAATAGTGAAGGAAGGTTTTGTAGTGGTGGCAGAGGTTGTATCTATGAAAATGGGAGTGGGAATAGGTATTGAAGTGAAGGGTTGAGAGGTGGTTGTTTGAGAGATAGGAGGGATAGAAGCAGGAATTGTAACAGGTGGAGGTGAAGGAGGTAAAGAACGAACCAGAATTTCTGGAGTAGTTGAGCAAGGTGGAGTATCCCCTCAGGCCAAAGCTTCTTCATTTGAACTTTCGTTCTCAAAGTCTGAAGATGGATCGTTCTTCTGCTTAGGAGGAACGTATTCTGAATCCGACTCACTTGAGGATTGAAGAATAAGTCTCCTGGCAGGCTTCTTCTGCTTTTTAGGTTGTGGTTGAGAAGGATCAGCTTTATCAGATTTCCTCTTCTTGGGGGTCTGCCCCTTGGATGGTTTTGTTACCGGTCCCTCCTTCTGCTATTCAGGTTTCTTGCCCCTTTTGGCTGGTTTATCAGCTTCTTCAATGGAGCGAAGCATTGTAGGAGTAAGCTCACGTGGACCAACGGACTTACGTTTTTTATACTGCTGAAGAAGATTGCTTGATGCTGAGATAGAACCAAGCATGGTTTCAGGAATAGAGTCGATGTACGAGAATTTGGTGGGATCAGTGACGATGATCTTTGTCGTATGAAAGGTGGCGATGGAAGAAAGTAAGGAATCTGCCATAATTGGAACACGATTGCGATCCATTGCCCACTTGGTGATAATGGTCCAGAAACGGCCACATGAAATTTCTGAGTGCTTTGATGAAGAGAGTAGACTTTGAACCAGCTGCTGCCAAATTATAGACCCATAGTCAAGGTTGAGCCCACTGTACAACCCATACAGCACTGTCATGAAGGCCTTGCTTGCACCGTCAGAACCAGCACTTCGCTCAGACAAACCCTTGAATAAGAGTGTGAATAGGCCATTCCATTGAGGAGGAAGGCAGGACTTCTTGAAGTTTGTGATGGTTGTTAGGGTTTCAGTATACCCCATCTGATAAAACATGGTGAACAGTTGGCCAGTGATAATGGAGTCAGGGTTTATCAGAGACGGATCTTGTGAGAGACCGATTAGAGCTCAAAATCGGCTCTTGGAGATAGAGACCTTCTCATTGTGAAGCTCGAAGTGGATACGCTCATTGGCTTTGTCATAGAACGTCGTAGAGTAGACATGGGATAAGAACGACATAGGCACAATTTCAACCTTTGTCAGTGCATCGACAAGTGGTGAGTATTTGAGACACTCAACCACATATAGAATATACGGCTCATAAACGAAGGGAGTGAGATCGATGATTAGGTTTTGTTGGGGTTTTATTGTGAGGAGGGGTTGACGAACTGAGGTATCATGAACAGATGAAGATTCTGCCATTGTAGGAGCTTGAGAATGATGATGAACAGTTGTAGAAAATAGGCGGGTTTCTTTGAGAGCTTTTTGGAAGTGATAAAGGTTGAGAAAGTACCGTTCCAATTCCTTTTATACGTACAAGGAAGAGAGAGAAGAATCCGGCTGAAATCTTGGATTATCTCTAAAATCGCGCCTGAATTGATGTGACAACAGTTGGCGTGCCGAAGATGACGCAGGAGAGAGAAAAACGTTTCCCCCTTTTCACGCCTTTTGATAAAAATCACCTTTTTCAAATCGCCAAACCGTTTGAATTTCTGCTGAGTCAGCGACCTTTTCATCCCAATCGTTTCACCTAATGACACTTGAGTGTTTGTGCCTTGATAATCTGTGTAAAACTTAAAGTTTTGGAAAATTAAAATTTTCGTGCAAAGGGTGTAAAAGATAAAGAAATAAAAATATTATTCTGGTATTTTCAGTGATGTCATATGTAGACATGAAACAATTGATTTTGGATAAAAATCACTTCTTTCAAAGTCAAGAGAGACATTAAAGTGCTTGCTTGGTTTCCCATGAAATAACGATCAATAACTTGTTCAGAAGTTTTGAAAGGCATCTTTTAAAGGATAAAGTGGGTGGCTTTCGCTTCAATTCATAATTTCGATACTTAACATAAGATCAAAATAGAATGAAGTACTTGTGAGATCATTATGATCTGTTGAACAAGTAGGTGAAAAATAATGTATAGTGACAAAAGTGTTTAAGAAATCTCAAAAAAAAAACTGAATCTTTTAGGGTTAGAGACACCTTGGTGAAAGACAATCTCATAAAGATTACTCGAAAAGAAAAAGAGATTTCATTGGGTAACAAGTAATATCTTGAATTATTGAATTCACCGTCAATTCATTAATGGTGTTGAATTTTGGGTTTCACGTAGTACATAGTGGCATGAAACTAAGATCATGAACGCAGAATTTGTATAACCAGAAACCTCAGTGGTTAAAACTGAGAGTCTCAGGGGTTATATTGATGAAGCGAAATATAATGGAGAAAGAGGATGGAGATGGTATAAGAATCGAATGTACCTCTGCTTATTAAAGAAAAGAGGGTCCAAGCAGACAACTCTAAACTCAGTTTGAGTAGAGTAAGGTAGCTCATGATTAGAGTGATCTTGACAGCCTGGATTGGGAAAACATGATTGGTGTGATCATGTTATTAAGGCTTCACTCAGAATCAATTGAGGCTTGAGTCTACATACAACAGCATGCTTCTAGGGACACCTAACTAACGAAAAAAAAAATTACATGTCGTAGATGCGTCATTGAGAATCACAGTTAGACAAACATAAAAACGTTAGAAATAGGGAAATAAATAAAACAAAGAAAAATATTTTTGTGTTTTTGTGAGAGTTGAATAATTAAAAGAAATAAAACAAAAAAAAATATTTTTGAGATTTTATTAGTAAGAAAAAAGGAAGTAAAAAAAATATACAAAAGAATACACTTGAAACGCCTTTAAAAAAATTTAGCAAGTTTAGAAGGACCGAACCCGAAATAGACCGAACGCTCGGTTCATTTTGGTTCATGGACCAACTTCACCCGAAATAGACCGAACTCGAAATGGGCCGAACCCGAAATAGACCGAACGCTCGGTTCATTTCGGTTCATATAGGTTCGCTCTATTTCGCTTGTTACCTTTATGAGAGCGAAGGCGATTTCGGTACTGACTCGGTTTGCATCATTCCTAGGCCTTGTAAGATCTTATTGAAGCTTGCTTCAGGTAAAGCCTTTGTGAATATGTTTGCCATTTGATCAGTCGTTCTTACGAAGTGAATTTCGACGTTGCCATCTTCGACATGATCCTTGATGAAGTGGCACCTCAGTGCGATATGCTTTGTCTTCGAGTGTTGCACCGGGTTGTGACAAATTCTGATTGCACTTTCAAAGTCATGGTATAGGGGAATTTTCTTCATGTTTAAGCCATAATCCCGAAGTTGACTTTGTATCCATATGACTTTAGATGTACAAGATGCTGCAGCAATGTATTCGGCTTCTGCAGTGGATAACGAAACCCAAGTTTGTTTATTTGATTGCCAACTGACTAATTTTCCATCCAGAAATTGACATCCTCCTGTGGTGCTGTTTCGATCCAATCCACAGCCACCCAGATCGGCATCTGAAAATGCTTGCACGAAGAATCCGGAGTTGGCTGGATACCATAGACCTAGAGAGGAAGTTCGCTTTAGATAGCGAAAGATGTTCTTCACTGCTTGAAGATGAGGTTCTCATGGGTTGGCCTGAAATCGAGCACAATAACAGACAGAGAACATGATGTCAGGTCTACTGGCTGTGAGATACATCAAAGATCCGATCATCTGTCGATACAGCGTTGTGTCAGCTGCTGGTTTCTCCAATGATGGTGTGAGTTTCGTTCCAAAAGCCATTGACACTTTTACCTTGGAGTCTCCCGTCATTCCAAACTTGGTGAACAAAGTCTTGGTATATGCTTCCTGATTAATAAAAATGCCTTCGGGTCCCTTTATAATATTCAATCCAAGAAAGAAATTAATTGGACCCATTGAGCTCATCTCAAACTTAGTTTCCATCAACTTTCGGAATTCAGCTGTTAAGCTAGGATTCGTGGAGCCACAGATGATGTCATCAACGTAAATTTGGACTATCATAAGGTGGTTACCTTCTCGCTTACGGAAGAAGGTTGGGTCAACTGAACCTTGTTTGAATTTAGACATTTTAAAAAAACGAGTAAGAGTTTCATACCATGCTCTGGGAGCTTGTTTCAGGCCATAAACAGCTTTGTCAAGGATATAGTAGTAATCAGGATACTTCTTGTTCACAAATCTCGGCGGTTGCTCAACGTATACGGTTTCTTCAAGTTCACCGTTGAGGAAGGTACATTTGACGTCCATCTAATAGACTTCAAAGTTCTTGTGAGCAGCGTACGCTAAAAAAATACGAACAGATTCCAATCTAGCCACTGGAGCGAAGGTTTCTTCATAATCAATTCCCTCTTCCTGACAATATCCTTTGACCACCAGCCTAGCTTTATTACGAATAACATTTCCTTCCTTGTCCATCTTCTATCTGAACACCCATTTGAGACCGACAACCGAAGCATCCTTTGGTGTTGGAATAAGACGCCATACCTTGTTTCTTTCAAACTCATTTAACTCATCCTGCATGTCTTGAACCCAATCTGAATGACCGAGAGCCGAATTAACAGTCTTTGGCTCGATTTTGGACACGAATGAATTGAACATACAAAACTCGACTTTTAAAAATAGAGCAGCCTGTTTCGCTTTGATTTGAGATCATTTCAACACCTTTTTAGAGGATTCCCCAATAATTTGAGTCTGGGGATGATCTTTGGTCCATTTCACAAGTGGAGGAAACTTTGGATCATAGATGGGATCCAATTCAGCATTGATTTCTTCTTCGAGTTCAGACAAAGTGTCATCTTCACTCACTATTTTCTCCCCCTCGAAGAATGATTCCTGTTCAGGACCAGCATTTGTACCTCCTTCATTGGTTGGAGTTTCAGTGGAGGTGGATGTATTTGTTGATGAGTCCTCCCCTGGAAAGAAGAACCTTGATCATGATGAGGAGAAGAACCCTCCCCCTCGACAGTAGGATGGTTACCAGAAGGTTCGCTTCTGTCTACACTTTCGGTTCCTTTGGATTGATCATCAGCCATTTTTCTAGCAGCATCATCTATAACTTGTTTTATATTGTCAACTTTGTTGTCTTTTGCAGTTGATTCTGAGTCAATTGCTTTCTGAGGCTCATCAAACAAGAGCATGAATTGGTCAAAAAGATTTGAGATGGAAATAGTAACCTGACCATTCTTTGGAAATATGTCTTGTGATGCATCTTCGGTTGCTCTTAACTTCTTAACATAACTATCGTCAAAAGTGACATAGTATGTTTCTTCAATTTTCTTCGAGCGTTTATTGAGAACTCTATATGCCTTGGAGTTCAAGGAGTAGCCTATGAAAATTCCTTCGTCCGCCTTGGCATCGAACTTGTTTCGATTCTCCTTGGAGTTGAAAATGAAGCATCTAAAACCGAACACATGAAAGAATTTCACATTTGGTTTTCGATTGTTCAAAATCTCATAAGGAGTAATGAAGAACCGTTTATTCAAGTAAGATCGATTATGGGTATAGCATGCAGCCGCAATTGCATCAGCCTAGAAGTATAATGGCAAGGATGCGAAGCATAACATGGTGCGAGCAGCTTCACATAGGGATCGATTTCTCCTTTCAACAATGCCGTTTTGTTGTGGAGAATAGGGGGCTGAGAAATTGTAAGTTGTCCCCTTTTCAGCAAGAAAACTTTCAAATCTTTGTTTTTTAATTCCAGGCCATTATTGCTCCTTATATTACGAACAATCTTTCTGAGTTGTGTTTCTATCTGTTTAATGAAGAGCTTGAGCTTTGTTACAGCTCCAGACTTTTGCTTGAGAAAGAAGGTCCATGTGAACCTTGAGAAATCGTCTACTATAACCAGAATATATTTGTTTCCTCCAATGCTTTCGATGGAAGATGGACCACATAGATCAATATGCAGTAACTCCAATGGTTCTATTACCTTAGTGTTGATTATTGAAGGATGGCTTTGCTGACTCTGCTTTCCCATTTCACACGCTGCATAGAGATGTTCTTTATCAAAATTTAGAACTGGCAACCCTCGAACATGATCTCCCAATACTAATTTATTGATGTCCTTGAAGTTTAGGTGAGAGAGCCTTCTGTGCCATAACCAACTTTCATCGGAGTGCGCCTTTGTGAGTAAGCAGATTGCTGGTTTTCCTCTTATCGGATTGAGGTTCAATGGATACATTTCTCCTTTTTGCTTGGATCTTAATAGAACGTTGCTTGACTTCTTCTCGACAATTTATGAGCCTTCATCGTCGAAAGATACTTTCAACCCGATACCAACCACCAGCTGTGATACACTTATGAGATTGTGTTGGAGCCCTTCAACGTATGCTACCTTCCGTATGGAGAATTCGCCATTAGTGATCATTTTGTAGCCTTTAATGGTTCCAAAAAAGTTGTTGCCATACTTTACAATGCTGCCGTCTTTGAGAGAGCGAAACTCCCTTAGTTCCCCCTTTCCTTCCTGTCATGTGACGCGAGCAGCCACTATCAATGTACCATTCTTCGTCAAACTGCTCGTCACGTATAACCTGCAAAAAATTAAGCAGATTTAGGAACCCAAAGTTTCTTGGGTCCTTGTGAGCCTTTTACAGGACATGGTATAGTAAGAGAAATATCAACCATATATGTGCGTTTAATTAAAGTGGTTTCATCTTTTCTTTTAATGGTGAAAACTTTAATTTTTGTTGACTTAGGAGAACTAGGGTTTTTGACAGAAGGACTAGAATTTAGGGATTTGGAATTAGGAGAAACGTTAGGTTCTTGATTTTTGAGATCAGATTTGTAGGCTTGAGGACTAAAACTTTTCTTTCGGTTGGAGTTGGATGAGGGACCGAAACTTCCCTTTCGGTTGTTTAGGGATGAGGGACCGAAACTTCCCTTTCGGTTGTTTAGGAATGAGGGACCGAAACTTCCCTTTCGGTTGTAGTTGGAAGATGAAACGAAACCACCCTTTCGGTTGTTGATGGGTGATGGACCGAAACCGTTCTTTCAGTTGTATTCACTTGAGGGACCTAAACTTCCCTTTCGGTTCCAATCTTTTGAAGGACCGAAACCGCTCTTTTGGTTCATGTCGTAACTGTGCTTCTGGTTCCTTGAGTTTTCCTCCAATTTAGACTTTCTTTCAATCCTTACAAAATCAGGATTTTGAGAGTTCCAAAATCATTTTCTTTCGGAGAGATTCTTCTTGTAACTTACGTTCCGTTGATGTTTTCGATCGGCGACCTGTTTGGGATTTCTATGAATGTTGGCCTTTCTTTTAGAAGCATGAGCACAGCATTCACTCTTTGTTGAAGAAGTGTCACTCGTAGTTTGCATCGGTACATCCACATATGGTTTAGTTCCACTTGTGCTCGGCACATCATACTTTGTAGGCTCATTTAGTGGTTCAGGTATATATCTACCTTTCACTCTCCATGATGTTTTCTGAGAGAGACCCTTCGTCTCGTCTGCGTTATCGATTGGGGCTGACCAAAAGTATTCATCACATCCACTGGCATTGTCTTCTTCTACCATCGCAGTTAACTCTGCAGTTTGTTGTGGAGTGATCCCCGGCACAGTGTAAACTTGATTTGGGGCATTTTGAACCTTTTGGTACACAACAGCTTTAGCTTTGAGAGTTTTGGTCTTGTCGGTAGTGGAGCGAGCAAACTCAACAGAGTTTTTGGAAATGAGGTTTTTATTGGATTTTGGTTCATTCTTGGCTAATTCGGAACAGTCTACCAAATCTTCTACAGAAATTTCACTCATATCATCGTCCTCATTAAGTTCAGATGTATATTCAACATCAATTTTGTTATCTAAACTTAAGTTAGCATTCAATGAGTCAAATTTTTGTATAGTTTCGGCTCTCAGTTTCAATCTGTCATTTTCATCTAGTAGATTTTTGAGCATGTCCTTGTGGTCCTTGGACTTTATGTAAGACTCAATTTTGTCCAGGCCAATCTTATATGCTGGAGACACTTTGTCAGAGGACACAACACTTTCACAGTTGTATGATTCTGCATCAATTTCATCCTCCTTTAATTCAAGGAAAGGTAAAATCATACGATGAATTTTCTTCCCTATTTCACAATCAAGATGCAACTGAGTAATGTTAAAATAAAGTCTCTTAGCAGTTAAACAAAAAACGTTTCTCTGTTTGAGAAGTTTAAGATTGTCTCTTTTCAAATAAATAGAATCATCTTTTGATCTAATTAGTTCCTTATCCTTTTGCTCGATCCACATTCTTCGTTCCTCACTCTTTGATGAAATCCTGCTGATTTGATCAATTAGGTTAGAATTCGTGACACGGGTTTGGGTGAGACTGCTACTTATGCTAGTGAATTCTGACTTCAAATTATTTAATTCCTTTTCATAATTATTAGCAGGTAATTTTAGAGAAGCAAGAATATCATGTACCTTTTTGATCAACTCATCACATTCATTGATCTGAGTACTGACAGGCTTGGCAGCGAAACATATGTCCTCTCGCTCTCTTTCTTCTTCAACTCCCCCATCAGTTGTGTATCCTCTCATTTGGGACACACCCTTGGTCACTGCAAAGCATCTTCCCACTGACTGCTCTGCCTTTGCCATCATAGCTTTTCCATGAGTAGGCTTCCTAACTTCATCATCCTCCGAATCTGTGGACCAGAATTCCACACCTCCAAACTCGTCATTGTTGGTTGAACCCTGCACAATTAAAGCATTTATTGTAGAGTTATTAACATCAGACTTGCTTTTCTTTATCTCCTCCAATCTTCTCAAGAGGCTCGCTTCCTCATCATCTTCTCCTGTCTTCTCTTCTTTCTTTCTCAACATGTAGTCTTTGGCAAAATGATTTTTGCCTCCACAGTAATGACAATCAAATCCTGAGTCGCCTCCAATTTTGGCTTCCTTTTTTGACTCTTCGGATTTTGATCCTATCTTCGGTTCCTCCTTGACCCGTTCGGTGCTATAACTTCCCTGCCAATTTCGGTTTTTGTTGGCTGGGAATTTCTTCTTGATGAATTTTCTGGGGTTTGACACCATCATTGCATATTCTTTTCCGGTTAGATCAAATTCAGCAAGATCTAATTCCTCTTCTTCTTCAATCGAACTCTTTCCTTTAGAGACAAGAGCCAGAGAACCAAGACCCGAAGCTACATTCGTTTCCTTTGATAAGGCATTCTCATGGGATTTTAAAATACCCACAAGTTTTGCCAAAGAGTATGATTTGAACTATTCATGAGCTTTGACAGTTGACACAACGACCATCCATTCAGGTCTGAGACCATTCATGAAAGTGACCTTTTGTTCAATCACCTTTCTTTCAATACCATGCTTTATCATCTTGCTCAAAAGATGATTGAAACGATAGAAAGTTTAGATAAGCTTTTCTTCAGGCTTTTGCTTAAAATCACCAAACTCTGATAACAGGAGGGTTTGAATAGAGTGTTCCAGATCTTCATCTGTGGAATACAATTCCTTCAATCTATCCCAGATCTCCTTGGCTGTAGCATAGGAACTAACCAAACGAAATGTATCCGATTGCAGCGCAAACCTTATCATCCTTAGAGTTTTGATGTTACACTGAAACTTCTCTTTTTCATCCTAAGGAATGTCTTTGACGTCATTAACAAGCTGATTGTATTCCTTCTGTGTTTTAACAATCTTTGACGTGCTAGAATGAGTGAATGGGCCTGAAGTGATTGCTTCCCAGATTAGATACCCATTGTCTTCCGATCTAATCACGTAGTCTTCAAAATGATGCATCCAGACTTCGTAGTCTTGCGTATACAAGATCGGTATTCTTGTTGTAGACCCTATGCTGTTGGAGATATTGATCGGATTGGTTTGACAATCGTCCATTGACATCGTGAATACTTTTGATCGAAAACCTGTAAAAGATCAGACTTGTAATTTTTCAATTAGGGTCGGATTAACAATTAATGAGATACGTCAATAAAGAGTGACGGCTCAATAAATATCAATCAATGCGGAATAAAAACCCTATTAACTTCTTCGACAGAAGAGGTGTGTAAAGATTACACAGTCTCCTGCTCTGATACCAATTGATGAGTTCAAAACTCTTAGATCGTTTAGATCTTTCACAAGTACGATAAAAGAATTCTAATAGTTAAGAATAAATTAAGAACGAACACAAAACAGAATCAAATATGAGCTTATGATTCAAAACTAAGTCACGCCTCAGCAGAGCTCGATGAAGAACTTCCGCTGTAGAGGCGAGCTAGGGTTTACAAGCTATGAAAACGAAAACAATAAAAGTGCTTTCTTCTAAGTCTGCATGCATGCAGCTTATATACTAAACCCTAATGCAAAATAATGCACGGCTAGACAGGCCCAATACCGGCAACTAAACTAGGCTATGAACCGACCCCATGACGCAATCCATTAGACTCAACAAAAAGATTGCTTGAGTTTTGATTAAAAGTGTAAAAGGAGATTAATAGTACTCCTTATGATAAAAACTTTAAGACAAAGAGTGCCGGAAACGGGATCTATATAGAGATGTATGTTTTTTGTAAAACCATTTATTTTTTCCCTCGTTTGGCATAAAAATGAAAGTCAAAACTAGCTAAATCAACCTAAAGGAGAGTTGTAGTACCCCTTGAGTTCATCACATAGATATGAAGAGAACTTAGATCGGAGCTCACATGAACAAGTAATGATTTTTACAAAATCTTTTCGAACACGCAAGGTGCGCGCCTATGCCTATCGTGCACCTGAAACCAGATTCAAGTAGATTGCGAGTGACGTTGCCAATTTGGGAAATGACATGCGTCCTTCTCTGGATGGAGCCACAATGATCACAAATGACTCGACAAGATAATTGCGTTGCGGGCACCCAAAATCCATGCCTATAAATAGAAGGTGGTGCAGATCACTTCTGCACACCTTCCTTTCTCTCACTCTCTCTGCATAGTAGTTGCTGCCCTTGGAGTGGTCCCTAGAGTTTAGAGCCCGATTAAACCCTCCATCAACGGTCTCATGCGACTAGGGTGAGTTCATGACCACATTTGACTATTTTAAAAGTTTTATGGGGGAGAATACATGCTTATCAAAATGTTCTATTAAAATATATTTATATTTATAAAGGTAAATCATTTTATATCGCATGAAACCTTAGGATAATGTTGCTATAGATATTATACCTAGTTGTAATCTATGATATTATGCCTAAGAGTTATGATGTCCAATAGTCTAGAAAGAGATATTACCTAGATGTTATGATGGTAAAATCCATAGGATAACATAGTACTTAGAAGTAATGTTGGTAAAATATAGGGATATGCAATGTACCTAATTGTTACTCTGCCTAAATATTCAGTTTTCAAATAACCATAAGTAAGGTATATATATATATATATATATATATATATATATATATATATATATATATATATATATATATATATATATATATACCATACTTATGGTTATTTGAAAACTGAATATTTAGGTAGAGTAATAATTAGTGTGTGTGTGTATATATATATATATATATATATATATATATATATATATATACACACACTAAATAGTTATGAGATCTAAAAGATATAATTATCAAATATAAAATTAAAGGGGTCTATATTGTGATAGTTATAGGAAATCACTCAATAAGAAAGATAAAATATTAAATACCTAAGGTTAATGTGTTGGTGAGATGTTAATATTCATCAAATAGACTTGATTAAATTTGGCTACCCCAAACCTACAATCATTAATATTGCGAGAGCTAAAAAGATATGTATAGATCTATACGGGGATTGACACCCCATTTGTGATTGCTAGCTACAATTCCGACAGGATAACTTTCTTATTAATCACTATTCGACATCCGATGAAGTTTTGTGGCGGGCAAATCACTAGTCAAATCGCATCAATTATGGGCGCTCATGGTAATACATTACAACCACCTTATAGATCCGACTACCAAACAGAGACGCCTTAAAGTGGTAGATAAAATACATTAGGATTAATAAAACATCCTAAAAGATAATAAGATAGGATCATTAAATATCCTACAAACATAGTAAATTAGGATTGATAAAGTATCCTTGAAAGATATTATATTAGGATTGATAAAGTATCCTAAAAAGACAGTAAGCTAGGGTTGATAAAACACTTTAAGAAAAGTTTTTTCTAAATGAAAAATGATTCTTGATTTAATACAAGCAAATAAAGCTGAAAACTATAAAAACCTATGAACTCACCAAAATTATGTTGACATTTTCAAAATACATGTATTCTCTGGGAGATGAGTGTGGAAGATAGTCGTGCCAAGGAGGAGATCTTCAAGGAAGCTTGCTAGAGTATTTCCGTCTGTTTGTTTTTTCTAGTTATTTCCAAAATGTGTGCTTGATCTATTAAACAATGTAATCCTAAATAAATTATAATAAATAAAAGTATTTTTTGTGTTGTCTTATATATATATATATATATATATATATATATATATATATATATATATATATATATATATATATTTGTATGCCTCGATCTAATATCCCTATGTGGCATAGCCTGACGTTTTCGCCGCCGGCCAGGGGTGTGAGATTTATGTACTGCATGTGGGGTGGGAAAGCAAAGTCGTAAAATTCATTTATCCATCATAGATACCAAAGTAATTGAACCACCTGAATTACTTCACTTTAACTTGTGTGGACCATCTTTAATTAAGAATATCGGTGGTAATAAGTATATACTTGTTGTTATTGATGATTTTTCTCAATTCACGTGGGTTTTATTTCTTAAATAGAAATATGAAACCACACAGAAGATGATTGATTTCATGAAGAATGTTGACTTATAACTATGAAAGCCAATAAGGAAGATGTACAATGAATCAACAGGAATGAATTCAAGAATGAAGTATTTGAGGAAACGAGCAAAGGAATCAATCATAGTTTTTCATCTCCTTATACATCGCAACAAAATGGTGTTGTTGAAAGGCTAAATGGTTTGCTTTATGAAACTGCACGAACAATTCTTTCTTTCGCAAATCTACCACTCTACTTCTGGGCATATTCCATTAGAATAACATGATTTGCACAAAATAGATCTTACATTAATAAGCAATTTTCAATAATTCCTTATGAGATTGAATAATAGTATACCTGATTTGATTTTTTTTTCATGTGTTTGGTTCCATGTGTTTTTCTATAATTGAAAATAAAGTTGCAACAAATTTGATATGAAAGTAGATGCGGCTATTTTCATGGGATATTCTCTTACTTCAAAATCATAGCAGGTTCTTAATAAGAAAACAAGGAAGATTAAGAAAGTTATTATGTCACTTTTGATGACAAATACATCAAAAAAATTCAGAAATAAGCTGCTTAATGCTAAGACATTTTTCCTTCACCTTGTTCTAAAACAACTTCTCTCATGACATTTGATGATGATTTCTTAACTTTCTTTGATGAATCTGACATGGATATTTCATCTGAAACAGAAAAGCAACAAATAATCAAGGAGATGAGTTATTAAAGTTGGTTGATGATGAAATTAATGACATTGAAGTTCTTCTTGAGGGGGAGCCTTTTATCATAAGTAATCCGTCAAGTGCTCCAATTGAGGGGAGAGTGTGCAAAGTCCGATTTCACAAGCATGCGAAGTAGAGTCTATTCCATGTGAAAATCCAAATGTCGATACACCATTGTAGGGGGAGAATTCAACAAATCAAGATGTTTAATTTCGGGAGGAGAGTCCTCTATTTGATGCTAATGTTTGTGGGGAATCTTTAACTATATCGAATAATTATAAAAAACATTTACATATGAATGCTTATTGTACCCAAATTTTCCAACAATTATAAACCATTTACATGTGAATTTAAGTAAATTCACCTATGATTATCACTACGCTTAGGGGATCTTTGATAGCTACCGATCGAGTCAAAATGATTCAGAAGCTGTAACCCTCCTAATGAAACTTTGTTGTTTGATTATGCATTTGACTAATTGTGTTGAATGATGAAAATGACTATATTACCCTTATTTTCTATTTATTGTTGGATAAATTACCATTCTAAACAACTAAAGAAGCTTATCACATTTACCAAGCCACGCATCAAATACATAGAAATGTCATATTCAATAAGACATAATTTTCAAAGAACATCAACTTTTTTAATAACAAAGAATTTTATTACAATAAAAACCATCCATTAGGTTCAGAGGCGCAACATAAACATATTTTTGACCAAATAGATTGGCAACAACCTCACTAACAGCTTGTCGAGCTGGAACATGAGGTCCTTCAGTGACTGGTCTCCAATTCAGCACAAGGACTAGATTTGAAAATAAAAGAACCATATTATAAACTAAAATTTCACCACTATTATTAGCAAACAAAAAATGAAAATCAACCTTGTACAATGCATAAAATGAAATATCGTTTCGAGCCATATTTGGTGAGTAGCGACAATTAAATAAACTAAAAGAAATATCATTATCTAGAACACGCTTGTATTGCCCTATCCTTGTAACACACGTAGTGCCTGTATTACCCATGATCAGGTTTAGCTCCCCATGCTTTAGTCTTATAATTTCATTTAGTTTATGAAAATCTGAGAAAATGTGAGTACCACATCCAATATCAAGAACCCAAGAATTAGATGTTGACATATTATGGGGATCAATCATAAAAATACATGAGATTCCCAGTCCCTTGGATTTTTTTTCATGACATCCTCTAGGTATTTCGGGAAGCTACATCTGTTGGAATAGTGTCTAAGGCTGCAACTATATTAGGCAAGTATTTGACCCGATTGTGCATGGTCCTTTTGGGTTGCCTTCACCATAGCAACTTGATAGGATGATTTATTATGAGAGAATAGATATTATTAATATATTATGAGAATAATATAAAGAATAATAATATTGTTATTTGATTAATATAAGTCATAAATTAATTAGTATTAATTTGGTGACTTAAAGAGATTAATTAAATACGAGGGTATAAACTGTCAATTGTTTGATGGTTACACTTTGGGCTGTAATTCCTTATTGGATACAGGATGGACGGATTCTAAGGCTTGGGATAGCCTCAAATTCGTCCAAGGCTTACCTAAGGAAAGGATTTGGATTGCTTTAAGGAAAGATTATCCAACTAGGGTTTAAGGGTGAAACCCTAGGAGCCTTACGAGTATAAATAGACCCCTAGGGCAAGGGAAATCGGTACCTCTTAAAAAGAAAAGAAACCCTGGCCGAATCTTCCCTCTCCTCTCTCTCTCAAATCATCCTCCTTGCTAGTTGGTGTTTGTAAGCCATTAGAGGAGTGACAATTGTGACTCTAGAGCTTCAAGACAACAAGATCAAACAAGAGATTCAAAGGTAAACTTCTAGATCTAATTTTGTATTGTTCTTATACCTAAATAGTCATTAGAAGTCTTGGATTCAAAGCATGTTTAATTAGAGAAACCTAGATCCAAGCATTAGGGTTTTGCAAGCGCACATAGGAAAGTTCTTATGGCTAAAACTCATCAGTGGTATCAGAGCCTGGTTGGTTTCTATTAAATTGATGCATAATTGTTTGTTTCTTGCTTGCAAAATTCGAATTTTGTGATTCTGTGTCATGAACTCGACGAGTCCCATGGTGGACTCAACGAGTTGGCCTGACTCGACGAGTCCAATTGGGAACTCGACGAGTTCAAGCGTCAGGAAGGGCCAGATTCGGGATTTTTTGATATTTATCTTATGGAAACTTGCCTTATCATATTAGATCAACCCTAATCCGTTTTTTTGATATATATGACTATAATCTTGATCTAATTAAAGATATTTATCAACTAATAAAATGTTTAATTTCCTTATGTGATAATTAATTAATTATTTTGATTAAATTGGTAATTATCTTGCAAGAAATCTTAAATAAATCAAATATGGATATTTATGGAATTAATTGTTAATTAAAATTATTTGTTATTTGATCCTCCATGTTTTAAATGTTTAAAACTTGTCCTCAAGTTTTGAAATTTATGTTTTGTGATTAAAAGATTTAATTTAGAAAATTTAAATTTCAAACCCTAGAATTTTACAAGTTTAAAATACAACCCTATACTAATATAATATTACAAAATTAATATATATATATATATATATATATATATATATATATATATATATATATATATATATATAGTATATATATATATATGTATATATATATATATATATATATATATATATATATATATATATATATATATGTATAACTAAAATGCTAGTCTTACCGTTAGTAGGCCTCATTCACGAAGCCGATCTATAAGGTGGCTATAAGGTTGCGGCCTATAAAATGGCGCTTAATGAGTGTACACTCACACCCACCGCTTGCTTGATTGGTGGAGGGTCGTTAGCCGAACGGGTAGGATAGGGCAACCTCATCCTCTCATTAAAAGTATAATATGAAGTACAAAGTAACTACATGTTTTTTAAAATTTCCCAATCTTAGTTACTTTAGGAAAAGTGAATTGATGCAATCCCATGAAATTACATTTTGCACCCTTGCTAAGAAGTTAGTGGAGCGTGTGTAGTTTACCGGCACACTAATTGGTTCTAAGCAAAGGTGGCAAAGGGTGATTCATTGTTTATCATAGTTCGATGGAGCGTGTGTGGTTTACCAGCACATCGAATAGGTGATCGTTACAATGAAGGCACCATGTGAATTTGCATGGTAATTCACACCCGCTTTGTGATCCTCGGTATCCCAGTCACAAACAAGAGGGGCATATCGAGATTTAAACATGCTATTGAAATGTTTCAATGAATCTCATCTAAACCTAGGAATTCTCAAATTCATTTAAAACTTATAGTTAGGTTTTCATGGTGGAGAATTAGTGAATCGTCATTCATTTACCTTCAAATTGTTTGCATGTTAGATTACGACATCCCTTTTCTAATATGTAAATATTGTTGTTGGATCCTAGCCCTAATTTTTCTTATTGGGTGATAATTAGGGATTCATATTCTAATCTATCTTTGTCCTTTCTATTTGTAGATGTCGAACGCGAACAACGCTGCTGCTAGTTCTTTCACATTGATGAGCCTTTGTCAAAAGGTCACTTTCGATGGAACGAACTTTAGCGAATGGATAAGATACATTCGCACTATTGCTCGCTATGAGAATAAGGAGTATGTCCTCGATGAGAAGCTCGAGAAAATCAACCCTGAAATCGCTACTCCGGCTGAAATGACCACTTTTAAAACTCACGAGCGAGATGCAACGAAGGTACATTGCATCATGATAGCCACTATGAACTCCGAATTCCAAAAGTCCTATGAGGACATGTACCCGTACGATATGCATCAAGACTTATTGGAGAGATACCACCAAAACGCGAGACAAGAGCATTATGAGATTTTCACTAACATGATTTCCGCTAAGATGGGTCATGGAGAGTCTCTTACCGTGCACCTGCAGAAGATGCAAAGGTATGTCGACCGTCTTTGCAAGTTGAATGTTGACTTTGGGGAAGACTTGGTGATCGACATGGTGCTTCACTCTTTGCCTCCAAGCTACAATCAATTTAGGATGACCTACCACATGAACAAAGAGGAGGTCACCCTAAGAAAATTCCAAGGTCTCTTGAAGGTCGCTGAGAGCAACTTCAAGGACAAGTCTGTTGCACCAACTCCCAATCCACCCGCTGCTTTTGTCTTGGCTATTGGACAAGGAAAGGGAAAGAAGAGGAAGGCTTCGTCTAAGAACTATAGCAAGGTTAAAGCCCGAGATGGTGCCTCTTCTAGTGGGACCAAAGTTGATCCTGCTAAACCCTGCCCCAACCCAAAGGAGGCAGAGTGACACCACTGCCACAAAATAGGACATTGGAAGAGAAGCTGCCCAGAGTACCTGCAAGCCATCAAGGAAGGAAAGATCAAGCCGTCTTTCGCAGGTATATACACAATCAAATCTAGCGATTCATCTCATGCTATTTCTTGGGTTCTTGATACCGGTTGTGGTTAGCACATTTGTTCTAATGTGCAGGGACTAAGAAGAAATAAGGATGTGGAGGCTGGAAGAAAAAATCTAATCATGGGGAACAGAAGATCGTCGCCTGTGACCAATATTGGAGTGTATTCTTTAGTGCTTAGGAATGGTTTAAGTTTAGATTTGAACAATTGTTGCTATTTGCCAGAAATGGCTAGAAACATCATTTCATTTCATGGTTTGTTTAGACAAGGTTTTAGATTTTCTTTTAATAATGAGAATGATTCTATTTTGGCTTATCTAAATGGTGTCTTTTATTTTGAAGCTATACCATGTAATGGAATTTATGAAACTATTATGATTGTTGATAACTTAGGAAATGATGTTTTGAACATAGATTCTTCCAATAGTATGGATAGAGCATCCTTGTGGCATTGTCGTCTTGGACATGTCAACAAGAAACGCATAGCCCAACTCCAAAAGGATGGAGTGTTGGAGTCATTCGACTTTAGGGAAGATGACACATGCGAGTCTTGTTTACTTGGAAAGATGACTAAGTCACCATTCACGAGTACGTGTGAAAGGGGTGAGGGTCTCTTGGACCTAATACATACCGATGTATGTGGACCGTTTAGATCAACCACGAAGGATGGGAACCGCTTCTACGTGACTTTTACCGATGACTATAGTAGATATGGGTATATCTATTTAATCAAGCAAAAGTCAGAAACTTTTGAAAAAATCAAAGAGTTCAAGAATGAAGTGGAGAATCAATTGGGCAGGAAAATCAAGATGCTTCGATCCGATCGAGGAGGAGAGTACCTAAGTCTTGAATTCCACGATTATCTCAAGGAGTGTGGAACAGTTTCACAATTGACGCCTCCTAGGACACCACAGTTGAATGGTGTGGCAGAAAGGCGTAATCGAACCTTATTGGATATGGTTCGCTCTATGATGAGTCGTGCTTCACTATCAATCTCCTTTTGGGGGTATGCCTTAGAGAATGCCGCCCATATCCTTAACCGAGTCCCTACTAAGAAGGTTGCCAAAACACCTCACAAGATGTGGACAGGAAAAGCTCCCTCGTTAGCACATATCAAGGTTTAGGTTTGCGAGGATTTCGTAAGACGAGATACTCACGACAAGCTTGAACCTCGTAGTCAGCGATGTATTTTCATCGGCTACCCGCAGAAATCCTTTGGATATCTCTTCTATAGACCGAAGGACAATGTTGTCTTCGTTGCGAGGAGAGGAGTTTTCCGAGAGCGAGAACTCATAGGCCAAGGAGACAGTGGGAGGCAAATCGAGCTTGAAGAGATTCAAGAGTCGATAGATGAAGGAACCTTTACCGCTGGCACTCAACCCAAGGAGGAAAATCCGGTTGAACCGATTGACGAGTCCTTACCTCTTAGAGGTTCCAAAAGAGTTAGAGTTCAACCCCAGTTTTATGGTTTTCATATTACTACCGAAGGGGACACATATATTAGTGATGGTACACTAATAAACCTTGATGAACCTAATAGCTATAAGGAAGCCATGGTAGGCCTGGAGTCTACGAAATGGAAAGAGGCAATGGATAGCGAGATCCAATCCATGTATGATAACCAAGTTTGGAATTTGGTTGATAATGCGCCTGGACGTAAGATCGTTGGGTGCAAATGGATCTTCAAGAAGGAGACCGACATGGATGGAAACGTACACACATATAAAGCGCGATTGGTCGCGAAGGGCTTTACTCAAACTCCTGAAGTTGACTATGATGAGACCTTCTCACCAGTTGCGAAGATAAAATCTATTAGAGTGATGCTAGCGATTGCCGCATTTCATGATTATAAGATTTGGCAAATGGATGTCAAGACCGCTTTCCTTAACGGGAAGTTGGCTGAGGATGTTTACATGGCTCAGCCAGAGGGGTTTGTGGATCCGAAGCATCCGAATAGAGTGTGTAAGCTTGAGAAGTCCATTTATGGACTTAAGCAAGCATCTCGCAGATGGAATCTTTGCTTCGATGAGAAATTCAAAGAGTTTGGATTTGTGCAAAACGAAGATGAATCGTGTGTATATGTCAAAGCCAGTGGGAGTATAGTAAGCTTCCTCGTTCTATATGTCGATGACATATTACTCATAGGAAATGACGTCCCGACTCTGCAGGAAGTTAAGTCCTGGCTCAGCAAGTGCTTCGCTATGAAGGACCTCGGAGAGGCTTCTTATATTTTGGGAATAAGAATAGTAAGAGAGAGAAGTAAGAGACTAATAGGACTTAGTCAAAACACTTACTTAGAGAAGGTACTAAAACGTTTTAGTATGGAAAACTCGAAGAAGGGAGAATTACCGATACAAAGTAATGCCAAGTTGAGTAAGACTCAAAGTCCAAGTACCGAAGCTGAAATAGCAGAAATGAGTCGAGTACCATACGCTTCCGTAGTTGGATCAATCATGTACGCTATGACTTGTACTCGCCCTGATGTAGCCTTTGCTTTGAGCATGGTTAGCAGATATCAAGGGAACCCTGGCAGAGCCCATTGGATTGCGGTGAACAATATCCTTATGTACCTTCGGAGGACGAAGGAATGATTCTTAGTCCTCGGAGGGAGTGATGACTTGAAGGTGCGAGGGTGTAGTGACGCCATCTTTCAGACCGACAGGGACAACTACCGTTCGCAGTCGGGCTGGGTCTTTACCCTAAATGGAGGACCAGTAACTTGGAAAAGTTCCAAACAGGAAACCGTAGTTGATTCAACGTGCGAATCAGAGTACATTGCAGCAAGCGAAGCGTCGAAGGAGGCAATATGGTTGAAGAACTTCATTGGTGATCTTGGAGTTGTACCTGCCATAAAGGAGCCCATGGAGATTTTCTGTGATAATGAAGGAGCGGTTGCCATGACCAAGGAACCGAGGGATCATGGTAGATCTCGACATATAGACAGAAAATATCACTTTATTAGACATCGTGTAGAAGAAGGACAACTCGTAGTGAAGAGGATATCATCGGAGGATAACCCAGCAGATCCGCTTACGAAGGGACTGAGTAGGGTTAAGCACTTGCAGCATGCTAGGAGCATTGGGCTTAAGGATGATATTAGAATAGATTAGATAGTATTAGAAACGTGTAATAGATAAATGTAATTAACATTTGATGATTAAATAAAGGAGTTTTATTTATGAGTAATGTTACTGTCTTATGTTAATTGTTTAACTATTGTTTCATTTTGCATGTTTTGACTTCCAGAATAATTGAGTTTATTAAGAATAATCAAATTATTCAAATTGTCCACAATCGTTCATATGTTGGAAGTAGATATGAATGAAGATTGTCGTGAATTTGTGTGTAGATTGTCTAAACGGTTTTAGACATAGCAAAAGATTGTTGCGATGTTCATGAGTGCTTATGAACTAGTTTTGAGCATTGGAACAAACCCGTGCTTGCTGGAATCACCTTATGGAATATGATATGAAAGGGTGATCGCAAGACGATAATATCATATAATCTTAAAACCTAGATATATGGTTTGTTATTTGTAAATTGGTTGTACATTGATAATGTGAAAATGAATCAGTAACTCGGTGTTATAAAACGCATTATTGTGTATAGTTGATTAATGAATAAGTAAATGCATATAAGTCGAAGTTTATCTATAACTTTTATCCTAAGAAGGTAAAAGCGATATCTCGGCCGCTCGATGATTTGATTTGACTTATGTGTCGGGCCCGGTCAGAACTGAATTGATGTGTTCAATTAAGTTCTATGTCAAATAAATCGGAAATCGAGAAACCTAAATGCTTGACTAATCATTCCATAGAATTGTCAGCATGATATCTTACACAGGACTGTACGATCCCTTATCTAAAGGACAAGATTGATTAGATCAGAGTTTGACAGCGCCTTTGAGAGCTACGATTGCAAATCGAATTGTACTTGTGCATATAGTTACTAGACTTATCCAAGTGGGAGACTGTTGGAATAGTGTCTAAGGCTGCAACTATATTAGGCAAGTATTTGACCCGATTATGCATGGTCCTTTTGGGTTGCCTTCACCATAGCAACTCGATAGGATGATTTATTATGAGAGAATAGATATTATTAATATATTATTAGAATAATATAAAGAATAATAATATTGTTATTTGATTAATATAAGTCATAAATTAATTAGTATTAATTTGGTGACTTAAAGAGATTAATTAAATAAGAGGGTATAAACTATCAATTGTTTGATAGTTACACTTTGGGCTGTAATTCCTTATTGGATAGAGGATGGACGGATTCTAAGGCTTGGGATAGCCTCAAATTCGTCCAAGGATTATCTAAGGAAAGGATTTGGATTGCTTTAAGGAAAGATTATCCAACTAGGGTTTAAGGGTGAAACCCTAGGAGCCTTACAAGTATAAATAGACCCCTAGGACAAGGGAAATCGGTACCTCTTAAAAAGAAAAGAAACCCTGGCCGAATCTTCCCTCTCCTCTATCTCTCTCTCTCTCTCAAATCATCCTCCTTGCTAGTTGGTGTTTGTAAGCCATTAGAGGAGTGACAATTGTGACTCTAGAGTTTTAAGACAACAAGATCAAACAAGAGATTCAAAGGTAAACTTCTAGATCTGATTTTGTATTGTTCTTATACCTAAATAGTCATTATAAGTCTTGGATTCAAAGCATTTTTAATTAGAGAAACCTAGATCCAAGCATTAGGGTTTTGCATGCGCACATAGGAAAGTTCTTATGGCTAAAACCCATCAACATCTCCAATGATCCTTTTCTTGGCAGTAAAAACAAATTGCCTCCTCTGGGTCGGTGTTAAGTGTTATCTTAGAGTCAAATTTTCTCTTGCGACCTTTATTGGAGAATACGACCATAGCCTTAACCTTAGGATGAGAAAACCTCTTCTTCTTGTTCGCACCCGCATGCCCAATGCCCACAATAGGAGAAGTAGGGTTCGAGCCTTTTGATTTATGTATGGTAGAGTCGATTGTTTTCAACATGACATGAAGCTCCATTAGGGCAATGTCAAGATTGCTCATTATACTTCATGATGAATTGATGATAAAAACTAGAAGAAAGTTAAAGACCACGTCAACAGACAACTTCTTTGGAAACTCGACACCCAAATTCCTTAGTTTGTCAATGTACGACTTCATTTTCTGAACATGCACACATATATAGTTCCCATCTTGATGTTTACAAGTCATCAAGGATTTACCGAACCTTTATTGACAATCTTTCTCTTGGAATATTTCCTTGAGACGCTAACTAATGTCGAAATCCCCAAGACTCTCGAAACTCTTTTGGAGTTCTGGAAACATGGTTGTTAATATTACGCAAGCGACTTTCGTCAATTCATTGTAATGCTTGTTATAAGAATCCACTTCTTCTTCGGAGGGGTCATCATCATCCAGTAAGGAAAGATCTTAATCAAGGACATACTCTTTGTCCTCATACCTTAAAGCAATTTGCAAATTAGTAATCCAATGCAAATATTTTTGAAATGTGAGTTTTCCATTGAAAGAATGGATATGAGTGAGAAGTTAGAGTTTGACGGATGTGGTGGAGTATGAGGAATGTTGTTTGAATTTATCCTTATAATAATTGTTAAACTAAAATGAATTATAATAAGGCTATGATTCATATTTGACTATGTGATGTGTAAAAGGATGACATAAACACACAACAAAGCTATTTAGGTAGGCACTGCAATTTGCTAGTTTCAAACTTTTGAAACTCCTGGATCATATGACATTCATTGACATTCAATTTCAAGTTAATCTCAGTTATGCTCATCTCAATTCAATGATGGGGATGCCACAAATCATTGAAGAGATCTTGAATCAACCATGCAAAACTGCATGACACTAAATACATAAATATTCTTAAGTTGACGTGCTGGTTAAGCACACACGCTCCATCAAGAGAATAATCTCACGAGTGACACGTCATATTAACTTATATTTTCACAATGACGTGTTGGTTAACTACACACATTCGATCATCTAAACATAAATAATATGTGTGTTTTCATGGGTAACACATGACTCATGATTTTATTACATAAAACAAATATTTTGTTTTATTACTTGATTACTACTTTTAATTATGAAAAAAATCGGATTGGACCATTTCGGTAATTCCACTCTCAAAATACAAAAAGGCGATGAGGCTGGTAAGCGTGAAATATTTTTAAAAATTACATCATTATGAATCATAGAGATCTCCTTACACTATTCTTAGAGTATTAGTGGGTGCGCCTAATTTTGATTCGACGATATAGTTTTTATTAAACATTGGAGGACATGTAGTATAATTGTTATACGTATAGTTTTTATACCATATACTAAATTTAAACATTTTAAATTTATATTTTTTTTCTTTCTAATTTAATTCTCTTATTAAATAAAATTCAAGATAAATATTCGGATTTTAATTCAAGTTTAAATAATAATCAAGTGTTAATTAATTAAATATTCATATTTGAATTCTAAATAAATAATATTTCAAATTAATCTAACAATTGGATTTTTAGATTTAAACAACTAAAATAATATTTTAAACAAGAGGCTTATCTCTAGTTTTTTGGAAAACAAATAAAATCTGAAACCTGAAAAATCGTCAGATGCACCGCTCAGTAGAGAGCCACATCATGTTTGTGACTAGCAGGTTTCCTTGTTTTCTTTGATTTTTACCATGTTTGTGCAATTAACTAAAACATATTAGGTTCTGATACCACTCTTGGGTTTTATTAGCATGAATACATTATCTTAAGACAACAAATACAATCATAGATTTACCTAAATGTACATCCACCTTAAGATCTAGATTTTACTAGTTATAAGATCAAACTTAAAAAAAAAACAAAAAAACTAGAAAGAACATACTAACCACTTGATTCTTCGCTTGAGATCTTTTGAATGCCAATGATTATAGTGGACAGAGGATCCAAACTAGAATCCCTCTAATGAAGTCAAACCAACAAACATTATCATCATCCAAAAAGGTCTAAACCCCATTCCCTTGAAGTCATAAGCCTTTAATCATTCCATTTATATCTTGAAATCCCGAAATAAGAAACCTCTCAAAACAGGATGTTACAATTCTCCCCTACTTAAACTGGATTTCGTCCTCGAAATCCATCTTGGTTAGAATCTCTGAAAATGATGCCGGCATCTTCTGAAGAAAACTCGAGAGGTCACTTAGAAGCCCACAATTGCCAACAAACAACCCAATATTCTTGAAACTATTCAACCGTAGCCACTATCTTTCTCTTCTTAACTGAAAGACCAAACTTCCAGCAAGAATTACTCAAAACGAGAATTCTCAAAACTTAAACTACAACTAAGTTCATGAATAATCTACCAAAATCGGGACCCATCAGTCTAAACTTTAGAAACCATACCCTAAGCCTGATGGTCATCCATTCGCCGTTCCTATTTCTAGTCCCTGACTAGGAACATCACCAAACCGTGCAGAAAGAAATTGCAAAACATACCGATTGCAAATTTTAACCAATCGCATATGGGACATACACTTGACTTCTTGACAATTGTGCCCAAAATCCTGAAGCATACCCTTGACTTTCTAAAATGTCATCACCAACCCGCTGCTTCCACGACCATAATGATGGTTCATCCAAGATTCTCATGTTGCATCTAAATCCCTCATCAGCTTAGGTGCGCATCCACATGACAAGTCACTCTGGGCATTACACGAACTTCATGACTTAAGATTTCAGAATCAATACCCAACACTGGTAACCAAACTACTAATAATCAATCTGCAACCAAACAAGTTTCATAATGCAAAAATTCACCAAGAGACTTTGATGCACAATTAATACTCCCAACAACCTCTTGTTGTCCACATGATCCAAACCAATTGGTCACTCAGTCTCCCGACTCCCATAAATGCACTGACACTCGACCATGCGAAGGACTATGATCTTAGACCTAAGAGTCTCAATCAAATGACTATTGGGTCCCATATGTATGAATCATATAACGACTAGTTCATGATACATTGTGACACCTTCTAACCACTAAAATGATAAGCTCACGGTACTACGCCGATTTTGCCATCATTCCATCACTTATGACTAGTACCACTGAGGCCTAAAGATATTCAACTATCAACCCACTAACTTGCAGGAAACCATTCAACATCCTCTCAACACTAACCAAACAGAACATCAACCATGCCCTTCTATAATGTACAATTCCTTTCACAGATCATGCCACTACCAATGCAAAATCAGACGAAAACATGGTTGCACATAACCCAAGAATGAGGTAGGCGGTTGCACGCTTGTTTCAATTCAAGGGCTATAAACCAATTAAGAACCATACCAATAAATCGATCCAATTGTTCTCATGCTATCTTACTTAGCCTACATACATCTCCAAGGGAAAACACATAACCATAATTAGATTTACTGCACTCCTTCTTCCTCACAACCTTACCCAGAGGTTGTGGTATCAGTAGATCTAACCGAAATGACGAACCTCAACCGTTAACAAAAACGTCCTCGTAAATGGCTGAAACTAAGATCCCACATCTTGATTGGAACCGAACAAATCCTACAAATACATAAGTAGCTCAATAAAACTTTCAAAGTTATCCAAAATGTTCCTAAAACCCTGGTTGGATCAATCCAAATACTAACCTTGCTGACCCGCATGCCAAAGTAAGATTCTGCGTAGATCCAAAGCCACACCTAAAGAACTAAACAACACCACCCTGACGTCTGAACTCCTAATAACTAGGGACAACTACCAAACCCAAGCCTGCTATGAAAAATACTCCCATAACCAACAATTATGGGTACCCATACCCCGAAACTAGAATGCACAACATACAAGATTTGACAATAGGTTGATGCATCCATTGAACTTCAACAGACACAACTCGAAACTTTTGAAGAACCTCTGCTATTGATGATGAAAGGATGACCAACGATTGAGTATGCATTAACAACTAATCCAATGATCCAATACAGTATGGAACAAAGACTCTACAGAACTAAGCATACCAATCTCTAAAGCTGATTACCAATTATAATTGCCCAACCTAGACTATAGATATCAATCTATACAACAATCTCACAAATACCTCAATAATCGATAGTCAATCTAAGCGACCCAGACGCCTCTTGATCTATTCATCAACATTCCCTAAAGGAGCCATTGGCTAAAATAAGCTCCTTGTCCAAAACGTCATGTCGTAAAGATAACTCATGCATTCTTAAGCACATACATCTGATGAAAACTAGCTCTGCACCCCCAACTTTACCAAATCTTAAACCAAAATCTCACATAACCCGACTGGAGATCCTTGTGGCCCATTCATCTGAATCCATAAATTTGAACAACTCGCTGATCCTCCAAGCGGAATACTCAGTTCTCCTCGACTTAGGTTTTGAACTACCAACAACTGACGTTGCAACAAAAGAATACTCAAACCAGCTCAACCAGATGCATAACATCCCGGGCTCTCGACATGTATATCCTAACGCAATATGATCTTCTAGATAAGGACCAATCAAACACAAAGAGATTTCGAATCTTAGATGGATGCCCGAAAACTTCCCAAGTATAACTCCCCATAACATGAAGAATCCCATGCAGATGCACAAACAATAATTCTAACAGTCCATTCATAGCACCAATCCTTAATCTTGAAACAATTAGACTAGCACCTGACCCACCTATATTCAAATAAAGCAGACCCTTGATATCATCTCATGGAAACATTACCACAAGAATTCTCTTGTGTATTCCTACATTTCCATACTTGCTACCAATAACCAAAACTATCTAGACCTGTGCGGGGTCTACATCCCAACCCATTTGCCGATCACTCAGCCTCCAGCTGTAATCCTCGAGCAGATCATAACAATCACTTCCTTCTTGTTTCCCACAACTCAACTAGCACTACATCGAGCAAGGACCTCAAGACCTCACAATCAATTAACTCACTTAGGTCTGCGTCATTCAAACCTAAACTGACATGGCTACTATGGCCCAAACAGTCACCAAAGTCATCCTCATCCTGAACAACCATAACCAAAAGATCAATAAATATGAAAACATTTCCACAAATCATGGTATCAAACCATGTTATCTACCCTCAACCAGCTTCTTAGAATCCTCGTGACTTCCCTCGATTCGAGTATGGATCATGTGTTTCTATTAATATGGGCCCAATACTACCATCCACACCTGTCTACGCTTTCCTAAAGAATATCTTGAGTCCTCTAAGTCATCTACACATAATAATGTTGAATTAAGGTATTTAAGCCAATAACTAAATTGGTATACTCTTGAATTAAGAGCAAATTCCTTTTGGGTTGCCCTCATAACAAAAAATAACTAGAAATAATATTAGGAGAGGGAGAGAGAGAGAGAGAGAGAGAGAGAGAGAGATGTTTTCTTAATATATATTATGTGATTAATATATTAATTAGGAATAGGTAATTGATATGTTAATTTGTTATGTGATTAATAAATTAACATGAGATCAATAGTTAAATAATTGATTTGTTAATTTATATGGTTAATAAATTAATAAGAAATCAATTAGAATTAATTAATTACTAATCAGAATTAATCTGGAATTAATATGAGGATAACTATAATTAATTAAAGGTGCAATGGGTGAATTGTAATTGTTCAATAATTGAACAAAAGAAGCAATTCTAGAATCATCCAAGGGCTGAATGAAATTGGGAGTCTTTCTAGAGTTTCCAGAAGCCTCTTGTTTCATAAAATAGGAAAGGTCTTCAATTAGGATTAAATCTATTATTTAATTAATTCAGATTCTACTTTGCTTGCAAGTTACCTAAACTATAAATAGGACACCAAAGCCATCAATTTTCGTTCATGACCTTCCTAAGAAGCGTAGGAACCAAATTTATTCCCCTCCCCTCTATCTCCTCTTCATTCTAGGGCTTCTAGGGTTTTAGGTATGAGGCATTAGAGGTATTAGATTTCTGGTGCTTGCTTTCCAAGGATTTCAAGAAGGATATTGGTGTGATTATTTGCTGCAATAATCAAGGAGTATGTAAACCCTAACTCTATACAATATAGAAAACTTAGACTCAAATAGGTTGCATGCAGACTTAAGGGTTAAGTTTTTCTGCCACATGTTTTAATTATAACCTATAAAACCCATCAAATAATACTCCCAATACCCACTAAAAAGCATAGCGCACCCGCATTGAAGCACTTCCTAGGATCCTCACCTCACCCTACCATTAGCTGCCGAAAAACCCCTATTGGTACCAATTAACTACTTCATGAATATAGTCACATGCAACATAACTTAAATAATCTTAGATTAAAAGACTCAGCCCTACAATGGTTGGACTAAAACAATTGCTACACAATAGGACCAAATCCTTCACTCTGAGATTATTTAACCATTGTAGCATGTGGCTTAATGTATCCATTTAGTAGTTAATTCACACCCAAAAGAGTCCTAGTAAACATCAAACAAACAACATTCGAGCAGAAAAACTCTATACGAATAAGGCATGATAATTCAGGCAATTATATCAGGCAATTCCTAAAGATCCCTACCCTACAACTTGCATACAGTTCTATCATATTCTTCATAATCAAATAATAGTGTGGGTATCTTGGGGCACACTTTCTTGCTCCAGTTGATCATACACATCTCATCATTCCATGGTTACTTTTGAAAACAATTTTGAAAACCTTTTTTGAAACTTTTACAGATCCTTAGTTTAAGTCTAGATTCACATGAATGCTCATCCAATTCTCTTAAACCAGGGCTTTGATACCAACTTGTAACATCCCAAAAATCAGGACAAAATTTTCATTTTTAAAATCTTTTCAAAATCAATAAGTTTTGTAAAACAAAGTTGCTAAAAGTCACAATCATGAATCAGAGTATCCCAAAATCATAAATCACATAAAAATACAGGAAGATGTGCAAGATCAAGCCTTCTCCTTGCCACTGTTCTATGAAGTACCTAAAACCATGAAATCAAACTGTAAGCACGAAGCTTAGTGAGTTCCCCCAAAATACCACTACACAACATATAACAACATGCATACTAGGTCCACAACCGTTGGACTGGATTACCCCTAAGTCCACAACACGAGTTTGTATTACCCACCCAACCCAGAGCTGATGTCTGGCTTGCTTCCGAGCCCACAACATAATTTTGTCTTGCCTTTTTAGCCCTCAACTTATGTCTAGATTGCTCTGGAGCCCACAACATAAGTCTGGCTTGCTTTTCTGGTCCTTAGCTTATGTCTGGCTTGTTCCCAGGTTTGTTGTCTTCCGCATAGAGCATTGTTGCCTCAACCTACCTATACTATGTCGACATATGCAACAGATAGACATATAACCAATAACATATAAACATATAACCAACTACAAATAATCAAGCAAATCTACAAACCACTACAGCATAACATCCTATACACCAGGATACATGATACAACCTAGTGGGCCGGCCTTGGTGCCTTCGATCCACGAGTACAGTGAGAAAACTCACCTAAACAGCTCAACAGAAGCTCCACAGCTACCTCAACAACAACACAGCCAACCCAAGCTTCTTAAAACCAAGCTGAGGCCAATCCTTAGCTAAATATTCAATTCTACCCAAGTTTGACCAAAAGTCAAATTGGTCAAAAAGTCAATAGTCAAAGCTAAGGTCAAAATTGCTAAAAACAGCTTTACAAGTCGTGGCCATCCTTGGCCATGTCATGGGCACTAAATGCCAAAATAGTCATTGGTTCCCCAATTGCCACGTTGTGGTAGCCTAAGGCTATGCCGTGGGGAAGTCTCAGCAACTCAAATAAGCTTAATCCATTTTCTGTCGATTTCATCCAAAGCTCAGATCTAATCCTTTCCAAGGTCTTAATGGATAAAGTTTCAAACTTTCTCCATTAGGAAGGTCCAAACCACCAAGATCTAGACTTTAACTCTCAAAGGGACCCACAAATGCATCTTTATCAACTTTATCCATTAAGTCCATGTCTCAAATCTTCAGATATGGATCAAAATGATGTTTAGATGGATAAAGTTTCCAACTTTATCCATAACAAAGTAACCAACTTTTAAGATCTAAACTTTAATACACCAAAATAACCTAAATGACCAAGATAAATTGCATGGCTAAAAGGGAAGGCAAAAAATCATAGCTTTCCTAGTCCATGAGGTCCGAGAAGCATTATAAACTAATCAAAAGATGTTAGAGTCCACTCAACTCCAAGATCTCCCATAAAATGGACCAAAAGTGTCAAAAATTCCAAATGACAACATTTATGGAACTAGATAGCAAGATTGGAAGTTTATACTTAAACTAGTCCAGATATATAGTGCCTCTGATGGATCCAAACTTGAAGCATTATTCCTTGCAACCAAAAGACCCTTCTTAATCTTTAAGCTCCATCAAAATAGCATAAAAAGCATCCAAAAGAGGAGAGGGGAGAGGAGAGAAGCTCAAAACTTAAAGGTGGATGATAAGGTTTCTCCGAAATGGTCCTAGAGGTGATGGAGGCTACTAAAATGCCTAAAAAATGTGGAACATTAATGCTTAAATACGTTAAAAACCCTAAAAATAATCATGGACTTAGGTCTGACTGATCCCACGCCGTGGGCTCTGATTTTCGCGCTGTGACCACTACTTTCCACCAAAAATCACCTCAACTTCAAACAATCATAAATTCTTCGTTTCAAATTCATTTTCGGCGATCTTTATATCCACAAAAGTCTATTGAGGAACGCCACAACCCTACCTAATTACTTTTGACTTAATACATGTTGAACTAAAACCATAATCTATGCAAATAGCTCGGAATATTACTTTTCTCATATTACCCTTTTTCTTCCAAGCACAAATCGAAGGCTTTAATCACTTAATCAACATTACCATCATCCAAAAAGGTCTAAACCACATTCCCTTGAAGCCCCAAGCCTTTACTCATTCTATTTATAGCCCAAAATCACGAAATAAAAAACTTCTCAAAACATATGTTATATAAATGCCTCTCTAAAAAAATTGTAATTTATGGATGGAATGTCAGTAATGGAAGTGTGGTGTTAAATGATTTGGATAGAAGAGTTAGTTTGAGAAAAAAGTATTGGTCAAAACTCAAAACATTACCGACTTATATGGGTTAAAACTTGAGACAGTTGAATTCATTGGTCAACACTTTTGCTCAACAGATTTACAAAACCACGATTTGAACATGTAAGTAATGTCATTTGGTATACCAAGAACGAGCCACTTCGTGGTCTATGTGGCTACTAACCACTATAGTGAACATCATCCCACTACTTAGTAGTAACTAGTGGTAGTGGTGGATTGTGGTGCACACAACGGAAGCTAACGTCCAATACTTCTGTCTCTCTCTCTCTCTCTACAATAAAATATATATTTTTTTATTTAAAAATCTAAAAATAAGAGGATTATAGTGGTGGATATACCAATCTATTATTGGTTGTTTATGGTGATGATGTGGCATCCACCACTAAAATGGTTAGTGATGGGTATAACGGATGATCTAAATTGCAACTTATTTTCCACGTTAAATATTATTACATGTAGAAATATTTATCAATTTAAAAACAAGAAATTAAACTATATATTATACATTTTTTTAAATAATTCATTTCGTCTGCATATTTACAAAACTTTTATTTTTTTAATATAAAATCAAGTATATTTGATTTGATTTGTCAATTTAAATATGATATTCAGTATCAAAACTTATTATTTTAATGATAAAATCTCAACTTCCTATATAATATATTTATTTAATTTGTTAATTGAAATACAAACTTAAATATAAAATCTAAATGATTTCTTAAATAAACTAAAAAATAGCAAAACAAGAAATTTTACTTTTATCGACATCATATTTTTAGTAGCGACATCATTGGATAAGTCTGGTGTCATTGCTAAAGCGTTCGTCGCCACTAAAAACGTCGTCGCTAATGTCTTTGACCAACGATACGTGTGATGTTGCCGAGAATGAATCGTGGCCCTTCGTTTGTATGTTGATCCAACATATAGGGTTTATCTCTGCACATATACAATTGTGGCGACAGCAATGGAGCCGACATCGTTGCCGCTAATACTTCCGAAAAAAGCTGCAGACAATTTCCTCCAAGTCATCGTTGCTATTACCTCTATGTAATGTAGTTTTTGAATTATAGTATTTCTGCATTTACATATAATGTAAATCATATAAAATATATCATTTAAAAATAATAGCATTAGTGACAATGACATTTCCGATGCACAATCCTTTTAGCATTGCCAAGAATAAATCATGTCCCTATGTTTGTACGTTGATCCAATAGGTAGCATTTATCTCCGTACATATTTAATAACGGCGACAATATTAGAGATGACACCGTTGCAAGTAATATTCCCGAAAAAACCCTCAAACAATTTCCCTCCAAGTCGTTGCCGCTATTACCTCTTTGTCAACGCTATTACCATATGTAATGCAGTTTTTGAATTATAATATTTCTGAATTTATATATAATATAATATAAATTATATAAACATATTATTTTAAAATAATAAAATTATCGATGATGGCATTTCCGACACAATCCTGTTAGCGACGACTAATAACTCGAACAATGGAGACGGAGAACTCCAGCCGGTGCACTAGAATAATCAATAGCAATGTCTAATCTACAAGCGACGCCACTCTGTAGCGGCGACAGTAAAAACGACCTCATTTTAAGCAACAAAGCAACCGTGACAACCCATTATCAACGCCGTTATGGTAATAACGATTTTGCTTCCCTTTTGCGACGCCTTTTGTCGACGCAAAAATTTTGGTTTTTCTTTTTTCAAAATAATATTTTTGCAGATACATTTTTTTACGGGAATCAAAATCTTAAATAAACTAAAATGTATAACTTTTTCGCTTATTTTTATTTAATAAAAAGTTTGTCTCGAATAGCTAACATTTTGAAAAAAAAAACACAAATTAGTTAATTTTAGATTTAAAAATCTTAAATGTTGTATAAAGCTTTTTCACTTGGTTTATATTTTTTTTTAATTTATGTTATATTTCCAAAAATATAAAAGATGATAAAAATTCCACATAGATAATTATAAACATTAAAAATAATAGATTTTAATTTTAAATAGAACTAGCGTGTATTCTTGTTTATCCTTATATATAGTTGGATAGATTATTTAAAACACACACACACATATATATATATATATATATATATATATATATATATATATATATATATATATATATATATATATATATATATATATATATATATATATATATATTGAAACAACGACCAAAATATGGAATTTATAAGATAATTTCGAGGTTGAAGTTTATAAAGTGAACTTTGCACTCCAATGGTAAAAAAAAAAAAAAAAAAAAAAAAAAAAAAAAAAAAAAAAAACCATATAAAGAGTTATTTAAATATTAAAAATCTTTGTAACAAACTACAATTGGAAATCTTTTAATTTTTAAGCCCCAAAAATTATAGGCACTAAATATATTGCCATTTTCAATTGAGCTTAAATTTTAATTAAGTTAGACTAGTTTCATTATTTTTCTTTTTCTAATCTTTTAACAAATAAAATGGATTATTTTCCATGTAAAGATTTTCATAGAAAATAAAGTCAAAGAAAAAAAATATAATAATCATTCACTCTAATAAATAAATAACATTTTTTTTTCCACATGACACATTTTCATTGATTTGACCATATATCATTTTGTGGTTATTTGCAAATAATTTTTTCCAAATGGTATTTTATAGTTTTTATTTTAATTTTATTAATGTCCACGTAATATTTAAATATAATAATTGCAATAAATGTAATGATAAATGCATATCAATTTCATTAATTGATTTTATTCTAATTTCAAAAAATTTAAATTAAAGTTTCATTAGTTTCCTTTGTTTATTTATCTAAACTAGATGTGAGACTCATGTATTACATGAGTTAATTTAATATATATATATATATATATATATATATATATATATATATATATATATATATATATATATATATATATATATAAAGATCAAAATATTTAAGAACTTTGAATTTATAAGAAAACTAGTTTATAACCCATGGAGTTCACGGTTATAAAATTAGTTAAACTTTCATAATAAAAAATTATAATTATTAATCAATTATTTTAAATATATTATTAATTAAGAGATATATCAAACTTTTAAGGTTATTATAAATTCAAATTTAACATATAGTTAGAAAATTTAAATTTAAATTTTAAAATGAATTACCTAATATATCTACATGACACATAACATAATATTAATGAGAAGTTTTATTAGAGTGACACTTGGCAAATGGAGATTAAAACTATTTATTTATTAGAATTATATAAGAATAATAATGAATTATTAAAATGAAAATGTTTTTATATTTTAAACTTAAACAAATAATTAAAATGAATAAAAGAAACTATTAAGCTTTAATTTTTGCAATTTTGAAATTAAATGGTAAGTTTATTAATGAAATTCTTATCAATTTATTAATACATTTATTGAAATTACTACATTAAAATATTATATGGAATTTAATAAAATAGAAAAAACTCATAAAATGACATGTGGTAAAAAAAATTAATTCAGAATAACCACAAAATGACATTTGGCAAATTGAATGAGAGTGTGACAAGTGGCAAAAAAAACTTTCATTTATTAGAAATGATTATTTGTTTAATTTAAAAGAAAACAAATAATTTAATTTTAATAATTCAGTATTTTTCTATTTTTTCTTATAAATTCAAACTTTTCAAATGTATAAAATTTCATATTTTTTTTAAATAAATGCATGTAATACGTGAATCGTACACCTGGTTAATAATTAATAATAATAATAATAAAAGAATAAGAATTCGCCTAGTCCTTGCTTAAGAAATACACTAGTTAATAATAATAATAAAAGAAGAAGAAGTTGCCTAGTCTTTGCTTAAGAAATACACTATAATTTCGGTGAAATTTAAGAGATTTGTCTTATTGGTGTAACACATGGGAAACTATGGTGGAACAATCCGTTTTTGACTTGCAATAACTAAACTACAAATGACATGTTGTCAACTAGAATCGCGTCATCACGAGACGTGTTTGGTTTGTAAAACAAATTAGTGATTTTGGAATGGTCAATTTTTTTAGATACCCACGAAACTAAATACTAGAGATGAAACTTCTCAATAATAGTCTCTTGTGCGACCAAAATACCTTTAGTTTGGAGGAAATGAGTAATTCTCAATTAATATGTTATTAGTGATATTAGAATGGTAATTTTTTTTAGATACCCACGAAACTAAATACTAGATATGAAACTTCTCAATAATAGTCTCTTGTGCGACCAAAAAACCTTTAGTTTGGTGGAAATGTGTAATTCTCAATTAATATGTTATTAGTTTAATATTTTATTAGTTTAAGTCTAGTTGAAAACATAAATGATAATGTAGGAATAGATTAGTTTGTTAGTTAAAAAAATATAATTTCTTGTTGCTTCTTTGCTTTTTCCTAAAAGAAAAATAGATAAATCAACAAGTTAATGAACTTGTAAAGCGTGTTAACTCATTTACGAGGCCGGATGAATAAAAATGTTTCACGGCTATAATGCAACTATGCAAGTATAGAAATATGATTCCAGTCAAAAGAATTAGTCCTTTTGAATTTAAGAACCACTCGTTGTTAGTGTCATGGCCGGTCCCGAGATTTAAAGGGTCTTGTGCAAGTTAGGAAAAATAGGTCCTAAGACTTGTAAAATATAAAATAATATAAAACATAAGTATTTAGTTTTGCATTCCATCTCCTAATAAACTTCAAGAACAAAATATCACTCTAATATACATAAAACTCTAGTTTTTTATTTCATCCTGTAATATACATAAAAGTCTTCTGTTTTTCATATCCAGATTCATAGTTTTTAACTACAAAAGAAATATCATAGAAAGGAAAAAAAAACCACCTCTTATTGTAAATTTCTTTTTCCTTTGTGCTATGTAGATTTCCTGCACTTGATCAACCAAACAGATGCTGATTAAACTGAAATGTATAAAATGAGAATAAGAAAGAAAGAAATATAAAAATCTGAAATCGGAATCTGAAATGTATAAATCACAAATACAAAAATCTAAAAGTTAAATAACATTTATTGAATTACCTCTTAAAATTCTCTTGAGCGACAACCAAGAACAAGAATAATGCGACAACCAAAACAATCAAATCTCTTCAACAACACTATAATGGTAACAGTGAAACACAAACTCAAAAAAAAAAAATTACCACATTAAGCAACAAAATCAGAACAAAAATAAGAGTAAAAATAGAAGACAATCACCTTGGAAAGTTGAAGAATCAATAATGAAATCCAAATTCATGTTGACAAGAACCTCGAAGCTCCAATCACTTAATGAAAATCTAAATCGTTTGAGGAAAATTAGGAAGCAAAACTAGAACAGTAGAGAAAGTTGGGTTTTTTGCTAAGATATAGTCCTAATGAACTTGACTACTTGAGGATTTATGGAGTTAGGGTTTTGAGGTCGAAAGATAATAGCATGGCACACATGGAAAAATCATATTACCATTAACAGGAGAAACCAAACGTCTTCACTCTTCATGCGTAAGATCCAACATCAAGAAACCAATTGTCGAACGAACTTCAATTTAATTTCCTGCTCAATTTGATGCATATGTCCGCTCTGTTCTTGTAACGACCGAAAATACAACCAATTTTAAATTTTTCAAAAACATCTCAATTCTAATAATTCTTTACAAAAAGGTTTCCAATACAAAACAATTATCGTATTCCCAGAATCATAACACCACAGAATCATGAGGAGCGGTACGATCACGCCTTCGCCTTGCCACGATCCCCTGAAGAACCTGAAAACATGAAACCACAACTGTAAGCCCGAAAGCTTAGTGAGATACCCCCAAAATACCAACCATAAATACCATACACGCATAACATGCCATAACATATCCGATCATAGAACAGTCGTGCTCTCCGGGTCTACTGTGTGACTGGTCCGCCGCACCGGCCAACAGTCCACCTGGTCCACCCTCTGAGTCTATCCGCATACATCGAGTCTACAGTGTGATTGGTCCGCCCGTTCCCGGGCCTTCAATCCACCTGGTCCACTCTCTGAGTGTACAGTATGACTGGTCCGCCCGCATCGGGCCTTCAGTCTGTCTGGTCCACTCTCCGAGCCTTCGGCACGTCTGGTCCGCCCCTACCGGGACCTACAGCCTATCCGGACCGCTCGCTGGGCCTACGGGACAACCGGTCCGCCCTGGGTATCTTGGCCTACTGCACACAGCAGGACCCGCCTCAACCCAACTCCAGTCCAAACATCCATGTGCACATATACATACAATCATCTAACAATTCACAGATAACAAGCAGATCAACAGATCACATAACATGCCACTATCCTAACCAGGATACCGACCTAACAGGTCACTAACATAACATCTCCCTATCTCTCTGGATACCGATCTCAATCAGGTCTCTAGCATATACCATCCTAACTCACAGGATGCAAACATAATAAAGCAGTAACATAAAAACACTACTCGGATCTCAATCCGATAAGGGCCGGCCTTGGTGCCTTAGACCCCGTTGATATAGTGAGGATAACTCACCTCAAAGCTGCCGACTGAACAGATAATCCAAGCTACTCCGATCACTGATACTATCTCCACCACTGGTCAACCACCAATGCGCTGAACTCAAAACAACAAACAATAATTACCAAAATGCCCCTGGACACCATTGGTCAACCCTTGGACAAAGACAAGGTCAAAGTCAACTCCTGACTGACCCCACTCGCCGAGTCAACCCTATGACTCGCCGAGTTCCCATACTCAGACTACACTCCATCCGCGATCTAACTTGCCGAGTCACCCCGAGACTCGCCGAGTCCAACAACTCAGAGTCCACTCGCACACAACTCACCGAGTCATCCCTTGACTCACCGATTCTCGACTCGACCAGAGAATATCGGAACTCTTCGACGAGACTCACCGAGTCCAAGAACAGACTCGCCGAGTCTAAGGCTATCATCAACCTACTCGCCGAGTTGTTCATACAACTCGTCGAGTTCCAGGTTATCTTCATCCGACTCGCCGAGTTGTTCTTCCAACTCGTCGAGTCCCAGCTCATCTTCAAGCAACTCGCCGAGTTCACCCATGTGACTCGCCGAGTACCACCGATCTGAATCCTTTCAGAAGCATTCCAGGCCATGCAAATGATCCAAAACCTGGATCTAGCCTTATATAACCCATCCATCACGTAAAGTGGCAAACTTTACGTGAATCCCAAGAGATCTAGGCTTCATTCACTTATAACTAGGGTTTGGGACTTGCAAGCTTCACCAAACTCTCCAACACAGGGACTTTCATGCTCTCTGATTCTCCTCCCTTCCAGATCTGAGGTAGCAACCTCAGATCTAACCTCTAGACTTCCATTTACATCCTTAGGCAAGATCCCACAAACCCCCAAATTGAAAGAACAACATACAATCAGGCCAAGAACAAGATATTACCTCCAATGGACGCCCCCAACTGCAATGAAGTCGATTCCAAGCAAAGCCCCTTGCCCCAAGCCTTCAATTCCCACCAAATTCCTTCAATGATTACTTCTCCAAGCTTCAATCCACTCAACAATGGAGCTCCTCTGCGATTTAGGGTTTCTAGAACTCAAGAGGGAAGTAAAGAGGCTGGGGAAGGAACATAATGTTCCTTATATAGGGCTCAACCCCGAGAATTAGGGTTTTCTTCACCCAACGCCTACTCGCCGAGTCCATCTCATCGACTCGCCGAGTCGGCTACTTAACACACGACCAAGTCGCGACTCTACTCGCCGAGTCCAGCCATGGACTCGCCGAGTCACTCTTTCTCAAATAACACCTTTAGCCCTTCAACTCTACTCTTGCTATCTCGGGATGTTACAGTTGTATACATTGGACAATCAATAACCTAAAAACTAATTTGGGCGTGCATAAAATTTTGGGCCCTGTTAAAGAGTGGGACTTGTTCAATGCCACTTCTTGATCTCCCCTAAGGTCGGCCCTGGTTAGTGTAATATTCTCTCCATCTCAAAATTATAGTCCATATTTTCTATTTGGTTTGTCCTAAAATAATAGTTCACTTCTAAAGTTAGTGGTAATTAACGTTTCCTTAAGTTGTGCATAAAGTTAGTGGTAATTAACGTTTCCTTAATTTGTATATTTTTTGTCTGTGTACAATTATTTTGGGACGGGTGAAGTATTTATTATGTGTTGTTTATCTCGGCCCAAGTCCGGCCCATTTATATTTCCAATTCTACCCTTGTCCGACCCATGTATATTTCCTAATGGAAAAACTGTTAAAAAGTCCTTACATATTGTATTTATAATTGATTTATTTATTATATATATTTTTTATTCAGTTAAGTCCTAAAAATCGATAATCATATTCAATTACCTCTTTACCTGGTCAACATGTCATCCAATTTTCAAAAATTTCACTTTTGGTTCGGATTTTAAAATTTATTACAATATTTGTCCAAAATTTATATTTTTTCCCAATATTTGAAATTTTATTATAAATTTGGTCCAAAATTTACTCTTTTGGCATGGACTTTGGAATTTTGTTATGAATTCATCATAACTTTAGCCTTTTCTTTTACAACTTTTTTTTTTCTCAAAATTATATTTCGAATATGTTTTTTCTTTATCAAATCACATTATACAAAAAAAAAAAAAAAAAAAACATATTTTCACATAAAAAATCTTATATTTTCAATATGAAAACTTTCTTTTAAAAATGTTTTTTATACGAAATACCTATTTATAAAAATAGGTATTTAGTAAGTAAATAATTATATACAAATCCGTTATATATATATATATATATATATATATATATATATATATATATATATATATATATATATAAACACGTACTACTTTCAGAAAAAAAATACATACAAACACCTATTTCATAGTAAATATGTGTGTGTGTGTATATATATATATATATATATATATATATATATATATATATATATATATGTGTGTGTGTGTGTGTGTATGTTTCTTTTGCAAAAATCATGTTTATAAATGTGTTTGAATACAAATGCATTTATTATAAAATAGTTCTTTATAAAAAAATATGTATAAAAATGTGTTTTTACAAACGAAGTGTATAAAAACACTTATTTGGGTGAATATAAATATGTTTTTACAAAAGCAGTGTATACAAACGTTTATTTGGGTAAAATTGTCAAATTGAATACGATTATCGATTTTTTGAACTTAATTAAATAGAAATAAAAAATGTAAGGATTAAATCGATTATAAGGCCAATATATAAGGAATTTTTTTGTATTTTTCCCTTTCTTAATCTACCCATATAATTTAATATTTAACTAGAAAAGAACTCTGAGCTTCACACTTGGTCAAATTTTTTTTCTCCTGCTTTTGTGTTTTATGTAGGATTCTAGTTTTACTTTTTTTTTTTTTTTTTTTTTTTTTTTTTTTTTTTTTTCCTGGTTAAAGAAGATAGAATTAGAAGTGAAATATGGGTCACTCACCTACAAATTTCAATTTCTATATCTAACGAGTACACGACTCCCCAACTTGGAACATGGTATATTTACAACCCTTCAACATTATTGTTATACATACAATGAAGTGACAAACTTCAACACAAATATCGAGTCCAAGACAAAAAAAATGGTTTTAAAATTGTCCAAAAGAATATAATGGTTTAATTACAACAGAAAGTAGTTAAGTGGCTAAATCCATTAAATAGTCAAAGTGCAAATACATTTTTGTATTTTTTTTTCTTTTAGAATTAAAAAAGAATTTTCACCTTCAAAGTAGAGTGTAAATCGACAAAGTTGTTGAAAGTCTGTGAATTTCTCATTTCGTATCATATTATCGACCAAGCGGTTGAAAGTTTGTGAATTTCTCATTGCATATCATATTAGTCACCTGGGAAAAATATTAGAGAAACAACCGTAAAAATTAATTTCATTCAAAAAAATTTAATTTATAAACAACCAAATGATAGTATTTATAAAATGGTAATTTAAATAATCATGAATTTTCGTTATAAAGATTTTTGCAGTATATAAGGGTTTTAAAAGTAAATAGACATCAAGGGGAAAAAGGAATAGGTAAGAAAAGAATTTAACAGTATATAGAACGGAACCTGAACATGACAAATGACAGCTGCACCATTCTTGACAAAAAGCACATTCTTCTTTATTGGTTTCATGGTTTTAGGATCAACTTGATGCATCAAATCAATAATCTCACATTCCTCAAAAATAGAGTGAATATTCTTTATATCCAGAAGTGAAAATAGCATAAACAAAAAAGAAAAAGAAAAATTCATAAAAAGAATAATGTAACATCCTGACGATAAGGTACTTCTAATTTTGACCCTATAATTGAATTATATTGAATTTTCGTACCTAAGTATAAGAATGAGTACAAGGAAGGCCCTAGTGGCATTTTCGTAATTTAGGAGTTTTGGGAGTATGCCATGGGTATGTGTGTATGTTGAGCGTACTAGTGCGCGCCCTAGTACGATGGGCATACATATATACATAGGGAGTACGTGCTAGGCATGCAAACCCTAATTATTAAGGTTTGGCTCATATTAAAACCCCATTATAGCCTTATTTCCACTCACTTAATCAACCTCCATCCTCTTAAAACGTTTTTGCAACCCTAATCCGTCTTGTGAAGCATTTCTAAGCTTGTGTGTGTGTATTTTGTGATTTTGAAGAAGAAGAAGAAGGAAGGAAGGAAGAAGAGACCACCTTGGAGGAGTGAAACTCTTTAGATCCAGGATCACACTACCTTTTGGCACCATTTTAAGGTATCAAGTTTTGAACTTTATGAAGTTTCATTTAGATCTTGTGTTGGAATGGTGTTTGCACCTTTTTGTCCCAAATGTGGAGATTCATGAACACAACATGTTCTTGACCCATTAAGTTCTCCTTTTAGAGCCTTGGAAGGGTCTTGAGTTATAAAAATGGGTTCTAAATGGTTGGTTTTGCTCCATGCATAATTTAGAAGGTCTTAATGGATTAAGAAGTTGAGTTAAGCACTTAATGGAAATGAAAACTCATAAAGTTGGAAACTTTATGACTCTTGAGGGTAATTTAGCCATGGATCTGAAAGAAGGACGTGAGAGCTTAAGCCATTAAGCTCTTAATGAAGGATTTAGGCATCTGGGAGTACGCCCCACATACCTGGAGTACGCATCGCATACGAGGTCAACCACCCTGATGGTGGTCAAAATTTAAGTACACCCAGTGTACATTTGGAGTACGCCCCATGTACTCACTCTGTGGTGACTCAACTGGGTTGAGTCAGTTGACTCGGTTGATTTGACCACTTTAACTTTGACTTTAACTAAGTTTCACTTAAGGTTATTTTGGGATTTTGATTGTGAATGCCATTTGGTTGGATAGGTGACGGTTAGAGCTGAGATTCAGAGTCGAGACCTCATCAGCTTTTGACCAGTTTGTGAGGTGAGTTTTCCTAATTGTATTCATGGGTCGAAGGCACCAAGGCCGACCCGTTGGATTAGATATCCTGTTAAGTGATAGTATATTATCGTGTTGTATTGATCTATTAGATAGGTATCGTGGTATATAGGATGATGTTATGCTTAGTGATCTGTAGATCTACTTGATTGTCTTTTGACTGATTATATATATGTTTATCTATTATGTATATGTTGACATGTTATGTGTGGTTGGGTTGAGGCAGAACAGAGTAGACTGAAGGTCAAGAGACCTACGGTGGCCCCGGTAGACATCAAGCCTGAGGGGCGTACCAATCAGCTCGAAGGCCCAGAGAACGGTCCAGATAGGTTGAAGGCCCGGTGAGGCGTTCCAGTCATGCTGAACGTTCTGTGAGCGGTTCAGATAGTCTGTAGGCCGGTGCGACGTTCCATTCAGGCTGAAGGCTCTGTATGTCTGTTGTTTGTTATTATGTTTATGTGGTTCTACATTGGGGCAACTCACTAACTGTTGACTTACAGTTTTGGGTTATGTTTTCGAGTACTTCAGATGACCGCGGGAAGGTAAAGGTGTGACCATACACATCCTCTTGTTTATGACTTATGATTTTGGGAGACTCTGATGTTTTGGAAATGTTTTGAAAACTATGATTTGTAAACAATTTATGAGTTTGGGTTGATTTTAAAACTTTAAATTTCTAGAGATTTTTATGGATGTTAGTAGTTGGTATCAGAGCCTTGGTTTGAGTAAACTGGAGGAACACTCATGTGAATCCATTCTCAAACTAAGGAAAAGGTATTAAAAACGATTTAAAAGTGTTTTCAGGATAATCAAAAGAGGATATGATGTGTACGATTAGCCGGAGCCAGTAAGTAGACCCCAAATTACCACAATGTTATTTGATATTGTGATATGTTAGAACAACATGCTAGTGATATGTTATGGATCTTAAAGAATTAAATGATATAAGTGCTTGATTATATGATGCTTCATAGCTAGGGTTCTTCCTTATATGAAATTGACATCATTACTATAGTTACTTAGAGTATGCATCAAAATTATACATAACTTAGATTTTATAGCCTTAGAATGTTTGATTTAGCCTTATTTCCTATTCTTGCTTGATGAAGGGTTTAGGGTAGAATGAAGTATTCGATTGTCTATAGGATCCAGTGCTATGTATGATTAGCATACACGAGTGCTGTAGGGTTGGTGGAAGTTTCTTGGATGAGGTTTGTGGGGTCTGCCGACCAATCATGTAATTTTTAGCCTTCCTCTAGGAAGTGAGGATAGAGAGTATGTGTATTCAGGTTTGTATTGTTAGGGTTGTTGTGATGATCCTCTAATACAAATACAGGTAGGTGTGGAAGGTAGTATGAGCCCGTATTATTGGAAGCACATGACCCGTGCGCATAGAAGGGAAGTCATAACCCCTAGGGTTTTGTTGGGAATTGTTCCCGATGGTGTTATATGGATTTTTATCTTATATATCACTGGTTATTTTCAGTATGGCGATTATGAGACGATCTAAGGAAGGATCCAGATCATGATCAGGAGTAGGTGGCCAGAATTGCCCAGCATTGACTGAGGGTCGGGTTAGGGAGAACCTTCAGGAGGAGGTTGTTTCCCTTTTTCAGGCATAGTTACCGGAGATGTTTGGGTTTATTAAGACGACTAGAGTGGAGTACTTTGACGAGCGTTACGCTGCAGTTTCTAAGGCTGCTGCTGCTGCTGCAACTACTGGATAAGGTGTCCAAGTCCATAACTATATTTGGTATGTACTTAACCCTAGAATTTTAAAAGTTTAAAATTCAACCCTTATACTTTATAATATTATAAGTTTATATATATATATATATATATATATATATATATATATATATATATATATATATATATATATATATATATAAGATCAAGTCAGTCTTACAGTTAGTAGGCCTCATTCATGAAGCCGGTCTATAAGGGGGGGGGGGGGGGGTATAAGGTTGTTGCCTATAAAATGGCAGCTTAATGGGTGTCCACTCTCATCCACCGCTTCCTTGACTAGTGGAGGGTCATTAGCCAAACGAGTAGGAAAAAGACTATAATTCTCATTAAAAGAATAATGATAAATACAAAGTAACTAAACCTTTTATAAATTCCCAATCTTAGTTACTTTAGGAAAATGTGAAATTGATGCTAGCCCATGAAATTACACTTTGCACCTTGCTAAAGTCGTTGGTGGAGAGTGTGTGGTTAACCGACACACTAACTTGGACTTAACAAGGGTGGCTTAAGGTTTATCATAGATCGGTGGAGCACACGTGTGGTTAACCGACACATCGATTAGGTGATAAAATTAAGAGTACCAAGTTAATTTGCATGGTTACTCACACCTTGTTTGTGATCCTCGGTATCCCAGTCACAAACTTCAAGGGGCATAATCAAGATTTAAACATGCCATTGAATTGTTCAATGAATCTCAAAAGATCTAAGAGTTTCAATCAAATTAAAACCTAATAATATATTTCGTTTTTCATGTTAGAAATTGGTAAATCGTCATTTACCTACCTTCAAATATTTTGTAGCTTGGATTACGGTGATATATGTATTTTTATACATTATATCTTAATATTTCAGCCTTTATTATTCTTATTTAGAACTAAAAGGTACTTATAATGCTTTGAATTATGATTTACAGCTATTAGTTGTCAATAAAGCGGAAAAGAAAAGATTGGAGCGAAAATCGGGCTTAGAAGCAAAAAGAAAGAAAAATGTTGAAGGAGGCAATAACACCCAGCGTAATGCGTACTAGTGAGACCAAGACTACGCCCAACGTAGATTTACTTACGCCCAGCGTATTGGGCTTACATCCGGACTTCCTTATCGCGATGGCATTCAAGCTAAGCCCAACATAATTCGACCTACGCCCAGCGTACGTAGGTCGGTTCTAAAAGCTATAAATAGAGAATATCGGCCAACCAGAAATGGAATTCCGACTACCATCGATCCTTAGTCGACAAGTAACATATATTTGGCCGTTTAGAGGGTCTAGAAGGCGGGCGGAAGGCCGTTAAGCTGACAGGAGCGAAGATCTAAGGGATTGGAGAACGGATTCATGTCGGTAATCTGGATTCATGTCGGTAATCATGTGGTTTATGTGACAACCCGAAATTTCTATTCTGTACCACCCTTCACTTCAAAATAGAAGTCAGAATAGTTTCTGCTAATTTTCAAGCTTTTTGGAATAAGTTTGAGTATTTTAGGATTAGCACTTTGAGAGATTCCAGGAGAGAGGATGTCCTAGGGTTTATTGTGCATCAAGAAAGTTCCAAAAACTCCAAGAGTTTGGATTTTACGGCCCAAATGGTATTAGGGCCATAAACCCTAATGACTATATAGGTGACACTTAGTTATTTTTAGCTTTTTTTTTCACACTTCCAAGTCTAGAACCAATTCTCTCTCAAGTATCATCCAAAGTTCTTCAAAAATCTTCAAGAAAGTAAGTGTTTTCTTCCTTTTTTTAGTTGATATCTATCTTAATCTAGTGATCTTACATGATTTCATCCATGAAATCATTCAAAATGTGTAGATCTTCAAGTTTCACCAAGAACACCAAGAACACACACTAGTGTTCTTGGACTTTAAGCACCTTTTCAAGCTTCTACATAGTAAGTACTCTTACCTAGGCTTGTTATAAGACTTGTTACACTTCTAATCATCAAGAAAATACCAACGAAACACTGGATCAAAGGTGTTAACAGTCCAAGAAGTTCTTGGACCGTAAACCCTAAAAAGGGTGCCAAAGTGTGCTCTAGTCCCTCCTAAGCCTTGGAAACTTGCTTAGATCCCTTCCTTGATGAGTTAAGGACTTGAAAACATCAAAAGACCATAAACCATATGGGTTTACGGTCGTAAACCCAAAGGCAAATGGTCTAAGGACCGTAAACTCCATTTAGGAGTGAAATGGTGCCCTAATACCTTCCATAGGCTTATACTTCAAGTAGAAATGCTTCTAAGGACTTATGAGGCTAAAAATCACAATGTAGTCAAAGGAGAATGAGTTTACCGCCGTAAAATCAAAGGAGAAATGCTTCTAAGGACTTGTGTGTGCTCAAGTCTTCACTTGACACTTAGCATCCTATTCAGTCCGTTCATCCAAACCACTCACTACAGGTGAGTTCATACCCCCTTAATTAACCTTTTAAATGTTTTGTAAATGTTTATAAATGCTTTATGGGGGGGATACAAGTTGAATCATGTTTAGTTATTATATCAATCACATGTGATTAATAACTAGCATGCATATGGATTTACTATACGTTAACTATTTTACCAGACAGGTTCCTTCAAATGATTTTCTTAAACGTTTTTATATGTTTAAAACTTTTTATTAAACTGTCTTACATACTGTATGTTTCCTTTTAAACTCTTTTACAACTGAGTTTCAAACAGAGGTCTTCTTTATACTTGAAATGTCTTATCAAACAAAATACTTTCAAATCGTTTTATAAACTGACATCAAGTCACCGTTTCTTAGTACTAAACTTTTCAAAGGTTTTACAAAACTTCTTTTATGCTTTTATATTATCAAATGCATGCCTATATATGTATAGTTATATAAGTAATGTTTAAAGGACTTAGGAAGGCTAGTTCACTTTATTTCCTTTTCCTCGTTTGGATGTGGCTTTAGGGTATCGGTTAGTCGTCCGAATGTCGTCTAAATATTAGTTATATATCATGTATACATATATAGACATAAAAGTTTCCTTAGTCTGTTCAGTACCTTTGGGTAGCAAAGGCATACTTTCGGTTATACATGTACATTATTAGTAACTATTATAGGTATAGTTAGGAGATACTACTTACCATTCCAAGTAAAAGGAATCACACAAGAGTCAGTTCATTCATGAGTCTATACTAGTACATTACATGTTACATGAATACGTTTACATAGATACACTTACATAGATATGCTTACATGAATACGTTTACATAGATACGCTTACATGAATACGCTTACATAAATACGATTATAATACATGATAACAGAACAGAGATAACAAGGTTCTATAGCATGGAACAATTTCAGGATCTAACTATACCAATGAATCACAATGCATTGTGATAGTTATATTGGGTATACGTGATCATAGTAATGTGGATGTTCACGGCTTGCAATCATTGCAGGGGTCGCGTTTGGGTCCCATAATCTCTTGATAGGGAGCGTTTAGCATGGGACCTAGCCATCACATTATGCCTTAACCCTCATTTAAGGAAAAATAGTACAAAAGTAGTCACTTATTGAAAATACTACAGTACACACGACAATTACAAAAGGATATAAAACTCCAGTTAATATATTATTAATAGCCTTACTATGTGGAATATTCACATGATCGATGAGGTAGATTAGAATAATAATAATAGTTGTACAGTCGGGTCTTGGTAGAAGGCTACTTTCAAAACATTCAGGTATTGGTAGAAGGCTACTTTCAAAGCGGTCGGGTCTTGGTAGAAGGCTACTTTCAAAACAGTCGGGTCTTGGTAGAAGGCTACTTTCAAAACGGTTGGGTCTTGGTAGAAGGCTACTTTCAAAACGGTCGGGTCTTGGTAGAAGGCTACTTTCAAAACAGTTAGGTCTTGGTAGATGATTACTTTTTATACTAGTAGGAAATATGGGATTTTCTAGGGTTTTCAAAGGCTTACAATTACTTACAAACTTTTCATACTTATACAAACTTTTCTTCAAACATTTACAAGTCTTTCCTTTACAATTTTTACAAGACAAAGACACACAAATACTTATGAATTCACTAGCTTTTTGGTTGATACATGCTTTCAAAATAACTTGTATTCTCAGGTCACAAATAGATAGGTATGACGACCAGTTTTTGTGAAGACGGAGCAGTCGAGACTCGTCTTTTATTTTGAACATTCATTATGTTGTTTATGATATGAAAGAACACACTTGTAATCAAAATTATACTATTAATGCAATGGATGATGTTGTTGCTTGTTTACTACTTTGCATTGTTGTGATACTTGAAATGACGTCCTCTGCCCCAGAACGTTTCCGCCGTTCCTAGTTTTGGGGTGCGACAGATTGGTATCAGAGCATTGTTTATAGTCAATTGAGTATATCAACCCATAAAAGATATACTAACTATAAATACAATGGGATTAAAATACTCTGACCAAGAGTTTATACTTTTAAATAATAAAATATTTAACTAAGTATATGTGCCTGCATTCATACTAAAATCCATGTCACAATGAAAAGAACAAAAGTATTACGATTGTTGAATATCACAGGTAAGCTCGGGGATGTATGGTCAATCCTAGGAGTGGCATAGCCTAATCAACGATGCTGGTCCGAGGAGTGATTAGCACATGTCCAAGAATGGTTGTGATGTGTCAACAAGTCTAAAAACTTACCAACATTACCACAATGAGAACATTATAACATAACCTAAGTCTAAAATACTATGGGAGTATTTTGTGTTACTATAATTACTTACTTAAGAACTAAAAGTAGTCATGATTACGTAGTTGATAGTTGCTAAGCGCATACACTGAGGTTATATGTAACTATGATGTCATAAGACTGAGAATCTGTGAAAATTTTGCTTTACCCCGGTTCCTTGTGAATTTGGAGTTAAGGTCACTTATTCGAAGGCCTATCCTGTTTTTATTACATATAACTGGTATGCACTTTAAAAATAGTGATGTAACTAATGAAGATTATCTAATAATTATCTAGATAGTTCGTCTAAATAATTATTTTCTTACCCCAATTCTCGCGTAGATAACATGGCTGGACTCAATCCCCACGGCAACCCGTACCTTCTGAACGAAGGCAGTGCTGTATGGTTTGGAGAAGAACCTGAGAATGATCATCCAATCCCTTTGAATGATCACCTTGATGAAGACCTTTCGGATGATGATAACTCCGAACCCGAAGTTGAGAACCTACCCCTGGTAGTTCCCATTCCAAATCCTAACCCTCGTCCGACTTTTCATGGACCGACGGCTCCTTGGGTAGAATGCTTGGAAACATGGAGCGAAGAGCAGAATTAGCCTATGCCATTTAATGGAGACCGAAGCTTGTACAACGTAAACGAAGGGAGCTTAGCAGACAGATTTCTACTAATCCTGATCCGTAGAGTTGCCCGAAACGAAATTCAGGGTAGGACGGCTCTCCAACGTATCGAAGAGGTTAATGCCAATGCAAGAATGCATACCATCCACACTAATCGCCTTGAACACACAAGTGAGAGATCTGAGAGAAACCATGAGACCCTGCTACAAGCACTAGCAGAAACCCGAGCCAAATTCTTAGAGCTCCGAGTATGCCAGAGGGTGTACGAAAGACACCTGCTTGACATGGAACGTCAACTGGCTGAGCTAAGAGTTCACCAGAAGGATGACCGTCACCAATAGGAAATGATTTATTTTCCTTCCTTGTTAAAGGAATCATTTTCCTATCTATGTCCTACGTGGCATTTTTTTCTATGAAACTACCTTGTACTGTAAGTACTTTAGTTAGGTCTTTATGTTGTCAAAGACTTTTCTACTCCAGATGTGATGGAAGACCTTCTACAAGGTCAATTTTCCCGAACTTATTACATCTTAAACATCGATGATATTGACAGTCGACTAACTTCTGAATCATTCTCTGTTCAAATACATTCATCATACCTTCATTGGAGTCTATCTGAAACTTGCTTTAGTCAAGTCTTTGGACTATGGTAATTTAACTCTGGGATCATTTTCAAGCCTCTATCAAAGGTTGGATCATATTATCCACCAACCAATAATACCTCGGCTTGAACGACAAAACGTCTTCAGACCATTATACGAACTTACTTTTACACTGTACTAGGTTTGCATCGTAGGGATGCAGGTCAAACCCCCGAGAACATACTTCTACTCCTTACATGAACGATCGAAACATATCTAAGGTTAAACTTAATCGCGCACGAACTCCTTATCTTTCATGTTACAGAATCATGTCGTCATCCGGAATAGTAAACCGAACAACGAAACCCCTGCCTTTCCTATGGACGCCGCTACTTTCCAAGCTGCAGTTACAGCTGCCATGACGGCTGCCGTGGCAGCTGTCCTTGCAAACCGCAACGCTAACAACGCAAACAAGGTTGACAAAGGAATTGATAATTCCGATAGTGGTAATGATCCGGCAAATCAACAAATAGTAACAGTCGCAAACACGCAAAGCCACAACTCAGAGTTCAAGAAACGAAGCGTCAAGCCCAAAAGGAATGCAAGCAATATGAGGGAACACTCCCGAAGTGTAACAAGTGTAGCTATCATCATAATGGAGCCTGCTGAGTATTGCAATGTATCAATTGCAACAGACTGAGACACATTGCTCATTTCTGTGGACCCACCCCCACCACCAGAGCCAGCCAGGGTTGCTATAATTGTGTTGAGACTGGACAATATAAAAGGAATTGCCCAAAAAGGAAGAAAAACGAAAGCACCCGCATCCACGTAACTCCGACCCAACACATCACTTCCACCACCAATGCTAGTACAATCCAGATATGTCACCAATGTGGCGAGATTGGACACCTCAAAAAGGATTGTCCAATAACAAAGAACTCCGGCTCAGACGGGAGGATACTAAGGATCACTGCCACAGGAGAGACTAATCCGGACACTCGTTAAAGTATCCAAGGCGATCGTTGTAACAGACTTATAAACTGTTTAAAACTAGTGCAACTTGAGTCTTATCTTTTGCGAGATCCCGTCATTTAAGGGACCCTCGTGCTGCGTATACTTGTCTTTTGTAGTATACCTAGTTCGCAGCAATAGTTTTGTAGTAAATCTATAGTACTGTAACTCTGTTAAAAGTTGCACTGTTGGGTTTTGTGTGTAACGCCTTTATGATCAAGTCTAATGTCTTTATTTCTAAGTAAGTCCGACATTATCGTACAACTTGAGTCAATTCGATCCGCGCAATACCAGTGTCGTGCGCACATCTCTTTCTCCAAAATCGCCCTTCTAGCGAAGCCGTCATTCCAGAAATCCGAAGTACTCATGCGTAGAGTACCTCATGTTTCTTATCTGTTCCGAAGAAATCTCAGCAAACCTCCCCGGAGTACCACTCGTACAGTACGTCAAGTTCAAACCAAGGACCCTTACGGTTGATCTATCATTGAAGATTTTATACACAGGGGTGGTATATAATCAAGGTTCTACAGGTTTAGAATTGATGATTCCACTTTAACTTCTTTTCCTCGTTGGGATGTGAGCTTAAATAAGAGTCATTTATTCGACTACATTTTCAATCTTAATTATATACGACTCGTATACGCGAGAGTGTGATTGATGAACTATGTATGACGTCTAATATGAACTTCAGGACAGAGACTGCCCAAGACTACGAGTAATCGCATAGTCATGCGAACAAACTTAGAACCCAATATGACTCCTGTAACCAAATCGCCCTACGGCCTAACACCTACGGAGATACAAGAACCGTCCGAACAACTTAACCTACCCCCACAAACTCAGTAACGTACATTTTACCCTCCACGTCTCGAACTTGAAAAAGTATCCGTCCGACGAGACTCTTGTAATCCCACTCGATGAGATCGGGTCCAACGTGAGCCTCACCTTCGTAAAAGAACCATAGTAACCATGGACCGAGAGGGCATACAAACGATTCATAGCCGTTTACCATTAGTGAAGGTTCGCTGGAATGCCAACCGAGGACCTTAATTCACTTGGGAGCACGAGAATCAATCGTTTAGGGAGTATCCCCAATTTTTGTCTTGATTATTTCATGCCTACTCTTTTACCTAAATCCTAATTTCAGGACGAAATTCCTTCTAGCGGGGGGATGATGTGACAACCCGAAATTTCTATTCTTACAACCCTTCACTTCAAAATAGAAGTCAGAACAGTTTCTGCTAATTTTCAAGCATTTTGCAATAAGTTTGAGTATTTTAGGATTAGCACTTTGAGAGATTCCAGGAGAGAGGATGCCCTAGGGTTTATTGTGCATCAATAAAGTTCCAAAAACTCAAAGGGTTTGGAGTTTACGGCCCAAATGGTATTAGGCCCGTAAACCCTAATGACTATATAGCACTTAGTTATTTTTAGCTTTTTTCACACTTCCAAGTCAAGAACCAATTCTCTCTCAAGTATCATCCAAAGTTCTTCAAAAATCTTCAAGAAAGTAAGTTTTATCTTCCTTGTTTAGTTGATATCAATCTTAATCTAGTGATCTTACATGATTTCATCCATGAAATCATTGCAAATGTGTAGATCTTCAAGTTTCACCAAGAACACCAAGAACACAACACACTAGTGTTCTTGGACTTTAAGCACCTTTTCAAGCTTCTACATAGTAAGTAATCTTACCTAGGCTTGTTATAAGACTTGTTACACTTCTAATCATCATGAAAACACCAAGGAAACACTAGATCAAAGGTGTTAACAGTCAAAGAAGTTCTTGGACCGTAAACCCTAAAAAGGGTGCCAAAGTGTGCTCTAGTCCCTCCTAAGCCTTGGAAAGTTGCTTAGATCCCTTCCTTGATGAGTTAAGGACTTGAACACATCAAAAGACCATAAACCATATGGGTTTACGGTCGTAAACCCAAAGAAAAATGGTCTAAGGACCGTAAACTCCATTTAAGAGTGAAATGGTGCCCTAATACCTTCCATAGGCTTATACTTCAAGTAGAAATGCTTTTAGGGAATTATGAGGCTAAAAATCACAAAGCAGTCAAAGGAGCATGAGTTCACCGCCGTAAACTCATGGGTTTACAGATGTAAACTCAATGAGTTATGGTCACAAAACCGTAAACTCCCATATAGGGTCCTTTTGAACCCTAAACTCTATAGCCAAGTCCTACAAACCTTAGATGCAATCCTTAGGAATTATAGCACTTTAATCGAGTGTTTTACAGGCCTTAGGATGTCTTACCTTGGTTAATTAGTTGTTTAATGACTAATTGAATACATATATGTGTTATTATATGTTAATTAGGATCCTTGTGTGTGCTCAAGTCTTCACTTGACACTTAGCATCCTATTCAGTCCGTTCATCCAAACCACTCACTACAGGTGAGTTCATACCCCCTTAATTAACCTTTTAAATGTTTTGTAAATGTTTATAAAAGCTTTATGGGGGGGGGGGGGGATACAAGTTGAATCATGTTTAGTTATTATATCAATCACATATGATTCATAACTAGCATGCATATGGATTTACTATACGTTAACTATTTTACCAGACAGGTTCCTTCAAATGATTTTCTTAAATGTTTTTATATGTTTAAAACTCTTTATTAAACTGTCTTAAATACTGTATCCTTTTAAACTCTTTTACAACTGAGTTTCAAACAAAGGTCTTCCTTATACTTGAAATGCCTTATCAAACAAAATACTTTCAAATCGTTTTATAAATTGACATCAAGTCACCGTTTCTCAGTACTTAACTTTTCAAAGGTTTTACAAAACTTCTTTTATGCTTTTATATTATCAAATGCATGCCTATATATGTATAGTTATATAAGTAATGTTTAAAGGACTTAGGAAGGCTAGTTCACTTTATTTCCTTTTCCTCATTTGGCTATGGCTTTAGGGTATCGGTTAGTCGTCCGAATGCCGTCTAAATATTAGTTATATATCATGTATACATATATAGACATAAAAGTTTCCTCAGTCAGTTCAGTACCTTTGGGTAGCAAAGACATACTTTCGGTTATACACGTACATTATTAGTAACTATTATAGGTATAGTTAGGAGATACTACTTACCATTCCAAGTACGAGGAATCACACAAGAGTCAGTTCATTCACGAGTCTATACTAGTACATTACATGTTACATGAATACGTTTACATAGATACGCTTACATAGATACGCTTACATGAATAAGTTTACATAAATACGCTTACATGAATACGCTTACATAAATACGATTACAATACACGATAACAGAACAGACATAACAAGGTGCTATAGCATGGAACAATTTCAGGATCTAACCATACCAATGAATCACAATGTATTGTGATAGTTATATTGGGTATACATGATCACAGTAATGTGGATGTTCGCGGCTTGCAGTCATTGCAGGGGTCGCGTTTAGGTCCCATAATCTCTTGACAGGGAGCGTTTAGCATGGGACCTAGCCATCACATTATGCCTTAACCCTCAATTAAGGCAAAATAGTACAAAAGTAGTCACTTATTACAAATACTACATTACATACGACAATTACAAAAGGATATAAAGCTCTAGTCAATATATTATTAATACCTTTACTATGTGGCATATTCACATGATCGATGAGGTAGATTAGAATAATAATAATAGTGTACACTCAGGTCTTGGTAGAAAACTACTTTCAAAACAGTCGGGTCTTGGTAGAAGGCTACTTTCAAAACCGTCGCGTCTTGGTAGAAGGCTACTTTCAAAACAGTCGGGTCTTGGTAGAAGGCTACTTTGAAAACGTTCGTGTCTTGGTAGAAGGCTACTTTCAAAACATTTAGGTCTTGGTAGAAGATTACTTTTTATACTAGTAGGAAATATGGGATTTTCTAGGGTTTTCAAACGTTTACAATTACTTACAAACATTTCATACTTATACAAAATTTTCTTCAAACATTTACAAGTCTTTCATTTACAATTTTTACAAGACAAAGACACATAATTACTTATGAATTCACTAGCTTTTTGGCTGATACTCGCTTTCAAAATAACTTGTATTCTCAGGTCACAAATAGACACGTACGACGACCAGTTTTTGTGAAGACGGAGCAGTCGAGACTCGTCTTTTATTTTGAACATTCATTATGTTGTTTATGATATGAAAGAACACACTTGTAATCAAAATTATACTATTAATGCAATGGATGATGTTGTTGCTTGTTTACTTCTTTGCATTGTTGTGATACTTGACATGATGTCCTCCGCCCTAGAACGTTTCCGCCGTTCTTGGTTTTGGGGTGCGACAGTTTGTTATCGTGACCATGTTTGCATTCCATTGTGATGCCATTTTGAGTTTACTTTCTGATTTATGTGTTAAAACCTTTTACTTTGTGCTTATGACTGAATGAATCGTCGAATTATTGGTTTAATTTCTATTTGGATTATTTATTCTTATTTAATTTATTTTGTCAAGTTTGATTGAAGATCCATATGTGTTAAAGATTGTCGTTTTGTTTCCTATTGTTGAATTAATAAAGTTTAGATGACCATCTAGCTGTGTTAGTTTTAAATCATTGTTGTCCAATGACCATTGGTGATTATGACTAGAGTTTTGACCAAAACCTTGGGTTAGGAAATAAAGTAATGAACTTTAAAGTGTGTGCATGAGTAGAATGATCATTCGCTGCATGATTTAACTTCTAAGACTATTAGAGTCAAATAAGATTAAATCTTGCTTAATACGAACCAAATACTGATTTGCATGATTGTTTGTTCACTTGATCAATGAGCTAATAATTGTGTTGAAATCAAAGGATTAACAGTCGTGACCATGACACTAGTCATATTAGGAATCGGTGAATAATGAATAATTATCCATTGTATCAGTAGTTAACCATTAATTTAAGAAGTAATTTATCTAAATCAAAGTACCTAAAGAAATTTGTATTCCTGTCAGTTTATCGAGAATTGTTATTAGTTATTTGTTTGAGATTGAATAAACATTTCTTTATTCCTTTCGTGTGTTTTGTAACCTATAATCAAATATTTTAAATTAATTCACTACCGTTCCCCTTGTGTTCGACACCCTTGCTTATCAAAGCTATACTATACTCGATCGGGTTCACTACCTGTAAGGTGCGGTTTAGATGCGATGAATTAGGAATTATAAATAAAAAACTAGTGCATTAAATATTCAAATCATACGACATCCCTCTTCCAAGTTATAAAATATTGCGTTGGGTCCTAGCCTTAATATTTCATTTGGGTGTCTTATTAAGGACTCTTAATCTAATCTAAACTCGTCTTTCTTCCTTTTCAGGTGTCTTCCAACAATGATGCTTGTGGCTCAAACCCTACTGGCTCCTTCTCTCTTATGAACCTTTGTGGGAGAGTCATCTTTGATGGAACTTGATGAGATTGAAACTTAATCTTGAAGATCGATTAGATCTTAAACAGGTAAATAAATATTAAACAGCAAGAACACGAAAATAAAGAACAAGTCAAGAATGAATCAAACAAGTCGAATGATTAAAATTAAACCCTCAGAAGAGCTCGATCAAGAACATCAACTGTAGAGGGTTGGAAGGTTTACAAGAACTATAAAGAAAATCAAAGCTATCGTAATTCTCTATCTTGTAATCTAGATCGTTAACCTCATTATGCATGCAAGCATATACTTATATAATAAACCTAACAGGCTCTCGGTTAGACAGGCCCAAACCGGAGTACAAAATAACTGGACTAACAATCGAGCCCAATGACGCAATCTTCAAACGAATCTTTAACCACACAATCCCCCCCCCCCTTTGCGTCAATTGGAGCAAGATCTTCACTTGTTACTTGGGCCAGCAGCAGTAGCAGGTACTTTCTTTTTCACGGTATTAAACAGACGCGAGATAACAGCCAGTATCGTCTGTCTAAACCTGATGTACCATTGGATCATGTCGTTGAAGTATTTAACATCATCCGCTGCATTCTCTTTACACCTTCGGATGATCGGCAACACGTGCTCTAGACAAGCAGTGGTGTAAAGATGTTTGTCAGCTAAAGCAAAGAGACATTTATGTCCTTCTGCTCTAGTGAACATGACCGAATTGCGTCTCCGGTCGATCTTGCCCATTTTCATTTGATTGAGATCACTGGCCGATCCCATAGGAGTTATCTTCGGTTTCTTCTTGAAGACTGTGGCTACCTCCTGATCCATTAAGGCTACCTCCATGATGTAACAGACTAACATCCTTTTGAGATGGTCTATAATCGGACCATATTCAGCTTCATTCGTCAAGAGGATGCTATGCAAAACGATCCAATCATGAGGATTTAGATTCGGTAGATCTGCCAGGGATATAAGATGTTCAGTTCTTGCAGACCCTCGAATCACCCTGAACCGAACATTGATGAATCTTCCTTCGGTATAAGGCTTCAAAACCCGAACATTCACTATCTTCTGGGCGCTCCATGTTTGATACTGAGGACGAGGAGCCTTCAGATAGAATTCGATCAGCTCCCTATCAACCTCAGGGTTCGGATGAGGGACTTCAAAAATATTGGAGAAGGCGTGGAAGATAAACGCCTTTCGAGTCAACGGCATGTCGAACCGCGAATCGACAGAATTATAGCAGTCGAAGGAGATCACCGGCTCGAGCCATAGGATGCTAGGAGTATCTATGGCCTCCTTAATCATTCGCTCCCGAGTCCAGGCAGGGAAGAGAGTCTTCCTGCTCTCAAGGAGATCGTGGGCTTCTTTCTTCTTGCGTTCGGCTTCTTCAGCCTCTCGCGCCACACGAAAGATATCATCATCAACATTGCGACTGTTTTTACGTTTCAACATGTCCGCAATGGTTTCTTCATCTTCATCTTCTTCCTCAGCTATGTTCTTCCCTTTATCCTTCACACCCGAACCCGAAGTTTGACCAGTCGGAGGTGGTTCGGTTGTGTGAGTGGCTTTGGAGGAAGGAGGTGGTTTCGATCCGGACTTCTTCCCTTCTCCCCTTTGTTTCGGATCGGACACGAAACTAGGTAAGCCCTCAATTTTGCTGAGAAGGTCCAGGGCAGGAGCAAGTTTTTCAGCAAGGGTTCGCCTCACCGAATGGTTGAGAATCGGATCGTGTGCTTCCAGGATGTTAGATAGGGCAGCGTGTACATCCGAAACACAAGTTTTTATAACCTCCCGTTCGGATCGAAGAGCTTCAAGCTGTTGTTGAGAGTTTGAAAGCTGAGTGCTCTTGACCTTAAGGGCGGTGGTTTTGCTTGCCAGAACGTCCATTAACGAATTTTCAGCTGCGAGATCCTCTTGTAGCTTAGCGAGGCGCTCGTCAATGGAGGCACGAAGAGCCGAGTTGTCATCGCTGATTGATTGGCGAAGTGTAGCGAATGACTGTAACTCTGTTGAGACGAACTTGGCCAATTGCTGAACGATTGGTTCCAAAGTTGTCTTGGTGACATCAGCGCTCTCCTGTAAGGACTTCAACAGGGAAGAGGCGTTTGAGAATAGTTTATCGACTTTTGCGGTCGCAGCCTCACAGGCTTTTGTAGAGGCGTCTATGGCGGCTATGGCTGAAGCTACAGAATCATGCTGAGCCCTGGAGAAGGCATCAACAATCTTCTGAAGAGCGGCTTCAGAGAGAGAGGACTGGTTGTTGGAAGATGAAGCAAGAAGTAAGTCAACCTTCTCGTTGAGCTCCTTAAGATGCTTCTTCGTTACCGGAGCATCGTCCTCATCGTCACTTCGAACCTGAAACTGACTAAAGTAGACCGAATCGAAGGTCATGTTTTCACCGCCAAGGAACGGGTTATCTCCATCAGAGGCATGATCTGGAGATGGTGGGGGTGGTGAAGCTGGTGGTGTGGTGGTTTTTGTAGGTTCAGGTTGAGTGTTGGTTGGGGTAGTTTCGGGTGGTGGTTGAGTGTGGGTAGGTTCGGTTGTATGCTGGGTTTCGGTTTGAGGTGGTTCGGTTATGGGTGGGGTTTCGGTTACAGGTGGTGTTTCGGTTGCATCGGTATGAACCCCCGTATCAGATACGTTGGTTGGAACCTTTGCGGTTGTTGTTGTAGTTGTATCAGTGAAAATGGGTGGTGGTATAGGGAAAGAGGTTAGAGGAATACTGGTAGTGGGGGTTATGGTGAGAATGTAAGTAGGGATTGTTTGAGTGGGTGAAGGAATGGGTGAAGTATGGATTTCCATGTCTGGGGTAGGAGATCGGGGTGGGGTGTTTCCTCTTGGAGGGGTTTCACCTCGTTGAGAGCCGTCCGAATCCGAACTCTCGCCTTCTGAGTCACTAGAAGAGGAAGGGATGATAAGCTTTCGCTTCGGTTGAGTCTTCCTTCTCTTCGACTGCGGGGATGTTGCAGGTTTGGTTGGTTTCCTCTTCCTGGGAGAAGGACCTTTAGCAGCTTTGGTGACTTGCTTCCTTTATCCGCCTTTTTACCCCTATGAACAGGTTTGTCAGCATCATGGATGGACTTGAGCATTTCCTGTGTGAGTTCCCTCGGTCCTAAATGTTTGAACTCCTTAATCGTCCTGATGATCCTGCTGTCAGAAGGAACATCGCCGTACATTCTCCGGAATAGAGCCAATGAAAGAAAACTTGGATGCATCGGAGACGATGATCTTCGTGGTATGAAAAGTACCAACCGAAGACATCGATGCACCAGCAGCAGTGGGGACGTCGAACTTATCCATTGCCCACTTTGTGATTAGAGTCCAGAACCGGGCATACGACACCTTAGAATGTCGTGAAGAAGAAGAGAGGCTCTGGATGAGTTGTTGCCAGAGAACGAACCCATAGTCAAGATTGACTCCGTTGTAGACGCCATACATAATCGACAAGAACAGTCGACTAGAACCATCGGATCCTGAGCTCCGTTCAGATAAGACCTTGAAGAGGACTGTGAACATGCCGTTCCACTGCGGCGGCAAGCAGGATTTCTTGAACTTTGCGACGGAGGTGAGCACCTCCGTGTACCCCATATTGTAAAACATGTTGTAAAGATGGCCCACCGGAATCGTCTCCGGATTGATTCATGAAGGGTCAGCAGCAAACCCTAGCAGTGTACCAAATCGTTGCCTTGAAATCGAGGTCTTGTGATCAGACACCTCGAAGAACACCCTGTCGACTGCTTTATCGTAATGAGCAGTTGCATACACCTGCGATAGGAGCACCATGGGCACAGACTCAACCCGAGATAGTGCAGGAGCGATTTGCGAGTACTTCAGGCACTCGATGATTGGAAACATGTAAGAATCATACGCCTGAGGTGTTAGGTCAATCACCAAGCACTGTTGAGGACGAATGAGAAGGATGTGTGAGGTGGCATGGACGGATGATGATTTTGCCATTGTTGAAGGTAGGAAGAAAAAGATGAACAGGAAAGCTTTAGGGAAATTTTTGCTCTTTTGGAAATCCGGATGCAGTAAAGAGGTAAGTGAGAGTGGAGACTGCCTTTTATAGTGATTGTAAGGAGAGAGAAAAATCTGTCCAAATCTTCTATGGAAATACGAAAAGGTTTCCCGGAATGACAGATGCGTGACAGTTAAGGCATGCGATGATCATGTAGGAGAGAGAGTGTCAGATTCCTAGGAACACGCCGCCCAACAAGCGCCGTTTCAGAACAAACCGTTTCAAATCCTCACGCGCCTTTAAGTGCCAGAAAGGAATCGCTTGAAATTTGCACACGCATCCATTATGTCAGTAAAAGAGTGGGCGTTTCAAATTCACACGCGCCCCTTTTTACCACCGGTTGAAATTCAATCCTTTTATTTCCCGCCTAAGTCAGCAACCCTTCGTCTTATCTTTTGAATCGCATCTTTTGAATAAATTGGCCACGTGGATGATTGTTGATCACGTCTTAATAATTAACCACCAATGCAATAAATCAGCCTGAAATTATTAGAACCAGATTTTTGGAAAATCATGGATTTTTGTGCTAAGAGTGTAAAAAGAAAAGAAATAAAGCAACTCTTTGTAGGAATAAATGTGATGTCAATAATGACACGAAACAAATGACCCCGGGCACAAATCTCTTCCTTCAAGGTCAAGAGAGACCTTAAAGTGTTAATGTGGATTCCCGTTGAATTACGATCAAACACTTGTTAAGAAATGTTGAAAGGCTTCTTTTAATTAGGCTACTGCAGGGTGGCTTTCGCTTTGATGCAACAATTCTAATCTTGAAATAAGAAAGAAAGTGATCAAAGTACTTGTGAGACCGGTATAGTCTGTTGAACAAGTAGTTAGGAATTAATTTTAAATTGGCTTGGAAAATATAAAATCTCGAAAAAAAAATTAAAAATTGGATCCCAAGGGAAGAAATGTTATGGTGTTTAACAATTTCATAGGAATCACACAAAATAAAATTTGAGATTTCATGAAGGTACATCCGTCAATTCTTTGGTGAAAACTTGAGCAAATTAATTATTCACCGTCAATTCAGATTTGGTGTTGAATGTTGGGTTTCACTCAGCTCGTAGTGGCATGAAACTAAGATCATAAACACAGCTGTTGTGTAACCATAAACCTCAGTGGTAATTTCTGAGAGTCTCAAGGGTTACGTTGATGAAACGAATGTAATGGAGAAATATAATGGAGATGGTGTAAGAAAATAAAGTACCTCAGCTGCAAAAGAAGGACCAAGCAGAAAACTCTTATCTCATGTGAGAAGAGAGTGAGGTAGCTCTCGATTAGAATAAATGTGGTAGCCTAATTGGGAAGACAAGGTTTGTTTATACCAAGTCATTAAGGCGATTATTCAGAATCTTATGAGGCTTAGGACACATACAACAGCATGCTTCTAGGGACACTTAAGTAATCCAACAATTATATCCCCATAAACGAACGAACACAAAAAAAATTAAAAGAGAAAAATATTTTTTTGGAGTTTTTGAAATAGATAATAAAAAAATAAAAAGATAAAAAGATAAAAAGAAAATTAAAAGATAAAAAAAATAGGCAAAAAAAAAATAATAAGACTTGGAAAGAGTAAGAAAAAAAACTTTGGAAAACTTTGAAAAACCGAACCCGAACGTTCGGTTGGTTTCGGTTGGGAAAAATTTGAAAAACCGAACCCAAGCGTTCGGTTGGTTTCGGTTCAAGAAAATTTTGAAAAACCGAACCCGAGCGTTCGGTTGGTTTCGGTTCAAGAAAATTTTGAGAAACCGAACCCGAGCGTTTGGTTGGTTTCGGTTCAAGAAAATTTTGAAAAACCGAACCCGAACCTTCGGTAGGTTTCGGTTTTGGAAAATTTTAGAAAACCAAGGAATTTAGACATGGAATCAGAAAATACTATTAACAATAAGATAAACAACTGTGTACAAGAAATATACAACCAAGAAAACTACCTTTGTGGTGAAGAGCGAGTCAGATGATTTAACCGAACCTGAACGTTCGGTCAATTTCGCTTCTTACGTTTGAGGTTGAGAGGTATTGTGAGGTACTGACTCTGGTTCCATCATACCTAGCCCTTGCAGTATTCTGTTGAATGATACTTCAGGAAGAGCTTTGGTAAAGACGTCAGCCAGTTGATCAGTGGTTCTGACAAAGTGTACTTCGACGTTTCCATCTTCCACGTGATCTTTGATGAAGTGATACCTCAGTGCTATGTGTTTGATTTTAGAGTGTTGCACTGGGTTATGACAGATCCTAATTGCACTTTCAGAGTCACAATATAATGGGATCTTCTTCATATTGAGTCCATAGTCTCGAAGTTGACTCTGGATCCAAATCACTTGAGAGGTGCAGGATGCAGCGGCTATGTATTCTGCTTCGGCAGTAGACAACGACACGCACGTTTGTTTCTTGGATTGCCAGCTAACCAACTTCCCGTCAAGGAATTGACAGCCACCAGTGGTGCTTTTTCTGTCGAGTCCACATCCTCCAAGGTCAGCATCTGAATAGGCTTGAACGAAGAAGCCTGAGTTGGAAGGATACCATAGACCTAAGGAGGTGGTTCGCTTGAGATAGCGTAAAATGTTCTTCACTGCAAGCATGTGAGGTTCGCGTGGGTTTGCCTGAAATCGAGCACAATAACACACAGAAAACATGATGTCAGGCCTGCTAGCAGTAAGATACATTAGTGAGCCTATCATTTGACGATAGAGCGTGATATCAACAGCCGGTTTGTCTAGAGATGGAGTTAGCTTGGTGCCGAATGCCATTGGGACCTTGACTTTGGAGTCTCCCATCATACCAAACTTTGCTAGGAGAGTCTTCGTGTAAGCTTCCTGATTGATAAAGATGCCTTCGGGTCCCTGTCTAATATTTAAACCAAGGAAAAAGTTAATAGGACCCATTGAGCTCATTTCAAATTTAGTCTCCATCAGCTTTCTGAATTCAGCTGTTAGGCTGGGATTCGTAGAGCCAAAGATGATGTCATCGACATAAATTTGTACTATCATAAGGTGGTTACCTTCCTTTTTGCGAAAGAAGGTTGGGTCAACCGAACCTTGTTTGAATTTAGACATCTTTAAGAATTTAGTTAGCATTTCATACCAGGCTCTCAGAGCTTGTTTGAGGCCATACACAGGTTTATCCAGAATGTAGCAATGATTTGGATATTTTTCGTTCACTAACCCAGGAGGTTGCTCCACATACACGGTTTCTTCGAGTTCTCCATTAAGAAATGCACACTTGACGTCCATTTGGAAAACTTCAAAGTTTTTGTGGGCAGCGTAAGCAAGAAATATTCTAACAGATTCCAGCCTGGCTACGGGAGCGAAAGTTTCTTCACAATCAATCCCTTCCTCCTGACAATATCCCTTTACTACCAGACGAGCTTTGTTCCTTATAACATTCCCTTCCTTGTCCATTTTATTCCTAAAGACCCATTTGAGACCAACAACCGAGGCATCTGGAGGAGTTGGAATGAGGCGCCAGACTTTGTTCCTTTCAAATTCGTTCAGTTCGTCTTGCATCGCTTGAACCCAATCGGAGTGATCGAGAGCAGTATTAACTGTCTTCGGTTCAACTTTTGATACGAATGAGTTAAACATACAAAACTCAACCTTTGAAAATAAGGATGTCTGTTTTGCCTTCAGTTGTGATCGGGTCAGAACCTTTTCGGAGACATCACCAACCACTTGAGAGATAGGATGATCTCTGGTCCATTTGGTAAGAGGAGGATAGTTTGGATCAAAGGTTGGGTCTAGTTCAGCATTGATCATTTCTTCTGGCTCGGATTGGCTTTCATAGTCAAGTGACATATCACCATGCTCCCCCTCGATTGATGAGCTATGAGAAACTTGAGGTTCAGAGGTTTCTTGTGGTGCTGGACTTTCAGGCGTTGATGCACCTTTGGTTGGAGAAGCACTTTCGGTTGCAGTTGGACTTTCGGTAGCAGTTGTAGAGCTTGGCTCCCCCTCAACATGTGAGCTTGGCTCCCCCTCGACTGAAGCATCGTTTGATGGAGGTTCGTGAGAATTCGATCCTCCTTCGTTCATTCTCCTGGCAGCTTCTTCGACAATTTGCTTCATATGGTCTACCTTGTTGTCTGCTGCGCCTGCTTCTGAGAGAGTAGCTTTCTCTGGTTCGTCGAATAGCTCCAGAAACTTTCATATAGATTAGCGATCGAGACTGTGACTTGGCCAGTTTGAGGAAAGATGTCCCCAGCTGTGTCTTCTTTGGCCTGTAGCCTTTTGACATAGCTATCGTCGAAAGTCACGTAATAAGTCTCTTCAATTTTTCTCGAACGCTTGTTTAGAACTCTGTATGCTTTGGAAGTGAGAGAGTAGCCCAGAAAGATTCCCTCGTCGACTTTGACATCGAACTTGTTGCGGTGTTCCTTTGAGTTAAAAATAAAACACCTTGAACCGAACACGTGGAAAAATTTCACATTGGGCTTTCTGTTGTTGAGAATCTCATAAGGTGTGAGCATGAATCGTTTGTTGAGATAAGACCTGTTCTGTGTAAAACAAGCAGCAGAAATAGCATCAGCCCAAAAATAAAGAGGTAAGGAAGCGAAACTTAGCATTGTTCGGGCAACTTCACACAAAGATCGGTTTCGTCTTTCGACAATTCCGTTCTGTTGAGGTGTGTAGGGAGCTGAGAAGTTGTGACTTATTCCCTTTTCTGCTAGAAATTCTTCAAATTCCCTGTTCTTGAATTCCAGACCATTGTCGCTTCTGATGTTGCGAACGGCCTTCTTGAGCTGTACTTCAATCTGCTTGATGAACACTTTCAGCTTATGAGTCGCTTCAGATTTGAGCTTTAGAAAGAACACCTATGTAAATCGTGAAAAGTCATCAACAATAACAAGAATATACTTGCTACCACCGATGCTTTCGATAGATGATGGACCACACAAATCAATATGAAGTAATTCGAGTGGTTCAACAACTTTTGTGTTAATTATAGATGGATGACTTTGACGACTCTGCTTCCCCATTTCGCATGCAGCACACAAATGATCTCTGTCGAACTTGAGCAATGGAAGGCCTCGAACATGACCTCCAGTGACAAGTTTGTTGATATCTTTAAAGTTGAGATGAGAGAGTCTTCGGTGCCACAACCAGCTTTCGTCAGATTGAGCTTTTGATAACAAGCATATAGATGGGTTTCCTTTGATGGGTTTAAGGTTTAGAGGAAACATTTCACCCTTAAGCTCCGATTTGTGAATTACTTTCTTCGTCTTCTTCTCAATAATTTCAGAACCTTCATCGTCGAATGAGACTTTGAGACCTGTACCTCCAACAAGCTGAGATACACTGATGAGGTTGTGTTGTAGTCCTTCCACATAAGCTACCTTCCTTATAGTAAAATCACCATTAGTTATCATTCCGTATCCCTTTATGGTGCCGAAAGAGTTGTTTCCAAACTTGACGTTGCCACCGTTTAAAAGAGACCTGTATTCCCTGAGCTCTTCTTTCCTTCCTGTCATGTGACGCGAGCAGCCACTATCGATGTACCATTCTTTGTCGAACTGCTCGTCACTTATAACCTGCAAAAATTAAGCAGATTTAGGAACCCAAAGTTTCTTGGGTCCACGTGAGCTTTTCATAGGAACAGGAATAGTAAGAGAGATGTCAACAAGATATGTTCGTTTTATAAGTGTTGTTTCATCTTTCTTTTTGATGGTAAAGACTTTTATTTTATTAGGATTAGGTGCGTTCGGTTTAGACTCTGGATTGGATGCATTAATCTTCTGTTTGCCCTTTTGTTCAACTGACAAATGAGATTTTTGAGAACGAACGGAATGAGCTTTTGAGTGAGATGGAGATGAATTGGAAGAAGTAGAAGAATTAGAGGAATGAGAAGGAGTGGGTTTAGATTGAGATGACTTCTTAGCTGGAGACTCTAGGTGACCCTTTTGCTTTTGATCATTGGTGGGATTGACCTTAGAGTTGTGATTTTCTTTGATTTCAAAAACAAACCTATGCTTTCGGTTGGAGTCGTTATGTGAACCGAACCTTTGCTTTCGGTTGAAGTCATCCTTAGAACCGAACCTTTGCTTTCGGTTGGAGTCGTTCTGTGAACCGAACCTTTGCTTTCGGTTGAAGTCATCCTTAGAACCGAACCTTTGCTTTCGGTTGGAGTCGTTCTGTGAACCGAACCTTTGCTTTCGGTTGTTGTGGCTCTCATTCTTTTTGACAGGATTGTTCTCAAACTTCAGATTCTTGTCTTGATGTGAGAAATATGCATTCTGGGATTGCCAGAATTGTTTCCTTTCAGAGAGATTCTTCCTGTATCTCTGGTTCCTTTCACATTTCTTATTCCTCATCTGCTTCGGTTGATGATGAATATTGACTTTCACTTTCGGTTTCTCCTTGACTGGTTCACTTTGAACTGTGGGAGTTTCACTTTGAACTGAGGAACTAGAGGGAATGTCTTCTTTTGCCGAACTTCCATTCTCTTGAGGAATGTCTTTCGTACCACTAGTACTTGGCACATCGAAATTATCTGGCTTGTTCAAGGGTTCTGGTACGTATCGTCCTTTACTTTTCCATGAGGTCCTTTCAGATAACCCTACCGTTTCATCGGCATTATCGATTGGAGCTGACCAGAAGAACTCATTGCAGCCATCAGCATTGTCTTCGTTTACAATTGCTGTGAGTTCAGCAGTCTGATGTTCGGTTACTCCAGTGACCTTGTACACTTGATTTGGAGTGGTCTGGACCTTTTGATATACAACCGCTTTTTCTGCTAAGATCGGGGACTTTTGTTGGGACAATCGAGCGAATTCCACTGAATTTTCAGAAATTAGATTCTTGTGGTTTTTAGGTTCGTTTTTTACAAACTCTGAGCAGTCAACCGTGTCCTCTACAGAAATTTCACTCATATTGTCATCCTCATTAAGCTCAGATGCATTTTCAACATCAATTTTGTTTTCTGAGCTCAAGTTGGCGTTTAAAGAGTCAAATTTTTGTACGGTTTCTGTTCTCAGTTTAAGTCTATCATTTTCATCCAAAAGGTTTTTAAGCATGTCCTTGTGGTCCTTGGATTTAATGAAGGATTCAATTTTGTCCAGTCCATACATATAGGTCGGATTGACGTCATCAGATGATATCACACTCTCACAATTATAAGCTTCGGCATCAATTTCATCCTCCTTAAACTCAAGGAAGGGCAAAATCATGCGATGAATCTTTTGGCCTATTTCACAGTCCAAATGAAGCTGAGTAATATTAGTATAAAGACGTTTTGCAATCAAACAAAAAACATTACGCTGTTTTAACAACTTTAAATTGTCTCTTTGTAAATAAATGTTTTCATCTTTTATTTTTACTAATTCAGACTCCTTCAACTTGATCCACATGGGCCACTCCTCACTCTTCGAAGACGCCCTGCTTAATTGATCAGTTAGGTTAGAATTGGTGACTCGAGTTTGAGTTAAACTACTATCTAGATGAGAAATTCGTGAATTAACATTTTTTAGTTCTTTTTCATATGAGGATTGTGGTACTTTAAATGAAACAAAAACCGATTGTACCTTCTTGATCAGTTCATCGAGCTCATTGAACTGCATGCTGAGCGGTTTGGTCGTAAAGCACATATCCTGCTGTTCCTTCGGTTCATTGCTTCCACCATCAGTGTTGTATCCCCTCATCTGAGACACTTCAGACACCATCAGGCACCTGCCTCCACTGCTCTCCTCTTTAGCCACACAGGCCTTTCCATGCGAAGGCTTCCTCACTTCATCGTCTTCTGAGTCGGTTGACCAAACTTCCACGCCACCGAACTCGTCATCAGCAGCTGAACCCTGCACAATTAGAGCATTCATGGAAGGGTTAGCGGTAGATTTCTTCTTTCTCATCTCATCAAGCCTTTTCTGCAACAAATTTTCCTCATCCTTTTCAGCCATCTTTTTGAGGACACAATCCTTAGCATAGTGGTTTTTCCCACCACAGTAGTAACAGCTTACTCTAGAATCACCATCTGCCTTCGGTTCCTTCTTGGGCTCTTCAACCTTCGGTTCATTGTTAACCTTTTCTGAACTATAACTCCCCTGCCAGTTTCGGTTTTTGTTGCTGGGGAATCTCTTCTTAACGAACCTCTTGGGGTTAGACACCATCATAGCATACTCCTCAGACGTGAGGTCATACTCCTCCAAGTTGAGGTCTTCATCCTCCATCACAGATTTACTTTTTGACAGGAGGGCCAGTGAACCTAGGCTTGAAACAACGTTCTTTTCCTGCAGCACAATCTTCTCCTGGGACTTGAGAATACCCACAAGTTTCGCCAAAGAATATGATTTAAACTGCTCATGGGCTTTAACTGTAGACACCACTGCTCTCCATTCTAACCTTAGACTATTTAAGAACGTAACCTTCTGCTCGATAAGCTTCCTTTCGATGTCATGTTTGATCATCTTGCTAAGAAGATGATTGAAGCGATCGAACGTCTGGGTCACAGTTTCTTTGGCTCCTTGCCTGAATTCTCCAAACTCAGATAAGAGCAAGGTTTGGATAGAATGTTCAAGATCCTCGTCTGTAGAGTACAGTTCACGAAGTCTATCCCAAACTTCCTTTGCCGTCGTGCATGAGCTTACCAACCTGAAAGTGTCGGACTGAAGGGCGAATCTGATCAATCTTAACGCCTTGATATTGCACTGGAATTTATCCTTTTCATCTTGCGCAATATCTTTAACATCCTTCAGCAGATCATTGTACTCCTTTTGAGTTTTGATAATCCTCGACGTTGCAGAGTGAGAAAACGGTCCATTGATAATTGCTTCCCATATGAGGTATCCATTATCCTCAGATCCTATAACATAGTCTTCGAAGTGATGCGCCCAAACTTCATAATCATGGGTATATAAGATGGGAATCTTCGTGGTTGAACCAATGCTGTTGGAAATATTGATGGGATTCGATTGCGACTCATCCATAATGATCGAATAACCTGTTTAAAGATCAGACTTGTAATAAATCAGATTAGGGCAAAACAATAAATATCAAGATACGTCAATAATGAGATGACGGCTCAATAAATATCAGTAATTGCGGAAAAAACCCTAATTGAAACCTTTTCACAGAAAAGATGTGTATCGATTACACAGCCTCCTGCTCTGATACCAATTGATGAGATTGAAACTTAATCTTGAAGATCGATTAGATCTTAAACAGGTAAATAAATATTAAACAGCAAGAACACGAAAATAAAGAACAAGTCAAGAATGAATCAAACGAGTCGAATGATTAAAATTAAACCCTCAGAAGAGCTCGATCAAGAACATCAACTGTAGAGGGTTGGAAGGTTTACAAGAACTATAAAGAAAATCAAAGCTATCGTAATTCTCTATCTTGTAATCTAGATCGTTAACCTCATTATGCATGCAAGCATATACTTATATAATAAACCTAACAGGCTCTCGGTTGGACAGGCCCAAACCGGAGTACAAAATAACTGGACTAACAATCGAGCCCAATGACGCAATCTTCAAACGAATCTTTAACCCAACAGAACTAATTTCAATGATTGGATTAGGAACATAAGGATGGTCACTTGTTTTGAGGTCAAGGAATATGTCTTCGACAAGGAGCTTAAGGTCATTGATGAGTCTTCTGCTACTCCCGAGGAGATTGTTAAGTACACTAGCCATAAGAAGGATGCCACTAAGGTATCTTGTATCATGTTGGCTACCATGACAGCAGAACTACAGAAATCCTATGAAGATTTCTACCCTTGTGAGATGCACCTGGACCTGATGGAAAGATACCATCAGAGTGCTCGTCAGGAAAGGTACGAAATCATCACCTCCATGATAACATCACTTCCATGATATCAACAAAAATTAAGGATGGATAGTCTATCACGGGCCAACTGCAGAAAATGCAACAATTCATGGACCGTTTGCTAAAGTTAAATATGAACTTTGATGAGGAGTTAGCTATAGATATCATTCTACACTCCTTACCCTCCTGTTATGATCAGTTACGCATAACCTATCATGTGAACAAGGAGGATGTCACACTTACCAAACTTTAAGGACTTTTGAGGACTGTTGAAAGTAGTCTCAAAGGTAAGAATGTTGTTACCACTTCTACCGTCGCCCCTGTTTTGGGAATCGGGCAAGGTAAAGGGAAAAAGAGGAAGACCCCTTTGAAGGGTACCAAGGGAAAGTCTCTTGATGGCTCCTCTTCGAGTGGAACCAAAGGTGGTTCTGCCACCCCCTCTTCCAACCTGAAGGATACACAATGCTTCTACTATCAGGAAAAAGGGCACTGGAAGTGAAGCTGTCCCAAGTACTTGCAGGATGTTAAGGATGGGAAAGTTAAACCTACCCATGCAGGTATTTACACTATATTATCTAATAACTCACCAGATACTAATTCTTGGGTCCTTGATACAAGGTGTGGAATTCACATTTGTTCTGATTAGCAGGGCCTAAAAAGAAGTGAGGATGTAGAGCACAGGAAGATAAACTTGATCATGGGGAGTTTATTCTTTATTGCTTAGTAGTGGGTTAATATTAGATTTGAACAAATATTGTTACTCGTCTGAAATGGCGAGAAATATTATTTCCCTTCATGGTTTGTACAAACAAGGATTTACTCTTTAATTTGATAATGAATGTGGTGGTATTAATGCTTAGTATAATGGTGTTTTTTTTATTTTAAAGCATTACCTTGTGATGGTGTATATAAAGTTGTGTCGGTTGTAGACAACTTAGGAAATAATGTATTGCATATTGATTCTTCAACTAGTTTGGATAAGGCATCCTTATGGCATTGTCGTCTTGGACATGTCAACAAGAAGTGCATAGGCCAACTCTAAAAGGATGGAGTCATTTGACTTAAAGTTATATGATAGTTGCGAATCTTGTTTACTTGGAAAAATGACTAAGTCACCCTTCTCTGCTACTTGTGCTAGGGGTGAGGGCTTGTTGGATCTCATACACACCAACATGTGTGGGCCCTTCAGAACCCACAAGGGATGCTAACCGCTTCTATGTGACCTTCACTGATGATTACAGTAGATATGGCTATGTCTGCTTAATCAAGAATAAGTCAGAAACCTTTGAAAGATTCAAAGAGAAGTGGAGAATCAGTTGGGCAGGAAGATAATGATGATCCGATACGGTCGAGGTGGTGAGTATCTTAGTATGGAGTTCCTTGACTATCTTAAGCAATGTGGAATTGTTTCACAATTGACACCTCCTAGGACACCACAGCTGAATGATGTGGCTGAGAGGCGTAATCGGACCTTGTTAGACATGGTTCATTCCTGTAAGTTCCAAATTTGCTTGACGTTCAATAAGATCCAATTGATCATGTAGAATCCCAATCAATCGGATGTTGCAAGATCAAAATAAAGAAGAAGAATAAGAAGAAGAAGAATATGAATCTTCAATGTATTGATGAATGGAATGATGCTCCTTTACATGAGATTCACACACACACACACACACTTAAGCTCCTTTCTCTCTCTCTCTCTCTCTCTCTCTCTCTCAGTCGTGTACCACTATGCCCTCTCCTTCACTCCTCACCACTAATACTATATTTATATGGAACATGGTCCGTGAACTAGTTCATGTCCGTAAACGCCCACCCCGGTCGTAAACACAACTGCAAATACATATTACATGACTGAAAACCCAATTGCCTAGAAAAGTAAAGTATAAACCACATTTTGACCCAAAAATAGGTACATTCTTAGTGAAATATTTTCCTACTCCTGTGTTATTTGACTCGGGTGCGAGTCGGTACTTTGTATCTCGATCATTCAGTAGGGGGTTTGATATGCCTATTTGGGAGTTAGAGTGTCCGTTGAGAGTTTCTGTCGCCAACAAACACAGGGTTTCTGCATCTAGAGTGTATCAGGGTTGTGTATTGGAGATCTTCAGGCTGACTTATCCATTTGATTTGATCCTTATCCCCATGGGGGATGTATGCGTGATAGTGGGTATAGATTGGCTGAGTAGGTTTGGTACCATGATCAATTGTGATGGAAGGTGAGTGGTACTTTCGAGCCCCAAGTGGGGGAGAATTGGTTATCTATGGATAGGGAACTAGGGTTGGTTCAGGGTTTTGTTCAGCATCCAGGGCCTGACAGTATATTCAACATGGGTGTGTGGGTTATGTGGCTTATGTGGTTGATACTTGGGTAGGGGAGCAAACTTCAGTTTCCGATGTGCCATTTTCTAGGGAATTTGTTGATGTTTTCCCGAAGGAGTTACTTGGTGTGCCTCCAGAGAGGCAGGTTGAGTTCAGGATTGATCTAGTGTCAGGTACAACTCCGATTTCAAAGGCGGCATACTGCTTGGCACCACCAGAGATGTTGGAGTTGTCCTCTCAGCTTCAGGAACTGTTAGGCAAGCATTTCATCAGACCGAGAAGTTCTCCGTGTGCGGTTCAGATATTGTTTTTCAAGAAGAAGGATGGTTCATACTGGATGTGCATTGATTGTCGAGAGTTCAAAAAGTTAACGGTGAAGAACCATTATCCCCTTCCGTGGATTGATGACCTCTTTGATCAATTACAGGGTGCATCTTGGTTCTCCAAGATAGATATGAGGTTTGGGTATCATCAGGTGAGAGTGAGAGAGGAGAACATGGAGAAGACTGCCTTTCGGACTCGTTATGGGAATTACGAGTTCGTGGTGATGCCATTTGGGCTCACCAATGCGCCTATTGTATTCATAGATTTGATGAATAAGGTATGCAAGCCAATGCTTGACCGATTTGTCAATGTGTTTATTGATTATATCTTGGTGTATTCCAAGACCAGAGAGCAGCACAAGGAGCACCTTCGAGAGCTTCTGGGTGTTTTTAGGCAGGAACGACTTTATGCCAAGTTCTCGAAGTGTGAGTTTTGGTTATGAGAGGTCCATTTACTAGGGCTACTCGTTAACCAGGATGGGATTTTGGTCGATCCGACCAAGATCGAGGCAGTGATGCAGTTGGAGGTTCCGAAATCTCCCTCAGAGATCAGGAGTTTCTTGGGTTTGGCAAGGTACATTCAGAGATTTATTCAGGATTTCTCCAAGATTGCAGTACCCCTCACTCTTATGACGAGGAAGGGGGTGTATTTTCGATGGGTTCCAGAGCAGCAGTCGGCATTTAAGATTGTTCGATATAGGTTATGTGACGCCCTAGTGTTGAACCTTCTAGAGGGAGTCAAGGATTTTGTGGTATTACATGATGCATCCATCACCAGTTTGGAGGCGGTCCTTATGCAGTGAGGATGAGTGATTGCTTATGCTTTGCGACAGCTGAAGCCGCATGAGACGTGATATCCCACTCATGACCTGGAGTTCGTGAAATAATGTTTGCCCTCAAGATTTGGAGACATTATCCATATGGGGTCCGTTGTACGGTCTACACAGATCACAAGAGTTTGAGATATCTTATGGATCCGCCGAACCTTAACATGAGGCAGCGCAGGTGGCTGCACGTGGTCAAAGATTATGACTACGAAATCCTTTACCATCCGGGTAAAGCGAACGTGGTAACGGATGCTTTGAGCCGCAAATAGGCTGGGTCTTTAGTTAAGGAGGTGTGTATGACGATATCTGTTGATTCCCTGCTTTTGGGATTGATCAGAGAGGCATGGGCAGAGGGAGTTCAGAAGGAGAAATGGAAACAAGAGAGGATCAGGGGTGAGATCGATAGGTTTGTCAGGGAATGTTTAGGGTTATTGACCCGATGTGGCTGGTTTTGGGTTATAGTTTCTGGTGGGATAAAGCGAATTGTGATAGAGGAGGTTCATAATTCTCATTTTTCTTTACGCCCGAGAGCCACCAACATGTATTGAGATTTGAGATTAAGTTACTGGTGGCCGTGTATGAAGAGGGAGATAGCCTGATATGTAGAGAGGTGCTTGGCCTATGGGATGGTCAAGGCCAAACATCAGAGGCCGCACAACAAGTTGCAGCCTATGGAGGTTCCCATGTGAAAATGGTAATAGATCACCATGTATTTTGTCACCAAGTTGTAGAAGACGGCCAAGGGTTTTGAAGCTATATGTGTCATAGTGGATCAATTGACCAAGAGTGCCCACTTTTTGGCCATCCGGGAGAGCTCTTCGTCTGAAACGTTGGTCGGTGTGTATGTCCGGGAGATCATTGCTCGTCATGGGATTTCGGTCTCCATTGTTTCAAACCAAGATGTTCAGTTTACTTCCCATTTTGGCAGAAGTTCCACGAGGAACTAGGCACGAGGTTGCATGTCAGCACTATGTATCATTCGCAGACTAATGGCCAAAGTGAGCAGACTATAAAGACCCTTAAGGATATGTTACGGGTCTGTGTTATTGATTTCGGTGGGAGTTAGGATTCTTACCTACCCCTTGCGGAGTTCTCATACAATAACATTTATCACTCTAACATTGGTACCTCGCTATTTGAGCTCTTGTATGGTCGGAGATGTCGTACCCCAGTTTGTTAGGGAGAGGTTTGTCAAAGGGTTATAGGAAGGAACGGAGTAGTCCTTCAAACCACGGAGCTTATTCAGCAGATCAGGAAGATACTGCAGACCGCTCAGAGTCGGCATAAGAGCTATGTCGACCGACGCCGATCGGAGTTGGAGTTTCAAGTCGTTGATATGGTGCTCTTGAAGTTCTCACCCTGGAAATGTGTGATACGCTTCAGGAAGAGGGGGAAATTAGGTACCCACTTTATTGGACCTTTTCGGGTGATTTCCATGTTTGGCTAGGTAGCTTATAGGTTGGATTTGCCAAGCAAGCTCAGTCAAATCCACAACACTTTCCACGTCTCTCAGTTGTGGAAGTATGTGTTGGACTGCGAGGTAGTGCTTCCATTGGAGGATAGTAAGGTCAATGAGTGCCTGAACTTTGTCGAGAGGCCGATAACTATTTTAGAAAGAAAGACTAAGGCCCTGCACAGTAAGGAGATATCTTTGGTAAACGTACAATGGCAGAATTGGAGAGGCTTTGAGTGGACCAAGGAGCCAGCGGATGGGATGCGGGAGCATTATCATGAGTTATTCACCATAGTCGACTTTGAGAACGAAATCTAGTCAAGTGGGGGAGACTTGTAACAACTTGATGATAAGGTACTTCTAATTTTGACCCCATAATTGAATTATATTGCATTTTAAGAATGAGTGCAAGGAAGGACCTAGTGGAATTTTCATAATTTGGGAGTTTGGGGAGTACGCCATGTGTACGTGCGTACGCTGAGCGTACTAAGACGCACCCTAGTACTTTGGGCGTGCATATGTACGTAGGTCATACGCTCTAATCATGTAAACCCTATTTTTGGGGGTATGGCTCATGTTTAAAACCCATTATAGCCTTATTTCCCCTCACTTCATCAACGTCCATCCTCTTGAAACGTTTTTGCAACCCTAATCCATTTTGTAAAGCATTTCTAAGCTTGAGTATGTGTGTTTTGTGCTTTTGAAGAAGAAGGAAGGAAGAAGAGACCACCTTGGAGGAGTGTAGCTCTTTAGATCCAAGATCACACCACCTTTTGTCATGATTTTGAGGTATCAAGTTCTGAACATGGTGAACTTTCATTTAGATCTTGTGTTGGAATGGTTTCTGGTACTTTTTGTCCTAAATGTGGAAATTCATGAACATAGCATGTTATTGACCAATTAAGTTGTCCTTCCAGACCCTTGGTGAGTTTTCCTCATTGTATTTACGGGTCGAAGGAACCAAAGCCAACCCATTGGATTAGATATCATGTTATGTGATAGTATGTTAGCATGTTGTAGTGATCTGTTAGATCGATATCATGGTATATAGGATGATGCTATGCTTAGTGATCTGTAGATCTGTCTAATTGTATGTTAACTGGTTATATATATGTTTATCTGTTATGTATATGATGACATGTTATATGTGGTTGGGTTGAGGAAAACCAGAGTAGACTGAAGGCCAAGAGACCCAGGACAACTCGGATAAGCTACTTGTGTGAGGGGTGTATGTAACACTAGTCAAAAGAGATCAATAACAATCACATGTGATTATGGCAATCATGTAATGTGACTTTGTTAAACTAGTAAAGTGAAAAACTTTCTATGTAATTCATGATAACGTATGAACTTTCATACATAATTTATGATCCAACTCAAAGTATATGTCCACACGAATCCAAAAATATAGAGAATGTCTAAATCTGACTTCGCGTGAAGAAGTTATGATAAATTCTAACGCTATAATGCCTTATAACAAGAGGGATTTAAAATAGAATTAGAATTAGCTATTTGAGTCTAAAATAAAGTCGTAGTACTCCGAATTACCTACGCATGCATATAAAGAACGCCGAAAACGGAGTTCGTATGCAAAAGTTATGGCCTTCCGAAGATGCAGCTGTCAGAACCCTAATTTGACTGAACTCAGGATGTGAGCATCAAAAATTCACGACGTGAGGAGTCAACAGACACTAATCAGAGCTAGAAAACACGCGTTAAGGCTATGGGATGACTCATGGAAGTTCACGACGTGAACCTATCATGTTCACGACGTGAATGGCCCCAGAACACCCTATAAATAGCGATCAAAGCTCATTCAATCCTTACACCTTCTTCTTTCATTCTCTCTCGTTTCCAAAGGCCGTTTTCACTTCATGAGCTTGACTACGACGAGCCTCTGACCGTTTAGATTCTATAGATCACACTACTAAGGTGAGTTTCACGACCCCACTTTCTAATATTTTCGGGGGGAAAACACATGCTAAATATTGTATACACGATAATATTATGTCTATATGATAGTGTATTAATATCAACATAGGCAGTTATCTTAACCGGGATATAGTTGTTCTAAATATAATATTTTGAATACACACAACTATTATCAACTTATTAGCATGTTATTATACAAATGTAGATCTTGGGTTATATTTAAGATTCTATATATATGTTGTGTGCAATATAGTTCCGATGTTATATTCGAAAGTTCTATATGTTAATTTATAAAGTATGCTGTTATTGTTAGTTTTATGACAAGATAAAACTTGGTATGTTATATGTTGTTGTTGTTATTGGTTTTATGTTAAGATAAAACTTGGTTTTACTTCAAGTTATAACTGTTATACTGCCTAAATGTTATGAAGTTAGGAGTACTGTTTAAAAGCATAGTCTAGTAACTTAGGGTTTTAGACATGAAAATGCTTTTGTTGTTAGGACTATAGAACGCCGTCAACGTCTACATGAGCTACCTCATTCATCAACTAAGATTGGGGATCTTAGTGGAAGTCCTCTTACCTGTAACCGTTAATCCCGTGCGAGCGAGGAAGTCGTGTATGAATAAGATACGAGTTAACGACCCCACTTGTGGTTGTTAATTACAACCCAAGACAAGCGAGTGACGATTCGTTCCTTTTATTTTTGTTCCAGCGTTGATGAAGCGCGCGGTATTGTTTCTCATGGTAAATCATGAGTGTATTGTTTCTCATGGTAAATCATGAGTGTGTTTTGTCAAAGGTTTTGTTGTCAAGCAGCAATTACAAACTCATGGTAGCAACTTGTTAGAAACATTATACTTTGTCGTATACAAGTATTAATGTTAAGTATAAGTTTCCCCCTACTTATACCCTAGGTACTACTTGTATATTAAGTAGATAATTATACCTAGCACATATACTCATATATAATTGAAATAGAGTTATACGTAGTGGTTTTACTTGTATAGAACTGAAATAAGATTTATACATAGCAACTTAATTTCATTTGTATGGAAATACAAACACTTATATTCATAGTATATGAGACTTATAGGTATATACTTATTTGGTAAGTAACCTTTTATACCTAGGATATATATAGTAAATGTTGGAGAGTCAAAATTATACTTTCAAAACTATACTTTTGAACTTGGAAAATGTATTATTTTTATATGGAGTCAAAACCTGTGAACTCACCAACTTTATGTTGATGTATTTTAAATTGCATGTGTTTTCAGGAAGTTGATAACTATGATACGAGAAATGAAGTTACACTGCCCGGTGCTTCCACTGATGGCCGGGGTGTGACAGATTGGTATCAGAGCTATTAACTATAGTGAATTAGTACTTTCTTAGGAAAGCACGACTATAGTTTAGGGCTTACTCTGTTAGGTTTAGGTATATCCCTTAACTTACAAATAAAAGTATTATTAAATTATACTACTGAAGGACTACTTACGGGAGCGGTGACAGGATAGACACGTTGCTTGGGTTGCTGGATTTCAGAACGGCTATATGCTAAAATGATCCTGCCCACCGACTGTCCTGACTGGCCGGTGCCTTATCAGCTAGACCTGAAGTAACAAACAATAATTAATAATACCCATGAATACAACAAACATAAAGATATAGAGTTATGTATGAACTCAGTCCCACGATGATAACACATGTATAACCCAAAAATATAGAAAACCCAAACCCTCGATAAGAATTCAATGCAAGGTTTTAGGTCAAACTACTTAGTCGAGTTTTATTATACATGGGACAAACCACAACTAAACATAGACTGATCACCTATGTTTAATTTTGGTCAGACCGATGCACAACTAAACTTGGATACGGTGGTTGATAGACTAAAACACCTGAAGATTCTAGAAGATTAAAGATAGATCTCAGATCAGGATATCATCAACTCGGAGTACATGAAGAAGATGTTCCGAAAACAACATTTAGGACTCGGTAAGGTCATTAAGAGTTCTTAGTTATGCCTTTGGATTGACCAATGCTCTAACAATGTTCAAGGACCTCATGAATAGTAATTGCAAACCGTACTTGGATAAATTCGTGATAGTATTATCAATGATATATTGATATATTCACGAACCAAGGAAGAACATGGTCAACGCTTCCAAATAATCTTGGAACTACTAAGAAAAGAAAAGTTGTACGCCAAGTTCTCCGAATGTGAATTTTGGATTAGAGAAGTACAACGATTAGAACATGTAGTTAGTAACACAGGGATTCATGTTCAACCCTCCAAGATTGAAGCAACTAAGAATTAGAATCATGAAAGACGCCAACATAAGTATGTCAGTTCTTTGGAATTGCTGGCTATTACCGTAGATTCATAGAGAATTTCTCCAAAATAGCCAAGCCGCTTACAACACTAACCCAGAAGGATACAAAGTTCAACTGGGAAGACAAACAAGAAGCTACTTTTCAGAAACTGAAGCAAATGTTGTGTAGTGCACCAATCATATCCCTTCCAGAGGGGACAAAAGATTTCATCGTATACTGGGATGCATCAAATCAAGGATTGGCATGTGTGTTGATACAAAGAGGAAAGATTATTACCTATGCATCACGACAACTTAAGGTGCATGAGAATAATTACACTACCCATGATCTTGAATTTGGAGCTGTAATATTTGCACTAAAAATCAGGAGACATTACTTATACAATACTAAGTGTACTATTTTTTTTACCAACCACAAGAGTCTCCAGCACATCTTCGACCAAAAAGACCTTAATATGAGACAACGAAAATGGGTCGAATTATTGAATAACTATGAATGTGAGATTCATTATCATCCTAGAAAGGAAAACGTGGTAGCAGATGCCTTTAGCCGGAAAGAATATATTAAACCCCGTCAGGTATGAGCATTAACCATAACTATCCATTCTAACTTTACCGCACATATTAGAGAAGCTCAACTTGAGGCTCTAAAAGAAGAAAACATCAAGAATGAAGCTTTGCGAGGAATGGAAAAGCAACTTATACAAAAAGATGACGGAACGCAACACTTTATGAACCGAATTTGGACGCCTAATTCCGGTGGAGTCAGGGACTTGGTCTTAGAAGAAGCCTACAAGTCTAGGTATTCCGTATATCCAGGCTTTGACAAAATGTACTTAGATTTAAAAGTACATTATTGGTGGCCAAACATGAAGGCTGAAATTACTACTTATGTGAGCAAATGCTTGACTTGTTCTAGAGTAAAGGCAAAACATCAAAAGCCTTCAGGTTTACTTCAACAACCGAAATTACCTGAATGGAAATGGGAGCAGATAAAATGGACTTCATCATTAAGTTACCAAAAACTCCTAATGGGTTCAACACTATTTGGGTAATAGTCGATAGATTGAATAAATCTGCCCATTTCATACCAATTAAGGAGAACGACAAAATGGAGAAGCTGACTAGAGTTTATCTTAAAGAAATTGTCAGATTGCATGGAGTTCTAAATTCTATTATTTTTGACCGAGATATTAGATTCACTTCACGATTTTGGTAATCTCTACAAAAATACTTAGGAACACGTCTAGATATAAGTACAACTTACCATCCACAGACTGATGGTCAGAGTGAGAGAACCATTCAGACTTTAGAAGATATGCTCCGAACCTGTGTTATTGACTTTGTAAATTCATGGGATACTCATTTACCATTAATTGAGTTCTCCTACAACAATAGTCATCACACCAGCATCAAGGTTGCACCGTTTGAGGCTCTTTATGGAAGAAAATGTCGTTCCCCAATATGTTGGGCAGATGTTGGACATACGCAGATGGCCAGAGAACATACAGGCAATACCTTACGTACTAGACTAGAAATAATCCACGAGACAACTGAAAAGATCGTGCAAATTAAGGATCGATTAAAGGTTGCACGTGATCGTCAAAAGAGCTATGTTGACATAATACGTAAGCCTTTAGAATTCCAAGTTTGAGATGGAGTAATATTGAAGGTCTCTCCTTGGAAAACCGTGATTCGATTAGGGAAACGAGGCAAACTAGACCCGCGATATATAGAACCTATTGAAATTCCAGAAAGAATTGGTTCTGTCACATATCAACTTAAGTTACATCAAGTGCTAAGAAATATCCACAATATTTACCCAACTAATTAACTGTTCCCCATCCACAAGATAAATTTCGGGACGAAATTTACTTCAACGGGGGGAGAATGTAACACTAGTCAAAATAGGTTAATAACAATCACATGTGATTATGGCAATCATGTAATGTGACTTTGTTAAACTAGTAAAGTGACAAAATTTCTATGTAATTCATGATAAAGTATGAACTTTCATACATACTTTATGATACAACTCAAAGTATACATCCACACTAATCCAAAAATATAGAAAACGTCTAAATCTGACTTTGCGTGAAGAAATTATGATAAATTCTAACGCTATAATGCCTTATAACACGAGGGATTTAAAATAGAATTATAATTAGCTATGTGAGTCTAAAAGAAATTCGTAGTACTCCGAATTACCTACGTGTGCATATAAAGAACGCCGAAAACGGAGTTCGTATGCAAAAGTTATGGCCTTCCAAAGATGCAGCTGGCAGAACCCTAATTTGACTAAACTCACGACGTGAGCATCAAAAATTCATGACGTGAAGAGTCAACAGACACTAATCGGAGCTAGAAAACACGCGTTAAGGCTATGGGATGACTCATGGAAGTTCACGACGTGAACCTATCATGTTCTAAATATAATATTTTGAATATACACAACTATTATCAACTTATTAGCATGTTATTATACAAATGTAGATCTTGAGTTATACTTAAGATTCTATATATATGTTGTGTGCGATATAGTTCCGAAGTTATATTCGGAAGTTCTATATGTTAATTTATAAAGTATGTTGTTATTGTTAGTTTTATGACAAGATAAAACTTGGTATGTTATATGTTGTTGTTATTGGTTTTATGTTAAGATAAAACATGGTTTTACTTCAAGTTATAACTGTTATACTGCCTAAATGTTATGAAGTTAGGAGTACTGTTTAAAAGCATAGTCTAGTAACTTAGGGTTTTAGACATGAAAATGCTTTTGTTGTTAGGACTATAGAACGTCGTCAAAGTCTACATGAGCTACCTCATTCATCAACTAAGATTGGGGATCTTAGTGGAAGTCCTCTGACCTGTAACCGTTAATCCCGTGCGAGCTAAGAAGTCATATATGAATAAGATACGGGTTGACGACTCCACTCGTGGTTGTTAATTACAACCCAAGAAAAGCGAGTGACGTATCGTTCCTTTTATTTTTGTTCCGGCGTCGATGAAGCGCGCGGTATTGTTTCTCATGGTAAATCATGAGTGTATTGTTTCTCATGGTAAATCATGAGTGTGTTTTGTTAGAGGTTTTGTTGTCAAGCAGCGGTTACAGACTCATGGTAGCAACTTGTAACAACAGCAAAATTCAGGTCAAAATTTAAACTTTTATAAAACCGTAATTGAGTATACTAAGTGGTAAATATTGTAACAAGGCTTTCATACATATAAAGAACACAAAAATCCGAGTTATAACGAGGAAGTTATAACCATTCTAAAATTCCCGACAAAACCGGCAACACCGATTAAACGAAAAACGCGAAGTTTCAATACAATAGTTTTTAGCCTTAAGTATCTAAATTAAAGTTATATATAACATCAAACCGTGAGTATACATAAAAAGAACGTCCAAATCTGACTTCGTATGAGGAAGTTATGATTTTTCCAAGGTTCGGGTATAGCAGTAGACAGCTAAAAACTAGAAATAGAGCTTGAGATACTTTTGACCAAAACAACCTAAATGAGAATCGAAGGTCTCAACATTAGTAGCGCAACGGCGAAAAGTCTGACGAAAACGGACATCGGATGAAGAAGTTATGGAATTTTAACGGACTTTTCGTGTCCCGGACCGTTAAAAATAAATAATTAAAAATAAAGTCAAAATTTGCCGACGAAGTCTAAACGAGAGTTATAGATCATATTTTTAGCTACGCGTGCATATAAAGAACGTCGAAAACGGAGCTCGTATGCGAAAGTTATGGATTTTACAAGTTCGGGGTTCAAAATCCGAGGCTGTCAGGCCCCACGACGTGGCACAAGCTTGCCGCCACCCGGCAAGTGACTGAGGGCGTCCAAGCAATGGAAGAGGATAGGTTTGACTCCCCACGACGTGGCCATCACTTGCCACGACATGGCACACCCCAAAAATGCCCCTATAAGTAGATTTCAAGGGCTCTGAGTTCCATTGTTCAGTTCCTTTCTTTCTCGCGCCGAAACTCTGCGTTTAAAACCCCGAGACCCTCCCAAAGCCCCGGTTTTCACCTTCAAGTCCCGAAGGAAGGTTTTGTGTTCTCGAGATTCCCGAGATTCCCAAGAATCCCGATATTTTCCCGCGTTTTCAACTCTTCCTGTCGAAGTTCTGCTCGATTCTTCTCTCGACTACTTCAAATCAACCACTTCAATCAAGTGAGTTCATACCCCTACAACCACACTTTAAATGCTTTTTAAACACTTTTAGGGGGGAATACAAGTAAACACACAACTATAATCATGTGAAACATCGACCTTTTGATATACTTTTCTTACTGTTGTTTTAACTATCTTATGAAGTCATTATCATGCAAAACACCTCACAACACAACTTTACCCTCTTGGGATACAATATATTTTATAAATAGAAATAGGTTTTATTTATACGTGTTCATACTACATCATATCAAGAGTAACCATTTCAAATATCACATGATGCTTTTACAAGAAAACTCAACTCATCATCACGTTTTTGTAACACGGTAGAAAACGAAATCATTTCATACGAACGATTTTCATCATATTACTCGTGAACTTGTTGTTAGCAATCATGTGATGGCATATGGCTTTGTTTGTACCAAACGAAAGTCCTCACCTATAACCAGAGTCTCCTGGAGGGAGAGCGTGACAAGTGTGTATAGATCTATACGGGGCTGACAACTCCGCACCCTGACTGTTAGCTACAGTCCGTCATTTGGGGTGACAAACGTCAACATTAGGTACTGCGTCTAGTATGGTTATGAGGAACTCACAACACGCGGAAAAACTGACTCATGCACGTAGTAATACTTAACTCAATCATGCTCGAGGGGTAATAACTATATTCTAGGGTATTATCGGCATGATCAAAACTCAGGTTAAAACACTTCCACAACTAGTTTTACTTAACAATAAGACTGCATTTCACTTTTAGGAAAATAAGGGATTTTCCTGGTTCAAATACATTCATTTTGTACAATAACGATTTACAACATCATTCTTTTGAGCATGTCGTAGTTTCTTATAGCTTACATTCTTGGTCATTTCAGACTGCATTTCACTTTTAGGAAAATAAGGGATTTTCCTGGTTCAAATACATATAGTACATACAACAATCTTTCAAACTCATTTCATACATCTAATAGAAAATAAGGGATTTTCTGGAAAACATACAAGCACTTTCGAATGGCATACATTTGCTCAAAACACCACTTATGAACTCACCAACTTAAATGTTGACACTTTTTCTTTGAAATAACTTGTATTCTCAGGAAACCGTTAGACCAGGTAGCAACTACTTTTGAAGACTAACGCGCTGACATTAGTAACATATTTTGGATCACCATATTGTATTTGATTTCTTTTGCAAACATGTAACATATACAATCATGTAAACTTTTCAAATATATTTATATTATGGTGGTGTGTACTTTCCTTTCTATGAACTGTTATGATATTGAATATGACGTCCTCCGCCCCCGAACGTTTCCGCCGTTCTGGTTTGGGGGTGTGACAGATTGGTATCAGAGCATTGTTTATAGTGAATTAAGTATATCAAAACCATTTTTGGTATACAACTATAAACACAACTGGGCAAAAAAAACACTCTGAGTAAGAGTCATACTTTTAAAATTAAATTTATTTAGTTTTGTAAAGTAGGCATGCATTCATTTCATATTAATAACATGGTCAGTATCATAACCAAAACAATATAGAAGTATTATAAATAAGTTGTGCAGTACAGGTATGCCTTGGGACATGTAATCGGAACTGGGAAGAATATAGTCTGATCAACTATATTTGTCCAAGAGCCGACTAACGTATGCCAAGGATTGTCTGCAATGGACAACAAATTTAAAACTTACCAAACTTATAAACTTTAGAATCAAACATAACATTCAGAATACTATAGGAGTATTTTATGAATACGATAGTTTAACGTTGATGTCAACCTTATGTGCCTTAGTTCTAGACAAACCTTATCTCCCTATTCTCATACAAACACAATGGCTGGATTTCCACCTAGCAGGAGACCCCTACTACCCATACCAGTTCCATGTTTTATAAAAGACCCTTTCACTTTAACCATCGACTAACGAAACTCGATCGATTTATCACGACAAATTCGACACTAACCCCAATTGGTTTAAGTTTCAAAACCCCAAGGTACTCATGTGAGGAGTACTATACCTTTACAACCTTCCCGTAGTATCCCCCAACAGATCATTTAGAAATACCACACATACAACAAGTCAAATCCAAGCTCAGAAACTAGGAGTGAATTCAACCATGAACTTCCAAACGTAGCTGCCCTAATGCATCGAGTGAATATGCTAACATTTAGAAGAACATAAGTAAATAAACCCAAAACCACACGACCCCGATCGATCGAAGTGATAGGCAGAGTAATGAAGGTCCGCTGAAACACGCACGTTAGGATCTAGATTCATAAAGGAACAAGAGGAACAAATTGACCAGAAGCACTCACGCCTGCCCGCAAGAATTGGAGTCCCAGTCAAAATGCGAATTTCGGGACGAAATTCTCTCTAACGGGGGGATAATGTAACAACAGCAAAATTCAGGTCAAAATTTAAACTTTTAGAAAACCGTAATTGAGTATACTAAGTGGTAAATATTGTAACAAGGTTTTCATACATATAAAGAACACAAAAATCCGAGTTATAACGAGGAAGTTATAACCATTCTAAAATTCCCGACAAAACCGGCAACACCGATTAAACGAAAAACGTGAAGTTTCAATACAATAGTTTTTAGCCTTAAGTATCTAAATTTAAGTTATATATAACATCAAACCGTGAGCGTACATAAAAAGAACGTCCAAATCTGACTTCGTATGAGGAAGTTATGATTTTTCCAAGGTTCGGGTATAGCAGTAGACAGCTAAAAACTCGAAATAGAGCTCAAGATACTTTTGACCAAAACAACCTAAATGAGAATCGAAGGTCTCAACATTAGTAGCGCGACGTCGAAAAGTCTGACGAAAACGGACATCGGATGAAGAAGTTATGGAATTTTAACGGACTTTTCGTGTCCCGGCCCGTTAAAAATAAATAATTAAAAATAAATTCAAAATTTGCCGACGAAGTCTAAACGAGAGTTGTAGATCATATTTTTAGCTACGCGTGCATATAAAGAACGTCGAAAACGGAGCTCGTATGCGAAAGTTATGGATTTTACAAGTTCGGGGTTCAAAATCCGAGGCTGTCAGGCCCCACGACGTGGCACAAGCTTGCCGCGACCCGGAAAGTGACTGAGGGCATCCAATCAATGGAAGAGAATAGGTTTGACTCCCCACGACGTGTCCATCACTTGCCACGATGTGGCACAAGCTTGCCGCGACCCGGAAAGTGACTGAGGGCGTCCAATCAATGGAAGAGGATAGGTTTGACTCCCCACGACGTGGCCATCACTTGCCACGACGTGGCACACCCCAAAAATGCCCCTATAAGTAGATTTCAAGGGCTCTGAGTTCCATTGTTCAGTTCCTTTCTTTCTCGCGCCGAAACTCTGCGTTTAAGACCCCGAGACCCTCCCAAAGCCCCGGTTTTCACCTTCAAGTCCCGAAGGAAGGTTTTGTGTTCTCGAGATTCCCGAGATTCCCGAGAATCCCGATATTTTCGCGCGTTTTCAACTCTTCCTGTCGAAGTTCTGCTCGATTCTTCTCTCGACTACTTCAAATCAACCACTTCAATCAAGTGAGTTCATACCCCTACAACCACACTTTAAATGCTTTTTAAACACTTTTAGGGGGGGGGGGGGGGGAATACAAGTAAAAACACAACTATAATCGTGTGAAACATCGACCTTTTGATATACTTTTCATACTGTTGTTTTAACTATCTTATGAAGTCATTATCATGCAAAACACCTCACAACACAACTTTACCCTCTTCGGATACAATATGTTTTATAAATAGAAATAGGTTTTATTTATACGTTTGCATACTACATCATATCAAGAGTAACCATTTCAAATATCACATGATGCTTTTACAAGAAAACTCAACTCATCATCACGTTTTTGTAACACGGTAGAAAACGAAATCATTTCATACGAACGATTTTCATCATATTACTCGTGAACTTGTTGTTAGCAATCATGTGATGGCATATGGCTTTGTTTGTACCAAACGAAAGTCCTCACCTATAACCAGAGTCTCCTGGAGGGAGAGCGTGACAAGTGTGTATAGATCTATACGGGGCTGACAACTCCGCACCCTGACTGTTAGCTACAGTCCGTCATTTGGGGTGACAAACGTCAACATTAGGTACTGCGTCTAGTATGGTTATGAGGAACTCACAACACGCGGAAAAACTGACTCATGCACGTAGTAATACTTAACTCAATCATGCTCGAGGGGTAATAACTATATTCTAGGGTATTATCGGCATGATCAAAACTCAGGTTAAAACACTTCCACAACTAGTTTTACTTAACAATAAGACTGCATTTCACTTTTAGGAAAATAAGGGATTTTCCTGGTTCAAATACATTCATTTTGTACAATAACGATTTACAACATCATTCTTTTGAGCATGTCGTAGTTTCTTATAGCTTACATTCTTGGTCATTTCAGACTGCATTTCACTTTTAGGAAAATAAGGGATTTTCCTGGTTCAAATACATATAGTACATACAACAATCTTTCAAACTCATTTCATACATCTAATAGAAAATAAGGGATTTTCTGGAAAACATACAAGCACTTTCGAATGGCATACATTTTCTCAAAACACCACTTATGAACTCACCAACTTAAATGTTGACACTTTTTCTTTGAAATAACTGGTATTCTCAGGAAACCGCTAGACCACGTAGCAACTACTTTTGAAGACTAACGCGCTGGCGTTAGTAACATATTTTGGATCACCATATTGTATTTGATTTCTTTTGCAAACATGTAACATATACAATCATGTAAACTTTTCAAATATATTTATATTATGGTGGTGTGTACTTTCCTTTCTATGAACTGTTATGATATTGAATATGACGTCCTCCGCCCCCGAACGTTTCCGCCGTTCTGGTTTGGGGGTGTGACACAACTTGTTAGAAACATTATACTTTGTCGTATACACGTATTAATGTTAATTTTAAGTTTCCCCCTACTTATACCCTAGGTACTACTTGTATATTAAGTAGATAATTATACCTAGCACACATACTCGAATAGAATTGAAATAGATTTATACGTAGTGGTTTTACTCGTATAGAACTGAAATAAGATTTATATGTAGCAGATTTCGTTTGTATGGAAATACAAACACTTATATTCATAGTATATGAGACTTATAGGTATATACTTATTTGGTAAGTAAACTTTTATACTTAGGATATTTATAGTAAACGTTGGAGAGTCAAAATTATACTTTCAAAACTATACTTTTGAACTTGGAAAATGTATTATTTTTATATGTAGTCAAAACCTGTGAACTCACCAACTTTATGTTGACGTATTTTAAATAGCATGTGTTTTCAGGAAGTTGATAACTATGATACGAGAAATAACGTTACAGTGCCCGGTGTTTCCGCCGATGGCCGGGGTGTGACAGTGTACCAGTCAGGCCGAAGGCCTAGAGAACAATCCAGATAGGTTGAAGGTCCGGTGATGCGTTCCAGTCATGTTGCAGGTTCTATGAGCGGTCCAGGTAGTCTGTAGGCCAGTGCGACGTTCCAGTGAGGTTGAAGGCTCTGTATGTATGTTGTTTGTTATTATGTTTATGTGGTGGTACTTTGGGGGAACTCAGTAAGTGTTGAATTATAGTTTTGGTTTATGTTTTTAGGTACTTCGGATGACCGCGGGAAGGCGAAGGCGTGGCCGTTCACATCCTCTTTTTTATGACTTCTTATTTTAGGAGACTCTAATGTTTGGGAAATGTTTGAAAACTATGATTCGTAAACAATTTAAGAATTTGGGTTGATTTTAAAAGTTTAAATTTCTTGTGATTTTTATCCATGTTACAAATAACTGATGGAGCATAATAAGACATCCAAGACGAAAGATAGCGATGAACTCATTAACCAAAGGTCTTGGTTTTTATACAAAAAAAAAATCAAACCTGTAGCAAGATATCCAATATTAAAACATTATTACATTTCTTTATTTCATAAATATATGTATATATTAACAATAAACTTAGTCAAAGGAAAACATAATACCAATACTGGAAGCCAAATAGTATGTCTTTTTCTTCAATCACAAATACTCTGACATGTCATACTCACTAGGGCCCACACTCATCACTTTATCCTCATCGATTAATAAAGCAATAACTTTCACTTGAACCTGAATATGGAATTGACAAATATGCCTTTTTAGATCTTTTAGTGTTTGGAAAATGAAAATATCTGCCCAATTATAGCAACTTTTACTACTATGTTATTGCTATAATACAATTTAATGGATTTTTTTAAAAGAAATGGAAGTAGGATGCTATATATTATAAACAAATAGATGGAAATAAAATTGAGAAGAGAGTAGAGATTAGAGAGAAACTTGTTTGGCACTATAATAAGGTTATTGCCTTTACAAAACCCACAAATAGGAAAAGAAAATTAGATAAATAAACCTAATTGTAGTAAAGAATTTAATACATGCATCAATTTTAGCTTTTTTCTACATACCTGACCTAAACCATCATCATCATCAGATGTAGCATTCTGATCTTCATCAAAGATAAATAAAAATGTCATATTCATATAAAAGAAAAGTAAAAAAGGAAACAAAGACACAATTTTAGCTTTTTTCTACATATGTGACTTAAACCATCATCATCAGACATAATATCTTGATCCTCATCATTCTTAGCTGGTATTTTTGCATGAAAAGGTGCTTCAAGATCAACATTGTTGTTGCAAAAATATAATTATGTTACAATATTTTATAATGATAAAAAGGAAGAGTATTTAACTACTTCGTCCACATTTGTTGATGGTTTTGTGTTCCACCAGTTGCAAAATCAAAATTTTCAATCTTTTCTCCTAGGGGTTTCTTCAAATATTTTGGGTAGAAATATGTAATTGTTGTTTATTTTTTTAGGAAAAACATATTAAAGAGCTTTGAAGTCTTTTCAAATAGTTTTGTGAAACTGGTAAAATTTGCCCTCTGTTTGCAGCTTGTTTGCAGCTGAATAAGTCCCTAATCCATGTCCGCGGTTGTGTTCCAAGTGTATAAGAATACATTCCTTGGGCTATAAACCAAAGAAACGACCGCATTGATATCACTTATTATATACATATATTTTGTGTGATATCTTAATGTTTTGAGCTAATCATTGATACAAATTAAGATAAATAATATTGACTATGCTTGAAATATTGTTTTGTAGCTAAAAGAAACTTCTTGAATAAAAATGAGCTAAAACCTGGATATGGAGCACATGGAGAAAAACCACGACCAAAATACCATAACACAACGCGTTTAAGTGGAGCCTAAAGATTTTGATTACCTTGCAGATACGTGTCGACGCGATGCGTCTAGAATATATACATGCAACACATTTTAGGAAGACTCCTGATTTGTCAAGAAAGCATGAGAGAATACTACACATAATTATATCCTGCATGAAACATGTAAAACCTGATTTCCGGTATGAATTCATTTTTCTAATTATTATATTTTTCCTGGAAAACTTGGCGAGCTGGTAGCCTCAACTCGGCGTGTCGAGTCGTTTTGGGCCGCAAAGTTCAATGATTCAACTTGGTGATTTTGTGTGTCTCAACTCGGTGAGCTGGCAGCTGTGCAGGAAACCCTAATTTTTAGGGTGTTGCGCCATATTTAAAGGCCTAAAGTCCCTGGTCTGGCCTCCTTACCAGTCTCCTCTGTCCAGAAACCCTAAAATTGAGCATTACCTTCCATTGTTGAGTGTGTGAGCTTGAGGAGAGCCTTGAGTGTTCATTTTTGGTGCTTGTTGAAGGAGCTAAGGAATTGGGAGTTACTTGGCTTGAAGAAGGAGTTATCGATTGAGAATCTCTAGCTCATTTGCTGAGTTTTTGAGACATTAAGTTCTCACCTTACGTAATAAATGCTTACATCTCCTCTTGGGTTGGATTATATGCTTTTAGCCATGGTTGGGTGATTGTTGGGAAGTGAGATGTCCCAAATGTTTATCCTTTCAGATCTATGATCTTAATGAGCTCTCTTGTCATAAAGGTGCCAAATTTATGGTCTTAAGGGCTTCATGCCCTCATTAGGTCCTTCTTTTGGTCTCTTTTAAGCACTCGAGCCTCTCCTAGTCATGCATGAGCGTAAATTTGGAAACTTTACGTGGCCATTCAGCTTTAAGGACCAAATCTATAGTTTGGAGTTATGCCTTTGGTGATTTAGTTCTTAATGATTAAGTCCTCACCTTTTTAAGCCTAGGGTATGGATTTTGAAACCATTTTGGCGGTTCTTCGGGGTAAAGTTGGAAACTTTAGCCTTCTAGATGCCATTCTAGTTTAGATCTGAGCTGTAAAGTTCTTAGTTTCGTTAGTGTTGGCTTAATCAATTAAGATGTTGGATTTATGGTGAACTCGACGAGTTGGATGGGTTTCCTCCCGAATTCACAGATTAATGGAGAAACACGGCGAGTTGATGGACAACTCAACGAGTTCTGTCAACTCGGGCCATTGACTTTGACTTTGACTTTAGTCTTTGACCAAGTTTGATCTATAGGGGATTTTGGGCATCTTGAGTTGTATTTAAGGAAAATTGTTTATGTTTAGGGGTTGAGTAGAGTCGATATTAGAGCCAGGTTATGTTCAACTATCATTTCCGTATTCGAGGTGAGTTTTCCTCACTTGGTTTAACGGGTCTAAGGCACTAAGGCCGACCCTTGTTGATTATGTTCATATACTCGTTGTCTGTGTGATACTTGTATGTGCATGTATATGTGTTCTTATTGGGCGGGGCCCATATTGTGAGTGTGGGCGGGGCCCATATCTCTTTGTGCGGAGCCCATATTACGAGTGTGGGCGGGGGGCGTATCCTATTGGGTGGGGCCCGCTTATGTGTGTGGGTGGGGCCCGTATCTCGTTGGGTAGGGCACGTTATATGTTATGTTAGTATATGGTATCTTGGGGAAACTCACTAAGCTTTGTGCTTACGGTGTTTGGTTTATGCTTCAAGTACTTCCGGTTCCAAGGGGAAGAGCTCGGGCTGACCGCATCACCCACACCACAGAGATTCCGTGTTTCATATTTACTCTGATATAGATACGTTATTTTTGATGAGATGTACGCATGATGTTTGAGAACACTATTTTATCTAGTATAAAATAAAAATTTTAGGACCATATTTTTGGATGTTTCACAACGTAATATGTCAGTTTTAGAAGTTACAAAAAAGGCCTTCCTTCAAATACATTTTGAGCAATCAAAACCCTTTTTGAAGCGAATTCGAAACTAGAGATCATTATTGGAGCGAGATCTTGAAGAATAAATAATTAAATCTAGTGGAAATCATTTGTTTTTCTTTTATTTATCTTTTCTAGCAATGTTTTCATGATTTGTTGTTTCTTTTTGTTTGAGATTATGGGTAATGGTCCTATACTTTCTCTTAGAATAGATGAACCCATGGATTACACATTGCTTTTAAAAGATTTAGATTTATTAGTTGTACACTTCATTATGTTTTCTTAGTGGTAGATCCTTAAGTGTTAAAGTTTCCATTTTTATGACTTACTATTGAGTTCTACATAGTTTTGATGATCAATCTAACTATGCTAACTAGAATCATATATGTTTTATGAACCTTAAAACTGTATGACTAGTGATGGACCGAATCCAAGGTTTAAGTGATAAAGTTGATAACTTTAATGTATGAGTTTACATATGTTGACCATTCAGTGTAATTAATTGGCTTTCAAGGACCGTTGAAAATAAGTATAAAAATATTAAGTTTTAGCATAGCTTGAACTTAATTCTAGTAAAAAGAATAATTACTTCACTTGACTATTGTAATTAAAAATTCTTAGAATCATAGGGTTAGTATGAAAGATCTAATATGCTCAAGAGTCATATTAGAATGATACTGCTAATTAACATAAGATCCAAAAGGTCACACTAATAACAATTTGATACACTTGATTATTTATTAGAAATTGATTTTAATAAATATTCATAAATATTTATTCCATGGAAATAATTATTTTGCACTAACAAGTAACATATTATTTCTTACGGTATGAATTAATAAGTCATGAACAACATTTAGACTAGATAGATATTTTCATCTTTTACCATAATGTCAAATTTTATATTTTATAAACTAGTTTATATAAATTTCAAAGTTTATACTCTTTTTTCTTGCAAAAACCATAGGTAGGAAACAATAGAAGGGGCAAGGGTTTCCTGGTTGTTTAATCAAAAGAAATGGTAAGGATTCCTAGCATGGGAGACATGTATGTCTAGGTGCATGAGTTTTTAATGGGTTAAGGACTCATGGAAAATGTTTTAACTTTAAACAAAAGATTTCAACTCTCATTTATTTCATGAATTAGAACTATAATTTCATCTCTTTTTATCTAGAATTGTTTTTGCAAAGTTTGAAGGAGTTCTTACTTACTTGCTCTCTTGAAGATAAAACTTGGGTTTTATTCTTCAAGCTTAAGACTTCATCAAAAGTACTAGAATCCTATATCAAGTTGGCAAGTTGTTGGTGCCTCAAAGGTTTAACCATCTTCAATAAAACTCAAGCCTCCCAAGAGGACTTAGTGGACAACAAAGGTTGTTATCATTTTCTTCCTTCTATGGTTGTGTTTTTTATGTTTCCATTACTTGCGAGATAATCCTTGGTAGGTTGTAATAAGCTTATTAATTTCAAATTTCATGTCTGCCGTTTTCCATATTATGAGTTTTTGAAACTAATTCTGAACTAAAACGCAACAATTGGTATCAGAGAGCCACCTTGTAAGTTTGGTTAGATTTTATGATTTTTAGAAATCTTAGCTTTTGGAGAATATGGATAAGTTGTTTTTGTATAAAAATAAGTTCATATATATTTTCATTGACAACTTCTTAATTGCTATTTTATTTGACAAAAACTTACATGCATTTTTATTGCTGAAATTTGTCTTAGAAAAACAACGGTTGTTTTATGTTTTTATGTATTTTAGAGTGCATAAATAAGCCTTGGACCATTTGTGTTGTTGCTTGTGTGATGTCAATGAAAATGATTTGTAATATTCTTTTATTCATAATGTATGTAATAAAAGCAACTAGTTTCTATTCTTGTTAATTTTATGTAATATATTAGTTTTAGACTATATTTATTTTATAGAAAAAGTAACAAGATGAAGATGGAGGCAACTTCTTAAATTATCATGGAGACCCACAGTTTTATAAACATTTTATAAAATTTAATAACTTTTATAAAGTTTTTATAAAATTTCAACAAAGTTGGTTGTCATTGCAAGAGGGAGCTTGAAGATCACATGAAGAACAAGTTGTAAGATTTGGTCCCTTTGTCCCTTCGGAAGGACTTAACACTTTTGTGTTGGCTCACAAAAGTGTTGTCTAGATTAAGGCTTGTTTATGTCAAATTCATGCTTGTGTTGTTTATTATTATGCAAATATTTTGTGTGGTTGATAGATTAGATATTCACAAAATCAAACTATTTTTTTTTGGACAAAATAAACATCACATAGAGTTTGTTTTTCAATTTGCAAAATGAGAACATAAGATGTTACAAATTATCACTTTAAAATAAAAACCGGTTTTATTAAATCATTAATAACGAAAAATTTTGAAATTGTAAAATTATAAGTCTAAAATGGTGATTTTATAACTTAGTCAAACTATAAAAAATTGATAATAAAAGGAAGTTTTATTGAGTAATAAATAAGTTTCTATATGGTTCAAACTCAAAATTAATATAAGATATTATCATTAAAATTGAACCGCGTCAAAATATAAAAACCAGGTTTTATATTTGAACCTTATATGTGATTTTTTGGAAAATTGATACCATGATTAATTGAATCCATGCAATTATCATCATATCGCATGTCTTAAAATGTAATAACAAAACATTCAAATCTCTTTTCAGAAGGCGAGTCTACGCCATCAAACTTTAGAAACATTTGCACACAATTTGTATAATGCTTGTGGGATAAAGGATACCTAACCACTTGTGTTATCTTTTGGTGGCCAAAGTATTTTTGCGATTTCTATAACCAAGTTATACGCCAATTATACAAGTTTTTCCACTTGGATGACTTGATTGGAAACCTCTTGTGATAAAGGTCACCTATGGAAGAGTGTTCTGAGGCATAGATGAGACCAAACATGTAAAATTAAGAAATTGATTGTTAGGGGTCTTATACATCCTCATCACGCCGACATCATGTGTTATGAGAAATTCGTCTGACTCAACCTACCGAACAACAAAACCATCGTCATGTACAGTGAAAAACCAGGTAAGGGCATTCGAATTGTTTTGTGTATGAAAGCACAAAAGTATTTACACAAGAAGTATTGTGAATTCGACAAGTCGAATTGTATGGTGTATGAAAGCACCAAAGTATTTACCAGAAGTCCATGACTTTCCTGATGTATTCCCAGAAGACCTCCCGGGGTTAATGTAACGTCCCAAAAATCATGACTAAAAATTTTGTTTTTAAATTAATAATTAAACCACAAATGTCAATCATTCATTCAAAACATCTCACATCAGAGTATCATGTCCAAAACATTCTTTTATTTTATCAGAGTAAAACATCCCAGGCTGACTAAACAATGGTGTGTGCCATGCGATCACCCCGAGCTCTTCCCTCCGCTACCGGAAGTACCTGAAACCAAAACTAAAAACCGTAAGCACGAAGCACGAAGCTTAGTGAGTTTCCCTAACCTACCAGATACCATACATAATCATATATTGCAAGCACTGGGCCATGCCCGATACTTCGGGCCCCGCCCGATCCCAATCCCCGCCTGTCTCTGAGCCCCGCTCGGTATATAGATCTGTTTTACCTTCGGCCCCACCTGTCTCTGGGCCCCGCCCACTAAACGCATGCAAACATATAACCATGGCACATAACACATAAACTGTGTTGGGTCTATTAGATTGCGTCATGGGCTCAGTCCTTAGCCCAGTTTTGATTGCCGGTATTGGGCCTGTCCAACCGTGCATATTTTTGTACTAGGGTTTAGTATATAAGTTGCATGCATGCAGACTTAGAAGTTATCGCTTTTATTATTTATTTTTCTCTGATTTTGTAAACCCTAGCTCGCCTCTACAGCGGAAGTTCTTCATCGAGCTCTGCTGAGGCGTGACTTTATTTTGAATCATAAGCATACATTTGATTCTATTGTGTTCATTCTCTTACTGTTCTTGACTTTTTTTAATCTCAATAATCATACCTGTGAAAGATCTAATCGATCTACAGTTTTATTCTCATCAATTGGTATCAGAGCAGGAGACTGTGTAATTCATACACATCTCTTATGTCGAAAAAGTTATTAGGGTTTTTAATTCCGCATTGATTGATATTAATTGAGCTGTCACTCTATATTGACGTATCTCATTAATTGTTGATCTAACCCTAACAATATATTACAAGTCTGATCTTTTTCAGGTTATCAATCAAAAGTCTTTACAATGTCCATACATGATTCACAAACCAATCCGATCAATATCTCCAACAGCATAGGGTCTACAACAAGAATACCAATCTTGTATACACAAGACTATGAAGTTTGGACGCGTCACTTTGAAGATTATGTGATTAGATCGGAGGATAATGGATACTTAATCTGGGAAGCGATTACTGCAGGCCCATTCGCTCACTCAAGCACTTTTAAGATTGTTAAAACACAGAAAGCGTACAATCAGCTTGTCAATGATGTCAAATATATTCCTCAGGATGAGAAGTAAAAGTTTCAATGCAACATCAAGGCCATGAGGATGATAAGGTTTGCGCTGCAGTCGGATACGTTTCGTTTAGTAAGTTCTTGTGCTACAGCTAAAGAGATCTGGGATAGATTAAAAGAATTGTATTCCACTGACGAAGATTTGGAACATTCAATCCAAACTCTCTTGCTGTCTGAATTTGGTGACTTTAAGCAGAAGCCTGAAGAGAAACTTGTTCAAACTTTTGATCACTTCAATCATATTTTAAGTAAGATGATAAAGCATGGGATTGAAAGGAAAGTTATTGAACAAAAAGTTACTTTCATGAATGGCCTCAGACCCAAATGGATGGTTGTTGTGTCAACAGTTAAAGCTCATGAACAGTTCAAGTCTTATTCTCTGGCAAAACTAGTAGGTATTTTGAAATCCCATGAGAGTGCTCTATCTAAGGAAATGAATGTGGTTTCCAGTCTGGGTTCTTTAGCTCTTGTCTCTAAAGGAAAGAGTTCGGTTGAACAAGAAGAGGAATTGGATCTTGCCAATTATGATCTAACCGGTGAAGAATACGCCATGATGGTGTCAAATCCCAGAAAATTCATTAAGAAGAAATTCCCAGCCAACAAGAACCGAAACTGGCAGGGTAGTTACAGCGCCGAAAAGATCAAGGAGGAACCAAAGTTGGGGTCTAAGTCTGAAGAGTCAAAGAAGGAAGCAAAATTTAGAGGGGACTCAGGATTCGAATGCCATTACTGTGGAGGCAAGAATCATTTTGCTAAAGATTGTATGCTGAGAAAGAAAGAAGAGAAGACAAATGAAGAAGATGAGGAAGCGAGCATCCTGAGAAGACTGGAGGAAATCAAGAAAAGAAAGTCTGCTGCTAACAATACTACCATGAATGCTTTAATTGTGCAGGATACAAACAACAATGATGAATTTGGTGGTGTGGAGGTTTGGTCCACAGATTCTGAGGATGATGAAATCAAGAAGCCAACTCATGGAAAGGCTATGATGGCAAAAGAAGAACATACAACAGAAAGATGCTTTGTGGTGACCAAGGGTGTGTCCCAAATGAGAGGATATACAACCGATGGGGGAGATGAAGATGAAAGGGAACGAGAGGATAGGTGTTTTGCTGCTAAGCGTGTCAGTGCACAGATCAGCGAATGTGATGAGTTGATCAAAAAGGTACACAATATTCTTGTTTCTCTAAAAATACCTGTTACTAATTATGAAAAGGAATTAAATAACTTAAAGTCAAAATTCTCGAGCATAAGTAGCGGTCTCACCCAAACCCGTGTCACAAATTCTAACCTAACTGGTCAAATCAGCAGGATTTCATCAAAGAGTGAGGAACGAAGGATGTGGATCGAGCAAAAGGAAAATGAGTTAATTAGGTCTAAGGATGATTCTATTTACTTGCAAAGAGATAATCTTAAACTTCGTAAACAGCGAAATGTGTTTTGTTTAATTGCTAAGAGACTTTATTTTAACATCACTCAGTTGCATCTTGATTGTGAAATAGGAAAGAAGATACATCGCATGATTTTACCCTTCCTTGAATTAAAGGAGGATGAAATCGATGTTGAAGGCTACAACTGTGAAAGCATTGTATCTTCTGATGAAGTTTCTCCAGCATATAAAATAGGTCTAGACAAAATTGAATCCTACATAAAGTCCAAAGACCACAAGGACATGCTCAAAAATCTGTTGGACGAAAATGATAGATTGAAATTAAGAACCGAAACTGTACAAAAATTTGACTCTTTGAATGCCAAGTTAAGTTCAGAAAATAAAATTGATGTTGAAAATGCATCCGAACTTAATGAGGATAATGATCTGAGTGAAATCTCTGTAGAGGATTTGGTGGACAGTTATGAATTTGTCAAAAGCGAACCTAAGTCACACAAGAACCTGATTTCTGAAAACTCTGTTGAGTTTTCTCGCTCGTCTACCGACAAAACCAAAGTTCTCAAGGTTAAAGCTGTTGTGTACCAAAAGGTACAAACTACTCCAAATCAAGTCTACACAGTACTGGGTGTCACTCCACAACAAACTGCATAGTTAACAGCTATGGTAGAAGAAGACAATGTTGGCGGATGTGACGGATTTTTCTGGTCGGTCCCAATAGACAACGCTGATGAGACGAAGGCTCTATCTCAGAAAACTTCATGGAGAGTGAAAGGTAGATACATACCCAAACCACTAAACGAGCCTACAAAATATGATGTGTCGAGCACAAGTGGCACTAAAACCCCATTGGACGAACCGATGCAAACCACTAGTGATACATCTTCGGCAATAAGTGAATGTTGTGTTCATACTTCGAAAAGAAAGGCCAACATTCACAGAAATCCAAAACAGGTTACTGATAGAAAGTATCAAAGAAATCTGAGATACAAGAAGAATCTCTCAGAAAGAAAACATTTTTGGAATTCCCAAAATCCTGACTTTATAAGGATAGAAAGGAAGCACAAATCACATGAGGAATCAAGGAACCGAAAGGGAAGTTTCGGTCCCATGTCGGGAATAAACCAAAAGAGAAGTTTCGGTCCTCACCACAATACCAACCTAAAGAATGGTTTCGGTCCCTCTACTGAAAGGAGCCGAAAAGATGGTTTCGGTCCTTCGACCAATAGGAGCTGACAGGGTGGTTTCGGTCCCTCGACCAAAAACAACCGAAATGAGAGTTTTGGTCCTTTATCCAATAACAACCGAAAGAGCGGTTTCGATCCTTCGTCTAATAACAACTGAAAGAGCGGTTTTGGTCCTTCATCCAATAGCAACTGAAAGAGTGGTTTCGGTCCTTCATCCAATAGCAACCGAAAGAGCGGTTTCGGTCCTTCATCCAATAGCAACCAAAATAGCGGTTTCGGTCCCCATCCATACAAGTCCAATCAGAAAGACAGGGGTTCCAAAGTCACTTCTGAATTCAACTCTTCCCATTCAAATTCTTGTCCTTCAATTACTTCAAAGGGAAAAGGAAAACTCTTTCCTAAAGATAACAATCTTCCAAAAGAGAATCAAAAGAATACTAATGTTAACACCACAAACTCCAGTCCTACTAATTCAACTAAAATTAAAATTTTCACCATTAAAAGAAAGGATGAAACAACTTTAGTTAAATGCACATACATGGTTGATATTTCTCTTACTATTCCCTGTCCTATAAAAGGCTCACAAGGACCCAAGAAACTTTGGGTTCCTAAATTTGCTTAATATTTTGCAGGTTATTCGTGACGAGCAGTTTGACAAAGAATGGTACATTGATAGTGGCTGCTCACGTCACATGACAGGAAAGAAGGAAGGACTGAGGGAGTTTCATTCTCTCAAAGATGGTGGCATTGTAAAGTACGGCAACAACTCATTTGGTACTATCAAAGGCTATGGAATGATCACTAATGGCGAGTTCTCTATAAGGAAAGTAGCTTATGTTGAAGGACTTCAACACAATCTTATCAGTGTATCACGACTGGTGGTTGGTACTGGATTGAAAGTATCATTCGACAATGAAGGCTCAGAGATTGTCGAGAAGAAAACGAACAACGTTCTTTTGGAGTCAAAATGAAAGGGGGAAATGTATCCTTTGAACCTAAACCCAATTCGAGGTAAACTAGTTGTGTGCTTACTCACAAAGGCTCACTCTGATGAAAGTTGGTTATGGCATAGAAGACTATCTCATCTGAATTTCAAGGATATCAACAAGTTGGTCTTGGGTGATCATGTTTGAGGTCTTCCAATTCTAAAATTTGATAAAGAACATCTTTGTCTAGCATGTGAAATGGGAAAGCAGAGTAGGCAGAGCCATCCTTCTATTATCAATACTAAGGTGATAGAACCATTGGAGTTATTGCATATCGATCTATTTGGGCCATCGTCCATCGAAAGTATTGGGGGAAACAAATACATTCTAGTCATTGTGGATGATTTCTCAAGATGTACATGGTTATTCTTCCTCAAGCAAAAGTCTGAAGCCACTCCAAAGTTTAAGCTCTTTATTAAACAGAGAGAAACGCAACTATGAAAGGTAGTTGGTAATGTGAGGAGCAAAAATGGCTTGGAATTCAAGAACAAAGATTTTGAAGATTTTCTTGTTGAAAAGGGGACGACTCATAATTTCTCATCCCCTTATACTCCACAGCAGAATGGCCTCGCTGAAAGGCGAAATCGATCCCTATGTGAAGCAGCTCGAACTATGCTATGCTTCGCGTCCTTACCTTTGTATTTCTGGGCTGATGCAATTGCTGTTGCATGTTATACTCAAAACAGATCATATTTGAATAAGCGGTTCTCCATTACCCTATACGAGATCTTGAATAATCAAAAACCAAATGTGAAATTCTTTCATGTGTTCGGTTCAAGATGTTTCATTTTCAACTCCAGACAGAATCGAAACAAGTTCGATGCTAAGGTTGATGAAGGAATTTTCTTAGGCTACTCTCTGAACTCCAAGACGTATAGAGTTCTCAATAAACGCTCAAAGAAAATTGAAGAAACATACTATGTCACCTTTCACGATAGTTATGTTAAGAAGATGAAATCAACAGAAGATGCATCGCAAGAGATATTTCCAAAGAATGGTCAAGTTACTATCTCTATCTCGAATCTTTTCAACCAATTCATGTTCCTGTATGATGAGCCCCAAAGGCAATTGATTCTGAATCAACTACAAAAGACAACAAAGTTGATAATCTGAAACAAGTTATCGCCGACGCTGCTAAAAAGATGGCTGATGATCAATCCAAAGAAACCGAAAGGGCAGAAGCAAGCGAACCTTCATGTGACCGTACTAATGTTCAGGGGGTGGGTCCAACTCCTCATCATGATCAAGGATCTTCATTCCAGGGGGAGAACTCATCGCCACATACCTCAGGCTCTATTGAAACTCCAACCAAAGAAGGGGATACCAATACTGGTCCTAAACAGGAGTCATTCTTCGAGGGGGAGAACACAAATGTCAGTGATGATGACATTCTGTCTGAACTAGAGGAAGAAATTAATGTTGAATTGGATCCTATCTATGATCCAAATTTTTCTCCACTTATCAAATGGACCAAAGATCACCCTCAAAGTCAAATTATTGGGGAATCTTCAGAAAAAGTGTTAACTCGTTCTCAAATCAAAGCTAAACAGGTTGCACTCTTTTCAAAAGTCGAGTTTTGTATGTTCAAATCCTTTGTTTCCAAAGTTGAACCGAAGACTGTTAACTCGCCTCTTGATCATTCACACTGGGTTCAAGCCATGCAAGATGCATTAAATGAGTTTGAAAGAAACAAGGTATGGCGTCTTATTCCAACTCCAAAGGATGCTTCGGTTGTCGGTCTCAAATGGGTATTCAGAAACAAGATGGACAAGGAAGGGAATGTCATTCGTAACAAAGCGAGGCTGGTGGTCAAAGGATATTGTCAGGAAGAGGGAATCGATTATGAAGAAACCTTCGCTCCAGTTGCAAGTTTAGAGTCTGTTTGTCTCTTTCTTGCATATGCAGCTCACAAGAACTTTGAAGTCTATCAGATGGACATCAAATGTGCCTTCCTCAATGGTGAACTTGAAGAAACCGTATATGTTGAGCAACCGCTAGGCTTCGTGAACGAGAAGTATCCCGATCATTGTTATATCCTTGACAATGTTGTATATGGCCTCAAACAGGCTCCCAGAGCATGGCATGAAACTCTCACTCGTTTCTTAAAAATGTCTAAATTCAAACAAGGTTCGGTTGACCCAACCTTCTTTCGTAAGCGAGAAGGTAACCGCCTTATGATAGTCCAAATTTATGTTGATGACATCATCTTTGGCTCCACGAATCCTAGCTTAACAGTTGAATTCAGAAAGTTGATGGAAACTAAATTTGAGATGAGCTCAATGGGTCCAATTAACTTCTTTCTTGGATTGAACATTAGACAGGGACCCGAAGGCATTTTTATTAATCAGAAAGCATATACCAAGACTTTATTAGCCAAATTCGGGATGATGGGAGACTCCAAAGTGAAAGTGCCTATGGCCTTTGGAACTAAACTTACACCCTCATTGGAGAAACCAACAGCTGATATGACACTCCATCGACAAATGATTGGTTCTCTGATGTATCTTACTGCCAGTAGACCTGACATCATGTTCTCAGTCTATTACTGTGCACGATTCAAGCCAACCCACGCGAATCTCATCTTCAAGCCGTGAAAAACATCTTTTGCTATCTGAAGCGAACCTCCTCTCTCGGCCTGTGGTATCTAGCCAACTCAGGATTCTTTGTTTAAGCATTTTCAGATGCTGATTTAGGTGGCTGTGGATTAGATCGTAAAAGCACCACTGGAGGATATCAATTTCTAGATGGTAAATTAGTCAGTTGGCAATCGAAGAAACAAACCTGTGTTTCGCTATCCACTGCAGAAGCTAAATATATTGCTACAGCATCCTGCACATCTCAAGTTGTATGGATACAAAGTCAACTTAGGGATTACGGGCTAAACATGAAGAAAATCTCACTATATTGTGACTCTGAAAGCGCAATTAGGATTTGTCACAATCCAGTGCAACATTCGAAGACTAAGCATATAGCACTGAGGTACCATTTCATCAAGGATCACGTCGAAGATGGTAACGTAGAAATTCACTTCGTCAGAACGACTGATCAATTGGCAGACATATTCACGAAGGCCTTACCTAAAGCAAGCTTCAATAAGATTCTACAAGGCCTAGGAATGATGCAAGCCGAATCTATACCAAAATCACCTTCGCTTTCATAAAGGTAACAAGCGAAATAGAGCGAACCGAAATGAACCGAACGTTCGGTCTATTTCGGGTTCGGTCTATTTCGGGTGAAGTTCGACCATGAACCGAACGTTCGGTCTATTTCAGGTTCGGTCCTTCTGAACTCGTTCTTTTTTTTATTTTATCAAGGCATTTTGACTGTATTCCTCTGTACATTTTTTAAATACTTCTTTTATATTTATAAAATCCAAAAATATTTTTCTCTTTCGTTCAATTGATTAATTCTCACAAAATACAAAATTATTTTTTTTATTTTTTTCTTTTTATCTAATGTTTTTTTTGTATAAGTGTGATTCTCGATGGCGAAATTAAGGCAGGTAAATGATTTTCTTAGTTTGGGTTCCCTAAAAGCATGTTGTTGTATGTTGACTAAAGCCTCGAAAGATTTTGAGTGAAGCCTTAATAACATGATATATACCAATCATGTTTTCCCAATCCATGCTATCAAATTCACTCTAATCATGAGCTACCTTACTCTACTCAAATTGAGTTTAGAGTTTTCTGCTTGGTCCTTCTTTTGTTTAAAGCAGAGGTACATTCGCTTCTTATACCATCTCCATCATCTTTCTCCATTATAATTCATTTCACCCATATAACCCCTGAGACTTTCAGTATTAACCACTGAGGTTTATGGTTATACCAAAACTGTGTTCATGATCTTAGTTTCATGCCACTATGTACTAAGTGAAACCCAAAGTTCAACACCACTAATGAATTGACGGTGAATTCTAATATTCAAGATCTTACTTGTTACCTAATGAAATCTCTTTTTTCTTTTAAGTGATCTTTATGAGCTTGCCTTTCACCAAGGCTTCTCTTACCCTAAAAGATCCAGTTTATTTTTTTTGGGATTTCCTTACTTCCTTTCGTCACTTTAAAGTTTATCCTACCTACTTGTTCAATAGATCACAATGATCTCACAAGTACTTCATTCAGTTTCGGTCTTATTTCATGTATCGAAATTCTGAATTGAAGCGAAAGCCACCCTTTTTAACCTTTAAAAGATGCCTTTCAATACTCCTCAACAAGTCATTGATCGTTATTCAATGGGAAACCAAGCAAGCACTTTAATGTCTCTCTTGACTTTGAAGGAAATGATATATGCCCAGAATCAATTGTTTTATGTCTACTTACGACATCACAAATTATCCCTTAAATTTTGCTTTATTTCTTTATCTTTTACACCCTATGCACGAAAATTTTTAATTTTCCAAACTCTAGTTCTTTTAAGACTGCTCAATAAAGTGCTATAGGCAACAGAGATTCAAACGTATTATGAAGAAACGCTTGGGATAAAGTGAAAGCTGACTCAGCGGCTATCCAAATGGTTTGGCGATTTGAAAAAGTGCATTTTATGGAATGGCGTGTAAAAAGGAAATGTCCCTTCTCTTTCCTGCGTCATCTTCGGCATGCCAACTGTTCACCCATCAAGTCAGGCGCTATTTTTGAGATAATCCAAGATCTCAGCCGGATTTTTCTCCCTCTTCCTTGTACGTATAAAAGGAATTGGAACGGTACTCTATCAACTTTTATCACTTACTAATCTCTCTCAAAGAACACCGGCGGTTTTCTGCAACTGTTCATCATCTTCTCCAAGCTACTACAATGGCAGACTCGTCATCAGTTCACGATACTTTAGTTCGTCAACCACTTCTCACAATCAAACCCAACAGAACCTGATCATCGATCTCAACCCATTTATCTATGAGTCATACATGTTGTATGTGGTTGAGTGTCTCAAATACTCACCGCTCATCAACGCGCTGACTAAAGTCGAAGTTGTTTCAATGTCTTGCCTGTCTCTTGTCTACTCTACTGCCTTCTATGACAAGATTAATGAACGAATTCACTTCGAACTCCACGATGAGAAGACTTCCATCTCTAAGCATCGATTATGTGCCCTAATTGGTCTTTCTCAAGATCAATCTCTGGTAAACCTTGACTCCATCACCATTGGTCAATTTTTTTCTATGTTCTATCAGATAGGGTATACCGAAACCCTAATCACCATTACAAAGTTCAAGAAGTCCTGCCTTCCTCTTCTGAGTGAAGCACTGGCTCAGATGGTGCGAGCAAGTCTTTCATGACAGTGCTGTATGGGCTTTACCATGGGATTGACCTTGATTATGGGTCTATTATCTGGTAACAGTTAGTTCAAAGCTTGGTCTCTTCATCCAGGCAGTCTGAAATCTCATGTGGGCGCTTTTGGTCAATCAACACCAACTGGGCAATCAACCGCCTTCATGTTCCAATAATGGTGGATTCTCTGCTCTCATCCATTGCTACCTTTCATACGACAAAAATCATTGTCACTGATCCAACCAAGTTCTCTTTTATTGGATCCATTCCTAGAGCAATGCTCGGTCGTATCTCTGCGTCGAGTAACATTCTCCAACAGTACAAGAAGTGTCCATCGGCTGGTCCAAGAGAGCTTACGCCAGCCATGATTCGCTCTATTGAAGAGGCTGACAAGCCAGCCAAAAGGGGTAAGAAGCCTGATACATAGAAGGAAGGCCTTGTCATTAAACCAACTAAAGGGCAAACCCCCAAGAAGAAAAAGTCTGATAAGGCTGCAACTTCTCAGGCTCAACCGAAGAAGCAGAAGAAGCCTGCTAGGAGGCTTATTCTTCAATCCACAAGTGATTCAGATTCAAAATATGTCCCTCCTAAGCATAAGAATGCTCCTCCTTCAGAATCTGAGAGCGAAAGCTCTGATGAAGAGGCTTCGGGCCGAGGTGATACTCCGCCTCGCTCCCCTACCTCATAAATTCCAGTTCGCTCTAATCCTCCTTCACCTCCACCTGTAACCATCCCAGTATCCATCCCTCCTATATCTCCCATTACCACCACTCAACCATTCACTACAATTCCTATCCCCACTCCTATTTTCACAGATACCACTACTACCACTACTACCACAAAACCTCACTTTACTGTTCCCAATCCACCAGTAATCGAACCACATGTCTCAACCGAAACTCCACCTACTTCAAAACCCTTATCTCCCATATAATCCACTGAAACAACCCCTATTCTAGGCGGTGACGACTTGGAATTTGATTCCACGTATTTCAGTCCTTACCGAGTGCAGAGCGATGATGATGACGATGAGCCTGTTACAAAGCGTCATCTCAAGGCAGTAAATGAAAAGCTTGATCAACTGCTTTCATCCTCTTCCTCTGGTACTTATTCTGAAGCTGCATTGAAGGCTTTGTTCTCCTCTGTCGTTACAGAACACAGTGCCACTTTATTTGCTGCAGCCAAAGCAATCGATGCCTCTACTTCTCAATGTCAACAAGCCTCTCTTGCTGTTGATGCTTCTACTAAGGAGTTCAAGGAAGCGACCGCAAAAGTCGATAAACTAGTCTCTGAATCTCATTTGTTTTTAGATTCCTTGCAGGCTGCTGCTGCTAAGAATGCTCAAACTGTCAATGCTTCAGTAGAGAACCTTCAAAGGTCTCTTCAATCTGAACGCTCAAACCTTGAAGCTGCACGCCAAGCCATTGAAGCAGCCAAAGAAACTCTACATACTAACGTCAATGACCGCTTAACTCAACTGGAGGCGGAGTTAGCTGTAGAGAATCGTATTATGGATGAACTGGACAGACGCACTGCACAGCTTAAATTGCAAACCTACAAGTTGCGTACTGCTAATACTGAGATTAATGACCTAAATTCAGAAAGGGATGTCATTAGGAGTTTTACTGCTGATGTTCACTCCATCCTCCTTCATCTCATTGAGGCTCACGATCCGCTCATCACTATAACCATCAGGCATTATCTGGCAGATAAGCTCAGACCGGCAATGGACATCCTTAGTCGTATCGAGAGTGTTCCAGTGACCGGGGTTCAACCAAAATAAGGGGGAGAGAAGGTGACAACTTAACCTCCTTCTGGACCAAAACCAACTACTGGACCGAAGGGTAATGAAGCTTCGGTCAGCAACAAGGAGAAAACGAAGAAGAAAATTGGCGAGGACGACACAGACAATGAAGATGATGTCTATGCCGAGAATCACACGAAACCCTTCCAGAAGGTTAAGGCCTCTAAAAAAGAAATGGAAGAAAATATCAAGAAACAACGAGTTGAGCTAGAGCAGAAGCGAAAGGAGGCGGAGCTCCTAGAGAAGAAAAAGTCCATGTTTCCTGTCTGGACCATAGACTCGCTTCAAAGATGTGCAATTGATGAGCCAAGCATTCTCTGGCTTGGGCCAGTAATGTCCTTTGGACTTAACAACTCCAAGGATGCTTAGTTCGATATGCCAATCACTCGAAAGGCATTTATTTTCCACTGCTTCAATTAGACTGCTACTATTCCGTCCCCAGACCCGAAGGTAGACAGGGATCTTCTAGAGTTTTACTTAGAGTTTGCTCAACCCCAATACCAGACTCGGAGCTCAAAGAAAATTACCATTGTCAAGGTTATGAAGCCCTATTCAGCGGGGAACTTTATTAACATCAAATTCAGGGTGACTCGAGGAACCGAAGGCTCAGTCTACCACTTTTCCCTCGCTGATCTACTGAACCTTAATCCCCATGACTAGATACTCCTCAACAATATTCTTCTGTCAAATCCTCAGGAGTATCATCCAATAATTGATCATGTCAAGCGTATGCTTGTTTGCTACATACATGAGGTAGCGAAGATGGACCAGGAGATTGCATCTGCCATACACAAGCGAACAACGATCAAGACTATGGGCAGAGCTGGCAATGTCAACACCATGATCAAGGGGAAAATAGATTCAAAGTACCATACCGTTATGTTCATCAGAGGAGAAGGTCAAAATTGCATGTTCGCTCTTGTTGACAAACGCCTCTTCTCAACGTCTTGCCTGGAGCACATCTTGGAGATCATTCAGAAGTGTGATCAGAACAGAGCTGCTGATAAGAAATTATTCACTGACATGCTGAGGTGGTACATACACTTTAGACAGACACTTCTCGTTATAATTCCTCGTTTGTTTAAAGTAATAAAGACGGTGAAGCCTACTCAGAGGAAATGATCTCTCACCTCATTTGACGCAAAGGGGGAGATTGTTGGGTCTATTAGATTGCGTCATGGGCTCGGTCCATACCTAATTTTGGTTTCCGGTATTGGGCCTGTCCAACCATGCATATTTTTGTACTAGTGTTTAATATATAAGCTGCATGCATGCAGACTTAGAAGTTATCGCTTTTATTATTTATTTTTCTCTGATTTTGTAAACCCTAGCTCGCCTCTACAACGGAAGTTCTTCATTGAACTCTGCTGAGGCGTGACTTTATTTTGAATCATAAGCATACATTTGATTCTATTCTGTGTTCATTCTCTTATTGTTCCTGACTTATTTGATCTCAATAATCATACCTGTGAAAGATCTAATCGATCTAGAGTTTTATTCTCATCAAACTGAACATACCCTATTGCATTATTGTCCTAAGGCCTCGCCTATCTTGGGCTCCACCCCTGTCCTGGTACTGATGTGTCATGGAACCCCGTCAACGCTCCTGCTAATAATGAGATACGGGCCCCCGCCCACGCTCACTACTTCCTAACTCGGGCATCGCCCCTGCTCTACTACTAATGAGATATGGAACCCCGTCCATACTCTGCTAATGGTAAGATACGGGACCATGCCCACACTCACCTCCCTACCAGGCACATACAAGTATCACACAGACAACAAGTATAATCTAACATGCTACCTTCCTCGGGCATACCCCGACATCGGGTCTTGCTCCGGAATAACTAACACATAAATCTTTCTCAGGCACCCGCCTGGCATCGGACCTCAGTCCATAATAACATACTAGCATAATGTGCCTATGGCTAACCCCCGAGTCTTCCTACTCATAACTACATGGGCCGGCATTGTGGCCGTAGACACATTCACACAAAGAGAAAACTCACATCGCACTGTTGAATCCTGCTGATACTTCTGGCTGCTGACTGGCAATTCCCGAACTATTGACCCATCGGCTTCCCGACTACTAAAACCAAACATCACTTAGTCCAATACAATAACCCTTCCGGTGCTAAAATGACCATTCTACCCCTAAACCAACTTGGTCCATAACTAAGGCCCAACACTATGTAAGCTTCCCAAGCGCACTGGTGGCCCACTAATGGCCCAATTTGCTAAATTGGGCCCCTTCCCTCTATTGGGCCTTACTCAAAGCCCAACTATTTCCTTGGCCCATAATATCATACTACTGATGGCCTACTAAGGCCCAAGAACCCAAAGCATGGCTCAAACTGAGGCCCAAAAACACATGGCCCAAACAGACAGATTACCTGAGGCGTACATCTGCGTACGCTAAGCATACAGGTGCAATGGTGAGTATACTGGCCGTACCTACACGTACGCTCAGTGTAATCCTCCTGTTAATTTCTTTTTCCATTAAGTTCTTGTTCCTCCACTCCAGGAGCTACAAACTCAGATCCAAGTCCTTTTTCATGTCTTAATCCATAAAGCATTGACTTGATGACTTTACTTAGTCCAAACCAACCCAAACCCCAAAAACGATATTCTACTTCCATAAGAGAGCTATATCTCATGCATGAACACCTAAGGACCATCAAGATGGCTACTTTACTATTCATGGGACACTTTAGCTCTAAGGGTGGCAATCCCAAGCTCAAGGACAAAGTTTTACCATGAAGGCCCAATCTTTGGACCTAAAAAGGTCCCAAGCTTCATATACCTAGATCTAAGCTTCTATGAGGAAAGTTGGAAGCTTTTTACCTTCAGAGTGTCTCAAATGATGATCTTATCCTAGATCTATAAGCTCTGGCCTCCAAGGTTCCTCCTTGCCACTCTTCTTCTTTTCTCTTCCAAGCTTTAAACCACCAAACTAAGCTTCCCAAGGTCAAGATCTCACATAATGAAGGGTTGGGGCGTTCTAGGGTCTCTCTGGAGTTGGGGAGGCTGATAAGGAGGCTAGGGTTGGAGCCATTATGTTCTTTATATAGTGACACACCCTAAAAATAGGGTTTTGAGGCTCTAAGCGTACGTTGGGCGTATCTCTTGTACGTTGGGCGTATGCCTCTCAGCACTCGCAATAATTTGCTCCACTACGTTGGGCATAACTCAACTTACGCTCGGCGTACCCACGTGTGTTCCAAAAATGCATGCATGGCCTTCTAAGCGAACTTTTCTCCATAAGGGCCATTATTGCCAAAATCTTCAAAATGTCCTAACTCCTTCATTATAGATCTGTTTCCAATGAACTTTATATCTACGGAAAGGTGGCGAGAAGCCCTATGCTTCTAACAACACACCCCGGCCCGAAACCTTCTCGAATAAAACTTAAAACCCATAAATGAACAAAACACCCTTAGCCTTGACTTCTGGATCCATAAATGAATGCTTTTTCGAACAGGGTGCTACAGTTAACACCAGTTCGACAAGTCGAATTCAGAATCGATATAATCCCAGGAGCAACCCCTGTAGCAAAGTCTCCATACAGACTAGCCCATCAGAGATTCAAGAATTGTATAGTCAACTACATGAGTTATTATATAAAGCATTTATCAAACCGAGCTTCTCTCCTTGGGAGCACCGGTTCTTTTTGTAAAGAAGAAAGACAAATCATTTAAAATGTGTATTGACTACCGAGAACTGAACAAGCTAACCATCAAAAACCAGTACCCACTCCCCAGAATAGACGACCTCTTCGACCAATTACAGGCATCCAGCTACTTCTCAAATATCGATTTGAGATCAGGGTACCACCAACTTAGAGTTCAAGAAGAAGATATTCCGAACGTAGCGTTCAGAAGTTGATATGGCCACTACGAGTTTGTAGTAATGCCATTTGGACTAACCAACGCTCCAGTGTTGTTCATGGACCTTATGAATCGCATATGTAGAATGTATCTAGAAAAATTTGTGATTGTATTCATCGATGATATATTGATATACTCACGAGATGAAAAGGGGCATGGTCAGCACTTGAGATCGATACTGAAGTTATTACGAAACTAAAATTTTTATGCAAAAATTTTGAAGTGCGAGTTTTGGTTGCGAAAGGTAGATTTCCTAGGGCACATGGCCACTAAGGATGGGATACATGTCGGCCCATCCAAAATAAAGGAAATAAAGAACTGTGAAACACCAAGGACGCCAATACAGATATGCCAGTTCTTGGGTCTTGCGGATTACTATCGGAGACTCATCAAGTACTTCTCTAAGATAGCTAAAACCCTCACAACATTAACGCATAAAAGGGTAAGTTTTGACTAGAGAGACAAACAAGAGGATGCCTTTAAGATATTGAAGCAAGCGTTGTGTAGCGCACCAATCCTATCCGTTGAAGGGTCCAATTAGTGGTTTGGTCTAGGCTTTCTATGTAATAGGTTATTTTGGTCAGTTTATAGCTTTTGGTAGTCTTTATGTAGTTTACGGTTCGACGGTGAGTTTCTGGCCGTAAGCCTGTTTACGGCCGTAAACCCAAGGTTGGCCCAGGTCCAGTAATATAGAGGTGTGCTAGGTCTCTTGTAAGTTGTTGATGCCTCAGAGTTCACGGCTGCTGTAACCACAAGTTGTACCAGACGTTGTTCTTAACAGAAAAGTGTGTGCAAGCTTGTTGATTCTCTATTCTACTTGTTCTTTATTGCTAATCGATTATATTTGCTATTTGATCACTGGTAAGATCCGTTTCAGGACCTTACATCCCTTCCGGAAGGTACGGAGGATTTCGTCGTGTATTGGGACACCTCGAATCAAGGGTTGGGATGCGTACTCATGAAAAGAAGAAAGTTCATCGCTTATGCTTCTAGGCAACTCAAAACACACGAAGTCAACTACACTACCCATGATCTTGAGCTTGGAGTCGTAGTCTTCACCCTAAAGATTTAGAGACACTACCTGTACGGCACTAAGTGTACGATATTTACCGAACACAAGAGACTTCAACACATCCTCGACCAGAAAGAGCTTAAAATGAGGCAGCAAAGATGGGTCGAAATGTTAAACAATTATGAATGCGATATTCGTTACCACCCGAGCAAGGAAAACGTCATAGCAGATGCCTTGAGCCAGAAAGAGTACTCAGGACGTCGACTAAAACCATTAAAGATGACCATACGTTCACACCTACCCACACAAATAAAAAAATATTCAGCTTGAGGCCCTAAAAACGGAAAACGTCCCAAAGGAAGTACTGCGGGCAATGGATAAGAACTTTGAGCTTTGAGATGCCAGAATCCAGTATTTCATGAATCGAATCTGGACCCCAAAGTTTGGCGATCTTAGGGATTTGAACATAAACGAGGCACACAATACAAAATACTCAATTCACCCTGGGGAAGACAAGATGTTCAATGACCTAAAAAGTTTGTATTGGTGGCCAAACATGAAAGCAAAGTTTGCCACTTATGTGGGTAAGTTCCTAATCTATTCTATAGTCAAGGTGGAATACCAGAAAACCTCGGGACTATTGTAACAAACAGAAATACCTAAGTGGAAGTGGGAGCGGATTACCATGGACTTCATAACAAAATTACCCAAGACATCGGGTGGGCACGATACCATTTGTGTGATTGTTGACAGACAAACCAAATCCACGCACTTCCTACCAATCAAAGAGACATATAAGATGGAAAAGGTGACAAGAACGTATCTCAAGGAGATCGTCAGACTATAAGGTGTGCCACTGTCCATTATCTCAGATAAGGATAGTCGATTCACCTTGCGTTTTTGGAAAATCGTTATAGAAGCCATTGGGAACCCGATTCGATATGAGTACAGCCTACCACCTACAAAAAGATGGTCAGAGTGAGCAAACCACTCAAACATTGGAAGATATGCTTCGTGATGGACTTTAACAAGCATGGGACGCTAACCTACCACTGATTGATTTCTCTTATAACAATAGCCACCACGCCAGCATCAAAGCCGCTCGGTTTGAGGCACTATACGGACGTAAGTACATATCACCATTATGTTGGGCTGAAGTTAGAGACACCCAACTAGCTAAGGGCCAAGTGACTAATTGCACCCTCATCCGTCCATAGATCATATGGGAAGCAACAGAGAAAGTCGTTCGGATACAAAAATGACAGAAAGTATTCTGAGATCGATAAAAGAGCTATGCAGACAGGAGGCGCAAGGCTTTGGAGTTTCGGGATTGGCGACCGAGTACCGTTAAAAGTATCGCCGTGGAAAGAGATGATACATTTTGGAAAATGATATAAACTCAATCCAAAGTATATAGGGCTTTTCGAAATCCTTACAAGGATAGGCCCTGTAGCCTACAAGCTCCGACTAACACAAGAACTTAGCAATATACATCCCACATTTCATGTTTCAAACCTTAAGAAATTCCTATCCGACGAAACTCTTGTCATTCCGTTAGAAGAGATCGAGGTTAATGAAAGCTTAAATTTCATCGAAGAACCGATTGAAATCATGGATAGGGAGGTCAAACAAATGAAACAAAGTCGTATTCCAATAGGGAAGGTCCGCTGGAACGTAAGCGGAGACCTGAGCACACTTAGGAGCGTGAGGATCATATGAAACAGAAGTATCCCCAACTTTCCCAAATCCCTAGGAACCCGATAGCCAATACTAATTTCGGGACGAAATTCCTTTCAATGGGGGGATGATGTGACATCCGTCAAATTTAGTCAACAAAAGTCAATTGTGCGTATATTAGGTCAAAAAGGAAAAATGTGATTTTTGTAACATCCCAAATGTATTATCGAATATTATAATGTTATGCACGCTATTTTGAAAACTATTATCGAGTAAATGCTTTTATTGTGATCAGTAAACTATGGTAATGTAGTAATTTGATAAAATACACAAATATTATCGAAAATTGGGTAATGTTCATAACACCAGGTTTACTTGTTCACAAATCCACAATCAAATTTTAAACATCATACGACCTAGTATTTAGTTGATATTCTGGTGGTTATTCTAGAAAAGGTCATACATCAAGAAAACGAAATGTTGTCACACTTAACGCTCACATTTTATACAACAAATTTGAGAAAACTAATTTAATTATAAGGTGTTAATATTATTGTTAATAATATTAAATAACAATATTTTTATTAGTTCTTAAACCTTACCAATTCCTCAAATCCACCACACTTGTATAAAAATGAAAAACTTTTATAAAAAGGGCTAGGTTTTTTATAAAAACTGTATGAGACAAATTATGTCTCTTCTCTCCCAACATATCTCTCCATATCCAACATCATCATATCATCTATATAATAAAGAAATCAAGAAACCATACCATGAATATAATAATCCAAATGTCTGACTTGATTATTTTAGTCAAAGGATCTTACATGAATAAAAATGGGGAAAATTTACCTTAAATTGAATATTCACAACACCTTACCTCTTCCTTTCCCCATGCAAACCACCACCACTCTTCTCTCCCCCTCTCCTTCTATAAATTCGGCCACGAGTCCTCCCTCCCCACCATTTCATCTTCAATGTCACTTATATACTCTCTAAACTCTCAAAGAATTCTCTAGTTGATTCAAGGCTTTTGAAAGGTATTTTATGCAAGTCTTTTGGTAAGTGTTCCTCCTAATTTTCAAGATTCACCACCATCCATCGTCATCTTTTGGTTATTTTTACTCATAATCTTGAATCAAAAACCCTAGGCAAGATTTTGAAGTTCAAGGAGGTGTTGTCTTCCAAAGCTTGATTCCTACTTCATCTTTCTCACCATTTCTTTCCATCTTCTAGGGAAAGCACAAAATGTGATTTCATACCCCTCATGTTCATCTTTATCCAAGTTTTATGGGGAGAATACAAGTAAACTTGTATAATTGTACAAGTTTTTATATATGCTTTACTTTCATGTTGTGTAAAAATATTATCTACATGAAATAATGTTATTACCTAGTATTATGAAAATTTATGTGTAGTATGTTGTTTAAAATACAAATTTATGAAAAATGAGTATAAACATGCTATATGTTCAAAAGAAAAAGTCATATATAAGAAAAAAAACAAAACTATAGAAACTATGGTTTTTATGAGCATAATATGACATTTGTAGCCAAAATGGTTATAACCAAGTATTTACACAATTTTTGTGGGATATAAATCAAAATATGTTATTGTGGAAATATTTTATGAAACTAGTTATAAATAACAAGGATTTGGTTTTACAAAAAGAAAACCTAAAAATCCATCATGTTATGTGAAAATTAGGGTCTTATAACAAATATGGTCATAGCCAGGTTATGGTACCATTTTTGTGAGATTTCACCTAAATATGTTGTTTTAAACATATAAGGTTAACTTGACCTAAATGTCACAAAAAGGTAACAACAAATTTTACAAAGTTCATAATTCAATATTTACCGTTTAGTGACGTAAAAAGTCGAAAACTAGGAAAGTGATGTAAAAAGTCAAAAACTAGGAAACTGACTTTATCGTACTAAAATTTCATATACTTGTGTTAGATGTATAATATATGTTATTTATGAACTTCTAAACATGTTAACCTATATATATATATATATATATATATATATATATATATATATATATATATATATGTATGTATGTATGTATGTATGTATGTATGTATGTTTGTATGTATGTATGTATAGGTACAACGAAATATTTATAATAAACTATAATAGTTATAGTTTATTGGTCCTTAACACTATTATCAAATTTGGGACAAGTCAGATAATTATATAAAAGTATAAAATTATTATACACTATATTAATACTATGGAAAAGTGATATTTACACATATAAGGGTTTTCATTACACCAAAATGTAAACTTGTTGAAACAATTATGTGAGATAAAGTCTTCACCATACATACCAAACTACACACTAAAGTCCTGAATTATAACCAGAATCTCGGTAAGAGAGTGTGATACTGTCACACCCCAAAACCGGAATGACGAAAACGTTCTGGGGTGGATGACGTCATGTCAAGTATCACAACACATGTATTATAGTAATCAAAGTACAACAAAACATTGCATTAATAGTAATTATTTTACATGGTTTACTTTACAATACATCAAGGTAATACAAGTAAATATATAGGTGCAGCTTGGCACAAAAATGGTCTTCAACAGAAGCTCCTGGGTTGTACCTGTCTAATGCTGACCTGAGAATACAAGTTATTTGAAAAGCGAGTATCAGCATTTTTACAAATGCTGGTGAGTTCATAAGTATTTTGTGACATTTTATTCAAATAACCTTATAATGTAGTAGTTTAAGAATTTACAGTGTATTAGAGTTATTTCCAAAAAATCCTATATTTTCTTTAATAAAAGCAGTCTTCTACCAAGACTGGATGGAGTTAATGTGGTAAAAAGTAGTTTTTCCCTTAAACGCTATCATTATCAAAATACATAATTTGATTTTTAAAGAAAGCAGGGGAGATCATGGAAAATGACATATGCCTCAACAGTGAAGACTGCTGACTAAGGCAAAAGGGGTCATAGACTCCAGGAAAGTATCGAATGAACGACATGTCTGGCTCAGTCTAACAAAGAGAAACACAGACCCTAGACGGTACCAAATGAAAGGTACATCTAATAAGGTCTAATACAGAGAATACAGACCACAGACAGTATTAAATGAAAGATACATCTTGCATGGTCAAAATAGAGAATACAGACCGCAGACAGTATCAAATGAAAGATACAACTAGCAAGGTCAAAACAGAGAATACAGACCGCAGACAGTATCAAATGAAAGATACATCTAGCAAGGTCAAAACAATGAATACAGGCCGCAGACAGTATCAAATGAAAGATACATCTAGCAATGTCAAAACAGTGTGACTCTGAAAATGAGTTACCAGCATACAGTGTAAATTGCTGGTGAAATACCGTTACCTTAAGGCCATGAATTATAAGGTAACCCAGGATACTCGTAACCATACTAACCGACACTAGAGTACCAGACGCCCTTCAAGCGTTTATAAAATATGACATTTGTCACCCCTTGGCTTGGTGGGTCGTGGACCGTAGCTAGCAGTCAGCGTGCGGGGGTGTCAATCCCGTATAGATCTATACACACAAAGTCCGCTCTCCCTACAGGAGACTCTGGTTACCAACTAGACAACGGAGAAGGCCGTGTCCCGAAGATGCATCCCAAATAGTGCGTAATGACTTCCAAACAGTGGGTAGTGGGTTTCTTGTGGGTAGTGGGTTTCTAGTGGGTAGTGGGTTTCTAATGTAAGTGCTGAACTAGAGGTAGAGACTCATAACTGAACTGACTAGAGTAAACCTATATGGCTATGATCGTATAAATAATATATAACTAATGAATCAAACGACCTTCGGACGGACATTCGATCCCACCAGACCTCATCTTAAGGAAGAAAAGGAAATAGGGCGGACAAGCCTTCCTAAGTCCTTTAATCATTATTTATATGCATCTATACAAGCACAAACATACATCTAACTACGTTTGAGTGTGTAACAAGTGGAATCATATCGTGAAGTATAACCAAATCGTGATGTGTAACCGAATCGTATGTAATAACCGAATCGTGAAGTATAAGTGTACAGTGTGGAATAACCGAATCATGAAGTATAAGTGTCACCAAATATAAGTGTATCACGACGTAGAAGCGACAACAAGTGAAGTAGGAGCGTATCGAGTGTAAGTGAAGTAGAAGCGATATCAAGTATAAGTAAAGTAGAAGCGATATCAAGTATAAGTGAAGTAGAAGCGATATCAAGTATAAGTGAAGTTAGAAGCGATATCAAGTATAAGTGAAGTAGAAGCGATATCAAGTATAAGTGAAGTAGAAGCGATATCAAGTATAAGTGAACTCGAAGCGATATCAAGTATAAGTGAAGTAGAAGTGTATCACTAAGTAAGAGTGTAAACAAGTATAATCATTTAACTAAGTAGAAGTATCCACTAAGTGAAAGTATAACAAGGTAGTGGTATATAACGAGTGGGGTATCAAAACATGGAAGAAAACTTTATACTTACGAAAAACACGACTGGGTATTCCTTTGTAAAATAAGTTTGAAAACCTTTAGAATTTCATTGGAAACCTTTCATAAATCAGTTTTAAATGAAACTTTGATAAAACAATATAAGTAAGAGATTTGAACAAGTGGAAACATTTTAGAAAACCATTTACAGTATCAAACTCAGTAAAACAGTTAACAGTGTGGTAAATCCTTGTGCATGAGGGTTATCAATCACATGTGATTGATATGATAACTGGCATGTTTAACTTGCATCCCCCCCCCCTATAAAACATGTAAAAACATTTAAAAGGTTCATTCAGGGGTATGAACTCACCTGTAGTGACTGGTTCTGATGACAATGTTGGATCTGTTTCTAAGTATCAAGTGGTGACTTGATTACACACGCGAATCCTATTTAGCACATATTGATACATATATGAATATAATTAGTGTTATGAACAACTAACTATTGAATTGGGACCACTTTAGGGACTAGTAAACACTTATATTGAAGTGTTACAACCATAAATGATTGTACGAAGGGTTAAAAGGGTATACAAGAGAGTGTATGGCCTGAATACACACTATATGTGTGTGTATGTGTGCGGCTAGGTGTGCTGCCAGCATGTGTGTGCAGCCATGTGTGCTGCCAGCACGTGTGTGCGGCCATGTGTACTGCCAGAAGAGTGTGCTGCCAGAAAACATGGTGTTCTTGGTGTTCTTGGTGTTCTTGGTGAAAGATGTTACCTTTCCGGATGATACTTGAGAGGATTTTCGAGTCCTAGCGTTGTAAAAGTGTGAGAAATGATCAAAATGACCAAGGATAGTATATATAGGAGGGTGTGTGCGGTTGGAGGTGTGTGTGGTTGGCCTGTGTGCGGCTGGCTGGCCGCACACACCTGGTTTGGTGTGTTTGGCTCGTTTTTCCAATGCTACACCCAAACTAACCCATCCTCCGACGCATATTTCAATTATACTAAACCTTAAGCGCTCTTTTAAACTCGATACTTCATTATAAAATGGTAAAACGAAGCTAACTTTGATAAAAATGAAGAATGTAAACTAGAAATTTCGGGTTGTCACATCATCCCCCCGTTAGAGGGAATTTCGTCCCGAAATTCAGGTTTAGGGAAGGAAGTAGGTATGAATGACCAAGTAGAGGTAAGAGAGTACTTCCTATTCTGTTTGTCCTCGCATTCCTAAGTGAACTCCGGTCTGTGTTTGTCATTCCAACAGACCTTCACGTACGGGATGCGGATTTTCGTCTCGTGTAGCTAGTGGGTTCCGACTGGTGTATCTACGAGGTTAGGGTTCTCAATGGTTTCTATCACAATGAGTGGGATACGAAGAGTGACGTTGGGCAATCACGTATCAAGTCTAATAAGTGGATCGATCGGGTGTGAATCTTGTGGAGTATCCGAAGGGAGTAGTGGTCTGTCGAAGGTTGGACCAAATCTCCACGAGGATTCTCATATGGTCCTAAGCTCTCGGAAGGGTAAAGCTTTTCAGTGCTTAGAACATAGTGTACTTCTATGGCAAGATCATCACTGGCGTGATCACCATCCCGAAGTGCCTAACGTCCTCACTCGTACTGGATGTATAGTCCTTCAGGTTGGTTCTTAGGAAGCTCCGGTTGCCTTTGGTTTCGCGTTTCCTGTCAACTGGTTGTTAGAGGCTTTCTAGATCGTCGAATGGGTTGCGTGTCTACGGTATCTTTTTGTGGTAGAGTGGCTATCTCAATCTTGTGTAAAATGAACCTGTACGAATGAATCTTGAGATATTCCCAACGGAAACCCTCAGGGTCAGGGAGATAGGGTTTCACTAGATGAGTGTTGGACTATCTCGGGAGGTGGTTCTACTATTTCTGCGTGAGATAGTATTCGTGGAACACCTAATAGTCCAATGAATCTCTAAGACTTTGGTTTATTCTAGTGCGGAAAGTGCATGCTCCTAAATAACCCCTCGACTAACACCAAGGCTGGTGTTAAGCCTATAATCTCTTCAGGATCTAGGTCATGAGGCTTAACGCAACTACTTTCGCACTTTGATCAGGTATTCTTGGCTGCGGAGGTTATCCTGTGGTTCTCGGTATCCTAGTGTTCACTTCGGAGAATGTAGTCTATCATCTACAAGGCGACGGCGATTTCCTCCCTGGGAGAGGGTGGAGGGTTATAGGCACTACTTGTCTGCAATGGGGTGGACGAAGTGCCTGAGTAGTGCGAACATCTTCAGCAATTACCCTTCCGAAGGTTCTGAGTTTTCTCGGTCTAGGTCAGATCTGGTGAGTATAGGTTCCCATCACTCAGAACTTTAGTTTTTCTCATCGACTCTTCTGAGAGTTTAACTTATTGCAGCTCTCGGATTTCCGAGAAATTCGCTACGATGCTTAATTCGGGGGATTAAGCGTGAATGGATGGCCGTAGTCAATGTTCTTGACTCTTACAACTCGAATTTCTTTACCAACCGAGGGTGTTAGCTACTATGTGGGCTTAACCGGAATGACAACAACTTCAGATTTGTGGTCATTTTAATAGCTCGGCCTGTAGAGGTTTTCTTGACTCTAGCTCCTGTTCCATGGGATAGGATGAAGGGTCTTTCTAGGGAATCTACTAGGTATGCTTCGGGTGGTTATCGTCTTCTGGAATGCATGTAGTGCCTTTCGCTTCGGTTCTTATCTGTCTAAGGAGGGTTGGTTAACAGCGCGCGGTACCCCTCTCCTGGGTACTTCGGAAGGTTTGAGATAAGAGGGACGACTGACGAAACGTATTAGGTTTGATTATTTGTATTATGTTTAGGTTCGGAAGAACCTTTATTTGCCGAAAGGGCTATGGAGAAAGTTCTTTTTACACAGCACTAAGGATTTACACATGGCTGAATGAAGTCAAACCATGATCGGTAGAGTCGTCGAAATTTGCATACTTCGACATGACATAAAATGAAGATCGATAGAGTCATGCGCCGAACAGGCACACAAGTTCTAGGCGTCTCGGGTTTCGTCCTGTGTATCACTGCCGCGGATACTTGGACCGATAGAGTCGACGCGGAACTATAGAGATTCCTAAGTGTTTCCGAATGGAGTACCTTTTCATGGATGGATTCTCACAAGGCATTTCTATAATCGCCTAACATATATGAGTCATGTATAATTAAGGTGGGGAGGACTGTTGACTGAGCGACTCCGCCCTAAATCCACAACCAAACGAGGAACAGGACATGAGGCAGCATTCACTCACTCTAGTTCTATCCATCTTAACTATACATGGTCGTAACGTATATGTTTAGCCATTATAGTTTTACCTAATGAATTTTTAAATTTTATAACAGTGCTGTGACCTTCGCCTTATTGGGGAAGTATTTACATTTGAATTAGCCTATTAATGTTTTGCGTTAGTTATCCGAAATCGAGAGACGTACCAAAATCTACCGGTTTCCTTGATGCTTCTCCCTAAGCATTAGAGTTAGACTTTTCCTGTGTCTTTGTCTTTCCATTCGGTTGGGCAGTCCTTCTTGAAGTGTCCCACTTCGCCACATAGGTGGCAAACTGTACGGGTCGCCACATTGGTGGTTGATGTAATGAACTCAACCAGGGTTCTGCAGACGCGAGCAGTATGACCCAACATGTGGCACCTATCACAATAGAGCTCCCAGCAGACACCGTGATGATGGTAGCTGCACTTGCTGTAATGGGGAAGGTTTCCTAAGTATGGTCTCTTAGGTTTAGGGATGGAAGGGTTGGTAGGGAATTTGACCATCTCAGCTCGTCGCCCTTCGGAAGGTCCTTGAGCCGAGGTACTTCCTCCTCGATCTTGAGTTTCTTCTTTAGTCGATTTGGTTGAGGTTCTTGGGTGGCTGGGTATGCAGGTGTTGGTTGCTGCTGTCCATTGCTAGGATCGGAATTCCCAACAGGGCCCTTGCTAACATTGGCGTTGTTAGCATTTAGGTGAGCCATGACAACTGCTACGGCTGCTGAGACTGCAGCTTGGAACGTAGCTTCATCGAATAAAAGAGTAGGTTTCTTGCTTGTGGACTGGTTACGCTTCTTCGGTGGCATGGTTTTTCCTACACGGAAAGGAATACAAGATAATGAGAGACGATGGCTAACCCTGGACATATCTGTCCCGACTGCATTAGGCATAAATTTTTCCCGTGCCCCGGGTACTTGTTTGTCTGAGTGTCGACCTACATCCCTATGATGTAGTCCTGGTATTCAAGGTAGGTGTATGAGTGTCGGAAAAAAAAACCATAAGATGCGAGTCGTTCCTACTATGTTACCTTTATACTGGGAAAGGTTTCATCCTTCGGTCCGGAAGGATTTGAGAACAGTTCGGAATGAACACCACGGAAAGAGGGGCTTATGAAGACTTATGGCTAAATATCCTCAATAGAGGTGCGGGGTTCCGCTCTAATCGTGTAACTGGTAACGGGAAACGACGATTTACCTAACACATAGCGTGAGTAGTGTAACCACTAACTCACTAAATTGTATTATTTTAAGGGTTTATTAGTGTGACGAACACGAGGAAAAGACAATTCTCGGGTTCCATGTACCGGCTCCCTCTGTCTGCCTTGTATCTTTGGCTGGTATCGGCGTTAGTTTCCTTCGGGTAGTTACCTAGGGTTCTCTCCTCGTATGGACATATTGAATTTCTACTCCACCTTTCTTCTGATTCCGACTCTGGGTGTCATCACTTCATGATGGATGACTGGGAATCTCCGAAGTTTAGGCAAATTTCTCACCGATGTCCCTAAAAGATATAGGCACTTGGTGAATTCAATAGTCTCGACCTAGTTCATTTGTTTCCGAGCTGGAAATCTTCTCAATGAACTTCTTCGGGTTCGGACTCAACTCTTCTGTTAAGCACCGAAGTGGATAGGGTTTTCTACAGGGTTCATGCGAGAATGGAAATGTCTAATGAATCCTAAGAGATTGTTAACATTTCACTGGATGATCCATATCGAGTCTTGCTACGATTACACAGGGTATACAAATTATATATAGCTTAGATCCGATAGGCCTTCGAATATGTGATACTACTCTATATCCACATCCCAACTAGGAAAAGGAAGTAGAGCGGAACCACACATTCTTAGCCTATGGGATCCTTATTATATATAACCTTGGGAGTACACCCTCTGTAGTTGTAGGTATATCAATAAGGATCTTTTTAGTTCTTCACACAAGGTTATTTAGGCATCCTAAAATACCATAGTATTTTAATTCTTGTTTGATTCTTATCTTCTGATTATGATTCTGAGATTATTGTTAGTCTTTTAGTATTCTAAAATACTCCTATAGTATTTTAAACTTTATGTTTGGCTCTATCAATCCTAATTGGTAAGTTTCAGACCTATTTCAACACCACTATCACTCCCAAGCACACGTTCATCGCATCTCGAATAAATGTAGTTGATCAGGTTACATTTATTCCAGCTTACGATTACATAACTGCCCAGGTTTGACTTTAGTGCTCAACATCCGAAGACTAATATTATTCTTCTTCTTGTGATACTTTTGTTCGAGTGTTTAGGTTCTGGATGTCATTATACTTTGGTAAAATATGGTTATATTTTAAAATATAATTCCTGGTCAGAGTGTTTTATCCCTTTTGTATTTATAGGCTGTATATCTTTTATGAATTGATATACTTAGCTCACTATAAACAATGCTCTGATACCAATCCGTCACACCCCAAAACCGGAACGGCGGAAACGTTCTGGGGTGGATGACGTCATGTCAAGTATCACAACACATGTATTATAGTAATCAAAGTACAACAAAACATTGCATTAATAGTAATTATTTTACATGGTTTACTTTACAATACATCAAGGTAATACAAGTAAATATATAGGTGCAGCTTGGCACAAAAATGGTCTTCAACAGAAGCTCCTGGGTTGTACCTGTCTAATGCTGACCTGAGAATACAAGTTATTTGAAAAGCGAGTATCAGCATTTTTACAAATGCTGGTGAGTTCATAAGTATTTTGTGACATTTTATTCAAATAACCTTATAATGTAGTAGTTTAAGAATTTACAGTGTATTAGAGTTATTTCCAAAAAATCATATATTTTCTTTAATAAAAGCAGTCTTCTACCAAGACTGGATGGAGTTAATGTGGTAAAAAGTAGTTTTTCCCTTAAACGCTATCATTATCAAAATACATAATTTGATTTTTAAAGAAAGCAGGGGAGATCATGGAAAATGACATATGCCTCAACAGTGAAGACTGCTGACTAAGGCAAAAGGGGTCATAGACTCCAGGAAAGTATCGAATGAACGACATGTCTGGCTCAGTCTAACAAAGAGAAACACAGACCCTAGACGGTACCAAATGAAAGGTACATCTAATAAGGTCTAATACAGAGAATACAGACCACAGACAGTATCAAATGAAAGATACATCTTGCAAGGTCAAAACAAAGAATACAGACCGCAGACAGTATCAAATGAAAGATACATCTAGCAAGGTCAAAACAGAGTATACAGACCGCAGACAGTACCAAATGAAAGATACATCTAGCAAGGTCAAAACAGTGAATACAGACCGCAGACAGTATCAAATGAAAGATACATCTAGCAAGGTCAAAACAGTGTGACTCTGAAAATGAGTTACCAGCATACAGTGTAAATTGCTGGTGAAATACCGTTACCTTAAGGCCATGAATTATAAGGTAACCCAGGATACTCGTAACCATACTAACCAATACTAGAGTACCAGACGCCCTAAAAGCGTCTATAAAATATGACATTTGTCACCCCTTGACTTGGTGGGCCGTGGACTATAGCTAGCAGTCAGGGTGCGGGGGTGTCAATCTCGTATAGATCTATACACACAAAGTCCGCTCTCCCTACAGGAGACTCTGGTTACCAACTAGACGACGGAGAAGGACGTGTCCCGAAGATGCATCCCAAATAGTGGGTAATGACTTCCAAACAGTGGGTAGTGGGTTTCTAGTGGGTAGTGGGTTTCTAATGTAAGTGTTGAACTAGAGGTAGAGACTCATAACTGAACTGACTAGAGTAAACCTATATGGCTATGCTCGTATACATAATATATAACTAATGAATCAAACGACCTTCGAACGGACATCCAATCCCACCAGACCTCATCTTAACGAAGAAAAGGAAATAGGGCGGACAAGCCTTCCTAAGTCCTTTAATCATTATTTATATGCATCTATACAAGCACAGACATACATCTAACTACGTTTGAGTGTGTAACAAGTGGAATCATATCGTGAAGTATAACCAAATCGTGATGTGTAACCGAATCGTATGTAATAACCGAATCGTGAAGTATAAGTGTACAGTGTGGAATAACCGAATCGTGAAGTATAAGTGTCACCAAATATAAGTGTATCATGAAGTAGAAGCGACAACAAGTGAAGTAGGAGCGTATCGAGTGTAAGTGAAGTAGAAGCGATATCAAGTATAAGTGAAGTAGAAGCGATATCAAGTATAAGTGAAGTAGAAGCGATATCAAGTATAAGTGATGTTAGAAGCGATATCAAGTATAATTGAAGTAGAAGCGATATCAAGTATAAGTGAAGTAGAAGCGATATCAAGTATAAGTGAAGTAGAAGCAATATCAAGTATAAGTGAAGTAGAAGCGTATCACTAAGTAAGAGTGTAAACAAGTATAATCATTTAACAAAGTAGAAGTATCCACTAAGTGAAAGTATAACAAGGCAGTGGTATATAACGAGTGGGATATCAAAACATGGAAGAAAAATTTATACTTAAGAAAAACACGATTGGGTATTCCTTTGTAAAATAAGTTTGAAAACCTTTAGAATTTATTTGGAAACCTTTCATGAATCAGTTTTAAATGAAACTTTGATAAAAACAATATAAGTAAGAGATTTGAACAAGTGGAAACATTTTAGAAAACCATTTACAGTATCAAACTCAGTAAAACAGTTAACAGTGTGGTAAATCCTTGTGCATACGGGTTATCAATCACATGTGATTGATATGATAACTAGCATGTTTAACTTGCATTCCTCCCCCCCCCCTATAAAACATGTAAAAACATTTAAAAGGTTCATTCAGGGGTATGAACTCACCTGTAGTGAGTGGTTCTGATGACAATGTTGGATCTGTTGCTAAGTATCAAGTGGTGACTTGAGTACACACGCGAATCCTATTTAGCACATATTGATACATATATGAATATAACTAGTGTTATGAACAACTAACTATTGAATTGGGACCACTTTAGGGACTAGTAAACACTTATATTGAAGTGTTACAACCATAAATGATTGTACGAAGGGTTAAAAGGCTATACAAGAGAGTGTATGGCCTGAATACACACTATATGTGTGTGTGCGGCCATGTGTGCGGCCAGGTGTACTGCCAGCACGTGTGTGCGGCCACGTGTGCTGCCAGCACGTGTGTGCGGCCATGTGTGCTGCCAGCACGTGTGTGCGGCCATGTGTGCTGCCAGAAGAGTGTGCTGCCAGAAAACATGGTGTTCTTGGTGTTCTTGGTGTTCTTGGTGAAAGATGTTACCTTTCCGGATGATACTTGAGAGGATTTTTGAGTCCTAGCTTTGTAAGAGTGTAAGAAATGATCAAAATGACCAAGGATAGTATATATAGGAGTGTGTGTGCGGTTGGAGGTGTGTGTGGTTGGCCTGTGTGCGGCTGGCTGGCCGCACACACTAGTGTGCGGCCGCACACACCTGGTTTGGTGTGTTTGGCTCGTTTTTCCAATGCTACACCCAAACTAACCCATCCTCCGACGCGTATTTCAATTATACTAAACCTTAAGCGCTCTTTTAAACTCGATACTTCATTATAAAATGGCAAAATGAAGCTAACTTTGATAAAAATGAAGAATGTAAACTAGAAATTTCGGGTTGTCACAGATACTTGTGTATAGATATACACGGGACTAACAATCCCGCACCTAAGTTGCTAGCTACAGCTAGACCGGCAAGTCTGGGTGACAAATGTCTAATATTACGATGCCTGAAGAACGTCGTAACAGGCCAACTTCAGTTTTATCATTGTTGTAATAACTCACATGGGGAATCAATGATACATTTAGTTTATGGGGTAACATGCATTCAAATGGTTTATATAAGAATAAAACTATGTAATACAATTTTAAGTATAGAAATACTTATACATTTTTGGTCTTAGGGTTTTTAAGACTAAAATTTATTTTGAAGGAAATATTGGATATTCTGGGAACAAACACTGTCATTTTACATGGAAAGAGTTACAGATTTTGCACATACAAAACTCTTATGAACTCACCAACTTAATTGTTGACACTTTCAAAACTACTTGTATTCTCAGGAAACCGTTAAACAGGTAGTCACAAGGCTTTTGAGGACGAGACATTACAGCGTTGTACTATTCATTTTGTCATCATAATGTAATTCATTTTGAAAGATACAACACTTGAAAACAATGTAACATTTTCAATTATATTTATGATGCTTGTGTTTGCTTTGATCACTATCGTACATTATGTTGTGATACTGTTCATGAAGTCTTCCACCCCTAGACATTTCTGCCATCCTGGTTTGGGGGTGTGACAGTTTATATCGACGGAATCATATGGATGACATACTCAACTCTCATTTAGATTGTTTTTCCTAAAAATCCACCGATCTTGATTCGGTCTCTGTGTCGCACACTTCTACACTAGAACTTCAGAAAGTCATAACTTCCTCATGCGATGTCAAATTTGGACATTATCTATAGATACGCTCTCAGTTTTATGACTACTACAATTTTCATTTAGATTGCTTAGGGTAATAAGCAACCTATCTAAAATTCACTTTTACGATACGTAGAGTCGTATCGGTTTAATCACGAAACTTTGAAAAAGCATAACTTCTTCATACAAAGTCGGATTTAATCGTTCTATATATATATATATATATATATATATATATATATATATATATATATATATATATATATATATATATATATGGAAATTATATCGACATTTCCTACATGTTTATGACGATTAATGGGATAATTAGTGTTCTATCTTCAACTTGAATTTTATAAACAACGGTTTATATTGAATCCTACTGAAATGTAGAAATGGGGTGTTACATTTGTACAGCTTCGGTATCCATAATATTTTGCAAAGAGGCTAGATTACTCCTTTCACAAAGATTTAGGAAACTACTTGTAAATCATGATAATATCATTGTTGGAAGGTACCTTTGCAAACATAACCTCCAGAATAAAGGAAATGTGATGAAAATCTGGATCATTAGTAGTTAAAAATGTCTCAGTATTCATATTAGGGATAATCACCATTCACACATCTGAAATTTGTGGAGTTTGATAATGATCACAAGCAAAGTTGTAGAACTCACTACTCAGTACCTGTTCCACCGATTGTCGAGTAGCGAGTAATCGGGAGTACTCAGATTCGGTAATTCATGTAGAAATATTTTTATGGAAATTATATGTGTCAAAATCATAAGTTAAAAACACACAATGCTCTCACTTCATGAATTATTACTGAAAATTTAAGATAATGTAGTAATAATCACATGTGTGTGTTAGATAATACATAATTAAATACATTATACATATTAATCACCGAGTTGGCCGACTTTTACAACACTACAACCTTTAGTATGGGGCCAATCAGGGAGTACTCAGATTCTACAACTCGCATTGGTAAGGGGCCGAGTAAGGAGTACTCGGCCGAGTAGTCCGCCAACTCGGCGAGTTTTTCAACACTAATCACAAGCATGCTTTACCACTATAGACAAAAAAACAAGCACATGAAATTTTGGAATCTTTTGAAGAAGAATTTGGGCTTTGAATAAACAGATCCAGAGCACCTCACCAAGATCAATTTTCTCATATGTCTCTAACCCATAAATTGAAGTCTGAAAAAGATTACTTGCATTATCTGATCCAGATGTTCTCTCTGAGAAACATATGAAAATATATTGAACATAGCGTTCCAAACTACTTGTAAACATGACTTCTTGAACATTGATAAAACCAACAGAGATGGATCATATCCCATCTGGTGAAAAACCCTAAGAATGTTTACAAAGGAAACCAAATCTGGATTCGAATAAGCGTTCCCAGTTGGTACCCCTAGCAGCTTTGCAGAAATTACTTTTTAACAAATCTTTTTGCTCTACACAATTACTTTTAAATCCACCACTAGAGATCTGTGTAAAATCACCAATCTTCTCATCAACATAGAGATTATACATCTCAATGGCATTCTTCAACATAGATTGTTCAGGAACATCCCAAAACAAATATCCTTCTTTAAGACGAAACTTCGGATCTGTAACTTTTAATCCTAGTCTCTTAATTTCTTTTAACACCTTATAATCCGCCATTTAATCTTCAACAAGAAAGAAAACATGAAGAGAGAGAGAGAGAGAGAGAGAGAGAGAGTAGATCTGATGAGAATTCTAGAGAGAGAAAAAGAGATCTGAAAGGGTTTTTAGTGAGAGAAAACAGATCTGAGATGGATTTAGAGAGATAAAGTAGATCTGAACACAAAAATTCAAACAAACACAAAATTTTCTTCTAACTCTCTTCCAGAACACGATTCAAGAACAAATCATATGATAGAATGGGTAGAAGATAACAGATCTGAACAAGATTTTGCAATAAAATGAGATATTAGACTTTTTCTTTTCAAACAAATTACAAAACTTGAAGAACAATGTGAGATTCAAGATAAATTTTCGCCAAAAACAAGATCGATTCTTGCAATAATCGTTGAGATCTACAAGAACCCGCTTTGCTACCACTTGTTGAAAATAAATCTAAGATGACGAATGCGGAATATCATGAACAATCAAGAATCAATCACCATAATATGCAAGTAATCTGATAAAGGGTTTTTGTATATTGATTATCTCATGAACGTACAGAGAAAACCCTAATCTAGTAAAAAGTTTACACCAAAAGTAAACATAATGATTATTTATAGGTAAAAATAAATATCTACCATAAATATAAAATAAATGCCTAATATAAAACCAATGCCTTAGCAGAGCTCGATTAAGAACTTCTACTGTAAAGGCACCGTAGGGAATCATAAAATGATTAACCCTAAAAAGGCTTCCCTAAATAACCAAATATGCCATATCAATTTCAATATCTCAAATACTCAACACTTATTCTAACTAGCAATTGAGTATTGATGTGAGTTAGAATCGAGTAATGAATATGTAATCAATCAAAGAACATAGAAAGAACACATCAAGTAAATAAAATCTATTTGGCTCATATTTCATCTATAAAAGAGTACAAGAGTTAATAGTGTTTTACAAACATGAGATCAGAAAGTTACTCTCGACCCTAATATTTGCCCTATTTAAAGGGTGTTACAAACACTGCAAAAAGTACAAGGACTAAACGTTCTAGTTCGAATTTGACATGTGCATTGTAAATATATATATAGTGTCGAAATCATCCTGATTTTGCACCCTTACAGACTAAAAGAGTTTCGACTTCTCACTAACTACATTTCGACCCTTACAATCTCCCCCTAAGTGAGAGTAGTTGAAATTACGTCATAATCTTCAAAGTCTGTACAAGTACAATGCAAACCACTATATACCACACAATCGTCTTTCGAATCTCTATCCTGTATTCAACTTCATTTCTCTTGTAGTTGTTGATGCAAATAAGGATATTGGTATATTGAGCGTTCGTATACCTCTCTAAATCACTGACTTGAAACAAGAATTTTTTTCAACTGCCCATACTTGTTATTCCCTTGAAATACAACCCCAAGCGGTTGATGAATAATCTCCTCATCTTCATATTTGGCAATGTTAATCTTCCTCTTCAACAGAGATTGAGGAAATTTCAAATGCTTATTAACAATAGTAGCAAGCTCAATATCAATAATTTCAAGGCAATCATAATAGTAGTCGATGAATGCCTTGATATGAGCAAATCCTATTCGAAAATCATCCTTGTTGACTTCTGGCAGCTTTGAAACATCCATATTGCTTAAAATCCTTGTCACGGTGACCAAGTCATTTAAGTTCATCAATGGGAAATCAGCAATCAAAAATTGACAAACTACATTATTCACTCTAACAACCACATAGCGAAAATTTTGTAGAATGCCATCAAATAAATTTTCTCGAGTAATCGTCATCACCTTTACAAACTTCACTGATGATACTGCATGAAATTGTATCTTTAGCCTTTAGAATTCTTCTTTATCTTTGAAGTTTTCAATGATTTTGAATTGGGAAAAAGTGAAAAACATGTGATTCACTAGGAAATCAAGTTGTTTAAAATCAGTGTTTTCAACATCATAACTCTTCTTAGGCACTTTGTGAAATAATCCCAATCGAAACTATATCTTCAATCGTTTCGTAAGACCACTGGTTGGGATCTCCCTTGTTCAAGCCAGGTGGGTCACTTTGTCTTCTCCTCATTATGTTATTTATTTGCCTTTTCTTTCCGATTTACAAAGCTTGTTTTCTTTTCTTCTCTTCATCTGAGAGAACCACTAAGATATCTTCCCCTTTATCACCATGATCATCTTTCGAAGGTGGTGGCATAGAACTAGAACTTGAACCTCCTGTTCCTTTGTTTATAATGATTCCTTTCGTGATTGGTCTTGTTGTTACCATCATCACTATTATCTTCTGCACCTACTAATTCCTTTCCTCGAACTTTCATATTTTTCAAATCTTTCGTCTTTTACATGTAGTAAGCCTCATCATTTTCTTTCTCCTTCTTATCATTTTCCTTTCCAAAATGGTTCTTCTCATTAAAGTAATTGTAGTCGTAACCTTAATCAACAAGTAACTTCTTTTCCTCCTTCTCTTCTTCTTGTATATAACTCTTGACTCCTTTCTTTTTTTTCTCTACATACATATTTCCTCCTTTTTATACATTCCCTCCACCATCAGTTCTCTCATTTCCACTACCTCTGAACTTTGATAAAATATTCTTGAAGAATCTATTTAGATTACTAAACATGAGGGCTTTATATTCACTTGTAAATTCATCGTTTGGATCTGAGTCTGAATCAATAATAACTGATTTTTCTTTGGACTTATTTTCTTTCACAATTTCTCCCTTCACAACAAGTGCTAAAGGGAATGCATCTACACTTAACTTTGAAATATCCATGACCTCATTTTCATGTGATTTTAGAATGCCAACAACTTGTTCTAGCGAATAGTTTTTAAACTATTTGTGTGCCTTTACTGTTGATGTACTCATCTTCCATTCAGAATGCAAACTGTTCATAAACGTCACCTTTTCTTCAATCGTGTCACTCTTTAATCCATACTTCAACATTCTGCTTAGTAAGTGATTAAACCTACTCATAACTTGATCAATCTTCTTCCCAACCTTCTATTAAAAGGATCTATATTCTGAAAGTAGCGTTGTTTTCACATAATGAGTTTGATCAACATCCCCTGAGTATAGTTCCTTCAATCTCTCCCAGATATCATGTGAGGTTGCAAGAGAACTTACAAGTCTGAATGTGGCTGGTAGAAGTGTGAAACATAAATATCTTTTGGCTCTTAAGTCTCCTTCTATCTTCTCCTTTTCTTTAGTGTAACATCCGGAAATTCAGGTAAAGCTATTTAACCCTTCCATTTTGTCAAGTTGTCAAGATTAGTCCCTTGAGTGAGTTCTTGTAGCAAATGAGTACACTGGGCGTACTGGGGAGTATGCTGCGCGTACTCATGCGCTTATTTTGGACGTGGACTCACCTAGGTACGCTAGGCGTACCCAGGGTTACGCTGGGCGTAACGGGTCCAGATGCAAACCCTAAATTTTTGGCTTGTGCACTATTTAAAGGATGCTAAGGCTTATTTCTCAGCCTCCATATCAGAGAGTGAAACCCTAAGAGAGCCTTCCATCGTCCTTAGCTTGAGTGTGTGTGTTTTGGAGCTAAAAGTGTCTTGGTGTGTTAGTGAAGAAGAAGGAGAGGAGCTTGTGGAGGCTAGGGCTTGAAGTGCAAGTTTGGATCTGAGATCTTCAGAGAAAGGAGCTTCATCTAGAGGTATAAAGTTCAAAACTTTCCTCTTTATTTGGTTTGATGTTGCATGAACCATTTCTAGGGTTAAAAGTCCCAAAGGTAGAGACTTTATGAGTGTAATGGACTCCATGGACCTAGATCTGTCCCATTTCAGTGATATTTGTGTTATAGATCCATAAAAATCCCAACTTGGTCGTTGTTATGAGGTCATGCTTGAGTTAGGAGCTTTCTAGGGATGGGAAATGGAATGTTATGGCTGTTGGTGACTTGTCCAACCATGCAAAGGCTTAAAGTCACCAACTTTATGGATTAAGAGGCTTAGAAATGGTCAGATCAAGAAGTTGGACGTGGGTCTTAACTGTTTAAGACCTAAAGAGCTTAAGAGTCTGAAACTAGGAGTTACGCAGGGCGTAATCCCAGTACGCGCGGCGTAAGGGGTCGCGCACCCCATTTTTGTGAGGACATCGGGTACGCTCAACGTACATGTTTGGTACGCGCAGCGTAAACCGGAGGGTTGACTTTTGTTGACTTTTAGGGTTTGGTCAACTTTAGGGACTTTGAGCCATGAGAGGGATAAAATGGTATTTTACCCTTCTGAGAGTACCAAGAGAATAGTCTAGCCTTGAGAGATGTATTGATTAAGAGTATTTATTTCATATGATTAGGCGGAGGCTAGGCCAGATTTTACAAACTTCGAGATTACCAAGTTACCCGAGGTGAGTCTTCTCACTATACTTTACCTACAGTGGTAATTAAAGTTATGTGACAGAGTATTTTGTATGCTTTTGCATGATGTGATTTCTATGTGATTTATGCTATGTATGTTACAGAGTTTACAGAGTTAGGACCGGAAGGTCCACAGAGTTAGGGCCAGAGGGCCCACAGAGTTATGGGACTGGAGGGTCCCACTGAGACACATTGACCAGAGAGTCAAACAGAGTTATAGCCTTGAGTGGCTAATATGTGTTGTGTGTCGTATTTTGGGGAACTCACTAAGCATTTATGCTTACAATGTTATGTTATGTGTTTCACGTACCAGTAAGGATCGCGGGAAAGCGTTGTCTTGATCAGTACACACATGAGGAGCTTTTTCATATTATGATCTTAGGATGTGATGTTATGAATTGATTATGTGATACAATGATATTTTTATAACAATTATGAATGAAAGTGTGTTTTTAAAATGTGAAAAATTATTTGAAAATTTGGGTGTTACAAGTTGGTATCAGAGCCTTGGTTTGAGGGATTTGGGTGCACCTTCGGGCGTATCTAGATTCAAACTGAGGATTTGAGGAATTTTCAAAATAAAATTCACAAAATTTTCTCAAAGAGTAAATTTTTTTTAAAAGAGCATAGCAGAGCAGCGTGTACGATCAACCAGCGCCCGAACGGTGATTTCCCAAAATACCCTTACATTATGAGTTATGAGATATGTTATGATATGATATGCATGCTAGAGTAGGCTAGGTATTTTTATTAGAACTAGAGTGGCCTGATTTGTGATGCCTTAGGCTAGGGGTTTTGCTGCTAGGAGATGCTTAAGAGTGAATAGATAGCAGCAAGGAGCGTTTGAGAGATCTGCTAGAGAGTAGACTATGTACAGAGAGAGTAGACTACTTGGGACTTGCGAATATTGATGTGGTGTGGACGGTAGTATTGGGCCCGTACGACCGAAGGCACCGGATCAGTGCGCAGCCCAAGTAAGAATCCTTAGGGTACCAAGGATCAAGTGGGAATGGGATATCGAGTGTGTGTACACTCGAGCGAGTCTCTGATATCTTTTGTTGTATTTTAGAGAGACATCATGGTTGGGACACGCCACAGGCCAGGGACTAGCGAGGGGGTGTAAGCGATGAGGAGCTCCGCCAGATGATTCATGATGAAGTGGTTGTTGCCATCCGCGCTGAGATTCCAGAGATGTTTGGGTCTATCAAGACAACATTGATTGAGACTTTTAATGAGCGGTACGCTGCTCTTACTGATGCTGCTGTTCATGCAGTCACTGCAGCCGTTGCTGCTGCCAGGCGGTAGGGGGGTGACGCGTTGCTGTACCGGGAGTTCAACAACACGAACCCACCAAAGTTTGATGGGACTCAGGATCCGGTAGCCGCGATGAGATGGATCTCTGACATTGAGGGGTGCTTCTACAAATGTTCATGTCTGGAGCATCTAAGGGTACGGTTCGCTTTAAACCAGCTTCGCTTGGGAGCGAAGGACTGGTGGAAGTTTGTGACAGCACACTTCACTTCTACAAAGCTCACCGCGGCGACCTGGGAGAGATTCACCACTATGTTTAGAGATGTGTACGTTCCCCCGATGGTAAGGGAACATTTTTCCCATGAGTTTTAACCCTCAAGCAGGGTACCGAGTCTGTTATGATGATCACCAGGATGTTTCATGAGAGGGTGATGTTCTACCCTAAGCACGTGTCTTCCGAGCAGGCACGCATGAGCAGATATTTGAGTATTTTGAGGAGAGACGTCCACGATTTCATGGTGAACTCGACGTACCGGACATTTGTCAAGCTTCAGGCAAATGCCCGGAAGAGGGAGATTAACTTAGAGACTCAGGCCAGGGAGGAGGCGAAGTCTCAGGGGAGAGATCGGCGACCAGCACAATCCCAGCTGGCTGCCAAGCGGGCTAAGCCCGCCGATTCGAGATCAGGGAACCAAAAGGGCCGCACTTGTGGCAAGTGCGGCAAGGGTCATGAGGGGGTTTGTAGAGCAAGGTCTTGCTACAAGTGTGGCAAGGAGGGGCACATGGCCAAGGATTGCCTCAAGGGTTTTGCAGTCTGTTTTCACTGCAACCAGACCGGACACCGGAAGGCCAAGTGTCCGTAGTTGCGGGGGTCACCCCGGGGAGCATCGCAGGGATCTACCTTTGCTGCTGTTCGAGCTACTGAGAGTCGGACAGTGAAGGCCGAGGCGCCAAAGGCTCATGGGAGAGCCTTCCAGTTGACAGCGGAGGAGGTCCACGCAGCACCAGATGTTGTGGCTGGTATGTATTCTTTCATATGTTTATTTTGAGTTTGTGGTGTTATGCTTATATTATGATATGCGTAGGTACATTTCTTGTGAGTTATGTACCTGCTTTGGTGTTATTTGACTCGGAAGCGAGTCGCTCTTTTGTGTCGTTAGCCTTTAGTTAGCACATCAGTACTCGTCGAGAGGCATTGAGTCAACCTTTGCGAGTTTTCATAGCTGACGAGAGAGCAGTGTATGCGACTGATATGATTCGAGGATGTGTACTCGAGATCTTCGGCATTGAGTTTCCGATTGATTTGGTCTTGATTGCTATGGGAGATGTATGTGTCATCGTGGGCATGGAATGGTTGAGCAGATTTGGAGCAGTTATCGACTGCGAGCGACAGCTAGTGACCATACGAGACCCTAGTGGGGGAGTTCTTACGGATTATGGCAAGGGTACCTGTTCTGGGTCAACATTTTGTTCAGCCGCGAGAGCGAGGCAGAGTCTACAGCAGGGCTGTAGTGGGTTTGTGGCTTATGTGGTGGATACGAGGATAGGTGTAGAGAGACTGAGGTCGGTTGATGAGGTCCCGATAGTGCGTGAGTTCCCGGATGTTTTCACCGAGGAGTTGCCGGGTGTGCCTCCCGAGAGGCAGGTGGAGTTCCGTATCGATTTGGTTCCGGGGGCAGCGCCCTATCGCCTTGCACCTCTAGAGATGCAGGAATTATCCTCACAGCTTCAGGAGCTGTTGGGAAAAGGGTTTATACGGCCGAGTAGCTCGCCGTGGGGAGCGCCGATCCTTTTTGTCAAGAAAAAGGATGGTTTACACCGGATGTGCATTGATTACCGGGAGTTGAACAAGCTGACGGTCAAGAATCGTTACCCCTTACCGAGGATCGACAATTTGTTCGATCAGTTGCAGGGAGCGTCTTGGTCCTCCAAGATTGATTTGAGGTCTGGATATCATCAGATGAGGGTGCGTGATGAGGATAACCAGAAGACAGCGTTCAGGACTCGTTACGGGCATTACGAGTTCGTGGTGATGCCTTTCAGGCTCACCAATGCACCGACGGCGTTCATGGATCTCATGAATAGGGTGTGTAGGCTGATGTTGGATCGTTCGGTGATCGTGTTCATTTATGATATATTGGTGTATTCGAGATCCAGAGAACAACATGAGGATCATTTGAGGGAGATCCTCGGAGTTCTGAGATCAGAGAGGCTTCATGCCAAATTCTCCAAGTGTGATTTTTGGTTACAAGAGGTCCAGTTTCTAGGACACCTCGTCAACCAGAATGGGATATTAGTCAATCCGGCCACGATTGAGGCGGTGATGAGTTGGGAGGTGCCGAGATCCCCTTCGGAGATCAGGAGTTTCCTGGGTTTGGCCGGTTATTATCGGAGATTCATCCAGGATTTCTCCAGGATTGCTGTTCCTCTCACCAGACTGACCCGGAAGGGCGTAGCTTTCAGTTGGGGCCCGGAGCAGCAGGCCTCATTCGAGACACTTCGCCAGAGATTGTGCGAAGCCCCAGTGTTGGCCCTTCCGGAGGGAATGGAGGACTTTGCAGTATATTGTGACGTGTCGATATTGGGACTGGGTGCGGTGCTGATGCAGAGAGGGAATGTGATAGCATACGCATCGAGGCAGCTGAAGTCTCATGAGATGAGGTATCCTACCCACGATCTGGAGTTAGGGGCTGTGGTGTTCGCCCTCAAAAATTTGGCGTCACTATTTGTATGGGGTTCGGTGTACCATATACACGGACCACAAGAGCTTGAAGTATCTGATGGATCAGCCAACCTAAACATGCATCAGAGGAGATGGTTAGACGTGGTAAAGGATTATGAGTATGAGATCCTGTACCATCCGGGCAAGGCTAACGTGGTAGTCGATACCTTGAGTCGCAGGGCAGAGAGTGCCCCATTGTGAGATGTTTATTTGAGGTTGACAGTGATGACTCCGGTGTTGGACACCATTCGGGAGGCCCAGGTAGAGGCCATGAGACCGGAGAACCGCAAGCGAGAGCGGGTGTTCGGATAGATATCTGAGTTCATTGTCGATAGCTGGGGGCTTATGACCTTCTAGGGCCGGATTTGGGTGCCATTTGAGGGCAGGGCATGTGCCACTTTGATGGAGGAAGCGCACAGGTCGAGGTTTGCAATCCATCCCAGGGCCACTAAGATGTATTTGGACCTGAAAAAGAGACTATTGGTGGCCCTGTATGAAGAGGGATGTGGTGTGGTTTGTAGAGAGGTGCTGACCTGTCACAGGGTTAAGGCCAAGCACCAGTACCCTCATGGAAAGTTGCAGCCACTTGAGGTTCCCCAGTGGAAGTGGGAACAGATTTCCATGGATTTTATCACCAAATTGCCAAGGACTGCTAGAGGCGTCGATGCAATTTGGGTGATCGTCGACCGGCTGACAAAGAGCGCTCATTTTCTTGCTATCAGTGAGAGCTCTTCCGTGGAGAGGTTGGCAGAGGTGTATTTGAGGGAGGTGGTATCGCGGCATGGTGTACCGATCTCGATTGTGTCAGATCGAGATGTGCGTTTCACTTCCAGGTTCTGGAAGAATTTCCATGAGGAGTTGGGTACTGGGTTGTATTTCAATACCGCTTACCACCCACAGACGGACAGACAAAGTCGGCAGATGATTCAGATGCTCGAGGATATGCTTTGGGCATGTGTGTTGGACTTCGGAGGGAGTTGGGACACATATCTGCATTTGGCTGAGTTTTCCTATAACAACAACCACCATTCGAGCATTGGTATGCCTCCCTTTGAGTTGTTGTATGGGAGGAGGTGTCGGGCTCCCATCTGTTGGGGAGAGGTAGGGCAGCAAGTGATGGGCAGCACTGAAATAGTGCTTCAGACGACAGAGTAGATACAACAGGTTAGATAGAGGTTGGTGACGGCCCAGAGTCGCCAGAAGAGTTTCAGCTTGGAGATTTTGTACTCCTGAAAGTGTCTCCTTGGAAAGGAGTGATCCGATTCAGGAAAAGGGGCAAGTTGGGGCCCCGGTACATTGGTGTTGGATTAATGTCTAAGTCCATAACTATAATTGGTAAGACTTGACCAGACCCGGCATGGTCCATTTGGGTTGCATGGCATCATGCACTTGGATAGACTATAATGAGAGAAATAACACTTAAGGTTGATTAATATATTATAAGTTCTAATATATTAATAATATTATTTAATTAGTATTGATCAAGAATTAATCTAGAATTAATTAAGTGATCAAAAGAAGACTAATTAAATATATGTGTTGATTGTGTAAATCATCCATACTTGTATAGTAGGCTAATGCTCTATGGATAATCAAGTTGGGCTAAAACCCATAGGATGGTCCATGGATGCTCCATGGTGTATTTGAACCAATGGATCTAAGGAAATGGAAGGCCATGACAATTAGGGTTTACCCTAATTGTAACAACTATATAAGATCATATTCTTTGGGAAAAATCGGCCACTATGAAGAATAAGAAAGGGCTAGCCGATTTTAGGAGTGTTCGAGTTTCTCTCAAGTTATTCCAAGTGTATTTTATGTTGTGTGAACCATTTGAGGTGTCACACTTGAGGCATTAGGCACTCAAGCTTCATGAAGACATTCTACATCAAAGAGGTATGTATTCTATCTTGTTATATTCATTATTTTGTATGCTACATTAGGATAATACCTTGGATGTTCATAATTGCATGTATAATAGAGAAAACATAGATCCAAGGTATTTAGGGTTGCATGTACACTTAGGAGTGTTAGAATGCTCATAACCCAACAGTGGTATCAGAGCCTAGGCTTGTTTTCTTATTATACTTGCAAAAGTAGCTGAAAAAATCGAGTTTTGATGCTGTCTGCACAACAGACTCGCCGAGTCCATGAATGGACACGTCGAGTCCAAGACAAAATGCATCCAACTCGCCGAGTTGGTTCGTGCACTCGACGAGTTGGACCCCCTGTGTCACACCCCGAAACCTAAGGCGGAAACGTTCCGGGGTTGAGGACATCATGTATATCGCAACCAATGTACATAGTAAGCATAGTAAACACAAAACAATACATTACATAGAGCTATTACATTTGTTTGAAATCAAAGTGTTACAAGTGTCATACATATATATCATATGAACAAAAGTTAAGACGAGTCTGATAAGCGCTCCGTCTTCTCCAAAAGATCGTGGGTACCTGTCTAATATGGACCTGAGAATACAAGCAGTTTGAAAATCAGCATAAAGCTGGTGAGTTCATAAGAGGTTTGTTTTCTGAAAATGTACAAGTTTCCTTTGGTTTTCCGAAAAGTTTTTTATCAGAGAAAATCCCATATTTTCTTATAAGTATAGTTTAGTTATCCGTTTTTTATACGATCTGGTTATGTACAGTATGTTATCCCAGGAAAAACCCTTATTTTCCTAAAAGTAAAGTTCAGTTATTGAATCCAAATGTAATGTACGAGTATCTAACATACTTGTTGTATTAGCTAGGTATTCTGATGTTCCAGTTGTCCTACACTCGAATGTATCTAAAGGCGTGCTTTCGTATTCGTATTCCTATTCCTATTTGTAGTTGTATTCGTATTCGTATTCGTATTTGTATTTGTATTCGTATTCGTATTCCTATTCCTATTCCTATTCCTATTCCTATTCCTATTCCTATTCGTATTCGTATTCCTAACTGTACTTTCGTATTCGCTCTGTTCCTAGCTGTACTTTCATATTCGCTCTTGTCACACCCCCAAACCGAGGATGGCGGAAACGTCTGGGGGTGGAGGACTTCATGTATAGTATCACAACAACGAGTATAATAGTGCTCAAAGTAAATGCAACCAATCATATATATCTATTCGAAAGAGTTACATCATTGTATGAATTACATGTTCTAAATCAATTACAATATGTAGACAATAAGTATGAAATGTTTGACGCCTTAACGTCCCATCCTCAAAAGCACTTGGTTACCTGTTTATTGATTTCCTGAGAATACAAGTAGTTTTGAAAAAAGTGTCAACACAAAGTTTGGTGAGTTCATAAGAGATTTTGTTGGAGAAGTAAACCGTTTTCCTTGTAAAAGCGATAGAATATGTATCCAGGAAATCCGATATTTTCTTTATAAAAGTTATGTAATGTAGTCTTATAACCGAAGACCAAAATGTATAAGTAACCTCTCTTACTAATAGAAAATGATATGTGTTTAAATTGACATAAACGCGCTTGAATTAAATGAAATTCCCGTAAATTCTTATGTTTGTTAATACTTTATGTATATGTAGTCCTAAATCCCAGGACCGAGAAAATAACAAGTATTGTCCATACTTAAAGATATAAATGTGGTTTCAAATGATGTGTAGTCATAAATACCAAAACCGAAAGTGTACAGTAATATCTGTACTTATTGAGATAAAAAGTGATTTTAAAATCGACATAAAACCCATTTAAGTTTTATAAAAATCCCGTAAACTTTATGTATTGTTATATCCCTATGTGAGTCGCTATAATCATACTATGACTAAATGAACCTGCCACGACGTTTCTCAGGCGTCGTAAAACTGAAATGACATTTGTCACCCGTAGACCTGCAGGTCCCACTGTAGCTAGCAGCAAGGTGTGGGGTGTCAAAACCAATATAGATCTATACACAACTATCACGTTTTCCCTCCAGGAGACTCTGATTATAACTAACAGGAATTATATCCCGCACTCGGACGTACGGAAAGAGATTGTCTCACAATTTAGGTTAACAAGTTTACGAGTAGTGTGCGTGAGTGTAAAACCTTTCTGTATGAATGTACCCTTTTTGTACGAGTGTGTTATGTTATGTATCATAAACTATACCTATTATAGTTTTATCCAAAATGTTTGTAATATATAAGAACTCTTTTATGAAAAGCGTTAGTGTTATGAAATCCATTAAACTATGCTTATTATAGCTTATATACGTGTTCTAAATGAATGAATAATCTTATCATGAATGACTTAATTTCAGTTTATGATGATAAAATTTACAAAGAAACACATTCAATACTTAGAATTTATTATTATACACTTTGCTCAACATAATACAAAGTGTTATGAAAATTATATGATGTTAACTAAATTGGACCTTCCTGCACTGTTTTAGAAAAGCCATAGAAAAATCATACGAAGTCGAAAACTAAATCCGTAACTTCTGGGAGTTCCCAAAATGTGTCTAGTTTACTCATAAATTTTGTCATGATTTTTAATGATCTCTAACTTGGGTGAAAAGGTCCATAATCACAGACTGGTCCGGATTGGTGTTTGAAATGATAGGCAGTTATGTAAAATTCACCATAAATTGTAGAAGTCATTTTAAAGCTAAGAACTTGAACTACTTACACCAAAACAGTTTTGAAAACAAAAATGTTTAAGTCGTCCAAAACAGTCCGTGAATGGAGTTGAACGTTTCTGATGAAGGCTGTTAGAAAAGTTTAGTTATGTTCTTGGTGTTTTAACTTGTATCCCCCCCCCCCTAAAAACTTGAGAAAACATGAAAATGTAGGGGTATGAACTCACCTTGAGTGATTTCAGTAGGTAAGTGTTGAAGAAGAGAAGTGTTCAACCCAAGAACACTTGAAGAATCACTTGAAGATTCGAAGATCTAACAAGAATGTGATGATGTTTGTGTAAGCAATCTATGATTTTGAGTAGGAGGGTGTGCAATAATCATAAGAAAGATGATGATACTTACTAATTGTAGGAGAAAAGTCTTGGAATATGCCTTGAAATTCTCGAATTGGAGAGAAAGATGAGAGAGTTTGGAGTGTGGTTCTTGGTGAAAAATGAGAGAATGAATGAAGTGTGAGGAGAGAGGGTGGATGTTCCAGCCCTAAGAACGTGGGAATGGTTGAAAATAGTGAGAAAGGACTTATGAAGTGACTAGGGTGTGGGAGTGGTTGCTTGTGTCATAAAATAAGGTAAAGTCAACACTCCACCTTTGTACCTCACCCACTCTTTTGGATAAGGTTTTATCCTTAAAAATGTGATAATTTAATAATTATGGGTCCTTATATGTTAAAATAAAGTTTTGGGTGAAAATCTCGTGTTAAAACAATTAAAAATGGGCCTAAAACGCGAAATTAGTCGAAAACCGGGAAGAAAGGCATTCCCAGCGAGACCTCTCAGTCCTAGGCCGAGGTTCGGTCCTTGCTGGTGCCAAGCCGGAAGCGAAGTGCGAACCAGAAGAAGAGGCGAGGGCGAGGGCTCGGTCAATGGCTTAGTAGCGAGGGTTCGGTAGGTCATCAGAAGCGAAGGCTCGGTAGGTCGTCAGAAGGGGAAGTGGTCAGACCCGAAATATGCCGAACGTTCGGGTTCGGGTGAGGCATGCGAGGTTCGGGCCCGAGAGGACCTTTCGGGTTCGGTTCAGCAGCCTTCGGCTCAGAAGGGTTCGGTTCCTAAGAGGGCTTTCGGGTCCTAAGAGAACTTTCGGGTCCTAAGAGGGGTTTCGGGTCCTAAGAGGGGTTTCGGCTCCTTAAGTCCGTTTTTCGCATAGACTTCCGTTTTTGAGCTGTTTTCGCCAAATTCGAGGGTCGGAATGCCCCGAGTGATTATAGAGAGATTTTGAGAGAGGTTTGAGAGAGATTCCACATACTTAGAGAGATTTGGGAGAGATTTGACATACTTGGAGAGATTTCACATACAAAGAGATATTTGGGAGAGATTCCACATTCGTAGAGAGATTTGGGAGAGATTTGACATTCTTGGAGAGATTTCTCATACAAAGAGACATTTGGGAGAGATTTCACATACTTAGAGAGATTTGGGAGAGATTTCACATACTTAGAGAGATTTGGGAGAGATTTGACATTTTTGGAGAGGTTTCACATACAAAGAGACATTTGGGAGAGATTTCACATTCTTAGAGAGTTTTGGGAGAGATTTGACATTCTTGGAGAGGTTTCTCATACAAAGAGAGATCTGGGAGAGATTTCACATACTTAGAGGGATTTGGGAAAGATTTCTGATAAGAAGAGATGGAGTGAAAACGATTGAGATCGGTTTTATGTGTGACGAATGTGAGTGTCCGGCTTCGCAGTGCAAGGTCCGTAAACCCCGTTAAGCCTTGTTTAAGGATCTTGCATACTCCCGATGAGTATGTAACATTGTTTTATCGGTTTGGCTCTCCACGTACCACCGTTTTAGGTCAAGGAGATCTAGATGTACGCACTTTTCGATTTATGATCTCTCATTAGAATAGAGAGTTGTTTAGAAATTACATAACGTAAACTCTAGTACCTACGGGCAAATTGAGTTGACCGGTCTGACTTGTTGACTTTAGTTGACTTTGACTTGACCGAAAATTGATGGTTGTCACAGCTATGTTTCTAACTATACTTTCGTATTATTATTTGTTCCTAACTGTACTTTCGTGTTATTATTTGTTCCTAACTGTACTTTCATATTTGCTCTGTTTCTAACTGTACTTTCGTATTCGTTCTGTTTCTAACTAGGTGTTACTATCCCTTCACTCTCGTATCTACGGGGAGTGGTAAAGTTCTAAGTTTAATGTTATTAGTCCTGCACTCTCGTATCTATGGGGAGTGATAAAGTTCTAAGTTTAACGTTATTATTCCTTCACTCTCGTATCTACAGGGAGTTATATCAAGAACATTTAATGCTTTAAGATTCATGCTTTTAACAACAATTATATGGAAATTCATTTGTGAGTTATAAAATATAACATTTTAAAACGAGCTTCACAAATAACATGACGGTTTACTCTGCAAGTTGAACGATTTGTTAATACAGTTTTCCATGTTAAAAGCATACGAAATATGAAATAGATCAAATAAAATCATAAGTTTGAGTACAATATTTCCTTGTACTTTTGCTTGTATTCCCCCCCCCCCCCTGAAAACATTGAAAAACATTGAAAAAGGGTAGGGGTATGAACTCACTGATTGAAGAATGTGCCTGATTGGATGCTAAACGTTAATTCGGGGCTTGAACGCATGCGAGGTTCCTATGTAATATGAAAAGATACACATTTGTATCTAATTATACTTTGAACCACTAATTAGATAAGATTATACACTCCAAGACGCGAAAACACTTCAAAATAAGTGTTTAGAGTGACCCGGGTGACATCTATGGACGTATATGGCTTGGATATGGAGTTCACTCTTCAAGAGTAAACTCCCAAGAGATTTTACGGCTATAATGACCCACTCCCCATGAGTTTACAGCCGTAAACTCATGGAGGGGTGTTCTATGGTGCTAAATGGTCTTAATTCACTTGGGAAAATTTGCTAGGATCAAATCTAGGGTATAGGAATGGATTAAACCAACATATGGACCATCTAATGGATTTTACGGCAGTAAACTAAGAGTTTACGGCCGTAAACTCCCCCACACACCTTCATTTGATGTTTTGGTGGTCCAAGGTCATTGCAAGTGTTTCTAGCTAAATCTACAAGCCATGGAATGAATTTAAGGCATCATTAGACTAAGTTTTAGGAGTTTACGGCCTAGGAACCCATTCTTGGGGGTTTTATGGCCGTAAGCTCCTATGGGGGTAGTTTTAGCATGTTTAAGGCCCTTAACTTGATTGTGGTTGCTTCTAGACTTTATTCCAAGGCTTATGGTGTGTTTAAGTGGCATCTTAACACTTTAAATTGAGTTTACTCCTTCTGAATAGGTTTTTATGGTCCAAGCATGTGCTTGGGCCATAAACTCATGTTTATACCCTAAATGATGAGTTAAAGGTGTTCTAAGTCCAATTTGGTAAGCCCCTAAGTCATATCTAAGCTCCAAATGAGGTTTGGAAGGGTTTTATGGCTCAAAAACCCCATTTACATGTGTTCACGGCCTAAAGATGTTCCAGGGCTGTAAACACATGTTTATGGTCCTATTTCATATATTAATCACGAATTTGAAGGCTAAGGATGTTATACTAGGAGCTAGGATAGTTACCTTGATGATTTGAAGCTTGTTTTGGATGATTTTTGGACCTAGAACTTGGATTGAAGAGAGAGAGTAGAGAGAGTAGGGAGAGAGTGGAAAAGGATTCAAATGAGGCTCTGTCAACTTTATATATGCTTAAAGTTTGGGACACGGTGGAATTCTACCCGATACTGATGTTAAGCGAGGCTTTTGGTCGCACCCGATTTAATTGTTTTATAACTCGACGGAATAAAACTAAAATTTTTCCAAATAATAATTTGGGGCATTTTCAGGAGTTTCTAACGTGTTTGGCTACCAATTAAGTCATAATGGCAAACTCAAAATTAATGACTTAATTTAGAAACGAAACGGAAACAATTCAAAATGACGAATTTTTAAATGACGGAACGGGTTACGATGACGGAACGAACTTCGGGTTGTCACATTATCCCCCCGTTAAAGGGAATTTCGTCCCGAAATTCAAACTTTAAATAAGACTCAAGGATATGGAAAGAGATACGGATACTTCTGTTTCATTGGATCTTCACGCTCCCAAGTGAATTCGGATCCTTCACTTATCGGGATACGGCTTTGTTTCGTACGTTTAATCTCTTGATCTATGATTTCGATTGGTTCTACTATGAGGTTCAGGATTTTGTTGATTTCGGTCTCATCAAGGAATTACTCTCAAGGTCTTTAACTTCCTGTTTCTCGTTGATCACATAGGCTGGGAACTAAGTTTATCGCTAATGCTCTATTTCTCACCGTTAGCTATCTCGACAGTAAACGTTTCGGTTACTAGTTGAGGACTATGTTTACAAAGATGTTCGAATGAATAGCTAACAGATTATCTTTCAGTACTAGAATTGAAAAGGATTGCAAGCATAAGGGTTGTCGAAGAGGAATATACCTGTGGCAACGGTGGGATCGCCGGCTGCCTCACCTTGTCCTATAGCTAGGACTCTTCCAGTGTTGCCAATTGTTGCTGTCTTGGGGCTATTTCTCTTATAATGCCCGACTTTGCCGCAACCGTAGCAGGCCTGACTGATACCTGCTCCGGAGACTTGATTGGTTGTTGTTCTGCAACTTCGCGCAAGGTGACCCTCTTGGCCACAATTTTTGCAAAATTTCACACGACAGGGACCGGGGATGCGGTGGTGGTAACTGCATCGGTTACACCACGGGAGAATACCGACATATCTGGTGATAGGTGCTTGGGCTGAGGAACCGAAGACAGAAACAGCAGCAGGGGTAGTGGCAGCGTGGACTGCCACTATCTGCTATTTTTTCGAGAACTCATGTGAAGGCTGACTTTTCTCCTTCGTCTCCCAAAACTTTCTTTTCTCACCACTCCTCTCTGTCGGCTCAGCTTCCTCTATGTATTCACTATGGTCAATCAGGATTTGCGCTAAGCATTTGGCACTGTCGTATGTATCCAGCTTTGCAGCTAAAACGTTTCCTTTGGTTGGCTGGGTCAACCCCCAGATGAACCTCTCAATCTTCTTACTCTCCGGGGTAACCATTCCTGGATAGAGTAATGTCAAGTCATCGAATCTGGATGTGTAAGCGGCGATATCGGAACCCTTCATCTTCAGGTTCCAGAGTTCATGCTCCAGCTTCTACATTTCGCCCCGAGGGCAGTACTCTGCGAACAGAAGTTCCTTCATGACTTCCCAACCCATAGCATTGGCTACAGGTAGGGTTAGAGATTTGACTCGGCCGTTCCACCAAGTCAGAGCTTTATCGGTGAACGTGCAGGCGGCGAATTTCACCTTGTCGGATTCTGAACAAGCACAGATCTCGAAGATAGATTCAATTTTCTCTAACCACCGAGTTAGGGCAATGACACCTCCTGTGTCATCGAAGAATGTGGGTTTCGCGTTCATAAAGTCCTTATAGGAACACTCCTTCTGGTGTCCCTGGCTACCTTCCTGATTTTGGGGCTGGGGACCACCTCCTTGCCCACCTAAGCCACTAAGGTTCATTTGCGATAGGGTAGCAGCCACAGCAGCATTGACAGCTGCCTGAAATATGACGAAATCGAATTGAGGAGGAGGTGGTGGCGGAGGAGGATTGTTGTTCTTTGAACTAGGTCTCTTTCTTGGAGGCATCTTGATCTAAAAAAGATCAGGAAATAGAGGAAGATAAGTCCTCTGTATTGAATCAAGAGATATGAAACAAGGGATATCTCTTTATGACAGACATAGAATTCTATTAAGCGATAAAGCAGGAAAGAGTTATCAAAGCAGATAAATTATCGCTAAAGGAATGATTGAGGAGCAACATTGGAATGAGGATTTCTATAACGGAATTTGGCTCGAGAAATACTCCCATAGTATTTCATGTCTCGCTGCAACGACGGCTCGTTGTTTGGGTATTGGGTAAGTTTTAGGCATCCCGCATACCACAGTCACTCCCAAGCACATGTTGGCCGTGTCTCGAATGTATATAGTTGGCCAGGCTATATTGATCCTAGACACGACTACATAACTACCCAGGTTTAACCGCAGCGTACAACACCCATTTACATATGTTTTGTTCTACTTGTAGTTACGGATTTCGACGGTCAGGTATACTTGTATACTCTTGAAAATACTTATATTTTAAGGTATACTTTTAGTTCAAAGCACTTAGGCCCCTTAGTGTTTATAGTCTTATACCATGTAAGGTTTGGTATACTAGTTCACTATAAAAAAGGGCTCTGATACCAATCTGTCACACCCCGAAACCTAAGGCAGAAACGTTCCGGGGCGGAGGACATCATGTATATGGCAACCAATGTACATAGTAAGCATAGTAAACACAAAACAATACATTACATAGAGCTATTACATCTGTTTGAAATCAAAGTGTTACAAGTGTCATACATATATATCATATGAACAAAAGTTAAGACGAGTCTGATAAGCGCTCCGTCTTCTCCAAAAGATCGCGGGTACCTGTCTAATATGGACCTGAGAATACAAGCAGTTTGAAAATCAGCATAAAGCTGGTGAGTTCATAAGAGGTTTGTTTTTTGAAAATGTACAAGTTTCCTTTGGTTTTCCGAAAAGTTTGTTATCCAAGAAAATCCCATATTTTCTTATAAGTATAGTTTAGTTATCCGTTTGTTATACAATCCGGTTATGTACAGTTTGTTATCCCAGGAAAAACCTTATTTTCCTAAAAGTAAAGTTCAGTTATTGAATCCAAATGTAATGTACGAGTATCTAACATACTTGTTGTATTAGCTAGGTATTCTGATGCTCTAGTTTTCCTACACTCGAATGTATCCAAAGGCGTGTCGTATTCGTATTCATATTCCTATTCGTATTTGTATTCGTATTCGTATTCGTATTCTTATTCGTATTCCTATTCCTATTCATATTCGTATTCGTATTCGTATTCGTATTCCTAGCTGTACTTTCGTATTCGATCTGTTCCTAGCTGTACTTTCGTATTCGCTCTGTTCCTAGCTGTACTTTCGTATTCGCTCTGTTTCTAACTGTACTTTCATATTATTATCTGTTCCTAACTGTACTTTCATGTTATTATCTGTTCCTAACTATACTTTCGTATTCACTCTGTTTCTAACTATACTTTTGTATTCGTTCTGTTTCTAACTGGGTGTTATTATCCTTTCACTCTCGTATCTACGGGGAGTGGTAAGGTTCTAAGTTTAATGTTATTAGTCCTGCACTCTCGTATCTACGGGGAGTGATAAAGTCCTAAGTTTAACGTTGTTATTCCTTCACTCTCGTATCTATGGGGAGTTATATCAAGAACATTTAATGCTTTAAGATTCATGCTTTTAACAACAATTATATGGAAATTCGTTTGTGAATTATAAAATATAACATTTTAAAACGAGCTTCACAAATAACATGACGGTTTACTCTGCAAGTTGAACGATTTGTTAATACTGTTTTCTGTGTTAAAAGCATACGAAATATGAAATAGATCAAATAAAATCATAAGTTTGAGTACAAGATTTCCTTGTACTTTTGCTTGTATTCAACCAACTCAAAATACGACCATTTAATCGGGTGCGACCAAAAAGCCCCGTTTAACGTCAGTATCGGGTAGATTTCCACTGAGCCATAAGCTTAACCCCTATATAAGGAGGAGTGGACTCCATTCACACTCTTTCCACTCTCTCTCTCTACACTCTCTCTCTAAAACTTGTTTACGAGCCAAAAACGCCCATTTCGAGCCCCAAACTAGTAAGTAATCTATCCTAACTTGTTGTGTAGCTTAGTTAACATGCAAATTTGTGTATAAGACATCAAATAGGGGCCAAATTATGTGTTTATGGCCCAAGAACACTCTTGGACCGTGAACACCCTTAAGTGCGGCTTTTAAGCCCCAAAACCCCTCTAAACTACCCCCAGGGCTTAGATATGACTTGTGGACTTACACCTTCGAGCTTAGAACACCAAAACCTTATGATATGGAGAGTAAACATGAGTTTATGGCCCAAGAAAACTCTTGGACCGTAAACCCCTCTTCATAGGCCGTGAACACCCTTTAAGGTGTTAGAAATGCCCTCAAACACCTCCTATGGCCTTGGAAAATGTCTAGAAGCAACCACCATTGAAGTAAAGGCATTAAACAACAAAGAATCATTAGACATAGGAGTTTACGGCCGTAAACCCCCCTAGGATTGGTCCATGGGTCGTAAACTCCCAAAAGGTGGCCAAATGATGCCCTAACACCCCCCATTTGACTTGGAATAATGCTTAGAACTTTATACTCTATCATTTAAGGCTTAGATCCATGAAGGAATTGACCAAGTGAGAGTTTACGGCCGTAAACTCCTTGTTTAGGGCCGTGAACTCCTTAAATGGTCCATTTATTGCCTTAAATCCATTCATATGCCTTATATTTGAACCTAGCCTAATTCTATGAGTGAGATAAGACCATTTAGCATCCTAGAACACCATCACCCATGAGTTTATGGCCGTAAACTCATGGGGATATGGTCTAAGGGCCGTAAACTCTATAAAGAGTTTACTCTTGAAGAGTAAACTTCCTATCTAGGCCATGCACTCCCTTAGATGTTACTCGGGACACTCCTAGCACTTAACCAAAGTGTTTTCCGCACTTTAGGATGCGTATACGTGTTTAATTAGTATTATATTTACAAATTGTATGTAAACATATGTCATCATATGTTAATAGGTCACTAAGTGTGCTTAAGTCTTTATTTGACACCGAGCACCCAACCGGCACCTTCACCCGATCCACTTACAATAGGTGAGTTCATACCCCTGAATTAACCTTTTAAATGTGTTTACATGCTTTTATGGGGGGAATACAAGTTAAACATGCCAGTTATCATATCAATCATATGTGATTAATAACCCGCATGCACAAGGATTTATCACACTTTCAGTTGTTTTACCAAGTATAATATTGTAGATGGCTTTCCAAAAACATTTTTACTTGTTTAAGTCTTTTCTCAAAGTATCTCTCGTGTTGTTTGTTTTACTTCTAAAGCAGTTACAACAGGGTTTTAAACAAAGGTTTTCTATACTTTTATTGTGTTATCAAATTATAAACGTGTTTATGAACGGTTTTCAAACTTGTTTTACAAACTGACTTTAAGTCGCAAATTTCTTATATGTAAAGGTTTTCCAAAGTTTTCGTCAAAGTTTTTTTCCATGCTTCTATGCTTCTACTTCGTTAAATGCATGCCTATACTTGTATAGTTATATAAATAATGTTTAAAGTACTTAGGAAGGCTAGTTTGCCCTATTTCCTTTTCCTCGTTTGGATGTGGTCTGGTGGGTACCAGATATCCGTCCGAAGGTCGTTTAAACATTAGTTATATATCATGTATACATATATGGACATAAAAGCTCTCTCTCTCTCTCTCACTCTCGACCATTACATCGCCTTGGGTAGCAAGGGCATCCTTCCGTTCATCACTCATAGATCAGAGACACTAGTAACTATTATACGAATAGTTAGGAGGTTCTATTCACTCTTTCTAGTACGAGAATTCCAGAGGAGTTAGTTCATACGCGAGTCTTATCATTTCTCCAACGCCTCTATTAGTACTCAGAATACGAGATGCATCTTCAAGACACGGATCTCCCCATCGTCGAGTTGGTAACCAGAGTCTGTTGTAGGGAGAGCGGGCATTGTGTGTATAGATCTATACGGGACTGACACTCTCGCACCTTGACTGCTAGCTACAGTCCACGGCCTACCAAGCCAAGGGATGACAAATGTCACATTTATTCCGACGCTTGCAGGGCTTCAAGTACTCTAGTGTCAATCAGTATGGTTACGAGTATCTCCATGTTTACCTTATAATTCATGGCCTTAAGGTAACGAGAATTAACATTGTATTTCTGAAACAACACTCTTAGGATCACTCTTTGTTTTAGACCTTGCTAGCCGTATCGTACATTTGATACCGTCTAGGGTCTGTATTTCCTTATGTTAGATTGAGCCAGGCGTACCATTCATTCAATACTCTCCTGGAGTCTATGATTTCTTTTGCCTTGGTCAACAGTATTTCCTGCTGAGGCATATGTTATTTTCCCTATTGTTTTTACTAGTGATATTCTCCTACTTCCTTTAAAATCAAATACCATATTTTGGTAATGATAGTATTTCAGGGAAAAATTACTCTTTAAAACATAACTCTGTCGATTCTTGGTAGAAGACTGCTTTTATTTAGAAAATATAGGATTTTCTGGAAAGGACTCTAATACACCGTTGATTCTAAACTACTACTTTTATAAAGTTATTTTGAATAAAATGCTTACTTACACAAATGACACTAAATACTTATGAACTCACCAGCATTTATAAAAATGTTGATACTCGCTTTCAAAATAACTTGTATTCTCAGGTCAGCAATAGACAGGTACGTCTCAGGAGCTTTTGTTGAAGACAGTTTAGTACCGAGCTGCAACTATATTAGTTTATGTATTACTTTGATGTTCCTATGCAATGTAACCTATGTAAAATTATTACTATTAATGCAATGGTTGTTGTACTTTGATTACTATACTGCATATGCTGTGATACTTCACATGACATCATCCACCCCAGAACGTTTCCGCCGTTGCAGTTTTGGGGTGTGACAGATTAGTATCAGAGCATTGTTTATAGTGAGCTAAGTATATCAATTCATAAAAGATATACAGCCTATAAATACATAGGGATAAAACACTCTAACCAAGAATTATACTTTAAAATATAAGCATATTTTACCTAAGTATAAGAACATCCAGAATCTAAACACTCGAACACAAGTATCACAAGAAGAACAAGAATAAAAGTCTTCGGATGTTGAGCATTACCGTCAAACCTGGGCAGTTATGTAATCTTAAGCTGGAATAAATGTAACCTGATCAACTACATTTATTGGAGATGCGATGAACGTGTGCTTGGGAGTGATAGTGGTGTTGCAACGAGTCTAAAACTTACCAACTAGGAATGCTAGAGCGAAACATAAAGTTTAAAATACTATGGGAGTATTTTGGAATACTAAAAGACTCACATTAATCCCAGAATCATATTCAGAAGTTAAGAACCAAACAAGAAATTAAAATACCATAGGGGTATTTTAGGATCCATAGATAACCTTGTGTGAAGAACTAAAAAGATCCTTATTGATATACCTACAATTACAGAGGGTATACTCCCAATGTTATATATAATAACGATTCCATAGACTAAGAATGTGTGGTTTCGCTTTACTTCCTTTTCCTTGTTGGGATGTGGATATAGAGTAGTATCACATATTCGAAGGCCTATCGGATCTAAGCTATATATGACTTGTGTACCCTATGTAATCGTAGCAGGACTCGATATGGATCACCCAGTGAAATGTTAATAATCTCTTAGGATTCTTTAGACATTTCCATTCTCGCACAAACCCTGTAGAAAACCCTATCCACTTCAGTATTCGACGGAAGAGTTGGTTCAGACCCAGAAGAGGTTCATTGAGAAGATTTCCAGTTCGGAAATAAATGAACTAGGTCAAGACCATTGAAATCACCAAGTGCCTAGATCTTTTTAGGGACATCGGTGAGAAATTCGCCTAAAATTCTGAGATTTCCAGTCATCCATCACGAAGTAATGACACCCAGAGTCGGAATCGGAAGTACGACGGAGTAGAAATTCAATATGTCTATAAGAGAAGAGAACCCTAGGTAACTACACGAAGGAAACCAACGCCGGTCCCAGCCAAAGATACGAGGTAGACAGAGGGAGCCAGTACATGGAACCCGAGAAGTGTCTTTTCTTCGTGTTCGTCACACTAATACACCCATAAAATAATACAATTTAATGAGTTAGTGATTACACTACTCACGCTATGTGTTAGGTAAATCACCTTTTCCCGTTGCAAGTAATACGATTAGAGTGGATCCCCACACCTCTATTGAGAGTGTTTAGCCATAAGTCTTCATGAGCCTTTCCTTCCCGCGGTCTTCGTTCCGAACTGTTCTCAAATATTTCCAAGCCGGAGAGTGAACCTTTCCTAGTATAAAGGTAACTTAGTAGGAACGACTCCCATCTAATGGCTTTTCCGCTACTCATACTCCTACCTTGAATACCCGGACTACGTCATAGGGATGTAGGTCGACACTCAGACAACCAATATCCAAGGCGCGGGAAAAATTTGTGCCTAATATAGTAAGGATAGATACATCTAAGGGTTAACCATCGTCTCTCACCAGCTGTGTTCCTTTCCGTGTAGGAAAACCATGCCTCCGAAGAAGCGTAACCAATCCACTGGCAAGAAACCGACCCTCCTATTCGATGAAGCTACGTTCTAGGCTGCAGTCTCGGCATCCGTAGCAGCTGTCACGGCTCAAATGAATGCTAACAACGCCAATGTTAGCAAGAGCGCTATCAGGAATTCCGATCCAAGCAATGGACAGCAGCAACCAACCTCTGTGTATATCACACCCCGAAACCCAAGGCGGAAACGTTTTCGGGGTGGACTCCATGTTGAGTATCAAATCCACTGTACATAGTAAGGAAAGTAAACAACCATTACATTACATATAAAGATTTTTACATTTGTTTTAAAGTAAAAAAGTATTACAAGTGAGATACATATGTAAATATATAGACAAAAGTAAGACATGTCTTCAACGCACTCCGTCTTCGTCAGAAGGATCATCGGGTACCTGTCTAATGCGTACCTGAGAATACAAGCAATTTGAAAATCAGCATAAAGCTGGTGAGTTCATAAGCGGTTTTGTTTTCTGAAAATGTATTTGTTTCCTTTCTATTTCTGAAAAGTTACGCACCAAGAAAATCCCATATTTTCTTAAAAGTTGGTTACTAATCCGAAATGTAATGTAAAAGATGTACACTGAAAACATGATTACTCTTGTGAATTGTAAGGTTTAGTTATCTGGTTTGTTACACGAATCTGGTTATGTACAATGTTTCCCCAGGAAAATCCCATATTTTCCTGAAAGTTGGTTACCAATCCGAAATGTGAAAGATGTATACTGAAAACCTGGTTGTCCTTGTGAAATGTATTAGTTTTAACACGTATATAAAACTAAAATGTACAAGTAAACTAGATACTTTACTCATTATTACTATTAAGTAAATCTCTGTTATCCAAATTGCGAGTTCCATAACCATACGATAGAGTAGATATGGCAATAAGTAGTCCACATCACCTTATGACTTTTGTCACCCTTGAACCTTTCGGTTCAGCTGTAGCTAGCAGCCAGGTGTCGGGTAGTCAGCCCCGTATAGATCTATACACTCAAGTCACGCTCCCTATCTAAGAGATTCTGGTTACGGGTGCGGTCCTCCACTCGCGTATCTCTGTGAAGTGTTCTCCGAGGACATGTCTCCAATTTATAGGAATAACAAATTTACTAGTAATAATACAGAAAGATACTGTTACAAACAATGATCCTCCACTCGCGTATCTCTGTGGAGTGTTACCGAGGACAAAACAGTGTACTAAGTTTCATGCTCAAAAATCAAATGTTATGCTTTTAACTGATAAAATGTGGAAAACCCATTTGTGAAAATATAAAATACAACATTTTATAAAAGTTTTTCACAAATACTACGGTAATGTATTCTGCAAGTTCAAACGGTTATCTGTTACGATTGTCAACGTTAAAAGCATATGAAATATGAAACATAACACATGTAAAACAAGTTTTTGAGTACAAGTATTCCTTGTACTTTGCTTGTATTCCCCCCTGAAAACAGTGAAAAACATTGATAAAGGGTAGGGGTATGAACTCACCAGGCGAGAAAACGTGACAGTTTGAATGCTAAGTGTCGGTTCGGGGCTTGATAACGCGCGAGGTTCCTATGTAATATGAAATGGTATACAAATGTATCTAATTAGACTTTAAATCACTAATTAGATATGATTATACACTCCAATACAAGAAAACACTTCAAATCAAGTGTTTGGAGTGACCCGGGTGACATCTACGGACGTATAGGACTTTGGATAATGTGTTTACTCTTCAAGAGTAAACTCCTCATGGATTTTCAGGCCCCTAGACCAACTCCACATGAGTTCACACCCGTGAACTCATGGATGAGGGTTTTATGTTGCTAAATGGTCAAATAACACTTGAGGAAGGTTGCTATGATTTAATCTAAGGCATAGGAATGAGTTAAACCACCAAAGGAACCATCAAAGGGAGTTTACGGCCCTAAACTAGGAGTTTACGACCGTAAGCTCCTATACCTTTCTTATATTAATGATTTGGTGGCCTTAGATCAATCACATGTGATTCAAACAAATTTTACAAGCCTTAGAATGGATTTAGGGCATCATTTGACTAGTTTATGTGAGTTTACGGCCCAGGAACCCATTCTTGGGGGGTTTACGGCTGTAAGCTTCTAACGAGAGGGTTATCATCATGTTTAAGGCCCCTAAATTGATTGTGGTTGGTTCTAGAATTTAATCCAAGGCTATTGGTGTGTTTAAGTGGCATTTAAACACTCAAATTTGAGTTTACTCCCCATGAAGATGAGATTATGGCCCAAGCATGTTCTTGGGTAGTAAACTCATGTTTACTCCTCAAAATTTGGATTCAAGGTGTTCTAATTCTGTTCCCTTAAGTCATTTAGCCATATCTAAGCTCCAAAGGTGGATTGGAAGGGTTTTAAGGCTCAAAAACCCCTTTTATGTGTGTTTACGGCCCAAGAATGTTCCAGGGCCTTAAACACATGAACATGGTCCTTTTCAAAGATTAAGCATGAATGTGAAAGCTAAGGATTGTAATCTATTAGTTTGGGAGGTTACCTTGATGAATTGGAGCCTTAATTTGATGATTTTGGACCTTAAGTTTGGATTGAGGAGAGAGGTTAAAGAGAGTAGTGAGAGAGTGCAAAAGCTTCAAATAGAAGCTTAATCCACTTTAAATATGTTCTAAGTTCGGGACACGGTGGAATTCTACCCGATACCGACGTTAGACGTGGCTTTTGGTCGTACCCGATTAAGTTGTCGTAATCCGATATGGTTGATTTTAAAAATTTTCCGATTACTAATATGGGGTGTTAATATGAGTTCTAAATGTGTTTGGAAACCCATTAAGTCATAATAGCAACCTCAAATAAAATGACTTAATTTAATAGCGTAAACGGAAATGAATTTGAAAACGACGAATTTATTAATGGAAAGGGTTACAAATAATAGAACGAACTTCGGGTTGTCACATTATCCCCCCATTAGAGGGAATTTCGTCCCGAAATTCAGAATTTAGATACAAATCATGGATCTGGGAAGAGATGCGGATACTTCTGTTTCATCGAATCTTCACGCTCCCAAGTGAATTCCGGTCCCCGCTTGGCATTCCAGCGAACCTTCACTATCGGGATGCGACTTTGTTTCGTGCGCTTGATCTCTCAATCCATGATTTCGATCGGTTCCTCCACAAAGCTCAAGTTTTCTTTGATCTCAATCTCGTCTAAGGGAATCACTAGGGTTTCATCAGATAAGCACTTCTTGAGATTTGAGACATGGAATACCGGATGGATGTTACTAAGTTCATGGGGTAATCGAAGTTTATAAGCTACCGGACCGATCCTGGAGAGGATCTCGAAAGGTCCAATGTACCTCGGATTAAGTTTCCCATGCTTTCCGAAGCGTGCCATGCCTTTCCAGGGCGAGACCTGCAACAGGACATGGTCTCCAACCTGGAACTCCATAGGTTTCCATCGGTTATCAGCGTAACTCTTTTGGCGATCTTGTGAAGCTTTCAATCGTTCTCGGATTTGGATGATCTTTTCGGTGGTTTCGCGGATGATTTCAGGACCAGTGAGAGCACTGTCGGGGACTTGACTCTTAGCTAGCTGCGTGTCCCCTACCTCGGCCCAGCACAGAGGGGATTTGCACTTGCGACCGTAGAGGGCTTCAAACGGAGCAGCCTTGATGCTGGTGTGGTAACTGTTGTTGTACGAGAACTCAATCAAAGGTAAATGTGTGTCCCATGACTTGCCGAAATCGATGACACATGCACTAAGCATGTCTTCTAGGGTTTGGATAGTTCTCTCACTCTATCCATCGGTCTGAGGATGATAGGCCGAACTCATGTCAAGCCTAGTTCCAAGAGCTTTCTGAAGGAACTGCCAAAACCTTGAGGTAAACCTGCTATCTCGGTCGGAGATAATGGACGCAGGCACACCGTGCAGTCGGACTACCTCCTGGATGTAGATTCGCGTGAGTCTTTCCATCTTGAATGACTCTTTGATCGGAATGAAGTGAGCGGATTTTGTCAAACGATCGACAATTACCCAAATGGTGTCGTACCCACTCGGACACTTGGGTAACTTGGTGATGAAGTCCATGGTAATCATCTCCCATTTCTACTCGGGTATCTCGGGTTGCTGGAGCAGACCCGAGGGCTTCTGGTATTTGACTTTCACTTTAGCGCAAGTCAGACAATTGCCCACGAATGTAGCGATCTCAGCTTTCATGTTTGGCCACCAGTATTGTTTCTTAAGATCCAAGTACATCTTATCAGAACCCGGGTGCACAGAGTATCTAGTCTTGTGCTTCCTCCATGACAATCTCCTTGAATCCACCGGACTTTGGAATCCAGATTCGGTCCATGAAACAGTAGACTGCATCATCTCTAATCTCAAGTTTCTTATCCATTCCTCTCAAGGCTTCGCTTGACACGTTCTCGGGTTTGAGGGCTTCTAATTGGGCTTCTCGGATTTGCATGGATAGATGGGAATGGATAGTTATAGTCAGGGTCTTCACTTTTCGGCTTGAACTATCCTTTCGGCTAAGGGCATCTGCTACCACATTGGCCTTGCCGAGATGGTAGCGGATTTCACACTCATAGTCTTTGAGTAGTTCTACCCATCGCCGTTGCCTCATGTTTAAGTCTTTCTGATCAAAGATGTGTTGCAGGCTCTTATGGTCAGTGAAGATCGTACACTTGGTTCCGTAGAGATAATGTCTACAAATCTTCAGTGCAAAGACTACGGCTCCTAGTTCCAAGTCATGAGTGGTATAGTTGACCTCGTGTGCCTTCAGTTGTCTCGAGGCATATGCAATCACTTTTCCCCTTTGCATAAGCACACAGCCTAAGCCCTGGTTAGACGCATCACAATAAACAACGAAGTCCTCTGTTCCTTCGGGCAGCGACAGGACCGGTGCGCTACACAAGGCTCGCTTTAATGTTTGGAATGTGTTTTCTTTCTTTTCACTCCAACAAAAAGGTACACCTTTCTGTGTCAGAGTGGTTAGAGGTTTGGCGATTCTGGAAAAATTTTGGATGAATCTCCAATAATAGCCGGCGAGACCCAAGAATTGACGGATTTCTGTGGGTGTCTTTGGTGCCGACCAATTCTCTATTGCCTTGATCTTGGATGGATCCACGTGAATACCTTCTTCGCTTACTACATGGCCAAGGAAAGTTACCTTCCGAATCCAAAATTCACACTTGGAAAATTTCGCATACAGCTTTTCGGATCTAAGGGTTTCCAATACTAGCCTCAAGTGCTGTTTGTGATCTTCTTCACTTCTGGAGAAGACAAGTATGTCATCTATGAACACAATGACGAACTTGTCTAAGAAGGGACGACACACCCGGTTCATCAGGTCCATGAACACTGCCGGTGCATTGGTTAGACCGAAGGGCATCACTACAAACACGTAGTGTCCATACCGAGTCCTGAAAGCTGTTTTGGAAACATCACTCTCATGAACTCGTAACTGATGGTACCCAGACTGAAGGTCTATCTTTGAAGTAGCTGGCTCCTTGAAGTTGGTCGAAGAGGTCATCTATTCGCGGAAGAGGATATCGGTTCTTGACAGTCAACTTATTTAACTCACAATAATCGATGCACATTCGGAAGGATCCATCTTTCTTCTTCACAAATAAAACCGGAGCTCCTGAGGGTGAGGAACTCGATCTGATGAGCCCTTTGCTGAGTAACTCGTTGAGTTGACTGGATAACTCCTGCATTTCTGCTGGAGCTAAGCAATATGGATACTTGGCTACGGGGGTAGCTCCAGGAATTAGGTCAATGCGAAATTCGACTTGACGTTCAGGAGGAATTCTCGGGAGCTCTTTGGGAAAGACGTCAGGAAAGTTACAGACTTCGGGGATGCTCGCGAGGTCTTTAAGTTCCTGTTTCTCGTTGATTACATGGGCTAGGAATGATTGGCATTCCTTTCGCAAGAGTTTCTGAGCTTTGATGCAGGAAATGATGCGAAGATTGGAGCTAAGCTTATCACCATAGATCATGAGAGTCTGACCCGCAAGAAGGTTGAGACAGATTGTCTTTTCGAAATAAAGGATATCAGCATGATTGGGACTCAACCAATCCATGCCAATGATGACATCAAAGCTCTTAATAGAAACTGGCATAAGATCGATGGGAAATGAATGATCGTTCAGGGTAAGGGTACAACCTATGAACACATCGCTAGCACTTTCTTTCTCACCGTTAGCCACCTCGATGGTAAACGTTTCGGTTAATGGTTGGGGATTAGGTTTAAGATTATGTTTGAACGAATGACTAACAAAGCTTCTTTCATCACCCAAATCGAAAAGAATACTAGCATAAGAGTTGTCGAGAAGGAACGTACCCGAAACAACAGTGGGATCGGCGACTGCCTCCTCCTGTCTCATGGCTAAGACTCTTCTGGTGTTATCAGCTGTCGTCTTCTTGGGGCAGTTCCTCTTGAAATTCCTGGCTTCTCCATAATTGTAGTAGGCCTGACCAACACCTGCTCCAGAAGATTGATTGGCTGATTGGGCTGGTGCCTTGCAGAATCGGACCGTGTGCCCCTTTTTACCACAGTTGGTGCATGACAGATCACGGTAGGGGCCGGGGTTGTGGTGGTATTTGCACTTGTCACACTGGGGAAGGTTACCAGCATACCTACTAGTGGGTGTTTGAGCTGTGGATCCCACAGCAGAAGCAGCTGCAACAAGGGTAGTAGCAGCATGGACTGCTACAGTCTGCTGTTTCTTTGAGGATCCCTGAGAAGATTGACCCTTCTTCTTCTTCCAAAACTTCCTTTTCTCACCACTCCTCTTGGTCTATTCAGTAGTAGTGGTTGCTTCCTCGTGGTCATCATTATGGTCAATCAGAGTCTGGGCTAAGCTTTTGGCACTGTCATATGTATCCGGCCTCGTAGATAAAACATTTCCTTTGGTTGGCTAGGTCAGTCCCCAAATGAACCTCTCTATCTTCTTACTCTCTGGGGTAACCAATCCTGGACAGAGTAATGCTAGATCATCGAATCTAGAAGTGTATGCGGCAATATCGGAACCCTTCATCTTCAGGTTCTAGAGCTCGTGCTCTAACTTCTGTATTTCGCCCCGAGGGCAGTACTCAGCTAGAAGGAGTTCTTTCATGGCTTCCCAACCCATAGAATTGGCTACAGGTAGAGTTAGGGATTTGACTTGGCCATTCCACCAAGTCAGCTCTTTATCGATAAAGGTGCAGGCGGCAAACTTTACTTTGTTAGATTCTGAACAGGCACAGATTTCAAAGATAGATTCGATTTTCTCGAACCATCGAGAAAGGGAAATGACACCTCCAGTGCCATCAAAGGACGTGGGCTTTGCGTTCATGAAATCTTTATAGGAACCCTCTTTTCGGTGTCCCTAGCTATCTTCTTGGTTTTGAGGCTGGGGACCACCTCCTGAGCCACCGGGGTTCATTTGCGACATAGCAGCTGCCACCGCGGCATTAACAGCTGCCTGGAACATCACAGGGTCAAATTAAGGAGGAGGTGGTGGCGGAGGAGGATTGTTGTTCTTTGAGCTGGGTCTCTTTCTTGGAGGCATCTTGTTCTATAAAGATCAGGAATGAGAGGATGGTAAGTCCTCTGAATTGAATCAAGAGATATGACATATATTGAATTCTATTAAGCGATAAAGCAGGAATGAATTTTCAAGGCAGATAAATTATCGCTAAGAGAATGATCGAGGAGCAACGTTGGAATGAGGATTTCTATAACGAAGTTGGTTCTAGAAATACTCCCATAGTATTTCATGATTCACTATGACGACGGCTCATTGTTTGGTATTGGGTAAGTTGTAGGCATGCCGAACACTACAGTCAACCCCAAGCACATGTTGGCCGTGTCTCGAATGAATATAGTTGGCCAGGCTATATTGATCCTAGACACGACTACATAACTGCTCAGGTTTAACCGCAGCGCACAACACCCATTTACTTATGTTTTGTTCTACTTGTAATTACGGATTTCGACGGTTAGGTATACTTATATACTTTTTGAAAATACTTATATTTAGAGTATACTTTTAGTTCAGAGCATTTAGGCCCCTTAGTGTTTATAGTTTTATACCATGTAAGGTTTGGTATACTTAGTTCACTATAAACATGGCTCTGATACCAATCTGTCACACCCCGAAACCCAAGGCGGAAATGTTTCCGGGGCGGACTCCACTTTGAGTATCAAATCCAATGTACATAGTAAGCAAAGTAAACAAACATTACATTACATATAAAGATTTTTACATTTGTTTTAAAGTAAAAAGTATTACAAGCGAGATACATATGTAATTATACAGACAAAAGTAAGACGTGTCTTCAACGCACTCCGTCTTCGTCAAAAGGATCATCGGGTACCTGTCTAATGCAAACCTGAGAATACAAGCAGTTTGAAAATCAGCATAAAGCTGGTGAGTTCATAAGCGGTTTTGTTTTCTAAAAATGTATTTGTTTCCTCTCTGTTTCTGAAAAGTTACGCACCAAGAAAATCCCATATTTTCTTAAAAGTTGGTTACTAATCCGAAATGTAATGTAAAAGATGTACATTGAAAACATGATTACTCTTGTGAATTGTAAGGTTTAGTTATCTGGTTTGTTACACGAATCTGGTTATGTACAATGTTTCCCCAGGAAAATCCCATATTTTCCTGAAAGTTGGTTACTAATCCGAAATGTGAAAGATGTATACTGAAAACCTGGTTGTCCTTGTGAAATGTATTAGTTTTAACACGTATATAAAACTAATATGTACAAGTAAACTAGATACTTTACTCATTATTACTATTAAGTAAATCTCTGTTATCTAAATTGCGAGTTCCATAACCATACGATAGACTAGATATGGCAATTAGTAGTCCACATCACCTTATGACTTTTGTCACCCTTGAACCTTTCAGTTCGGCTGTAGCTAGCAGCCAGGTGTGGGGTATTCAACCTCGTATATATCTATACACTCAAGTCACGCTCCCTATCTAAGAGATTCTGGATACGGGTGCGGTCCTCCACTCGCGTATCTCTGTGAAGTGTTCTCCGAGGACGTGTCTCCAATTTATAGGAATAACAAATTTACTAGTAATAATATAGAAAGATACTGTTACAAACAATGATCCTCCACTCGCGTATCTCTGTGGAGTGTTACCGAGGACAAAACAGTGTACTAAGTTTCATGTTCAAAGATCAAATGTTATGCTTTTAACTGATAAAATGTGGAAAACCCATTTGTGAAAATATAAAATACAACATTTTATAAAGTTTTTCACAAATACTACGGTAATGTATTCTGTAAGTTCAAACAGTTATCTGTTACGATTGTCAACGTTAAAAGCATATGAAATATGAAACACAAAACATGTAAAACAAGTTTTTGAGTACAAGTATTCCTTGTACTTTGCTTGTATTCCCCCCTGAAAACAGTGAAAAACATTGAAAAAGGGTAGGGGTATGAACTCACCAGGCGAGAAAACGTGACAGTTTGAATGCTAAGCGTCAGTTCGGGGCTTGATAACGTGCGAGGTTCCTATGTAATATGAAATGGTATACACTCCAATACAAGAAAACACTTCAAATCAAGTGTTTGGAGTGACCCAGGTGACATCTACGGACGTATAGGACTTTGGATAATGTGTTTACTCTTCAAGAGTAAACTCTTCATGCAGTTTACGGCCCCTAGAACAACTCCACATGATTTCACGGCCGTGAACTCATGGATGAGGGTTTTATGTTGCTAAATGGTCAAATAACACTTGGGGAAGGTTGCTATGATTTAATCTAAGGCATAGGAATGAGTTAAACCATCAAAGGAACCATCAAAGGGAGTTTACGGCCCTAAACTAGGAGTTTACGGCTGTAAGCTCCTATACCTTTCTTATATTAATGATTTGGTGGCCTTAGATCAATCACATGTGATTCAAACAAATTTTACAAGCCTTAGAATGGATTTAGGGCATCATTTGACTAGTTTATGTGAGTTTACAGCCCAGGAACCCATTCTTTTGGGGTATACGGCCGTAAGCTCCTAAAGATAGGGTTTTCATCATGTTTAAGGCCCCTAAATCGATTGTGGTTGGTTCTAGAATTTAATCCAAGGCTATTGGTGTGTTTAAGTGGCATTTAAACACTCAAATTTGAGTTTACTCCCCATGAAGATGAGTTTACGGCCCAAGCATGTTCTTGGGTAGTAAACTCATGTTTACTCCTCAAAAGTTGGATTCAAGGTGTTCTAATTACATTCCCTTAAGTCATTTAGCCATATCTAAGCTCCAAAGGTGGATTGGAAGGGTTTTAAGGCTCAAAAACCCCTTTTATGTGTGTTTACGGCCCAAGCATGTTCCAGGGCCTTAAACACATGAACATGGTCCTTTTTCAAAGATTAAGCATGAATTTGAAGGCTAAGGATTGTAATCTATTAGTTAGGGAGGTTACCTTGATGAATTGGAGCCTTAATTTGATGATTTTGGACCTTAAGTTTGGATTGAGGAGAGAGGTTAGAGAGAGTAGTGATAGAGTGCAAAAGCTTCAAATGGAAGCTTAATCCACTTTAAATATGTTCTAAGTTCGGGACACGGTGGAATTCTACCCGATACCGACGTTAGACGTGGCTTTTGGTTGTACCCGATTAAGTTGCCGTAATCCGATATGGTCGATTCTAAAAATTTTCCGATTACTAATATGGGGTGTTAATATGAGTTCTAAATGTGTTTGGACACCCATTAACTCATAATAGCAACCACAAATTAAATGACTTAATTTAATAGCGTAAACGGCAAATGAATTTGAAAACAACGAATTTATTAATGGAAAGGGTTACAAATAATAGAACGAACTGGGGGTTGTCACAGTGTACCCAGCCACCCAAGAACCTCAGCCAACTCCACTGAAGAGAAAGTTCAAGATCGAGGAGGGAAGTACCTCGGCTCAAGGACCTTCCGAAGGGCAACGAGCTGAGACAGTCAATACCCCTGCCAACCCTTCCATCCCGACTTCAAGAAGACCATACCTAGGAAACCTTCCCCACTGCAGCAAGTGTAGCTACCATCATCATGGTATATGTCGGGAACTCTTTTGTGCTAGGTGCAACAGGAAGGGGTATATTGCTCGCGTCTGCAGAACCCCGGTTGAGTTTATTATATCAACCACCAATGTGGCGACCAATACAGTTTGCCGTCTATGTGGTGAGATTGGACACTTCAAGAGAGACTGTCCAACTGAAAGAAAAGACAAGGACACAGGAGGATTCTAACTCTAATGCTTAGGGAGAAGCATCAAGGAACCCGGTAGATTTTTGGTACGTCTCTCAATCTCAGATAACTAACCGAAAACATTAAAAGGCTAATTCTAAATGTAATTACTTTCCCGTTAAAGCGAAAGTCGCAGCACGGTTATAAAATTTAAAATTTCATCAGGTAAAACTATAATGGCTAGATATATACGTTACGGCCATGTATAATTGAGATGGATAGACCTAGAGTGAGTGAATGCCGCCTCATTTCATGTTCCTCGTTTGGTTGTGGATTTAGGGCAGAGTCGTTCAGTCAATAGTCCTCCCCACCTTAATTATACATGACTAGTATATGTTAGGCGATTATAGAAAGGCCTCGTAAGAATCCATTCATGAAAGGTACCCTATTCAGAAACACGCAGGACCCTCTACAGTTCTGCGTCGACTCTATCGGTCCAAGTATCCGCCACAGCGATACACGGGACGAAACCCGAGACGCCTAGAACTTGTGTGCCCGTTCGGCACATGACCCTATCGACCCTCATTCTATATCATGTCGAAGTATGCCAACGTCGATGCCTCTATCAATCATGGTTCGACTTCGTGCAACCATGTGTAAATCCTTAGTGCTGTGTAAAAAGAACTTTCACCGTAGCCATTTCGGCAAATAAAGGTTCTTCCGAACCTGAACAAAATAAAAATAATAAAGACTAATACGATCCGTCAGTCGTCACTCTCATTTCAAACCTTCCGAAGTACCCAGGAGAAGGGTACTGCATGCTGTTAACCAACCCTTCTTAGACAGATAGAAACCGAAGCGAAAGACACTGCAGGTATTCCAAAAGAAGATAACCACACGAAGCATACTCCGTGGATTCCCCAGAAAGACCCCTCGCACCTCGCAATCAGGTTCATAAATCAAGAGGATAGAACTCATGGGACTGAATACTATAACTTAGTATATGCATAAGAGTGGTATATAATTGAGATCAAAAATATTTAAGATGTGTGCTTCCTCCCTACTCCCTGTTTCTCGTTGGGTTGTGGGTCTGGGGTGGAGTCACACAACTGAACATCCTGTCGACCTCAATTATATACGGCTTGCATACACCAAGTATTAGTGTTTAATCCAAGTATGAGCTCTCCCACGAACCTCATAGTAAAACCCTTCATCCTATTCCATAGAATAGGAGCTAGAGTCAAGAGAACCACAGTGGGTTGAGCTACTATAATGACCACAAATCCGAAATTGTTATCATCTCGATTAAGCCAAACATAGTAGCTAACACCCTCGGTTGGTAGAGAAATCTGAGTCGTAAGAGTCAAGGACATTGATTACGACCATCCATTCACGCTTAATTCCCCGAATTAAGCATCTCATCGGATATCCCGGAACCCTGGAAGCTACGATAAGTTAAACTCTGAGAAGAGTGGATGAGGAAATTAAAATTCTGAGTGATGGAACCCTATACTCACTAGATTTGACCTAGATCGAGAAAACTCAGAACCTTCGGAAGAGTAGTTGCGGAAGATGCTCGCACTACTCAGGCACTTCGTCCACCCCGCTACCGACGAGTAATGCCTAGGACACTCCGCCCCCCTTACGTGGGAGAAGTCACTGTTGCCCTGTAAACGATAGACTGCATTCTCCGAAGTGAACACTAGAATGCCAAGAACCACAGGATAACCTCCACAGCCAAGAATACTTGATCAAAGTACGAAATTAAGCTGCATTAAGCCTTATAACCCAGATCCCGAAGACATTATAGACTTGACACCAGTCTAGGTGTTAGTCGATGGGTTATACAAGAGCACGCGCTTTCTACAACTTAAATAAACCAACGCCTTACAGAATAGGGCATGTATTAGAGATTCACTAGACTAATAGGTGTTCCAAGAATACTATCTCATTCAGAAATAGTAGAACCACCTCCCGAGGTAGTCCAACACTTCGGAAAATCTCTAAGGATTGAGTTAGCCCTGAGCAGAGCCAGCTGTTCATGAAACAGCAAGGCAAGTAAGAGCATGATCCTTTCCCGTTAGGGATCATATTGTGAAAGCGCTAACTAGATGATAATGTAAAGTTTAAAAACTTTCTAAGCACTCATCTGGTGAAACCCTATCTCCCCGACCCGGAGAGTTTCCGTTAGAAACATCTCAAGAATCAGAAGTGCAGGTTCATTTTGCACAAGATTGAGATAGACACTCTGCAGCAAACAAATACCTGTAGACATGCAATCCATCCAATGATCTAGAAAACCTCTGAAAGCCAATTGACAGGAAACACGAATCCACAGACAACCCGAGTTTTCTAAGAACCAGCCTGAAGGACTACACTCCCAGTAGGAAAGAATGTTTGGAACTTCAGAATGGCGATCATGCCAGTGATGATCTTGCCTTAGAAGTACACTATGTTCTAAGTACTGAAAAGCTCTACCCTTCCGAGAGCTTAGGACCATCCGAGATTCTTTACAAAAATTGGTCCAACCCTCGTCAGACCACTACTACTTTCGGAAATTCCAAAAGTTCACCCCAGATCAATCCACTTCTTAGACTTGATAAGTGTTTGCCCAACGTCACTCTTTGTATCCCACTCATCTTGATAGAAACCATTGGGAACCCTAACTTCGTAGACGAACCAGTAGGAATCGCTAACTGCACGAGACAGAATCCGCATCCCGTAAGTGAAGGTTGTTAGAATGACAAGAAAAGGCCAGAGTTCACTTGGGAGTGTGAGGACCAACCGAATAGGAAGTGCCCTCATACCTCTACCCGATTGTTCATGATTACTTCCTTGCCTAAACCTGAATTTCGGGACAAAATTCCCTCTAACGGGGGGATGATGTGACAACCCGAAACTTATTTCGTCATTTTTAACCCCTCTTTCCGTTAATAAGCCTCGTTTTAATAAACTGTCCGTTAACCTTTTGGATTGGTTAATTAATTTGGGACTTTTATAATGACTTAGTAGGGGTTGAAACAAATTGGAAACACCCTCATTAATCCCTTGAAAAGTTTTAGTTTCAACCAAGTCAAAATACGACCATTTAATCGGGTGCGACCAAAAAGCCCCGTTTAACGTCAGTATCGGGTAGATTTCCACTGAGCCATAAGCTTAACCCCTATATAAGGAGGAGTGGACTCCATTCACACTCTTTCCACTCTCTCTACACTCTCTCTCTCTCTCTCTACAACTTGTTTACGAGCCAAAAACGCCCATTTCGAACCCCAAACTAGTAAGTAATCTATCCTAACTTGTTGTGTAGCTTAGTTAACATGCAAATTCGTGTTTAATACATCAAATAGGGGCCAAATTATGTGTTTACGGCCCAAGAACACTCTTGGACTGTGAACACCCTTAAGTGGGGTTTTTAAGCCCCAAAACCCCTCTAAACTACCCCTAGGGCTTAGATATGACTTGTGGACTTACACCTTCGAGCTTAGAACACCAAAACCTTATGATATGGAGAGTAAACATGAGTTTATGGCCCAAGAACACTCTTGGACCGTAAACCCCTCTTCATAGGCCGTGAACACCCTTTAAGGTGTTAGAAATGCCCTCAAACACCTCCTATGGCCTTGGAAAATGTCTAGAAGCAACCACCATTGAAGTAAAGGCATTAAACATCAAAGAATCATTGGACATAGGAGTTTACGGCCGTAAACCCACCTAGGATTGGTCCATGGGCCGTAAACTCCCAAAAGGTGGCCAAATGATGCCCTAACACCCCCATTTGACTTGGAATAATGCTTAGAACTTTATACTCTATCATTTAAGGCTTAGATCCATGAAGGAACTGACCAAGTGAGAGTTTACGGTCGCAAAATCCTTGTTTAGGTCCGTGAACTCCTTAAATGGTCCATTTGTTGCCTTAAATCCATTCATATGTCTTATATTTGGACCTAGCCTAATTCTATGAGTGAGATAAGACCATTTAGCATCCTAGAACACCATCACCCATGAGTTTACAGCCGTAAACTCATGGGGATATGGTCTTAGGGCCATAAACTCTATAAAGAGTTTACTCTTGAAGAGTAAACTCCCTATCTAGGCCATACACTCCCTTAGATGTTACCCGGGACACTCCTAGCACTTAACCAAAGTGTTTTCCGCACTTTAGGATGCGTATACGTGTTTAATTAGTATTATATTTACTAATTGTATGTAAACATATGTCGTCATATGTTAATAGGTCACTAAGTGTGGTCAAGTCTTTATTTGACACCGAGCACCCAACCGGCACCTTCACCCGATCCACTTACAACAGGTGAGTTCATACCCCTGAATTAACCTTTTAAATGTTTTTACATGCTTTTATGGGGGGGAATACAAGTTAAACATGCCAGTTATCATATCAATCATATGTGATTAATAACCCGCATGCACAAGGATTTATCACACTTTTAGTTGTTTTACCAAGTATAATACTATAGATGGCTTTCCAAAATCATTTTTACTTGTTTAAGACTTTTCTCAAAGTATCTCTCGTGCTGTTTGTTTTACTTCTAAACCAGTTACAGCAGTGTTTTAAACAAAGGTTTTCCTTACTTATATTGTGTTATCAAATTATAAACGTGTTTATGAACGGTTTTCAAACTTGTTTTACAAACTGACTTTAAGTCGTAAATTTCTTATATGTAAAGGTTTTCCAAAGTTTTCTTCAAAGTTTTCTTCCATGCTTCTATGCTTCTACTTCGTTAAATGCATGCCTGTACTTGTATAGTTATATAAATAATGTTTAAAGTACTTAGGAAGGCTAGTTAGCCCTATTTCCTTTTCCTCATTTGGATGTGGTCTGGTGGGTACCGGATATCCGTCCAAAGGTCGTTTAAACATTAGTTATATATCATGTATACATATATGGACATAAAAGCTCTCTCTCTCTCTCTCTCTCTCTCTCACTCTCGACCATTACATCGCCTTGGGTAGCAAGGGCATCCTTCCGTTCATCACTCATAGATCAGAGACACTAGTAACTATTATAGGAATAGTTAGGAGGTTCTATTGAATCTTTCTAGTATGAGAATTCCACAGGAGTTAGTTCATACGCGAGTCTTATCGTTTCTCCAGCGCCTCTATTAGTACTCAGAATACAAGATGCATCTTCAAGACACGGATCTCCCCGTCGTCGAGTTGGTAACCAGAGTCTCCTGTAGGGAGAGCGGTCATTGTGTGTATAGATCTATACAGGACTGACACTCCCGCACCCTTACTGCTAGCTACAGTCCACGGCCTACCAAGCCAAGGGGTGACAAATGTCACATTTATTCCGACGCTTGCAGGGCGTCAAGTACTCTAGTGTCAATCAGTATGGTTACGAGTATCTCCATGTTTACCTTATAATTCATGGCCTTAAGGTAATGAGAATTAACACTGTATTTCTGAAACAACACTCTTAGGATCACTCTTTGTTTTAGACCTTGCTAGCCGTATCGTACATTTGATACCATCTGGGGTCTGTATTTCCTTATGTTATATTGAGCCAGGCATATCATTCATTCGATACTCTCCTGGAGTCTATGATTTCTTTTTCCTTAGTCAACAGTATTTCCTGCTGAGGCATATGTTATTTTCCCTATTGTTTTTACTAGTGATATTCTCCGACTTCCTTTAAAATCAAATACCGTATTTTGGTAATGATAGTATTTCAGGGAAAAATTACTCTTTAAAACATAACTCTGTCAAGTCTTGGTAGAAGACTGGTTTTATTTAGAAAATATAGGATTTTCTGGAAAGGACTCTAATACACCGTTGATTCTAAACTACTACTTTTATAAAGTTATTTTGAATAAAATGCTTACTTACACAAATGACACTAAATACTTATGAACTCACCAGCATTTATAAAAATGTTGATACTCGCTTTCAAAATAACTTGTATTCTCAGGTTAGCAATAGACAGGTACATCTCAGGAGCTTGTTAAAGACAGTTTAGTACCGAGCTGCAACTATATTAGTTTATGTATTACTTTGATGTTCCTATGCAATGTAACCTATGTAAAATTCTTACTATTAATGTAATGGTTGTTGTACTTTGATTACTATACTGCATATGTTGTGATACTTGACATGACGTCATCCACCCCAGAACGTTTCCGTCGTTCCGGTTTTTGGGTGTGACATTGTGTATTGAAAAATGATATGCAGTTTTAAATTTTAATAAAATCGGTGAAGTGTAAGCTTCCCGTAAACCAAGATACTTTTGTTAGTCCCTATGTGAGTTCTTATAACCATGTTTGATATGACTGTTATGCCTAAATGGCATTATTTAGGCATCGGAATTGGTAGACTTTTGTCACCCTAGACTTGTTGGTCTAACTGTAGCGAACAGTTGAGGTATGGGGTTGTCAATCCCATATAGATCTATACACAACGGTCTCGCTCTCCCTCCAGGAGACTCTGGTTATAATGCGGGACTTAAGGTGTACGCTAGGTAGGTACGGTGAAGACAGTGTCTCACTAGAGCCTTAACGGATTTACATTAACTTTGACTCCCATTATTGAATAATGAAAATGACATTACTAGTGTGAATTTATGACTGAAGTTTTACGACACGCGTTTTACAGCTTTTACGACATACCGTTTACTACACAAGTTTTAAAAGCTTTATGATAGAAAAATTATGACACACAAATTTTTCTGTCATAAATTCTGTTTTGTATACCATTTTGGTTAAATTAGTCATAATACTTTTTATAAATAATCTTCAGTGAACATGTCTAATTGTAACATATGTTGTGAAAATAGCATAATAGCTCCGATTTTAAGCCATCAAAATAGTGACACATAGTTACGACTATTTCACTAATAAACTTATTTTTAGCAAAATATCAAGCTTTGTGGTTTGTTTAACACATCATAACCGGTTTGTAAGTTTTGTAACACAAAATATTCTATTTTTTTTACTCTAATATGTCACTATTTTTACAAAACACATATAATAACCTTGAGATTTATTATATTCAAACATTTGTGTAAAATATAAGAGTTAAAAATGCATATGTCCAAGAGTTAAACATGTTTGGGCATGACACTCATATGTTCGCCATTTTTTAGTGTACAATCATGATCATAAAACTTTTACAACACAAAGATGTTATCAACATTTACTTTATGATTTTAACACGTGTTAAGAACCTTTTTATTCAAGAACTTCTTCCATTTTCAACCCATAACTATGATGCATGCAATTATCCAAAGGGTAAGCGAGACTTGACTTCTATTCTCCCCCTGAAAAGTATGAAAAACACAAAAATATTGGGGTATGAAGCTCAACTTGGTATTTTTCATGAGTTGTAGGAAGAAGAAGAAAGAAGAAATGTTGAGCCTAGCCTTGAGCTTGGAGAGATCCTCGAAAATGGGTGATGTCCTAAGAAGCTAGACACGAAAATTGTGTGTAAATGTGATGATCTTAACCTTTTGGTGTATAAAATCACTTGAGTTTTACAAGAAACTTACGAAGATTTCTTAGGACCACTTGAAGATGTAACTTCTCTTGAAGGTGGTTTACGAAAATTTGAGAGAAAAAGAGAGAGTTTGGAGAGTAGAATGGGTTGAAAATGATTTTTGTGTGTGTTGGGGGGGTGTGGGATTGGTTGATCTCTCTCTTAAAAGGGGGGGGTTGCTTCCTTGTTATTTGGTGGTCATTAGTACCATTACATGGATACATGGTGGTTACTTACCTAGAGGTTTGTGGGATATAAGTGAGGTGTCACACTTTTGGTATTTGCTTTTCTGTTTTTTTTTTTTTTTTTGCTCATGCCCTAACCGAACCCTATGTGGTTTTCGACCATAATGGGCTAAATTCATGGGCTTTCGGGTTTTGGCTCGGCCCATTAAGAGGTTTTCGGTCCATTGAAGCCCAAAGGTAGAAGGGTTTTTTTGGAGTATGTATGGGCTTTTGGGTTTAATTAGGTCCAATAAAAGGGTTTTCAGCCCAATAAGGTTCAAAGAAGAGTTTTTGGTCCAATACGGTGTTAGGCCGAGAATTCTTGGGTCAAGGCCTAAAATTGTTTGGGTTTAGCTATTGAATCAAGTTTTGGGCTTGTAAGAGGCTATCTCAACTTGATTTTAAATGTACGCTCATATGTATTCAAATAACATTGTAGTTTGAATTTCACTAATTTGATGTTGCAAGGTTACATAGAGGAAATTTGTGTACATGAATCATCATTTGAACCCTAAATTTGCTAGTTGTGACAGTATTTACATATACAGTTCCTAGTAGATATGAAAATATCAATTACAGATTTAATGTGGTAAACATTAAGAAAAATGTCATATATGCATCTGTCTAAAGACATTTTCTAGTTGTATAACTTATTCTTTTAGAAGTCTTCTTAACATTTATAAATTGTTAGCAAACCAAATCAACACATGAATCTTCTCAATAACATTCATTAGGTTTTGTTGTTTTCTTGTTAACTTCTAAAACAAGATTAGATAGATAAGTAAGTGAACTATAAAAATTCGGTGATCCGTTTTTTTTAGTATATGAAGGTTCTAAGAATAACGTAACTTGAATGAGTTCGATGATCCAACTACGAGAGGATTGACTATATTATCATACAAATATCATGACAAGGAACATCAAACTTTAAATTCATGTGTTTAAGGTTTTTACTACAAATATCACACCAAATTTACGATTTTGCAAAAGAAACTGTCATGTTATAATATTATAATCTATCATGTTATAATAATTATCCTCTTCATGACTTCATTAGAGAAACATGGAATGTCATGATCATTTTACGAGCTTTGGAAAACTTCTAATTTTTAGTTTTTAAAAAAAATTGTTCCATAGGAGGATCTTTTAGTTTTATTTTAAACAAAAACTAATAATCCAAAAGTTACTTCAAGTAGTATTTACCAAAAAGAAACTCTTAAATACTATAACAAATTTACAAGCTTACCCTTAAAATGTAGTGTATTTATATACTTGTTTTTATTATCTTTTTACTAATTTTATACATTTCAAAAGATTGCGAATATTTTTGCTGAATATTTATATACAAGTAAAAATTACCACTTCAATTTCTTTTATCTAATTTTGATAAACACACCCATAATCATCATCGTCTTCAAACAAATATCGGTTTGAACTTTTCCAAGCATTGCATATCATTTGAATATATCATCGTTATAACAAATATTTCCAAGGATGTTTTACTTGGATGTCTAGAAAAATTAACATAGACGTCATAGGAAAATCACAATCCAAATCGATACCAAATGAATCAACAAATAGATTTGCTAAACTATAGATTCTTTATCCTATTACCGATATTTTTTTATCAATTTATGCAACTAAGTAAAACAATTATAATGATATAATAAACTAATAGAAAATAAAACTTCATTTCACATATAAATGTTTTACCTATGTTATACTTATATACATAGTTTAGTATTAAACATTGATTATTTTAAATTATATAATAATATATTAAAACTATATAATATCAAACTTCTTAATAGTTTCTACCCTTATGTTACTCATAAATCCAATTAAGTAGAATATACGGTTTAATGTTATTTGTAGTTGTTATTACGATGAATTAGTTTTTAAATGTTTATTTGATTAGCTTTTTAATTTCTATTATCGTAGTTATTTAAAACATCAAATATTGTTTTTGTGTTTAAAGATAACAATATAATCTTTTATATAATGATATTTTTAACTATTATTGTTGTAAGTTATTTGTAGGCTACTTATTTAAAAATTATTTTTTTTTTGTAAAAATAGTTTAGGAAATATTTTAGTTAACTTGGGATTATAATTTAGGCTTTACATGTCACATTAAAATTTTAACTTTTAACTAATTACAAAATAGTCGTTTGATTTTCTTTAAGTTTAATTAAAATTTATATTTAAGTTAACACTTACCACTATATTTAAATTAACTATTTATGTATTTTATACAAACTATTTAAAAATTATGATTTTAAACCGACAATTCTTCACATAGAACAACATATCAAAATTAATAAGTTCAATATAATATATTAAAAGTTAAAATCATAATTTTATAAGTAGAAGTAAAATATGTTAATTTAATATTGAGGTTAAGTTAATTTTAGGATTACAATTTACATTTTGCATTTATTTAAGGTTATTAACCAATTTATAATCATTATTAGAATTAAATTGAAAAGTAATATAAGTTTTCAAATGCATGTGGTGAAAAGAAAAAATTATATATTTCATACTTACATGGAAAATATAAAATATTCATGACTTTTAATTAGATATTTTTTTGAAACAGTACAAAACAAACAATCATATTTAATTATCCACATCACGGTATATAACATATAATCGATAAAATATATATGATCTAATATATATTAATGATTAAACTACAACACACAACGACAACGATTGTATTAAAAGAATTTAAAATTCAAGAAAAATATAAAAAAATAATTTGCATATACAACTTACAAATTTGTATATCCATAATATTAATATTTTTATAGTAAACATTCCATTAAATGCTTATTGGATATAATAATATAAGTTATAACTTATAAACCTTTGAATGTTAAATCAATTTTAAAAAGACCTTTGAGTTGTAGTAGTTAAAAAAAAAGTTATAAATAAATTTGATTTGAAAAAAAAAATACCAATGCTATATATCAAATGCTATAAGATATATAGATATAGATAAACAATAAACTTAGAAGATAAGCCTAATATGCTAATTAATAAGTCCTGCCTTACTTGGGCCATATAACCCAATAGAGCATTCGGCCCACTAACATAAACCTAATATGCTAAATTAATAAGTCCTGCCTTACTTGGGCCATATAACCCAATAGAGCATTCGGCCCACTAACATATCATCACCCAAACGACGTCGTCGAAAAGCTCAACGATCTTAGGGTTCCATTCCAGTAGTCAAACATTATTTAAATAGTTGGAATCCTCCAGTTCCACCATGTTATGTCTCCATCACATACAAATTCAGAAATCAAATTATATTATAAACTTTTGCTTTTTCAGAAACAAAAAGCCAAAGAGACAAAACATACCGAATCTAAGATAATCGATTCTAGCCAAAAACATAATTCAAAAAACACAAAAGATCCAACTTCAACTAAAAATCTATGTTATCGAAATACATAATTATATTAAAAATATTGCTAATGGTGTGGACAGAAAGTGAGAAAGTAACTAGCTCCGGTGCAAGTAGCAATACTTGTCGGATCATCGTATGCATATGAATAAGCCCTCGGGCATGCCACCTTGAAGATCCTCGAATACGCCGTCGGTTTACATGTCTGCGGGTTACCGTAGCTCCCCGTACAACAGAATCTCGGCGAGTTAAACGCCGAGCACGCGCTCTTACAGGCAACCACGCGCCGCTTGTCATGCGACCTGACCTGTAATCCCACCGGACACATCACATTTAGATCGCTAACGCACCCAGCGTAAGTGCATTTCCCGGTACCCTTAAATGGTGTTATAGATATCGGAAGGTTGTACCCGTCGACGAGACTGACGTCGTAGAAGTCCTGTTCGGCGGTGAGGGTGATTTCGGCTAAAGTCGCCGGTGGGGTACCGCCCATGCCGTTGCAGTTGAGTGACCCACCGCAGTCTCCTGTAGAGCATTTTCCTCGGCCGGAAGCGTCGAAGGCGCAGCCTTCACGGCCCCAAAGACGACCAGACCAGGCGGGTGGGAGGAAGAGAGTGTAGGATCTTTTAGGGGGGAGTTTGAAACCGCCGCGCGCGAGGACTGGTTGTCCGGCACCAGGTTGGATTCCGGGCCAAACTGGGTGGGGGCACTTGTTTATCATCATAATGGTGGTGGCGGAGACGCCATGGAAGAGGACGAGAGAAAGGAGGAGGAAGATGGAGATGCTACGGAGGTGCATTGCTTCCATTGCTGAACAGAATCAGAGATTTGCGGTAGAAAGTAGGAGTGGAACAGAGAAAGAGATGGAGAGAGAGAAAGAGTGAGAGCTAGTGACCGACTCTCAACTCGAACCACAGCAGACTACACACTACTTAATGTTAAATTTTAGGCCAGTCCGTAAGAATAATTAACGTGTTGTTTATAAAATAGAAAAAAATAAATGACTTGTACCCGAAAAAAAAAAAAAAAAAAAAAGCCTAAGTTTTATATGTGTATTTGAAAAAAAAAAAAAAAAAAAAAAAAAAAAAAAAAAAAACCTAACATTTTGTATTTGGTTTTAGCTATAATTTATTGGTAAACTTATCGGTGGTGTAATTCACTTAGTTAGTTTCATAGTTAATTTTGTTATCTTTTTTTATAAAATTGGTTATTGTCGTTAACTTTATCATCTTCTATTGACACAGTCACCTGCAACTTCAAAATTGACCATTGAACCGCTACTAAGCCATAAATTGAGGCCTCCAATGTGTTCGCCCCACCCTTGTGACCATAACCCAGCCAACCTCGTTGTCTCTAGCTTCGTCGGAGAGCCTTGTTGTCGAAAACTCACCATCACCGAAAAATGGTTGTTACAACCTTCACCACCCCTTCATTCTCCAAATCGCTCACCTTTCTATTCCTCTACCCCATCGCGGACAAATTCATGCCCTCAATTGCAACCTCCTGTTAACGGAAAGTCTCGTTGGATAATCTTATTCTTGTCGGAAAATCTCAAAATCAGTCCTAAACTATAGGGATATTTAGTGTAAATTCGTAACTTTTTTGGCATTTGGTATAATTTTTTTTTGCAAACTACAAGGACCAAATTTGGACTTTATACCCAATTTTAGGATTGATTTTGCAAGAAATATAACAGAGTTAAGCATGAAACTAATTAAATGGGCTAGAGTGACAACTCTACATCAAAGTTATGGCCAATACCAACAAAAAAAATGTTAAGTCTTTCCTCAGTTACACGTGTAAAACTTCGGGATTTTATGGTATAACTTCAAGAGATAAATCTAACCCATTTTAATGGCATCATCACAAATTTGGGAAATCGGCATAATCTTGGACCATGAGATTGATTATAATTCATGTCTCGTGTCCATGTAATATCACGAAGAATGAAGGGATAGTTGATCACTTATCTTAGGGCTGATGTCTGGTATGGGTCAGAGTTCGGCAGTGGCTTTAGAAAGCACACTTTATTGTTTGGTTCAATGTTTTACGTGCAATTGTAGTTATAGATTTATCCAAATCGGAGACTCTTGGATTAAGATGTCTAACCTCATACCTAAATTAGTATATTCTTGTAATTAAAAGCAAAGTCCTTTTGGGATGCCCTCACAACTAGACATAGATTAGAATGACATTTTGAGAAAGATGAAATGATTTATTAATTTATTATGCTTAGTAAATTAATTAGAAATTGATTAAATTGATTTAGAATTTATCAATACCAATTTTGAATTAACTTTGGGCCAGTTGGAATTAATTAGAAGTACAAGGGTTGATCTGTATTTGCTTACTAATTGAGCAAATGAAGGATTCTAGAACATTCCTTGCTTGGACGGTTTTGTAGGCTCCATGGGGAGCTTATCGAAGCCTTCAAGTATTCATGAGGATAACTACTTGATTTGGTTTAAATTAATATTATTTCAAATTCAAATTAGGGTTTATCCTGGTTACCTAACAAGTATAAATGGACCCATTAGGCTATGATTTTCGATCATCTCTTCTTTGGGAAACCTCTTGTAACACCCTGAATTCAGAAGACCTAGAAAGGAAAGAAAACCTCAAGATGAGGAAGTGACTCGTCGAGTAGATTGGTGACTCGACGACTAGGAGCGTGAATTTGGTCACGAGATACTACTCGACGATTCAGAAGACTGACTCGGCGAGTTGGCCAGGTTTTGAAAAAAACCCTAAATGCGGGACTTATACCCTATTTAAAGAACATTACAACCCTTCTTCAGCCCCCTTGATACTCTCTCAAGTTCAGAACGAAACCCTAGAGCCTCCCTTGAGTTTGTGAACCAATTTGTGAGTCTTGAAGCATTTTGAAGCTTGGAAGAACAAGAAGAAGGTTGGAAGGTCAAGGAGGAAGCAGTAGATCCAGAAGATTCACTCCATTTGCTGCTCATTTTGGTAATCAAGTCCCTCCCTTGACTTCTAGTTGGATAGATCTCTTTATGTCCCTTTTTTATGGAGTTTATGGACCAAGAATGATGCCTTGTGGGATTTTGTGACATCCCCATTTTCACGGCCAGAAAAGACCGATTTTGTTTATGCTTTATAAAAATCAGAATATCTCTTTTTAAGGAAAACGTTGCGGAATTTGTACCCAGAAAAACATGATAATTACATTATCAAAACATTTACGAATAAAAGTATTTTTAATCCTTTTTAAAACATTTGTTTTGTCATCGTCAAAACAAAAACATAAGCATAAACAGAACTTACATTCCTTATCACTAGTGATTTATATCTCCTTAATCTCTCAATGTAATGTGACTTCATGTCAACATCTGTGATATAAATAAACTGAGTGGGTCAGGTTGGGAAACCTGGTGAGTACATAGGGATTTCAATCCCACAATGTTATATCATATATATAATTTAGAAGTCACAAAACATACAATTTCACCATATATGTATAAGCAACTCTTATCCCACCCCGTCGATCCTCACAACGAGACTATCCATACTCTCAAACCTAATATTAACCGTTTTACCTAATCCATACTCCCAGATCAGAAATGAACGGCTTTATCTAATCCATAGTCTCAGATTAATGATGAATGGTTATGCCTAATCCATACTCTCGGACTAGGGACGAATGACTAATCCATACTCTCGGATTAATGACGAATGATTATGCCTAATCCATTCTCTCGGACTAGGGACGAATGACTATGTCTTAATCCATACTCCCGGACTAAGGACAACTGGCTATGTCTTAATCCATACCCCCGAATTAGTGACAGTTGACTATGTCCAATCCATACTCTCAAACTAGGGACAATGATTGTGTCTAATCAATGCTCCCGGATAAATGACATATACTAAAGTTCTATTCTCTGAATATAACTCACTTGTACTCGTAAGAAAATACTACCCAATATTCCTCATAATTAATTTAGGTCTACTCTTTATCCTAAATCATCATATATAATCAGGTATGTTCTTTAACACGTATTTCAGGCAACATCAATTAACTCGCACATAAACATATAATTAATACTTCAATCAATACTTATATTAAAATCATGTTCATGAAATGGACTATGCACTCACCTGGAAAGGTGGTGACTCGGTACCCGGGCAGCACTTCGTTACTCTTAAAACAATTTCCCTCGACAAAACCTAGTATCATTACCACTAGGGTTTAGTTCAATATTCACCGAGACTAATTTAATAGTCTAGCTATTTTTATTATTATATAAGCGTTAAACAACACTATATAACTCATAATAATAGCCCAAATAATTATTTTAAGGTCCTAATAATGTTACTATAATTAATTAGAAGCTATATTAAAAATTGCGTAAGCGTAGCTCACTTACAACAGATTTTAAAGAAAACCTGGGCTTCGCTTGGAGCAACGTTTTTGAACCGAAAGACCCTTTTTCTCTGGACTCCGGGAGCCTCGGGGCTTCCTTCGGGTGCTAGGGGGTTTACCTAGGCTTAGGAGGGGGTTAGGGGGTAGTGAGAGAAAGTAGAGAGAGAAAGTTGGGGTGAATTTGTGAGAAAATATGGCAGTCCTCGCAGCCCTTTTATAGGCTGGTCCTCGGACGTACGTTGGGCGTACAGATCCTCGGACGCAGGGTGTAACCTTGGTCGTACAACACATGTCGCGAAGGGGGAGGCTCATCGTGGACGTCTCGGAACCGCTGAGGGCAGCTGTACGCGACGCATACCCGAGCTCGGACGCTGGGCGTACCGAAGGCCAGGTGTCATGATCCAAAGCGAGCCCTGTGATCAACATTAGACGACTGTGATTCAACCACGTCATCATCCTCGCACCAGCTTCGTAAATTCGAGTTCCAACTTCAAAAATCCGTATTTTCCTCATACGAGCTCCGTTTTCGACGTTCTTTATATCCACGCGTAGGCGGGAACGTACTCTACAACTTTTGTTTAGACTCCGTCGGCTAGTTTTGACTTTATTATAAAAGTTATATTTTTAATAGGCCGAGACAAGATTGGTCCGTTAAAATCTCATAACTTCTCCATTCGACGTCCTTTTTCGTCCATCTTTTTATCGTTACGCTACTTTTAACTAGATCTTCGATTCTCATTTAGGTTGTGTTGGCAAAAAACCGTTCGTTCTAATATTCGGATTTCGGGTTGTACACTACTAAGCCGAAACTTCGAAAAATCATATCTTCCTCATACGAAGTCAGATTTAGGCATTCTTTTTATGGACGCTCTTGGTTTAACAAATTCTACGACTTTCGTTTAGATCGCTAAGGTTGAATATTGCTCCATCATAAATTTACTATTTATGCTTCCCGGTGTCGTGCTGTTTCCGTCGCGAAACTTCGACGGGTCATAACTTCTTCGTTATAACTCAGATTTCGGCGTTCTGTATATGTACGGAAACCTTGTAAAATATACTACAACTTGGTTAAGATTATTTATTCTAGATAATCTTTTGCCGAAAAGTCATTTTCGACACTTATCGCCTCTAAATTGACTAGCTCGGATCTGCGGGCATCACAATTATATCCCCATAGGATGATTACGTCCCGGAATCATCAACGAAACAAGGCTCGTATAATGACTCAATACGTCATCTCTTCATCCTAGGTAATAATTATAACTTATATATTCCTTCAAGTCTATCTCTTAGACTTATTGACTGCAAGCAGTACTCGATCGTGCACCTACTCTCTATCTTAGATAGACTCCAAATTATGACCTACCATCATGTGATGTACTTTTAGACTCAGGTATCTTATAGTTAAATTCCAGAACAGACTATACCTTCCTTCATGTTCTAATGTGATATAATTACATTTTAAAAGGTAGCATTCGTAGCTACAAGCAACTATCGCGATACCTCTACTGATCGCTTTAATTAATTCTTCCGGCTTGAGTCAGGTGCTACATCAGACTTGGTTCTCTGAACCATGTAACATACTCGTCTTAGTCAGACTCAATTCGAAATGATCACTAGGTTTGGAATAACAATAATCTCCCTAGTCATTACCGAAACGATGGTAACGACATTCTTGAATAAAACGGTATCAATTACTAGTTTCTTGGTAACCTTGTGACCTTCCCTGATCCAAGTGCGAGTCATGTGCTTTCGGTAGTATAGGCCTCTACTACCATTCGCACCTACTCGTACTCGTCCCAAGTATTGTCCCGCAGTTTTCCAGGTAACCATACAAGAAAATCACATAACAACTTAACACATCAAATATCAAAACGAAGGTTTTATATTATTCCTTGAAATGATTACATATATGTTCAAGTTCACCCTAGACTATGCCTCTAACAGGCTACATCACGTGGTACTATCTACACGACTACTTCATAACTCGATCTTTGGATGTCAAGCCTTTACTCCTGAATCCTCGCATTGTCATCTGCTTCGTCAAGGATCATTTGAAATGCTCTCGCCTTTGGCTTTGGCGGCACATTTGGCTTTGTATCCCCCTCTCTCTTTGGGCAGTCTTGCTTGAAGTGTCCCTCTTCACCATACTTAAAGCAGACTTCTCTCTTGGTTGTGCATTCGCTAGCGTAATGATCAATCTTCCCCCATTTAAAGCAGGTCATCTCTTTAGAGCATTTCCCGATGTGCTTCTTTTTGCACTTGTCACACCATTGCGTTCCTTCTTCGAACTTCTTTGAACTAGACTTCGAGAATTTTCTCTTCTCGTCGGACCTTGAAGATCCTTCAAACTTTCTCTTCTCGCCAACCTACATCTTGCTGGCGGTTCTTCCCTTGATCATATCTTCAACAGACTTGGCAGCCTAGATAGCTGCCTCCAGAGTAGGTGCTTGACGTACTGGCACCGCATACTCCCAGGGTAGTCCCTTTGCGTACTTGTCAACTTTTGTCAGCTCATCTGGGACAAGGCGCAAAGCAAACTCCATTTTGTCCATGAAGTTGTTGGTGTATTCATCGATGGATATGCTTCCTTTCTTCAAAGTTAGGAATTGGTTCTCTAGCTCGAGCAGGTTTTGGGATGAGCAGTACTTTCTTTTGAATTGCACCAAAAATTTTGCCCATGTCAGTTGCAGGGGCTCATTGGGGCTTAGAGTCTTCCCTAAGGTATGCAACTCCTCGAAACCGACACACTGCAAACGTGGTTTGTAGCTTGTCTCTCCAACTGCATGTCATAAAGGCTAACTCCATTTCTGAGATCCAATCCATGACTCTGATTGGATCTTCCTTTCCAGTGAAAGTCGATGGCTTGCAAGTTAGAAAATCTTTGTACTTGCATCCATTCCTCTCTACTCCTTCATCTTGATTGTTCATCCTAATCACCGTTGGATCAGCTTGACCAACAGTCCTGCTGTCGTTCCCTTCCTCAGACTGCCTGTCATTCAGCTCGGGCTGTTCAATAAGCATCGTAAGTTCCTCTCGAGTTTGTTGAAGTAAACGCCTTGTTTCCTCCATTTGAAGATCCAACATCATTTAGATTAACGCTTGAACTCCGACCATCGTGATTGGCTCAGGAGCGGTTACTACAATAGGTATTTGCTCAATCACTGGGGGCTGATCTCGGTTCCTATTTGTATTCACATTTCCGCTACGGTTCCTTGCCATCTTGATCTATACACCGAATAAGGTGAATCTAGATCTTTATTTAGGATTGACGTTTAAATCATCCTTATCACTCTTATATGCTAGTTCTAATATCGTAGTTAAACGCTTAGAATCCTAAACACATAAGGTTTTCAGATCCGATCTGCAATAGACCATAGATCCAAACAAATAATAGTATATCAGGCACAAGCATTTAGCACATAAAAGCATGTTAGGCATTTTCCCTAAATAAGCTAGTGCTTGTGTCTATTCAGGTGTATTACCTAAGACACTCCTCACAATCATTGCTTAGCATTCTAAGTTTAATTCTAGAAATAAATCCATATTCCTAGTTCGCTTAAAGTAATGCTCTGATACCAACTGTGACATCCCCATTTTCACGGCCAGAAAAAACCGATTTTGTTTATGCTTTATGAAAATCAGAGTATCTCTTTTTAAGAAAAACATTGCGGAATTTGTTCCCAGAAAAACATGATAATTACATTATCAAAGCATTTCCGAAGAAAAGTATTTTTAATCCTTTTAAAACATTAGGGATGTAATCGTCAATACAGAAACATAAGCATAAACAGAACTTACATTCGTTATCACTAGTGATTTATATCTCCTTAATCTCTCAGAGTAATGTGACTTCATGTCAACACCTGTGATATAAATAAACTGAGTGGGTCAAGTTGGGAAACCTGGTGAGTACATAGGGATTTCAATCCCACAATGTTATATCATATATATAATTTAGAAGTCACAAAACATACAATTTCACCATATATGTATAAGCAACTCTTATCCCACCCCGTCGATCCTCACAACGAGACTATCCATACTCTCAAACCTAAGATTAACCGTTTTACCTAATCCATACTCCTGGATCAGAAATGAACGGCTTTACCTAATCCATACTCTCAGATTAATGATGAATGGTTATGCCTAATCCATACTCTCGGACTAGGGACGAATGACTAATCCATACTCTCGGATTAATGACGAATGATTATGCCTAATCCATTCTCTCGGACTAGGGACGAATGACTATGTCTTAATCCATACTCCCGGACTAAGGACAACTGGCTATGTCTTAATCCATACCCCCGAATTAGTGACAGTTGACTATGTCCAATCCATACTCTCAGACTAGGGACAATGATTGTGTCTAATCAATGCTCCCGGATAAATGACATATACTAAAGTTCTATTCTCTGAGTATAACTCACTTGTACTCGTAAGAAAATACTACCCAATATTCCTCATAATTAATTTAGGTCTACTCTTTATCCTAAATCATCATATATAATCAGGTATGTTCTTTAACACGTATTTCAGGCAACATCAATTAACTCGCACATAAACATATAATTAATACTTCAATCAATACTTGTATTAAAATCATGTTCATGAAAGGGACTATGCACTCACCTGGAAAGGTGGTGACTCGGTACTCGGGCAGCACTTCGTTACTATTAAAACAATTTCCCTCGACAAAACCTACTATCATTACCACTAAGGTTTAGTTCAAAATTCAACGAGACTAATTTAATAGTCTAGCTATTATTATTATTATTATTATTATTATTATTATTATTATTATTATTATTATTATTATTATTATTATTATTATTATTATTATATAAGCGTTAAACAACACTATATAACTCATAATAATAGCGCAAAAGTCATTTTCGACACTTATTGCCTCTAAATTGACTAGCCCGGATCTGCGGGCGTTACAGATTTGGACGTCCCCAAGCTAGATCCTTTTAGATCTAGGGGTGTTTAGTGGAGTAAAGGCATAAAGGTGGGAGCTTTATGCCATCAAACCTCCCCATGCAAAGATTAAGTGGTTATTATGGCCTTTTGAGAAAAAAATGGCCATGTAAGGGTGCAAAGGTAGCAACTTTGTGTGATATTCCGAGCCTAGGAGGCTAGATCTGGGTCTTGGATGCCTCGAGCTTGTCTAAAATCGTCTGGATAGTGTTGGACATAGAGAGACTCGGCGAGTCAGGCTAGTTCTTGCCCCCAAACCCTTCTGTTAAGGGTATAAGTTGAGATTAGAAAGGGACTCAACCAGTCTGATTCCATAATGGTCATGAAGTTCACCTTACTCGACGAGTTCAAGGAAGAACTCGACGAGTCTAATGCAATCTCCTTAGTTATGAATATGGACTCGACGAGTTGTTCCTACAACTCGGCGAGTAACAGGCTAGACACATTCACATGTGGATGATGAACTCGACGAGTTCAATGATGAACTCGGCGAGTCGGTTAGAAGTGGTTCCGATAGTATGGTTGAAGGAGAACCCGTCAAGTTCTCGCCAAACTCGACGAGTTGAGTCAAGGGCTGTTTTGGGATTGGAGGAGTATGGACTTGAAGAGTTTGTAGGCCAACTCGGCGATTCAGGTCAACTGGATGTTAACTTTGACCATTGACTTTGACCAAGTTTGACCAAGATTGACTTTTGGATTATTGTGATCTGAGTGTTATTTTGGTTATTGATAGTTCGGCAAGCCGAAGGGTCGGCGGTTCAGAAGTTTCCGGTTAGCAGTCAGAGGTGTTCAGCGAGTTTTCAGCAGTGCGAGGTGAGTCTCCTCACTTTTTGTATGGGTCTATGGCCACAATGCCGGCCCATTTAGTTTATGTATGGTAGGAAGAACCAAGGGTTAGCCATAGGCATTGTGCATGGAAGACCAGGAGGAGGCCCCTGGCACTCGGTATGTTATTATGTAAGGTAGGAAGACCCGGGGTTAGCCCTGGGCGTTATGCATGAAAGACCAGGAGACGGCTCCTGGCGCACAATATGTTATTATGTCGGGTAGGAAGAACCGAGGGTTAGCCCTAGGCAACATGAATGAAAGACCAGTAGGTGGCTCCTGGCACACTGTACGCTATTATGTATGAAAGACCAGGAGGCGGCTCCTAGGGCACTGTATACTATTACGTATGAAAGACCAGGAGGTGGCTCCTGGCACACTATATGTGGAGTAGCCTAGTAGAGTAGTATGTATAGTTGTCTTCGTGATGCTTGCATGGAAGACCAACGGGTGGCCCTTGGCACCTGTCTGTAAGACCCAAGGAGTGGCCCCAGGCTTGACCAGGAAGACCACGTGTGGCCCGTGGCATAACAGCAAGACTATGTTTGGCACATAGCACCTTACTTGATTATGGATATGTTGGTTATGTATGACTCTTGGTTATGTATGGTATGTATGGATCAGTTGATATGTATGGTATGTGGTATCTAGGGAACTCACTAAGCTTCGTGCTTACGGTTTTCAGTTTTGGTTTCAGGCACTTCGTTTTCAAAAGAAAGGAGTCGGCTCTATTGCAGCGCATCACACTATGTTTTCCGCACAGGAGATCTTTGGGATTATACTCTAATATGATTTTAAGATGACAGGTTTTGATTATTAACGTACTGGTTTTGGCATGATATGCCATTATGGATGTTTTCTTATACTATTGGTTTTATAATAATTCATTTCAAAAGGAAATTTTTGGCCTTGAATTTTGGGATGTTACAAGTTGATATCAAAGCCTTGGTTTGAGAGGTTGGGGCACACTCTCGGGTGTGTCTGGACTCAAACTGAGGGCTTGATATGAAAATTTTCAAAAGGAACTTGAAAAGTAATTGAAAAGATAAAAAGAACTTTGAAAAGAACAAGGTGTGTGATGCGTGCAATCGACCGAGCTCAAGTAAGTGGTTCCCAAAATACCAATACATGTTTGATATGTGACATGATATGATTATATGAATTGCATGCTAGTATCGGGTAGATAGTAATAGGATAGCCTGATTAGGTTATGCCTGATAGTATGAGCTTAGAACAGCATGCTAGTACAGATTAGCCACTATGATAGCCAGAGAAGTATACGCTTGATTATGTGTACCCAATGCCCGAATGCTGCTTGCTTTGTGCTTTTAGGAGTTATAGTTATCTTAAATATCTAGTAAGTGAATATGTTACATTACATATTGTGAGGATTAAATAATTTCAGAAGGTTAGGTCTAACTCTATTGCGCAACTCTTGTCTGAGTCCAACCGTTGTAGGGTAGAATCTCTTATTTGAAGAATTATCTAGTCTTAGTAATATGTAATAGTATTCATGAGCTAGTTAGGGGAAGATAGCAGGGACTTCTTATGCAGCTGATGGCGGAGGGTGGGTTGATGATTACCCTAGGAAAGCCTAGGACGAGATTAGTGGAAAAGGGTATCGGCAAGGGGACTTGGTGAAGTTGAAGCAACCCTTAAGGAAAGTACGGATAGATATGGAAGGTAGTATGGGCCCGTACTACTGGAAGCAGAGGATCCGTACTCGAGTCAAGGAGGGCCGAGATGGAACCAGGAAACTCGGATGGTGTGTGAGACCTCCAGGGAGTATGTATGATCCTGACATTTATGTGTTTATTCTTAGTATGGTGACCACTCGACATCGAGTAAGAGGATCAGGGTCTGGGTCAGGACTAGGATTAGGCTTGGGGGTAGGATTCGAGCAGGTTGATGACGGGCTACGCGAGTTCATCGCGTCTGAGATCACGAGAGGTATCCTTGAGTCGACCCCGGTCATTTTTGGGTCGATCAAGGAAAGGATTATTGAGCTGATGGAGGATCGTCTCAGTGCGTTCTGAAGTGATATGGCATCCTGCCTGTCAGAATCGCGTACATTGTCCTTCAAGGGCTTCTGAGGGTGTGGCGCGCCAGACTTCCACGGGGTGAAGGACCCCATTGTTTCCAGGAGATGGATTGCAGACATTGAGTCTGCATAGTTGACGAGCTTCTGTCCAAAGGGTTCGAAGGTTCGATTTGCTGCAGGATGCTTGAGGGACAGAGCTAGAGACTGGTGGGAGTCAGTTGGTGATTCCTTGGGAGCCTCAGCCATTGAGGCTATGACTTGGTCCGACTTTGTGACCAGGTTTAGGGCGTAGTTTGCGCCGGCGATGGAGCTTCAACAGCTGGCCAGGGAGTTCCTAGACATGAGACAAACGACGGAGTCGGTGGCAGAGGTTACCGCCAAGTTTCGGGAGAGGGCCTTATTGGTGACTCAGTATGCAGGGGATGATGAGATGTAGAGGACCCGCTATCATGACATGTTGAGAGCTGATATTCGGGATCATGTCAGCTTCTTGGCATGCCCGACCCTGGACTCTATGATTGCCAGGGCACGGGAAAGGGAGATTGATTTGGAGCACATTGCGAAGAGGAGGTCGGATCAGATGTATACTTTGGAGGGTCCCGGGAAGAGACCCAAGACTTCAGATCAGCAATTAGTAGGTCAGCAATTAGTAGGTCACCTAGGATAAGTTTCGCTCTCCTGTCAGGAAGAGAGACGACCCAGGCGGCTGTATGAATTGAGGACAGTGTGAATTGGAAGTTCGGAAAACTTGCCAATTGTGAGATCGCATTATCGGGATGTCCGATAGCAGATTGCAGAAGAATCGGTTGGGAGTTTCAAATAGGACATGAGTACATCTTGGGGGTACTAGATTATGCTTCTATGCTCGACTATGGGTTAGTCGTAGCATCCACTAGCAGCCAGTCGGTGTGGAAGGTGTAAGGTCAAACCTTGAAATATGATAATGTTTAAAACAGACTCAGTATCAGCGCATAGTTCAGTATCAGCATCAGCGTGTCAGCAGCTCAGTTTGTAATAGTTTAGTTTATTCAGTGCAATGTAACAAATCTTGTATTTATCCTGTTTCCATAGTTAGCTTAATTAGTTAGCTAGCGTATCCCTGATTTGTAGGGATTGTCTAGAATAGCTGTATATAATCTTTTGTATAGGTTTGTGAATGGTTACGCCTTTCACAAACCCTAGTTGCTGCTTTGTGCACACAATAATCTCTTCGTGAGATTATTTTTCTTAGTGAAATCTTTTCTTCGTGAAATCCTCTTGTTCTTATTTTCTATAATTGTTTGATAAATTAATTGATCTTAAGGCCTCTTCAGAAGGTCTTGTCAGACTACCGGATAGCCATAGCATTCACTAGTGGTCAGATACTAAGAGGAGTGTGGTAAGACTACGGGGTGGCTCGTAGCATTAGTCGACAAATAGCATAGAAGTGTGGTGCGGCTGCGGTGTGGCCCGTAGCAATCGTATAAGAGTATAGTTAGGCTCCGGTATGGCCCGTAGAATTAGTATAGTAAGATTGCGGGGTGGCCCGTAGCATCAGTCGGCAGATAGTGTAGAAGTGTGGTGCGACTGCGGTGTGGCCCGTAGCAATCGTATGTGAGTATAGTTAGAATGCGGTGTGGCCCGTAGCATTAGTATAGTAAGACTGCGGGGTGGCCCGTAGCGTTAGTCTGTCGATGACGTAGAAGCATGGTGAGACTGCAGGGTGGCCCATAGCGTTAGTTGGCTGGTAGCGCATAAGTGGTGTAAGACTATGGGGTGGCACGTAGCATTCACTACTTGGCAGAGCGAGTATAGTAAGACTACGGGGTGGCCCGTAGCATTCGTCGGTCTCTATTCGCCAGTGCGAATGTATCAGATGTGTGATTCGTCGGCAGGGTTTTCAGGTAGTTTAAGTTAGGGAGGGGCAACTGTAACAACCTGAAATTCATATCCCTAAATGTAACCCTACTCGCGACTCGTTCCGATCATCTAATCGTCGTTCCCGATTTCGTTTCCGATTCCAACATTTTATTAAGTCATTAATGTATATTTTATTTTATGACTTAATAAGTGTCTTAATACCCTTAGAACTCATTCTAACGTCTCATATTAATGATCGGAACATTTCTAGAATCAACCATATCGGGTTACGGCAAATTGCCCGGGTGCGACCAAAAGCCCCGTCTAACGCCGGTATCGGGTAGAATTCTACCGTGTCCCGAACTTGGACACTATTTAAAGTGATCCAAGTCTTCATTTTGAAGCTTTTGCTCCATTTTACAACTTTCACACCAACCTCTCTCCTAAATCCAAGTTTAAGGGTCCAAATCTCAAGTTTAAGGCTTCTAATCACCAAGGTACCTTCCCTAGCTTGTTATGCAACCTCTTTAGCCTTCAAATTGGAGTATAATCTATGGATTAGGACCATTACCATGAGTTTACGGCCCTAGAACTATCCTAGGCCGTAAAATCATATAAAGGGGGGTTTTTGAGCAACAAAACCCTTCCAAAACACAATTAGACCTTAGATATGGCTAGATGACTTTATGGAATGGGTTTAGAATGCCTTGAAACATAACTTAGAGCCTTGTTTATGAGTTTACGGCCCAGGAAGGTGTCTAGGCCGTAAACACTAAATTATAAGGGTTTTAAGCCCTTAAACCCTTCCATGGATCAAACAAGATTTAGATACGACTTTTAGAATATTGGTTATGGACCTAGAACACTTCAAACATGAATTTTGAGGGGTTTGTATGATTTTACGGCCAAGGCATGTGCTTGAGCCGTAAAATCCTCAAACATGGGTGTAAACTCACTTTTAAGGTGTTAGAAAGCCATCCAACACCACCAAAAGCCTTGGAATAAATCATAGAACCAACCAAAAATAATTTAAGGACCTTAAACACATCAAAACTCTTCATTTGAGAGTTTACGGCCATAGAAGGTGTTCCATGGCCGTAAACTCCTATAAACATGCCATATTGTGCCCAAAAATCATTTTAAGGCTTGTAGGAATTTTTAGAATCACATGTGATTGAGTTAGGACCAAAACATCAAGGATCTTGTGTGCGGGGGGGGGGTGGTTTACGGCCGTAAACTCCATGTTTACAGCCGTAAACTCCAAAAAATGGTCCCTTTGTGAGTTTTAATCCATTTCAAAGCCAAAAACCCAAGTCTAGCAATTGTTCCTGAGTGTTATGAAGCCATTTAACATCCAAAAACACCACTTATGAGTTCACGGCCGTGAACTCATGTGGGTGTGGTGTTTAGGGCCGTAAACTCCCTAAGGAGTTTACTCTTGAAGTTCCAATTCAATATCCAAACCATACAAGTCCTTAAACGCCACCCGGGTCCTTCCAAACACTCGAAATGGGGTGTTTCCGCAACTAGAAGTGTATGTTCTTATCAAAAAAATTAATCATGTCCTAATTAAATACAAATATGTATCATTTCATAATCCATAGGAACCTTGTGCGTTTACGAACCCCGAACTGACGTTTAGGATCCAAACCGACGCGTTTCTCAACCGGTGAGTTCATACCCCTACCCTTTTCCATGTTTTCAATGGTTTTTCAATGTTTTCAGAGGGGGGGGGGGAATACAAGAAAAAAGTACAAGTGTATTTTGTACTTAAACTGATTTTCAACTCAATGGTTATACTTACTAAATGTCTTGATTTCCAAAGATTTGTGGTAACTGACGTTTCGAATTGCAGGTTAAACATAGATTTCTTTTAAAAAGAGTTATAACTACATTCTTTTTGAATAAGAAATCATACTAATCATATTTAAGATCAACGAATACGAATACAAATACGAATACGAATACGAATACGAATACGATTACAAATACGACTATGAATACGAATATAACTAAGAATATGACTACGAATGCGAATACGACTACGAATGCGAAATGACGCCTTTGGTTGACACTAAGACTTCGAATATACAGTTAGTGTACTCCTTGAGTGTCACCAGAGTTTCGAATCTAATACGAAAATACGCCTCTGGACCTCTTCTGAGTTTCAAATATATCCGCCTCAGAATGTCGACAGAGCTTCGAATACACAACTAATATACTCATTTGGAAACAACATAACTTCGAAAATACTGTAATGTACGCTTCTGTGTGATTCCAAATATTCTAAAATACAACTAAGTTAGTAGATTATAGTCATCCGAATGTAGAATAACTAAGGGTTTAGAACACATAACTAATACTACTCGCATGGTAATTACTAGTACTTCGAAATCAGACCTAAGAACCAACCTCAACACATAGGAAAATATGGGATTTTCCTGGGATAACATTACAATCAGTAACGAATCTAGATACAAATAGACAACTCAACACATAGGAAAATATGGGATTTTCCTGGGTAGCATAACAGCACATAAAGTGATAACGTAACAAACGAATAACTAAAACTAAAAGGAAATTATGGGATTTTCCTGGAACGACATAACCAACTGTTTTCGAAATTGTAACAAAGGATAACCAAACCGTTTTCATAAGAAAATATGGGATTTTCTTGATCAATAACTTTTCCAGAAAGTAAAGGAACTCATTCTTTTCAAAACTAAACCGCTTATGAACTCACCAGCTTTATGCTGATTTTCAAACCGCTTGTATTCTTAGGTCAACGTTAGACAGGTACACCGCAACCATCTGGAGAAGACAGAGCGTCCCGAAGACTCGTCCTTACTTTTGTTTATATTACATATGTAAAACACTTGTATAACTTTTCTTTCAAACTGATGTAAACAATATTATGTAATGTAATGTTTTGTGTTTACTGTTTTACTATGTGCATTGGATTTGATACTCAACATGGAGTCAACCCCGAAAATGTTTCCGCCTTCGGTTTTCGGGGTGTGACAGATTGGTATCAGAGCCCTTGTTTATAGTGAACTGGTATACCAAAGCTTACATGGTATAAGACTATAAACATTAAAGGGCCTAAGTGCTCTGAACTAAAAGTATACTATACGAATATAAGTATTTTCTAAAAGTATACAAGTATACCGACCATCGAAATCCGTAACTACAAGTAAAACAAAACATAAGTAAATGGGTGTTGTACGCTGCAGTTAAACCTGGGCAGTTATGTAGTCGTGTCTAGGATCAATATAGCCTGGCCAACTATATTCATCCGAGACACGGCCAACATGTGTTTGGGAGTGACTGTGGTATGCAGCATGCCTAAAACTTACCCTAATACCACAAACATCGAACCAGCGTCGTAGCGAACCATGAAATACTATGGGAGTATTTCTCGAGCCGATCCTTTGTAGAAATCCTCATATACGCGTTGTTCCTTGATCATTCTCTTAGCGATAAATCATTTGCTTTGATAACTCTTTCCTGCTTTATCGCTTAATATGGTGCTATATCTGTATTGATGAGATATTCCCTAATCCATATCTCTTGATTCAATTCAGAGGACTTATGATCCTCTCTTTCCTGATCTTTTTAGATCAAGATGCCTCCAATAAAGAGACCCAGCTCAAAGAACACCAACAACCCTCCGCCGCCACCACCTCCTCTTCAAATCGATCTAAAAACACTTCAGGCAACCATTTCTGCCACGATATCAGCTCTCCTACCTCAACTAAACCCCAATGGTTCAGGAGGTGGTTCCCAAAACCAAAACCAAGAAGGTAATCAGGGACACCGGAAGGAGTGTTCCTATAAAGACTTCATGAATGCAAAACCGACATTCTTCGATGGCACAGGGGGTGTCATTGCTCTAACTCGGTGGTTAGAGAAAATCGAATCTATCTTCGAGATTTGCGCCTGTTCGGAACCTGATAAGGTGAAATTTGCCGCCTATACGCTCACCGATAAGGCCTTGACTTGGTGGAACAGCCGAGTCAAATCCCTGACTCTACCTGTAGCTAATGCTATGGGATGGGAAGTTATGAAGGAACTACTACGTGCGGAGTATTGCCCTCGGGGTGAAATCCAGAAGCTGGAAAATGAGCTATGGAACCTGAAGATGAAAGGTTCCGATATCGCCGCTTACACTTCAAGATTTGATGACTTGGCACTTCTTTGTCCGGGAATGGTTACCCCGGAAAGCAAAAGGGTAGAAAGGTTCATCTGGGGATTAACTCAGCCGACCAAAGGGAACGTTATAGCAGCAAAGCCAGATACCTATGACAGCGCCAAGTGTCTGGCTCAAACTTTGATCGATCACAATTATGACCAAGAAGAAGCAGACACCACTCCCGAGCCAACAGAAAAGAGTGGTGAGAAAAGAAAGTTTTGGAGAAAGAAGAAGAAGAGTTAGTCTTCCCCAGAACCCTCAAGGAAACAACAAATAGTGGCAGTCCACGCTGCCACTACCCCTGCTGCTGTTTCTGTTGTCAATTCCACATCTCAAGTACCTGTTACCGGATATGTCGGTACCCTCCCGTGGTGTGACCGATGTAACTACCACCATCGCATCCCTGGCCCTTGTCGTGCAAAGTTCTGTAGAAGTTGTGGCCAGGAAGGTCACCTCGCACGAACCTGCAAAATCCCAACCCCGTCAACTAGTCAAGCATCCAGAGCAAGTATTGGTCAAACCTGCTACAGCTGTGGAGAGATCGGGAACTATAAGCGAAACTGTCCAAAGACAGTAACGTCTGGCAACACCGGGAGAGTCCTAACTATGGGGCAAGAAAGGACAGCCGTCGATCCCACCGTTGCCACAGGTATATTTTCCCTTGTTAAATCTATATGCCCGTGATTCTTTTCGATTCTAGCACCGAAAGAAATTCGTTAATCATCCATTTGAACATCTTCTAACCCCGTCGTTTGTGAGTAACCGAATATGTATATCTTCGAGATGGTTATCACGTGAGAACGAGAACGCTTGTGTTGTATCCGTAGATTGTATTCTCAATCCGAGCGAATATTCTTTTTCCATTCGACCTAGTGACAAACTTTTTATGAGATGCTTTGATGTCACCTTTAGCATGTAATGACTGAGCCTCATTCATGTTGTCTTTCCTAGTTTCGAGAAAGCCATTCGTACCAACCTTCCTCCGACTCGACTTTCATGATCTTCGTACATCTAAGCTTAAAAAGTATTTCCATGTATTTCTCGTCCGAGTGATCATCGAGAAACGAGAAGTCTACGATTCCTTCCCCGATACTATTTCCAAAGAATTCTTGGTAATTCTTTCCGAATGTGCAATCCAGTCTCGCATCGACCTAATTCCAGGAATTTCCTCGTAGCCAAACCTCAATGAGCACGATATGTTCAAGGCAGCAATCAGGGCATGATACGATCACTACGAGGTAGTAGTGGCGCCCTTCGATCGAACCATTTTCTTGGTCTTGTAGTTAAGCAAAGCAGTCATACTCGTAAACCCTACCAAAAGCAAAGGCAATAAAGAATTAGTCGACACCGGGGACACCCATGGAAACCTGTCGATTCTTGGGACTCCGTCGACTATAATCGTAGACTCATGTAGAAGTTTCCATTAGAACCATCGGACCCTTAGTTACTCTGCCATGTGAAAGTGTACCCACTTGTTGGAGGTTTTACCTTGGAAAGACATAGTACGCCTTAGGAAGTGCGGAAAACTTAACTTGTGGAACCTTAGACTCTTCGAGATCCTCGTTAGGAAATCGATTCCATAGCCCTCTCCGAGCTATCTTCAGGACTCAGTAGCAACCATCCGACATTCCGCATATTTATTCGTAAGGCTTGCCGACCTGACGAAACCCTAGTAATTCCTTTGAGGAGATCAAAACCAATGAAAATCCAAACCATCGTGTACGAATCAATTGAGATCGTAGATTGAGAGGTTAACCATGCGTAACAAAGCCACATCCTGACAGTGAGGGTTCGCTGGAATGTCAAGCGGAGACCCGATTCCACTTAGGAGCTTGAAGACCCGAAGCAGTAGATTCACTCTCATATCTATTTTCACTTCATGATCTGTGTTCGAATCTTTGAATTTCGGGACGAAATTCCCTCTAACGGGGGATAATGTAACAACCCGAAATTCATATCCCTAAATGTAACCCTACTCGTGACTCGTTCCGATCATCTAATCGTCGTTCCCGATTTCATTTCCGATTCCAACATTTTATTAAGTCATTAATGTATATTTTATTTTATGAATTAATAAGTGTCTTAATACCCTTAGAACTCATTCTAACGTCTCATATTAATGATCGGAACATTTCTAGAATCAACCATATCGGGTTACGGCAAATTGCCCGGGTGCGACCAAAAGCCCCGTCTAACGCCGGTATCGGGTAGAATTCTACCGTGTCCCGAACTTGGACACTATTTAAAGTGATCCAAGTCTTTATTTTGAAGCTTTTGCTCCATTTTACAACTTTCACACCAACCTCTCTCCTAAATCCAAGTTTAAGGGTCCAAATCTCAAGTTTAAGGCTTCTAATCACCAAGGTACCTTCCCTAGCTTGTTATGCAACCTATTTAGCCTTCAAATTGGAGTATAATATATGGATTAGGACCATTACCATGAGTTTACGGCCCTAGAACTATCCTAGGTTGTAAACTCATATAAAGGGGGTTTTTGAGCAACAAAACCCTTCCAAAACACAATTAGACCTTAGATATGGCTAGATGACTTTATGGAATGGGTTTAGAATGCCTTGAAACATAAATTAGAGCCTTTTTTATGAGTTTACGGCCCAGGAAGGTGTCTAGGCCGTAAACACTAAATTATAAGGGTTTTAAGCCCTTAAACCCTTCCATGGCTCAAACAAGACTTAGATACGACTTTTAGAATATTGGTTATGGACCTAGAAGACTTCAAACATGAATTTTGAGGGGTTTGTATGAGTTTACGGCCAAGGCATGTGCTTGGGCCGTAAACTCCTCAAACATGGGTGTAAACTCACTTTTAAGGTGTTAGAAAGCCATCCAACACCACCAAAAGCCTTGGAATAAATCATAGAACCAACCAAAAATAATTTAAGGACCTTAAACACATCAAAACTCTTCATTTGAGAGTTTACGGCCATAGAAGGTGTTCCATGGCCGTAAACTCCTATAAACATGCCATATTGTGCCCAAAAATCATTTTAAGGCTTGTAGGAATTTTTAGAATCACATGTGATTGAGTTAGGACCAAAACATCAAGGATCTTGTGTGAGGGGGGAGTTTATGGCCGTAAACTCCATGTTTACAGCCGTAAACTCCAATAAATGGTCCCTTTGTGAGTTTTAATCCATTTCAAAGCCAAAAACCCAAGTCTAGCAATTGTTCCTGAGTGTTATGAAGCCATTTAACATCCAAAAACACCACTTATGAGTTCACGGCCGTGAACTCATGTGGGTGTGGTGTTTAGGGCCGTAAACTCCCTAAGGAGTTTACTCTTGAAGTCCCAATTCAATATCCAAACCATACAAGTCCTTAAACGCCACCCGGGTCCTTCCAAACACTCGAAATGGGGTGTTTCCGCAACTAGAAGTGTATGTTCTTATCAAAAAAATTAATCATGTCCTAATTAAATACAAATATGTATCATTTCATAATCCATAGGAACCTTGTGCGTTTACGAACCCCGAAATGACGTTTAGGATCCAAACCGACGCGTTTCTCAACCGGTGAGTTCATATCCCTACCCTTTTTCCGTGTTTTCAATGGTTTTTCAATGTTTTCAGGGGGGGGGGGGGAATACAAGCAAAAAGTACAAGTGTATTTTGTACTTAAACTGATTTTCAACTCAATGGTTATACTTACTAAATGTCTTGATTTCCAAAGATTTGTGGTAACTGACGTTTCGAATTGCAGGTTAAACATAGATTTCTTTTAAAAAGAGTTATAACTACATTCTTTTTGAATAAGAAATCATACTAATCATATTTAAGATCAACGAATACGATTACAAATACGACTATGAATACGAATATGACTAAGAATACGGCTACGAATGCGAATACGACTACGAATGCGAAATGGCGCCTTTGGTTGACACTAAGACTTCGAATATACAGTTAGTGTACTCCTTGAGTGTCACCAGAGTTTCGAATCTAATACGAAAATACGCCTCTGGACCTCTTCTGAGTTTCAAATATATCCGCCTCAGAATGTCGACAGAGCTTCGAATACACAACTAATATACTCATTTGGAAATCAACAGAACTTCGAAAATAATGTAATGTACGCTTCTGTGTGATTCCAAATATTCGAAAATACAACTAAGTTAGTAGATTATAGTCATCCGAAAGTAGAATAACTAAGGGTTTAGAACACATAACTAATACTACTCACATGGTAATTACTAGTACTTCGAAATCAGACCTAAGAACCAACCTCAACACATAGGAAAATATGGGATTTTCCTGGGATAACATTACAATCAGTAACGAATCTAGATACAAATAGAAAACTCAACACATAGGAAAATATGGGATTTTCCTAGGTAGCATAACAGCACATAAAGGGATAACGTAACAAACGAATGACTAAAACTAAAAGGAAAATATGGGATTTTCCTGGAACGACATAACCAACTGTTTTCGAAATTGTAACAAAGGATAACCAAACCGTTTTCATAAGAAAATATGGGATTTTATTGATCAATAACTTTTCCAGAAAGTAAAGGAACTCATTCTTTTCAAAACTAAACCGCTTATGAACTCACCAGCTTTATGCTGATTTTCAAACCGCTTGTATTCTCAGGTCAGCGTTAGCAGGTACAGCGCAACCATCTGGAGAAGACGAAGCGTCCCGAAGACTCGTCCTTACTTTTGTTTATATTACATATGTAAAACACTTGTATAACTTTTCTTTCAAACTGATGTAAATAATATTATGTAATGTAATGTTTTGTGTTTACTGTTTTACTATGTGCATTGGATTTGATACTCAACATGGAGTCAACCCCGAAAATGTTTCCGCCTTCGGTTTTCGGGGTGTGACAGCAACCGCTCGGATTTGAGTGGGCCACATTATGATTGGATCTGGAAGGCAGTAGGTCATTGGAGACCAGGAGTGGCGTAAGACTGCGGGTAAGCCGTGACATTCATTAGTAGCTTAGTTCACGGAGTGTGGGCGGGGGGCCTGTATCTCCGAGATAGCATGGGGAAATCGTTATTTTGGGTAATGGTAGATCAATTGGGACCAGGGCGGTCTCGGTTCATCCGGTAGGCTGATGGGAGTCAGTAGGACTTCAGGAAGGAATGATGGTAAGGGATTCGGTGCGAAAGCCGTGAGCTGATCGGATGATGCTAAGCTGCTCACCGCGGGATCAAATGATCTCAGAGTAAATGATTTGGCTCAGTGATGCCGTTTTCGTCTGAGCCTCAAACATAGCAGAGAGGGATCTGCTACCCGAAGGATTGTCTGAATTCTCACGTTGGGTGGATTTTAAGTATGGGAGCATTGTATGTGGGTTATTCCATGAGTATTGGTATGATGGCCGACACTGGGAGTGGGCGGGATTGTGATTTCTGCAGAGGACTGGTCCTCGAAGGAGATTGGGAAGGTTGTTGCTTATGGAAAGTGCCTTGGAAAGGCCAGTGACAGTGCGGGGTAAAAGGATAAACCCCTTGTGAATCAAGGGTAAGTGTAACAGGAGTATCGGTAAGGTTACTAGTTAGATAAAAGTGTTGTACTTGAAGGTAGTGATGATCGGTTTATTCTGAAGATGACATCTTCAAGGTTTAGATCGGATGGGTGGAGTGTGTATCTATTTGTAAAGTGGCGACCGGATGGTAAGGTAGTTGGTCGTGGCGGACTTCGAGGACGAAGTCTAGTTTAAGTGGGGGAGAGTTGTAACACCCTGAATTCAAAAGACCTAGAAAGGAAAGAAAACCTCAAGATCAGGAAGTGACTCGTCGAGTAGATGGGTGACTCGACGACTAGGAGTGCGAATTTGTTCGGAGGATACGTGACCTACTCGACGAGTCAAAAGACTGACTCGACGAGTTGGCCAAGTTTTGGGAAAACCCTAAATGCGGGACTTGTACCCTATTTAAAGAAAATTACAACCCTTCTTCAGCCCCCTTGATACTCTCTCAAGTTCAGAACAAAACCCTAGAGCCTCCCTTGAGTTTGTGAACCAATTTGTGAGTCTTGAAGCATTTTGAAGCTTGGAAGAACAAGAAGAAGGTTGGAGGGTCAAGGAGGAAGGAGTAGATCCAGAAGATTCACTCCATTTGCTGCTTATTTTGGTAATCAAGTCCCTCCCTTGACTTCTAGTTGGATAGATCTCTTTATGTCCCTTTTTATGGAGTTTATGGACCAAGAATGATGCCTTGTGGGATTTGGACGTCCCCAAGCTAGATCCTTTAAGATCTAGGGATGTTTAGTGAAGTAAAGGCATAAAGGTGGGAGCTTTATGCCATCAAACCTCCCATGCAAAGATTAAGTGGTTATCATGGCCTTTTGAGCAAAAATGGGCATGTAAGGATGCAAAGGTAGCAGCTTTGTGTGATATCCCGAGCCTAGGAGGCTAGATCTGGGTCTTGGATGCCTCGAGCTTGTCTGAAATCGTTTGGATAGTGTTGGAGATAGAGAGACTCGGCGAGTCGGTTGTGAGACTCGACGATTCAGGCCAGTTCTTGCCCCAAAACCCTTCTGTTAAGGGTATGAGTTGAGATTAGAAAGAGACTTAACCAGTCTGAGTCCATAATGGTCATGAAGTTCACCATACTCGACGAGTTCAAGGAAGAACTCGGCGAGTCTAAGGCAATCTCCTTAGTTACAAAGATGGACTCAACGAGTTGTTCCTACAACTCGGCGAGTAACAGGCTAGACACATTCATATGTGGATGATGAACTCGACGAGTTCAAGGATGAACTCGACGAGTCGGTTGGAAGTGGTCCCGATAGTATGGTTGAAGGAGAACCCGTCGAGTTCTTTCCGAACTCGACGAGTTGAGTCGAGGGTTGTTTTGGGATTGGAGGAGTATGGACTTGACGAGTTGGTAGGCCAACTTGGCAAGTCAGGTCAACTGGATGTTAACTTTGACCGTTGACTTTGACCAAGTTTGACCAAGATTGACTTTTGGATTATTGTTATCTGAATGTTATTTTGGGTATTGATAGTCCGGGAAGGCGAAGGGTCAGCGGTTCAGAAGTTGCCGGTTAGCAGTCAGAGGTGTTTAGTGGGTTTTTGGCAGTGCGAGGTGAGTCTCATCACTATTTGTATGGGTCTACGGCCACAATGCCGGCCCATTTAGTTTATGTATGGTAGGAAGACCTGGGGGTTAGCCCTAGGCATTATGCATGGAAGACCAGGAGGAGGCCCCTGGCACTCGGTATGTTATTATGTAAGGTAGGAAGACCCGGGGGTTAGCCCTAGGCATTATGCATGAAAGACCAGGAGACGGCTCCTGACGCACAATATGTTATTATGTCGGGTAGGAAGACTCGGGGGTTTGCCCTAGGCAACATGAATGAAATACTGGGAGGTGGCTCCTAGCACACTGTATGATATTATGTATGAAAGACCAGGAGGCGGCTCCTGGCGCACTGTATGCTATGATGTATGAAAGACCAGGAGGTGGCTCCTGGCACACTATATGCGGAGTAGCCTAGTAGAGTAGTATGTATAGTTGTCTTTGTCATGCTTGCATGGTAGACCAAGGGGTGGCCCTTGGCACCTGTCTGTAAGACGCAGGGAGTGGCCCCAGGCTTGACCAGGAAGACCACGTGTGGCTTGTGGCATAGCAGCAAGACTATGTTTGGCACATAGCACTGTATGCTATTATGTATGAAAGACCAGGAGGTGGCTCCTGGCACACTATATGCGGAGTAGCCTAGTAGAGTAGTATGTATAGTTGTCTTTGTGATGCTTTCATGTAAGACCAAGGGGTGGACCTTGGCACATGTCTATAAGACCCAGGGAGTGGCCCCAGGCTTGACCAGGAAGACCATGTGTGGCATGTGGCATAACAACAGGATTATGTTTGGTACATAGCACCTTTGCAAGACTATGTTTGGCACATAGCACCTTAATTGGTTATGGATATGTTGGTTATGTTATGACTCTTGGTTATGTATGGCATGTATGGATCAGTTGGTATGTATGGTATGTGGTATCTGGGGAACTCACTAAGCTTCATGCTTACAGTTTTCAGTTTTGGTTTCAGGTACTTCGTTTTCAAAAGAAAGGAGCCGGCTCGATCGCAGCGCATCACACTATGTTTTCCGCACAGGAGATCTTTGGGATTATACTCTGATATGATTTTAAGATGACACGTTTTGATTATTTACGTACTAGTTTTGGCATGATATGTCATTATGGATGTTTTCTTATACTGTTGGTTTTATAATAACTCATTTCAAAAGGAAATTTTTGGCCTTGAATTTTGGGATGTTAAACCTCTGGCTGAAAATCACCTCTTTTTCATTTCTCTCTCTCTCTCTCTCTCTCTCTCTCTCAAAGTTGTCTTCTAGTTTCTAGAGTTTGGGTATGATCCATTTGAGGCAGCTATTATTTTGGTGCTAGCTTTGTGAAGATCAATAAGGGATTCAAGGATATTGTTTACTTGTGCAATATCAAAGGTATGTAATCTTGACTAGTGAATTTTGATTAATGCTAGGGTTTCTTATAGTTTCCATAAGTATGTTGCTATTGGTTGTTAGATGACATAGATCTAATAGGTTGCATGTAACCTTAAGTGTTAAGTAATTTTTCCACATGTACATTGTTTTTGTAAGATATAAAACCCATCACTTAAATCATTTGGACGATTCTCGCAAAAAACAAAAAAGGATTTGCTAAGAAGGAACTCAACAAGGAATTGCCGATAAATAATTGTGACATTTCCAACAAGTCACCTCCTACAAATTCCCTTCCCAAACCTACTGACCACTGTTGCATCAATACCAATATAATACTACTCAAACACACAACTATACCAAACAAACAATGAACTAACATACGGGTCTCCACTACATAACTGTCAGGTCTAACTCACATAAGTTAAACCCATGATGGTTCATGATACGTCATGACACTATCCATCCATTGGAATGGGAAGATCATGGTTCTACACCGTTCTTTCCATCATACCACCACTTGCACAAACCCCGTCAACATTCCACTTGGTACTTGCCAAACATAACACGATCCACACAACTCAATAACTTGCAAACCTCATCATTGTCTAGACTACTACTGATGTAATACCAGATGACATCATGATTCCACAAGACCAGAAAATAAGATACAATGTTGAATGCTTATTCCAACTTGAAAGCAATATATCAGACGAGAACCATGACATAAAGCAAGACCAAGTGTCCTCAGCCTGTCTTACTCAGTTTACTAACCAAAGGCAACCACCAAATTCGAGAGTGCTAGAAACAAAGCTCCTTCAACAAAACAACCATGGTACACACACTAAAAACCTAGATATATAACTGAAAAAACTTTGATGAAGAGTCGACGTTGAACTGCACCATTAATTATTATTGCTCGAAGGCCCTCAAACGACCCCCATATACTAGCAACGAACGGAATAACCAGTTGATCAACAATGAACCGACACTAAACCCAACGATCTCATATACTTCTGAACGAATCCCATATAGAAATACATACCAGACTAGAGAGTTGATCAACAAATTAATCACTGCCCATCTTGACCAAAGATAACCAAACAATATCGCGAGCTAACCATATATTCTCTATATCTGATACACAACCTGAGCGGCTCGAACGCTCCTCTATAAAAGTCACAAGTCATTTTAAAAGGAACTACCAACCACAACGAGTTCCTTATCCAACAACTTTCTGTTGTAAGGAAAACACATGCGCAACAGAACCTATAAACTTGATGTCAACTTCCTCTACACTCATGATCTGACCGGACCTTGAATTCATCCTGACCATGAAGGAATCTAATGGCTTCTTGAGAAATGCAAAGAAGAAACTTCCTAAAAATGAGCACTTTAATGGTAACTTATATTCCTCCACTCATGCAGTAGAAGATATAAACTGAAACCTCCAATGCTTAAATGAAATATCCCTTTAGCTCATTGTACTGGAACCACGGAAACTGAACAGAATGATGATTCTCTAAGCAAAAATACTCACTTCCCTCCACTTAGGGTTCGAACCACCATTGACCGTCGTCTGCAACAATCAAACCCTCAGATTGGCTCCATCAGATACATACCACCCTTGAATCTCAAAATGCATAACATAGCATAAGATAATCCTTTAGAAAATAACCAGTAAACATCAAGGAATCTCTGAATCTCAAATGGAGACCACAAAACTTCCCATAACATTACAACTTCAAACTTAAAAAAGCGATCAATGTACCACTTGATTAACGAGGCACCCCACAAACTGAACCCTGCTCTATCCGATGGTGGTGCATGACCCTACACTCGTTAACCAATCTTATGTTGGGTCTACATCCTAAATATGAAATTATATAACCGCTCTCTCTTCCCTTCGAACATGGGATGTTGGAAAAACATAACCATATCGTATAAAACGACATCTCAAGCCATAGGCCAACCACCCAGCCCCAGACTGCAGTGCTAAAGTTGATCATCACAATCGCTTCCTACTTGAGTCCCATGATTCATTGTGGAATTACTTTGAACAAGGCCCTCGAGAACTTAGAATCAACTAACTCAGGCATGCCTACATTAATTAGACTGAATCTACCATGGACACTAAGGGCCGAATAATTATCATACTTTTATTTATCCCGAACATCCATAACCGAAAGACCAATAAAGAGGAAATCACACTGTAATGAATCATGGTGCCAAACCAACATGCATTACGACATCATAAAAATTAGGCAATCCTAAGACATAATTCCTAAAGATCCTTAGCGTACTCACTATCATGCATCTCTAACAGTTCACATATAAGTCACAAAAGGCATCTCTCTTAAGCAAGCATTCTAGCATGCAACCCTGACCATATCCTTATTCTATCTTCTAGCATGCATATCATACTATAACACATATAACATATCAACATCTATGGGCATTTTGGGAATCACTTACTCGTGGTCTGACTGATTGCACACATCACATCCTTTTTGTAAAAACTTTTCATAAAAGGTTTTTGTAAAAAGAAATCTTTTAGTCATCACTTTGAGTTCAGACACACTATAGAGTGTGCCTGAATCCCTCAAACTAATGCTCTCATACGAACTTGTAATATCCCCAAAATATAGAGTAAAATTTTTATTTAACGTAAATCAAACTAGCGAAAAGTTATTTCCTAAAAAGATCATTAGACTTTCAAATGTAGTTTTCAAAATAAGACATTAGAGTATCATAAAACAAATAGTGCGGAAACTTTAGTATATGTGGTGTAATCATGTTGTTCTCTTCCTTATTTTGATAAGATATCGGCAATATTTAAATTTAAAACCGTAAGCACAAAGCTTAGTGAGTACCCAAAGATATCGCATACCAATACGGTCCCCGCCCAACATACATAACTAGCCCTGCTTAACATATATAACGGCCCCCGCCAAACATTCATAACGGAATCCACCTAACATGCATAATGGTCCCCGCCCAACATACATAACGGGCCCCACCCAAAGTAAATAACGGGACCTCTCAACATACATGCAAGATTCAATCATGTTAAATACTCAATTATAATAAAGTTTGACCAAAAGTCAAACCCATTAAAAAGTCAACGGTCAAAGTCAAATCAGCAGGTCGCCATCTCATGGCCAATTGTTGGCCTTGTAGTGGGCCTTCCTTAGCCACATCGTGGTTTTAGTCTAAAAGAATTTTCTTAATTAAGAGCTTAATCCATAAATACCAAGGCTTATGACATCAGATATGGTACATAATAGCTTCATAATGGATAAAGTTCAAACTTTATTAATTAGGATGGTCCAAATAACAATATCTAGACTTTAAGTCTCAAAGGGACCAAGAATGCGTCTTTCTCAACTTAATACATTGAGTCCAAGTCTCCAACCTTTAGATCTGAATCAACATGATTTTTAGATGGATAAGGTTTCCAACTTTATCCACAATAATGCCACAATCATGCAAGATCTCAAATCCTAAGTTAAGAAATGTCTAAAAATCCACTTTCTTCATTCATGGAGTAAAAGAGTTCTTGGATATACTCTTTACTCCACCAAATCACTAGATATGAACTTTAAACATGAACCAAAGCTCATGGAGTTCTTCAAGCTCCATGGAACGAGTCAAAACGGGACCAAAACTCATCAAAATGGACCAAAAAACCAAATACTCATAGATAAAATGATGAAATGCAATAAAGCAAGGATCTTTTGCAACTCACAAGGGTTTAGAAGGTGAATGGATGTTGAATGCTTCAATTGCATATATTCAAGGACTAATCTTTCTTGTTCGTTCTCTTTCTATAGCACAATACCACCAAAAGAAAACACTACATAGACATTAAGAGAGTACCAAAATGGATTTAGGAGAGAGGATGAGTTCCAAACACTTCAATTGAGGCTAAGATTTTATTAGAGGTGTTCTAAAGGAGGTGAAGGCTGAAAATGATGAAGTCGTTAGGGTTAATGGCCTTTAAATACACCAAAATCCCTAAAAGACATGCAATCCACTGGGTCGCGGTGTCCGGTTGCTTTCAAAGGGAGCTCTGCACTTTTAGATAAATTCCTGATTTTTCGGTTTTCTGCTTTAGCTTCAAACGATCATAACTTCTTCGCTCTAACTCCCTTTTCAGTGATCTTTATATGCATACAAAGGTATTAATAAGCCCCATAAATCTATCTATTAATTTTGGCTTAAAACATACCGAAATAAATTCATTAAATCATGAAGAAGACAAAAATATCGCTTTTTCGATTTTACCACTTGGCTCCAAGGTACAATTCAAGGGCTTATATCATTTTTTAACAAACATTATGATCATCCAATAGGGTCTAAACTCTATTCCCTTGAAGTCCAAGACTTTTATTTGATCAAATTACGATCCACTATCCCAGAATAAAAAAAACATCTTGAAACTGGATGTTACACGACAACGTACTATTATCCTTGGTGGCTTAATTGTATACCCGGGTTGGTATCATCATTAATATACATACCTAGGTCCTATGCAAGATATAAATCCACCCAGTCATCCTAACCATCCAAACAATATCATGCCTGTTGCAATATACATCAATCAAAGACTACGAGTAAGCATATCCCCAAAAACACACACTCTATAAAAAGAAACGTACACATACAAAGTATAAATTAAATATAAAATTATAAAGTACAACCTATACTTAATATGAAATGAATCCCATATGAGACCGGATAAAGTAAGGTATCCGACCTCCCAAAAAGCTTTATAAAGGAAAAAGCAAGCTATAAGGTAAAATGGATCTTTCTTTTCTCCTATCGTAACCGTACATCAATATGCAATATCATCCCGACTTGAGCATCATAAAGCAATATGGGGGGCAACCTTGGTATAACTCCCGACGCTTCTTGATATAATAAGTAGTAACATGTGGGGATCAAAAGGTATGAGGATATTTGATTTCTCTTTTTAAAGTATCCGTAATGATTGATCTTTCATCCCATTTTATAGTCTTTTATTTGGAAAATCAAATTTCTATTAATTTCTTTTTAGCAAAAACATATTATCATAAATATTAGTGAATCATTGATTATGTATCAAATTTTCTTTTTAATTAATAAATATGTTTTTATAACATTTAAAATTAATGTCCTTACTGATAAGCCCTAAAAAAATAAAAAAAAATGTTAAACAAGTTAAAACGTTGCATTAAACAAATTATAAAGTTTATAAACTTCTAGTTAAGAAGTATAAAAAAAGACGTAGTTTTTTATTTAAAAACATGTATAACATACCTTTGTTTAAAAACAGTTGTATAAAAATTTGTAGAAAATAAATTGGTAAATTAAATTAAAAAAATCTTTAAAATGTTGTAAAAAATTATAGATAAATAAATTTATAAATTAAACTAAATTTGTGATGAATTCCTAATACAATTTAATATTCGAACATAATTCACAACAACATTTAAAATCCCGATAAAAATGTAAAAAAAATAATATTTGTGATATTTATGAAAATAAGAAGATATATAAATTACTTCACAAAAATAGGAATATATTTATTAATTAAAAAGAAAGTTTTAAAAATGATCCGTGATGAATTAATATTTATGATATTTATACGGACATCATATATTTTTGTAATCTTATATATTTTTGTAATCTTGATTGTAAATTTCAATTCGATTGGTGTTTCTTTTTCAACTTTCTAGACTATTTTGTTGTAAGACTTGATCGGTTCATAGATATTATCTTCCGGAATCATGTTTCGTATTTTATATAATTATATTCGGTGTTTATACATCTAAAATAATAAATTTTGATGGGATGTAAATAAGGCTAATTCAATATGTACTTTCAAATTATTGTGTATATTCGGTAAGAATGAAATAATGTTTGTACCATATAATTTGACTATTTATATGTATTTATACGAATGAGAGCTATAAATAACAGAGTCACTCGTTAGTATAGATGGCTGTAGGAAGGAATAGACGGCTGTACATCGTAAAATAATGTCAACAAATAAAAGAATTAGAGTAAATTATTGAAATAGTCTCTATGGTTCGGTCAAAATTACGTGTTTCGTCCCTAACATTTATTTTGCATTCAGACCATCCATGTGGTATTCATTTGTTGCGATTTCCGTCCCTAAAAACATGAAAAAACAATATTATCCTTATTTATTTATTTTTCATTTTATTTTTTATTGATCTATTACTACTGTTGTAAAGAAATCTATTAAATATGCACTCTTATAATCAACACCTCTACCATCAACATCTGCATTCTACTACCACCGCAGCGAGGCACCTCCATTCAAACCCATAAATCTAACCATTCGCCACCATTGCCATAACACCACCACCACCCTTCTATATCCTCCGCCATCAAAGATCAACACCAACACCAACTGCAGTAAGACCGCCCACAACTACCTCCCCTACTTTGCATCTAAAAACTAAATAAAAAAATCAAACACCAAAAATCATACCCTACGCCTAAATCGATGCAAGGGATGCTCAAACCTATAAATTAAAACCAATTATCATGCCAAAAAATTAAACTCAGAAATCACGGATGAATCGAAACTCAAACCATAAATCATTGATGAAATCAAAACCTAGAAATAATGGATGAACTCAAAATCAAATCATTTAAAACCAAATTACCTATAGATGAAATTAAAATCAAACCACTCAAAACAAAAAATGAACATGACGAGCGTCAAAAGGAATGAACTTGAATTAAGAAACCGAACTCATAAATGGTGGCTTGGTCGTTACATAAATCGAATCCAAAAACCTAGCACTCATGAAATTAAATACTCAAACTTTGCTCTGATGAACCTAAACCTCCAAACCAAAGTCTAGAAACTGAAGTCTCCAATTGGATCCAGTGAACCAAATCAAAATCAAACTTATGCAACTGTTGATGGTTCTTTCTCATTGTAGATATCCTTGACTATTTTGGCAGTGGTGGCGAAGAGGTACGCTGGTGATGGTTTAGAGTCCTCCATTTCATTCTAGTTGGAATTGAGGATGAAACCAGATGCAATTGGGTGGTTAGGGAGAAGAGGTCGAGCTATGGTAGAGGACATGAGCCTCTGATTCTAGGGTTTTAGCAGGATTACGCGTTCGTCGGAGAAAGAATTAGTGATCGGTGCTCGACTATTTTGGCAGTGGTCGCGAAGAGGTACGCCGATGATGGTTTAGCGTCCTCAATTTCATTCTAGTCGGAATTGGGGATGAAACCAGATGCAATCGGGGGGCTAGGGAAAAGAAGTGGAGCTATGATAGAGAACCTGAGCCTTTGATTCTAGGGTTTTAGCAGGATTACACGTTTGTGGGAGAAAGAATCAGTGATTGGTGGTTCTGATGAAGGGATTTTCACCGGAAGGATATGACTGCTGTAAAAACACGATGGAGGGGATCTACTTGAAGGTCAGGAGATAAATGTAAGGGGTGGGTCATAAACTTATTACTTTTTCTATTTTATAAATAATTAAGCCAATCAACTAATTAAAGAAAGAATTAGTAAGGGTAATTTAGTGTTTTTACGTATAGCAGGGATCAAATCCATAACAAAAACATACTATAAGAACGGTCCGAATGCAAACCAAAAGTTAGGGACCAAACACATAATTTTAACCAAACCATATGAACGATTTCAATAATTTACTCAAAGAATTATTACCTTGATAAATCATGTTTCTTATATATATATATATATATATATATATATATATATATATATATATATATATATATATATATATATATATATATATATATATATATATATATATATAGACACTACAATTTATTACTTTTAACTATTTACAAAATATTTTTTGGTTTTTTTAAGGTAAACTAAAATTTATATTTAAGTTGACCTTATAATGTTATATTTAAATTAATAATTTAACTATTTTATACAAATTGACTTAAACATTAAAAATGGACCAAACGACAACCTACTTTGCATAGCCAAGAGATCAAGCTCCAAGATGCCACCATTCTTAGTAAGAATAGTCCAAATAACAACTCTAGGTGCTTAGAAAGAGATGAAGTTATCACTACTCCAAGCTCATCACCAAAATTGGACTAAAACAATAAGAAGGAACCAAAAGCTAGATTTATCATATGAGAAGAAAAGTTGGGAGCCTTATACTTACAAAGGTCCAGAGTTTTTTTTGAAATATAACAATAATGTTATTGTTAAACTTGATACAATAATTCGTATAATAAGGAGATATAATATATTGATTATTTTAAAGAGTAAATTACACGAATGGTCCCTATGGTTTGGGGTGATTTGCACGCTTGGTCCCTAACTTATTTTTTTAACTTGGAAGGTCTATACTATTTGTTTTTGTTACGCGCTTTGTCCCTACTGTTTGTTTTTGTTACGCATTTGGTCTCTGTCTTATCTAAAAAGACTATTATTTAAATAGGGAAAAATTATGGGATAGGTAAGGTAAGGTGAATGGGTGGGGTTGGGGGTGTGTTTATTTAAATAAATTAGAAAATCAAGAGAAAAAGTAGTCTTTTTTAGGTAAGATAGGGACCAAGTGTGTAACAAAAACAAATAGTATAGATCTTCTGAGATTAAAAAAATAAGTCAGGGACCAAACACGCAAATTACTCTAAACCATAGGGAGCATTCATGTAATTTACTCTATTTTGAATTATATGATAATATATACATCTATTAAAACTACATAATCTCAATCTTTTGAAGGACCTCTACTTGCGGGTTACTCATGAATAAAATAAAATATAATATATAATTTAATGTTATTTATAGATGTAGTTATTACTAATTAATTTTTTAAAATTTATTTGCTTAACGTTTTAATTTCTATCATTGTAATTATTGAAAACATGAAACAATTTTTTATTTTATTTTAAAGGTAACAATATAATCATCTATATAGAGTTATTTTTAACTATTGTTATTATAAGTTATTTTAAGCTAATTATTTAAAAACTTTTAACGATTATAAAAATATTTTTAGGAATTTTTAGGAAATATTTTAGTTAAATTGATATTACAATTTAGTTTTTGCATTTAGCACTACAATTTATCATTTTTAACTATTCACAAAATATTATTTGGGTTTTTTAAGTGGAACTAAAATTTATATTGAAGTTGACCATGTAATGTTATATTTAAATTAACTACTTAAGTATTTTGTCAAAACTGTTCAAAAGTTGTAGTTTTAAATTGATAATGGTTTACATACAAAAACATATTAAATCTAATAAATTTAGTATAATATGTTAAAAGTTAAAGACATAACTTTCTAAGTAGAAGTAAAAATATTATTTTAATATTGAAATTTAGTTTCTTTATGATTACACTTTAGGTTTGATACTTATTTAACCTTATTAACCAACTTATAATTATTATTAGAAAGACACTATAATTATCACTTTTAACTATTTACAAAATACTCTTTAGGTTGTTTAAGTTGAACTAAAATTTATATTTAAGTTGATCTTCTAAGGTTATATTTAAATTAACAATTTAAGTATTTTATACAAATTGTTCAAAATTTGTAGCTTTAAAATGATAATGGTTTATATACAACAACATATTAGACCTAATAAATTAAGTATAATATGTTAAAAGTTAAAAACATAACTTTATAAGTAGAAGAAAATCTATTCTTTTAATATTAAAATTTAGTTTATATATGATTACACTTTAGGTTTTATATTTATTTAACCTTATTAACCAACTTATAATCATTATTAGAAAGAAATTTGAAAAGTCATGGGAGTTTCAAATGAATGTGGTGAAAGGAAAAATGAATGAGAGTTTCAAATGAATGTGGTGAAAGGAAAAATATTAGCTTTATAAGTATACTAGGTGAATGCTCGCGCGTTGCGTAGAAACACCTATATAGTTGAAGTCTTTACAAATATATGATTTTTTAAATATAACAATAATGTTGTTGTTAAATTTGATATAATAATTTGTATATACTAAATTGATATAATATATTGATTATTTTGAATTATATGATAATATATACATTTATTATAACTTCATAATCTCAACCGTTTGAATAACTTCTACCTGCGAGTTACAAATGAATAAAATTAAATATAATATATGATTTGATGTTATTTATAGTTGTTTTTATTGTTAATTAATTTTTTAAAACTTATTTGCTTAATGTTTTAATTTCTATCATTATAATTATTTAAAACAACAAACATTGTTTTTTTATTTTAAAGCTAACAATATAATCATTTATATAAAGTTTTTTTTAACTATTGTTATTGTAAGTTATTTTAAGCTACTTATTTGGAAACTTTTAACGATTATAAAAATATATTTAAGAAATATTTTAGTTAAATTGAAATTACAATTTAGTTTTGGCTTTTATCACTACAATTTATCACTTTTAATTGTTTACAAAATATTCTTTAGTTTTTTTTTTAAATGGAACTGAAATTTATATTTGAGTTGACATTGTAACGCACAGAAACACCTATATAGTTGAAGTCTTTACAAATATATATTTTTAAAAATATAACACTAACTTGTTGTTAAATTTGATATAATAATTCGTATATTAATTTAATATAATATATTGATTATTTTGAATTATATGATAATATATAAATCTATTATAACGTTAAAATCTCAATCGTTTGAATGACTTCTACTCGCGAGTTACACATCAATAAAATTAAATATTATATATGGTTTAATATTATTTATAGTTGTTATTTTTAACTAATTTTTTAAAATTTATTTGCTTAATGTTTTAATTTCTATTATTATAATTATTTAAAACATCAAACATTATTTTTTGATTTTAAAGGTAACAATATAATCATTTATATAGAGTTATTTTTAACTATTGTTATTATAAGTTATTTTAAGCTACTTATTTGAAAAGTTTTAACGATTATATAAATATATTTAGGAAATATTTTAGCTAAACTAATATTACAATTTAGTTTTTGCATTTATGACTATAATTTTTCACTTTTAACTATTTACAAAATATTATTTGGTTTTTTAGTGGAACTGAACATTATATTTAAGTTGACACTGTAATGTTATATTTAAATTAACAATTTAAGTATTTTGTCCAAACTGTTCAAAAATTGCAGTTTTAAACTGATAATGGTTTACATGTAACAACATTTTAATCCTAATAAATTAAGTATAATATGTTAAAATTTAAAGACATAACTTTATAAATAGAAGTAAGGATATTATTTTAAAATTGAAATTTAGTCTATTTATGATTACACTTTAGGTTTGATATTTATTTAACATTATTAACCAACTTACAATCATTATTAGAAATACACTAAAATTTATCACTTTTAACTATTTATAAAATAATCTTTGGGTTGTTTAAGTTAAATAAAATTTATATTTAAGTTGAGCCTATAATGTTATATTTCAATTAATAATTTAAGTATTTTATACAAATTGTTCAAAAATTATACTTTTAAAATGATAATGATTTACATCCAACAATATATTAAAACTAATAAATTAAGTATAATATGTTAAAAGTTAGAAAGCATAATTTTATAAGTAGAATTAAAGATATTATTTTAATATTGAAATTTAGTTTATATATGAATACACTTTAGATTTGATATTTATTTAACCTAATTACCAAATTATTATTATTATTATTATAAAGAAATTGAAAAGTCATGGGAGTTTCAAATGAATGTGGTGAAAGGAAAAAAGAATGGGGGTTTCAAATGCATGAGATTCAAGAAAAAATGCTAGGTTTATAAGTATGTATGACTAGACGAATACCCGCGCGTTGCGCAGAAACACCCATAAAGTTGAAATCTTTCCAAATATTTGTTTTTCTTTTTTTAAATATAAAAACAACGTTATGATTAAATTTGATAGAATAATTTATATATTAAATTGATATAATATATTGACTATTTTGAATTATATGATAATGTATACATCTATTGTAATTTCATAACCTCAATCATTTGAATGATTTCTACCCGCGAGTTACACATTAATAAAATTAAATATAATATATGGTTGAATGTTATTTGTACTTGTTGTTATTGTTAACTAATTTTCAAAAAATTATTTGTTTAATATTTTAATTTTTGTCATTAAAATTATTTAAAACATCAAACATTATTTTATTTATTTTAAAAGTAACAATATAATCATTTATATAAACTTATTTTTTACTATTATTATTGTAACTTATTTTAAGCTACTTATTTGGAATCTATTAATGATTATAAAAATATTTTAGTTAAATTGAAAATACAATTTAGTTTTTGCATTTATCACTATAATTTGTCACTTTTAACTATTTACAAAATATTATTTGATTTTTTAAGTGCAACTGAAATTTATATTTAAGTTGACATTATAATATGCAGAAACACCGTTGAAGCTTTTACAAATATATGATTTTTTTAAATATAATAATAACGTTGTTGTTAAATTTGATATAATAATTCGTATACTAAATGATATAATATATTGATTATTTTGAATTATATGATAATATATACATCTATTATAACTTCATAATCTCAATCGTTTCAATGACTTCTACCAATAACTTACATATGAATAAAATTAAATATAATATATGATTTAATGTTATTTATAGTTGTTATTATTGTTAATTAAGTTTTTAAAATTCATTTCGTTAATGTTCTAATTTCTATCGTTATAATTATTTAAAACATCAAACATTATTTTTTGATTTTAAAGGTAACAATATATTCATTTATATAGATTTATTTTTAACTATTGTTATTATAAGTTATTTTAAGCTACTTATTTGAAATTTTTTAACGATTATAAAAATATCTTTAGGAAATAGTTTAGTTTCATTGAGACTACAATTTAGTTTTTTCATTTATTACTATAATTTATCACTTTTAACTATTTATAAAATATTCTTCGGTTTATTAAGTGGAACTAAAATTTATATTTAAGTTGACATTGTAATGTTATATTTAAGTTAACATTTTAAGTATTTTATCTAAACTGTTCAAAAGCTTTAGCTTTAAACAGATAATGATTTACATATAACAACATATTAATTCTAATAAATTAAGTATAATATGTTAAAAATTAAAGACATAACTTTATAAGTAGAAGTAAAGATATTATTTTAAAATTGAAAATTAGTTTATTTATGATTATAATTTAGATTTGATATGTAACCAACTTATAATCATTATTAGAAAGATACTATAATTTATCACTTTTAACTATTTACATAATATTCTTTGGGTTGTTTAAGTTAAACTAAAATTTATATTTAAGTTGACCATGTAATGTTATATTTAAATTAATAATTTAAGTATTTTATACAAATTGTTCTAAAATTGTATCTTTAAAAGGATAATGTTTTACATCCAACAATATATTAAAACTAACAAATTAAGTATAATATGTTAAAAGTTAAAAACATAACTTTATAAGTAGTAGTAAAGATATTATTTTAATATTGTAATTGTAACACCCCGAATCCAGGGTTTGCTAGTTCAGGGTTCAAAATGAAAATGTATAAGGGCAACTCGGCGAGTCCATGGGTGGGCTCGGCGAGTAGAGTCGCGACTATGGTCGCGTGTTAAGTGGCCAACTCGGCGAGTCGGCGGCTGGACTCGGCGAGTTGGTGCTGGGTGAAGAAAACCCTAATCTTCGGGGTTTGCCCCCTATTTAAAGGATGTTATACCCTCTTTTCAGCCTCTATGCCCCCTGAGAGTTCCAGAGAACACCCCTAAACGTGAGAAACTCCATTATTGAGAGGATTGAAGCTTGGAAGAAAGGATTTGTGAAGAGAAGTGGGAGGGATTCGAGTATAGCATCAAGAGGGCTTGGGGATCTGGAGTCTACATCATTTTAGGCTCATCTTTGGGGTAAGAATCCTTTGTCTTGAGCTCTTTCCCCCTTATTGTCTTCCATGAGGGTTGTTTTAGGGTTTTTGGGAGTATTTCATGAGTTATTCGGGATTGGAAGATGGATCTGAGGATGCTACCTTAGATCTGGAGTAGTGAGGATCCAAATATGCATAAAGTCCCTATGTTTGAGTGTTTGGTGAAGTCATCTTGTCCCAAACCCTAGCCCTAGAGTGTAAAAGGCCTAGATCTCTTTGGATTCACGTAAAGTTTGCCACTTTACGTGATGGATGGACTTAGGAAGGGTAGATCTATGGCTTGGATCATCTGCATGGCTTGGAGAGCCTCTGTATGGATTCAGACCCGGTGGTACTTGGCGAGTCACATGGGTGGACTCGGTGAGTTGCTTGAAGATAGGCTGGGACTCGACGAGTTGGAAGAACAACTCAGCGAGTTGGATGAAGATGGCCTAGAACTCGACGAGTTGGAAGAACAACTCGGCGAGTAGGTTGAAGATAGCCTTAGACTCGACGAGTATGTTCTTGGACTCGGCGAGTCTTGTCGAAGAGTCCCAATCTTTTCTGGTTGAGCCGTGAATCGGTGAGTCAAGGGATGACTCGGTGAGTTGTGTGTTAGTGGACTCAGGGTTGTTGGACTCGGCGAGTCTCGGGGTGACTCGGCGAGTTGAGTCACGGATTGGGGGAATTCTGAGCATGGGGACTCGGCGAGTCATCGGGTTGACTCGGCGAGTAGAGTCAGTCAGGGGTTGACTTTGACTTTGACCAAGGGTTGACCAGTGATTTCCAAGGGCATTTTGGTAATTGTTGGATATTTTTTTGAGTTCAGTGCCTTGGTGGTTGTCCAGTGGTGGAGGTCGTATCAGTAATCATAGCAGCTTGGGTTGTCTGTTCAGTTGGCAGTTTTGAGGTGAGTTATCCTCACTATATCAACAGGGCCTAAGGCACCAAGGCTGGCCCTTATCGGATTGAGATCCGGGTATTTGTTGTTATGTTATTGCTTTGATATGTTTGCATCCTGGTAGTTAGGATGGTATATGTTAGGGACCTGGTTGAGATAGGTATCCCGAGATGTAGGGTGATGCTATGCTAGTGACCGGTTAGGTCGGTATCCTGGTCGGGATGATGATATGTTATGTGATATGTTTGATCGGTTTGTTGACTGTGAATTGCTATATGATTGTATGTTTATGTGCACAAGGTTGTTTGGACTGGAGTTGGGTTGAGGCGGGTCCTGCTTTGTGCTGTAGGCCAAGATACCCAGGGCGGACCGGTTGTCCCGAAGGCCCAACGAGCGGTCCGGATAGGCTGTAGGCCCCAAGAGGGCGGACCAGACGTGCCGAGGCTCGGAGAGTGGACCAGGCCGACTGGAGGCCCGGTGCGGGCGGACCAGTCATACTGTAGACTCAGAGAGTGGACCAGGTGGATTGAAGGCCCGATGCGGGCGGACCAATCACACTGTAGACTCGAGGTATATGGCTAGACTCGGAGGGTGGACCAGGTGGACTGTTGGCCGGTGCGGCGGACTAGTCCCACAGTAGACCCGAAGTGCATGACTGTTCTGTGATCGGATATGTTATGGCATGTTATGCGTGTATGGTATATGTGGTTGGTATTTTGGGGATATCTCACTAAGCTTTCGGGCTTACAGTTGTGGTTTAATGTTTTTCAGGTTCTTCAGGAGACCGTGGCAAGGCGAAGGCGTGATCGTACCGCTCCTCATGTTTATATTGTGATGAGATTCTGGGAATACTTAAAATAAATTGTATTGAAAACCTTTTTGTAATAACTTTAATGGAATCGGGTTGTTTTCGAAAATTTTAAATTGGTTGGAATTTTTGGTCGTTACAGTAATTTAGTTTATATATGATTACACTTTAGGTTTGATATTTATTTAACCTAATTAACCAAATTATAATGATTATTAGAAAGAAATTGAAAAGTAATGGGAGTTTCAAATGAATGTGGTGAAAAGAAAAATGAATGAGAGTTTCAAATGAATGTCGTGAAAAGAAAAATGTTTCCTTTATAATGATATATATATATATATATATATTAAAGAAATGAATCTTAGAAATAGTGAACTTGTCATTTTTTGGCAGAATTGGTCCCTGTATTATTGTTGGACTTCAAAGTTAGAAATAGTAAATTTGAATGTTTTTTTTGGCAACTTTGCTCTTCATTCTTTAGCCATTTTGACACTTTTGGTCATTGCAATCAATATTTTTACATTTTTTAGGAACCTTTTAATATTTAAAGTTTGGCCACAAAACTTTAACGGTTTGACAACTTTGATCATTTTTCTAAAAAATTGCTAATTTCTACCCATTTAATTTTTTAGTCATTTTGCCACTTCTGGTCATTGCAATCAAAACTTTTACATTTTTTCATAAAAATATGAAAAAAACGGTCCGGGGTAAAGCCCGGACTTTTTATTTTTGCACTTTCTACGTCTGCTATATTTATCGATACGGAAACAGCAATGAAAACTTATAGCCCCGCGTAGCGGGGTAACCTTTCTAGTTTTATATAATGGATATTAAGGGTGTGTACATCTCGTAAAATAATGTCACCGTTAGTATAGATGGCTGCAGGAATGAATAGACTTTGCCTTAGATTTAAAGAGAGAAGGTGTGTCGTATTGGGATTGTACGAACATGTGCCAACAGTGGAAATGGCTGACACAAATGGGTGGTCACGTGACCACTTACTGAGTCTTTCTGTCATGCACAACAAATCCCCTGGATATTTTCAACATCCCCGCATTTTTATTTATTTATTTAAGTAGTTTAATTGTCATTTATATTTATATTGAAGTTAATAAGTAAAATAATAGCGTCGATCTATATACATCGTTTTGTTTTCATTTCTTTATTAAAATATTTGTTAGATAAGCAATTCGTATATAAAACAAATAATTAATTGAGAGTACTCCTTTGTTTTATATACAAGGAAATTGAGGAATCTAATATTTTTATATATATATTTTTGAAAAAATAACTTTTATAATTTATTTTGCAAAATAAATTATTATATGTGTAATGGGTTATTTCGGAGTCTATTTCGGATTCCATAGTAGGTTTGGCCGGCCCATCAACAAACCTCCGAAATGCTAATTCACGGGTAATAGTAGTTATTCTGGATTTCAATTTTCAAATTCATTTTCCCGATTATATTTTGGATCTCGATTTTATTATGGATATCGAATTATCAACGCATTTTAACACGTTCTGGCCAAACTTTTTGGCATTTCAAACTAATATGATACACATTCCGATCGTTGACTAAGATATGAAAACGATAACGATGAATATGTTGCTTTACAGGTAAGTCTTATATTCTTAGTAGTTTAGTTTGAAATTTTTTGTTATTAAAAATTTCATCCGGAATGCGAAGAACATTTCCGGAAGTTACTGAAGAGTAGCAAATACATATTTAAAATGCATTAGGACTAACCAAACACTAGTTTAATTATTACATTAGGGTATTATAAATCGAAAATTAGTATTCCAGAATAAAAATAACAATCAATGCTACGAAATGCGAGGAGCTTGTCCAAAATACGTAGATCTAATCCGGAATACAAAGAACATGGTCGGAATGGTTATCACTTAGGATTATAACTTATTTTAAAAAACTATGTATTTGCAGCACGATATGATTTTTGATGCATCAATTACACGGACTTGAAAACCTAAAGTCGGTGTGGACAGGCCCGGTTTAGGAGGGGACAAAGTGGGCTACTGCCCGACCCATAACAACTTGGGGACCCAAATTTATATTAGTATGTATTTAATAATGAAGGCATTTATTACTTTATAGAAATAACTTTAGTGGGCTTGGTATAAACATCTTATATTAATTTCCTGCGGTTGCATTTTCTTTATTGCTTTTGTTTAATTTTTTACATAGAAAAACAATCTAGTATCTTTACGGGAGGGAGATAAATCCTTTTTTTTTTCTATCTGTGTTGTCACATTTCAAACCCTTAACTGCTTCCTATTTTCTATATTTACTTTTTTTTTTTTTTTTTTTTTTTTTTTTTTTTTATTAATATATGTTAAAGTTATATCCTATAAATAATAAAAAAATAATAACACATGGTCCAAATAATTTAAATTCTTGATTTTACTAGATTGTTATGAGATAGTATTGATTTTGATATTTTTCTAATTATTTTATTTGAAATTATGTACATATAAATCTATATAATAATATTTTTTTTTATAATAAATTACTTTTATTTAGGATCTGTATGTTTGTCTATTAAAAAGATCTTCGAAAAAAATTAACTTATATTTAATTATTATATAATTTTTTTGTAATTTGAAGGGGCTTTTTTTTGTTTTGTCCTGGGTCCTGAATATCTTAGGACCGGCCCTAGGTGTGGATATTCTTGTGGCACTTAAAGACACACATGAATGTGAGACTATGTTCTAAAGTTCATGTTTTGGCCGGTGGTTAGACATTCTTAAGGTAGATAAGGATCATTTACTTTTACATTATATGTTTTGCCACAAAGTTATCATGGACCCGCATAACGAAGTTGAGGAAATGGTTTTTGAGATTGGAGGTTACGAGCTGTCTTTCGGAAAAAAAGAATTTTGTCTTCTCACTGGCTTCCACTTTGGTGACTACTTTCCTGCCTCCGTTTCCGGTGTCACCTTCCATTTTCCTTGTATTTCCTATGGTCGCGAGGAATGTCTCTATGAAATTAGATGATGTTTATTCATGTGTTTAAACATTCACATAATGAATTATAGGACGAGGATGCGGTTGATGTATGTCTTCTATATCTTCTATAGAATGGTTTTAATGGGTGGTTGCTTGAACAGTAGTAACAGAGGATTAGTTCGCTTTGCTATCCAACCTGGATGAATTCAATAAGTATCATATTGTTAATTTATAGTTATTATTACTAATCTATATTTTTATTGTATTTAATTATGAATTTTTTTATGTTGCAAATATCCATGAGAGAAGGTAAGTTGAGATCAATTGTATACTCAACTACTCATTGTATTCAATAAGGTTGAGAATCCTATACATTTAGTCGAACCAAAAGCTAAACATTCTCAAAAAATGACATACACCGTAAACAAATTTTTATATGCTTTTAAGGTAAAATACATGATTAATAATTGAACATTTTTTTTAAAAATGTTCTAATACATGATTCTTTCAGAATGTAATCTCTTGGGCTGTTGCGTTGTCGAAACTAAGGGCTTTACGTGTTGTTGAGTGCAACTAGTTTATAATCATCAACAACGTATGATTACTTATATATTTTATAGTTTTCTACTATATGTATAATTTATGTTTATTTATACTTTTATAATTTTGTTACTATGATAATAAACTCATACAAAAGTTAGAGCCGATATCAGATGTGAGTCGTGCTAACTAGTCGACAGTTAGCTCGACATTGATTGATCGCCCTGATTTACCTACCACAAATGTTCACATGGGAACCTTCCCTAACACCATTACCCTATTACTCACCTATCCATGAGGCTAAAAAAGGCTTGAATAAATGTTGCACTAGGTTAAAATTCATGTAACCCACCACCACCACCAAACATTAGCCAATGTATGATCAACTGATAAGGACCAAATTATTGTTAAGTTACAAAATAAGGTTTGTAAATGTCGCGAGAATTTGAAGCTACGATAACCATGCTTCTAAAATTTAATAATAAGTTTGTTGGAGATGATGCTTATACTGCATAGGACTGGAGGTACTTTGATTTAATATTTCACTCCCGTACATTTTTTATTTAACATTATGCTATACTCGTTTTTTATCGTTTAGAATTAAATACTATTGAACCTTACAAGCACGTATCATGGGTGATGTTGGTACCATAGACCACGATGACTTATGGGAGCATGATTACAGGTTATGTACACTGAAACAACCACCGAATGAATCCCCTAAAAAGTCTTCTCCCTAGGAACAATACAAAACACATGCAACACCTCTTAGACATTCTCTTCGACAACAAGTTATGTCTATATGGCATAAGTCCCCTGGGATATAGATGAATAAAAAAGGTGTAACACGCCAACATCCAACACCGTTGGATAATTTTTCAGAGCCTACCACACACAGTCTTTATAAAAAATGAGATGCTTCTTTCTTGTTTGCTCATCTTTTATCACTGGTACATCGACGATTGAGTTTTGGACGTGCTAATATGTAGATACTCACACGGGTTGGTTGGAATGTGATATAAGTTATATAACTATGTGATCATTACATACTAAACTTCTAATAATAATACCTACTTTAATGTTAAGTTTTTTTATTGGAAACACATCATGAGGTGGATCTCATTACTGATAGAGTGTAGACGAGATGATGCTCGATGGACCGTTGTGTCGTTAGCTTTCAACACTGATGCATTTGACTGGAGTGACTTGACTGATGAATCTGTTTACCTAGCTTAGTCTGAGTATGATACGGTATAATTATATTTTGATTAAATTACCTAAATAATATTAATTTATAATATAATGTTATATGATGATTAATTAATTTCAACCCTTTGTGTGGATTTACATCCCTATCAATATACTACGTGCTCAATAGTTTTCAGGTGTTTTGGATTTGAAGACATTCAAAATGACTATATACAATAGTCATTGTGATGACTTCAAAAATTTTTTGATCGATTAGATCTTTGTAACAGGTAAAATAATAAAACAGAAACAGTAATGAAAAACACAAGTATGGATCTGAATGTGTCGAATGATTTGATTAACTCAATCCTCAGCAGAGCTCGATGAAGAACTTCCGCTGTAGAGGATTCTAGGGTTACAAAAGATAAGAACTTGTACGCTATCAAATCTATCAATCTTACGTTAAGAATGCATGCAAGCATCTTTATATAATAAACCCTAAACTAAACTCACAAATGGACAGGCCCATACCGGAGACAAAACATGGACTAGCTAACGAGCCCAAAAGACACAACACTAAACTGGACCTAACAATCTCCCCCTTTGCGTCAATTTGGAGCAAGACTATCATTTCTTCTTGCTTGGACCAGCTGCTCGAACCTTCTTGGTTGTATCAAACAGACGAGAGATAAGTGCGAGAATAGTCTGTCTGAAGCGAATGTACCATTGAATCATATCATCAAAGTACTGCTTGTCATCCGCCGAATTCTGCTTGCATCGATGAATGATCCCTAAGACATGTTCCAAACATGCAGTGGTATAGAGATGTTTGTCTGCCAAAGCGAACAAGCATTTTTTGCCTTCGTTTCTGGTAAACATAACGGAGTTTCTCTTCGGGTCTATCTTCCCCATCTGCATCATGTTTAGGTCACTTGTTGAGCCAACAGGAGATATGGTAGGCTTTTTCTTGAATACAGTCGCTATCTCCTAATCCATCTTGGCGACTTCCATAATGTAACAAACAAGCATCCTCTTGAAGTGGTCGATGATCGGACCATATTCTGCTTCATTAGTAAGAAGGATGTTATGCAAAATAATCCAGTCGTGAGGATTCAAGTTGGGAAGATCAGCAAGCGAGATGGCATGTTCGGTCTTGGCAGATCCTCTCAGCACCTTAAACCGAACGTTGGTGAAGTTTCCTTCCTTGTACGGCTTTAGAACCCGAACATTGATAATCTTCTGAGCGCTCCATGTTTGGTACTGTGGTTGAGCGGCCCTCAGATAGAATTCGACTAAGTCCCTGTCAACCTTTGGATGAGGATGAGGGAACTCAGCAATGTTGTCAAAGGCATGGAATATGAACGCCTTTCGGGTCAGTGGCATGTCGAACTGAGAATCAACAGTATTATCACGATCAAGAGAGATCACTGGTTCTAGCCACAAGATGCTTGGAGTATCGATAGATTCTTTCAGCAACTTCTCAAGAGTCCAAGGAGGAAAAAGAGTTTTCCTTCTCTCGAGAAGGTCGTGAGCTTCTTTCTGTCTTCTTTCGGCTTCTTCAGCCTCCTTAGCTACACGAGCGCTGATGTCAGCGTCTTTATCTCGACCTTGCTTTTTCAGAAGGTCGACAATGATCTCCTTATCTTCATCATCGCTCTCCTCAGCAATTTGTTTTCCCTTGTATTTCACACCCGAACCTGAGGCTTGGCCTGTAGGAGGAGGTTCGGTTATGTGAGTTGCTGTTGAAGTAGGAGGCGGTTGAGACACATTTTCTTTTTCTCCCCCTTGTTTCGGAATGGACACGAAATCAAGGAGCCCTTCAATCTTGCTCAGGAGAGAGAGGGCAGGGGAAAGTTTTTCTGCAAGAGTACGCCTCACAAAATAGTTGAGTATCGAGTCATGTGCTTCCAGGATGTTTGAAAGGGATGCGTGGACATCCGAAACACACGATGAAATCACCTCTCTTTCAGATCGAAGAGACTCAATCTCCTTTTGAGAATTGGAGAGTTGAAGACTCTTGACCTTCAGAGCGGTGGTCTTTCTGGCAAGAGCGTCCATGAGTGAGTTTTCAGCAGCAAGGTCCTCATGGAGCTTAGTCAACCATTCGTCAATCGTCGCCTTAAACGCTGAATTGTCGTCTGAGAGAGTCTGACGAAGAGAAGCAAAAGACTTCAGTTCTGATGCAACTGAGGTAGCCAGCTGGTTGACAATGGGTTCCAGCTTCGTTTTGGTGGCCTCAGCAGATTCTTGTAAAGATTGTAACAGAGAAGAAGCATCAGTGAATAGTTTATCGACTTTTTCGGTCGCTGCCTCACAGGCTTTGGTTGAGGCATCAATGGCTGCAGTGGCGGAGTCTAGAGAGACTTGATGAGCTTTGGAAAAAAGCATCAACAATTTTCTGAATGGCAGCTTCAGAGATGATAGACTGAGATGAAGAAGAAGAGGCGATGAGCGAATCTATTTTATCGTGAAGCTCCTTGAGATGCCTCTTGGTAATGGGAGCATCATCATCGTCGTCACTCTGTACCTGAAGCGGACTGTAATAGACCGAATCAAATGGCATATCCTCCCCGCCGAGGAATGGTTCTTCGTCCTCTTCTGCCTGAGCAGGAGATGATGGTGATGGTGAGGGTGGAGGCTCGGTAGTTGTAGTAGGTTCGGGTTGGGTTGTATGTTCGGTAGTTGGTGGGGGTTTGGGTGCGTCAGTAGGAACCCCTGTATCAGATACATTGGTTCTTACTTCTGCGGTGGTGGTGGTTGCTTCGGTAAAGATGGGAGGGGGTACTGGGATGGAGGTGGATGGTATTTGAGTGGTGGAGGTTATGGGGGGAATGGAAATAGGAATGGTAATTGGTGGAGAAGAGATTGGAGAATTGGAAAAGTGAACTTCAGGAGTAGGCGATCGTGGTGGAGTGTTACCACGAGGAGATCCGTCAGAGGCAGAATTCTCTTCCTCAGATTCGCTTGAGGAGGAAGCGATTATCAGCTTTCGCCTTGGTTGAGTTTTACTCTTCTTCAGCGGAGGAGACTGAACAGTCTGTGTAGTTTTACGCTTCTTGGGAGAAGGGCCTTTCGCTCCCTTACCAACTTGCTTGTCTTTGCCTTTGTCAGTTTTCTTTCCCCTTGGCGCATGCTTGCCGGCTTCATGGATGGACTTGAGCATTTTAGGAGTAAGCTCTCTCGGACCAGAGCGTCGAAACTCCTTATAGGTTCGAATGATCCAGCTGTCGGCAGGAACATCTCCATACATTGTCTCAGGAATAGAGCCAATGAATTGAAATTTTGAGGCATCGGAGACAATGATCTTCGTGGTATGGAAAGTACCAATCGAAGACATTGGAGAACCAGCAACAATGGGGACTTGGTACTTGTCCATCACCCATTTTGTAATGAGAGTCCAAAATCGAGCATAGGAAATCTCAGAATGCCGAGATGTAGAAGACAGACTCTGAATGAGTTGTTGCCATAGGACCGACCCGTAGTCCAAGTTGATACCATTGTAGATCCCGTACAAAATCGTGATGAACAAACGACTTGCTCCGTCTGATCCAGCACTGCATTTAGACAGCCCCTTGAACAGCACTGTAAACAACCCATTCCACTGAGGAGGAAGGCACGATTTCTTGAACTTCGTAACCGTTGTCAGCACCTCGGTGTACCTCATGTTGTAGAACATAGAGAACATGTGACCCACCGAAATCGATTCAGGGTTAACCCTAGTTGAATCAGGTTCAAACCCTAAAATTGAGCAAAACCTCTGCTTGGAAATTGACGCCTTGTGATCGAGCATGTCGAAGAAGATCCTGTCGACTGCCTTGTCGTAATGAGCAGTGGTGAAAATCTGAGATAAGACCTCCATAGGAACTGCTTCAACTTTGGTGAGAGCAGGAGCAATCGGTGAGTACTTGAGGCATTCGATTATCGGGAACATGAAAGCATCATAGACCCAAGGAGTAAGATCGATGATCAAACTCTGTTGGGGACGAATCGGCAGGATGTGGGAAGTGGCATGAACTGATGATGAATCCGCCATTGTTGTGAAGAAGATGGGAGAGATGATGAACAGTAGAATACTTGAAGGTTTTCTTGCTCTCTGAAAATATGGGTGCAGTAAAGAGGTAAACAATGGTTTACGTTACCTTTTATACTGTGGGTAGAGGAGTGAGAAGAATCTGTCCCAAATCTTCGAGGGAAATACGAAGGGTTTTTCGGAAGTGATTGATGCGTGACAATTGGTATCACCGATGATTACGCATGAGAGAGAGTGTCAGTCCCGATTTATACGCCTTCCCATCAGGCGCCGTTTTTAAACGAAACGGTTCCTCTTCACATGCCTGGCTGTCAAGCGCCATTTGAAAATCAAATCGATTGGACTCCCGCCTGAGTCAGCATCTTATCCTTTTAGATTAAACGTCATCCTTAAGCAAAATTGACCACGTGGATCAATATTAACCACAACTCCCTTATAGCTGCAAATCCCATTTAAAATTATGCCTTGTAATTAATGAAACCAGAATGTTGGAAAATCAAAAAGATTTTCGTGCTTAGTGTGTAAAAGAAAAAGAAATAAAGCAACATATATGAGGGATTTGGTGATGTCAGTAAAGACACGAAACAAAGGATCTCGGGCACGAATCTCTTCCTTCAAAGTCAAGAGAGACTTGAAAGTGTTTGTGTGGTTTCCCGTTGAATAACGATCAGACACTTATTGAGAAGTGTTAAAAGGCTTATTTTAATCAGGCTAATTTGGGTGGCTTTCGCTTCAATTCAGAATTCCTGATCTTGATATAAGACAGAAATCGAACGAAGTACTTGTGAGACCAATGCAGTCTGTTAAACAAGTAGGTTTGAAATAATTTAAGTGGCTAGATAAAACAGTTTATGTGAAATCTCAAAAAAAATTTAAAACTGAATTCCAAGGGAGGAAATGTTATAGGACGTAACAATTTCATAGGAATCACTCAAAAGGAAATTAGAGATTTTACTTTCCATCCCCATGGATAAGTCCGTCAATTTGTTAGTTATAGCTAGAGCAAAGATAATTGATCACCGTCAATTCATAGTAGGTATTGAATTGTGGGTTTCACTTAGTTCGTAGTGACACGAAGCTAAGATCATAAACACATAAATTATGTAACCATAAACCTCAGTGGTAATTTCTGAGAGTTTCAAGGGTTACGTTTATGAAGCGAATGAGATGGAGAAAAGTAGTGTAGATGGTGTAGAGACACGAAAGTACCTCTGCTGTTAAAATAAGGACCAAGCAGAAAACTCTTATCTCATGTGAGAAGAGAGTCAGGTAGCTCATGATTAGAATAAATATGAAAGCCTAATTGGGAAGACAAGGTTTGTATTTACCAAGTCAGTAAGGCTATTATTCAGAATCAGGTGAGGCTTTGGACACATACAACAACATGCTTCTAGGGACACTTAACCAGTGAAATGATTTCCCCACAAATAGACACACAAAAAGATAAGACACAAAACAAAACAAAATAATAGAAAAAAAAAATATTTTTGAAGTTTTTGAATTTACGAAAAGAAAATAAGAAAAAAAATATTTTTGGAATTTTTGATTTAAAGAAAAAATAAGTAAATAAAAAAAATGGGATACAAAAAAAATTTGGAACCGAACCCGAGCGTTCGGTCTATTTTGGCTAAAAAAAAATGTGGAACTGAACCCGAGCGTTCGGTCTATTTCGGTTGGAAAAAAAATAAGTTTGAAAAAGAAAAGAACTTTGAAAATAAGTGAAATGATTTTGAGAAAATGATACAAAAGGTTTACAACCAAAGAAACTACCTTAGAGTGATAAGCGACGATCAGATAATACGACCGAACCCGAGCGTTCGGTTCATTTCGGTATACCAGAACAAGACCCGAACCCGAACGTTCGGTCTGTTTCGCTTCCAACGTTTAATTTTGAGAAGTAGTCTTTGGTACTGACTCCGATTCCATCATTCCTAGCCCTTGTAGAATTTTGTTGAAAGATGCTTCAGGAAGAGCTTTGGTGAAGATGTCAGCCAATTGATTAGTGGTTCGAACAAAGTGAATTTCGACGTTCCCATCTTCCACATGATCTTTAATGAAGTGATACCTCAGTGCTATATGCTTGGTCTTGGAATGTTGCACTGGGTTATGACAGATCCTAATTGCACTTTCTGAATCGCAATATAGTGGGATCTTTTTCATATTGAGTCCATAGTCCCGGAGTTGGCTTTGGATCCAAATCACTTGAGATGTACAGGAGGCAGCTGCGATGTACTCTGCTTCGGCTGTAGACAGAGATACACGTGTTTGTTTCTTTGATTGCCAGCTAACCAACTTCCCGTCTAGGAATTGGCAGCCTCCAGTGGTGCTTTTCCTGTCTAAACCACAACCTCCAAGGTCTGCATCTGAGTAGGATTGAACGAAGAAACCTGAGTTTGATGGATACCATAAACCGAGAGAGGTGGTTCGTTTCAGATACCTGAGTATGTTTTTCACTGCAAGCATATGTGGTTCACGAGGATTCGCCTGAAATCTAGCATAGTAACACACAGAAAGCATTATATCAGGCCTGCTAGCAGTGAGGTACATCAAAGAACCAATCATCTGGCGATATAACGTAATATCGACTGCCGGTTTTTCCAAGGATGGTGTGAGCTTGGTGCCGAATGCCATTGGAACTTTAACCTTTGAGTCTCCCATCATGCCAAATTTAGCAAGAAGAGTCTTGGTGTAAGCTTCCTGGTTGATAAAGATGCCTTCGGGTCCCTGTCTAATATTTAAACCAAGGAAAAAGTTAATCGGACCCATTGAGCTCATTTCAAATTTAGTCTCCATCAGCTTTCTGAATTCAGCTGTTAAGCTAGGATTCGTTGAGCCAAAGATGATATCATCGACATAGATTTCAACAATCATAAGGTGGTTACCTTCCTTCTTACGAAAGAATGTTGGGTCAACCGAACCTTGTTTGAATTTTGACATCTTTAAAAACTTGGTTAGCGTTTCATACCATGCCCTAGGTGCTTGTTTTAGACCGTAAACCGCCTTGTCCAGAATATAACAGTGATTGGGGAACTTTTTATTAACAAATCCAGGAGGTTGTTCCACGTAAACTGTTTCTTCAAGTTCTCTATTCAGAAAGGCGCATTTCACATCCATTTGGTAGACCTCAAAGTTTTTGTGTGCAGCATAGGCTAGAAATATACAAACAGATTCCAGCCTCGCTACCGGAGCAAAAGTTTCCTCATAATCAATTCCTTCCTCCTGGCAGTATCCTTTCACCACGAGATGAGCTTTGTTTCGAATCACATTGCCTTCCTTGTCCATTTTATTTCTGAATACCCATTTGAGACCAACAATTGAGGCGTCTTTAGGAGTTGGAATGAGGCACCAAACCTTATTTCTTTCGAACTCGTTGAGTTCATCTTGCATAGCTTGAACCCAGTCAGAGTGATCAAGAGCAGTATTAACTGTCTTTGGTTCAACTTTTGAGACGAAAGAATTATACATGCAGAACTCTACTTTGGAGAATAGAGATGTTTGTTTTGCCTTCAGTTGAGATCGAGTCAGGACCTTTTCAGAGACATTACCCACTACCTGGGATACAGGATGATCTCTGGTCCACTTAACAAGAGGAGGGTAATTTGGATCATAGGATGGATCCAATTCAACATTCACCATTTTTTCCAATTCAGATTGACTATCTTCGTCGTAGAACATATCGACATTCTCCCCCTCGACTGATGAGCTTTCAGGTGTAGCTGGACTTTCTGGTGCTACAGGACTTTCTGGTGTTGTCGAGCTTTCGGGTGCTGAAGGGCTTTCGGGTGCAGTTGAGCTTTCGGGTGGAACTGGAATAGAATTCTCCCCCTCAATTTGTGAGCTTGGTTGTTTTGAGGAAGGTGGATTCTCCCCCTCACCTGAAGCATCTTGCTCAGGAAATTTGTTTGGAACTTGTTCTCCTTCACCCATTCGTTTGGCTGCTTCTTCTACAATTTGCTTCAGATGGTCGACCTTGTTATCTGCTGACTTGGCCTCCGAGAGAGTAGCTTTCTCAGGTTCATTGAATAGTTCCACAAACTGATCGAACAGATTAGCAATCGAAGCCGTAACTTGACCAGTTTGAGTAAAAATCTCTCCGATTGCTTCTTCAGTAGCCTTTAGCTTTTTGACGTAGTTGTCATCGAAAGTCACATAATATGTTTCTTCGATCTTCCTTGAACGCTTATTTAAAACCCGGTATGCTTTTGAAGTAAGTGAATATCCCAGAAAAATTCCTTCATCAGCTTTAACGTCAAACTTGTTACGATGTTCTTTGGAGTTGAAGATGAAGCATCGTGAGCCGAACACATGGAAGAATTTTACGTTCGGCTTCCTGTTATTGATGATCTCATAAGGAGTAAGAGAGAAACGCTTGTCGAGATAAGACCGGTTCTGTGTGAAACACGCTGCAGAAATAGCATCAGCCCAGAAATATAACGGAAGAGAAGCGAAACTTAGCATCGTTCGGGCCGCCTCACACAAGGAACGGTTTCGTCTTTCGACAATTCCATTCTGTTGAGGGGTATAGGGAGCTGAGAAGTTGTGACTAGTTCCTTTTTCTGCCAAAAAGTCTTAAAATTCTCTGTTCTTGAACTCCAGTCCATTATCGCTCCTGATGTTGCGAACGACTTTTCTCAGTTGCACTTCAACCTGCTTAATAAACATCTTTAGCTTAGGAGTAGCCTCAGATTTGTGCTTCAGAAAGAATACCCATGTAAAACGTGAGAAATCATCAACAATAACAAGAATATACTTGCTAACGCCAATGCTTTCGATAGATGATGGACCACACAAGTCAATGTGAAGCAACTCAAGTGGTTCAACAACTTTTGTGTTTATAATGGATGGGTCACTTTGACGACTTTGCTTCCCCATTTCACACGAAGCACACAAATGCTCTCGATCAAACTTGAGCAATGGGAGACCCCGAACATGACCTCCTATGACAAACTTGTTGATGTCCTTGAAGTTGAGATGTGAGAGCCTTCGGTGCCACAACCAGCTTTCGTCAGAATGAGCTTTGAATAATAGGCATATAGTTGGATTTCCTTTGATTGGTTTGAGATTGAGAGGAAACATTTCGCCTTTGCGTTCTGATTTGAGAATTACCCTTTTTGATATCTTCTCTATGATTTCTGAACCTTCATCATCAAATGAAACTTTGAGACCGGTGCCTCCTACCAGTTGAGACACACTGATGAGATTATGCCGTAGAACCTCAACATACGCCACCTTTCTTATTGTGAAGTCTCCATTGGTTATCATCTTATAAACCTTTATTGTTCCATAGGAGTTGTTGCCGAATTTGACATTCCCACCATTCTGAAGAGATCGAAACTCCCTTAGCTCCTCCTTCCTCCCTGTCATGTGACGTGAGCAGCCACTGTCAATGTACCATTCTTCGTCGAACTGCTCGTCACTTATAACCTGCAAAAATTAAGCAGATTTAGGAACCCAAAGTTTCTTGGGTCCACGTGAGCCTTTCACAGGAACAGGAATAGTAAGTGAAACATCAATAAGATATGTTCTTTTTATTAATGTTGTTTCATTTTTTTCTTTTAATGGTAAACACTTTGATTTTGTTAGGATTAGCAATAGTGGGTTTGGTTTCAGGTTCTGGTGTTTGGGCTTTAGACTGCTTTCGGTCTTCCTGGACAGAGGAAATCTTCGATTTTCCTTTCAGGTTTGTTGATGATTTAGAATTTTGAGCAGGAACAGAATTAGGTTTAGAAGAGAATTGAGAGTTAGAAGAATTAGAATGAGAATTTCTTTTGACTTGCGGTTCGATATGACCCTTTTGTTTTTGGTCATTGGAAGGATCGAACCTGGACGTTCGGTAGCTATTGCTTTTGGGACCGAACCTGTCCTTTCGGTTGCTATTGCTCTCTGAACTGAACCTGTCCTTTTGGTTATGTTCCTCATGTGACCTGAAATCCTTTTTCTCTTGCTTTGAATTCTTATCGTGATAAGAGAAATGATTGTTTTGAGAGCGCCAAAACTACTTTCGCTCAGAGAGATTCTTTTTGTATCTCAGATTCCTCTGCCGCTTTTGATATTTCACTTGTTTTGGCTGTTTGTGGATGTTAGCCTTTTGCTTCTTTTTCTTGTCAGCCGGTTCACTTTTCACAGATGATGTTTCGCTTGTGGAAGTGACTTCTTCAATAGGAACTTCTTTTGTACCACTAGTGCTTGGCACGTCGAAGTTGTCAGGCTTGTTCAGTGGCTCTGGTACATATCTGCCTTTGGTTTTCCAGGACGTCCGTTCTGACAGACCAACAGTTTCGTCGGCATTATCTATAGGAGCAAACCAAAAGAACTCATCACAGCCATCTGCGTTATCTTCGTTCACTATGGCAGTGAGTTCGGCTGTTTGATGCTCGGTTACTCCTGTGACCTTGTACACCTGATTTGGTGTTGTTCTCACCATTTGGTACACAACAACCTTTTCTTCAAGAATCGGGGACTTATTTTGGGACAGACGAGCGAACTCCACAGAATTTTCAGAAATAAGATTTTTGTGGTTTTCGGGTTCGCTCTTGACAAACTCAGAACAGTCGACTACGTCCTCTACAGAAATTTCACTCATATAATCGTCCTCATTAAGTTCAGATGCGTTTTCAACATCAATTTTATTTTCTGAACTTAAATTGGCACTCAACGAGTCAAATTTTTGTATAGTTTCAGTCCTTAGTTTCATCTTATCGTTTTCATCCAAAAGGTTTTTCAGCATGTCCTTATGGTCCTTGGACTTTATGAAAGATTCTATTTTGTCCAGACCATACATGTAAGTGGGATTCACATCATCAGACGATACAACACTTTCGCAGTTATATGCTTCAGCATCGATTTCATCCTCCTTAAACTCAAGGAAGGGTAAAATCATGCGATGAATTTTCCGCCCTATTTCACAATTCAGATGTAGTTGAGTGATGTTAGCATAAAGACGTTTAGCAATCAAACAAAAAACATTTCTCTGTTTTAAAAGTTTTAAATTGTCTCTTTGTAAATAAATGTTTTCATCCTTAGACTTTATCAGCTCCGACTCTTTTTGCTCTATCCACATCCTTCGCTCCTCACTCTTGGAAGACACCCTACTTATTTGGTCAGTTAGGTTAGAATTGGTGACCCGTGTTTGAGTTAAACAACTATCCAGATTTGAGATTCTCGAATTTATGCTATTTAATTCTTTTTCATATGATTTCTGTGGGACTTTGAATGAAATAAAGAGAGATTGTACCTTCTTGATCAATTCATCAAGCTCATTGATCTGCACACTGAGAGGTTTTGCTGTGAAGCATGAGTCCTCTCGCTCCTTGGTGTCCTCGTTTCCACCATCAGTATTGTATCCCCTTATGTGAGATACATCAGTCACCACAAAACACTTTCCACTGCTTTTGTCACCCCTTGCAACATATGCCTTTCCATGTGAAGGCTTTCTCACTTCATCATCCTATGAGTCGGTTGACCATACCTGCATGCCACCGAACTCGTCATCCTCTGCCGAACCCTGTAGAATAAGAGCAATCATAGAAGGGTTAGTAGCAGCTTTCTTCCTCTTGATCTCTTTCAGCTTTTTCATCAAGACAACCTCTTCATCTTTTTCCTCATCTTTCTCTGCCATTTTCTTCAGAACACAATCTTTAGCATAATGGTTCTTTCCTCCACAGTAATAGCAGCTAACACCAGAATCTCTTTCAACTTTCGTCTCTTTCTTCGGTTCCTCTGTCTTCGGCTCCTCCCTTACTTTTTCAGAACTATAGCTTCCCTGCCAATTTCTGTTTTTATTGGTAGGAAACCTCTTCTTGATGAACCTCTTGGGATTGGATACCATCATAGCATAGTCTTCTGACGTAAGATCATAGTCCTCTAGGTTCAGATCTTCGTCTTCCACTGCATTCTTGCCTTTTGATAGGAGGGACAAGGACCCCAAACTTGAGACCACATTCTTTTCTTGCATGACAATCTTTTCTTGGGATTTCAGAATTCCCACCAGCTTTGCCAATGAATATGACTTGAACTGCTCATGAGCTTTAACTGTAGACACGACATCTCTCCATTCAGATCTTAGGCCATTCAAAAAGGTGAGCTTCTGTTCAATCAACTTCCTTTGTATATCATGTTTGATCATCTTGCTAAGAAGATGATTGAAGCGATCAAACGTCTGAGTGACAGTTTCATCAGAATTCTGCTTAAATTCACCAAACTCAGACAAAAGCAAGGTCTGAATAGAATGCTCCAAATCTTCATCTGTGGAATATAGCTCTCGCAACCTATCCCAAATTTATTTAGCGGTACTGCAGGAACTTACCAACCTAAATGTATCAGATTGAAGAGCGAATCGGATCAGTCTCAATGCTTTAATGTTGCACTGAAACTTTTCCTTTTCGTCTTGAGCAACGTCTTTAACATCTTTTAACAGATCATTATATTCTTTCTGAGTTTTAATGATCTTGGATGTTCCTGAGTGAGCAAATGGTCCAGACACAATGGCTTCCCAAATAAGATACCCATTATCTTCAGATCCGATGACATAGTCTTCAAAATGATGAGCCCAAACTTCGTAATCTTGGGTGTATAGAATAGGAATCTTCGTCGTTGATCCAATGCTGTGTGAGATGTTGATAGGATTAGATTGAGAATCGTCCATGCTTGATCGTTTAACCTGTTTGAAAGATCAGACTTGTAATATGTAATATTAGGGCAAACGAATAAATTAAGAGATACGTCAATTATGGAGTGACGGCTCAATAAATATCAGATAATGCGGAATAACTCTAATTGCTTCTTTCACAGAAAAGATGTGTATGAATTACACTGCCTCCAGCTCTGATACCAATTGATGAGTTCAAAAACTCTTTGATCGATTAGATCTTTGTAACAAGTAAAATAATAAAACAGAAACAGTAATGAAAAACACAAGTATGAATCTGAATGTGTCGAATGATTTGATTAACTCAATCCTCAGCAGAGCTCGATGAAGAACTTCCGCTGTAGAGGATTCTAGGGTTACAAAAGATAAGAACTTGTACGCTATCAAATCTATCAATCTTACGTTAAGAATGCATGTAAGCATCTTTATATAATAAACCCTAAACTAAACTCACGGATGGACAGGCCCATACCAGAGACAAAACATGGACTAGCTAACGAGCCCAAAAGACGCAACACTAAACTGGACCTAACACACTGAGTGAACAACCATTGTTTATGATGAGATTTAAAACACAATAGCTTTTAATCTATAATGATCTATTAGATCTTGAACAAGTGTGTGAATGTGAAACAGCAAGAACACAATATAAATAACAAGGAAGAACGCAATATTAAGAACAAACAGCTTGAATCAAACGTGTCGAATGATTAAATAAAATCCTTAGAAGAGCTCGATTAAGAACATCAACTGTAAAGGATTAGAAGATTACAAGAGAGCAAATACGTAAACTCTTGAGCGCTAAAACTGAAATCTTGAATCTTAACCTAATATGCATGAAAGCGATAACTTATATACTATACATAAAAGGCTCTCGGTTGGACAGGCCCAAACCGGAGAATACTAGGCTAATCTACGAGCCCAAAAGACGCAATACAAAACATAACTTCAGCCCAACAATCTCCCCCTTTGCGTCAATTTGGAGCGAGACCATCACTTCTTACTTGGGCCGGCAGCTGAAGCTGGTACCTTCTTCTTCACGGTACTAAACAGACACTTGGTTATTGAAAGGATGGTCTGTCTAAACCGGATGTACCAATTGATCATGTCTTCAAAATATTTGATGTCATCAGCCGAATTGTCCTTACACCGCTTGATGACAGATAGGACGTGTTCCAAGCAGGTAGTGGTGTAGAGGTGCTTGTCAGCTAACGCGAACAGACATTTCTGTCCTTCGGCTCTGGTGAACATCACAGAGTTTCGCCTTGAATCTATCTTGCCCATTTTCATCGCGTTTAGATCACTGGCCGATCCCACAGGCTTGACTTTCGGTTTCTTCTTAAACACTGTGGCAACCTCCTGATCCATTAGGGCCACCTCCATGATATAGCATGCCAGCATCCTTTTGACATGGTCTAAGATGGGACCATATTCGGCTTCGTTTGTCAGCAAGATGTTGTACAATACTATCCAATCATGAGGGTTCAGATTGGGCAGATCCGCCAGAGAGATCATGTGAGCAGTTCTTGCAGATCCTCGGATAAGCTTGAACTTGACGTTGGTGAATCTCCCCACGGCGAATGGCTTCATCACCCGAACATTGACAATCTTCTGGGCGCTCCATGTAAGGAATTGAGGGCGAGCGGCCTCCAGATAAAAGTCAATGAGCTCCCTGTCAAGCTCATCGTTCGGATGCGGGACTTCGTAAATATTGGAGAAGGCGTGAAAGATGAACGCCTTTCGAGTCAGCGGCATATCAAATTGCGAGTCGACCGAGTTGTTGCAGTCGAACGATATCACCGGCTCGAGCCATAGTATGCTTGGAGTCTCTATGGCCTCCTTTATCAGACGATCCCTGGTCCAGGCAGGGAAGAGCAGCTTTCGGCTCTCAAGGAGATCGTTGGCTTCTTTCTGTTTACGTTCGGCTTCTTTAGCTTCACGTGCCACACGACTGACATCGTCATCAGTATTGCGACTGTTCTTTCTCTTCAACATGTCCGCAATAGTCTCCTTGTCTTCATCTTCATCTTCATCTTCATCTTCATCTCCTCCCTCTGCAATGTTTTTCCCTTTGTCCTTCACACCCGAACCCGAGGCATGACCAGTTGGAGTTGGTTCGGTTGTGTGAGTTGCTTTTGAGGAAGGAGGTGGTTTCGATCCTTTCTTCTCATCTCCCCCTTGTTTCGGAATGGACACGAAACTGGGTAGGCCTTCAATTTTATTCAAGAGAGCCAGGGCCGGAGAGAGTTTCTCAGCGAGGGTTCGCCTCACCGAGTAATTGAGGATGGGATCGTGTGCTTCCAAGATGTTGGATAGAACGGCGTGGACATCCGAAACACACGTCTTGATGATTTCCCTTTCGAATCGAAGAGCCTCCAATTGTTGTTCGGAGTTGGAGAGTTGGGTGCTCTTGACCTTGAGGGCAGTGGTCTTACTCGCCAGGACGTCCATCAGTTTATTTTCAGCCGCAAGATCCTCTTGTAGCTTTGCCAAGCGGGCTTCAATGGAGGCACGGAGTGCCGAGTTGTCGTCGCTAATGTTTTGTCTGAGGGTAGCGAACGAGGATAACTCCGTCTTCACAAACTGGGCCAATTGATTAACAATAGGTTCCAGTGTTGTTTTGTTGGCTTCGGCGCTTTCCTGCATAGACTGCAGCAGGATGGAAGCGTCGTGGAATAGTTTATCGACTTTTTCGGTCGCTGCCTCACAAGCACGGGTGGAGGCGTCAATAGCAGCAGTAGCAGAGGCCACTGAGTCATGTTGAGCCTGAGAGAAGGCATCAACTATCCTCTGAATGGCAGCTTCAGATAAGGATGACTGCTGATTGGAAGAGGAGGCAAGAAGTTGATCAACCTTCGCGTTCAGCTCGCGGAGATGCTTCTTAGTAACAGGAGCATCATCCTCCTCATCGCTTTGAACTTGAAACGGACTATAGTAGACCGAATCAAAGTTCAGATGGTCACCACCGAGGTATTGATCATCGCCATCGGAGGTGTCTTCTGGAGAGGGTGGTGGTGGTGAAGCTGGGGGTGTTATGGGTTTGGTGGGTTCAGGTTGAGTAGGTGGGGGGTGAGTTTCGGGTGGTGGTTGTGTATGGGTTTCGGTTTGTGGAGGTTCGGTTACAGGTGGGGTTTCGGTTGATGTGGTGAATATGGGTGGTGGTATAGGGAATGAGGTTGGTGGTCTAGTAGGGGTTATGGTGGGAATGGAAATAGGGATTGTGGGTTGAGGTGAAGGAACTGGGGATTGGTGAAGTTCCATGTCCGGGGTAGGGGACCGAGGAGGTGTGTTGCCTCTTTGTGGAGATTCGTCTCCTTGTGATTCCTCAGCGTCCGAACTTTCAACTTCGGATTCACTTGATGAAGAGGAAAGGATTAGCTTTCGCTTTTGTTGGATCTTCCTCCTTTTCGGTTGGGGTGACGAGGCAGCCTTCGGTTGTTTGCGCTTTTTGGGAGTAGGTTTTGGGGCTTTGGATGGTTTCTTCCCCTTGTCTGCTTTCTTACCCCGTGCCAACGGTTTGTCGGCATCATGGATCGATCTCAACATTTCCGATGTCAGTTCCCTCGGACCAGATGGCCCTAACTCCCTGATCGCCTTGATGAAGCTGCTTTCAGAGGGCACACTGCCATACATCGACTCCGGAATAGAGCCAATGAAGGAGAATTTCGATGCAGCTGATACGATGATCTTCGTGGTGTGGAACGTACCAACCGAAGACATCGGTGCACCGGCAGCAGTTTGGACATCGAACTTGTCCATAGCCCACCTTGTGATCAAGATCCAGAACCGGGCTAGTGACACCTCGGAGTGTCGGGAAGTGGAAGAGAGGCTCTGAATCAGTTGTTGCCAAAGAACAAATCCGTAGTCCAGATTGATTCCGTTGTACACCGCATACAAAATCGACAGAAAAAGACGACTGGCCCCGTCCGATCCTGAACTTCGTTCTGACAGTCCCTTGAAGAGAACTGTAAATAACCCATTCCATTGGGGCAGTAGGCATGACTTCTTGAATCTGGCGACGGAGGTGAGAACTTCCGTGTAGCCCATGTTGTAGAACATGTTGTAGAGCATACCAACTGGAATTGTCTCCGGGTGAACACGCGATGGGTCAGCAGCAAACCCAAGCATAGAGCAAAAGCGGGGACGAGAAATCGACGTCTTGTGTTCCGCCACTTCGAAAAAGATTCTGTCAACGGCCTTGTCGTAATATGCCGTTGCGTAGACCTGAGATAGTGCCACCATTGACACCGTTTCAATCCGTGACAGTGCCGGAGCAAGCTGGGAGTATTTGAGACACTCGATGACCGGCGACATGTAGGGATCATAGGCCAGTGGGTTCAGATCAATCACGAGGCATTGCTGAGGGCGGATTGGAAGAATCTGAGAAGTAGCATGGACGGAAGAGGATTCAGCCATTGTTGCAGGTTGGAGAAGAGGATAACCGGGAGAGAGTTTGGAAGTATTCTTGCTTTGGAAATTATGGGGCAGTAAAGAGGTAAAAGGTGGTCTGACTGGGGTTTTATAGTAGGTGATAGGAGAGAGAAAGATCGATTCAAATCTCTTATGGAAATATGGAAGGGTTTTTGAGAGACTGATTGGTGACAGTTGGGACGTGCGATGATCACGTAGGAGAGAGAGTGTCAGATTCCTAGGATCACGCCGCCCAATAAGCGCCGGTTCAGAGAGAGGAACCGTTTCTATTTCCACACGCGCCATTAATGCCTGATGGATGACGCTTCAATACTTGCACACGCGTCCAATAGTGTCAGGAAAAGCGCGACCTCTTCAAATTCACGCGCCTGCTTTTTACCGTCGTTTGAATTCCTATCCTTTGAACTTCCGCCGCGTCAGCATCTTTTGTCTTTTCCCCTTTTAAACGGCTGTTTGGAATTAATAATCCACGTGGCAAATTTTTGACCACAACTTCATTTGTAACCATCCAGTAAATATCCAGCCTGTAAAATAATTAGTAACGGAATTTTTGAAAATTTTGGATTTTCGTGCAAAGAGTGTAAAAGAAAAAGAAATAAAGCAACTCTTTTTAGGATAATCTGTGATGTCCATAAGGACACGAAACTGATGATCCCGGGCATGAATCTCTTCCTTCAAGGTCAAGAGAGACCCCAAAGTGTTAGTGTGGAATCCCGTTGAATTACGATCAATCATTCATTAATAAATGTTGAAAGGTTTCTTTTAATAAGGCCAATTAAGGGTGGTTTCACTTTGATTCATCAATTCAATTCTTGATATAAGAACGAATGTGAACAAAGTACTTGTGAGACCAGTATAGTCTGTTGAACAAGTAGGTTTGGAGTTGATTTTTAAGTGACTTGGAGAGGTATAAAATCTCAGGTAAAATTATAACTGGATCCCATGGGAAGAAATGTTATGGTGTGTAACAATTTCATTGGAACCACGCAAAGAGAAAAGAAATTGAGATTTCATGAAGGTACATTCGTCAATTCATTGGTGAAAGCTTGATCAAGTTGATTGGTCACCGTCAATTCTTTGGTGTTGAATGTTGGGTTTCACTTAGTTCGTAGTGGCACGAAACTAAGATCATAAACACAAAAGTTGTGTAACCATAAACCTCAGTGGTAGTTTCTGAGAGTCTCAAGGGTTACAGTGATGAAACGAGTGTTATGGAGAATTTGTAATGGAGATGGTGAAAGAAGACATAGTACCTCTGCTGCGAATAGAAGGACCAAGCAGGAGACTCTCATCTCGTGTGAGAATAGAGTGAGGTAGCTCATGATTAGAATAATTAAGTTAGCCTTATTGGGAAGACAAGGTTTGTGTATACCAAGTCGTGAAGGCTATTATTCAAAATCTTATGAGGCTTGGGACACATACAGCAGCATGCTTCTAGGGACACTTAAGTAATTCAGCAGATATATTCCCATAAACAAACGAGCACACAAAGCAAAATAAAAGAAAATATTTTTGTAGTTTTTGAAATGTATATATATATAAAAAAAATTAAAAAAATAAAAAAAATATGGAAGAGTAAATAAAATTTTGATAAAGATTGAAAAACCGAACCCAAGCGTTCGGTTGGTTTCGGTTGGAAAAAGTTGAAAAACCGAACCCGAACGTTCGGTTGGTTTCGGTTCTTGAAAATTTTGAAAAACCGAACCCGAACCTTCAGTTGGTTTCGGTTCTTGAAAATTTTGAAAAACCGAACCCGAACCTTCGGTTGGTTTCGGTTCTTGAAAATTTTGAAAAAAACCGAACCCGAACCTTCGGTTGGTTTCGGTTCTTGAAAATTTTGAAAAACCAAACCCGAACCTTCGGTTGGTTTCGGTTCTTGAAAATTTTGAAAAACCGAACCCGAACCTTCGGTTGGTTTCGGTTCTTGAAAATTTTGAAAAACCGAACCCGAACCTTCAGTTGGTTTCGGTTCTTGAAAATTTTGAAAAACCGAACCCGAACCTTCAGTTGGTTTCGGTTCTTGAAAATTTTGAAAAACCAAGAAGTTTAGATATGCAAAAGAAGAAAAAAAAACTTTGTACAGAAAGAAAATAAATTTTGCACAAGAAATATACAACACAGAAAAGCTACCTTTGAAGTAATGAGCGAGTCAGATAGTTGAACCGAACCCGAACGTTCGGTTGGTTTCGCTTCTTACTGTTGAGATTGAGTGGTAGTTTGAGAAACGGATTCTGATTCCATCATACCGAGCCCTTGCAATATTTTATTGAATGATGCTTCAGGAAGAGCTTTGGTAAAGACATCAGCCAGTTGATCAGTGGTTCTTACGAAGTGAACTTCGACATTTCCATCTTCCACATGATCTTTAATGAAGTGATACCGTAGTGCTATGTGTTTGGTTTTGGAGTGTTGCACCGGGTTATGACAGATCCTAATTGCACTTTCAGAGTCACAATATAGAGGGATCTTCTTCATATTGAGTCCATAGTCTCGAAGTTGACTCTGAATCCAAATCACTTGTGATGTGCAAGATGCAGCGGCAATGTATTCCGCTTCAGCAGTAGACAGCGACACACATGTTTGTTTCTTGGATTGCCAGCTGACCAATTTCCCATCAAGAAATTGACAGCCACCAGTTGTGCTTTTACGGTCGAGTCCACATCCTCCAAGGTCGGCATCAGAATAGGCTTGAACGAAGAAGCCTGAGTTGGATGGATACCATAGACCCAAGGAGGCGGTTCGCTTGAGATAGCGTAGGATGTTCTTCACTGCCAGCATGTGAGGTTCGCGTGGGTTAGCCTGAAATCGAGCACAATAACATACAGAAAACATGATATCAGGCCTGCTAGTAGTTAGATACATCAGTGAGCCAATCATTTGACGATAGAGCGTGATGTCGACGGCCGGTTTATCGAGTGAAGGGGTAAGTTTGGTGCCGAATGCCATAGGGACTTTGACTTTTGAGTCTCCCATCATGCCAAACTTTGCTAGGAGAGTCTTCGTGTAAGCTTCCTGATTGATAAAGATGCCTTCGGGTCCCTGTCTTATATTTAAACCAAGGAAGAAATTAATAGGACCCATTGAGCTCATTTCAAACTTAGTCTCCATCAACTTTCTGAATTCAGCTGTTAAGCTGGGATTCGTAGAGCCAAAGATGATGTCATCGACATAAATTTGAACTATCATAAGGTGGTTACCTTCCTTTTTGCGAAAGAAGGTGGGGTCAACCGAACCTTGTTTGAATTTGGACATCTTTAAAAATTTTGTAAGCGTTTCATACCAGGCCCTCGGAGCTTGTTTGAGGCCGTACACAGCTTTATCCAGAATGTAGCAATGATGTGGATACTTTTCGTTCACGAACCCAGGAGGTTGCTCCACATACACAGTTTCTTCGAGTTCTCCATTGAGAAATGCACACTTGACGTCCATTTGGAAAACCTCAAAGTTTTTGTGAGCAGCATAGGCCAGAAATATTCTAACCGATTCTAGCCTAGCTACTGGAGCGAACGTCTCTTCGTAATCTATCCCTTCCTCCTGACAGTATCCTTTGACAACCAGGCGAGCCTTGTTTCTTATGACATTACCTTCCTTGTCCATTTTGTTTCTAAAAACCCATTTGAGACCAACAACTGAAGCATCCGGAGGAGTTGGAATGAGGCGCCAGACTTTGTTCCTCTCAAACTCGTTTAGTTCGTCTTGCATAGCTTGAACCCAATCAGAGTGATCGAGGGCAGTGTTCACTGTCTTCGGTTCGACTTTTGATACAAATGAGTTAAACATACAAAACTCAACTTTTGAGAATAAGGATGTCTGTTTTGCCTTCAGTTGAGATCGGGTCAGAACCCTGTCAGATACATCACCAACTACTTGAGAGATAGGATGATCTCTGGTCCATTTTGTAAGAGGAGGGTAATTCGGATCAAAGGATGGATCTAGTTCAGCGTTGATCATCTCTTCAGGCTCAGATTGGCTATCGAAATCAAGCGTCATATCATCATGCTCCCCCTCAATTGATGAGTCTTGAGAAACATGAGGGTCAGGGGTTTCTTGCGGTGCTAAAGTTTCAGGCATTGAAGCACCTTCGTTTGGAGGGACATCTTCGGTTGGAGAGGTACCTTCGGTTGGTGAAGGACCTTCGGTTGAAGTAGTAGAGCTTGGCTCCCCCTGGACTTGTGAGCTTGGCTCCCCCTCGACTGAAGCATTGTTGGTTGGAGATTCAACAGTAGGCGTTTCTCCTTTATGCATTCTTCTTGCAGCATCTTCGACAATCTGCTTCATATGATCTATTTTGTTGTCGGCTGCTCCTGCTTCTGAGAGAGAAGCTTTTTCCGGTTCATCAAAGAGATCCAGAAAATTCTCGTACATATTGGCGATTGAGATTGTGACTTGACCAGTTTGAGGGAAGATTTCCCTGGCAGTGTCATTTATGGCCTGTAGCTTCTTGACATAACAATCGTCAAAGGTCACATAGTATGTTTCTTCAATTCTTCTTGATCGTTTGTTTAGGACCCTGTACGCCTTTGAAGTGAGTGAGTAACCCAGAAAGATTCCCTCGTCGGCTTTGACATCAAACTTGTTGCGGTGTTCTTTAGAGTTAAAGATGAAACACCTTGAGCCAAAAACGTGGAAAAATTTCACATTGGGCTTCCTGTTGTTCAATATCTCATATGGTGTGAGCGTGAATCGCTTGTTGAGATAGGACCTGTTTTGTGTATAACAAGCAGCAGAAATAGCATCAGCCCAAAAATAAAGAGGTAAGGAAGCGAAACTTAACATAGTTCGGGCAGCTTCACACAGAGATCGGTTTCGTCTTTCGACTATACTGTTCTGCTGTGGTGTGTAGGGAGCTGAGAAATTATGACTAATTCCCTTTTCTGCAAGAAACTCTTCAAACTCCTTGTTCTTGAATTCGAGACCATTGTCGCTTCTGATGTTCCGAACAACCTTCTTGAGCTGGACTTCAATTTGCTTGATAAATACTTTCAGCTTTTGAGTCGCTTCAGATTTGAGCTTTAGAAAGAACACCCATGTAAATCGTGAAAAGTCATCAACGATAACAAGAATATACTTGCTACCACCGATGCTTTCTATAGATGAAGGACCACACAAATCGATATGAAGCAATTCGAGTGGTTCAACAACTTTAGTGTTGATTATAGATGGGTGACTTTGACGACTCTGTTTTCCCATTTCGCATGCAGCACACAAATGTTCTCTGTCGAACTTGAGCAATGGAAGACCCCTAACATGACCTCCAGTGACAAGTCGGTTGATATCTTTGAAATTGAGATGAGAGAGTCTTCTGTGCCACAACCAGCTTTCGTCGGATTGAGCTTTTGATAGCAGACAGATTGCTGGGTTCCCTTTGATGGGTTTCATGTTCAGCGGAAACATTTCACCCTTTCGCTCCGACTTCAGAATCACTTTCTTTGTTGTTTTCTCTATGATTTCAGAACCTTCATCATCGAATGAAACTTTGAGACCTGTACCTCCAACAAGCTGAGATACACTGATGAGGTTGTGTTGAAGTCCTTCCACATAAGCCACCTTTCTTATGGTAAAATCACCATTCGTTATCATCCCATATCCCTTTATGGTGCCGTAAGAGTTATTTCCAAACTTAACGTTGCCACCATTTGCAAGAGATCTGTATTCCCTGAGTTCCTCCTTTCTTCCTGTCATGTGACGCGAGCAGCCACTGTCGATGTACCATTCTTCGTCAAACTGCTCGTCACTTATAACCTGCAAAAATTAAGCAGATTTAGGAACCCAAAGTTTCTTGGGTCCATGTGAGGATTTCATGGGAACAGGAATAGTTAGAGAGATATCAACAAGATATGTTCTTTTAATCAAAGTTGTTTCATCTTTCTTTTTAATGGTGAAAACTTTTATTTTGTTAAGATTAGGTTGGTTTCCTTTAGGCTCAGGCTTGGATTCATCGACCTTTTGCTTTCCCTTCTGTTCAGCTGATGAATGAGATTTTTGAGGAAAAGAGGGATTAGCGTTAGAGCAAGATGAAGACGAGTGAGTATGAGTAGAATGACGAGAAGAGTTAGATCGAGAGAATTTGGATGAGGATGGAGGTGTCTTCCTTGCTGATGACTCTAGGTGACCCTTTAGCTTTTGATCGTTGGTGGGTTTAACCTTTGAGTCTTGTTCTCTATTGACTTCAGAACCGAACCTCTGAGTTCGGTTGGAGTTGTTCTTGGAACCGAACCTTTGGTTTTGGTTGAAATCCTTTTCAGAACCGAACCTTTGCTTTTGGTTGGTATTTTCATGCGAACCGAACCTTGGCTTTCGGTTGGTATCTTCTTGCGAACCGAACCTTGGCTTTCGGTTGGTATCTTCTTGCTTTCTTACGGGATTATTTTCATACTTCAGATTCTTCTCCTTGTGTGAATAGTATGCATTCTGGGAGTGCCAGAATTGTTTTCTTTCAGAAAGGTTTTTCCTGTATCTTAGGTTCCTTTCTATCTTTTTATCCCACATCTGTTTAGGTTGATGATGAACGTTCGCTTTCGCTTTTGATGTCACCTTGGCTGGTTCCTTTTGATCTTTATGAGTTTTTCTTTGAGCTGAGGGTGCAGAGGGAATGTTTGACGAAGACTCAGTTTGCCCTGAGGAAGTGGAAGAAGTATCTGATGAAGTTTCACTTCTAGCTATTGGCGTTGAAGGAATGTCTTCTTTTGCTGAATGATCACCTTCTTGAGGAGTGTTTTTTGTACCACTTGTGCTTGGTTCGCTGAAATTATCAGGCTTGTTCAAGGGTTCAGGTATGTATCTCCCTTTCTTCATCCAAGAGGTTCTTTCAGATAGGCCAACGGTTTCGTTTCCATTGTCAATAGGAGCTTCCCAGAAGAACTCATCACAGCCATCAGCATTGTCTTCGTTAACAATAGCCGTGAGTTCAGCTGTCTGATGTTCGGTTACTCCAGTCACTTTGTATACCTGATTTGGAGTGGTTCTGACCTTTTGATAGACAACAGCCTTTTCTACTAATTTCGGGGACTTTTGTTGGGACAATTTAGCGAATTCCACAGAATTTTCAGAAATAAGATTTTTGTGGTTTTCAGTTTCGCTTTTCACAAATTCTGAGCAGTCAACCGTATCCTCTACAGAAATTTCACTCATGTTTTCGTCCTCGTTAAGCTCAGATGCATTTTCAACATCAATTTTATTTTCTGAGCTTACTTTGGCATTTAGAGAGTCAAACTTTTGTATGGTTTTGGTTCTCAGTTTAAGTCTATCATTTTCGTCCAAAAGATTTTTGAGCATGTCCTTATGGTCTTTGGATTTAATGAAGGACTCAATTTTGTCCAGTCCAATTTGATAAGATGGATTGACATCATCAGACGAAATCACATTCTCACAATTGTAGGCTTCAGCATCGATTTCATCCTCCTTAAATTCAAGGAATGGTAAAATCATACGGTGGATCTTTTTGCCTATCTCACAGTCCAAGTGCAGCTGAGTGATATTGGAATATAAACGTTTAGCTATTAAACAAAAAACATTTCGTTGTTTTAACAATTTCAAATTGTCTCTTTGCAAATAAATGTTTTCGTCTTTGACTTTAATTAATTCCGACTCTTTTAACTCAATCCACATACGCCGCTCCTCACTCTTCGACGCCACCCTGCTTAATTGATCAGTCAGGTTAGAATTGGTGACTCTAGTTTGAGTTAAGCTACTATCTAAATGAGAAATTCTTGTGTTAACGCTTTTTAGTTCTTTCTCATATGAAGATGATGGTACTTTAGATGAAATAAAAACAGATTGTACCTTCTTTATCAGTTCATCAAGCTCATTGAACTGTTGGCTGAGTGGTTTGGCAGTGAAGCACATATCTTCCTGCACTTTCGGTCCATTGCTTCCTCCATCGGTGTTGTATCCCCTCATTTGAGATGCGCTTGACACCATGAAGCATTTTCCACCACTGCTTTCCTCCTTAGCCATATAAGCCTTTCCATGAGTAGGCTTCCTCACTTCTTCGTCTTCTGAGTCAGTAGACCAAACTTCGGTGCTACCGAACTCATCGTTATTAACCGAACCCTGCACAATAAGAGCATTAATAGAAGGGTTAGCGGTAGACTTTTTCTTCCTCAACTCGTCCAACCTTTTCTGCAGTACGGCTTCCTCATCCTTTCCGTCATCCTTTTCAGCCATCTTTTTAAGGACACAGTCCTTAGCATAGTGGTTCTTGCCACCACAGTAAAAACAGCTTACTCCGGAATCGCCATCTGCCTTAAGTTCCTTCTTGGACTCTTCAGCCTTCGGTTCATTGTTTGCCTTCTCAGAGCTATAACTCCCCTGCCAGTTTTGGTTTTTGTTGCTGGGGAACCTCTTCTTTATGAACCTCTTAGGATTGGATACCATCATGGCATAATCCTCAGTTGTGAGGTCATATTCTTCCAAGTTGAGCTCTTCATCCTCCATCACGGCTTTACTTTTAGATAGGAGGGCCAACGAACCAAGACTAGACACAACATTCTTCTCTTGAACAACAATCTTCTCTTGGGACTTTAGAATACCCACCAGTTTCGCCAAAGAGTATGATTTAAACTGTTCATGGGCTTTGACAGTGGAAACAACTGCTCTCCATTCCGATCTCAGTCCGTTCAAGAAAGTAACCTTCTGTTCGATGAGCTTCCTTTCGATGTCGTGTTTGATCATCTTGCTGAGAAGATGATTGAAGCGATCAAACGTCTGAGTCACGGTTTCTTCGGCTCCTTGCCTGAATTCTCCAAACTCAGATAGAAGCAAGGTTTGGATGGAGTGTTCAAGATCTTCGTCTGTTGAATACAGTTCGCGAAGTCTATCCCACACTTCCTTCGCCGTAGTGCATGAGCTGACTAGTCTGAATGTGTCGGACTGAAAGGAGAATCTGATCAACCTAAGTGCCTTAATGTTGCACTGGAATTTATCTTTCTCATCATGTGCAAGATTCGTCACGTCCTTGAGCAAATCATTATATTCTTTTTGCGTCTTAATAACCCTGGATGTCGCTGAATGAGAAAATGGTCCATTGATAATGGCTTCCCATATGAGAAAACCATTGTCCTCTGATCCAATCACGTAATCTTCAAAATGATGTGCCCATACTTCATAGTCATGGGTGTATAAGATTGGAATCTTTGTTGTCGAACCAATGCTGTTGGAAATGTTAATAGGGTTTGATTGCGTTGCGTCCATGATGATCGTAATAACTTGTTCAAAGATCAGACTTGTAATAAAGCAGATTAGGGCAAAACAATAAATACTAAGATACGTCAATTAAGATGACGGCTCAATAAATATCGATGATTGCGGAAAACCCTAATGAGAATCTTTTTCACAGAAAAGAAGTGTATCGATTACACAGCCTCCTGCTCTGATACCAATTGATGAGATTTAAAACACAATAGCTTTTAATCTATAATGATCGATTAGATCTTGAACAAGTGTGTGAATGTGAAACAGCAAGAACACAATATAAATAACAAGGAAGAACGCAATATTAAGAACAAACAGCTTGAATCAAACGTGTCGAATGATTAAATAAAATCCTTAGAAGAGCTCGATTAAGAACATCAACTGTAAAGGATTAGAAGATTACAAGAGAGCAAATACGTAAACTCTTGAGCGCTAAAACTGAAATCTTGAATCTTAACCTAATATGCATGAAAGCGATAACTTATATACTATACATAAAAGGCTCTCGGTTGGACAGGCCCAAACCGGAGAATACTAGGCTAATCTACGAGCCCAAAAGACGCAATACAAAACATAACTTCAGCCCAACAGTTTAGAAGACCAGTCTTTGTTTATAACTATGTGAGCCGTAGTGAAAAAAATTTCGAAATTTTTTGAAAATTTTATTTTTTCTACTACCTTGCAACCCCTAACTCTCTCGTGCAACCCCTACTATAAAATCCCACGTCCGCCCCTGTCCACAAACTACTACGTATCAACTATTGGGGTACCAAACCAAATGACGCAATCCCCATTAAGAGCTTCAAAATGACACAGGCGATGTCATATCATAAAAGATTGGCGGAAATTTTTTGGGGTACGAAGACAAAGTCCATTTGAACATTGTACTATTATTTAAAACAAATTTAAGTTTTTGTATTTTTAGTATTTTGTAGATTTTAAGATTTCGTGCATTGTTACTTTTACAATATAGATTTTATAAAAACTAATATCATGTAGAAAAAACAATACAAAAAAACGAAACACGTATTATATACAGAAAAATGACTATTCAGAAACGCTTGTCCGGAATCCTACTCCGGTATTCTGTAATCTCTTCGGAATGTCCTATTCTAGACAAATTGGTAATTTTACAAAAAAATGGGTTATTTTTTTTTCAAAAACTTCATTTATGTGGGTTAGATTACTCAATTTACCTTATATACATGATATATTAATAAGTAAAATGATTTTCAAGGATGGGTTATTAACAAGGGAAATCGAATAATAGGATAATGACTTAAAAAGTAAGATGTTTTTCACATTTGGTCATTAAGTTTTTTTCCGTGTACATCTACCCTTTTAAGTTGTTTAAACTGTACCTATTCAGTTCTTATAAACGACTACTCCAAGTAAGCCAACAAAAACAACTTAATAGGGTAATATATTTCTCACTCTGTACATATTTAATTCTTATATTTTTTTTCCAAAATTAGTCTATGTCGTTTTTGTACACATTCAATATTTATGAGCGATTTTTCCGGTGTTGCTTACAACATCCTATGTGAGATAATCATTAATGAAGTGTTCAGGGCTATTGATACTTATGGCCACCGCGACCTTCGATGCTTGGTAGCTTAGGTGCTGTTGTTTGGCTTGGGTCTTGTGTTCTGAACGTCGTAACTTCTTCATATAATCTCAGATTTTAACGATATTTATGTCCACGTGTTCATATTTGACTCTATTACAACGTTCTTTTAGATTACTCCTATTAAAAGGTAATATATTTTTACTTATGATCTTTATATTCATGCATTCTTTATAAATGTATGCATGAATGTTTTTTATAAAATTGTAAGTAAAAATATGTTAAGTTTTAATGCTAATAACCGGAGTAATCTAATGTAATATATTTTTATTTATGATCTTTATATTGATGCCTTATTCATGATTCATTAAACTGCTAATAAAAAAACATTCATACATATATTCATAAAGAACTTGTGGATATATAGATTCGTAAATAAAAATATATTACTTTTAACAAGACTAATCTAAACGAAAGTTGAAGTAGACTCAAATATGAACATGTGGATATAAAGTTCGTTAAAATTCAAGATCATATGAAGTTATGATGTTCAGAACACAAGACCTAAGCCAAACCACAAGACTTACGAAACCAAACAGCCGAGGACGCGGTGACCATAAGCCGCAACAACCTCAAACACCTTATTAATGATTGTCCCATGTACGACGTTGTGAATAAATCTCTGAAAAACTGGTCATAAATACTAAATGTTTACGAAAAAAAACAAGGAGTTATTTTGCAACAAAAAATATAAGTACTAAATGTGTATAAAGTGAGAAATATATTATCCTATTAAGTCATTTTTCCTGGCTTACCTGGAGTAGCCAGTCATAATGAATGAATGTGTATAATTTTAACACGTTGAAGGGATAAATATGTATGAAAAAATCTCAGTAACTAAATGTGTACAGATCAAAAAATATATTACTCTTTTATGTCATTATCATATACCATATAAATGGACTATTTGAAAAAAGTAACTTTTGGAATTTTTTGTAAAATTACCATTTTGTCTAAAAAAAAGCATTCCGGAGCGATCTCCAGAACCCAAAGTAGGATTTTGGAGTTGTGTTCCGAACCAGTTATATATATATATATATATATATATATATATATATATATATATATATATATATATATATATATATAGTCCTTTTCTGATGTGTTCATTTTATTTAATGTGTGTTCTTTTTCTTTATTTATGGTTTTATATGGGATATATATATATATATATATATATATATATATATATATATATATATATATATATATATATATATATAATTGCAAAAAATAATAGGGTTTGAAACCTTTAAGTCTACCAAAAGTAATAATTATATAAAGTTGAATACATTAAAAAAAATAGTACTTGGTTTAAATGGACACCTATTTTATCTTCGTACCCCTAAACATTTCCACCAATCGTTTGTAGTATGACTTCATCCATGTTCTGGTTGAAACCTCTATACTAAATGATTTTCCCGTGATCAACATTTATCTGAACCAACATAAAAACACCACATAATCTCATTTACTGTCAGACTGTTGTGGTACGTCTCTACCCTTTTTAATGGTGATTTTTAAGCTCTCAAGGGGGATTACAACAGTGGGTTTGGGACCACAATACTTGATACCCACTAGGAGTTTGTAAATACGAGGTCACATAGCTATAAACCAAGATCCATCTTCTGAAAAATACCCGTCCACCCAGTGACTATCGTATATAGTCATTTCGAATTTCTTCAAATCTAAAACACCCAAAAACTGGTGGGCACTTGGTATATTGATAGGGATGTAAAGCTGCAAAAGAAGTTGGAATTAACTAATCATCAAATAACATTTTGTTATAAATGAATATTAATTTGGTAAGTTAATTGAAACATAAGTATACCGTATCACACTCCTACCAAGCTGGATAATTTGATCTATCAGCCATGTTACTCCAGTTATACGCATCCATGCTAAAAGTTGTCGGTACAAATGTACAACGAGCATCATTTAGTCTACTCTCTATCAACAAGAAGATCCATATCATGATGTGATGCCAATCAATACATGTATACAATAAAGATAATAATGTTACTTGATTTATAATACGTAATGATTATATATGTATATAACTTAGATCACATTCCAACTAGCCCAGGTGGTTGTCCCCATATAAGCGCGTCCAAAACACAATCATGGGTATACCTATGATAAAACGATGTGAAAACACCAACAAAATATCTTGTTCTTTATATAGAGTGTGAATCGTATGATCTATAAAACTATACAAGGGTGTTGGCTATTGGCGTGCAACGCCTTTCTTCTTTAACTGTATGTATCCGTGGGAACTTAAAGCATACGAATACATGTTTCTATCGATGAGAATGTCTAAGAGGTGTTGCAAGCATTTTGTATTCTTCTTGGGGAATCACCTTTATATCCAACAAGTCATTGTTTTGTGCAAATATCTGCTCAGGTTCGTCCTTTGGAGGATGTACATGTTTATCAAAACAATACCCATACCTATGGTTCCGTAGGTCATTATTTTGTGCATGTATAGTTCCATAACACTTAATTATAAACGATGCAATAACGAATATACCATAAGGTTAAATAAAATTGTATGGTTGTGAAATAATTAACAATGTACCTCCATTCCATGTGAGATACCAACATCCTTAGTAGTAACTTTTACAAATATAGAAACACATCTAATACGCCATCAACTCCTCGTGATATTCATGAACCTCATTTGCAAGTCAATTATAATTTCGGTTCATATTATTTGATGATACAGTGGGTGGTGGTGGTGGGTTAGATACATATGAACCTTTGGCAACATCTGGTCGTGCCTTCTTTTGTCGAGTCTCACAGTTAGGCGAGAGTGTAATGCACAAGTTTTCATACCATATACACCCTAAAAATTTCATTGCTCATTTAAAAATTGACAAATCATTTCGGTGTACACTAACACTTTGGAATACAAGAAGTTATCACTAAGAATCGTATTGGCCTCATGTATAAGATCGAGCCAGACGTCACAACGATCAACCTACAAAATAATCATCAGAACAATGTAAGCCTCATGGCTTAGTGAGTAATAGCTATAATAACATAAATCAAATAGATCATGTATATCACATAAATCTTGTATATCATATCACAGATCTAATATAATCAGTTTTTTTGAAATGATTTTTCTCGTAGTAATGATCTATTTCTCAGTTATGACCTGTCTCTCAGTGTGATCTATCTCAATAATGATCTCTCTCTCTCTCTCTCTCTCTCTCTCTATATATATATATATATATATATATATATATATATATATAATCAAAAGCTCTGTGATTGTTTCTCTCTTTCTCTTTCTCTCTCTCTCTCTCTCTCTCTATCTTTCCCTCTCTCTTTTTTATGTTTCTCTTTCGCTCTCTTTTTCTTTTTCTTTCTCTCTATCTCTCCCTCTCTCTCTCTCTCTCTCTCTTTTTTCTCTCTCTATCTATCTCTTGATAATAGTCAATCTCTGAGTCGTGATCAGTTTATCAATGATGATCAATCTCTCGGTCATGATCTATCTCAATCATGATTAATATCTCAATAATAATCAATCTCCCAAAAATGATCAATCTCATCAAAGATCAATATCATAAATGATCATTCTCTCAATTGTGATCAATTTATTAATCGTGATCTATCCATCAATAATCAATCTCTCAATCAGGATGTATCTCTCAATCATAATAAATTATTTAGATCATAGTAAATTACACATATAGTGTAATACAAATATCATAGCAACAAATGCCAGTGTAGTGTTACTCACCTTGTTAGTCGGCAGAGTAATTCCAACTCTGATTCCAGTCCTTCACTCCCTATCAACTTATGATATGGTAGCCCCTAATCATCAAATAATAAGTTCCTCAGAACCTGTCATAACTCATTACTAGCTACTCTATGTGACCTCTTGTCACAATAATAATTAAATCTCATAATATAATCATATTAGGCTTAACTTGTAAGCCAATGGCTAAATCTCCCATAATGGGTAAATTCTCATTCATTAGGGTTTATAACCATCACATTCTCAACTATATCTTTAATCATAAGATTTACTCACAATCTTACCAATGGTTTTGTAACAACACCATGTCACAAATACCTGTATTATACTCAGGTCTATCAAATCTAAAAAATAACCACATATTGTATTTAAAAATTATCGGGGTAAAAGATACCTAAACATATCCCATAACTTGGCCTTTTATCTCCCGTACAACATTATATCTCCTCTATTATAATCTCCTGAGCAACATCTGCGATCACCGGTACCAAAATATCCCAAATGTCACTAAAATGCACATATTTATACTCTGTAGTGTGCTATGTCATGGGCATAAGCATGCAATGTCGTGGTGATTAATTAAATTGTGGTTTTGCCACGTGTCGTACTCTCTTGCCACGTGTCTCGATGACTTTCCTCATACCACGTCGTGGGGAATCTACTACCATGTCGTAGTGATCAAATAGACTCCATCTTTCCATGGATTTCTCTCTGATTGACATGTGTATTGGTGACTCACCCATTACCAAGTCGTGGTATGGATACCACCATGCCGTGGTGAACCAAGAGTTTACCGATGACTTTGACTTTTGTTGCTTTCTAAAAATAGCAATGTACTTTCATCCCAGCTTCAAACGGTCATAACTTTCTCATATGGACTCCATTTTTGATGATATTTATATCCACAAAATCGTATAAAAAAGATATACAATTCATGCCAAATATATTTTGCTAAATATCATATCTCAATTTAAAGCAACTTTATGCTTTATTTTATCTTAAGGATGGTAATCATATAACTCACTCAACTCGATACACACTCTCTCTATCTTATTTGAAATGTCTTACCACATCTAATACTCCTCACTAGACACTATCAGATTCTCAATATAAGTGCTATATAGTCTTGCGCTTTATCACTACTCACTATCATAACTCAAGTTGGCTATTTCTCTTATCCTTTCTCATCTATCATTTGTCACTCAACTTATGACTCATCCTCAAGTCACGAGTGTAGATACTCATGTAATAAATGGTAAAAATAGATCAACATTCACTGGTCAAACCATCGCAAGCCCTATCATAATAAGACCTATTGTATAGTATTCCTTGATTTTAAATGAAACTGGAGTCATTATACTTAGAATGGCATGCATAATATTGTAATTGTCACAAAAAGTTGATGATCGTTGACAAACAAAAAACTATTCATAAAAATAAGTGTACAACTTCATGAAAAATAAAAATTTGTGTGTTAAGCATACTTAGGAGAAATTGACACTCTAAATTAATAGTACTTGTTAACACGACTTCATGCATATAAAGATCGTCGAAAACGGAGATCATATGAAAAAGCTACCCTCTTTTTAAGAAAACAAATCAGTTATTGTTTTGACATGTTCCCCAGGGAATTAATCATTTGTTGGTGAGTTGGTCTTGGAAGGTGCCCTGAATATACAACACAAAAGAATCGTTAGAGGACGACCGGGGGTTCTCCCGGGAAGTCACTCCGACGATCAAGTTCGCTTTTCTATTGAGAGAGATTTAGTAAATTGTATAGGGAAGAAGATGATCCCCCTCCTTTGGTAGGAAGGGATCTTTTTATACATGTTGCTAACGGAATGAGGGACTCTCCCCATGTGGGAGTGAGACGTGGTACTTTCCTACTGGGAGAAGTATGCCTACGCCATCTGACAGCCAGGTGATATCAGTTCTGGGCGTCACCAGGCTCTTTGTCATTATCTGATTAGTCATGAGAGAATGAGAGGATTTTGGGGAATATTCTTCCTCGTGGGGGAAGATAAGTTGTTATCTCGAGGTTGGCATGTCCATGCTAAGGCTGAGACCATGCCAAGACCCTGGCGAGATAACGTCTTGTCAGTGCTTTCCATCAGATTTAACGTGGTTGCATACGGTAACGTTAACAAGTCCCTTAGACTAGTAGGCTTCTATGTTGGTGACGTAGTAGAGTCCTTTTGGTCTAGTCATAGACACGTGGCACTATACTATTGCTGGTCTGTGTGGTTGACAAGACAAAGGTGTCGTTGTTCGGCAGTTTCATCATGAGACGGTTCATTGCTCTTTTTGCAGCATTTAAACCCTTTTTTCTCCATCACTTTCCTCCTCATCCTCTTGTTTTCCCATTTTCTTCTTTGCTCTAAAGAACCCTTTCGATTATTCCTTGCATTCTTCCATGGCTGCCTCTCGTCCTTTAGGAAGGGAACTCACTGCTGAGGAATGGGAATCTTTCCTGTTCCGATTTTGGTTTGTCCCTGAACATGGGGTTCAAATTCCTCTCCATGATGCATCTCTCTATAGTCCCCCTGAGGGCAAGGTCGGCCTTCCGATTTCCTTGTTCGAGATGTGTCTACGCTTACCAACTACAGACTTTTTCAACCTGATCATTCGAGAGTATGGGTTTTCTATGAGGTAACTGAACCCAATCGCCATAAACAAGATTGTAGGATTTGAGCTTCTGTGCCGTTCCCTAGGATTGAATTGACTGTCCTGAAGTTAAAGCACTTTTTCAATGCTTCCATCCAGTCTAGGAATCAAACCCTCTCTCGGTGACACAGAGTCCCTACCCTCATCCATGATTAGAAATCCAAAAAATATTGGCAGGAGAAGTTTTTATGGGTGAACAATGATCTTGTGGTGCTTAGATATCACAATACCAAGGCATATGTAGACCGTGTTCCAATGCTCTTTGGTGCTGACAGAGAGTTGGCAGATGCCTTAGAGAAGGTTAGCATCAATGGTAAGGACTGGCTTGACTGCTTCTTGGCTATTGGTGGGATGAGCGCCGCTTGACGGGCTCATAGGAAAATGCCTGAGTTTTTCGTCGAGAGAGAAGGTATGACGCTTCTTCTTTTGCTTTCTCTTCCCTCCCCTATACTTGGAAAAGTGCTTTGAAATTGGTTATATCGTTAACCTCTATTATCTTTGTTTTTTGTCAGGTGTGGAGGAGATTATCTCCTTGGAGAGAGCTCTACAAGGTTTATTCGACGGTGAGCTTGAGTGTCTCCACATCGACCTTATAGAGACTCTCCCGCCACTTGTCTCCGATCGGAGTATCAAGGCTATACCTGGGTCTCTTTCCGGTTTAGAGGATGTTGTTGGCGTTGGCAAGGAGTCAGATATGCAGGACATCATTGTTACTGGTGTTTTTCAAAAGGATCATGATCCTTCCGGGTCCCCAATAAGTCTATGACGTGTCAAGATGCGATTCACTTTGCTGGAAGCCTCTTCCGGCGGTAGCGTTGAGACGGCTAGCACCGAGCCCCCGCTTCACAAGAAACGAAACTTGAGTCTCTTACTAGGGGGTTCTAAAGGTTCAACCAGTGTCCCCGATGAAAGTTCTTTGAAACTGTTGGAGGGGGCACACAATAGGGCGACTGAACTACTCAGTGATAAAGAGAAGAAGAACACTGATGTCACTGACCCCGATCCTGCTGCTGAAAGAGCCAAGGCAAAGGCCGAATCTGTGCCTTCTCGTGGTTATATATCAACTTCTCCTGGTAAAACAGGAGTTTTCCTTACTCCTCCAGGGTCTCATTCGGTTATCTATAGACTGTCTTGGAGCTTAACCCCCGAAGACCTTGTGTCCGACCACGACATTGCGCTTGAGTAGTGTCGGCATGCTTTTCCGCCATCACAATTGAAGCTTTGACCGTTCTAGTGGATGAGCACATGGCTAGCGGTCTTCGTTATGTCGCCGCCTAAGTTTCGACTTACTTGGTGTCGACTGCCGAACACATTTCCGACATAGAGGCCATCTAGTCCCACTCATACGAGATGACCGTTGAATATGCAGAGGTGAAAGCTTAGATGGCAAAGAGGAGGCGCATAAGTGCAGCTTGGAGACGTAGTAAGAGCTTGTGTTGTGCAAGAGGGCGAGCCTGAAAGAGCATGTGGCAAGGCTACACGGGGAGGTGAAGCGCTTAACTGATCATGTAGGGGCCCTGACCTTGGAGAAAAATGGATTGAGTGAAAGAACGACAGAGCTGGAGGCAGAACTGGTTAAGGAATGCGCTGTGATGGGTGTGTTGGAGAAGGACATTGCATGGATCCTTTGTGATGGGCTCTGTCAGATTGTGGACAAGGTGGTTGAAAGCTCCCACTTCCTCAAGGGCTTGATGTACGTGCATGCTGCTTGCATGGCAGTGGGTATGGAGTAGGGGAATGGGGGCTTGAGAGAATTGGTGGCTGCTGGGAAGTTCGACCCAGAAGTAGAGGTGGATGTGGCCACCATGACTCGGGAGATGGAGGACGTGATTGCTGTCTTCACAAAGACAAATTTTGCTGGCTATCTCCGTCTTGGTGACATAGATTTGGCTGGACTCTGTGCTCTCTGCCAGGATGCTCAAAGTGATGAATCAGGTCCAGGCCCAAGTTCTCCACCTAGTGATGATACTGCCCTTGCTCACTTGTAGTGTTATTTGGTTGTTTGTGCAACTTTTGTGAAATTTTTTTTTGTATATCCTGCCCTTCGTGGCGGTTAAAATGTCCAGGAGTCCGGCAGCTGACCATATTTATTTTTATTTTATGAGTATGAATGTCTCCTGCTATCATATATATTTTTTGATTTTTTTCGCAAGTGGTTTATGTTGGCCATCACGTAGTATTTGTGCAGGGCTTGCTTAAATCCCTAGTCTGAGTCCCTTCACTTGTGGACTCCTTGAGCTTTTCTCATGCTAGTCTTTTATAAATCTGCTCTAATTTCCTGTTTAAAGATCCTAGGTGTAGCCAAGATTGTCATCTTGAGGCTCACCTGATTGTGCTTTTCTTATCAGTGGAAGGTTATGACTCTTCTACACTTATGTTACATGTTTTATTGTACATTTGTATTTGGGAACATTTTCTATAATATGTGTGGTGAACATGTTTTGGTGGGAAAGGTTATGAACCTTTTTAACCCTATTGGCTGCCTTCTTGTAACGATTTCACTCATGTGACGTTGGATGACCATTCCTTGTTGTCACATGATAAATGTATACAGCCTCTGTATTTTCTTTTTCAAGCTTGAAAATAAGGAGCATCTGAATTGCTCTTTTTTTTTCCAATTCATCTATTGTTAGAGTTCCATAAAACTAGAAATAGCAAACTATTTCTTACTGATTAATTTTACATTACAAAACCAATATGATGGGTTTGAGCCATAAGAACATTCCTATGGGTACATGCAAACCCTAATGCTTGGATCTAGGTTTCTCTAATGGAACATGCATTGTATCCAAGACTTTTGAATAATAAATCTAGGTAATTACATAAGAAAAACAGATCTAGAAGATTACCTTAAGTTGCTTGCTTGAATCTTCTTGTCCTTGGAGCTTAGAGTCACAATTGTCACCCCTCTAATGGCTTACAAACACCAACTTAGCAAGAAGATGATTAGAGAGAGAGGGGAGAGGGCAAGAAGTCGGCCAGGGTTCTTCCAAAGGCCAGAGTGCCGATTTCCTTGACCCCATGGGTCTATTTATACTTGTGAGGCTCCTAGGGTTTCACCCTTAAACCCTAATTGGATAACTTAGGCCCTAAGCAATTCAATCTCCTTATGATAAGCCTTGGATGATTTCTAGGTCCATCCAAAGCCCCTAAAACCGTCCACCCCTTATCCTTAAGGGATTACAGCCCAAAGTATAACTATCATACAATTGACAGTTTATACCCTTTTATTTAATTAATCTCTTTAAGTCACCAAATTAATTCCTAATTAATTTATGACTTATATTAATCAAAAACAATATTATTATTCCTTATATTATACTCATAATATATTAATAATATTTCTTCTCTCATTATAAATCATCCTGTCAAGTTGCTATGGTGAAGGCAACCCAAAAGGACCGTGCACAATCGGGTTAAATACTTGTCCAATATAGTTGCAGCCTTAGACACTATTCCAACAGTCTCCCACTTGGATAAGTCTAGTAACTATATACACAAGTATAATCCGATTAGCAATCTTAGCTCTCAAAGGCGCTGTCAAACTCTAATCTTATCAATCCGTCCTTTAGATAAGGGATCGTACAGTCCTCTGTTTAAATATCATGCGGACAATTCTATGGAATTTATTGTCCAACAGTTGATTTCTCGATCTTAGATTTATTCGAGATAGAACTTAATCGAACACATCAATTTAGTTCTGATCGGGCCTGACACATAAGTCAAATTAAATCATCGAGCGGCCGAGATATCGCTTTTACCCTCTTAGGATAAAAGTAACAGATAAACTTCGACTTATATGCATTTACTTATTCATTAATCAACTACACACAACAATGCGTTTTATAAAATCAAGTTACTGATGCGGTTTTGCATTATCAATGTACAACCAATTAACAAATAACAAACCATATATCTAGGTTTTAAGACCATATGATATTATCGTCTTGCGATCACCCGTTTTATCACATTCCATAAGGTGATTCCAGCAAGCGCGGGTTTGTTCCAATGCTCAAAACTAGTTCATAAGCACTCATGAATGTTGCAACAAACTTTTGCAATATCTAATACCATTTAGACAATCTACACACCAATTCATGACAATCTTCATTCATACCTACTTCCAACATATGAACGATTGTGGACTATTTGAATAATTCGATTATTCTCAATAAACTCAATTATTCTGGAAGTCAAAACATGCAAAGTGAAACAATAGCTAAACAATTAACATAAGATAGTAACATTACTCATAAATAATACTCCTTTATTTAATCATCAAATGTTAATTACATTTATCTATTACACGTTTCTAATACTATCTAATCTATACCAATACCATCTTTTAGCCCAATACTCCTAGCATGCTGCAAGTGCTTAACCCTGCTCAGTCCTTTCGTAAGCGGATCTGCTGGGTTATCTTCTGATGATATCCTCTTAACCACGAGTTGTCCTTCTTCTACTCGATGTCTAATAAAGTGATATTTTCTGTCGATATGTCAAGATCTACCATGATCCCTCGCTTCCTTGGTCAAGGCAACCGCTTCTTCATTGTCATAGAAAATTTCCATATGCTCCTTTATGGTAGGTACAACTCCAAGATCACCGATGAAGTTCTTCAACCATATTGCCTCCTTTGACGCTTCACTTGCTGCAATGTACTCTGATTCGCACGTTGAATCAGCTATGGTTTCCTGCTTGGAACTTTTCCAAGTTACTGCTCCTCCATTCAGGGTAAAGACCCAGCCCATCTGCGAACGGTAGTTGTCCCTGTCGGTCTGAAAACTGGCGTCACTATACCCTCGCACCTTTAAGTCATCACTCCCTCCGAGGACTAAAAACCATTCCTTCGTCCTCCGAAGGTACTTAAGGATATTCTTGACCGCAATCCAATGGGCTCTGCCAGGGTTCCCTTGATATCTACTAACCATGCTCAAAGCAAAGGCTACATCAGGGCGAGTACAAGTCATAGCATACATGATTGAGCCAACTGCGGAAGCATATGGGACTCGGCTCATTTCTGCTATTTCAGCTTCGGTACTCGTACTTTGAGTCTTACTCAACTTGGCATTACTTTGTATCGGTAATTCTCCCTTCTTCGAGTTTTCCATACTAAAACGTTTTAGCACTTTATCTAAGTAAGTGTTCTGACTAAGTCTCTTACTTCGTTCTCTCACTATCCTTATTTCCAAAATATAGGAAGCCTCTCCGAGGTCCTTCATAGCGAAGCACTTCCCGAGCCAGGACTTAACCTCCTGCAGTGTCGGGACGTCGTTTCCTATGAGTAGTATGTCATCGACAGACGCTTACTATACTCCCACTGGCTTTGACATATACACATGACTCATCTTCACTTCGTACAAATCCAAACTCTTTGACTTTCTCATCGAAGCAAACATTCCATCTGCGAGACGCTTGCTTAAGTCCATAAATGGACTTCTCAGGCTTACACACTCTATTCGGATGCTTCGTATCAACAAACCCCTCTGGCTGAGCCATGTAAACATCCTCAACCAACTTTCCATTAAGGAAAGTGGTCTTGACATCCATTTGCCATATCTCATAATAATGAAATGCAGCAATGGCTAGCATCACTCTAATAGACTTTATTTTCGCAATTGGTGAGAAGGTCTCATTATAGTCAACTCCGGGAGTTTGAGTAAAGCCCTTCGCAACCAATCGCGCCTTATATGTGTGTACGTTTCGATCCACGTCGGTCTTCTTCTTGAAGATCCATTTGCACCCAATGGTCTTACGTCCGGGCACATTATCAACCAAATTCCAAACTTGGTTGTCATACATGGATTGGATCTCGCTGTCCATTGCCTCTTTCCATTTTGCAGACTCCGCGCCTGCCATGGATTCCTTATAGTTATTAGGTTCATCTAGATTTATTATTGTACCATCACTAATATACGTGTCCCCTTCGGTAGTAATATGAAAACCATAAAACTGGGGTTGAACTCTAACTCTTTCGGAACGTCTAAGAGGTAATGATTCGTCAATCGGTTCAACCGGAGTTTCCTCCTCGGGTTGAGTGCCAGCGGTAGAGGTTCCTTCATCAATCGACTCTTGAATCTCTTCAAGCTCGATTTGCCTCCCACTATCTCCTTGGCTTATGAGTTCTCGCTCTCGGAAAACTCCTCTCCTTGCAACGAAGACAACATTGTCCTTCGGTCTATAGAAGAGATATCCAAAGGATTTTTGCGGGTAGCCGATGAATATACATCGCTCACTACGTGGTTTGAGCTTGTCATGAGTATCTTGTCTTACGAAAGCCTCACAACCCCAAACCTTGATATGTGCTAACGAGGGAGCTTTCCCTGTCCACATCTCGTGAGGTGTTTTGGCAACCTTCTTAGTAGGGACTCGGTTAAGGATATGGGCGGCAGTCTTTAAGGCATACCCCCAGAATGAGATAGGTAGTGAAGCACGACTCATCATAGAGCGGATCATGTCTAACAAGGTTCAATTATGCCTTTCTGCCACACCATTCAACTGTGGTGTCCTAGGTGGCGTCAATTGTGAAACTATTTCGCACTCTTTGAGATAGTCGTGGAACTCAAGACTTAGGTACTCTCCTCCTCGATCGGATCGAAGCATCTTGATTTTCCTGCCCAATTGATTCTCCACTTCATTCTTGAACTCTTTGAACTTTTCAAACGTTTCTGACTTTTGCTTGATTAAGTAGATATACCCATATCAAATATAGTCATCGGTAAAAGTCACATAGAAGCGGTTCCCATCCTTCGTGGTTGATCTAAAGGTTCCACATACATCGGTATGTATGAGGTCCAATAAACCCTCACCCCTTTCACATGTGCCAGTGAAGGGTGACTTAGTCATCTTTCCAAGTAAAGAAGACTCGCATGTGTCATCTTCCCTAAGGTCGAATGACTCCAACACTCCATCCTTTTGGAGTTGGGCTATGCGCTTCTTATTGACATGTCCAAGACGACAATGCCACATGGATGCTTTATCCATCATACTATTGGAAGAATCCATGCACAAAACATCATTTCCTAGGTTATCTACAATCATAACAGTTTCATAAATTCCATTACATGGCATTGCTTCAAATTATAAGACACCATTTAGATAAGCATAAATTGAACCATTCTCATTATTAAAAGAAAATCTAAATCCTTGTCTAAACAAACTATGAAACGAAATGATGTTTCTTGCCATTTCTGGCGAGTAGAAAAAATTATTCAAATCTAAACATAAACCATTACTAAGAACTAAAGAATACACTCCAATCTTGGTCACATGTGACGATCTTCTGTTCCCCATGATTAGATTTATTCTTCCATGCTCCACATCCCTATTTCTTCTTAGCCCCTGCAATCCAGAACAAATGTGGTAACCACATCCGGTATCTAGGACCCAAGAAATAGCATGAGATGAATCATTAGATTTAATTGTGTATATACCTGCGAAAGACGGCTTGATCTTTCCTTCCCTGATGGCTTGCAGGTATTCTGGGCAGCTTCTCTTCCAATGCCCTATTTTGTGGCAATGGTGGCACTCTTCCTCCTTTGGTTTAGGGTTAGGCTTAGCAGGATCAACTTTGGTCCCACTAGAAGAGGAACCATCTTGGGACTTTCCCTTGCGGTAGCTCTTAGACGGAGCCTTCCTCTTCTTACCCCTACCTTACCCAATTGCCAAAACAGGAGCAGCTGGTGGATTGGAGTTGGTGCAACAGACTTGTCCTTGAGGTTGCTCTCAGCAACCCTAAGGAGACCTTGGAGCTTGCTTAGGGTGACCTCTTCCTTGTTCATATGGTAGGTCATCCTAAATTTATTGTAACACGGAGGCAAGGAATGAAGCACCATGTCGATAGCCAAATCTTCCCCAAAGTCGACATTCAACTTGCGAAGACGATCGACATACCTTTGCATCTTGTGCAGGTGCACGGTTAGAGATTCTCCATGTCCCATTTTAGCGGAGATCATGTTAGTGAAGATATCGTAACGTACTAGCCTTTTGTTTTGATGATATCTCTCTAATAAGTCTTGATGCATTTCATAAAGATACATGTCCTCATAGGACTTTTGGAATTCGGCGTTCATCGTGGCTATCATGATGCAATGAACCTTCGTCGCATCACGTTCATGAGTCTCAAAAGCATTCATTTTAGCCGGAGTAGCGATTTCTGGATTGATCTTCTCGAGCTACTCATCAAGGACATACTCCTTGTCCTCGTAGCGAGCAATCGTGTGAATGTATCTTATCCATTCGCTAAAGTTCGTCCCATCGAAAGTCACCTTTTGGCAAAGGCTCATCAATGTGAATGAACTAGCAGCAACGTTGTTAGCGTTCAACATCTACAAATAGAAAGGACAAAGATATATTAGAATTTGAATCCCTAATTATCACCCAATAAGAAAAATTAGGGCTAGGATCCAACAACAATATTTACATATTAGCAAGGGATGCCGTAATCCAACATGCAAACAATTGAAGGTAAGTGAATGACGATTCACTAATTCTCCACCATGAAAACCTAACTTTAAGTTCTAAATGTATTGAGAATTCCTAGGTTTCGATGAGATTCATTGAACTTTTCAATATGCCTCTCTCGTTTGTGACTGGGATGCCGATGATCACAAAGTGGGTGTGAATAACCATGCAAATCTACATGGTGCCTTCATTGTAACAATCACCTATTCGATGTGCCGGTAAACCACACGCTCCACCGAACTATGATAAACAATGAAACACCCTTTGCCACCTATGCTTAGAACCAATTAGTGTGTCGGTAAACCACACACGCTCCACTAACTTCTTAGCAAGGGTGCAAAGTGTAATTTCATGGGATTGCGTCAATTCACTTTTCCTAAAGTAACTAGGATTGAGAATTAAAAAAAAACATGTAGTTACTTTGTATTTCATATTATACTTTTAATGAGGAGATGAGGTTGCCCTATCCTACCCGTTCGGCTAACGACCCTCCACTGATCAAGCAAGCGGTGGGTGTGAGTGTACACCCATTAAGCGCCATTTTATAGGCCGCATCCTTATACCCACCTTATAGACCGACTTCGTGAATGAGGCCTACTAACGGTAAGACTAGCATTTTAATTATACATATATATATATATATATATATATATATTAATCTTGTAATATTATATTAGTATAGGGTTGAATTTTAAACTTGTAAAATTCTAGGGTTTGAAATTTAAATTGTCTAAATTAAAATTTTAATCATAAAACATAAATTTCAAAACTTGAGGGCAAGTTTTAAACTTTTCAAAACATAAGGGATCAAGTAACAAATAATTCAAATTAACCATTTAATCTCATAATTATCTTTATTTGATTTATTTAAATGTTTCTTGAAAAAAAATTACCAATTTAATTAAAATAATCAATCAATTATCATATAAGGAAATTATTATTTAATTAATTGATAAATATCTTTAATTAGGTCAAGTATATACTCAAATATATATTAAAATCGGATTTATATTGACCCATTAAGATAAAGGCAAGTTTCCATAAGATAAACAGCAAGAAATCCTGAAACTAGCTCTTTCTGACGCTCGAACTCGCCGGGTACCACAATGGACTCGCCGAGTTAAGGCCTACTCGCCGAGTCCACATTGGAACTCGCTGAGTTCATCAGGCAGAAGACCAAAAATCGAATTTTGCAATCAAAAATCAAGCAACCAATGCATCAATTCAATAGAACCCAATCAAGGCTCTGATACCACTGATGGGTTTGAGCCATAAGAACATTCCTATGGGTACATGCAAACCCTAATGCTTGGATCTAGGTTTCTCTAATTGAACATGCATTGTATCCAAGACTTTTGAACAATAGATCTAGATAATTACATAAGAAAAACAGATCTAGAAGATTACCTTAAGTTGCTTGCTTGAATCTTCTTGTCCTTGGAGCTTAGAGTCACAACTGTCACTCCTCTAATTGCTTGCAAACACCAACTTAGCAAGAGGATGATTAGAGAGAGAGGGGAGGGGGCAAGAAGTCGGATAGGGTTCTTCCAAAGGCCAGAGTGCCGATTTCCTTGACCCCATGGGTCTATTTATACTTGTGAGGCTCCTAGGGTTTCACCCTTAAACCCTAATGGGATAACTTAGGCCCTAAGCAATCCAATCTCCTTATGATAAGCCTTGGACGATTTCTAGGTCTATCCAAAGCCCCTAAAACCGTCCACCCCTTTACCTTAAGGGATTACATCCCAAAGTACAACTATCATACAATTGATAGTTTATACCCTTTTATTTAATTAATCTCTTTAAGTCACCAAATTAATTTCTAATTAATTTATGACTTATATTAATCAAATAACAATATTATTATTCCTTATATTATACTCATAATATATTAATAATATTTCTTCTCTCATTATAAATCATCCTGTCAAGTTGCTATGGTGAAGGCAACCCAAAAGGACCATGCATAATCGGGTCAAATACTTGTCCAATATAGTTGCAGCCTTAGACACTATTCCAACACAATAATCAATGAATTTTCTAACATTGAATTTATCTTTGGCACTCGTTTAAGAGTAGAAATGGTGCAGGCTCTGCGCATTCCAAGTTCTTGATATTGCATGCCTGTCTTTGGCTTCTAGTACGTAAGCACCATTCTGATAGGCTTCTATAATTTTGTACGGTCCCTCCTGATGGGTTATGAGCATAACATCAATCATATGGTGTTCATGAAACCCTAATTGTTTTAATATAAGTTTTTTCTAAGTAAACATACAACATTGAATACCAAAGCAATAAACCCAAAATGACTAGCATCCAAATCTGAAAAAACACATACGATTAGGGTTTAGATCTTACCTTGATTTTTATGTAGCAATAACAATCACAATCTACATTGATCTTGACTTATGAAAGCTTAGTGCTCCAAGTGTTGCACCACTAATGGAGTCACAAAAACCACTAGAAACAAGATGACTTAGGAGAGGGGAGGAAATCGGTTGGGGCAAAACCAGGAAGGATATCTCCGAAATCCTTATGTTAGGGGGTCTATTTATACTTGTGGCTGCTTGGGTTTTCATGTGGAAACCCTAATATGACTGCTTAGGCCTTAAGCAAACCATGAACTCCTTCCTTAGATCCCATGGACGAAATCTTATGGGCATCCCCATAAATTTCATCCACCCCACTCTATGGAGTCCATCAACCTAACTAGCAACTAACAGTTAATTGCAATATCAATCCCCTTTATTTAATCAGTCTCTTTTGATCACCAAATTCATACCAAATTAATTTCTGATCAATACCATAAATAATATGATTTCCAAATAATATATTAAACTTGTAATATATTAATAAAACCATTTTCGAGTATCAATTTATTATTTATATAATAAATTCTACTTTCTCTCCTCTTGTCATCCTATCAAGTTGCTATGGTGAAGGCAACCCAAAAGGACCATGCTCATAATCGGGTCAAGTACATATCAAAGTAGTTATGGGCTTAGACACCTAATCGAACTGTCTCCCACTTAGATAATTCTAATAACTGTTTTGCATATGACTTCAGAACCTAATCAACAATCGTAGCTTTCAAAAGCCGCTATTAACTCTGATTTTATCAGCAACGCGCCCCTTAGATAAGGGATCATATATTCCTCCATTCTAGATATTGTATGAACTGAGACATGGATTTTAATCATACTCTTTGTTCACGTGTTGTTTCCTGATTTCTGATTTATGACGACTGACAACAGACTGCAATTGAACACGTCAACTTAGTCCCAGCTTGGCCAAGTGCTTAGGGTGTCATCACTAAATCATCAAGAGGCCCACATATATCTCTTTTATCCCACTTTGGGTAGAAGGAACGGATAAACTTCAACTCAAATGATCACTTGTACCTACTCATCAAATCAAACACAACAATATGTTTTATAACACCAAGTTAGTGGTGTGTTTACATATTATCAATGTGCAACCGACTTGCAAAATACAACTCATACGTCTCAGTTTCAAGAATATAAGATATTGTCATCTCACTAATCACTTGTGATAAAATGCATGAAGTGATTCAAGTGAGAGTGGGTTTAATCCAATACTCAAATCTTATTTCAGTAGTACTCATGAACACTGCAACAGAATTTTGCTATGTCTGAAACGCTTTAGACACTCTACAGTCGGATTCATGATAGTCTAGATTAAATACCTACTTCCAAAGTATTTACTGACTGTGGATGGTTTGAATAATCTTATTATTCGGAAAGTCAAACCATGCAAAGTGAAACACAATAATATTCGAATCCAACATGGCCCCAAACTTTTGAGTATAAATAAAACACCTTTATTTAATCACCATATTGATTACACAGTATTCATGGTATAATGTTTCGGATAATCAACATATTCCTTGAATTATAACAACAGTTGTCCCATGCTCCAAACATGCACACTATGTTTACCTATGATCCTTATTTTGTGAAATAGATCAATTGAAAACATTTCGATGATGCTCATTTCATAACTCCTAATTCTTATCATTACTGTAAGAATACAAGATTCTCACCACTACGAGAATATGTTAGATTCTAACATTTATGAAACGATCCCTTCTTAATATCACAACATCAAAGGCACCAAGACTTTGCCAATGATATTACAAAGTGCTCTATTGGAGATTGCTACAAGGCAATTCCATAGATATGAAGTCTCACATTCAAAGTACATTCCTTTGAACATCCTTCTTGCATAAAAGTTTCTAATCTTGACACAGATTCTCGATATCCAACTCGTTATTAATAGAATCATATCTAATCATAATAATGTCATTATGGTCCATTCGTTACTATACTTCCAACTGTCCACAATCGACCAATACTTGGCAAACCTTAGATTATACTTGACAGTTGTTTAATTATATTATTCAAATTCGGTTCTAGTCCCTTTTCCCTCTTAATGCCCTAGGCATTCAGAAAATTTAGAACGTTTGAATATTACAGCATATGCAATCGATCCTATACCCGAAGCGTATGGGACACGATTGATAATGAAAAATGTGATACTTTACCAGTTTCTTGCTATAATACTGCCATATATAGAATGCCCTTATGTTAAACCTTTTCAACATAACATTCATATATGTCTTTTGACTAAATTCAATCAAAATTTCTCGATCTAAGCTTTTAGATTTGAAATGAAGTATAATATTCTCCCCCTTAGTTATAGCAAAACAACTTTTCAACCCTTGCAACTTTGCAAAGTGAATCTTTTGTTTTCTATAATTAATATTGCTAACTTGAAACACTTAAAATAATAATCATGCTCCCACTAACATGATAATTACATCCATACCAGCATAACATTTATGCTCCTACTAGCTTTGATACGTATTCAGAAAACAGTTGGACTTCTACAAATCAATACTTATTGACTTTCAAAGTTCATATTTCTAATACGACATGCTTCGATAAGCCTTTATCTAAGCTTCTCAAACTCATACACCTTTCCTTAGATAGCTCATATGAAAGTCTAAACTAATTCGGAACTTATAACAATAATTCTTAAATGTTTAAACTAATTGCCAAATCTCACAATTCAAACTATAAAGAGGGATGCCGTAATCATAATCGAATTTGAGAATGCAAATATCACAATTGCTATCTCCTTAAAATCTCTCTTAGTGAAAGCGTTTCCTCACAATCATTTTCATGAAGGAGAGAAACCTTATGACACATAGATTTTATGGTGTATGTGTTCCTATCCATGTGAATTTTTCATAACCATAATCGTAAGACAAGTTTTAAGGCAAATCCAAACTCTTATGGACAAAACTTGTTCATTCTTAATTTCTTGCCATCAAGGGTCCCAACATTGCTTCCAAGTTATTGAGCAGCTCACCCCTACCTATCAATTTACTTTCCATTGATCGGGGTGCCTTGCCCCTATGCAACCCATTGAGAACTCATAGAACTCACATGCATAGTTAACTAAACTGGAATGGCACAGAAACAAGAATATGTCAACACGATAGGTTACAAACCTCAAGTCACATGCTAGTGTCCAATGGTTTACTCTTGATTAGTTCTTAAACCTTCTCAAGATCATTTAGACTCCCACTGACCTCTTGACATATAAGATTCACTTGTCAAGAAACATTTCTTGACAAACAAGTATTCAAGAGTTAGTGCAGATTCTTATCAAGACAAACACTACACACAATTGGTCTTAGTTGGTCTTTGTCTTATCCAAGACATCACAACTTACCAATTTCATATGTGCAAGAGTAAGAAAAACATTTTTCTACTCCACATTTGATGAGTGTGTCAAAACTTCTTAAGATGTGTCACTCAAGTCACAATCTTGGAGTATGACTCTAAGAATTGATTTTGGAATGAAGTATGATTCACTTTTTGATTTAACCATTTTAACAATTTATGATTCCTCTTCTTAGCCATACTAGTGCACTAAGGTGTCCTTAGAGGATCAATTGTGATATGGTTTCATAATCAATGAGACGATCATAAAACATGACACTAAAGTACTCTCCCATCTTTTTAGATTGAAGAAACTGTTATCTTTCTGCCTAATTGATTCTTCTTATTCGTTATGCCATTCATTGAAACTTTTCAATGATTCATAATTACACTTAATCTTGTAAGCATAACCACATTTACTACTCTTTTAGTAAATCATACCGAATAATCTTATTGTTATTTGTGGTGGACTTGATCAGTGCACAACATTACGTACTAGATCTCCTAGTCTTTCACTTGACTCACATATCTATGTGAACAAGGAATTAGTCTTAATTTCCTAAGTACCAAGATTTCCATACATCACATGAATCAAATAATATGATTCCAAACTTTTGTCCAATTGAAACTTGGGCAATGGGAATCTTTCCTTACTTAGAAAATTTAGACACTACCATAAATAACATAACTAAGAATCACATCAACTTAATATTGCTTATAATAGAAACATACAAGCATCAATTTTCACAAATGACATTGCTAGGAGATATAAATAAGACAAAACTCAAAATTTATTTTATTTATAAAAGGTGCGGAAAAACTTGTCCTTACAACGCAATTCAAATGAAAACTATGCTATTACATATTCCTAAGCAATCTTGAAACATCCCAAAAATACAACCCAAAAATTTCGTTTTAAAACATTATTAAAACCATAATATCATTGCCAAAGTATAAAAATCATAAACCATGTGTTTGAACTTCATAATGTCTATCACATATAAAATATCATATCAAAATATCAGAGTAAAACTCCCAAGCTGAAGACTGTGGTGTGTGCCATGCGATCATACCGAGCTCTTCCCTTTGCTACCGGAAGCATATGAAACCAAAACTGAAACTGTAAGCACGAAGCATAGTGAGCTCCCCTAATTTACCATAGACCATACAAATAACATATCACAAATAATACTTAGGGACTACTCCCACTGCATCGGGATGAATCCCAGCAACGACTTGCTCGACATCAGACTCGTATCCGATATCGGGCTCACCCCGACATCCGACCGCATTGGGCACCGGGCTTACCTCGCCACATACATAAGATAATCACATAATTTGCATCGAGCTTGCCCCGGAATCAGACTGAAGTCCGGAACAAACAACATATAACACATAAACTAGCATACATTGGGCTTGCCCCGAAGTACATAATACACAACATAATGACTAACATACATCAGGCTTGCCCCGACATAGGGCTTACCCAGGATCACATAACATATAACATAATCACATATACTGCATCGGGCTTGCCCGACATCGGAACGGAGTCCAGAACATATAACACATAATACATACACATGCATGAATCACAAAGACATCAAGCATACATAACTACTTCTCGGGACTGCCCCAGCATCAGACCGTAGTCCGGTAACATATAAACTGCATCGGGCTTACCCCAACATACTCTACTACTTAAACAGGCTAACGTTGGTGCTTTAGACCCGTTCCTACTGGAGAAAAACTCACCTCGTGTGATTGACTGCTGCAACTCTGGGTGAGAAATCTCTGTCTGCTGCTCCGACGACTCTCCAGCTATAAATTTCCATAAAGGCACTTAGTCAAAAACTGATAAATAATCTTAGGGAAAAGTGATCATTTTACCCCTGGCTAAAGTCAACATCCTAGTGAAAGTCAACTTCCAGTTGACTCAACTCGCCGAGTCCCTATTCTGTCATCTGTCCCCAACCCGACTCTACTCGTCGAGTTTATCAAGAACTCAACGAGTTCTCCTTCAATCATATCATCGAGACAACATTCAACTGACTCGTCGAGTTCCTCTTTGAACTCATCGAGTTCATCTTCATCATATGAGCGTGTCTAGTCTATGACTCGCCGAGTTGTATGAACAACTCGTCGAGTCCATCTTCATGGGTTGGGAGATTGCCTTAGACTCACCGAGTGCGTTCATACACTCGCTGACTCCCATTGTTTCCAGGTCCATAACTATGTCTATTTCGTTGACTCCTTCTTCTGGACTCATCTAAATCCCTTCTAAAATCAATTGGATTCCTTCTAATCATAAAAGGTTGGGGAACCAAACCCCCGATTCGCCGGGTCCCAAGAATGACTCGTCGAGTCGACTAATGTCCAAGTCTATAAGTCGAATTCTGATGTGCAAATCTCATCCAAAAGGTAGATATGGGCTCCTAGAGTTGATATAACACGTAAAGTCATGAACTTTACATGCATGCATGGGACATTTGTGCTCAAAGGGCCAAAAATGGGGGTTTATTAGATGCATGGGGTTCTCATGGCCATAAAGATGGCACCTTTATGGCATGAGGACCTTTCAAGGTTCCAGATCTGAATGTGTATCAACTTGGGACATCCAAGTCCCATGAATCAAGATTCTTGGCCCAAAACTACATAAAATAACCATAAGGAGATCTAAGAAACCACAAGTCAAGTGTGAATCTTTATTAACAGAAAGTGAATAGAAGAAGATGTTGTTCCTGGATCTGCAACCTTCTCTTGAAGCCTTCCTTATCCTTCTTCTTTAGACAAGCTCCAAATTACACAAGATTATTCAAAATGGCACCAAATAGCTCAAAGTTCCTGACAACTGATTAGGGTTTCAAGGACAGGACTTGGGGGTGATGGAGACTGGGGTGGAAGCCTCATAAGTTGTTTAAATAAGGTGCAAACCCTTCAATTTAGGGTTTCACTCAGACAGCTCTTACTCGCCGAGTCGGCCTTCGACTCGTCGAGTAGGTCACTTAATCCCTCGACCCGGAGTCGGTCCTACTCGATGAGTTGAGCCTTCAACTCGACGATTTCAAGGGTAAAAATATGAATTTTGACTTAAATTTAAATGCTTACCTGAGACCAGGTGTTACAATTCTACCACACTTGTCTTAGACTTCGTCTTTGAAGTCTGTTGCCTCTAAAAACAACTCTGGGTGGTGCTCCTTCAACTCCTCCTTGGGCTCCCATGTCCACTCTGAGACCTTCCGTTGCTGCCACTGCACCTTTACCAACACTACCCTCTTGTTCCTCAACTCTTTTGCCTTGCGATCTAAAATCGCCACGGGTCTCTCGATGTAGTTCAAGCTACCGTCAACCTGAATGTCCTAATGGGGTACCACTCTTGAATCATCCACTAAGCACTTTTGCAACTGGGAAACATCGAACGTGCTGCGGATCTGGCTGAGCTCTGCTGGAAGATCTAACCGATAGGCAACCCGACCCACTCGGGCTATAACCCTAAATGGACCAATTAACCTGGGGCCCAGCTTGCCCCGCTTCTGAAACCTGATAAGACGCTTCTAGGGAGACACTTTCAGGAGGACCATGTCGCCCTCCTGAAACTCCAAGTCCGAGCACCGCTTGTCAGTGTAACTCTTTTGCTGGCTCGGAGCAATCTGGAGTCTGCTCCGGACTTGCTGAATTAGCTCTGTGGTCTTGAGTACTACCTCCGTACTTCCCATGACTCTCTTACCGGCCTCACCCTAACAAATCGGGGACCTACACTTCCTCCCGTAGAGCATCTCGAAGGAAAGACAGTCTATACTGGAGTGGTAGCTGTTGTTATACGAAAATTCCGCTAACAGAAGATACGTATCCCAACTGCCACCAAAGTCTGACACACATGCCCGAAGCATGTCCTCGAGAGTCTAAATTGTCCTCTTGCTCTATCCGTCCGTCTGAGGGTGGAAAGCGGTGTTGAAATGGAGACAAGTACCCATCTCGTCGTGAAACTGCTTCCAAAACCTGGAAGTAAACCGGACATCTCGGTCTGACACCACCGAGACAGGCACTCCATTACGTGCCACTACGTCTCGAACATAAATCTCGGCCAACTTCTCGGCCTAGATGCTCTCCAGGGTCGATATAAAATGGGTGCTCTTGGTCAACCGATCCACGATGACCCATATCGAATCAACCCCACGTGCAGTCCTGGGAAGCTTAGTAATGAAGTCCATAGTGATATCCTCCCATTTCCACACGGGAATGTCTAACGGCTGCATCTTGCTGTGGGGCATGTGGTGCTCTGCCTTGAACTTCCTGCAGGTCAGACATCTCTCTACATACCAAGCTACGTCCCACTTCATGCAGGGCCACTAATAATCGTGTCGAAGATCTCTATACATCTTCGTCGACCCTGGATGGATGGTGAACCGAGACTTATGGGCCTTATCCATCAACACCTACCATACTCCGCCCCGGTGCGGTACCCATACCCTCTCATGTAGGGTCAACAATCCTCGGCTATCATAATCAAACGAAGCTACTCGTCCCACTATCCTCTCACACTTCTGGCGCTCCTCCTTGAGGCCCTCAACTTACCCTGCCTAATCTGCTCCAGCAGTGGGGTAATCACTGTCATCCTCAAACAGATATCTTGGATCGAAGCTGCTACCGCCTTGCGGCTCAGGGCGTTGGCCACTACGTTGGCCTTGCCCGGGTGGTAAAGGATCTCACAGTCGTAATCCTTAACCACGTCTAACCACCGGCGCTACCTCATGCTCATATTCAGCTGATCCATGAGGTACCTCAAACTCTTGTGATCTGTCTAGATAGTACACCGAACCCCATAGAGGTAATGCCGCCAAATATTGAGGGCGAACACCACCGCCCCCAGTTCTAATTCATGCTTCGGGTAGTTACCCTCGTGAGGCTTCAACTGTCTCGAGGCATAAGCTATCACATGCCCCCGCTGCATCAATACTGCTCCCATACATGTGATCGAAGTGTCATAGTAGACTACAAAGTCATCTACTCCCTCTGGAAGGGTGAGAATCGGTGCTTCGCACAGTCGCTCCCTGAGCATCTCGAAGGTTGACTGCTTCTCAGGAGCCCAGCGAAAACACCACTGAGTTCTTGGTCAGTCGAGTCATCGGAACTGCTATCTTGGAGAAGTCCTGGATAAATCTCTTGTAATACCCTGCCAAACCCAGGAAGCCTTGAATCTCGGATGGAGACTTCGGGACCTCCCACTGCATCATGGCCTTTATCTTGGCCGGATCGTCTAATATATGTGACATCCCCAAAATCACGGCCAGAAAAGACCGGTTTCATTTATGCTTTTTAAATAATTCCAGAGTAAATTCTTTTAATTTAAAAGAGTTGCGGAATTTGTTCCTCAAAACAAAATATGATAAAATAATATTTACCAAAACATTTCATAAAGAAATGTATTTTCATTATATAGTCAAAACTCTGGATGTCATGTTCCGATACAGACACAAAAGCATAAACAACAAAAGATAGACCATACAACAGTTACATATAATAATTGGTCTAATAAACAAAATAACTTGATGATTCATCCATCTTATGCCCTCGCGCCACTACCTATAATACAAATAAACTGAGTGGGTCAGGCTTGGGAGCCTGGTGAGCATATAGGGTTTTCAACCCGCAACAAATAATTATATTTACTTTTACCAACCAACAATAACCCGATTACCCATTCCCGTTATCCTCACTTTACGTCCCTAAAACAACATCTATCTCAAGGGACCTAATCTAGGATTTTCATCGGGACGGACATTACTGCTAAGGTGTTTCCTCAACAATAGATGTCCTAAAGGCAACCATGAGGGGGATAGAGTACACCGGTGAACACATCGTTCACAACACCTACAGGTTATGAGCCTGCTAGCGTTCCACATGACTATCTAGAAAGAGTCTGTGGTCGTTATCCATACTCCGCTGAATAACTAGATCAACAACAACGACATCGAGGCCTCTCATCTGTTTATCACACATAAACTATCTACCCATGTTCTACCCAACATATTAGTATATAAAAATATATATTTTTATACATAGTTTAAAACTTGTATAGCATTCTCATTCAATACATATTCCAAACAACAGATGAGACACATACACATAACACGTATATCATAGAGAATAAATCATATCTATGAGATAGAAGAAAGTGAATATACATTCACACATATAACCAAAAAAAATATACACATAACACATATTTCGTATAAAATACTTCGTAATTATGCGTTAGAAGAAAGTAACTACACACTCACTTGATCAGAAGATGATCAGACAGCACTACGACTTGTAGAAGCAGTATTTTTCGGTAGATCTGGAAGATCTTCACAAAAACCGGGCTCCTCGCGGGCAGAGCTTCTTCTTGGGAATTTCACTTCTCGGGATCTTCGGGGCTTCGAGACTTGCTTCGGGGCTCGAGAATAATATTGGGGCTTCGGGGTATAAGTTGCACACAAAACGCGGTAAAACACGAGAGAAAGAAAGAAATGAGCAATAGAACTCGGCTGCACTCGACATCTATTTATAGGGGGCTGAAACCCCGAATTACGTTGGGCGTAAATTAAGCTACGCTGGGCGTAATGTGGATAAGGTCTCTGACTCCCTCCCCCCCCCCCTTTGGATAATATCGGGTATTTATAATTAAATTTAATATTTTAATTATTTAATAAACTTTAAAAATCCATATCTTCCTCATACGAACTCCGTTTTCGACGTTCTTTATATCCCCGCGTAGGTGAGACTACGATCTGCAACTTTCGTTTAGACTCCGTTGGCTAATTGTGAATTTATTTTTATTATTTATTTTTACTAGGCCGAGACATGAGAACTCCGTTATAAATTCATAACTTCTTCATACGACGTCCGTTTTCGACTGTCTTTTTATCGTTTCACTACAATTAACGAGATATTCGATTTCATTTAGATTGTTTCGGCTAAAACCCGCTCGGTCTCAAATCGAGTATTCGGGCTGCATACTGCTAAGTCGAAATTTCAGAAAATCATAACTTCCTCATACGAAGTCAGATTTGGACGATCTTTTTATGCACGCTCTCGGTTTAACGAACTCTACGACTTTAATTTAGATCGCTAAAGCTAAATATTGATCTAACGTAAATTTCACTTTTTACGTCATTCAGCGTTGTCGGTTTTGTCGCGAAACTTCGACAGGTCATAACTTCTTCGTTATAACTCGGATTTCGGCATTCTTTATATCTCCGGAATCCTTGTTTCAACCACTACATCTTCATGAAAAGATATCGGGCTTATCTCACACTTTAATTTTGACGCTTATTTTATTGTTAATTCATTAAATTATATTAATTAAGAAAATAAACACATAAATCACATAATACTCAAATAATACATTCTTATTATTTCAAAATGGGTTACAAAGGTTAACCTAGACTATTACATCGCTATTAATGACAAGCCCAGAAACACAGTTGTTACAATATACCCTTCTGGTTGACGAGGTGTCCCAGAAACTGCACCTCGCACAACTAGAACTCACACTAGGAGAACTTTGCGAAAAGTCTCTCCCTCCTCAAGGTCTCTAGTACCTCTCTCAGGTGATCCTCTTGCTGCACATGTGTCTTGGAATAAACCAAGATGTCGTCAATGAATACTATCACAGAACGATCTAGCATAGGTCTGCATACGCGGTTCATGAGGTCCGTGAACGCGGATGGAGCGTTGGTGAGCCCAAACGGCATCACCACAAAGTTATAATGACCATAGTGGGTCCTAAAAGCGGTCTTCTACACATCATCATATCGTACCCGCATTTGGTGATATCTGGACCGTAAATCAATCTTGGAAAACCAAGATGCTCCATGAAGCTCGTCAAACAAATCATCTATCCTCGGGAGTGGGTAACGGCTCTTTACCGTTGCCGTATTTAGCTCTCGGTAATCTATGTACATACAGTGCGACCCGTCCTTCTTCTTCACAAACAGGAATGGCTCCCCATGGTGAACTGGTCGACCTGATAAAACCCTTGTCTAGCAGCTCATGCAGCTACGTAGACAACTACTGCATCTCAGGAGGAGACAACTGATATGGTGCCTTGGCTATCAGAGCCGCACCAGGGACCACGTCAATCCGGAACTCAACCTGTCTCTCCGGAGGTATCCCAGGCAAATCCTCCGGGAATACATCCAGGTACTCTCGCACTACTGGTACATCATTAACTGTCGCCTTACCCTTAACCCGGGTATCCATGACATAGGCGACGGATCCTGCGCATCCCTGCTTGAAGTAGCACCTTACTCTCGACGCTAAACAAATAATCGGTCCGCGTTGTGGCATCTCGCCCTGAATCACTAACTCATCCTTACTAGGAGTGCGAACCCTCACTAACTGCGGCTCACAATCAATCACTACCCCATTGGGACTCAATAATCCATACCCACTATAACCTTATTCCTCGCAGGGGAATAGGAACCAGATCCACTGAGAACGGCTCATCAAACAACCATAGTGTACATCCTCTATGAACCCTCGCGACCCTGCTGGTCCTGTCATCGGCTATCTCAACGTCGAGTGGGCAATCCAGCTCCCCAGGAGCTCTACTGAATCGTTTGCTAAGTGCAAGCGACACAAATGATCGGGTAGCCCCCGAATCAAACAATACCATAGCTAAAATGTCGTTCACTAAAAACGACCCTATAAACAAACACATAAACATGAGAAACAAACAATATCAAATACAGAGATACGAGGAAAATACATACCCTTCACCACGTCAGGAGCTACTCGTTCCTCTTCTGCATTAAGCTGAAAAGCTCTGCTTGGTGCCGTAGGCGCCTCCGCCCGGCCCTGACGGCCATCTATAATCCTCAAAGTGGTAGGAGAAGTTGCTACCACCTTCCCTGCTACTACTAAACTCAGGCACTAGGACCGCTTGTGTCCCCTTTGATTGCACTGAAAACAAATCAGGTCTGATGTTGGTGTGGTGGTGGTAGTAGTTGTGCCATCTCGGCTCATGTGACCAGTTCGGCCGCACTTGTAGCAAGCCCGAACTCTCTGCCTTGCATGCTCCCTCGTGCATCCTGCCACATTTTCCACAATGATCGTGGCTCTGCTGGCTCCGAGATCTGTGATCTGGTACATTGGGCTTCTTGCCCAAACCTCCTGACTGATCCCCTTTTGGTTTCCTCTTCCTCTCAATCTCTAAATCCAAATCTCTCTCTCTAGCCCTCGCTATCATATCCTCCAGCGTCTTGCAGCTAGATCGGCTCACAAACTGGCGGATATCACTCCGCAACATCTCATGATATCGGTCCTTTTTCATCTCCTCATCCGCCACATACTGCGGAACAAGAAGGGCCCTCTCCCTAAACTTGGCGGTAATATCTGCCATAGTCTCCGTCATCTGCTGGAGGTCCTGAAACTCCCTAGCAAGCTGCTGCACCTCAATAACAAGTGCGAAATCGGATTTTAACCTGGTCGTAAAGTCTCTCTAGGTCATAGCATCCAAAACGATGTCATCCCCAATGGCTCTCCCGACCTCCTCCCACCAGTCATGTGCCATGCCCTTCAGAAGACAGGACGCGGGCCTAACCTTGTCCCCCTCGAGACACCTGCTGGTGTGGAATGCATTGGCGATGTCTGCCAACCATATGGTACTAACAGTGGGGTCTCGAGCCCCCTGGTAATCAGGAGCTCCACATGCCATGAACTCTATGAACGTGAGCATGTGCGACCCAATCATGGCCGCCACCTTAGTGCGAAACATACTCAATCTCTCACCCATAAGCTCTAGAATACCCTCCTTGACTGAACCGAAGATCACATGAGTCTGCTCAAGTATGCTACGCGTGATCTTTGAGGAGATGAACTCTCTAGTTTGCTCATCTAAATGCTCGACTCCAGAGCCTGAACATGATCCATCTCCGACACCTGAACTGCCGACTCAATGAGAGCTGCGAAATAGAGTTGGACCTAACCTTCTAAAATTATTTATTCCTTTAAATATGTAACTTAACATATTCGTTTACTAGTTAGTGAAAGACAACTAGAAATCCAAAAAGCACAAAGCAAGCAGCATTCAGACATCGAGTACACATATCAAGCATATACTACTCAGGCTATCATTCTGAATAATCTATACTAGCATGCAGTTCTCATAAATCTGAAACACATATAGCAGGCACATAAGGCATCCTTCCTAGATCCTTATTGCTAATCTAGTATGCTATTCTAATAAAGCTGATAATCATAATATAGCATAAACTTATATTGGTAATTTGGGAGTGCTTACTTGAGCTCTACTGATTGCATGCACCACACCCTTCTCTCTTTTTCAAAGTACTTTTTTCTTTTTATAAAACTCTTTTTCTTTTCTTGAAAACATGATTTTTCTTTTGAAAACTTCTATACCAATTCCTTAGTTTAAGTTCAGACAACCCGAAAGTGTGCCCGAATCCCTCAAACCAAGGCTCTAATATCAACTTGAAACATCCCAAAAATTTCGTTTTTAAAACATTATTAAAACCATAATATCATCTCCAAAGTATAAAAATCATAAACCATGTGTTTGAAACGTCATAATGTCTATCACATATCAAATCTCATATCGAATATCATATCAGAATATCAGAGTAAAACTCCTAGGCTGAAGACTATGGTGTGTGTCATGCAATCATCCCGAGCTCTTCCCTTTGCTATCGGAAACACCTGAAACCAAAACTGAAACTATAAGCACGAAGCTTAGTGAGCTCCCCCAATCTACCACATCCATACAAATAACATATCACAAATAATACTCAGGGACTACTCCCACTGCATCGGGACGAATCCCGACATCGGCTTACCCGGCATCGGACTACTGTCCGACATCGGGCTCACCCTGGCATCCGACTGCATCGGGCATCAAGCTTACCCCGACACATACATAACATAATCACATAATCTGCATCAGGCTTGCCGTGGCATCGGACTGAAGTCTGGAACAAACAACATATAACACATAAACTAGCATACCTCGGGCTTGGCCTGAAGTACATAATACAAATCATAATGACTCACATACATCAGGCTTGCCCCGGCATCGGGCTTACCTCGGAACACATAACATATAACATAATCACATATACTGCATCGGGCTTGCCCAACATCGAACCGGAGTCTGGAACATATAACACATAACACATAAACATGCTTCAATCCAAAGACATCAAGCATATATAACTACTTCTTGGGACTGCCCCGACATCGGACCATATTTCGGTAACATAAAAACTGCATCGTGCTAACCACCGCATTAGGCTTACCCGACATACTCTACTACTTAAACAGGCCGGCATTGGTGCCTTAGTCCCATTCCTACTGGTGAAAAAACTCACCTCGTGTGATTGACTGCTACAACTCTGGGTGAGAAATCTCTGCCTGCTGCTCTGGCGACTCTCCGACTATAAATTTCCATAAAGGCACTTAGTCAAAAACTGATAACTAATCTTAGGGTAAAGTGACCACTTTACCCCTAGCTAAAGTCAACATCCTGGTCAAAGTCAACTTCCGGTTGACTCGACTTGCCGAGTTGGCCCGCCAACTCGCCGAGTCCCTATTTTTTCATCTATTCCCAACCCGACTCTACTTGTCGAGTCTATCAAGAACTCAACGAGTTCTCCTTCAATCATATCATCAAGACAACCTTCAACTGACTCGTCGAGTTCCTCCTTGAACTCGTCGAGTTCATCTTCATCATATGAGTGTGTCTAGTCTATGACTCGCCGAGTTGTATGAACAACTCGTCGAGTCCATCTTCATGGGTTGGGAGATTGCCTTAGACTCACCGAGTGCATTCATACACTTGCCGAGTCCCATGGTTTCTAGGTCCATAACTATGTCTATTTCGTTGACTCCTTCTTCTGGACTCATCTAAATCCCTTCTAAAATCAATTGGATTCCTTCTAATCATAAAAGGTTGGGGAACCAAACCCCCGATTCGCTGGGTCCCAAGAATGACTCGTCGAGTCGACTAATGTCCAAGTCTATAACTCGATTTCGGATGTGCAAATCTCATCCAAAAGGTAGATCTGGACTCCTAGAGTCGATATAACATGTAAAGTCATGGACTTTACGTGCATGCATGGGACATTTGTGCTCAAAGGGCCAAAAATGGGGGTTTATTACATGCATGTGGTTCTCATGGCCATAAAGATGGCACCTTTATGCCATGAGGACCCTTCAAGGTTATAGATCTGAAGGTCTATCAACTTGGGACGTCTAAGTCCCATGAATCAAGATTCTTGGCCCAAAACTACATAAAATAACCATAAGGAGATCTAAGAAACCACAAGTCAAGTGTGAATCTTTATTAACAGAAAGTGAAGAGAAGAAGATGTTGTTCCTAGATCTGCAATCTTCTCTTAAAGCCTTCCTTATCCCTCTTCTTTAGACAAGCTCCAAATTACACAAGATTATTCAAAATGGCACCAAATAGCTCAAAGTTCCTGACAACTGATTAGGGTTTCAAGGACAGGACTTGGGGGTGATGGAGGCTGGGGTGGAAGCCTCATAAGTTGTTTAAATAGGGTGCAAACCCTTCAATTTAGGGTTTCACTCAGACAGCTCTTACTCTCCGAGTCGGCCTTCGACTCATCGAGTAGGTCACTTAATCCCTCGACCCGGAGTCGGTCCTACTCGACGAGTGGAGCCTTCAACTCACCGAGTCCAAGGGTAAAAATATGAATTTCGACTTAAATTTAAATGCATACTTGAGACTAGGTGTTACAAATCTATCATAACTCTCTAAGTAGCAGCTCAAAAATCCGATCATCGAATCATGCGATCGAAATCCATTTCTTCGCGATCAGACTCAACTTGCTTCTTCCTTTTAGCTTCCTTTATTTTCTTCGATCCTACAAAACATCAAAATGTAATCTTATTGCATCATGTATTTAGAATCTAAAATAGAAAAATTAATAGAGTTAGATAGTGGATTTTACCTGAAGATGAGTCATACATCTTGACTCTCCCATCTCTTAGATCTCTCAGGTAGTCAGGGCAGCTTTGTAAACAATGCCTCTTCTTTGGCAATAGAAATAAACAGGTTCTTATGGAAGGGTACACGAGACTATCTCAGACTTAGCCTTTCTCTTGCGTAGAGAAATCTTTTCTGGATTTCCAATGTTGCCATTGTCCATAGATGGTTGGGACATTGATTTACCAGACAAATTTGGTTGACCAGTCCGCCAAATCATTGTTGACTCAGCAGCTATAAGCAAATAGGTAAGATCAATGAGGGTCATGTCGTTGTCCATCATATAATACTCTCTAATGAACTCAGTATATGAGTCAGGAAGTGACTGAAGAACCCAATCAATAGCCAACTTCCTTGAGACATTGACACCCAACATCCTCAACCTGTCAATGTGTGACTTCATCCCTAAGACGTGTGCACACACAAACTTTCCATCTTCGTGTCTTTTTGCCAATAGGGCTTGAGTGACTTTGAACTTTTCAAGTCTTCGAACACGTGGTTTAGCGAGAATTATTGGAGGAGGTGGAGGAAGCAAAGCATGATTTCCATTTCCACAATCCAATCATGGAACATCATCTTCATGTGGAAAACATTTTCCAAAGGATTCGGGAAGATCATAGTTGATAGAATTTGACATCTACAAAACGGGAGAAATTCAAGTTAGTTGATTGAGTCCTTAATAAAACACCCAAATGAGATATTAAGGTTAGGACACAACACAATATTCTACAACTCGGAAGAGGGATGCTGTAATCCAGTTGCAAAACATTTGAAGGTAGGTAAATGACGATTTACCAATTTCCATCATGAAAAACAAAAATTGAAAATTAGGTTTTAAATGAATTCAAACTCCTAGATTCTTTGAGATTCATTGAACTTTTCAATGGCATGTTTAAATCTCGATTGTGACCTTCATGTTTGCAACTGGGATGCCGAGGATCACAAACAAGGTGTGGATAACCATGCAAATTAGCTTGGTACTCTCAAAGATGTCTATTACTTAATCAATGTGGCGGTTATCCACATATGCTCCATTGATCTATGATAATCTACGAGCTACCCATTTCCATCCTTCATTGGTTCCATATTAGTGTCTCGGTTAACCACACATGATCCACTAACGACCAACAAGGTGCAATGTGTAATTTCATGGATTAGCACCAACTCCACATTTTTCCTAAAGTAACTAAGATTTGGGAATTTATAAAAGTGTTTAGTTACTTCGTATTACATTATACTTATAATGGAAGGTTGTGTCTTATCCTACCCGTTCCGCTAACGACCCTCCACTAGTCAAGAGTGCGGTGGGTAAGAGTGGATACCCATTCAATCACCTTTTTATAGGCAATTTCCTTAAACACACCTTATAGACCAACTTCGTGAATGAGGCCTGCTAACGGTAAGATTGACATTTACTTATACATATACAATATTAATTTTTTTAAACTTAAAGCATATCATTATGGATTTATTAACTCTTTTTTAATTATACACTTAATTAATTAATAAAGCCATAATGGGTGTAATTTGAACTTTTTCAAAATACTAGGGTTTTAGAATTTAATATTTCAAAATTAAAACTTTTTAACTAAATTTTAAATTCCAAAACTTGAGGACAAATTTTTAAACTTTTCAAAACATTAGAGTTTAAGTATTTAAATTTCAAAACTAAAACCTTTTAAGTTTAAATTTAAACTATAAAACCTAAAGGGTGTAAATTAAAACTTTTCAAACTTACTTGGTCAAATATTTGATTTATAATAATCCTATATTATCCATATTTAACCAATCCATCAATTTTGATGAGGATAACCATTCCAAACATAAAAAAATCGATTTTAGGTAATAAAAACAAGTTTTGGAAGCAATCCTCAACAAGATCTGGCAGGAAAATCGAAAAATCCGGCAACAGACCCTTGGACTCATCGAGTCCACTATGGAACTCGTCGAGTAAGACCTACTCGTCGAGTCCATACATGGACTCGACGAGTCTATCAGACAGAAACCAAAATTATCGTTTTTCTTGATCTTTGATGGTTCACTTTTGCATTTATTCACTAGAAAAATGACCTAGGCTCTGATACCACTGATGGTTTATGAGCATAACATCAATCATATGGTGTTCATGCAACCCTAACTACTTTGATCTAGGTTTTTCTAAGTAAACATACAACATTGAATACCAAAGCAATAAACCCTAAATGACTAGCATATAAATATGAAAAACACATATGATTAGGGTTTAGATCTTACCTTGATTGTTATGTAGCAATAACAATCACAATCCTTCTTGATCTTGACTTATGAAATCCTAGTGCCCCAAGTGTTGCACATCAAATGGAGTCACAAACACCACTAGCAACAAGATGACTTAGGAGTTAAGAGGAAATCGGCTAGGGCAACACCAGGAAGCATCTCGCTAAAATCCTTATGTTAGGGGGTCTATTTATACTTGTGGCTGCTAGGGTTTTCAGGTGGAAACCCTAATATAACTTCTTAAGCCTTAAGTAGCCCATGAACTCCTTCATTAGAGCCCATGGACGAAATCTTATGGGCTTCCCGATAAATTTCGTCCACTCCAATCTATGGAGTCCATCAAACCAACTAGCAACTAACAGTTAATTGCAGTATCCATCCCCTTCATTTAATTAGTCTCTTTTGATCACCAAATTAATTTATGATCAATACCAATTAAATAATATGATTTCCAAATAATATATTAAACTTGTAATTTATTAATAAAACCATTTTCGAGTATCAATTTATTATTCATATAATAGATTCTACTCTTTCTCCTCTTGTCATCCTATCAAGTTGCTATGGTGAAGGCAACCCAAAAGGACCATGCTCATAATCGGGTCAAGTACATACCAAAATAGTTATGGGCTTAGGCACCTAATCCAACACCTCCCAAGTGACGCTGAGTTTCCCAAGTGCCTTCTTGTAATGATTTCGCTCATGTGATGTTGGATGGTTAATTCTTGTTGTCACATGGTAAATATACTCCGCCTCTGTATTTTCTTTTTCAAGCTTGAAAATATGGAGCATCTGAATTGCTCTTTCTCTTTTTTTTTTTCTAATTCATCTATTGTTAGAGTGCTATAAAACTAGAAATAGCAAACTAATTCTTACAGATTAATTTTACATTCCAAAACCAATAATCAATGCCTTTCCTAACATTGAATTTATCTTTGGCACTTGTCTAACAATAGAAATGGCGCAGGCTCTGCGCATTCCAGGTTCTTGGTATTGCACGCCCATCTTGGGCTTCTAGTACGTAAGCACCATTTTGATGGGTTTCTACAATTTTGTACGGTCCCTCCTAAGTGATGATGACTTTCCTTAATGGTTCGGTGTGGCCAAAGTTATTTTTCCTTAACACCCACTCTCCAACTTTGAAGTTCTTAACTCGGACTTGCTGGTTGTAATAGTTCTCAGTACGCGATTTGTATAATGCTTGGCGTAACTGTGCAGCCTTGCGCTTTTCATCTAGCATGTCTAAGTCCTGGCGTCGCCCTTCTTTATTGGCTGTTTCCTCGAAACTCTCTATTCACAGTGATCCAACTACTATTTCCAATGCGAGGACTGCTTTCATCCCATAGGTAAGTTTGAATGGTGTTTCCCCCGTGCTCGACCTTGTGGTGGTACGATATGACCAAAACACTATCGGGAGTTTTTCTACCCAGGTAGATTTTGACATGAGTAACTTTTTATTAAACCATTAACTATGGTTTTTTTTTGATATCTAGGTTTGTCCATTGGCCTAAGAGTGAGCTACAGATGTGAAACGGCGGTGGATCTTCTTGCTTTCACACCACTCCTTGAAGGGGATCCCTTCAAATTGTATGTCAAAGTCGCTTATGAGAACTTTTGGTGTGCCAAAGCGGGCCAAGATATTTGTGGTCATGAACTTTATCATTTTCTTCCCCGAGACGGTGGCCAGCAGTTTTGCCTCTATCCACTTTGTAAAATAATCCACGGAAACTAACAAGAATTTTACACCACTGGTGCTGGTGGGAATGGTCCCACTATGTCAATCCCCCACTGATGGAAGGGCCAGGGGCTGGTGATGCTGGTCAACGGCATGGCCGGTTGATTCTGGAAAGGAGCGAATGCCTGACACTCTTTACATTTCTTGGTTAGGGCTGCCGTCTCGTTATATATGTCTAGCCAATATACTCCTAGGCGTAGTATTTTGTACATCAGTGCTCGAGCCCCCTTGTGCACTGTCGTGTCTCCAGAATGGGTTTCTTCTAGGTGCCCTGCACTTCTGTCTTAGAGATGCACTTTAGCCATGGGCTTAAATACCCTCTTCGATATAGTTGGTTATCTCTTATTGCGAAATGTGACCCCTTGACCTTGACTTTTCTCGCTTCTTCCGAGTTGTCTGGGAGTACACTGTGGCGTAAGTAATCGACGTATGGTTTGGTCCGTTCTAGGGTAGTCGAGACTATATTAACATTTTGGTTATCAATGCTTCTCTGTGGGAGCTCTTCGACTAACACTTTCTTTGTTAAGTGATCAAAGGAAGTTGAGGCTAGCTTGCTGAGAGCGTCCACCCTCGCATTTTTTCCACATAAATTTGCTTTATTGAAATTTTTTTAAATGTACTTGTTAAGCTGTAGACTGCATCCTTGTATCTTTGGCTTCATATGTTCCATTTATATGGTTCGTGATAAGTAACGAATCACTGAGAGCTGCTAATCGCTTCACACCAACCTCCCTTGCTAACCTCAGGCCTCCCAGGAGTGCCTCATATTCTGCTTTGTTATTAGATACTTGGAAATCGAATAACAGTGTGTAAGTGATTTCTTCGCCTTTGGGGATTTGAAGGATCAGGCCTGCACCTCAGCCTTCATTACTTGCTGCGTCGTCGGTGTATAAATTCCAAATCTCTTCGCTGGCTTTGGGTTCCAATGGGTCGATGGAGATTGTCATTGGTATTCCCTTAATAGTATATGGGATTTCGACTAGGAAATATGCGAGGGCATGGGCTTTGATGCTAGTCCGCGAGTGGTAATTGATATCTTGTTCGCCTAATTCTATGGCTCACTTGGCAGGCGTTTAGAAATTTCCGGCCTTAGTAGAACTTGCTTTATCGGGTAGCTGGTTAGGACATCCACCGTATGAGCTTGGAAATACCGCCATAATAGCCTGGCAGCGTATACTAGGGCGAGGACCAGTTTCTCTATTAATGGGTAATTAACCTATGGCCCTTACAAGGCCCTACTTACGAAGTGGATGGGGGCCTATTTTCCTTCCCTTTCCACCGCCCACACAGTGGAGATAGCTTCTCTCGATGTTGCTTGGTACATCTGTAGCGTTTCTCCTGGTAGCGGGCAAGCGAGGTCTGGTAGCTGGTGTAAGGCATCTTTCAGTCATTGTAATGCTTCGTCCGCTCTTTCTATCAATTTGAAATGCTTTTTATCTAAGCATTTTTTAATGGTTTGGTACAGGGGAAGTGCCTTTTTTGCTGATTTAGTAATAAATCTTCCTAATGCTATTAGCCTACCATTGATATCTTGTATACCCTTGTGGTTGTGGGTAGTTTTCGAGTCGAGGAACTCTTGGACTTTGATGGGGTTGGGAAGAACCCCTTCCTTGGATATCTGATACCCAAGGAATTGACCTTCTTCTTCACCGAAAGTACACTTGGATGGGTTTAACTTCATCTGTGCTTTTGCTAATGTTTTAAGGGTCTCTTCCACATCATGGAGTAACATTTCTTCGTTACGGCTCTTGATGACCATGTGATCAACATAGACCTCAATGTTCCTACAAATTTGATCAGCGAATACATTGTCCATTAGTCTTTGGTATGTAGCACCCGCGTTTTTAGTCCAAACGACATTTTCTGGTAGCAGAAGGTGCCCTTCTCGGTGTGAAAAGTTGTTTTTGCCTCATCCTCTCGTTTCATATGTACTTGATGATAACCTTTATACGCGTCGATGAAACATTTGAAATGAAATCCTTCGAGCGATTAAACTTTCTGATCTATCTCTAGGAGGGGATAATGATCCTTTGGACAAGCATTATCAAGGTCTGAGTAGTCGATGCACATTCGCCATGAGCCATTGGCTTTCTTTACCATAACGTGATTTGCTATCTATGTCAGGAACATTACTTCCCTAAGTATGCCGGTGCTTACTAGGTTGGCTACTTCTGTATTTATAGCCCTGTTCCGGTCTTCCGCCTGGCCCCTCTTCTTCTGTATGACATGATTGCTTCTGGGCGTGATGTTGAGGTTATGCTCTATAACTTGTCGATCTACGCCCGTTAGATCTGTTGGCTTCTAGGCGAAAACATCAGAATATTGCTTCAGGAGCGCTACCAGTTGTGCCTTGGTCTCACGTGATAGGTAAGTGCCGATTCGCGCAAGCTGCTCTAGGTATTTGTGCATTCACCTAGTGTTGTTCATTAGGACAATCCTCCTTCGACTTTTTTGGTGCTCACACTAACTCAGGAGCAGCTATGATTTGAGGGCAGTGCTACGCCTTGGTAGTTGCAGCAATAATTGTTGTTGATCCCTGACATGTGCTAAATTTAACTATGCCATGTATCGTCGATGACACGAATTGTAGTAGGGAGATTGTTGATTGACCAACCAGAATATTGTGTTCTGCTGGGAACTGAATCACAAAGAATTCAATTGTTCTTGTGATCATGTTCCTTTCGTCATGACTGACCAACGTTAAAGGCAGTCGGATAGTCCCCAATGGCCACAAACTATGACCGGTGAACCCCACCAATGGTCCTCCAGTTGGGGGCCTTAGCTCCTCCTTCCATGTTTTCGGTAGTTGCCTGAAACAATGTTCGTAGAGTATGTCAGAGCTACTACCATTGGCGATGTATATTCGATGGATTTTCATATGGCGAATGAATCCATATATGAGGAGTGGATCTCATGGATCCCACTTCGACGGCCTGGGATCGCTACTCGAAAAAGTGATATTGAGTAGATTTCTCGAGTGTACGTCTATCTCATCTTCCATTTGGTGAGTTGCGTTTCTATTACGAGATTTAGAGATAGTGAGTACCTCGTTGCAATCATACGGAGGTTCATGCAGCAAATTGAGATGTCTTATCGCCATTTGAGGCAGCGAACCATTGGATGATAGTTGCCGGAAACTACTCTTGAGTACTGGCTATGCTACTTCTATCATAATTGGAGGGACCTGCGCCGTTAGCACCTGGATTGGGGACTGTGTTCTACACTTCGAGTGATGTCCCTCGTTTACTATAATCAGTGTTCTGAACATATTTTCTTCTACCGTCCTAGTTGCTGTTGGGTTTAGATCCCTCTTTTGAAGAGAACCAGCGTCGTTTGTTGGTGAGTTGGTCTTGGAAGGTGCCTTGGATACACAACATAGAAGAATTGCTAGAGGACGACCGGGGGTTCTCCCAGGTTGTCAGTCTAACGATCAAGTTAGCTTTTCTATTGAGAGAGATTTAGGTAAATTGTATAGGGAAGAAGATGACGCCCCTCCTTTGGTAGGAAGGGATCTTTTTATACTTGTTGCTAACAGAATGGGGGACTCTGCCCATGTAGGAGTAAGACATGGCACTTTCCTATTGGGAGAAGTATACCTACACCATCTAACAGCCAGGTGACGTCAGTTTTGGGTGTCATCAGGCTCTTTGTCATGATCTAATTGGTCATGATAGAATGAGAGGATTTCGAGGAATATTCTTCCTCGTGGGGAAGATAAGTTGTTATCCCGACGCTGGCCTGTCCAGGCTAAGGCTGAGATCCGGCCAAGATGCTGGTGAGATAACGTCTCTTTAGTGTTTTCCGTCAGATTTAACGTGGTCGCATACGGTAATGTTAACAGTTATATAACTGATTTCTTCTGAAAAGAAAACCAAATTGATTCAAAGGGATAGCTACTCGATTCGTTAACTGTCTTTGATCGAATTTTGAGCTCAGACTATTCTATAATATTTGATTTCATTATCGAAATATTTTTCACTAAGAGTTATGTCACTTTCATGAAAAATATTAATCGTGAAAGTTATAAAATATAACTAAGTTGTAAATTCGAATGCATTTTAAACATAGTATCGTCTTTCATTTGAAGATTTCGATTGCATTTAGAATCAACACATTAATGAAAATAGGTAGGCATGTTCTTAAAATTTTTACGAAATTGGATTACGAGGCATGCACTTCGAGGCGACACGTGTGAGGGCGACATCACCTTGAAGACATTATTTTCTTGCTATAAGTATAAGTAAAGATTAGCCAACTTTCTTTGTGCCCCCATCCTCTCTCTAAAATCCGATCGCCGATGCACCGCCACCATGCATCATCACCAGAGTACCCTCCAACCACCTCCCTTGCTCCTACCACTCTCCCCTCTAATCCAAAAACTTTGGCGAAACAAAAACCATCTTCGCCAACCCCCGAAACCGCCAGAAACATCCACTGCTGCTACTGGTCGTCAACTACTGCCACCAACCACCTCCGTTTACCTTGATAACCGACCAGAAACACTCCTCCACTCCCCGTAACATCTCAAATTCCAGAAGTATGAGTGAAGGGCTTAAAGTGTAAATTAAGGAAGCTACTCGACGAGTAGGTATGCTACTCATCGAGTCGGAGCGGGATTTGATCACGAGTTAAGTGGCCAACTTGCCGAGTCGGAAGCTGTACTCGACGAGTTGGTGCTGGAATGAGAAAACCCTAATCTCGAGGGTTGCACCATATTTAAAGGACTTTATGTCTTTCTCTCAGCCTCCTTATTTCCCTTGAGAACCAGAAGACCCTATGCTCGTGTGTGTGAGGCCTTTGGAGGGAGATTGAGGCTTTGGAAATTGTCTTTTATGGAAGAAACGTAAAGATCAAAAAGGGTTTGCATCAAGGGAGTGGTGTAGATCTAGAATCTACTTCAGTTTAGGCACATCTTGGAGGTAATAAGCTGTTACCTTCACTCTTTTGCACCTAGATCTATTCATGAAAGAGATTTGGGGCCATTTTGGGTATGTTTGAGACCTATTTCGGGTTTGGAGTTTTGATCTGAGGTTGCTGCTTCAGATCTAGACTTGTGTTGGTCTAGAATGTCATAAAGCATCAGTCAATGAGTTGTTGGTGAAGCCCATTTGTCTAAAACCCAAGCCCTAGAGTGATTTGGACCTTTAACTCCTTGGTTTCATCTAAAGTTTTCAACTTTACGTAGGGGTTATGCCCTAGAAGAGTGGATCTACAGTTTGGAGCCCCTGCATGGCTCGAAAAGCCTCTGTATCGATGAAGGACTGAAGGGACTCGACGAGTCGCATGGGTGGACTTAACAAGTCATATGAATATGGGAATGGACTCGACGAGTTGGAAGAACAACTCGGCGAGTCTATTGAAGGTTGCCTTGGACTCGGTGAGTATGTTCTTGGCTCGGCGAGTCAGGTCGCAGATCCCCAACCTCTTGTGGTTAAACTTCGGACCAGTGAGTCAGTTGGCGACTCAGTGAGTTGGACAAGATGGAATTCAAAGATCATTGAACTCGACGAGTCTTGGGACGACTCGGCGAGTTGATTCGTGTTATGGGAGTTTTCTGAGTATGAGAACTCGACGAGTAGATGAGTTGACTCGGCGAGTAGAGTCAATTAGGAAGGTTGACTTTGGCAAGGAGTTTGACTTTGACTTGTTTGACCTTCAGGGGTTTTAGGTATTTTGGATATTTATGTCATGGTCCATTGATGGCATCAGGTGTTGGAGTTCGGAGCAGTGCTTCAGGCCAGTGCATTCATTGTGCGGTTTGGCAGTTGCAAGGTGAGTTATCCTCACCAAGGCCGACCATTCTAGTTGTTATCTTGGTTACAGTATGCTACATGTGGTTATGATATGTTAGATCGGTATCCGGATAGACAGTAGGTTATCATGCTCTTATGATCAATTAGGATTGGTATGTTAGTGACCTGGTTAGTGTCACACCCCAAAACCAAGAACGGCAGAAACGTTCTTGGGCGGAGGACGTCATGTAAAGTTTCACAACACAGAAATATAATAAACAAGCAAACAACATCATCCATTGCATTAATAATTCATTTTAATACAAGTGTGCTCTGTACAGTTATAGAAACAAAAAATATGAATAAAAAAAAGATGAGTCTTGTAAATGCTCCATCTTCTCAAAAGCTGGTATCGGTACCTTTCTAATGATGACCTGAGAATACAAGTTATTTTGAAAGAGTTTGTCAGCATTAAAGCTGGTGAGTCCATAAGTATTTAGTGTCATGTTTTGTATGAAAAATGTTTGTAAGTGTTCAAATGTAAGAGTATGTAAAATGTTTGTAGTGACTGTTTGTATTTCCTAGAAAACCCTATGTTTTCCATTAAAAGCAGCCTTCTACCAAGGCATCAAGTGTAATGTACGTTTATTCATTGTAAAAGTGTGTATCCTTCCCAAGTATGACTATCATTAGTAAAAACATAGTTTTATATTACCTTTCACGTGAAGAGACCACAAGGTAGATGTAACGGGAAAATAATGAAGTACTGTAGTGTTATGATATAGTAATTACTGTAGTACTTATTTCCTTAAATCAGATGTTTAATTAAGGTATAATGTGATATAATTGTAATCGTACTAATTGACTAGGGGACATCACGAAGTTGTAATACGTCGAATAGTAATGACATTTGTCACCCGAAGATCTGCAGATTCCACTGTAGTTAGCAGTAAGGTGTAGGATTGTCAATCCAGTATAGATCTATACACAAATTCACGTTCTCCCTCCAGGAGATTCTGGATACAAATCGAGCCATGGCAAGTGGTGCCATTCCATGAAACAGTGGTTCACATTTATGTTATAATATGTATGTATTGTATGTATTAGTGTAGTGAATGTCCTCCCTGATTCTCATCATAGTATGTTCTTTAGTATAGTATTTAGTGTGTATGAATAGGGTGTAATAGTGTATGTTTTCTCTTTCTAGTGTGTAGTATGTTTAATTGTATAGTATAGAGTATGTATTGTTTACAATATGTATTGACTCACATATGAACTGACTCTTTGTATGTTTCATAGTACTAAAAGTAGTAAGTAGTATATCACCAAACTATACCTATTATAGTTTACTAGAAGGATCGTTTGTATAACTAAGTGTATTAAAATCAGACAAAAGCTTTTATGTCTATACATATACACATGATATATAACTAAGGATCAAACGACACTCGGACAAACAATAGGGGACTCTAAGTCCACAACCAAACAAGGAATAGGAAATAGAGCGTATTATCAGTCCTAAGTCCTTCAAAAATCAAACTTACTTATAAAACTATATATGTATTGGACATGATTTGACAGTATATAAGCTTAAAGAGTTTTGAAAACAAAGATTTGGAAATTGAAACTAAGTTTTATAAAGAGTTTAACATGTAAAAGTGTTTGGAAATCATTTTGAAGCAGTTTTATTGACATGACAGTTTAAAGCATAACAAACCCATTTGCGTACTAGTTACTAATCATATGTGATTGATATGATATCTAGTATAATTTAACTTGTATTCTCCCCCATAAAAATATTTTAAAATGTATAAAAGGTTAATTAAGGGGGTGTGAACTCACCTGTTAGTGAGTGATGCGACGGTAGGATCAGTTTAGGAGGTTGAGTGTCAATTGTGGACTTGAGCACAAACGAATCCTATTAACCATATTATGACATATGTATGTATACAATTAGAGTTTGTAAAAACTAATTATTGAATTGGGACCACCTTAGGTACTAGTAAACACTTATATTGCAGTGTTATAATCATATATGATTGTATATAAGGGGTGTATGGCTATACAAAGGTGTATATGGTCAAAATACACTATATTGGTGTGTGTGCGGCCAGGGTGTGTGTGCGTCCGCACACTCCCTATGAAGTGCGTTAAAACGTATTTTAAGGCCTTAGGACTCATCTAGGATGGTTTCTTACTTCACGCTCTAGCCTTATATGGAGTTCATTGCCATTTTAGGACCTAAAAAGGGTCTATGTGGCCACCAAGAAGGTGTGCGGCCGCACACCCTTTATGAAGATGATAAAATCGAGTTTTTCAAGCATACCATCAAGTGTTCTTAACATATAAGCAGGTATAACAAGTATATACACGTTATAGATGCTTGAAAGAGGTGATTAGGGTCTAAAACTTAGTGTGTGTTCTTGGTGTTTTTGAAGATCTACACCAAAAAGGTGTTTTCATGGATCAAATCAAAGGGGAAGGCTAGTTATGGTCATGTAATAGTCAATCAAGGGATGAATCACTTACTTGTTTTGAAGATTGGAGTGAATAGTTGGATGATACTTGAGAGGATTTCGAGTTCTAGCTTTGAAAAAGTGGGAAAAGTGTTCAAAATGAAAAAGGATGGCATATATAGGCAAGAGTATGTGGCTAGGATGGGTGTGCAGCCGCACACACCTGTGTGTGGCCGTACACTCAAGTGTGCGGCCGCACACTCCATGTTTTGGAGTGTTTGGCCCGATTTTGCTTGATATGCATCGCTTTATCCGATTTCTAGGTTCCTACCTTTAATTGTACTAGGTCTAGAACACTCAAATAGACTCCAAACAGTGTTAAAAGTTATCAAAACGAATCTAACTTTGATTAAATTGGTCTCTTGCACAAGATAGAAATTTCGGGTTGTCACAGTTAGGTCGGTGTTTTGGTTATGAGAGATTACTATGATCGATGATCTGTGAGATACTTATATCTGATATCTGTACGTGTATAGTTTGATATGGTTATTGATCTGATTAGATATGCGTCTTGGTAGTTAGGACAGTATTATGTTGGTGACCTGGTTTAGGTCGGTATCCTGGCATATAGGGTGATGCTATGTTAGTGACCGGTTAGGTCAGTATCCTGGTTAGGATGTTGCTATTCTTTATGATCTGCAAGATCGATTTGTTTGTCTATGGACTGTTATATGATTACTTGTTATATGTGCACATGGTTATTGCTTGATGTTTGGGTTGAGGCGGTCCTGCTTTGTGCTGAAGGCCAACATACCCTACGAGCAGTCCACATAGATTGTAGGCCCGTATGGCGGTCCAATCATACTGAAGGCTCGGGATAGATCCAGATAGACTGAAGGCCCGGTGCAGACGGTCCAGTCATACTGTAGGCTCAGAGAGTGGACCAAGTGGACTGAAGGCCTGTTGAGGGCGGACCAGTCACACTGCAGACTTGAGAGGCATGGTCGTTATGTATTGTGATGTCATATGATATGATTATGGTTGTATGTGGTTGGTATTTTAGGGGAAGCTCACTAAGCTTTCGGACTTACAGTTTCAGTTTATTGTTTCAGGTACTTCAGGAGATCGTGGCAAGGCAAAGGCGTGATCGTACCGCTCCTCATATTTCATGATTTTGTGATTTGGTTCTGGGGATACTCTGATGTTTAAATTATTTTGCAAACAAGTCGTATAACTTATTGGTTTTTGAATGGGTTAAAAATGTTTTAAATTGGCTTGAATTATATGGGTGTTACACTCCCTTAAAACTCAAAATCAAGTTCCACCTCTAACCATCGCCGAAAAACCACTTTTATGGCCTTCTTTTTATTTAAACGGCTAATGTTTGGGAATATTCCGGCGAGCCTTCTGGTAGTTTTCCAGCGACCACGAATACTTTTACGCCACCTCTCGACCCTCTACGAACCTATGAAATCATTTTACTACAAAAGTGTAGCTAGTGAAAAGTCAGATGTCATGGTTCATATCCCAATTTCAAATCTGAACAACACAATGATAAAGCACGCATCGAAAGTGAGTTCTACGACCCATTTTGAGCTTTTTTAAGTTTTCGGGGATAGTAAATGCATTATGTTGTCTTTACGTTTATATAAACTGGTTATTACCAATTAAAAGTTTATATTTCTTAATAATGTCTAGTTTATATTTCTTGTTATTATTAGTTGAACAACTAAATTTAATTATATAAACTAGTTATTAATTGTTAAAAGTTTATGTTTCTTATTTATGTGGAGTTTATACTTGTTAGTTTTTAAAAACGACTAGATTGAAACATATGAATTTACATGTTTAACAAAGCATATATATATATATATATATATATATATATATATATATATATATATATATATATATATATATATATATATATATATATATATGGAAAATGGAATATATGGTTATAATGTATGTATGCTTGGGTATATATCCTTCTAATACGACAACGTTTTGTAAAAAAATCATTAAAAACTTGTTCATAGATTATGCGGGTATATATCGTCACTTTATTCTTTATAAACGTAACAACAAAAAAAAGTTGTTTAATATGATTTTCTGTTACAAATGATACTTTTAATGCTTTATAGGCTTGTAATTTGCTATGTTTTCGTTGGTTTCACAAGAGGTGGAATATGGTTTTGATCAAAATACAACCCTAATGCTGTTCGATTATTGTTAGAAACTTCTATTAACTTTTACGTAACAAAAAATGTTAAATCTAATAAAAAATTTGAACTTAAAGTTTAAGACGGGTAATCACATTTATAGGACGAACTTGACTGGACTGGACTGAACGAATGAACGATTAGTCTGGTAACTTACTTAAAGTCTAAGATGTGTAATCATACTAGTAAGACAAACTGAACTATACTGAATGAATGAAAGATTAGTCTAGTAACTTTATAACTTAAAGTTTAAGATAAGTAATCATATTTATATGACGGTCTAAACTTAAAGAATGAACGATTAGTCTGGTAACTTTATAACTTAATGTTTAAGACGAGTAATCACACTTATAGGACGGATTGGACTAAACGAATGAGAGATTAGTCTGATAACTTTATAACTTAAAGTTTCAAACGAGTAATCACACTGATAGGACAGATTGGACTTAATGAATGAGCGATTAGTCTGGTAACTTTATAACTTAAAGTTTTAGATGGGTAATTACACTTATATGATGGACTAGACTGAATGAATGAACGATTAGTCTAGTAAATTTATAGCTTAAAGTTTAAGACATGTAATCATACTTATAGGATAGACCGGACTAAATGAATGAATGATTAGTTTAGTAACTTTATAACTTAAAAGTTTAACACATGTAATCACACTTATAGGACGGACCAGACTGAACGAATGAACAATTAGTCTGGTAAATTTATAACTTAAAGTTGAAGATGGGTAATCACATTTATAGGACAGTCTAAATTGAATGCACTATTTATTATTTGGAAACTTTATAACTTAAAGTTTAGGAGGTTCAATTGCGCTTATAGAACGGTCTGAGTTGAAAAAAAATGAAAGATAACTCTAGTGTATTTATAACTTAAATACTAGGACGTGAAATCACACTTAGAACAATAGTTAAGTATCAACATTTTACAAGTAAGACAAATACTTATAAATATGTGAACCACATGAAATTTCGTTGTTATAAAAGTAGGTTGAAATAGGACATAAGTTTATCTATTGAGTATGTGTACAAATTCACAAGTAGGTTTGTATTTGATGAGTTAGGTATGAACTTATAATTCAAGATTTTCAAAATGAAAGGAATCACCTAAACACACAAGTAGGGTAACTACTTATACTCTCTATGTTTAAACTTTTTGTTTAGAAAAAGTAAACTTTTTATACAAGCTGTTGAACCAGTTAAAATGATATAAAAACACTTATGGTTATAAATGTACAATGTGTCAGAACATGTTCACCAACTTTATGTTGACGTGTATTTAGAACGCATGTATTCTCAGGATTATAAGCCACTAGAAGAACATCTACAATGAAGACCTATGGAACCTATGATTATTTCACTCTATTTTGTAAACTCCAAACTGTTAGTCATGTATTGTAATAGACAACGACAATATAATCTCTATTTCAATGGTAATATAAGTTATAATTTGCACTGTTCAACGTATATTCAATACCTATGATCCATGCCTACGTCACACAGTTCATCTTTTCCCCATCGGAAGGGGGTGTGACAACTTATAACAACGATCATTATCATCGTTCTCATATTCATCAATATGGACTAATACTAAGTAAGTCCCACACATAATGGATATCGACTAAACACTCAGTACGTGAGTCCAATGTAATCCATATCTCAAATATTATCAAACGCTTCTCAATAGCTCATGAGTTCGCGAATCACTCAAATCAATCTCAATCACATTACTCTCTATGATGCTTACAGTGTGGTTAATCTACTAAGTTATCCATGAGTTACCCAAATCGATTACTCAGATTATTCAAATTAATCACTCATATTATTATCAATCGCTCAAATCAATTGCTCATACCAATCACTCTAATCAATATCAATATCAATTACTCAGATCAATTACTCCAACCAATCACTTGGATCATTATCAATTATTCGAATCAATCTCAATCGCTCAGATCAATCACTTAGATCACTTAGTTCAATTACACAAATCATTTACTCAAATCTATCAGATCAATCACTCATATCAATATCAAGTACTCAGATCAATCATTCAGATCACTTAGAACAATTACTCACATCAATCATTGGATCACATATATCAATTACTCAGATCTCATAGATCAATAAATCAATCAGATTAATCACTCAGATCGGTTGGGCCAATCACACAATTCAATCAGATCAATTAATCAAATCAATAAGATCAATTACTCAAATGAATCATTCAGATCAATATATACAATATCAATGCTCACCATAAAATGCATTTCCTAATGTGAAGATTACCATAGAGATATCCCCATATGATTAAACCTCATCACCTTTCGGAGACTTAACCACATATATTTCAATGATCAATATCAGGATCTCATATTAGGATTAGACCTCGTCACCTCTCGGAGACCTATTCACAAATCTCGTAATAATCAATGATTAAGTCTCGTCACCTATCAGAGACCTAATCACATATCCTAATGACCGTTTTCGTATAAGAATTATGCCTCATCACCTCTTAGAGACCTATTCATATATATCATGATTAAGCCTCGCAACCTTTTAGAGAATTAATCATGCATCTCCTAATAATCGCCATTGTGAGAATCTCATGTGATTAGACCTCCTAACCCATCGGCGATCTAACCATGTGATAAAGCATCATTACCTCTCGGAGACTTAATCACATATCTCATCAAAATCATATGAACATAAGGATATACATATCTCATAGTAATTATTATGCAAATGCTCTCTTATGATCCGATCTCCTTATTTCTCGGTGATCAACTCATATTTTTATTCGTCATCTGTTATCATATTAATATCTTGCACACAAGCAAACCTAATCGCCTCTCATGGGTCTAAACTTATAAGTCTTATATCAAATGATCATATTTGCTGCAAGTAAAGCCACTTGCAACATTTTACTAAAACATAAATATTAATAATGATGCTCTCCATAAATATATGTTCGGTGCTGCGAAAAGAACTTCAAATATTTTACTCAACTAAGCAAACCATTAATTATAATTTTTACCAACATATATTTCGTCTTCGAAACTAAATATATTTGTTGTTAAGGAGAGATGAAACATTCCACTTATTCAAGAATTTCATCAACAATGCTTGCAACAAATATAGGTTCAGTGCTTTGAAACAAACTTCAAACCTTCTAGTCATCTAAGAAGATCGTTAAATTATCATTTGAGAAATTAAATATTCTCTTACGTTTTATTCCTACTTATCCTCTTACTATCATATCAAATGCTGACACGTGTCATATTTAATGACACATTTAATGAAACTGATAATATTTAAGTCCACTTGTCACCATTTATGTGGGTAAGAGGATAGTAAGAATAAAATGTAGGAGGATTTTTAATTTCTCTTATCATTTATACCAATATATATTCCTTCTTCACAACCAAATAAATTCAATGTGATTAAAAGGACTCCAAACTTTCAACTCAAATATATGCAAATGTATGCGGTGAACAAACAAGCATACCATTAAATTAAAAATTTATATCAACATATATTCCATATTCACACCATGATATGCTTCGTGTAAGTAAGGTGAATTTAAACGTTATCAAAAACACCATTTAATTATAACATATAATCAAATATATATGTACTCATAACAAAACATAACATGCTATCAAAAACACCATTTAATTATAACATATAATCAAATATATTTGTACTCATAACAAAACATGTTCGATACAAGAGAAGATAATTCAAACATTCTAAATCAACCAACATGGGGGCGTGAGAGAGGGGGGGGGGGGGGGGGGGGGGGGGGGGGGGAAGGCAAAGTGGATAGTTGCACATAGCCTATATATATATATATATATATATATATATATATATATATATATATATATATATATATATATATATATATATATATATAAGAACTTATAATAATAATGATAAATACTATTTTTTCTGGCTCGTCCTGGGCCATTGACGATATTTAATTACGTAGGATCTGCCCTATCAACCAAGAATATAATTACTAATGTTCTCGACATAGATAAGTTTGGTTCCTTCTACCAGACCATGAATAACATTAATGATGAATAACATTAATGATGCTCGTGACAAATGTGTGTTCGGTCCAACAAAAGAGACTCCAACTATTTTACTCAAATTATACCGACATATATTCTACATTCACAAGGTCAAACAATAGGAACTCCAACTATTTTACTCAACCCGCCATACCGTTAACTTCTAATTTATACCAACATATATTCTACATTCGCAACAAAATATGTTCAATGTAAGTAAAGGGACTTACCACATTCTACTTGATACCAAATGCCATTAACAATGATGAAAACAAACATATGTTCGGTATAGGGGGAAGAGATTTCAAACATTTTATTTTTTTAATTAACCGAGAATACCATTGCAAATGCTCACAACAAAGATATGTTCGCTGCATAGATTAGCCAAATAAACATTTATATTGAAGGGGACAGGAGTGGGAGTTCCAATTCTTTCCAGAGTTCTCTCAAATTTATGACCATCGCGTACAAATCATAAAGGGGACCGGAGTGGGAGTTCTTAATGTAGCCTAAACAAATATCCTCATACTCTTAATGGCAGAGAACATTTCCATTTTAGAAATTGCTTTATGATATGGAGCCATTCCGGCTTCGGGTTCATATTAGCTAGAACGGGGGCAATTTCACGGTCCAAAACATAAGCAAGGTTTAGCACAACGACTAGATTCTTGACTTAGTCAGCTCAACGAGTGTAGTTTTAACCATAAAAAAGATCCAGTTTGACAAATTATTGGTTCATTAGTCGGAAGTTTGCGGAAGAAAACTCAATGTCCATTTTCCTGAAAGTTTATCACGTAATAAAAATATTTAAGATTGTAGAATACCAAACTAGATAGAAAATAAATCAAACTAACAAAGAATATTAAAAATTATGTCGATTGCGATTATAAATCCAATTATTTATTATTAGTTAACTTTCGTCCAGAAACCACATCGATCATTTGCAATCATATATGATTATAAGAAAGGCAGAAGGAAACTGTTATGTTGTCGATCGAATAAAAAAACGTAATAATAAATTAATACCAATCTCGAGTGCACTGATCTTAACGGGTAAAAGACTGCAATAAAGAAGCTATAATCCTTAAAGGTTTTTATGTTGCTCTAAGGATGTAAGCTTTAGTGTAAAATCGGAGATTTGATACAAAATATTCTTCGTTCCAACAACTATGGAAGAAGTGATAAACGCAAAGTGATTACTCAGAAAACACAGAAGAAAATGGATTTTGTGGTTCATAGAGCCAAATAGAGGAGAGCAAATGAAGATTTTTAGGTGTGAAATAAATTTGACCTGATAGGTCCAATGTTTACTGAATCCTAAAAAAAAAGATTCGATGACGATGTTCGGCCACTCTGACATGCCATGTGGCAATTCGAATTTCGAATCTGGTAATATCGTTATCTGCTAAATTAAGTCATGTCACAAACTCGTGTCTTCCACTTGGCGCTTGTATGTGGGTTTGACGTATCTCTTGGCTTCCACTAAAGACTTTGATGGCTTAACAAGGGAAAAAACTTATAAACCCGTTTTAGGTTTCTTCATCTATGTTGGTGGGATAAAGGAAAATACCTACTTGCTTATTCTTTTATAAATTCCAACCCCATTGCCTTGCCAATTTGAATCATGCTTGCAAATTCATCAACGATATAAAACCTTTTCCTTTGTTTTTTTGTTCCATTATTCGATCCAATTGACCATGATTGACTTCCATAAAAATTGATGATTAGAGTATCTCATTGTTACATGGTTCACTTGTATTTGACTGTACATGCTCACCAAAATGTCCAAAATTTCAAACCACCACTCACGAAAGTCTTCATTCGTCTATTGGACAGAAGCGTATTGCTTGGAGAACTCATCTACCGTCTATTTGACATATGAAGATCCATTAGTTGATCATGATCAATACTTGGTAGCGTTTTCGTCCATCATATAAAAGGTTGTTGATTTTTGTTCAATTTCGATTTCAACATGTAAACTGAAATATACATGGACGCTAAAAGGACACACACAAGATGAATTATAGTGTTGATCTATTTAAATTGCGAAAACAAAAGATAGTCATACAACCAATTTGTTTGGTTATGATAAAAGCAAATCATTACAACACCAAAAACCCATACATTAACCACATGATAATACAAAAAAAGGAAAGAAAGAGACACGCCTGACAACAAATCGACATATAATGAAACAAACATTTGTTGTACTTATATCCTAACATTCTTATATTATTTTCTGCTCTGAAATGATAAATTATTTATTTCTATTCATGGTACTCTAATTATCCAATAAAATTAAGCTCTTCATTATCTCCTCACCACTTGAGCTTTGCAGGAAAATACTGCAATCAAGACATTTTTAAACATAAGCATTGCGAAATACTTTGGTTAATTTCACAAACTTTTGTTGTAACAATATTCTCACCTTGTTAATGAGAGACTGATAGTATGGTTTCACTTTTTCAACGTCCACCCGAACTTTACTCTTGCTATATAAGTCGTACTTGCTATATATACATGCAAATATAAGGTAAATAAGCAAATAAGGAGTGTAGTTGACCAACAGAACCTCACAAATTTTAAAGATGAAATTGGGAAAATTATTATTAAAACAAAATACTGACTTGAATATTTGAAGCCACTTTAGATTCTCAGCATCTTCATCATTCATCAAGTGCTTATATGCTCCAGATCTATGCAATGCTATTGTTACAAAACAATTTCAAACAAATTACTAAGAGTTCCAGATTGTAAAGAGACTTTAAGGCTGTTTTCTAGTATTACGTTTAATATGGATAAAACGGTTAAATGAGTAATGATGCACATCTATTTTTTTTTTCCGTGAAGCCAATAAACTACTTTAACTAGATTAAATAACTATTTTACCCTTACATTTCATTTTTTTTATAGTAGTTATTAATTTTATCATGTGAGTAGCTAAGAGAAAAAATAAGAAAGTAAACGGTTGGTATAGGTATATAATAAATCATTTTTTTTTGGCTTGACTCGTTAAGTTAATATGTCTAAATTAAGTTTAAAAGAAACAATAATATACGAACTGTTCATATTAAATACATAACTTCTTTAAACTTATTAAGATAAAAAAGAAAACAATGATTACCATAGAAGGAATGATATCTTATGATGAAAAGCCCAGCCGATGGAAGAGTGGTCCTGTTCTCCTTTGCCACCTAAAAATATAAAAAACACAATCAAAGTGTTTTAAAAAATGACATAGTGAGGCCCAACACAATATGGACGAAAATTATGAATTCTAGACTATTAATATGTACCAAATACATGTAATCATCATGCCCCCATGACATCATAACATTCTCAAGTCCACATCCTTGTGAGTAAATTCCATTTTTCGAATTGTAAGTAGGATTATTGTAGTCTGGATTCTCCACAAAGTACTGTTTACAAAACCAAAACCCAAATCAAATTAACAAAAAATTTCAAAGAAACACAATATAAATATATAATCAGAATAAAAATAATCAATTAGTTCATTTGAAACTAAACCTTGTTGTGAACAATTGATTTGTCAAAAGCACACCCAACAGGAAACGTGTCACCAACAACAGCCCATTGAGGAAGTTCTCCAAAACTTGGATGAAGTAAAACCTTTCCAAGATCTATAAAACACGATTTTGAGTTAGATATAAATTCATATATCAACATAAACTTATAGCAACTTTTTTTTTTTTTACTGAAAAATACCATGGATCAAAGCAGTCAAATGAAGCCAATCTTGGTTTGGATAGTCTTTTCTTATGGCCTCAGCTGTCTGTAATAAGTGTTCGATTTGAGGTTCATCTAAGTCTGGATCACTCTCATCGACTATCTCATTCAACAGTTCACAACATTCCCAGATGCTCAGTTCGATTTTGTCTAGTTTTTCATACTCATGTCTCATCCTTTTCACCTATATATAGATCCATATAGTTAAAAATATAGTTGAAAATTACTTTATTGGATTTAGATTGATAAAATTAACAAAATATTTTTAGCCTTGAAATAAAATGATACTCACAAAATCAACTGTTTGGTTGATGTGATTGAGCCGGTAAAAGTTTTCCACGCTCTTTTGTCTTTCACTCTCTACATCGTAATCCCTATATAACAAGATATTAATTAATATTTACGTAGAATAAGTCATGTCTTATTTAATTAATAAATGTCACAACGCCTATATAGAATCATATAGACTCCAAAATCTAGTTTTTTTTTTTTTTTTTTTTTTTTTTTTTTTTTGACAATTTTAGTTTTTCTCTAGGAACCTAGAAATTTGATCAAAATCTCTTCTTTGTTATTAACGGTAATCGGATTTATTTTGAATTCATTATTTTTTTTATTAATTTTAATCCAAACAAATCAAACATAAAGTCCTTTAATCCAATAGAAATAATGAAATATAAGGGGCGTAAAAAGAAAAAGACCTAAAATTGTGGCCAAAAGTGTTAGCATGGGGAACACAAAATCCACCATCCAACACCAATTCTGATTTCTCCCCGTTCTTTGGGATCTGCACTTTATCTTCATTCTCTGTTCCCAAGAAAAATAATTAATAAATTAAATTTAAAATACACTAATAAAATCAAGAAAACCTCATCTTAAAAATTGATTTATTAACAAAAAAAAAAAAAAAAAGTTAAGATGAATCCCAAAACTTATGATAGTATAATCAACATCCAAGCAAAATCGGATACCATTTTCATGGTTTTATACTTTTAATAATTAACAAAAAAAAAGTGTAATTTTATCATCAAAATTTCTTAGAATAACATAAGATCAACATCTTCAAAACTAAAAAAACATGATATCAATAATCAAAATATATTTAATTCCAAGAAGAATTTGTGATCATACCAAAACTCGATAGCAAGAAGCATTAATTCAAGAAACCGATCTAAACAAAAGAATCCATTTTAACATCATTTATCAAAACTTGCCAAGATTGTAAATAAAGCGGAAAAAAATAATAATAATCAATCGTTACCAAATTGGGGTTGATCCACAATGATCGTCATTTTTAGAGTGGAAACTTGCTAAAAAGTGAAAGACAGAATTTAATGGTGGTGTGAAGATAAGAGAAGAAAGATGGGTGGCAAATTGTGAAGAAAAAACGAGGGTATTTATAACATGCCGGAAAGTCCTTCCCTGAGAATTCAGGGTCTCCAAGTCCTTCCCTGAAAACCCAAACTCTTGCCACTCCTTCATTTGAAAAAACAATTTTTTGTTTCTTTTATTAATTGATTTTGAATTTTGGGTTTTAAATACGAAAAAAAAGGAGAAAATAATCAAAATGTTGATAGGTGTAGAGACGGGAGGGATTCTAGGATTGTTGGCAAGCGGCAACCGTTGAAAAAGGAACCGGGCCGAGGTTTAAGATTTTTTTGATAGGTGGGGACGCACGTGACTCAGCCATGCGTTGGCATAAACTCTCTCAGCCACTTGCTCTCTCTTTCGCTCACGTAACGTTTAGGAATGCTTTCAAATCGACAATGAGTTTGACATCTATCTTGAGTCTAATTATAATCATATATAAGATAAGATGTTTTATCATTTATTAATGGGTTAATGAGTAAAAAATAATAAGAAAATGGCAACCATGCATTATTAGAAAATAATCATCTTTCATAAATTTAAAGAAAATGACCCGTGAAATGGAAAAGAATGATGGTCACACGTTTGCAAATTTTCTTTGGAACAATCTTTGCGAGTTTCACTTGAAAATTGGAACCTAGGAGAAGACGAAAACCATTAAAAGGTTTTTATGATCGTTTTGTGCAAGTATAACGGCTTCGAAATCAAATAATTACTATTTAATATTTGTAAGAGCATTAGATATGAGTCACGTTATAATACAAAATTTATATGTCATTTCAACCGTAACACCACCATAATACCAAAGGGAAAATGATATTCCCCATATTATAACATGTTAAGAGGTAGAGAGAGAAAAAAAATGATTTGATTGGTTGATAAAGGTAACAACCAATTAAACTTCATGTTGCATATTTGTCTTCGTCACAAGGAGATATGTCATAACACCATCTTAACAAGATTTTGGGGGGGGGGGGGGGGGGGGGGGGGGGGGGTTATTATGACTAGGTTATGAGATACCACAACAACAAAAAGTATCACTTTTGTTGCTCATACCATATGCTCTAATGGTCGTAAATATATTATATCTTATGACTACACGATTTAATATGTGACTGTGTGAAACCCTCAAATAGTTCAAGATGTTGTCATTTGAATGTTTTTCAAGTATGTTCAAGATGTTGTCACTTTAAAGTTTTTCATGTATTTTCTAGTACCAATGTAGTTGTTTGAGTACATGTGTATAAAATACATTTATTTCTGTCTTCCAGTTTGTTAAAATGGAGTAGATTTCGAAATAAAAATTTCGGAAAAAATGGAGCCATTTTTCATAAAAGTCATTAAGTTTATATTAAAATTCAGTTTTGACATCACATTAATTTTTGTCATAATTTGACTGTGTGTTTCCAGTTTGTTATAATTCTAACCACTTTACCGGTCACTCGATTGATTGCTGACGTGACATTCTAACATGCCATTTTTTATGATGTGGCGTTCTTATTTGTCAAAATTTTAAAGAAATAACTCACAAAATACACTAAATTTTAATGTTTTTTTCAATTTTTGCAGTAAGTTTTAATTTTTTTTTTCGATTTTGATACTGGTTCCATTTTGATCATCTTTTTTTTTTTTTTTTTTTCTAATTTTGTTTAGTTTTGATGAACCATATTCTTTATGTAGTTATTGACGAATGTAAATAATTTAGAATGAATATAATGGGAATCGATTAGTATATATAAGAAAATAAATGGAATATAAACATTTCACTAAATAATAAGTATCTTATTTTGGAAACATAAAAATTTCATATAAATGCATAATAAATGTGGTATAATAGTTAAAATATCTTTTTTGTTTGGAAACAACAATAGATTTATTAAGGGTACACCCCAAAGCAAGAAGCTAAATAGGGACCCAAATCAAAACATGGAATTCAAGTACAATTACATCAAAGAAAAAGGTGAAACAAGCCAATCTTCTTGGCTACAAAAACCACCCTTAACCCTATTATTAATCCAAATAAATATCAGGGATTTAACATTCTCAACTACTTTTGGACAGGGTGTTAAATCTTGCATGAAACAACCATTCGTTTCTAACTTTCCAAAGCACCCAAATCAATCTGTAACAGATAGTAATGAATCTTTTTCATTTTTTAGTATTGTTTCCCTATTTTGTAGCAAAATCCACAATGTCCCTCACATCGTATGCTTCTAGCGGATCAATTCCATACCACCTGAAGATCTTCTCACGTACTGGTGCAACAAATTGGCAACTAAAAAGGATGTGGTTAGCACACTCAGACTCACCAATACATGATCCACATAGAGTCGAGTCAAGATTAAGACCTCTATGGGATAATGCAATCATTGAGGGGATCCTCCCTTGTTGAGACTAACGGGTGTGCCCCCCCCCCCCCCCCCCCCCCCCAACATCTCATATTTGTTCGAGCAATATTAGTCATAAAACCTTAATACTTGTTTTAAGCTCATAGTAAAAACTGGTCACCAAAGAGGTTAAACCCACACATCCCACAAAAAGCCCAATTTCTTTATGCAATTTACACACAATATAACACACAAAAAAAGTGAATACATCAACCACGGCAAGTCGGGAACTAGAATTACAATCATCAACATTCCGAATTCTTTTTCAAGAAAATGTAACTTTAAATTCTTATTAGTTGTGGTTAATATATGATTTTTCTATACTTCATGGTTAATAATTATCATGATTAGTTTCTCAATTTCTTGTAGTCATAATGTTAATCATAATAAATATTGGCATTAAACTTCCAATCCTTTATCTTGTTTCTATGATACTTTAATTTACCTTCAAAATAAATACACAAGTTTTAAAAATTCTCAATTGGAATTCCGCCCAAGAACACCTGGCCATCTAATCAAAGGCGTTCATGTCTGACCATGAATCAAAGAATCAGAAAGGTGTTGGCTTGTAATAAAGAAAACACTCTTTAAAATAATTGGGCGATGATCCGACACAATTTTGTCTAAAAAAAGCATCAAAGTATGTTGACCACACTCTCTCAAACTAGGAATCTATCCAATTTACACATTTATTTTCATTTCTCCTATTTCAGGTGAAGTTAAACCTCCCATTAGAACATTGATAAGATTGAAATCGATTATGAAGGTAAAAAAACCTCTCATAATATTATGGTTTGAATGTAAAAAAACATTGTATTTATACAAAAAAAAATATGGTTTTTAAATGAGAAAGATGTATATATACATATATATATATATATATATATATATATATATATATATATATATATATATACACGATTTTAAATGTAAAAAAAATATTTATATGGTTTCAAATAAAAATGGTCTAACATTCAACAAAATTGAAAAAAAATGATATTCGATTTGAAAAAAAAATTGAGTGTCAGAATTAAAAAATAAAAATAAAAACTTAATTTCAAAATTGAAAAATGTGAAAACATAGTGTATTTTGTGTAATTATTTTTCAAATTTATCACGTCAGCATGTCACTACAGCACGTTAAATCATCAAAACTGACACATCATTATGTCAACGAGATTGACCGGTTAAGTTGTCAGAATTATAATATCACAACTAGAAATTTTGGTGCCTTGTAATCACAACACATATAACAACTATGAATCAATAACATGAAAGCATGAATGATGCTTATTTATAACAACAAAACTTCATCAAATACTTCATTCTAGCCCTACAAATGGTCAACAAAGAATTGGAAACCTTTGAAATTCCAATTTGAGTTCACTTTGAAGTAGGACTTCCTTATTGGACCTAATGGACCAATGAGCTTCCAATTTAACTATCTTGAACCTAGAACTCTCAAATAGGCCCTAATTGGACCCATATACATGAAACTTAACATTTTGGGCCTTATGAACCCAAAATAAACTAGATTAATTTTAATGGTCCTTATTGGACCAAAACAAATTTATATTAGCCTTAATAGATCATAAAAATCATTCTTTGGTTTTTATTGGGCCAAAAATCACATAACTTAACCATAAAATGGACTTAAGCATTCAAGGCCCATATTTTCTTTTCTTCCCTCTCCATTCTCGGCCCAAGCCCACCAAGAGGAAAAGTTGACTTGTGTAGGTGCCACCTCATTTTTACATGGAGGTTTTCCATGCAAAGTCTCATGCTTCCATGCACCTATCTCATCACTCACTCTCTCTCTTCTCTCCTCTCTTTCTTCCTCTCGGTCGAACCCAAACACACACAAACACACACACTTCACTCAAATTCTCTCAAGGAAACTCTCTCCACTCCTCTCCATATTTTCAAGATCTAAGAGGCTTTCAAAGAGATTCTTCTGATGGGTTTTAGACATAAGATCTTTCCTATGTGCACATACAACCCTATAGCTTGGATCTAGGTTTCTCTAATTGAACATGCAATATATCCAAGACTTTCATGGCTATATCTAATGTAAACTAACAATCAAAACATATGAAAACAGATCTAGAATAATACCTTGAGTTACTTGCTTGAAAACCTTCTTCTTCTTGGAGCTTAGAGTCACAATTGTCACTCCTCTAATGGCTTACAAACTTCAACTAGCAAGAAGATGATTTGAAAGAGGTAAGGAAGAGGGAAATCGGCTCTAGGTTTACTCCAATAACAAGGTTGGCCGATTTCCACAACCCCAAGGGTCTATTTATACTTTGAGCTCCTAGGGTTTCACCCTAAAACCCTAATTGGATAACTTAGCCTCAAAGCAATCCAATATCCCTTCTAGATAAGGCCTTGGACGATTTCTAGGTGATCAACATCCTTAAAATCATCCACCCCATATCCATAAGGATTCTTAGCTCAAAATACAACTATCACACATTTGACAGTTTATACCCCTTTCTTCAATTAATCTCTTTAAGTCACCAAATTAATTCCTAAGTAATTTATGACTTATATTAATCAAATAATATTATTATTCCTTTAACATATTATTCTAATAATACATTAATAATAATATCTCTTCTCTCTATATAAATTACCTTGTCAAGTTGGTATGGTGAAGGCAACCCAAAAGGACCATGCACAATCGGGTCAAGTACTTACCAAATATAGTTACAGCCTTAGATACTAATCCAACATCTTCCACAAAAATCATCATCCGAGGTAAGTTTATGTTTGGATCCATGATCTAGCTACTTCATTTCATCAAAAATCTCTTCTAAATCTATTCAAACTTGTGATCTTACATCATCTAAGCCACTAAACTCGAGATCTACCAAGCTAGGATCGAAATTTCTTCTTCTAGTCTTCTTTAAAACCGAAACTACAATTCAAGGTGAGTTTCATACCCCTCTATTTTTGGTTTTCATATGTTTTATGGGGGAGAATACAAGAAAATGTGTAGATCTATGTGTATGTGTATGCTATGTGTGATTTTATGCATGTATGTGTGTGATGTTATGTGTTTTTGTGATAAATATGTAACAAAAGGAGTGATAATTCGAGATCTATGACATGATAAAGGAAACAAACAAAAGATAAGTTCTTTTAAACTAATCTAGTTAAGAAAAATAGCTTATAAGGTTATGAGGAACATACTTTAACATAAAACCCATTTTAGGACTTAAAATGTTAAAAATACAAAACTCGGGGTAAAAACTGCCAAGTCACGCTTTCTTGAGGGTCAAAAGAGTCAAAAAAGTTTTTATAATCACTTTTCTGAATATTAGAATTTTCAAAGGACTTAAAATGCAAAAATTTGAGTTATTGGGCTAAATATGGGCTTTTCGGCCCAACAAGCCCAAAATTGCGAAAATTGAAGTTTTTAAGGGGCTGAATTGTAATATTCAGTAAAACAGGGGACATGAAGTGACATAAAACTATTTCTAAGGTCAAAAATGCTTTTAAACTCCAAAAAGGATAAAAAATGTAAACTTTTTGTATTTTGGGGCAAAATTTTAAAAATTGCGAAATTTGGGGTTCTAACCGAGAAACACCATTCTGGAAGGGCTAAAACTGTTTACTAAATATAATTTGGGTTAAAAATGTCTTTTCAACAAGTTTATGATACAAAAGTGTCAAGAAAATATTTTTAAGGACTAAAAATGAAATTCTTTTATATAAAGGACTAAAAGTGTTATTTTTATAAAAGAAAGGTAGTGAAAAGGGTCAAAGTCATACTTCTAAACAAATTAATTCATTATGAAAAAATACAAGATATCCGGCTAGCGAAAAAACGAAAAAACAAATACACCTTCAATACCAAATATCGTTATTAACGAATTGATTCGGTCTCGAATCAATACAAAACAACAAACGTTAAATCAAAACACTTCAATAGATACGTGATGACTACAATGAGTAAATCTACAAACTTTGGGCTTATGAGTTTCAAATTATGCTTGTTGGGCCTTGCAAGCCCACCAACATGATATTTGGGCCCAAAAGGATAACGCTTATATGTTATTGGGCCTTCAATAACCCAATATTTTATAAAAAGACTTTCAACAGCTTTGTGTGCTAGTGGGCCAAAGTGTCCCGCTAGAAAAGCTAGTAAGGTCACAGTAATCAAATGCGAGTTGGACCATCGTGTCTTTTGCATCCACGACAGCCTAAGGAACTTACGATAGTAGTGAGACATAATACTCCCCTTCTCTTCATTTGTTAAGGCTTACGCGAAATTAAAGTAGACATACTTCGGACGATATACAATACGGGTTAATTCAATATTCATTCGTTAAGACAATACAAAAATCAGTAATCACGAATACATTTCAACATCGGGAAAACATCAGGTTTTTACGGGGAGTTGACCTTGGACCAGGGGTGGGTTAGTCAATTGACCTAAGAGTATTTATGAGTGGCTAATCTATGTTTATGGATTTGTAGCCGGAGGATTGCCGGTGCATCAGCCAGACGTCTAGCAGTCAGACTTTCGGTAGCTACTTTTCGAGGTGAGTTTCCTTCCAGTAGCAGCGGGTCTAAGGCACCAAGGCCGGCCCGTATAGACGATATGTTAGTGTCGGAGTGTGGGCAGAGCCCGTATATCATAGTTGAGTTGATTATGATATATGCCAGTATGATAGAATTGTTTATACTCGTTGTCTGTGTGATACTTGTATGTTATGGTTGAGCAGTTGAGTGTGGGCGAGGCCCGTATCTCTCTGATAGTGGAGTGTGGGCGAGGCCCGTATCTTTTAGATATCAGAGTGTAGGTGCGGCCCGTATATCTCAGATAGCGGAGTGTGGGCGAGGCCCGTATCTCCCAGATAGCGGAGTGTGGGCGAGGCCCGTATCTCCCAGCTAGCGGAGTGTGGGCGAGGCCCGTATCTTCATGAGTGTGTGCGAGGCCCGTATCTCCTACCTGTTCATTGTATGTTTGTATGGTATGAGGTATTATGGGGGAACTCACAAAGCTTTGTGCTTACGGTTTACAGTTTTGTTTTCAGGTACCTCTTCTGCAAGGGGGAAGGAGCTGGCGTGGTAGCGGTACATCATACACGCACCTTGTTTTCTGCACGATGAGTCATTCTGGGATTTTGTACTCTTATAGTTGATTGTTTTCATGTTTCGGTTTTCAGATACGATGTATGTTATGAAATGGTTTGACCAGGCAGTGTTTTAATTACAATCGTTTTCTAAAGTATTGATTTAAAAAAAGAAAATTTTTGGACGTGAAATTTGGGTCGTTACAAGTTGGTATCAGAGCCCTGGTTTGAGGGATTCGGACACACCCTCGGGGGTGTCTGAACTCAAATCGAGGGATTAAAAGATTTTGAAAAAAAGAAATGTTCTCTAAAAGTTAAGAAAAGAGAGTTTTGAGAAGGAACGAAGTGTGTGATGTACGCGACCGGCCGAGCTCAAGTAAGTATTCCCCAATGTATCCATACAAGTTTATGTTTCTTTTATCAGTTTCAGTAGAACAGCATGCTAGAATAGGACTAAGATCTAGGAGTGATGCCTTATGTGCCTGCGTTATGTGCTTCAGCTTATGAGAGTTGCATGCTAGTATTGAGTAGACAGTAGTAGGATAGCCTATTTAGGTTATGCCTGGTAGTATGAGCTTAACATTGTATGCTAGTTCAGCCTCTCATTATGAGGACATACTTCCTTGAGTAGTTCCCCTGCGTCCGAATGCTGCTTGCTATGTGCTCTGTGGGACTCTGAGTGATGAGAGTTAGTCATTAGGTGAATACGTCACATTACATGTGATCAGGGTTGGATAAACTTAGAGTGCTGGATTTGGCCATATGGCACAACTCTCGTTTGAGTCTAACCGTTGTAGGGACGGGTCTGTTACTCGAAGGATTATCCGAGCCTCATCACACGTGATGGTATTCAGGTAATGGCTAATTCACATTACAAGGAGGCCTTCATCAGTTGAGGACCGGGCAGGGTGGAGTCAGAGATTCCCTAGGGATAACCTAGGACGAGTATAGTAGTAGAGAAAGGACTTTCGTGGAGTCGAGGCAGTCCTTGAAGAAGGTACAGATAGATGTGGAAGGTAGTATGGGCCCGTACTACTGAAAGAAGAGGATCCGTACCCGAACTAAGGAAGGCAGAGACAAGACCAGGGAACTTGAAATAGATGTGATCCCTTTAGAGGTATCAGTATCACTAATGGTTGCCTGTGTGTATTGCGAAATGGTGGTACTACGCCAGAGGGCAGCTGGTGGCAGTTTTAGAGACGGATCGGGTTCGGGATCAGGTTCTGAGCCAGTAGATAAGAGGCTACGCAAGTTAATCGCGTCAGAGATCACTAGAGGCATCCTTGAGTCGACCCCCATCATTTTCGGGTCGATCAAGGAAGGGATAGTTGAGCTGACGGAGGACCGCCTCAGGGCGTTCAGGAGTGACATGGCATCTGGCCAGTCAGAATCTCGCACATTGTCCTTTAAGGACTTCAGGGGCAGTGGTGCGCCGGATTTCCACGGGGCAAAGGACCCCATTGCTGCCAGACAATGGATTGCGGACATTGAGTCCGCACAGCTGACCAGATTCTGCCCCGAGGGGTCGAAGGTGAGATATGCAGCAGGATGTTTACGAGACCACGTTAGAGATTGGTGGGAGTCCGTCGGTGACTCATTGGGAGCCTCGACGGTTGAGGCTATGACCTGGTCAGACTTTGTGACCAGGTTCAGGGCAGAGTTTGCGCCGGCTGTCGAGCTTCGGCAGCTGGCCAGGGAGTTTTTAGACATAAGACAGACTACGGAGACTGTGGCGGAGATCACCGCCACGTTCTGGGAGAGGGCATTGCTGGTACCCCAATATGCGGGAGATGAGGATATGAGGAAGACCCGCTATCATGACATGCTACGGGCTGACATCCGGGAGCATGTTAGCTTTTCAGCTTTCCCTACCCTAGAGTCCATGATTGCCAGGGCGAGGGCGAGGGAGATTGATTTGGAGCATATTCGGAAGAGAAAGGCAGAGACGGGGCAGGTGGTTGCGGCTTTGGGGAAGAAGCCCAAGGGATCAGATGGTAGGCCGAAAGGCCAAGGAGGGCCGGGCCGCTGCGGGAAATGTGACAGGTCGCACGAGGGAACATGTAGATTGGGATCGTCAGGCTACTACAAGTGCGGCAATACGGGACACTTTAGCAGGGATTGTACTACCCCTGTCTCGGTTGTTCAGACATCTGAGTTGCTGTGTTTCCACTGCAACCAGAGGGGCCACAAGAGGGCCAATTTCCCCCAGTTGACAGCAGCATCAGCGCCGGTGAAGGCGCCAGCTCCAGCGACTCTGAGGATCACAGATGGTCGGCAGGGCTAGTGAAAGGCTCCAGTGGTGAGGAGCCGGGCCTTTCAGCTGACTACAGAGGAGGCACGCGTCACATCCGATGTGGTGATGGGTATGATTTCTTATTTATGCTTTATGTTATGCTGCTATAATTTGATATGCTATATGTATGTGCTCTGTTTAGGATCGTTCCATGTGAACGGTATCCAAGTTCAGGTGTTGTTTGATTCGGGGGCTACCCGATCGTTTGTTTCTCTTGCGCTTAGCAAGAAGTTTCCTAAGTCTTCGGGCACGTTGGATTGCCCTTTAGAGGTGGAGATTGCCGATGATTGATCGGTGCGAGCATCAGCAGTGTTCAGGGATTCTGTTCTGAGGTTATTTGAGGAGTGCTACTTGGTGGATTTGGTTCCCATTCCGTTGCGTGGGAACAAGGTGATCATAGGCATGGATTGGTTGAGCCCTAATGGGGCGGTGATAGATTGCGCACAGCAGCTGGTGCAGATCAGGACCCCAAGTGGGGGAGAGTTGGTAATCCACGGTGAGAGGCCACAACGTGGACCCACGGTATGTTCAGCACTGAGAGCTAGGCGCTACCTTCAGCAGGGTTGTGCAGTATATGTCGCGTATGTTATACCCGGGAGGCGGGTAAGGTGACAATGAGCGAGGTTTCGGTGGTACGAGACTACGCTGATGTATTCCCCGAGGAGCTTCCGGGAATACCTCCGGGGCGACAGGTTGAGTTCAGGATCGACCTAGTCCCCGGTGTGGCTCCGATAGCCAAGGCACCGTACCGGTTGGCTCCTCCTGAGATGCAGGAGTTGTCTACACAACTACAGGAGCTGTTAGACAAAGGATTCATTAGACTGAGCAGTTCACCCTGGGGAGCCCCAATTCTGTTTGTGAAGAAGAAGGACGGGTCACATCGGATGTGTATAGACTATCGGGAACTGAATAAGGTAACGGTGAAGAACCGTTACCCACTTCCGAGGAATGATGACCTCTTTGACCAGTTACAGGGAGTATCTTGGTTCTCCAAGATCAATTTGTGTTCGGGTTATCATCAGATGAGGGTCAGAGAGGAAGATGTGCAGAAGACCGTGTTTCGGACGCGCTATGGCCATTATGAGTTTGTGGTGATGCCGTTTGGGCTCACCAATGCCCCTGCTGCGTTCATGGACCTCATGAACCGCGTGTGCATACATATGCTGGACCGGTCTGTGATAGTTTTCATTGATGACATCTTGGTTTATTCCAAGACGCAGGAGGAACACGAGGGGCATCTGTGAGAGGTGTTGGAGACCCTGAGGAGGGAGAGCTTATATGCTAAGTTCTCCAAGTGTGAGTTCTGGTTGCACGAGGTGCAGTTCCTTGGGCACCTTGTCAACCAGGACGGGATTTCGGTGGATCCGGTCAAGGTGGAGACCGTGATGAGGTGGGAGGTTCTGAAGTCTCCATCTAAGATTCAGAGTTTCCTGGGATTAGCGGGCTACTATCGGAGATTCATTCAGGACTTCTCCAAGATAGTCGTACCCTTGACACGGTTGACTAAGAAAACTGTGGTCTTTCGGTGGGGGCCGGAGCAGCAGGCAACATTCGAGGTTCTGAGAAAGAGATTGTGCAAGGCACCAATCTTAGCCCTGCCCGAGGGCGTAGAGGATTTTGTGGTATATTGCGACGCGTCCATTTCAGGTTTGGGCGCGGTACTGATGCAGAGAGGGCATGTTATTGCCTACGCTTCGAGGCATCTGAAGCCCCACGAGGCGAACTACCCGACGCTTTATTTAGAGTTGGGGGCGGTGGTCTTTGCTCTCAATATTTGGCGACATTACCTCTATGGGGTTCGGTGTACCATTTACACGGACCACAAGAGTTTGAGGTACCTCATGGATCAGCCGAATCTGAACATGAGGCAGCGTCGGTGGCTCGATGTGGTGAAGGATTATGATTGTGAGATCCTTTACCACCCGGGGAAGGCCAATGTAGTGGCCGATGCGCTTAGCCGCAAGGCGGCGCCGATCAGGAATATTTGCATGCGGATGACAGTGGTGACTTCGCTTTTGGAGCGGATTCGGGTGGCCCAGCAGGAGGCCATGAAGGAGGAACATCGGAAGAGTGAGCGCATAGTGGGTTAGGTTTCCTCCTTCGATTATGACAGTAGAGGATTATTGACATTACACCACAGGGTGTGGGTACCATACCTCGGAGGCGTGCGCCAGGTCTTGATGAAGGAGGCGCACAAATCTCGATTCTCCATTCATCCCGGGGCGACGAAGATCTATAGGGATGTTCGTCTGGACTACTGGTGACCCTACATGAAGTGGGATGTGGCTTGGTATGTCGAGCGGTGCTTGACCTTCAGGAAGGTCAAGGTCGAGCATTAGAGACCGCACGACAAGATACAGCCGTTGGATATCCCGCTGTGGAAATTAGATGATATTACGATGGGTTTTATCACGAAGCTACCCAGGACCGCGCGATGAGTGGATTCTATATGGGTCATCGTGGATCAGTTGACCAAGAGCGCCCATTTTATCCCATTTCAGGAGAGCATCTCGGCTGAGAAGTTGGCCAACATCTATATCAGGGAGATAGTGGCGCGGCACGGGGTGCCAGTATCAGTGATTTCAGACAGAGATATGTGTTTTACTTCCAGGTTTTGGAAGAAGTTTCATGACGAGTTGGGTACTCGTCTGCATTTCAGCACCGCCTTTCACCCGCAGACGGATGGTCAGAGCGAGCGGACCATCCAAACGTTAGAGGATATGTTGCGGGCATGTGTTCTGGATTTCGGATGTAGTTGGGATATCTACCTCCCGTTGGCGGAGTTCTCATATAATAATAGCTACCATGCGAGCATCAACCGTCCTCCCTTCGAGATGTTGTATGGGAGGAGGTGCAGGACCCCGATATGTTGGGGAAAGGTTGGCCAGAGGGTCATGGGAAGCACCGAAGTGGTGCTCCAGACGACGGAGAAGATCCAGTAGGTCCGGAGCAGGCTTCAGACTACTCAGAGTCGGCAGAAAAGTTATGCCGACAAGCGCCATTCAGACTTGGAATTCCAAGTCGGGGATATGGTTGTCTTGAAGGTATCGCCATTGAAAGGCGTCATCCGATTCAGGAAGCGAGGCAAGTTGGGCCCAAGGTACATCAGGCCATTCAGGGTTGTAGCCCGGGTGGGCAAGGTGGCGTATAGGTTGGATCTGCCAGCCGAACTCAGCCAGATCCACAACACTTTCCACGTCTCTCAGTTGCGGAAGTGTCTGGTAGACGACTCGGCAGTGGTAACTTTGGAGGATATTCAGGTTGATGATATCCTGAATTACATCGAGCAGCCTGTGGCAATCCTCGACAGGAAGTCGAAGGATCTAAGGAAAAAGAGGGTGGAACTCGTGAAGGTGAAATGGCAGCACCGAAAGGGATCCGAGTGGACTTGGGAGTCGGTGGAAGAGATGATGAAGCACTACCCCGAGCTGTTTCAGGATCGAGCAGCAGACTTCGAGGACGAAGTCTAAAATAAATGGGGGAGATTTGTAGCACCTGCTTCCTGGTACGTACTCCTTGTAATTAATATTTTTAAAATAGTGCATTTTGGCCTTGGACTCGGCGAGTTGAAGGACCGACTCGCCGAGTAGGAGCGGGATAAGATGCGGGGTCTGAACTTTGGACTCGGCGAGTAGACCCTGTCTGGGCAAAAACCCTAATCCGGGTGTTTACACCCTATTTAAATGCTCTAACTTGGCCTCCTTTGTCCCTAACACTTCCAGAGAGCTGTAGAAAGAAACCCTAGCCCCCATATTATTCTTGAGAGTGATTTTGGCTTTGTGAAGAAGGTTTGGAGCTTTGAAGACGAAGGAAGAGGTTGAAGTGTACAAGGAGGGGAGGAAGATCCGCAATCAACACTGTGGGAAGCTTCCATTCAGGTAGAAAAGTTCTTACCTTGATCACTAGTTCATTAGACCCCCTTTTTGTCCCAAATTAGTGGTTTTCAAGCCCTAAAACCTCAGACTCCATGTATTTATGCTCTATGTTCTGAAAGGACTTCAGATTGGGACCTTATGGACATCTTAGAAGTGTAAAGTCTTTGTGGTTGGAGTTATTGGGGTCCCTATTGAGTATATGACCTCTTAAAGAGCTTGGATTTGCCTTCTTGAGCTTATAAGGCCATGCATGCACGTAAAGTTTGCAACTTTACGTGATAAGCATGCCCTAGGAGCATAGATCTATGGTTTAGAAGCGTTGCATGTCTCAGATTTGGTCTGTATGGGAAGTGGGTCGAAGGGACTCGGCGAGTCCCAAAGTGGAACTCGGCGAGTTCTATGAAGATGGTCTTAGACTCGGCGAGTTGGATGAACAACTCGGCGAGTCCTATGAAGATTGCCTGGAACTCGACGAGTGGTTCTTCAAACTCGGCGAGTCATATGAATTGTCACTGAGTAAGAGGGGTTTAAGTGTTGAAGGTCCAACCCTTCGTATCTGCATGCGGAATTAGCAATTTAACGTGTAGCAATAGTCCCAGAACCCCAAATCCTCTTAAGGGATGCTCTGGTGAAGATTTGGAAGCGAGTAGGAGATCTGCTCGTGGGGACTCGACGAGTTGTTCTTGGACTCGGCGAGTCGGATCGCGAGTCGGTTCTATAGTCCCGAGTAGTGAGTTAAGGGTGACTTAGTGAGTGGGAAGAGGGACTTGGCGAGTAGGACCGGGTTAGTAGGAGAAAGACTCGGCAAGTCTGTGCCATGACTTGGCGAGTCCAGTCAACTGGAAGTTGACTTTGACCAAGGAGTTGACCTTGGACCTGGGGTGGGCCAGTTAATTGACCTAAGGGTATTTATGCGTGGCTAATCTATGTTTATGTATTTGTAGCCGGAGGATTGCCGGTGCAGCAGCCAGACGTCTAGCAGTCAGACTTTCGGCAGCTACTTTTCAAGGTGAGTTTCCTTCCAGCAGCAGCGGGTCTAAGGCACCAAGGCCGGCCCGTATAGACGATATGTTAGTGTCGGAGTGTGGGCAGAGCCCGTATCTCATAGTTGAGTTGATTATGATATATGCCAGTATGATAGAATTGTTTATACTCGTTGTCTGTGTGATACTTGTATGTTATGTTTGAGCAGTTGAGTGTGGACGAGGCCCGTATCTCTCTGATAGTGGAGTGTGGGCGAGGCCCGTATCTTTTAGATATCAGAGTGTGGGTGCGGCCCGTATCTCTCAGATAGCGGAGTGTGGGCGAGGCCCGTATCTCCCAGCTAGCGGAGTGTGGGCGAGGCCTGTATCTTCATGAGTGTGTGCGAGGCCCGTATCTCCTACCTGTTCATTGTATGTTTATATGGTATGTGGTATTATGGGGGAACTCACTAAGCTTTGTGCTTATGGTTTACAGTTTTGTTTTCAGGTACCTCTTCTGCAAGGGGGAAGGGGCTGACGCGGTAGCGGTACATCATACACGCACCTTGTTTTCTGTACGATGAGTCATTCTGGGATTTTGTACTCTGATAGTTGATTGTTTTCATGTTTCGGTTTTCAGATACAATGTATGTTATGAAATGGTTTGACCAGGCAGTGTTTTAATTACAATCGTTTTCTAAAGTATTGATTTAAAAAAAGAAAATTTTTGGACGTGAAATTTGGGCCGTTACATAACAATAGTATTAATTATAAGCTAGTGCAGATTTAAGATGTCTTTGTTATACGCAACAACAACAAACAAATAAACCACACAACAACAACATAGAAATCATTATCAAACATACAATAGCTTAAGAAAAATATTTACCTAATGGCAGATGATACTTGGATTACTTACTTTGAAAATAAGAATGTTACCGGAATCAAGGAGACCATGGTAACACTGGATGATATTTGGATGATTTTGACCCTTTCTCTCCTATGTATAGAATTAAATTCAATTTTGGTAAAAAAAAAGGCTATCTAGCTCAGAACAGGTGCCAAGGCGGCCGGAAGTTCCCCATCCTCATGAATACACACTTTCATCACCTTCTTGGATAAATTAAAATCAAATTCGTACATTAGATATAATTTAACAGAAGTAATGAACAAAGATACAAGTTGTAGATGAGGTTTCATTACTAGTGAAGTTGAAGAAGAAAGTGCACAATCAAAACTGATGTACCGAGAACCCCAATTGTATGCAATTCAACACTCAACCACAGAATATTGAGAACAATATATATTTCCGTATGATGTTTTGTAACCCTCAGATATAAAAAATCAGCTTCTTCCGGTTTTGGGTCTCCCAATTTTGCTTTTAGATAGCAGCTGATTTTTTATATGAGGGTTATACAAAGAGAATAAGGAGCTAGAATTAGCGGATTGCCATGGAATTGGTTCCTATCTTGCTAATCAATGATTACTGATTTTTCGGAATGGAGAAATGTTTGGGGATTTGATGTGTTTTAAGTATTGAAGAGATTAGAGAAGAAACGGTTGAATAACAGAAGATTTCCTAATTTCTTGCTGAATTTTTTGGATACTAATCGCATAATAAGTTTGACTTTAAGGGAAAATGTGGTATTTCAGTTTGACAATTTTGAGCGGGAAAATTAGCTTGGGGAGGGGCTTAGCAATTGCCACGTGGCAAAAATCTACTTATTTTATTAAATTAGGATATATATATATATATATATATATATATATATATATATATATATATATATATATATATATATATATATATATATATACTAGTATGGTACCCGTGCGATGCGGCGTGCGAGATAGTTTAATACGGCAAATAGTTTTAATGCGGCGGTTAATTTCCTTTTCATGCTAGATAGTTTGTTTTAGTTTTAGTGTAGTTTTTATGTTAGATAGTTCATTTTGTCGATTAATTTCTAGCTAGGTATGTAAATGTTGAGGCAAAATAGTTTCTTATTTGATATCATCTATTGTACTGGTTTTATTTTACGATTAGGTTAAATGTAAAAGTATATGTAGCGGTCTTCAATGAAGGGTTTATGAATAGGTTTGATTGGTAGTTAGTTTCCGGTCTCCATTTGGTGATTAGTTTCGATTCAACGAACGGATTCTCTTTTCTTTCGGAAAATGTGTTATTGAAAAGAGATGCAATGCAACAATAAATACTTTTTACTGTTGGATGACACACGAAGCATTGGTATTATAAGTTTATTTTTGTTGATTAGAGAAGTCTTATTTTATTTATTTTCATTTTACAACACATAAAGACAAGTGAAAATTATACGAATTCTCATCATGGGTTATATAATGAAGTCGTAAAGACATCTAACAAAATTAAGGAGACATTTTTTAATTATACATATTTTCATCATGGGTTATATTTTGAAGTCGTAAAGGCATCTAACAAAATTGACAAAGAAACTTGAATATCACTTTCTTTTAGTATTTCTATCCTCTTAAATGTTTAGATTCAAGTTATTACTTGCATTATTATTTGCAAAATCTTGGTTTTCTTTTGACATTAATTTATCAAGATTGTTTACGGTTGATCTCACATACCCATTAATTGTAAGCACTCACTTTTCGTTTGATTTCGTATCCCCATTAATTGTAGGTACTCGCTTTTCAACTGTAGAAGCTAGTATGAGGTGAGTAGTCAATTTTCACCATTTGTATAAGCTACACTATTAGGTGATGAACTAAGCAGTCACTTTTCACAAATGTACTTTGTTAAAAGTTATAATCACAAATTTATATTAATAATCCTCATTTCTCATTCATTGATAATCATCTTTATTTTTAATTAATTGTTGTTTTACAACAAAATATCAAATTATATACAAATTTCATAGTTATACCCATGAAATGAAACTTGTAACACCAAATATTAATATACAAACGCACGGCAACCTTACATACATGAACACAATTAAACTTATTTTAAACAACCAAAGCATAAAACTTTTATTTCATCGTTAAATAATTTACCAGGTAAAAAGATGGTTACATTTTAAATGAAACAAAAACAAAATACTTTCTGACCTCTGGATCTGTAAATTTATTACTCTAACCTTTTAAAAACTTAAATAAAAAAGTGTAGACATGCTAAAAAAACATTCAAACACACCGACACATATAGAAACTTACATAAATTGTTAACAAAATTTATTATGGAAACATAGAACTGTTGGAGTTCAAATTTTTGAAGAAGATCTAATCAGAAACTAAAAATTCAAGATCCAAACAAAAAAATAAACCTAACTCTTACTTTCTTCTTAATTCCTTTACAATATGAACATCCATGTTCATCTTCCTGATCAATTATCTTTTCCATTGCTAAAAAAAATTAAAAAGAATACATACATGTAATAAATACAAATAATCAACCTACTTAGATAACACAAATCAAAATCATACATAGATCTACACCATACACAATATGCACACAAATATGAAACATCTTAAAACATGCACACAGATCTGGAACATCTTCCACCGAAAAGACAAAAAATGGTTTCTCTGTTTCTTTTGTACAGATCGAATGAGAAAAGGAACAATGATAGTTAATCTGTGTGTTTGCATGTGATTTGAACGATGGGGCATCAATAAAGAAAGAAAGGAAGAGAGCGAGACTGAGGTGTGTTGAAGATTTAGATATGATATTAGAGAGAGATATATAGATGTGTTTCAATGAAGTAGAAGTGATGGTAGCAGAGTTAAATGGAGGCGAGTTGTGGCAGTGTTGAGCTTAAGATCTAAGGTTAGCGACAACTGTGGTGGTGGGTTGTGTTTCAGAAGGTTTGTTGACCAAAAAATGTATAGATTTATTTGAGCTAAAAAGCATAAGAACCTGTGGAAGAACAATCAAACATGTGAAATCAAGAAACAAAAAGGAAGGAAAATCAAAATCTAACCCAGGAAAGCAAATAACAATGTCAGACAAAGCAAAGAATCAACCCTGCTTGACGACTTGGACTATTCCCTGCGACTATAGATGCAACAGATTAAAAACCCAAGTAAGACAAATTTCAATTTAGGGCTCGTAAAAGAGGGGGCAAAAAAATTAAACAAAAGGACGCAACAATTTTTCATTCACCTTTATGTTCCCCTTCGTCCCTTTGATTTTTGTTCCTGCAACTCCTTTCAGTAAACTTCCCTAAAACCACAATATCTGTAACAAAAAAGAGATCTAAGTCCATCAATTACAGGTTAAACTGATAAAATCTGAATGTTAACTTTCCTTCTTTAATTCTGAGTTTTATCAAACGAATAGTATAAGCTGACGAAAAGGACAAAGACAAAATATAATAACAAAGGCTTTATAACACAGATAGAAATCTGAAAGCTCTTACCAGAACAGGGGTGTTTGGTGTTCATGTCGAGGAAATATATGAGATTTGGTCAAATATGTTTCTTTGTAGTTAGGGTTTCGCACCATCACCCTCAAATCATACTGAGAGAACATGGAAGATCTGAGCGGTGAATCTGTAGGGTTTTGATGGTATCGAGAGGGAGTAGAGATGGTGGTGACTGGAGCGTATTCTATGGTATCAAAATTTGAAATGTAGAAGATTCTAGGAGAGTGTGAAGGTGTTTGTAACCATTGGATCGTTGAAAAGGATCGACATATATAATTAGACCCTGCTCGATCCATGTGATGTCCAGTCACCATGGTTTCCTTTTTTGCATACGTTTGCCCCCTATTTTTTATGCATCATCTAGTTGTAAAGAGAGCTGCATAAGTTGTCTTTAAGACAATTTTTTAAAGGGTAGCTTTATTTATTGTACATCATGCATCATAAGTTGTGTTTAAGACTAAATTATGTATGCTTTATAAGATGGTATATATATATAGGCTTAATTTATAATGTGGAAGATGTAGGGCCGCGCCTATCGCTAAGGTGCCTTATCGTCTTGCACCTCCAGAGATGCAAGAATTATCCTTGCAGCTTCAGGAGCTGCTGGGGAAGGGGTTTATTCGGCCGAGCAGCTCACCGTGGGGAGCGCCTATCCTGTTTGTTAGGAAGAAGGATGGTTCACACCGGATGTGCATTGACTACCGGGAGTTGAACAAGCTGACGGTCAAGAACCGTTGCCCGTTACCGAGGATCGACGATTTATTCGATTAGTTGCAGGGAGCATCTTGGTTCTCCAAGATAAATTTGAGGTCGGGATATCATTAGGTGAGAGTGCGGGATGAGGACGTCCAGAAGACAACGTTCAGGACACGTTATGGGCATTATGAGTTTGTGGTGATGCCTTTTGGGCTCACCAATGCCCCGGCTGTGTTCATGGATCTCATGAACAGGGTATGCAGGCCGATGTTGGATCGGTCAGTGATTGTATTTATCGATGACATTCTGGTATATTCGAGATTTAGAGAGCAGCATGAGGAGCATTTGAGGGAGGTCCTTGGGGTTTTGAGATCGGAGAAGCTTTATGCAAAGTTCTCCAAGTGTGATTTCTGGTTGCCGGAGGTCCAATTCCTTGGACATCTTGTTAACCAGGAAGGGATTCTGGTCGATCCAGCCAAGGTTGAGGCAGTGATGAGTTGGGAGGTGCCGAAGTCACCATCTGAGATCAGGAGTTTTTCTTGGGTTGGCAGGGTATTATCGGAGATTTATCAGGGATTTCTCCAAGATCGCAGTGCCACTCACCAGATTGACCCGGAAGGGTGTTGCGTTCTCATGGAGTCCCGAGCAGCAAACCTCCTTTGAGACACTTCGCCAAAGGTTGTACGAAGCCCCGGTATTAGCTCTCCCGGAAGGGATGGAGGATTTTGTAGTATATTGTGATGCATCGATTTTGGGGCTGGGTGCGGTGTTGATGCAGAGGGGTCATGTGATAGCTTATGCATTGAGGCAGCTGAAGCCTCATGATACGAGATATCCCACGCATGATCTAGAGCTGGGGGCAGTAGTGTTCGCCCTCAAGATTTGGCGTCACTACTTGTATGGGGTTCGGTGTACGATATACACGGACCACAAGAGTTTGAAGTACTTGATGGATCAGCCCAACCTAAATATGCGACAGAGGAGGTGGTTGGATGTGGTCAAGGATTATGATTGTGAGATCCTGTAACACCCAGGCAAGGCTAATGTGGTAGCCGATGCGTTGAGCCGCAGGGCGGAGAGCACACCACTGCGAGATGTATGTTTGAGGTTGACCGTGATAGCTCCGGTATTGGAGGCTATTCGCGGGGCACAGGCCGAGGCTGTGCAACCGGGGATGCAGAAGAGGGAACGGGTCGTTGGTTTGGTTTCAAAGTTCGTTACGGATGGTCGAGGGCTTATGACTTTTCAGGGTCGGATTTGGGTACCGTTTGTGGGCGGTATGCGTGCTACTTTGATGGAGGAGGCTCATCGGTCGAAATTTTCGATCCATCCGGGGGCCACGAAGATGTATTTGGACTTGAGGAAAGAGTATTGGTGGCCCTGTATGAAGAGGGACGTCGCCTGGTTTGTTGAGAGGTGCTTGACCTGCCGCAGGGTTAAGGCCGAGCACCAGAGACCGCATGGAAAGTTGCCGCCATTGGAGGTTCCCGAATGGAAGTGGGAACAGATCGCTATGGATTTCATCACCAAATTGCCGAGGACTGCCAGAGGAGTTGATGCAATTTGGGTGATTGTGGACAGGTTGACGAAGAGCGCTCACTTCCTTGCCATCAGTGAGAGTTCTTCAGCAGAGAAGTTGGCGTAGATATATGTGAGAGAAGTGGTATCTCGGCATGGGGTGCTGATCTCGATTGTTTCGGACCGTGATGTGCGTTTCACTTCCAGATTCTGGAAGAAATTTCATGAGGAGTTGGGTACTAGATTGCATTTTAGTACCGCATATCATCCCCAGACAGACGGCCCGAGTGAGCGGACGATTCAGATTCTTGAGGACATGCTTCGAGCATGTGTGTTAGATTTCGGGGGTAGCTGGGATGCGTATTTACCCTTGGAAGAGTTTTCCTACAACAACAGCCATCATTCGAGCATTGGTATGCCACCCTTTGAGCTGTTGTATGGTAGGAGGTGTCGGACCCCCATTTGTTGGGGAGAGGTTGGGCAGAGAGTGATGGGCAGTACAGAGATCGTGCTTCAGACGACAGAGCAGATTCAGCAGGTCAGACAGAAGTTATTGACCGCCCAGAGCCGACAGAAGAGTTATGCAGACCGACGCCGGTCTGAGCTTGAGTTTCAGGTCGGTGACTTCGTTCTCCTGAGGGTCTCTCCTTGGAAAGGAGTGATTCGATTCAGGAAGAGGGGCAAGTTGGGACCCCGGTATATTGGGCCATTTCGTGTGATTGCGAGGGTAGGCCGGGTAGCCTATCGTTTGGAGTTGCCAGCAGAGTTGGGGCAGATTCACGACACTTTTCATGTGTCGCAATTGAGGAAGTGTGTAGCCGATGAGTCGGCAGTGGTCCCATTAGAGGATATTCAGGTGGATGCGAGCCTGAATTATGCCGAGAGGCCAGTGGCCATCAGAGATCGGAAGATCAAGGTTCTAAGGAACAAGGAGGTACCTCTGGTGTTGGTTCAGTGGCAACACCGGAAGGGATCAGAGATGACCTGGGAGCCGGAGCGCGAGATGCGGGAGCAGCATCCGGAGCTATTTTCAGAGCGAGACTTCGAGGGCGAAGTCTAGTTCTAGTGGGGGAGAATTGTAACAGCCCGGATTTCCAGGTATCTTTACTGTTTATGATTTTGGTGTTTTGAGAGGGGACTCGGCGAGTCGGAGCTCAGACTCGCCGAGTAGGGACGCGATTCTGGACGCGGGATTCGCCTGGACTCAGCGAGTCCAGGATATGGACTCGGCGAGTCCGCGCTGTTAAATGAAACCCTAATTTCTCGGGTTTGAGACCTATTTAAAGGGCCTTATGGCCGTCATTTGTACCCAGCAGTCCATAGAGAGAAACCCTAGAGTGCTTTAGCGATTTGAGAGAGAAAGGAAGCATTTCTTGACCTTTGTGTGTTGTTTAGCAAAGAAGAGGGAGGTTCTAGCCAAGAGGAAGCAAAGGAGGTTGCTATTCTGTGGATTTGAAGCTTAGATCATCGATCTAAAGGTATGATTTCGGCTCATCTTCTGTTTTGTGAAGTATATTTGGATTTAGGGTTTCTTGTGGCCTTTGTTGGGTTGATTTGATGGCCAAATAGTCCCTTGCTAGTGATGAGGCTTTGGATCTGGATCCATAGAGGTCCAGAGAGCCTCATTCATCAAGCTTTATGAAGAGCAATGGAGGTTATGACCTTGAGTTGTGATATTTGTTGATAATTCTTCATATATGGACATATAGAGGTTGTATGTACACCAAGTTTGGGGCTTTACGTGGTGAACCAGTCTAGGAAGGCCAGATCTATGAATTGATGGAACAGATCTGACCTTAGAAGTGAGTTTGAGTGATTGCATGGCATGGACTCGCCGAGTCCGATGAGCAGACTCGGCGAGTAGCTTGAAGATTGCCTTGGATCGGCCAGTGAGTGGTCCAGTCGAGTCATGGGTTGACTCAGTGAGTCAGGGCGAGTTAGGGAAGGGTGGTCAAGTGGACTGAGTCGAGCTGGGACTCGCCGAGTTGTTCTTGAGACTCGGCGAGTTGAGTCGGGGTGGCCCCGCGATTCTTCCAGGTGGAACTCGTCGAGTCAGGGGGAGTACTCGACGTGTAAGAAGGGAATCCTAGAGAGTTGGTGAAAACGTCTAGACTCGCCGAGTTGCCCTTGTGCACTCGCCGAGTCCGGTCAAAGTTGACCGTTGACCAGAGTTGACATGTGTTGACTTCTTAGGGATAGTCAACCTTAGAGATAAAAAGTGTTAATTAGAGACATATGATGTTATAGGAGGATTATAGCTCGGAGGATCAGGCACGAGGGATTTCAGGATTTGTGAGTCATCGAGATACGCGAGGTGAGTCTTCTCACTGTACTTTACCTTGAGTAGGTAGCCAGAGTTATGTGATAGAGTATTGTATGCTATATGTTGTACTGCATTATTTCTATGTGATTATGCTGTGCATGTTTACAGAGTTGGAACCGGAAGGTTCCTAGAGTTAGAACCTGAGGGTTCACAGAGTTTGGGTGCACGGACCCATAGAGTTATAGCCTCGAGTGGCTAGTATGTGTTTTATGTGTGGTATTTTGGGGAACTCACTAAGCTTTGTGCTTACAGTGTTGGTGTTGTTGTTTCAGGTACTAGCGATGACCGTGGGAAGGCGCCGGCTTGATCCGTACACACGCATGGGATTTTGTTATACTTGTGATCTTGGGATTTTGTACAATGTAAATTGGGATTTAAACTTGATGATTTTATGAAAAGTTAATGGGAAGTGTTTTTATAAATTGTGAAAAATTATTTTGAAATTTACGGTGTTACATTAGGACTGTTGATCATTCATTCATCGTACCGTCACTAGTCTCTGACTATGAATACCACTCTTCCATATAGACGGAATACTCAAAATATACGAACGTGAAGACTCGCAACAGGCCAGCACCACATGGGCCTAAGGATACCCAACCATTAGTCCACCGACTTGCAGGAACCCAATCAACATCTCTCACAATGCTAACCGAATACAACATGGGCCATACCCTTCTACTACACATAATTCCTTTCATAGCACATGCTGATACCAACGTAAAACTAGACGAAAACATGGTCACACACAACCAAAGAATGAGATAGATAGTTATACTCTTGTTGCAAATCGAATGCTATAATCCAAGTGATAACCATGCCAATAATACTAACCAATCGATCTCATGTTATGTTACACAGTCCACTTGTACCTCTCATGACCATAATCGGGGCACTACCACAATGTACACCCCCAAGGGGAGACACATAACTAACCCTAGATCTACCGGACTCTTTCATCCTCACAACCTTACCCAAAGGGTGAAGGACCAATAGATTTAACGAATAACTAACCTCAACCGTTAAGAGAAACGTCCTCATGATCGATCGATACAAGATCCCACACCTCGATTGAAACTGAAGATATCCCACCTTTACACAATAACTCGATAAAACTTCCAAAGCCATTAGAAATACTACCAAACTCTGGTCGGGTCAATCCAGATACCAACCACGCTGACTCGGCATGAAAAAATTGGATTATGCATAGATCCCCAAGCCACAACTAAAGAACTCCACAATACTGCCTTAGTATGTGAACTTCCAATAACCAAGAACATCTACCAAACTCTGAAAATATTTGACTGATCACCATCAGCCCAATCTAGACTATAGATATCATTCTATAAAACAAGCTAACAAATCCTTCATGAGCGACACAAGCACTCCTGAACCCTGACTTCGTTGTCCAAGATGGGGACAACCAGCTTCCACGGGATCTTTTACCAAAAGCTCCTGATGTGACTGCTACACTTGCCTTCCTGAAAAAACGAGTTGGAATATACTCATCTGACACTTTTGTTCTGAATAATCCTTTATACCTATCAATCTTGACAGATTTTTACCAGCTCGAGTTTTAATATTCCTAAAACTTAACGACTATTGTTCTTACACCCACGATCATTCCCATTCCTCATTGCATAGAAAACATGAAGAACCTTTACATATCTTGCATTCATACTCGATATTCCTACCCTACATAGTCCTTGAATTGTTGCTGATACCACTAAGGATCAGACCAGTTGTTGGTCCCCTAAGCAGGATACTAAATCCTCTTCAAAATGCGACTCGCGATATGCAAAATGGCATAAGAAGATTCTCAAGACCATCATGAAGAAAACTTAATTCCTTAGTGGATACTTAGATAGACCGCATATAGCATCTCACACACCAACATTTAATCATAAACACATTTGATAAGAGCATGTAAGAAGGGATGCGGTTCATACATGCAACGTCAACTGGTGGAACTCAGATCTCTTTGGCCTAGGAATGTAATGCTCGTCTCCTCACCACAGGATCCTCCACCCGCGACCATCAGTACGTATTAGATTGACTGGAGCAGGTGGCCTCATTTCTCCTCTTATCAATTCCAGATAGTCGGCCTTATCGTGGCCCACTTGGTTGTAGTGGAAACATATCAAAACTGACTCTTGAAGGAAATCCCTAGTGAATGAACCAAGTGTTCGTAATTGAAACATCCTTTCCCTGTTTCCCGACAGCCTCCCATATGGATCCTCCCACACTTGGCAGAATGACTCTGAGCTTGCTGGCATCCCAAACACGAATCCTGAGTCCTGGGCTTCTTCGCCTGGGTCACTCAATTTGAATCTACTCTGCCTTCCACTTCCCTAGGTGATCGAAATCAATCTCCCGCTCAAAGGTTCTAGCAATCACACAATTTAGAGTCTTGCACCATGATATGCTCACAAAATCCCCTGTCAGTGGTTGCATTATGATAACTGGCACAACCTCCTCCTTAAACCGGGTCAAAAACTCTTCTTAAGCTCAGTAAGCGTAATATATTGTGCAATCAATTCCCAACAACTCCTTGCCACATGATACAAGAGATCCAAGGCTAGCTGAACCTTTTCTCTTACGGGATAGGGGCTAGTGTGGAAGACACCCTCCATCTCCTCAATCTAACGTGAAGTCAAAACCCTGGTAGTCTTTCCACAATCTATAGGGGACTGATATACAACTATGTCAACAGATGACGTGAAGAACTCGTACATCTCCTCACCAATTGGCTCATCACCAGAGCCTACACCTAAGCCTAAACCAAAACCCAAACCTTCTCCATGCGTGCTCATCACCATTCTGAAAATCAATCATATACATGATCAAAACATACGCAAATTATCCTCATCCCACCGGATTCCTAGATTCTCTATGACTCTCATCAAATTGAATATGGATCATGTGCTTTCAATAGTATGGGCTCAATACAACCTTAAACACTTATCAATAATTTCCTCAAGAATCTTCCCGAATCCTCCAAGTCACCTTCTTAAACTGATACTCTAGATACTCGCTAAGTAGCGCAACCAACCCACTAAAGCACTTCTTAGGTTCCTGACCTTACCTTGCAATTAGCTGCTGTAGAACTCCAAATAATGTCAATTAACTACTTCATGAATAAAATCACATACAACAAAGCATAGATAATCCTTCGAGTAAAACACTCATCACTACAATGGTTGGAATTAGACAAGAGCTATGTAATGGGGTCAAATCAATCAGTCTGGGATTATTTAACCTATGTAATATGCGACTGAACGTATTCACTTAATAGTTAATTCACATCATGAAGAGTCCCACAAAGCACAAAGCTAGCAACATTCGAGCAATAACACTCCAAAACACAAGACAAACATAGTACATCTCAAGCTCACTTACTACCAATAAAGATTTTGAATCTAAAACATCATTCAGTTCCTCTTAGGCTATAGGGCATTCCATATCAGGCCAACCATACAATCATCTAAACTCCACACAAGCATGCAACTCAAAAGCTCAACCAATCAGGAATATAATGGCATCTCTCCTAGCATAAAATACTGAGTAGATCCCTAGCCGTAATCTAGCCTGCAATTCTCATAACATATAACGTAACAAACATGTATGGGTATTATGAGAATTATTTACTTGAGCTCAGCTGATTGCACGCACCACCCCCATTCTTTTATTACAAACTCCTTTTATAAAACATTTATTTTTATGAAAAATCTACCAAACCCCCAGTTTGAGTTCAGACACCCCAAGAGTATGCCCGAATCCCTCAAACCAAGGCTCTATTACCAACTTGTAACATCCCGACAAATCTAGACAAAAATTCATTTTTAATTCATTCCAAAACACCCAGTAATTATGTCAAAACAACCAAAAGTGTATCTTAGTGAAATGATATCAAAGTACAAATCCCAAATCACATAATGCTGAAAACATGAGCGGATGAGGTGCGATCAAGTCGGGCCCTTCCCTTTCAAACTGGAAGTAGTTGAATCATGAATTGAATACTATAAGCACAAATTTTAGTGAGCTCTTTCAAAATACTGCATACCATACCAACATAATAGTCAAATCATAATTGGGTCTATTTCACCACTTCGATATCTTTCAACCGGTACTTGGTCTATTTCACCCTCTTTGGTATCTTTCAATCGGTACTAGGTCTGTTTCACCCTATTCTGTATCTTTCAACCGGTACTGGGTATATTTCAGCCCTACAGCTAAGCATACAATTTTATCAACAAAAGTCAAAAGGACAACAAACATAAACAAACATAACACGGAATTATCACAAAGCCAACTATCACTCTATTAAGATAATCTAGTGGGCCAACATTGGTGCCTTCGACCCACAAGTACAGTGGAGGAAACTCACCTCAGTCCACTGTTAGCCAAATAGATGCTCGGGCGGCTAAACCGGAGAATCCCCATACTAACCATTCACTTAAGACGCCAATTAATAATTAGGCTATAAACCATAACCAGTTATCTAGTTCATTCGTCTAACAACCAAGGTAAAAGACCATTTTACCCTACCCTCACTTGGCCCAATAACCGAGGCCCAAAACCAATGGCAGTAAAGCCTAGTTGTGGCCTAGTTCTTAAAGGATATCCAAAGTCCCATATGGTCCTAAATCGAAAATGGCCCAAAGCCAGAAAGGCTAGTGGACAAACTAAGCCCAAAACTCTAATAGTCCAGATATGGCCCAAACCACCAAAGTCAATTAAAGTCAATAGTTGTTGAGTACGCCCAACATACTCAGACTTATGCCCGATGTACGTATATTTAGCCCGGTAAGTGTAGCGTACTGGTCAATACCCACTTCTCAATCCAAATGACTTAATCCATTAAGCCCAGAACGCCCAAACCTCATCTCTATTGCTAAATAAAATTTTAATGCATAAAGTTGGTAACTTTACTCCTTTGCTTGTCTTAATGGGACCCAATACACAACTTTATCCATATATATCCATAATATGGATACCAACTCTTTCATGGTTTATCATAACTCATCAAGATGACATTTTTATACCCTAACATCATCAAAAATGCTAAGATCTAACAATCTAATCTTCCAAGAGTAGCTTATACTCACAAGGATGACTCAAGGGACCATATTAAGCTCATAACAATCCCTAAACTAGATCTAACAGTTAGAGTAATCAAGATAAGATCTTTATACCTTCAAATGTTAGCAAAGTTGATGAAAACGTTGGATCCTTAAGCACCAATCTAACAAAAGATTCACCACTATCTTCCTTCATAAAAAAGTACCAAAATGCCAAAAGATTATCACCAAGGCTTAAAAACACACAAGAACATCTAGGGTTTCATGGGGAGTCTTTAGAGGAAAGGAGGCTGATGATAAGAAGGTCCAAGAGAAAGATAAAGTGTTTAAATAGGGTCTAAACCCTAAAAATTAGGGTTTGTCCCCTGATGTCCGTACGTCCAGTGTATGCCACTTACGGAGAGCGTACGTGGTTGCCTTCCGCGATGAAATGTGAGCCTTGTACGCCCAGTATACTCGGCTTAGCCCAAAATCCTAGTAACTTCATACGGTCAGAAATTTTTCATTACAACTCTGATTTCGACGTTCTTTATATCCACATAAAGGTAACGAGAAGCTATACAATCCTATCAACCCCACTTTCCCTTAAAACCTTCTGAAATTAACTCCTAAATTCATAAAATAAGTCTGAAACATCATTTTCCCCTTTTACCCTTTGACTCCAAAACACAACCAAGGGATTGGATTGCATAACCAATATTATCAACATCCAATAGTGTCTATACCTTATTCCATTGAAGCCCAAGCCTTTTACTTGATCCATTTATTGCCCATAATCTCGAAATAAGAAAATTCTCGAAATAGGATGTTACACGACATCTCCATGCAAAAACGCAGTCTTAATGTATTGAAAAACTCTAAAGGTCATGAAATAAGCATAAGCAAGAAAAAGTCTAGTTGCTTCTAGTCTAGAAATAGGAGAAAAAGTTTCATCATAATCTAATCCCTTTAGTTGAGTAAAACCCTGAGAAACAAGTCTAGCCTTTCTTCTTGTAATGATATAATCTTCGTCCATCTTTTTTCGAAAAATCAAACATGTACCAACAATTGTTTTACCCTGGGGATGGGGAACAAGAGTTAACATGTTATTCCTTTTAAATTCATGAAATTCACCTTGCATTACACTAATCAAGCCAGCATCATTCAGTGCATGATTTACTTTCTTGGCTTTAATGAGAGATACAAAGTTAACAAATATGTAGAAGTTTGAAGATACTTGATGATGAGTGTGAAAACCAACCATGGGATTTCCAACGAATTGAGAGAGGGAGAGAGATAGGTTGATCACGAACATAATGAAGATTAAATTGATTACACACTTCAGGGTTATCATTAGTGGAGAGATCAGTTTTGGGGTGAGAAGAATTGTCAATAACTAAAACTTTAGAATGAGGACATAGCGAAGAGTGACAATCTGAATCAAGATTCATAGAAACAAATGAGATAGAAGTTACTAGGAATTTAGAGTCATTGAATTAAGGGGATGAGAAAGTGATGAGCTTATCCAAAATTAACTCTGAATGATCAATGTAATCTTTAGAGTAGGAGTCTTCTTCAAGCTTCCATTGAATGGATTCTTCAACAACTTGTTTCCTTAAATTAAATACCTTAAATGCCTTAGACACTAATGACTAACCCAAGAAGCTTTCTTCATCAACTTTAACTTGAAATTTGTAGAGTTGGTCCTTCTGATTTAAAATAAAGTACATAAAACCAAAAACATGAAAAATAAGAGATTTAAGGTTTTCTACGTTTAAGCAATTCATAAGATGTTTTTCCAAGATGCTTAACAATTATAGATCAATTCTGAGTGTTGCAAGTATTATTAACAACTTCAACCCAAAATAAGAGAGAGAGAGAGAGAGAGAGACCATCATCAACCACCATAGTCCAAGCTACTTCAATAAGAGTCTTGTTCCTTCATTCAACAACACCATTTTACTCAGTTCCATGATCACTTATTAGTTGCATAAATTTACAATCATATAATAGTTCACTTTGTTTGATCATGTAGGTGATCTCATCAGTTCAACTTTATTATGCATAAAAGTTACCCTTACGAATATTGAAAACTCATTAACAATGACTAATGAGTATATTTTACCAACACGAGATTTAATGGGAACACTGCCAAATAAATCTATATGAAGAAAATGAAATAGATCAGTGATAGAAGAACACTGATGTGGTTTGAAGGAAGACTCGGTTTGTTTTCATTTTTTACATGTAGGAAAAACTTTATCTTTTATAAATTTCATCTTAGGTAACCCGCTCACAAGCTAATCATTTTAAATTTTGGATATAGCTTGAAATTTAAGGTGAGAGATACTCTTGTGCCATAACCAATTCAGATGGTATTGTGAATGAGAGAAGAAATAACTCCTAAGAGAGTTATCTGATGAGAACATGTCTAAGATGTAGATGTCACTATGACAACTCCTTGATAGAATAGTAACATGGTTTGAATAAATACATTTTCGTTCATTCCTATTGAAATGAACCTCATAATCAGCATCACACAACTCACTAATTGAAATGAGGTTGTGCTTTAAACCTCTCACATATAAAACATTTAAGAACTAAACAAAGTTGCACTTTATTGTACCAAAAAAAATTACTTTTTCCTTTTCCATTGTCTCCATAAGTGACCATAGGGCATCCTTCTTAACATAATCCTACATGAGAGACATGTATCGTATTATATGTTGATAGCATGCACTGTCAAGATACCATATATGTTGTCGACCATGCACCACTCCTAAAAAAAATTATAGCACGTTATTGATCCATTTTGCAATGGGTTTACCATTCGAAGACTTATCAGAGCTAAAAATATTGTAACACTCAGCAGGAAGACAATTAAAGGAATTATATTTTTTATCCACTTTTTGTTTTGAAAGAAAATGTTGTAAGCTCTCTTTATGTTTTCCTCAAATGTACAATATTCCACTTTATGAGATGGATCACCACATCTATAACACTTTATGATTATAAAACACATTTTCTTTAAAAAATAGGATTTAGGTTTCCATGGAGTATAAATATATTCATTTAATTTGAAAACTATTTATTTGGTTCTATAAAAATGAGAAGCAACAATACTACAAGATGCAATTTCAATGGAACTCACAAAGAATATCCTTAACAGTATGAATATGACCATTTGAGATAGGAATGTTAATTATGGTAGCAACATTAGGACACTCATATACATGGTCAGGGGGTTTGACAAACGGGTCTATAGCAGTTAGAGGGCAACACACGAGGCAAGACCATTAGAGTTAATAACACAATGTTTGTTTATGAGGTCTTAAAGATTTATAATGCCACCACTTATAAATTTGTGTTGGGTTTATTGTGTTGCGTCATGGGCTCGGTCCTCAGCCCAGTTTTGGTATCTGGTTTGGGCCTGTCCAACCGTGATTATTTTACTCTAGGGTTTACTATTTTAAGGTGCATGCATGTAGCCTTTGTTAGTAACACTTTCATTATTTTTCTTATTTAAGTTTTGTAAACCCTAGCTCACCTCTACAGTGGAAGTTCTTCATCGAGCTCTGCTGAGGCATGACTATATTTGAATGGTAAGCATTACTTTGATGCCATACTGTGTTCGTAATCATATTGTGTTTGAAGTGTTTGTGCTTCATCTTTTTACATGTGAAAGATCTAAACAATCTGAGATTTATTCTCATCAATTGGTATCAGAGCAGGAGACTGTGTAATTCATACACATCTCTTCCGTTGAAGAAGTTATTAGGGTTTTTCCGCATTGATTGATATTAATTGAGCCATCATTCCATATTGACGTATCTCATTAATTGTCGATCTTACTCTAATCGATAAATTACAAGTCTGATCTTAAACAGGTTATCGATCAAACTTCATCACAATGTCCATGGATGATTTGCAAACCAATCCAATCAACATCTCCAACAGTATCGGATCAACAACAAGGATTCCAATCCTATACAATCAAGATTATGAGGTTTGGACGCACCACTTCGAAGATTGTGTGATTGGCTCAGAAGATAATGGGTACTTGATCTGGGAAGCTATAACAGTTGGCCCGTTTGCTCATTCAAGCACCTCAAAGATTGTCAAAACTCAAAAGGAGTACAATCAGCTTGTGAACGATGTGAAAGACACTCCTCAAGACGAGAAGGAGAAGTTTCAATGAAACATCAAGGCCTTAAGAATGATTAGGTTCGCTTTGCAGTCAGATACGTTTCGTTTGGTGAGTTCTTTCGCTATAGATAAAGAGATATGGGACAGGTTGAAAGAATTGTATTCCACTGATGAAGATCTGGAACATTCGATACAAACTCTGCTGCTTTCTGAATTTGGTGATTTCAAACAGAAGCCTTAAGAGAAACTTGTTCAGGCTTTTGATCGGTTTAATCATCTTTTAAGTAAGATGATAAAGCATGGGATCGAAAGGAAGGTTATTGAACAGAAAGTCACATTCATGAACGGTCTAAGACCTGAATAGATGGCAGTCGTGTCCACAGTTAAGGCAGATGAACAATTTAAGTCGTATTCTCTAGCGAAACTGGTGGGAATTCTGAAGTCCCATGACAGTGCACTGTCTAAGGAAACAAACGTGGTTTCCAAATTGGGTTCGTTAGCCCTTGTTTCAAAAGGAAAAAGGTCTATTGAAGAAGAAGAAGAAGAATTGGATCTTGCTGACTATGATGTAACCGGTGAAGAGTATGTCTGGATGGTGTCCAACCCTAGAAAGTTCATCCAAAGAAAGTTCCGAGCCAACAAGAACCAAAACTGGCAGGGAAGTTACAGTTCTGAAAAGGTGAAGGAGGAATCGAAGATAGGTTCAAAGTCAAAAGAATCCAAGAAAGAGGCAAAAAGTAGTGGTGACCCAGGATTTGATTGCCATTATTGTGGAGGAAAGAATCACTTCGCCAAAGATTGTATGCTGAAGAAAAAGGCAGAAAAGATAGATGAGGATGATGAGGAAGCGAGCCTCCTGAGACGATTGGAGGAGATCAAGAAAAGAAAATCAGTTGCTAACAATAAAACCATGAATGATTTGCTTGTACAGGATACAGGTAACAATGATGAATTCGGTGGAGTGGAGGTCTGGTCCACGGATTCAGAGGACGAAGAAGTAAAAAAACCCACTCATGGCAAGGCGATGCTGGTGAAAGAAGAACCTGCAGCAGGAAGATGTTTGATGGTGACCGAAGGAGTATCTCAGATGAGAGGATATACTACTGATGGTGGGCTAGAAGATGAGAAGGAGCGAGAGGACATGTGTTTTGCTGCGAAACCTGTTAGTGCACAGATCAACGAATGTGATGAGTTGATCAAGAAGGTATAAAATATTCTTGCTTCTCTGAAAATACCTGTTACTAACTATGAAAAGGAACTGAATAGCTTAAAATCTAAATTTTCTAGTATAAGTAGTAGTCTTACCCAAACCCGTGTCACAAACTCTAACCTGACTGATCAAATTAGCAGGATATCATCGAAGAGTGAGGAAAGGAGGATGTGGATTGAGTAGAAGGAGAAAGAGTTGATTAGGTCTAAGGATGAATCAATTTATTTGCAAAGAGACAATCTTAAGCTTTTAAAACAGCGAAATGTTTTTTGTTTAATTGCTAAAAGAGTTTATTTTAATATCACTCAGTTGCATCTCAATTGTGACATAGGAAAGAAGATACATCACATCATTTTACCCTTCCTTAAGTTAAAGGAGGATGAAGTCGATACCGAAGCTTACAACTGTGAAAACGTTGTATCTTCTGATGAAGTCTCTCCTACATACAAAATTGGTCTTGACAAAATTGAGTCATACATAAAGTCCAAAGACCATAAGGACATGCTCAAAAATCTATTAGATGAAAATGATAGATTGAAATTAAGAACCGAAACTGTACAAAAATTTGACTCATTGAATGCCAAATTAAGTTCAGAAAATAAAATTGATGTTGAAAATGCATTTGAACATAATGAGGATGATGATATGAGTGAAATCTTTGTAGAGGATGTGGTGGACTGCTCAGAATTTGTCAAAAGCGAACCTGAAACTCACAAAAATCTCATTTCTAAAAATTCTGTTGAGTTCGCTCGCTCGTCGACAGACAAGACCAAAATTCTCAAGGAAAAGGCTGTGGTGTATCAAAAAGTTCAAACCACTCCTAATTAGGTCTACACTATTCAAGGAGTTACTCCTCAACAAACTGCAGAACTTACAACCATGCTAGAAGAAGATAATGCAGCTGGATGTGAAGAGTTCTTCTGGTCAGCACCAATAGATAACGCTGATGAAACAAAAGGCCTATCTCACAAAACCTCATGGAGAGTGAAGGGTAGGTACGTGCCGGAACCACTTAATGAGCCTGCAAGATATGATGTGCCAAGCACAAGTGGCACCAAAACATATATGGGAGAACCAGTGCTAACTACCAGTGAAACATCTTTGTCTAAGAGCGAAAGCAATGCTCGTGTTCCAAAGAAAAAGGCCAACATCCACAAAAATCCAAAACAGGTGGTAGAACGAAAACACCAACGAAATCTGAGATAGAAGAAGAATATCTCAGAAAGAAAACAGTTTTGGAGATCTCAAAACCCTCATGACAGGAAGAAAGGAAGAACTGAGGGAGTTTCGGTCTCTCAAGGATGGTGGAATTGTGAAGTACGGAAACAATTCATATGGAGCTATCAAAGGATACAGAATGATTACGAATGGTGATTTCTCAATAAGAAAGGTCGCATATGTAGAAGGATTGCAGCACAACCTTATCAACGTATCACAGCTGGTAGTTGGGACCGGATTGAAGGTATCATTTGATGATGAAGGCTCAGAGATAGTCAAGAAGAAGTCCAATAACATTCTGTTGAAATCAAAGTGAAGAAGAAGTCCAACCTTATCAACGTATCACAGCTGGTAGTTGGGACCGGATTAAAGGTATCATTTGATGATGAAGGCTCAGAGATAGTCAAGAAGAAGTCCAATAACATTCTGTTGAAATCGAAGTGAAAGGGGGAAATGTACCCTTTAAACCTCAATCCAATTCGAGGGAAACCAGCAGTCTGCTTACTAACGAAGGCTCACTCAGACGAAAGCTGGTTATGGAATCGAAGACTCTTTCATCTTAATTTCAAGGATATCAACAAGATGGTTTTAGTATATCATGTTCGAGGTATTCCAGTTCTCATATTCGACAAAGAACATCAGTGTGCAGCTTGTGAAACGGGAAAGCAAAGTCGACAAAGTCATCCATCTATTATCAACACAAAGGTGACAGAACCACCGGAGCTGTTGCATATCCATCTGCGTGGTCCCTCTTCCATTGAAAGCATTGGTGGGCAAAAGTATATTTTGGTCATCATCGACGACTTCTCTCGCTTTACATGGGTGTTCTTCTTGAAGCAAAAACCAGAGGCTACTGCTAAGCTCAAGCTCTTCATAAAGCAGGTATAAGTTCAACTGAGGAAAATGGTTCGTAATGTCAGGAGTGACAATGGCTTGGAATTTAAGAACAAAGATTTCTAAGATTTTGTAGCTGACAAGGGAACGACTCATAATTTCTTGGCCCCATGTACTCCACAGCAGAATGGAATCGTTAAAAGGCGAAACCGATCTCTATGTAAAGCAGCTCGTACTATGCTAAGCTTCGCTTCATTGCCTCTGTATTTCTGGGCTGATGCAGTTGCTGCTGCTTGTAACACTCAGAACATATCATATCTAATTAAGCGATTCTCCATTACTCCTTACGAAATCCTGAACAATCGCAAGCCGAATGTGAAATTCTTTCATGTGTTCGGTTCAAGATGCTTCATCTTCAACTCCAAAGAGAATCGAAACAAGTTTGATGCTAAGGCTGATGAAGGAATATTTCTGGGCTACTCCTTGCACTCGAAGGCCTATAGAGTTCTGAAAAAGCGCTCTAAGAAGATTGAAGAGACATACTATGTCACTTTTGATGATAGCTATGTCAAGAAGATGAAGACCACTGAAGGTGCACTGCAGGAAATCTTTCCAAAGACCAGTCACATTACAACTCCTATCTCAAATCTTTTTGAGAAATATATGCTTCTTTTTGATGAACCTGAAAAGGTTATCGATTTTGAATCCAAGGCAAAAGACAAAAAAGTTGACAGTCTAAAGCAAGTCATTGACGATGCTGCACGAAAGATGGCTGATGATCAACCAAAAGCAACCGAAACGCCTGGCTTTAGCGAACCTTCTGGTGGCCGTCCTTCTGTCCATGGGGAGAGTTCGTCTCCAACTGAGGATCAAGATTCTTCATTCTAGGGGGGAGAATTCAACGTCACAATCATCTAACTCTACCGAAAAACAAAACGAAAGGGAACATTCTGATCCAGATATTAAACTTGTGTCATCATTCGAGGGGGAGAATACACATGTCAATGCTGATGATACACTATCTGAATTGGAAGAAGAGATCAATGCAGAACTGGATCCCTCTTGTGATCCAAACTACCCACCTCTCATTAAATGGACCAAAGACGATCCTCAAAGTCAAATTATTGGGGAATCTTCATAAAAGGTTTTAACTTGATCACAGATCAAAGCGAAACAAGCTGCACTGTTCTCTCAAGTAGAATTTTGCATGTTCAATTCTTTTGTTTCCAAAGTTAAGTCGCAGACTATTAATTCGACTCTTGACCATTCTGACTAGGTCCAAGCCATGCAAGACGAGTTAAATGAGTTTGAAGGAAACAAAGTATGGCGTCTAATTCCAACTCCAAAGGATGCTTCGGTCATCGGTCTCAAGTGGGTTTTCAGAAATAAGATGGATAAGGAGGGGAATGTGATTCGTAACAAGGCTCGGTTGGTTGTAAAAGGCTACTGGCAAGAGGAAGGTATTGACTATGAAGAGAACTTCGCTGCAGTTGCAAGATTAGAGTCTGTTCGAATCTTTCTCGCATATGCTGCACACAAACACTTTGAAGTCTATCAGATGGACATGAAGTGTGCCTTTCTCAATGGAGAACTTGAAGAAACTGTGTACGTTGAGCAACCACCGGGTTTCATGAACGAAAAGCATCCAGATTACTGTTACATCCTAGACAAAGCGGTATATGGCCTGAAACAGGCTCCCAAAGCATGGTATGAAACTCTCACTCGATTCTTAAAAATGTCTAAATTCAAACAAGGTTCGGTTGACCCAACCTTCTTTCATAAGAGAGAGGGTAACCACCTTATGATAGTCCAAATTTATGTTGATGGCATCATCTTCGGCTCCACGAATCCTAGCATGACAGCTGAATTTAGGAAGTTGATGGAAACTAAATTTGAGATGAGCTCAATGGGTCCAATTAACTTTTAAACATTAGGCAGGGACATGAAGACATTTTTATCAATCAGGAGGCATGCACAAAGACATTGCCTGCTAAGTTCGGCATGATGGGAGACTCCAAAGTTAAAGTTCCAATGGCTTTTAGGACAAAATTTACACCTTCGTTGGAGAAGCCAGCCACTGACATTACGCTTTATCGTCAAATGATTGGGTCACTAATGTATCTCATAGCCAGCAGACCCGACATCATGTTCTCTGTCTGCTATTGTGCCTGATTCCAAGCTAACCCAAGCGAACCTCATATGCAAGCTGTGAAAAACATCTTTCGATATCTGAAGCGTACCTCCTCCCTCGGTCTATGGTATCCAACCAACTCAGGTTTCTTTTTCCAAGCGTTCTCAGATGCTGACTTAGGTGGCTGTGAATTGGATCGAAAAAGCACCACTGGAGGATGTCAATTTATCGATGGGAAATTGGTTAGCTGACAATCAAAGAAACAAACCTGTGTTTCTCTTTCCACGGCAGAAGCTGAATACATCGCTGCTGCATCATGCACATCTTAGGTTGTTGATATGTGCATAATTAGTTCATATTAAGTATACATTTTTACTCATTTATTAGCTAAATTATTGCATATTATGGACAAAAGGTACTTAAAAGTGTTAAATTATGTTTTTCAGTCCAAAGATGAAGCTCGTAAGCGAAAGGAAGCGGGAGAAACAGGTAGAAGATCAAGAATGGAATAAAGAAGGAAAACACTAAAAAAGGCACTTACTCGGCGAGTCATATCGTCTACTCGGTGAGTCCAATCGAAGGATCGAGAAGATAATGACTCGGGATCCCAGAGAGTTATCACAATACGGGGAATGTGAGAGGGACTCGACGAGTCACCACTTGACTCGACGAGTCGATTCGTATATTTAAGGATAATTCCACAGATCGATAGGAGGGAGTTCTGGGACGATTCAGAAGTGCTTTGCTACGATTGAGAAGCCTGAAAAACCCTAGAAGACGACAGAAGGAGCTAGAAATCAATTCCGGAGAGTAAATAAGGCAAAATTTCATCATTCCATTTATTCTTTTGTCTATTCATCATGATTAAGCAACTCGACTTTGATTATTTGCTGTTATTTACTTTAATTATGAGCTAAAACCTTTAGACTTCTGTTTGGGGATACAAAGTTGACAATATGGTTTGATTGATTGGTAGGATTAATTCCAAGTTGGTGAATTTTTGTTATTTTAGCTTGCTAAAGAACCTTGTGTGTGAATAATAATTAATTTTCTGTTAATAGGAAGATAATTTATTAGAATGAACATCTGTTGATTATTGTCCTCATATGATATATTGTGACCACATAGTCATATGTCTAGGATTAATGAATATGAAACTAGAATTAATAAGAAAATTGAGTAAATTCATGTGCAAGCTTGTAAGATGACTATCAAACAAGAGGTTAATTAAAAAGAATAAATTAGTTAACTATTGCAAGTCTAACTTAACCCGAATAATTAATCTAGTAAATATAATTAAATTAGACAATTGGCCACTGTTTGAGTTAGTTGATTTGCTATGGATTAGGGTAGTGAACACAAATCTAATCACTTGAATCGGTAACCAACGAACGAATTAATCCATTGCACTATTACCATGAAAATCAACCATAGAGTTAACCAAGTTGAACTAAACAGAAGTTCCTTTCCAATTATTAAGTCTAGTTAAATCGTTATTTCGTAGTTTTAAATTAGTAATAATCAGTAAGTTTCTAGTCTTGTAAAACTAGAGAAAAACCCCTGCTTCTTAATTAACTTAGATTAAATTAGTTTTTAGTTTAATTTGCCGTTCGCTGTGTTCGATACCCTGCTTATTTAGCTATACCACAATTGATAGGTACACTGCCTTTCGTGTGTTTATTTTGTGTCTAAGTTAGTAGGATTAAAACTAGTTGGTTTTACACACATCAAGTTTTTGGTGCCGTTGCCGGGGAACGGTTCTAAAATTAATAATAAAGTCTAGTTTAATCGATCCTTTGTGTGGGATTTATCTTACACAAAGTTATTTACAGAGCAAATCAGTAAGTAGATTTAGTTTTATTACAATTCCATTTTTTTAACTAGAAATTTTCTTTTCTGTTTTTGCTTTGCACTCGCCGAGTGCACTCGTGTCGACTCAGCGAGTACATCGCTGTTTTAGTCTTTATTTTTTTATTCCGTTTTTGTTCCTTTTACGCGTTTCGTTTCTTTTGTTTCGTTTGTTTTCAGCTGTTTCATGACCTGAGGATTGGACACACCTCTAGTACCACCTTTGGAAGACCCGGAATCCGCACTAAAGAGAAGCAAAGGAAAAGCCGTAGGAGAAACCGCAACTTCAAAGAGCTCACCACTCAAGAACTTAAAATCCGTTTCCAGCAAGAAGAAAAGCAGCAAATCCGGAGCATCCAGTGCCTCGTTAACAATTGAAGAACCAATTCACAAAGATATCGAGTCCGAGACCGAGGAAGAAGAAGAACAAATTTCCGAGCACGAAACCGATTCCGAAGAAGAGTTAGCTATCACTATGGCTAACATCGATGAAGTCCCTATGGGGGAGTGGAAGAAAAGGATGCGTGATGACACCGGGCCGGGACTTGTGCAACCCGCAATTCCCGCAACCGCCACTTTTGAACTAAAAGGCCATATTCTCGCCCAACTCAAAGAGATCCCTTTCTACGGGAAGGATCATGAAGACGCTTACAAGCACTTGGACGACGTGAATGATGTGGCCGATTACTTCAACGTGCCTAATGTTCCACGCGAGACCCAGCTTCTTCGAATGCTTCCTGTCACCTTTAAAGGAGCTGCAAAAGATTGGTTAAAGTCACTTCCTCCCGGATCGGTCACCACATGGGCCAAGATGAAAGAAGAATTCATAGACCATTTCTGCCCGCCCTCCAAGATAGCCAAGCTAAAGAAAGCCATTGCCAACTTCGAGCAACAACCCGACGAATCTCTTTATGAAGCTTGGGAAAGATACAAGAGCCTACTTATAAATTGCCCACACCACGACCTTAATAGCCAACAAGAGGTCTCCATTTTTTATGATGGAGTCAATGTCACCACAAGGCAATTACTTGATTCTCAAGGCCTGCTTACAAAGAAGGCGCCCCCGGTAATCAAAGAATTAATTAAAGAATTCTCTAAGCACTCTAGAGAATACCACAATCCGAGAAACGAAGTAAGTCGAGGGGTAGTAAACGCGGCAAGTGATAGCATGGCGGCGGTGATAGCAAAGCTTGATAGTCTAGATCGAAAAATGACAAAAATGGATCAAGCAATCCATGCTATTAGGGTAGGATGCGAAAATTGTGGAGGGTCCCATCTCGTAAGGGATTGTGATTTGGATGAGAATGGAAATAAGAAAGCTCAAGTCTACTATTCAAGTGGTGATCGGTATGATGAAAATTGGCAGAAACCTAAGAAGGATTGGCTACCATACGAGGAGTATAAGAAGGCAAGGGAGGAGAAATACAAACAGAAGGAGAGGGGACTATACCAAAAGGAAGAACCGGTAGAAAAGAAAGCCGATTTAGAAGAGTTATTCACTAGATTCATAGCCGCGTCCGAAAAAAGACACAATGATCACGATGCTGCCATACACGAGACCAGAAACATGCTTAGGAATCAGCAAGCATCAATTCTCAACATTGAGAAACAGCTGGGGCAGCTTGCGCATCAAGTGAATGATAGAAGACCGGGTCAACTTCCGAGTAACACCGAACCCAATCCAAAAATGGAGAATGTAAGTGTAATAGCCTCCAGCAGTGAAGAAAACGTTACAGAAGCACTGAGAACCTCCAAGAAGAAGGCAGAAAAGGAAGAAGATTCGGATCCAGTAAAACCCGATCAGACTCGCCGAGTCATTCAAATGGACTCGACGAGTCCATTTAGGAATGAAAAAACTGCCAGTTTTCTAAAGCCATACAATCCTCCTCTGCCATACCCAATCAAAGCCATACCTGCAGAAAAAGTAGAAGCATACAGAACCTTCATGGAGCATGTCAAAGCTTTACAAGTCAATATGCCATTTGTGGAAACAATGCTCCAAACACCTAAATACTTCAACCTGCTTAAAAGCCTTTTCGCTGCTAGGAAGGATCTGGCTGAAGTCGCGGAAATATTGATGAATGAGCTGCCTGAAAAGAAGAGTGATCCGGGAAATATGGTGATTCCGTGCCAATTTGGTAATGAAGTTTTTACCCGAGCATTAGCTGATTCAGGTGCAAGCATTAACTTGATGCCCTATTCATTCTTTAAGAAGCTGAATTTACCAGCACCAAGGCCGGTAAATATGAGGACCCATTTGGCGGACAAAACGATAATTCATCCACAAGGCGTTTGTGAGGATCTCCTTATCAAAGTGGACAAGTTTATTTTCCCAGTAGACTTCGTGGTGGTGGATATGGAAGAAGACCCCGCAATACCAATTATTTTGGGGAGATCATTCTTAAACACCGTGTGTGCTCTAATTGATATAAGTAAGTCTACATTGACATTGAGAGTGGGTGATGAGTCGGTGATGTTTAAAGCCATTCCAGAAGCCAAGCAAAAAGAAGAAAAGAAAAAAGAAATCTCATTTATCCAATTGGATGATGAGATATTACAAAAAGAGCTTGAAATTTTGCTAAAAGAAGATCCAAGCAAGCTCTTGCTACACTCTAAAGAAAGTGGAGATGCTATCAAAGACTTGGAGGAGTTAGAAAAGCTACTGGAAGGAGCCAACTCAGAAAACACTCCAGAATTGATGGAACCCGATCAAACTCGCCGAGTCACCTTGATGGACTCGACGAGTCCAGTCGAATTTGATCAAAACTTGCCCAATGTTGATCTGTTTGTTGATAGTTCTTCACATACCCTGGATTTAGTTACTATTTATGATTCTTTGGAAGAACAAACAGCAGAAGAAGGAAGAGGAATGGAAGTCCAAGACGCCGAGGTGGCATGCTTTGATACAATTCCATTTGGAGAAGGGTTGAACACAGAAAAGGATGAAGACATAAAGGGAAGAAGGGTGGAAGCTGATCGACCATTCACTAGTAAACCTAAAGCATGAACCATCATGAAATATGAAGTGATTAAATTTAAAGAGAAGGAGGTACAAGAGAAGGTAAAGAAGAATGGTTTAAAAAAGAAAAAGAGGAAAAGGGAAGCCCAAGCAACTGAAGAGGATGCTGTGAAAAGGAAAAGAGATGAATTGAAAAGGGCTTACAAGAAGAAGATTCACGCTTACAAGACTAAGTACAAACCACAAAGGACTAGGCGTGCATTCCCGATGCTCGAAGATGACGAAACGTAGACGGGAAGGAGTCTAGCTAATGACTCCTTAAAAAAAGAAGCGCTTGGCGGGAGGCAACCCGTTATATAGATTTTGATTTCTTTTACTTTTTAGTTTTCTTTAATTTTTCCTTCGTTTTTTTTTTAAAATGTTAATTTTCCAATTTATCGGACATGTCTGCTTGAGAGTGTGCATGGGCTAAGTGTGGGGTGAAATGATTTTAAATAAATAACAAAATTTTGAAAATCATGAATGTTTTACAAGAGACTCGCCGAGTCTGACCATGACTCGACGAGTATATATTGATTTTAGATAACTGTGACTTTGCGACTAGACTCGCCGAGTCTGACCCTGACTCGACGAGTCGGTTTTATTTACAAAAAAAAAAATAAAAAAAAAATAATTTCGAAATTACATTTACATCTGGTAACTAGGGTTTTAACCCTAAGAATCAGTTTTCACATACACACTCGCTGGGTGCGCCTCTTTCTCAAACTTCCTCTCAAGCATTCAAGTTTTCTTCAAATTTTCCTCAAATTTCTCAAGTTCAAACTCAAAAGGTAACAACTTTCTTCTTGATTTCTGTTAAGAACGTGATTATAAGGCCATCTATACCAGCAATTGCATGAAAAACCCATTTTTGAAAAGTAATGAATTTCTAGGGTTTCAATTTTTCATGAATGATGTTGTTTTGAACGTTTATTTTGGCCTTATTACCTTAGTAGAAAGTCCCTATACAAAACCCTTGACAAAATTTCCAGGTTTCATGGCCTAATTCGCATCGACCCGTCGACTGACTCGTGCAGTTTGCACAACTCGCCGAGTCATGCCTCGACTCGACGAGTCGAGTCAGGATTCATATGCGAAATTGTTTTAATTATATTCTGTGTTTTCTGGGTTTTGGATCTTTGTTTTGCAGAAATCATGTTCAGGAGGGGGCAAAATTCCAGTGGCCACCAAGGGGATTTTCCGTGGCTAAACTTCCCACAAATCGAGTCCGCTTCGACGTTGCGGAAATGGAAGAAGAAGCTGGCTGATATTAAGAAAAAGGAGGTCTATGTGCCCAACCGGATCGATTGGGAATGGTTGTTGAGTGTTCGCTATGAGGAGGAGTTAGCTCCTTATCTTTTGAAGGAGTTTAACCATGATGGTGAAACCATAGTGTGTGACGGGTGGAGCCGGGTATTTCGTATTCAAGAACCGGTTTATTTGGAGCTGTGTTTAGAGTTCTTTTCCATGGTGTCTTTCACCGGGGGAGTGGATGTCTTTCACCCAAAAAGCTTCAGTTTCTGCCTTGGGGGAGAATTTCATCAATGCTCAGTGGTAGATCTTGCATGCCGATTGGGAGTTTATGACCAGCCCTTGGTCTCAACACCCATCTTTCGGGCCTTTTTGGCACAAGCACATATGGCATTTCCCAAAGGAGTTACAAGTACGGGCTGGTGGAATACCATTGGTAATAAAGTTTATATTCCAAAGTCAGCGCAAGAAGGGAGTATTCGATCCCCAACACATCGCCTCATTCACCGCCTCATTTCATCCACCATCAACCAACGAAAGGATGATGACAAGGTTTCCAACCTTGATGTCTTTTTCCTATGGAGCATCATTACACCCAATGTTTTTTGCAACATTCCTTGGTGTCTTGCTTCATATCTTTCGGAGGGTGCGGTCAAGGATCGCAAGACTTCAAGAATAAATGGTGGGATGTTTGTCACCCGGTTGGCTAACTCATTCGGGTTGATGAACCGCGGTGCATGGAATTTTATGACTATGATCCCTACACCTCCGTTTAATCCTATTCTTTTCCAGAGAATGAGAATCATTGAAGACTATGGTGGTGGCCACTATGCCATCCCAAATGATGATCCGGTGGTTGGCCCCGAGGCGCCGGGAAGACGGGTTCGTTCGAGGAGAGAGCGGGATATGGAGGAGGAGCCGCCGGTGATTCCGGTTGAGAGTGAAGATGTACCAATGGATTGGTATAATGTGGAGATGAGGCGACTCCAAGATCAAATGGCGAGGAGCTTGAATTTTAGCAACCAGTCTCATATTCGACTTTTTGACCACTTTAACATTCCACATATAGATGGTGGTAACTTTCCATACATTCGAACGTGGGAAGAGGTGATAAATGCAAGAAGAAGTGGGGCTGGAGGAAGTGGAGTAGGGCATGATGATGATGATGAGGAGGATTGATTTTTATGCATTTTTGTTGAACAATTTGTAATTTTGTGTTTGTTTATTTATTTGGTTTGTTTTAAAACTTGTTTTTGATGTCTAATTAATGTTTGATGTTTTGACAATTTTTCAGAATTGAATTAGGAATTCTAGCTTCAAATGGGTTTAGAGTTATGGAATTCAAGTGAGAAAGAGAGTCAAGGAAAAGGAGCATTAGAGTTAAAGTATTGAGTCCGGTTCTTAGAGATGTTGGCAAGGGAGTCTAGGAGTGAATAGAAAGTATAGAGAGTTTACTGGAAGCTGGATCATATGCAGAATTCTATTGTTTTCATTCAGTGAACAACTCGTCGAGTGCACTAAACTGACTCGACGAGTCGCCCTTAATTTTCACAAATGCGAAGATTTCTCGAAGTAACTCGACGAGTCTATTATATACTCGACGAGTCGTTTAGTTTCATGTCGAAGGGGCTGCTGATTTGATGCTAATTAGAGTACCACTTGACTATATATTCTTTCCATATTTATTCCTGAAGATCTTTCACTGTTATCCACGTATTTGGAGTGACCCACACGAGACGAGACACCCAAGGCATGGATACCATGTCTAAAGTCAATTGAAGTTGGAGCTAGAATGAAAGTGATCAACCTATCCACTGCTATCCCAGGGGAGTTTGTTCCAATTCCCTCTTTAGTTTCTTTTTATGTTTTTATTATGCATAATATGCAATGAGGGCATTGCATAAAATAAGTGTGGGGTAGGGGGTAGGTTACATATTAGGTAATTTAGAGTCTTAATTTAGGTTAATTTTAAAATTTTGCATACCAAAAAGAATTACTTAGGATCTAAATTAGGAAATTTTGGTAAAAGTAATTAGGACTCCATGTTAGAGTTATGTTGATAATTGCATGATAACCCAAATGTTTAGTTGAGCCTATATACGTTCTAGTGCATTTGTGGCTTCCTTATTCTAGTGAAATCATGAGACAAAAACACAATCCTGCTCGGCCCGAGGGATGCAATATGTTTAGCAGCCTAAACCTGAAATGTATCCAGGAAAATTGTTATCGTTAGTCAATAAAGGTTGAGATTGAGCGCCCCTGCTTAAGCATGTAGGGATTTGAGTAAAAAAAAAGAGAGGTACATGTTAAAAAAAAAAGAGAATTACAAAAGAAATTGTATGAATTTTGGAGTAATTAAAGTGAAGATCAAAAGATCAAAATTCCAAGAAATCCAAAAAAAGTTGAAGATACCCGAAAATCAAACAATTAAGGTGGTGAATTCAAAGAGATCAAAGCAAATATCGAAGAAGAGATGAATTCAAAAGAGCTCCATAGTGGTATCAAAAACTTGTAATTTTAGATTATGTATGCTCGGGTTGCTCAATTAAAAACACCTTGAGGGTAACAGGTTTTCTACGGATAGATTCGGAGGGTTGCATAAAATGAGCATAGCTCGGGATGAGTGGGCAAATGTTTATGAGGATTGTGAGTATTTAGAGTATGGGAGGTCTTTAGGAAAAATTTTAGACACAAATGCATGCTTTGCGGTCTTGGCATAATGGCTGGGTTAGATTGAAGTTGTTATATATGATTCTAATATGTTTAAAATTCAGTTTTGCTTGGGGGCAAGCAAAAGACAAGTGTGGGGTATTTTGATATGTGCATAATTAGTTCATATTAAGTATACATTTTTACTCATTTATTAGCTAAATTATTGCATATTATGGACAAAAGGTACTTAAAAGTGTTAAATTATGTTTTTCAGTCCAAAGATGAAGCTCGGAAGCGAAAGGAAGCGGGAGAAACAGTTAGAAGATCAAGAATGGAATAAAGAAGGAAAACACTAAAAAAGGCACTTACTCGGCGAGTCATATCGTCTACTCGGCGAGTCCAATCGAAGGATCGAGAAGATAATGACTCGGGATCCCAGAGAGTTATCACAATACGAGGAATATGAGAGGGACTCGACGAGTCACCACTTGACTCGACGAGTCGATTCGTATATTTAAGGATAATTCCACAGATCGATAGGAGGGAGTTCTGGGACGATTCAGAAGTGCTTTGCTACGATTGAGAAGCCTGAAAAACCCTAGAAGACGACGGAAGGAGCTAGAATTCAATTCCGGAGAGTAATTAAGGCAAAATTTCATCATTCCATTTATTCTTTTGTTTATTCATCATGATTAAGCAACTCGACTTTGATTGTTTGCTGTTATTTACTTTAATTATCAGCTAAAACCTTTAGACTTCTGTTTGGGGATACAAAGTTGACAATATGGTTTGATTGATTGGTAGGATTAATTCCAAGTTGGTGAATTTTTGTTATTTTAGCTTGCTAAAGAACCTTGTGTGTGAATAATAATTAATTTTCTGTTAATAGGAAGATAATTGATTAGAATGAACATCTGTTGATTATTGTCCTCATATGATATATTGTGACCACATAGTCATATGTCTAGGATTAATGAATATGAAACTAGAATTAATAAGAAAATTGAGTAAATTCATTTGCAAGCTTGTAAGATGACTATCAAACAAGAGGTTAATTAAAAAGAATAAATTAGTTAACTATTGCAAGTCTAACTTAACCCGAATAATTAATCTAGTAAATATAATTAAATTAGACAATTGGCCACTGTTTGAGTTAGTTGATTTGCTAAGGATTAGGGTAGTGAACACAAATCTAATCACTTGAATCGGTAACCAACGAACGAATTAATCCATTGCACTATTACCTTGAAAATCAACCATAGAGTTAACCAAGTTGAACTAAACAGAAGCTCCTTTCCAATTATTAAATCTAGTTAAATCGTTATTTCGTAGTTTTAAATTAGTAATAATCAGTAAGTTTCTAGTCTTGTAAAACTAGAGAAAAACCCCTGCTTCTTAATTAACTTAGATTAAATTAGTTTTTAGTTTAATTTTCCGTTCCCTGTGTTCGATACCCTGCTTATTTAGCTATACCACAATTGATAGGTACACTGCCTTTCGTGTGTTTATTTTGTGTCTAAGTTAGTAGGATTAAAACTAGTTGGTTTTACACACATCAGTTGTATGGATACAAAGTCAGCTTAGAGATTACGAGCTGAACATGAAGAAAATCCCTCTATATTGCGACTCTGAAAGTGCAATTAAGATTTGTCATAACCCAGTGCAACACTTGAAGAAAAAACACGTAGCACTGAGGTATCACTTCATCAAAGATCACGTGGAAGATAGCAACGTGGAAATTTACTTCGTAAGGACAACTGATCAATAGGCAGATATATACACTAAGGCTTTACCTGAAGCAAGTTTCAACAAAATTTTGCAAGGCCTAGGAATGATGGAAGCAGAATCTGTACCAAAATCACCTCCGCTTCAATAAAGTTAAGAAGCGAAATAGAGCGAACCGAACGCTCGGTCTATTTCAGGTTCGGCTCGACCAAGAACCGAAATAAACCGAACGCTCGGTCTATTTTGAGTTCGGTCCTTCTGAATTCATTCGCTTCTTTTTCATATCAAGGCATTTTGATTATATTCATTTGTACACTCTTTTAAATACTTCTTTTTATGTTTTTTTTATTTTTTATTTTCATAAAATCCAAAAGTATTTCTCTGTTTCATTTATTTAATTTTTTTTATATATAACCCAAAAATATTTTTCTTTTTCGTTTAATTAAAAATTCTCATAAAATACAAAAATATCTTTTCTTTTATTTTTAATCTAATGTTTCCTTTTGTATAAGTGTTACTCTTGATGATGAAGCTCCACAAGGTATAATCTCTATTCTATAAACTTCTTAAGTGTCCCTAGATGCATGCTGCTGCATGTTGACTAAAGCCTCTATAGATTTTGAGTGAAGCCTTAATAACATGATACATACAAATCATGTTTTCCCAAACTAGGCTCTTACATTCACTTTAAGCATGAGCTACCTTAATCTTCTCATATTGAGCTTAGAGTTTTCTGCTTGGTCCTTCTTTTATAGCAGAGGTACATTCATTTCTTATAGCACCTATATCATTTTTCTTCATTACACTTCATCTGACCAAAATAACCCTTGAGACTCTCAACATTTACCACTGAGGTTTATGGTTATACAAAAATCTGTGTTAATGATCTTAGTTTGGTGTCACTACGTACTAAGTGACACAAGTCAATAAATATCTTCCCTACCTACTTGTTCAACAGATCACATTGGTCTCACAAGTACTTCGTTCAGTTTTGGTCATATATCAAGTATCGAAATCATGAATTGAAGCGAAAGCCAACCTTTATAGCTTTAATTAAAAAGATGCCTCTCAATACTTCTTAACAAGTATTTGATCGTTATTTAATGGGAAGCCACACAAGAACTTTAAAGTCTCTCTTGACTTTGAAGGAAGAGATTCGTGCCCAGAATCAGTTGCTTTATGTCTCAACAAGACATCACATAAACCCACAAAAAGTTTGTTTTATTTCTTTATCTTTCACACTCTATGCACGGAAATCTTTGATTTTCCAAAATCTGGTTCTAATAATGATGACCTACTTGTTACAGCTTCGTTTATACAAGTATTCCAGTGCTTGATAAAGTTAAAAGGAGACGACGGTTCATGTAAAATATGTGGGTGACGTTTGGGATAAAGTTAAGGCTGAGTCAGCGGTTATCCAATCGTTTTGATGATTTGAAAAAGCACTTTTTGTGGAATGGCGTGTAAAAAGGAAACGTCCTTTCTCTTTCCTACGTCATCATCGGGTATGACAATTGTTCACTCCGTCACATCAGGCACGGTTTCTAATTAATCCCAGATCACAGCCGGATATTTCTCTCTCCTACTTGTATGTATAAAAGGAATTGGCACGCTCCTCTTTACCCTTTTATCACTTAGAAAGTCTCTTAAAGCATAAGGGCGATTTCTCTCACTGTTCATCTTCTTCTTCTCAAGCTTCATCAATTGCAGACTCCTCTTCTGTTCATGATACATCTGCTCACTCCAACCTTCTCACCATCAAACCTCAACAAAATCTCATCATTGATCTTACCCCATTCATCTATGAACCATATATGGTATACGTCGTCGAATGTCTCAAATGCTCACCTCTTGTCGACGCTCTTTCAAAGGTCGAAGTTGTTCCCATGAGCTGCCTTTCTCACATCTATTCCATAACTTACTATGACAAGGTTGCTGAAAGGATTCATTTTGATATTCACAACGAGAAAACCTCCATCTTGAAGACTCACTTCTGTGCCCTAATTGGTCTTTCTCAAGAACCAACTCTGGTAAATCTTGACTCGATCACTGCTGGTCAACTATTCTCCATGTTCTATTAAATGGGGTACACTGAAACCCTAACCACAGTTACCAAATTCAAGAAGTCTTGCCTTCCTCCTCAATGGAATGACCTTTTCACTCTTCTTTTCAAAGGTCTATCAGAACGAAGCGCCGGTTCAGATAGAGCAAGCAAGTCGTTTATGGCTGTGCTTTATGGCCTGAATCACGAGATTAATTTGGACTATGGAACAGTCATCTGGCAACAACTGGTTCAAAGCTTGTATTCTTCATCAAGAAATTCATAGATTTCATGTGGCAAGTGCTGGTCCATTATTACAAAGTGGGCAATGGATCGTCTCCACGTTCCCATCATGGCGGATTCTCTTCTTTCCTCTATCGCAACCTTTCACACTACCAAGATCATCGTCACAGATCCTACAAAGTATACCTTCATTGGCTCAATCCCCGAAGCCATATATGCTTGCGTGTCTGACGCAAGCAATGTTCTTCAAGAATACAAGAATCATCCTTCTTCGGGCCCACGGGAACTCACACCAGCCATGGTTCGCTCAATTAAAGAGGCTGGCAAACCAACCAAGAAGGGAAAGAAAATAGAGACACAGAAGGAGGCAAAAGTCACTAAATCAACCAAGGGTCAAACACCCAAGAAGCGAAAATCAGACAAGGCTACTCCTTCACAACCTAAACCGAAGAAGTAGAAGAAGCCAGCTCGGAGACTCATTCTTCAATCCTCAAGCGATTCGGACTCCGAGTATGTTCCTCCTAAAAACAAATCTACTGCTTATTCATAATCAGAAAGCGAAAGTTCTGATGAGGAGGCTTCGGGTCATGGTGATACCCCGCCTCGCTCGCCTACCCCAGAGGTCCCTGTTTGCTCCGACCCCCTTTCTCTTCCACTCGTTTTTGTACCAGTCTCACTCCCTACAATTTTTCCCATCACTACCTCTCAACCATCAACCACTATTCCCATCCCTGATCCAATCTTCACTGAGACTACCACTACCACCATTATTGGAGTTCGAACCAACATATCTAATACGGGGGCTCATTCTTCAGCACCCACACCTCCCGTCACAACCGAACCTCCAGTTACTACCGAACCTCCCGTCACTACAAAACCCTTATCTCCTACCCAATCCACTGAAACCAACATAGTTCTTGGCGGTGAGGACTTGTAGTTTGATTCCACTTACTTCAGTCCTTACCGTGTCCAAAGTGACGACGACAAAGATGCTCCTGTAACCAAACGCCATCTCAAGGCAGTTACTGACAAGCTTGATTAGTTGCTTTCCTCCTCTTCCACTGGTGCATATTCTAATGTTGCTCTCAAAGCCTTGTTCTCTTCGGTTTTCCAAGAACACGATGCCTCTCTCAGTGCTGCAGCTAAGGCCATTGATGCCTTTACTTCCCAATGCCAGAAGGCCTCTCTTGTTGTTGAGGCTTCAATGAAGGAATGTAAAGAAGCAACCGCAAAAGTCAATAAACTAATTTCTGAGGCTCATTTGTTTTTAGATTCTTTGCAGGTGGCTGCTCAAAAGAACTCTCAGACGGTGAATGCTTCAGTTGTTACCCTTCATCGTTCTCTTCAAGTTGAAAGGTCTAATCTTGAAGCTGCTCGTCAAGCCATCGAAGCTGCCAATGCCACTCTACATGATAATGTAATTGATCGTTTGACTCAATTGGAGGCAAAGTTAGCTGTCGAAAATCGCATCATGGATGAGCTAGACAAACGAACCTCACAGGTAAAGATGAAAAACCTCAAGCTTCGTACTGCAACAAAAAAGCTTAATGATTTGAATTCCGAAAGGGAGGTCATTTGAAGCTCTGTCAGTGACGTTCATTCCATTCTGCTTCACCTCCTTGATGCCCATGATCCCATTATGACAATCACCATCAGAAGGCATTTGGCTGAAAAACTCAAACCTGCACTAGACATTGTTAGTCGTATTGAGGGTGTTTCGGTGACTGGTGTCCAGTCGAAACAAGGGGGAGAGAAGGAGAAAACTCAACCTCCTCCCAAACCTAAGCCAACAGTTGAACTGAAGGTTAATGAAGCTTCTGTCAGCAAAAGGAAAAAGAAGATTGGTGAAGATGATACAGATAATGAAGGTGATTATGATGATACTCTAGGTGAAATTCCCAATAAGCCTTATCAAAAAACAAAACTTTCTGAGAAAGAGCTTGCTGAAAAGTTCAAGAAGCAAACGGTTGAGCTGGAGAAGAAGCAAAAAGAAAAGGAGCTGTTGGAGAAAAAGAAGTCTATTTTTCTAGATTGGACCCTTGATTCGCTTCAAAGAAGTGCCATTGATGAACCAAGCACTTTATGGCTCGAACCCGTCATGTCGTTTGGGCTTAAAAACTCCAAGGATGCACAGTTTGACATGCCAATCACTCGAAAGGCATTTATCTTTCACTGCTTCAACTCAACTGCTGCTATCCCCTCTCTGGACCCGAAGGTGGATCGGGATCTATTGGAATTCTATCTAGGGTTCGCTCAGCCACAGTACTTGACCTGGTGCTCACAAAAGATTACTACTGTCAAGGTACTAAAGCCTTATTCAGCCGGAAAGTTCGTTAACGTCAAATTCAAAGTGACTCGAGGCTCTGAAGGCTCGGTTCATAACTTCACTCTGGCTGATCTACCGAACCTCAATCCCCATGACTGGATACTCCTCAACAACATTTTACTATCAAATCCACAGGTGTATCAGCCGATTATAGATCACATCAAGTGAATGCTTGTTTGCTACATTCACGAAGTAGCAAAGATGGATCAAGAGATCGCCTCTGCCATTCATAAGCAAACCACAATCAAAACGATGGGCAGAGTAAGCGATGGGAATTCAATGATCAAGGGCAAAATCGACTCAAAATATCACACTGTAATGTTTATCAGGGGCGAAGGTGAGAAATGCCTGTTCGCTCTTGTTGACAAGCACCTTTTCTCAACTGCTTGATTGGAGCATATTTTAGAGATTATTCAGAGGTGTAATCAAAACTCAGCCGCCGACAGGAAGTTGTTTACTGACATGCTGAGATGGTACATTCAATTTCGACAGACACTTCTTGCAATCATCCCTCGGCTGTTCAAGTTTGTAAAGACAGTGAAGCCTACTCAGAAGAAATAATCTCTCACCTCATTTGACGCAAAGGGGGAGATTGTTGGGTTTATTGTGTTGCGTCATGGGCTCGGTCCTTAGCCTAGTTTTGGTATCCGGTTTGGGCCTGTCCAACCGTGATTATTTTACTCTAGGGTTTAGTATTTAAGGTGCATGCATGCATGCTTTGTTAGTAACGCTTTCATTATTTTTCTTATTTAAGTTTTGTAAACCCTAGCTCGCCTCTACAGTGGATGTTCTTCATCGAGCTCTGCTGAGGCGTGACTATATTTGAATCATAAGCATTACTTTGATTTCATATTGTGTTCATAATCATATTGTGTTTGAATTGTTTGTTCTTCATCTTTTTACCTGTGAAAGATCTAAACAATCTGATATTTATTCTTATCAATTTGATTTCGTATTCGTGAATAAGTTCCGATTTAGATGGAAAATTTGTTTCAATTTCAATTTTTTTTTGAAAATATTAACAGCTTCATCAAGATTTTCTCTAATAAATTTTTCACACTCATGAGCAATTTAATCATGTATAATCTTAGATATTTTATAATGAGAATAAGCCTAATTTTTAGTAATACTCTAACACTTTTGAGAAACTTGAAGGATCGAGTCTTTCTCATTGTTGAGTTCATAATTTGTAAGAGAGACATTACTAAGTTGTAAGCTCATTTGTGAAAGACACTTATCGATGTTAGATAGTTCAATCTTTAAGGATTTAATTTTGCTTGTTAGATTACATATTTTTTGATTATATTTTGAAATATCAAGATGTAGATACTCAAACATTATAGGTTTTTCATTTTTAGAACAAGTTAAAAAACTTTTAACCTGATAAAACAAGAAAGAATCCTAATTCTAAGCCCTAGTGTCACTAGAAACTTTAGAAAGATTATCTTCAAAGGTACTTGAGTTACTTCCATCTTCATTAGTAATTAACTCACCAATAATTTCCATAAAAACATCCTTTTTAAATTCCTCATTGGACGACTCTTCTACATCAACCCATTCTTCACCTTTAGCACAAGGACTTTGGACTCCAAATTTTTCTTCTTTAGGGAGGCCACTAATCACATGTACTTTGTCTCATATGATTCTTACTTAACATTATTCTTCTTTACTTTGCAATCACAAGCAAAGTGATCAATCCCTCGACAATTGAGACATTTACCTTCATCTTTCTTAAGATTCCCAGATTCAGTCTTTTTAGACACTGATGAGCTTTAACTTTTCTGAAACTTTCTTGGTCCACCAAACTATTTATTATTAGACTTCTCATAGTGCTTCACAATCACTGCAACACTTGAATAAAGATCAACATGATACTCTTCTTCTAAATCAACATTTTTTTGACTTGTCACTATCACTTTTAGGGACAAAACTTGACTTCCTTGAGAGAAGTGTAAATCATTTCTCCTTAAAGTTGTATTTCATTATCTCCTTCCTCAAGACTTTTGTTTCTTCAAAATTTTCAGATTACCATACAAACTATGAAAGTCCATGGTATGAATTTTCTTACTGTTTTTTAGAATATCGACATGATGTTTCCACTTATCATCAAGCAGATTCATGTATAGAAATATTAAATCTTCTCACTTCATTAATCAAAAAATTAAAGCGATTAAAGGTTTGAGTAAGTAATTCATTCTTTTGAGCAAAGAATTGTTCATACTTCTTGTTGAGACTGTTCTCCTTGTTTGCCTTTACTTCCTTGTTTCCTTCATACGTTATAGTCCGTGTATCAATAATTTCTTTTGCTGAAACACAAATCTGAACAAGTTGATAGATATCATAAGAGAGTTGCGTATGCCAGAACGTGCACGAATATCATGATTAAACATCTTTTCTTCTTCATTGAATTGATGTTTACGAGTTTTCTTTATAACACTAGTTTTAAAACCATATTTTGTCTCGTCATAAGTAGGAATATATGGGCCTTTATCGATGATGTCCATCATGTTGTGATCCATGGATTTGAGAACAACCATGACATTGCTTTTCCACATTGCAAAGTACTTTTCATCAAAAGAAGGAATTTTGGATATAGAAGAAGAGGCCATTGATATTATTGGATAACAAGAGACCTTCTCTAATACCAATTGAAGGTTCGTAAAAAAAGAATATCAAGCAATAAGAACAAACAAAATGAATAATCAAAAAACAATTTCGATTAATAATCTCTCACAATGAAAGAATGCATAAAGCGGTGATTTACATCACAACCTAGTGTAACTTATATACTAAGTTAATGACTATTCTCAAATTAAATCCATGCATATCGGGATAAGAATACTAACATAACTACCATTCATAAGAGATATATACTATATAAAAAAAGATCCTATCACTAAGAGGAAAAATTTGTAACTTAAAACAAAAGTAATATGGCATGCTGTTGTGAAGTCTTGTCAACGACTTATGCCGCTGGTGAATAAGTAAGAGTGACATAGGATTGACTCATCAGATTATTTTAACTTATATATATATATATACATATATATAAATATATATATATATATATACATATATATATATATATATATATATATATATATATATATATATATATATATTGTAACGCCCGTAGATCCAGGCTAGTCAATTTTGAGATAATAGGGGTCGAAAACAACTTTTTGACAAAAGATTATTTAGAATAAATATTATTAACCAAGTTGTAGAATATGTCTCAAGGTTTCCGTACATATAAAGAACACCGAAATCCGAGTTATAACGAAGAAGTTATGGCACGTTGAAGTTTTTCGGCAAAACCGACACAACACCGGGAGACGTAAATAGTGAGTTTATGATAGATGACTTTTTAGCCTTAGTAATCTAAACCAAAGTCGTAGAGTATGTTAAACCGAGAAAATCCATAAAAAGAACGCCTAAATCTGACTTCGTATGAGGAAGTTATGATTTTTCAAAGTTTCGGCTTAGCAATGTTCAGCGCGAAACTCGAATTTTAGTTCGAGTGGTTTTTGGATTACGCGACCTAAATGAGAGTATAAGATCTCATTAATAGGAACTCAACAGTAAAAAGACAGACGAAAACGGAGTTTGTATGAAGGAGTTACGAATTCTTCGCGGTCATTTAGCAGTCTAAACTCCTCCTACTTTTAAATTTGAGATCAGTTGAGAATTAGCCGACGGAGTCTAAATGAAAGTTGTAGATCTTGGTTTTATCTACGTTGAAAAAAAGAACGTCAAAAACAAAGCTCGTATGCGAGAGTTATAATTTTTCTAATTTTGAAGGCTGATACGCGATAGGGGGAGACGTGGCACCACCAGAATTGGACACGTGACACTACTAGAAGGCTGCCACATGCCCCAACTCGGCGAGTAGGTCCTCCTACTCGGTGAGTCCATCAGTCAGCACCCCTATAAATAGAGGTGCCGGGTTCCCTCACTTCCTCACACCTTCAAACCCTTCTTTCTCTCTCTAGTTTATCTCTTTAAAGCCCCAAACACCCCCCCCCCCCCAAAAAAAAAAAAATCTAGGTTAACCCCCTAGCACCCGAAGGAAGCCCCGAGGCTCCCGAAGCCTCGAGAAAAGAGCCTTTTGGCTCAGAAACTCTACTCCGGCGGAGCCCGGTTTCCAAGGAAACCCGTTGTAAGTGAGCTGTACCTAACCTATCTTTAGTATAGCTTATCTTTTAATATAGTAACATTATTAGGACCTTAAAATAATATAATTATTTGGGCTATTATTTTGAGTTATATAGAGTGTTTTTTAATGCTTATATAATAATAATAATAGCTAGACTATTAATTAGTTGCGGTTAACGTTAGACTAATCCCTTGTAACGACCCGGTTTTCATGTCCAAAAATTTTGTTACAAAACATTACTTAGAAAACATTAATAATTAAAACACTGTTTGATTAAACCATTTCACATCGAAAACCAAATTGAAATCCACAATCTTTTAAACAACCAGAATATCAGAGTTTCATTCCCTGAATAAACTTATAACTGCGGAAACAAGAGTGTGTGTGATGAGCCGCTACCGCGCCTGCTCCTTCCCCTTGGCTGAAGAGGTACCTGAAACAACAACTGAGCAACGTAAGCACAAAGCTTAGTGAGTTCCCCCACTGTACCACATACCATAATAATCACATAACATACATATATTGTCAGGCATGTCTGGGTGCCCGACCTACCCCTTCGGTCCTCTCGACCGGATATTGCCTAGCATACCTAGGTGCTGGCCTCCCCCTTCGGTCCTCTCGACCGGATACTGCCTAGCATATCTGGGTGCTGGCCTCCCCTTCGGTCCTCTCCACCAGGTACTGGAGACTACTTCTCCCCTCTACTACTACCACATAACATGTACCACAATATCAGAATCTATCTAGCATGGCTGGGTATAACTACCCCTTCGGCCCTATCGACCGGTTATCTTGGGGACGCAGGAAACTTCTTGCTAAGCGCAAGGGAAACAACTGATCGGGATGCACCCAAGTCGAACAACACCTGAACTGGGATGTCGTTCACATGGAACGATCCTAATGCATACATATACACACAGAGCACATATCAATAACATAGCATCGTAAAAATAAAATAGAGGGAAATAATCATACCCGTCACCACATCGGGTCCGGCGCGTGCCTCCTCGGTAGTTAGCTGAAATGCCCGGCTCCTCACCACTGGAGCCTCTGCCTTGCCCTGTCGGCCATCCGTGATCCGCAGGGTCGCTGGAGCTGGCGCCTTTACTGACGCTGGGACTGTCAACTGGGGGCAATTGGCCTTCTTGTGGCCCCTCTGGTTGCAGTGGAAACACAGCAACTCAGTCGTCTGAATAATTGTTGTCGGAGCAGTGCAATCCCTGCTATAGTGCCCAGACTTGCCGCACTTGTAGTAGCCTGATGATCCCAACCTGCACGCCCCCTCGTGCGTCTTGCCGCATTTCCTGCAGCGTCCCCGTCCCTGCTGGCCTTTCGGCCCCACATCTGATCCCTTGGGCTTCTTCCCCGAAGCCCCTCCTGACTTACCCTCTTTTGCCTTCCGTTTCCGTATGTGCTCCAAATCTATCTCCCTCTCCCTCGCCCTGGCAATCATGGAGTCCAAGGTAGGGCAAGCTGAAAAACTAACGTGCTCCCGGATATCAGCTCGGAGCATGTCGTGATAGCGGGTCCTCCTCATGTCCTTATCGCCTGCATACTGGGGCACCAGCAGTGCCCTCTCCCGGAATTTGGCGGTGATCTCCGCCACAGTCTCTGTCGTCTGTCTCATGTCCAAAAACTCCCTAACCAGCTGCTGAAGCTCGACAGACGGCGCAAACTTCGCCCTGAACCTTGTCACAAAGTCCGGCCAGGTCATAGCCTCGATAGCTGAGGCTCCCAACGAGTCACCCATTGACTCCCACCAATCTCGAGCTCGGTCCCGTAAACACCCTGCTGCATACCTCACCTTCGACCCCTCGAGGCAGAAGCTAGTCAACTATGCAGACTCGATGTCTACAATCCATCGCCTGACAGCAATGGGGTCTTTCACCTCGTGGAAATCTGGCGCACCACTGCCCCTGAAGTCCTTAAAGGACAGCGTGCGAGGTCCCGACTGGCCAGATGCCATGTCGCTCCTGAACGCCCTAAGGCGATCCTCCATCAACTCGATGATCCCCTCCTTGATCGACCCAAAGATGATGGGGGTCGACTCAAGGATGCCTCTGGTAATCTCTGACGCGATGAACTCGCGTAGTCCCTCATCGACTGGCTCGGAACTTGATCCCGAACCTGACCCCTCTCCTGAACCGTCATCTATTGGCCTCGAACGTAGTACCACCGTTCTGCAATACAGGAATAATAACTTTTCATGATACTAATACTTCTTGAGGGAACACATCTACCACAAGTTCCCTGGTCTCATCTTGCCCTCCCTTGGCTCGGGTACGGATCATCTGCTTTCAGTAGTACGGGCCCATACTACCTTCCACATCTATCCGTACCTTCTTCAAGGACTGCCTCGACTCCACCAGATCCCTTCCACTATGACTGATCACTACTATACTCATCCTAGGGTTGCCCTAGGGAAATCTCAGGCTCCACCCTACCAAGTCCTCAGCGGCTGAAGGCCTCTTAGTAGTGCCAATTAACCATTACCTGAATACCATCACATGTGGTGAGGCTCGGATAATCCTTCGAGTATCAGGTTCATCCCTACAACGGTTAGACTCAAACGAGAGCTGCGCAATAGGGCCAAATCCAACACTCTAAGATTATTCAACCATGATCACATGTAACGTGACGTATTCACCTAATGGCTATCCCCTACCACTCAGAGTCCCACAAAGCACAAAGCAAGCAACATTAGAACTAAGGGAACAATTTCAAGCAAATCCGCTCTTATAGAGAAGAACTGATCTAGCATACAGAGCTAAACTCATACTATCAGGCATAACCTAACATGCTATCCTACTGCTGTCTACTCGACTCTAGCATGCAATTTTCATACAGCTGAAACACATAAAGCAGGCACATAAGGCATCGCTCCTAGATCCTTAGTCCTATTCTAGCATGCTGTTCTACAAAAGCTGATAAACATAACATAAACTTGTATGGGTACTTTGGGGAATACTTACTTGAGCTCGGCCGGTCGCGCACATCACACACTTCGTTCTTTCTCAAAACTCTTTTCTCAAATTTTTTTTTGAAAACATTTTCCTTTAGAAAATCTTTCAATCCCTCTATTTGAGTTCAGACACCCCCGAAGGTGTGTCCGAATCCCTCAAACCAGGGCTCTGATACCAACTTGTAACGACCCGGTTTTCATGTCCAAAAATTTCGTTATAAAACATTACTTAGAAAACATTAATAATTAAAACATTGTTTGATTAAACCATTTCACATCGAAAACCAAATTGAAATCCACAATCATTTAAACAACCATAATATCAGAGTGTCAATCCCAGAATAAACTCATAACTGCGGAAACAAGAGTGTGTGTGATGAGCCGCTACCGCGCCTGCTCCTTCCCCTTGGCTGAAGAGGTACCTGAAACAACAACTGAGCAACGTAAGCACAAAGCTTAGTGAGTTCCCCCACTGTACCACATACCATAATAATCACATAACATACATATATTGTCAGGCATATCTGGGTGCCCGACCTACCCCTTCGATCCTCTCGACCGGATATTGCCTAGCATACCTAGGTGCTGGCCTCCCCCTTCGGTCCTCTCGACCGGATACTGCCTAGCATATCTGGGTGCTGGCCTCCCCTTCGGTCCTCTCGACCGGGTACTGGAGACTACTTCTCCCCTCTACTACTACCACATAACATGTACCACAATATCAGAATCTATCTAGCATGGCTGGGTATAACTACCCCTTCGGCCCTATCGACCGGTTAGCTTGGGGACTATGTCCAGGTAGTAGTAACCCTAGATGAATATCACGGAGACAATCATCCACATATAACTCCTACTGGTGGGCCGACATTGTGGCCGTAGACCCACCGCTACTGGAAGGTACCTCACCTCGAAGTACTTGCTGATCTGGTCGGGAACTGACTGCCTACTGCTGTTGCTCCTGCTGCTCCGGAAATCCTCCGGCTGCAATTCCCACAACATACTCAATCAATCACTGCTAACTGTCCTTTGGGTAAAATGACCATTTTACCCTTGATCATGTCATAAGTCAAAGTCAGAGTCAACTTTCAGTTGACCCGACTCGCCGAGTTGGCTCTCCAACTCGCCGAGTCCCTATCCAATCGATTGCCCTGGATCCCGTCCCTACTCGTCGAGTTAGACGTTGACTCGACGAGTTCTCCTTCTAAACTGAGGTTCAAGTCCTTCATCCTACTCGCCGAGTTCATCTTCATCTAAAGAACACATATGCTGCGACTCGCCGAGTTGTATGAAGAACTCGCAGAGTTTGTTCTTGATCTAAGGAGATTGCCTTGAACTCGCCGAGTCAGGGCATTGACTCGCCGAGTTCCTCCATGGATGAGTTTGGCTTCCAATTCGCTGAGTCACACCCCGTGACTCACCACTCCCACTCAAACAACGAAAAGGGGACAAACTTGGAGACTCGCGAGCAGACTCACCGAGTCAGATGAACGACTCGCCGAGTCGTTACCATGCAATCACTATATGCTGGATTCTCCTTGAATCCAGCTTATGCTATCCACAGATCTGGGTTCCTAGAGCATGAATAACACGTAAAGTTTCCAACTTTACGTGTAGATATTCACCAATGAGAGTTTTAGGGTTCAAAATGCACCAAATGAGTAGATCTAGGGTCTTTATGCAATATGGGTCCATAAAGGCAGTAGATCTGAGCTCCTGGAGCTCAACCATGCCTAGATCTAGAGGCCAATCAGCTTATTACGAATTATATTGCACATGCAAGCTTGGGGAAGGGCTCAAGAAGGACTTTAATGGAGTAACAAGAATAGAAACAGAGGGAAAACGAGTTATACCTCCAAGAAATTACTGAGAGAACACAAAGATGCTTGACTTCCTTCCCTTCCTCTTGATCTACTCCTCCTCTTTCTCAAAATCTTCAAGAAAACACACAAAAGGCCTCAAACTCACAAGAACAAGAGGTTAGAACGTATGGAGAGCTCCTGAGGGTGAACGGGGCTGGCTTGGGGCGGAAATGAGGGCTTAAATAGGGTGCAAACCCCTGGAACTTAGGGTTTCATCAAACAACGGTGACTCGCCGAGTCCAGGATATGGACTCGCCGAGTCGCCAACTTAAACATGTCCCGGGTCCCGTCTCTACTTGGCGAGTCGGACCTATGACTCGCCAAGTCCAAGGCTAAAAAATGGAAATTACTCAAATAAGATTTACGTACCAGGAACCAGGTGCTACATCCCTAGTGATAATGATACTAGGTTTTATCGAGGGATAATTGTTTTGAGATAACGAAGCGTTGTTCGAAGGCAGAATCACCACCTTTTCAGGTGAGTGCATAATTACTTTCATCTTACACATAGATATGAAGTATTTTATATAAACTATGTGCTATGTGTGAATATTATCTGTATAATTGCTATCTATGCTGGATGAACGATTTTACACATGTTTTAAATGATTTAAACTGTATATGTATTTTATATCTACGATAATGTTGAGGTAAAACATGGGTAGATGTAATAGATGAAGTATGAGTTGGATGATGGGTTGAGAGGTGAAATAGACCGTGAGGTGAGGGTGAGAGATGGACGATGTGAGAAGACTTTTTCCCAAATGATGGCCCCGTCATTCAGTAGAGTATGGATGACAACCACAAACTATTCTAGACAGTCCAAGTGGAACACTAGCAGGCTGGCAACCTGTAGGTGTTGTGAACGATGTGTTCACCGGTGTACTCTAAAAACCTATTGACATGTATTGCGAATGGATACTGTCGATAAATGAAATAGCCCTGACAGCTATGGATTTAGTGTCTGTTGAGTAAACCCTGGCAACGATGGTTTTCGTGCCGATTCCTTAGGATTGAATTAACGAGGAGTACCTGATTCTTAGGGTAGACCCTTAAGAGAAAAGAAGATAATGGGGATGGGTAATTGGGTTAACTGTTTAACGATTAAACATAATAATTATATTACTGTGGGTTGAAAACCAAACTAGCTTCCTACCTCCACCTTCTTCCTTCTTTATCTTCAAAACACCAAACTAGCTCAAAAATAGGAGAGAAAGATGATTAGGGTTTCCTTCAGGGCTTGAGGGGCTGAGGATGAATAAACCCTATCCATCTTATTCCTTCAAATAGGGAGCAAAACCCAGAAGTTGGGGTTGACCTTAATTAAAACCGTACTTCTTCTTATCTAGAGATGTCGTGTTGGTTCCTCCAACACTTTGTGTCCAATCCTTAAAAAAAATATTTACTCCCAACAATTGCTCCTCAAGATTCTGGGTGTTACAGTCACCTTGAACCATTTATTTTTTTCTCATTAATTGGAAGTTCTTTCTGATATATTCAGATACTCATCTAACGAGTCTAGGTTGCTTCTGTATGCTATTTAACGTATTGATGAGGTGCATTTTTGTAACATACTAAAACTTCTTTGTTTTCATGCCCATATTGTTTGAAAATGAAGATACGTCCTCTCCAGGTTACGGAAAATACACATAAACAAAACTTTGCTGAAACATAATCTTATGTGAAATTGCTCATAGCAAAGGTCGAAATTGCTCATACCATTGTTGAACGCTTGTGGTTAGCATTTGCAGCCGTAAACCATAATTGGTTGTTTTTTAATAAGAGCGTTAAGCATTTTTGGTCAGCCTTTATGGCAGAAAACCATGGCTAGTAATTATTGAATGAATTCGTGGTAAGCCTTGGTGGCACTAAACCATGTAGGATGTATAAGTTGGAAAAGTGACGATTTGTGAATGTATTGGAGAGGGTTTATGTAATTTTTTATATTTACATTGTTGTAGATATAATCTTTATGATTAACTGTTCAGGATATCTCGTGTACAATGATAGAGGTACTCACTAACTTTGCATAGCTTAATAGTTATTTATTGATATGTCTTTAAGGACCGAGTAACCCTGATATGGGTAAAGTTGTAGCTAAGAGATACATGACCTTAAGCAGATTGTATAGTTTTGGGTTATGTTATTAAAGTGATTATAATACCCAATTTGATCATTGAATGTTTGTTATATATATATATATATATATATATATATATATATATATATATATATATATATATATATATATATATATATATATATATATATATATATATATATATATATATATATATATATAACAAATTTTATTCTACCATATTAATATAAATATACACCTAGTTGTTTACGATTCAAAAATAAAAATGATTTGGGTGTATTTTGTATTAATTTTTCAGGTGTTACAAAAAAACCAAGACAAAATAGAAAAATATTACATGGAGGTAGGTCTGTAAATGAATTGAAGGGTTCGGCGAGAAGTTTATTTATTTTCGTTTATTTAATAAATAAACGAACATAAACACAAGTTATTGTTCGTTAGTTAAATTAACTTAATGAGAAATAGTGTATCAGCACTGAGTATATTTGAAGAAGCAAAAGGAAATAATATTACCAAAAGCAAAAGGAGGTAAACTGCCAATGTTCAAAAGTTTTGTGGCTAATTAAAGTCCTAAGCAGCAAAACTTCACTGTTCAATAGGGAACTGAAGATTAATATAATTATATAATTGTTACTTGTAATCAATAATATATTAACAAATATAAATGCATGTGATAGAATCAGGAAAGAATGTTAATTTAAGAACCATGTGGTTTTATTTAAAATCATCCTTTTACCTATTCTAGTATGCATCAACTAGATGTTCCAGCTGGTTTACAAATTACAAATGTCGTCATGGGCATTTAGATTCAAGAGTACTATAAAAGAACGCCATTCCCGGCCACAATGACTTCGCAATTAGTACAAGCACAATGGCATCTTCTCAAACATTTACCACTCTCTTCGTCTTTTGTCTTGTAAGCCTCTCTTACGCTGCTTCAGGTCCTCCCAAACTGCCAAAACCAAAAGCCATTCACCTTCCAATTAGAAAAAATCAAACAAGTCTCCAGTACTACACGACATTTGAGTCTGGAAACGCTGAGGAACCTAACATAATCGACGCATTGATTGATCTTGGATCGAGATCGGTTTGGTTTGATTGTGCATCCTATGTGTCGTCTTCATTTAAACGACCATCATGTGGTTCAAACAAATGTAAGAAGGCCAAGGGGTCATCCTGTATAGAGTGCAACAAGACTCCTAGACCAGGGTGCCCCAAAAAGGACACATGTGCTGTGCTCACTTACGTCCCTTATCTAGTATACTACACGGATCAGGTGCTTGGTGAAGATACCATGAGGGTATATTCGACCGATGGTGCGTATGTTTGGTTTAGTTACTACATAAAAAATTTCCAATTCTCTTGTGCCCTCACCATAGAGAGCTTACCTGGTGACCATGCTAAAGGGTTGGCTGGCTTTGCAAATGACGATATCTCATTCCCATCACAAATTTCATCTTCCTTAAAGTTAGCTAAAAAATTTGCTCTTTGTTTACCTTCATCATCTGATAGTGGATTAGGGGATATATTCATTGGTGGAGGTCCATATTACATGCTTCCTAGTATCGAAGATCAATCTCTGTCACTAGTAACTACCCCACTAGTTGTCAATCCGATTGGCACTAACCCCTTTTTTGCAGAAGGAGAGCCTTCTCTTGAGTATTTCATCAATGTCAAACACATTGAAATAAGTGGTAAACGTTTAGCTTTAAACTCATCTCTGCTATCTATTGATAAAAATGGAGTTGGGGGAACAAAGATTACTACCATGCAACCTTATACAAGTTTGGAGATGTCCATTTACAAACGTCTTCTTGAAGATTTCGTCAAGGAAGCATCACTGAAAAAAATAAAAAGGGTAAAATCTGTAGCACCTTTTGAGGCGTGCTTTGACTCAAAGACTGTTCCCAACACCATAACTGGACCAGCAGTTCCAAATATCGACCTTGTTTTGGAAGGCAGTAATGTAAGGATGAGACTTTATGGTGCAAACTCAATGGTGGAAGCCAAGAAGAATGTAATATGTCTTGCATTTATTAATGGAGGATTTGAGTCAACAACATCTATTGTCTTAGGTGGGCATCAGTTAGAGAATTATATTCTAGAGTTCGATCTAACTTCATCAAAGCTGGGACTCTCGTCGTCTCTCCTGGTCTTTAACACGAGCTGTTCTCATAGCAGGGTCTATTAATTAATTCCATGGGTAACTTAAGATTTGTAATTTGTTTTGTTCGTCATTTCTCTTTCCGTTGTAATGTTTTAAAACTAGTCTTCCAGATCGATATTGCATCTGTATGATCTACTTTCTTAGCGGATGATGTTGTCTATCTCTTTTTTCTTCTGTATTAATTGGAAGAACAAGGGAAATGTAGCAAAAAGTGAAAGGAGAATCTTATTCGTATTTTAATAATGTTTTCTAAGCCTGAGGGCATGCCTCCTTGATTAAATCAAGAGGAAGTTTTCTAATATTTTCGTACTTGAGTTTAATATTGATTATAGACTGTGGTTGACAGACACAAAGATCAATCACTTGTCCTTCTGCATAAAGAAAAATGGATCATATTTTTCCATCTCCACTTGACAGATTCTTTTATAAAAGTTTGAATTGTAAATTACAGTTTTGGTCTCTATGGTTTATAACCTTCTAGTGTTAAAAACTTTTAATCCTATTTTCTTTTTGGAATTTTTGATATTGATGTGGATGTAGTTTCAAATCTATCGGTCCTTTGTCCTAACTCCGCTCCTTTTTCCATATGTGTCCAATGTAAAAGATATTTTGAGATGTTTGGGATTTCTTATTCAAAACAACTTATGTTTATTTATAAAAGTGTTTATTAGTTTTTTGGTTATAAAAATGGAGTTTTAAAACAAGTGTTTAATTAATTTATCTGGTATTGAAACATAATAAATTGATAAGTTATTTTTTAGTGTTTCACAATTGCTATTTATATATGTAAAATGACCAATAAGGGTCGGATATACATACATAAGCAATAAGGTTATTATAATGATAAATTGGTTTAAATAAGACATAATCTATTTTAGATAAGTTAAAATCCACTAACTTATCAAAAACTCATTATTTAAGTCAATAATTATTTAACACCCGAGTTGCCAGGTATGAAGTTAATGATTTAATCTACTTTAATTTAATTAAAAGTTGATGATGGGTGTGTGAGTACGCTAGGCATACATTAGGTACACACGGCGTACTCGTTGCATGCTCGCCATCGGGGTGAATCCGACATATGTTAGGGGTACCCCATGCATACGCAGGACGTACTCGGGCATTTATGTTGTAACAAGGCACTTATAGGCTTTAGGCCATCTTAGAAGCTCTTGGGCCCATATTGGGCCTTAGGGTCTTTTAGTTGGACTTGGAATGTCTTTTGGGCTAGTATGAAAATAGGCCTTGGTAAGGTTAACCCATTAGGGCAAGGGTTAGGAAACCCTTTGCCCTTAAGTCAAGGTTAGGGTTGAACTCTCGGGTTAGACTATTAACCTAATTCCTAATTGGAGCTTTATACTTGTGATCTAGTGAGAGGATTCCATGAGTCAGCAACCCGAGTGTGATTGACATCTTCAGTCTGAGGTGAGTTTCATTCATTGTATCTGTGGGTCGAAGGAAAAAATGCCGCCCCACTAGTTTATGCTTGTAGTAAGATGATTGTCTTTGTGATAATTGTCTGGTATACATGTATTTGTTTGGTGGTTATGTGGTCATTTGGTTATGATATGATGTGGTAGTGGTAGCGGTGAAATAGACCCGGTATCCGGTTGAAATAGACTGAAGGGGATTGCAAACAACCAGATATGCTTGCAGTATCCAGTTGAAATAGAATGAAGGAGATTGCAAACACCCAGATATGCTTGATAGTATTCAGTTGAAATAGACCGAAGGGGTAGGCAAGCACCTAGATATGTTTAGCAGTATGTTTGTTTAGTATGTGGATTTTAGGGGAACTTACTAAGCTTTGTGCTTATAGTTTTAGTTTGTGTTTCAGGTACTTCCAGTTCAAAGGGGAAGGTGATGGGTTTTGGTCATAAGACATCCTATGTGCTCATACAAACCCTAATGCTTGGATCTAGGTTTCTCTATTGTACATGCTTTGAATCCAAGACTATAAACCCTAATTCTAGCATATGGAAATCAATATTAACATATAATTAGGTTTAAGATAGTACCTTGATTGTTATGTAGCAATAACAATCTCAATTCCTCCCTGAATTGACTTTGGAAGGCTTAGAGTCACAAGTGTCACTCCTCTAATGGCTCACAAACACCATAAGCAAGAGGATGAAGAGGAGAGAGGTTAGACGCTGCCTAAAACATGTTCTAACCCTAGAAAAGAAGTTCCCCACGTTTTTGAGCCTTAAGGGTTATATTTATAGTGAGGCTATTAGGGTTATCTAACAAGGAAACCCTAATTTGGTTGCTTAAGCCCTAAGCAACCCATAGACTCCTTTAATCAAGCCCTTGGACGATTTCCTTATGGGCTTCCCATAAGAATTCGTCTACTTCTTGATTTAAGACAATCCATGGCCCAAATTGCAATTATCTTATAATTACAATTCTAGTCCCTTAAGTTTAATTAATCTCTTTTAGTCACAAAACTAATTACCAATTAATTATTGACTAATATTAATTAAACAATATGATTTCTCCTTTAATATATTATTCCCATAATATATTAATAAATCAAATTTAATCCTTTCTCTCTATAATTCATCCTATCAAGTTGCTTTGGTGAAGGCAACCCAAAAGGACCATGCACCATTGGGTCAAGTACATACCAAAATAGTTATGGACTTAGACACTAATCCAACAGTCTCCCATTTGGATAAGTCTAATAACTATTCTGCGTATGACTTCAGATCCTGATCTGCAATCATAGCTTTCCAAAGCCGTTGTCAACTCTGATCCTATAAGATACGTGAGTCCTTAGATAAGGGATCATATATTCCTCCATTCTAGATATCATATGAGATATGATTTCAAATCATTCTCTTTGTACTATATCTCGATTCCCGATTTATGACGACTGACTAATTGAACAAATCAAATTAGCCCTAGCCCGACCGAGCATTTACGTTTGTCATCACAAAATCATCGAGGGGCCCAAAGATATCGCTTTTATCCTACTTTGGATAAAAGGAACGGATAAACTTTGATACAATGCTTGCTTGCACTTACTAACCAAATCACACACAACAATATGTTTTATAACACCAAGTTACTAGTGCGTTTACATATTATCAATGTGTAACCGATTTGCAAGATACAACTCACACATCTCAGTTTCAAGAATATAAGATGTTATCGTCTCACCAATCACTCGTGATACAATTCATGGAGTGATCCAAGTGAGCGTGGGTTTAATCCAATGCTTAAATTCTCATTCATAAACACTCATGAACGTTGAAGCAAACATTTGCTTATGTCTAATACCTTATAGACAATCCACACACCAATTCATGACAATCTTCATTCATATCTACTTCCAACATATGAACGACTGTGGCCCATTTGAATAATTCGATTATTCTTAATAAATTCAATTATTTTGGAAGTCAAAACATGCAAATGTGAAACACAAGAATAATACTAATCCCATATGGCCTCAACCCTTTGAGCATAAATACAACACCTTTTATTACTCATTATTTGTCGTTTCGGGTAATCAACTTCTTACTTGAATTACAACACTTGTCCCATGCTCCTAGCATGCACACAATGTTTACCTATGGTTCTTACTTTGTGAAATAGATTATATTGAACATATTTCCAATCATTCTCATTTCACAACTCCAAATCCTTTTCATAAGTGAAAGAATATCAAATTCTTGCTACTTATAGAATATGCTAGATCTAACATTCTATGCAACTTATCCTTTCGTAATGTCACTGCACCAAAGTCACAAAGACTATTGTCATTGATATTACAAAGTCTTCTATCGAAGATTGTTACAAGACAATTCCTTAGATATGATGTCTCTCACTTAAAGTACATTCATTTGAACATCCTTTTGCATAAAGGTTTCTAATCTAGACATAGTTATTTCAATATTCAATTCCCAATATGCATACATTTCCATATTTTCCATATGACAACTTATTCTTAATAGAATCTTGTCTATTCATAATAATGTCGATATGGTCCATCCAATACGAAAACATTTCCATATTTTCCGATACTATACTTCCAACTACTCACAAGCGACCAATCCTCGTCGAACTTTGGATTGTCCTTTGATAGTTGTTTAATTATTTTAGTCAAAACCGATTCTAGTCATTTTTCCCTCTAAATGCGCTAGAATTTTGGAAAAAAAATTTAGAATGGTCAAACATTAAAGCATTTGCAATCGATCCTATAACCGAAGCGTATGGGACACGACGCATAATGTTTTATTTGCTATGTTCTCAAAATTCGAATTGTGAAGAGGAATGCCGTAATCATAATCGAAATTTTAAGAACACACTATGTACCATTGACTAAATTTATTAACATTTCTCAACCTAAACCTTTAGATTTGAAATGAAGCATAATATTCTCTCCCTTAATTATAGCAAAACAACTTTACAACCCTTACGACTTTGCAAGGTATAACTCTTGTTTTCTATAATTAATATTGCCAACTTGCAATACGTGCCTTAATAATCATAACATTTATGCTCCCACTATCATGATGATTATTATAAAACATAACACTTATGCTCCCACTAGCTTCGACATGTATTCATAAACATCTTAACTTTCAGAAAAACAATGCTTATTGGATTTCTTAAGTTCATGTTTCTATTACTCAGTGCTTTGATAATCTTTTATCAAGGCTTCTTGAACTTATACACCATTGCCTTAGATAGTTCATATGTGTGTGTAAGCAATTGCCAAACCTCACAATTCAAATTATGGAAAGGGATACCGTAACCATAATCGAATTCGAGAATGCAATTTTACAATCACTATCTTCTTAAAATCTTTCTTAGTGAAAGCATTTTCTCACAATCATTTTCATGAAGGAGGAAATCTTATGACACTTAGATTTAAACGGTGTATGTGTTCCTATCCATGTGAATTTGTTAAAACTAAAGTTTACGACAAATTCAAACTCATATGGACCGAACTTTCTTAATCTTGATTTCTTGCCTTATGGTAGCACAGCTGCCCACCATGTCTTCCAAGTAGTTAAGCAGCTCACCCTTTCCTATCAATGTACCTTTCATTGATTAAGGTGCTTTGCCTTTTATGCGTTCAAAATGAGAACTCGTAGAACTCACATGCATAATTAACTCGATTGGATTGGCACAGAAACAAAATAATGTCAACACGATAGGTTGTAAACCTCAACTCGTGTGCTAGTGATGATCGATAAGGTTTATTTGATTTGTTCTTGAAACCTTTCAAGACCATTAAGACTCTCACTGACTCCTTGACATATAAGATTCTTTTGTCAACAACCATTTCTTGACAAACAAATATTCAAGAGTTAGTGTAGCTTTTATCGAAACTCTTCATAAATTGGTCCTAGTTGGTCTTTGTCTTATCCAAGATATCACAACTTTCCACATTTGATGAATGTTACAAACCTTCTTAATACTTTTCACTCAATGTCACAATCTTAACTTTAAGACTTGTTATTGGAACGAAGTATGATTGACTTCTTGATTTAACCATTTCTTCAATCCTTGATTCCTCTTCTTAAACATACAATTGTACTAAGACTCACTTAGAGGATCAATTTAGATATGGTTCTTAATCATTAAGACCTATCATAAAGCATAAAAGCTACTCTCCCTTCTTCTTAGAATGGAGAAACTTTTATCTTTCTGCCTACTTGATTCTTCTTATTCGTTCTGCTATTGATCTAAACCCTTTAATCAATTTAGAATTACACTTAGTCTTGTAAGTATGATCACATTTACTAAACTTTTAGTAAACCATGACGAATATCTTGTTGCTCTTATGGTGGACTTGATCAACACGCAACTTTGTGTACTTGATCTCTTAGTCCTTCACTTGACACTTTTTCAATGAATTAGTCTAATTTCCAAATATGAAATTTCTCATTCATCGTGCAACCAAGTTGCGTGATTCCAAATTTCTGTCCAATTGAAACTTGGGCGATGAGAAACTCTCCCTATTTGGTAAATTCTTCTACATTTCCATAAATAACATAATAAGAACCAAATCCATTATTGCTAATATTCGAACATCAATTTTTCATATATGCCATTGCAAGGATAAATAAATAATATAAAATCAAAATTTATTTTATTGCGGAAAAATTTGTCCTTACAATGCAATTCATCGAAAAACTATGCTAATACATCTTTCTTAGCAATCTAATTCTAACTCTAAGTAGTAGCTCAAGAATCTAATCTTCGAGAAATGCGATCGAGATCCATTCCTTCACGATTAGATTCTGCTCACTTCTTCCCTTAAGCTTCCTTTCTTTTCTTCGATCCTACAAAACATCAATTGTAATCTTATCACATTATGTATTAAGAATCTAGAATAGAAGCTTAAAAGAGTTAGTTAATGGATTTTACCTATATTAGAGCCATACGTTTCGACTCTCCCATATCTTAGATCTCTTAGGTAAATAGGGCAGCTTCGTCTCCAATGCCCCTTCTCTTGGCAATAAAAGCAAATCGACTCTTTTGGAACAGCACATGGAACTACTTCAGACATCGCCTTTCTCTTATGATCAAACTTTTCGATCATTGCATGTCTTTCGTTGCCATTGTCTATATTCATAGAGCTCTCGAAGGCAGATTCACCAATCAACTTTGTTTTTCTATTGCGCCAAACCATTGCTGATTCAGCAGCAATAAGCATATAGGTGAGATCTATAAGGGTCACGTCGCAATTCATCATATAGTACTCTCTTACGAACTCACTATACGAGTTAGGAAGTGACTGAAGAACCCAATCAACAACCATTTCCTCACAGATGACGGATCCCAACATTCTTAACCTATCAATGTGTGACTTCATCCCTAGGACGTGTGCACACACCGACTTTCCTTCTTTATGTTTACTTGCCAAAAGGGCTTGAGTGATCTTGAACTTTTCAAGCCTCTGAACTTGTGGGTTAGGGAGAATAATTTGAGGAGGAGGAGGAAGTGAAGTATGATCTCTTGTTCCTCGATCGAATCGTGGAATATCATCTTCATGTGGAATGCTTGTTCCACGGGATTTGGGAAGACCATAGTTGTCGAACTTTGACATCTACAAAACGGGAGAAAACAAATTCAAGTTAGTTGATTGATTGAGTCCTTAGCAAATCACCCAAATGAGATACTAAGGCTAGGACCTAACACAATATTCTACAACTCGGGAGAGGGATGTCGTAACCCTAATTGCAGAATATTTGAAGGTAAGTGAATGACGATTCACTAATTTCCACCACGAAAAACGAAAAAGAATTTAAGTTTTAAATCTATGAAAACTCCTGGATCCTTTGAGATTCATTGAACTTTCAATGGCATGTTTAAATCTCGATATGCCCCTCTTGTTTGTGACTGGGATGCCGAGGATCATAAAGCGGATGTGAATAACCATGCAAACTTACATGGTGCCCTCACATGTTACAGTCACCTATTCGATGTGCCGGTAAACCACACATGCTCCACCGAACTATGACAAACATTGAGTCACCCTTTGCTACCTTTGCTTAGAACCATTTAGTGTGCCGGTAAACCACACACGCTCCACTAACGTCTTTGCAAGGGCACAAAGTGTAATTTCATGGAATTGCATCAATTCACTTTTGCCTAAGTAACTAAGATTGGGAATTTTATGAAAACACTTAGTTACTTTTATACTTCATTATACTTATAATGGAAGGTTTCGTCCTATCCTACCCGTTCGGCTAATGACCCTCCACTAGTCAAGAGTGCGGTGGGTAAGAGTGGATACCCATTCAATCGCCATTTTATAGACAATTTCCTTAAACACCCCTTATAGACCAGCTTCGTGAATGAGGCCTACTAATGGTAAGACTGACTTTTACTCATACATATATATAATGTTAGACTTTTAATGTTATATATAGTATATGGTGTATTTTATACTTTCAAAATACTAGGTGGTCTAATTTAACAATTATACTTTTAATTCAATTAAATTGTAAACCTAAACTTTTATGGATTTATTAAATCTCTATTAATTATACACCTTAATTAATTAATAAAACCATAAGGGTGTGATTTAAACTTTTTCAAAACTATACTAGAGTTTTAGAATTTAACATTCCTAATTAAACTTTTAATCAACTTTTAAATTCCAAAACTTGAGGGCATGTTTTGAAACATTTCAACACATTAGGGTTTAGAATTTAAATATACATCAAAATTAAACCATTTAATCAAAATTTAAATTCCAAAACTTGAGAGCATGTTTTGAAACCTTTTTCAAAACATAAGGGTTTCAACTATTTAAATTTCAAAACTTTTTGGGTTCAAATTTAAACTATAAAACATAAAGGGCAAAATATGAAACTCTTCATAACAACAAGGATCAAATAAAAAATAATTTAAGTTAACATTTAATCACATAATTATCCATATTTGATTTGTTTAATGATTTCTTGCAAAACAATTTATCAATTTAGTCAAAATAATTAATCAATTATCTTATAAGGAAACAATTAACTTATTAATTGATAAATATCTCCAATTAGATCAAAATTATAGTCAAATAAATCATATAATCGGATTAATATTGATCTAACATGATAAGGTAACTATCCCAATGCAAAAACAGCAAGAAATCCCGAGATAACCTCCATCTAACGAGTTGACTCGTCGAGTCAAGCCTAGACTCGTCGAGTCACCTTGGACTTGGCGAGTTCAGCTATGGACTCGGCGAGTCCAGCCTCCAGAAACCCAAAAAAAAACGAATTTTCTAGATATGCAATGCATCAATACAATTGAAACCAAACCAGTCTCTGATACCACTGATAGGTTTTGGTCATAAGACATCCTATGTGCTCATACAAACCCTAATGCTTGGATCTAGGTTTCTCTATTGTACATGCTTTGAATCCAAGACTATAAACCCTAATTCTAGCATATGGAAATCAATATTAACATATAATTAGGTTTAAGATAGCACCTTGATTTTTATGTAGCAATAACAATCTCAATTCCTCCTTGAATTGACTTTGGAAGTTTTAGAGTCACAAGTGTCACTCCTCTAATGGCTCACAAACACCATAAGCAAGAGGATGAAGAGGATAGAGGTTAGAGGCTACCCAAAACGTGTTCTAACCCTAGAAAAGAAGTTCCCCACGTTTTTGAGCCTTAAGGGTTATATTTATAGTGAGGCTATTAGGGTTATCTAACAAGGAAACCCTAATTTGGTTGCTTAAGCCCTAAGCAACCCATAGACTCCTTTAATCAAGCCCTTGGACGATTTCCTTATGGGCTTCCCATAAGAATTCGTCCACCTCTTGATTTAAGCCAATCCATGGCCCAAATTGCAATTATCTTATAATTACAATTCCAGTCCCTTAAGTTTAATTAATCTCTTTTAGTCACAAAACTAATTACCAATTAATTATTGACTAATATTAATTAAACAATATGATTTCTCCTTTAATATATTATTCCCATAATATATTAATAAATCATATTTAATCATTTCTCTCCATAATTCATCCTATCAAGTTGCTTTGGTGAAGGCAACCCAAAAGGACCATGCACCATCGGGTCAAGTACATACCAAAATAGTTATGGACTTAGACACTAATCCAACAGAAGGACCTGGCCTGATCACACCGCATCACCCTATGGTTTCTGCATTTAGAGATTTTGGGAATTTGTACTATGATAATATTTTATTACGATACACTTTTGTCTATTTTGATATTAGTATCGTATGACTGAATGAATTTAAAAACAAAATTTTATCCGTATTTTTGAGACGTTACAAGTTGGTATCAAAGCCTTGGTTTGAGGGATTAGGGCATTCTCTCGGGTTTTCCTGGACTCAGATCGAGGGTTTGATAGATTTTTCCATAAAAGAAGCATTTTAATATAAAGATTGTAATTAAAGAAAAGGGGTGCGATACGTGCAATCATCCGAGCTCAAGTAAGTCTTCTGAAAATACATATACAAGTTATATGTTTTATACTATGATATAAGAATTGCATGTTAGATTAGAGGCTAAGGATTTGCTCCGAATTGCATGATTGAATGCTAGGAGAGATTTATTTGTGTGCCCCTCTGTATGAGCTTTTAAGTTTGCATACTTGTATCAGATCAATTACTTGTTAGGATAGCGGGTATGCTTTGAGTTGAATTGTCTAATACCTGAATTTTGCATGCTTTGTGATTTAGGAAATTATGTTGATACTAGCTGATTAGTAGATGAATGTGTTGGATTACATATTGTTTTGATTGGATAATTTTAGAAGGATATGTTTAACTCTATTGCGCAACTCTTGTTTGTGTTCAACCGTTGTAGTGTGGGACCTGTTATTCGAAGAATTATCTAGTACTAGTCGTATGTAATTGTGTTCATGCAATAGTTAGATAGTATTTGTGGAAGTTATTTCTGCAACTGATAACAAAGAGGGGTAAGGAAAGGAGTCTTAAGGAGTCCATGTGAGATGCTTTGGTGTGTAGGATGCCTTATAGTTTGAGGAATGTATCAGTTAGGAAGAGTAACTTGGAGGAGTCGGGTTAGTCCTGGAGAAGGGTATAAATAGGTGTGAAAGGTAGTATTGGGCCTGCACTACTAAAAACATATGATTTATACCCGAGGACAGGAAGACCATGGTGAATCTAAGGAAGTCGAGATTGTGAACCTTCCAGTGTGTTTTGCTAATTGTTTATGTGGTTATGTTTCAGAATAGTGATGACACGTCATGGAGTGAGGGGTTCAGGATCTAGAGTTGATTCGGGCATAGGATGTGAACCAATTAATGAGGACTTACGAGAGTTCATTACGTCTTAGATGACTTGAGGAATCCTTGATGCGACCCCTGTAATGTTTGGGTTGATCGAGGAAGGTATCATGGAGCTGATGGAGGATAGACTTTGGATTTTTAGGGCGTATTTAGCCGCAAGCTAGTCTAAGGTCCGCACTCTCACCTTCAAGGATTTTAGGGGATGTGGGTTACTAGATTTCTTCAGGGTGAAGGACCCCATTGCAGCTAGGTGATGGATGGTTGACATCGAGTGTGCCTTGATGACGAGTTTCTGCCCCGAATAGTCGATGGTGAGGTTTGTTGCAGGATGTTTGAGGGAGCAAGCCCGCAATTGTGAGAAGAGGTCATCTATACTTTGGGAGCCCCAACCATTAAGGCAATAACCTAGCCAGCCTTTGTGACCTGTTTTGGAGCAGAGTTTACACCGATAATTGAGGTGCAAGAGTTAGCAAGAGAGTTTTTGGACATGAGATAGAAGATTAAGATTGTGACAGAGATCACTACCAAGTTCAGAGAGAGAGAGAGCGCTTTGTTGGTACCATAATATGTGAAAAATGAGGAGATTAGGAAAACTAGAAACCATGACATGCTGAGATCTAACATCAAGGAGTTTGTTAGTTTTTCTACCTCCTTGATTCAGGACGACATGATATCTAGAGCGCAAAAACGAGAGATTGATTTAGAGCATCTAGGGAAGAGGAAGGTGGAGCAGGGGCCAATTCGGGTTTCAGCAAAGAAACTCAAGGGTTTTGACTCTAGGTCGAAGAGATAACAGGGCTATAGCCATTGTGGCAGGTCACATGATGGGGTTACAGAGCGGGTGGTTCAGGATATTACAAGTGCGGCAAGACAGGGCACTTTAACAAGGACTACACTTATACTACCACCACCACCTAGACATCATATTTGATTTTCTTTCATTGCAATCAAAGTAGCCACAAGAAGGCCAATTGCCCGAGTTTAACATCGGGAGGACTGGTGGTAGCACCTGCTTCTACAACTTTGAGGATCACCGATGGCTATCAGGGTAAGGCAGAGGAACTAGTGGTTCGGTGCAAGGAATTTCACTTGACAGTCAAGGAACCTCGTGCAGCACCGGATGTAGTCACTGTATGTATTTTCTTCTTATCTTTCTACTTATGTTATATGCTTTGCTTATTTGTTGTATTATTGTTTAGGGTCATTCCTTATGAATGCTATTCTAACCTTGGTCGTTTTCTATTTGGGGGCTACCCGATCTTTTGTGTCACTTGCGCTTATCAAATGGTTTGGCAAGGTTCCAGAAGAGTTGGACTGCCCATTAGAGGCTAATATTGTTGATGATCGTCTGGTGCGAGTGTCAAGGATTCACCAAGGATGTACCTTGGAGTTATTTAGCGAGCGGTTTTCGATTGACTTGGTCCCGAATCCCTTGCTCGAGAGCAAGGTTATAGTGGGGATGGATTGTTGAGCCTCAACGGGGAGATGATTGATTGTGAACTTCAATTGGTGCGCGTTTGGACACCAAGTGCGGGAGAGTTGGTGATCCATGGTGAGGGTGCTCAGTGTGGGCCAACTCTTTGTTCAGCAGCCAGGGCTAGGTGTTATCTTCGGCAGGGTTATTTTGGGTTCGTAGCTTTTTTGATGGATTCCCGGGAAAAGGGTGAGGTGACCATTGGTGATGTGCTGATTGTTTAGGAATACCCGGATGTGTTTTCGGAGGATTTTCCAGGAGTGCCTCCGGAGAAGCATTCGGAGTTTCGGATTTACTTGATTCCAGGTGCGGCTCTGATAGCCAAGGCACCCAATCGGTTAGCACCTCCAGAGATACAGGACTTGTCTATGCAGATGCAGGAGCTGCTAGAAAAGGGATTTGTTCGACCAAGTAGTTCGTCCTTGGGAATGACAATTTTATTTGTGAAGAAAAAGGACGGGGCGTAGCAAATGTGTATTGACTACTAGGATTTGAACCGAGGATCGACGTTTTATTTGATCAACTTCAGGGTGCATCTTGGTTCTTTAAGATTTATCTGTGTTTCGGTTACTATTAGATGAGGGTCAGGGAGGAGGACAAGCAGAAGATGGCCATCCGAACTCATTATGGTCATTACAAGTTCGTGGTGATGCTTTTCGGGCTTACCAATGCTCCAGCCGCATTCATGGATCTCATGAATCACTAATGCAGACCCATGATGGATCGGTCAGTGATTGTATTTTTAATGACATTTTGGTCTTTTCCGAGAGCAGCATGAAGAGCACCTGAGGGAGGTATTGTAAATTCTGAGGAGTGAGAGGTTGTACGCGAAGTTCTCAGCGTGTGAGCTCTAATGCACTAGGTGTAGTTTCTGGGGCATCTTGTCAACCAGAACATTATTCTGGTCGAACTGGCCAAGATTGAGGCGGTGATAAGATGGGAGATTCCAAGGTCTCCATCTGAGGTTCGGAGTTTCCTTGGATTAGCAGTTTACTATCGGAGATTCATTCAGGATTTCTCCAAGACAGCAGTTTCATTGACCAAACTGATGAAGAAGACTATCACTTTTCATTGGGGGCCTGATTAGCAGGAAACTTTTGAGGCCTTGAGACAGAAGTTGTGTGAGGCATTGATTTTAAACTTTCCAGAGGGAGTAGGGGATTTTGTGGAGTATTGTGATTCTTCGGTCACGGTTCTAGGTGCGGAGTTGATGCAGCTATGTCATGTGATTGCATATGTGTCGAGGTAGCAGAAGCCTCATGAGGCGAATTACCCTACACACGATTTGGACTTGGTGGCAGTGGTGAGTGCCCTCAAGATTTGGAAACATTACCTCTATGGGGTCCGTTGCACTATCTACACGGATCACAAGAGCCTAAGGTATTTAATGGACCAACCAAATCTAAGCATGAGGCAGCGCAAATGGTTGGATGTGGTAAAGGATTATGATTGTGAGATCCTTTATCACCTGGGGAAGCCCAATGTGGTGGTCGATGCTCTCAGTTGCAAGGTGATTACGGCTCCGGTCAGAGATATATGTTTGACGATGACAATGATTACCCCGTTATTGGAGCAGATTTGAGAGGATCAGGTCGAGGCTATAAAGGAAGAGCACCGAAAGAGTAAGCACATTGTGGGATAGTTGGATTTTTTTAATTATGATATTCAGGATTGTTGACCCTTCATAGGAGGGTGTGGGTTCCGTACTGAGGTGGTGCGTGACAGGTTTTGATGGAGGAGGCGCACAAGTCAAGATTCTCTATTCATCCTCGAGCGAAAAAGATGTATAGAGATCTCCATCCCAATTATTGGTGGCCATGTATAAAGTGAGACGTAACTTGGTACGTAGAAAGGTGTTTGACTTGCAGGAAAGTCAAGGTTGAGCATTAACTGTTGGATTAGGTGTCCAAGTTAATAACTATTTATGGGATGTACTTGACCCGGTTGGCATGGTCCATTTGGGTTGCATGGCATTGCAACACTTGGATAGACTAAATGAGAGAAAGGTTTATTAATATATTAAAAGTTCTAATATATTAATAATATTATTTAGTTAGTATTGATCAAGAATTAATTTGGAATTAATTAAGTGATCAAAATGTGACTAATTAAATATATGCGGTTGATTGTGTAAATAATCCATTCTTGTATAATGAATAATGATCCATGGTTTATATGTATTGGGCTAAAACCCATAAGGTGCTCCATGGATAGTCCATGGAGGTTATAAACCCATGGATTATGGAATATGAAAAACCATGCACATTAGGGTTTACATAGAGTAACCCTACATGTGGCACACTATATAAGAAACTCCATAGCAAGCAAAATCGGCAACTAAGAAGAGAACAAGAGGGCTAGCCGATTTTTAGGTGTTAGTGAACTTCTCTCAAGGTTATTCCAAGTGTTGTGGTGCTGTGTGAGACATTCGAGGCATCACACTTGAGGTGCTAGGCTCACAAGGTTCTCAAGGAATCCAAACAACAAAAGGTATGTTCTTCTACTAGCTATTATGTTTAAAAGTTCCCCATGCCATGCTAGTTAGGTTAAGAACCTTGGAAAATCAAATTTGCATGTATCTTAGTAAAACACAGATCCAAGGTTTCTAAGGTTGCATGTACACCTTAGGAGTGTTAGAATGCTCAAACCCTTTAGTGGTATCAGAGCCTAGGCTTATTTCCTTGATACTTGATGCAAACTTGTTGGAAAAGACTCAAAAACTGCTATCTACCGAGTGAACTCGCCGCGTCCATGGGGGGGGACCCGACGAGTCCATGCCTATATTCATCCTACTCGTTGAGTAGGTTCTTGCACTCGATGTGTAGGAGCCCATGAATGCAGTTTTTTGAGTTTTGCTGCTAGAAATGGACTAGAAACATTACCCTAAACTGTTTTGGCATTATAAAACTTGTTTTAGATGGTGTAATGGTTATGCTAATCCATTTACAATGGCTATTATCAAATTTTCAAGTTTTGTATGTGTTGTTTATGATTCTTGAAATTATTGATATGAATGTTCATGAACATATGAGTTTAGAAGATCATATGAATTATTTGCAAATAGTTTGTTAGTTTAATTCTTGATCTTGACGTGTTTTAATGGAATCCATAAATTGTCCTCAAGTTATGGATAACCAAAAGTCACTCTTTTAAAAGTCCATTAATAAATACATAGGTTACATAAAATGAAAAGTTTCTCATTTTAATAAATCATTAACCCATAAATTATGAAAGATGAAAAGTTTTGAAAGTTACAAAACTTTCCCTCAAGTTTTGGAACATGTAAAGTCACTTTAAAAAACTTTAGTTCCCACCCCAAGAATTTTAAAAGTTAAAATTCAACCCTTATACTTTATAATATTATAAGTTAATAATATATATATATATATATATATATATATATATATATATATATATATATATATATATATATATATATATATATATATGTGTGTGTGTGTGTGTGTGTGTGTGAACAATTCGTTTTACCGTTAGTAGACCTCATTCACGAACCCGGTCTATAAAGGGGATATAAGGTTGTTGCCTATAAAATGGCAGCTTAATGAGTGTCCACTCTCACACACAACTTCCTTGACTTGTGGAGGGTCGTTAGTCAAACGGGTAGGACAATGACTTTAATCCTCATTAAAAATATGATGATTGTAAAGTAACTAAATGTTTTTATAAATTCTCAATCTTAATTTTAGGAAAATGTGAAAAATATGTTAACCCATTAAATTACGCTTTGCACTTTGCTTAAGTCGTTAGTTGTGACAACATTCAAATTATGTTAACGTGTGTGACTTACGAACACGACTTAAATCAAATATAATATGCTTAATTTGTAACGTTTAAACAACATTTAATGAAAATACATAATTTGTATTTTTATTTTCATTTAAATCTAACTTCGTAAGAAAAAATTATAAATTATAAATCCATATTTTCGACTAAAAATTTAGAAATACAGTTTTTTTCGATATTATTTATATAAGTTTTATTTAGTAAATCTAGACGAGTGATAAAATAATGTATTACACATTTTGTTAAATATTTTGATAAAAGTTTTAAGTTTAGAGTTTATTAAATTGGAAAATACGTCTATATAGCTTGACGTGTCATGAAATAATATTGTTTCAGTAAGTAATATAATGTGTCTTATATTTTAAATTGATTATTTCTTTTTGTAAGTTACGTTCAAATATACATATTTTCTTTGAATCAATTAAATTACTAAATGGATCATATATATATATATATATATATATATATATATATATATATATATATATATATATATATATATATATATATATATATATATATATATATATATATATATATATATATGATAAATACGAATGCTATTTCTAATAAATTCCTATTCTAATAAAAAAAAATAGCTTTTAACCTCTTTTTGATATGTGTCATCATATTAGGCCTCTTAATTAATGCACATTTTATTCTTTTTTTGTCATGTGTCACCCTATTATATCTCTTAATTAATGCATGCCACTTGTCAACCTATTAAGTTTCATAATCCCATTTTCAACTTTTTATCATTTTTCGGGGAAGGATATATGTTTTTATATAATTTATTTTTATAAATCATAAATTGTTTACATCGTTTATAATTTCGTTACATAATCGTTATAACAATTTACCATTAAAACAATCGTTTACCTATATAAAATTTAGTAAACACTGTCGTTATACTGCCCACATAATAAAAAAAATTATAGTATGCATTGCCGTTACTATGCTCACACAATATAAAATTGTTTTACGCATTGCCTTTACGATGCCCACATAATATAAAACTGTATTATGCATTGTGGTTAATATGTCCGCATAATATAAAATTATATTATGCATTGCACTTAATCTATGAATAAATTATTACACATTGCTGTTACTCTGCATATTTAAAGTTTTACAAATTATTTAATGGTATAATTATAAAAATCTTTTTATAATTATATAACATAAATAGATAAACATAAACATGTAAAGTTATAAGACTACAACTTTTAGTGCTACACATTCAAGGGTTTACATGAGACACATTCATCACCTAAGTGTAATAGTTAGTAAAGTCTTCTATTTATAATCGTTAAATCTTAAGTGAGCAGGAGAGTTATGTATAGATCTATACGGGCTGACACCCCACCTGCGTTTGCTAGCTACAACCATCGATGGTCAAGTCACGGGTGATAATTGTCTAAACACTATGACATCCGATGAAGCGTCGTGAGGGGTAACAACTCGTCTGTAGCTCGATTATGGGAACTCGTGTAACATTGATAATCACGCCTAAAAGCAAATATAAGTTTGAAAATACTTATATACGATAGAACAAATACATTTGAAAATAAAGTACACATATAAATATAAGTTTGAAATTACTTATATAAAAGTATTCTTTGGAGTAAAAAGTACGTTAATACAAATATACAAACCTGTGAACTCATCAACTTTATGTTGATATTTTTAAATTACATGTAGTATAGAGAAAATAAGAGTCGGCCGTATCAATCTTTTGGGAAAATCTTGATGGGATCGTCGGAGCACTTTGTATCTATATCGCACTTATCTGATTTAGCACTACTTGTAATTTTTGGTTTCTTGTATTCAAAAAACCCAGTACAATATGTAATATATTTTGTAATATAAAAATAACATTTGTGTTATATTGTTCAATGTAATCAATAATTGTGAACCATAATGACGTCACACAAGTTCATCATTTATGCTGTCGGCCGGGGTGAACCATAACAGTTGTGCTATATTGTTCAATGTAATCAATAACCATGAACCATAATGAAATACCATCCCAATTCGAGGTTGGTGAGTCATCAGGAGCTCAACAACCCACCTCTCCCCATGAGGCATCTTCCGATCCTGCTATACCCATCTTAGTTTCTCGCATATCACGCTTAGTTCATCAAATTCGCATAATCACTACTGAAGTAGGGATTATTAAGGGGAACTCCATGGGTCATCATGATAAAATTCAAAGCTTAGAAGAGGATCGAAGTCTAGATGAGGAAGCCATACAACTTATTTTTGATCATCTGGGTTCTATCTAGGTACAACTCTTGACCCCAGAAGCTCAAATTTCAGGAATGGAGCTTATGGCACAGGTTATGGAGCATAGGGTGATGACATCAGAGGCCAGAGCTTATGCGGCTGAGATGAGGGTCGAATCTGTATAACAAAAACTCACCGACCTAGTTACTGTACTAGGTACTTTTCTTGGTTTATGGTAGACTCACCCGGGCGGGTTGTGCCCAGGGATATTTTATAGGTTTGGGGTATGGGGGAAAAGTTTGTTTATAGTAATGGACTCAACACCAACACCTACCCCAGATCCTATGCCAGTAATGGACTCAACGACTATTGAAGCATTTGTTGCTCAACGCGTCGCATTCGCTATTGCTAACTACAAAGCCAACATGAATATTGGATTCGGAAACGGTAATGGAAATGGAAATGGAGGTAGAAGTATCTCTAATATCAACAATTGAGGAGGCCATAGAGCCTGTACTTACAAAGACTTTATGAACTGCAATCGTAAGTCTTTTTACAGAAATGAAGGAGTTGTCGGACTAACCCGGTGAATCGAGAAGATGGAGTTAGTGTTTGAAATAAGCTTTTTGCGATGAAACCATAAAGTATGATTTGTTGCATGTACGTTTGTTGATGCAGCCTTAACATGGTGGAACAGTCATGCAAAACACTAGGCGTTAGCAATGCCAATTCCATGTAATGGAGTAAACTGGGGCAATTGTTGATTGACGAATATTGCCCAAGAGACGAAATGCGAAAACTGGAGCAAGAGTTGTGGAACCTTGTGACATCCCCATTTTTCTTGGCCAGAAAAGACCGATTTTGTTTATGCTTTATAAAAATCAGAGTACCTCTTTTAATAAAAATGTTGCGGAATTTATTCCCAGAAAAACACGATTAATACGTTATCAAAGCATTTCCAAAGAAACGCATTTTATTCATTTTAAAACATTTGGGATGCCATCGTCAATACAGAAACATAAGCATAAACAGAACTTACATTCATTTACACTAGTGATCTATATCTCCTTAATCTCTCAGTGTAATGTGCCATCATAACGACACCTCTGATATACATAAACTGAGTGGGTCAGGTTGGGAAACCTGGTGAGTACATAGGGTTTTCAACCCATAATAATATAATTATTATGTTTAAACAATCAAACAATCAAACAATCAACCCAATTACCCATCCCCATTGTCTTATTTAGTTTTAAGGATCTACCCTAAAAATCAGCTATTCCTTGTTCATTCATTCCTAAGGATCATCCTAAAGAATCGGCACGAAGTCTATCGTTGCCACGGTTTACACAACAGGCACTAAGTCTGCATAGTCACCAGGGGTTAGGCATCAAGTTTGCATGATCGCCAAGGTTTACACAACGGGCACTAAGTCTACATAGTCGCTAGGGTTTAGGCATCAAGTCTGCATGATCTCCAAGGTTTAGGCACCAAGTCTGCATGGTCGCCAAGGTTTAGAGTACATCGGGTGAACACATCGTTCACAACACCTACAGGTTGCGAGCCTGCTAGTGTTCCACTAGACTGTCTAGATTAGTCTGTGGTTGTCATCCATACTCTGTTGAATGACGGGGCCATCGTTTGGGAAAAGGTTTTTCACATCGTCCACCTCTCACCCTCACCTCGTGGTCTATAACACCTCTTAACTCATCATTCAACTCATATTCCATCTATGACATCTACCCATGTTTTACCCCAACATTATCGTAGATATAAAATACATATACAGTTTAAATCATTTAAAACATGTATAAAGTCGTTCATCCAGCACAGACAGCAAGTATTCAGATAATATGCACACATAGCACGTAATTTATATAATTTCCTTCGACTAAACCTAGTATTATTACCACTAGAGTTTAGTTTAATATTTACCGTGACTAATTATTAGTCTTAATATTATTATTATTATTATTATTATTATTATTATTATTATTATTATTATTATTATTATTATTATATAAGCGTTTAAACAATACTTTCCAACCACTATGTATGAACAGAGGCTAGACATAAAACATCGGAGCGAATGACCATTTTGGCGTATAGCACTTCTGAAATCCAACAACCCTATGCGGCTCTTTAAACCAGATTCTCCGTACCGCGAGTAGTTAAAAAGATATTATAATGACACTTATATAAGTCATAATAATAGTTCAAATATTTATTATAAGTTCATAATAACAATATTAATTTTAAATATAAGCTATATTAAAATAGGGTAAGCATAACTTAGTTACAAGGGGATTTTAACTACAAGTCGGGCTTTGCAGGGGCAGAACTTCGTCGCCGAATCTTTCTAAGAAAGATTCGTGCAGCGCTTCAGCGCTCACCTTACTATACTAAAAACTACAGAAAGAGAAGTCGAATCACGAGGAACCGAAATGCTCGGGGGATAAGGAGAGAAAGACTCTTGAATCAAGAGAATGGTGCAAGAAATATGAGAGCCCAAGACTCTTATTTATACTAATTGAATTTTCAAAAACTACCCTCCATAATTAATTAATGACCTTTTAGTTATATAAACAACTAAACACCCATTTATAATACTATTTTAAATGGATTTAATGATATTTGTACTAAACTAATGTCGAAAGAACTCAACATTAGTCTTATAATGACCGCATCGTCGATACCTTTTTAATGATATATACATATGTATATATATGTGTACGTATATATGATTTATACTTTATTTTAATACGTAAATATGCTATTATAACTTGTAACTCGTTCATACGAACTCCGTTTTTGACGTTCTTTATATCCACGCGTAGGTGGAGACGTACTCTACAACTTTCGTTTAGACTCCATCGGCTAATTTTGACTTTATTTTTAAAGTTATATTTTTAGTAGGCCGAGATAGGATTGGTCCGTTAAAATCTCATAACTTCTTCATCCAATGTCCATCTTCGCCTGTCTTTTTATTTTTACGTTACTAATAACGATATCTTCGATTCTCGTTTAGGTTGTGTCGGATAAAAACCGCTCGATCTAATACTCGATTTTCGGGCTGTACACCGCTAAGCCGAAACTTCGAAAAATCATAACTTCCTCATACGAAGTTAGATTTGGGTGTTCTTTTTATGGACGCTCTCAGGTTAACATATTCTACGACTTTCATTTAGATTACTAAGGCTAAAAGTTGCTCTATCATAAATTCACTATTTACGTCTTCGCGGTGCCGTGCCGGTTCTGTCGCTAAACTTCGACGGGTCATAACTTCTTCGTTATAACTCGAATTTCGGCGCTCGTTATATGTACCGAACCGTTGAGACATATTCTACAACTTGGTTAAGATTATTTATTCTAAATAATCTTTTTTCGAAAAGTCGTTTGCGACCCCTATTATCTCTAAATTGACTAGCCCGGATCTACGGGCGTTACAAACCTTACCATGAAGGATGCAGTCATTGCAGCCTACACCAACCGATTCAATGATCTTGCTACTTGTTGCCCCAGTTTTGTGACACCAGAATATAAGAAGGTAGAAAGATACATATGGGGTTCGGTCCAACCCATTCAAGGATTGGTTACCGCTTCAAGACCGGCTACATACGACAGTGCCAAACGGTTAGCATTTAACTTGACTAACCAAGAGATACGCCAAGGTACTATGGTTCCGAAGGCTGAACTTCCAAATCCAGAAAAAAATAAGCGCAAGTTTGGTTGAGGGTACAAGGGAAATCCGTGGCAATCTGCTGAGAAGAAGTAGGAGACAGTGAAAGCATATGCAACCACAACAACAACGACACATACCCATAAAAAACAATATGTTGGGAAATACACAAAATGTGATAAGTGCAATTATCATCATATTGGTAACTGTAGGTTTTGTGACAAATGTAAGAAGAAGGGTCGCACCTGCCAATATTGCAGAATCCTAACACCGGTAACATTACCCGCAGCAAACACAGGAACTTTCGTTGCTGCAACCCGAGCCTGTTTTGAATGTGGAGAGGTTGGGCACTTCAAAAAGGACTGCCCAAAGATGAATAATCAACGAGGGAATGCTAGAGGTAGGGCATTCGTGATTGGAGCAAGGGACGCCATCCAGGACCCAACAGTGGTGACTAGTACGTTCCTTGTTAACAACTTATATGCAACTGTACTATTTGATTTGGGTGCTGAAAGAAGCTTTATTGCCCCTAAATTTACACAACTACTATCTCATAAATCCAGTAAACTAAATGAAACTTATGTGGTAGAATTGGCTAATGGTTAATCCGGTAGTACCCAAGAAATACTAGAAAATTGCACATTAACTCTAAACAATCATGCCTTTCATGTTAACCTTATGCCAATGATTATCGGAAGCTTCGACATAATAATTGGCATGGAGTGGTTATCTCCTCATCATGCTGAAATTTTGTGTTATGAAAAAGCAGTACGACTCCCTTTACCCAATGGAGAACCCCTGATTATTTATGGGGATAAGTCCGTTCAAAACCTCAGAATCATCTCATGTATGAAAGCACATAAGTACCTTCACAAGAATTACTGCACTTTCTTAGCCCAAATTGTGGATAAAAAGAGCAAAGGGAAAGAGATCAAAGATATACCTCGGGTGTGTAATTAGCCTGATGTATTCCCAGAAGATCTAACCGGATGGACACGAGTTCGACAAGTCGAATTCCGAATCGACTTGGTCCCAGGAGCAGCACCGGTGGAAAAATCTCCTTATAGGCTGGCACCGTCTGAAATGCAAGAACTCTCTAGCCAACTACAAGAACTTCTTGAAAAGGGTGTTATTAGACCAAGTTTCTTACCCTAGGGAGCACCAATTTTGTTTGTTAAGAAGAAGGATGGATCCTTTCGGATGTGCATCGACTATTGGGAGCTAAATAGGTTGACCATCAAGAACCGATATCTGCTCCAAAGAATCGATGATCTACTTGATCAACTGAAAGGGTCCAATTACTTCTTGAATATTGACTTAAGGTCAGGATACCATCAACTTCGAGTCCTAGCTGAAGACATTCCAAAGACGGCATTCAGAACTCGCTATGGTCACTATGAATTCATGGTTATGCCATTTGGATTGACCAATGCCCCAAAAGTTTTCATGGATCTCATGAATCGTGTCTGCAAACCCTACTTTGACAAGTTTGTGATTGTATTCATCGATGATATATTGATATACTCACAAACCAAGGAAGAACACGAGCAACACCTGCAACCAATCCTTGAACTGCTACAAAAGGAAAACTTGTACGCCAAATTCTCTAAATGTGAATTTTAGATTAGAGAAGTAAATTTTCTAAGGCATGTGGTCAGCAACAAAGGAATTCATGTCGATCCTATCAAGATAGAGGCAATCAAGAATTAGGGAGCACCTAAGACACACAGAGGTCCTCCAATTCCTTGCACCTGCAGGCTACTATCGGAGATTCATAGAAAACTTCTCCAAAATAGCCAAGCCACTCACAACATTAACACAGAAAGACATGAAGTTTGATTGGGGAGACAAACAAGAATTTGCGTTCCAGAAACTAAAGAAAATTTTGTGTAGTGCACCAATCCTATCCCTCCCAGATGGGACAGATGATTGTGTCGTATACTGCGATGCATTACACCAAGGGTTGGGTTGTGTATTAATGCAAAGAGACAAAGTTATTGCATACGCTTCTCGTCAACTCAAGGTACATGAGAAAACCTATACTACCCACGATTTAGAATTGGGAGCTGTAGTTTTTGCCTTGAAAATTTGGCGACACTATCTCTATGGTACAAAGTGTACCATTTACACAGATTACAAAAGTCTTCAACACATATTCGATCAGAAAGAACTCAACATGAGACAATGAAGATGGATTGAGTTGTTGAATGACTATGAATGTGAAATTCGATATCATCCTGGCAAGGCAAACGTTGTAGCAGATGCCTTGAGTAGGATGGAACGAATAATGGCTCGCAAGGTCAAGGCACTAACAATTAAAATCCAGTCAAACCTGGCAGCTCAGATCCGAGAGGCTCAACTAGTGGCTCTAGAAGAGAAAACATTACTAATGAATGCCTGCGATGAATGGATAAACAATTCCAGCTTAGGGATGACGGTACACGATGTTTCATAGACGAAATTTGGACGCAAAAATTTGGTGACATGATAAGCTTAGTCATGGATTAGGCTCACAAGTCAAGTTATTCCGTTCATCCAGGTTCTGACAAGATGTATCTAGAATTGAAGAAGCAATATTGGTGGCCAAACATGAAAGAAGAGATCACCACTTACGTGGGCAAATGCTTGACTTGTGCTAAAGTCAAAGTAGAGTACCAAAAGCCCTCAGAATTATTACAACAACAAAAAATACCCGAGTGGAAGTGAGAACAAATTACAATGGACTTCGTAACAAAACTACCCAAGACACCCAGTGGTTACGACACTATTTGGGTAATAGTTGATCGATTGACTAAGTTCGCCGAATTCCTACCAATCAAAGAAACTGATAAGATGGAGAAGTTGACCCGAACTTATCTCAAGGAAATTGTGAAATTATACGGGGTGCCAATTTCTATCATCTCTGATAGAGATAGTAGATTCACCTCACAATTTTGGCAATCTTTACAAAAATCCTTAGGAACACGCCTTGACATGAGCACAGCTTATCATCCACAAACAGATGGTCAAAGTGAAAGGACCATTCAAACATTGGAAGACATGCTCCGAGTGTGTGTGATAGACTTTGGAAGCACACAGGATACTCAACTTCCTTTGATTGAGTTTTGATACAATAATAGTTATCATACCAGTATTAGAGCCGCACCATTTGAAGCCCTATACGGACGCAAGTGGCGATCACCAATATGTTGGGCAGAATTAGGTAATACCCAACTAGAAAAGAAACATGCAGGCGATACACTACTTACTGGTCCAGAAATCATACATGAAACGAATGAGAAAATCACCCAAATACGTGATAGAATCAAGGATGCACAAGATCGTCAAAAAAGTTATGTCTACAAGAGATGTAAACCTCTAGAATTTCAATTCGGAGATCGAGTTATGTTGAAAGTCTCTCCATGGAAGGGCGTCATTAGGTTCAGAAAACGAGGAATGCTTAATCCAAGATACATAGGACCTTTTGAGATTCTTGCAAAAATTAGTCATGTAGCCTATCAACTTAAGTTACCTCATGAGCTCAGCAATGTACACAACGTTTTCCATGTCTCCAACCTCAATAAGTGCTTATCCGATGATGATTTTGCAATTCCACTTGACGAAATCCAAATCAACGCCAAACATAATTTCGTAGAAGAACCCGTCGAGATCATGGACCGAGAAATCAAGAAACTCAAACAAAGCTTCATCCCCATAGTAAAAGTTCAATGGAACTCTAGACGAGGACCAAAGTTTTCTTGGGAACGTGAGGATCAAATGAAAAGAAAGTACCCCCAACTATTCAACAATGTTCCGTCTACTAGCTAAATTTCGGGACGAAATTCTTTTAACGGAGGGAGAATGTGACAACACTCAAATTATGTTAACATGTGTGACTTACGAACCCGGCGTAAATCAAATGTAATAGGCTTAATTGTAACGTTTGAACAACTTTTAATGAAAATACAAAATTTGTATTTTTATTTTCATCTAAATCTAACTTTGTTAGAGAAAATTATGAATTATAAATCTGTATTTTCGACTAAAAATTTATGTTGGGCTTATTGTATTGCGTCGTGGGCTCTGTCCTTATCCCAGTTTTGGTTGCCGGTTTGGGCCTGTCCAACCGTGCATTATTTTACTCTACGGTTTTAGTAGTTAAGGTTCATGCATGCATCCTTTGTTGAAAAGGCTTTCAATAATTTTCTTATTAAGTTTTGTAAACCCTAGCTCGCCTCTAAAGTGGAAGTTCTTCATCGAGCTCTTCTGAGGCGTGACTTTATTTGAATCATAAGCTTTACATTGAATCCATATTGTGTTCAGAATCATATTGTGTTTGAATTGTTTGCTCTTCATCTTTATACCTGTGAAAGATCTAAACAATTTGAGTTTTATTCTCATCAATTGGTATCAGAGCACGAGACTGTGTAATTCATACACATCTCTTCTGTTAAAGAAGTTATTATGGTTATTCCGCATTGATTGATATTAATTGAGCCGTCATTCCATATTAGTGTATCTCATTAATTGTGGATCTTACTCTAACGATAAATTACCAGTCTGATCTTAAACAGGTTATCGATCAAACTTCATCACAATGTGCATGGATGATTCGCAAACCAATCCAATCAACATCTCCAACAGTATCGGATCAACGACAAGGATTCCAATCTTATACACTTAGGATTATGAGGTTTGGATGCACCACTTCGAAGTTGATGTGATCGGATCTGAAGATAATGGGTACTTGATCTGGGAAGCAATCACAGTTAGCCCATTTGCTCATTCAAGCACCTCAAAGATTGTCAAAACTCAAAAGGAGTACAATCAGCTTGTGAATGATGTGAAAGACATTCCTCAAGACGAGAAGGAGAAGTTTCAATGCAACATCAAGGCCTTGAGAATGATTAGGTTTGCTTTACAGTCGGATACGTTTCAATTGGTGAGTTCTTGCGCTGCAACTAAAGAGATATGGGACAGGTTGAAAGAATTATATTCCACTGATGAAGATCTGGAACATTCGATACAAACACTGCTGCTTTCTGAATTTGGTGATTTCAAACAGAAGCCCAAAGAGAAACTTGTTCAGGCTTTTGATTAGTTTAATCATCTTTTAAGTAAGATGATTAAGCACGGAATCGAAAGGAAGGTTATTGAACAAAAGGTTACCTTCATGAACGGTCTTAGACCCGAATGTATGGTAGTCGTGTCCACAGTAAAGGCATACGAACAGTTTAAATCGTATTCTCTTGCGAAACTGGTGGGAATTATGAAGTACCATGAAAGTGCACTGTCTAAGGAAATGAATGTGGTTTCCAGTTTGGGTTTGTTAGCTCTTGTTTCAAAAGGGAAAAGTGTTGTTGAAGAAGAAGAAGAATTGGATCTTGCTGACTACGATCTAACTGGTGAAGAGTATGCCTTGATGGTTTCCAACCCTAGCAAGTTCATCAAAAGAAAATTCCCAACCAACAAGAACTGCAACTGGCAGGGAAGTTACAGTTCGGAAAAAGTGAAGGAGGAACCGAAGATAGGTTCGAAGTCAGAAGAATCCAAGAAAGAGGCGAATATTGGTTGTGACTCAGGATTTGATTGCCATTATTGTGGAGGCAAGAATCACTTCGCAAAGGATTGTATGCTGAAGAAAAAGGCAGAAAAGATAGATGAGGATGATGAGGAAGCGAGCCTCCTGAGACGATTGGAGGAGATCAAGAAAAGAAAATCAGCAACTAACAATAAAACCATGAATGCTTTGATTGTACAGGATACAGGTAACAGTGATGAATTCGGTGGAGTGGAGGTGTGGTCCACGGATCCAGAGGACGAAGAAATAAGAAAACCCACTCATGGAAAGGCAATGTTGGTGACAGAAGAACCTGTTGCAGGAAGGTGTTTGATGGTGATAGAAGGAGTATCTCAGATGAGCGGATATACTATGGATGGTGGGTTGGAAGATGAGAAGGAGCGAGAGGACAGGTGTTTTGCTGTAAAGCCTGTCAGTGCATAGATCAAGGAATGTGATGAGTTGATCAAGAAGGTACAAAACATTCTTGCTTCTCTGAAAATACCTGTTACTAACTACGAAAAGGAACTGAATAACTTCAAATCTAAATTTTCCTGTATAAGTAGTAGTCTTACCCAAACCCGTGTCACAAAATCTAAACTGACTGATCAAATTAGCAGGATATCATCAAAGAGTGAGGAAAGGAGGATGTGGATTGAGCAGAAGGAGAAAAAGTTAATTAGGTCTAGGATGAATCAATCTATTTGCAACGAGACAATCTTAAGCTTTTAAAACAGCGAAATGTTTTTTGTTTAATTGCTAAAAGACTTTATTTTAATATCGCTCAACTGCATCTTGATTGTTAAATAGGAAAGAAGATACATCGCATGATTTTACCCTTCCTTGAGTTAAAGGAGGATGAAGTCGATGCCGAAGCATACAACTGTGAAAATGTTGTATCTTCTGATGAAGTCTCTCCTGCATACAAAATTGGTCTTGACAAAATGGAGTCCTACATATAGTCCAAAGACCATAAGGACATGCTCAAAAATCTATTAGATGAAAATGATAGATTGAAGTTAAGAACCGAAAATGTACATATATTTGACTCATTGATTGCAAAACTAAGTTCAGAAAATAAAATTGATGTTGAAAATGCTTCTAAACTTAATGAGGATGATGATCTAAGTGAAATCTCTGTAGAGGATGTGGTGGACTGTTCTAAATTTGTCAAAAGCGAACCCGAAACTCACAAAAATCTCATTTCTGAAAATTCTGTTGATTTCGCTTGCTCGTCAACAGACAAGACCAAAATTCTCAAGGTAAAGGCTGTTGTGTATCAAAAAGTTCAAACCACTCCCAATCAGGTCTACACAGTTCAAGGAGTCACTCCTCAACAAACAGCAGAACTGACAGTTATGGTAGAAGAAGATAATGTAGCTGGATGTGAAGAGTTCTTTTGGTCAGCACCAATAGATAACGCTGACGAGACAAAAGGCCTATCTCAGAAAACCTCATGGAGAATGAAGGGTAGGTACGTGCTGGAACCACTTACTGAGCTTGCAAGATATGATGTGCCAAGAACAAGTGGCACCAAAACATCTTTGGGCGAACTAGTGCTAACTACCAGTGAGACATCTTCGTCAAAGAGCGAAAGGATAGTTTCGGTCCACAGCAAGCAAGGAACCGAAATGATAGTTTCGGTCCACTGCAAGCAAGGAATCGAAAGGATAGTTTAGGTCCACAACAAGTAAGCAGCCGAAAGGAGAGCTTTGGTCCTCAGAGCGTCAGCAACCAAAAAAACGGTTTCGGTCCTCAACACAATAGCAACCGAAAGAGTAGGTTCAGTCCTAAGTTCAATTAGAAGAACAGAAGGGAAGAGTATTCCTGTTCTCAACCAAGGAAGAGTAATAATCAACGGTTCAATATCTCTTCTAAACCCTATTCTTCTCATTCTCATTCTAATTCTTATCCTTCAAAAGATTTAAAGGGAAAAGGAAAGCTCTTTCCAGAAGACAACTGTCACACCCCGCTAAAGCGGAAGCGCAAGATATGACAACGATAACGGTTTCATTGCAAAAGATAAAGATACATCACCATAGCAGTATTTAGAAGTTTACAACCCATAGCTTCAAAAGAAACAAAGTACAAGTTTTCCAAAACAACATTGTTCAAATATAACTTCATAAATAACTTCAACACGATGCAACATGCTCTATGATGATGAATCTTTATGTCCACTTACTAATTATTTCCTGAAAAAGCATGTAAAACGAGCGTCAACTATGAAAATAGTTGGTGAGATCACAAGTTTATAAAATCGAGCTTGAAATAAGGATTTTCGTAAATACAAGTACATTGCTTTAATAAGAAACAAAGTTGATTGCTATTAATGAATACAAGTTTATTGCTATAACGAGAAACGAGTTTGTATGTGTATGAGCAAACAATGAGTCTCAACCAAACCTATGACTGAAGCCCTATCGAGATCTATGCTTATTGTTCCATAGATGAATATGGTATCATGCACTCCAGCAATAGGGCGAGTGAGGAGTTGTCAATTCCTAATAGCGCTATCCATAATGACCATTGGCTCAAAGAGTTAATGGTTAGAGATAAGGGAAGGGCCTTAGTACGATAAGTTCTCATGTTCCATGTTGCATAGACATACATAAAGAGACATAGGAATACAATAGCAATCATGTTTGATAATAATCAATTTAAATACAACATGCAAACAGTAGTTTTTCTAGACATGCTTTTCCACCCCAAAACATAAAAACTGAAAATAGGGGAGTGCGTGAATACTCAGAATGTTTTGAGTAGATACAAGTGGTGCCTCAGAATACACCCACGTCTTACTACCGGGATCCTACGACATCAAACACACACTAGTGAGTTTCCATGTCGAAATCTATTGCTAATATACTAAACTCTACATATAGTGAAATGCCAAATTTATGTTCTAATATCGGTTTTATATTAATTGGTTACAATTTTCTGAAATGATGAAATTCTACAAGTTGTGCGATTAATTACAACTTTGGGATATTAATTTTCCAGATTTAGTAATATAAATTAAAGGTATTTCTACACATTTAAAGGTGTTTTATATTCCTAAAAATTTAACATATTATCAAACAATTTCCAAAAATTGTCAAACCTTGTATTTTCATTGTAAATACAATAGAGGTTTTCCAGAAAATTTTCCTTGAATTGTTGATATGGTTAACTATTTTGCAAATTTTTAAGTCTTCACAACAACATAAATTCATGAAAAAATAGCATTCAAAGGATAAAAATTCTCAAACCTTTTATTTTATTGTTATTACACGTTACTAAGCTGGGAAAAATATAAAAATGGATTTCCTAGCTGTTTAATTATATTTTATGAATTTTGAGCATTTGTTCCAATAAAAATTGAAATAAATAGAAAACAGCTTCCAAATTACCTAAACTTTTTATTTAACTGTTATTATACATAAATCGGCTGGGAAAAATATAAAAGATATTTTTCAGTGGGTATTTCTATTTTTCCTTGTTTTATTCCCTTAAATAATCATTAATTGAAGAATAAATATTAAACAGTTAAAATAAATTACCAACATTTTTTGTAACATCATTTATAGTGTAAGTAATCTAGGAAAAGTACCAAAAGTGGTTTTCATATTGTATAATCCGGTTTGGGGTATTTATGTGTATTTAAGTGTATTTAAGTGTATTTAACCTTAGAAAATAGGAGAAAACTAGTTTACAGTAGAGAAAAATCATCAAAATTTTGATGTAACCTCCTACTATACAACATGATGTTCTGCTAAATGTTCATGAATTTTGGATAATCAGAACTGTTTTTCCTATTTTTAGGCCATTATAATTACCAAAAATCAGGAAAAAATAGGAAAACACGATGAAAAATTCTGAAATTATTTTTCTGAGTCTCTTACCACAAACAAAAGCTGCGACAATTGTTATATAAAATTTTCACACTATCTAAAGTGGTTTTGTGATTTATTGCACCCAAAAAAAAAAAAGAAAATATAAAATCATAATAAATAGCAACATAAATCGATGAAATTTAATGAGAGGTCCTTATTCATCATAGGGGTCATCCACAAATTTATTCCAGATTTATAGACCTCTGGAAGTATTTTATGTGATTTATGCCCTTGTTTTCTTACAACCATTTTAATAAATCAAGGGAATGATAAAAGCTCTTGAAATTTTCCAAATGTTCATATTACCTTAATGGGAATCTGGAAGAATTTTGGTTTGAACAGAAAAGAACTTTTAGATATTTTTATAGACAAAATCGTTTACATGCACTATTAACAATGTACTTTGATCATCAAGCTCATTAGCTTGGTGTTCATCACATGCATCACGGTTTGAAGACCATGCATGGACATATGTTTGGCATAGTGATGTTTTTAAAAGAAATTTTTGAAAGCATAAGGTGTTTGAACCTTTAAAACTTGTAAAAATCCAAACTTTAGTGTTTGACATAGGTTTTGGTCCTTGGATTTCACCGTTAAACAACATGCATGTTGTTTTTGGGTGAAACCCTACCACCATCATCATCAAACTCGACATTCATGAACATGTTCATGAATGTTCATCAAGAATGGTGTAGAAGGAAGAGAAATACAAGAAAATTCTTTAAAAACAAGAAGGAAAAGTAAGGAAAGGTGAAGGATTTTCGTGTATACCTTGAAGATTAACCTTAGAAGATGAAGATTTGAGTGTGGAGAGGTGTTCTTGGCTGCTGATTTTCGTGAGTTTAGAGAGAGAGAAAGAGATTTTGAGTGTTAGAAGGGTGGAGTGTGAGAGAGAGTGAATAGAGAAATGGAAGAGTGGGGATTAGATCTTAATGATTGAAGTTTTAGGAAGAGAAAAGGCATGGGGAGAGGGTGGCCGGATTTTTGAGTGCCATGGCATGGCATGTTGTGCATGAATGGTTTTTATAAAGATGCATGAGTCCGAGAATGACCTGAATTTGACAGTTGTCACAAAAACAGATGCCCGGAAGAGATCAAAAGAATGCAGACGTCAAAATCTCAAAACCTACGTCTAATGAGCCTAACCCAAACAAAGTTAAACTTTTCACAATAAAAAGAAAAGATGAAACTACTTTAATTAAAAGAAATTATTTGGTTGATGTTTCTCTTACTATTCCCTGTCATGTAAAAGGCTCACAGGGACCCAAGAAAATTTTGGTTCCTAAATATGCTTAATATTTTGCAGGTTATACGTGACAAACAGTTTGACGAAGAATGGTATATTGATAGTGGTTGCTCGCGTCACATGACAGGAAGAAAGGAAGAACTGAGAGAGTTTTGGTCTCTCAAGGATGGTGGAATTGTGAAGTATGACAACAATTCATATGGAACTATCAAAGGCTACGGAATGATTACGAATGGTGATTTCTCAATAAGAAAGGTCGCATATGTTGAAGGATTGCAGCACAACCTTATCAGTGTATCACAACTGGTAGTTGGGACCGGATTAAAGGCATCATTTGATGATGAAGGCTCAGAGATAGTCGAGAAGAAGTCCAATAACATTCTACTGAAATCGAAGTGAAAGGGGAAATGTACCCTTTAAACCTTAATCCAATTCGAGGGAAACCAGCAGTCTGCTTACTAACGAAGCCTCACTCAGACGAAAGCTAGTTATGGCATAGAAGACTCTCTCATATTAATTTCAAGGATATCAACAAGCTAGTTTTAGGAGATCATGTTCGAGGTTTTCCAATTCTCAAATTCGACAAAGAACAACAAGGTGCAGCTTGTAAAATGGGAAAGCAAATTCGACAAAGTCATCCTTCTATTATCAACACAAAGGTGATAGAACCCCTGGAGCTGTTACATATCGATCTATGTGGTCCCTCTTCTATTGAAAGAATTGGTGGGAACAAGTACATTCTGGTCATCGTCGATGACTTTTCTCGCTTTACATGGGTTTTAGTCTTGAAGAAAAAATCAGAGGCTACTCCTAAGCTCAAGCTCTTCATAAAGCAAGTAGAAGTTCAACTAAGGAAAGTAGTTCATAACGTAAGAAGTGACAATGGGCTTGGAATTCAAAAACAAGGATTTCGAAGATTTTCTAGCTGACAAGGGAACGGCTCATAATTTCTCGGCTCCATATACTCCACAGCAGAATGGAATCGTCGAAAGGCAAAACCGATCTCTGTGCGAAGCAGCTCGTACTATGCTAAGCTTCGCTTCATTGCCTCTGTATTTCTGGGCTGATGTTGTTGCTGCTGTTTGTTATACACAGAACATATCATATCTAAACAAGAGATTCTCCATTACTCCTTATGAGATCTTGAACAATCGCAATCCGAATGTGAAATTCTTTCATGTGTTCAGTTCAAGATGCTTTATTTTCAACTCAAAAGAGAATCAAAACAAGTTTGATGCTAAGGATGATGAAGGTATATTTTTGGGCTACTCCTTGCACTCGAAGCCATATAGATTTCTGAACAAGCGCTCTAAGAAGATTGAAGAGCCATACTATGTCACTTTTGTCGATAGCTATGTCAAGAAGCTGAAGACCACTGAAGGTGCACTGCAGGAAATCTTTCCGAAGACCAGTCACGTTACAGCTCCTATCTTAAATCTTTTTGAGCAATATATGCTTCTTTTTGATGAACCTGAAAAGGCTATTGATTCTAAATCCAAGGCGATAGATAACAAAGTTGACAGTCTAAAGCAAGTTATTGACGATGCTACACAAAAGATGGCTGGTGATCAATTAAAAGGAACCGAAAGGCCTGGCTTTAGCGAACCTTCTGGTGACTGTCCTTCTGTATAGGGGGAGGGTCCATCTCTACAAAAGGATCAAGGTCCTTCATTCCAGGGGGAGAATTTAATGTCACAATCACCTACCGACAGTCCAAACGAAGGGGAACATTCTGATCCAGATATTGAACTCATGTCATCATTCGAGGGGGAGAATACGCATGTCAATGATGATGATACACTATCTGAATTAGAAGACGAGATCAATGCAGAACTGGATCCCTCTTGTGATCCAAACTACCCACCTCTCGTTAAATGGACCAAAGACCATCCTCAAAGTCAAATTATTGGGGAATCTTCTGAAAAGGTATTAACTCGATCACAGATCAAAGAGAAACAAGCTGCACTATTCTCTCAAGTAGAATTTTGCATGTTCAATTCTTTTGTTTCCAAAGTTGAGTTGAAGACTGTTAATTCGGCTCTTGACCATTCTGTCTGGGTCCAAGCCAATGAAGACGAGTTAGATGAGTTTGAAAGAAACAAAGTATGGTGTCTAATTCCAACTCCAAAGGATGCTTCGGTCATCGGTCTCAAGTGGGTTTTCAGAAATAAGATGGATAAGGAGGGGAATGTGATTCGTAACAAGGCTCGGTTGGTTGTAAAAGGATACTGCCAAGAGGAAGGTATTGATTATGAAGAGACCTTCTCTCCAGTTGCAAGATTAGATTCAGTTCAAATCTTTCTTGCCTATGCTGCACACAAAAACTTTGAAGTCTATCAGATGGACGTCAAGTGTGTGTTTCTCAACAGAGAACTTGATGAAACTGTGTACGTTGAGCAATCGCCAGGTTTCATGAACAAAAAGCATCCAGACCACTGTTACATCCTAAGCAAAATGGTATATGGCCTGAAGCAGGCTCCTAGAGCATGGTATGAAACTCTCACTCGATTCCTAAAAATGTCTAAATTTAAACAAGGTTTGGTTGACCCAACCTTCTTTTGTAAGAGAGAGGGTAACTACCTTATGATAGTACAAATTTATGTTGATGACATCATCTCCGGCTCCACGAATCCCAGCTTAACAGCTGAATTCAGGAAGTTGATGGAAACTAAATTTGAGATGAGCTCAATGGGTCCAATTAACTTTTTCCTTGGCTTAAACATTAGCAGGGACCCAAAGGCATTTTTATCAATCAGGAGGCATATACAAAGACATTGCTTGCTAAGTTTGGCATTATGGGAGACTCCAAAGTTAAGGTTCCAATGGCCTTTGGGACAAAGCTTACACCTTCGTTGGAGAAGCCAGCCTCTGACATGACGCTTTATCGTCAAATGATTGGGTCACTAATGTATCTCACAGCCAGCAGACTCGACATCGTGTTCTTAGTTTGTTATTGTGCCCGATTCCAAGCTAACCCACGCGAACCTCATATGCAAGCCGTGAAAACATCTTTCGCTATCTGAAGCGAACCTCCTCTCTCGGTCTATGGTATCCAGCCAACTCAGGTTTCTTCGTCCAAGCGTTCTCAGATGCTGACTTAGGTGGCTATGGATTGGATCGTAAAAGCACCACTGGAGGATGCTAATTTCTTGATGGTAAATTGGTTAGTTTGCAATCAAAGAAACAAACATGTGTTTCTCTCTCCACGGCAGAAGCTGAATACATCGCTGCTGCCTCATGCACATCACAGGTTGTATGGATACAAAGTCATCTTAGAGATTACGACCTGAACATGAAGAAAATACCACTATATTGCGACTTTGAAAGTGCAATTAGGATTTGTCATAACCCAGTGCAACACTCGAAGACAAAACACATAGCACTAAGGTATCACCTCCTCAAAGATCACGTGGAAGATGGTGTCACACCCCCAAACCAGACGGCGGAAACGTCCGGGGGTGGAGGACTTCATTTGTAGTATCACAACACATGTATCATAGTAATCAAAGCACAAACAACCATTGTATTTAAAAGTATAATATTTACATGTGTTCAATCATTGTATATTGAAACCAAAATAGTTATACAAAAGAAGAAGATAAGACTCCTAATGGCTCCATCTTCTCAAAAAGCTCGGGGAGTACCTGTTATTATTTCCCTGATAATACAAGTAATTTGAAAAGAGAGTATCAACAATAAGTTGAGTGAGTACATAAGTCTTTATGTTTGAATGAGTGTCTTTGTATTTTGAATACGAAAACACTTCTAGAAAATCCCATATTTTCTGTGGTATGTGAAAAGTAGTTTTATTCCCATAAAACCGTCTTATTTGTAAACCATTGTATTTGTAAAACTTGTATTTGAGAGTGTGCCTGGCTTCACCAACTGTTATTAAAAACTATAGTATAGCATTGTACATTGCATTTTGTAAACTGGTACTTTGAAGATATACTTACGTTTAGTTGTTTATACACTAACGTGTTGTTAATATCTTTTTAATGAGTTATTATAACCATACTAAGACATGAACGCCTGAAACAAACGCCTGATGAGCGCTTAAACTGGTTATAACAATTGCCACTCATTGGCGTGTATGCCTGACTGTAGCTAGTAGCCTGAGTGTGGGGTTGTCAATCCCGATATAGATCTACACACAACTTGTTTCGATCCCCGGACTGGAGATTCTGGTTATAATGTCAGGGCTTTACTTTGGTTGTCTAAACTGAATTCAACAACCTGAATTGAATGTCTCATCAAAAGCATATAAACGTTACATGTATATTAGTTATGAAAACCCAATCATTCTGAAATAAATGATTGACAGTATGTTCCTGACTTAGTATGTCGAACATGTATTTGATAAGTGTAAACCCTTGATTTGTTTTGAATTAAAACCCTTGTTGCATGTAAAACAATGTATTCATATGAATTATAGCTCTATGTATCATAAATTATACCTATTATAATCTATACGTACTTTAGGAACTGGTAAATAACTATTTTTGCATGTAATCCTTTGCTCAACGTATTACAAAGGTTAATTAAACTGATGAAATAACTTTTATATTTATGTACATATACAACTTTATATATAGGTAAAATTTGAACGACCTTCGGACAAATAACCGGTACTATAAGTCCACATCCAAACAAAGAAAAGGACCTAGAATGAATATTAGTCCTAAGCCTTTTAAATCTTATTTATATTAAATTATATATACAAATATGTATATTTGGGAAAAATACAAGTTTATAAAAGAGTTCAATATTTGAAGTATTTTTGATGCTTTAACATCATTTTATCGTGACTTGAAATCATTTATTTATAACACAAAGTTGTTGTGTTATACTTGTATTTCCCCCCTTAAAACAGTAGAAATTATGAAAATACGGGGGGTATGAACTCACTTGATAGGTGGTAATTCAGACAGAGTTTCGTTTCACGAAAAGGAGTTTATTTGTCGAGAAACCGGCTCAAATCGGGCAGAGTTTTGGCAGGAGAGAGGATGAATTCTCGAGAATTTCGGGGCTTCACGGCTTACTTCGGGCTCGAGTGTTGATATCAGGGCTTTAGGGGTTGTATATGAGCTTAAGGGTGTGGAAAATGTGAAAGAGTGTGAAATTTAGGGTGAAAAAGTGAAATAATTCGGAAACCCTCGCATACTATATATAGCTCGAAGGCTTGGACCCGAAGCAAGGCGAGGGCGACACGCGTCTGACAGATGGCGAGGCGAAGGATGCTCTTCGGACCGGAGGCTCGCTGCTGGATGGTTCGGATTGGTCTAACCCTCGGTCCAATGAAAAGAAGCCACGTGCGAAGGGGGTGTCCGAGGAGGGTGTCCAAGTACCTCAAGAAAGATTGTCCAAAAGCTGGAAATGCTGGTGGGGTTGGGAGAATTCTAGCACTAGGTCACGAAGAAGCGGTGGCAGACCCTGCTGTGGTCACGGGTACGTTCCTTGTCAACAATACTTATGCATGCATTCTTTTTGAGTGTGGTGCCGAGAGGAGCTTCGTGAGCCATAACTTTAAACATCTACTAAATAAGAACTCCCAACCACTAAATAAAACCTTCACAGTAGAAATGGCTAACGGGAAATCCGAATCCACCAATGATATATACATAGGATGTACCCTTACGTTAAATGACTTGTCTTTCCCAATAGACCTTATGCCGGTCTCTATCAAAAGTTTTGACATCATAATAGGTATGGATTGGTTGTGCCCCAACCATGCCGACATCCTATGCTATGAAAGAGCTGTTCGTTTGAACTTGCCAACTAACGAAACTCTTATTATCTATGGCGACAAACCCATAACGAACCTTCAGATCATTTCATGCATCAAGGCACAGAAATACCTTCGCAAGGAGTATTGTGCATTCCTAGCTCATGTGGTAGACAAAAAGCAAGAAGTGAAAGACATCGCAAGCATTCCTGAGGTCTGTAACTTTCTCGATGTATTTCCTGATGATCTTCCACGGGTGCCTCCCGAGCAACAAGTCGAAATCCGAATCGACTTAATCCCTGGAGCTACCCCTGTAGCCAAATCCCCCTATCGTCTTGCACCTTCTGAAATGCAGGAATTATCCAGCCAACTTAACGAGCTCCTAAGCAAAGGTTTCATAAGACCAAGCTTCTCACCTTGGGGAGCACCGGTTTTGTTCGTAAAGAAGAAGGATGGATAATTCGGCATGTGTATAGACTACCGCGAGCTGAATAAACTTACCATCAAGAATCGATACCCTTTGCCCCGCATTGACGATCTGTTCGACCAACTTCAAGGGGCGAACTACTTCTCGAAGATAGACTTAAGATCCGAGTATCACCAGTTACGAATTTTGGAGGAAGACGTTCCCAAAACCGCGTTCAGAACTCGTTATGGTCATTACGAGTTTATAGTGATGCCATTCGGATTGACGAATGCACCTGCAGTGTTCATGGACCTAATGAACAGAGTGTGTCGTCCGTTCTTGGACAAATTCGTTATAGTCTTCATTGACGATATCCTTATGCACTCAAAGAGCAAAGAGGAACATTTCTAACATCTTCGTCAAATATTACAAACTCTTAGATCAGAGAAGCTCTATACGAAGTTTTCAAAGTGTGAATTTTGGATCAAGAAGGTATATTTCCTAGGTCACGTGGTCAGTTCAGAAGGAATACACGTCGACCCTTCCAAAATAAAGGCAATTGAAAACTGGTCAGCACCTAAAACACCTACAGAAATCCGTCAATTCTTAGGTCTTGCTGGCTATTATCGCATATTCATTCAAAATTTCTCTCGAATAGCTAAGCCTCTTACTACTCTGACCCAAAAGGGTGTAACTTTTAGCTGGGGAGAAAAGCAAGAAACAGCGTTTCAAATGATGAAGCGAGCCTTGTGTAGTGCACCGATCCTATCTCTCCCTGAAGGGACAGAGGCTTTTGTAGTGTACTGTGATGCTTCTAATCAAGGGCCTTGATGTGTTCTTATGCAAAGAGGAAAGGTTATATCCTATGCCTCAAGACAGCTAAAGACACATGAAGTCAATTATACAACACATGACCTTGAACTAGGAGGAGTGGTGTTTGCTCTGAAGATCTGGAGACATTACTTATATGGCACGAAATGCACAATATTCACGGACCATAAAAGTCTCCAACACATCTTCGATCAGAAAGAGCTAAATATGAGACAACAACGATGGGTGGAGCTACTGAACGATTACGAGTGTGAAATTCTTTATCACCCTGGTAAAGCAAACGTAGTAGCTGACGCCCTTAGTAGAAAAGAATACTCGGGACGCCAGGTAAAGTCGTTAACCATGACAATCCATTCACATCTGTCCACGCAGATCAAGGAAGCTCAACTTGAAGCCTTGAAACCCGAAAACGTAGCAGGTGAAACTCTGAGAGGAATGGATAAGAACTTCGAAGTCAGGGATGATGGAGTCTATTATTTCATGAACCGGATCTGGACACCAAAGTTCGGTGGTTATAAAGATGTGGTTATGAATGAAGCACACAAAACCCGATACTCCGTCCACCCAGGTTCAGACAAGATGTATCTGGACCTTAAGAAGCTATACTGGTGGCCTAACATGAAGGCCGAAATCGCTACCTTTATGGGCAAGTGCCTTACTTGCGCCAAAATTAAGGTAGAGTACCAGAAACCTTCAGGCCTATTACAACAACCTAAAATCCCTGAATGGAAGTGGGAGCGGATTACAATGGATTTCATAACCAAGCTACCAAAGACTTCAAGTGGTTATTATACTATTTGGGTAATCGTCGATAGATTAACCAAATCCGCAACTTCTTACCAATCATGGAGACTGACAAGATGGAAAAGTTAACCAGAACATACCTCAAGGAGATTATTAGACTACATGGTGTACCAATATCTATTATTTCAGACCGAGATAGTAGATTCACCTCTCATTTTTGGCAGTCTTTACAAAACGCTCTGGGAACTAGGCTAGACATGAGTACAGCCTACCATCCGCAAACCGATGGACAAAGTGAGAGGACGATTCAAATGTTAGAAGATATGTTACGAGCTTGCATGATAGACTTTGGAAAGGCATGGGATATTCATTTACCCCTTGTTGAGTTCTCTTATAACAACAGCTATCACACTAGCATAAAAGCTGCTCCATTCGAAGCCCTCTATGGATGCAAGTGCAGATCCCCTCTGTGATGGGCTGAATTGGGTGACATGCAGCTAGCTAGAGGTCAAACTCCTGACAATGCTCTCACTGGTCCAGAAATTATTCGAGAAACTACCGAAAAGATCATACAAATTCGGGCATGACTTAAAGCTTCCAGAGATAGACAGAAAAGCTACGCAGACAAAAGGAGAAAACCCTTGGAATTCCAGGTTGGCGGCCGAGTTTTGCTAAAGGTCTCACCCTGGAAAGGCATGATACGCTTTGGAAAGCGTGACAAACTGAACCCAAGGTATATAGGACCATTCGAGATTCTTGCCCGAATCGGCCCTATAGCTTACAAACTTCGATTACCCGAAGAACTAAGTAACATTCATCCTACCTTCCACATTTCGAACTTGAAAAAGTGTCTTTCCGACGAGACTCTTGTGATACCACTCGAGGAAATCGAGTTAAACGAGAGCCTCAATTTTGTGGAAGAACCCGTAGAGATACTAGACAGGGAAGTTAAGAAAACCAAACAAAGCCGCATCCCGATAGTGAAGGTTCGCTGGAATGCAAGACGGGGACCTGAATTCATTTGGGAGCAGGAGGATCAAATGCAACAAAAATACCCACATCTTTTTCCCTAGTCTATCTGTAAAGTAAATTTCGGGACGAAATTGTCTCTAACGGGGGGATAATGTAACAAATCGTTATCTCAAACTTATGTAATAGTGTAGGTCAAATTATACTTCTTTTTAATTAAATAAAGAGAAATTTTGGCATACTAGGTATATTTACATAATTGACCCTCAAAAATAAATTATTAAATAATCTCAATTGGGTTGAACCAAGTGATAGAGATTGTAACAAGGTTTCCAAAAATATAAAGAACACTAAAATCCGAGTTATAACGAAGAAGTTATGACCAATCGAAAATCCGCGACAAAAAAGAACTACAATATGACCTACACTATTACATAAGTTTGAAATAACGATCGGTTACAGATGGCAACGTGGAAATTCACTTCGTAAGGACAACTGATCAACTGGCAGATATATTCACTAAGGCTTTACCTGAAGCAAGTTTCAACAAAATTTTGCAAGGCCTAGGAATGATGGAAGCAAAATCTGTACCAAAATTGCCTTCGCTTCAATAAAGGTAAGAAGTGAAATAGAGCAAACCGAAATGAACCGAACGCTCGGTCTATTTCGGGTTCAGTCTATTTCGGGTTCGGCTCGACCAAGAACCAAAATGAACCGAACATTCGATCTATTTCGGGTTCGGTCCTTCTGAATTCGTTCGCTTCTTTTTCATATCAAGGCATTTTGATTGTATTCATTTGTACACTCTTTTAAATACTCCTTTTTATGTTTCTTTTCATTTTTTTATTTTTACTTTTATTTTCATAAACTCCAAAAATATTTATCTGTTTAAATTTTTTTTATTTTTATAAAATCCAAAAATATTTTTCTTTTTCGTTTAATTAAATTTTTTTCACAAAATACAAAAATATCTTTTATTTTATTTTTATCTAATGCTTTCTTTTGTATAAGTGTTGCTCTCGATGATGAAGCTCCAGCAGTTATAACCTCTTTTCTATAAACTTCTTAAGTGTCCCTAGAGGCATGTTGTTGCATGTGACTAAAGCCTCTACAGATTTTGAGTGAAGCCTTAATAACATGATACATACAAATCATGTTTTCCCAAACTAGGCTGTTACATTCACTCTAATCATGAGCTACCTTACACTTCTCATATTGAGCTTATAGTTTTCTACTTGGTCCTTCTTTTATAGCAGAGGTACATTCGCTTCTTATACCACCTATATCATTTTCCTTTATTACACTTCATCTCACCAAAGTAACCCTTGAGACTCTCAGCATTTACCACTGAGGTTGATGGTTATACAAAAATCTGTGTTATTGATCTTAGTTTCGTGTCACTACGTACTAAGTGAAACCCACAATTCCACACCATTAATGAATTGAGGGTACAACATCACTATCTTAAGTTTCTTAGATGAAATCTCTTTTTATTTTGAGTGATCCTTCTGAAAATATCTATTACCAAGATTTTTTCTTCCCTAAGGATCCAGTTAAACTTTTTTTTTGAGATTTCTTGTTTGTCAACAAGTCAATGAATATTTTCCCTACCTACTTGTTTAACAGACCACATTCGTCTCACAAGTACTTTGTTCAGTTTCTGTCTTATATCAAGTATTGAAATCATGAATTGAAGCGAAAGCCAACCTTCATAGCTCTAATTAAAAAGATGTTTTTCAATACTTCTTAACAAGTACTTGATCGTTATTTAATAGGAATCCACACAAGCACTTTGAAGTATCTCTTGACTTTGAAGGAAGAGATTCGTGCCCAGAATCAGTTGCTTTATGTCTTAACAAGACATCACAAAAACCAACAAAAAGTCTGTTTTATTTCTTTATATTTCACACTCTATGCACGAAAATCTTTGATTTTCAAACTCTGGTTCTATTAATGATGACCTACTTGTTACAGCTTCGTTTCTACAAGTATTCCAATGCTCGATAAAGTTAAAAGGGGATGACGGTTCATGTAAAATATGTGGGTGACGTTTGGGATAAAGTTAAGGCTAAGTCCGCAGTTATCCAATCGTTTTGACGATTTGAAAAGACACTTTTTATGGAATGGCGTGTAAAAGGGAAACGTCCTTTCTGTTTCCTGCGTCATCATCGGGCATGCCAACTGTTCACTCCGTCACATCAGGCATGGTTTCTAATTAATCCAAGATTTTAGCTGGATATTTCTCTCTCCTCCTTGTACGTATAAAAGGCTTTGTCACGCTCCTCTTTACCCTTTTATCACTTACAACTTCTCTCAATGAAAAAGGGAGATTTCTCTCACTATTAATCTTCTTCTTCTCAAGCTTCATCAGTGGAAGAGTCCTCTTCTGTTCACGATACATCTGCTCATTCCAACATTCTCATCATCAAACCTCAACAAAATCTCATCATTGATCTTACGCCCTTTATCTATGAACCCTACATGCTCTATGTCGTCGAATGTCTCAAGTACTCACTTCTCATCGATGCTCTTACAAAGTTCGAAGTTGTTCCAATGGCTTGCATCTCACACATCTATTCAACCGCTTACTATGACAAGGTTGCTGAAAGGATTCACTTTGATATTCACAACGAGAAGACCTCCATCTCCAAGACTCGCTTATGTGCCCTAATTGGTCTTTCTCAAGAACCAACTCTGGTAAACCCTGAGTCGATCACTACTGGCCAACTGTTCTCCATGTTATAAAAAATGGGGTACACCAAAACCCTAACCACAGTTACCAAATTCAAGAAGTCTTGCCTTCCTCCTCAATGGAACGGCCTTTTCACTCTTTTTTTCAAAGGTTTATCAGAATGAAGCGCCGGCTCAGACGGATCAAGCAAGTCGTTTATGACTGTACTTTATGGGCTGTATCACGGGATTAATTTGGACTATGGGATAGTCATCTGGAAACAACTGGTTCAAAGCTTGTATTCTTCTTCACGACATTCAGAGATTTCCTGTGGAAGGTACTGGTCCATAATTACAAAGTGGGCGATGGATCGTCTTCACGTTCCAATCCTGGCGGATTCCCTTATTTGCTTTATCGCAACCTTTCACACCACATAGATCATCGTCACAGATCCTATGAAGTATTCCTTTATTGGATCGATCCCAGAAGCCATGTATGCATGCGTGTCTGACGCAAGCAATGTTCTTCACGAATACAAGAAGAATCCTTCTTCTGGCCCAAGAAAACTCACTCCAGCCATGATTCGCTCCATAGAGGAAGCTGACAAGCCATCCAAGAGGGGAAAGAAAGCAGAGACATAGAAGGAGGCGAGAGTCACTAAACCAACCAAGGTTCAAACCCCTAAGAAGCGAAAGTCTGACAAGGCTGCTCCTTCACAGCCTAAGCAGAAGAAGCAAAAGAAGCCAGCTCGGAGACTCATTCTTTAATCTTCTAGCGATTCCAACTCTGAGTATGTTCCTCCTATTACTAAACGTTCTACTCACTCATACTCAGAGAGAAAAATCTCTGACGAGGAGGCTTCGGGTCGTGGTGATACACCACCTCGCTCGCCTACCCCAGAGGTACCGGTTCGCTCCCAACCTCCTTCTCCTCCACCCGTTTCGTTACCTGTCTCTATCCCTCCTATTTTTCCCACCACTTCATCTCAACCATCAACTAATATTCCCATCCCTGATCCAATCTTTACTAAAGCAACAACAACCACCACCATTGGAGTTCGAATCAACGTATCTGATATGGGGGCTCGTATATCAGCACCCCCACCTCCAGTCATAACCAAACCTCCAGTTACCACAACCGAACCACCTGTCACCACCGAACCTCCTGTCACTACAAAACCCTTATCGCCTACCCAATCCACTGAAACCAACACAGTTCTTGATGGTGAGGACTTGGAGTTTGATTCCACTTACTTCAGCCCCTACCGTGTCCAAAGTGACGACGACGAAGATGCTCCTATAACCAAGCGCCATCTCAAGGCAGTTACTGACAAGCTTGATCAGTTGCTTTCCTCCTCTTCCATTGGTGCATATTATGATGCTGCTCTCAAGGCCTTATTCTCTTCGGTTGTCAAAGAACATGATGCTTCTCTTTCTACTGCAGTAAAGGCCATTGATGCCTCTACTTCCCAGTGCAAGAGGCCTTTCTTGCTGATGAGGCCTCCGCAAAGGAATGCAAAGAAGAGACCGCAAAAGTCGATAAACTAATTTCTGAGGCTCATCTATTTTTAGATTGTTTGCAGGCAGCTGCTTAAAAGAACTCTCGGATGGTGAATGCTTCGGTTGATAACCTTCAGCGTTCTCTTCAAGCTGAAAGGTCTAATGTTGAAGCTACTCGTCAGGCCATCGAAGCTGCCAATGCCACCCTACACGATAATGTCAATGATCGTCTGACTCAACTGGAAGCAGAGTTGGCTGTAAAAAATCATGTCATGGATGAGCTAGACAAACGTACCCCTCAGCTGAAAATGCAAAATCTCAAGCTTCGCACTACAACAAACGAGCTTAATGCTTTGAAATCTGAAAGGGAGATCATTCGAAGCTTTGTCGGTGACGTCCATTCCATTCTACTTCACCTTCTTGATGCCCATGATCCCATTATGACTATCAACATTAGAAGGCATTTGGCTGAAAAACTCAGACCTGCACTGGACATCCTTAGTCGTATTGAGGGTGTTTCGGTGACTAGTGTCCAGCCGAAACAAGAGGGAGAAAAGGTGAAAATTCAACCTCCTCCCGAACCTAAGCCAACAGCTGAACCGAAGATTAATGAAGCTACGGTCAGTAAAATGAAAAAGAAGATTGGTGAAGATGATACAAATGATGAAGGTGATTATGAAGATACTCTGGGTGAAATTCTTGATCAGCCTTATCAGAAAACAAAACTTTCTGTGAAAGAGCTTGCTGAAAAGTTCAAGAAGCAAACGACTGAGCTGGAGAAGAAGCAAAAAGAAAAGGAGCTCTTGGATAAAAAGAAGTCTATTTTTCCAGAGTAGACCCTTGATTCGCTTCAAAGAAGTGCCATTGATGAACCAAGCACTTTATGGCTCGAACCCGTCGTGTTGTTTGGGCTTGAAAACTCCAAGGATGCACAGTTGTACATGCCAATCAATCGAAAGGAATTTATCTTTCACTACTTCAACTCAACTGCTGCTATCCCCTCTCCGGACCTGAAGGTGGATCAGGATCTATTGGAATTCTATCTGGAGTTCGCTCAGTCACAGTACTTGACCTGGTGTTCACAGAAGATTACTACTGTCAAGGTACTGAAGCCTTATTCAGCCGGAAAGTTCGTTAACGTCAAATTCAAAGTGACTTGAGGCTCTGAAGGCTCGGTTCATATCTTCACTCTAAATGATATGCCGAACCTCAATCCCCACGACTGGATACTCCTCAACAACATTTTACTGTCAAATTCACAGGAGGATCCGCCGATTATAGATCACATCGAGCGAATGCTTGTTTGCTACATTCACGAAGTAGCAAAGATGGATCAAGAGATCGCCACTGCCATTCACAAGCGAACCACAATCAAAACGATGGACAGAGCAGGCGATGTGAATTCAATGATCAAGGGCAAAATCGACTCAAAATATCACACTGTGATGTTTATCAGGGGCAAAGGTGAGAAATGCCTGTTCACTCTTGTTGACAAGCACCTCTTCTCAACTGCTTGATTGGAGCATATTTTAGAGATTATTCAGAGGTGTAATCAGAACTTAGCCGCTGACAAGAAGTTGTTTACTGACATGCTGAGATGGTACATTCAATTTGGGCATACACTTCTTGCAATCGTCCCTCGGCTGTTCAAGGTTGTAAAGACAGTGAAGCCTACTTAGAAAAAATAATCTCTCGCCTCATTTGACGCAAAGCGGGATATTGTTGGGTTTATTGTATTGCGTCATGGGCTCGGTCCTTAGCCCAGTTTTGGTATCCGGTTTGGGCCTATCCAACTGTGATTATTTTACTCTAGGGTTTAGTATTTAAGGTGCATGCATCCAGCCTTTGTTAGTAATGCTTTCATTATTCTTCTTATTTAAGTTTTGTAAACCCTAGCTCGCCTCTACAGTGGAGGTTCTTCATCAAGCTCTGCTGAGGCGTGACTATATTTGAATCATAAGCATTACTTTGATTCCATACTGTGTTCATAATCATATAGTGTTTGAATTGTTTATTCTTCATCTTTTTACCTGTGAAAGATCTAAACGATCTGAGATTTATTCTCATCAATTTGATTTCGTATTCACGAATAAGTTCCGATTTAGATGGAAAATTTGTTTCAATTTCAATTTTTTTGAAAATATCAACAGCTTCATCAAGATTTTCTCTAATAAAATTTTCACACTTGTGAGCAATTTAATCATGTATAATCTTAGATATTTTAAAATGAGAATAAGCCTAATTTTTAGTAATACTCTAACACTTTTGAGAAACTTGAAGGATCAAGTCTTTCTCATTGTTGAGTTCATAATTTGTAAGAGAGACATTACGAAGTTGTAAGCTCATTAGTGAAAGGGACATATCGATGTTAGATAGTTCAATATTTAAGGATTTAATTTTGTTTCTTAGATTACATATTTCTTGATTATCTTTTGAAATATCAAGATGTAGATACTCAAAAATTATAGTTTTTTCATTATTAGAACAAGTTAAAAAACTTTTAACCTGATAAAACAAGAAAGAATCCTAATTCTAAGCCCTAGTGTCACTAGCAACTTTAGAAAGATTATCTTCAAAAGTACTTGAGTTACTTCTTGATTCATTAGTAATTAACTCACCAATAACTGCCATAAAAACATCCTTTTTTAATTCCTCATTGGACGGCTCTTCTACATCAACCTATTCTTCACCTTTAGCACAAGGATTTTGGACTCCAAATTTTTCTTCTTTAGGAAGGCCACTAATCATATGTACTTTGTCTCATATGATTCTTTCTTAACATTATTCTTCTTTACTTTGCAATCACAAGCAAAGTGATCAATGCCTCAACAATTGAAACATTTACTTTCGTCTTTCTTGAGATTCACAGATTTAGACTTTTTAGACACTAATGAGCTATAAATTTTCTAAAACCTTCTTGATCCACCAAACTATTTATTATTAGACTTCTCATAGTGCTTGACAATCACTGCAACACTTGAATAACGATCAACATGATACTCTTCTTCTAAATCAACATTTTTTTGACTTGTCACTATCACTTTTAGGGATAAAACTTGACTTCCATGAGAGAAGTGTAAATCATTTCTCCTTAAAGTTGTATTTCATTATCTCCTTCCTCAAGACTTTTGTTTCTTCAAAATTTTCAGATTACCATACAAACTATGAAAGTCAATGGTATGAATTTTCTTACTGTTTTTTAGAATATCGACATGATGTTTCCAGTTATCATCATCCAGATTCATGTATAGAAATTTCAAATCTTCTCACTTCATTAATCAAAAAAATAAAGCGATTAAAGGTTTGAGTAAGTAATTCATTCTTTTGAGCAAAGAAGTGTTCATACTTCTTGTTGAGACTATTCTCCTTATTTGCCTTTACTTCCTTGTTTCCTTCATACGTCATAGTTGGTGTATCAATAATTTCTTTTGCTGAAACACAAATCTAAACCAGTTGATAGATATCATAAGTGAGTTGCATACGGCAGAACGTGCACGAATATCAAGATTGAACATCTTGTCTTCTTCATTGAATTGATGTTTACGAGTGTTCTTTATAACACTAGTTTTAACACCATATTTTGTCTCGTCATAAGTTGGAATATGTGGGCCTTTATCGATGATGTTCATCATGTTGTGATCCATGGATTTGAGAACAACCATGTCATTGCTTTTCCACATTGCAAAGTACTTTTCATCAAAAGGAGGAATTTTGGATATAGAAGAAGAGGCCATTGATATTATTGGATAACAAGAGACCTTCTCTAATACCAATTGAAGGTTCGTAAATAAAAAAATAATATCAAGCCATAAGAACAAACAAAATGAATAATCAAAAAACAATTTTGATTAATAATCTCTCACAACGAAAGAATGCATAAAGCGGTGATTTACATCTGAAGCTAGTGTAACTTATATACTAGGTTAATGACTATTCTCGAATTAAATCCATGCATATCAGGGATAAGAATACAAACATAACTACCATTCATAAGAGATATATACTATATAAAAGAAGATCCTATCACTAAGAGGAAAAATTTGTAACTTAAAACAAAAGTAATATGTCATGCTGCTGTGAAGTCTTGTCAGCGACTTATGAATAAGTAAGAGTGACATAGGTTTGACTCATCATATTATTTTAACCATATATATATATATATATATATATATATATATATATATATATAACCAAAAAGTATTATGTTAATGTGTAACTCATTACTTGACAAAAAAATTTAAAATCTAGATAAGTATTATGTTAATATATATATATATATATATATATATATATATATATATATATATTATGTCAAATTAATATACAAATTAGTTAATTTATTTTAATATAATCATAATATGTAATGTTTGTGAGTCATGCTGCTGTGAAGTCTTGTCAGCGACTTATGCCACTGATAAATAAGTAAGAGTGACATAGATTTGACTCATAAGATTATTTTAACCTTATATATATATATATATATATATATATATATATATATATATATATATATATATATATATATATATATATATATATATATATATATATATATATATATATATATATATTGTAACGCCCGTAGATCCAGGCTACTAAATATAGAGATAATAGGGGTCGAAAACAATTTTTTGACAAAAGATTATTTAGAATAAATAATCTTAACCAAGTTGTAGGATATGCCTCAAGGGTTCCGTGCACATAAAGAACGCCTAAAATCCGAGTTATAACGAACAAGTTATGGCTCGTCGAAGTTTTTCGGCAAAACCGGCACGGCATCGGAAGACTTAAATAGTGAATTTATGATAGAAGACTTTTTAGCCTAAGTAATCTAAACCAAATTTGAAGAGTATGTTAAACTGAGAAAATCCATAAGAAGAACGCCCAAATCTGACTTCGTATGAGGAAGTTCTGATTTTTCAAAGTTTCGGCTTAGTAGTGTATAGCTCGAAACTCGAATTTTAGTTCGAGCGGTTTTTGGCTTACACGAACGAAATGAGAGTTGAAGATCTCATTAATAGGAACTCAAAAATAAAAAGACAGACGAAAACGGAGTCTGTATAAAGGAGTTACGAATTCTTCGCGGCCATTTAGCAGTCTAAACTCCCCCTGCTATTAAATTTGAGATCGGTCGAGAATTAGCCGACGGAGTCTAAATGAATGTTATAGATCTTGATTTTACCTACACGTTGAAAAAAATAACGTTGAAAATGGAGTTCGTATGCGAGAGTTATGATTTTTCTAAGTTTGAAGGCTGATACGCGATAGGGGATGACGTGGCACCACCAGAATTGGACATGTGGCACCACCAGAAGGCTGCCTCATGCCCCAACTCGGCGAGTAGGTCCTCCTACTTGGCGAGCCCATCACTCAGCACCCCTATAAAAAGGGGTGTCGGGTTCCCTCACTTCCGCACACCTTCAAACCCTTCTTTCTTTCTCTAGTTTCTCTCTCTAAAGCCCCACCCACCCCCCCTAAAGTCTAGGTAAACCCCCTAGCACCCGAAGGAAGCCCCGAGGCTCCCGAAGCCTCGAGAAAAGAGCCTTTTGGCTCAGAAACTTTGCTTCAGCGGAGCCCGGTTTCCAAGGAAACCCGCTATAAGTGAGCTGTAGCTAACCTATCTTTAGTATAACTTATGTTTTAATATTGTAACATTATTAGGACCTTAAAATAATTATTTGGGCTATTATTATGAGTTATATAGAGTGTTGTTTAATGCTTATATAATAATAATAATAGCTAGACTATTAATTAGTCGCGGTTAACATTAGACTAATCCCTAGTTATAATGATACTAGGTTTTATCGATGGATAATTGTTTTGAGATAACAAAGCGTTGTTCGAAGGGAGAATCACCACCTTCTCAGGTGAGTGCATAGTTATTATCATCTTACACATAGATATGAAGTATTTTATATAAACTATGTGCTATGTGTGAATATTATCTGTATAATTGCTATCTATGCTGGATGAACGGTTTTATACATGTTTTAAATGATTTAAATTGTATATGTATTTTATATCTACAATAATGTTAGGGTAAAACATGGGTAGATGTAATAGATGGAGTATGAGTTGGATGATGAGTTGAGAGGTGAAATAGATCGTGAGGTGAGGATGAGATATGGATGATATGAGAAGCCTTTTTCCTAAATGATAGCCCCGTCATTCAGCAGAGTAAGGATGACAACCACACACTATTCTAGACAGTCCGGTGGAACACTAACAGGGTCCCAACCTATAGGTGTTGTGAAAAATATGTTCACTGGTGTACTCTAAAAATCCATTAACATGTATTGTGAATGGATACTGTCGATAAACAAAATAGCCCTGGCAGCTATGGATTTAGTGTCTGTTGAGTAAACCCTGGCAATGATGGATTTCGTGCTGATTCTTTATGATTGAATTAACGAGGAGTAGCTGATTCTTAGGGTAGACCGTTAAGAGAAAAGAAGATAATGGGGATGGGTAATTCGGTTAACTGTTTAATGATTAAACATAATAATTATATTATTGTGGGTTGAAAACCCTATGTACTCACCAGGTTTCCTAACCTGACCCACTCAGTTTATTTATATCACAGGTGCTGATATGAAGTCACATTACACTGAGAGATTAAAGAGATATAGATCAATAGTGATAATGATTGTAAGTTTTGTTTATTCTTATGTTTCTGTATTGACGATGACATCCCAAATGTTTTAAAATGAATAAAAATACTTTCTTTGAAAATGCTTTAATAATGTATTTATCATGTTTTACTGGGAACAAATTCCGTAACATTTTTATTAAAAGAGGTACTCTGATTTTTATAAAGCATAAACAAAATCGGTCTTTTCTGGCCGTGAAAATGGGGATATATATATATATATATATATATATATATATATATATATATATATATATATATATATATATATATATATATATATATAACCAAAAAGTATTATGTTAATGTGCAACTCATTGTTTGACCAAAAAAAATTAAAATCTAGATAATGCTATTATGGAAAATTAATATACAAATTAGTTAATTTTATTTTAATTTAATCATAATATGTAATGTTTGTGAGCTATAAATATTTAATAAACATGGTATCAACAATCAATCTATAACCCGTAAGGCTGGAAACCCTTGTTCGCCAGATCGTCGCTGGACCACCCTCACCCTAATCTACAATTAGAATGATGGCTTGATTCACTATTGTCGAATCATCCACCACGGTTGTGACTCTTCACGTTGAACCCCTAGATTGATCAGATGATGATTTTGTTGATTCATGACCAAGTAATAAGCAGTTTCAACTATTTTTTATGAATGTTGTTTTAGTTATTTGTTATCGGGTAGACTAAAATTATGGTTTTCTCCAACGTAATGTGTGATTAGTGAAGCGAAATGCTAACATTAATGTCTTTTGGTAAACCGATGTTCGGATTTCAACACACAAAATAAGGTTTTTAGGTTAATCCATCGACCTAACTCAGATTTCAGGGACTTCTTCTTCCCAAAGACATGGGTTTTTAATATATGATTTATTTTTTAAGTATATTTAGAGTGTTAGGATTTTATAAACTATTATTTATAAGTGATATAACTCAAGGGTTCTCTAGATATAAATAAAGTTTTCCCATTCATAAAAGACGGGCATAAGATTGACTAGTCCATATACGAAATGTAAAAGGAAATTCAAGAAAAGAATAACATTGCATACATTTCCACCCACTTAAATCAAACAAACAAATCCCCTCTTCCATATGATTTTAATTGAGTAGTCCGAGGATGATTTGTCTAAATCATAAAACCATCACCTTTAATCGAACGTTCAAAATAATATCATTATTCATATCAACGTCCTTCGATGTGCGTGCACTCTAAAAGAAGAGCTATGAAATAAAATCATAATCTCAATCATCTTAATATCATAATGATCTCATTCCACAATGTATCACAAAACACCAAAGCACTATTCATTGTAACTATCCAAAAATCATAGAAATTTAAAAAATTTCAAAAATAACCCATTTCATCCATAAAAAGTGTTTACAAAACTATTGTTTCAAAAATATTATTCAAAATTAGAGTTTCCTAAGATCCAATGTCATAAAATTGGAAGATGGGCATGATCATGCCTTCTATTTCCCACGATCATCTAAAGTACCTGAAAACAATGAACTAAAACTGTAAGCCAAATCTTAGTAAGTTTCCCAAAGTACCACCACATAACATAATAAATAAAAGCATACAAGAAATGAGCCTTCGTCCTGATTGCACTTCCTTGTAGGGCCTACAGCCGACTTGGACCGCTCCGAGTGTCTTGACCTTTAGCACAAAGCAAGACTGCCTCAACCCAAACACAATATGTTGACATATGTAGCCGATAAACATAAACACATATCCAACAAATACAGATACTCACACAGATCTACTAATCAACCATATAGTAGTATATCACTATCCTATATCCAGGATACATAATCTAGTTAGCCATTATTGGTGCGTTCGACCCATGGGTACTGTGAGGAAAACTCACCTCTCAGTCTGAACGATAGCTGAATAAGTCCTTTCTCTGAATGCCGGGTCTACTCACCACCTATTAATTAAACTACATTCTAACTTAAATTAAGATCAAAATACCCAAAATACCCTTTGGTAAAAATTCTTCAAACCCTGTTCAAGTTCAAAAGTCAACAAACAGTCGAGTCAACTCAGCTGAGTATGTTTGATGTACTCAGCTATACTTGGAGTGTACTCAGCTTTACCAAGAAGTCGGGGCATTGACCGCGTACACGCGGTGCACCATGTGGTACGCCCAACGTTTGCACCTAACCACCCCAACTTCTTATTAAGAGCTTAATCTATCAAGTCCTTTCGTCCAAATCCAGATACGCCCAAAATATCATTATAATTCATAAAGTTTCCAACTTTATGACTTTTCATGGCTAAAAGCAGTTAATACCAACATAAATTAACTTCTTAATCCATTAGGACATCCTAGCACATGCATGGAGAAGAACTAAGGACCAAGATCATATTTTTATGCTTCTAGACATCTCAGAACGTCTAAAACGACAACTTATATGGGCTGGAGCATGTCGTACTCATAAAGGTCAAGACTTGGGACCAAAATAGTTCATGAATAAAGATCTAACGAGATCTTGAGAATTGCAAACCAAATTTAGAACTTTATACCGCTTTTAGGTCGCTAGGTAGATGAGGATTCCATATACAAAGCTTCTTCAAGCCTCTAAAGTGATTCTACTTCATTCCTTCTCCTTTAAGGTCACCAAAATACACACCAAAGGTTAAGAATGCTCAAACAAGGGACTAATGTTTGCTAAGGTTGAATAAGGTGACAGAGGCTGATGAGAGAAGAGGTTTGGTGGCCGTAAGAATGTTTAAATAGGGTCCAAATCCTTAAAATTAGGGTTTGGGATCCTGCCACATATGCCCAACGTACGTACCCCACACTCATTATTTACAAAAAAAAAAAAAATGCATTATAGGACATTTTGCAACATTCCTCACACACAAGGGATAAAATGCAATAATATTCATATTTAGGGTTAAATTTTGGAATTACCTCAACATAAGGATGTTACAACTCTTCCCCAGTTCAAATAGACTTCATCCTCGAAGTCTGCTCATGTGAACAAATCAGGGTAATGTTCCCGCATCTCAAACTCAGGTTGCCACGTCCACTCGGAACTTTTTCGGTGCTGCCACTGCACCTTGACCAAAAACACCATCTTGTTGTGCAAGGCCTTCGTCTTCTGATCCATGGTCACGATTGGTCTCTCCACATAATTCAGGCGATCATCAACCTGAATATCCTCCAAAGGAACAACCGCTGAATCATCAGCCACAAACTTCCAAAGTTGCGAGACATGAAAGGCATTGGGGATTTCGCTAAGCTCCTTAGCAAAATCCAATATGTACATTATGTTGCCAACCCTAGCTATCATCCGAAATGGTCTAATATATCGGGTACCCAACATGCACCTCATCCTGAAGTGTATTATGCCCTTTTAGTGTGATATCTTCAGCAACACCATATCCCCAATCGGGAACTCCAACTCGGATCAACGCTTGTCGGCATAACTCTTATGCCGCCTCTGAGCTTCTTGAAGTCTATGCCTAATCTGCTGAATGAGCTCTATCTTCTGAAGAACTACCTTACTTCTTCCCATGACTCTATGACCAACCTCTCCTTAACAAACTAGGGTACGACACTTCCTCCTATAGAGAAGCTCGAAAGGTGGTGTACTGATACTGGAGTGATAGTTGTTGTTGTATGAAAACTCCGCTAAGGGAAGGTAAGAGTCCCAACTCCCACCAAAATCTACAACACATGCTCTCAACATGTCCTTAAGTGTCAGAATGGTTTGATCATTCTAACCATCTGTCTGTGGATGATAAACAGTGCTAAATTGCAACCTCATACCCAGTTCCTCATGGAACTTCTGCCAAAAACAAGACGTGAACCGAACATCTCGATCAGATACAATGGATACCGGAATACCATGCCATGAAATGATCTCACACACGTAAATATAGGCCAATTTCTCGACCGACGAGCTCTCACGGATGGCTAAGAAGTGGGCACTCTTGGTCAACCAGTCCATAATTATCCAAATGACATCAAACCCTTTAGCAGTCTGCAGTAACTTGGTGATGAAATCCATGGTGATTTATTCCCATTTCCATATTAGAACATTCAAAGGCTGAAGCTTGCCATGCGGTCTCTAGTGCTCAGCCTTGACCATCCGATAGGTCAAACACCTCTCAACATACCAGGCTATCTTTCTCTTCATGCACGACCACCAATAGCTAAGCCAAAAATACCGATACATCTTGGTGGCTCAAGGGTGTATCGAAAACTTGGACTTGTGTGCCTCCTCCAGCATAGTATGTCTAATCCCAACAAATTCTGGAACCCAAAACTGTCTATACCGGGACATTGATCCACTTCTGTCAGCAGCAAACCTGCCAATCTCACCCATGAGACTCTCTTGTTTTCAATTTTTCTTCTTGACTACCTCAATCTGAGCCTTCCTAATCGAATCCAAAAACGATGAAACAATCAAAATGCTCATTCAAAATCCCATAATACTAGTACTAGCTGTCTTGCAGCTCAACGCATCATCCACCACCTTGGCATTCCAAGGATAATACATAATCTAGCATTCGTAATCCTTAACTACGTCCGGCCACTACTATTTCCTCACATATTCATATGCGAATGATCCATCAGATATCTCAGGCTCTTTTGATCCATGTAGATGGTACAACAAACCCCATAAAGATAATGCAGCCAAATCTTGAGAGGGAACACCACTACTCCTGACTCTTTCGAGAAGCATAAGAAATAACCCTCCCTTGCTACAGAACAACAACTCCTCGGTTAATGATCGATGCATCAATAAATACCAAAAATGTCTCAATGTCCTCGGGTAGGGTCTACACTGGGGCCTCACACAATTTCTGTCTCAGAGTCTCGAATGTGCCCTGCTGATCAGGATCCTAACAGAAATCCATACCCTTCCTCATTAGATGAGTGAGGGGTATTGCAATCTTGGATAAGTCCTAAATTAATTTCCAATAATACTCTTCCAATCCTAGGAAACTCCTGATCTCCGAGGGAGACTTCGGAACCTCCCACTACATGAAGGTGTAACGTCTCAAAAATCACAAAAAAATTTAAGTTTTTAAAACAACCAATTTACTGAGAAGAAGTTTTTCCATAATCATTGTTTTCAAAACATTATTAAAAAACAGAGTCTCCCAAGATCCAGTCAATCATAAAACCAAGGATGTGTACAGTCAACGCCTCCGCCTTGCCACAGTCCTTTGAAGAACCTGAAACAAAAGTAAAACTGTAATCCAACGCTTAGTGAGTTCCCCCAAAGAACCACCACATAAACATAACAAACAAGCAAGCAAACATGAGCAGCTAGCCTGACTGGACCACCTCGTAAGGTCTACAACCAATTTGGACCGCTAAACGAGCAGCCGACTTGACTGGTCCGCCTTGCAGGGCCTACAACCTATTTGAACCGGTTTATGGACTGTCGGCCTGACTGGACCGTCCTGCAGGGCCTACAGCCAATCTGGTCGTCCCCAGGTGTCTTGTTCTACAACATAAATAAAGACCACCTCAACCCAAACCAACATGTTGACAAATGCAGCAAGCAAACATGAACATAAATTCGGTAAATATAGATAATCATATGGACCTAAGGGATCATAACAACATAATATCATACGATAACCAGTATATTAATCCAATGGGCCGCCTTTGGTGCTTTAGACCCATAAGTACAGTGAGGAAAACTCACCTACCAGTCTGATGAATATCTGATCAATACTCTGCTCCAAAAATACCGGCTCAATCTAAATCCTAAACGTCAAAACATTTCATTCTAATTTAATAACATTTCCCCACAAATACCATTGATCAAAACTAGTCAAATTCAACAAGTCAACTGAGTTGAGTCAGACTTCGTACGCGGGGGGTACCCCGGAGGTAAGTGGGGCGTACAAGCATGTCTGAGGCATTGAGACTAGATCTGCGTATGCGCAGCATACCCTCCAGTACGCCCATTGTACATAGTAGTCCCCTCTCTTAACCTACTAAGAGCTTAACTCTTTAACTTAACACGCCCAATTGCATATCCAAGGTTAAAATACCATCAAGTGTCGTGAAGTTTCAAACTTTATGACTTTTCATGCTCATTAAGCGTTTAATAACTGAAATCTCAACATCTTAATGCATTAAGACTTTATATAGCATGCATGGAGTAAAAAGTTCCTTAAAGGAAGGATGAATTATATGATCAAGAACATGCCATGCTCAATAATCACCATATTTGGGACTAAAAAGTTCCCTAAAGGTAGAAATGGCTATATCTACATGATAGAGTGATCAAGTTGTGAACTTTTACCTCCAAGATGTTGCTAGAAAATTTGGAATCCTAGATCTAAGTTGTTCCAAGATTCAAGGTTCTTGCACCAACTTCTCCTTCTTCATGATTACCAAAAAGGCACACAAAAGAGCTCAAAACATTCTTTTTCACTTAGGGTTTTTTATAGGGTCAAAATCTCAGATAGGGGTTGATTAGACAATGATAATTGAGGCTATAATGATGTTTATATGTGACATTCCCAATTTCACGTCCAGAAATGATCGATTTGTTTATGCTTTATTTGAAAATCAGAGTATATTTTTGTGACAACCCGAAACTTTTATTCTGTATGCTTGGTCAACTTTATCAACATTGAACTCAATTCCATTACCTTTTAATGTCGTTTAAGAGTTCGTTTAAATGTTCTAAGCTTGAGTACAGCCGGGAATAGGAATGAGTCAACAAGTCGTATAGAGACAAAACCGGGCCATACACCCTCTTGAGAGATGTGTACGGCCGCACACATGGTTGTGCGGACGCACACCCATCCTCCAGTCGCACACTCATCCCTATATATATATATATATATATATATATATATATATATATATGTAGGGTGACCCCCTTTACTCATTCTTTTCTTTTGGCTGCACTCTACTTTCTCTTTATACTTTCTCTCTTTAGAAACTTCATCCAAGAACACTCTAAGGGCCTCAAAAACGTGAAGTACTCCACCATTTAGCTTGTTATACTGGTAAGACTCCTTGATCTAAGCCTAAAACTCTTCATGTTCTTCGTGTTCTTCATCACTTGAAGGTGTACGGACGCACACCTTGATAACGTGGCCGTACACACCTCAAAGGCACTCCAAAGCGAGAGTTTGACCTCCTATCTTCTAGTTGGACTTGGTTTGAGCCTTAAAACACTTGAAAAATCGACTTTTAGAGCATAAATGAAGAGTGTACGGCTACACACTCCTCTGTATGGCTACACACACCCCTTGTACGGCCGCACACTCCTGTGTGCAACCACACACACATCATGGTCGCACACTCTAGCCGCACACACACACCAAAAACCCTTGGTTTTGTGGCCATACACCTCCCTCATTCGATCCTTTATGACTCCAACACTTAGTTCAAGCATTTCCAAGTCTTTATAGTGGTTTCCCGTCATGTTTAGTCATGGAATACCTTAATCTAATACCTATATTTGTTACTATATGTTAATAGGATCCACTTACGTACGAAACATCAGTTGACACTCAGCACTCATAACCGATCGTACACCCGAATCCTACGTTAAACAGTGAGTTCATACCCCTACACTTTCTCCAAGTTTTTCATGTTTTCAGGGGGAATACAAGCAAAAGTAAAAGGAAACTTGTGCTCAAAGTATATTATTTGTTTAATATAATTATATGTTCAATATGTTTTCAACACAAAAAACAGTTTTACCAAACGGTTAAGAAATCAACTCGTAGAAAAAGGTTTCAAAACTAAAGCAATGAACCCATGAATCATATTGTAAAATATGTTATTTTATAAAGGATTCTTGCAAACCATAAACAGGATTTACAAATTTTTACTTGTAAATTTGTTAGTCTAAAGTTGGAGACACATCCTTGGTAACACCCCCTCGGAATCAGGGTGTAGGATTAGCAGTGGTAACCATAATCTCTTGTAAGGAGAGCGTGACTGTTGTGTATAGATCTATATGAGACCGACTATCCCGCACCTTACTGCTAGCTATAGTTGGACCGACAGGTCCAGGGGTGACAAACTCATAAAAAGATACTGGCCCCGTTACGTGCCATATCAAGTCTAAGTATGGTTATGACACTCGCAACCTAGATAACAGTAATTTACTTTTGATAAAACAAGTGAACTAACCTCAAAGTAATAACCGATTTGATTACTAGAGGGTATAAATAATACCCTTAGGATTTAGTTCAGCATGCATTTATTAATTTTATTTGTGTAATAAGGCTAATACACCTCACTAGGAACAAACAGGGTCTTTCAAGAAAACTACGTCTAACGGTATAAGTATGGTAGATACTTGTACACATCAGACTAGAACAGATAACCAACCATCAATTTTAAAGGAAAATATGGGATTTTCTCGGGATAACTCGACTTTTCATAAACAGATTGTTCAACAAGTAACTAACGGATGTTCAAACATACTTTTTATAAGAAAATATAGGATTTTCTTGGGAAACACTTTTCAAAAGGATCAAAGAAACATTTTCACCAGAATTAAATACTTATGAAATCACTAGCTTTATGTTGATACTCTTTCAAAATTGCTTGTATTCTCTGGGCAACAATAGACAGGTACTCTTGCCAACTTTTGGAGAAGATGGAGAATTTTGGAGTCAGGTCTTTTACTTTTGCTATATACTATTATGTACAAACTATGTTTTCAAAACAGATGTAAATAATCATATTGTAATGGCTAAATGGGTTGAAGTGCTCTAAACTAAAAGTATACCTTTAAAATATAAGTATTTTGCAAGAAGTATTCAAGTATACCTACGTACTAGATACAGTAATCACGAGTAGAACAAAACAAAAGTATTTGGATGTTGGACATTACGGTTAAACCTGGGCAGTTATCTAATCATGTCTAGGGTCAATATAGTCTGGTCAACTATATTCATTCGAGACATGACCAACATGTGCTCCAGGGTAACTGTGGTGTTGCAGCAGGCCTAAAACTTACCAAGTATCCATACAACAAGATATCAGTACAACAAAAGACAAAAATACTATAGGAGTATTTTACTAGAGTCAAATTCCTTGCAGAGATTCACTTCTATGTGTTGCTACTCATTCCTTTTAGCGATAACTTATTTGCATTGGTAGCTTTTCCTTGATTATCGCTTAGTAGGACACTCTAGCTATCATATTGAGATATATCTTGCCTCATATCTCTCGATTCGATTCCAGGGGACTTACCATCCTCTCCTTCCTGATTACTTTTAGAACAAGATGCCTCCAAAGAAAAGACCCAACAAAAAGAACAACAATTCCTCGATGGATCCAACACCACCACCACCTCCTTAGTTTGATCCCATTATGTTCCAAGCAGCTGTTACTGCCGATGTGACTGTTGCATTGTCACAGATTAACCCTGGTGGCTCTGGGAGTGCTATTCATTTCCAAAATCATGAAGGTAGTCAAGGGCACTAGAAGGAGTGCTCCTACAAGGACTTCATGAATGCAAAACCCACGTCCTTCGACAACAACAAAGGTGTTATAGCCGTGTCTCAATGGTTCGAGAAGATCGATTCTATCTTCGAAATTTGTTCATGTTTTGAAGCCAACAAGGTGAAATTTGCCGCTTGCACTTTCACCAACATAGCGTTGACCTGGTGGAATATTCGGGTCAAATCCCTAACCCTTCCAGTAGCAAATGCTATGGGTTGGGAGAGCTTGAAGGAGCTCATACTGGCTGAATACTAACCAAGGGGCGACATGCAGAAGCTAGAGCACGAACTTTGGAACCAAAAAATGAAGGGTTCCGACATTGCTGCCTACACTTATAGGTTTGAAGACCTAGCACTTCTTTGCCTGGGAATGGTCACCGTGGAAAGCAAGAAGATAGAGAGATACATTGGGGGATTGACGCCCCCAACTCAAGGAAATGTCTTGACTGCTAGGCCAATCACTTTTGACAGCGCCAAGTGCTTAGCGCAGACTCTCATAGATCACCGGGTTGATCTGGATAAAGTGAAACCTGCTCCCGAACCGGCGAAAGGGAGTGGCGAGAAGAGAAAGTTCTGGAAGCAGTGAAAGGGCCAATCTTCGTAGGAGCCCTCCAAGATGTAACAGCCCGGAATTCCAGGTATCTTTATTGATTTGATTATTTTTGTGTTTTGAGAGGGGACTCGGCGAGTTGGAGCTCAGACTCGCCGAGTAGGGTCGCGATTCTGGACGCGGGATTCGCCTGGACTCGGCGAGTCCAGGATATGGACTCGGCGAGTCTGCGCTGTTTAATGAAACCCTAATTTCTCGGTCCTAAGCCCTATTTAAAGGACCTTATGGCCCTCATTTGCGGCCACCTTGAACCCTAAGAGCCCCCATACGACTGTGAGCCCTTGTGAGTGTATTTAGAGGCCATTTGTTCACCGTTTTGTGTGATATTGCAAGAAAGGAGGGAGAGGATCAAACTTGAGGAGTTGGGGAGCTTGGATCTGTTGCTAATTCTTCAAGGGAGTCTTCTTGAGGTAACTTTCAGAGCCAAACTTCGTGTTTTGTGTTGATGTGTCTAATCTAGGGTTTCTTCTTGCATTTCTTGGCTTAAATTGGAAGTATGAAAGGTTCCATGCAGATATGGAACCTAGATCTGGGCCTTAGCAGGTCCAGGAGACCCCATATGACTAGCTTTATGTCCATCCTTTTTAGTTAGAAGCTAAGGTGGTCATATTAGAGGTTGTTTCCCCAAAATAAGCCTTGTACGCATTGCATGGCAACCAAGACTGAGACTTTACGTGACAAATAAGCTTGGGAAGGCCAGATCTATGAATGGATGGAACGGATCTGACCGCAAAAGCCAGTTTTAGATGGTGCATGGCTTAGACTTGCCGAGTCTGATGAACAGACTCGACGAGTCGCTTGAAGATTGTCCTTGAGGACACACAGTGTGTAGTCCTGACCGAGTTATGGCTGACTGAGTGAGTCAGGACGAGTTAGAGAGGGTCAACAGGTGGACTGAGTCGAGCGGGGACTCGCCGAGTTGTTCTTGAGACTCGGCGAGTTGAGTCGGGGTGGCCACACGACTCTCCCAGGTGGAACTCGTCGAGTCGGGGGAAGCACTCGACGAGTAAGAAGGGAATCCTAGGGAGTTGACGAACACGCCTAGACTCGCCGAGTTGCCCCTGTGCACTCGCCGAGTCCGGTCAAGTTGACCGTTGACCGTTGACCAGAGTTGACCTGTGTTGACTTCTTAGGGATAGTCAACCTTAGAGATAAAAAGTGTTAATTAGAGTCATGTGATGTTATAGGAGGATTAGAGCTCGGAGGATCGAGCACGAGGGATTTCCAGGATTCATAAGATACCGAGATACGCGAGGTGAGTCTTCTCACTATACTTTACCTTGAGTAGGTACCCAGAGCTATGTGTTAGTGTATGTATATTATGTGTATGCTATGTGTGGTACTGCATTATTTCTATGTGATTTATGCTGTGCATGATTACAGAGTTGGAACCGGAAGGTTCCTAGAGTTAGAACCTGAGGGTTCACAGAGTTGGGTGCACGGACGCATAGAGTTATAGCCTCGAGTGGCTAATATGTGTTTTATGTGTGGTATTTTGGGGAACTCACTAAGCTTCGTGCTTACAGTGTTAATGTTGTTGTTTCAGGTACTAGCGATGACCGTGGGAAGGCGCCGGCTTGATCTGTACACACGCAGGGGACTTTTGATATATTTATGTGATCTTGGGATTTGTATGATACAGATTGGGAAATTGAAACTTAATGATTTATGAAATTAAATGAGAAATGTTTTTTTTTATTGCGAAAAATTATTTTGAAATTCACGGTGTTACAAGTTGGTATCAGAGCCTTGGTTTGAGGGATTTGAGTACACCTTCGGGCGTATTTGAACTCAAACTGAGGATTTGAGATGTATTTTCAAAAAGAGTAAAGGATTTTTGAAAAACGCAGAGCAAGAGATGTGTGTACGATCAGTCAGCGCCCGAACGGTGATTTCCCAAAATACTTTTATATATTATGTGATATTGACAGTGATATGATGTATTCGCATGCTAGAGTAGGCTAGGTATTGCTATTAGGACTAGAGTGGCCTGATTTGTGATGCCTTAGCCTAGGAAGAGGTGAGCTGCTATGAGATGCTTGAGAGTGAGTAGGTAGCAGCGAGGGACTTATGAGAGATCTATTAGAGAGTGGTCTATGTATGATAGAGTACTTGAGACCTGGGATCCAAAGAGAAGGACTTGGAGTGTATTCTGGTGCGGTGCGGACAGTAGTATTGGGCCCGTACTATTGGAAGCACCGGAGCGGTGTGCAGCCCAAGTCAGAATCTTTGGAATGCCAAGAATCAAGGAGGAAAGAGTTGACGAGTGTGAGCATACTCGTGTGGATTCTAATTTATCGTATGTTGTATTTCAGAGGTAGATCATGGTGAGGACACGTTTGATGCCCGAGAGCAGTGGTACCAGTGAGGAGGAGATCCACCGGATCATTCAGGAAGAGGTGGCTATGGCCATCAGGGCAGAGATACCGGAGATTTTTGGGTCTATAAAGACCACATTGATTGAGACGTTTGATGAGCGTTATGCCGCTCTTTCTGAGGCTGTTGCTGCAGCGGCTATCGCAGCGATTGCTGCTGCGAGGCCGCGGGGTGGGGATGCGTTGCTGTTCCGTGAGTTCAGCAACACAAAACCACCAGAGTTTGATGGTACACAAGATCCGGTGGCAGCTATGAGGTGGATATCTAATATTGAGGGGTGTTTCTTCACTTGCTCGTCTCCTGAGCATTTGAAGGTCCGGTTTGCGTTGAACCAGCTTCGCTTGGGAGCGAAGGACTGGTGGAAGTTTGTGACGGCGCATTATATGCCTGCTGAGCTTTCTGCAGTGACCTGGGAGAGGTTCACCACCATGTTTCGGGATGAGTACGTTCCCCAGGTGGAGAGGGAGCATTTAGCACAGGAGTTTCTGACCCTCAAGCAGGGTACTGAGTCTGTTACAGCAATCACGAGGATGTTCCACGAGAGGGCGATGTTCTGCCCTGAGCACGTGTCCACTGAGCAGGCACGTTTGAGCCGCTACTTGAGCATCTTGAGGCGGGATATTAGGGAGTTCGCTGCGAACTCCTCGTACCGGACATTTGCCGAGCTTCAGGAAAATGCCCGGAAGAGGGAGATTGAGCTTGAGACTCAGGCCAGGGAGGAGGCGGAGTCTCAGGGGAGGGATCAGCAACCGGCACAGTCGCAGCCGGCCGCCAAGCGGGCCAAGCCTGCTGATCCCAGACCAGGGAGCCAGAAGGGCCGAACTTGCGGAAAGTGCGGCAAGGGTCATGACGGAGTTTGCCGAGCGGGGTCTTGCTACAAATGTGGCAAGGAGGGGCACATGGCCAAGGACTGCCCCAAGGGGTTTGCAGTGTGTTTTCACTGCAACCAGACCGGACACCGGAAGGCCGAGTGTCCGCAGTTGGGCGGAGCATCTCAGGGGTCTGCTCCTGCCGCTATCAGAGCTACAGAGAATCGGCCTGTGAAGGCCGAGGCGCCGAGAGCTCGAGGGAGAGCCTTCTAGCTGACTGCGGAGGAGGTCCGCGTTGCGCCCGATGTTGTGGCTGGTATGTTTCCTTTCGTGTATTTATTTTTGATATTGAGATGTTATGCTTATATTATATTATGCGTAGGTACCTTTCTTGTGAACTTTGTACCTACTTTAGTGTTATTTGACTCGGGTGCGAGTCGGTCTTTCGTATCCTTGGCCTTTTGTCAGCATATCAGTATTAGTCGTGAGGCATTGATTCGGCCTTTGAGAGTTTCCATAGCTGATGATAGAGTGATCTGTGCATCAGAGGTTTTCCGGGGATGTGTGTTAGAGATTTTCGGGGTTGAGTTTCCAATTGATCTGATTCCTATTGCGATGGGCGATGTCTGTGTCATTGTGGGCATGGACTGGTTGAGTCGATTCGGCGCAGTCATCGACTGCGAGAGTCAGCTGGTGGCTATACGAGACCCTAGTGGGGGAGTTCTTTCAGTGTACGGTGAGGGTACACGTTCGGGATCAGCCTTTTGTTCGGCCGCTAGGGAAAGGCAGTGCCTACAGCAGGTTGTAAGAGTTTTGTGGCGTATGAGATGGATACGCGAGCGACTTCCGAGAGACCGAGTTCAGTTGAGGAGGTACCGGTGGTGCGTGAGTTTCCAGATGTCTTTCCCGAGGAGCTGCCGGGAGTACCTCCTGTGAGGCAAGTGGAGTTTGGTATTGATTTGGTTCCGGGGGCCGCGCCTATAGCTAAGGTGCCTTATCGTCTTGCACCTCCAGAGATGCAAGAGTTATCCTCACAGCTTCAGGAGTTGCTGGGGAAGGGATTCATTCGGCCGAGTAGCTCGCCGTGGGGAGCACCTATTCTGTTCGTCAAGAAGAAGGATGGTTCACACCGGATGTGCATTGATTACCGAGAGTTGAACAAGCTGACGGTCAAGAACCATTACCCGTTACCGAGGATCGACGATTTATTTGATCAGTTGCAGGGGGCATCTTGGTTTTCCAAGATCGATCTGAGGTCGGGGTACCATCAGGTGAGAGTGCGGGATGAGGACGTTCAGAAGACAGCATTCAGGACGCGTTATGGGCATTATGAGTTCGTGGTGATGCCTTTTGGGCTCACCAATGCCCTGGCTGTGTTCATGGATCTCATGAACAGGGTATGCAGGCCGATGTTGGATCGGTCAGTGATTGTATTTATCGATGATATTCTGGTGTATTCGAGATCTAGAGAGCAGCATGAGGAGCATTTGAGGGAGGTCCTTAAGGTATTGAGATCGGAGAAGCTTTATGCAAAGTTCTCCAAATGTGATTTCTGGTTGCGGGAGGTCCAGTTCCTAGGACATCTCGTTAACCAGGAAGGGATTCTAGTCGATCCGGCCAAAGTCGAGGCGGTGATGAGCTGGGAGGTGCCGAAGTCACCATCGGAGATCAGGAGCTTCCTTGGGTTGGCAGGGTATTATCGGAGATTTATTAAGGATTTCTCCAAGATCGCAGTGCCTCTCACCAGATTGACCCGAAAGGGTGTTGCATTTTCATGGGGTCCCGAGCAGCAGACCTCCTTTGAGTCACTTCGCCAGAGGTTGTGCGAAGCCCCGGTATTAGCTCTCCCAGAAGGGATGGAGGATTTTGTAGTATATTGCGATGCATTGATATTGGGGCTGGGTGCAGTGTTGATGCAGAGGGGTCATGTGATAGCTTATGCGTCGAGGCAGCTGAAGCCTCATGAGACGAGATATCCCACGCATGATTTAGAGTTGGGGGCAGTAGTGTTCGCTCTCAAGATTTGGCGTCACTACTTGTATGGGGTTCGATGTACGATATACACGGACCATAAGAGCTTGAAGTATTTGATGGATCAGCCCAACCTAAATATGCGTCAGAGGAGGTGGTTGGATGTGGTCAAGGATTATGATTGTGAGATCCTGTACCACCCAGGCAAGGCTAATGTGGTAGCCGATGCGTTGAGCCGCAGGGCGGAGAGCACTCCACTGCGAGATGTATGTTTGAGATTGACCGTGATAGCTCCGGTATTGGATGCTATTCGTGGGGTACAGGCCGAGGCTGTGCGACCAGAGATGCAGAAGAGAGAGCGGGTCGTTGGTTTGGTTTCAGAGTTCGTTACGGATGGACGAGGGCTTATGCCGTTTCAGGGTCGGATTTGGGTGCCGTTTGTGGGTGGTACGCGTATTACTTTGATGGAAGAGGCTCATCGGTCGAAATTTTCAATCCATCCGGGGGCTACAAAGATGTATTTGGATTTGAGGAAAGAGTATTGGTGGCCCTGTATGAAGAGGGACGTCGCATGGTTCGTTGAGAGGTGCTTGACCTGCCGCAGGGTTAAGGCCGAGCACCAGAGACCGCATGGCAAGTTGCAGCCATTGGAGGTTCCCGAATGGAAGTCGGAACAGATCACTATGGATTTCATCACCAAATTGCCGAGGACTGCCAGAGGAGTTGATGCAATTTGGGTGATTATGGATAGGTTGACGAAGAGCGCTCACTTCCTTGCCATCAGTGAGAGTTCTTTAGCGGAGAAGTTGGCGGAGTTATATGTGAGAGAAGTGGTATCTCAGCATGGGGTGCCGATCTCGATTGTTTCAGACCGTGATGTGCGCTTCACTTCCAGATTCTGGAAGAAATTTCATGAGGAGCTGGGTACTAAATTGCATTTTAGTACCGCATATCATCCCAGACAGACGGCCAGAGCGAGCGGACGATTCAGACGCTGGAAGACATGCTTCGAGCGTGTGTGTTAGATTTCGGGGGTAGCTGGGATGCGTATTTACCCTTGGCAGAGTTTTCCTACAACAACAGCCATCATTCGAGCATTGGTATGCCACCCTTTGAACTGTTGTATGGTAGGAGGTGTCGGACCCCCATTTGCTGGGGAAAGGTTGGGCAGAGAGTGATGGGCAGTACAGAGATCGTGCTTCAGACGACAGAGCAGATTCAGCAGGTCAAACAGAGGTTATTGACCGCCTAGAGCCGACAGAAGAGTTATGCAGACAGACGCCGGTCCGAGCTTGTGTTTCAGGTCGGCGACTTCGTCCTCCTGAAGGTCTCTCCTTGGAAAGGAGTGATTCGATTCAGGAAGAGGGGCAAGTTGGGGCCCCGGTATATTGGGCCATTTCGTGTGATTGCAAGGGTAGGCCGGGTAGCCTATCGGTTGGAGTTGCCAGCCGATTTGGGGCAGATCCACGACACTTTTCACGTGTCGCAGTTGAGGAAGTGTATAGCCGATGAGTCGGCAGTGGTTCCATTAGAGGATATTCATGTGGATGCGAGTCTGAATTATGCTGAGAGGCCTGTGGCCATCAGGGATCGGAAGATCAGGGTTCTAAGGAACAAGGAGGTACCTCTGGTGTTGGTCCAGTGGCAACACCGGAAGGGATCGGAGATGACCTGGGAGCCGGAGCGCGAGATGCGGGAGCAGCATCCGGAGCTATTTTCAGAGCGAGACTTCAAGGGCGAAGTCTAGTTCTAGTGGGGGAGAATTGTAACAGCCCGGAATTCCAGGTATCTTTATTGATTTGATTATTTTTTGTGTTTTGAGAGGGGACTCGGCGAGTTGGAGCTCAGACTCGCCGAGTAGGGACGCGATTCTGGACGCGGGATTCCCTCCGAATAATGTAATCACTTAGACGTAGCATCGCTCCTACCTAATATAGAAAAGGGTAACACCAATACATACACATGAACCTAGTCTATGACGAGTGGCGAATAGAGTGAATCCTACTCTCGACGAGTAGTCCACTGTGGTCCCTGGGATGAAGTAGAGGCTCCATGCAACTCAGCTAATCGACGCTCGAAGGCGAGCACTCTCTCCTCGAGTGTTGCATGCCTCTGTTGGTATTCCCTTACCTCTGCTCGCATGGTAGTAAGGTCCTCAATGATTCTGTACATAGGGTAGTAATCCCTCTCGAAATCCCGTGTGTGTGCATCCGTGACCTCTATAACAACTCTCATCTCCAAAACTCGATTGGCTGTTGCGTGCGTCTTATCACCAATGTCTGAAATCCGTCGAATCATGACGGGAAAGGATCGGTCAGCAGGTCCTCCATGGCAGAGGTCGTAAAAACCTCACTCCATACCATAATGTGGGTGTTGTCTCTAATGTCGGCTCCACCTCGCGAGGTTATCTGCCCAGCGGGGCGTACGGCCATTATAGCCCCAACAATATGCAGGTACACTAGCCATGTGGGGAGGATCGATGACTTTGGACTCTGCATCTGACTCATCCTCATCCTCCTCTACTTCCTCCTCGAACTCTTCCTCCGGCTCTTCCTCTAGGATCTCCTCGGGATTTTCCTTAGGAGCCTCCTCTATCCATCCCCTATTCCCCTGGTTGGGGAAGTAGGGATCTCCCGGAGCGTGGAAACGTGCCATCGTGTCTGTACGAGAATATAAGTATGAGAAGTATGTGAAAAGTTTATAATGTGATAAAATACTCCTATAGTATTTTAATTGTTTTATGTTTTTTTTCTTAAGGCTTTTTGATATAAGGTTGGTAAGTTTCAGATTTGTTGTCCACCTCGACCACTCCTAAACACATGTTGGTCATATCTTGAATAAATATAGTTGACCAGGCTATATTTATCCCAGTTATGATTACATAACTGTCTAGGTTTAATAGCAATGTCCAACTCTTCTATAAACTTTTTATTTGTTTCTTTTTATGACACTATTCCTAATGTGCATGCATATAGGTATACTTTTTAAAATACTTATACGTCTTAAATTACACTTTTTGTCTGAGTGTTTTAGTCCCGTTTTATTTATAGTTGTATATCTTGTATGTTTTGATATACTAGTTCACTATAAACAGTGTTATGATACCAATCAGTCACACCCCCGAACCAGGACGGCGGAAATGTCTGGGGGCGGATGACGTCATTGTATAGTATCATAACAGTTGAATATAAATTAAACATAACAACCCAAAACATCATACATTAAGATTACAAATTTAATATTGTTTACGACCATTGTTTGTTCAAAAGCAAATTACGAATAACTGATAAATCGTGAACATGTTGCAGCATCTCATTCTTTCAAAATGAATTGGATGCCTGTTTACCAGTTCCCTGAGAATACAAGTGATTTTGAAAACGTCAACAATGAATGTTGGTGAGTTCATAAGCATTTTTTTATGAAAAACATTTGTAACTTCCTTGCTTAAAATGTTTTTGTATGCTTCTAGAAAATCTGATATTTTCTAATAAATAGATTGTTTGTCTAATAACCAAGACTAAAAATGTATGAATGTCCATTGTATCTTGATCCCTGTGAAGTAAATAAGTATGTATGTTTCCAGTAAATCAGATATTTTCTTACATGTGGACTGTGGCCTTCAACCCTAAGACCAGAAATGTAATAAATAGTGTACTGAAAAGTAGTATGTAGTTTTATATTTTTATAAAATCGATGAAGTGTAAGCTTCACGTAAACCAATATAATGTCGTTAATCCCTATGTGAGTTATTATAACCATGCTTGATGTGACTGATATGCATGTACGATGTTCTTCAGGTGTTGGAATTTGTAGATACTTGTCACCCTAGACTGACCCGTCTAGCTTTAGCGAAAAACTCAGGTGTGGGGTTGTCAATCCCGTATAGATCTATACAAAACTATCGCGCTCTCCCTCTAGGAGACTTTGGTTATATTGCAGGACTTAAAGTGTACGCTAGGTAGGTATGGTGAAGAGAATGTCTCACTAGAGCATTAACAGATTTATGTGAACTACGACTCCCCTTTCTTGTATAATGAAATCATCATATCACTGAATTGTTATAAAGTATGTTTTCGTGACTTCCAAACTATACCCATTACGGTTTTCCGTGTATGTTCTTGTGTAGACTATTTATATAAACATTACATAAATATCCAGTTGTAATCTTACTTAGTGTTTATGTATGTTGTTTAAACATAATTTACTTGGTTTTTAAACTATCAAAACAGTGATGACTAAAACTACAACCATATGTACGAGAAAAACTATTTTTTAGTAAAAATTACCAAACATTTGTAGTTTATAAAACTCATCTTTTAGGTTAATATTCTTAACACAAAATGTGTTATGTTTGTATTACTTTTGCATGTCAACTTCATATGAAATGAAATTTGTGTAAAAAGGAATGGAGATATTTATATTCTTATACTAATATAACATCATATTCAAGTCATAAGGATGAGACATTCAAATTATCAAAGGACAACCGTATTTTGACTTGTATTCCCCCTCCCCCCCTAAAAGCATGTAAAAACTAAAAAATTGGGGTCTGAAGTTCACCTTGAGTGATTTTGTGTGGGTTGATTTGAAGTGTTGGATTGAAGATTTCAAGCCTCAAACACTTGAAGAGTTTGATGAACTCTTTGAATCTTATGATACCCTAAGGATGTTAACACATAATATTATGTGTAAATAGGATGAAATCAACATAATAATATGTAGAATCACTGCAATCTCGAAAATACTTACCAAGAATTAGGGATGATACTTGAAGAATGTTGGTCTTGAAATATCCTAGGTTTGTTCTTGAAAGAGTTTTGAATTGTTAGCTAAGTGGAATAAGAGTTGGGTTGTTGGAGGTGCTACTGTCGTGAATAAGAGGGATGGAATGATATTAGCGTGCTCACCTGGACTATGAGGGAGGATATTAATCTTGATTATTTGTGGGTTAATTCATGGATACATGTTGGATAATATGTAGGAAACTGTGAACTTGCATGGGAAATACATGGGATATCACATCTTATGGTTAACCATATCTACTGGAAGTATTCTTGGGTGATTCACTTTAGTTTGCGGCCATAAAGAAGGTGGTTTCAGTCTAGGTTTAACCGAAATCCCTTAATGCATGATTGCACTTGTTGATTTCGGCCAAACATTGATCCAGTAAGGTAGTTTTCAGCCAAGGTGTGTCCCATTAAGGTGATTTCGGTCCTAGGCACCTTGTTTTGGGTTTGATTTCGGTCCTACCTTGTCCCCATAAGGTGTTTTCGGCATAGTGGACTGTTATGCTGTAAATCCTAAGAAATTGTTTAATGTATGCTTTCTTGTTGACTTGTCAATGCTAATTACAACATGGTTCCTCAACACGTACATATATATATATATATATATATATATATATATATATATATATATATATATATATATATATGATAGCTTATAAATCAATGCCCTTATTGCTTTTATATGTTTTATTGTAATAGGGTTACATCATACATTGTGGATACCCTTATACATGAGATTCCCTTAGACTTGGTTTAACCCAAAACTTTATAGTTGTCACAAGTCATCAACAACTTGGTGATAAAATACATGGTTATCTGTTCCCACATCCACATAGGAACCTCGAAAGGCTACAGCTTGCCCTGTGGCCTCTAATCCTCGACCTTGACCATCCTACAGGTCATGCACATCTCAACATACCAGGCTATCTCCGTCTTGATACACGGAGACCAGTAACTTAATCTCAAAGCTTGATTCATATTGGTTGCTCTTAGGTGTATAGAAATGTGAGACTTATGAGCCTCCTCCAACACTATATGCATGATCCTACCAGAAACCGGAAGCTAAACTCGACCACACTAGGTTAACAACCCTCGACTATCGGTGACAAACCTGTCGATCTCGCCCCTGATCCTCTCCTGCTTCTAGTTTTCCTTCCTAACTCACTCTGCCTGTGCCTCTATGATCAAATCCAAAAGTGGAGAATCAATGTATATCCTCATACACATCTCTCTCGCTGAAGGTTCAGCTGACCTGTGGGTCAAGGCGTCCGCTACCACATTTGCTTTACTCGGATGGTCTTGCAGTCATAATCCTTTACCACGTCTAACCACCTGCGTTGCTAATAAGATTAAAACAATAAGATCGATAGATTCAAAATAGGTAAAAGAATCAAACACAAATAATGGAGATCAAAATTATGATGAATCATTGATAAGCACTGCCTTAGAAGAGCTCGAAAAAGATCTGCTACTGTAAAGTAAGTGTAGGGTTACAAGATGCTCAATCTAAAACACGGTGCATGCATGCACTATTTATATTCTAACCCTAGCACAATAAAGAACCTGGTGGACAGGCCCAATCCGTTACAAATGGAATATAACAATACAATACAAAATTGACCTAACACAATATAACCCCAACAATCTCCCCTTTTGTGTCAATAAGGAAGGTAGATCCTTCATTGTTGTTGTCGCTTTTGAACTTTAAAAATCTTCAGTATAATCCGCAGTAGAGTCTTGCAAACCAGGACGTACCAATTAATCATGAGAGAAAAACACATCTTGTTCCACAACACAGTTCACTTTATTCCGACTAACAAAATCCACAATGTATTCTAGACAGGAGGAGGAGTATAGATGTTTGTCTAGCAAATAGATGCAAACTCTGTGAAAGTTCGCATCTGGTTTTTCTCTAATCTGAAAAACAACACTCCAATCCTTCTTTTTTATCCTCCCCAACTTCATCATATCTAGATCCTTCGGAGGCTCCTTGTGGAGAACTGTAGGTTTCTTATTAAGAACATAGGCAGTCTCCATGTCCATCTTTCCAACCTCTTGGATGTAACAGACTAACAATCGTGTCAGATGTGCAGTGATAGGCTCGAATTTATGTTGATCCTTCAGCAGTAGAAGTAACAGAGAAATCCAATCGAATGGGTTGAGGCAGGGCAGATATGCGAGAGTAAATTTTTGCGTTGAACTCACAGACCCACGAGAAACCTTGAAACGAGCATTAATGAAGCTCTCAGTTTCAATTGGTCCAAACACCTTAACTGCTGTGATCTTCTCTGAGCTCCACGTTTCGTATTGTGGCCTCATGTGCTTTAGATAAAATGGAAAGAGCACCTGATCAACACCTTTGTCAGCAGGAGAAACATTCATAATTTTATCAAAAACTACAAAACAAAAAAGCATTCAGCGTAATAGGCAGATCAAGTTGCAAATCCAAAGAGTTCTCCAATTCGAATGATCCAACAAGCTCTAGCCAGTAACTGTTCGGATTTTCGACGACTTCATTCAAAATTCATTCCAGTGTCCACAGAGGAAATAAGGTTTTATGAGTTTTCAAGGTTTCCCCAGCTTTACGAGCAGCCTTCTCTTTTTCTTTAGCTTCTTTAGCGACTCGCAAGTTTTCATCACGTTAATTCTCTTCTTCCTAATCATATTCATCAATCAGTTTCTCTTTTCCTTTTGATCCCGAAGATACATTACCCTTCGGATCTTTGGACTTGGGTATTTGTTCGTGGTCATCCTCACCTTCAGTTGTTTTACTGGCACCAGAAGTCTTCGCAGGTTCTCCCCCTTGTTTTGGAATAGAAGATTCTAAAACACCTTCAATTATGTCGAACATAGAGAAAATAGGCTTCAATTTCTCTGCTAAATGATGATGAACCAAGACGGTAAGGAGGGAATCATGAGTCTCGATTAGACTGTGGAAATTTGCGTTCACAGTAGCAACACAACTTTTGATAACTGCCTTCTCATATTAGAGTTTGTCGATTTGCTTATTTGCAGAAGATAACTTTAGTGAGAGAACCTTCACCTTCTCAATTTTAACTGCATGCTCATCCATAATCTTGTTTTCATGAGCCAAATCTTCCTGAAGATTTTCAATCTTAGAGGAGATGGAAGTTTGGAACTCTGAATGGTCAGTATGAAGTTCAGTGCGGACCTTTGTAAGAGTTGTCTTTTCCGATTAGAGAGCGGAAACAAGACTGTTGACAACTGAGTTCGCAGATGTAGTATTGAATTCGGATGAAGTGAGAAAATCCTCCATAAAGCTTTTAACGTCATAAAGTAGTTTATTGACTTTTTTGTCGTCGCCTTACATGTCTGTTCTAAATCAGCAACTGTTTTGTTTGTAAGGTTGAGATTTGCAGCATGCTCCATCATAAGTGTTTCAAGGAAATCTTTGACAGAAGCTTGAGGGTATTCATTGTTGGACAAGGCTTTGGTGGACTTAAATAAATAATCCAACTTGGAATTTAGTACCTTGAACTTTTTTATGGTCATGGGAGCATCATCTTCGTCACTCTCTAGTCCGATATTAAAAGGACTATAATGAAAATCCTCAAAAACGTCCCGATCATCACCAAATATAGTATCTGGATCATCTTGACAGAGTGGTGAGATGAGAGTGAACTTTGTACCAACAGAAAAACCTGAAGTCATTGCCCCTGTATCAAATACGTTGGCAGTGACTGCTAGCGAACTGGTGGTTGTTGTTGTGGTTGATGTTGAGTTTGTAAATAGAGGAGTAGATAACAGGATCAAATCTTGAGGTTACGAAACACCCACAAAAATGTTTGGGCATGGAGCAATCTAGATCGGTGCTGTTGTAGCAATGGGTGAAGGTGGAGTATAATCTTGAAAGAAATCATTTGTAATTAGAACTGAAGTTAGCATAGAAAATGTTACCTCATGATTCATAGTTTTGGACTCCGAAACCATTGGTTGCAAAGAAACAGATGTACCATCAGTTTCGCATTGGTCTTGCTCAGGTCTACGAACATCAGAGACACTATGAGACTCTAAAACCTCCTCATCACATGTTGTAGGGGTCCTTGCTTTGCGAACTGCTTGCTTTTTCTTCTTCAGAGTCTAAGTGAGTTCGGAGGATTCACCCTTTGTTTTTTGTTTACCCCCTTTCTTGGGGTTATCTACCTCTTCCAAAACTTTTTGTACTGCAGCGGTCAAGGGGCGAGGCCAGATGATGGTTGACTGCGATAGGCAATCATAACTTCACTATCAGCTGGAACGTTGCGAAACATCTCGTCTGGAATTGATCCGATAAATGCAAATTTTGAGCTATTAGAGACTATGACATTTGAAGTATGAAATATCGGAATCGCAACAATCACCGAACCTTCTACCATTGGAATGGTCGTGGCGATCTATAGCTCTCTTAACAATAACAGCCTAAAACCGAGCACAAGAAATCTCGTAGTGACAAGTGATAGAAAGAGTACTTTATACCAATTGTGCCCAAAGGATAGAGCCATAATCTAAGTTGATTCCAGAATAAATACCATATATGATATTAAAAAAGAGCTTACTTGCGTTGTCTGATCCGGTGGTCCTCTCCCAAAAGCTCTTGAAAATTAGGGTAAATAACCCATTCCACACTAGAGGAAGATTAGGCCTCTTAAAACTTGGAAAGAATAGCAATATACTCCTTATAAAACATCTGGTAGAACATTGCAAGCATGGCAGAACTGGAGATGGATTATGGTTCGATCAAATCCCTAGTTAAGGGAAGGCCCAGTAAACGACTGAATCGTGATTTGGTGATGGAATTTTTCTTATTATCAAGCTCAAAATAGATGGCAAAATCACCTTCTTCAAAACGGGCAGAAGAGTAAGCACTGGATAGAAGAGCCAAAGGCACATTCTCTATTTTAGAAAGGGCGGTTGCCAAGGGAGAGTATCTGAGGCAATCAATCAATGGTTGAAGAAAAGCATCATACATGGATGGATCAAGGTTCGAAATAAGATTCTGGTTAGCCTTCATACCTAGCAATGTTTATTGAGCCATATGTTCATCGACATAAGAAGAGTGGGCCATGGAAATCGGCGAAGAAGATGAACAGTACTTGAGAGAAAAAGGTTTTAATCACCGATAGCAGAATGTCTTTAAAAGAGGTAATGAAGAATGAAACATCAAAGTCCTTTTATACTTCAGTATTAGAGAGAGAAAACTACCGGATGGCGCTCCATTAGCCTGAAAAGGCGTGACAGGTTGGTGTGTGTCATTCATGTGTCAAGCGGTGTAACTGACAGCGTGATGTCAGAAAAATTTTGAAATTTTCACGCGCCATCATCACAATCTCATCCTTTAAGATTCACCGTCATATTCCTTATAGACCGCCTTTTCTGATCTACCCACTCGTATCTGATTGCCAGACTGTTTCAAAATCACTAGGATCTTCCTTCGAAGAAGATTCTTCTCATAAGGCTCAGAAGTGTCTGTTTCGTGTCCCGTTGACTTACGATCATCTGTTTAGTGAGATGTAGTGAAAAGATTCTTCTCATAAGGCTTAATGGGCTTCTTCATCTTCAACCAAACTCCGAAATTCAATATAAGTCCGAATGTTTTGGATTATTCTGAGTAGCTGGATAATTTAGAAATCTCAAAAAAAAGCTAGATCTTATGGGAAAAAATGTCTTAGGTCTAGAACATTTCGTTAAGATCTCGCAAAAGTAAAATAATGAGATTTCATGGTACAAACCACGAATGTGGAGTTTCATTAATTCTATGGTGATAAATCTAGAACATTTTCATTGTTCACCGTCAATTTTGAAATTGGTATTGGATATTGGGTTTCACTCAATTCGTGGTGACAACGAATGTAAGATCATTAACACATAATTTGTGTAACCATAAACCTCATTTGGAAACTCCGATAGTCTCAAGGGTTATGAATGTGAAAGCCAATGTGATATGGAGAAGTGTTAAAGGTGGTTTCAAAGAAATAAATGTATGTCTTCTATATGAAAGAATGACAAAGCAGTCAACTTTTAACTCAATATGATAAGAGTAAGGTAGCTCAATTACTTATGTAAATTATCATCCTGATTGGGAAGAAATAATTGGGATTATCGAATCATTAAAGCTTCGAACACAAAGTCTTAAAGGCTTCGGACAACATGCAACAACATGCTTCTAGGGACACTTAACTAGTGCAAAGATTCATAGTTAAATACCTTCCCCATCATTCGTAATTGAGAGTGTCATGATGTGTTCCTTCAATCCTGCTCAATTGTCTATTATTTTTGGTATTTTTGATATTTTCATAAAAAGAAATAAAAACAGAAAATATTTTGGATTTTTGATTTTTCTAGAAAAAAGAAATAAAAACATAAATAAAGATATATATATATATATATATATATATATATATATATATATATATATATGTATGTGTGTGTGTGTGTGTATATATATTGGTTTTTCTGAAAATGAAAAAAAATAGAAATCTGAACCTCCGAATGAATAGTGGACTACGAGTCGCTCCGAGCAGTCGGGCAAATTCGCAGTGTGAAAGTATACTCTGAATCACTCCGAGCGTGCGGATCAATTCATAGTTCATCCAATAAATTACGATTACGTAGGTTGTTTCAGAACTGATTCGGCTATAATCATTCTAAAGCCTAGAAGTATTCTATTAAAGGTTTGTTCTAGTAAGGCCTTTGTAAAGATATAAGCTAGTTAATCAGCAGGTCTCACAAAGTAAATTTCAACATTGCCATCTTCTATATGATCTTTAATAAAGAGATACCTCAGTGAGATATGTTTGGTCTTCGAATGTCGCACTTGGTTGTGGCAGATGCGAATTTCACTTTCGGAATCGCAGCATAAGGGTATTCATTTCATGTTAATTTTATAGTATCTTAACTGACTTTGAATCTATATCACCTATGAGGTACAGGAGGCAGTTGCTATATATTTACCTTCGAAAATCAATAGGGAGATGTAGGTTTGTTTCTTTGATTGCCAACTGACGAGTTTTCCATCAAGAAATTGACATCCTCCAGTTGTAATTTTGCGATCAAGACGCAACCTCCGTGATCAGTATCAGAGAATGCTTGCATAAGGAACCCCGAACTAGATGGGTACCAAATTCCGAGTGAGGTTGTTCGTTTTAGATATCTGAAGATATTCTTAACAGTAGTCATGTGAGGTTCCGGAGGGTTTGCTTGAAACCTAGCACAATAGCTAACGAAAAACATAATGTCTTGGACGACTAGCAATTCGATACATTAATGTACCTATCAATTGATGATAGAGAGTCATATCAGCAGCTGGCTTTTCCAACGAATGAGTTAGTTTCGTTCCGAAATCCATTGGAACCTTCACCTATGAATCTCCCACCATTCCAAACTGTGCATGTAAGGTCTTCGTATAAATCTCCTGGTTGATAAAGATTCCCTGCTGAATCTGTCTTATATTCAAACCAAGGAAAAAGTTAATCAGACCCATTGAGCTCATCTCAAACATAATTTCCATCGATCTTCATAACTCAACAGTTAATCGTGGATTATTAGATCTGAAGATGATATCATCAACATAGATTTGGACGATCATCAGATGGTCACATCTTTGTTGCAAAAAAAGGTTGGGTCGACCGAGCCTTGTTTAAATTTTAGATTGTTTTAAGAATCTAGTAAGAGTTTCATACTAGGCTCATGGAGCTTGCTTCAGACTATAGACTGCTTTGTCCAGAATGTAATAGTGGTTCGGATATTTTTCATTTACGAACCCTGGTGGTTGTTCCACATACACGATTTCTTCTAATTCCTAGTTCAGAAAGGCACAGTTGACGTCCATTTGATAGACTTCAAAGTTCTTGTGTGTTGCATATACTAGAAAGATGCTACTTGTGTGAAAGTTTCCTCATAGTCAATGCCTTTTTCTTGGCAATACCCTTTTAATACTAGCCGAGCCTTGTTTCGTATCAGATTCCCCTCTTTTTCAAGCTTATTACGACACACCCATTTTAAGCCTACAAAAGATACATCCTTCGGAGTTGGAATAAGTCTCCAAACCTTTTTGCGTTCAAACTCATTGAGCTCCTTCTGCATTACTTGCACCCAATAAGAATGATCAAGGGCACTCTTAACATTTTTGGCTTCGATCTTGGAGTTAAACGAATTAAACATGCAAAATTCTAGTTTAGAGAAAAGTGCAGTTTGCTTCGCCTTCTGTTGTTTTCTCGTCAGAACTCCTGATACTTCACCGATTACTTGCCTTTTAGGATAATCTCTATAGCATCCCGACTCCCACGTATAAAAATTTAAAGCTTATAGTCATGTTCTTAGACCTACTCGACGAGTTGGATGCCCAACCTTGTCGTGTAGAAACGATTCAGGCCGCGTGAATTTAAGGGGTCTACTTGACGAGTTGGAGGACCCCAACTAGACAAGTAGGAGCTAGAAAATGAAACCCTAATTTCCAGGGTTTTACACCCTATTTAAAGGGTCAATAGCCTCCCTTTTCCTCCCTTATTGTCCCTCTTGAGCTCAGAAAAACCTAATCGCTCCCAGTCTCTAGTTTTTGTGTGTTAAGAAGCTTGGAAGGTGGATTTTGTGAAGAAAGCTTGAAGTCTAAGGATCTTGGAGCAAGGAAAAGCTTGTGGATCTGATTTCTTCTTCATCTTAGCATCATCTTGAAGGTAACAAGTCATTACCTTGACTTCTCTCTAGCTAGATCTCTTCATACAAAGATTTAGTGCCATTTTCTAGTTAGTTGTGGGTTATTACGGGTATTGGGCATGATCTGAAGTTGTAACTTCAGATATGGACTCCTCTAAGCCCTTATAGTCATAAAGTTCTAACCTTTGGCAAATTAGGGCCTTCCCCTTACCTAAAACTTCCCCTTTAGCTTGGTTTTGGCATTTAGGACCTTGCATGTACATAAAGTTTGCAACTTTACGTGGAAACCATGCCTTAGGAGGTTAGATCTGCAATTTGGAGCTTTGGGGTGGCTTAAAAACGTCTTAATGAGAAATGGACAGAAGGGAATCGACGAGTTTCATGGTCAACTCGACGAGTCAGATGAAGATTGGTCATTGTTGGTTTCTGCATCGACTCGGCTAGTCAATGAGACGACATGATGAGTCGGTTAGGGTTTTCCCAAGATTTAGACATCACATGGACTTGACGAGTTGTCTGGAAACTCGGTGAGTTAAATAGGGTTTTCACAATTCCTCGAGTTCTGCAAGGACTCGACGAGTTAGTGAGCTGCACTCGACGAGTTGGGTCAACATGGACTGTTGACTTTGACCGTTGGCTTTGAGTTTGACCAAGGGTTGACCAGTTAGACTTCTGGGGGTATTTTAGTAATTTTGGAATTTATGGAAGTGGATCATTGATGGATGTAGGTGTTTGAGTTGGAGCTATATTTAGAGGAGTTTGACATTCTCATCCCAAACTACTTGTGAGGTGAGTTTTCCTCACTATACTCTAGTGTCGAAGGCACCAAGGCTTGCCCTTTTGGATTGTTATTCCAAGATGTTTTATGCTCGAGTATCGTATGATCTGTTAGATCAATATCTTGGTAGATAGGATGTTATTATGTTGTTATGATCTGTTAGATCAATATCCAGGTAGATAGGATGATATTATGCTATTAAGATCTGTTAGATCGGTATCCTAGTAGATATGATGTTATGATCTGTTAGATCAGTTTGCCTGTCTATAGATTGTTATGTGATTATTTGATATATGTGCACATGTTTGATTAGTGGTTGAGGCTTATCTGCTTTGTGTGAGAGCCAACAGACCTGGGCATTCCAACATGATGGTTGTGGGCCTTGAGTATTCCATCTTGAGGATGATTGGACTCGTAGTATGTGGGTATTCCAACCTAATGGTTGTAGGCTGAGGGTATACCATCCTGAGGATGTCTAGAACCATAGTATGCTGGCATTCCAACCCGATGGTTGAGGGCCTGGGGCATTCCAACCCGATGGTTGATTGGGCCCATAGTATGCTATTATTATATGTGTGTTACTTTTTGTGCAGGTATATTGGGGGAACTCACTAAGCTTCAGGCTTATAGTTTTGGATTTTGTTTCAGGTACTTCAGATGATTTTGGGAAGGCGAAGGCGTGATCGTGCACCTCTTCTCATTTTTATGATCTTGATTTCTGGGATACTCTGATGTCTAAACTATTTTGAAAACAAATTTTAATAACGTAATGCTTGTGAATGGTTGAAAAAGTTTTAAATTAGCTTGATTTTTATGGATGTTACAAGTTGGTATCAGAGCCTTAGTTTGAATGACTTGGTGGAACACTCGTGTGAATCTAGTCTCAAACTAAGGAAAAGATTTTCAAAATGGTTTTCAAAAGGTTTTCAAATGAATTAAAGGAGGATGCATTGTGTACGATCAGCCGGAGCCAGTAAGTAGACCCCATAATACCATACAGCCCTTACTGTGACGGCTACCGCAGTATCTACATCAGCTGTAACAATGGTAGGAGGATGAGCTAATCGGGCATTTCAGTACTAGGACTTTGATAACATGAAGCCCCCGACTTTTGATGGGACTCAGGATCTGATCATAGCCATGAGGTGGCTGTCTGACTTGGAGGGATGTTTCTTCACGTGTTCATGTCCTGCTGACCAGAAGGTCAGATGTACCCTAAACTTGCTAAGGTACGGGGCAAAGGACTGGTGGAGGTTGATGAATGGGCCGTATATGGATTATCAGAGAGTTGCGGCTACTTGGGAGCTGATCGGGGAGATGTTCTGCGCTAGCTACATTCCAAGGGTCGAGCGCGAGCGGCTGTCACAGGAGTTTTTGGATCTGAGACAGGGTACAGAGACGGTGATGGAGATCACCCGGATCATCACTGAGAGGGCAATGTTTTGCCTGTAGTTCGCTTCTGAGCAAGCTCAGATGACATGTTATCTAAGCATGCTAAAGACTGATATCCGTCAGTTTGTTGCTACCGAACGTTGTGATACACTGCTGGAGTTAGAGGAGGTTACTAGGAGACGTGAGCTGGAGATTGAGTTACAATTAAGGGAGCAGACGCAGGCCTCGGTGCAGTCACAGCTGGCGGCAAAGTGATCCAAGACCGCTGGTTCTAGGTATGGAGGTCATTCGGGCCACACTTGTGGGAAGTACAGCAAGGATCATTCCATGGTTTTCCGATCGGGGAGCGGGTTCCATAAGGGTGGCAAACAGGGTCATCTTGCTAGGGATTGTAGGCAGCGGACCCTACCTTCTGGGTCAGAATTTGTTACCGTTGTGAGCAGGTGGGCCATATTAAGGCCTAGTGTCCCTTACTAGCCTCCAAGCCGACGCAAGCTCCCACGCTGGCTACACTGAGGATTACTGAAGAGAGTCAAGGTAGAGTAACGCTCCCGATGGCTCAGGGACGCAGCTTCTAGCTTACTGCAGAGGAGGCTAGGGCAGCACTAGACATGGTTGCTGGTATGTTTCTATCCCTTATATTACTATTTTATGTTTGTTATTCTTATGCGTGTTATACCATGTTAGGTACATTCTAAGTGAACTCCTTACCTTCTTTGGTATTATTCAACTCAGGGGCGAGTCGGTTGTTTGTCTCTCAGTCATTCAGTAGGGAGTTTGGTTTTCCAGTAGGAGAGCTAGAGTGTCCGTTGCAATTCTTTATCGCCAACAAACACAGTGTTTTCGCTTCTTCGTTCTATCGGAGTTGCGTGTTGGAGATGTTCAGGGTATCTTTCCTAATAGACTTGATTCTGATTCCTATGGGAGATGTGTGTGTGATTGGGGGTATGGACTGGCTTAGTCGCTTCGGTGCCATGATTGATTACGAGGGTCAGCGGGTGGTAGTTCGAACCCCAAGTGAGGGAGAGCTAATTATCTTCGGCGAGGGTACCAGATTGAGAATGGGGTTTTGTTCAGCTCCCAAGGATTGACAATACATTCGGCACGGCTGTGCGGGTTATCTAGCGTACGTGGTGGATACGTGCGTCAGGGATCAGACCATGGTTTCAGAGGTTCCAGTAGTCATGGAGTTCACTGACGTGTTTACGGAGGAGTTACCTGGAGTGCCTCCGGAGTGGCAGGTCGAGTTTAGGATCGACCTATTGCCAGGTGCGGCCCCTATCACCAAGGCACCGTACCGGTTGGCACCACCCGATATGCAGGAGTTGTCATCATAGTTGCAGGAACTGCTGGGCAAGTAGTTCATTCGTCCGAGCAGTTCTCCGCAGGGAGCGCCATCCTCTTCATCAGGAAGAAGGATGGTTCACACCGGATGTCCGTTGACTACCGAGATTTGAACAAGTTGATGGTGAAGAACCGTTATCCACTCCCAAGGATAGATGATTTTTTCAATCACTTGCAGAGGGCATCTTGGTTCTCCAAGATAGACTTGAGGTCTGGGTAACATCAAGTCAGGGTTAGGGAGGAGGACGTGGAGATGACCGCGTTCTGGACTCGTTATGGAATTACGAGTTCATGGAGACGCCGTTTGGTCTCATTAACGCACCGATGATGTTTATGGACCTGGTGAACCGGGTCTGCAGACTGATGCTTGATCGCTGGGTCATTGTGTTTATACACGATATCTTGGTGTACTCCAAGACTCGAGAGCAACAGGAAGAGCATCTTCGGGATCTATTGGGAGTTTTGAGGCGAGAACGGTTTTATGCCAAGTTTTGAAGTGCGTGTTTTAGTTACGAGAGGTTCAATTCCTTGGACATCTCGTTAACTAGGAGGGGATTTTGGTTGATCAGGCCAAAATGGAGGCGGTTTTGCAGTGGGAGGTTTCGAAGTTTCCTTCATATATCATGAGCTTCTTGGGATTGGCAGGGTAGTAATGGAGATTCATACAAGATTTCTCCAAGATTGCAGTACCCCTCACTCGTCTGACAAGAAGAGAGGTAGATTTCCGGCGTGGCCCCGAGCAGTAGAGGGCGTTTGAGACCCTCAGACAGCAACTTTGCGAGCCTCTGGTCTTGACACTCCCGGAGGGAGTTGAGGATTTTATAGTGTTCTGTGATGTATCCATCACAGAACTGGGAGCGGTCCTCATGCATAGAGGACGGGTGATAGCCTACACAACGCGGAAGTTAAAGTCGCACGAGACGACATATCCTACCCATGATCTAGAGTTGGAAGTAGTTGTATTCGCTCTCAATATTTTGAGACAATATCATGTTGGGTCTGCTATACCATTTATACGGACCATAAGAGTTTGAGACACATCATGGATCAGCCGAACCTGAACATGAGACAGCGCAGATGGCTTGACGTGGTCAAGGATTATGACTGCGAGATCCTTTACCATACGGGTAAAGCGAACATGGTTGCGGACACTCTGTGCCGCAAGTCAGCTGAATCTTCTACTCTGGCGACATGTATGAGGATATCAGCAGATTCTCCACTTGTGAGCTTGATCACAGAAGCTCAGGCTGAGGGTATGCTATAGGAGAACTGGAAGCTCGAGAGGATTAGGGGTGAGAACACCCAGTTTGTGCAGGATAGCCGGGGTTTACTAACCCGCTGCGGTCGAGTCTAGGTTCTGATTTCTAGTGGGGCCAGACAAATTGCTCTAGAGGAGGCTCATAAGCCTTGCTTCGCTATTCACCTGGGGGCCACCAATATGTATCGGGATTTGCGATTGAGTTACTAGTGCCCATGCATGAAGAGGGAGATTGCATGGTACATTGAGAGGTGCTTGACCTGCCGGATGGTCAACGATGAGCATCAGAGGCTGCACGACCAGCTACATCCCCTGGAGATTCCCATGTGGAAGTAGGAACATATCACAATTGATTTTATCACCCAGCTACCAAGGACGGCGAAGGGCTTCGACGCTATTTGGGTCATCGTGGATCAATTGACCAAGAGCACCTACTTTTTAGCGATACGGGAGATTTCATCGGCCGAGAAGCTGGCCGACTTGTATATCCGCGAGATAGTTGTTCGCCATGGGGTACCAGTCTCTATTGTCTCAGACCGCGATGTTCGATTCACCTCCCATTTCTGTTAGAATTTCCACGAGGAACTAGGCACACGACTACACTTTAGTACAACCTATCATCTGCAGACAGATGGCCAGAGTGAGTGGACCATACAGAATCTCGAGGATATGCTGAAAGCTTGCGTTATTGACTTTGGTGGGAGTTGGGACTCATACCTACCCTTTGCAGAGTTCTCCTATAACAACAGCTTTAATTCCAGTATTGGTGCCCTACCATATGAGCTATTGTATGGACGGAGATGTCGCACACCAGTCTGTTAAGGGTGAGATTGGTCACAGGGTGATGGGATGAACGGAGGTACTTCTTCAGACTATCGAGAGGATTCAGCAGATTAGACAGCGGTTGCAGACCGCTCAGAGATACTTGCAATTGTTGGTCATCATATGATGCTGATTTCTTTCCCTTTTTATCCCCTCAGGTGAAAATAGTAAAAACCTGCAGGGAGCTAGGTATAGGGGATGGAGGGTTCTACCAACCTGGGTACCATAATGGAACAAAACTACATTTTAAAATGATATGTACTTTCACTCAAGAGTTAAACGTGTACAATTTTTTTTCAAAATCATTTTTGGGATTTGTTTCTTAATTTATAAATCAAATTTCAATTCTATTCACACTATTGTAGTTATTTTTTACATTTTGGTAGTTTTTATTTTCTAATCTACACTTTTTGTGTTGTTCTGGTATGATGAAGATACACATATAATTAACTTATATCGTTTTTTTCCACTCAGATCCCCTGTTAGGTTTTTGAAGTGCATTAAGGTTCTCTTCTTTTCATCTTTATAGATAAATAATATAGATAATCATGTAAGCCTTTACACTCGAGAATGCCATTGTGTTATTAGAAATAAATGTAAAGTCGAAAGATTTGTGAAGATGATGAAATCTTTCACAGAAGAATGAAATTATATTATAGTAATAATATTTTATAACCATTTTGTTACCTACAGAATGCTTAAAAAAAATTAAGAACAACAAAACAGTTACTTATATGATATATATAGTATAGCCATCCGAAAAAAGCACATATATTATGAAGTTCACTAAAAAAGAAAACGACAATGTAATAATTCAAGGGCGAGAAAGAAATACAAAACACTATTCATAATTGAGATGAGATTTAAAAGCGGAAAAACGAACGAACCATAATTGGAACCGATAGAACCGAAATATACAAAATTTGTTTTGGGTTTAGGCTTAAAGAATAATTTCATCTGAATTTGAGTAATCCGGATTTTAGATATCGGATCTGGATAATTTATTCTATTATATCTTTTATATTTTTAACATCAAAATATAAATTTATATGCCATGATTCTAATTCTAAGTTAGATTATAATTTATTTAAAAAATATTCTTATAATATAGTAGTGTAATTTACTATTCGTATGATTTTAAAAAATATATATGTTGGTCACGCAGTTTAAGGTGGCAGCTGGACCAGTATGACGTGTGATTGACTCATGATGGTGAGTTGTTACTTTGTATTTATTAGGCTGAGCACGTAACAATCTTTATTAAATATCAATTATCATATTGTTTTTACATTTAAAAAAAAAAGAATATATATATATATATATATATATATATATATATATATATATATATATATATATATATATATATATATATATATATATATATGCTTAAGTTATTTTGTTTGTACTAACTATTTTGTGTCAGAATGCATAGATCTAGACCAACGAATGAAATTAATCAATGGACATGGTTTGAGAGTACAATATATTACAATGGGATAATATATATCATATAATCACATAAATTTTAGCAAAAAAATATTTTGGACAATTAACTACATTTATAAAAAGAAATTTTGGATTTTAGGGATAATTAATTCTCCTATATTTAAAAATCTGAATTTTTTTAATTAATTCAATTTTAATTCTAGCAAAATACTTTTTTGCTAGAATGATGATCTTTCAGAATTTTATTCTATTAGAATATTACTGAAGAATTACAAATTTCTTGAATCCGAAGTTGAAAAATAACAACATTCTAATATATTCTTATATATCCGAACTAAAATACAAATTCATACATAATTTTACAGACTAAAAGTATTATACATTTTAATATAATTATACGTATGCTAAAAGAATATCAACAAAAATGAATAAAATTATTAAAAAATAACAACATTCTTTAACTTTGAGTGTGATCAATGTATTATGCATTCTTCAAGTTATTCCTATCAGGTCTTCAACATATTCTTCCAGCCATCCTATCACAAATACAATAAAAATTAAGAATGGTTAAAAACATGTTATCACTTTATATATTCTGACATAATACATAGAGTATGACAGAATACATAGAAAACATTATAACATAATATATAGAATATATTTTTGCTAGTTGTAACTTTAATTGGCACTATAAAGAATTAAAAACTTGTTACTTGCAACTTGCAATCATATTTCTAGATGATAAAACTTAACAAACCAACAATTTGCAATTTAACATTCTTAAAATTTTTATACAATAGAAAAAATAGTAAAATTTAACAAATCATTCTTACAACAATGATATTCTATGAGAATGTTCTAGAAGGAATACTCATAGAATGTATTTCTTAGCTCATGATGCTTTGTTGAAAGGTTTTCAATCAATTATTGCACTATCATTTACCATGTTTTTTATTCATATTTAAATGCAAAAACCTGTTCATTCTATATAAATATAAATACTATATAAATATACTTGTTGGTAATAAAAAATCTTAAAGACATTCTAATAGAATGCATTTATAAAAATAAAATCTAACAGAATACACTTCAATCATAGTTTTTTCTTCTATATGACAAAAAATAAAACAAAATGTAAATCAAAGCAAAATGTTTTTTATTTTTCCTATCTTGATAAATAAGGAGATTGAAATTGTTCTTGAGAACAATTGGCATCAAATAGATGAGAGTTGTCAACCTCATTCTAAAAGAATATTGTGTTTTCTCATTCTAAAAGAATTTGCAGGTTTGAAATAACATTCATTAGGTAAAACAAATCAACATTTTCATTGTATATTAGCTTTTCCAAGAAATCTATGAGTGGTTATTGAAAAACAATGGCCGGGCTAAATCACAAGAATCCAAAAAATAAGCATATTTTTTTGATTTATATATAATCAATCCGGTTAAAACATGAAATACTATTAAAAATTTTCCATTCCAAAATCCTTTTAGTAGTAATTAAAAATTAACAAAATAAATTAAAATTAAACAAAACAGATTATTTACAATCCATAACATATAAAATCAAATTAATGCTAAGATTACTAGTAGGAGAACGTAACTAATATCTCATACATTTATACATATAATAACTAAATAAATGTAAAAGAAAAACTATTTGCAGGGTAGTTATATCATTTTTATTTCCAAATATTATTACTTTTAATCCCATAATGTAGAATGTACCACCAAAATTCCATAAAAATCTTGGTTACTTTTTCAAGATTAAACTTTTGTTATCGGAACATATAACAAATGTTAAACAAAAAGGGAAAAGAAAGAACATGAAAAAGAAGACCAGAACAAAACCACGACTAATAATTTATGATTTTATTACCAACCTTGTTAATGGATAATCAACATTCATGGGTTGCCATAGATCTTTTCGAATTTGATTGCTTCAAGCGTTGAATTCTAATTTTTTTGTTGGGTCTGGCCCCTGCAAATCTGCAATGGAGGTAAATTGGTTATCAAGTGTAATGGTTGTAGTCATCGAAAAGATAGAGGCAGGAGATATAGGTTTTGAAAAATGATATCCCTAATTTGAAGGGATATTAATTGAATTAATTGTTTACCATAATTAGTCTAGCAAAGATTACTATTATACCATTAAATAATTTATTTAATTATTTATTAATTCCTGAATTCTCATTGGTCCTTAGAAGCACACAATAGTTGTTAAAAACTTTTGAACCTAATTATATATATATACATATATATATATATATATATATATATATATATATATATATATATATATATATATATACACACACCAAATATTACGATAAAAGTCACATCTTTTATTTTGTTAAAAAAAAAAATTTAAGTCACGTTTTTTATCGAAAAAAAACTGAATATACCGTTGTCCAAGATTTTTTGTCATCTTTTCATAGAGATCGATGTTGATATATATAAAATAGTACTTGTTATATGTGCTAATCACTCCTCGGACCAACATAGTTGATCAGACTATGCCACTTTCAAGACTGACCATACATCCCCGAGCTTACTTGTGATATTCAACAATCGTAATACTTTTGTTCTTGTCATTGTGACACTGATTTTAGTATGAATGCAGGTATGTATAATTAGTTAAACATTTTATTATTTAAAATTATTAACTCTTGGTCGGAGTATTTTAATCTCATTGTATTTATAGTTAGTATATCCTTTATGGGTTGATATACTTAATTCACTATAAACAATGCTCTGATACCAATCTGCCACACTCCAAAACCAAGAACAACGGAAACGTTCTGGGGCGGAAGACGTCATGTATAGTATAACAACAATGTAAGGTAGTAAACAAGCAACAACATCATCCATTGCATTAATAGTGTGATTATAAATACAAGTGTGCTCTTTCATAGTATAAAACAACATAGTGAATAATCAATATAAAAGACGAGTCTTGACTGCTCCGTCTTCATAACACCTAGTCGTCGTACCTGTCTATTGGTGACCTGAGAATACAATTTATTTTGAAAACGAGTATCAACATAAAGCTGGTGAATTCATAATTATTTTAGTGTCATTGATTAGTAAAACTTGTGAAGAAAAGACTTGTAAATGTTTGAAGGATAAGTTTGCATTTGAACAATGTAAAGTTTTGTATATGTTTGAAAACTCCTAGAAAATCCTATATTTTCTACTAGTATAAAAAGTAGTCCTCTACCAAGACTCGACTGTTTTGTATGTTTGTCTCTTTGTAAAAATGAAAGCTTTTCCCAAGTATGACTATCATTACCAAAATATTGTTTTATATTACCCTTTATGTGAGAAGATCACAATTTGAATATAATGGGAAAATGTATATATGTGTGCTACAGTATTATTTGTATTAATTACTGAAGTAATAATTATTATTATTATTCAAATCTAGTCTACCTCATCGATTATGTGAATGTGACACAAAATAAAGGTAATAAGGAAATAATATAATTATTTTAATCGTATCCTTTTGTACTAGGATATTCACGGCGTGGAAACTCGCTGAACAGTACAACCGTAGACATCCGTCGACGTGCATTTTCCCACTGTAGCTATCAGCCGGGTGTGGAATGGTAAGTCCCGTATAGTAAGTATAAATATCTATTCATATAGTAGGAATAGTATCTCTTCCTATAATATGCATTAGTATATAGTATTCTCTGTTATAGTATGCTTTGTCTAGTATTCTCTGTTATAGTATGCTTTGTCTAGTATTCTCTGTTATAGTATTCTCTGTTATATTATTCTTTGTTATAGTATTCTCTATTATAGTATTCTCTTTTATAATATTCTCTGTAATTGTCTCTCTTGTAATTGTATGTAATGTATTAGTATAGACTCATGAATGAACTGACTCTTGTGTGATTCTTGGTACTTGGAATAGTAAGTAGTATCTCCTAACTATAACTATTATAGTTACTAGTAATGTACGTGTATAACCGAAAGTATGCCTTTGATACCCAAAGGTACTGAATTGACTGATAGAACCTTTATGTCTATATATGTATACATGATATATCACTAATATTTAGACGACATTCGGACAAATAACCGATACCCTAAGGCCACATCAAAACGAGGAAAAAGAATTAAAGTGAGCTAGCCGTCCTAAGTCCTTTAAACATTACTTATATAACTATACATATATAAGCATGCATTGGACAATATAAAAGTATAAGAGAAGTTTTATAAAACCATTGAAAAGTTTAATAACTAATAAATAATGAATTGATGTCAGTTTATAAAATGATTTGTAAACAGTTTGTTTGCTAAGAACAGTTTTAAGTATAAGAAAAACCTTTTTTTGAAACACAATTGTAACAGAGTTTGAAAGGACACATACAATATGTAAGACAGTTTGATAAAGAGTTTAACATGTGAAAACGTTTGAGAAAGTCATTTGAAGTAATATGTTTGGTAAAACAGCTAAAAGTGTAGTAATCCATTTGTATGTTAGTTATTAATCACATGTGATTGATGTACTAACTAGCATGATTCAACTTTTATTTTCCCCCATAAAAGCATTTATAAACATTTAAAAGGTTAATTAAGGGGTATGAACTCACCTATAGTGAGCGGATCGAATGGAAGTGTCGGACAAGTGCTTGGTGTTAAGTGACGACTTAAACACACAAAATGATCCTAATAACATATAAAGACATATGTATATATACAATTAGTGATTATAACACTAATTAGACAAGTATAAACATCCTAATGCGTGGAAAACACTTTGGTCAAAGTGTTAGATGGCCATTGGGTTGCAACAAAGGAGTGCAAGGAATTGACATTGAGTTTATGGTTCATTGACCATACTTAATGGATTTTACGGCCCAGTGGAGTTTACTATTGGCCGTAAACTCTCTAAAGGGTCTCATTTTGAGGCTTAAAGGTATAATGTCTAAAGTGGTTAAGTGATCCAAGGCTAAACAAGAGGGTAGGTGAGTTTAAGGTCCAAGAATTGACATTAACTTGTGTTTACGGCCTGGGGACCACTTCCCCATGATTTTACGGCCGTAAACTCATGGTATGAAGTACCATTTCGATGTTTGAAGTCCCTAGTTCAATTGTGGCTGGTTCTAATCCAAGTTCTAGGCATAAGGAAGGAGATTATGGCATTAATGCACCCTTAAAGGGAGTTTACGGCCTTGGGAGATCCTTTGTTGTAAACTCTCATTCATCCATTGATTCTTGATGTTTCTAAGCTCTAAACATGTTAAACCTAGTGTACATTGAGTGAGAACAAGATTACTTACGATCTAGGTGCTTGAATGGTCGGTTTTAGCCAAGAACACTAGTGTGTGTTCTTGGTGTTCTTGGTGAAACTTGATGATCTACACAAATGGAGTGATTTCACAGATGAAATCACGTAAGATCACTAGATCAAGTAAGATATCTACTAGTTAGGACAAGAAACTTACGAGTTTTGAAGATCGGGATGATACTTGAGAGGATTTGGGAGGAAATCAGCCAAGGAAGTGAAAGAATGAAACAAATGGCCAAAACTTGACCATATAGGGTGAGTTTACGGCCCACATGGAGTTTACGGCCGTTAACTCCATTGTGGTGGCCTTGAACTCATGGTCAATGTGATTAAGGCTCATTCTTTGTGCTATAGATTCAACAGATAAACCCCGACACTTATCCCTTAAGTGTACAAGGCTCAGAACGCTCAAATAAACTCCTACTTGTGCTAAAAGATAGCAGCAATGAGTTTGAATTTCAATGAAGTGTTAGACTGAATAGGATGGAAAATTTCGAGTTGTCACATGAGGCAGCACACTTGAGGTGCTAGGCTCCTAAAGGTTAAAGACTAACAAGTTACTACACAAGGTAATCTGCTAACTATTTTATGATTTAAATGTTACCTTCCATACTAGTTTAAGCTTTATGCTTTGGAAAACAATGTTGCATGTATAATTAGAGAAAACATAGATCTAAAGCGTTAGGGTTGTATATGCACCATAGGAATGTTAGAGTACATAAAACTCATCATGACATACCCCTTCATCCCTATCGACTGGTACTGGGGTCTATCATACCCCTCCTACCACTATCACATAACATCATAGCTTACTAGCACATAAGCATAATATATAGTGACATACCAGATAATTATCACAAAGACAATCATCTCTACTATAGCTCTTACTAGTGGGCTGGCATTGGTGCCTTCGACCCACTTCTACTGGAAGGTAACTCACCTTAATGTCGCATAGTAGTTGAACCGTCCTCAGTGCTGGGATCAACTCCTCTAAAATTCCCACACATAACAATCTCCTTTAACTACCCTTCCATACTCATAACCCTTTTAAGGGGTAACTCAGGTTAAATTCAAACTCAAGGTCAACACCTTGGTTTAGGTCAACCTTTGGTCAAAGTCAACATCTAGTTGACTCAACTCGCCGAGTTCCATAATCCATGAAACACTGAAGTCCTGATCCTATTCGTCGAGTTCTTTCATGAACTCTTCGAGTTATTTCTTATAACATAGTCAAGACCTTTTACTCACAACTCGTCGGGTTCTGCTTCATACAGAGCCGGGACATTTTGCCCATAACTCGCTGAGCTCCTCGTTGAACTCGTCGAGTTCTTCAATCTTCAAGCCCAAAACATGTCCAACTCGCCGAGTCATCTCCTAGACTCAATGAGTTTACTTAGTAACAGAAAAGGTCCGGGGACCACGACCCAACTTGCCGAGTTGTATGAACAACTCATCGAGTCCCCCATAGTCTAAATCCATACAGTCGTTTTTAGTCGGGCTTAATGCATCCAAAACATAGATCTGGTTCCCTAGCGTCGATATATCACGTAAAATTTCTAACGTTATGTGCATGCATGGGTTATTTATCTTAAAAAGCCCTAAAAAGTGGTTCATATGATGCATGGGACTCCCATGGCCATAAAGTTGGCACCTTTTTGCCATGGAGTCCCTCAAAGGCTCTAGATCTGAAGTCATTACTCCAAAACATGCTTGCATCCATGAAGGATTCCAAAAATGGTAAAATATAAACCTAAATGGAGATCTAAGACATAAAAAGCCAATGTACCAAGTTTATGATGGGTTTTAGCCATAAAAACATCCTATGTGCTCATGCAAACCCTAATGCTTGGATCTAGGTTTCTCTATTGTACATGCAATTCATCCAAGACTATAAACCCTAGATCTTATATATGATAATCAATATAACATATGAATTAGGGTTTAGATCATACCTTGATTGTTATGTAGCAATAACAATCTCAAATCCTCCTTGTAATGACTTTAGAAAGCTTAGAGTCACAAATTTCACTCCTCTAATGGTTCACAAACACCAAAAGCAAGAGGATGAAGAAGAGAAGAGAAGGAGGCTACCCAAAACATGTGGAAACCCTAACCAATTAGTTCACCACGTTTTTGATCCATAAGGGTTCTTTAAATAGAGAGGCTATTAGGGTTATCTAACAAGGAAACCCAAATTTGGATGCTTAGGCCCTAAGCAACCCATGGAATCCTTCCTTAAGGGCCCTAGGATGATTTCTAATGGGTTTCCCCATAGAATTCGTCCACCCCTTTAATATGGAGTCCATTAGCTCAATACTCAACTATTATACAATTAACAGTTCAAGTCCCTTAAGTTTAATGAATCTCTTTTAGTCACAAACTTAATCCTTATTAATTCTTGACTAATATTAATTAAACAATATGATTTCTCCTTTAATATATTATTCTCATAATATATTAATAAATCATATTTAATCCTTTATCTTCATAATTCATCCTATCAAGTTGCTTTGGTGAAGGCAACCCAAAAGGACCATGCACCATCTGGTCAAGTACATACCAAGATAGTTATAGACTTAGACACTAGTCCAAAAATCTCCCACTTGGATAAGTCTAATAACTATTCTGCGTATGACTTCAGATCCTGATCTGCAATCGTAGCTTTCCAAAGTTGTTGTCAACTCTGATCCTATCAGATACGCGTGTCCTTCAGATAAGGGATCATATATTCCTCCATTCTAGATATCGTATAGACTGAGACATGGATATAAATCATTCTCTTTGTCTATGTGTTGTTTCCCGAATTCAAATTTATGACGACTGACAACAGACTACAATTGAACACATCAATTTAGTCCCAGCTTGGCCAAGCGCTTAGGTGCCATCACTAAATCATCGAGGGGCCCACAGATATCACTTTTATCCTACTTTGGATGAAAGGAACGGATAAACTTCGACTCAATGCTCGCTTGCACTCACTCACCAAATCACACACAACAATATCTTTTATAACACCAAGTTATTGGTGCGTTTACATATTATCAATGTGCAACCGACTCGCAAGATACAACTCACACATCTCGGTTTCAAGAATATAAGATATTATCGTCTCACCAATCACTCGTGATAAAATCCATGAAGTGATCCAAGTGAGCGTGGGTTTGATCCAATACTCAAATCATATTCATAAGCACCCATGAACGTTATAGCAAACATTTGCTTATGTCTAATGCTCTTTAGACAATCCACACACCAATTCACGACAATCTTCATTCACATCTACTCCCAACATATGAACGACTGTGGCCCGTTTGAATAATTCGACTGTTCTTAACCAATTAAATTATTCAGGAAGTCAAAACATGCAAAGTGAAACACAAGGATAATACTAATCCCATATGGCCTCAATCCTTTGAGTATAAATAAAACACCTTTTATTTATCACCATATCGATTACTCATTATTTGTTGTTTCGGGTAATCAACTTCTTACTTGAATTACAACACTTGTCCCATGCTCTTAGCATGCACACAATGTTTACCTACGGTTCTTACTTTGTGAAATAGATCAAATGAACACATTTCCAACCATACTCATTTCACAACTCCCAATCCTTTTCACAAGTGAAAGAATATCAAATTCTTGCCACTCACAGAATATGCTAGATTCTAACATTTTATGCAATGATCCTTTCGTAATGTCATAGCACAAAAGTCACAATGACTATTTCCAATGATATTACAAAGTCCTCTATCGGAGATTGTTACAAGGCAATTCCATAGATGCGATGTCTCTCACTCAAAGTACATTCCTTTGAACATCCTTTTGCATAAAATTTCTAATCTAGATATTGATTCTCAATATCCAACTCCTAGTATGGAAAGCTTTCCATATTTTCCATATGACAACTCATTCTTAATAGAATCTTTTCTATTCATAATAATGTCGATGTGGTCCTTCCAACTACTCAGAAGCGACCAATCCTCGGCGAACTTTGGATTATCCTTTGATAGTTGTTTAATTATCTTAGTCAAAACCGATTCTTGTCCTTTTTCCCTCTAAATACGCTAGACATTTGGAAATTTTTTAGAATGGTCAAATATTTTATCATTTGCAATCGATCATATACCCGAAGCATATGGGACACGATGCATAATGTCTTACATGAAGATTTAATACTTTATCAATCTTCTGCCATAATATTTTATGTGCTACGTTCTTATAATTCGAATTATGAAGAGGGATGTTGTAATCATCATCGAAATTTAAGAACACACTATGTATCCTTGACTAAATTTATTAACATTCCACAACCTAATCCTTTAGATTTGAAACGAAGCATAATATTCTCTCCCTTAATTATAGAAAAACAACTATTCAACCCTTACAACTTTGCAAAGTATGACTCTTGTTTTCTATAATTAATATTTCTAACTTGCAATACTTGCCTTAATAATCATACAAGCATGACATTTATGCTCCCACTATCACGATGATTATAATAAACATAACACTTATGCCCCCACTAGCTTTGACATGTATTCATAAACAACTTAACTTTCAAAAAAACAATACCTATTGAATTTCTTAAGTTCATGTTTCCAATACCTAATGCTTTGATAATCCTTTATCTAAGCTTATACACCTTTCCTTTAGATAGCTCATATGTGTGTCTAGACAATTAAGACTAATTGCCAAATTTCACAATTCGAATCATGGAAAGGGAAACCGTAAGCATAATCGAATTTGAGAATACAATTTCCCAATCACTATCTTCTTAAAATCTCTTTTAGTGAAAGCATTTCCTCACAATCATTTTCATGAAGGAGGGAATCTTATGACACTTAGATTTTAATGGTGTATGTGTTCCTATCCATGTGATTTTGTCAAAACCAAAGTTTACGACAAATTCAAACTCATATGGACCGAACTTTCTTAATCTTAATTTCTTGCCTTATGGTAACACAACTTCCCACCATGTCTTCCAAGTAGTTAAGAAGCTCACCCTTTCCTATCAACGTACTTTTTAATGATCAAGGTCCTTGCCTTTTATGCATTCAAATGAGAACTCAATTGGAACGGCACAGAAACAAGATAATGTCAACACGATAGGTTGTAAACCTCAAGTCGTGTGCTAGTGATGATCGATAAGGTTTATTCTTGATTAGTTCTTGAATCTTTTCAAGACCATTAAGACTCCCACTGACTCCTTGACATATAAGATTCTCTTTTCAATAAACATTTCTTGACGAACCAACATTCAAGAGTTAGTGTAGCTTTTATCAAGACAAAAACATTTCATATAAGATTGGTCCTAGTTGGTCTTTGTCTTATCCAAGACATCACAACTTTCCAATTTCAAATGTATGAAAATAAGAAATCCTTTTCCAAATTCTACACTTGATGAATGTTATAAACCTTCTTAAGACTTGTCACTCAATGTCACAATCTTAACTCTAAGACTTGTTTTTCGAATGAAGTATGATTGACTTCTTGATTTAACCATTTCTTCAATTCTTAATTCCTCTTTTTAGACATACAATTGTACTAAGATTTACTTAGAGGATCAATTGAGGTATGGTTCCTAATCATTAAGACCTATCATAAAACATAAAAGGTACTCTCCCTTCTTCTTAGAATAGAGAAACTTTTATCTTTCTGCCTACTTGATTCTTCTTATTCGTTCTGCTATTGATTTAAACCTTTTCCAATCAATTCAGAATTATACTTAATCTTATAAGTATACTCATATTTAATAAACCTTTAGTAAATCATGACGAATATCTTTGTTACTATTGTGGTGGATTTGATCAACACACAACTTTGTGTATTCGATCTCCTAGTCCTTCACTTGACACTTTGTCAACGAATTTGTCTAATTTTCCAAATATGAAATTTCTCATTCAGCGTGCAACCAAGCTGCATTATTCCAAGTTTTTGTCCAATTGAAACTTGGGCGATGAGAAACTCTCCCTATTTGGTAATTTCTTGACATTTCCATAAATAACATAATTAATAATCACATCCATTCGTTGTAGAAATATGCAAACATCAATTTTTTCATAACGATTTTATTGCAAGGAAATAAATAAATAAATAAATGAGTCAAATCAAAATTTATTTTATTCATAAAGCAGCGGAAAACATTTGTCCTTACAATGCAAAATTAACTGAAAAACTATGTAATCAAATATTCCTAACAACTCTATCATAACTTTCTAAGCTCAAAATCTAATCTTCAAGTCCATGTGATCGAGATCCATTTCTTTGTGATTAGACTCATCTTGCTTTTCCATCAAGCTTCCTCTCTTTTCACTGATCCTGCAAAACATTCAAATGCAATCTTATCACATCATGTATTAAGAATCAACGAATAGGAACTTAATGGAGTTACATAGTGGATTTTACCTGAAGCACAACCATACTCTTTGACTCTCCCATCTTTTGGACTCTTCAGGCTCTTAGGGCAGACTTGTATCCAATGCCCTTTCTCTTGGCAACAAACGCAGGTCGGTTCTCCTAGAACGTCCTCGGAAGCATGGTTGATTGACTTTCCTAACGAATACGCTCTATTGCTTTTCCAAATCATTTCTGATTCAGCAGCAATGAGCATGTAAGTTAGGTCAATGAGGTTTTCGTCATGATCCATCATATAATACTTTCTTTTAAACTCATTATATGATTCGGGAAGTGACTGCAGAACCCAGTTCACAGCCAACTTATCAAGGAATGACGCACCCAACATTATCAACCTATCGATGTGTGATTTCATTCCCAAAACGTGGGCACACACGGGTTTACCATCTTCATGTTTCATTTCTAATAGGGATTTAGTGACATTGAACCTTTCAATTCTTAGATCTTGTGGGTTAGGGAGAAAAACGGGAGGAGCAGGAGGAAGTGAAGCATGATTTCTTGTTCCTCGATCGAATCGTGGAATATCATCTTCATGTGGAGTGCTTGTTCCACGGGATTTGGGAAGACCATAGTTGTTGTACTTTGACATCTACAAAACGGGAGAAAACAAATTCAAGTTAGTTGATCGATTGAGTCCTTAATAAATCACCCAAATGAGATATTAAGGCTAGGACCCAACACAATATTCCACAACTCAGGAGAGGGATTCCGTAACCCAAATAGCAGAACATTTGATGGTAAGTGAATGACGATTCACTGATTTTCCACCATAAAAAACGAAAAAGAAATTTAAGTTTTAAATCTATGAAAACTCCTAGATCCTTTGAGATTAATTGAACATTTCAATGTCATTTTTAAATCTAGATATGCCCCTCTACTTTGTGACTGGGATGCCGAGGATCACAAAGCGGGTGTGAATAACCATGCAAACTTACATGGTGCCCCCACATGTTACAGTCACCTATTCGATGTGCCGGTAAACCACACACGCTCCACTGAACTATGACAAACATTGAGTCACCCTTTGCTACCTTTGCATAGAATCATTTAGTGTGCCGGTAAACCACACACGCTCCACTAACGTCTTCGCAAGGGCACAAAGTGTAATTTCATGGAATTGTATCAATTCACCTTTGCTTAAAGTAACTAAGATTGGTAATTTGTAAAACATTTAGTTACTTTTGTACGTCATTATACTTATAATGGAAGGTTTTGTCCTATCCTACCCGTTCGGCTAACGACCCTCCACAAGTCAAGAGTGTGGTGGGTAAGAGTGGATACCCATTCATTCACCATTTTATAGGCAATTTCCTTAAACACCCCTTATAAACCAGCTTCGTGAATGAGGCCTACTAACGGTAAGACTGACGTTTACTTATACATATATATATATATATATATATATATATATATATATATATATATATAATGTTAGACTTTTAATGTTATATATAGTATAGGGTGTATTTTACACTTTTAAAATACTAGGTGGTCAAATTTAACAATTATACTTTTAATTCAATTAAATTGTAAACCAAAGCATTATGGATTTATTAAATCTCCTTTAATTATACACCTTAATTAATTAATAAAACAATAAGGGTGTGATTTGAATCTTTTCAAAACAATACTAGGGGTTTAGAATTTAACATTCCTAAATTAAACTTTTAATCAACTTTTAAATTCCAAAACTTGAGGGCAAGTTTTGAAACATTTCAAAACATTAGGGTTAGAATCTAAATATTTCAAAATCAAAATTTTTAATCAAAATTTAAATTCCAAAACTTGAGGGCAAGTTTTGAAACCTTTTCAAAACATTAGGGTTTCAACTATTTAAATTTCAAAACAAAACTTTTGAGTCCAAATTTAAACTATAAAACCTAAAGGGGAAAATTGAAACTTTTCATAACACAAGGATCAAATAAAAAATAATATAAATTAAACAATTAATTTCATTATTATCTATATTTGATCTAATTTCAATTTCTTGCAAAATAAGTTACCCAATTAATACAAATAATCAAACTTTATCATATAATGAAGTTATTATCTAATCAATTGGTAATTATCTTTTGTTTAATCAAGGATATACTCATAAATATGTATAAAATCGGATTTTAATGACTTAGAACAGATAAGGCAATTATACATGAGTAAAACAGCAAGAAATCCTGAAAATAGCTCCATCTGACGCTCGAACTCGCCAAGTATCACACTGTACTCGCCGAGTTGAGGCCTACTCGCCGAGTACACTGTGGTACTCGCCGAGTTCATCAGGCAGGGAGCTCAAAACTCGATTTTGCAACTTGAACAAACATACAAGGCATCAATACAATAGAAACCAATCAAGGCTCTGATACCACTGATGAGTTTTAGCCATAAAAACATCCTATGTGCTCATGCAAACCCTAATGCTTGGATCTAGGTTTCTCTATTGTACATGCAAGTCATCCAAGACTATAAACCCTAGATCTAGTATATGATAATCAATATAACATATGAATTAGGGTTTAGATCATACCTTGATTGTTATGTAGCAATAACAATCTCAAATCCTCGTTGTAATGACTTTAGAAAGCTTAGAGTCACAAATGCCACTCCTCTGATGGTTTACAAACACCAAAAGCAAGAGGATGAAGAAGAGAAGAGTAGGAGGCTGCCCAAAACGTGTGGAAACCCTAACCAATTAGTTCACCACGTTTTTGAGCCATAAGGGTTCTTTAAATAGAGAGGCTATTAGGGTTATCTAACAAGGAAACCCTAATTTGGATGCTTAGGCCCTAAGCAACCCATGGACTCCTTCCTTAAGGGCCCTAGGACGATTTCTAATGGGTTTCCCCATAGAATTCGTCCACCCCTTTAATATGGAGTCCATTAGCTCAATACTCAACTATTATACAATTAACAGTTCAAGTCCCTTAAGTTTAATTAATCTCTTTTAGTCACAAACTTAATCCTTATTAATTCTTGACTAATATTAATTAAACAATATGATTTCTCCTTTAATATATTATTCTCATAATATACTAATAAATCATATTTAATCCTTTCTCTCCATCATTCATCCTATCAAGTTGCTTTGGTGAAGGCAACCCAAAAGGACCATACACCATCGGGTCAAGTATATACCAAAATAGTTATGGACTTAGAAACTAATCCAACAGTTTATACCTCAAATGAGCCAAAAATGAAGTTCTACTTCTGGATCAAAAGCTTCTTCTTTAAACCAAGTACTTCTAGCTTCCACTCCTTCAATGAAATACCAAAGAATCACTCCTTTTTCACTCACATACACTCATCAGGCTCAAGATCACAAATTAGAGCTTGATGGACTGAGGGAGGAGATGAGGGAGGGTATAAGGAGGTGCTAAGGTGCTTAAATAGGGTGCAAACCCTGAAAATTAAGGTTTCACTCTGGTAGTCCTACTCGTCAAGTTGAGGCTTCTAAACTCATTGAGTAGACTTCAAGTCCCATATCTAAAGTCTCATTCCTACTCGACGAGTTTGGGGCCACTAACTCGTCAAGTCCCTTTGAAAAAAGTGAATAATTCTTTATTAAAATACATACCATGAATCGAGCGTTACATAGCTCTTTACATAAAGATTTTCTTCTATATTAATTATCTCATGTACATTCTCTTAGTTTTTCTTAAGTACTCTTAGTATGTTTTTGTATTTATCAAGTGAGTTAACCATGTATCCAATTGGTATCTTATGATATGTTCATAGCATGATCATATACCAAGTTTTTTTTTTTTTTTTTTTTGCATAATATGACATTAATGATGGATTCATTTACCAAGATAATTGAATATAAATCATTCTATCTAGCTCAAACCTATGTGCTAGATCCTTTTGAGGCTAGCTCAAACTTATATGTCAATGTCAAGAGTCCTTTTAAGGAATCTTGTATCTTGATCTCTTTCAAGACATTGTCAATATATGAATAAACTTTTTAAACCTTTAATATTCGTTTATCTATCTCTATAGATTTTACATTCGAAGAATTTATCTTGTCATTCCTAAGATTTATTCTTAGAAACATATTCTGAGTCAAGGTGAAAAGGACATATATGGTCAGAATGTAATTTCTCATGATTAAGTATGTCTCGTTCATATAAGATTAGGAATATTACTATGGTGCCTGCTAGTTCTTAGTAAACACAAATTCCATCCTCATTTTTATATAAAAGTACACCATGTATTTATATATTAAAATAAAGATTCTAACCTTGAGTTGTTTGCTTTATATCTACAAGTAGATCTTAAGCCTTACGCATTTTGTTAGGATAACATGTATTTAGTAAAACTTCCATGTTAAGCTATATAGATACCTCAAAGTAGGTGTCTATTAAGAAAAGAAATTTTACTTGAATTCTATTTACCATATCTCATCTTAAGAAAAATATGTAGTTATGGTAAATAATATTCTTGTTGATCTAATCATGACTACTTGTGAAAAGGTTTGATTGTAGTCAATGCATTGAGTATGATAAGGACCATAATCAATGACACGAGTATGGGAAAATCCTTTTATGACAAGCTTTGCTAAACGTGTATAGATATCCATGTTGATATTTTTTCTGAAAGAATATGTTAATCTTTCTAGCCATACTTGATTAATAGACATGGATTATATCTCAGTGTTCATGACTCTTACTCATTAATCAAATTCGAGATCTAATTTAGCATTTTGGTAGTTTATGGATTTGCTAGAAACCATCAAAAAGAACTCATCAGTGAGATTTTCCACATTTCACAATTCATATATGGTTTATACCATTTGTCGGGATCTAAGTGTTGCGTTTTGGGCTCATTCCTTTTAGCCCAGTTTTGTAGCCAGTTTGGGCCTGTCCAACCGTGCATTGTTTTATTGTAGGGTTTTAGTATTTAAGGTGCATGCATGCATCCTCTGCAAAAGCAACATTTTGATCATTCTTATCATATTATTGTAAACCCTAGCTCGCCTCTACAGTGGAAGTTCTTATTCGAGATCTGCTGAGGCATGACTATGTTTGAATCATAAGCTTTATATTGATTCTATATTGTGTTCTTGATCTTGTTTTGTTTAATAGTTTGTTCTTCTCTAATATACCTATGAAAGATCTAAGCGATCAAGAGTTTCTAACTCTTCAATTGGTATGAGAGTAGGAGGCTGTGTAATTCATACACATCTCTTTTGTTGAAGAAGTTATTAGGGTTTTCCACATTGATTGATATTAATTGAGCCGTCATTCCTCATTGGCGTATCTCATTAATTATTGATCTTGCCCTAACGATAAATTACAAGTCTGATCCTAAATAGGTTATCGATCAAACATCATCACAATGTCTATGGACGATTCGCAATCTAATCCAATCAACATCTCCAACAGCATTGGATCAACAACAAGGATTCCAATCCTTTATACTAAGGATTATGAAGTTTGGACGCATGAATTCGAAGACTATGTAATCAGTTCAGAAGATAATGGGTGTTTGATCTGGGAAGCAATCACAGGTGGTTTGTTTGCTCATTCCAGTACTTTAAAAATTGTCAAAACTCAAAAGGAGTACAATCAACTTGTGAATGATGTGAAAGACATTCCTCAAGACAAGAAAGAAAAGTTTCAGTGCAACATTAAAGCCTTTAGAATGATTAGGTTTGCTTTACCATCGGACACGTTTTGATTGGTGAGTTCCTGTGCCACAACAAAAGAGATATGGGATAGGTTAAAGGAATTGTATTCTACCGATGAAGATCTGGAACAATCAATTCAAACCATGCTCTTTCTGAATTTGGTGACTTCAAACAGAAGCCCAAAGAGAAGCTCATTCAAGCATTTGATCGATTTAATCATCTCCTCAGTAAGATGATAAAGCATGGGATCGAAAGGAAGGTTATTGAGCAGAAGGTTACCTTCATGAATGGTCTTAGACCCGAATGGATGGCAGTTGTGTCTACAGTAAAGTCACACGAACGATTCAAATCCTACTCTCTGGCGAAGCTGGTGGGAATTCTGAAGTCCCATGAAAGTGCAGTTTCAAAGGAAATGAATGTGGTTTCCAGCTTGGGTTCGTTAGCTCTTATTTCCATAGGAAAAAGTGCCGTTGAAGAAGAAGAAGAATAGATCTTGCTGACTATGGTCTAACTGGTGAAGAGTATGCCCTGATGGTTTCTAATCCAAGAAAGTTTATCAAAAGGAAATTCCCTGCCAACAAGAACCGAAACTAGCAGGGAAGTTATAGTTATGAAAAGGTGAAGCAGGAACCGATGATGGTTTCAAAGTCTGAAGAATCTAAGAAGGATATGAAGATTGTTGGTGATTCAGGTTTTGACTATCATTATTGTGGAGGCAAGAATCACTTTGCAAAAGACTGCATGCTGAAGAAGAAATCTGAAAGCGGTGATGAAGACGATGAAGCGAACCTTCTAAGACGATTGGAGGAGATCAAGAAAAAGAAATTAGCAGCTAACAATAACACCATGAATGCCTTGATTGTACAGGATACATGTGATAATGATGAATTTGGTGGAGTGCAGGTGTGGTCCACAGACTCAGAGGACGAAGAAGTAAGAAAGCCCAATCATGGCAAGGCTCTACTGGTAAAAGAAGAAAAGGTTGAGGGAAGATGTTTGATGGTGACAGAAGGTGTATCGCAGATGCGAGGATACACAACAGATGGTGGAATGGAAGACAAGAAGGAGCGAGAGGACAAATATTTTGCTGCGAAACCTGTCAGTGCACAGATCAATGAATGTGATGAGTTGATCAAGAAGGTACAAAATATTCTCATTTCTCTGAAAATACCTATTACCAACTATGAAAAGGAGCTAAATGGATTAAAATCTAAATTTTCTAGTTTAAGTAGTAGTCTTACCCAAACTCATGTCACAAACTCTAACCCGACTGATCAAATTAGCAGGGTTTCGTCGAAGAGTGAGGAGAGGAGAATATGGATTGAGCAGAAGGAGAAGGAGTTAATTAGTTCTAGGGATGAATCTATCTATTTGCAACGAGACAATCTTATACTTTTAAAACAACTAAACGTTTTTTGTTTGATTGCTAAAAGATTATATTCTATACCACTCAGTTACATCTTGATTGTGAAATAGGGAAGAAGATACATTGCATGATTTTACCCTTCCTTGAGTTAAAGGAAGATGAAGTCGATGCTGAAGCTTACAACTGTGAAAATGTTGTATCTTCTGATGAAATATCTCCTGCCTACAAAATTGGTCTTGACAAAATAGAGTCCTTCATAAAGTCAAAAGACCATAAGGACATGCTCAAAGATCTGTTGGATGAAAACGATAAACTGAAACTAAGAACCGAAACTGTGCAGAAATTTAATTCATTGAATGCCAAGTTAAGTTCAGAAAATAAAATTGAAGTTGAAAATGCATCTGAACTTAATGAGGACGATGACATAAGTGAAATCTCTGTAGAAGATGAGGTGGACTGTTCTGAATTTGTCAAGAGCGAACCAAAAACAAATAAAAATCTCATTTCTGAAAACTCTATTGAGTTCGCTCGCACATCGACAGACAAAACCAATGTCCTCAAGGTAAAAGCTGTTGTATATCAAATGGTTCAAACCACTCCAAATCAAGTTAACACATTTCAAGGAGTCACACCACAACAAACAATCGAACTGACAACATTGGTAGAAGAAGATAATGCTAACGGATGTGATGAATTTTTCTGGTCAGCACTGATAGATAACGCTGATGAAACAGAAGGCATGTCTCAGAAAACATCATGGAGAGTGAAGAATAGGTATGTGGCAGAACCACTTAACGAGCCTACACGATATGACGTGCCAAGTACAAGTGGCACCAAAACATCTTCAGGCGAACCGGTGATGACATCTAGTGAGACATGTTCGTCAAAGAGCGAAAGTCATGCTCAAATACCAAAGAAAAGAGCCAATATTCATAAAAATCCAAAACAGGTGGCAGAACGAAAGTAGCAACGTAACCTGAGATACAAGAAGAAGCTCTCAGAAAGAAAACAGTTTTGGCAATCCCAGAATCCTCATTATGTTAGGTATGAAAAGACAAATAAGTCACGAGGAGAACCAAGAGCCAACCGAAAGGAGAGTTTCACGCATTAGGTGTTTCACAACCGAAATGGTACTTTTGGTCCTAATGGCAATAGCAACCGAAAGGAAGGTTTTGGTCCTCAACTTGTAATCAACCGAAAGGATGGATTCGGTCCAAGATTCATTTATCAGAAGAACAGAAGGGAAGAAAATTTTCATTCTCAACGAAGGAAGAGCAGTAATCGACGATCTAATCTTCCTTCTAAACCTTATTCTTCTCATTCTTATTCTAATTCTCATTCTTCTAAATATTAAAAGGGAAAAGGAAAGCTCTTTCCAGAAGATGATAGACGCCAAAAAGAGACTCAAAAGCATGTAGTCGTCAAAACCACAAATCCTAAGTCTAAATAAACTGAGTCTAAGTCAAATAAAATCAAAGTTTTTACAACAAAAAGGAAAGATGAAACAACTCAAATAAAAAGAACTTATCTGGTTGATGTTTCTCTTACTATTGTCTGTCCTGTAAAAGGTTCACGAGGACCTAAGAAAGTTTGGGTTCCTAAATCTGCTTGAAATTTTGCAGGTTATTAGTGACGAGCAGTTCGACGAAGAATGGTACATTGATAGTGGCTGCTCGCGTCACATGACAGGAAGGAGGGAAGAACTGAGGGAGTAGTGGTCTCTCAAGGATGGTGGAACGGTGAAATATGGCAATAATTCATTTGGAGCTATCAAAGGCTATGCAATGATTACAAATGGCGACTTCTCGATCAGAAAGGTAGCATACGTTGAAGGGTTGCAACAGAACCTCATCAGTGTCTCACACCTGGCGGTTGGCACTAGATTGAAGGTCTCCTTCGATGACGAAGGAACAAAGATTGCTGAAAAGAAATCAAATAATATTCTGCTGAAATCGAAGCGAAAGGGGGAAATGTACCCTTTAAATCTCAATCCAATTTGAGGGAAACCAGCTGTTTGCTTGCTAACGAAGGCACACTCAGACGAAAGCTGGTTATGGCATCAAAGACTCTCTCATCTTAATTTCAAAGATATCAACAAACTGGTACTTGGAGATCACGTTCGAGGTCTTCCAATTCTAAAATTTGACAAAGAACATCTATGTGCAGCTTCTGAAATGGGAAAGAAAAGTCGACAAAGCCATCCTTCTATTATCAACACAAAGGTAATAGAACCATTAGAGCTGCTACATATCGATCTATGTGGTCCTTCGTCTATCGAAAGGATTGGTGGAACCAAATACATACTTGTTATCATAGACGACTTCTCTTGCTTCACGTGGGTATTTTTCTTGAAGCAAAAATCAAAGGCAACTCCCAAGCTCAAACTCTTCATAAAACAAGTAGAGGTTCAACTACGAAAAGTGGTTCGTAATGTGAGAAGCGACAATGGCTTGGCATTCAAGAACAAGGATTTTGAAGTTTTTCTAGCTGAGAAGGGAATGACTCACAATTTTTCCGCTCCATATACTCCACAACAGAATGGAATCGTCGAAAGGCAAAATCGTTCTCTATGTGAAGCGGCTCAAACTATGCTGAGCTTTGCTTCCTTGCCTTTATATTTCTAGGCAGATGCTATTGCTGCTGCTTGTTACACTCAGAATAGATCGTATCGGAACAAGCGCTTCTTAGTCACTCCTTATGAGATCTTGAACAACCACAAGCCTAATGTGAAGTTCTTTCACGTGTTCGGTTCAATATGCTTCATCTTCTATTCAAAGGAGAATCGGAACAAATTTGATGCTAAAGCCGATGAAGGGATCTTTTTGGGCTACTCCTTGAATTCAAAAGCGTATAGAGTTTTGAATAAACGTTCAAAGAAGATTGAAGAAACGTACTACGCCACTTTTGATGACTGTTATGTCAAGAAGTTGAAAACAACTGAAGGTACAATGCAGGAAATCTTTCTAAAGTCTGGTCTAGTCACAATGCCGATTTCAAATCTTTTTGAGCAGGATATGCTACTCTTTGATGAACCAGAAAATGCTATCGATTCTGAATCCAAGGCTAAAGATAACCGAGTCGAAAATTTAAAGCAAATTATTGACGATGCTACAAAGAAGATGGTAGATGGCCAACCGAAGGCAACCGAAGGGTCAGACTTGGGCGAACCGTCAGGAGATTGTCCTTACATCCAGGGGGAGGGTTCGTCCCTACCAAATAATCAAGGTTCATCACTCCAGGGGGAGAATCCTTCATCACATTCATCCTGTTCAACCAAAAGTCCAAACTAATGGGAGCGTTCTGAGCCAAATCTCGTTTCATCATTCGAGGGGGAGAATACGAATGTCAATGATAATGATACACAATCAGAATTTGAAGAAGAAATCAATGCATAACTGGATCCCTCTTGTGATCTAGATTATCCTCCTCTCATTAAATAGACCAAAGACCATCCTCAAAGTCAAATCATTGGGGAATCTTCTGAAAATGTATTAACTCGATCACAATTGAAAGCGAAGCAAGCTGCATTATTCTCTCAGGTAGAGTTTTGCATGTTCAACTCTTTCGTCTCCAAAGTTGAACTAAAGAGAGTGAATACAGCTCTTGATCATTCTGATTGGGTTGAAGCCATGCAAGATGAGTTGAATGAGTTTGAAAGAAACAAGGTATGGCGTCTAATTCCAACTCCAAAAGATGCCTCGGTTGTCGCTCTTAAATGGGTATTCAGAAATAAGATGGACAAGGAAGGGAATGTGATTCGCAACAAGGCCCGGTTGGTGGTGAAAGGATATTGTCAAGAGGAAGGAATAGATTATGAAGAGACCTTTTCTCCTGTTGCAAGATTAGAGTCAGTTTGAATCTTTCTTGCTTATGCTGCACACAAGAATTTTGAAGTCTATCAAATGGACGTAAAGTGTACCTTTCTCAATGGAGAACTTGATGAAACTGTGTACATAGAGCAACCGCCAAGCTTCATGAACGAGAAGTATCCAGATCATTGCTACATTCTGGAAAAAGGCAATATATGGACTGAAGCAGGCTCCCAGAGTATGGTATGAAACACTTACTCGATTCTTGAAAATGTCTAAATTTAAACAAGGTTCGGTTGACCCAACCTTCTTTTGTAAGAAAGAAGGTAACCACCTTATGATAGTCCAAATTTATGTTGATGACATCATCTTTGGCTCCACGAATCCCAGGTTAACAGCTGAATTCAGAAAGTTGATGGAAACTAAATTTGAGATGAGCTCAATGGGTCCAATTAACTTTTTCCTTGGCTTGAATATTAGACAAGGACCCAAAGGCATTTTTATCAATTAGGAGGCATACACAAAGACATTGCTTGCCAAGTTTGGCATGATGGGAGACTCAAAGGTGAAAGTTCCTGTGGCATTTGGAACTAAGATTACAGCATCATTGGAGAAACCAGCCGCTGACATGACTCTTTATGGTCAGATGATTGGGTCACTGATGTATCTCACTGCAAGTAGGCAAGACATCATGTTCTCAGTATACTATTGTGCCCGATTCCAAGCTAACCCACGCAAACCTCACATGCTGGCAGTGGAGAACATCTTTCGCTATCTGAAGCAAACTTCCTCTCTCGGTCTATGGTATCCATCCATCTCAGGTTTCTTTGTCCAAGTGTTTTCAGATGCTGACCTAGGAGGTTGTGGGTTGGATCGTAAAAGCACGACCGGAGGATGCTAATTTTTTGATGGCAAATTAGTTAGCTGGCAATCAAAGAAACAAACATGTGTTTTACTCTCCACGGTTGAAGCTGAATATATAACCGCTGCCTCATGCACATCTCAGATTGTCTGGATACATAAACGCAAACCTCACATGCTGAATATATAAACGCAAACCTCACATGCTGGCAGTGGAGAACATCTTTCGCTATTTGAAGACAAAGCACATCTCAGATTGTCTGGATACAAAGCCAGCTTAGGGATTATGGACTGAACATGAAGAAAATCCCACTATATTGGGACTCAGAAAGTGCAATTAGGATTTGTCATAACCCAGTGCAAAACTTGAAGACAAAGCACATAGCACTGCGGTATCACTTCATCAAAGATCATGTGGAGGATGGAAATGTAGAGATTCATTTCGTTCGAAACACTGATCAATTAGAAGATATATTCACTAAAGCCTTACCTGAAGCAAGTTTCAATAAGATCTTACAAGGCCTAGGAATGATGGAAGCCGAATTAGTACCAAAATCGCCTTCGTTTCTTTAAAAGTTAGAAGCGAAATAGAGCAAACATTCGGTCTATTTCGGGTTCGGTTCACCCGGGAACCGAAATGAACCAAACACTCGGTCTATTTTGGGTTCGGTCCTACTGAACTCCGTTCGATTCTTTTACATTAAAAGGCATTTCGTCTGTATTTTTTGTACACTCTTTTCCATACGCGTTTTTATGTTTTTCTTTTCATTTTTTTTTTAAATTTTTTATTGCATAAACTCTAAAAATATTTTTCTTTTTTTGTTTTATTGAAAATTTCTTTTAAAATACAAAAAAAAATTCCTTTTATTTCATTTTTCTCACGGCTTTCTTTGTATATCCGCTACTCTCGTTGGTGAAGCTCAAGCAGGTATAAATTCTTTTCTATGAATTAGTTAAATGTCCCTAGATGCATGCTGCTGCATGTTGACCAAAGCCTCTAAATATTTTGAGTGAAGTCTTAATAATGTGATATATACAAATCATGTTTTCCCAAACTAGGCTGTTACATTCACTCTAATCATGAGCTACCTTACTCTTCTCATATTGAGTTTAGAGTTTTCTGCTTAGTCCTTATTTTATAATAGAGGTACATTCGCTTCTTAAACCACCTTCATAATTTTTCTGCATCTCAATTCATATCATTCATGTAACCCTTGTGACTCTCAGCATCTACCACTAAGGTTTATGGTTACACAAAAATTTGTGTTTATGATATTAGTGTAGTGTCACTACGTATTAAGTAAAACCCACAATTCAATACCATTAATGCATTGATGGTGACCAATTACTATGTTCTAACTTTCACCAATTAAATCTCCTTTTATTTTGTGCGGTCCTTTTGAAAATTTCTATTCCCAAAACTTTTCTTCCCCAAGGATCTAGTTATATTTTTTTTTAAGATTTCTAAGTTTCAACAAGTCACTAAGGCTGTGTTTGGCGTGCCACAGCTAGCTTATTTTTGAGCTTTTTTATGTTGTCGTGTTTGGTAAGCCAAAAAGTAGCTGATAAGCTAGTTTTTTGAAAAGCTACTTAGACTAGCTTTTTAGGAGCTATTTTAAAATTTTCCAAATACACCCCTTAATTAATTATAGAAACACATATTCTTACATGTCCTTTTATGTAATTTTATATATTTCAGCTAGTTTTACCAAACGTTGTTTTTTATCACCTAGCTTTTTATTTAACAACTAGCTTTTCAGCCATCAGCTAGCTTTTCAGCTAGTCCGCCAAACATAGTCTAAACATATATCAAACCTACTTGTTAATTAGGCAACATTGGTCTCACAAGTACTTCATTCTCTTTTGGTCTTATATCAAGAACCAAAACTTGAATTGAAGTGAAAGCCACCCTTACAAGTCTTATATCTCAAAGATACCTTTCATTGCTTCTTCAAATGTACTTGATCGTATTTTAACGGGAAACCACACAGACACTTTGGAGTCTCTCTTGACTTGAAAGGAAGAGATTCGTGCCCGGGATCTACTGTTTTATGTCCTAATCGACATCACACTATCCTACAAAATTTGCTTTATTTCCTTATCTTTCACACTCTATGCACGAAAATCTTTGATTTTCCAAAAGTCTGGTTCTATTTTATCCGAGCTATTTTTTATATAGCTTGGGTTCTAAAAAGCATTATGGTGATTTTCAATCGAAATAATCAGAGCAACAACGGTTCATGTTATTTATGTTAGTGATGTTTCAGATAAATCACAATGGATGAGTCAACAATTATCCAATCGTTTCGCCGATTTGCAAAAAGGTACTTTATATGGAAAGGCATGTAAAAGTGAACCGTATTTTCTCTCTCCTACGTCATCATCGGGGTTACCAACCGTCTACTCCCCATCGCATCAGGAACCGTTTCACAAAAGGACAAGATTTTAGGCGGATTTTTCTCTCTCCTAATCTCACGTATAAAAGGGTTTCACGGTCACCTTTAATCTTTTACCGCTCTCAAATCTTCTAAAACGCAAAAGGCGATTTCTCTCACTATTCATCATCATCTTCTCTAGCTTCATCCATGGCGGAATCCTCTTCTGTTCACGATACCTTTGTTCACTCCAACCTTCTGACCATTAAGCCTCAACAAAACCTCATCATTGACCTTACACTATTCATCTATGAACGCTACATGCTGTACGTGGTGGAATGCCTTAAATACTCTCCACTTGTTGATGCTCTTACAATGGTGGAAGTCGTCCCCATGTCCTGCCTCTCTCACATCTACTCAACCGCTTACTATGACAAAACTGCTGAGAGGATTTACTTTGACATTCACGATGAGAAGACCTAAATTTCCAAGAATCGTTTATGTGCCCTACTTGGTCTTGCTCACGAACCTACTCTGGTAAACCCAGACTCCATCACCACTGGTCAACTGTTCTCGATGTTCTACCAAATGGGGTACACTGAAACCCTAACCACTGTCACGAAGTTCATGAAATCATGCCTTCCCCCGCAATGGAATGGCCTCTTTACTCTCTTGTTCAAGGGCCTCTCCAAGCGAAGCACTGGATCAGATGGGGCAACCAAGTCATTTATGACTATGCTTTATGAGTTGTACCATGGGGTACCTCTGGACTTTGGGGCGGTCCTATGGCAATAGCTTTTTCAGAGTTTATACTCCTCTTCTCTCCATTCTAAAATTTTGTGTGGCAGATACTCGTCAATTATCACAAAGTGGACTATGGATCATTCTTACGTCCCAATCATGGTGAACTCACTTCTCTCATCTATCGCAACCTTCCACACAACAAAGATTATCGTCACTGATCCGACAAAGTTTTCTTCATTGGATCGATTCCAGAAGCCATGTATGTCTGTGTGTCTGAGGCAAGTAATGTCATTCAAGAATTCAAGAAGCATCCTTCTTCAGGTCTAAGGGAACTCACTCCTGCGATGATTCGTTCAATCGAGGAAGCAGACAAGCCTGCTAAGAAGGGAAAGAAACCAGCTAATGGGCAAACCCCACATAAGCGAAAGTCTGACAAGGAGGCTCCTTCTTAGCCTAAGCAGAAGAAAATCAAAAAGCCATCCCGGAGGCTTATTCTTCAATCCTCTAGTGATTCAGACTCTGAGTATGTTCCTCCAGGAAACAAACCACCTACTCCTACCGCATCAGAGAGCGAACGCTCTGACGAGGAGGTTTCAGTTCGTGGTGATACTCCAACTAGATCACCCACACCCGAGGTACTTGTTCACACCCTAGTTCCTTCGTCTCCACCTGCTTCTATTCCTGTTTCCTTACCTACAACCTTTCCAGTCATCACATCTCAACCCACCTCTACTATTCCCATTCCCATACCTCTCTTTACTTACGCCACAACAACAACCACCACTGGAGTTCAAACCAACGTATCTGATACGGGGGTTTTCTCTTCCGTCCCTGAAACAACCAAACCACTATCTCCCACACTTTCAAACGAAACCAAAACTGTTCTTGGTGGTGAAGACATGGAATTTGATTCCTTCTATTACATCCCCTACCGAGTTCAGAGTGATGAAGATGATGATGCCCCAGTTACCAAAAAGCACATCAAGGAGCTGAATGCCAAACTTGACACTCTCATGGCCTCTTCTTCCTCTCGCAATACTAGTTTTGAAACTGCTATTCAGACAATGCTTGACTCCTCTGTCAAGGCTCATGAAGCTTCCATTTCTAACGCCACAGCAGCTATCGCAGCTTCAACCAAAGTTTGCATAGAAGCGACCAAAAAAGTCAACAATCTAATTCAAGATGCTGACATTTTCCTTGAGTCCTTACAGGGAGCAGCTGAGTTAAAGGCTTCTAAAGTGACCAACTCCATCACTATGCTCGAAGAAGCTTTTGCCGCTGAGAAGCAAAATTTTGTCACTCCTCGCCACGATATTCAAAAAGACAATGCTGCTCTCTTATCCTCTCTCAATGAGAATTTCACCAAGCTTCAAGATGATCTTGCCATGGAGAACTCCCTCATGGATGAGCTTGCTCGCAAGACTACACAGCTGAAGACCAAGAATCTCCAACTCTCTCATGCGAACAACGAGGTCAATGACCTTCATTCTGAAAGGGCTGACGTCAAAAGTTGTGTCTCCAACGTCTACGCTATTCTCTTGAATGTTTTGGAGGCTCATGACCCTATTCTGACTATTTCCGTTAGACTCCATCTTGCTGACAAATTCCGTCCTACCCTTGGGATTTTGTGTCGCATTGAAGGTGTTTCCAAGGCGATGGTACCTCCGAAACAAGGGGGAGAAGGACTCTCATCTCCTCCTAAGTCTCAACCTCTTCCCATATCCCAGCCGGAACAACAGAAGACTGAGCATGCTTCAAGTTCGGGTCCTAAAGATAAAGGCAAGGGTATAGTGGATGACAGTGATGAGGAAGAGGACACAATTGCTGAGGCTTTGAAGTGAAAGACAAGGGAAAGGGAAATCGATCTCAATGCCAAAATTGTAAAAGAAGCTGAAGCGAAAAAAAGAAGATTAAAGGAGGCTCAGGATCTCATAGAAATCAAGAAAACTCTCTTTCCTGTTTAGACTCTGGAGAAACTGATCAAAGGAGCCATCGACTCTCCTAGCACTCATTGGCTTGAGTCAGTAGTGTCTTTTGGGCTGTGAAAACACAAAGGACTCTTAATTTGATATGCCTATCAACAGAAAGGCATTTTTGTTTCATTTCTTTCTTCCCTTTGCAGAGGTCCCACATCCACACCCGAAGGTTGATCGTGAGCTCATCGACTACTACTTGGAGTTTGCGCAACCACAATATCTCACTTGGAGCGCTCAGAAAATTATCACAGTTCAAGTCTTTAAGCCTCAAGTAGAAGGAAAGTTCATCAACGTCAAGTTTAAAGTTACCAGGGGTTTGGCCTTGTCTGAGCATATCTTCTCCCTGGCTAATTTGCTTAATCTCAATCCTCATGAGTGGATTGCTCTTCATAACTTTCATCTCTCCAACCCAGCGTAGTATGAGCCGATAATTGATCATCTAAAGAGATTGTTAGTCTGCTACATTTTAGAGGTTGCTAAGATAGATCAAGAGATCACTTCGATTCTCAGGAAGAAGCCCACTATTTTTCCGGTGGGTTCTGCAAGTGATGTCAATAAGATGAAAATGGGAAAGATTGATCCGGTCTTAAATTATGTGATGTTCACTAAACAGGATGGTAAGAAATGCCTGTTCGCCTTGAGTGATAAACATCTCTTTACTACTTCGTGCTTGGAGTATGTTCTGGGGATTATTCACAAATGCAAGCAGAATAATGATAGCTACAAGAAATACTTCACAGATATGATTAGATGGTATATCCACTTTCGCCATGTTCTTCTTGCTGTGATTCCATGCTTATTCAAGGTGGTGAAGCGAACTGCTGCTAATCAACCAAAGTGAAGGTCTTGCCATAATTAACGCAAAGGGGGAGATTGTTGGGATCTAAGTGATGCGTTTTGGGCTTGTTCCTTTTGGCCCAGTTTTGTAGCCGGTTTGGGCCTGTCCAACCGTGCATTGTTTTATTCTAGGGTTTTAGTATTTAAGGTGCATGCATGCATCCTCTGCAAAAATAACATTTTGATCATTCTTATCATATTATTGTAAACCCTAGCTCGCCTCTATTGTGGAATTTCTTAGTCGAGCTCTGCTGAGGTGTGACTATGTTTGAATCATAAGCTTTATGTTGATTCTATATTGTGTTCTTGATCTTGTTTTGTTTAATAGTCTGTTCTTCTCTAATATACCTGTGAAAGATCTAAGCGGTCAAGAGTTTCTAACTCTTCACCATTAATGCGGACAATTTGTGTTGTTGAATAACTATTATTCATGTTTAAAAATTTCTTGTTAGAAATCGTACTAAAAATAGATTAATATTACATACCAAGTACTTGTGTGTTATTTGAAAACTATAAGTTCTATATAATAGATACTTGAAGTACCAGTCTCTTTCAGACTTTCTTTTCAGATAAGAGTAGCAATTCCTCTTCTAGTATCCAGTTTCTTTACAAAAGAAACATGATTCATCTATGTGAGCCTTCTTGAATTTGTTAAACGTGAAGGTGTCCAAACCATAAACTATGGGCCTCTTAGATCACAGGGTGAATCTTTTCAGCCTTGTGTTTTTCCATTGTTTCATCTGGGTTAAAAAACAAAATATCACTGTATTGTTGGAATATTTACATAGGCTGTTATATCATCAGATATATATCTAAATTATCCAAGACAATCTGGAAGTCAGGAATAACTGTTCCTACTATGATCTTAGAAGCATTTTCAGCATCACAGTGATGCCTTTACCAAGTACATGTTCAGGTCCATTACTCAAAGCAGGTGATTTATAAATAGGTCCTTTAAGAATGTACAATTTCTGGTCTCTTAAGACAAGAACCATTCATTGAAATTGTATCTATGTAATGTTATTGTTTATCAGATAATTAAAGAAATGAAGATTCATGGTAAATGAGAATGAATTATTTATCTACCAAATTTTAATGAAATTCATCTAGTATTTTCGATATTTGATCATCAATAATTAATATATTTTTTAGTTTCCAAAAATCATTAATTATTAAAGTTTAGGATCCAAGTTGTGAAACAGATAAATGGTTAGATATCTTGTATCTCGTTCATTTGAATCCAACCAGATAGATGTCAATTATCAATTATAAACTAGTATAAAATTACTAGATTTATAAAATTGCTAATAAAAAAATTTAATTAGAGATGTTTGATCCCATCTATGCCTCAAAAGTCTCTTGCTTAGGTATCCTTTATCACAAAAGATTTCCAATCAAATCATCCAATCTGAAAAACTTTTATAATTGGCCTATAGCTTTGTTATAGAAATCGTGAATATACCCTAGCCATTAAAAAATATCACTAAACGGTTATGTATCCTTTTATCCCACTAGTAAATACAAGAGATGTGTGGGTGTTTTTCAAAATGGATTGCATAGATTTGAGGCTTTAAGGGGTGTTTGATGTTTTTACAGTTGTAGTTTAAAAAAAAATATTATATCATGGTTATTCCATGCATCCAATAAGCCATAACATACTTTTAAAAATATTATTTAAAGTAAAATCACATTTTAATAATACTTTTTTTTTATAAAATTCGGTTTTATAAAATTGAGGTGATCAAAATTTAAACTTAATATCTAGTATTAGTTTTCCCGTTTGAGCGCTTTAGAACATTTAAAACCTTTTGATAAAACTTCATTTTATAAAATGAGGTTTGGAGTTCAGTAAGTTCATTAAATCTCTATTTTAAACTTATATTAATTTTATTCGATGGAATTTAATGTTTTTTAGTTTTAAGGATAAGGCTTGTTTTACCAACTTATGTTAAAAGGTAAATTTCATTCAAACCAAACTCCTTTGTGATTTTATTTATGTTCAAATATTATTTATCATTTGAAAGCTAATTTATCAACCATCACGTAATAACAACATATAAATAAACAACACAAGCATACAAAAACAATATGTACAAAAATCAACCAGCTAGTGACCAAATGCAACACTTTTCCAAAAAAATTAAAGGGACCAAAAAAATTCTAGTGATGTTGTTGTTGAAGCTCCAACTTAAGAAAACATCTATTGCTTGCAAAAAAAATTGAAAGCTTCTTAAAGGGCGTATTTTCAAAAAAAAGCAACACATCAGGAAAGTGTTGCCTTAATACCCGCACCATGAGAATCTGATGCAACACTTTTCCAACAACATTTTTAGCAACACTTTTCAGAAAAGGTTGCATTTCTACCTGCAATTAAAAGTTGCGAAAATAATCCCTTTTGATCTTCAAAATGGCTCCATCCTCATTTCTTGTTATATTTTTGTACAAAATAGGTTATTTTTAAAACTAATATATTACTTACAAAATAAACAAAATGAGAACTAATCTATTTAATTATTACATATCATTTAAATAGATAAATTATTAAAACAACTTTAAACAAATCAACACGAACAACATAGGGTCCATGGCTAGTTTATACACATTATACACACACACACACACACACACATATATATATATATATATATATATATATATATATATATATATATATATATAAGAACTTTTTGTTTTTTAAAAACAACTTTTGTGACAAAAATGCATGTAAACTTTTGTCACCCAAAAATAACAATTATAAAGTTGTTAAAGAAGATATGTATGAATTTTTATTGCAAAAAGAAAACCATCTGTGTTTTAAAAAATCATAGATTTCATCAACTTAACAAATAATCTAACTAAGCTTGAAAAAATGGCTATGATACCAGTTTTTGTGTTCTTATTCAAACATAATCTAAAAATAAATAGTCAAAACTACGCGTATAGCAACATAAGCAATTTTATGTTTGAATAAAGTAAAACGATTTTTATCCCACCAATGATCACTTTTCACGGAATTAGATAGAATAAAAATAACCAAAGAAGAAGAAAGTATAGCAACCTTTGAGGACTTTGGTTTATTTTAGCAATTAGGAAGTTGATGAAGTTGGCTTTCAAACTCCAAGTATAAGTTCTCTATAATGTATCCATCAAGCAAGCTTTGAACCACCAAAATATGCTAGTAAGTATTTTTTTAAAAAGTTTCTCTTAAAATGTAGGACTTGTATCAAATAAGGTTTTAAAGAGAAGCAACATTATGAACCAAGAATAAGCAACAAAGTGCAAGACGTATGAGAGGGAAAGAATAGCTTCATACTTATGGTTATACATGGGAGAAAAGAGGAAAATAAGTTTTCTAAAACCCAACTCACCATGCTTTCTTATATCTTTCTTTTATACATCAAAGCACGTATAAAAAACAAAGACCATAAAGTGAAAGGGCAAGGCTTTCACTTATAAGCATGGGAGACATGAATAATCATTTAAAAATCAATCCCGTGCCCTTTTTTTATTCATTTTCATTCATCACCAACTAGGGGACAAAATCCAAGTCTCGTTTACTTTAAGCAACTAGCTAGTTTCATATGTAACCAAACAGTTACTCTAAGTGACCAACAATTTATGCACAACATAAATAATCATACCATATGATATATATATATATATATATATATATATATATATATATATATATATATATATATATATATATATATATATGTAACTAGTTTTGTTCTCGTTATTATTATTTTCTAGAAATAATAATTTTCGAAATATTGGTAAACATTATTTTTATGAAATAATGTTTTTCCAATTAAATAGAAGTGTTGATATTTAATAATAATCAAGATTACTCTGATAAAAAATCAATTAGTGGTAACTTGCTATAAGGTGTGACCCTATATGGTCATATGTTATTAGCAATATAACTTTATAACGAATCTTGCGTATATAAGATCTTTCATTTACTTTCTGATGTTTGTGGTACCAAATATTAGGAAGGTAAGAACTGTGAAATCAAAATTTCTTTTCTTTATTTAATTATCCTGAATTTTTATAGGAACTAGAATTACCATTCACATTTTTTTAATTTCCTTTTTCTGTTTTAACACCATGTTTCGAATCGTTTCATAATTTGGGGTCGTGGCTCGAAGATCAGTTATCATAAGGCTTCAGGCCTAGGGGGAATGATAGATTTACATCCCTTTGGTAGTGGGTAATGTAGATTAGGTGATCCGGGAGTTCGGTTGGTGCTTTGGAGCCCGATGGTATAGCCATAAAGTGATAGTTTGGGCCTTTTATGAATTTTGGATTTAAGTTCCGAAACTCTTAAGGCAAAGGAGAGTTGGAAACTTTATCCATTGTAGAGTCATTAGGAACCATAAAAATGTGACCTTGGTCCCTAGTTTTCCTCCATGCATGGTCTTGGGTGTTTTAATAGGTTAAGAAGTTAGGGTTTTTGGATGTCGAAGACTTAATACCGATGCAAGACCATAAAGTTGGAAACTTTATGGTGAAGGATATCATTTGAGGGTTAGATATGGATTTTGGATGAAAGAGCTTAAAGGACTAAGATCTTATTGGATTGGGAGGATGGCATCTGCATCTGCTGGGTGTACCAAAGGGTATGCTACGTGCACGTGGTCAGCCCCTCGACTTTTAGTCAAGGCGTAGTATGCCCCACGTATGTGTTGAGTATGCTGAACATACTAAACCGAGTTAACCCAGTCGACTCGGTTGACTTTTGACTTTCACAATGATTTTGACCAAGTATGATCTAACAGCATTTTGGATAATTTGATTTATAGTTTAAGATTTGGGTTCCTATTAATTGTATATGTGATCGATAGAGATAGCTTTTAGAGTAGTGATCGGTGCAACTATTCTTTTAGAATATGAGGTTAGTTTCTCCACTATACTCATGGGTCGAGCGTACCAATGCTGGCCCACTAGCTTATGTTTGTAGGATGATGGTTGTCTTTTTGACACTTGCTGATATGCCAGTATACGCTTCTTTTCTTTCTGACTCATGTTTATATGTTTTTATGTTTATATATGTTCAGTGAAATGGACTTGGGGGTTGATACGGACCCAACACAACTATAAGCTATTATATAGAGTCATTATGGACTAGGGTTGATACGGACCCTGGGGTATATACGGACCGGACACAGCTACTTGCTGTCATATGTGGTTGATACGGCCTTAACACAACCACATGTTGTTATATGTATATGTGTATTGTAAGTGGTATTTTGGGGAACTGACTAAGCTTTGTGTTTACCGTTTCATATTTATGGTTTCAGGTACTTTTGGTTCAAACGGAAAGGGCCAGATGTGACTTCACAACATCCCCCAGTGTTTGGAACAACTCGTTATACTATTATTTGTTTTAAAAATGAAAATTTTACCGTAGATTTTCAGGACGTTACATTTTGGTATCGAAACCTTTATTAGAGTGATTTGAGCACACTCTTGGGTATGTGTAATGCCTGGTTCCCGGTACGTATTTTAAATAAGAGTTTTGCATTTTTATACTACGAATCGACGAGTTGAGGCCCCAAGCTTGTTGATTAGGGAGAATCTTGGATGTGGGTGGAAGGGTCTACTCGAAGAGTAGATCTGTCTGAATGAAACCGTAAATCTTAGGGTTTGCACCCAATTTAAACGACTTATATGGCCTCCACTCGAGCCTCCATCACCCTCATACCCTATTCTCGAAACCCTAATCAGTTTATGAGTGTTCTTTAGCTTTTTGTGCCATTTTAGTGATTAGAAGCTTGGAGAAAGAAGGAAGGGCTTGGAGATCCAAGAAGAAGGCAATAGATCTAGGGTTTTGGTTGCATTTCCAGCTTGTTTGAGGTAAAAAGCTTCAACATTAGCTTTCCATCACCTAAATCTTCTTTAGGGCTTGCATATTATCATTTTTGGGCCATTTCTAAGTCACTTTCGGATTTGAGTGAGTGATGACTTCAGATATGGGAACATTTGAGCTTAGGAAGCTCAAAGTTGCCACCTCTATTGAGCTATGGCCCTATCCCATGCATTAGAACTCATTTATGGCTTAGTTTTGGCGTTTTAGCTTCATAACACCCATGCGTGCATGTAAAGTTTGTAACTTTTCGTGTTATATCAACCCTAGGAGGTCAAATCTATGCTTTGGATTCTATAAGCCTGACTGAAATCTACTGTATGGACTTGGACTTTGGGGGAATCGACGAGTTGTTCATAGGACTCAACGAGTCGGGTCCTGGTTCCCCAATCTTTTCTGTTTCTGCTCAATCTGGTTTAGTCTAGAAGAGGACTCAACAAGATGGACGTAAATATGGACTTGAAGATCAAAGAACTCCACGAGTTCAAGTATGAACTCGACGAGTTCAAGGCAATGTCCCAACTAATATGAATAATAACTCGACAAGTTCAAGGAAGAACTCGGCGAGTCAAGGGCTAAACATTCCAACTTATATGAAGCAGGACCCGACGGGTTCAAGGATGAGCTTGGTGAGTCATGAGCAAAAGGTCCCGATTCTGTATGAAGGGGAACTTGATGAGTTCTTGAAATACTCGACGAGTAGGATCGAAGTTACAATATTTTTTTGATTATAGAACTCGACTAGTTGGTGGCCAACTCGGCGAGTTGAGTCAACTAGATGTTGACTTTGACTAGGGTGTTGACCTTGAATTTGACTTTGACTTGAGTTGACCTTTGAAAGGGTTATGAGTATGAAATGGTAATTAAGGAAGGTTGTTATGTGTAGGAGTTTGAGGAGTTTGAGAGGAGTTGATCCCAACACCAAGGACAATTTAGATACTACATGACATTGAGGTGAGTTATCTTCCTGTAGAAATGGGTCTAAGGCACCAAGGTCGGCCTACTACTAAGAGTTATAGTAGAGATAATTGTCTTTGTGATAATTATTTGGTATGTGCTATATGTTATGATTATGTACAAGCATGATATGATGTTATGTGATAGTAGGTAGTAGGGTAATAGTCCCCGTGTTACGATCGTAAGGTCCAAAGGGTAGGTTGGGCACCACAGATATGTCTAGCAGTAGGCTTATGCTATGTTATTATGTGGTAGTAGTAGTATGGGTGAAACAATCCCCATAGCCGGTTGAGATAAACTGAAGGGTAGGTCGGCATCCCAAAAATGCCAGACAGGGTAGGTCGGAACCCCCGAAATGCCAGACAGGGTAGGTCAGCACCCCATAATTTTCACATAGGGTAGGTCCGGCACCCCATAATTGCTCGACAATATGTTTGTTATGTTCTATGTGGTATGATGGGGAAACTCACTAAGCTTCGTGCTTACAATATTCAGTTTTGTTTTTAGGAACCTCTTCATCAAAGGGGAAAGAGTCGGCACAGTAGCAGCGTATCACACAAACACACACAGGATTTCTGCATTATGAGATTCTTGGGATTGTACTATGAGATTATTACTATTTTTATGAAATGGTTTTGAGACATGTGATTACGGTTTTATGAAATGATGAGACCCGATGATGTTTTGTTATAAATGTTTTTCTAAATCGTTATATCAAAATGAAATTTTTGGTCTTGAAAATTAGGATGTTTCATATGTCTGAACTCAAATTGAGGAATTGGTAATCTTTTGAATAAAAATAAGTTTCTAAAAATATTTTTCTGTAGAAAATAAGTTTTTGAAAAGATTTTAAAAAGAAAAAGCAGGGTGTGATACGTGCAATCAGCCGAGCTCAAGTAAGTGATTCCCATAATACCCATACATGTTGATATGATATATTATATGAATGCTTGCTTGCTAGGATAAGGCTAGGGATACTTTCAGGAATTGCATGATAGATTGGCCTGATATGTGATGCCATATGGCCTAAGAGAATTGAATGCTATTCTAGGCTTGGAATCTGTATGGGCAGAATTGATTGCTACGTGTATGCTTTAAAATTTGTATACGATTAGGATCTTGTAGTCCTAGAATGAATGGTTTGGCCTTATTTCCTATTCCTTGTCTAATTGTGATCTTAGGGTAGAATCTTTCCTTTAGATGTCTATTTGATTTTGTATTGTGTATAATTTGCATGCATGAGGCAACCAACAGTAAGAGTGGCAGTTCCTAGCATAGGTTGTAGTAAGTGAGCTTGGGATGCTCTTTATTTGTTCTGTGGCGTGGAGTGCTACTGAATGAATGTTGCTTGCTTTGTGCTTTGTAGGAATCCTATTAATGTAAGCTAATTTCTTCATGAATATGTTAAGTTCCAATCTGAAAGGGTTAAATAATCTTAGAGTTATAGATTTTACCCTATTATATAGCTCTTGTCGGAGTCTAACCGTTGTACGGTTGACTCTGTTACTCGAAGGATTATCTAAGCTTTGTGGCATGTGATTATATGCATGAAGTAGCAATCTTAAATTAGTAGGAGTTCTTCAGTAGCTGATGGCAGGATGGGGTCGGAACCTAGGAGAGCCTACGAAGTGTTTTAGTGCGTTTGTTTGAGCTGTTTAGTGAGTACTTGGAGTGTCGATTTGAGAAAGTGACTTAGAGTATTCAGGATAACTCCTGAGGAAAGTATGGATAGGTCTGGAAGATAGTATTAGGCACATACTACTAAAAGAATAGGATCGATACTGAAATTAAGGGGAGTCACAAAGAATCTAGGAAGCTTATGGATGAGGATATTTAGGTATGTTCTGATTAGTGTATGGTTGCTTTTTGGTATAGTGACGAGCACTCATGGTGGAATATCTGGTACACGCTCAGGTACTGGCACTAAATTGATTGATGAGTGGAACAGACACCTATAATCTTCGTTCGGTGAAAGAGGAGATCATGGAGATTTTGGTTAATTGTTTGGGCATGTTTCACACATGAGACTATGGTGATTATGGGGCTCGCACTCTTTTCTTCCGCAAGTTCCGTGCTTGTGGAACTCCCAAGTTCTTTGGAGATAAGTACCCCATTTCTAGTAGGAGGTGGTTATCAGAGATGGTGAATGCTTTCCAGACGAGTTTCTGCCCCGAGGGGTCGAAGGTCAGATTTGGTTCCTATATTCTGAAAGGCAGAGCTCGAGAACAATCGCATGATATAGATTTCACTTTGGGAGGCGAAGCCATTGAGGCAATGAATTGAAATGAAATTGTTACCCAGGTTAGGGTGGAGTTTTCCTAACCATTAAAGTGAAACAGTTGGTGAAGGAATTTCAGTACCTTTTCCAGATGACTGGGGATTTGGCGGAGATCACCGCCGTGTTTAGGGTGAGGGTCCTTTTTGTCCCATAGTATGCTGCAAACGAGGAGATGTAGAAGACAAGGTACCATGATATGCCATGAGATGATATCCAAAAGTTGTTAGATTTTCAGGTTGTCGGACCTTGGAGAACATGATAGCTAAAGCAGAGAGCGGGATATTGATATTAAGCACCTCAGGAAGATGAAACCAAAACAGACTTAGATCACGGTAGGCCGGACGGACAGGACCAAGACTTAGGATTCGCGTTTGGTTGGCCATCAGGGCCAGGGCTGTTGTGCCAAGTGTGGGAGGACCCATGTGGGTAGCTGTCAGGAGACTAGAAAGGGGTGTTTTAGTTGTGGTCTAATGGGTCATTTTAGTAGGGATTGCCCCGTGGGTCGGTTCACATGTGTTTTCACTACAACCAGGTGGGCCACAAGAAGTCCGATTATCCGATGTTGATAGGTGGAGCAGTGAGTGCACCTGCTCCAGTTACTTTGAGAATTAATGAAGATCGTGATGATAGAGTAGAAGCCCCATCAATGAGGAGTCGAGCATTGAAATTTCAGTCAGGAGAGGCTAGAGTTTCGTCATATGCTAGCGCGTGTATGTTATCTTTTGTTTCATTCATGCCATTTTTGCATGCCATGAGTTATGAGTGGGGCACATCATGTCGAGCTGGATTTAGATGGTCAGGTAGATTGTTGTGGGCCATTGATGGAAACAAATCAAGGGTATCGCTTCGAAGATCAGTAGTCAGGGTTCATAAGTGTTGCATCCCTTAACATGTATGGAGATTGGTTATGGAAGGACTTTTGGGTTTGATCGCTACCATTGCTAGGGAAGGAGCGATAGCAAGAGGATGATGATGGCGGTCGATTGGGCTCCTTCAAACAATTGGAAGTATCAAATAAATTTCAAAGTTGTATTGGTTAAAGATAATTAGAATGCATCAATCCTTCAGTGAATTGGATGTAGAGTGGTAATCCATTAGTTTCGGTAAGGAAATTCATTATTCATTGCTTCCAGTGAGTCTGGCAGTGTGTATCTAAATCTATGTCAGGGAGAACCTTCTAGATGTTTAAGGAAAGAATCAGGTGAGAACCTAGGGAGAGTTTCACCTCCTAGTTAGGAGGGAAGTCAACTCAAGTGGTAGTCTGGATAAAGGTTGTGTAAGGTTGGGAGTTCAAAAGCTTTCAACATCAGAAGGGCACATTCATAGTAATGCATAGAAGACACGTGGATGGAAACGAGTCGAGGGTTGTGTTAGAGCCTCTCTGTAAGTTCTTGTCTGATGAAGGCTTTGGGTTTCGAAGCATGACCCGAACACCTAACTGTCATATGGATAACGTGGGTTCAACTCATGATGATCATGGTTGGCTTGGTAGTTTGGAAGTAAGACCATGGGGTGGATCCATTTAAAATGGAAGTGTTATAAGACTACGGGTTGCCGTAACATTCACAATATTTTCAGGTTGTTATGGGAGTGTTGTAAGACTATGGGGAATTTGTAGCATACACAAGGATGATAGACTATCAGGGAAGTGATGTAAGTCTGCGATGTAGTCGTAGCATTCACCAGATTGAGGTAGGACATGGTAGGAGTGGTTGTTGGGCTACAAGATGATCAGTATGTGCCTGGGTCGAGACAAATAGTATTTTCGGAGGATTACTCTTTATTTGGGATGAAGATTGTTGAATCCGAGGTAAGGCTAGGCCTGTAACAACACTCGATTTGGTGAGACCCGATGGAAAATTGGTTGGAGCAAGGTATTGGATCACGTTTAAGGTGGGATGGATCTATGGTCAGTGATTGGTATCCATGTGATGTTTAGGCTTGGGTAGCCTGTCTTAGTTAGACTTTTAGTAGGAACCTGGTGGTGAGACCAGGTGTGAGACTGTCAGTCTCACCAGTTGATTCGGGATTCGATATCTCTATTTAGTGGAAGGTTACCGTGAAATCAAAATTTTTTAGATAGAATTCCAGTATAGATCTTTGGATTTTCGGATGTGAGTTATACATCGGGTGGGCAAGTATATAAAAAATATTTTTTTGTCAGCAAGTTATGGGTAAGGAATCTGCCTGTTAAAGGTATCAAATGGATAATTCAGGATCAAAAGGATGATTATCAATTCAAATTGTAGTAAGACGTCCTAGTGATTAGGTTTCGAGATGGTCCTACCTGTATGGAGGTTAGGTAAAGTTTTAGGGGTTTCAGAATTTTAGCACTGAGGTGTTGGATTGTCAGTTAGTGGGTCAATAATTATTCACCATTAGGATGTACGAGTTTTGCTAAAGTTGGGCTTCAGTGGTAGCATTGGAAGGTTTCTATGTGTATGACTCAATCTCTTCGATGGAGCGGTATTTGAGAGGAATTAGTTGGGTTGTCTGGCTGCCAAGAAGGTGACAATGAGTGATTTTGAGCACAAAATCTAATTTAAGTGGCAGAGAGTTGTAACACCTTGTTTTAAATTGTTTCATAATTTGGGGCCGTGACCCAAACAGTTATCCTAAGGCTTCGAGCCTTGGGGGAAAGTTAGATTTAGAACCCTTTGGATGTGGGTAATGTAGATCAGGTGATCCGAGAGTTTGGTTGGTGCTTTGGAGCCCGAGGGTATAACCGTAAAGTGACAGTTCGGGCCTTTTATGAATTTCGGATTTAAGTTTGGAAAGTTTTAAGGAAGAAGAGAGATGACATGATTGTAGAGCTACTCATTACCTTTCCGTGGATATAAGGATCGTCGAAATTGGAGTTGAAACAAAGAAGTTATGGCCGTTTGAAGTTTGGGTGGTTTTGGGTTAAGCCGCGTACGCTAGGCGTACTCAACTTGTACGCTAGGTATACTATGCATTCATAGAGTACACTAGGCATACCTGGAGTACGTGGGGCATATGCGATCAATGCCTAAACCCTATTTTCTTGGTTTGATCCCTATTTAAGCTCATTAACTCTCCCAAACCCATTCCATTCTCCGCCTCCACCTCTCAATACTCTCCCTTGTAACCCTAACCCTAGTTTGATCCATGTGAGAAAAAAGGTGTTTTTAAGTGCTTTGTAGTGTTCTTCGTGTATCTTGGGAAAGAAGGAGCTCATTGGAGTGGTGTTGGTTGTATTGGAGCTTGTAGATCCAGACTTTGTTTACCTTGATCTTTCTTCTAGAGGTAAAAAGCTTGAATCTTGATGATACATTTGTTTGATCTAGCTAGTTTTGGGTGTTATGAGCTTTTGTTCACTTTAGTGTATAAAGTTTAGATCTTGAAATTTTGTAACCTTGTTATGGATAAAGTTGGAAGCTTTATCCATCTAAACATCAAATTGATTCAGATCTAAAGGTTGGAGACTTGGACTTAATGGATTAAGTTGAAAAAGATACACTTTTGGTCCCTTTGAAACTTAAAGACTAGATCTTGCTTGTTTGGTTCATTCTAATGGATCAAGTTGGAAACTTTATCTATTATGGAGTCATTAGGAACCATACAAATGTGACTTTGGTCCCTACTTTCCTCAATGCATGATCTTAGATGTCTTAATGGGTTAAGAAGTTAGGGTTTTTGGATGTTGAAGACATAATAGCCATGCAAGACGATAAAGTCGGAAACTTTATAGTTAAGCATATAATTTGAGAGTTAGATCTGGATTTTGGACGGCAGAGCTTAAAGGATTAAGATATTAATGGATTGGGAGGATGCCAGCCGCGTACGTTGGGCGTACCAAAGGGTACGCTACGCATACATGGTCAACCCCTCGATTTCTACTGAAGGTGTAGTACACCCTGCGTACGTGTTACGTACGCCTAGCGTATTCAACTAAGTTAACCGGGTCGAATCAGATGACTTTTGACTTTGACCAAGATTTTAACCAAGTTTGACCTAAGGGCATTTTGGGTAATTTGATTTATAATTTGGGATTTGTGTTCCTGTTAATTGTATAGGTGACCGGTAGAGATAGCTTTTGGAGAAATGATCAGTATAGCTATTATTTTAGAGTGTGAGGTGAGTCTCTTCACTATACTCGTGGTTTGAAGGCATCAACGTCGGCCCACTGGATCATGTTTGTAGGATGATGGTTGTCTTTATGACTCATGCTTATATGTTTGTATGCTTATATATGTGGGGTGAAACGGACGTGGGGATTGATACGGACCCAACACAACTACAAGTTGTTATATAGAGTCATTATGGACTCGGGGTTTATACGGACCCGAGGGTTGATACGGACCCGACAACTCTACATGTTGTCATATGGGGTTGATACGGACCTGGCACAGCCAAATGCTGTTATATGTATGTGTATTGTATGTGGTATTTTGGGGAACTCGGTAAGATTTGTGCTTACGGTTTCATATTTATGGTTTCAGATACTTTCAGTTCAAAAGGAACGGGACTGGCGTGACTACACAACATTCCCCAGAGTTTTTCGCATTGACAATTAATGATATTACTCTGATGATTAAATAATATATTCATTTTGATCGGTTTTGGGACAACTCGTTGTATGATTATTTGTTTAAAATAAAAAAATTACCTTGAATTTTCGGGACGTTACATCTTTGATGTATTTTTGATAATATTTTTGCTTTTACAGCTAGTTTTGTGTTTTTCTTCCTTCACTATTAATGAAGTCACATGGGTTTTGACGTTAATCAATTCCTAAAAACAAAAAAGAATAAAGAAAAAAAAACCACTAATTTTTTTACCACCATGACCAGAAGATCTCAATCTTGAAATTGGGGGTGTTTGTCTTTGCTTTTAAAACAACTTTTGGACTTTTAATTTTTCCAAAAAGTTAAAAAAGTCCAAAAGATGTTTAACAAAATAAAAAAGTCTTTTTAAATCAATTTTTAGCCACGACAAAAAAAGAGCCTTTTTAAAAGTCATAAAATCTCTTTTTTTTTTGTGACTTTTGACTTTTATCTCTTAAAAATGTTAAAAATCCACCAAAACACATTTTAAATATTCTTTTCATAAAAAAATCTTCTAGAAAAAGTCCTTTTTACAAAAACAAAAGTACACACCCATATAATTGATCACCTATCACATTTCAAAATTAGTGAATTGTTACTCAACTTTAACCCCGTCAAAATGATGAAATTTCCACTTATAACTTTTGTGGTTAGTTATGTTTATCATAATTAACAGACATACATGGATTTGATTTTTAAAGATGCTATCCACTACCTGAAAAATCTTTTATAGAAAGTCAGTGATCTTAACTAAGATCTCAAGTCAATCCCATGAGGCTCTTCCTTTCTCCCTTCTACCCCGACTGTCACCACCGTTATGTCATGCATTAAGGATGAGGGCTTCCTTACCGCCACTATCTACCCCACCGGACAACCAGTTAGGATAAAAATCAAGAAAAAACTATAAAAAGTCAAAACGACACTGTTGGATCAATTAATTTACATGACGGATTATGGGTGTTGTTTAATTTTGTGTTGTGAATTGTACATTGAGATGAAGCAAATAGAAGGGTGGGTGATGAATATACACAAGTTTTGCATCCGGAGGCATGGGCTGTTGCTTTCTATGACAAGAACTCTTGATAATCTTTGTTACACATTCAACAAGCTATTATCAGTTGTTTCAATGGCTTAGCGGTTGATGTTTTCAAAGCTCAGCTAATCAATTTATGGTTTTATTTTTTTAATTAATATCTTTATCTTGATTAGTTTATGTGTTTGTTCTTGTAGTAGTTTAATGAAGGGCAGGAATTGCCACATGATCAAATCAAGGCAATGTTACTAGAATCGGATGGATACCATGGTGTCACGTTGATGAGTTTTAATTTTGAGTGATTAAATTAAAAAACACTTCTTTATGTGATACCATGGTGTCACATAATTGTTTCAATTTAAACAAATATTAAAGAAATCGTAGCAACGATTATGTGGAGCAGATCGTAAGAGGTTAAAGAGAAACAATTAGTTCCTTATATATAATAATCGATGCAGGCTGCTTTTTGTTTTCGCTCCTAACTGATTTATTACAATTTTATCTATGAATTTACTTTTATACCCTTGTACAAGTTGTAACCATTAGTTTTCAAATAATCCCGACTCTTACCCAATATGCTGAGTTTCCACTTGCTGCTGTCAGTTCAGTGGACATGGTGTATCAGGTCAGAGAAGGCACCATTGATAATTTCTTCTTTTATGTTAGTTTTCCACCCCCATATTACCATAAGGTGAAATTCTCTTATCCAAATTTGAAAATCCTTGTTCTAAATGCTTCATTCCAAATTAGCTTCAATTATTGGGGTTATGATTGTTAACAGGAACAACCAAGTTTTATTTCCAAAATATTGTCAAAAGATGTATGGTAATTAATGGTTAATTCAAAAATAGTGTGAATGAATTCTTGAAATTTTATAACAATGTCTTACATGTGCCCCTACAAGATCGTAGTTTCAACATTTCATACATAGTTTTGTGCTAGTTTGCCCTCATTGGATCATATTTTCCTGCTTTAATCGAACTCTCCTTTGTATTTACAGATGGAATGCATTAAATCTGTGAATTTATTGATGAAACAAGTGATGACGATGGAATATATCTATTAGGGCTGGCAAATATGTATCACAAAGAACCAACCAACATGTTACCAACCGAACCAATTATATCGGTAGCCAAGTTGTTTGGTAGCCAATATGTTTGGCTGGTAATACCATGCCAATTAAGTAGTCTTTGTACGGTAACGGTATGAAATTTTGAATACCATGGTTGTACCGTACCAACCAATATATATATATATATATATATATATATATATATATCAATTCATAAATACAAAGAAATATGAGTTTATATCTTCATGTTTTAATTACAATAAGAACTAACAAGTCTTAGAATTACTAAACTAACACATTGACAGACAAATTTCTTGATACTTATTTTTTGATGTGCACGAGATTGGTGATACATACACTAAAACTTAAAAATGAATACTAACTTCTCATTCCTTCTACTGTTTCCATTTGTTTCCCCTAGCAATTTGCTAGGGGTGAACATCTTTTAATCCTTTTAGTGGTTTCCAAAAAAAAATACTACCAGAGACGAGTGAAGCAACGGTCAAATGTCCACAAATTCAACTTTTATTCATGTATAGTACATATTAGTTAAAATTTTTGGTATATACCAAATACAATATGTACCAACCAAATTTGTTGGTAGCCAAATTAATTGGTACCAAGTATACTTGATACGGTACTGGTAGCTAAAATCTTATACGAACTATAGTTGGTACGGTACACGGTTTGGAGAAAAAAAAACTTGGTACCGTACCAATTCCACCCCTAATATCTATAGCTAGTACATCAATTATTGTATTTCTACTTCCATGTTATTTTTAAGCGCATCTAACACCTACAACTTATTGTTTTTGAATCATAGCAATTTCAAGACCACATTGCCTGACAATAGCGACTTTGCTAAACTACAATATGGTTTGAAACGAAAATCAGGTAATAAGCTTTTTTTTATTAATTTCTTTTGTCTGTGTATTGATTCCTTTTTGGAACTATTTATTAATAGAATGACTTTATTTTTCAGAATCCTTCACTCCTAAGAGAGTGATTCATTCTTTGAGGTTGCTTTCACATTAAAGGGTGTAAAAGAAAGGCTCAATGACCACCTTGTTTCTTTTGTGTGATTGAGGACCATTGTAACACCCTCAAACTCATAACATATTATCTATAAAAGTATCAAAGCTTTTATTTACAAATGTGGAATTTTACTAAAAAATTTAAAGCTCCTTGTATCCCAGGATGAATCAATTGCAAAAATAATAAATGTATCTATTTATATAAAATGAAGAATACAATAATAACATCCTACTTTTAACTCTTGATCTTGTGTTTCTGTCTTCTCTTCCGGTACCATAGTTGAACCTGAAAAACATAAATCTCTACTTCATCAGACCCTAGGTCTGGTGAGTTATTTTCCAATCTTTTATCACTTCACTTTTCGTGATCCATTAGCTACTTCTCCAACCCATCTCATATTCAGCACATATCTTAACTCTATTTCTAACTTTATCTCTTCTCTACTCTGTCTCATATACTTTTTTCAGTCTCATCTAGACTCAGACTATATAGTATGTTATATCTTATTTCTATCTGGTCTCATTCACTCGGTGTATCTCAACTTAATCTCACATACTCCATAGATATCATGTAGTATATTTCATATCAGCTCAGTCTCATATGATATATATATATATATATATATATATATATATATATATATATATATATATGTCACACTCAGTCTTGTACACTTTCTCTCGCTCTCTTTCTCTCTCTCTCTCTCTCTCTCTCTGTCGCACTTTCTCTCTCTCTGTTTGTGTGTGTGTATATGTATGTGTGTGTGTGTGTATATATATATATATGTATATATATATATATTGTATACTCTATATGTATCTCATCTCTACTCTATCTTGTATACTTATATCTCACTCTCATTTCTGAAGTAAATATACTCATATCGATTTTTTTCCAAAAGAAGTATACTCATGTCTCAATCTCGTTGTTGAAGGTAATATACTCATATCTTGCTCTCATTCCCAAAGGAAATATGGTCATGCTCCCGAAGGAATATCAATCTCATTTTTCGAAGGAGATAATGCTAAAGTTCCTAAAGGAATATCAATCTCATATTCCGAAGGATATTATGCTCATGTTCCCAAAGGGATATCAATGTCATTTCGCGAAGGAAATCATGCTCAAGTTCCCAAAGGAATATCAATCTTATTTCCTAAAGGAAAGTATTATCATCACATGCTCTACTACATGTGTCTATGTATATCTTATACATATACTCCGACCATATACATACATGCAAATATATATATGTTATCTTTGTAAGTCCCTAATTTACCTGTGTATCAATCAGATCCGTTTGATGGTGCGGAATCCCAATCAAACGGATGATGTCAGATATAATAGAAGAGAAGAAGAAGAAGAAGAATATTAATCTCTGTATGAATTGATTAGAATTAAAGTTCAAGATACAAAAGATTCACACACAAAATGCTCTCTAGTTTCTCTCTTCTCTCGTTCGTAAAATCTCTACTCCTCACTCTAACACCTATATATATACAAGGGGAACATGGGCCGGAGAACATGGGCTGTAAATGGGTTTACGACCGTAAACATGTTTACGGCCGTAAACACAGCCGTAAACACCTTACGACTGTAAAAACCAAGTTGTTTATGGTCCAACACACAAAAATACATTTTTATAGAAAAGTAAAGTATAAACCATATTTTTGACCCAACAATCTCCCCCTTGGTTTATAACTTTCTTTTCTTAATTGACACAACAAGCTCCCCCTAAAAAGTAGCTGACTTTTCTTGTTAATCTTCATCGAGAGCTTGGCTTCAGCATTTATCTTCAATGAATGACTTCATCTTGAGCAGTTGGGCTTTTCTTCAGAATTTGGCATGGAACGCACATTGGGTGACGATGCTTGATGTACTGATTCTTGAAAGATGGCGCTTTCAGCTTGAGAATCTTGAGAGAGAACACCATAGAGAAATAATCTTCTGGATCGCTTCAGTAGGTTTAAGATAGCAGCAGACTGATTGAGGAGGCTTCAATGCAATCCATCACATAATCTTCAATTTCAGCTTCACCTTGTTTCTGGGGTTGAAAGATTGAATGTCAAAAGAATAATCTTCATTTCTTGCTCCTTCGAATGAGAATTCTTCGATGCTCACGGACGAAGCCTTGGCTCAGAAATCTTCGACACAAACTCCATGAGTTTCATCTTCACGTGAATTCACTTTTCAAAACAAAACAAAACTAAAAGAAAACTTAGCACACAAATTAAAAACATAAACAAAAATATTTTTGTATTTTTTTATTTTTCTGAACAAGATATAAAACATAAATAACACTATTTTTGATTTTGAATTTTCTGATTTTTGTTTGTTTGTTTGTTTTTTAATTAATTTTTTTATTTTTATTCTCCCCCTTATCTTTAAATTAGAAGAACACTATGAACAGGCTTAACAAGAACAAAAATAATAGTTAACTTTAAGAATGACTTGGGAGCAATGTTTTTAGACAGCCTTTATCCGCTTGTCGGTACCCTTATCTTCACACCTTTGTCTGATCGATCGCCAGTATTGTGGTCCACTTAAACACAAAAAATTTGTGACAGTTTTGGACAATTTACCAATGACATATGCATATACCTAATTGTAATTTTATCATCATCATTGGCCCTGATTCTTAAATATATTTTTCTTAAGACCATTTAACTGACTACAACCAGGGATATTGTTGTCCACCTAAATCAAGCAGCGAGATCTACAGACAATCTGTATGTGTTCAATTTTAAGTGTACTAGAACGTCTTTCTCGCTTCCTGATAAGCCCCAGCCATCAAGAACTTCCTTAGTACTCCTTACACTAGGTGAGCAGACAATCATTCAGAGAGAGGATAGATTCAGAATTCTATTACTTATTGTTTCAGAGGGGTTGAGAAGTAGAGGATTGCTTATGCTGTGTACCAGGTCGGATTGGAAGTTATGGAAAGGAGACAACATATGGCTAATAGATAAGAGGAATTTCATATATATATATAACATGCAGAGAAATAGAGTTGCATATGTTGTGTACCAGGTCGGATTGGAAGTCACATAAAGGAGACAACATATGACTAACAGACAGAAAGAAAGAAAACGATTTTCTACAGACCTAATTTATCGGAATTTACCAGTCGCCCCATCCACCCGGAATTAAGGACAGAATCCGCACATCGAGGAAAAGTGAATCCACAGTTCTAGATACGGGTTATTTAATGTGACCGGTAGATTCTCATGTATATCTCCCTGCTCAACCTATCCGAGCGTCGTGAAATCAGGTTAAACGGATCTAACTAGGTCAAAGTTTGCCAGGTCCTTAAATTCATTTGGTTCAACTTTCCCTAGTCAAGTCCATTTAAAATCTTTCGTGCCTACCAGCGCATCGAACACAGAGCATAGACGATTCAACTTAGGTACGTTATGCCGATTCAGATTGCCCGTTATCACTTGCTAATTTCATTTCCCAAAACATCTCATGCAAGCACATTCCATTAACACCATATTTTTGATTTTCTGATTTTCTAATGTTTTTGGATTTTTTTTTTAAATTTTCTAATTTTTGTTTTGTTTTTATTTCTCCCCCTAAATTTGTGCATAGGAGAGAAACGAAAGTAAATACACGAATTTAAACTATCCTAAAACAAAAATTAGTCTTTAAAGCGAATCAACTTAAGGAAAAAAAACTCCGTAGTATAGACAAGAAAACTCCCGTAAGTCACCGATTGAATTTGCATCCAGAAGGTCTGAGAACAGCACGCATAATCTCAGAACAGATCCGAAAATTATTCATGTCATTAAGCACTAACCCCATGAGTGATCCCTTCCTTTCTTCCTTTCCCGCAAAAGGACACATACTCTCAACAAAAGTATGAATGTTGTACAATTGAGAGATGTACCCAATCATATGCCAGGAGCAGCCACTACCAACAAACTGAAGTCTGATGATATGCCTCCATAGCTGCTCCAGCACAGAGCGGGATCAGTTGGTCTTTGGAACCCAGTCCATTTTGAAAATAGGTTGACCTTTGTCATCAACGCAGGGTACTTTCTCCCATGACATGTCCTGTTGATCACAAACAGAAGATATAGAAATATTAGAATCGTTAGAAGATTTGGGAGATTGAGCCTTCAGAACCCATTTGTAGTTGGGTTTAACCCATTTCTTTTTTGATCTGATGGGTGGCTCAATGCTTGCTTTTGATCTTGATGTCGGCCGTTGAGATGACTTTGACCTAACCGGTCTTTGTTTTACTGGATCATCTCTTGGATTGGGCTTGTTGGCTAACATTTCCTTCCTGCTCTTGGGATTTCGATGCTTGGCCTTGGGAGTTTAATTCTTTGCCTTCATGGCATTCCAGTCGGTGTTATCTGAACGTGACCTTGAGGGATTTCTTTTGAAAAATCTCCCTCTTGGCACGTTCTGCCACCCTTGTGCGCAGTAGGGAATGTATGCGTGATTAGGACAATTTTTGGCAATGTGTCCAGGTGTTCCACAGTGAAAGCATGTCTTTTTTCATCACTGTAAAGTTATTTCTTCCTGACCCTGGTGGCGTATCCTTGCCTTGTTTCTTGTTGTTCCTACATGTACAATTGCAACAGGCACTCAGTTGCGCTGGAATTGGAGGCCTGTATTTCTCAACGACATGTTTGTTAGGAGTAACAGAATTCGAAGGAACAGATTCTGAGTTCAAAGAGTCATTGGTTTGTTCAGTAGTGCTCTCCTTGTTCTCATCTTCTGCTACTTTACCTGCACATGAAGTAGAAACATTAGTATTTTCTACCCGAATACCTCCTGACACAAACCCAGCTGGTTTTCCATATCGAAGATGTGCCTCCCTGTCAATTTCTTCCTGAGTCATAGGGATGGATGTGTAGTTATGATTGAAAGGTGGAGGAACACTATCATACCCTAGACCCTTGTTTTGATTGTCTTTGAATTTTAATTGGGTTTCAAATAATGACTCTACTGTCCGACTTGACGCAGTATAATTTTTGAAACTAACGTCTGTTTTTCCACACTTAATTTTCAAAGAGTCAAGTTCTTCAGTTACAGCAACAAGTTGTCTCTTAATATAGTCATAATTTTCACACTTGTTGCTATACTTTTCCTGAAGCTTCCTAAAGTCATTGGTTTTTGCTTCTAATTCAGCCTTTAGGGGTTTCTATCCTTTCCTGAGTTGATATCCTTCATATCTCAGGTCCTCAATTTCTCTTTTTAATAAATCAATTTGTTCCCGAAGAAATTTAATCGTAGTTTCACAAGCTGGAGTACATGTAACTTCAGTGACCGGAATGTTTTCAGAACTCATTGTTTTTCTACACTTCAAAGCATCAAGTTCTTAAATTACATCGGCAAGACTAAGATGATTGAGATCTTTTGTCTTCTTGATGCTAGCCACGTTCATATCCCACGATTTCGGAAGTGAATTCAGTAGCTTTTTGTTTATCTCAAACTTAGACAAGAAGATCCCAGCTATATTAATCTTAGTACTAAGTGTAGTAAATCGCTGCAACTGAGTTTCAAGGGTTTCTCCAGGGATATAATCGAAAATGTTGAAATTTTGTCTTAACATATCCTGACGACTCTCTTTCATGTTTTCAACTCCCTCGTAGACCTTAAAATCAATTTAAAAGCACAACTAGAAGCCAAAATCAAAATTAAAAGTCAAACCCTTTGATTATAAACTTCAAAAGTCAACATTAAAAGTCAAATTTAAAAACTTAAACTCAAAAGTCAAACTTGAAAAGTCAAATTTAAAAGTCAAACCGAAAAGCTAAATTTGAAAATTTAAAAGTTAAACGAAAAAGTCAAAGTATAAAGTCAAAGGTCAAATTTGGAAGTTAAAGTCAAAATAAAAAATCAAAAATAAAAGTCAAAAATATTTTTTTTATTTTTTATTATTTTTTATTATTATTATTGTTAATTTTTTTTTAAAGATGAAAAAGGAATTTAAAATTAAAACGGAATTGAATTTTGGGTTAAAAGTGTCAAAATAGGAAAACTTGTTGCGAGAAAGACGGGTTATAGTTTAAATTTCGAAGGAAAGGAACAAGATGCAAGTTGTTTCAACTGGTAAGACGCGTTGTTGACGATCTAGAGGTCCCGTGTTCGATCCCGGGCACACTCAATTCCTTTCCGATTTTTTTATGAAGGCGTTGATGCGAGCTGCTGCTTAGCCGCGATCCGAGCTGGGCCGCAAACTCCGGCCGCAATCCTCCAGTGACGGTGAACAGTTTTCGGCCGCAAACTCCTGCCGTGAACTCCGAAACCCTAGCCGCCGGCCGCAAACTCTTCGCTGATTACGACAAAAAGCAACGATTTTTCGACTTCGAAGCTCAAAAACTCGATCAAAAACCTTTTTTTATGAAAAACACGAAGAACAAACCCCCCTTATTTTTCAGAGATCTATCCAAAAACGCAAGAATATTTCGAAAATAAGATTAAATAATGCCCCAAATCTGACAAAATTGACTGATACAACCAAGCTCTGATACCAATTGTAAGTCCCTAATTTGCCTGTGTATCAATCAGATCCGTTTGATGGTGCGGAATCCCAATCAAACGGATGATGTCAGATAAAATAGAAGAGAAGAAGAAGAAGAAGAATATGAATCTCTATATGAATTGATTAGAATTAAAGTTCCAGATACAAAAGATTCACACACAAAATGCTCTCTAGTTTCTCTCTTCTCTCGTTCATCAAATCTCTACTCCTCACCCCAACACTTATATATATACAAGGGGAACATGGTATGGAGAACATGGGCCATAAATGGGTTTACGACCGTAAACCTGTTTACGGCCGTAAACACAGCCGTAAACACCTTACGACCGTAAACACCAAGTTGTTTACGGTCCAACACACAAAAATACATTTTTCTAGAAAAGTAAAGTATAAACCATATTTTTGACCCAATAATCTTTGTATATTCATGCTCTATTTTTCAACTCATTGTTTTATGGTATTCACTTAGTTCCTCAAGGTGGTCATACATACATGCATAAATATAAAATTTAAAAATATCATAATCATAAGAAAGAGTGAGAGTAAGAATTGACTTTATCAGTCAGTGAACACTAACTCTCACACCTTAGCTCTTTTTGTTAATTAATCCATCTTGATCCATATTTTGCTCTTAGGCCTATTCATACACATTCACAAGAGTCTTACTATTTGTCTTAGCCTATTAAGAGCTTAATTACTCTTAAGATCAAAATAACCACTCAACGGGTTAAAACTCTATCTTTCATTCTGTATCTCGAAATTTCATTCAATTGATGAATTAAGCATTTCCCAATACTAAATTCATTATAATCAACTCTGAAACATCAATTACTCAAAATCATTAGTTGGTCTCAAACCCTAACTCTCATTGAATTGCTTTCAACATTGAAATCACTTACTAAGATTGTTAAAAGCTTATATACGCTATTAATATCATCATGATTGAGCTATAAACTGATAAACTCAAGCAATCTAACCAAAGTAAAGATTTCACCATTGAAACCTAAAGATTCATAGAAGAAATAAATCCTTAACTTAAGGGTAAAAGGATCTTAATTATTAAAATATACCATCTCTAAATCATCTTGGCAGAATTTTTGCATCCTAATCGCCCAATCTCAGCTCCCAATCGACTCCCCCACCCTATAAGAATGATTTGAATGAGCTCTTAACATATACTATAACATGTTTTTTGTGTGTGTCGTGACATCATGAAAATGGTTGATCATGTCGCGATGAGTATCCATTATGTCATGATGAGTATCGGTCGCATCGTGGTTTTTGGGAATCATCAAAGTACATTGTTGATTTCATTCTAACTTTAAGGCATTTTTGTTCTGACTCCAAACGCACTTAACTTCTTCATTTCTCATCCGATTTTGATGATCTTTATATCCACTCAAAGGTGGGAACGTACTCTACATGTTTATTGAGTCATATCTAATTGAATTAATATGGGTCTTAATCTAATAAGTCACAAAGTCGGCCTAAAACATAAAAAATACCAATTTTACCCTTTTGGCCAAAATGGCATTTCTCATGCATTCTTTCTCTAGAACTCACTTATCCAACCTCTTATAGTGACTTAAACTTGTCTTGGATAACTTCATGATGTTAAAACTGTAGATTCTCATCTTTTTCTCATAAATGACCAAATTGCTCTTTTTGGTCAATATTTAACTAAAAGCCAATCTTTCTAAAATTTGGATTGTTACAACCATAGTGACCCCTTACTATATTTTCTTATTAGTCTAATTTACTTTTCGAATGTAGTATTTGTTAGTTTGTTTCTATAATTTCTTATACGAGCATCATAGTATGGCGGTCATTTTCAATGAACATGACATGAATAGAAGATGGTAGTCATGTTGGTTGATACTACATTAAAGTGTCATTAAAACTTATTTTCGATATTTTGTGTATGACTTTTATGGTTTTCAAGATTTATTTTTATTTAGAATAACATAGGTCATAGGTACTTTGAAAATAAGAAGTAGGTCTGCCCAAAGGAGAAAGATGGAAATGCTTCTTATGAGAATGAATTAGCTTCATGTTTGGTAATATTTTCAAATCTACATATGTCATCCTTTATTCTTTTTACCAATATAAGAACAATGCTTATTATTCTCATAATAGAAACATACTTGCACTTTTTAGTTTTATCGATAATAGTAATGTGTTGTCCATGATAGCATTGTACTTTCACGTGTTTGCACCTCATATAAAATTCTAATGATTACAACGTTTACTTTTACTTTATTTTGTTTTTCAGAATCGTACATTCATACTCAATGAATTACAACATCCTACTTTTGTTTTAGTTCTTTTTAAAGTTTAGCAAAAATAAAAAAATCAACGAATTACAACATCCTACTTTTGTTTTAGTTCTTTTTAATGTTTAGCAAAAACAAAAAAACACCGGTCTCATTGCAAAGCACATGTTTTTTACTAGTTATTATGATACATAACGTATTACTATGTAACATTCTGACTCCCAGGTATAGATTTTAAAGCTTTTATATTCATAATCATAGACCTACTTGACGAGTTGGCTGCCCCAACTCAGTGTGTAGAAACCAATAAAGTTGCATAGATTCTAGAATCTACTCGACGATTTGGAGGACCCAACTTGACGAGTTGAGGCTGGACACAAAATCTCTAATATTTAGGGTTTGCAACCAATTTAAAGGACCTTAAGTCCTCCCCTCCAGCCTCCTTACCACCTTTTCACGACCAGAGAGAAACCCTAATCGAGATAACCCCTATTTTAAGTGTGTGAGGCTAAGAGTGGGTGTTTGGTGCATTTCTTGAAGAGGCTTGGGCCGAGAAGAAGCTTGTAGATCCAACATCTACATCGTGTTGGCATCTATTTGGTGGTAAAAAGTCTTTACATTGGCTTTCCATTTCTTAGATCTCTTATTATGTAAGTATATGGGCATTTTTGTGCAAAATGGGGTCATTATCAGGTTTAAGCTTGTCCAGAGGGTGTAGTTTTAGATTTGGACTCCTCTAGGCCCTCATGTATATAAAGCCTCAACCTTTACGAAGCTTTGACCCTTCTCCATCCCCTAAACCTGTTGTTAAGCTTAGTTCTAGTGTTTTGATACCTTTGAGGCCTTGCATACACGTAAAGTTGGCAACTTTATGTGATATTTACACCCTAGGATGATAGATCAATAGTTGGAGCTTTGGTTTCACTTAAAATCGTCTGAATGAGAAATGTGCTGAAGGAACTTGACAAGTTGCATAGCCAACTCGATGAGTTGGTTAGGGTTTACCAGCTTTCTGGATGCTGAGTAAACTCGCCGAGTTAGGTGAGGTAACTCGGCGAGTTGACTCGAGTTTTTGGTTTTGAAGTTCTGAAAGAAATCAATGAGTTACTCAGGTAACGCAGCGAGTTGGCCCTAGTTTTCGATTACCGAGTTCTATAGGAACTTGGATGAACTTGACGAGTTGGGTCAACATGGACTGTTGACCTTGACTGTTGACTTTCACTTTGAGTAGGGGTTGACCAAGTTTGACTTTTTGGGGTATTTATAATTTGCGATTTTAATGGAATCAGTATATGATGGTTACAGGCAGTTGAGTTTGGAGCCAAAAGTTAGAGATAGATCTTCTTTATTTCAGCACTACTTGCAAGGTGAGTTGTCCTCACTATACTAACAGGGTCGAAGGCACCAATGTCGACCCTTTTTGCATTGTTATCCTGGTTATTGCATGATGATATGTTTAGTGACCTGTTAGGTCGGTATCTTGGAGTATAGGATGATGATATGTTAGTGACCTTTTAGGTCGGTATCCTTGCATATAGGATGATTCTATGATTAATGATCTATTAGATCGGTCTGAGTGTTTGTACTTTCTAGCTAGCTTATTATATTTATGTGTTGATTATATTTGTGGGGTTGGGTTGAGGCAGGACCTGTTTTGTGCTGAAGGCAAACAGACCCGGGGAGGACTGAATAGATTGCAGACCCATTAGGGCATATTTGTTAGGTCGAAGGCCCGGTGAACGGTCCAGACAAGCTGTAGGCCTGGGTCGGCGGACCAGACATGCTGAAGGTTCTGAGAGTGGGCTAGATAGACTGCAGGCCTGGTGAGGGCGGTTCAGTCACACTGTAGACTCTATATGCATGATGTTTGTTTACTATGATATGGTTATGATTTGTATGTCGTTATTTTAGGGGAACTCACTATGCTTTAGGCTTACAATTTTGAATTTTGTTTCAGGTACTTCGGATGATCGTGTGAAGGCGGAGGTCTGATCGTGCACCTCCTCTCATTTTATGATTTTGATTTTTGGGATACTCTGATATGATACTATATTGAAAACATTTTGTAATAAATAATGGTTTTTGAATGTTTGAAAAAAAATTTAAATTTTCATGAATTTTATGGATGTTACAAGTTGGTATCAGAGCCTTGGTTTGAGTGAATTGGAGAAACAGTCATGTGAATCACGTTACAAACTAAGTAATATATTTTTAAAATGATTTTCAAATGGTTTTCAAAATACTAAAGGAGTATGCAGAGTGTACGATCAGCCGGAGCCAGTAAATAGACCCCAAAATACCATACAGAAGTTTGATAATGTGATATGTTAGAACAACAAGCTAGTGATAAGCTAGGGATCTTTAGGAATTGCATGATAGAGTTCTCTGACACTACTAGAAAAACAATCTTTTACGACACTCATTGCGCGTCGTAAAAGGCTCAGACGACGTGCAAATGCGCGTCAAGGAAGGCCCCGTCATAAAGACAGACGACGCGCATTTACGACGTTCATTTACAACGCGCAATTACGACACTCGTTTACGACACACAATGCATATCAAGAAAGGACCTGTCATAAAGGAAGACGACACGCATTCGCGTGTCGTAACCTTTCGACGCGCGTGTTGATGACACGAAATGCGTATCAAGAAAACCCCTATCAAGAAAGGCCATGTCATAAATGAAGATGACACACATTTTTGCGTATCATAATTTTAAATGTTTTAAAAAAATATTATTTATAGATTTACTAATTTTCAGATTAAACTTGTATTTAATGTCTCATAATAGAAAATAAAATATCATATACAAAAATACAATCCATTGCATAAAATTTAATGTTATACAAATAATCGTTCCATGGAAAGATAAAACAAATCAATAGTTGTAACAAAAATTTACAAACCAATTAGATACAAGAAATATAAACAAATAAGCAAAAATGTGTGTCATTTAAATGTTAAACAAAAATTATACATTGCTAACATAGGTTATACATTCCAATAAAACTAACAACCCTCGGTGACCTTGATCTAGATTGAGGTCCACCTGGATCGATGGCGACGATTAGATTTTAGATACACGACATATATGATTACTGACCTAAGACCTTGTGCAACCACAACACGTTTTAGTATCTCAAGGGATAGTATACTTCCTCCTTGCCATCTAATAGCTTTCATTAACAATGGAACCGATGCTTAGTATGATTTCTCCTGCATGTTGTTGACATTTCTTGAAAAATATTAGAAAATAAATTTATGATCTTATGATCTTAATATACCTTCACATCATCAGATGCATCTTGTAAGGACCTAAATATATGAGGAGAGAACTAATTATTTAACCTCTATGATATGGGTGTCAACAACCCTGTCAGGTCCATACTTATGTAACAATCTTTTTGTAATCTATCTAAGCATAAAAAAATCCAATATTTAAGACCAAAACACACACAAACTTGATAGATCAAGTGGAATGCTTTTGAAATTCTAACCTTCCATGAACCCTGGTATTCTCCAACCTGCACGTCACAAAAAGATGAGGCTTATAGCAAAAGACTCTCTAGATATATAATGATAAACATAGTACTAGCTAGTTACCTCTTCACCCATGATAAAGATACTAGAACCAGCAGCCATTTCCTCAACAAGAGCAGAGTTCAAAGCATCTTTTACTGTTATCTACAAAAACATGAGGTTAAAGCTATATATACCAGTTTCTCTAAAACCGTATTTTAGCACTATGCAAAGGTCTACTAGTGTTTAAATCCCCTTTTGGTTTAATATGATTGATATGTTAAATCATAAGAATCCATATTACATCTTTGGTTGTAGACAAGAAATGTCTCATGGCTGATGCGATAGGGCTTAATCTATTTAGGGATAAAACTATAAAATAAAAATAAATAAATAAATAAAAATCGAACCTGGTAAAAGGTTATGAACTTGGCTTCGATTTGAGGTTAAGTGGTCTAATGAAGCTTACAAGAAATGATGTCTTAACACAATATCCAAAGGCCTTTCTCATGACTGCAGAAACTGTAGTCTTAACAACTATAACCAGAATAACAGATGCTAGTAATAAATCCACATGTGTCCACAAGAACTGTACATGAATAAGCATCCCAATACTTGATAGAAATAGAGCTGCAAATAAGTTTCGAATTGGCTCCACCTGCAAAAAATATGTGTATGTGTGTCATTACTCATTATTATAGTGCAAAATCAATTGTGGAAATCATAACACCAGCCATAAAAGACCTCAACTCAAGACTTAGCCCTAATTTATCTCTACACTGAAAGTGATTAGAATACATTTTTTTAATAATGAAAAAAAACAATTGTAATATGACGAGAACATTTTATTTAACCTACCCAAGCGGATAATAAGCAAAAAGCAACTACATCTAACTGGTAGAGTTCATTTGTCTGAATCATAAAAATAAATAAAAGGAATTAAGAAAAAAAAACTTTAGTTAACTTAATAATTAAAAAGAAAATTGAAAATAGGTATAACAACTTACTTGAGATGACAGTTGCACCATCAGATTCAGGAAGCATGGCACGAATGACCATGTTGAAAGAGATGCACCAAACAGATTTGTTGACAATGTCATCAGCCTGAGGTAAAAAGTGAAATGTTTTTTTTACTGCAGACACCATTAATAATAATAATAATAATAATAATAATAATAATAATAATAATAATAATAATAATCATAATAATAATAATAATAATAATAATAATAATAATAATAATAATAATAATAATAATAATAATAATAATAATAATAAGTCAAAATGGAAGACTTACACATTTCCCATTGAGGTCATCCCCTGCAAAACCCCACAGTTCCAAGATTACTTCCCAACTCATGCATTACATCCATTGACATTTTTTCTTCACTTCAGTTTTGTGTTTCAGCTTGCTACCATCTCTGATGCCCCATAAAATAGATGACAAGAATATGAACTCCAAGCCAAGGAAAATGACAGCAAAGGACATCACTAGAATGATGTTGATCTGCCATATGAGAAGCATAACAAGGATTACTAAGATGGTGGTCATCATCATCACTCCGACCTCAGCAACTCTTGTATTATTTATTTATAGAAAATGAATTATTTATATATTAAAGAGAAGTGTGAAATTTTTTGAAGATAAATATACCATATGCAGTTCCAATCTCATCAGTGCTTGCAATGAAAGTGACAAGAAGAAGGGCAACAACCAAGAGAAACCAGTTCATAACTGAAATATAAATCTGACCCATGAATTTGCGAGAAGTGTGGATGATTTGAGGCGAGGAAAACAACCAAGGCCTATTGACTATTTGCCACCCAAAATTGGCAGTAAGGCAAATAGTAAGCCAACAGCACCATCTTGTCAAATACCAAAACAAGATTAAAAAAAATTATGAAATAGGTCATAATCATTTCTTTGTTTCTGAATATGTAAAATAACTACCTGAAAAATGAGCGTCCCTATAGTGACCTGACCATTAAGAGCATTATTATTGTTTTTCTTAACTAAAAATTTCACAACCTGTATAGAAGGAAAAAGTAAATACAATAATCTCACTCACTATAACAACCTAGAAGTTAAATAGACTAGAAAAACATTTAGGTAACAAACAAACCACTGTAGTTGATGACATTGACAGGAAGCAACCAACAAAAAACATCATCAGACAACCCTACTCCACATAACTGTAACCCATCATTAAATTAAGAAAATAATCATTCACTCAATTGAAACCATGTAACATAAATTGACATCTGCTAAATAATCTCTAGGGGTACACCCCGGAAAGATAAAAGTCCTTCACCTTCACCTTTCTCATCCTTTGACTTTCTACTTGAGAACTGATTCTGGTCTTCTAAGTCAATGCTTCACATGGAGCTAGAGGGTAACACAGGAGCATCACTAGGAGGAATTGCTGACATGGAATAGCTTCTGAAGTGTCCAAATGAAAAAATAGGGGATGCTGATGTGGCGAAAGGGTTGACTTTTTTTGATGAGGAACGGATGCTTGAAGAGTTCATTTGAGGGGAGGGGGGTTAATGAAGGAGATGGAGAGGGAATGGAATTTTTTAAAGGGAGTAACCATTTTAATAAATCTCCACATAGATCATGACTTGAGGGAATTATGGATTCTGTAGTTGTGTGATTTCTAAAACTGGATCTTTTAAACAATCTACACCAATGTTTACCTGTAAAAGCACCTACATCCTTCCAAACAATAAAACGGAATGCAAATCAGTAATGATTATTTGCTTCCTTTGTTTAGATGAATGCAAAGGAATAGAATAGCAAATGAAAGGAATGGAATGGAATGAAACATTCCATTCCTTCTCTGATTTAATCATACCAAACACAAAACAATGAGATAATTATAATAAACAAGGAATAGAATGGAATGCAACTCCACCAGAAGTACTTCCATCAAGACTTCTCTAAACGTTTCCTGTGTTTTTCTTTTTGACCAAAAGTGGCTCATCTGACTCAGTAGTTCGAGCAAAAAATTTGGAATTCCCAAATCTCTGTAGAATCATTTCGGTTTGTCTTCTGTGATCTTGCATTCTGAGAAGAGATTCACCAGTGGAAAGATCCTTTTTTGGGTCAGTCTTTTCATCCTAAATGTCATTAGCATTTTGAGTTGTAACATGTGCATCAGGACTTGTAACTGCAGAAACAAGGGACCCATTGGCCTCACCGTTTTGCTTTTTGGCATTTGGGCCTATGTCGTTTTTACTGATTACTTCAGCAACCTTGAAGGGTGTAATGCTAGTATATGAACCTGTTCTCTTGTAAACAAGAAAAAATGTAGTATTCTATATGGATAAGAAAGTCAGAGCAGTTATATTTAGGGGAATGTAATTCTCATTGATTGAAATGACAAATTACATGGAAAAAAAATTCTTTTTATAGATAAAAAGATTGACCTCCATAGCTCTATGTCTAAAACTAAATCAAAGAAGAGATTTAAGAAAGAATGTGTACCTAGGAAAACAAAGGGGCGATCAAATGCTTTAAAAGATGGCATATTTGGTTCTTTATTCCAACAGCCAGGAAGTTCCTCTGCAAAAGTGATGAGCACCAATTAATCAATTATAAATCAGTATATGGTACATTTAAAAGATGCATTCATATAAGAAAACTTTGGTCATCATGCAAGAGAGCGCATGTTGCCGACACATCACAAATTCACACATCCATTTCAATACACAATAGCCACACTCCTGATTATGCGAAAGTTAAGCATGACAAGGTTTAATTTCATCTAAATATTGATAAAACACATACATATTAACTATGAAGATGACAAATATTCTCATACACACCTGACTAGTCTCATTACAGACATGTCCAATTAAACTATAGGCTACCAATGTTACAGAATTAGCATAGTTACTAGACTAGATTATTAATTTCAGTTAATTCTCAGTTGGTGTTTTATTTTCACTCAATATCATATTATCTCACTATGAATATATTGGTTTTTCAGTTTAACAAAATTCATTAAACATTTCAAATAACGATTCAAGATTATCTGAATGAGAAGAGCAATACCATCCTAGTTGAGTTAATCAAGCGTTGTGCCAAGAAAAAGAAACACTAGATATAAAAATGAAGAAACCCTAGTCAATGTGACTCCTAAGATTAAGAGACACTAATTGATTTAGGCCCTAAAATTAACAAAGAAGTTGTGCTAGCATCCATGCTTGTACAAGGAGATTAGAGAACTAACCAGTGAGTGCATACTCAGGAGCTAAGAAACTGATGGTGCCTGCTACGCGTGTATGCAAAGAATCAAGAAAAGATACATAAAAAAAGAACTTAATTAATCGACTAACAAGAAGACTTACTGGTTCAGTGATTTTATTTATATAAAAAAATATTTCAACCTTTTACAAAGTCAAAAGCATCAAAACAAAATAAAACCCACCGATATTAGAATATGAATGAAATAGGGCTCACCCAAATATGATATCTATCCATTCATGTAAATGTGCAGAGACATGCTCACTCTCGAGAGCCATGCGATGCTTATGCACATAATCAATAGGGATTTCGGCCCAAGGAGGAAGCTTAACACAATCTGGACATCGATGGTCGGCGTGAGCGACGATTGAACATCGATAAAGACTTACATAACAGATGAACCTTCGATTAAACCTTCGATATACTAGAAGATAAAGACTTATAGTTGCGTAGATGGTCGACGATTGAACATCAATGGTCGGCATGAGAGGAAGTCGAGAAAAACCAGCAAATCGATTGAATAGGGAGAACAGATTGAGGGAGGGTTGTGTGATACGAACCCCAAACCTTAGTTCAAGCAATAATCGATTTTGTGGCCCTATGAATGTAAAGTGTTTGATATATTGTGAGAAATGAAGCGATAGAGATCGAGATGTGGAGGATGTGGGTCATTCTTTGAGGGATGAAAAAAACCCTAGTTTCCTAGACTTTGCGAGGACGATCGATCTATGGAGGATGTGGGTCATTCTTTGAGGGATGAAAAAACCCTAGTTTCCTAGACTTTGTGAGGACGAGGTTTTCTAGTTTTTAGATTCCTACAAGATATTAAGGAGTGGCGGAGAAGCAGATCGGAGAGAGGAGAGAAGGAGGGAGAGGGCAAAGTAGTAGACTGCGAAGATGAAAGACAGAAAGAAGGCAGAAGACGGGTTTCAAAATTTTGGGGATTTCCTTTCCCCCTCTACTAAACCCGTGTTTCATTAAAATTATAAAGTGACGGGTATAGTGGACGCGCGTTAAAAATAAAGCGCCCTCCGTGTTTGTAATTTCTTTTCTAGAGACACTAATTTAAGGGCACTCAGTAATGCGCGACATAAATCCTTAGAATTTTTGAAGAGATGACACTTTTTTAATGTTGCTCTTTAATGCGTAACATAAATCAAAGAGCGTCGTGCTTTGCACGTCGTAAAAGGGTCTTTTTCTTGTAGTGTGATTATATTATGCCTGATAGCCTAGGGTTTTCCTTATATGAAATTGACATCATTACTGTAGTTGCTTAGTGTATGCATCATAGTTGTACATAATTAGGATCTTATAGCATGAGAATGTTTTGTTTGGCCATATTTCCTGTTCTTCTTTGATGAAGGTCTTAGGGTAGGATTAGATATTCGAATGTCTGTAGGGTCCAGCATTATGTATGACTAGCATACACGAGTGCTGTAGGATTGTTGAAAGTTTCATGGATGAGTTGTGCGGGGTCAGTCAACTAGTTATGAGATATTTAACCTTCCTCTAGGAGTGAGGATTGAGTGCTCGCCTATGTTTATGTATATTGTTAGGGAATTTTCATGATACTTGATACAAATATGGGTAGGTGTAGAAGTTAGTATAGGCATGTACTACCATAACATAGGACCCATACGCGTATCAAGGAAGTCATAACCCTTAAGGTTTTCGTTGGGAATTGGTTCCCTGTTATTATACGAAATATCTGATATCTTCCTGGTATACTTTCAGTATGGCGACTAAGAGGTGATTTGTGACAGGAGCTAGGTCAACATCAGGAGCTGGCAGTCAGGATAGACCAGCAACGCCCGAGACCATTGTCCAAATGAGCTAGATTGCAGGATTCAGGAGATCCTGCATGATGAGATTACTACACGGTTCCAAGCATAGTTTCCAGAGATGTTTGGGTCTATCAAGACCGCTATGATTAAGTACTTTGATGAACGCAATGTAGCCACTGCTGAGACGGCTGTCGCTGTAGCCTCTACCATTGTAGTAGCCACTGGTGGTGGGACTGGTCGGGTTTTTCAGTACCGGGACTTCGATTACATGAAGCCCCTGACTTTTGATGGGATTCAGGACCCGATCATATCCATGAAGTGGCTACAGGAGGCCACTAGGTAACGGGAGCTTGAGATTGATTACATTTACAGGAGTAGAGGCAGGCCCCAGGGCAGTTGCAGCCGGCGTCGAAGCAGTCTAAGACCGACGATACTAGGTTTGTGGGCCAGAGTGGCCACACTTGTGGGAAGTGCGGAAAGGGACATTCTGGGGTGTATAGATCTGGTGTTGCATGCCACAAATGCGGGAAGGAGGGGCACTTTGCGAGGGATTGCCGACAATTAGCCTCGGTTCAGGATATGAACATTTGCTACCACTGTGATCAGGTTGGTCATGTGAAAACAAACTTCCCATTGCTCGCTGCCCATCTAGCGCAGCCTCCAGCACGTACTACACATAGCATTACTGACGGGGTCAAGGTAGAGTAGAGCCTCCGAAGGCTCGGGGACGTGCCTTTCAGCTTACAGCTGCGAAGGCCAGGACAGCACCAGATTTGGTAGCTGGATTGCTTCCATTTTATTTATCTTATTGATTATACTTATTTTATGCTTATGTGTTTTACCTATCTTAGGTAGGTTTTTAGTAAACTCCTTACATGCATTGTTATCATTTGACTCTGGGGTGAGTCGGTCATATTTTCTCGATCATTAAGTATGGAGTTGGGTTTGCCTATAGGAGAGCTTGAGTGTTCGTTGTGAGTCTCTATCGCCAACGGAAACGGGATTTCTGCTTCTTTAGTCTATTAGAGTTGTGTCATGGAGATCTTCGGGGTATCTTTCCTGATAGATTTGATTCTGATCCCCATGGGGGATGTATGTGTAATTGTAGGTATGAATTGGCTGAGTCTCTTCGGTGCCATGATCAACTGCGAGGGTCAGCGGGTGGTAGTTTGAACCCCAAGTGGGGGGACAACTGGTTATCTGCGGCGAGGCACCAGGTTGGGTTTAGGGTTTTCCTCAGCCACAAAGGCTTGACAGTATATCCAGCACAGTTGTGCGGGTTATTTGGTGTATGTAACAGACACACGGGTCAGGGATCAAGTATCAGTTTCCGAGGTTCCAGTGGTTATAGAGTTTGCAAACGTGTTTCCGGAGGAGTTACACGGAGTGCCTCTAGAGAGGCAGGTTGATTTTAGAATTAACCTAGTGCCAGCTGCGGTCCCTATCGCCAAGGCGCCGTACGGAATGGCACCACCCGTGATGCAAGAGTCGTCATCTCAGTTATATGAACTATTGGGCAAGCAGTTCATCCGTCTGAGCAGTTCTCCATGGGGAGCGCCGATTCTCTTCGTGAGGAAGAAGGATGGTTCACACCGGATGTGCATTGACTACCGGGAGTTGAACAAGTTAATGGTGAGGAACCATTATCCACTCCCGAGGATCGATGATCTTTTCAATTAGTTGCATGGATCATCTTGGTTCTCCAAGATAGACGTGAGGTCCGACTACCATCAGGTTAGAGTTAGGGAGGAGGAAGTGGAGAATATTGCGTTCCAGAATCGTTACATACATTACGAGTTCGTGGTGATGTTGTTTGGGATCACCAAAGTGCCGGTAGTATTTATGGAGCTGATAAATCAGGTATGCAGACCGATGTTCGATCGCTCGGTCATTGTGTTAATAGATGACATCTTGGTGTATTCGAAGACCAGGGAGCAGCATGAGGAGCACCTCTGTGAGCTATTGGAAGTTTTGAGACGAGAGAGACTTGATGCCAAGTTCTCGATATGTGAGTTTTGGTTGCAAGAAGTTCAGTTTCTTGGACATCTCATTAACCAGGATGACATTTTGGTCGATCAGGCCAAGATCGAGGCGGTTATGCAGTGGGAGGTTCTGAAATCTCCCTCGGATATCAGGAACTTTTTGAGATTAGCAGGATACTACCGAAGATTCATCATTGATTTCTCCCAGATTGTGGTACCCCTTACACATCTAACGAGGAAGGGAATGGATTTTTGGTAGGACCTTGAGCATCAGACTGCCTTTAAGACACTATGACAACAACTCTGTGTGTCGCTGGTTTGGACACTCCCTCATGGAGTTGTGGATTTTGTGGTGTTCTGTGAAGCATCAATCATTGGATTAGGAACACTCCTTATGCAGAGAGGATGGGTGATAGCTTATGCATCGCGGCAGCTGAAGCCACTGAGACGAGATATCCTTCATACGATCTGGAGTTGGTAGCGGTGGTATTCACTCTCAAGATTTAAATACGTTATCTATATGGGGTCTGCTATACCATATACATGGACCACAAGAGTTTGAGACACATCATGGATCAGCCGAACCTGAACATGAGACAGCGCAGGTGGCTAGATATTGTCAAGGACTACGACTGTGAGATCCTTTACCATCTGCGTAAAATGAATATGGTTGCAGATTCCCTGAGCCGCAAGTCATTTGGATCTTCTGTACCAGCGACATGTATGAGGATATTAGTGGATTCTACACTTGTGGGCTTGATCAAGGAAGCTCAGGCTAAGGGTGAGCGGTAAGAGAACTAGAAGCTTGAGAGGATTAGGGGTAAGATTACTTGATTTGTGCAGGATAGTCATGGACTGTTAACCTGTTGTGGTTGGGTTTGGGTTCCAATGTTTGGTGGGGTCAGACAAATGGTTCTGGAGGAGGCTCATAAGTCTCGTTTCTCTATTCACCCGGAGGCCACCAATATGTATCGGGATATGAGATTAAGTCACTGTTGGCTGTGCATGAAGAGAGAGAGATCGTGTGGTACGTCGAGAGGTGCTTGACCTATAGGATGGTCAAGGTCGAGCATCAGAGGCCGCATGGCAAGCTCCAGCCTCTGGAGGATCCCGTATAGAAATAGGAACAAATCATGATGGATTTTATCACCAAATTGCCAAAGATGCCAAGTGGTTTCGATGCTATTTGGGTCATCGTAGATTGATTGACCAAGAGTGCCTATTTTCTGCCCATTCGGGAGATCTCGTCGGCCGAGAAGCTGGCGGACGGGTATATCCGCTAGATCGTTGATCACCATGGGGTTCCGGTCTCTAACATCTCAGACCATGATGTTCTCTTCTCCTCTTGTTTCTAATAAAGTTCCACGAGGAGCTGGGCATGCGACTGCATTTCAGTACAACGTATCATCCGCAGACAGACGGACAGAGTGAGCGGACCATACAGACCCTCGAGGATATGCTGAGAGCGTGTGTCATTGACTTCGGTTGAAGATAGGATTCCAACCTACCGCTTGTAGAGTTCTCCTACAAATACATCTTTAATTCTAGTATTGGTGCTCCGCCATTTGAGCTATTGTATGGACGGAGATGTTGCACCCCAGTCTGTTGGGGTGAAGTTGGCCAGAAGGTGATGGGATGGACCGAGGTAGTTCTTGATGGGTTTTGAGCATTCTAACACTCCTATGGTGTACATGCAACCCTAGAAACCTTGGATGTATGTTTTTTTTAAAATACATGCAAATTTGATTTCCAAGGTTTACAACCTAACTAGCATGTTATGAGGTACTTGTAATACAAAACTTTAAGTAGAATAACATACCTTTCTTTTGTAGTTGATTGCTTGGAGTTTTAAAGCCTAGCACCAATAGTGTGAATGCCTCAAGTGGTGTCACAAATCACCCAAAACAACTTGGAAATACTTGAGAGAATATGATGCTCACTAAAATCGGCCCACTCTTGTTTCTTACACGCACTAGTGCCAATTCTAAAACCAAGGACCTCTTTATATAGTATGGAGGATTAGGGTTACACCCTAATACCCACGACTCTTCATTTACCTAGGATCCATGGGTTAAAAGCTCCATGGACTTCCATATACTCTTAACCCATCCTAAATAAATCTTAGCCCAATCCATATATATGTAAGTGCCCATATTTAATTAGCCGCTTTTGATCACTAAATTAATTCCAAAAACAATTCTTGATCAACACTAATTAAATAATATGATTTCATATTAATATATTATAACTTATAATATATTAATATTCATAGACATCTTATTCTCAAAAGTATATCCATACAAATTGTTCGGTGAAGTGCAACCCATATGGACCATGCCGAGTCGGGTCAAGTTCATACCAAATATAGTTACTGACTTAGACACTTTATCCAACAGTCTCCCACTTGGATAACTCTGATAACTATAGTTGCAAGTATAACTTCAGGAACCAACCAGCAATCGTAGCTCTTTAAAACTCTATTGAACTATGAAGCGCCATTTTAGATAACTGATCATATAATCCACTATTCTCAAGATAACAGTTGGACAAATACATGGAACAATGTCGTACTTATTGTCCAACAGTTGTTTCTCGATCTCTGATTTGTTTGACATAGAACTAAATTGAACACATTAATTAGGTTCCGACTTGGCCCGACACATAAGTCAAAACCAAATCATTGAAGGCCCCAGATATCGCTTTTATTGCTAGAAGGCACAGATAAACTTCAACTCATATGCTTGTACTAACTTTTCATTGAATTGCACACAAAAGCATGTTTTATGGCATCAAATTACTGATGTGTTTTCCTAAAATCAATGGATAACCAACTCATAGTCAACAACTCACATCTCTAGGTTTGAAGATATATATATATATATATATATATATATATATATATATATATATATATATATATATGATATTACCGTCTCACGATCACTCGAGATAAATTCCATGAAGTGATACAAGTAAGTGTGGGTTTAATCCAATACTCAGATCTTATGAGTACTCATGAATGTTGCAGCAACCATTGCAATGTCTAATGCACCTTAGAAAAATCTTACAAGCCAAATTCAGGACAGTCTTAATTCATTACCTACTTCCAACGTATGACCAACTGTGGAGAGTTTTGAATAAAATAATTATTCTGGAAGTCAAAACGTGAAAAATTGAAACAATAGTAAATGATTAACATAAGATAGTAACAACTTACTTACAAATAAACAAAAACTTTTATTTAATCATCAAATGTCAATTACATTTTACAAGTTTCATAAATAGCTATCTAATTGTTAAAACTAATATAGTCTCTCAGCCCGATGCTCCTCGCATGCTGCAAATGTCTAACCCTAGTCAGTCCCTTGCTGAGGGGATTTGCAGGGTTCTCTTCTAACGATACCCTCTTTACCACAAGGAGTCCTTCTTCTATCTTGTGTCTTATGAAGTGATATTTTATGTCAATGTGTCTGAATTTACCATGATCTCTTGGTTCCTTGGCTAAGGCAACCGCACTATTGCTGTCATAGAAAATCTCTATAGGCTCCTGTATAGTTGGCACAACTCCAAGGTCTCCAGTGAAGTTCTTCAGCCATACCGCCTCCTTTGTCGCTTCACTCGCTGCTATGTACTCTGATTCGCAAGTAGAATCAGCTACTGTCTCCTGCTTGGAAGTTTTCCAAGTAATTGCTCCTCCATTTAGGGTAAAGACCCAGCCTGACTGAGAGTGAAAGTTATCCCTATCAGTCTGAAAACTAGCATCGCTATACCCTACTACTCTCAAGTCATCACTCCCACCAAGGGTAAGAACCCAGTCCTTAGTTCTCCGTAGGTACTTGAGAATATTCTTTACCACAGTCCAATGAGCCTTGCCAGGGTTTCACTGATATCTGCTGACCATACTCATGGCAAAGGCCACATCCGGACGAGTACAAGTGATAGCATACATGATCAAGCCAACAACGGAAGCATATGGTAAGCGACTCATCTCAGCTATGTCAGCCTCTATACTCGGACTCTGAGTCTTACTCAGTCTGGCATTATGCGGGATCGGTAAGTCTCCTTTCTTGGAATTCTCTATGTTGTACCTATTCAACACCTTATCCAAGTAGGTACTCTGACTAAGACCAATTAGTCTTTTACTCCCGTCTCTCAGTATTCTTATCCCTAGGATATAGGCAGCTTCTCCAAGGTCCTTCATAACGAAACACTTCCTAAGCCAACACTTAACCTCCTGCAAAGTAAGGATGTCATTTCCTATGAGTAGTATGTCATCCACATACAGTACCAAAAAACTAATTATACTCCCACTAGCCCTAACATATACACATGACTCATCCTCGCTCGTTGAAAAGCCAAACTCTTTGACTTTCTCATCGAAGCAAATATTCCATCTGCGAGATGCTTGTTTCAATCCATAAATGGATTTCTCAATCTTACACACTCTATTAGGGTACTTTGCATCGACAAAGCCCTCTGGCTGATTCATGAAAGCATCCTCAGCCAACTTTCCATTAAGGAAAGCGGTTTTGACATCCATTTTCCATATTTCATAATCATTAAATGCAGCTAGGGCTAGCAGAACCCTAATCGACTTAATCTTTGTTACTGGTGAGAAGGTCTCATCATACTCAACTCCCGGAGTATGAGTAAAGCCCTTCGCCACTAGTCATGCATTGTAAGTGTGCACCTTCCCATCCATGTCGGTCTTCTTCTTGAAGATCCATATCCACCCAACTGTCTTACGACCTCGTACATTGTCAACCAAGTTCCAAACTTGATTTTCATACATGGACTAAATCTCACTGTCCATAGCCTCCTTCCATTTAGCAGACTCGGGGCTTGCCATGGCTTCCCTATAATTATTAGGTTCATCTAAATCTATCATTGTATTGTCACTAATAAATGTATCACCTTCAGTAGTGATGTTATAACCATAATAAAAATTAGCTGTGTTCCTAACTCTAGTGGAACGTCTCGGAGGTACAGACTCATCTATCGGCTCAATAGGTATTTCCTCCTTAGGTTGGTCACTAATCTTTAAGGTTCCTTCACCGCTTGAATCTTGAAACTCTTCAAGGTTAATTTGCCTCCCATTGTCTCCTTGGCTTATAAATTCTCTCTCACGAAAGACTCCTCTTCTTGCCACAAAGACCAAATTCTCACTAGTTCTGTAGAAGAGGAAACCAAAGGATTTTTGTGGATAGCCGATGAAAAGAAACCTCTCACGTCGAGGTTCGAGCTTCTCGTGAGACTCGCGCCTCACGAAAGCCTCGCAACCCTAAATCTTGATGTGGTCTAGATTGGGAACTTTGCCAGTCCACATCTCGTGAGGTGTTTTGGCAACCTTTTTGGTAGGGACTAGATTAAGGATATGGGCGGCAGTCTATAAGGCATACCCTCAGAATGAGATTAGTAATGAAGCTTGAATCATCATGGAACGAACCATGTCCAACAAGGTTCGATTGTGCCTCTCAGCCACACCATTCGGCTGTGGTGTCCTAGGAGGTGTCAATTTTGAGACAATCTCACATTCCTTAAGATAGTCAAGGAACTCAATACTAAGTTACTCTCCTCCCCAATCGGATCGGAGCATCTTGATGTTCTTGCCTAGTTGATTTTCCACTTCCTGCTTGAACTCTTTGAACTTTTCAAAGGTTTTTGACTTATGCTTGATTAAGTAGATATATCCATATCTATTGTAATCATCAGTAAAATTCACATAGTAGCGATTAGCATCCCTAGTGGCGGTTTTGAAGGGTCCACACACATTTATGTGTATGAGGTCCAACAAACCTTCACCCCTCTCACAAGTACCAGTGAAGGGTTACATTATCATTTTTCCAAGTAAACAAGACTCACAACTATCATCTGACTTTAGGTCAAATGATTCCAAAACTCCAGCCTTTTGGAGTTGGCCTATGCGCTTCTTGTTGACATGTGCAAGATGACAATCCCACAAGGATGCTTTATCCAAGGTGATCGAAGAATCAATATGAAATACATTATTTCCTAAGCTGTCTATAACCGACATAGTTTCATATACACCATCACAAGGTAATGCTTTAAAATAAAACACATCATTATAGAAGCATCAATAGCACCGATTTTATTATCAAATGAAAATGTAAATCCTTTCTTGTACAAACTATGAAGGGTAATAATAATTTTCGCCATTTCTGACAAGTAAAAACATTTATTCAAATCTAAAGTTAACCCATTATTAAGAAATAAAGAATAAACTCGAATCTTGGTCACAGGTGATGCTTTCCTATTGCCCATGACTAAGTTTATCTTCCCGTGCTCCACTTCTTCACTACTTCTTAGGCCCAAAAATCAGTACAAATGTGAATACCACAACCTATATCAAGCACCCAAGAGTTAGTATGCAATGAGTTTTTAGACAATATGGTATAAATACTTGCATGGGTGGGTTTAACTTTGCCATCCTTTTCATCCTGCAAGTACTTAGACCAGCTTCGCTTCCAGTTCCCCTTTTCTTGGCAGTAGAAGCATTATGCTTCCTTTGGATTTGAAGAAGGAGGAATGGGACCTTTCTTGATCCCACTTGAAGAGGATCCATCAAGACACTTTCCCTTGGTACCCTTCGAAGGGGTCTTCCTCTTCTTCCCCTTTCCCTGCCCAATTCAAAGATCAAGGGCTGTTGTAGGAGTAGGAGTAGAAGTAACAACCGATTTACCTTTAAGGCCACTTTCAGTGGTCCTTAAAAGTCCTTGAATTTTTCTAAGTGTGACTTCGTCCTTGTTCATATGATAAGTCATACAAAATTAATCATAAGTTGGAAGTAAGGAATAGAGAAGGATATCAATCTTCATGTCCTCAGGGAAGTCCACATTAAGCTTTAGCAACCGGTCCACGAACCTTTGCATTTTTTGCAAGTAACCGGTGATGGGTTCACAATCCTTCATCGTGGCTGTTATCATGGAGGAGATGATTCCATACCTCTCTTGACGTGCACTCGGATGGTACCTTTCCATCAGATCCTGGTGCATCTGATAGTGGTAGAAATATTCATAGGATTTCTGGAGTTCGGGAGTCATAGTAGCCAAGATAATGCAGGACACTTTAGTATCATCCCTCTCATGTGCAGCAAACTTCGCAATCTCCTCAGGAGTAGCAGTGGACTCATTGATAACCTTAAGCTCTTTGTCAAGGACATATTTCTTGTCCTAATAGCGAGTAATCGTTCTAATGTTCCTAATCCATTCATTGAAATTAGAACCATAAAAAGTGACTTTCCAACACAAGTTCATGAGGAAAAAAGAGCATGTAGGGTTTGAGCCAGCAACAGTGTTGGAAGACATCTGAAACAAAAGAAAGACAAGTTTTAGATAGATAAAGAGTCCTTAATAAGTCACCCAAATGAAATATTAAGCCTAGGATCCTACAAACTTTTTCATAACTTAGAAGAGGGATGTCGTAATCCAAGCTATTAAATATTTGAAGGTAGGTAAATGATGATCTACCAATTTCCACCATTATAAACAAAATAAATAATTAAGTTTTAATTACATTTGAAACTCCTAGATCTTTTGAGATACATTGAACTTTCAATGGCATGTTTAAATCTCGATTGTGCCCTCTCAAGTTTGTTACTGGAATGCCGAGGATCACAAACAAGGTGTGAATAACCATGCAAATTGACTTGGTACCCTTAATTTTATCACCCAATCGATGTGCCGGTTAATCACACGCGCTCCGTCAATATATGATAAAACAAAAGTCACCCTCTGCTACTTTTACTAGTCCTTGCTAGTATGTCGGTTAACCACACACGCTCCACTAACGACTTGGTAAGGTACAAAGTGTAATTTCATGGGTTAGCACCTATTTCACATTTTCCTAAAATAACTAAGATTAGGAATTTATAAAGGTTTAGTTACTTTATAATTTTATTATAGTTTTAACGAGAATTAAGGTCGTATCCTACTTGTTCAACTAACGACCCTCCACCAGTCAAGGAAGCGGTGGGTAAGAGTGGACACCCATTAAACCACCATTTTATAGGCAGTAACCTTATACCCACCTTATAGACCGACTTCGCGAATGAGGCCTACTACCGGTAACACTGACTTATTCTTATACACATATATAATAATTAAACTTTTAATATTATAGAAGTATAAGGGTTGAATTTTAAACTTCTATAATTCTAAGGTTCAATTTGGAATTAAAGTATTAATGTGTGAGACTTTACAAATTTCAAACTTGAGGGAAAGTTTTGAAACTATTCAAGGCTTTTCAACTTCATAAATTATGAGTTAATAGTTTATTAAAATGAGAGACTTATCATTTTATGTAACCTATGTGTTTTTAAATGGACTTTAAAAGAGTGACTTTTGGTAATTCATAACATGATGACAAATTATGGACTCCATTAAAACACATAGTTATATCACGAACTAATCATTAAACAATTCAACAAATAATTCATATGATCTAACAATAACACATAAGAACATGAACATTCATATCAAAATTTCTAGAATCATATTAACACATAGAAAACATTGAATTTTGATATTAGCAATTGTAAATGGATTAGAATAACCATTACACAATCTAAAAAAAGTTTTAAAACACCAAAACAGTTTAGGGTAATGTTTCTAGTCCATGTCCAGCAGCAAAACTCGAAAAATTGCATTCAGATAAGCCAACTCGTCGAGTGCATGAACTGACTCGGTGAGTTGGTTGAACATGGGCATGGAGTTTTTGATTCCCCTCATGGACTCGGTGAGTCCACTCAGCAGAATGCATAAAACATGAGTTTTTTCAACTATTTGCATCAAGTATCAAGAAAACAAACGTAGGCTCTGATACCACTGATGGGTTTTAAGCATTATAACACTCCTATGGTGTACATGCAACCCTAGAAACCTTGGATCTATGTTTTCTCTAAACTACATGAAAATTTGATTACCAAGGTTTACAACCTAACTAACATGTTATGGGGTACTTGTAATACAAAACTTTAAGTAGAATAACATACCTTTCTTTTGTAGTTGATTGCTTGGAGCTTTAGAGCCTAGCACCAATAGTGTGAATGCATCAAGTGGTGTCACAAATCACCCAAAAAAAACCTGGAAATACTTGAGAGAATATGATGCTCACTAATATCGGACCACTCTTGTTTCTCACACACAATAGTGCTAACTCTAGAACCAAGGACCTCTTTATATAGTATGGAGGATTAGGGTTACACCTTAATACCCATGACTCTTCATTTACCTAGGATCCATGGGTTAAAAGCTCCATGGACTATCCATGGACTTCTATATACTCTTAGCCCATCCTGAATAAATCTTAGCCCAATCCATATATATGTAAGAACACATATTTAATTAGCCTCTTTTGATCACTAAATAAATTCCAAAAACAATTCTTGATCAACACTAATTAAATAATATAATTTAATATTAATATATTATAAGTTATAATATATTAATAGATCATAGACATCTTATTCTCAAAACTATATCCATACAAATTGTTAGGTGAAGTGCAACTCAAATGGAACATGCCAGGTCGGATCAAGTTCATACCAAATATAGTTACGGAGTTAGACAACTTATCCAACAGTTCTACAGACTACCAAGAAGATTCAGCAGATTAGGCAGCGGTTGCAGACTACTCAAAGTCGGCAAAAGAGTTATGCCGACCAACGTCGATCCGAGTTGGAGTTCCAGGTCGGCGACATGTACTGTTAAAGGTCTCACCCTGGAAGGGTGTGATCCGCTTCAGGAAGAGGGGAAAGTTGGGTCCCCAATCCATTGGACCCTTCTGGGTTATTGCCAGGTTTCAAAAATTGGCATATAGATTGGATCTCCCGGAGGATCTTAGTCAGATTCACAACAATTTTCACGTCTCCCAGTTACGGAAGTGTATAGTCGATGAGGAGCCGGTAGTGTCATTATATGATATTCAGGTTGATGAACGCCTGAATTACGTGGAGAGGCCTGTGGCAGTTTTGGAGAGGAAAGTGAAGGTTCTATAGAACAAGGAGGTACCTTTGGTAAAGGTACAATGGGAGCACTAGAGGGGATCTGAGTGGACTTCGGAGCCGGAGCCTGAGATGCGGGAGCATTACCCGGAACTATTTGCAGCAGCAGACTTCGAGGACAAAGTCTAGCTCAAGTTGAGGAGAATTGTAACATCCTGAATCCCAAGCATAAAATTTAAAGCTTTTATATTCATAATCATGTACCTACTCGACGAGTTGGCTGCCCCAACTCGTCGTGTAGAAACTAATAAAGTCATGTAGATTCTAGAACCTATTCGACGAGTTGGAGGACACAACTCAACGAGTTGAGGTTGGACACGAAAACCCTAATTTTTAGGGTTTGCACCCTATTTAAAGGACCTCAAGTCCTTCCCTCCAACATCCTTACCACCTTTTCACGACCATAAAGAAACCCTAGTTGATCTAACCCCTATTTTAAGTGTGTGTGTGAGGCTAAAAGTGGGGGCATTTCTTGAAGAGTGTAACAGCCCGGATTCCCAGGTATTATTCATTCTTATAATTTTGGTGATTTGTGAGGAGACTCGGCGAGTTGGAGCTCAAACTCGCCGAGTATGATCGCGGCTATGGGCACGGGTTCGCGTCTGGACTCGGCGAGTCCACACTGTTTAATGAAACCCTAATTCCCCAGGTTTGGAGCCTATTTAAGGTCACTTATAGACTTCCATTGTGGCTACCAGTCCCTTGAGAGAACCCTAAGAGAGCTAAATCGTTTTGGGAGAGAGGAAGTCACTTTTGGGCCTTTGTATTCCTCGTTTAGAAAGAAGAAGGTGGCAAGAGCAAGGAGGAAGTGAGATTCCAGCAGATCCAGAGTTCATAGGCTTCATTTTGAGGTAATAGTTCGAACCTCCTTCAGTTTTAGGGTTGATCTTTAGAGTTAGGGTTTTCTAACCCCTGTGGAGAGTGATTATATGAAGCAAATGGTCCCTCTTCGAGTTTGTGCCTTGGATCTGGACTCAAAGAGGTCCAGAGACCCTAACCCTTTGAGCTTTTTCGGTTATTATGGAGTTATTAGACCTAGGTTGTCCTTTTTGGGACCAAATCTCCTTTTTATGCCTTATGGGGGTTATACAAGCATCAAGTTTCAAACTTTACGTGACATTCATGCTTGGGAAGGCTAGATCTATGGTTTGGGGAAGCAGATCTGACCTCAGAAGGTCAATAGAGTTTGTGCATGGTATGAACTCGCCGAGTTGTTCTTGAGACTTGGCGAGTAGGGTTGGGGTTTCACGTAAAATTTTCAGCGAGTAGACTCGTCGGGTTGGGGGATGACCCAGTGAGTCAGGGGGAGTCAATGGGGGGCTGAGTCAAGCCGGAACTCGCCGAGTCATTCTTGAGACTCGGCGAGTTGAGTCATTGTGGCCCCGCGATTCATTCCAGGTGGAACTCGTCGAGTTAGGGAAGTACTCGACGTGTCAAGAGAGGATCCGAGGGATTCAGTAAACACATATAGACTTGCCGAGTCGCTCTAGTGCACTCGCCGAGTCCGGTCAAAGTTGACCGTTGACCATTGACTAGAGTTGAACAGTGTTGACTTGATAGGGTTAGTCAACCTTAGTTGTGAAAGTGTTAATTAGATATATATTGTGTTATAGGAGGATTAGAGCTCGGGGGATCGAGCGCGAGTGATTTCCGGGATTCGCAAGTTATCGAGATACGCGAGGTGAGTCTTCTCACTATACTTTACCTTGAGTAGGTAATCAGAGTTATGTGACAGAGTATTTGTATGCTATATGTATGTTTTGTGTTGTACTGCATTATTTTTATGTGATTTATGTTGTGCATGTTTATAGAGTTGGAACCGGAAGGTTCACAGAGATAGAACCTGAGGGTTCACAGAGTTGGGTCCACGGACCCACAGATTTATAGCCTCGAGTGGCAAATATGTGTTATGTGTGGTATTTTGGGGAACTCATTAAGCATTGTGCTTACAGTGTTTGGTGTTATTTGTTTCAGGTACTAGTGATGACCGTGGGAAGGCGCCGGCTTGATCAGTACACATACACGGGATTTTTATGTTATGAGATCTTGGGATTTTTATATGGCATCGATTGAGTTTCAAACATTGATGTTTTTAGGAATATTAAATGAATTATGTTTTTATAAAATGCAAAAAATTGTTTTGAAATTTACGGTGTTACAAGTTGGTATCAGAGCCTTGGTTTGAGGGATTCGAGTACACCTTCGGGCGTATTTGAACTCAAACTGAGGATTTGAGAAGTATTTTCAAAAAGAGTAAAAGATTTTTGGAAAAACGCAGAGCAGAGTTGTGTGTACGATCAGTCGGCGTCCGAACAGTGATTTCCCAAAATACCCTCACGTTATGTGATATTGATATGGATATGATGTATTCTCATGCTACAGTAGGCTAGGTACTCCTATTAGGACTAGAGTGTCCTGATTTGTGATGCTTTAGCCTAGGGAGAGGTGAGCTGCTATGAGATGCTTGAGAGTGAGTAGGTAGCAGCGAGGGACTTATAAGAGATCTGTTAGAGAGTGGATTATGCATAATAGAGTACTTGGAATTTGGGATCCGAAGAGGAGGACTTGGGGTGTATTCTGATACGGTGCAGACAGTAGTATTGGGCCTGTACTACTGAAAGCAGTGGGGCGGTGTACAGCCCAAGTAAGAATCTTTAGAATGCCAAGGATCAAGGAGGAATGAGTTGTCGAGTGTGAGTATTCTCGAATGGATTCTAATTTATCGTATGTTGTATTTTAGAGGTAGATCATGGTGAGGACACGTCTTATGCCTGAGAGCAGCGGGGCCAGTGATGAGGAGATCCGCCAGATCATCCATGAGGAAGTGGCTGTGGCCATCAGGGCAGAGATACCAGAGATGTTCGGGTCTATTAAGACCACGTTGATTGAGACTTTCGACGAGCGTTATGCTGCACTTTCTGAGGCTGCTGTTGCAGCGGCCACCGCAGCTATTGCTGCCGCGAGGCCGCAGGGTGGTGATGCGTTGCTGTTCCGAGAGTTCAGCAACACAAAACCGTTGGAGTTTGATGGGACCCAAGACCCGGTGGCGGCTATAAGATGGATTTATGACATAGAGGGGTGTTTCTTCACTTGCTCATCTCCTGAGCATTTGAGAGTTCGGTTCGCGCTGAACCAGCTTCGCTTGGGAGCGAAGGACTGGTGGAAGTTTGTGACGGCGCACTTTACGCCTGCGGAGCTTGCGGCAGTGACCTAGGAGAGGTTCACTGCCATGTTCCGAGATGGGTACGTTCCCCAGGTAGAGAGGGAGCGTTTGGCCCAGGAGTTTCTGGCCCTCAAGCAGGGTACTGAGTCTGTTACGGTGATTACCAGGATGTTCCACGAGAGGGCGATGTTCTGCCATGAGCACGTGTCCATTGAGTAGGCACGTATGAGCCGATATTTGAGTATTTTGAGGCGAGACATTCGGGAGTTCGTGGCAAACTCCTCGTACCGGACATTTGCCGAGCTTCAGGCAAATGCCCGGAAGAGGGAGATTGAGCTAGAGACTCAGGCCAGGGAGGAGGCGGAGTCTCAGGGGAGGGATCGACGACCGGTACAGTCCCAGCCGGCAGCCTAGCGGGCCAAGCCCGCTGATCCCAAATCGGGGAGCCAGAAGGGCCGCACTTGTGGAAAGTGCGGCAAGGGTCATGATGGAGTATGTAGAGCTGGATCTTGCTACAAGTGTGGCAAGGAGGGGCATATGGCCAAGGACCGCCCCAAGGGGTTTGCAGTGTGTTTTCACTGCAACCAGACCGGACACCGGAAGGCGGAGTGTCCGCAGTTGCAGGGATCAGCTCAGGGAGCACCTCAAGGATATGCCCCTGCCACCATTAGAGCTACTGAGAGTCGGCCAGTGAAGGTCGAGGCGCCGAGGGCACGAGGGAGAACCTTTCAGTTGACCGCGGAAGAGGTCCGCGCAGCGCCCGATGTCGTGGATGGTATGTATTCTTTCGTGTATTTATTTTGATGTTGAGATATTATGCTTATATTATGTTATGTGTAGGTACTTTTCTTGTGAATTCTGTACCTGCCTTGGTTTTATTTGACTCGGGTGCGAGTCGGTCTTTTGTATCTTTGGCTTTTAGTCAGCATATCAGTGTTAGTCGTGAGGCATAGAGTCGGCCTCTGAGAGTTTCCATAGCTGACGAGAGGTTGATATATGCCACAGAGGTTCTCCGGGGGTGCATGTTCGAGATTTTCGGTGTTGAGTTCCCGATTGATTTGGTTCCTATTGCGATGGGTGATGTATGTGTCATTGTAGGTATGGACTGGTTGAGTAGATTCGGTGCGGTTATCGACTGCGAGCGACAGCTAGTGACCATACGAGACCCTAGTAGGGGAGTCCTTACGGTGTACGGCGAGGGTACACGTTCTGGGTCAGCGTTTTGTTCGGCCGCTAGCGTGTGGCGTATGTGATTGATACGCGAGTGGATTCCGAGAGGCCGAGGTCAGTTGAGGAGGTTCCGATAGTGCGTGAGTTCCTGAATGTATTTCAAGAGGAGTTTCCGGGTGTGCCTCCTGTGAGGCAAGTGGAGTTCAGTATCGATTTGGTTCCGGGGGCCGCGCCTATCACTAAGGTGCCTTATCGCCTTGCACCTCCAGAGATGCAAGAGTTATCCTCGCAGCTTCAGGAGCTGCTGGGAAAGGGGTTTATTCGGCCAAGCAGCTCGCCGTGGGGAGCGTCTATCCTGTTTGTCAAGAAGAAGGATGGTTCACACCGGATGTGCATTGATTACCGGGAGTTGAACAAGCTGACGGTCAAGAACCGTTACCCGTTGCCGAGGATCGACGATTTGTTCGATCAGTTACAGGGAGCATCTTGGTTCTCCAAGATCGATTTGAGGTCTTGATATCATCAGGTGAGGGTGCGAGATGAGGACATCCAGAAGACAGCGTTTAGGACGCGTTATGGGCATTACGTGTTTATGGTGATGCCTTTCGTGCTCACCAATGCCCCGGCAGTGTTCATGGATCTCATGAACCGAGTGTGCAGGCCGATGCTGGATCGATCGGTGATTGTATTCATCGACGACCTTTTGGTATATTCGAGATCTAGAGAGCAGCATGAGGAACATTTGAGGGAGATCCTCGGAGTTCTGAGATCGGAGAGGCTTTATGCCAAATTCTCCAAGTGTGATTTCTGGTTGCGAGAGGTCCAGTTCCTGGGTCATCTCGTTAACCAGAAAGGGATATTGGTCGACCCGGCCAAATTTGAGGCGGTGATGAGTTGGGAGGTGCCAAGGTTACCCTCCGAGATCAGGAGTTTCCTAGGGTTGGCAGGTTATTATCGGAGATTTATCAAGGATTTCTCTAAAATCGCAGTGCCACTCACTAGGTTGACCCGGAAGGGTGTCGCTTTTTCATGGGGCCCCGAGCAGCATGCCTCGTTTGAGACGCTTCGCCAAAGGTTATGCGAAGCCCCTATGTTAGCCCTCCTAGAGGGGAAGGAGGACTTTGTGGTATACTGTGATGCATCGATCTTGGGGTTGGGAGCGGTGCTGATGTAGAGAGGGCATGTGATAGCATACGCATCGAGACAGCTGACACCTCATGAGACGAGGTATCCCACCCTTGATCTAGAGTTGGGGGCAGTGGTGTTCGCCCTCAAGATTTGGCGTCACTATTTGTATGGGGTTCGGTGTATGATATACACGGACCATCAGAGCCCGAAGTATTTGATGGATCAGCCCAACCTAAATATGCGGCAGAGGAGGTGGTTGGATGTGGTCAAGGATTATGATTGTGAGATTCTGTACCATCCGGGCAAGGCTAATGTGGTAGTCGATGCCCTGAGTCGCAGGGCGGAGAGCGCCCCATTGCGAGGTGTATGTTTGCGATTGACCGTGATGGCTCCGGTGTTGGACACCATTCGTGGAGCACAGGCTGAGGCCGCGAGATCGGAGAACCAGAAGAGAGAGCGAGTCGTTGGGTTGGTATCGGAGTTCATTACCGATAGTCGGGGGCTTATGACTTTTCAGGGGCGTATATGGGTACCGTTTGTGGGAGGGGCGCATACCATTTTGATGGAAGAGGCTCATCGGTCGAAATTCTCGATCCATCCTGGGGCCACTAAGATGTATTTGGACCTGAGGAGGGAGTATTGATGGCCCTGTATGAAGAGGGATGTTGCGTGGTTTGTTGAGAGGTGCTTAACCTGCCGTAGGGTTAAGGCCGAGCACCAGAGACCGCATGGTAAGTTGCAGTCGTTGGAGGTTCCCGAATGGAAGTGGGAACAGATCACCATGGATTTTATCACCAAATTGCCAAGGACTGCTAGGGGAGTCGATGCAATTTGGGTGATTATGGACAGGTTGACGAAGAGCGCCCACTTCCTTGCTATTAGTGAGAGCTCTTCCGCAGAGAAGTTAGCAGATATGTACGTGAGGGAAGTGGTATCTCGGCATGCGGTTCCGATCTCGATTGTCTCAGACCGGGATGTACGTTTCACTTCCAGATTCTAGAAGAAGTTTCATGAGGATTTGGGTACTAGGCTGCATTTTAGTACCGCATATCACCCCCCAAACAGACGGATAGAGTGAGCGGACGATTCAGACGCTCGAGGACATGCTCCGGGCATGTGTGTTGGATTTCGGGAGGAGGTGTTGGACCCCCATTTGCTGGGGAGAGGTCGGACAGCGTGTGATGGGCAGTACAGAGATCGTGCTTCAGACGACAGAGCAGATCCAACAGGTCAGACAGAGGTTGTTGCCTACTCAGAGTCGTCAGAAGAGTTATGCGGACAGACGTCGGTCCGAGCTTGAGTTTCAGGTTGGCGACTTTGTGCTCCTGAAGGTCTCTCCTTGGAAAGGAGTGATTCGATTCAGGAAGAGGGCAAGTTGGGTCCTCGATATATTGGTCCATTCCGGGTGGTCGCGAGGGTAGGCAGGGTAGCCTATCGTTTGGAATTGCCAGCAGAGTTGGGGCAGATTCACGACACTTTCCACGTGTCGCAATTACGGAAGTGTATAGCCGATGAGTCGGCAGTGGTTCCATTAGAGGATATTCAGGTGGATGCGAGCCTGAATTATGTTGAGAGACCAGTGGCAATCAGAGATCGGAAAATCAAGGTTCTGAGGAACAAGGAGGTTCCCTTGGTTTTGGTTCAGTGGCAGCATCGGAAGGGGTCCGAGATGACTTGGGAGCCGGAGCGTGAGATGCGTGAGCAGCATCCGGAGTTATTTGCAGAGCGAGACTTCGAGGGCGAAGTCTAGTTCTAGTGGGGGAGAATTGTAACAGCCCGGATTCCCAGGTATTATTCATTCTTATAATTTTGGTGATTTGTGAGGAGACTCGGCGAGTTGGAGCTCAAACTCGCCGAGTATGATCACGGCTATGCGCATGGGTTCGCGTCTGGACTCAGCGAGTCCATGTTGTTTAATGAAACCCTAATTCCCCGGGTTTGGAGCCTATTTAAGGGCACTTATAGCCTCCCATTACGGCTACCAGTCCCTTGAGAGAACCCTAAGAGAGCTAAATCGTTTTGGGAGAGAGGAAGTCACTTTTGGGCCTTTGTATTCCTTGTTTAGCAAGAAGAAGGTGGCAAGAGCAAGGAGGAGGTGAGATTCCAGCAGATCCAGAGTCCAGAGGCTTCATTTTGAGGTAATAGTTCGAACCTCCTTCAGTTTTAGGGTTGGTCTTTAAAGTTAGGGTTTTCTAACCCCTTTGGAGAGTGATTATGTGAAGCAAATGGTCCTTCTTTGAGTTTGTGCCTTGGATCTGGACTCAAAGAGGTCCAGAGACCCTAACCCTTTGAGCTTTTTCGGTTATTATGGAGTTATTGGACCTAGGTTGTCATTTTTGGGACCAAATCCCCTTTTGATGCCTTGTGGGGGTAATACAAGCATCAAGTTTCGAACTTTACGTGACATTCATGCTTGGGAAGGCCAGATCTATGGTTTGGGGAAGCAGATCTGACCTTAGAAGGTCAATAGAGTTTGTACATGGTATGAACTCGCCGAGTTGTTCTTGAGACTCGGCGAGTAGGGTTGGGGTTTCACGTAAATTGTTCAGCGAGTAGACTCGCCGGGTTGGGGGATGACCTAGTGAGTCAGGGGGAGTCAATGGGGGGCTGAGTCAAGCCGGAACTCGCTTAGTTGTTCTTGAGACTCGACGAGTTGAGTCGTGGTGGCCCCGCGATTCATGCCAGGTGGAACTCGTCGAGTTAGGGAAGTACTTGACGTGTCAAGAGAGGATCTGAGGGATTCAGTAAACACGTATAGACTCGCCGAGTCGCTCTAGTGCACTCGCCGAGTCCTGTCAAAGTTGACCGATGACCATTGACTAGAGTTGACCAGTGTTGACTTGATAAGGTTAGTCAACCTTAGTTGTGAAAGTGTTAATTAGAGATATATTGTGTTATAGGAGGATTATAGCTCGGGTTTTCGAGCGAGAGTGATTTCCGGGATTTGCGAGTTATCGAGATACACGAGGTGAGTCTTCTCACTAAAATTTACCTTGAGTAGGTAATCAGAGTTATGTGACAGAGTATTTGTATGCTATATGTATGTTATGTGTTGTACTGCATTATTTCTATGTGATTTATGTTGTGCATGTTTATAGAGTTGGAATCGAAAGGTTCACAGAGATAGAACCAGAGGGTTCACAGAGTAGGGTCCACGGACCCACAGAGTTATAGCCTCGAGTGGCTGATATGTGTTATGTGTGGTATTTTGGGGAACTCACTAAGCTTTGTGCTTATAGTGTTTGGTGTTATTTGTTTCAGGTACTAGTGATGACCGTCGGAAGGCGCCGGCTTGATCAGTACACACACGGGATTTTTATGTTATGAGATCTTGGAATTTTTATATGGAATGGATTGAGTTTCAAACATTGATGTTTTTATGAATATTAAATGAATTATGTTTTTATAAAATGCGAAAAATTGTTTCGAAATTTACGGTGTTACAAAGAGGCTTGAAGATTTAGAGGCTTGGAACGAGAAGAAGCTTGTAGATCCAAAATCTACATCGTTTTGGCATCCATTTGGAGGAAAAAAGTCTTTACCTTGGCTTTCCATTTCTTAAATATCTTCTTATGTAAGTATATAGGCATTTTGGTGCAAATGGGGTCATTCTCGGGTTTAAGCTTGTCGAGAGGGTGTAGTTTTAGATCTGGACTCCTCTATGCCCTCATGTACATAAAGCCTCAACCTTTATGAAGCTTTGACCCTTCTCCATGCCCTAAACCTCTTGGTATGCTTAGTTCTAGTGCTTTAATCCCTTTGAGGCCTTGCATGCACGTAAAGTTAGCAACTTTAGGTGATATCTACACCCTAGGATGATAGATCTACAGTTTAGAGCTTTTGTTTCACTGAAAAGCGTCTGAATGAGAAATGGGCTGAAGGAACTCAACAAGTTTCATAGCCAACTCGATGAGTTGGTTAGGGTTTACCCGCTTTCTGGATTCTAAGTAAACACGGCGAGTTAGGTAAGGTAACTCGGCGAGTCGTCTCGAGTTTTTGGTTTTTGAATTTCTGAAGGAACTCAACGAGTTACTCAGGTAACTCGGCGAGTTGGCCCTAGTTTTTGGTTACCGAGTTCTGGAGGAACTCGACGAGTCAGTTGATGAACTCGATCAGTTGGGTCAACATGGACTGTTGACCTTGACCGTTGACTTTGACTTTGACCAGGGGTTGACCAAGTTTGACTTCTAGGGGTATTTTGGTAATTTGGGATTTTAATGGAGTCAATATATGATTGTTACAAGCAGTTGACTTTGGAACCGAGAGTTGGAGATAGATCTTTTTTATTTCAACACTAGTTACCAGGTGTGTTGTCCTCACTATACTAACAGGGTCGAAGGCACTAATGTCAGCCCTTTTTGGATTGTTATCCAGGTTATTGCATGATGATATGCTTAGTGACCTGTTAGGTCGGTATCCTGGTATATAGGATGATGATATGTTAGTGACCTGTTAGGTTGGTATCATGGCATATAGGATGATGCTATGATTAGTGATCTGTTAGATCAGTCTCAATGTTTGTACATGCTAGTTAGCTTATGATATTTATGTGTTGATTGTATACATGGGGTTGGGTTGAGGCATGACCTGCTTTGTGATGAAAGCCAACAGACCCAGGGCGAACCGGATAGACTGTTGACCTACTAGGGCATATTAGTTAGGTCGAAGGCCTAGAGAACGGTCGAGACAGGTTGAAGGCCTAGGTGGGTGGACCAAACATGTTGAAGGTTCTGAGAGTAGGCCAGATAGACTGTAAGCCCGGTGAGGGCGGTTCAGTCATACTGCAGACTCTATATGCATGATGTTTGTTTCCTATGATATGGCTATGATTTGTATGACGTTCGTATTTTGGGGGAAGTCACTAAGCTTCGGGTTTACAGTTTTGGATTTTGTTTTTGGTACTTCAGATGATCGCGGGAAGGCGAAAGCTTGATCGTGAACCTTCTCGCATATTATGATTTTGATTTCTAGGATACTTTGATATGATATTATCTTGAAAACATTTCGTAATAAATATTGGTTTTTAAATGTTTGAAAAAGTTTTAAATTTTCATGAATTTTATGCATGTTACACATTGAGTATTGAACTATAAACTAAGATGCCAATATTTAAATTAACTAATATTAAAGTTAATTTAAGAATAATATTGGGTTGTAAATTCGTTGGAAGTCATATTTTAAAAGTATATATATATATATATATATATATATATGTGTGTGTGTGTGTGTGTGTGTGTTTGTGTGTATGTGTGTGTGTTAATTAAAGGCCTAACTATATGTCCATATTCAACTTTACCTTTATTTTTATTATTTGTTGTGGCCGAAAGTATTCTTCAATACGAAAATTAATACTGATTTGAAGCAATCACATTTCCTCCTATTGATATGTTTGTTTATGTTTGAAATCTTTCTAGGATGGGGGTAATTTATTAATCACACTCGACATAACAATGGATTCATTATATCCATGTTGTTCCATGCTAGATCTTAAATCAGCCATCTTATAATTATTAAAATTTCTAATTAAAAGCGTCTTCCAAAAACATTTTTAACGATGTATTTTGATTCAAGGGTGTCTTATAATGCTTTCACACTTTCAACAGTTTGGTAGATATCGAATACAGAATCACACATACCGTTCAAAACATGACCTCTACAAATATAATCATTATTCTCCCACTTACTTCTCCTTCTGGTTTGCTCCAATTTCTCGTCTTCAACCAGTTGCGATATATAAGGGGGGGGGGTGGACTCAACACATACACCACCTTCAACGTAGACAACTCGAAGTGCATCTTCTTGTGCTAATGCTTTAAGTCATTCCCTTCAAACTTTTCGATTTTTATAGATCTTCATAGTCATATCTCAAAGCCGTGGCCACCGATAGCAAAGATTAGTAGTTAGAAAAGGTATACACAAGCGAGTGGGGTAATGCTGGTATGTAACTCCAGATTGCTTTTGGACCGTGTAAGATCATTTTCTGAATTGGTATTTCGACCCTATTCTTAGTATCACGAAATGCAATGTAAGATAATCCACAACGACACCTTTGATTGTAGGTACAAAAACAAAAACCAATTACTAAAGAAAACTATAAATGTTGAGAGAGAGAGAGAGAGAGAGAGAGAGAGACATTTATTTAATTGTAATAATTTAATGGTTTATAACGCAGTCATTCAATGGTTTTCAAAAGAGACAAAACCACTAGTTTACCATAAGGTGACCATTAAATCATATTTTCCGGATACAATTTGATTCAATTTCCAAAATTGACAAAATTATCAATTTCACCACCTTCTTTTGTTGCTTAGGTATCGAACCGATCTTAAATAATTGACTTATGCGCCATCTAACTTATATTAGAAACAGTTAATTATCCGTTTTGGCACTCATATTAATTCTAATTACATTTGTGACACTAAATCAACAACATTACCCACAAATATACATTCCACACATACATACATGCATTTCAACTACTAGAACTCCATTAGTCGATACCAAACTCTACACTATTTTTGAGTGAATATGCAAAGATCCTTAAACCACACAATGCGTTGGACAACTTTCATATTGTGAAATATTTACATGCCTATTTATGAAATTTTTAAGGAAAATACGGTCCAACTACAAGAAAAGAAAGATTTCAAGGTGTACAATAGTTTTAATACACTTATTACACACAACTTAAGCGCAAAGGAGCTAAGCTTGTGCACTCTTATATCTCATTTTAGAAGGAAAATCATTTAAAACCAACAACCTCGACAAACATATAAAGCATACAGAAATATAAACTGAAAATGTATTTTGAATTCACTATCTTGGGTTTGGGTCATATATACTTTCCAGATTAAGAGAACCAAGTCCAGTTAATTGCCTTGGTTTTGTCTCCTGACGAGCTCTTTCCATTACCAAACTGTCAGTTAACTCAATCACCACTTCATTCATGGTTGGTCTTCTGCTGGGCGTGCGGGCTACCACTACTAGAAAAAAGGACTTTTACGACGCTCATTGCGTGTTGTAAAACGCTCAGACGACGCGCAAATGCGCGTCAAGGAAGGCCCTGTCATAAAGAGAGACGACGCGCATTTACGACGCGCGGTTATGACACGCAATGCGTATCAAGGAAGGCCCTGTCATAAAGGAAGACGACACGCATTTGCGTGTCGTAACTTTACGACGCACGTGTTTATGACACGCAATGCGTATCAAGGAAGCCCCAGTCAAGAAAGGCCATGTCATAAATGAAGACGACACACATATTTGCGTATCGTAATTTTTATTTTTTTTTTTTAAAAAATATATTTATATATTTATTAATTTATAAATTAAATTTGCATTTAATCTCTCATAATAGAAATAAAATACCATATACAAAAAATACAATCGATTGCATAATATTAAATAAAATACCATATACAAAAAATACAATCCATTGCATTTAATCTGTATGTATAACAAAAACACATGTGTTAAACTTGTTACCATTAACATCTAATCGTATGGACTCGAGTGTTAAACTTGTTACCATTAACATCTGATTCATAAGTCCTTTCAACAAGATTGTTACCTGCATAAATGAAAACAAACAGGAACATTAACAGCCCAACTATGACTCTTTTTGTCCCAGAGTCTGAACTAAACCACAAGTGATAGCATTAGGCATTAGGCATTAGCATCTGGTTTAGCATACAAATGTCTTACCAACAAAGAAAGACAAAGCAGTATAGCATTAGGCATTAGGAATTAGCATCTGGTTTATCATACAAATGGGAAGAAAAATAAAAGAGTTGTTAAGATTTAGCATGTCTACAAAAAGAAATTTATATTAATCACTTAAATACCTTTTTCCTCATTTCATAAACATAGGATTCCACAGCATTCTTTTTCTCCTTGGTTTCTTCCATCACTCGGTCCTGTAATGCCATTTCAAATTCTTTTTCCACTGCTTTTTGCATATCTGCTGGTAGCATTGCTCCATAAACCACCTCAGAAACAAGTATGTTTTACTTTTTGACCTTCTTCTTTGGAGCCTACACCTGTATAACAACATAACAAATCTTACTATATCTATACTTTAAAGTTTAAACCCACACATGTTCTATTATACCAACCTTAGTATCCGTTCCACATTAGCATAACATTATGTAGAGTTGCATTTGGAAATTTGAACTAACAGACTACGCAGGCGAGCTAGGGTAGATGCCCGATTTTTATGCTGTGATCTATCTTCAGATGCCTATAAACTAAGGCAATAAAGGAAAAGAATACAATCATAACCACACACAAAAACAAAACTAATCAGTGTTGGTCAAACACTCTGCATCAGGTAGAAACTCTATTCTCACGTTCAAGAGGTGAAAAAACTCTTCAAGTTCATATAAGCATCACAAAAATCTGCTTAACTATTTTATTCCCAGCCAAGGGTTAAATACCCCATTAAGAGACCAAAATAATCGGAACCACTGGTACAGTTAAGGATTGCCCTCACAATAAAAGAAACACAAAAACAGGTGGTGCTATGCCCACAGTTACTAAGGAGAAATAAAAATAAATTAATAATATTCTAAAGCACAATCGACATTATGCAAATTATAAGTGAAGGCAACAATGTGACATTCAAAAGTATGCTTTCCCATTTATGCTAACACCTTAAATAAACAAACACAGAGGCCTAAGATCATGAAGTTTCAAGGAAGATGCATACCACATGGTAATATGTTTTTCAGCCAAAACCACGTTCTTTGTAAACTATGATCATGAGCCAGTCATTTACTAGTTCTCTATCTTGGATGTCCATATCCTGACAAAGTAAAATAAGATCTCAGTTAAAATGATGAATACAATAATTATGCAACCAGAACCATAGATAAAATTCAGTTTGACAATTGTAAGAATCACCTGTTTTGTTTTGAGAACAAGGGTTTTCCAAAGATGGCTACTAAAGCGGGGGATAAAAGATAAAAGAACCTGACTGCATATAATCAAAAACCAACAATTCAAGAATTATTTGATATGCGTACAGTAGTTAATTAATATGTGTTAGCAATAATTTAATCAGTCAGAGCAAGATATAAATATACTTTCTGGATGTTGACTCTTTGGTCTCCCATTAGCTCAAGAACTTCTTCTCACAGAATCTACATCACTTGAAATGAAACTAGCATAAGGTTTCAACGTCACAATTATTGGTTAGCAATGAAAAAAACTTAACCACAAGAAATGTCTCATACCAATTGCGTTCATAGAAAAATTGAAAAAAACTATGGATTAGTGGATGTAGTCATATTTTTCTCTAATTATTTAAGTGCTTGTACCAGATCTATTCCTTAAAAGCTAGAGAAACATTTTTTTTATCAAACAGATGAAACGTTGATTTGAAATCTAAACTCCATTGCAACTAATTTTGAAAAGAAAATAAATTAAAGAAAACTTCACAAGTTGAATAGACTCGAATCAAATTTCCAAATCCCAAATTCGGAAATAACTTCAACATCAAAAACAGGGATGAGGTGATTAACTGCTCCAGCTCGTTAATCACCTCTTCCTGTGGTCTATGAATCAAATCAATCATCCTCCATATCTACACACATCATCATTCAAACAAAAAAAACATTTCAACTAATCAATATAAATAACATTTTAATAAAAACTAAAATAATAATAAATAAGTGATATATATATATACATACCTATAGAGTTCCACCGCCACCTGTGCTTTCACCATCATCCGACACACTGACAATTGTCCATGGATCATGCGAGTTCTAGTGGAAATCAACCACCTTATCCCTTCAATCATAGCACAATATAATCTTGTTTCAATTTTTATCTATTTTTTTATTTCTGTAAAAAGGAAAACCATTAATTAAAATTAAATATATATATACCTATGTCCAGAGTGTCTGAACAATAAGCCAGGTGCAAACTTTGAGGCTGGACCAGAACGTTCACCAACCTGTAGACAAACAAACAAACCTTTTATTAAAAAAAAATGTTACAAGAAAAGAATAGGGGAAAATGGAATAAAAGTAAAAGTGGTTTTTGGTTGAGTTGACACACCTTATTGTGATCCCAGATGTTCAAGACACCATCTTCTGCTGAACTTCCAAAGATGGATGATTTTTCATGAGACCACTGAAACATACAAAGTAATTGGAATTTAGAAATAGTGAACAAGGGTAAAATCGTTTTTTTTGTAAATATATTTATTTAATACCTGTGCACAAAGTAACTTCAACATCAAAAATAGTTCGAAGAAGGAAAAGAATTAAATGCAAGAAGCAATCATGGCAACATGGAAGACAGAGAGTGATATATGTGATTTCTTAATAAACATAAACAGAGAGATGGAGAAGAGTGAATTACGTACCCCTGTTCCCTAAAACTGGAATTGATATGGGGTTTTCAAATTGAATGACGCCTTCAAGATGAAACTTTTCTTGGTTGACAATAGGATGGGATGATCTTCATAATCTGTGAATTAAGTTGTGGGTTTCGTTTTGTGGAATCGAAAATTACAGTTTCGTGATAAAGATTGACCATAATGAAAAAGTGGATTGGAAGCGGTGGTTTCATCCAAAGTAGCGTCGGTCACCACCTACGCCTCTTGAAACCGTTTTGATAACTTCGCTCAGATAAAAACCCTAGCGTGTTGAAACCTGTTAAATATTAGGACTCAAGTCAAATCTAGATCAATAAGGAAGATGTAAGTAAGGAAAAATCGTTATTTGCTCCCAAATTAAACACAAAATAGGTTCATTAGTAGTGATTGGAAAGAGATGAGCTGCTCCATGCCGAAGCACAACCGATCCATTCTCTTCAGAAAACAAAAAGCAATCGAGAATTCAACACATACAGGACCAAGAACACTACCTATTGAATTTATGAGGCGACCTACTCCTTGCTGAAGCATAACCGATCCATTCTCTTCAGAAAAAAGGATATACATAGCAAGGCCAAGTACACCTTAATGAACGATTTGATTTTTAAGAGACAAACCGATTAGAGTGGAATCAGAGATTGGGGAGTGGAAGAAGAGAGGATCAAAGAAGTTTGAAGTGTGAATTGAGTTTTTAGGGTTCAATTTCAAGTCAATTAGTAAAGAGTCCAAAACGATTACACCTCCCTGTACCTCACCCAATAATCAAAACCATAGAAATTGTTGAATTATGTATGAATAAGCGACGAAGATGCGAACTTGTGGGAAGTGAAGCGGTGGAGGTTTGAGAATCGAGAGAGAAGAAAGAAAGAAAGGGGGTTTTCAGCGGGAATGAGTTAGGGTTTTCAGCTGGTGGAAACAAAGCGGGCTTTTTAAATTTTGGATTTCATTTCCCCCTTGGATGAAACGCGTGTTTCATTAATATTTATAAAGCGACATAGCTAGACGACGCACGTTTTATTTAAGGTGCCCTCCGTGTTTTTTTATTAGACACTAATTTTTGGCACGCAAAAATGCGTGTCCACTATGCTTCATATTTTGGAAATCTGACATCAATTTTTAGGGCACTCACAAATGCGTGTCCTCTATTAGCGCGTGTCATTGATTGCGCGTCGTAAAAGGCTGTTTTTCTAGTAGTGTACACATGTCATTGCAAGTTCCAGTGCCTTCCAAGCTGAGTTGATATCAAAATCCCTAAGTAACCTAGGATCAACAATGTTTTTCATGTCCCCACCTGCAAGCTTTAGATTGACCCATCGACTTATGTTTATGTTGTTGTCGTCATATATTGTTATTGCTGGTTGTCCTGTGATTATCACTAGAAGCACAATTCCAAAGCTATAAACATCACTTTTCTCGGTCAACCTGTTGGACGTGTAATACCTGTATTCCATAACTCATATTTTATGTATACCAAAATATCCATGAATAACAAAGACACAAGAGGAACTTTCAATGTTTTTCAAATCAAAAGGTTTGCATAAATTTATGCTACTTGAAGTATCTAGAATTAAAAAGTGTTTGTCACTGTCACATCTGATTGTGTCTTATTGGTTAAATACTATATGTTATTAGAAAATAAAGGACCAAACATTTATAAATTAAGAAGCAATCAAGCAACAAAACCCTTACCTTGGTGGAAGATGAACTCGGAATCAGCTGCTAGCCCATGAGATCGCCGACTGCAAGTGCGAGAGGAAAATTATGAGGCGACTGCAAAATGAAAGTTGATTCTGGGTTTTGTTATCAGGAAACCCTATATCGACGACATGTCGTCGGTATAGGTCGACCAAAACGCCGTCGTATAGCTTTAGTTCATTAAAAAATAAAATAAAATAAAAAAAAGATTTCACGCGGATCGGGGCCCCCTTTTTCAGACGACATGTCGTTGGTATTGCCTCGAAAAATGACATCGTTTCAATGTTCTGCAACACGGATTAAAAATAAAGGAAAATTAAATTTTAATCAACCTATACCGACGAGAAGTCGTCGGAATAGGTCGCCTAAAACGACATCGTTCCCATGTTCTGCAACACGGATTAAAAATAAAGGGAAATTAAATTTTTATTAACCTATACCAACGACAAGTCGTCTGGATAGGCCGCACAAAACGACATCGTCTCGGATTTCTACTAGAAGGAAATAAAATAAATGGAAAATATTTTTTTAGAACATTTTCTAGACGACAAGTCGTCTGTAAAGCTTTTCGATATACCGCCAGTTTTTCATCTTTTCCCGCCTAGTCTGTACCGACGACATGTCGTCGGTATAGCCCTTCTGGTTAAAGTTTAATGGTCAACATTTTTTTCCTTTGTACCGACGACATGTCGTCGGTATAGGGTGACTTTTGCCGACGACATCTGTCGTCTGGATAGGCGTCGTCTGCACAGGTTGGAATTCTTGTAGTGTCACTCAGGGTCCGGGTATCTAGGAGTGCCAGCAACTGCTGTTGAAATATATATGGGTACCAACTTCGGTTGGAAAAACTTTGGACAAACCAAAGTCAGTTATTTTTGCTTGAAAATTTCCATTGAGCAAGATGTTGGTACACTTGACATCTCTATGGACTATCGGTGGTTTGCAACCATGATGCAGGTAATCCAGTCCTGAAATGAGAACTCCATATCGTTAAAAATCTTTGTTATTATAGAAGAAAAAAAATATAAGCAAGTTGAATTTGAAATAGTATTACCGACCATGTGCTGCATCGCATCCAATTTGTAATCTTTCTTCCCAATTCAAGACACTTGAACTCGTATCTGCTCAAGTCACGATTTGAATTATATTAATACTTAGTCATACATGTTTGTACGTAATATCTTACTAAATTCACATAGAAAGCAGAAGTATAGATTAGCTTTTAATCCATGTCAAATTTATAAAGTAGTGTATAGAGAAAAATATAGACATGTCTAACTTAAAGAACAAAATATTAGTGAAGACAAATACCAAATAGATGCCTCCCTAAATTTCCATTAGCCATGAATGATTCCCTTATGGGTTCCTTCATTGCAGTACCCAACGAGCGAAGTTAAGTTTCTATGATGAACACTCAAGAGAAGATAGGCCTGCAAATAAGAAGGATTTTCTAGCTTGCCAAGTAATTTTATTTTTTTTTAATTTTTTTTAATTTATTATTATTATTAATTTTTTTTTTTGCGTCTACTTGTTATTCAAGGAATAGGGACTTACATTTTTCATTCTGTTGGCATTACATATATAAAATTATGGAATTCGATCCATATCTTATTAAAAAAACTAGACAATAAGGAGAATAGTGATTACTCATAACTAAATAATATGCTTGAATCACATGTAAATAGCTTAATCACAAACAATTAAACATATACAAAATAAAAAAAAAAATTTGTATTTTTATAAAAAAAAACACTATACCAATATTCAGATAAATTTATAAACAATTTGAAATAAATTTAATAAATTAAAAAAACACACACAAAAATAGCATTCCAACATAGATGGTCAACATTCATTATGGTGTTTTGAATTTCTTGTTTATATATAGACATAACTTTAAAAATGGTCTCTGTGGTTTTCAAAAATATCAAGTTTAATCCCTAAGCTTAAAAAACCTCACAGATGGTCCATGTGGTTTCAAAACTTTTAACATTTAGTCCTTCCGGCTCACTCCGTCAGCATTTCACCATTAAGTGAGGGGTATTTTCGTCATTTCAATACTCATGGACCATTTATGAGGTTTTCTCTTATTATCTTAATTTTTTATTTTAAAAAAAAAAGAAAAAAATAAAAGAAATTTAATCTCTCTCTCTTACGAAGCACCACCCACTTATCTTCTCCAACCTGTTATTCTTCTTCACCGGAAGTTCCACCTTCCAAACACAACGCCCTTAAAACAACAACTCTCCTAGCAGAAGAAGAAGAAGGATGTGATATAGTTAGATCAATCTCTACAGCACTATTAGTTGATAGATTATCCAAATGAACAATAGTAGTAGCAATCGCTCTTTGTGAAGAACCAGAAGAAACATGGACAACAGGATTTAGATTTGGATTCGTATTCATCTTTGCATTCTGAGCAGTTGAAATTGAATATCACCGCCATTTGGAAGATAAGTGTTGTGTTCTTGATTACCTGGTAGAATCTGTGAAACATCTGTACTTCTTAAAAGTCGATCATTGATGTATGTTTCAAGGTCTTCAATCAATTTTTCTGCGTTGTTTAGGGCAGATGAAATGGAGGAAAGAGAAGCAGCACTTTCTGATATTAACCTTGAGAATGGGCGTTAATGGTGTCTTCGATTACCCCCTGCCGCTTCAGAAGAATGTAAGAATGATGGGTTTGTTTCAGAAGTAGGACCTCTTCCTACATTGTTGAGACCTTGAAGAAGAGGGTTTTCCCCAATTGAACAGATTCTAATTCTGATTCTTCTTAGTGCTTCTACTGGAATATGAGAGATTCCCCGAATTACCCTTTGCTTACGTATACTTTCTACTTTGCGTGCTCGAGATTTTGGAGGGATTTTCACCCCGGATTAGATGGATAGGTAAATGAAGAATAAAGAAAAGGAAGTAATAAAAGACGAAGCTCTAGCCATGTTTTTTACAGGAGAATTTACCAACACAACAAATGCAGATAGAGAAAAACGAAAGGGAAAACGGAGAGAAGAATTACACACACTAGAGTTACAGAAGCATATAGCTCATGTCAGAGAGAGAGAGAGAGGGAGAGAGAGATAGATAGATAGAGAGATAGAGAGATAGAGAGAGAGAGCGAGAGAGAGAGAGAAAGTAGGACCCATTTATATTAAATATTTATATTTTATTATTATTATTTTTTAAATAGAGAAAACATCATAAATGGTCCCTGTGTATTGAAATGACGAAAATACGTACCCCTCACTTAACGGTGAAATGCTGACGGAGTGAGACGGAATGACCAAATGTTAAAAGTTTTAAAACCATAGGGACCATCTATGAGGTTTTTTGAACTTAGGGATTAAACTTGATATTTTTGAAAACCACAGTGACCATTTTTGAAGTTTTGTCTTTTATATATATATATATATATATATATATATATATATATATATATATATATATATATATATATATATATATATATATATATATATATATATACACACACATTAATATCAATATAATGTTTTATATAAAAATGGGTTGGAGTTATTTTTTTTTTTTTTTTCACTTTTGATTTTGTAACAATTTAGTGAGTAAATTAATTTTAAGTTTTAAAAAGTTATCAAACTTTTGATTTTATGTTCATTTGATCATCTAACTTTTCATTTAGTCACATAACTTTTGATTTTATACTTATCTAGTCGCCTAACTTTTGATTTAATCACTTAACTTTTGTTTTTTTTATTTATTTAGTCACTAACTTTGAAGAATCGTGTTTATTTAGTCACTATATTATAGCAACCTAAATTTTTTAATTTTTTTCTTACGTAAAAATTACACATTCACATTCATAAATAATTCACATACAAATAATGTACACATATAGAAAAAAATACTAATTTAAAAACACATACATGCATCATACACATACAAATACATTTTATTTATAAAACCAAAGATGAAAAGGAACATGTGGTAATCTAATTTCGAAATTTTCTAGCAAAAATTTCACAAGGCCGGCAACAACTCCGACAACAAAACAACCTTAAATTAAAAGCTTAAAATCACTAAATAAACATCAAAACATAAGAAGAATCGAAAATATGGAAGAATTTTGACCTTAAATCCGTAAAAATTCCCGAATTGAAGTGTGTTCGTCTCCTCTTGGTGGCAGGTAATGGAAGTCTAGGTAGCCGGTAATTGAGGCAATGGAGGTTTGGACGACGATGATAACTTTTGTGTGTGCAATCGGCGGCGTTGGTGGTGTAAGAAAGGGAGAGCGGCGATGGAGAGAATGAGAGAAAGGGGCAGATAGAAAACGCAGGAAACAGCGAACTGGAGAAGTTGATTATCTGCGCAGACTTTTAGCGGCGACACGTCTAGAAGGAAAAGTCAGCATCTTTTTCACGCCGTTACAACCATTCGATTGAATACAGATCGAACGGACAGAGTTCATTTGACGCGGATCGCTACTCTTTGGGTATGAGCGGCGACGCAAGACATTAGCAGCGACATGTAAGGCGTCATTTACATGTCGTCGCTAATGCTTAGCGTCACCGCTAATACTCACATTTCTTGTAGCGATTCTTAAACCCCTCAAGCGCTGGACTGTCATTTATAGCTGGAAAGCTTTAACATGCCTATTTAATGATGAATACTTATGAGGAAAATATAGTAGACCAGCTACACGAAAACAAAGATTTCAAGGTGTACAATAGTTTTATTACACACAATAATTGACAAGGGAGTTAAGCTTTTGCACTCTTGTGTCTCATTCTATACGGAAACATCATATAAAACTAACAACAATAACAAACAGATAAAGCATAGACAAATATCCACTGAAAATGTATTTTGAATTCACTATCTTGGGCTCGGGTCATATGTACTGTCCAGATTAAGAGAACCGACTGCAGTTAATTGCCTTGGTTTCTTCTCCTGACGAGCTCTCTCCATCACCAAACAGTCACTTAACTCCATCACCACTTCGTTCATTGTTGGTCTTCTGCTGGGCGTATGGGCAACACATGCCATTGCAAGTTCCACTGCCTTCCATGCAGAATTGATGTCAAAATCCCCCATTAGCCTAGGGTCAACAATGTTTTTCATGTCCCCATACGCAAGCTTTAAATTGACCCATCGACTTATGTTTATGATGTCTTCGTCATGTTTCGTTATTGCTGGTTGTCCTGTAATTATCACCAGAAGCACAATCCCAAAGCTATAAACATCACTTTTCTCAGTCAACCTGTTTGACGTATAATACCTGAAAGCCATAATTGGTATTCCATGTTCACATTATTCATTATGTTTTAAATTCAAGTGTCTACGATTAAGAAAACTCACTCTGGGTCAAGGTAGCCAGGAGTGCCAGCAACTGCAGTTGAAATATGAGTACCATCTTCTGTTGGAAAAGCTTTGGACAAACCAAAGTCTGCTAGTTTTGCCCGGAAGTTTCCATTCAGTAAGATGTTTGTACACTTGATATCTCTATGAACTATCGGTGGTTTGCAACCATGATGCAGGTACTCCAGACCTAAAAATATAACCTTTATGGATTAGAACTCGTAGTTGTAGTAAAGTATGTAAGCAAGTAATATTGAAATACTTCTCTTAATTACGGACCATGTGCTGCATCACATCCTATTTCGAGTCTTTCTTTCCAATTCAAGGCACTTGAACTTGCTGCAAAGTGAGTTGAGATATTAATAGCAGTCTAATTACATGATTGTAATATTTTTCTTCAAAATGAATTTAGGAGTATATATAGACAAGATTTTGTATCACGTCGGAGTTGTAAAGTGTTTATCAAGAAAAATAGATATGCCTAAATAAACATAAAATATCAATGATGATAAGTACCAAATACATGCCGTTCCAAGTTGCCCATAGCCATGTACTCGTAAATGATTCCCTTATGGTTGCCTTCATTGCAGTACCCAACGAGTGAAGTTAAGTTTCTATGATGAACACTCAAGAGAAGGTAGGCCTGCAAATGAGAAGGATTTTTTAGCTTGCCACGTAATTTTTCTTAGACACAATTATTTATTTATTTATTTTTGCGTCTACTTGTTATTCACGAAATAGGGACTCACATTGTTCATTCTATTGGCATTACATATATAAAATTATTGAATTCGATCCATATATCTTATTAAAAAACTAGACAATAAGGAGAATAGTGATTACTCATAACTAAATATTATGCTTTAATCACATGTAAATAGCTTAATCACAAACAATTAAACATTTACAAAAAATAAAAAAAATAAAAAAAACAATTGTATTTTTATAAAAAAACACTATACCGATACTAATATTAATTTATAAACAATTTGAAATTTATAAATTTAATAAATTAAAAAAAAACCCATAAAAATAGCATTCCAACATAGATGGTCAACATTCGTTATGGTGTTTTCAATTTCTTAGTTATATATATATATATATATATATATATATATATATATATATATATATATATATATATATAAAAGTCAACATTAATATCAATATAATTTTTTATATAAAAACGGGATGAGTTATTTTTTGTCACTTAATTCTTGATTTTGTAATTATTTAATGAGTAAACAATTATAAGTTTTTAAAGGTCAAGAGACTTTTGATTCTGTGCTTATCTAGTCACCTGACTTTTGATTTATTCACTTAACTTTTGATTTTGTACTAATCTAGCCACCTAACTTTTGATTTACTTATTTAACTTTTAGTTTTGTATTAATTTAATCTGTAACTTTGAAAAATCATGTTCATTTAGTCACTATATTTTTAAAATAAATAATCAAACCAAAAGTTACTTTATTAAACGAGCACAAACCAAAAACACTCCATAACCTTTTAAAATTTAAAATAAATTAACTCATCAAATGAATAAAAAGCAAAAAAGTTAAGTGAACCCTATAAAAGTTGATATTTTGTTTTATTTCAGTTCTTTTTATGTGTTTTATTCAATTTTGAAGAACTCGGTATATCATATTTACATTAAAACAAATTCTTTATCTACCTATGAATAAATCAAACATATTAACAATTTCTTCACATTAGAATAAAATATATGATGAAAACTAATTTTATAATTTATTTTTTTATATATCAATATCAATGTTCCTTAATACAAAATATATATATAAAAACGATTGGAGATTGATTCTGGAAAGAATGTGGCTAAAAGTAGTCTTTTTCACTAGAATTTTGGGTTGGGTTAGTTACCTCAGCCTGGAATTCCTTGTCCCCTTGGAGCGAAGATTCCGAAAGCATCTTCACAGCAACTTCTGTATCACCTATATACCCGTGGTAAACTATTCCAAATCCTCCGTTCCCAATAACAACACTGAAGTTGTTGGTCATGTTCTCTATCTCTGAATATGTGTAATGCTGTTTTCTTATTTCCAGCCTTGTGCCTCTTTTCTTCGTATCTGCATCCAATTATTCGTCCAATTACTGATATTGCATGACTGAGGCTAGTCCTTACAAAATTATTGAATTGAAGAACAGTTATAGTCATACCACGTGCTCTTTGTTTTGCAATTATCCATATAGTCATGACTGCAGTCAATATCACGAAGAATGATGCAACAGCTGTTATAACTGGAACAGTGATTTTGTTACCTTTATTATCACCCGTACTCTCTTCATCAAAACTAATTAATTGCCAGGCATAAATGTTAGATAAGGAAGTAGTAGTGAATTGTAACATAATCATATTCACAATATTTAAAAATCAGTAGCAAACCTCAATGACAATAATCCCTTGTTTGACTTTTCTAGGAGTTCTACTGGAATCGGCCCAACGAAATTGTTTCCTTTTAAATTTCTATAACGAATAGTAAGTGTAGTCCATGTTACTATACATATGATGCGAATTCGATGGACAGATATATAACTTACAGTATCTTGAGGAAGGTGAGTCCAGAGAGGAAATTTGGCACAGTTCCTGTTAAGTTATTGTTTGACAAATCCCTAGAATAAGAATCGAGTTAAATTTTATATCGTATCTCTGTTTATCTGCATATTAAAGTTCACTTACAAGGTATGCATCATTGTGAGATTAGCTAAAATCGGATCTATTCCTCCGTTCAGTCCGCTGGTTGACAAGTTCCTGAATTCAGTTAATTTTATTGTGAATAACTGTTAGCAAGTAGAACCAGAATTAAGTTTAACTAATTAGGGAGCTCATGAAATATTATACATACAAGAATGTAATCCTAAGAGAGTTGGTATCATTGTAGCTGCATCCGAGGCCTTCCCAAACAAACTCCTGTGGAGCACATGGATCTCCTTGCCAGTGTCTTGTTATTCTGTAAGTTGACTTAATGCTCCATATTATAGTAGCTAATATCACGTAAAGACAAAGCAGAAAGTAGTTAAAGAACGTCTTTGTAGTATTAAATCCTACTTTCTTATAAATGAGATGACAGAGATAATATTGTAGGCTTAATTACCATCTCGATCATCTGTTTGGATTTGTGGGAGCCGCTTTAATACATAGAGTTCGAGAGCATTAATGATTGGAGGAAGGGTTGAATTTTTAGATTTGTTTAGGGTCAGAGTATATGTGGGTGCTATGCTCTCAGGTTCTTCGTTATTAATAGTGAGTGTGGTGTGATTTAGCGGAGAGAAAGTTCTCGGATATGAGCGGAATCCATTCATGTAAATATTGAATTCTCTCATCTGGTTTCTTTTCAGTATTTCAATTTCGGCAAAGTGCATGTAAACGAAAAACCTATCAGTTTTATTATGAGGATTCCAATTTATGTCTAATGACTCCTCTGGGTATCTTGGGATGATGGCTGTACTCATAACATCTGAAGGTGGATATATGGTACTCAGCCCTCCATAAATTGGTTCGAAAGTGTTTAAGGTAATAGTACTATTAGCCCAATTAATTGGACTCCATAGTCGATCATACTTGTCTTCTTTATACCTAAGTCAAGAGTCAAGAAAAGAAAATTTCAGTAATCGAGTGTTGGTAAGTTAACTATCGAAGTAATGAAAGCATTTAAAACTTAACCTGGCTGTTCTAAATGTGGTTCCAAAGTTTACGCGTTCGAAAAGATATAGTGATCCAAAATCAGTTTCTTCATACATATCTTTTGCCAATGGCCGTAGTTCGATCACAGATATGAAAGGTGTTCCGCGACCTGTATTTACAAGACAGACATGTATATAATCTGACGACAAGACATGTACGATCTCCATGTTTACTGGTCTAGATGACGAATTAACTTTAACCGTATCCAAGTAATCAGGTCCAACATAGACATCAAATTCTGGAAGTTGGCCCTTGAAGTCATAATTCCCATACATAAACCTTGCCCTTATCAGATACCTATTACCCTTTCCTTGGGTTGGTTTTAGGGTGTAGCAGTTTCTTGTGTTTTGTGGAAAACTTGTGAGGGTGGTAAGCTGTGTGCTAATGGAGAAGGAGTTGTATACGGGCAATATGTTATGGATCTCCCCAGTGTCTATGAAGTCTGCCTCTGAGACATACTTTATGCCGGTTTTATTATCGGTATATGCTGAGCCTATGGCAATCCCACAGTCTATACTTATGAAGCCTACAAATTGCAACGGGAAGGGAGGCTGATCAACTGATTCAAAACAGTATTTAGACAAAGTTTGGTTTAGTACCTGATTGATCATCTTGGGCGTGAACTGATACTAATGTAAGAACTAAACGAAGTAGAACAAGCAATGGAGAGAACCCTTGGAACATCTTGATTTCCTTACAAGGTCCTCACTACGAAGTCCTTATATATAGAGCCTCATCGTATACATTCTTAAAAAAACTCCGGTTATTCAAAATGGGGCTGTTTTTCAAAGGTTTTGTTTTTGGAAAAAATATGTTAGTTTGATAAAATATTGTAGACATAAGTTGGTCACCATGGTTTCTATTTTATTCGGAAATATATATATATATATATATATATATATATATATATATATATATATATATATATATATATATATATATATATATATATATATATATATATATATATATATATATATATATATATTGTTTCTAGTAACTATTGTGTGTCAAAATGCAGAGATCTTGACCACCGGATGAATAGAATCAACAATCATGATCTGAGAGTCTATGATATTATAATAGGGTAACATGTATCCTATAATCACACAAATTTCAGCAAAAGGGTATTTTGGTCAATTAACCTATTTTAAAAAAGGAAATTTTCAGATTTTAAGGGATCATTAATTCCCCTATTTTTAAAAAATCTGAATTTTTTAAATTAATTCTAATTCAAATTTGAATATTACTTTTAATAATAACCGATTTTATTCTGTCAGAATGACAAAAGGGTCAACAATAAACTAGTAAACATATTTGCGGTTTTATTCTTACATAATATTGTTTCATTCAATATACTTTTTATATTAAACATGCTTAAAGAATTATACAACATATTATCAAGAATAACATTTTCTAAAGAATACGGATTTTATTCTTTAAGAATCATTATTTACATTCATCAGTAAAAAAAAGACTATAAACAATTATTAAAATCATTCTAAAAAAATTATGACTAATAATGGTTTAACGACTACATTTATTATTAAAGATTAAAACTAAAAATGGTTAAAAAAAGAAAAAAAAAACATCAAAATCTAACAAAAACACTACTCTATTCCGAAAGAATATTATTGTTAAGAAACAATTTATAAATATTGACATAATACATTCTGTTAAAATACAAATATCGTTCTCCATGTTTTCTTCATTTTCCACATTAATGGCAACATCTTCAAAGCCTAAATTCACAAAGAAAACATAATCAACTTTCAAAATATTAAAAAAATTTAGTGCATTAAATAGAATAAAACAATTAATCCATATTGAATTCCAACAGAATTCGAATTCATGATTGAAAATTAAAATCAAAAAGCAATTGGATGAAAAGTTCATAGATGAGGGTTCATTTTAATTAATAAAGTTTGCAAAGTAAGTGAGTTACACAGGAGGGTATACCTCCTGTGTTCGGTTTCTAAGAGAATAAAAACTATAAAAAATATTCATATTCCATTCCAACATAAATGGAATTCGTCATTCCATTCCGATAGAATTGAAATTCAAGATTCAATTAGCGTATGCATTCTATTGGAAAAATATCAAAGTGAAAAATGCATAATTCAGTAGAACAATGGAGATGATATGTAGAATCGATAAACATTCGATGTAACACTCGTGTTTCTATCTTAGACATTTATATTGAGGTGATAGTCTAGGTTAATCCTTGTAACTCATTTTGAAGATATGAAAAGGATTTATGTGAATATTATATGAATTATGTGTTTTATGCTTAATTATTAGGGTTTAATTAATTAAGAATAAAAATAAGCGTCAAAATTAAAGTGTGAGACAAGCCCGATATCATTACATAAAGTTGTAGTGGTCGAAACAAGGATTTCGGGGATATAAAGAATACCAAAATCCGAGTTATAACGAAGAAGTTATGACCTGTCGAAGTTTCGCGACAAAACCGGCATGGTGCTGAATGTCGTAAAAAGTGAGTTTTTGATAATCTACTTTTTAGCCTTAGTGATCTAAACGTAATCCATAGTATTCGTTAAACCGAGAAGTTCGATAAAAAGAACGCCCAAATCTGACTTCGTATGAGGAAGTTATGATTTTTCGAAGTTTCAGCTTAGCAGTAGACAGCTAAAAACTCGTATTTTAGATCGAGCGATTTTTAGCCGACACAACCTAAACGAGAATTGAAGGTCTCGTCATTAGGAGCATAACGGTAAAAAGTCTGACGAAAACGGACGTCGGATGAAGAAGTTATGAATTTTTAACGGATTTCTTGTCCCAGTCTGTTAAAAATAACAATATCAAATTTAAAGTCAAAATTAGCCGACGAAGTCTAAACGGAAGTTGTAGAGCATAATTTTAGCTACGCGTGCATATAAAGAACGTTAAAAACGGAGTTCGTATGCGAAAGTTATGGATTTTAGAACTTTTGGCGCGAAAAACGAGAAAAATCCCCAAAACCGAGGAATTTCGCACACGTGGACTTCGGCTACATCACCCTCGCTTCGCATCCGATGCGTGTCCAGAAATTGCTGAGTCACCGAAGCCACCTGGCGAGGCGTGTCATGATCTTCTCGAGTCCGAGGTTCGGTCCAGTAGAAATGCGACGCGTGCCTTTTTCCCTCGTGCGTCCGAACCCTCGCAGGTGCCACGAACCCCCTCATCGGATCCGAACTTCGGTCCAATCACCAGCTGCCAGCGAGGCCTTCGCATGCGCAGCCCACGTGCGACCCACCCCCCTGCGAGCTTCGGATCTGCTGCCGCGTGTCTTCTTCCTGACCATCCGATCAGAAGCCTCGGCCCTATAAATAGAAGGGTGCGAGACCTCCCGGGTAACTTTGAAAAATTGTCAATTTTAACCCCTAAACCTATATTTCTTTCATCTTAACATCCCACAAAGCCCCGGTATTGATTGTAAACACCGGAATACGCTACGAAGTGCCCGAGAAGCCTGGAAAATTTATCTTTTCGGTTTCGAAGCCCGACTTTTACAAAGCCCGGTTTCTCAATAATACTCCCGGTTTTATTAGAAACGATCGTTTTAGGAAACGAATTGCTGCCCGATTATCATCAAATCATGTGAGTGTATAGTCACTTTCATTTTACACATAGATATGAAGTATTTACCTTATAATACGTGCTATGTGAATATATTACTTGTTTATTTGAGGTGACTGTTGTGTTGATGTTTTATACAAGTTTTAAACTGTATAAGTATTTTTATCTACAAATATGTTGGGTAGAACATGGGTAGATAGTGATGTGTGATAAAATAAAATTGATGAGAGGCCTCGATGTGTTTTGAGATACAATCATCTAGCAGAGTTTGGATGACGACCACAGACTTTCTAGACAGTCCAGTGGGAAACATTAGCAGGTCTGCAACCTGTAGGTGTTAATGAACTGAGAGTGTTCATTCGCTGTACTTCATCCCCCTCATGGTTGCGTTTAGTACATGTATGGCTGAGGAAACCCCTTAGCAGTAGTGTCCATCCCATTGATATTCTTTAGGCTAGGTCCCTTGTGAAAAGTGTTTAGGGACGTAAAGTGAGGATAATAGGAATGGGTAATCAAGGTTATTGTTGATTGGTGAACTTAATAAGTTTATTATTATTGTGGGTTGAAAAACCTATATGCTCACCAGGCTCCCAAGCCTGACCCACTCAACTTTTTATGTTACAGGTAGTGGACCCCGAGCATAGTCGGAGGACGACGAGAGATTTTTGGATTATAGGTCAGTAGTTGTAAATAAATGTTGAAAGGCTTATAATGTCTTGTTTATGCTTTTGATCTGTATCGGAACATGATATCCCGAGGTTTTGATATATATATATATATATATATATATATATATATATATATATATATATATATATATATATATATATATATATATATATGGAAAGTATATACCTTCTTAATGAAGGGTTTTGATAAACTTTTATCATATGTTGTTTGTGGACCAATTCCGCAACATCTTTTGAAAAGATTTCTCTGATTTTATTTTAAAAAGCATAAATTAAATCGGTCTTTTCTTGCCAAGAAATTAGGGGATGTCACATTCGATAAAAATTCAATAACTAACCATGAATACAATTTGAGGCCATGACATGTTGAGCGATCAATGTGGTAATATTTCTCTTTGGCGTTTCATCAAACACTTTTAGGGCAACCGTTAATTTGGTCCTAATAAAACCATCTAATTGCACTAAAATCGAAGTACACTTATCAAATCTCAGATAATAGAATATTGTAAACAATAAAGAAAATAAGATACCTGATTGAGTTTTAAATTAACTTTTATTGTGTTTCAACATGTGTTTCCTTTTGATTGACAATCAATGAATCACCAACGAAGCAACATCCAGTTTCCTTATTTCTTCTTCTAAGTATCATGCTCCAGTCAAGAACACGGTGTTGTTCTTGACAAATCAATCAGGAAAATGGGGCATCAAACCTTCATTGCTTATCCTTCATTTTCCCTGTCAAAACACCAAAGCTCAAACACCCAATCCAAACACCCATGGATTTCTTTCAAAACTCAAACCCATATCCCCTTCATTATATCGATTTTCTAGGAAAACCCAAACACCCCAATGATTTCTATTAAACACCAAATAAAAAAGTGAATTTTTTACCTGATTGATGATCGACGACCAGTAAACCAGCCAAACACCCCTTGATCGACGAATGATAACACCTCATGCGGCCAGTTAAAGATCGGAGACCCTTCCCTTACTTCCCGTCGATCCTCGCTGCCAAACCACCCTCATCGGAGATCTTGTTTGTCACCACCCACGTTAATGGCTGCACACCCTTCCTCCCTCGTTCTTTTTGTAAATCAACAGCTACCAAACACCCATACAATCATCGACCACCACCAAGTTCTCTCATCCCCCACTCGTTTTCCTGTCGAGTTTAAGGGGAAAGATGTTCTGGAAGATGAAGGTTGATGAAAATGGTTTAGATCAATGACATCAGACGAAAATGGTGCAGGAAACAAAGGTGAAGGACTAGGTCAAATATATTTACTTTATTTCCATAATTGTAGGATTTCAATTAAATGATTTCCTTAATTAAAAGTACAAAAGGTCCAAAAATACCCTTTAACGATTTATTTAATTATTTATTATTTCTTGAATTCTCATTGGTGCATTTAGGCACACAATATTTGTTGGAAACATTTAAACCCCTCTCTCTCTCTCTCTCTCTCTCTCTATATATATATATATATATATATATATATATATATATATATATATATATATATATATATATATATATATATATATATATAAGTTCAATTAAGAAAATAAAAATGTTGAGAATGGCAATCATTCTCAGTCAATCATTTATTTTTGCTGCAAAAGTTTTCAACGTACCGGCGGAAATGAGAAAGTAATACATATGTTTTTTCCAACAAAACATTTGCTTAAACTATGTTAATCATTACCTTAATATATATAAAAACATAGTTTTTTTCGTTTTTTTAATTTTTAAAGAGTTATTTTTATGGAAAAATGATTTTAAATACACGAAATTTCATAGTTTTAAGATAAAATAAAAAAAAAGTTTATAGTTTCAACTTTTATTATTTATAAGTGAATAAAAATATATCAGATTTTTACTATAGTACATTCGTTATTCACTTATCAATAAAAAATATGATTATCTTTATTAGAGTTTAAATATCATTCATATATAAATGTAACATATATAAACTCTACCGTTTACATAAACTCTAGTCACATGTTATAATCGCATAAGAATAAAACGTGTATTAGTCTTCCTCACAAGTTATATTCATATATGAAAAACACATTTATTATAATTTTGTTACAGTTCATTTTGTTATTCATATATGAATAAGTACTTCAAAATTTTAAAACAAGTGTCTTTTATAACATATGACGACTATTAATACACATTTTATTCATATATAAATATAACGTGTGATGAAAGATGATGTAAAAAAATTATTTTAGATTAAAAAGTTTTATTACGTGTTATATTTATATATGAATGATACTTAAAATGTAAAAAAAGCTAAACATACATTTTATTCATAAATGAATAACGAATGTCATTTAATAAATATCTGGTCGATTTTTATTTACTTATAAATAACGAAACCGGAAACTCTAAAAAAAAATTATTTTATCTTAAATGTCTATTTATAGAGAATCAAAATTATGAATTTTGATATATTTCAAATAATATTTTGATAAAAATGGCTTTCTGAAAATCAAAAAAACATAAAAAAATGTTTTTGTGTATATTAAGGTAATGATTAGCATAGTTTAAAGAAACATGCTTGGTTGGAAAATACGTATGTATCTATTATCCATTTCTGTCGGTACACCTAAGTGTTTTGCGACAAAACAAATGTGTGGTTGAGAATTATTCCCCCATTCTCAATCATTTTTTCTCAATTGAACCCTCCTCTATATATATATATATATATATATATATATATATATATATATATATATATATATATATATATATATATATATATATATATATATATATATCATAACTCATTCAAGCATTTCACCATTTAATCAACCTACTAAATTCGAATTGAAAACTACTAGAATAAAAGATAAAAGAAGAACATGTCATAACTCATTCAAGCATTTCACAAAATCAGTGTGTATAGTTTTTTCAATTGAAAGACAAAACGCTTGAGTTATATTCGTTAAAAAATATTGGTTTTTTATTTTCTTTATAAACTTCGATAATTATTTGCAATAAAAATACATATAATTGATCTTTTTCATTCCATAAATGAAATAAATTCAATGATATTCTATTAAAATAAAACTAAGAGAAAATGAAATTGGATTTATTTTGTTTAAAACTACGTCGTCTAAAAGGTTCTATGGAAAACAGAAAACCCTAAAAATCATAAAAATGCATAAAAAATTACTTAGAGATCTCAAAACTTTTTTTTTTAATTTTTTTATGAAAAAATCACAGGTTTTTAAATAAATTCGTTGGTTTTGTTTTTGAAAGTTGATTTTTTATTTTATTTTTTCAGTGAATTTATTAAAAAACCTGCGATTTTTTTATAAAAAAAATTAAAAAAAAGTTTTGCAATCTCTAAGTATTTTTTTATGCATTTTTTTTAGGGTTTTTTGTTTTCCATAGAACCTAAACCTATATATATATATATATATATATATATATATATATATAGGAAAAGTGAATATGTGGCTCTTATGTACCTAAGCTTAAGTATAGAACCTTTTAGACGACGTAGTTTTAAACAAAATCAATCCAATTTCATTTTCTTTTAGTTTTATTTTAATACAATATCATTCAATTATACATAATGCTTTGAGGGTGGTGCCAACGATTTGGCCAAATCAGCGATTATTGGAGAGAGAGCTCAACTTCTCAGTCCTCCAGTTGATGGTTGACTTCATAATAATCATAAAAATAGCTCAATCCTATGGTCAATTACAACTAGACAAGATCAAATCCAGCCATTGGTTGTGGGTTTTATTGTAAACTCATTTCATAAAAAAGATTTTGAAGAAGCTACATGACCATTACAACATGCATTTGGTATGTTACCCTAATATAACTAGGTACAGATATTTTCACCTATTGTAATAACTGTAAACACAAACCAATATTGGTATTTCCATCTCAAAGCCATCACAAGATATCCCTATATCGATGATCAAATTTGGTTTTTCAATGTTTCGTGTCATCTTAAAAAAACCAATGACTAGGATTTTGCATTCCAAGTGTTCGACATATTGCCACAACCATTTTACTTCTTCAACATGAAGCATCTTCAGTCCTTTAACAAATTTTCAAGCTACAGAGGAAGATAGAACTAGAAGTTCCCCTCATAATTAACTCATTTATCAAGGTATAGTAACTGCTCAACTTGAAGATGAAGATGCAAATCAACTTTCAATCATTTGCACGAATTATCAACTTTTACCTACTTTCCTGAATAAGAGTTTCTACTCAAATAAAAGTGGCGATAATAGTATGGTGATAATCATTTAAATATCAGAATTACCAACTTCAAAAATCGTCGTTCATCTGTAAGGATGAAACAAAAGTAAAAAAAAAATGAGAAAGAGAAATCCATGTCGCTCAAAAGACAAAACTATGCACTGATTACATAAAATGTAGGTCATGGTACAATAACTTCAAGATCACTCACACTAAGGTGGTTTTAAATGGTCTTGCATCTGCCCCTGTTTTCAAGTAGTCAAATGTTTTCTGATTATGCTTGTTCTGAAGCTATTTGCTCAACTATGATACTCTAAAAAGGACAGAAAATGGGAGAGAATAATTCTTTCTTTATCTAATTGATTGTTAACTAGTATGCAATCAAGCATAACAAATGTTGTTGCTTATTCTATTGTTCTAAAAATTGAAAGTAACAAATGTGGGTTGTAATAAGAATAGGAAATAGAAGACAGGTGATAGCCCTATCAGTAGATAAATGTACATCACTAGCTAGCTTTTTGTATTGATCCTTTTAAAAACATCATCTCTCCTGGACCTGATATGCAAGAGTTCCATCCTTGGAATCGATTACATTCCTTATACAACGCAACTTGACATACATTCCCTTATGCGTAACTTTCTTGTTGACTAATTGTTAACATGTATGAAAACTATTCTTATGATTATTTGTTCAATCTTGTTAGGCATCAAGTGATCAAACAAACATCCATGTGCTCCTTCTATTTATGATGAACCTGACTCTTTCTATCTACATAACAATACTAACATTATCATCATCACTTATCGGTGTGCTTGGCCAACTATGTTCCTACTGGTTTTATTGGGTTGGCTAAATTTTTTCGTACCTGGTATGTTTCCTTTGTGTTAAGAAGTTAGCATATAAGAAGGTAACTAAAATGTTTTGATTCATATTATGTAGGATTGTCAAAATACAAGAAGGTGGTCTCACTTGAAAATAAGGTCCCTTGAAAATATAACTGTGACAACTCGTAATTTCTAAATTGTAAAAGTCAAACTTGGTCATCAAAAGTCAAACTTATTTCTTTTATTATCCTAATATTGTTAGGGTAATGAATTCTTATGTGTTCAAACCTAGTCTTCTAAGGTGTTGTGTGTTAAATGAGGAAAACCATTTGGATCGAGGACCGCAAACTCGGCTAAGACCACAAACGAGCCTTGGGACGGTGAACAACCTTCGAACCGTGATCAGGCTCCAGACCGTGAACCCTCGGTTTGCGGCCGTGAACTCATCTCTTATATATATATATATATATATATATATATATATATATATATATATATATATATATATAAAGTGTGCACTGATGTCACCTCACTTCTACTTTTCTGGCCATGAACACCTCCCTTCTCTCTCAAATATCTTCAACCGAAAACATCCCTTTGCTCTCAAATATCATCCTCCTCCTCTTCTTCTTCAAGAGCACTTGTTTAGGACCTTCAATGAATCATCATTCATCAAGAAGTTTGGGTCGTGTACTCAAGAACACCAAGTGTTCTTGGGTCGTGAACTCGTTACAACCACTTGATTTCGATTCTAATACCTCTTTGGTAAGCAATTCTTTCATCCTAGGTTGCTGATTAAATGCCATTATGTTGCATAAATTACCATTTAGGACTTTTTTTGTCCCGGGAACTAGCTTGTGGGGTCAATCAACCTATATCGAATCACTCCTAAAAATGTGAGTTCATACCCCTACAATTTACAATTTTAAATGCTTTTAAATGCTTTTAGGAGGAGAATATAAGTAGAACACAATATAATTGTGTTAAACATTTAGATAGGGAGACATTCAGACAATAGGATTTCTCATACTCAAAAACTTGTTAAAAACACTTTCAAAGCTCTTTTAAACAATTTTAAACTTCTTTTATATCAAAATCATATTCGTGTACATATTTACGTATAAGTATGCTTTAACGGACTTAGGACTATTGTTAAATAACCTAACTCCTGTTCCTTCTTTGGTTGTGGGCTTAAGGTAGGATCACTAGTCCGATTGTTGGTTAAATCATTGTTATACTTATTAAATACTTACATGAATATTAAACCCATTTTTAAGGAACATACTTAACTCAGTTGCTTATGTTGAATAATTGAGTCTTTTCTCCAAATCAGTAACAGTTTAAACAAACATACTAGTAAGCTATAATAGGCATAGTTTAGAGGATCACTACATACTATTTCTAGAACACAGAAACATACATGAGTCAGTATATACATACTATAACAAGAATAGAAAGGAACATACATACTATAACAAGAACATAACAACTAAAATATGAGATACTATTTCATGGCATAGAAATATACTTGTTGTGTCACGTTTTGCAACCAGAGTCTACTGGAGGGAGAGCGTGAGTTTGTGTATAGATCTATACATGATTGACCATCCTACACCTTGTTGCTAGCTACAGTGGTACCTGCAGGTCTACGGGTGACAAATGTCATACCATTTTCGACGTCTGAAGAACGCCGTGTTTTATACTAGTCAATCAAGCATGGTTATAACCTAATCGCAATTTTACCTTAATTAACAATTTGGTTTTAATGTAGTTAGTGCTTCAGTAGAGTATTTTATACAACACTACTGTACACCTTCATTTTCCATTACATTCATAAGTGATATTCTCACATAAGAAATGCATACTATTTTTCGAGTAAATATAGTTTTACAAATATGGAAAACATACATTTATACTATTTTAAGTACAAACATACATTCTACACCATTTTCAAATGGAACAGAATATACATACAGTTGAGTCTTGGTAGAAGACTACTTTCATTTTGGTAGAAAATATAGGATTTTCTAGGAAGTATTCAAACATTTTCATCAAACCATTAAAAACATTTTTGTGAAACAAAGGAAAACTTTTAACACTAAATTTACTTATGAACTCACCAACTTAAATGTTGATACTCTCTTTCAAAATAACTTGTATTCTCAGGTCACCAGTATAAAAGTACACTTGACCAGGTTTTGAGAAAACGGAGCATGTTCAAGACTCGTCTTTCATTTTGATATATATACATTTTTGGTGTCATACAACTATTCACTGAACACTTGTATAAACTATATTATTAATTCAATGGATGTTGTTGCTTGTTTTACTATTGTGCATTGTTATGATAATGTACATGACGTCCTCTGCCTCCGAACGTTTCCACCGTTCTGGTTTGGGGGTGTGACAACAACCCAATAAACAATAAAAGGATTTTTGAGTTTTGAATATTTTTTTAAACGTGTAACTAGGAATAATTAATTCTTCTAAAAACACAAGATATGTCTTATTTAAACTTGTTATATAGAATTATTTTTAAAAGTAGACATAAGTCTAAAATAATTGAACAATATGGTAATTTCAAGATAGATTTTAGGTGGTTATAAAGTAGATTGTTAGTTTTTTTTATGTGAAATACGAAGATAAAAATGTGTTATTATTTTTTATAATTTTAATCACGTGTGATTTATATGTATAAGACTTGTTTTCACGTTCTCGATTAAATAATTATTCTCGTGTATTTAATCACGTGTGATTATATGTATTTAATCACATTTGATTTATTTGATTAAATATATATAATCACATGTTATTAAACCCACCACATACAACCACCATCGCATACCCTCGATCGCTACCAGCACCCACCACAACCACTACCCACTACCCACCACTCACCACCACCCACCACCCAAGATTTGATTTTTCATCCGATTAATTAATTTTTATTGTGTTTTACATCATACGTGATTAAATACATGAGAAAAAATATTGTGAATAAAATCGGTGGTGGGTAGTGCTGGGTACTAATAAGTGGTGGCTACTAGGTGGTAGGTGGAAGTGGTGGTGATGGTTGACGGTGGAGGGTGTTGGGTGGTGGTGGTAGGTATTAGGTTGTTGATTCAATAGTTGTTCTTTAGCAACTTTAATCATATGTCATTAAATACATTGAATCACATGTGATTATATGTATCTAAACACATGATTTATATGGATAAAATCAAATTGTGTCTATATAAAATCATATGTTGTTAGATACATATAATCACATGTGATTATACACATGAGAACAGGTATTAAATTAAGAACACGAAAACAAATATTTCCAATATAAATCATACGTGATTAAATACATATAATCACTTGTGATTAAATACATGAGACATACTATTGAACTAAAAATTGGAAAATGAATATTATCCACATAAATTATATGTCATTATATGTATCTAATCACATATCATTATTTAGGCAAGTTTTATTTTTTCTTTTTCAATTCAATAATTTTTGTCTTGTATTTAATTGCATGTGGTTATATGTATTTAATCACATATGATTTATATTGACAAAAATGATTTTTTTTCAATATAAATCATATGTGATGAAATACATATATAATCACATGTAATTATATACACAAGAACAACTATTTAATGAAGAACGTTAAAAAAATTATTTTCCACATAAAATCATATGTGATTAAATACATATAATCATATGTAATTAAATACATGAGAACCAAATATTGAATCGAAACCGCAAAAAGAATATTGTCCACATAAATCGTATGTGATTAAATATATATAATCACATGTGATTAAACCCACCACCTACTACCATTACCGTCTATCCTCCACCGCAACCCACCACTACCATCCACCACCACCACTACCACTCACCACCCACCACTATCCACTACCCACAACTCACCACCACCCACCACCTATGATTTGTTTTTGAATTCTTAATTAATTAAATTTTATCATGTTTTAAATCATACATGATTAAGTACACGAGAACAAATATTGAATCAAAGGTGAATAAAATGGGTGGTGGGTAGTGATAGGTGGTGGGTGTTGGGTGGTAGGTGGCGACGATGGTGGTGGTGATGTGTGACGATTGTGGGTGTAACGACCAACAAATCAAGGGTACAGATTTCATTTTTAATATAGCTAAAACATTGATACCATTTATTTCAAACATTTCAAGTCATCATTAAGTAAAACATTTATCAGAGTTTATCTCAAAATCATTGATTGCGGAAATCATAGGTGTGTGCACTGCAATCGATCCGAGCCCTTCTTTTCCAAATTGATGATACCTGAAACCAAAACTGTAAACCGTAAGCACAAAGCTTAGTGAGTTCCCTAGAGCATACCCGACCCAATCCACATAACCACATAATCCATATCAGCGATAACAATTACATAATCCATAACAATCGCATAAGCATGCATATACACATGTGAAGGTTCCATTGAAACCCTCCAAAGTCTTATTCACATACTTACATAAATCATATCAACTACACAATCCATGCATATAAACTTACGAAGGTGTCATGGAAACCCTCCATGGTTTTACACCGATACCATGGGAACCCCCCACATGGTCTTAGATCACTTCCATAGGAATCCCATATGCTCTTAGCCTGGAATTTCATGTGAACCCCCCACATGATCTTGTATCCTAATGCATCGGGAACCCCCCCCCCCCAAGGTCTTCCGTGCAAGCAACACAGAGTCAACTAGAACACCGCATATCACAGGAATATCTAGTATACCACATAACACATTATATCTAGCCTACCACATAACACATATAACTAATTGCCATAGGAACCCCCACATGGTCTTAGTCTACTGCATTGGGAACCCCCCCCCCCCCCCCCCCGAGGTCTTCCACATAATTAGCTAGCATATCACATATCATAAAATGGGCCTACATTGGTGCCTTAGACCCATTGGTATGGTGAAGAGACTTACCTAACACTGCTGAAGTCCCACGGATAAAACTGTAGCTGCTGGTTGACAGGTTCCCGAACTGTCAATCAACAAAATGACACCCAATTAATAATTGGTTTCCAATACATAACCATAAGTCTACAATTGGGGTAAATGGACCATTTTACCACTAACCTAGCTTGGTCCAAAACCAAGGCCCAAACTCACACTCTGAAGGCCCAAAAGCACAATAATCAACCAAGGCACACTTATGGCCCATCTATGGCCCAATTTTCCAAATTAGGCCCAAACCTCTACATGGACCTATTTTAAGGTCCAACCAATTATTCTAGTCCAAAAAATTGGCATTCTGATGGCCCAATGGCTTATAATCCTCAAGGCTCAGTTATGGCTCACTTATGGCCCAATTTTCCAAATTGGACCCAAGCCTCTATAATGGGTATTATCCTGAAGCCCAATAATTTCCCTTGGTCCATAAATATTTTCTCAATTGGCCCACAAATGGCCACAGCAGCTTAGTCCAATAAATGGCCCAACAAGCATCCAATCCCCATTAGGGTTTTTCACATAAAATGACGATTAGGGTTAAGTGTTCCTTCTTAACCCATTAGGGACTTAATCCATTAAGTCCAAACATACAATGAAATCGGGCTTAAGTCATGTCTTCACTCCAATGGTTCAAAATGCGGGTCCCGATAAGTCCAAACCAATAATACCAAAATTAGGGTTTTCTAAACATTAATTAGGGTTTCCAACCCATTACAATCCAATTAGGCCCCAAACTAAGTCATTGGGCCCATTAGGGTTTCATTAGGACAATTAGGGTTTTCTTAAGTCGGACACCACCCACTACCACCTCGGGTAGTCGTGGTTAACGGCGCCACACGACGGAGGCCACCACCTCATGGTGGTAGTTACGGGTTTTCTTTTCATTATTTCACATCAATTACAATATTACAAAGCAAAACCAGAATAACACACACACTAACACAAACACGCACACAACTACCCTAGTGGTGGCCGGTTGTGGTGGTGGATTTTTCCTAAGGATTTCGGCTAAACAAAGCACCCAAAAACCTCTCCATGGAAATCAATGCATACAACAAGTTTTACCCAGAACAGTAACACAGCCACCCACCTGGTGGCGTACGGTGGCGGCAATGGCGCTAGATGGCGGCATCAGAACAGCCGCTAAAGCGGCGACGACGACAATGTACCAACGACAACAGTGGTGGCTACAGAGGAAAGCATCGACGGCTGTTCAACGGCACAAAAAGATACGGTCTCCGGCGATGGTGGCGACTGGAGCCACTAACGGTGGTACCAGGGTAGCACCCTAGCATCACGGTTCTCCGACGACCCACGTGAAAAACTTGTTGTTCACGACATCACTAGCGGTATGGTGGCGTTCCGATGGCAAAACTGGAGGCGACATGGTGGTTATTCGTCTTCATCGGAGGTGGTCGCGCCTCCACTGGAAAAATGACCATAGTGGCCACGGTCCTTGGTTAACCCGATCTTCAAGACGCTAGTCTTCAGTAATCTTGGTTTCATCGGCATCCTTTTGGTCTCCGGCTTCAACGACGGTGGTGGTGCGGCGCCGACAATCACGAGTGTGAAGGTGGAGGCTAGGAAACACACTAGGGTTAGGGTTATACGGAGGGTTTATATACCTGACACTCAATGGAACATATTTCCATAATGGCAGAACTGGTCCCTCCCCATGAACATCTTTGCAATCGAGGCCCAAAATTTACTCTTTATACCCCTACTCCCATAATTATTTTCATTTTAAGTCCAAAAGTTACCAATTACACCCTTCCTTCTAAAATCCTTACGAAATAAGTCCCGGAATTACCCTTTTAACCGCCAAATAATCCAATTTATAACATTCGACTCCTAAAACCAACACCCCACTAAATATTATTAATTTTAGGGCAACTATAAAATAATATAAACTATAAATTTACATCTTGGGGTTCCGGGTTTATTATTTAATTATTCTATTTCAAACAGGATGTTAGAGAGGGTGATGGTGGTAGGTATTGGGCTTAATCGCTTGTGACTATATGTATTTAATCATAAGTGATTTGGAAAAGAATGTTGTTTATATAAATCATATGTGATTAGTTACATATAATCATATGTGATTGTATGTACTTAATCACATGTGATTTATGTGATTAAATACATATAGATAAAGTACATATAATTATACATGATTTAAGTCATTATATGTATTTAATCACATACAATGTTAGCGGTTGTAGGTAGTGAAATATTGAATTAAGTTCAAGAAACTAACCATTGAATCAAAAATGCAAAAATAAATACTATCCACATATAATTTATGTGGAAAATAATCATATTACAATTTTTAATTCAATAATCGTTCTCATGTAAGTAGATACATATAATCACATATTTATATATGTGATTATCTGTATCTAATCATATATTACTTATGTGAACAATAATCATATGTGATTAGATTCATATATAATCACATGTGATGATATGTATCTAATCACATTATGAATCTTGTAGATATAAATTATATATTAATAGATACATATAATCACATGTGATTATATGTATCAAATCTCATATCATTTTTATGTGGACAATATTCATTTTTGTGTTCTCAATTCAATAATTGTTTTTGTCCATTTTAATCATATATGATTAAATATATTTAATCACATGTGATTATATGTATCTAATCACATATGATTTTATAAGGAAAATCAAATATTGTCTATATAAATCACATGTGATTAGATACATATAACCGTATGTGATTATGTACACGAGAAGAACCATTAGGGTGGCGGGTGGTGGTGGGGGTTAAGGCGGGTGGGTCGGTGGTTGTAGTGTTGATGGGTGGGTGGTGATGATGGGTGGTGCTGACGTTTGGTGGTGGTGGTGGTGGTGACGTGTGGTAATGGATGGTGGTAGTGGTTGGTGGTGGTGGTAGGTGATGGGTAGTGATAGTGGTAAGTGGTGATGTCGTTGGTGGGTAGTGGTGGTAGTTGGTGGTGGGTGGTGTGGTGGAGGCGGGTGGAGGTGATGGACGGTGGTGACGTAGTGATGATGGGTGGGGGAGGCGGGAGTTGGTGATGGTGGTCACGGGTGGTGGTTGGTGGTAGTGGTGGGTAGTGTTTGATGGTGAATGGTTATAGTGGTGGGTTATGGTTACAGGTGGTGGTTGGTTATGGTGGTGGGTAGTGGTGGATGATGGTGGGGTGGTATTAGTGGGTAATGGAGGTAGGTGGCGGTGATTGGTAGTGGGTGTTGGTGGTGGTGATAGGTAGTGGTTGGTGGTGGGTGGGGTGGTGGTGGTGGTTTGGTTGGGTGATGGGCGGTGGTTTTGTTGGTTGATGAGTGGGGTGGTAGAGGTGGGTGGAGGTGGTGGATGATGGCTGGCGATGAAGACGGGTGATGGTATGTGGTGGTATAGGGTTGTAGGTTGTGGTAATGAGTGGTTGGTAGTAGTGGTGGTTGGGTGGTCGTGGGTGGTTGGTGGTGAGTGATACTTGATGGGTGGTGGTGTGTGATAGGTGGTGGTGGATGATGGGTGGTGGTGGGTATATGGTGGTGAGTGGTGGTAGATGGTGGGTGGTGGTGGGTGGATGGTGGTGGTGGGTGGTAGGAGGTGATAATAGGATGGTGAGTGGTGTTGGTTAGTGGCATTTATAATTGTTTTTAATTTTTTTTTTCTATTTACATAAATATATTTATTCACATTTAGTTTTTTCTGTAATTACAAACGTGCCACCTTGCAAATTAAAAAAGGATTTTTGTTATGTTCTTGCAATAAAAATGTTCTTGATTGAACGCTCCCCAATAATATATATATATATATATATATGAAGTAAGTGCAAATAAAAGTAGTAAATAGTGTGAAAACTTTAAAACAATATGTTATGTTATTATTCTGCAATGAATGTTGTATATGTGTGTTGTTCAAATAATTCTAATATGAATATTAACGTTTGATTATTTATATATTTATTAGATTGTTAATATTCTTTAATTTATGCATGTGTATTTTTGTAGTAAATTGTAATTTTAGTTTTAAACAATAAGTATTCATTTATTCTTTGCTGAATAATGATATAAAGTTTTGCATACAAAATTCATTGTAGAATAATAATATAAAAGTAGTGTTTTTATGTTTTCACACTAGTTATAGTTATTATGTGATATATATATATATATATATATATATATATATATATATATATATATATATATATATATATATATATATATATATATATATATATATATATATATATATTAGAAGTGTAGCCCATAATTTTTTTTTTCATTTTTATATTTCCTTATTAATGAAAACAATTAGTTTTTACTTTTATTATATATTATACATAGGTTAATTTATTCTTAAATATATAATTACCATGTATATATTATTTTGAACAAGTTATACCATTAAATAAACTTCAAGAAAAAAGCCAAATAGCGGCGACAAAAGTCGCTGCTAAAGGGTCTAAATGTCGCCAGTAATGGTAACAGAGCGGACACGTTACCGGTAATAAGTTGCCGGTACTGTTCTGTCACTATTGATCAATTTGTCGCCGCCAAAGAGAATTGTCACCGCTAATGTTCATGTTGTCGGTAATACTTCATGTGGCCGCTAATGATGAGGTTGCCTGTAATAGTGTCGTCGGTGATAACATTTTTCATTTTTTAATATTTTTTAATCAACGATTTTGGTCGCCGATGATAGTGTCGCAAGTAATTACGTAACAACATCTGATTAAATATGAAAAGTGATAGTTTCGCCGGTAATTACATAAAACAACCAAAAGTTTTACAATTTAAAAAGTAGCAAAGCGTGAAAACGAGTGTAACATACAAATAAAGCTCATCCCTACATACGATCATCTCCGTTCCCACCGTTTCCTCCTTGATTAAAGCTCATCCCTACATGTCGGGTCATTGAGTATTGCCGAACGATTTTCCAACTACATAATAAATAACAATATATGCAAAACTTATAAGTTAAATTATCAAACATAAACAAAAACTACCAAAGCCCATTGTTATTTTTAAACTAAGACAAAAAGCCAAAGTACATTGCTATTTCTTGCATTTGGGACAAAAACCCAATTACCAAAGCTTTTAGCAAATAATCACCAAAAAACCAAAATTACCAAAAGTGAGTAACAATTAAGTATAAATAAATACTTAATTATATGATAAAATTATAATTAAATGCTTACATATTGTTGTTCTGCCACGACAGTAACAAATACACCATCCTTATCGGTATGAGCCTTGCGACGTTTCCACTCTCTTAAGGTTCTATTTAACATTAAAAATTAGATTATGTATTAAATAAATAATTACATGTATTGTACATTACCTTCTTATAGCAAGTACTGCTATATGAGCTCGCCCCCCCCCCCCCCCCCCAAAGATTCACGGTCGTTTGCATTAGATGGACTTTTTTGTTCGTTTCTGAAGCAATTTTGTGTTCGTCCGTTTGGAAATACTCAACTGCTTTCTTCCAATTATCAACATCCATACCATCTGGAGGGTTGGCTAATGCTCTCGGGATATCATGATACCCTCCAACTTCCATCAAATATTCTTTTGCATCAGATTTACGGTCTATATAACCTTTTAACAAAGCTGCTTGAAAACTCTTTGACAACATATTAGCTTCTACATCTTGGTACATCTGTTCCAAATCAAACTTTGTCTACAAAAAAAAAAGTTAACCTAGTAAAAACCAGTCACAATTAACCATATAGATATTTTGAAATAAATAATATACCCCTAAATGTTGTATTATTATGTCCTTTATTGCATGGGAAACTTTTTTCCAAGTCCATTTATCAAAAGGGACCATCTGCCACATTGTTCTTCCAACTTCTTGTGAAAACATGTCTTTCGGCTCTCCTACGGGATCATATGTCATATCCCTATCATATTCCATGGTAATTGGCTTGCCCTTATTCTGTAAGAGCGCTCTTTCAAGCTTTATAGTTTTGGCTTTTCCTCGGACTTTCCTATGTACACGTTGCTCAAATACAAATATAATTAAAAATTATTAGAAATGGTGTTGAATTTATAATAACTAAATAAAAATAGTAAATAAAAATTCATAATAAGACTTACGGTTGTCACACCCCCGGACCAGACGGCGGAAACGTTCGAGGGCTTGCGTGACTTATATTGAATATCATCACAATGAATATACATGAATCATAACATAATCATCACAAGGCATCAATACATTACAACTGACATTGTTCACATCAAGTATATTGTTTAATCATGACATATCCATAATATATATTGTTTGTTAGCCTTTTCAAAAGCATAATACCCTAACATACTCGATGTTACACATCGACTTACCTGTTACCTGAGAATACAAGTTATTTTGAAAAACGTGAACATATGGAATGTTTGTTAGTTCATAAGCATGGTTGTTTTGAAAATGTTTGTATAGTTTATAAAACCCAGAAAATTTGATATTTTCTAAAAAAGAAAATTGTTCATACCAAAGTGTGAAGATCAATCGGTGTATGGATGAATGATTTCAAAGCGTGTATAAATGAAAAGTTTTGCATTATAGTTATTGAAAAATACAAAGGAATGGTGTTGATTTCCTCTAAAAACCCGATGTTTTCTGATAAAAGAAAAATATAATTGTTTCAAATTATTATACCGTCACGTCGAATGATTTTGAATTTTCCATGATTACTCGGATAGTGTTAGATTTGTTTAATTGTGAGTCGTTATAACCACACATGATAATGACTAGTTTGTCTGTCTTGGCATTCTAAGGAACACCGAAATTTGATCTTAAGATTTTCTCACCCTAGACTGGCCAAGTCTAACTGTAGCGAACAGTTGAGGTGTGGGGGAGTCACCCCCGTATAGATCTATACACAAACTCTCGCTCTTCCTCCAGGAGACTTTGATTATAACTACAGACTACAGACGACCCATAGAGGTGCCTCCCGCTATTACTCACTAAATCTAACATGAGTTTGATTACCATTGATTAATGACTTGCATATGTTTACTGAATTGAAGGTAGGCCAAATAAACGAGGAGAAGAGGATTACAAGGTCCTACTAATCCCACGTATTATTTATGGATATTGGGTATACGAAGGACACGTTGGCTCATTTCGCATTTGATTTACTCGGGCCTTACTAGCAATGTTAATGGGCCACTAAGGCCCAATAGCACATAAAAGCATTGAGGGTCCTTTAAATATGAAATTGGGTCATAGAAGGCCCAATAACGTTTATTATTACTCCTTGGGCCCAAAAATCATGTTAATGGGTCACAAAGGCCCAACAAGCATGATTGGAACTTTCAAGCCCAAAGATTTGAATGTTTACTTGTTTTAGATATAGTATAATTGTTGGAATGTTTGATTGAGTGATTGTTAATTTCGCACCAGAGCGAGGCCGATCGGTTATTTTTAACGATGTTTGAAATTATACGTATTTTCATCTTTCCATTTTCATGAATTGTAGTTTGGTATTTTTATTTTAACTCAAATATATTAAAAATAAAATAATTGACTCAAAAATATTGGTTTGAACGCTTTCAGCCCTTCTTTGGTAAAATTGTCAATTTTAGTCCTTTATACAAAAAAGACATTCTAAGCCCCTTAAACCATTTTCTTTACACTTTTGACCCATAGACTTGTTAAAGTGATAATTTTAGCTCAAAACTTATTCTTTGGCAGTTTCAGACCTTCCAGAAAAGTCCTTTTCGGTTAAAGCCCAAACTTTTTGCAACTTTTACAATTTTGGCCCAAAGTCCAAAAAGTTTACAATTTTGATCCTTGTTTGGAAAATACATCATTTTAACCCCTGAATTTGTTTTATTCACCCTTTTACCCCTGTTTTTGTGAAGTGTATTATTTCAACCCCTTGAAAGTTGTAATTTTCGCAAATTTTGGCTCATTAGGTCGAAAAGCCCAAAATTTGGCCCATTAAACCATAAATTTCATTTCTAAACTTTAAAAGAGTATGATATTCATGAATACACTTATTTTTACTATTTTGACTCTTTTAGTCCTTGAGAAAACGTTGAATAGCAATTTTTCAATCCAACTTTTGTTTGTTTGACAATTTTAGCCCAAAAGGGAGTTTTATGTTGCAATTTGTATACTCTAATCTTAAAGGGTAATATTTCTTGACTTGTTTTAGTGTAATACATCATAGATTATATTCATCTTCCTCTTAAAGCCATAGTTCTCGGATTTCTAATCTTTTTGTTGCACATTTACCACAAAAACGCATGAAATCACACATAACATACACATACACATAGATCTACACATTTTACTTGTATGCTCCCCCATAAAAGATATGAAAACCGAAAATAGAGGGGTATGAACTCACATTTCTTGTGGATCTCGGTTTTGAAGAAGAAATGAAAGAAGTTTGTGCTATTTTCGGCCCTAGCAAGCTTTCTTGGGTTGATTTCGAACTTAAGAAGCTTCTAAGGAGTACATCATGAAAAACTTACTTAGAATGAGTGATCTAACATGAAAATGAAGTTATAAAACTTAAGTGTGGTAGGACTTACCAAGAATTGATGATTTTTTATGATGAAACTCTTCTTGAAGATGTGCAAATTCTCGAAAATTAGAGAGGAAATGTGGAGTGTTCTTGTGAGTGTTTGAAAGAATTTGGAATAGTGTGGGTATGTGTGTGATGGTCTTGGCCGAAATAAGAGGAGAGAGGGGAAGAGAGAGATGAGTGCATGGGAACATGAGATTGGTATTGGATGTATGTTGGACCATGCATGTTTATTTGGTGTATAATAGGAAGGTGGCACATAAAAGTCAACCCTTATTATTCTTTTTTTCCTCTTGTGCCGAGAAAGAGAGAGAAGAAAGATGGAGTAGGCCTTTAATGCTTGGTTCCAATAATAGGACGACCATTTTGATGGTTTTCGGCCCATTGGGCCCTTAGAGGTGTGTACGACCCAAATCTAGCATAAAGGAATGGATTTGAGTCTATTAAAGCTAATTGGATTTGTTGTGGCCCAATAAGGCCCATTAAAGATAAACTAGTCCATTTTAGGCTTATAAGACCCAGAAGGTTAAGTATCATGGAAGTGGGTCCAATTAGAGCTCATATAAGAGTTCTAAGCCCAAATAGTCAAATTTGGAAGCTTATTGGTCCATTAGGCCCAATAAGGAAATCCTAGTCCATAATGGACTTAAACCGGGATTTTTAGGGTTTCCAATTCTCATGGACTATTTGAAAGTTTGAATAGGGTGTTTGATGGAAATTTTTGTTGTTATTGAATAAGCATCATACATGCTTTCACATTTTTGATTCACAAATATTATCGTTGTTATTGTTACAAGGTATAGAATTCCTAGTTGTGACATCATCCCCCCGTTAGAGGGAATTTCGTCCCGAAATTCTTTTTAAAGCTAGATTTCAAGAATGCTATAATAGGTGAGGGTAATTCTGCTTCATCTGGTCTCACGTTCCCATGTGAATTCTGGCCTACGCTTCGCATTCCACCGTACTTTCACAATCGGAATACGACTTTGCTTAGTACGCTTCACCTCCCTGTCCATGATTTCGACTGGTTCCTCGATGAACAGGAGATTCTCGTTGATTTAAATTTCTTCAAGTGGAATGATGAGGGTTTCTTCGGATAAACACTTTTTCAAATTGGAAACATGGAACACGGGGTGAACACTGCTGAGCTCGGTAGGTAGCTACAGTCTATAAGCCACTGGACCGATTCGGGCAAGAATCTCAAACGGTACAATGTATCGTGGGTTTAGTTTTCCTCGTTTCCCAAAATGAATCACCCCTTTCCAGGGAGAGAGTTTTAACAACACCCGATCCCCGACTTGAAATTCCAAGGGCTTTCACCGTTTATCAGCGTAGCTCTTCTGTCGGTCTCGTGATGCTTGTAGTCGAGATCTGATCTGAACTATTTTGTTTGTTGTTTCGCGTATGATCTCCGGTCCCGTTAATGTATTGCTTGATGTCTGTCTTCCTGCTAGCTGAGTATCACCCACCTCAGCCCAACACAACGGTGATCTGCATCTATGCCCGTATAGTGCTTCGAAAGGAGCAACTTTGATGCTTGAGTGATAACTGTTGTTGTATGAGAATTCGATTAAAGGCAAGTGAGTATCCCACGACTTTCCAAAATCTATCACACACGCGCAAAGCATGTCTTCAAGGGTTTGAATGGTTCGCTCACTTTGACCATCCGTTTGTTGGTGGTAGGCAGTGCTCATGTCGAGATGTGTTCCCATAGCGTTTTGAAGTGATTGCCAAAAACGCGAAGTGAATCTACTATCTCGGTCGGAGATGATAGATATTGGCACTCCATGAAGTCTCACCACCTCTTTCATGTATATTCTGGTCAACCTCTCCATCTTGTAGGATTCTTTTATTGGCAGGAAATGAGCGGATTTCGTCAATCTGTCGACTATTACCCATATGGTATCCAATCCATCTTTTGACTTGGGTAATTTGGTCACTAAGTCCATAGTAATCCTTTCCCATTTCCACTCGGGAATTACTGGCTGTTGTAGTAATCCCGAGGGCTCCTGATATTCCACCTTCACTTTAGCGCAAGTAAGGCATTTGCTAACATAGGAGACATTCTCTGCCTTCATGTTGGGCCACGAATAATGTTGTTTGATATCCAAGTACATTTTATCTGAACATGGATGGACGGAGTATTGTGTCTTGTGAGCTTCATTCATGACTACTTCTCTGAATCCTCCAAGCTTAGGGATCCAAATGCGGTTCATGAAGTAAGAGCCTCCATCATCCTTTACTTCGAAATTCTTTTCCATTCCTCGTAAGGCTTCACTTGTTTTGTTTTCTGTCTTCATGGCATCGGACTGAGCTGCTCTGATTTGCGAGGTTAGGTGGGATTGAATGGTTATGGATAGAGTTTTCACACCACGATTTAAGTATTTCTTCCTACTCAAGGCATCAACTACCACGTTAGCCTTTCCTGGGTGGTACTTGATCTCGCACTTATAATCGTTTAGCAATTCAACCCATCTTTGTTGCCTCATGTTCAACTCTATTTGATTTAAAATGTGTTGGAGACTCTTGTGGTCAGTGAAAATGGTGCACTTTGTACCATAAAGTAGTGTCTCCATATTTTTACGGCGAAGACCACAGTCCCCAATTCGAGATCATGGGTGGTATAATTCACCTCATGTGTCTTTAGTTTTCGAGACGCATAAGCTATCACCTTCCCCCGCTGCATAAGCACACAGCCTAAACCTTGATTCGACGCATCGCAGTAGAGTACAAAGTCCTCTGTTCCTTCTGGAAGTGATAGTACCGGTGCACTGCAGAGTGCTTGCTTCAGAGTTCGGAATGCAACCTCTTACTTATCTGTCCATTCAAAGGGTACACCTTCTGTGTAAGCAAGGTAAGTGGCTTGGCTGTCTTAGAGAAGTTCTGGATGAACCTCCTGTAATAGCCGGCGAGACCTAAAAATTGATGAATTTCTGTGGGTGTCGTTGGGATCGTCCATCCTTCAATAGCTTTGACCTTAGAAGGATCCACGTGTATCCCTTCTTGAATAACAACATGACCCAAAAATTTCACACTACGGAGCCAGAACTCACACTTAGAGAGTTTTGTGTATAGCTTTTCGGTTCGCAGGGTTTCCAGGATTCGTCTGAGATGTTGGCCATGCTCCTCTTCGCTTCGAGAATAAACTAGAATGTCGTCAATGAAAACGATGACAAAGTTGTCGAGGAATGGTCGGCAAATTTGATTCATCAGGGGCATTTGTTAGACCGAAGAGCATTACCACAAATTCGTAATGTCGATAGCGAGTTTGGAAAGCATTTTTGGGGATATCCTCTTCCCGGACCTTGAGTTGGTGGTATCCGGATCCCAGATCTATCTTAGAGAAGTAACTTGCTCCTCGGAGTTGGTCAAATAGATCGTCGATTCGCGGAAGGGAATAGCGATTTTTGATAGTAAGCTTATTTAGTTCCCTGTAGTCAATACACATCCTAAAGGATCCGTATTTCTTCTTAACAAAGAGAACCAGAGCACCCCAGGGTGAGAAAATGGTTCGGATAATTCCTTTGTCCAAAAGCTCACTGAGTTGGCTGGACAGCTCTTGCATCTCCGCAGGAGCCAATCTATAGGGAGATTTGGCGATGGGTGTAGCTCCTGGTACAAGATCAATTCGGAACTCGACTTGTCTTTCTGGGGGTATCCCTGGAAGATCTTCAGGAAAGACATCTGAAAACTCGCAAGCCACTGGGATGTCTCGAATATTGACCTCTTCTTTGGACTTATCCACAATACGAGCCAGAAACGTCAAGTCCTCCTTTCGTAGATACTTTTGTGCCTTGATGCACGAGATAAGACGAAGGTTTGTGCTGGGTTTGTCTCCGTATATAATTAGGGTTTCTCGATTTGGAAGGTGAAGGCGAACGACCTTCTCGTGACACAAAATTTTAGCATGGTGGGGGCTTAACCAGTCCATGCCGATAATCACATCAAAACTCCTAATGGAAACATGCATTAAGTTTATTTGAAAGATATGTTGGTTCAAGGTTAGGGTACATCCGATGTAGATTTCCCCAGTGGATTCTGTTTTCCCATTGGCGATTTCCACCGTAAAGGTTTCATTAAGCTTCTGGGGTTGTTGTTTTAATAAGTGTTTAAATCTTTTGCTCACGAAGCTTCGTTCTGATCCAGTATCAAATAGGATGCATGCATAAGTGTGGTTTAGGAGAAACGTACCGGCGACAACAGCGGGATCCTGAACTGCTTCTCCCTGACCCATGGTCAGCACTCTTCCTGTTCCTCCATTCCTAGGGTTGTTGTTGTTGGGGCAGTTTCGACGGAAATGCCCAGTCCTTCCACATCCATATTAGGTGTGGGTTAGTCATGCATTGTTGTCGTTGTTGTTGTTGTTGTTGTTGTTGTTGTGGTGGTTGTTGTTGTTATTGTTTCCTTGCTGCTGGTTCTTGGGAGGATAGGTCCTACAATATTTTGTCGTGTGACCCTTCTGATTGCAATTGGTACAATGCATATCCCTGCATTCGCCATTATGATGGAGACTACACTTGTTGCACTTTGGGAGATTTCCGGAATACTGCCTAGGAGCACTTGGAGTAGCTGAGACTGGAGCATGTGGTGTGGAGGGAACATGGGTGGTTGTAGCATTAACTGTCACTGTTTGTTGCTTCTTTGACGACTCCGAGCCTTGTCGTCCCTTCCTCTTGTTATTCTTTCCCTTCTTGTTGTCACTCTCCTTCTTGTTTTTGGTTTCTCCTGGCTTCTCGCCCTTTTTGTTGTTGTGGTCGTACAGTTTCTTAGCCAACCTCTTGGCACTGTCGGAGGTTTCGGGATTTGCAACTATCACATATCCTTGGATTGGGGAAGTTAATCCCCAGATGAATCTTTCTATTTTCTTTCCCTATGAAGTAATCATGCCAAGGCACAACAGATACAGTTCGCTAAACCTTGATATGTATGTGTCAATGTCGGAATTTTGGACGGTAAGGTTCCACAACTCTTGCTCCATCTTCTGGATTTTTCCTTATGGGCAGTAATCGGCCATCATCATTTCTTTCAACTCCGCCCACGGCATAGAGTTGGCTACGGGGAGAGTCATGGCTTTTATATGTCCGTTCCACCAGGTGAGAGCTTGATCAACGAACGTGCATGCGGCAAACTTCACATTCATCTCCTCAGGGCATTCACATATCTCGAACACTGATTCCACCTTCTCAATCCATCTTTTTAGGGTTATCATTCCCCCGGTGTGATTAAAGGTTCGTGGCTTGGCATTGGTGAAATCTTTGTAAGTGCACGTCTTGGTAGGGCCTTGATTTATTCCATTGTTCGGATTTCTAGCTCTTTGTCCATTTCCTCCTCCATTTTTCCCTTGGTGAATTTGTGTCATGGCTGCGGTGACCGCACCAGATACAGCTGCTTGGAATGCAGCTGAGTTGACCTCGGGTGGCGTTGGCCCAGGGTTTCCACGGGTTGGTCGTTAAGGCATCTTTCTGTCATGGAACGGAAAGATGTTGAGTGTCTAGGATTTCTGCGAGTTTGTGGTCCTATAAACTAGGTGTAGTGCATGTACTTTAGTTGTTTCACATATTAACATACAATTATGGGTACACAACATATAAAAGATAACAACATCACAATAGAACACACATTTTTCACTAATAACATCCGTACTTTGATACATGAAAATTTGCTCGAAAGAGCATACATAAGTGGTGCAAGTTCGGCAGCGTAACGACTCTATGAGTAGTGTAATCACCTAAACATAGAGTCGACGATACATAGCATAGATCATAGTACTAGTAAGGTAAAGCTGGTCCTAACACTCTAAGGAGCGTCCTACGATGGCAGCAAGATCATATACCGAAATGTTGTGCCAACAACTGGGCCATCTCAGTCATTTCTCCAATGACTTCATCTCTTTCCTGTTCAGCTTGCACCGCTCGTGCTTCCATGGCGAATAGCTGTTATCGCAGAGCAGCAATCTCAGCTTCCAGAGAGCAATTTTCCTTCGTGGGATTCCCTGGTGGGGTGGGGTGGTCCTGCTGCGTCTCGCTGGCCGGTGATGTGGCAGAATCCTCATCTGAGTCTTGTTCGTCCTGATGGGTTTTAGCTATAAGAACATCTTATGTGCTCATACAAACCCTAATGCTTGGATCTAGGTTTCTCTATTGTACATGCAATTCATCCAAGACTTCAAACCCTAGATCTAGCATATGATAATCAATATAACATATGAATAAGGGTTTAGATCATACCTTGATTGTTATGTAGCAATAACAATCTCAAATCCTTCTTGTATTGACTTTAGAAAGCTTAGAATCACAAATGTCACTCCTCTAATGGTTCACAAACACCAAGAGCAAGAGGATGAAAAGGAGAAGAGAAGGAGGCTGCCCAAAATGTGTGGAAACCCTAGACAACATGTTCACCACGTTTTTGAGCCATAAGGTTCCTTTAAATAGAGAGACTATTAGGGTTATCTAACAAGGAAACCCTAATTTGGATGCTTAAGACCTAAGCAACCCATGGACTCCTTCCTTATGGGTTTTCCCATAGAATTCGTCCACCTTATAATATAAGGTAGTCCATGGCCCAATTGCAATTATCTTATAATTACAATTCCAGTCCCTTAAGTTTAATTAATCTCTTTTAGTCACAAACTTAATTCTTATTAATTCTTGACTAATATTAATTAAACAATATGATTTCTATATTATTCTCATAATATATTAATAAATCATAATTAATCCTTTCTCTCCATAATTCATCCTACCAAGTTGCTTTGATGAAGGCATCCCAAAAGGACCATGCACCATCGGGTCAAGTACATACCAAAATAGTTATGGACTTAGACACTAATCCAACTGTCTACCACTTGGATAAGTCTAATAACTATTCTGCGTATGACTTCAGATCCTGATCTGCAATCGTCGCTTTCCAAGGCCGATGTCAACTCTGATCTTGTCAGATACGCGTGTCCTTTAGATAAGGGATCATATATTCCTCCATTCTAGATATCGTATAGACTGAGACATGGATCTAAATCATTCTCTCTGTCTATGTGTTGTTTCCTGAATTCAGATTTTTGATGACTGACAACAGACTACAATTGAACACATCAATTTAGTCCCGGCTTGGCCAAGCACTTAGGTGCCATCACTAAATCATCGAGGGGCCCACAAATATCGCTTTTATCCTACTTTGGATAAAAGGAACGGATAAACTTTGACTCAATGCTCGCTTGCACTCACTCACCAAATCACACACAACAATATGTTTTATAACACCAAGTTACTGGTGCGTTTACATATTATCAATGTGCAACCGAATCGCAAGATACAACTCACACATCTTGGTTTCAAGAATATAAGATATTATCGTCTCACCAATCACTCGTGATAAAATCCATGAAGTGATCCAAGTGAGCGAGGGTTTAATCCAATGCTCAAATCATATTCATAAGCACTCATGAACGTTGCAGCAAACATTTGCCGATGTCTAATGCTCTTTAGACAATCTACACACCAATTCATGACAGTCTTCATTCATATCTACTTCCAACATATGAACGACTGTGGCCCGTTTGAATAATTTGACTATTCTAAACGAATTAAATTATTCAGGAAGTCAAAACATGCAAAGTGAAACACAAGAGTTAATAATACTAATCCCATATGACCTCAAACCTATGAGTATAAATAAAACACCTTTTATTTATCACCATATCGATTACTCATTATTTGTTGTTTCAGGTAATCAACTTCTTACTTGAATTATTACTACACTTGTCCCATGCTCCTAGCATGCACACAATGTTTACCTATGGTTCTTACTTTTTGAAATAGATCAAATGAACACATTTCCAATCATACTCATTTCACAATTCCCAATCCTTATTACAAGTGTAAGAATATCAAATTCTTGCCACTTATAGAGTATGTTAGATTCTTACATTTTATGCTATGATCCTTCCGTAATATCACTGCACTAAAGTCACAATGACTATTGCCAATGAAATTACAAAGTCCTCTATCGGAGATTTTTACAAGACAATTCCATAGATGTGATGTCTCTCACTCAAAGTACATTCCTTTCAACATCCTTTTGCATAAGAGTTTCTAATCTAGACGTTGATTCTCAATATCCAATTCCCAATATGGAAACATTTCCATATTTTCCATATGACAACTCATTCTTAATAGAATCTTTTCTATTCATAATAATGTCGATATGGTCCATCCAATACTATACTTCCAACTACTCACAAGCGACCAATCCTCGGCGAACTTTGGATTGTCCTTTGATAGTTGTTTAATTATCTTAGTCAAAACCGATTCTTGTCCTTTTCCCTCTAAATGTGCTAGACATTTGGAAAATTTTAGAATGGTCAAATATTATAACATTTGCAATCGATCCTTTACCCGAAGCGTATGGGACACGATGCATAATGTCTTACATAAAGATTTGATACTTTATGAATCTTCTGCCATATTATTTTATGTGCTATGTTCTTACAATTCAAACTATGAAGAGGAATGCCGTAATCATAATCGAAATTTAAAAAAAAACACTATGTATCCTTGACTAAATTTATTAACATTCCACAACCTAAGCCTTTATATTTGAAATGAAGCATAATATTCTCTCCCTTAATTATAGAAAAACAACTATTCAATCTTTACAACTTTGAAAAGTATGACTCTTGTTTTCTATAATTAATATTGCTAATTTGCAATACTTGCCTTAATAATCATGCAATCATATCATTTATGATCCCACTATCACGATGATTATTATAAACATAACACTTATGATCCCACTAGCTTTGACATGTATTCAGAAACAACTTAACTTTCAGAAAAACAATACCTATTGAATTTCTTAAGTTCATGTTTCTAATACCTAATGCTTTGATAATCCTTTATCTAAGCTTATACACCTTTCCCTTAGATAGCTCATATGTGTGTCTAAAACAATTCAGACTAATTGCCAAATCTCACAATTTGAATCATGGAAAGGGATACCGTAACCCTAATTGAATTCGAGAATCCAATTTTCACAATCACTATCTTCTTAAAATCTCTTTTAGTGAAAGCATTTCCTCACAGTCATTTTCATGAAGGAGGGAACCTTATGAGACTTAGATTTTAATGGTGTATGTGTTCCTATCCATGTGAATTTGTTAAAACCAAAGTTTGCGACAAATCCAAACTCATATGGACCGAACTCTTAATCTTGATTTCTTGCCTTATGGTAACACGGCTGCCCACCATGTCTTCCAAGTAGTTAAGCAGCTCACCCTTTCCTATCAATGTACTTTCAATTGATCAAGGTCCTTGCCTTTTATGCATTCAAATGAGAACTCATAGGGCTCACATGCATAATTAACTAAATTGAAACGGCACAGAAACAAGGTAATGTCAACACGATAGGTTGTAAACCTCTACTCGTGTGCTAGTGATGATCGATGAGGTTTATTCTTGATTTGTTCTTGAAACCTTTCAAGACCATTAAGACTCCCACTGACTCCTTGACATATAAGATTCTCTTGTCAATAAACATTTATTGACAAACAAATATTCAAGAGTTAGTGTAGCCTTTATCAAGACAAAACATTTCATAAAATTGGTCCTAGTTGGTCTTTGTCTTATCCAAGACATCACAACTTTCCAATTTCAAATGTGCGAGAATAGGAAAGCCTTTTTCCAAATTCTACTTTTGATTAATGTTATAAATCTTCTTCATACTTGTCACTCAATATTACAATCTTAACTCTAAGACTTGTTTTGGAATGAAGTATGATTGACTTCTTGATTTAACCATTTCTTCAATTCTTGATTCCTCTTCTTATACATACACTTGTACTAAGACTTATTTTAGAGGATCAATTGAAATATGGTTCTTAATCATTAAGACATATCATAAAATATAAAAGGTACACTCTCTTCTTCTTAGAATAGAGAAACTTTTATTTTTCTGCCTACTTGATTCTTTTATTTGTTCTGCTATTGATTTAAACCTTTTTTCAATCAATTCAGAAGTACACTTAATCTTATAAGTATAATAATATTAATAATCCTTTAGTAAATCATGATGAGTATCTTTGTTACCCTTGTGGTGGACTTGATCAACACAAAAGTTTGTGTACTCGATCTCCTAGTCCTTCACTTGACACTTTGTCAACGAATTACTCTAATTTCCAAATATGAAATTTCTCATTCATCGTGCAACCAAGTTGCATGATTCCAAGTTTCTATCCAATTGAAACTTGGGTGATGAGAAACTCTCCTTATTTGGTAAATTCTTGACATTTCCACTATTAACATATTTAAAAATCTTATCCATTCGTTGTAGAAATATGCAAACATCAATTTTTCATAACAATTTCATTGCAAGGAAATAAATAAATAAATACATAAGTCAAATCAAAAATTTATTTTATTCATAAAGCAGCGGAAAACATATGTCCTTACAATGCAAAATCAACTGAAAAACTATGTAGTCAAATATTCCTAACAATTCTATCATAACTTTCTAAGCTCAAAATCTAATCTTCAAGTCCATGCGATCGAGATCCATTTCTTTGTGATTAGATTCATCTTGCTCTTACATCAGTTTCCTCTCTTTTCACTGATCCTGCAAAGCATTCAAATGAAATCTTATCACATTATGTATTAAGAATCAATGAATAGGAACTTAATAGAGTTAGATAGTGGATTTTACCTGAAGCGCAACCATACTCTTTGACTTTCCCATCTTTGGTCTCTTCAGGATCTTATGGCAGACTTGTATCCAATGCCCTTTCATTTGGCAACAAACGTAGGTCGGTTCTCCTAGAACGTCCTCGGAAGCATGGTTGGTTGACTTTCCCAACAAATATGCTCCGTTGCTTTGCCAAATCATTTCTGATTCAGCAGCAATGAGCATGTAAGTTAGGTCAATGAGGTTTTCATCATGATCCATCATATAATACTTTCTTTTGAACTCATTATATGATTCAGGAAGTGACTGCAGAACCCAGTTCACAGCCAACTTATCAGGGAATGACGCACCCAACATTATTAGCCTATCGATGTGTGATTTCATTCCTAGAACGTGGGCACACACGAGTTTACCATCTTCATGTTTCATTTCCAATAGGGCTTTAGTGACATTGAACCTTTCAATTCTGCGATCTTGTGGGTTAGGGAGAATAATTGGAGGAGGTGTGGGAAGTGAAGCATGATTTCTTGTTCCTCGATCGAATCGTGGAATATCATCTTCATGTGGAATGCTTGTTCCACGGGATTTGGGAAGGCCATAGTTGTCGTACTTTGACATCTACAGAACGGGAGAAAAATAAATTCAAGTTAGTTGATAGATTGAGTCCTTAATAAATCTCCCAAATGAGATATTAAGGCTAGGACCCAACACAATACGCTACAACCTAGAAAAGGGATGCCGTAATCTAGTTGCATAATATTTGAAGGTAAGTGAATGACGATTCACTAATTTCCACCATGGAAAACGAAAAAGAAATTTAAGTTTTAAATCTATGAAAACTCCTAGATCCTATGAGATTCATTGAACATTTCAATGGCATGTTTAAATCTCGATATGCCCCTCTAGTTTGTAGCTGGGATGCCGAGGATCACAAAGCGGGTGTGAATAACCATGCAAATTTACATGGTGCCCCCACATGTTACAGTCACTTATTCGATGTGCCGGTAAACCACACACGCTCCACCGAACTATGAAAAACATTGAGTCACCCTTTGCTACCTTTGCTTAGAACCATTTAGTGTGCCGGTAAACCACACACGGTCCACTAACGTCTTCGCAAGGGTACAAAGTGTAATTTCATGGAATTACATCAATTCACTTTTGTCTAAAGTAACTAAGATTGGGAATTTGTAAAACATTTTGTTACTTTTGTACTTAATTATTCTTATAATGGAAGGTTTTTGTCCCATCCTACCCGTTCGGCTAACGACCTTCCACTAGTCAATAGTGCGGTGGGTAAGAGTGGATACCCATTCAATCGCCATTTTATAGGCAATATCCTTAAACACCCCTTATAGACTAGCTTCGTGAATGAGGCCTACTAACAGTAAGACTAACTTTTACTCATACATATATATAATGTTAGACTTTTAATGTTATATATAGTATAGGGTGTATTTTACACTTTTAAAATACTAGGTGGTCAATTTTAACAATTATACTTTTAATTCAATTAAATTGTAAACCAAAACTTTTATGGATTTATTAAACCTCTTTTAATTATATACCTTAATTAATTAATAAAACCATAAGGGTGTGATATGAACTTTTCAAAACAATACTAGGGTTTTAGAATTTAACATTCCTAAATTAAACTTTTAATCAACTTTTAAATTCCAAAACTTGAGGGCAAGTTTTGAAACATTTCAAAACATTAGGGTTTAGAATTTAAATATACATCAAAATTAAACTTTTAATCAAAATTTAAATTCCAAAACTTGAGGGCAAGTTTTGAAACCTTTTCAAAACATTAGGGTTTCAACTATTTAAATTTCAAAACAAAAACTTTTGAGTTCATATTTAAACTATAAAACCTAAAGGGAAAAATTGAAACTTTTCATAACACAAGGATCAAATAACAAATAATATAAATTAAACAATTAATTTTATCATTATCTATATTTGACTTAATTTCAATTTCATGCAAGGCTCTGACACCACTGGTGGGTTTTAGCTATAAGAACATCCTATGTGTTCATACAAACCCTAATGCTTCGATCTAGGTTTCTCTATTGTACATGCAATTCATCCAAGACTTCAAACCCTAGATCTAGCATATGTTAATCAATATAACATATGAATAAGGGTTTAGATCATACCTTGATTGTTATGTAGCAATAACAATCTAAAATTCTTCTTGTATTGACTTTAGAAAGCTTAGAATCACAAATGTCACTCCTCTAATGGTTCACAAACACCAAGAGCAAGAGGATGAAGAGGAGAAGAGAAGGAGGCTGCCCAAAACGTGTGGAAACCCTAGACCACAAGTTCACCACGTTTTTGAGCCATAAGGGTCCTTTAAATAGAGCGGCTATTAGGGTTATCTAACAAGGAAACCCTAATTTGGATGCTTAAGCCCTAAGCAACCCATGGACTCCTTCCATAAAGGCCTAGGACGATTTCTAATGGGTTTTCCCATAGAATTCGTCCAATTGCAATTATCTTATAATTACAATTCCAGTCCCTTAAGTTTAATTAATCTCTTTTAGTCACAAACTTAATTCTTATTAATTCTTGACTAATATTAATTAAACAATATGATTTCTATATTATTCTCATAATATATTAATAAATCATAATTAATCGTTTCTCTCCATAATTCATCCTATCAAGTTGCTTTGATGAAGGCAACCCAAAAGGACCATGCACCCTCGGGTCAAGTACATACCAAAATAGTTATGGACTTAGACACTAATCCAACACTTCCTTCATGTCATCATCGGTCCCATAAAACTCGTAGTTTGTGTCCATGTACTCGTCAGGCCCAACGTCGTGTGCTCCCCCTGATATCCCTTGGGTTCGTCCTCGATCATGTGGGGCCACTAGGACCTGATGAAACTGAATGCCCTGGTGCTCCCCTTCCATGGTGACTGAGAGGAGTTATAAATATACTAATATTATTCCGAAGATGTTTTAATTGCTATGTAAATTGAGTTGAGGTTCTCTTCTTGGAAATAAAGGGGTATGTTTTTAGGTTTACCGACCCTCGCGATTTCCTTGGGGCATGTGATAGTTGCACCACGGAGGAAATGTAGTTGATCAGGCTACATTCACCCCTTTAATACCACTATGAACAGTCCCGTCTTAACCAAGATGCCAACATTATCTCATTTGATTTGGTAATATGTTATTTTCCCTATATTCTACAAGTAGGGGTGTTTTATCGTTGTGTTTTATTCGTTTTGTTCAGATTTGTTTTTGGTCCCTCTTTGGTTTATAGTTGCATATCAATGTGTGGTTAGATATGGTAATTCACTATAAACAGAGCTCTGATACCAACCTGTCACACCCCCGAACTAGACGGCGGAAATGTCTGAGGGCTTGCATGACTTATATTGAATATCATCACAATGAATATACATGAATCATAACACGAACATCACCATGCATCAATACATTACAACTGACATTTTTCACATCAAGTACATTGTTTAATCATTACATATCCATAATATATATTGTTTGCTAGTCTTTCCAAAAGCATAATACCCTAACATACTCGGTGTTACACCTCGACTTACCTGTTACCTGAGAATACAAGTTATTTTGAAAAACATCAACATATGGAATGTTGGTGAGTTCATAAGCATGGTTGTTTTGAAAATGTTTGTATAGTTTATAAAACCCAGAAAATCCGATTTTTTCCGAAAAAGACAATTGTTCATACCATAGTGTGAAGATCCATCAGTTTATGCATGAATGATTTCAAAGCGTGTATAAATGAAGAGTTTTGCATTATAGTTATTGAAAAATACAAATGAATGGTGTTGACTTCCTCGAAAAACCCGATGTTTTCCAATAAAAGAAAAATATAATTGTTACAAATTATTCTACCGTCACGACGAATGATTTTGAATTTTCCCTGATTACTCGGATAGTGTTAGATTTGTTTAATTGTGAGTCGTTATAACCACACATGATAATGACTAGTTCGTCTGTCTTGGCATTCTAACGAACGCCGAAATTGATCTTAAGATTTTCTCACCCTAGACTGGCCGACTCTAACTGTAGCGAATAGTTGAGGTGTGGGGGAGTCACCCCCGTATAGATCTATACATAAAATAAGGCCCAATAGCACTTAAAAGCCATTGAGGGTCCCTTAAATATGAAATTGGGTTATAGAAGGCCCAATAACATTTATTATTACCCCTTGGGCCCAAAAATCATGTTAATGGGGCACAAAGTCCCAACAAGCATGATTGGAACTTTCAAGCCCAAAGATTTGAATGTTTACATGTTTTAGATATAGTATAATCGTTAGAATGTTTGATTGAGTGACTGTTAATTTCGCACCGGAGCGAGGCCGGTCAATTATTTTTAGCGATGTTTGGAATTATACGTATTTTCATCTTTCCATTTTCATGAATTGTAGTTTGGTATTTTTATTTTAACTCAAATATCTTAAAAATAAATAATTGACTAAAAATATTGGTTTGAACCCTTTCAGCCCTTCTTTGGTAAAATTGTCAATTTTAGTCCTTTATACAAAAAAGACATTTTAAGCCCCTTAAACCATTTTCTTTACACTTTGGACCATTAGACTTGTTAAAGTGATAATTTTAGCTCAAAACTTTTTCTTTGGCAGTTTCAGCCCTTCCAGAAAAATGTTTTTCGGTTAAAGCCCAAACTTTTTGCAACTTTTACAATTTTGGCCCAAAGTCCAAAAAGTTAACAATATTGATCCTTGTTTGGAAAATACATCATTTTAACCCCTGAATTTGTTTTATTCACCCTTTTACCCCCTGTTTTTGTGAAATTTATCATTTCAACCCCTTGAAAGTTGTAATTTTCGCAAATTTTGGCTCATTGGGCCGAAAAGCCCAAAATTTGGCCCATTAAGCCATAAATTTCATTTCTAAACTTTAAAAGAGTATGATATTCATGAAAACACTTATTTTTACTGTTTTGACTAGTCCTTGAGAAAACCGTGAATAGCAATTTTCAACCCAACTTTTGTTTGTTTGACAATTTTAGCCCAAAAGTGAGTTTTATGTTGCAATTTGTATACTCTAATCTTAGAGGGTAATTTTTCTTGACTTGTTTTAGTGTAATACATCTTAGATAATATTCATCTTCCTATTAAAGCCATAGATCTCAAATTTCTATTCTTTTTGTTGCACATCTACCACAAAAATACATGAAATCACACATAACATACACATACACATAGATCTACATATTTTACTTGTATTCTCCTCCATAAACATATGAAAACCGAAAATAGAGGGGTATGAACTCACCTTTTCTTGTGGATCTCAGTTTTGAAGAAGAAATGAAAGAAGTTTCATGTTATTTTCAGCCCTAGCAAGCTTTCTTGGGTTGATTTCGAACTTAAGAAGCTTCTAAGGAGTACATCATGAAAAACTTACTTAGAATGAGTGATCTAACATGAAAATGAAGTTATAAAACTTAAGTGTGGTAGGACTTACCAAGAATTGGTGATTTTTGATGATGAAACTCTTCTTGAAGATGTGCAAATTCTTGAAAATTAAAGAGGAAATGTAGAGTGTTCTTGTAAGTGTTTGAGAGAATTTGGAAGAGTGTGGGTGTGTGTGTGATGGTCTCGGCCGAACTAAGAGGAGAGAGGGGAAGAGAGAGATGAGTGCATGGGAACATGAGATTGGTCTTGGATGTATGTTGGACCATGCATGTTTATTTGGTGTATAATAGGAAGCTGGCACATCAAAGTCAACCCTTATTATTCTTTTTTTTTTGTTTTCCTCTTGGGCCAAGAAAGAGAGAGAAGAGAGATGGAGTAGGCCTTTAATGCTTGGTTCCAATAATAGGAGGCCCATTTTGATGGTTTTCGGCCCATTGGGCCCTTAGAGGTGTTTACGACCCAAATCTAGCATAAAGGAATGGATTTGAGTCCATTAAAGCTAATTGGATTTATTGTGGCCCAATAAGGACCATTAAAGATAAACTAGTCCATTTTAGGCTGATAAGGCCCAAAAGGTTAAGTTTCATGGAAGTGGGTCCAATTAGAGCCCATATAAGAGTTCTAAGCCAAAAATAGTCAAATTTGGAAGCTTATTGGTCCATTAGGCCCAATAAGGAAATCCTAGTCCATAATGGACTTAAACTGGGATTTTTAGGGTTTCCAATTCTCGTGGAGTATTTGAAAGTTTGAAGGGTGTTTGATGGAAATTTTTGTTGTTATTAAGTAAGCATCATACATGCTTTCATATTTTTTATTCACAAATGTTATCGTTGTTGTTGTTACAAGGTATAGAATTCCTAGTTGTGACAACGGTAGTACTCATGATGACCAGCACCTCTACCACCTGGGAAAGGTGGGTCCTCAGCTCCATCACCCCCGTGTCTGCGGCCCATAACAACAACCATGTTATACACAAACAAAAGCCATATTGACATCATTTCCTGAAAAATTATAAGATATACCGATATAATTTTTATTACAAATACACATTACATAGAAATAAACATTATAGATGAATAAACATTTCTATTTAATCACGCATTACATAGAAATAAACATTTAAATAGGAATCCAAATAAAGTTCATACTACAAACACGCATTACAATAGAACTATTCTAATAAGAATCTTCCTCATATCCTTCAGCGTCTTCTTCAGTATCATAATCAAAATCGGTCTCACTGTAATTAGTCTCACAATCAGAAACATCAATGACTCTACCAGTTGGCGGAGGAACTTTAGTTGCACTTTCTACATCAACAATGACTCTAGGAATGTTTTGAAAGTACATGCGGAAATCGATAAAAAGTGGAGCATCGGATGAAGAGATATTTTGAAGTACATCGACATTGTTAACATTTTCGTGTGACCCATTGCCAACATTTTGGACAAAGTCATTGTAAACAAGTTGGAGACGATCATCGTTCAGTGGTAGATCCTAAATACTTCGATTTTTTACATGCTCGACAACACACTGATGGTTATTGTTTGGCTCTCTAATGTAGAACACTTGTTTGGCTTGTGAAGCATATATGAGTTGATCATCTTTGTATGGTTTGCGTCGTGTGTCGATACTGGTGAAATTATCACTAGAAATAACTCCTGTTCGAATATCAAACCACTTGCAACGAAATAGTACAATTGAATAATCATGTGTATACCTCAAATCTATAATCTCTTCTAACTGGCCATAATATTTCTCGCCTTTCTCATCTACTGCTAAAATCCCAGAGTTTTGTGTTGTGCATTATGTGTCACGACTAAGTACCTTATACCTAACACCATTGATTATGCATGCGGTGTAAGAATAAGCAGTCATTTGCAGACCCATTGCAAGAGCCGACAACCCTTTTTGGAATTCTCGAGAGTTTTCTGTTTTCATTTGATGATCCTAGCAAATATAAAGTAATATGTATTATGCATTGGTTAGATCAATGAAACAAATTTGTTTATTAATTTTTGTTACCTTATCACGAAATCAATTATGAAATTCTCTATTTTCATGACTTTGGGGATGTTCAGATTTGAATTTCCTAAGTTGATGACAAAAAGATATAGATTTAAAAAGATAAAAAAATATAGGATGAAAGTTAGAGCTAAGAATAGTTACTCTATATACTGTCTGACTTCTTCACATCTATTCATTACAAACCATTCCATGTTACGTATTTATGTTAAATTAAGAGTTTTGATTTGAGTTGTGCTGGCCGGTCCACATTTAGAGTCAAACATTCAAATCTTTTTTTTTTCAATGACAACATCTTCATTTCTTTCAGGATGATTGAATTGAGTCTATACATCTCGAAGGTACATCGAACAAAATGATAAAGCTTCTTTAACAATATAACCCTCAGCTATAGAACCTTCCGGCCTCGCCTTGTTTCTGATATAGTTTTTTAGTTTTTTCATATACCTTTCGAAGGGATACATCCACCTCATACATACCGAGCCTCCGACAATCACTTCATCAGGTAAATGCAAAAGTAAATGAACCATAATGTCAAAAAATGTTGGAGGATAAATCAATTCTAAGTTGCATAATATTACAATAATGTCTACTTTTATTTCCTCATATCCTCTACCTTCAATGTTCTAGAACAAAGCTGCTTGAAAAACATACAAAGGTCTACAATAAGTGTATAAGCGTCTTTGTCTAACAACCCTCTAACTCCAATTGGTATCAAACGTTGCATAAGAATGTGATGGTCATACGCTTTCAACCCAATAATTTTAGTATTGGTATCGTTCACTTTCTTACTGATTTTAGAGCCAAACCCATCTGGTAGTTTAACATCTTTTATGAATTGACAAAAGAGTTTTTTACTAGATTTTGTGAAAGAGTATCTTGCATGGGGTCTATGAAAGTTGTCACCCTTTTATTGCAACTATTCATTTCTCTGAATGTTTAGAATTCTCAAGTCCTCTCATGCATTTGATGTTTCTTTACTTTTATCGTTCATTAGAAGAGTACCTAACAAACTCTCGTCCACATTTTTCTGGACATGCATGAGATCTATGTTGTGTTTAAACTGTAGAGAAGACCAATAATCGAGTTCAAAGAAAATGCTTTGTTTCGACCAGTTCAACTCGTCATCTTGCCGCTTTTGCTCCCCACCTCCATGCTCAGGATGTTTACCCAATTTACGAGTTACTAAACGACCTAGTTGGTCTTGTATGTCGTCATTACTAAAGTGTCTTGTCTCTTCCATCCTGTTAAAGTGCAATCTCTCTCTTACAGGACCATTAGCATCTAGGAAACGACGATGACCGATATATATGACTTTATTTGTTGCATGGTACGAAGGAGTGTCTTCATTGCAAGTCTCACATGCTCTATACCCTTGCCCACTCCAGCATGATAGAATATTATGAGTTGGCCAGTCGTTTATTGTCCACAACAACATAGCTCTCGTCGCGAAGAATGTCTTTGTCGCAGCATCTTTAATACGTATGATGTATCACATCATCTTTGTAACACCCTGTTTATTTAATAAATAAATAGATAAAATTTATTAAAGAGTAGTAGCCCTAAAATCCATAATATTCAGTGACATGTTGGTTTTGGGAGCTAAATGTTATAATTTTATGAAGACAGGGACTTTGTGGTAATTATTTGAATTTAATTTAAAAGGAAATGAGGTGGAAGGGTTGATTACCTCATAATTGGAAGTTAGGGGTTTAAAAGGTAAATTTTGGATTGGTTTTGTAAAGATTTTAGAAGTTTGGGGATGCTTAGTAAAATTCGGACTTATTTGCAAAGGATTTCAAGGGGTAGGGTTTAAGTGGTAAATTTTAGAAATCGTAGTCTTCTTTTTAACAAAATTATGGATGGGAGGGGCTAGAAGTGTCAAAATTGTATGTAAGTTGTATGGGATACGGGTTAGAACCCGTCACCCTACTTCACAACCTCCATATATATATATATATATATATATATATATATATATATATATATATATATATATATATATACACACACACACACACACATGAACTGTTCCTAACCCTAACCCTAATAACAACTCAGCCGCCACCATATCATCTCCACCCTCCCATCCGTCACCTCCCTCCTCATCTAGCCACTCTGATCAACCGAGGCCATCGACAGACCATGCTGCCAGCGAAGACATCTCTCATGCCACTGTAACATTGCTAACGAAAAGCGTGGCTATAGCTGCTATTTCCGTTCTAAACCACCACCTTCCCCTCCTGTTACTTCTTCGCATCTAGTGATCGGCGTCTGCTGCTGCTGTCTGGACGCTGCTCAACACCGCTGACATTTCCGTCCGCCTCATGCCGTCGTGAAATGGTGGCTGGGTTGTGGGTTGTGATGTAGTTGCGTGGGTGTGTGTTTGTGTGTGGCTTTCTGTCGACCGAAGACAATGAAGAACCACCATGGCTGCCGACCATGGTGGTTGCCGCAGACGACGATGTTGTTGCCGCGAATGGCCGCTGTTGCTGCTTGTTTTCTATGCTATTGTCGTCGCCACCCACCATAGGTGGGTGTTGGGTTTATTTACGACCAAAAAGGATGTGTTTGCGCATGTTATTTCCACTGGAGTACATTGAGAAGTGAGTGTGCATGAGTTTTGTGTGGCTGGAAAACCTTGGAGGCCACCACTACCACCGTGAGGTGGTGGCGGCCACCACTCGCCATCGCGGGCCACCTCAAGGTGGTTGTGTGTGGATTTTTTTTAATGTGTTATTTTGGGTTAAACATTGTAAAGTGTAATTAGATATTAGTAATGAAAACAAAAACTGAAAACCACCACCGTGAGGTGGTGGTTGCCGCCACTGGGCACGGTGTCGGGTGGCGGTGTGCTTTGATGGTGTTATGACTCGTTTGGATGTTTGGACAAGGTACTAAGAAACCCTAATGGGCCCAATGAGGCTTAATGGGCTTAATGAACCTTAATGGGCCCAACGAAGCTTAATGGACCTAAAAGCCCAAACAAATGACTAATGGGCCTAGTGAAACCTTAATGTCTAATTAACCTTAATTGATCAAAAGTCATATCAATTGGGTCTAATGGGCTAAGATGGGGTTGGAAACCCTAATTAGGGTTTAGAAACCCTAATGTTGGATTTATGGACTTGGACTTATTGGGACCCACTTTTGGGCCATTGAAATGGAATTGTGTGATTAAGCCCAATCACACCAAATGACTTATTTAGAAGAATGATGGACTTAATGGATTAAGTCTTTAATGGGTTAAGTGAAACACTTAACCCTTATTGTCATTTTATGTGAAAACCCTAATTTCACTTGGGTTTTATTGTTGGGCCTTTCAATTGGGCCTTGTTGATTGGGTTATTAATGGGCCATCCAAAGTCAAGTAATTACACTACAATAGTGAATGGGCTTTGAGGTAAGGCCCATATGATGAGTTGGGCTCAATTTGGAAAAATGGGCCATAGATGGGCCGTAGTTTGGGCCTTAATGATTACATGATGTTGGGCTTTGATTCATAGTTGAGTTTCGGCCTAAGGATTGGGCCTTGGGCTTGAATAAGCCAAGCTTAGGGTAATGCAGTAATTATCCAAAGTATGTACTTATGGTTATGTAATGAGACCCAATTATTAATTGGGTGTTATTTTGGTGTTGACAGTTCGGGAATCTGTCATTCAGTAGTTGGGGTTGAGTCTGCGGGACTTCAGCAGTGTGGGATTGAGTCTGCGGGACTTTAGTAGTGCCAAGTGAGTCTTCTCACTATACTTTACCTAGAGTGGTAACTATGTGTGACCAGAGAGTCTTATGTGCTTGTTTGATTTATGCATATTTGTGTGATACGTATTGTATGTCGTATCATTTGTTGCTTAGACTGGACCGGAGGGTCCAACGAACTATGAGGCTGGAAGGCTCTCAACCAGACCGGGCCGAAGGGTCCAACGAGCCAGACCGGACTGGAAAGTCCAACGAGCTATGACCGGACCAGTGGGTCCAACGAGCTATGGGACTGGAGGGTTCCACTGAGACACATTGACCGGATGGTCTTAAAGAGCTATAGCCTCGAGTGGCTAATTACTTGTGGGTGGTATTTTGGGGAGCTCACTAAGCATGCATGCCTATCGTGTTATGTGTTATTAGTTTTAGGTACTTCATTTCAAAGGAGAGGAGCCGGCTTGTCGTAGCGCATCACACTATGTTTTCTGCACACGGGATCCTTGGGATTACACTATGATATGGTCTTATGATACTATGTTTTGATTATTGACATTTTGGTTTTGACGTGAGATATTATGATGAAAATTTTTATATTGATCGGTTTTGTGCATTAATTTAATTAAAATGAAATTTTTGACCTTAAATTTTGGGATGTTACAATCTTCTGGACGTCTGGTACTATGCCAAATCATATTTTTGGTAGTATGCCTCGAACAATATAAATGGCATAGTCTAGGGTCACAGGAAAGTACCATAACACCTTATGAGCTACTTTCTTACCCTTTGTGTCTTTATCGATCCATCGACTCTGTTTACAAGCGGGAGAAACTTGCAATGAATCGTGCTCTTTCCAAAAGAGAAAACAATCGTTTTTGCACACATGTATCGACTCATACCACAAACCAATAGACTCAATTTCTTTTTGGCTAGATAATGTGAAAGGGGAACATTGTTGTCTTCGGGAAATGTTGATTGCAACACTCAAGGAGTTGATCAAATGAACTATCAGTCCTATTGTTGTTCACCTTGATATGCATTAACTTTGCTAGAAACTTAACGGAAGAAAAGGTGCAACCATGATAAAATTTAGTTTCCACTTCTTCTAACAACTGTGAAAAATCATCATCCACACTGCTAACCCTTGTATTCTAGGTTCCTTTATCGAGGTTCGTATCATTTTCTCTTGACTCCCACCTCACATCGTCGATTAAATCAGCCATTTCGTTACATGGCAGGACGACTGGAGGAATTAAAGATTCACCATGAAAGATCCAAGTTGTGTACGACTTACTGAAACCGTTTATAAATATATGTCGTTCCACTACAGTCAGGTACTTGAAGTAACGATTATCACATTTTTGACAAGCACATCTGATCTTACCATTACTATCAAGGTGTGACTTGGACTTCTCGATAAAAGCTTTGAGTCTTGCTTGGAACTCGGGATAGTTTCGATGTTGATTACTAGTCCAACTTTTATCAACAGAAATTATGTTGTTGAAACATAATTTTGGGTTTATAGTTTAGTCTATGGAATTAGCATTGCTTTTTTTACAATCCACCTTGTTCTTTTTTTTTTTTTTTTTTTTTTTTTTACAATTATAAAATTGTACTTTAAACAATTATATGTGACTCACAAAAGTAGACATTACAATTTAAAAAAAAATAAAAAAAATTAAAATTAAAATTTTTTATTTATACGTTTTTTTAATTAATTTTAATTATAATTTAAAAAAAATAAAAAATTAAAAAACTAAAATAAAATTTTTTTATTTATGCATTTTTCAATTATAGCAGTGTACTTGAAAAAAATTTGTTTGTTTCTTATATGTTTAGCAATTAGTTTTTATTGAATAAAAAATTAAATAAAGCAAAATTAATAATTTGGTATATCAATAAAAAAACATTTCTTACTATTTTACCTTTTTATATTTTTTTTATTTATAACATTTTTTTGTTTTTTTTTCAATTATAGCATTGTACTTTAAACAATTATATTATGTTGTTGTGTCGTTCTTTTTTTATTTATAACAATTTTTTTTTTGTTTTTTTTTTGTTGTTGTGTTGTTCTTTTTTTTTTTTCAAATATAAAAATTTCTAACTTTTTTAAAGAAAAAAAACACATGTTGACTTACAAAAGTAGATATTACAAATTTACAAAAATTAAAATTAAAATTTTTTATTTATGCGTTTTTAATTACTTGTAATTTATATAGGTAAAAGCTGTAAATATTAAATAAAAAGGTCAAAAATCTAACGATTTTTTCCACACATTTATAAGAAACATTTATATTAAATCAATCAAAATTAATAATTTGGTATATGTTTAGCGATTAGCTTTTTTCCATCGTGTGTGTGTGTGAAAGTTTGGGTGCACAAAATTCTAATGAATGGAACAAGAAATTTGAATGTGATTGAACTTCAAATATAAACCTATTTGAACCACAAAAGTCATACATTATAAAGGTATAGATAAAATGAGATGTTGACCTGATAGCGTTTTCAGGATGAAATAGGTTATAAAGAACACATACCATGAAAAATGTGGACTTGCCAGATCCATTTGCTCCAATGACTACTTTGGTTAACCAAAAAGTAATTGATGGCACTTACTGCTTGTCCCTGCAACATCTAATACATATAAAATCAAATAATTCAAAAACCCCTTTCTAGTGGCTAAAACATCAAATAAATATAACAACATGGATGAACAATATGAAAATGGGTTAGCTTCTTAATTAGAGGCAAGAGAAAGAGGTGTAAATCTTACAATTTTCTACATAACATGAGAAGGGATTAGCTTCTTAACATCAATGGTTGATGAACTTTCTTGATCTGCACGAACTAAAAATCAAACTAAAAATAGTAAATAGTAAAATAGTGATTATAGTATTATGTGGTCTTTTATGATGATAAAGTTACTACATTTGGATTTGAAAGAATTTACGATTCATGAATGTAATTCGGTGACTATTGATTCAATGTATAAATTATAGGCTATCACATGACCTAGAAACCCAAATCAGTAAGAAATAGGAAATAAGAGAACAACTACATTAAAATCTGGATTGCAGTGTTCCAAATACTACCTGTTGTTGATGTTCTTGGCTTCTTGCCTTTAAAGCCTGAGTTTTCTGTAGTTGGCAGTTTTGGAGTTTTCGAGCTAAACCACCATCTAATGGTTATTTCATACAAAAACAAATACAAATCAATCAATCAACTACCTTCAGATAAACTAAAAAAGGACTGAATCATTAACAATGTGTTGCGTTTTAACTTGGGGCTACTGGTAATAAAATTTCATAGAAAAGATGACAGCTGTATTAAACTTTGGAACAAATGCAAGAAATCTGAATGAAGACAGCAACGGTTCTTATACATGATTATAAGTATTAAACATAGTAATACAAACTCACCAGGAAATCAGCAGCTTCCTCCTTACGGATTGATGCGGTCAACTCGGTAGAACCCTTTTTTATTTTCTTCATAATAGAACTTTTCGCTATGAATTCTGATGTTTGGTGATTGTAAATCAATATAAGGAGGGCTGAGATGGAGGACAGAGAGATAGTTGGTTGAAGGAAACAAGCCACCGATGATAGAGTAGGACTAAGGTGGTCGTCAACTCTTAGCCACTCGTTAGCGGCAGATATAGGGGCATCGGAGATTGCGGCGTCTGTGAGGATGAGTGATGGAGTGGTGCGCTGCTGGCGTGTGAATCAGAAATTGATTGCTTAACATTGTCCTTGTCCTCACATCTTCACTGTTGGTGACAGTTAGGGTTGTGGAGAGAGGGGCAAGAGAGGGGGGCGATGATGGAGGTAGCTTAAGGTTAGGGTTTCCACTGAATGGTGTGTAAAGGTGGCGTTGATGGTGGCAGTGAGATAAGGTTAGGATTTAGTGGGGTAGCGGATGGCGATGGTGGTAACGACAGCGTCAGGATGGTGGTGGTAACAGATGCGTAAGATGGGTTATGGTAACAGATGCGTAAGATGGGTTATGGTAACATAGGGATACCGGAGACTGAAAAGAGTAGAGAGAGAGAGATAGAAGAGATGTTGTTGGTACAATGGTAGTTTGCGAAGAAGGAAAAACGGCGTAGCAGACGACGGTAGTGGTAACAGATGCGTAACAAGAGTTATGGTAACATGAGGTAATCTCGATGAAGACGACTGATTTAGGGTTTTAGTGAGTAATTTCAAATTCTAGGAATAAAAAATACTGTTTAATTGCCAAATTAATTCCGTAAATGATTCATGAGTGTATTGGATAATAAGTTGTACACAAGGTAGTGGGTATTGTACCTCAAATTTCAAAAAATGTATAATATGTTTAATAATATATATATATATATATATATATATATATATATATATATATATATATATATATATATATATATATCTTTGAGAATAATAAATTTCATCCCTCAAACGAATCTATTTGTAAGACATTTTATCAAACTAATATCTTATTACATAAACTTTTAAAAACAAACTTAATTTAAAAGAAAAATAAACTTTATTTTATTATTATTTTTCACATATTGTTATCGTTGTGTCGCATTCATAGTTGTTTAATAACAAACTATGCTTATACCTTAAATTGAAAGTCAGCTAATGGTTGACATTGGATAATTTTATATATGCTTAAATAAATGAAGGCTGATTGGTCATCCATCTTTAGTTAACTATTATTGCGCTCAATCTATCATTAGTGAAATTCCATTCTGCTATATTAATTTTTTTTTTCTAAAGGCTTCATAAAAGCTATTTGTTTTACGGTTTCATTTTAAATTAATTTTAGATTATTTTATTGTTCTATACTGAACATTAGTTTTTTTCAAAAGTATTTCATGTTTATACCATAGTTAACTAGTTCGTGGTTCTCACCGGTACATGTTAACTGTATCCGCTTCGGAGGGGTGTAGGTTCATTTTGGAACGATCCGGTATTGTGTACCATTTATGAACTGTTTGATAGTTGCTAATTGGATTAGAGCTGACTAGGTTAGAAGCTGATTGGGTTGAAAGTTCTAACTGATAGTGGAAAATTACTATATTACCCCAGACAATATTTCATATAAAAATTCTTTTATGTTTTACCAATTAATTTATAACATTACATTTTTTTACTAAAACATTCAATGATTTAACGATTCACATATGTGTTCATTTACCAAGATTTATGACTAATTACACGTTCATGAAGGTGAAAGTTTTCCATAAACAATACTAGTGATTCAGTACCTATCTCGTTCTGGGGGTATCCTTAGAGATTGCCGCCCATATCCTTAACCGAGTCCCTACTAAGAAGGTTGCCAAAACACCTCACAAAATGTGGATAGGGAAAGCTCCCTCGTTAGCACATATCAAGGTTTGGGGTTGTGAGGCTTTCGTAAGACGAGATACTCACGACAAGCTCGAACCTCGTAGTGAGCGATGTATTTTCATCGGCTACCCGCAAAAATCCTTTGGATATCTCTTCTATAGACCGAAGGACAATGTTGTCTTTGTTGCGAGGAGAGGAGTTTTCCGAGAGCGAGAACTCATAAGCCAGGGAGACAGTGGGAGGAAAATCGAGCTTGAAGAGATTCAAGAGTCGATTGATGAAGGAACCTCGACCGTTGGCACTCAACCGAGGAGGAAACTCCGGTTGAACCAATTGACGAGTCCTTACCTCTTAGACGTTCCAAAAGAGTTAGAGTTCAACCCTAGTTTTATGGTTTTCATATTACTACCAAAGGGGATACGTATATTAGTGATGGTACACTAATAAATCTAGATGAACCTAATAGCTATAAGGAAGCCATGACAGGCCCGGAGTCTGCGAAATGGAAAGAGGCAATGGACAGCGAGATCCAATCCATGTATGACAACCAAGTTTGGAATTTGGTTGATAATATACCCGGACATAAGACCGTTGGGTGCAAATGGATCTTCAAGAATAAGACCGACGTGGATGGAAACGTACACACTTATAAGGCGCGATTGGTTGCAAAGGGCTTTACTCAAACTCCCGGAGTTGACTATGATGAGACATTCTCACCAGTTGCAAAGATAAAGTCTATTAGAGTGATGCTAGCTATTGCCGCATTTCATGCTTATGAGATTTGGCAAATGGATGTCAAGACCGCTTTCCTTAATGGGAAGTTGGCTGAGGATGTTTACATGGCTTAGCCAGAGGGTTTTGTTGATCCGAAGCATCCAAATAGAGTGTGTAAGCTTGAGAAGTCCATTTATGGACTTAAGCAAGCGTCTCGCAGATGGAATCTTTGCTTCGATGAGAAAGTCAAAGAGTTTGGATTTGTACGAAGCGAAGATGAATCATGTGTACATGTCAAAGCCAGTGGGAGTATAGTAAGCTTCCTCGTTCTGTATGTCGATGACATACTACTCATAGGAAACGACGTCCCGACACTGCAGGAGGTCAAGTCCTGGCTCGGGAAGTGCTTCGCTATGAAGGACCTCGGAGAGGCTTCTTATATTTTGGGAATAAGGATAGTGAGAGAACGAAGTAAGAGACTAATAGGACATAGTCAGAACACTTACTTAGATGAAGTACTAAAACGTTTTAGTATGGAAAATTCTAAGAAAGGAGAATTACAGATACACAATAATGTCAAGTTGAGTATGACTCAAAGTCTGAGTACCGAAGCTGAAATAGCAGAAATGAGCCGAGTACCATACGCTTCCGTAGTTGGCTCAATCATGTATGCTATGACTTGTACTTGCCCTGATGTAGCGTTTGCTTTGAGCATGGTTAGTAGATATCAAGGGAACCCTAGCAGAGCCCATTGGATTGCGGTCAAGAATATCCTTAAGTACCTTCGGAGGATGAAGGAATGGTTTTTGGTCCTCGGAGGGAGTGATGACTTGAAGGTGCGAGGGTATAGTGAAGCCAACTTTCAAACCGACAGAGACAACTACCATTCGCAGTCGGTCTGGGTCTTTACCCTGAATGGAGGAGCAGTAACTTGGAAAAGTTCCAAACAGGAAACCGTAGCTGATTGAACGTGCGAATCAGAGTACATTGCAGCGAGCGAAGCGTCGAAGGAGGCAATATGGTTGAAGAACTTCATCAGTGATCTTGGATTTGTACCTGCCATAAAGGAGCCTATGGAAATTTTCTGTGATAATGAAGGAGCGGTTGCCTTGACCAAGGAACCGTGGGATCGTGGTAGATCTCGTCATATCGATAGAAAATATCACTTTATTAGACATCGTGTAGAAGAAGTACAACTCATGGTTAAGAGGATATCATCAGAAGATAAACCAGCAGATCCTCTTACGAATGGACTGAGTAGGGTTAAGCACTTGCAGCATGCTAGGAATATTGGGCTGAAGGATGATATTAGTATAGATTAGATAGTATTAGAAATGTGTACTAGATAAATGTAATTAACATTCGATGATTAAATAAAGGAGTATTATTTATGAGTAATGTTACTGTCTTATGTTAATTGTTTAACTATTGTTTCACTTTGCATGTTTTGACTTCCAGAATAATTGAGTTTGTTAAGAATAATCGAATTATTCAAACAATCCACAATCATTCATATGTTGGAAGTAGGTATGAATGAAGATTGTCATGAATTGGTGTGTCGATTGTCTAAATAGTATTAGACATAGCAAAAGTTTGTTGCAACGTTCATGAGTGCTTATGAACTAGTTTTGAGCATTGGAACAAACCCGCGCTTGCTGGAATCACCTTATGGAATGTGATTAAAAGGGTGATCGCAAGACGATAATATCATATGGTCTTAAAACCTAGATATATGGTTTGTTATTTGTTAATTGGTTGTAAATTAATAATGAGTAACCGCATTAGTAACTTGATGTTATAAAACGCATTGTTGTGTATAGTTGATTAATGAATAAGTAAATGCATATAAGTCGAAGTTTATCTATTACTTTTATCCTAAGAGGGTAAAAGCGATATCTCGGCCGCTCGATGATTTGATTTGACTTATGTGCCGGGCTCGGTCAGAACTAAATTGATGTGTTCGAATAAGTTCTATGTCGAATAAATCTGAGATCGAGAAACCAACTGCTGGACAATTAATTCCATAAGAATTGTCCGCATGATATTTAAACAGAGGACCATAGGATCCCTTATCTAAAGGATAAGATTGATAAGGTCAGAGTTTGACAGCGTCTTTGAGAGCTACGATTGCTAATCGGATTATACTTGTATATATAGTTACTAGAATTATCCAAGTGGGAGACTGTTGGAATAGTTTCTAAGGCTGCAACTATATTTGGCAAGTATTTGACCCGATTGTGCATGGTCCTTTTGGGTTGCCTTCACCATAGCAACTTGACAGGATGATTATAAAGAGAGAAGCAATATTATTTATATATTATGAGAATAATATAAGCAATAATAATATTGTTATTTGATTAATATAAGTCATAAATTAATTAGGAATTAATTTGGTGACTTAAAGAGATTAATTAATTAAAAGGGCATAAACTGTCAATTGTGTGATAGTTGTTCTTTGGGCTATAATCCCTTATGGATAAGGGGTGGACGGTTTTAGGGCTTTGGATTGACCTAGAAATCGTCCAAGGCTTATCATAAGGAGATTGGATTGCTTAGGGCCTAAGTTATCCAATTAGGGTTTAAGGGTGAAACCCTAGGAGCCTCACAAGTATAAATAGACCCATGAGGTCAAGGAAATCGGCACTCTTGCCTTTGAAAGAACCCTGGCCGACTTCTTTCACTCTTCCCTCTCTCTCTAATCATCCTCTTGCTAAGTTGGTGTTTGTAAGCCATTAGAGGAGTGACGATTGTGACTCTAAGCTCTAAGGACAAGAAGATTCAAGCAAGCAACTTAAGGTAATCTTCTAGATCTGTTTTTCTTATGTTATTACACTAGATCTATTGTTCAAAGTCTTGGATACAATGTATGTTCAATTAGAGAAACCTAGATCCAAGCATTAGGGTTTGTATGCGCATATAGGAATGTTCATATGGCTAAAACCCATCAAAATCTCCTTTAAACAACTCTAGATCTTCAAAAATTTGGAGAATAGAGGAGGTTTTCTAGAGAAAGTTTTCTTGAAAGATTTTTGAAAGAAAATGAGGTGGTGAGGGTGAGGTTCGACCAAGAAGAAGAAGAGAGAAGAGAGAGGGAGTGAAGTGATGTGATGTGCATGGAGATCCACCATGCAATAAAGAGGTGTCTAATGCTCCTTAATCCTGTTAATATCATTTTGTTTCTTCTTTTTTTTTTTACTCATTGAGCCGAGAATGGGCTCAAGGGATGAAGATAAGATGACTTTGGGCTTAAATTCTTGGCTTTGCTTGAATTTCATAGGCCCAATAATATTTTTCGGCCCATTAGGCCCTTAGGATGGTCCACGACCCTTTTGAATAAAAGAAATGGAATTTATGGCCCATTAGGGCTAATTAATTCATTTGGGCCCAATAAGGCCCATTAGGGTTACAATGAATCATTCTAGGCCCAAATGGTCCCAAATGTTATAGATTTATGAATTGGGTCCATTTAGAATCCAATTAGGGTATTTAGGCCCAAAATAGTCAAATTGAAGGCTTATTGGCCCATTAGGCCTAATAAGAAAACCCTAGTCCATAATAAGCTTGAACTAGGATTTTTAGGGCTTTCAACTCATTATTGACTATTTGGATACTTTGTATAGAGCTTTGAACTTCACTTGTGAATTTTGATTAAGTTTGTTGTCATAGAATGATCATAGTGCATGGTATCAAGTTAGAGTTACAATTTTGTCATAGATGATGTTTACATGATCACAGAATTTCCTGGCTAAAATGCAAGTTGTGACATTTATTGATTATTTTTCCTATGTTCTTCGTGAAACTGTTCTTGGTGTTTTTCGTGTTCATTAGAATTTTTGGGCATATTCTTCTAACTTATCAGGATTGGATTTAGATTATTATTAGTTAAAACACGAAATTTAAGGGATTTCTGTATTTAATTTTAATAATAAATCAAGGTTTTCAGTTGCATCACTTTAAAGGGTTTGTGGTGTTTATCTGGTCAAAGCTTAGACTGGTCAAAGCCTAAGTTTTAGGTGTTGGCTCTTGACCAAAATCATCCATTTTTGGTTAAAAATTCCTGGAATTTTCGGTCAACTGATTTGTTGATCTTTCATGTTTTCGGTCAACTTATTTGTTGATTTTTCTAGTTATTATTCAAATTAAAATGGAATACACCAGTTCAACACTTCAAGAGTTGGACTCTATTATGCGGACTACCACTCGTATCCCAGGACTTCTGTCTGCTGATGAATTTCTAGAATGGAAATTTAGAATTGAAAAATACATTAAAATGAATGATACCAAAATATGGAGAATCATTCTTAGAGGTCCAGTCAGGATTACAATAACTTTGGATGATGAAGCAGGAACTATTGTTGATAAGAAAATAGAAAACTAGACGGACGAGGATTTTCAGAAGGTTGAAGAACATGATAGAGCTCTTGCCACTCTTATGATGGCCTTATTGGTTCCATTGGCTAGAAAATTCTTAAACCTGATTATAGATGGGTGCCCAAAAGTCATGCGGCCCAATAACGTAATAGTCCTTTAAAATCTTCAAGTACATTATTTGATTCAAAAGATATTGTATGGCAAGAAGTTTCATGTATAAATGAAAATGGTCAACCTAGTGTCACTATGGACTGGGTTTGATCTTGCACGTTGTGCAGGAATAGCTATGGAGGAATATCATTAGACCTTGATATGTTGATAGTGGCTTTTCCAGGCATATGATAGGAGACATCTCTCAACTGCATGACATTCAAAATTTTAATGGAGGGTATGTTTCCTTTGCGGGATGAAAAGGAGGAAAAATCAATCAAAAGGGTACGGTTACCAATGGAGTTTTGAGTTTTGAAAATGTCAATTATGCTTCAGAGTTGAAACACAGTTTACTGAGTGTCACTCAGATCTGTGACAAAGGTTTTTCAACTCATTTCACAAACAAGGAGTGCTTAATTTTGAAGCCTGATATCATTATGCCAGAGGATTGGATTTTGGTGAGATCTGAGCGAGAAGGGAATGCATACATCATCGACATAAACCACAATGTTCCCGAGCAAGTAACATGTCTTTTCTCAAAAGTCTCAGAACACAATGTTATGCTTTGGCATCATCGTCTCGGTCATGAAAACGCTAAGAATCTCAATCGTCTTGCTAAGAATAACATTGTTTGAGATCTTCTGATAAAATATTCCATTACTTTTGAGAAATGTGTGGCTTTTGCTCAAGGAAAACATCATCGCAAGCCACACAAGCCCAAACTGGTCAACACAATCAATAAAACTCTTCAACTGCTTCATATGGATTTATTTGGTCCCGTCACTATTCTGAGCATCAAAAGGAACTCTTATTGCTTGGTGATAACTGATGACTACTCACGTTTCACCTGGGTTTTCTTCTTGTCTAATTAGAGTGAAACTACTAAACTTATCAAAAGGTTTATTGTGCTCATTGAAAATCAGACCAACGATATGGTGAAGGGGATTCAAAGTTATCATGAAACAAAATTTAAGAATGCAGTTCTGGATCATTTTTGTGCCGAAAAGGGTATAGTGCTGCTCGGACACCTCAACAAAACGGTATAGCAGAGTAACGAAATCAAACTCCGATTGATGCAGCAAGGACCATGCTTTGTGACTCTAAACTACCGGTCTTCTTTAGGGCTGAAGCCATTAACACGACATGTTATGTTTAGAACCGTGTTCTAATCAACAAACAACAAATGAAGACTCCATATGAAATTCTATATGGTCATTAGCCGATGATTGCTTCCTTCAGGTTCTTTGGATGCCCTTGCACACTACTTCACCTGGAATTAACTCCTGAATTTAACTCAAAGGCTGATGACTGCTATTTCATGGGATATGTTGGACGTACTACTTATCGATTCAACAAAAAGTCCACCAAACAGACCGTGGAGTCATTTGATGTGCGCTAGCTGGAAGAAAACACAACGAATGCTCGATTTGGATCAGATTGGTTATTTGATTACACTTCTTTGTTTAAATCTTTTAATGTATTTTCAAATGATATAGATCCTTATACGAAGTATGTATGCAGCCTCTCCCAGGTCCTTCATAGCGAAACAACTCCATAGCCACGTTTTAACTCCTTGAAATGTCGAGATATCGTTTCCTATAAGGAGTATGTAATCTACATACAACACTAGGAAGACTACATTACTCCCACTAGATTTGATATATACGCAAGACTCACCTTCACTTCTTGGAAAACCAAACTCTTTGATCTTTTCATGAAAGAAAATGTTCCAGCTGCGAGACGCTTGTTTATGTCTATATATTGACCTTTCAAGCTTACACACTGTATTTAGATATTTTGGATCTATGAAACCCTCAGGTTGTGCCATATACACTTCCTCTGTAAGTTTTCCATTAAGGAAAGCGGTTTTCACATCCATTTGCCATACTTCATAATCATGAAAAGCTGCAATGGAAAGTTATATCCTAATAGACTTGATCTTGGGTACTGGTGAAAAAGTTTCCTCATAATCAATTCCTTGAGTTTAAGTGTAACCCTTTGCAACCAACCTAGCCTTCAACGTGTCCACATTCCCATCCATGTCTGTCTTCTTTTTGAAGATGCATTTGCACCCCATAATTTTAGTTCCAGGCACAGGATCAACCAAATTCCAAACTTGGTTGTCATGCATAGACTGAATCTTGCACTCCATGATTTCCTTCCACTTGGCAGCTTCAGTGCATGCTATCGCTTCCTTATAGTTGGAGATAGATCAAAGCGTCTGATAGGACTGAGCCAAAGTACATACTTGGATAAGATATTGAAGAAATTCAAGATGCAAGAATCCAAGAAAGGTTATCTACTTATGCAACATGGCACGAAATTGAGTAAGACTCAATTTCCTAGTTCTAGTGATGAACAAGAAAGAATGAATCGAGTCCCATATGCTTCTGCTATTGGATCGATCATGTATGCCATGACATGTACTCGTCCCGACGTATCATTTACTCTGAGCATGGTGAGTCGTTTTCAGGACCACCCATGAGAAAGTCATTGGACGACAGTAAAGAACATTTTGAAATACCTAAGAAGAACAAAGGATATGTTGTTGGTATATGGGGGTAAAGATGAGTTGACAGTCAAAGGTTATATAGATGCCAGTTTCCAGACTAATAGGGACAACTCATGTTCGCAGTGGGGATGGGTATTCTTGCTTAATGGAGGAGCGGTCACTTGGAAAAGTTCCAAGCAGTCGACAATGGCAAACTCTACGTGCGAGTTAGAGTATATAGCGGCTAGTGAAGCTGCGAAAGAAGCTACATGGCTGAAGAATTTCATTGATGATCTTGGTGTTGTTCCGAGCATCAAGGATCCCTTGGAAATCTTTTGTGACACTGAGGGTGCAGTCGCTTTGACTAAAGAACCCAAAGACTAGGGTAACTCAAGACATATACTTAGAAAGTTCCACTATGTGAGACATAGAGTCGAGGATGGGGATATTGTCATGAGCAGAATGTCATCGGAGGTGAATCCATCTGATCCGTTCACTAAACCATTATCAAGGATCAAGAACGATAGTCATACTAGATCTATAGGCATTAGATTTGCTGAAGATATGGTGTAATTGTTTAGTTGTTTAGTTTGATAAAATATTGAAACATTTAGCAGTATGGATTTGTAATAGAATTGGTGTTTATTTTGTGGAGACTTAATAAAGTGCTGGTGTTGCTATCATTTCTATTAATTTAATACTGTTTTTCTCTTTTGCATGTTTAGAAGCCACTTCCCGAGTATTAATTTACTCAAACATCCACAGTTGGTCATACTCGTGGAAGTAGTGATTCAAGACTATCATGAGTGTTTGTGGATTGACCATTTTGTTTGAGCATAACATAGTGATTGTGTCAGCACTTGTGAGTACTTAATAGTGATTTAAGTATTGGATCAACCCGCACTTAGAGATTACTTCATGGATTAAGTCACAAGTAATTCTAAGATGATAATATCTTCTCTTCTTCAAACCGAGATACATGAGAGGCTTTGCTCTAAGATTTTGTTATGCATTGGTATAATCTAACGCTATCCGTAACTGGTGGCTATAACGGGTATATTCATGTGTGACATGACGAAATAGACAAAGACTATGTAATCAAAGTTTATTCGTCCCTTCTGCCTTAATAGGAGCAGCGATATGTATAGGCCCCTCGATGATTTGGTGCTGACATCTTAAATACCTGGCCGGATGCTGACTAGAATTGATGTATTCGATTTAGTAGTCAGATGCAGTCGTCACAAATCTATATCAGGAAACATAATCTTGAATTCTGATATTGACCATTATTCATGTCTCGAATTCATACAATATCATGAGGATGAAGGACTAGTTGATCACTTATTTGAGGGCTGGAACTGATTAGATCAGAGTTCGACAGATGCATTGGATGGCATTCTCTCTGTTGATTATTAAATGGATATAAGACCATATATAGTTAATGACTTGTCTAAGTGGGAGACTATTGGAAGTGTGTCCAAGGTCATTAACTAATTGGTGATATTTCTAATAATAGTAGGGTCCTCTTGGGTTGCCCTCAAGACTCAAAATTGAGTAGAATAAATAATAGGAGTGATTAGTTTATTAATTATTATTATTTAATAATTAATTAGAAACTAACTGGAAAACAATTTGGGAAATAATTAACAGTTTAATTAATAAAAGGGTTGAATGTGAGTTAATCAATAGTTGGTTAATCAGGGAACATTCTAGAACCCTAAAAGGAAGGGGGTTGGACGAAAATTCCCTTTGGATAAAGGGAATTTCGTTCATAGCCTATACCATCCCACATGGGTGGAAGGATAAAACCCTAGGAGGTATCCAAGGCTATAAATAGGGCCTTAGGGATTCATTCCTCCTTGCTCATTTTTGGCTTGAGTATTCGCCACCTTCTTTCTCCTTCATTATGGAAAAACTTTCCTTGTAGTTCATCCCTCATAGTTTAGTATGTGTTTCTACTCTTTTGAGTTCATTGGGTATAAACCAAGAGAGGGAATCTAGTTTGGATCCTTATCATCCAAACACGATGGCACACACAAGGAGTCAAGCTCGAAGATCATTAGCTGCTAAATAGGTTGGTATTCTTCTTTGTATTTTGGATTTTCATAGGGTATAAGTAATAGCGTGAAGCCATAGATCCATAGGGTGCATGTACACTTAGGTAAATCATTTTGTTGTTTCGATTCTTTCGCTGCCTAGTTATTGAGTGTATTTGATGCATATATTACCCAACAGATGATGATGATGATGATGATGATGATGACTCCGATGATATTGATGATATGATTTTTTTTTTGTTTGTTCCACCGAAGGAGCCAGTTAATGAAGTCGTGTTTACCCCGAATGAGACAGAGACTAAAATAAATATTTTCAGGCAACCAAATATTCCAACGTCCGAACAGATGGATGCACTTATCAAAGAACTACAGTGTACTGCAAGGAATCATCCCCAAGCAGTTCCTATTACTGTTGAATCTCGATCCGAGAGTGATAAATACGAACCAAATGCTTTCTAGATGCCAAAGAAGCGAAGACGGAAAGGTCCAAGGCCGGGAGTGCTTATTACTCAGGTAGTACAACAACTAGTTTCTATAGTTTAAGCGGCCTAGGCTCCAGAAGATGTTCAAAGCCCAATCATTGAACCATTCTCGGTTCATGAAGAATTTCAAAGCCCAATCATTGAACCAGCCCAGATTCAAGAAGATGTTCAAGGTCCTATTGTTGAATCTGCTTAGGTTCATCAACATGCTCGAAGCCCTAATTTTCACGATGACTTTAATTTCGAAGTAAATGAGGAAACCTTTGCTTCAGGAAGCTCTTCTGCTCCACCACCTCCAGAGAATGATGCTGCATCCATTAAGTTGGCCATGATTCTTTCTTTTCAAGACTCGATTCCTCAGTCGAGAGGAAAGGGTATATGTATTGGTTCTGAAAAGGATCTGCTAATTGGGAAGTTGGATGTCAAAGTTTCGGGGCTAGAAATGGAAAACTCTCAAAATAATAAACATATCTCAGAACTCCAAGCTAATCTTGGTGAAGTAAGAACTTTCTACTTTGATCTCAAAGTCAAACTGAATGGAAAGTTTGGTGATGAGTTCAAGTCATCTAGTTCTATGAGTGGAAAAGCACCTGCGACTTCTGAGAGGGTGGTGGTTAGACCTGCCCCAAATTTCAACATTTATCAATATTTATCTTCTTGTCCAGCTACAACTAAAGAGAGAATGGAGAAGCATAAGAAAGTTAGTGTGTTGAAGAAAAATAAAATGCTTCTAATGAACAATTCTGATCAGAATGCAACTGCGATCAACCTCAAATGTTCATCAAAGAAGTTGGGAAAAGCAAATTTGCTGATAGATACGACGATCGTTCAGGTATTCGCATGTAGGGATTTGAAGATGACAAGAACATGTGGGTTGTGAAACTGAGGAAAGGAAATATTGAATACTATGAGAAGAAGGTTGTTTTTTTGTCATGGACTAAGGATGATCTTTTAGAGCTTGTCCATGCTCCCTTTCACAACCCTACAAATAATCCCAATGCCTGGGCATTTAAGAAATTTCTACAATACAAATCGAGGTACAACTTTGCAAGCGTGTCGACAACGTCCTCATTCGTTAGAAAGGTCAAAGGTGTTATCAATGCACACACCAACAAAACCATGGTAAACGTTATGTGGCAGCCTACAAAGAAAACGAAAAAGATTCCTCTCCCTCAGCCTATACTTGATGGTTCTCTAAATGATCTTCAATTCTGGGTATATGATGAGGAAACAACAATTGTCTTAATCATGACTGAAAAGGATTAGTTACGTCTTGTTGATCCTAGGGATTTGCAAAGACTTGGTGAGCATGAAATTCACACATTATCCAAGAAACAACTTATCGTGGAAAATGAAATGTTCGAGGCTACTGTGATAGAATTTACCAGCATGATCACAAAGATTATTGATCAACTTTTGTCACAACTAACATTTTTTGCTAGGAAATTATGTCCTCATGTAAACAACAACTATTGTAAGACTTGTAATCTAAGTGGATATCATATTCTATGCTCAATCAAAATCATCCATTAGAATAAAAACTCCTGAGTGAAGTTCAAAACCTAATACAATGCTTCTCATATACTTAACTATGGGTCTGAATCCTTAAATATCCCGGTTCGAATTTAGTATGGACTAGTAACCTCTTATTGGGCCCAATGGGACAGTAAACCTTCTATTTGATGATTTTGGGCCAATGAAACCCATTTGTGCTCTAGTTGGACCTACATTCGTCAAGCCGTAGCAAATGGCCATGGTGGGCCTAAAATAACTCACTTATTTGTCATGGGCCATGATGGGCCGTGAACATTCTATTGAACCATGATGGGTCGTGAACCCATCTTCTCATCTCAATTGGGCTGTGAACTCATCTTCTCATCTCAATTGGGCTGTAAACGCATCTTCTCATCTCTATTGGGTCATGAACCCATCTTATCATGGGCTGTGAACTCATATCTTCATAGGAATTGGGTTGTAAACCCCATCCTTCCCAATTCACAACCCACTTTAAAAAAAAAAGGGAAACTAATGTGGGAAAATTGTGAGGATGACATCTCACCATTGCATGGTAAGTATCCATGCTAAATATCCCTCATGTATCCATGAAGAACTCATGCATCTAGGTAAGTCCCATTACTTCTCTTCCCCACTCCTTCTTATTCACAGCCAAGGAGTAAAAACTCCCACTACCACCTTCATCCTTAATTCTAGTTAATTCAAACACTCTCTAGCATAAGAAAATCCTCTCCTTCATCTTCCAAAATCTCATGAGCTTAAGGGTGCATCAAGAACTCTCCATCAAAGCTCATTCATTCTTGGTAAGTTATTGTGAAACTCTATAACTTTTGATTCATATTTACTCTAGAAATCTATTCTTAACCCACATCATTTCATGATCCATGCTCTTAGAACTTCATAGATCTCGAAGACCTCTTTAAAGAATCCTGTTAAAGCCGATATCTCATCCATCCTTCATCCAAAACCGAAATCTCAAAAGCAAAGTGAGTTGATACCCCTATTTTTGGTTTTTACTATGTTTTGGGAGAAAATACAAGTTGTTTTGTGTACACCGATGTGTGTATGAATGATTTTGTGTGTTTTTATGTTATATATGTGATTATGTGTTATTGACTCCATGAACTTCAAGATCTATGAAAACATGATGCTTATTGTAGAACATAACACTCACTTCAACTTATCTTACAAGGAAATGGTTTTAAAATACATACAAGTTACTTAAAACTACGAAAAATTTGCATAAGTGGGCTAAAAGTGACAAAACGACCAAAAATGGGTATATTTATGTAATTCATGGTTAATAGGGTTAAAAAAGGATTATTGTTGCTAAACATGGTTATTACAGCATTTGAGACCCTACAAGGACTAAAAATGTAAAAAAATTCATAATTGGGCCTTATTTGGGCTTCTCACGGCCTTGGGACAAAAATTGTAACTTTTTGGACTTTTGTGAGCTTAAGTGTCATTTTCAACATAGTAGTGTCTAAAATGTAAATTTTTGCTAAGAAATAATAATAATATGAAATTGTTAGAACTTGGACCAAAAAGATAAAATTTATTTTCAAATAGGCCAAGAATGCACATTTTCATAAAAACCAAGCCAAAAATGATATTTTGACAAAAGGGGGTTAAAAATATTATTTTTACAACAGCTAGCCTTAAATGCAAGTTTTGTTCTTAAAAGGGGCCTAAAATGTTATTTTTACCAAAAATGTGCCTTAATTGTAAATCTTCGGCTTAATGCGCCAAGAATGTCATTTTTACAAAAAGTGGGCCTTTTATGTCATTTTGGTAAATAATTGAACTAAAACAAACAATATAATAACAAACAGGCTAATTACGTCATTCTCATATTTATTGGGCCTTAGTGACCCATTTGTATGCTTGATGGGTCAAGTATACTCTTTACATGTTTATTGGGCTTTGTTGACCCATTTACATGATCGACGGACCTTAGATACTCGTTACATGTTTATTGGGCCTGTAGATAATATACATATTAAATATGCCTTAGTTGTCCTTTTACATATATATTGGACCTGGGATATATATATATATATATATATATATATATATATATATATATATATATATATATATATATATATATATATATATATATATATATAGGGTTAGGTTCATGTGAGACGACCTAATTTTGTGAGACCGTGAGACACATTTTTTTATTTTTTTTAGTTAATTCAAGTTCCTAAAATAATATTCAAAAAAAAAGAATTTTTGGATATTTCCATTCATTTTGCATTACAAAATTATTTTTTAGAATATGTACAGTGTAATATTGTATTACAATATTTCACGTATTTTTCAAAAAAAAAATGGAGTTTATTTTTATTATTTTATTATTTTTTTTTATTTTTTTATTTTTTTATTTAATTCATGTTCCGAAAATAATATTTAAAATAAGAATTTTTAGATTTTTCCATTTATTCTGCATTTTAAAATTATTTTTTAGAATATGTCAGTGTAATATTCTATTAGAATATTTCACGTATTTAAAAAAAAAACGGATTTTATTTTATTTTTTTTATTATTTATTTATTTATTTAGTTAATTCAAGTTCCAAAAATAATATTTAAAAAAAGAACTTTTGAATTTTTCCATTTATTTTGCATTTTAAAATTATTTTTAGATTTGGTCTCACGGTCTGACAAAATTAGAATGGTCTCAAATGAACCTGAACCTATATATATATATATATATATATATATATATATATATATATATATATATATATATATATATATATATATATATATATATTGTAACATCCCAAGTTCGGAAGCAAGAAGTTGGAGGGTGCTAAGTGTAAATTAAAGAAGCTTCTCGACGAGTAGGTATGCTACTCATCGAGTCGGAGCGAGATTAATCGCGGGTTTAAGTGGCCAACTCGCCGACTCAGCAGTGGACTCGGCGAGTTGGTGTTGAAGAGAGAAATCCCTAATCTCGAGGGTTGCACCCTATTTAAAGTACTTTATATCCTTCCCCCAGCCTCCTAATCCCCCTGATTGTTCCAGAAAACCCTAATTTCGTGAAAGGATTCATTGTTGAGGAGATTCGGACTTGGAAGAGGAAATTGTTGGAAGGAGCTTGACAAATTGGAAGCTAGCATGAAGGGGTTTGTATAGATCTGGGATCTACATCAGATTTGGTCACATCTCCGAGGTAAGGAGCCCTTATCTTAAGCTATTTCTTTTGTGGTTCATCCTTGGTGGTTGTTTAGGGAGTTCTTTAACTTGTTTTGAGACCTATCTCGGATTTGGAGTTAGATCTGGGGTTGCTAATCCAGATTGTAACACCGTGATTTCCAAAAACAAAATTTTCATTTAAATAATCAATTTAATATTAAAACACTTGTTTAAAATCTTATTCACATTCGAATTACAAAACATAGTTTCATTTTCGTTATAATAGAAGACCAGGATCCTCCAGAACACAACTCTTTCTTCGGTGTGTACAATCGAACCGTTGCCATCCCGCGTTACTGTAAGAACCTGAAACAACATGACATAAACAACGTAAGCACGAAGCTTAGTGAGTTCCCCAATATACCTTACGCACATACGCCTTTCCAGGCCCTGACCTTCCGGTCAACATAACATTGCCTTCCGGCCCGGACCTTTCGGTCCACATAACATTGCCTTCCGGCCCGGACCTTTTGGTCCACATAACATTGCCTTCCGGCCCGGACCTTTCGGTCCACATAACATTGCCTTCCGGCCCGGACCTTTCGGTCCACAATATATATCGCCTTCCGGCCCATAAGATAGTTGCCTTCCGGCCCATACACATATATAACACATAACACAAATACTCTAACACATAAAGCACATACACCATATATCATACCTGACCTTTCTGTCACATAATACTTTGCCTTCCGGCCCATATATAAGCATGTATATCACGCGTAGCAGCTAACTTTCCATTTATAGCATATAAACATAACACATAACATACTTGACCTTCCGGTCACACAAACAAACCCTTCCGGGTGAAGTATAGTGAGAAGACTCACCTCGCGGTCACTGGAAGATAGCAACTCCTGAAATCCCTTACACTTGATCCTCCGAGCTACAAGCTCCCTGCCACATCATATGTCTCTTATTAATACTTCTATCTTCCTCATTAGTTGACCCTAAGAAATCACACCAGTCAACTCTAGTCAACAGTCCGCTGTCAACTCGACTGGACTCGGCGAGTTCCCTGGCGACTCGGCGAGTCTGGTCGTCCTTCATTCCTCTAAAATTCCCTTCTACTCGTCGAGTACTCTCTTTGACTCAACGAGTTACTCCTGGAAGAATCGCGGGGCCACCCCGACTCTACTCGCCGAGTCTGAAGAACAACTCGGCGAGTCCCAGTAAATCTTCAAGCTACTCGCCGAGTCTGATCATCCGACTCGGCGAGTCCACGCCATGCAGTCGATTGAACTGCTTCCTGAGATACATATTTTCCCGAATATACAAACATGGATCCTTCTGGGCCTCTAAGGGTCCTAATACAAGGTTATAAGCGTTGAATAACAACACAGCAATCCATCTAATCTCTAAATGGGTTTCACAAACCCTAAATCCGTGCACACTTTCACATAGCAGTAAATAATCCGAAAGGTTACCTGAATCATGCACTCTCAGTGTCCCCAAGACTCGAAACGTGATTCCCTTGCTGTCCCATTAGCCAAAACCTTCTCCTTCTTGAACAATAACTTCCTCAATTCACCAATGATCTTCAATCCTTGTTCTGGATGCCCACAACCGTTTAGGGTCCTCCTCAATCGGCCAAAAGACGTGAAATGACGACATAACCACCCTTTTATACGACCCAATACGAAACGGCTAGGGTTTCCGCTGAACAGCGTCGACTCGCCGAGTCCATACCTGGACTCGTCGAGTCCAGTCGCGAACCCGCGACCAAATCTGCAACCCTACTCGGCGAGTCTGGCTCCCACTCGCCGAGTCTCCCCTTTAAAACACCCCAAAATTGCAATTTAACAATACTTGAGATTTTGGGCTGTTACAATTCTCCCCCACTAGAATTAGACTTCGCCCTCGAAGGCTCACTCTAAAAATAGCTCTGGATGCTGCTCCCGCATCCCACGTTTCGGCTTCCCTAGACACTTCCGATCTCTTCCGAGGTTGCCACTGAATCAATACCAGAGGTACCTCCCTGGTTCCTCAAAAACTTGATCTTCCGATTCCTGATGGCCAGTGGCCTCTCAGCGTAACACAGACTCGCATCCACCTAATCGTTCTCTAGAAGAACCACTGCTGACTCATCTACTACACACCTCTTCAATTGCGACACATAAAAGTGTCATGGATCCATCCCAATTCCGTTGGCAGCTCCAACCGATAGGCCACCTTTCCTACCTTCGCACCTTCACGCAAAGACCCAACATACCGGGGCCCCCACTTACCCCTCTTCTTGGAATACAAAGTCGCCGACCTGAATCACATGCTCGGACCGGCGTCTGTCCGCATAACTTTCCTGTTGGCTCTGGGCGGTCAACAACCTCTGTCTCATCTGCTGAATCTGCTCTGAATCCCAACAATCGCTCGATCAATAAGGGTTAGGGAACCATGAACCACCGGATCCCCGATCCAAGGCCCACTTTGCCCATTCCGGACCGGCTGAGAGATCCATTCTCACTCTCAGAGCAACTCTCACAAGTTCTCCCCTTGCCACTACATACACATACTGAACTAGTCCCAACACCCGCAGGTGGAAAGACCCGATACCCTGATGGTATCCTCGAACATCTCCCAAGATGAACCACTACATCCACCCTACTCTCTGATCAGATTCACACTGAGAATTCAAGATTCTTTATTCCCTTGCATCCTTCCTGAGTCTCGTCAGTCATCCCAACCCGGATGGGTTCCTACTTCACTGCCGCAAACACGATGCTCGAAACCATACTTGAAATACTCTAACCATAATTCTGCTCTGCAGCTTTCACTTTCGTGAACTTGCACCCCTTCGGAGTTACACACCTTCCTCTTTTCCTTTTTCCAAGGAACCCTCTTGGCCATAATGCCACTCCAACCGGTGCCACGGTGCTCGCCCCAAGCGACACCACCCTTTTCGCGTAACCACTATCCACATACTCTGGTTCTCATTGCAGGGGCTCTCAATCCCATGCACTCTCTCCACTCATCAAAATCACTACCTCCGCTACACAAGATCAATAACCCGGGGCCAGACCTTCCAATGCAATCACACCGCAACATATGCGATCCGCAAATCTCAAACTAATCCAGCAATACCAACAGAGTCTCCATTATGACTGGACCGACTCTCCTAACACATACTAGCCACTCGAGGCTATATCTCTGTGGGTCCGTACACCCAACTCTGCGAACCCTCAGGTTCTAACTCTGGGAACCTTCCGGTTCCAGCTCTAGAAATATGCACAACATAATCCCGTGGGATTAATGCAGTACAACCCATCACGTACCTCAAACATACCAATACTCTGATCACGTAACCCCGGTTACTTACTCAAGCTTGATCCCGGCCTTCCCTCAGGCCTCCACAATCGAATGCCCTAGGTCTGTATCCCGCCCCGCATACCCGACACTCGCTCTCGTCAGCCTATACTCTGCGCTGACAAACACTGCTGAATCCCGGCAGCTAAGCACCCTCATATACTCATCGATCTCCCGGAGAATTTTCTAATTCTCCCCCACTAAAGCACTGACTAACTGCCACCGATCGTCCTTAACGACCTTACAGAACAATCCTGCACAAAAGAACATTTACCCACTGACTGCTCCCCACAAGCATAAGCAACCCTCAGCAAAACACACCTCCTCCCTGATCAACCCACTCACAAGATTCTAGTCCTTCAATCATCCACTCCACGACTGTAGATGCTACCCGACAATCAACCCAGTGCCGCATCTCCCCTAACAACCCCCACGAACGACAACCAAAGGAATCCTCGACAATAACCCATAACCAAACTCACAGCCTGCCCAAAGGATGAGCATCACATCGAAAACCGCACAATACTACTGACACTAAAACACCAATTATAACCATACCCAACCATCAGGGAATAACGAATGCCAAAGCGAAAACCTGAAGCACCAATCCATAACCATGCCAGACCCGCGAAACAACGAATACCACATCGAAATCCATACGAGATACCAGCACAAACAATACGCCACATCAATGCAATACAATTAAGACATCACGAAAGCATCATACCTGCCGCTGCCTCCGGTACTGCTCCGTCTCCCTCTGTCGCACGCAGATAAACACGACCCTGAGCCCTCTGGGGCTCCGCTTCATCCTGTCCTCCTCAAATCCCGAATTGGCACTGACTGCCAACCATCCCGTGTACCGTGCCCCTCCTTTCCGCACTTGCGGCATGCACCACCGGACCCGCAAGCTCCGATGTAACCCCTTTTTACTCAATCATCGACACCTATGGTCTCATGCTTTCCTACTGCATCTCTATACTCCACTTATTACTACTCCTAACAATTCTTGCTTTCTTACATACTGCACCCGGTTCTCCCCCACTAGGGTTCAAACCAAAACCAATTAGTATACAATCAACCCCCGACTATCTTTCACTAGCGAAATCGTACCTGCCCCAGTAAAGTGCTGTGCAACACCCGATAGTCCTTCCCCTTATGAAGTCAATCAATCCCCTATACTCTGAACCCCTAGCTAACTCTCCAAGAACTTCTCATCACGGCTGCCTCTAATCGTTCCAAATCCCATACTGATCTAATACTAAGCACCTGCACTGCTCGATAACATCTTTGGCTCGCAGACTGCACCGCAGCATCATCGTTCCTCTCATCTCAGCTCATCAACCCGTATCCAACGCCGGATTTGTCCCAAGGACAGGGACTTACTCTCAACATAGACGACAACTCCCCGCACTGCAAAACTCGTCTGAACTCTTCACTACTACCACTATAACCCAACCTGTTATTCTCAATTAGGTGTGGTGTGGTTCTCGACTACCTCAGCCCCAACTGACTGTCTGTTCACGGTAAATCTCTGTCTCGCGGTACACCCGCTACCTGATGCTCTGAGGGAAGCCATTATCGATAACTACCTGCAGGGTGTACTCCCAAATCCAGAACTGAAACACCAGACCTCTCGCGTCTTGCACACGAGCATAAGTGACACTACCCACCCAAAAGGTGACCTCTCCTCTGTCGTCTGATTGCTCGACTCAACTGAAATTCCCCCCGTCTTTGGCTCTTACCAAAATACTCTGATAGGCACTTGTCTTTCCCCTCGAGGAACGCCTCTCCGTACTCAATCATGGTCTACAGGCCTGAAACCCATAGCGTCCAATCTCTACCTCATCGGTCATAACCGGATAACAAGATAGCCACAAGCATCATCCACTACGAACCATGGTACTCATCCCATGACATCCCTCCTCAACATGCTTCAGGGTATGGTACCTAAACCATAGCACCACTCCTCAATCTGCTCCAATGTATAGCACTCGGACCACAACATCTATCTCAAGCTGTTCCGATGTATGGTGCCCGGACCATAACATCACTCTGTATCCGCTCGGATGTATGGTATCCGAACCATAACATCACCCCTCAATCTGTTCCATAGGACCTTTAGGATGCCCCCTGGATCAAGTATGGGTCCTCTGCTTTCAGTAGTACGGGCCCATACTACCTGCCACATCTACCCATACTTTCCACACAGACCATCCCAGCGTTCCTAAGTAGCTGATAAACCTGCTCTATCACCCATCTCATCGCGCGTGCTCGCTTTCCAGCGAAATCCTCTACTCTACCAGCGCACTCATCTGGCTAGGTTTACTCCCTAGTCCCTTCCGCTGTCCTCCCACTTCCTTGCTATCAGCTGCTGAAGAGTTACTAATGATGCCAGCCCTCTACCTCCTGAGTATCGTCATACTCACTTAGTAGCTGACTCCCATCATCGATAACTCCACAAAGCACAAAGCAATCAGCATTCGAGCATTGAAGCATACATAGGACTCCCCATCTGTGGTAGCTCCACCTTCTCGGCTCATCCTCGGAAGTACCTCTGTACCCCGTAGCTTTACCCCTTGTGCGTTCTAACTAAATACTCTCACTCATCACATACACACGAAAGTATAACGCACATATAACAGCAAACCCTAGACTAAGGCATCACAAATCAGGCCACTCTAGTCCTAAGATGTGAAATACCTAGCCTGTCTCTAGCATGCAATAATATCTCATAAAGTGCATAATAGATATTTCTTAATACAAAAGTAAGGGTATTTTGGGAAATCACCGTTTGGCTCTGGCTGATTGTACACACTGCTCTTTCTTGCTTTCTCTTTGAACTCTTATTCACTTTTAGAAAACTATTTATTTGAAAACCTTTTCTTAATTCCTCAGTTTGAGTCCAGACTCACCTGTAGGCGCGTCCGAATCCCTCAAACCAAGGCTCTGATACCAATTTGTAACACCGTGATTTCCAAAAACAAAATTTTCATTTAAATAATCAATTTAATATTAAAACACTTGTTTAAAATCTTATTCACATTCGAATTACAAAACATAGTTTCATTTTCGTTATAATAGAAGACCAGGATCCTCCAGAACACAACTCTTTCTTCGGTGTGTACAATCGAACCGTTGCCATCCCGCGTTACTGTAAGAACCTGAAACAACATGACATAAACAACGTAAGCACGAAGCTTAGTGAGTTCCCCAATATACCTTACGCACATACGCCTTTCCAGGCCCTGACCTTCCGGTCAACATAACATTGCCTTCCGGCCCGGACCTTTCGGTCCACATAACATTGCCTTCCGGCCCGGACCTTTTGGTCCACATAACATTGCCTTCCGGCCCGGACCTTTCGGTCCACATAACATTGCCTTCCGGCCCGGACCTTTCGGTCCACAATATATATCGCCTTCCGGCCCATAAGATAGTTGCCTTCCGGCCCATACACATATATAACACATAACACAAATACTCTAACACATAAAGCACATACACCATATATCATACCTGACCTTTCTGTCACATAATACTTTGCCTTCCGGCCCATATATAAGCATGTATATCACGCGTAGCAGCTAACTTTCCATTTATAGCATATAAACATAACACATAACATACTTGACCTTCCGGTCACACAAACAAACCCTTCCGGGTGAAGTATAGTGAGAAGACTCACCTCGCGGTCACTGGAAGATAGCAACTCCTGAAATCCCTTACACTTGATCCTCCGAGCTACAAGCTCCCTGTCACATCATATGTCTCTTATTAATACTTCTATCTTCCTCATTAGTTGACCCTAAGAAATCACACCAGTCAACTCTAGTCAACAGTCCGCTGTCAACTCGACTGGACTCGGCGAGTTCCCTGGCGACTCGGCGAGTCTGGTCGTCCTTCATTCCTCTAAAATTCCCTTCTACTCGTCGAGTACTCTCTTTGACTCAACGAGTTACTCCTGGAAGAATCGCGGGGCCACCCCGACTCTACTCGTCGAGTCTGAAGAACAACTCGGCGAGTCCCAGTAAATCTTCAAGCTACTCACCGAGTCTGATCATCCGACTCGGCGAGTCCACGCCATGCAGTCGATCGAACTGCTTCCTGAGATACATATTTTCCCGAATATACAAACATGGATCCTTCTGGACCTCTAAGGGTCCTAATACAAGGTTATAAGCGTTGAATAACAACACAGCAATCCATCTAATCTCTAAATGGGTTTCACAAACCCTAAATCCGTGCACACTTTCACATAGCAGTAAATAATCCGAAAGGTTACCTGAATCATGCACTCTCAGTGTCCCCAAGACTCGAAACGTGATTCCCTTGCTGTCCCATTAGCCAAAACCTTCTCCTTCTTGAACAATAACTTCCTCAATTCACCAATGATCTTCAATCCTTGTTCTGGATGCCCACAACCGTTTAGGGTCCTCCTCAATCGGCCAAAAGACGTGAAATGACGACATAACCACCCTTTTATACGACCCAATACGAAACGGCTAGGGTTTCCGCTGAACAGCGTCGACTCGCCGAGTCCATACCTGGACTCGTCGAGTCCAGTCGCGAACCCGCGACCAAATCTGCGACCCTACTCGGCGAGTCTGGCTCCCACTCGCCGAGTCTCCCCTTTAAAACACCCCAAAATTGCAATTTAACAATACTTGAGATTTTGGGCTGTTACACAGATCTAGACTCATGATGGCTTAGAATGTCATAAAACTTCAGTCTTTGAGTTGTTGGTGAAGCCTCTTTGTCTAAAACCCAAGCCCTAGTATGCTTTGGGACTATACCTCCTTGGTTTCACGTAAAGTTTGCAACTTTATGTGAGGGTTAGATTGTAGGAGGGTGGATCTATGGATTGGAGCCCCTGCATGACTCGAAAAGCTTCTGAATGGATTGAGAACTAGAGAGACTCGACGAGTCACATCGGTGTACTCGACGAGTTGTATGAACATGTGCATGGACTCGACGAGTTGGAAGAACAACTCGGTGAGTCTGTTCTTGGACTCGGCGAGTCTGGTCGCAGACCCAACGTCTTTTGGTTAAAGCCTTGGATTAAGTGAGTCGGTTGGCGACTCACTGAGTCTGTCAGGATGGGTCTCAGAGATAGTTGGACTCGATGAGTCTTGGGGCAACTCAGCGAGTTGAGTTGTACTATGGGAGTCTCTTAGTATAGGAACTCGACAAGTCATCGGGGTGCCTCGGCGTGTAGAATCAACCAGGAAGGTTGACTTTGACTGATGATTTTGACTTTGACCAAGAGTTGACCAGTTTGACTTCCAAGGGTATTTTGGTAATTTTGGGTATTTACGGAATCAGTTGTTTGGTAGTGTTCTGTGGTGAAGATTGTGTCGGTGGTCGGAGCAGCTTGGTCTTATCTTTCCAGTCGGCAATTGCAGGTGAGTTCTCCTCACTATATCGATAGGGTCTACGACACCAAGGCCGACCCTTTATCGGATGGTAATCCGGGTATTGTTTGTTATGTTATTGCTTTGCTAGATATGCATCCTGGTATTTAGGATGGTGTTATGTTAGTGACCTGGTTAAGGTCGGTACCCGATATATAGGGTAATGTTAAGCTAGAGACTAGTTAGGTCAGAATCCTGGTTACGATGGTTGCTATGTTATTGATATGCTAAATGCATCTTGGTTTAGGGTGGTTGTTATGTTACTGATATGCAAGATACATCCTAGTTTAGGATAGTTGCTATGTTACTGATATGCTAGATACATCCTGGTTTAGGATGGTTGCTATGTTACTGATATGCTATCTGATCTGTTAGACTGTTTGTCTGGTTAAGGATTGTTATGCGATTAATTGTTTATTGTGCATATGATTGTTTGACTAGGGTTAGGTTGAGGTGGGTCCTGCTTTGTGCTGTAGGCCAACATACCCAGGGCGGATCAGATATTCTGGAGGCCCAGCGAGCGGTCCGGATGGGCTGAAGGCCCCAAGAGGGCGTACCAGACGTGCCGAGGCTCGGAGAGTGGACCAGGCCGACTGAAGGCCCGGTGTGGGCGAACCAGTCATACTGTAGACTCAGAGAGTGGACCAGGTGGATTGAAGGCCCAGTACGGGCGGACCAATCACACTGTAGACCCGATGTGCATGGCTGTTCTATTTGCGATATGTTATGAGTATATTTGTGTGTGGTTGGTATTTTGGGGGTAACTCAGTAAGCTTTCGGGTTACAGTTCAGTGTTTTGTTTTAGGTACTTCAGGAGAACGTAGCAAGGCGAAGGTGTGATCGTACCGCTCCTCATGATTTATGATTTATGTGATATGGTTCTGGGGAAATACTCTGATGTTTAAACTATTTTGAAAACAAATGTATGAACTTAAGGGTTTTTGAATGAATTAAAATGTTTTAATTTGGCTCGAATTGTATGGGTGTGATAAGTTGGTGTCAGAGCCTTGGTTGAGTGAATTGGAGGAACATTCGTGTGAATCCAATCTCAAATCAAGGAGGGATTTACAAAATATTTTTCAAAAGGTTTCAAAATATGTAAAGGAGGATGCAGAGGGTACGATCAGCTAGAGCTAGTAAGTAGACCCCAAAATACCACACAAGTTATTTGATTATGTGATATGTTAGAACAACATGCTAGTACTAGGCTAGGGATCTTCAGGAATTGCATGATAGAATTTTCTGATTTCATGATGCCTATTACCCTAGGGTTTTCCTTATATGAAATTGACACCCTTACTGTAGTTGTTTAGTGTATGCATTACGACTGTGCATAATTAAGATTTTATAGCCTGAGAATGTTTGATTCGACCTTAGAGTAGAATTGGATATTCGAAAGTCTATCAGGTCCAGCGTTATGTGTGGCTAGTATACACTAATGCTGCAGGGTCGGTGGAAGTTTCATGGATTGGGTGGGTAGTGAGAGGCTGGGAGGCCAGATATGAGATGTTTAGCATTCCTGTAAGAGTGAGGATTTAATCGCTCGTTACATTTATGTATATTGTTTGGGCGTTGTGATGATACTTGAGACAAATAAGGGTAGGTATGGAAGGTAGTATGGGCCCGTACTACTGAAAGCACAGTCCCATACGCATGGCAAGGAAGTCACAACCCATAGGGTTAGGTTTTGGAGTTGTTTTTCTATCATTATATAGGTTATTAGAGACCTTTTGGTGTATTGCCAGAATGGTGGTCACAAGACGTCTTGTGACCGGATCCAGGTTAGGATCGGGAGCTGGCAGCCAGGATAGGCCAGCATTGTCAGGGGATCATGTCAGGGAGATCCTCCTGGAGGAGACGATTGAGATTGTTCAGGGATAAATTCCGTTTCAAGACCGCCATGGTTGGGTAATTTGTCGAGTGTCATGCAGACATTGCTGAGACAGTGGCCGCGACATCTTTGGCAGCTGTAACGATGGCGGGGAGAGGAGCTGCACGAGCTTTCCAGGACCGGGACATGTTATCGGTACATAATCTGATGAGCAGAAGGTTACAGGTATCTGGGAGCAGGAAGATGACCTATGCTCATTACATTTCCGCGGGTTGAGTGGGAGAGTCTAGCTTGTGGGTTTATAGATTTGGGGCTCGGGGGTTTTGCGGCTGGAAGTGAAATTGTTGATTGACGAATTGGACCGTCGTTTGGTAGGGCAAGGATTGCACCCTCTCAGTTTCCGAGCACGAAGGAGTGAGCAAGCTTGTGACCACATTATTTCAGCTTGGGGTCAGTTGGTTATTGGAATAGGCAACATTATTTCAGCGTCGGTGAGCTCAGGACGGTCGGCATGGCATAAGTTCTGTGAGGTCCGGTTTTTCTTAGATCTCCTGTATCGGATGGAATGGATTGATTGTGCGATCTATTACACTTTTGGGACTATAGACTATGTCTTGGGAGTGGTTTGTAGCTCGGGTTAGGGCAGAGGTTGTTTCAGCTGCCGCCGTTCAGCTGTGGGTTTTTGAGTTAGTGAGTGAGTCAGGGGGTGAACCCTGATGAGAATGATTTCTAAAGCCCAAAAGTGGGAAGCTTGTTTGGAACACCTTTGGAAAAGGGGTTTTATGTGGGAGGACTACGGATGGAGTCCCACAAAAGGCTTATTCATCATTGTCCGGATTCAGTGGTTAGCAACCATTAGTGGTTGACAGATTAAAAGCACCATGATGAGTTCAATGTTACCTTTCAGAATGTGGTCTTTGATGAAGTGATACCGTAGTTCAATATGTTTTGTCTTGGAGTGCTGAATAGGATTATGAGAAATCGATATGGCACTTTCAGAATCCTAGTAGATTGGTATCCACAACATTCTGTATCTGTAGTCTAACAGTTGTGTCTTCATCCATAGAACTTGAAAACAACAGCTGGCTGCGGCCACATATTCAGCTTCTGCAGTAGACAATGAAACACAACTTTGTTTTCTTGAGGACCAGCTGACGAGTCTACCTCCCAAAAATTGACACCCACCATATGTACTTTTTCGATCAAGTTTGCATCCTGCATGATCCGCATCGATAAAGGCTTGCAAACTGAAACCATTGTCTGCGGGGTACCATAGAATGATAGATTTGCTTCCTTTCAGGTACCGGAAAATTTGTTTGGTTGCGGTCATGTGAGACACTTTTGGGTCAGCATGATACCCTGCACATACACCAGTAGCAAAGACAATGTCTGGTCGGCTTGCGGTGAGGTACATAAGAGATCCAATGATACCTCTATAAGTCTTGTGATCCACAGATTCGCCAGAGGGATCAGCGGAGATCTTATATCCGAAGGCCATAGGGACGTTAGCTGAGGAGCAATTGTCCATAGAGTATTTCTTCAATAGTTCAGTGGTGTATTTCTCTTGATGAATGAATATCCCTTGTTGAATTTGTTTGACTTGAAGACCTAGAAAGAAATTAATCTCTCTATTCATGCTCATTTGAAATTTGTTTGTCATGAGCATAGCAAATTCATCTACCATTCCTTGATCAGTCGATCCGAAGATGATATCATCCACGTATATTTGTACAAGCACAAGGTGGTCACCGTTTGCTTTTCTAAATAGCGTGGGATCAATCACTCCTCTTTTGTAGCCTGATGAGAGTAGGAATTCAGAAAGAGTCTCATACCAATCTGTTAGAGCTTGCTTCAGATCGTAGACTACCTTTTGAAGCTTGTAGCAATGGTCAGGGAATTCAATACTTTCAAAGTCGTGTAGTTGTTGAAGATAAACCTCTTCTTTCAATTCCCCATTGAGAAAAGCACTCTTAACGTCCATTTGGTGTACCTTGATGTTTTTGTGGGCAAAATTTGCTAAAAAGATTCGGATGGCTTCCATTCTTGCCATCGGAGCATATGTTTCATTGTAGTCAACACCTTCCAGTTGACTGTACCCCTTTGCAACCAGTCTTGCCTTATTTATGATAACCGCGCCAGATTCATCTAACTTGATCTTGAACACCCCTCTAGTTCCAACAATAATATGGCCTTGTGGTATGGGAACAAGTTGCCAGAATTTGTTTCTTTTGAATTCTTCCAGTTCTTCTTGCATTTCAGAAATCCAATCAGGTTCCAATAATGCTTCTTTGATCGACCGTGGCTCGACTGCGGACATGAATGTTGCGTAGTGACAATGATCAGATAAGTCCTTGGCAGATCGATTCTGGATACCTGCAGATGGATTGCCAATAATTTGACCTGGTGGGTGGCCCTTCGTCCATCCGTGTAGACGAGGCATCAGATGGTCAGCGGCTGCGGTAGAAGGAATATGTTCAATATCAGAGGTTTCCTCGGATGGGGATGGCAGTTCCCCCTGGATTTGAGAACATCCTGCAGAGTTATCTTGGCTTGTTGGAGCAAGAATGAAAATTTCTTGAACAGCTTGGAGAGGTTCCCCCTGGATTGCTGACGGGAGTTCTTCTGGAACCTGAGAAGGTTCCCCCTGGACTGCTGAAGGGAGAGTAATGATCCTTGAATCGGTTCGAGTGTCAATGCTCTCTATGATTTCATCATCCGAATCCGAAGATACATTTGATGGTAGTGATGGTAGTGATTTTCTAAGAGGAGCCTGAGCATCATCAAGTACTAGAACCTCGATGGTTGTTGCTTGATCCGGAGTAGAGCTTTCCCCCTCAACCGGAGAGGTGAAAGTATTGAGAGATGCTACTTCGGATAGAGATGGACTAGAAACATCAGCATGTTGTTGTTGAGCCGTTGGTGACACAAGAACTTCAGATAGTTTTGCCGTTTCAATAGGGTCGAAAAGATCATCATAATTGACTTCAACCAGGTTTATAGGACCTAAAGAAGCAGGAATGTCACTTTCCATGATGGCAGTGGTTTCAGTGGATGGAGAGGCGTTGTGGATATAAGAATCATCGAATTTCACATCGAAGATTTCAATGATTAGCCTTGTTCGTCTGATAAGAACCCGGTAAGCAACCTTGTTCGTCGAGTAGCCAAGAAAAATGCCTTCGTCAGACTTTGGCGCAAATTTGTTAAGCTGATCTCTGCTGTTGATCACAAAAAATCTACACCCAAATATGTGAAAGAAACGAATATTTGGTTTACGGTTGTTGAGGCCCTCATATGGTGTTTATTGAGGTGTTTGCACACAATGCTTCGGTTTTGATCAAAGCATGTTGTTGCTACAGCTTCAGCCCAGAAGTAAAGAGGAAGGTGTGCGAAGTTGAGCATGGATCTGGCTGCTTCGACTAGAGTATGGTTCCTTCTCTCTCACCATTTTGTTAAGGTGTATAAGGAGCTGAAAAGTTGTGAGTGATACCTTTAGACACCAAGAATCTGTTGAGTGGATGGTTAGTGAATTCGGTTCCATTATCATTGTGGATACGTCTTACAGGTAGCTTGATTTGGAGTTCTATCTCTTTCATGAAGTTCATGAGAATTTGCAGTGTTTCGGATTTGAGTCTGAGGATGAAAACCCAAGTGAAGCAAGTGAAGTCATCAACAATAACCAGTATGTACTTTTTGTGATGAAGACTGGCTACGGTTGACGGACCGTAGAGATCAATGTGCAGAAGCTCAAGTGGTTCAGATATTGAAGAGTCAATCACCATGGGGTGACTTGCTTTGGACTGCTTACCACATTCACAAGCAGGACATAGAGTGTCATTGTTGAACTTGAGAATAGGTATTCCTCTGACCAGTTCTTGAGTAACACAAGTGTTGATATACTTGAAGTTAAGATGAGTGAGCTTGCGGTGCCATAACTAGTTGACTTCGGATACAACTTTGGAAAGAAAGCACAGCTACGGTTTTCCAATGATGAGAGAGACATCCAGAGGATACATGGTACCCTCAGATCGTGACTTAATCAAGCATGTGCTCCTATCACTTGTCATAACCTAACATAATTGATCATCAAACTCAACTCGATGGCCTGCCTTACATAGTTGGCCAACACTAATGAGATTGTGGTTAAGGCTTTCTACATAAGCAACCTTCTGAATTGAGAAGTTTCCCATAGTGAGTACACCGTAACCTCGGATGATTACATTCGCATTGTTGTCGAATGTAACATTTCCACCATTGCATATAGGCCTGAAATCCCGAAGGTATTCTAACCTTCCGGTCATGTGCAAGGAGCAGGCACTGTCAATTAACCATTGATCTTCTTGTTCCTCCTTGCACAAAGCCTAAGAATTACACGGTTAGTTTAGGTATCCAAACTAGTTTGGAGCATGGAACAACATGTGAGTTTTGTAAAGCCTGAGAGTGATGCATGGACTGGTTTCTTGTCAACTTTTAAACCTATTCTTGGGTGTTTGTGAAATTTTGGAGTGTTGTGTGTAATTGTAAAGTTACGAGGTTTCTGATTTTTGCAACTACACTGACACACTCACAGGTTGAAATTTTGTCTTTGTCCTGACACCAAGTTTGGTCAGCGGTTTAAAGGAAGAGTTGTTTGGCTTTTGACTAGACCGAGGTTGAAAAGATCTGACATGAGTGTTGTCATTTTTCTAAAAAGTTTGTTTTGAAATAGGTTTATCACGTGTAGATCTTTGTGTCATTTTTGTTGGATTTGGTAAAACACCTTTCTATTTGTGAAAGTTTTGACATGACTTTAAATGTGTTGGAGTGGGTAAAATACCTTTCCATTTCGGATCTTCTGAGGAATAGATTTTAAAAACACCGTTTCGAAAATACTTTGAACTCTTTTGAGTCGCGTCAGATGACTTAGGAATGACTGTTGAAATTGTGCATTCCTTTTTGGATGTTTTCTTGGTGGTAGGATTTTTTGAAAAATAGTGAGAGAAAACAATTTTTTCTGGACTTTTGGACTATTGAGATCTAACATGCCTGTTGTTTTTTGAAAACATTTGTCTATTTGTGCCCCGGGAGCGAATTTCTTCTTTGAAATCCTTTTTAGCTAAGGATTTTGGTGAACCGCAGTCTTTGTTATTCAACTGCGGTTTCCTCGAATCCTTTGAAATTTTGTGAAAACGTGGGCTTGAGTCATTAGAACTTGAGGATTCTGGGATTTGGGAACATTGACCTACTTCAAAATTTTCTATAGTGAGGATGAAGACTGTAGTGAGGATGACTTGACTACCGCAGAGTATGTCTTAGTTGCGACTTCAGTGGGACTCGTGTGAGACTTTTGACTATAGTGAGGAACACTACGGTTTGAGGACAGAGACGCAAAGTCTCTAGAGACTTCGGTGTTCTCAATAACAAATTCTTCATCGAATACGGATGAGTTTTGAGAACATGGGAGGGTAATGCCACTGATAGGAGTTTGATCATATGTGTGACCCGAAACCTGAGGCACAATTCCCTCAATGATACAATTGTTGCTTAGATTGTGCAGTCTACCAAAGTGAGTTTTGATATCTTCGGGAAAAGACTTTTCATTGACTGGGAAATGAAATTCTCGGTCTGGAGGGACATTGTCACACCCCAAAACCAAGAACGGCGGAAACGTTTCGAGGTGGAGGATGTCATGTGAAGTATCGTAACAGTGTAAAGTAGTAAACAAGCAACAACATCATCCGTTGCATTAAAAGTAAAGTTTTAATACATGTGTGTTCTTTCATAATGTACAACAATAAAATCAATAATCAAAATAAGGCGAGTCTCGACTGTGCTCCGTCTTCTTAAAACCTGGCCACCGTACCTGTCTAATTGGTCACCTGAGAATACAAGTTATTTTAAAAGAGAGTATCAACCTAAAGCTGGTGAATTCCTAAGTATTTAAGTGTCATTGTCTTGTTTTGAAAATCTGTTATGAATGCCATGTAAACCTTTAAATGATGAAGTTGATGTAAGTAGGAAAAACCCTAGAAAATCCCTTATTTCCTATTAGTATGAGATGTAGTCTTCTACCAAGACCCAAATGTTTTGCTATGAAAATGATGGTCTTTCCTTCTTTTGACTATTACAAACAATACTTAGTCTAACTCATCGTTTATGTGAATGTATCACAAAATAAAGTAAAATAGGAAAAAGGTATGATAGTCTTCTACCAAGACCTGAATGTTTTGTAAGTAAAATGATAGTTTTTCCTTTCTATTGACTAGTACTAAAAGTACTTAGTCTAACTCTTTGTTTATGTGAATGTATCACAAAATAAAGTAAATAGGAAAAAGGTATGATAGTCTTCTACCAAGACTTGAATGTTCTGTTATAAAAATGATAGTTTTTGCTTTTTCTTGACTATTACAAACAATAATTAGTCTAACTCATCGTTTATGTGAATGTGTCACAAAATAAAGTAAAATAGGAAAAAGATATGATATAAGTGTTATCCTTTGGTACCAGGACTAACACTACATCACAGTAAGCGAAATGTATAACCTAATGAACATCCGAAGATTGTCCAATTGTCCTCTCTAGCAGCAGCAGGGGTAGGAAGGGTTAGTCCCATAATCGATGTTCCTAATATAAGTATTAACCGTAGACCTCCATAGATGGTCATCAACCTCTGTAGTGAACAGTAGGCTCGAGGAAGGGTTAGTCCTGTAGTTGTAGACTAATATAAGTAATAACCGTAGGCATCCGTAGATGTTCATCAACCACTGGTGCTAATCAGCTGGGATTCGGAATGGTTAGTCCCGTCTAGATATCCCGTTGAACTGGGATAGGCAGGATAATTTACACAGAAGTTACTAATATATCATCCTCATAACTCTAGCTACAAGTATCCGTGTAAGTGTATACAGGAAAATGTATCTATGTAATGGTACTCATGTATGTTATTCATGTAAGCGTATTCAGGTAAATGTATCTATGCAAACGTACTCATGTATCATGTAAGCCTAGGTAAATGTACTCATGTATCATGTAAGCATATGTAAGTGTACTCATGTAACAGGTAATGTACTGGTATAGACTCATGAATGAACTGGCTCTTGTGTGATTCCTTGTAATCGGAATAATGTTTTGTGTCTTCTAACTATCCTTATGATAGTTAACTGAAAGCTAGTTGGTTGTTCAAGTAGGTTTATACACCCTTGCTACACAAGAGTGTGGGAAACTGAATGAAGGATGAAAACTATAATCTCAAAACATTTATATGAACATAAGTGTATAAGTATAGTTTTGTTCAAGAAGGTAAAAATAATGGTTTTGTAAGATATCTAAGAGTTTTGAACAATAATTAAGAGTGACTTGATGTGATTTTAATAAGATTTCAAAACTAAAGCTTTTGTTATCAAGGTATATTAAGATAGAAAACCATTTCGTGTATCCCATTTTGAAGTATGTGACATCTACTGGATGAAAACACAGTTATAAAATACATAAGAGTGATTTAATAACATATTGTTTTCTACTTGTATTCCCCCCACCCCCCATTAAAGCATTTAAAATCATTTAAAACATTGATTTAGGGGTATGAACTCACCTGTTGTGAGTGGTTCTAGCGGGTACGCGTGTATGGATGAGAAGTTCCAAAAATGAAGTCCCGAGACACAATAAGTCCTAAATGACATATAAGGACTCATATTGACATGAATATAGTGTTTATAACATCTATATGAAAGGAAACATCTTCCGAGACTAGGTAACACCTTGACCAAGTGTTGGAATCACATGTGATTCAACATAGGAAGGTATAAAGGCACTCACATGAGTTTACTACCATGAGTTCTCGGCCCAAGGGAGTTTACGGCCGTAAACTCATGGCTACGCATGTGGGAATGCAAGTTTGAAGGCTTGGAAATGATTTAGGGATACTAGCTCTAATATAGGATGAAGAAAACCCACTTTCTTTGAAGTTCTAAGGAGTTGACGGCCCAAATGAGTTTACTAGCATAAACTCATGGCCATTTGATGAATTTAAGAAACTCTTTGATCGTTTAGATCGTATAACAGGTAAATCACGAAAGCAAAAAACAGCAATATAAAACACAAGAATGAATCTGAATATGTCGAATGATTCAATTGATTCAATCCTCAGCAGATCTCGATCAAGAACTTCCGCTGTAGAGGATATTAGGGTTACAAAAGACAAAGATCAAGTGCTTGACAAAATAATTTCCAAATCTTACGTACTAGGATGCATGCAAGCACCTATAAATACAAAACCCTATAAAATAACTCACGGATGGACAGGCCCATACCGGAGACTAAATGGACTAAATAGCGAGCCCAAGACGCAACACCTTCTGGACCTACCAATCTCCCCCTTTGCGTCAATTGGAGCGAGACTATATCTTCGGCTTGCTGGGTCCAGCTGCAGGAACTTTCTTAGTGGTATCAAACAGACGTGGGATTAGAGCAAGGATGGTCTGTCTGAAGCGAATGTACCACTGGATCATGTCATCGAAGTACTTATTGTTGTCTGCTGAATTCTGCTTGCATCGATGAATGATACCTAGAACATGTTCCAAGGATGCAGTGGTGTAAAGGTGTTTGTCAGCCAAGGCGAACAGGCATTTTTCGCCTTCGTTCCTTGTAAACGTGACAAAATTCCACTTCGGGTCAATTCTTCCCATCTGTATCATGTTCAAATCACTAGCAGATCCAACAGGAGAAATAGTAGGCATTTTCTTGAAGATGCTAGCGATCTCCTGATCCATCTTGACATCCTCCATAATGTAGCATACGAGCATCCTTTTGAAGTGATCAATAATTGGACCATACTCAGCTTCGTTGGTGAGGAGGATGTTGTGCAAAATAATCCAGTCATGTGGATTCAGGTTGGGAAGATCAGCAAGTGATATCGCGTGTTCGGTTTTAGCAGAACCCCTCAACACTTTGAATCGAACGTTCGTGAAGTTCTCCTCACGAAACAGTTTGAGGAACCGAACGTTGACGATCTTCTGAGTGCTCCAAGTTTGATACTGTGGTTGAGCAGACTTCCAATAGAATTCGACGAGTTCCCTATCAACCTTTGGATGAGGATGAGGGACATCATCAACGTTATCAAAGTGTAACACCCGAAATCAGAAAGGTCAAGAAAGGAAAGGAAAAACCCTAAGTTAAAGAGGGTTGACTCGTCGAGTCCAGAGAGGAACTCGGTGAGTCGGAGCGGGATCCGGGTGTAAAGTAAGTAACCGACTCGGCGAGTCGGCAAGTGGACTCGCCGAGTCAGGTCTGGGTTGGGAAACCCTAATTTCGGGACTTGGTACCCTATTTAAGCATCTTAATCTCTTCCCTAGGGCTCATTTGCGGCCCTATAGTCCTGAACCAGAAACCCTAAGCCTCCATTGTTGCTCAATCAAGCTTTCTTCCCAATTTGGGTGATTTGAAGGAAGAAGGAGGAAGGCACACTTTGGGGATTCAAGAATTGGCAGTAGATCCAGATTTTGTGAGGTCTTCCAGAGATTTTGAAGGTAATGAGTCGCTACCTTCCCTCTTTTGCATATAGATCAACCTTTATCATGGGATTTAGGGCTTTTAGGACAAGTTTATGAACCATTTCGAGTTAGAAGCCCAGATCTGAAGTTGCTACTTCAGATCTATGTGTATCTTGGCCTAGAGAATCATAAAGCATCAGTGTATGGGTTGATTGTTGAGCCCGTTTGTCTCAAACCCTAGTTTATAGTGATTTGAGCCTAGATCTCGTTAGCTACATGTAAAGTTTCCCACTTTACGTAAGGAATAGGCTTTAAAAGAGTGGATCTACAGTTTGGAGTCCATGCATGACTCAAAAGTCCTCTGCATGTATGAAGATCTGAATGGACTCGGCGAGTCCTTCGAGTGGACCCCGCGAGTAGCATGAAGATGAGGAGGAACTCGACGAGTGGGATGAACAACTCGTCGAGTCGGATGAAGTTAAGCATGAACTCGGCGAGTTGGAAGAACAACTTGATGAGTTGGTTGAAGATTGCCTTGGACTCGGCGAGTCTATTAGTGGACTCGACGAGTCAGGTCGCGAAACCCCAATCCCTTCGAGTTGAGATTCGAATCAGTGAGTCGGGTGGAGACTCAACGAGTTGGACAGGTCAGGACTCGGAAATAGTTGGACTCGGCGAGTCGAGTCGCGAATAGAAAGACCCTGAGCATATGAACTCGGCGAGTCATTAGGTGGACTCGACGAGTAGGGTTGACCTGGAAGGTTGACTTTCACCAGGACTTTGACTTTGACCAGAGTTGACCTTGTTGACTTTTGGAGGACTGTCAGACTAAGTGTCATATTGATATTGGTAGCTCGGAGAGCTGGAGGAGCAGCGGCTCAGGGGATTGTCGATCAGCAGCCAGAGGATTATTGGCAGAGCTCAGCACTTCAGGTGAGTTTCCTTCCAGTAGGAACGGGTCTAAGGCCACAATGCCGGCCCGTTTAGCTAGCAGTAGTTTCCGGATTTTGATTTGATGTAGTAGTCAGTATGTTTGATACCTTCGTAGCTCAGGCAGGATTTATGTGTTATGTGTTCCGGGCTACGCCCCGATGCAGTATGCAGTATATGTGTGTTCATGGTAGTTGATATGTTTATGTTATGTGATGTTCAGTTAGTTCCGGACTTCGGTCCAATGCAGGGGGCAAGGCCCCAGTTAGTCCGGACTTCGGTCCGATGCAGGGCACAAGGTCCCAATCAGTTAGTCCGGACTTCGGTCCGATGCAGGGGATAAGGTCCCAGTCAGTTTCCGGAATTCGGTCCAATACAGAGGGCAAGGCCCCAGTTAGTCCGGACTTCGGTCCGATGCAGGGGACAAGGTCCCAGTCAGTTTCCGGACTTCGGTCCGATGCAGGAGGCAAGGCCCCAGTTACTCCGGACCTGGGTCCGATGCAGTGGGCAAGGCCCAGTATGTGCTTTATATGTTATTGCATGGTACGTGGTAGATTGGGGGAGCTCATTAAGCTTTGTGCTTACGGTTTTCAGTTTTGGTTTCAGGTACTCATTTTTCAAAAGAGGAGATCGGGAAGATTGCAGTGTACACACCATAGTCAGTTAGCCTGTGAATGTTTGACTCTGATAATGAGATTATGTTTTGAATTAATACTCTAAAAATTATGTTATGACTTATGATACAGTTTTGTAAATATGGTTTTAGTAATGTTTTAAAAGAAATTTTTTAGTCGTGATTTTTGGGTCGTTACAAGTTGGTATCAGAGCCTTGGTTTGAGGGATTCGGACATACCCTCGGGCGTGTCTAAACTCAAACTGAGGGATTGGTATAAAGGTTTTCAAAAGAAAAAGACAGTTTTGAAAAAAGAGTTTTAGAAAAGAAAAGAGTTTTAGAAAAAGCAAAAAGAATATTTAGAAAGTAAATAACTTGAAAAGAGAAAAAGGGTGTGGTGCATGCAATCAGCCGAGCTCAAGTAAGTACTCCCAAATTACCCATACAAGTTTATGATCATTAGTTTCAGTTTCAGTTTTAGTTCCAGTTTCAGTTTCAGTTTCAGTAGAACAGCATGCTAGTATAGGACTAAGGATCTAGGAGGATGCCTTATGTGCCTGCTTTATATGTTTCAGCTTGATAAGAATTTCATGCTAGTATTGAGTAGATAGTAGTAGGATAGTTTGTGTAGGTTATTCCTGATAGTATGAGCTTAGCATTATATGCTAGTACAGTTTCTTGTTATGAGAATAGTTTTGCCTGAGTATGTTTCCTTTATCCGAATGCTGCTTGCTTTGTGCTTTGTGGGGCTCTGAGTGATGGGAGTTAGCTATTAGGTGAATACGTTACATCACATGTGATCAGGGTTGAATAATCTCAGAGTGCTGGATTTGGCCCTACTGCGCAGCTCTCGTTTGAGTCTAACCGTTGTAGGGACGAGACTTTTACTCGAAGGATTTTTCGAGCCTCATTGCATGTGATGGTATTCAGGTGGTGGCTAATTGCCATTATGAGGAGGCCTTCAGCAGCTGAGGATTGGTTTGGGTGGAATCAGAGGTTCCCTAGGGCAAGCCTAGGATGAGAGTAGCAGAGATCAGTGGTAGAGAAAAGGGGACTTGGTGGAGTTGAGGTAACTCTTGAGGAAAGTACGTATAGATGTGGAAGGTAGTATGGGCCCGTACTATTGAAAGCAGAGGATCCGTACATGATTCAAGAGGGGCCAAGGAAAAACCATGGAACTAGTAGAGTGTGTGAGAGATCCCTCAGCAGTAGTGTTTAAATTGATCAGGAATTGTTATGTTTTCAGCATGGTGACATTGCGCGAGATATCCGTTGGCAGTTCAGGTGCCGGGGAGGGATCTGGCTCAGGCTCTAGAGCCGGGCAGCTTGAGGATCAGATGAGGGATTTCATTTCCGCAGAGATCATGCGCAACATCATTGATCAGACTCCAGTGATTTTCGGTTCGGTTAAAGAGGCCATTGTGGAGCTCATGGACAGTCATCTTGAGGCCTTTAAGGCCGGGATAGTTTCAGGACAGATTGGGGCTCGTCTAGACCCTGATTCTTATGGAGTTCAGGGATCCATCGGGAGAGGAGATCCCATTTCTAGTTTTTGCCATCGGGGGATAGGAGTGAGTGGCGCACCTTGTCTCCAAGAGAGACCTTTGCAGGATTGGATAGTTGAAGAGGTTACGCGAGCCATTCGCGAGGATCTGCCCGACATGGTTGTAAGGATCATTGATAGATTGATTGCGAAGCTCCAGGATCAGATAGCTGTTGTTCAGTCGACGGGCGGTGTCGACAAGGGAACGCAGGAACGAGAGGCGGGCAGGGAATCGAAAAGGAAGAGGAAAACGGATGAGACTCAGGAAGCCGCAGGTTCGGGCAAGAGGCCCAAGGGGTCGGATTTGAGGACGAGGAACTATCAGAGCCACAGTCGATGCGGGAAGTGTGGTAGGACGCACATGGGTAAATGCAGGCGTAGAAGTGGTGGTGATGCTGGATGTTTCAAGTGCGGCCAGATTGGCCATTTTAGCAGAGATTGCACTGTTACCATCGTCCATGGACTTGATCCGATATGTTTCCATTGCAGTCAGAGGGGCCACAAGAAGGCCCACTGTCCGAGTTTGTATATAGCAGCGCATATGCCAGCTCCTGCCCTTGGGACTTCAAGTACCGCTAGTGGTTGCCGAGGCCGGGCAAGGGCGCCCACAGCTCGGAGCCGAGTTTTCCGGTTGATTTCAGCAAGGATTCGAGCAATGCTAAGTGACGGAGGTATGTATCTTTTACCTCCCTGTCAATTATTATTCATGTTATTATTTGTTATGTTGTTGCATTGATATCAATAAGTATATGTGTTGGGGGTATTATATTACCTACTTGTGACGGAGTGTTATGCCATCAGCATACCATGAGATTAGAATGGTGAATTGGAGGTCGTTCCCTCTAGATCAGGTTACTTTAGATGCAGTGACTGTAACATGTATGTGTAAGATTCAATAATGCCTTACTACTTGCGGAAGGCGTCAGTCGAGTAATGATCAGTTATATTCTGAGTAGTGATAATCCAGAGTTTTTAGTGGAGTAGCTAGCGGTCAGTAAGGAAGTAGGTTGGGGATGTGCACCCCAAACGCAGGTTCTCGAGATGTAGTCCCTAAAGCAAATATAGTTAAGGATCGAAGGGTGCTCAGTCAGAAAGCAAGAAGGGTGCGGATCTGATAAGAGTTAGTTGGAGCTCTGGCAAGGGTAAACGTTGGCGGACAGCATATCGCCCTTTTAATGGAAGGGAGGTTGGGAATCCTTTCGACTAGTGAGCAGTAAGGAATTAGCCGAATCCAAGTGGGGAGAACCCTCCGGGTATACAAGGATAAGAGCCACGTTGACCCAGAATGAGTGCGCGGCCTCTGAGAAGAAAAGATAGTAGCATAGTGATTGATGGATTGAGAAGTTCAGAATTGGGAGTTTAAGGACCTTCCCAACAGTTAGTTCATGTAATCGAGAGGGTTAGAAGCTGGTTGGGAATCCAGGATTGGAGGACCACATATAGGGCTCAAGTGAGTCGGAATGAGGATCCTGAGAACGGTTAGCAAGAGATGCTTTCGTATTAGTAGCCAGTGACAGGTTCAACATGCAGAATTGTGTAGATTCAGGAGTTGGGAGTTTGGAAACTTCCCAACAATAGCTTCTTGTATCCGGATTAGTAGACGGTTGGTTTGGGAACCAATCCAAAGAATTCCTCGACGAAGCGCTAAGTATATCAAGGATATAAGATGTCGAGGTTGATGCAGTATTCAAAGACTGATGGTTGGTTTTGAAAAATCAGGATGAGGAATCCCTAACAGGACTAGGGATAGTCAGGATGTCATCAGAAAGTAGTAGAGTGTTGTAAGTCTACGGGGGTAGCCGTAGCATTCACTAGCAGTCAGAAAGTAGTAGAGTGTTGTATGTCTGCGGGGGTAGCCGTAGCATTCACTAGCAGTCAGAAAGTAGTAGAGTGTTGTAAGTCTGCGGGGGTAGCCGTAGCATTCACTAGCAGTCAGATAGTAGTAGTGGTGTTGTAAGTCTACGGGGGTAGCCGTAACATTCACTAGCAGTCAGATAGTATTAGTAGTGTTCTAAGCCTACGGGGGTAGCTGTAGCATTCACTAGCAGGCAGATAGTAGTGGAGTGTTGTAAGTCTACGGGGGTAGTCGTAGCATTCATTAGCAGCCAGATAGTATTAGAGAGTTGTAAGTCCGCGGGTGTAGCCGTGGCCTTTATCAGATTGGTAGGCAGCATGAGCGCGTTGTTGGACGCGGGAAAGCAGTAGTTCCCGCCCGTTCGGGTGCAGTAGTGAGGATATGGGAATCTACAGGTTAGATTTCGGATTTCCCAAATGGTTCAGTTATGGCTAAGTTAGCAATTTGGCTATAGATCGTCACATCAGTTATGAGATCAGAGTAGCAGTGGACCGTTGGGGTTTGGGTATGTTAAGGGCTACTGTCAGTCTGGGAGCCATCATGTTGTTAGTTGTGGAAGTGATGATGTCAGGATGTGACGTATGGACCCGATCGGTTGGATCGGAAGGTTATTAGAACCACAGTGACAGGATAACTAGTGGAAACTAGTTCCAGAGAAAGATTTCGTTCAGAAGTCGTGGGAGCGACTAAGTGAGGAGTCCTTTGACTCCACATTTGAGTTGGAACTCAGTGTTGCAAATAACCGACGAATAACTGGAGACCAGGAGGGTCTCGAGATATTTGAGAAGCAGCCACCTGTCAGTTCAGTGTTTCAGGCAGTTCAGTGTTTCAGGCAGCTCAGTGTTTCAGTCAGTTCAGTGTTTCAGGCAGCTTAGTGTTTCAGTCAGTTCAGTGTTTCAGGCAGTTCAGTGTTGCAGTCAGTTCAGTGTTTCAGACAGTTTAGAGTTTCAGGCATGTTCAGTATTGCAGGCAGTTCAGTGTTTGGATAGTTTCAGAGTTTTGGACAATATTAGTATTTGTGTTGGAATGCAAGTGCTGACGGTATAGTTGGTTGACTTGGAAATGGCAAGTCCCTCTCAGCAGGATCAGTTAAGCCTTCTGCCAAGTATAAGTGATATGTAAGGATAGCTAGGCAGGTAGCTTTTCTTTTAGGATGGGAGGCTCGAGTTAGTAGGAATTGAGTAGTCAAATGAGAGGTAAGTAGGCTGGTTCCAGCAGCATCGATTCAGTATGGATGGCAGAATGGATAGAACAGTTATAGATAGTCGAAGTATCTTCAGGAGTCGTTGGGAGCGACTAGGAGATTGCGATGGAGTGTAGTGACCGGTGGGAGTCCGGTAACTCAGATATCGACAGATTAGTTAGACCTGGGTAGTCTCAGTGCATCCGGTAGGCGGATGAGGGGCAACAGGATTTTCAGTCGGAGGAAGTAACGTTGAGGAAATTATGGAAAAGAGAAGGATTCAGTATGTACCAACAGTAGTGACCAGCACTGTGAGTGGCTAGAGTGATGGACGAAAGGGTGTTAGTTTTCCCAGACAGAGAGTTGGAGGCAGTTCGCAGGACAGTTGACCATAGCAAACTTCGAGGACGAAGTTTAGTTTAAGTGGGGGAGAGTTGTAACACCCAAAATCAGAAAGGTCAAGAAAGGAAAGGAAAAACCCTAAGTTAAAGAGGGTTGACTCGTCGAGTCCAGAGAGGAACTCGGCGAGTCGGAGCGGGATCCAGGTGTAAAGCAAGTGACCGACTCGGCGAGTCGGCAAGTGGACTCGACGAGTCAGGTCTGGGTTGGGAAACCCTAATTTCGGGACTTGGTACCCTATTTAAGCATCTTAATCTCTTCCCTAGGGCTCATTTGCGGCCCTATACTCCTGAACCAGAAACCCTAAGCCTCCATTGTTGCTCAATCAAGCTTTCTTCCCAATTTGGGTGATTTGAAGGAAGAAGGAGGAAGGCACACTTTGGGGACTCAAGAATTGGCAGTAGATCCAGAGTTTGTGAGGTCTTCCAGAGCTTTTGAAGGTAATGAGTCGCTACCTTACCTCTTTTGCATATAGATCAACCTTTATCATGGGATTTGGGGCTTTTAGGACAAGTTTATGAACCATTTCGAGTTAGAAGCCCAGATCTGAAGTTGCTACTTCTGATCTATGTGTATCTTCGCCTAGAGAATCATAAAGCATCAGTCTATGGGTTGATTGTTAAGCCCCTTTGTCTCAAACCCTAGTTTATAGTGATTTGAGCCTAGATCTCATTAGCTACACGTAATGTTTTCCACTTTACGTAAGTAATAGGCTTTAAAAGAGTGGATCTACAGTTTGGAGTCCATGCATGACTCAAAAGTCCTCTGCATGTATGAAGATCTGAATGGACTCGGCGAGTAGCATGAAGATGAGGAGGAACTCGACGAGTGGGATGAACAACTCGTCGAGTCGGATGAAGTTAAGCATGAACTCGGCGAGTTGGAAGAACAACTTGATGAGTTGGTTGAAGATTGCCTTGGACTCAGCGAGTCTATTAGTGGACTCGGCGAGTCAGGTCGCGAAACCCCAATCCCTTCGAGTTGAGATTCGAATCAGTGAGTCGGATGGAGACTCAGCGAGTTGGACAGGTCAAGACTCAGAAATAGTTGGACTCGGCGAGTCGAGTCGCGAATAGAAAGACCCTGAGCATATGAACTCGACGAGTCATTAGGTGGACTCGGCGAGTAGGGTTGACCTGGAAGGTTGACTTTGACCAGAGTTGACCTTGTTGACTTTTGGAGGACTGTCAGACTAAGTGTCATATTGATATTGGTAGCTCGGAGAGCTGGAGGAGCAGCGACTCAGGGGATTGTCGATCAGCAGTTAGAGGATTATCGGCAGAGCTCAGCAGTTCAGGTGAGTTTCCTTCCAGTAGGAACGGGTCTAAGGCCACAATGTCGGCCCGTTTAGCTAGCAGTAGTTTTCAGATTTTGATCTGATGCAGTAGTCAGTATGTTTGATACCTTCGTGGCTCAGACAGGATTTATGTGTTATGTGTTCCGGGCTACGGCCCGATGCAGTATGCATTATATGTGTGTTCATGCTAGTTGATATATTTATGTTATGTGATGTTCAGTTAGTTCCGGACTTCGGTCCGATGCAGGGGGTAAGGCCCCAGTTAGTCCGGACTTCGGTCCGATGCAGGGGACAAGATATTAGTCAGTTAGTCCGGACTTCGGTCCGATGCATGGGACAAGGTCCCAGTCAGTTTCCGGACTTCGGTCCGATGGAGGGGGCAAGGCCCCAGTTAGTCCGGACTTCGGTCTGATGCAGGGGACAAGGTCCCAGTCAGTTTCCGGACTTCGGTCCGATGCAGGGGGCAAGGCCCCAGTTAGTCCGGACCTCGGTCCGATGTAGTGGGCAAGGCCCAGTATGTGCTTTATATGTTATTGCATGGTATGTGGTAGATTCGGGGAGCTCATTAAGCTTCGTGCTTACGGTTTTCAGTTTTGGTTTCAGGTACTCATTTTTCAAAAGAGGAGCTCGGGAAGATTGTAGTGCACATACCATGGTCAGTTAGCCTGGGAATGTTTGACTCTAATAATGAGATTATGTTTTGAATTAATACTCTAAAAATTATGTTATGACTTATGATATAGTTTTTTAAATATGGTTTTAGTAATGTTTTAAAAGAAATTTTTAGTCGTGATTTTTGGGTCGTTACACAAAGGCATGAAAGATGAAGGCTTTTCGGGTCAGTGGCATGTCGAATTGAGAATCGACAGAGTTGATACGATCCAATGAAATCACTGGTTCGAGCCAAAATAATGTTGGGAGTTTCAATAGCCTCTTTCAAAAGCTTCTCAAGAGTCCACGGAGGAAAAAGAGTTTTCCTACTCTCAAGAAGGTCATGAGCCTCCTTCATTTTCCTTTCGGTCGCCTCAGCCTCTCTGGCAACACAAGCGCTCATGTCAGCATCTTTATCATGGCCTTGTTTCTTTAAGAGATCTGCAATCGTCTCTTTATCATCATCATCACTGTCTTCAGCAATTTTCTTTCCTTTGTGTTTGACAGCCTAACCTGAGGCTTGACCTGCTGGAGGAGGTTCGGTTGCTTTAGTTGCTGTAGAAGTGGGAGGCGGTTGGGACTGAGACACATCTTCTCCCCCTTGTTTCAGATTGAACACGAACTCCAGGAGCCCTTCAAGTTTGCTTAAGAGAGCAAGGGCAGGAGCAATCCTTTCTGCAAGAGTGCGCCTCACTGAGTAGTTCAGAATTGGATCATGGGCTTCAATGATGTTGGAAAGGGCGGCATGGACATCCGAAACACATGAAGAAATAACTTCTCGCTCAGATTGAAGAGATTCAACTTCCTTTTGAGTATGGAAAAGCTGAAGACTCTTGACCTTGAGAGTAGTGGTCTTACGAGCGAGAGCGTCCATTACTGAGTTCTCGGCAGCTAGGTCTTCATGCAGCTTAGTCAGGCGCTCCTCAATAGTCGCCTTAAACGATGTGTTGTCATCATTGAGAGTTTGACGAAGACTGGCAAATGACTGCAGTTCTGAGGCAACTGAGGTAGCCAGCTTGTTGAGAAGAGAGTCAAGCCTCTCTCCATTGGAGTCAGCAATTCCCTGTAAAGACTGTAAAAGAGAAGTGGCGTTATCAAATAGTTTTTTGACTTTTTCGGTCGTAGCAGCACACGCCTTGCTGGAGGCGTCAATAGCGGCAGCGGCAGAGTTGATAGAGGCTTCATGAGCCTTAGTAAACGTATCAACAATCCCCTGAATAGCAGCCTCTGAGATGGTAGACTGTGAGGAAGAAAAGGAGGAACCAATGAGAGAATCAATTTTCTCATGAAGCTCCTTGAGATGCTTCTTTGTGACTGGAGCATCATCGTCATCATCACTCTGCATTTGATACGGATTGTAATAGACCGAGTCAAATGTCATGTTCTCTCCACCAAGAAAAGGTTCTTCATTGTCTGTTGAGTGAGCAGGAGATGAGGGAGATGGTGAGGGTGGAGGCTCGGTTGTGGAAGTGGGTTCGGGTGCGGATGTATGTTCAGTAGTGGGAGTGGTTTCGGGTGCTGAAGTAGGAGCCCCCGTATCAGATACGTTGGTTCTAACCCCAGCGGTGGTTGTTGTGGTAGCTTCAGTAAAAATGGGAGGTGGTACAGGGATAGAGGTGGGTGGTATTTGAGTAGTGGAGGTTATGGGGGGAATGGAAATAGAGATGGAGATTGGGGGAGGAGAGACATTTCTAGTGGAAACATGTACCTCAGGGGTAGGCGAACGTGGAGGAGTGTTACCACATAGGGACTCTTCGGAGTCTGAACTCTCTTCCTCAGATTCACTGGAGGAGGAGGCTAGAATAAGCTTTCGCCTAGGTTGAGTCTTCCTCTTCTTTAGTGGAGGAGATTGAGCTGCTTTGGAGGGTTTACGTTTCTTCGGAGAAGGACCTTTCGCTCCTTTGACAACCTTCTTGTCTTTTCCCATGTCATTCTTCTTTCCCCTGGGAGCAGGCCGATCAGCATCATGAATTGATTGAATCATGTCAGGAGTGAGCTCTCTAGGACCAGAGCGACGAAACTCCTTGTAAGTTCTGATGATCCGGCTGTCGCTTGGAACATCCCCATACATTGACTCAGGGATTGAGCCAATAAACTGAAATTTAGAGGAATCAAAGACGATAATCTTCGTAGTGTGGAAAGTACCTATCGAAGAAAGTGGAGAATCAGCAACAATTGGAATGTGATACTTGTCCATCACCCACTTTGCGACCAGCGTCCAGAATCTGGCATAGGAGATCTCTGAATGGCGAGATGTAGACGCTAGACTTTGAATTAGCTGCTGCCATAAAACTGACCCATAATCAAGGTTGATGCCGTGATACAACCCATAAAGAATGGTCATAAACAGACGACTCGCCCCGTCTGAACCTGCACTTCATTCTGATAGCCTCTTGAACAAGACGGTGATGAAGTCGTTCCACTGAGGAGGTAGGCAAGATTTCTTGAATTTGGTCACCGTCGTCAGAATTTCAGTGTATCCCATGTTATAAAAAATGGAAAACAACTGTCCCACTGGGATGGATTCAGGGTTAACCCTAGATTCATCGGGTTCAAACCCTAAAAGCGAACATAATCACTGCTTGGAGATGGAGGTCTTGTGATCAAGAATGTCGAAGAAGATTCGATCGACAGAATTGTCATAGTGGGCTATGGAGAATATTTGCGAGAGACACTCCATTTGAACTGTTTCGACCTTGGTGAGAGTTGGAACCAGCGGCGAATACTTGAGACATTCCATGATTGGAAACATGAATGCATCGTAAACTTGAGGACTGAGGTCGATAATCAAGCTTTGTTGAGGACGGATTGGCAGAATGTGAGAAGTAGCATGAACTGATGATGAGTCCGCCATTGAAGAGAAAAAATTGGGAGAGATGATGAATAGTAGAAGAAACGAAGCTTTTATTGCTCTCTGAAGGTTTGGTGCAGTAAAGAGGTAAATTATGGTAGAAATTACCTTTTATACCGTGGTGAGAAGAGAGAGAAAAATATGTTCCCAAATCTTCAAGGGAAAAACGAAGAGTTTCCTTAGGTCATTGACGCGTGACAGTTTAGAGCCCCGATGATTATGCATGAGAGAGAAAAACTGTCCCGTTTCATATGCCTTCCCATCAGGCGCCGTTTGAAATGTCAAAAACGGTTCCATTTCACACGCCTTCCCATCAAGCGTCGTTTGAAATATCAAAACGATTGCACTTTCGGCTGAGTCAACAACTTATACCTTTAGAGTGAGCTGTCGTCATAAAGCAAAATAACCACGTGTAACATTGTGAGCTACATCTCTTTTGTAACCTCAAATTCCATAGCAAAAAAAACTTGTAAGTAATGAAACCAGAATTATGGAAAATCAAAAAGATTTTCGTGCATAGTGTGTAAAAGAAAAAGAAATAAAGCAACACATATGTGGGAAATAGTGATGTCAATAAAGACACGAAACAATGGATCCCGGGCACGAATCTCTTCCTTCAAAGTCAAGAGAGACCTTAATGTGTTTGTTTGGTTTCCCGTTGAATTACGATCAGACACTTATTAAGAAGTGTTGAAAGGTATCTTTTAATAAGGCTAATTTGGGTGGCTTTCACTTCAGTGCAGAATTCCTGATCTTGACATAAGACAGAAATCGACTGAAGTACTTGTGAGACCAATGTAGTCTGTGGAACAAGTAGGTGTGAAGAGATTTTAAGTGGCAGTTTGAAAATACTTTTAGGTGAAATCTCAAAAAAAAAAAAATAGAAACTCGATTCCAAGGGAAGAAATATTATGGGATTTAACAAGTTCATAGGAATCACACAAAGAGAAAATTCAGAGATTTCAAGGTACAGCCACATGGATGAATTCGTCAATTCTTTTGTGCAACCTAGAGCAAATTTAATTGTTCACCGTCAATGCATAGTAGGTATTGAATTGTGGGTTTCACTTAGCACGTAGTGGCACATAGCTAAGATCATGAACACATAAATTTTGTAACCATAAACCTCAGTGGTAATTACTGAGAGTCTCAAGGGTTACGTGTATGAGGCGAATAGGATGGAGAAAACTATTAGAGATGGTGTAAAGAAACCAAAGTACCTCTGCTGTTAAAATAAGGACCAAGCAGAAAACTCTTATCTCATGTGAGAAGAGAGTAAGGTAGCTCATGATTAGAATAAATATAAAAGCCTAATTGGGAAGACAAGGGTTGTATATACCAAGTCAGTAAGGCTATTATTTAGAATCAGGTGAGGCTTTGGACACATACATCAGCATGCTTCTAGGGACACTTAACTATTAAAAACGTAAGAACAAGAATTTCTCCACAATTATCCACAAATAAAAATTAACGTACACAAGCAAACAAATATTTTTGGAGTTTTTGAGTTAAAGAAAGAAAAAATAAAAAAAACTTTGGAACCGAACCCGAAATAGACCGAACGCTCGGTGCATTTCGGTTAAAAAAACTTTGAAAAAGAAAGAAAGAAATGAGAAATAAGAGTACAGAAAGTTTACAACCAAAGAAGCTACCTTTAAGTGATAAGCGAAGATAAGAGAATAGGACCGAACCCGAGCGCTCGGTTCATTTCGGCACTCACGCGAACCGAACCCGAACGTTCGGTTCATTTCGCTTCCAACTTTTAGTTTTGAGAAGTAGTTTTTGTTACTGACTCCAATTCCATCATACCTAGCCCTTGTAGAATTTTATTGAAAGTTGCTTCAGGAAGAGCTTTGGTGAAGATGTTAGCCAGTTGATCAGAAGTTCAAACAAAATGAATTTCTACATTTCCGTCTTCTACGTGATCTTTAATGAAGTGATACCTCAATGCAATGTGTTTAGTTTTGGAATGTTGCACTGGGTTATGACAGATCCTAATTGCACTTTCTGAGTCACAATATAGTGCGATCTTTTTCATATTGAGTCCATAATCACGGAGTTGACTTTGGATCCAAATCACTTGAGATGTGCAAGAAGCGGCTGCAATATATTCCGCTTCGGCTGTAGACAGTGAAACACATGTTTGTTTCTTAGATTGCCAGCTCACCAATTTTCCGTCGAGGAATTGACATCCTCCTGTAGTGCTTTTACTGTCTAAACCACATCCTCCAAGGTCTGCATCTGAGTAAGCTTGAACAAAGAAACTTGAGTTTGATGGATACCAGAGACCAAGGGAGGTGGTTCGCTTCATATACCGGAGTATGTTTTTCACTGCTAGCATGTGTGGTTCACGAGGATTCGCCTGAAACCTAGCACAATAACACATAGAAAACATTATCTCGGGCCTGCTGGCTGTGAGGTACATCAGGGAAATAATCATTTGGCGATATAGCGTTATATCAACTGCCGGTTTTTCCAAGGATGGTGTGAGTTTGGTGCTGAACGCCATTGGAACTTTGACCTTTGAATCTCCCATCATGTCGAATTTAGCAAGAAGATTCTTGGTATATGCTTCCAGGTTGATAAAGATGCCTTCGGGTCCCTGTCTAATGTTTAAACCAAGGAAAAAGTTAATCGGACCCATTGAGCTCATTTCAAATTTAGTCTCCATCAGCTTTCTGAATTCAGCTGTTAAGCTAGGATTTGTTGAGCCAAAGATGATATCATCGACATAGATTTGAACTATCATAAGGTGGTTACCTTCCTTCTTTCGAAAGAAGGTTGGGTCAACCGAACCTTGTTTGAATTTAGACATCTTTAAGAACTTAGTTAGTGCTTCATACCATGCCCTAGGTGCTTGTTTCAGACCATAAACTTCTTTGTCTAGAATGTAACAGTGATTTGGATGCTTTTCATTCACAAAACCTAGAGGTTGCTCCACGTAAACCGTTTCTTCAAGTTCTCCATTCAGAAAGGCACATTTCACATCCATTTGGTAGACCTCGAAGTTCTTGTGTGCAGCGTAGGCAAGAAATATTCGAACAGATTCCAGCCTTGCTACCGGAGCAAATGTTTCTTCGTAATCAATTCCTTCTTCCTGGCAGTATCCTTTCACCACAAGACGAGCTTTATTTCGAATCACATTACCCTCGTCCATTTTGTTTCTGAATACCCATTTGAGACCAACGACTGAGGCATCTTTAGGTGTTGGAATGAGGCGCCATACCTTGTTTCTTTCAAACTCATTGAGTTCATCTTGCATGGCCTGAACCCAATCAGAATGATCAAGAGCAGTATTGACGGTCTTCGGCTCAACTTTGGATATGAAGGAATTATACATGCAGAACTCTACTTTGGAGAATAGGGAGGTTTGCTTTGCCTTCACTTGGGATCGGGTCAGGACCTTTTCAGATACATTACCCACTATCTGAGATACAGGATGATCTATGGTCCATTTAATGAGGGGAGGATAGTTTGGATCATAGGATGCATCCAATTAGGCGTTGACCATTTCTTCGAATTCAGATTGACTATCGTCATCATAGAAGATATCAGAATTCTCCCCCAAGACTGATGATGAAACATTTGGATTTTCAGGTTGGTTCGGACCTTCGGGTGCAACAGAACTCTCAGGTGTAGTCGGTCTGTCGGGTGCTATTGGACTTTCGGGTGTAGCAGGGCTTTCGGGTGCTACAGGACTTTCGGGTGTAGCTGGGCTTTCGGGTGCTACAGGACTTTCGGGTGTAGCTGGGCTTTCGGGTGCTACAGGAATGGAATTCTCCCCCTGAAAGTGTTAGTTCGATTGATTTGAAGAAATAGATTCTCCCCCTCAACTGAAGTGCCGTGCTCAGGAGGTTCGTTTCGAACTTGTTCTCCTTCTCCCATTTGTTTGGCTGCATCTTCGACAATCTGCTTCAGATGATCGATTTTGTTGTCTGCCGCCTTGGCTTCCGAGAGAGTGGCTTTCTCAAGTTCATCGAACTGGTCTACGAACTGATCAAATAAATTAGCAATCATGGCTGTGACTTGACCTGTTTGAGAGAAAATCTCTCCAATTGCTTCTTCTGTAGTCTTTAGCTTCTTGACGTAGCTCTCATCGAAAGTCACATAATAGGTTTCTTCAATCTTTCTAGAACGCTTATTTAAAACCCGGTATGCTATTGAAGTAAGAGAATATCCCAGAAAAATTCTTTCGTCAGCTTTAGCATCAAATTTGTTACGATGTTCTTTGGAGTTGAAGATGAAGCACCGTGAACCGAACACATGGAAGAATTTTACGTTCGGCTTCCTGTTATTGATGATCTCATAAGGAGTGAGAGAGAAATGCTTGTTGAGATAAGACCTATTCTGCGTAAAACATGCTGCAACAATAGCATCAGCCCAGAAATATAATGGAAGAGAAGCAAAACTTAGCATAGTTCGGGCCGCCTCACACAAGGATCGGTTTCGCCTTTCGACAATACCATTCTTTTGAGGCGTGTAAGGGGCTGAGAAGTTATGACTGGTTCCTTTTTCTGCCAAAAAGTTTTCGAATTCTTTGTTCTTGAATTCCAGTCCATTGTCGCTCCTAATGTTTCGAACGACTTTTCTCAGTTGCACTTCAACCTGCTTGATAAACATCTTTAGCTTAGAAGTGGCCTCAGATTTGTGCTTCAGAATGAATACCCATGTAAAACGTGATAAATCATCACAAACAGCAAGAATGTACTTGCTACTGCCAATGCTCTCGATTGATGATGGACCACACAAGTCGATGTGAAGCAACTCAAGTGGTTCAACAACTTTTGTGTTTATAATTGATGGGTGACTTTGACGACTTTGTTTTGCCATTTCGCATGCAGCACACAAGTGTTCTCGATCAAACTTGAGCAATGGAAGACCCCGAGCATGACCTCCGGTGACAATCTTGTTGATGTCTTTGAAGTTGATATGAGAGAGCCTTCGGTGCCACAACCACCTTTCATCAGAATGAGCTTTGGACAAAAGACATATGGTTGGATTTCCTTTGATTGGTCTGAGATTCAAAGGAACATTTCGCCTTTTCGATCTGATTTGAGAATGACCTTGTTGGATTTCTTCTTTATAATCTCTGAACCTTCATCGTCAAATGATACTTTGAGACCGGTACCACCCACCAGTTGAGATACACTGATGAGATTATGATGCAATCTTTCTACGTATGTCACCTTTCTTATTGTGAAGTCTCCATTGGTTATCATCCCAAAACCCTTTATCGTTCCATAGGAGTTGTTACCGAACTTGACATTGCCACCATTTTGAAGTGATCGAAACACCCTTAACTCCTCCTTCCTTCCTGTCATGTGACATGAGCATCCACTGTCAATGTACCATTCTTTGTCAAACTGCTCGTCACTAATAACCTGCAAAAATTAAGGAAATTTAGGAACCCAAAGTTTCTTGGGTTCACGTGAGCCTTTCACGGGAACAGGAATAGTAAGAGAAACATCAACAAGATATGTTCGTTTTACTAAGGTTGTTTGATCTTTTCTTTTAATAGTAAACACTTTGATTTTGTTAGAATTAGCTACAGGTGTTTTGGATTCAAATTATGGTGTTTGGGCACTAGTCTGCTTCCGGTCCTCCTTGACTGAGGAAATCTTCGTTGTTCCTTTCAAGTTCGTTGATGATCTTGAATTTTGTGTAGGAACTGAATTGGGTTTAGAAGAGGGTTTAGAATGAGAAGAATTAGAGAAAGAGAATTTAGAATGAGAGTTTTTCCTGACTTGAGGTTCGAAATGACCCTTTCGTTTATGGTCATTAGAGGGACCGAACCTGGACCTTCGGTAGCCGCTCGATGATGAGCCGAAGTTAGAATTTTGAGTGTTGTTGGCTGGTGATCCAAAACTTGGTCTTTTATTATAAAAACTTGATGGACTAAAATCAATTCTTTGGCTGTTGTTATTTGGCGGACGAAAATCAACTCTTCGGTTGTTGTTGCTTTCGGGACCGAACCTATCCTTTTGGTTATGTTCTTCATTTGACCCGAAAGTCTTTCTGTCTGACTTAGAATCTTTATCATGGTAAGATTAGTGAGGATTTTGAGAGCGCCAAAACTGCTTTCGCTCTGAGAGATTTTTCTTGTATCTAAGATTTCTCTGCTGCTTTTGATTTTTCACCTGTTTCGATTGTCTGTAGGTATTGGCTTTTTGTTTCAGCTTCTTGGCAGCCGGTTCACTTTTCATAGATGAGGATTCGCTTGTGGAGGTGACTTCTTCTACAAGAATTTCTTTTGTGCCACTTGTACCAGGTATGTCAAAGTTGGTAGGCTTATTCAGCGGTTCTGGCACATATCTTCCTTTGGTCTTCCAAGATGTTCGCTCCGACAGACCAACCGTTTCATCTGCATTTTCTATGGGAGCTGACCAGAAAAACTCATCACAGCCACTTGCATTATCTTCGTTCACCATGGCAGTGAGTTCAGCTGTTTGATGTAAGGTTACTCCTGTGACTTTATACACCTGATTGGGAGTAGTTCTAACCTTCTGAAATACAACAACTTTTTCTTTAAGGACTGGGGACTTAGATTTGGACAAGCGAGCGAATTCTACAGAATGTTCAGAAATCAGAATTTTGTGGTTTTCGGGTTCGCTCTTGACAAACTCAAAACAGTTGACTTCATCCTCTACAGAAATTTCACTCATATCATCGTCCTCATTAAGTTCAGATGCGTTTTCAACATCAATTTTGTTTTCTGAACATAAATTGGTACTCAATGAGTCGAATTTCTATATGGTTTCGGTCATGAGTTTCAGCTTATCATTTTCATCCAGAAGATTTTTAAACATGTCTTTATGGTCTTTGGACTTTATAAAAGATTCTATTCTGTCCAGACCATGCATATAAGTGGGATTCACATCATCGGAAGATACAACACTTTCACAGCTGTATGCTTCCGCATCGATTTCATCCTCCTTAAACTCAAGGAAGGGTAGAATCATGCGATGTATCTTCTGCCTATTTCACAATTCAGATGCAGTTGAGTAATGTTAGCATAAAGCCTTTTAGCGATTAAACAAAAAACATTCCTTTGTTTTAACAATTTCAAATTGTCTCTTTGCAAATAAATGTTTTCATCTCTAGTCTTAATTAGCTCCAACTCCTTCTGCTCAATCCACATTCTTCGCTGCTCACTCTTGGATGACACCCTGCTTATTTGGTCAGTTAGGTTAGAATTTGTGACCCGTGTTTGAGTTAAACAACTATCTAGATTTGAGATTCTTTAATTCAAGTTATTTAATTCCTTTTCATATGATTTTTGTGGAATTTTAAATGTAATAAAAACAGATTGTACCTTCTTGATCAGTTCATCAAGTTCACCGATCTGCACACTGAGAGGTTTTGTTGTGAAGCATAAGTCCTCTCATTCCTTTGGCCTCTTCATTTCCACCATCAGTATTATATCCCCTCATCTGAGATACGTTAGTCACCATCAGACATCTTCCACTGGTTTCTTCATCTTTTGCAACATAAGCCTTTCCATGCGAAGGCTTTCTCACCTCATCATCTTCTGAATCGGTCGATCACACCTGTACGCCACCGAACTCGTCATCCTCTGCCAAACCCTGCACAATAAGAGCATTCATAGAAGGATTAGTGCCAGCCTTCTTCCTTTTTATTTCTTCCAGTCTTTTCATAAGACTTGCTTCTTCATCTTTCTTTTCGTCTTTCTCAGCCATCTTCTTCAGCACGCAATCCTTTGCATAGTGATTCTTTCCCCCATAGTAGAAGCAACTGACACCAGAGTCAGCTTCACCCTTAGCTTCCTTTTTCGACTCCTCAACTTTTGGTTCATCTTTTACTCTTTCGGAACTATAGCTTCCTTGCCAATTATGATTTTTGTTGGAAGGAAACTTTTTCTTGATAAACCTTCTGGGATTTGACACCATTAAAGCATAGTCTTCGGCTGTCAGATCGTGATCTCCCTGATTAAGATCATCTTCATCTTCTTCTACACTTTTACCCTTGGAAAACAGTGCCAGAGACCCCAGACTAGAAACCACGCTCTTCTCTTGCAGCACTATCTTTTCTTGGGATTTCAGAATTCCCACTAGTTTCGCCAGCGAGTATGATTTGAACTGCTCGTGTGCTTTAACTATAGACACAACAGCTCTCCATTCGGATCTTAAACCATTCAGAAAAGTGACCTTTTGTTCAATAAGTTTCCTTTCAATATCATGTTTGATCATCTTGCTGAGAAGATGATTGAAGCGATCAAATGTCTGTGTAACAGACTCATCAGGATTTTGCTTGAACTCTCCAAACTTAGACAGAAGCAAGGTCTGAATTGAGTGCTCCAAATCTTCATCTGTGGAATACAGCTCTCGTAGCCGATCCCAGATTTCTTTAGCTATACTGCAGGAACTTACCAATCTAAACGTGTCAGATTGAAGAGCGAATCGAATTAGTCTCAATGATTTGATGTTGCACTGAAACTTCTCCTTTTCGTCCTGAGCAACATCTTTCACATCTTTTAACAAATCATTATACTCCTTTTGAGTTTTAATAATTCTGGATGTTCCTGAATGAGCAAATGATCCAGACACAATAGCTTCCCATATTAGATACCCATTATCTTCAGATCCAATGACGTAGTCTTCGAAATGATGCGCCCAAACCTTGTAATCTTGAGTGTAGAGAATTGGAATCTTAGTTGTAGATCCTATACTGTTCGAGATGTTGATAGGATTGGATTAAGAATCGTCCATGCTTGATCGTTTAACTTGTTGCAAGATCAGACTTGTAATACGTAATATTAGGACAAGACGAATAAATAATGAGATACGTCAATTATGGAGTGACGGCTCAACAAATATCAGTAAATGCGGAATAAACCCTAATCACTTCTTTCACAGAAGAGATGTGTATGAATTACACAGCCTCCTGCTCTGATACCAATTGACGAGTTTAAGAAACTCTTTGATCGTTTAGATCTTAAAATAGGTAAATCATGAAAGCGAAAAACAGCAATATAAAACCCAAGAATGAATCTAAATATGTCGAATGATTCAATTGATTCAATCCTCAGCAGAGCTCGATCAAGAACTTCCGCTATAGAGGATATTAGGGTTACAAAATATAAAGATCAAATGCTTGACAAAATAATTTCAAAATCTTACGTACTAGGATGCATGTAAGCACCTATAAATACAAAACCCTATAAAATAATTCACGGATGGACAGGCCCATACCGGAGACTAAATGGACTAAATAGCGAGCCCAAGACACAAGACCTTCTGGACCTAACACCATTTATGTTTATGAGGGTCCTAAAGGTCATAAGGAAGGATTCTAATTTCAAGCCTAAGCCTTTGGAAGTGTTTGTGGCATCAAAACACCCTTAACTTGAGTTCACGACCCATTGACCATTTGGTCATGTGTTTGCAGCTGTAAACACTCATGGGTGTTGATATTTTTATTGTTTTGGGTCCTAGACACATCAAGGTAAGGTGCTATGTTTGTCTCTTGGCTTGATGAAGGTGTTTAGGGAATTTTGGCACCTTAATATGAAGTTCACGGCCATAGAACTTCCTTGGCTGTGAACTCACTTTCAACCCTTGATTATATTTGTTTTGGAAGTCTAAACATGTCATGGGTAGTCTCAAGGTTCATTTCCAAGGTTTGGAGGGACATTGGGTACACTTTGGCCCTTAAAAGGGAGTTTACTCCCCAAGGTGATCTTGGGTGGTAAACTCACAGATCTTAGTGTTTTGAGGTTGTTTTTTGTCCCTAAACTCATTAGTGTACAAGTCCAAACTAGTTTCATGGCTTAAGGAAGGACTAGACACCATTTGGCTCTTGAAAATGAGTTTACTCCCCAAGGTGTTCTTGGGCGGTAAACTCACAAATCTTGTTGTTCTGACATGATTTTGATGTTATTAAGAACAATCTATGTTATATAATACAACTAGAGAGAGGTACTCACGATTTGGGATAAAAACCCGAAGATCCGTGAGAGAGAAAATGGATTTTCTCAAGTTGGAAATGTAACTAATGAATCAATATGGCTCAGATTTCTATATATAGTCCTGAGATTTTTGGCAGAAAATATTTTATTCCCGAAATGAACTCTAATATCATAGAGTATTGGAATAACAGTGTTGCACAAAACCCTAGTGCATCCACTCTCCTGATATCTCCTTAACTGTTAAACCTAAAATACTCAAACGTATACCCAAAGTCTGGAATTTCTCTGTAACTATTTTAACTTCTATTGGCTTGATATGGTTTGTTCATAATGGAAATTTCAGGTTGTCACATCATCCCCCTATTAAAGGGAATTTCGACCCGAAATTAGAATTTAGGCAAGGAAGTAAGTAGAAGTGATCGAGTCGTTAGATGAACTTCCTAATCGATTGGTTCTCGCGCTCCTAAGTGAAATCGGGTTCTCGGTTGGTATCCAAACGAACCTTCACTAACGGGCGATGACGTTGCTTCGTCCGCTTGACCACTCGGTCGAGGGTCGCTACAGTTCTAAAACGAAGGCGAGGATCTCGTAAATCTCGATCTCGTCGAGAGGGCTTACGAAAGTCCTAATGGATAGATATGGTTTTAAAAATTGAGACGCGAAGGGTAAGAAGTGTTTGGGTGGGTTCGCGGAGTAGGTCTAGTTTGAGAGATGCAGGACCGATTCTGGTAAGAATCTCAGAGGTCCTAACTATATTGGATTTAGCTTTCCACACTTTACGAAGCGTATTAAGCCATTCCTAGAGTGAGGTTTCTTAAAGAATTTGGTCTCTCACTTGGGATTCCAAAGGTTCTTTCTCTCACTTGGGATTCCACATCACTAATAGTGTGTCTAAGGAAGTTTGACTCTTAATTCCAAAATTCATGTTCAGAGAAATTTGCGAAAAGTATCTCCGAGGGTAATGTTTCTATGGGTTCTTTCTTACGACAAGGGTAGATAAGTAAGTCATTACATGGAGAAATGACGAACTGATCCCAGTAAGAAAGGCGTACTCCACTCATTTAGCTCATGAATACTATGGGCGTATTGGTCCTATCCGAGGGGTATCACTACGGACTCGAAGTGTCCGTATCGAGTTCAGAGGGTAGTCTTTAGGACATCCTCCCCTAACACTAGAATTGGTGATATTCGGATCTCAGGTCCATTTCTGAAAGTAACTCTTTCCCTGTGTTTGTTCAATCAACTCGTCTATGCGAGGCAGAGACAACGATTTCTAAAGGAAATCTTAATGAAGTCTCCGGTCGTCGAGGTGCATATGATGCACTCCGTCGACTTCTAGTAAGAATAAGACCGGAGCTCTCAAGGGTGGGAAGCCTGGTCTTCAAATTCTATTGTTGAGTAGTTCGCTGTGTTGTCCGGGCTGTTCTTGTATCTACGTAGGTGTTTAGACTGTAAGGCGACCTGGTTATAGGATTCATACTGGGTTCTAAATTTGTTCCTATGCCAATGCAATTACTCGTACTCTTGGATAGTTTCCGTCCTGAAGTTCATATTAGAATTCATACATGGTTCCATGATCACAATCTCGTGTATACGAGTCGTATATACTTAAGATTGAAAAGGTAGTCGAATAACTGATTCTTCCTTAATCTTAAATCCCATCGACGGAAAAGAAGTTAAAGTGGAATCATCAATTCTAAACCTGTAGAACATTGATTATATATCACTCTCATGTATACATTCTTCAGTGATAGTTCAACCGTATGAATCCTTGAATTGAACATGACGTACCGCACGAGTAATACTGTGGGGATTCCTTCGGAAAGGAAAAGAACAATAAGGTACTCCTTGTATGAGTACTTCGGTGTTCTGATATGACGACTTCGCTAAAAGACGATTACTGAGAAAGAGATGTACGTATGGAGCTGGTGTTGCGAGGATCGAATTTACTCAAGTCATATGATAAAGTCGGAATCATATGGAAACTAAAGACATTAGATTTGAACATAAGGCATTACAGACCAAAACATAACAGTGCAATCTCTAGCAGAGTTACTATACTTTTAGATTTACTACAAGACTATTGCCGCGAACAAGGTATACTACAAAAGAAAAGTATACGCAACACGAGCATCCCTAAACGGACGGGGTCTCGCAAAAGATAAGACTCTGGTTGCACTAGTTTTGGGATGGTTCATAAGTCTGTTACAACAAAACGCCTAAATTACATTAACGTGGGTCCGGAGTAGACTCTCCTACGGTGGTGGTCGGTAGCATACTTTAGTCTGTGCCAGCATTTGCTGCCTCTGGGCAGTTCTTTCTGTAGTGACCTACCTTGCCACAACCGTAGCAAGCTTGGTTTACACTGGTGTTGGGTACTTGGTTGTTCAGCCTTGTTAGGCTCTTGCAGTAACGCTTGGTGTGACCCTTTCTATTGCAGTGTGAGCAATGCATCTCCCCACAAGGTCTAAAGTGGTGAAAACTGCATTGAACGCATTTTGGGAGATTTCCAGCATATTGCTTGACTGGGTTAGCGACAATTGGGATGCCCGAAGGGATGATAATAGGAGGTACTGATGTCGTGGTTGTGAAGGTTGTTACTGGTGGTTGTTTCCTGTTCGCCCTTCGAAGCAACTTGTCCTTAGATTTATTCCAAGACTTCTGTTTGTTACTCTTGTTTTTAGGACTCGGGGTTTTGTGGTAGTTTGTTTCTCGTTGAGGTGCTTTATTGTTACTTGGATTGGTATTGTTGTTAACAATCCCGCTAACACTTGCGTTGTTAGCGTTCATGTGGGTCAAAAAAGCTGACACGGCAGCCGAGACTACAGCATGAAAGGTAGCTGCATCAATCTGAAGAGTTGGTGTTTGGTTAATGGGCTGATCGTTTTTCTTGGACGACATGATTCTGTTACACCGAAAGAAAATGAATTTGTGAGCGATGATGGTTGAACCTAGACGTAGTTCGATCGCTCATGGAAAGAATAGAAGTATGTTCTCTAAGGTTCGACCTACATCCCTATGATGCAGCCCTAGTTTGGAATGGAAGTATGTTCACGAAGGTTCGACCTACATCCCTATGATGCAGTCCTAGAAAAGATCAGAAGTAAGCTCATGCAGTGGTCTCAAGAGGTTTTTCGTTCGAGCCGAGGTATTGTTGGTTGGTGAATAACGTGATCCAACCATTAAAAGAGACTTGGAGATGTCTCCGGAGTTCAATTGATATAGTCCAATGACTTGACAAGAGCATGTTTCAGATAGACTGTAATGAAAGTATGATAAGAGTATTTGAATAAAGGATGACACAGAAGTTAGCCGAATGTTAATATCTTTGATATTCATGACGTACAAGTTTGGGAAAATGACCTTGTAAAAAGTTCTTACATCATATCCAGCGAAGATAGTTCTTGACAACATAAATACCTAACCAAAAGTACTTACAGTACAAGATAGTTTCATAGAAAATGTCGTTGGGCATAGACAGAAACACGATTCCTTTCTTGCAAGGAATATAAAGTAAAGTATCTACTACTAGCGACGGTCATCCCTCTGGTGAACTCTCAGTTCAGCCAGTTGGCGTTCCACATCAAGTAGGTGTCTTTCGTACACTCTCTGGTGCTAGTGCTTGCAGCAGGGTTTCATGGTCTCTCTCAGACCTCTCACGAGCATGTTCAAGGCGACTGGTGCAAAGCATATGCATTCCTCCATTTGTATCCACTTTTGCGATACATTGTAGAGCTGTCATGCCCTGAATTTCGTTTCGGGCAACTCTACGGATCAGAATTGGTAGAACTTTGTCTGCTGAGCTCCCTTCACTTACGTTGTAGAAACTTTGGTCTCCATTGAACGACATAGGTTGATCTTGATCTTCGCTCCATGTTTCCAGACATTCCACCCATGGAGGCGTCGGGCCATGAAAAGTCGGACGAGGGTTAGGAATTGGAAAAGGAGATGCCTGGGGTAAGCTCTCAACCTCGGGTTCGGAGATAACACCGTCTGAAAGGTCTTCAGCATGGTGATCATTCATAGGAATCGGATGATCATTATCTGGTTCTTCTCCAAACCACCCAGCAATAACCTCGTTCGGAAGGAAAAGGTTGCCATGGGGATGGAATCCAGCCATGTTATCTACGCGAGAATTGGGGTAAGAAAATAATTATTAGACGAACTATCTAGATAATTATTTAGGAAATCTTCATTAGTTACATCGCTATTTGTAAAGTGCATACCTGTTATATGTAATCAAAACATGATAGGCCTTCGAATAAGTGACCTCAACTCCAAATTCACAAGGAATAGGGGCAAAGCAAAAAAATTCACCGATTCTAAGTCTATAACATCCTAGTTACATATAACTGTAGTGTATCCACTTAGTAACTATCAACTTGGTAATGAAGATCCCGCTTTAGTTCTCAAGTATAAAGTACTTATAGTAACACAAAACACCCCTATGGTATTTTAGACTTAGGTTCTGTTATAATGTTCTCATTGTGGTAATGTTGGTATGTTTTCATACTTGTTGCCATATCACAACCATTCTTGGGCATGTGCTAATCACTCTTTGGAACATCATAGTTGATCAGGCTATGCCACTCCCAAGACTGACCATACATCCCCGAGCTTACCTATGATATTCAACAATCACAATACTTTTGTTCTTGTCATTGTGACACGGATTTTAGTATAAATGCAGGCACGTATACTTTGTTAAATATTTTATTATTTAAAAATATAAACTCTAAAACAGAGTGTTTTAATCCCAATGTATTTATAGTTAGTATATCTTTTATGGGTTGATATACTTAATTCACTGTAAACAGTGCTCTGATACCAATCTGTCACACCCCAAAACCAAGAACGGCAGAAACGTTCCGGGTTGGAGGACGTCATGTGAAGTATCATAACAGTGTAAAGTAGTAAACAAGCAACAAGATCATCCATTGCATTCAAAGTAATGTTTTAATACATGTGTGTTCTTTCATAATGTACAACAATAAAATCAATAATCAAAATAAGACGAGTCTTGACTGTGCTCCGTCTTCTCAAAACCTGGCAACCGTACCTGTCTAACTGGTGACTTGAGAATACAAGTTATTTTAAAAGAGAGTATCAGCCTAAAGCTGGTGAATTCATAAGTATTTAAGTGTCATTATCTTGTTTTGAAAAGCTGTTATGAATGCCATGTAAACCTTTAAATGAAGAAGTTGATGTAAGTAGGAAAAACCCTAGAAAATCCCTTATTTCCTATTAGTATGAGATGTAGTCTTCTACCAAGACACAAATGTTTTGCTATGAAAATGATGGTCTTTCCTTCTTTTTGACTATTACAAACAGTACTTAGTCTAACTCATCGTTTGTGTGAATGTATCACAAAATAAAGTAAAATAGGAAAAAGGTATGATAGTCTTCTACCAAGACCTGAATGTTATGTAAGTAAAATGATAGTTTTTCCTTTCTATTGACTAGTACTAAAAGTAGTTAGTCTAACTCTTTGTTTATGTGAATGTATCACAAAATAAAGTAAATAGGAAAAAGGTATGATACTCTTCTACCAAGACCTGAATGTTCTGTTATAAAAATGATAGTTTTTCCTTTTTCTTGACTATTACAAACAATAATTAGTCTAACTCATCGTTTATGTGAAACTGTCACAAAATAAAGTAAAATAGGAAAAAGATATGATATAAGTGTTATCCTTTGGTACCAGGACTAACACTACATCGCGGTAAGCGAAATGTATAACCTAATGAACATCCGAAGATTGTCCAATTGTCCTCTGTAGCAACAGCAGTGGGGTAGGAAGGGTTAGTCCCGTAATCGATGTTCCTAATATAAGTATTAACCGTAGAACTTCGTAGATGGTCATCAACCTCTGTAGCGAACAGTAGGCTCGAGGAATGGTTAGTCCCATAGTTGTAGACTAATATAAGTAATAACCATAGGCATCCGTAGATGTTCATCAACCACTGATGCTAATCAGCTGGGATTCGGAATGGTTAGTCCCGTCGAGATATCCCGTTGAACTGGGATAGGCAGGACAATTTACCCAGAAGGTACTAATAAATCATCCTCGTAACTCTAGGTACAAGTATCCATGTAAGTGTATATAGGAAAATGTATCTATGTAATGGTACTCATGTATGGTATTCATGTAAGCGTATTTAGGTAAATGTATCTATGTAAACGTACTCATGTATCATGTAAGCCTAGGTAAATGTACTCATGTATCATGTAAGCATATGTAAGTGTACTCATGTATCAGGTAATGTACTGGTATAGACTCATGAATGAACTGACTCTTGTGTGATTCCTTGTAATAGGAATAATATTTTGTATCTTCTAACTATCCCTATGATAGTTAACTGAAAGGTAATTGGTTGTTCAAGTAGGTTTATACACCCTTGCTACACAAGAGTGTGGGAAACTGAATGAAGGATGAAATATATAATCTCAAAACATTTGTATGAACATAAGTGTATAAGTATAGTTTTGTTCAAGAAGGTTAAAATAATGGTTTTGTAAGATATCTAAGACTTTTGAACAATAATTAAGAGTGACTTGATGTCATTTTAATAACATTTCAAAACTAATACTTTTGTTATCAAGGTATTTTAAGATAGAAAACCATTTCGTGTATCCCATTTTGAAGTATGTGAAATCTACTGGATGAAAACACAGTTATAAAATACATAAGAGTGATTTAATAACATACTGTTTTCTACTTGTATCCCTTCCCCCATTAAAGCATTTAAAATCATTTAAAACATTGATTTAGGGGTATGAACTCACCTATTGTGAGTGGTTCTAGCGGGTATGCGTGTATGGATGAGAAGTTCCACGAATGATGTCCCGAGACACAATAAGTCCTAAATGACATATAAGGACACATATTGACATGAATATAGTGTTTATAACATCTATATGAAAGGAAACACCTTCTAGGACTAGGTAACACCTTGACCAAGTGTTGGAATCACATGTGATTCAACATAAGAAGGTATAAAGGCACTCACATGAGTTTACTACCATGAGTTCACGGCCCAAGGGAGTTTACGGTCGTAAACTCATGGCTACTCATGTGGGAATGCAAGTTTGAAGGCTTAGGAATGATTTAGGGACATTAGCTCTAATATAGGATGAAGAAAACCCACCTTCTTTGAAGTTCTAAGGAGTTCACGGCCCAAATGAGTTTACTACCGTAAACTCATGGCCATTTATGTTTATGAGGGTCCTAAAGGTCAGAAGGAAGCATTCTAATTTCAAGGCTAAGCCTTTGGAAGTGATTGTGGCATCAAAATACCCTTAACTTGAGTTCACAGCACATGGACCATTTGGTCATGTGTTTGCGGCCGTAAACACTCATGGGTGTTGATATTTTTATTGTTTTGGGTCCTAGACACATCAAGGTAAGGTGCTATGTTTGTCTCTTGGCTTAATGATGGTCTTTAGGGCATTTTGGCACCTTAATATGGAGTTCACGGCCCAAGAACTTCCTTGGCCGTGAACTCACTTTCAACCCTTTATTCTATTTGTTTTGGATGTCAAAACATGTCATGGGTAGTCTCAAGGTTCATTTCCAAGGTTTGGAGGGACATTGGGTACACTTTGGCCCTAAAATGGGAGTTTACTCCCCAAGGTGATCTTGGGCGGTAAACTCACAGATCTTAGTATTTTGAGGTTGTTTTTTGTCCCTATACTCATTAGTGTACAAGTCCAAGCTAGTTTCATGGCTTAAGGAAGGACTAGGCACCATTTGGCTCTTGAAAAGGAGTTTACTCCCCAAGGTGTTCTTGGGCGGTAAACTCACAAATCCGGCTGTTCTGACATGATTTTGATGTTATTAAGCACAATCTAAGTTATATAATACAACTAGAGAGAGCTACTCACGATTTGGGATAAAAACCCGAAGATCCGTAAGAGAGAAAATGGCTTTTCTCTAGTTGGAAATGTAACTAATGAATGAATATGGCTTAGATTTCTATATATAGTCCTCAGATTTTTGGCAGAAAATATTTTATTCTCGGAATGAACTCTAATATCATAGAGTATTGGAATAACAATGTTGCACAAAACCCTAGTGCATCCACTCTCCTGATATCTCCTTAAGTGTTAAACGCGAAATACTCAAACTTATACCCAAAGTCTAGAATTTCTCTATAACTATTCTAACTTCTATTGGCTTGATATGGTTTGTTCGGAATGGAAATTTCGGGTTGTCACAGACATATAGTTTGTCTTTGTTGAACCAGGGTGAGGAATCCATTTCGGTAGGATATCCATTCGACCAACCCCAATTGTATGTATTGTCCACAGTTCCATTATTTACCAAATTGTTAATAGCTTCACTTCCATTGAGCAACTTTTCAATTAAAAGATTTAAACATACAATTTCAGTTTGAGCTAAATCTCTCTGGTTCAATGCTATCTCTAATTGGGTTTCACTCCATATTCTTGCATCTTTTTCTAACTCTAAATCTCTTTCTAACATAGCCATTTTGAGTATTTTTTTATCAAGTTGTCCTCTCACATGGAACATCTCCTGGGACGCAATGTTCTTCTCATCTAAGGCTTTGTTATAGTCTGTAAGGACGGCAACACATGTGTCATTAAGATTATCTATGTAAGGTTGACAATCATGCATGCTATAATTTCTAGTTTGGATCATGAGTTTTACATATTCAACGATGCTTAGAGTTCCATCCTTTTCCATGTAGAAGTAGTTTTTGTTCATCTTTGTAGACCCATCATCATCCGCAATTGGCAACATGCAAATTTTCCCTTTGCCATTAACACTGCTGATGGCTTCATCTTCATCTCCGGATGACCAGACTTGATGGTCCCTTTTGACATGGGCTACGTATGCCCTTGCTTTCTCCTTTTCTTCTAGATCTTGAGCCATTCTAAGGTAGAATGCTCTGTCTTTAACTACATTTGCTTTACAATCCCTTGCAAAGTGGTTCTCTTTGTTGCATTTGTGACAAACTACAGCATCAAACTTGTCTTCTGAGGGAGTACCGGAGTTAGTAGTTTGAGTAGGCTGTGGTGCTTACTTAGGTTGAGTATTGTGAGATTGCAGTGGTGGATGAGAATTTTTAGGATAATGTGAGTGATTTGTTTGTGGGTTGAAGTTACGTTTGAGAGGTGGTTTGTTGAATTGTTGATTTTTGCGAAAGGAGTGAGGTGGTAATCGATTGAATTGTTTGCTGACGAGTGCGATTGCCTTTTGAAATTCTTCTTCGTCGTCATACTCTGAATCAGCTTCGTATGACTGCGGTGTAGTATCATACGAGGGAGTGTAAGATTGGATTTGTGGAGTTTGTGCTATGAGAGCAAGAGGTTCTCCGAAGTCAGCAGAGTCTTTGAGTATGGTGGATTCCTGTGATTAAAGTTTCCCATAGAGTTTGTAGAGTGACAAGGAGTGAATCTTTTTATCACCTTGGACTATCATTTTAGCCATAGTCAAATGTCTACCCAAGCCATTGAGAAACTGTAGATTTGTTTCATGGTTACTGCGGATGGTGCCCGCATTGGATAATTTGGTAACAATCAGGTTGAATCTTTTGAAGGAGTCTTCCAAACTTTCGCCAGTGTGAGCTTTGAAGTTGTTGAAATCATTGAGCGCAGTTGTGAGCTTCTTTATCTTGGGCTTGTTCTGAGCCTTCATACAGATTCTTGAGAACATCCCAGATCTCTTTTGCTGATTTTCACTTTATGATAATATCGAAGTTGTCAGGAGCAACTCCACAGGAGATTTCATAAAAAGAAACAACATCATTTTCCATTTTATCAAGATCATCCTTGGTGGGACGGCTCATAGCTAGTTGATCTCATCCTAGTCTTGTTGTAGCTCCGTCAGTTTGGACTGGTGTATGGAGTAGAACATGTGGTCCTTCTTCTACGGATCGTCATACATCTCTAGCAAGTCTTCTTAAGTATCTTTCCATTCTTTGTGACCAGTGATGATATTCATTTGCATCCAGTATTGGAGCTCGATTAGAACCACCAACACTGTTGGAAACATTCAGAGATAACGCTTATGCCATGTTTTGATGTTTTTTTTGTTTTCTTTTGTTTTAGAAATGAGCTTCAATGCTATAGAAGGCTCTTCGAAAAATCAGAGTTCCGATTTTCAAAAAGCAACCACTATGGCTCTGATACCAATTGTTGAGAGAAAAACTTTGAGACACACTTGAACAAATGTTAGAACAAGTATATAGCAGAATAGTTAATCTCGAAGGATCTAAAAGCTCAATAATAACATTAAGAGTTAGAAGTTAGAGAGTTAGTTGCGGAAAAGTAAAGAAATGTAAATGACGACAATTGTTATATCAAGTATACACATAAGCTGATTCATAACGAGGAATGCATTCAAGCCAGGTTAATAAGTGAGATCAAACTTAGTGATTAAGTCACAAAGGACTTGCTTCGAAGAGAGATTGTGATTTATTATGAGAGTAAGAAGAGTGAATAAGTAAGATAGAAAGATAACTTCTGAGATGTGTGTTAGAATTAGATGTGATGATTTTTTTTTGAATACATGAGAATGAGCTCTATTTATAGAGAATCACAAAGATCATAGGTTTACAACTCTAAGAGTAGCCATGCAAGGCATACTGGACAATAGAGTGTTTTACAGAAAAGACAAAGTAACATAAACTAGATAGAAATTGCGGTAGTAGAGACTTCGGTTGATGATTGCTGATGAAGTGGCTTGACTGTCGTGGATTGGAGGCTGTGGTAGCTGATGTTTAAGAGGGTCACTTTTATTATTCAACAACTACTCATGGAGACGTTACTCTGTCAGATTTTATTTCATTTCATGTATTGTATGCCTTATGTAGGCAAATTTTCATGTACTCAAAACATTACCATTAATGAATACGGCTATATATTTTCTCATGATGTTGTCATCCGTTATGTGTTCTATTACTTTTACTACATGTTGATTGTATGCACTCACTTACTTACACACAACCGAATCACCGACACTTTGAATAATCAAGAAATCATGAAACTAGAATACGCTGGATACTCAACATCTTTCCGTTCCATTACAGAAGATGCCTCAAAGACCGATATGCAAAAACCGCAACGTAAGACCACCACCACCGCCTCCACCAGAAGTGGACTCAGCTGCATTTCAAGCTGCAGTTTCAGCTACAGTTACAACAACACTGGCTCATATTCACCACGAGAACAACGGTGGAGGTAATGGGCAAGGTGCTAGAAGTTCAAACCAAGGGACGAACCAAGGACCGACAAGAACCTGTACCTACAAAGACTTCACAAATGCCAAGCCTCGAACCTTCAATGGGACGGGAGGCGTGATAACTCTGAAAAGGCGGTTAGAAAAAATGGAATCAGTATTCGAGATCTGCGGATGTCCTAAAGAGTTGAAGGTGAAGTTTGCAGCTTGCACATTCGTCGATCAAGCTCTCTCTTGGTGAAATGGTCACGTGGAGGCCATGACATTCCTAGTGGTGAATGCTATGCCATGGGAGGAGCTTAAGGAAATGCTAATGGTCGAGTACCGTCCAGCGGGAGAAATCCAAAAGATGGAGCAGGAACTGTGGAATCTTACAGTCCAAAACTCTGACATCGATGCTTACATCTCGAGGTTTAGGGAGTTGTCACTCCTGTGTCCAGGCATGATCACGTCTGAAGGAAAGAAAATTGAATGATTCATTTGGGGACTAACCTCTCCAATCCAAGGAAATGTAATAACAGCTAACCCGGAGACGTGTGACAATGCTAAAAGGCTAGCCAAGAAGTTATACGACCATGGAAATAAGAAAGGTGCCAAAGTAGGGGAAACTGAAGTCAAAAAGGAAGGTGATAACAAGAAAGGCAAGAACAAAAAACGAAAAGGGTGACAAGACCAAGAGTCATCAAAGAAGCAACGAACAGTAGCAGTCCACTCTGCTACTACCCAGGTTGCCTCAGCACCATATGCTCCAGCCTCATCTACACTTACTACTACCATGCAATACTCAGGAACCCTACCCAAGTGTAACAAATGCGGTTTTCACCACCATGGAGAGTGCAGAGAGATGCATTTCACAAGTTGCAACCGTAAGGGTCATACCCCCACGATACTGCAGATCTCAGTCCCAACAAAACCAACAACCGAATAACAACAACAACAACAACAACTGCAACAATAATAACAACAACTATACCATTGGGGCTAGTCACACTTGTTATGGGTATGGAGGAACTGGTCATTTCAAATGCGATTGCCCCAAAGACAACAGCCAGGGGGCAGGAGGATCAGGAAGGGTGTTGATGTTGGGTCAAGGTGAAGCAGTCCAAGACCCGACGGTTGTTACCGGTACGTTCCCACTTAACAATACTTATGCATGCATTTTATTCGATAGTGGAGCCGAGCAAAGCTTTTTTAGTAACAAATTGAAACATTTCTTAAAAAAACAACCCCAGAAGCTAAGCAAAGCCTTCACGGTGGAGATGGCTAATGGGAAGACCGAAACAACCAAAGATGTTGATGTAGGGTGCACATTAACACTAAACAACCATTCATTTAAAATAGATTTGATGCCAATAAATATTAGGAGTTTTGATGTGATAATTGACATGGATTGGTTAAGCCCCCATCATGCTGATATTATGTGTCGCGAGAAGGCCGTCCGCCTTCACCTTCCCAATCACGAAACCCTATCAATCTATGGTGATAAACATGGCGCCAATCTTCGTCTCATCTCGTGCATCAAGGCACAAAAGTGTCTGCACAAGAAAAACTATGCATTCCTCACTCATATTTTGGATAAAGCCAAAGAAATAGTAAACATTAAAGACATCCCCACGGCATGCGATTTTCCGGATGTAGTTCCTGAAGACCTTCTGTGAATACCCCTTGAAAGACAGGTTGAATTTCGAATCGACCTCATACCAGGAGCCACATCAATTAGAAAATCACCCTATAGGTTAGCTCCCGCTGAAATCCAAGAGTTATCCAGTCAACTAAGCGAATTGTTGGGCACAGGATTCATCAGACCAAGCTTCTCACCCTGGGAAGCTCCGGTCTTGTTTGTCACGAAAAAGGACGGATCCATCAGAATGTGCATCGATTATAGGGAATTGAATAAGCTCACTGTCAAAAACCGATACCCACTCCCTCAAATTGACAACCTATTTGACCAGATTCAAGGATGTAGTTATTTCTCCAAAATAGATGTAAGATCCGGTTATCATCAACTTCAAGTCCAAGAAGACGATATTCCAAACACTACTTTCCGAACTCAAGATGGTCATTAAGAATTTGTGGTGATGCCCTTCGGTCTAACAAATACCTCTGCAACATTTACGGACCTCATGAATCGAGTCTGCCACCCATTCCTTGGTAATTTCATGATCGTCTTCATCGACGATATTCTTATATACTCCCGAAGCGAAGAGGAGCATGGTCAACATCTCCATCGAATCTTGGAAACCCTAAGCGCTGAGCGATTATATACAAAACTCTCCAAATGTGAGTTTTGGATTCACAGTGTAAACCTTTTGGGTCACGTAGTCAGTAATGAAGGAATTCATGTAGATCCTTCCAAGATCAAGGCAATTGAAGGTTGGGCGATCCCAAAGGCACCAACAGAAATTTGACAATTCTTGGGTCTCGCGGGCTACTACCGAAGATTTGTCCAGAACTTTACCAAGATAGCCAAGCCCCTCACCACCTTGACACAAAAGGGGTATCTTTCAGCTGGACGGAAAAGCAAGAAGCTGTCTTCCAAACCTTGAAGTGATCCCTCTGTAGTGCACCAGTGATATCCTTACCGGAGGGAAAAGAAGACTTCTTAGTCTACTGCGATGCTTCGAACCAAGGATTAGGTTGTGTCCTCATGCAACGTGGAAAGGTGACAACTTACACATCCATGATATTAAAGACACATGAAGTAAATTACACCACCCATGATCTTGATCTGGGAGTTGTGATCTTCGCCCTAAAGATTTGGAGGCACTAACTCTATGGTACGAAGTGCCCCATCTCCACTGATCACAAGAGCGTCCAGCACAATCTACACTAAAAGGAGCTAAACATGAGGCAATGAAGGTCGGTTGAGCTGCTAAATGATTATGATTGCGAGATCAAGTACAACCTAGGCAAGGCTAACATGGTAGTCGATGCCATGAGCAGGAAAGAATACTTTGGTCGTCAGCTGAAGACATTATCGATAACCATCCACTCCCACCTAACCTCACAGATCAAGGCAGCCCAATCAGATGCATTGAAGCCGGAGAACGCCACAAATGAAACACTGCATAGGATGGATTAAAACTTTGAAGCTAAGAAGGACGGAACTTACTACTCAAGGACGGTTCTAAGGGGTTCCCGGTGTGGCACCGGCAACCCCTAACTATTCTGTCCGTAGTGAAATTTTTTTCGATTTTTCAGTTTTTTCTACCTATTTTTCATGTATCGGCAACACCTATTCATCCCAACAACAACTACCATGTATTCCTGCGTCCGTCCCTGTTCATGAATAGAATCTGGGTCCCTAAACTTGGGGGATTTAGATAGATAGTCATGAACGAGGATATTGGTCCCTAAACGTGATATTCTGTCCATCCAGGTTCAGATAAGATGTACCTGGACATTAAGCAACATTATTGGTGGCCAAATATGAAGGCAAAGATCGCCACTTACATGGGCAAGTGTCTCACTTGCGCCAAAGTGAAAGTGGAGTATCAAAAGCCCTTGGGATTATTACAATAGCCAGTAATACCCGAGTGGAAATGGGAAAGTATTACTATGGACTTCATAACCAAATTACCTAAGACAGTAGCCATATTGGATGCTATATGGGTGATTGTCGATAGGTTAACTAAATCTGCCTATTTTCTGCCAATAAGTGAATCGTACAAGAGGGAAAGATTAATACAAATTTATATCAAAGAGATTGTGAGACTTCATGAAGTGCCAGTATCTATTATCTTGGATCGTGATAGTATCTTTACTTCATAGTTTTAGTAGTCACTCTAGAAGGCTATGGGGACACAAGTAGACATGAACACTGCTTACCATCCTCAAACCGATGGCCAGAGCGAACGAACCATCCAAACACTCGAAGACACTCTCCGAGCTTGTGTGATCGATTTCGGCAAGTCATGGGATACCCACTTGCCCTTGATTGAATTCTCGTACAACAACAACTATCACACGAGAATATGGGTTGCTTCTTTTGAGGCCTTATACGGTCGCAAATGCAGATCGCCTCTCTACTGGGATGAGGTGGGTGACACCCAGCTGGTAAAAGGGCAAACACCAAGCAGCACACCTACAGGACCATAAATCATTAGAGAAACGATAGAGAAGATCATCCAGATCAAAGCCCGACTTCAAGCATCGCATGACCGACAAAAGAGTTACGCTGACAAAGGACGAAATCCTTTGGAATTCCAATTCGGAGATCAGGTACTATTAAAGGTCTCTCCCTAGAGAAGAATGGTCCATTATGGGAAACAGGGAAAATGAAATTTGCAATACATCGATCCATTTGAGATTCTTGCCCGAATTGGTCCAGTGGCTTATAAGCTGCAGCTACCTGCGGAGCTTAGCAACGTACACCCTGTGTTCCACTTCTCGAACTTGAAAAAGTGCTTAGCAGATGAAACCCTTGTCATTCCTCTAGAAGAGATCGAAATAAACGAGAATCTCCTATTCGTCGAAGAATCGGTCGAGATAATGGATAGGGAAGTGAAGCGTACGAAACATAGTCGCATTTCGATTTTGAAGGTTCGATGGAAAGCCAAGCACAGATCGAAATTCACCTGCGAACGCGAAGAACATATGATGCAGAAGTACCCTAACTTCTTCTCTCGTTCATGATCCTAGCTTTCAAAAGAATTTCGGGATGAAATTCCCTCTAACCGGGGGGGGGGGGGGGGGGATGGTGTCATAACTAGCATTTTTAGCTAGGAAATTCTATCCTCATGTAAACATCAACTATTATAAGACTTGTAATCTAAGTGGATATCATATTCTATGCTCAATCAAAATCATCCATTTGAATTAAGAGTCCTAAGTGAAGTTCAAAACCTAATACAATGCATATCATATACTTAACTATGGGTCTGAAACCTTAAATATCCTGGTTCGAATTTAGTATGGAGTCAGTGCCTCTTATTGGGCCTAATGGGCCAGTACACCTTCTATTTGATGATTTTGGGCCAATGAAACCCATTTGGGTTGTAGTTGGACCCACATTCGTCAAACCATAGCAAATGGGCCATGTTGGGCCTAAAATAACTCACTTATTTGTCATGGGCCATGTTGGGCTGTAAACCATTCTATTGAACCATGAGGGGTCGTGAACCCATTTTCTCATCTCAATTGGATCGTGAACTCATCTTCTCATCTCAATTGGGCCGTGAACTCATCTTCTCATCTCAATTGGGCCATGAACCCATCTTCTGATGGGCCATGAACCCATCTCTTCATCGGAATTGGGTCATAAACCACATCCTTCCACATTCACGACCCACTTTAAAAAAAGGAAAATAGTATGGGAAAATTGTGAGGATGACACCTCACCATTGCATGGTGAGTATCCATGCTAAATATCCCTCATGTATCCATGGAGAACTAATGCATCTAGGTAAGTCCCATTACTTCTCCTCCCCCCTCCTTCTTATTCACAGACAAGGAGCAAAAACTCCCACCACCACCTTCACTCTCAATTCTAGTTAATTCAAACACTCTCTATCACAAGAAAATCCTCTCCTTCATCTTCCAAAATCTCGTGAGCTTAAGGGTGCATCAAGAACTCTCCATCAAAGCTCATTCATTCTTGGTAAGTTATTGTGAAACTCTATAACTTTTGATCGAAGTTTACTCTAGAAATCTCTTCTTAACCCACATCATTTCATGATCCATGCTCTTAGAACTTCATAGATCTCGAAGATTTCTTCAAGTAATCTTGTTAAAGCTGTGATCTCATCCATTTTTCATCCAAAACCGAAATCTCCAAAGCAGAGTGAGTTCATACCCCCTACTTTCGGTTTTTACTATGTTTTGGGGGAGAATACAAGTTGTTTTGTGTAGATCTATGTGTGTGTGCATGATTTTGTGTGTTCGTCATGTTATATGTGTGATTATGTGTTATAAACTCCATGAACTTAAAGATCTACTAAAAGATGCTGCTATTTGTAGAACATAACACTCATTTCAACTTATTTTACAAGGAAATGGTTTTAAAATACATACAAGTTACGTAAAGTAATAAAAATTTGCATAAGAGGGTTAAAATTGACAAAACGACCAAAAATGGGTATATTTATGTAATTCACGGTTAGTAGGGGTTCAAAAAGGATTATTTTTTTCTAATCATGGTTAGTTACAACATTTAAGACCCTACAAGGACTAAAAATGTAAAAAATTTCATAATTGGGACTTATTTGGCCTTCTTACGGCCTTGGGCCAAAAATCGTAACTTTTTGGGCTTTTGTGGGCTTAAGTGTCATTTTCAACATAGTTGTGTCAAAAATGTAAATTTTTGCTAAGAAAAACTAATAATATGAAATTGTTAGAACTTGGAAGAAAAAGATAAAAAATTGTTTTCAAATGGGCCAAGAATGCACATTTTCATAAAAACCAAGCCAAAAATGATATTTTGACAAAAGGAGGTTAAAAATGTTATTGTTACAAAAACTACCCTTAAATGCAAGTTTTGTTCTTAAAAGGGGCCTAAAATGTTATTACCAAAAATGTGCTATAATTGTAAATCTTCGACTTAATGGGCCAAGAATGACATTTTTAGAAACAGTGGGCCTTTTATGTCATTTTGGTAACTAATTGAGCTAAAACAAGTAATATAATAACAAACGGGCTAATTACGTCATTCTCATGTTTATTGGGCCTTACATCATTGGGGATGGAATGTACCTTATATGTTTATTTTTGCGTATATTCGATTAAGGATCTAGTGAGACGTGTCGGTTGACACCTATTGAGTGTACGATCATAGCCTGTAGTTATAACTAGAGTCTCTTGGAGGGAGAGTTGGGCTTTGTGTATAGATCTATATGGGGATGACACCCTACACCCGAGCTGTTAGCTACAGTTAGACTAGACTAGTGTAAGGTGACAAAAAACCTTACGTTATTCCGTCGGTGCCAAAAACGTCATGACAGGCGAAATTGTCATTATCTAGTATGGTTATAACAACTCACTTAGAGGAATTAACGTTATAAAATTTATGGTAAACCATTCTCTTTTGTCTTCGGAATACTCGGTAACATACTCGCGCTAGTATTCAGCCTCGGCGGTTGAGATACCAGCATTCTCTTTCAGAGACAACATCGGGTTGTCTGGGGTCATTCTCTTTACATTCTCTTTATATTCTCTTTGATATTCTCTTGATACTCTCTTTACATTCTAATAAACAATAACACACATGCATTAATACAAAATCGGACACAAACATGTCAAAATGTTTTAAGAAAATATAGGATTTTCTAGTGTTTACAAAATAATACAAATCATTTCTCAAACATTCTTACGAACTCACCAACATTTTTATGTTGACCTTTTTAAATTAACTTGTATTCTCAGGAAACCGTTGAGCAAGTTGGGCAGAACGAATTCATGGATATTTTGTTATATTTTGTTTCATCATACTTTAACTATTTTGGCATGTAATATTGAAATACAATACTTGATGTAAGCAATGAATGTTGTAATATTACATGTGTGATGATAATGATGTTATGTTTCAGTTATATACTCTGTGATGTACTACAAAGATGACGTCACATCAAGCCCCTAGACGTTTTCGCCGTCTGGTTTGGGGGTGTGACAGCGTTAGCTGGTTCTGACGTTCATCTTGTGGAGAAAGCATAAAGTTGGCCAACAATAAACCAAGGGGGAGATTGTTGGGTTATATTTTTGTGGTTTATGTTGAGCTTATAGTGTTAATTGTTCTTAGGATTAGAATAGTGGTTTATCATGTTTATTATGTTCATGGTTGTAAGGACCGAAATCACTATGGTGATTTTGGTCATGATGGGCTTGGGCCTCTTTGTGGGGTTTGTATTTGGCACGTATATATTTGGTTGTATGCAGCCATTTAGAGTTTAGTTGTTCCATTCTTGAGTTCATGGCTGCTTTAAAATTCTTATGTACCAGAGGATTTATCTAATAGGATTGTGTGCATTTGAAGTTATATTTATGTGTTCTTGAATCATTGCTTGATTAATAATCCACATTCTTTAAGCAATTAAGATTGATATTGTTAAGATTCATTGATTTGGGACTTGTCGTATTGATAAATGTTTCTAAATACACTTTTATAACTCATTTATCTTTATACTTTTGATAGAAAAGTATGTATTTATAAAAGCTGGGTCACAAAATAAATTTAATAAAACACTTTTGGTTATAAAATTACTATGTCACAAAACTTGTAGAACTCACCAACAATTTTGTTGGCGTATCTTAATGCATTTATTTTCACGTTTATTATCAGGTTGGAAGGATTTGCATAGAAGACTTTCCATTGTTTTACTACACCTTTGTAAACGTCGGTTGATAGGAGTGTGTCGCGATTCAGGGTAGTTATTTTCAATGTAATTTCTATTTAGGTAATAATATAAGATTACATATTCGTACTTTTGAATGTTTGTTAAACCAGTGTGATCACAGAATATATATCTCGTACCTCAACGTTTTCGCCGGTGGCCGGGGTGTGATAGATTGGTATCATAGCTATTGGCTATAGCAAACTAGTACTTTCTTAGGAAAGCACGACTATAACCTAGGGCTTACTCGCTTAGGTTAGGTATATTCCTTAACCTACAAACATTGGGTTATACATATATATATATATATATATATATATATATATATATATACACACACACACACACACATATATATATATATATATATATATATATATATATATATATATAATCTCGAACCCATAAATGCTAATACAACGCAAGGTTTTAGGTCAAACACCTTAGCTAACTTGGTTGTACATGAGTCGAACCACAAACGGACATAGACTGATCATCTATGTTTAATTATGGTTAGATCGATGCACAATAATGCTTGGATTCTGTTGTTGGTACTCTAAACGCTTGGAATTCAAAATATTAGAAGAAAATCACAGTTCAAAAATGCATAAAAACTCTCAAAAAGTTTAGTGAAAACTTTACGAATATTTGGCAAATATTTACCTTAAATGCTCATGAAACTGTAAGTACCATAAACGTAAATCATGTCTGATGTTTATCTTGGAATACTAATTACTCAACTTTGATATCCTATGAATGCATTCGTTACACCTTGTAGGAATACCTTGCAAAATATACAGACCTTCGCGAATCATTTCGAATTCGGTTTATGTATTCAATCAATCTATTTCTTTTTGTTGTGAACTATCCGAATTATGTTTGAACCATACAAGTTCAAAAGAAGGCCACCTACACTCTTATGGACACAACCTTTAACTGGTGGAACTACTATACGAAAGTCATAAGCATTGACTCCGCTGATGCCACGATTTGAGAATAACTAAAGAAGATGCTCATAGAAGTGAGATACATAAATTAGAATGAGCACTAGTTAAAGAAAAGCTTATTATGAAGATGGTGAAACTAACCAAAGGTAATAACTCGAGTCAAAGCAATCATGATCGGAACAAGGAATGAAATCCAAGAGACATCAGTAGTAATTGGTGTGTTCCTCATTAACCACTTGTATGTTGAAGTACTTGTTATTCATATATACATAGAAATCATTATGAGCCCTAAACTTAAACCTATTCTAAGTCATGAACCCGGTAGATTAATTTGAGGAAACCTGTACAGTAAAAACAACATATTAGATGTTAAATATGTGCTCATGAAATTATAATAAATTTCATCCTAACACATACAAAAACATGATTGTCACAACAAGTCGTTATACGACCACCTTTAACTGATAAAGTAACCATGAACAACTGATCTTTACTCATAGACTTTATGTAAATTCTAAGTGGAAGCTTTGATATTATCGTATGTATGAATCGAGTACCTCCTCATTTGTGTCTAGATATGTACTACAAGAAAACAGTATGACTAAACCTACCCCACGAGAAAGACATGGTCATTTATGATGACAAGTCACAGAAGAACCTAAATTTTCTTTCCTACCTTATAGATCAACAGTGAAGGATTAAATCAAATGTGAAGGATTTGATAAAATGTGAAGTAAATAATCAAATGTGAAGGATTTGATTAAATGTGGAAGATTAAGTGAGGATTTCATCCAAAGAAATGAACGCTGGAACTTTAACAGCAAAAGAATTTTTGTTGGCTACAAATAGAGACCCATCAGGGACTTCTCCAAGACAAGCCCAACCGCTAACTATGTTAACACCAAAAGGATACAAAGTCCAACCGGGAAGATAAGCAATAAAATGCATTCTAGAAGTTGGAATGACTAGGGTGTAACGTACCAATCCTACCTTTCTAAAAAGGACATACAACTTGTTTGCATCCTACGACATGTTCATAAAGGATTGGGGTGCATATAGATCGACTGAGACAAGGTTTTGTCTATGCTTTTGGTTGAATGACATAAATGAGAAATTGTTGTCATCATAACTTGTGCGATTTGTTAACATTATGACTAAACTAACGTCGTAGTAGATGTAATAAACAGTTAAGAACGCATCGAACCCCACTGAGTATAGATATTAACTATAACCATCCATTTGAACCCTAAATATCAAACTTGAGAAATTTGACTTGGGACTCTAAGGAATAAAAGCTTTGTGAGTGAAGTTCTGTGAAGAATGGATAAACAAGTCAAGCTTAGGGATGACATGACATGATACTTTATGAACCAATTATGTATGCCTAAGTGCAGTGAACACGAGAGCATCTTGAGAAAAGCTCATAAATTAAAGTGTCCTATCCCTCTAGACTTTGAACAGATGTACTTAGAATCAAAGAAAATGGAAATGGTGAACATGCATGAAAACAAAATTAGCCATTTTAGTAGAAAAATAACAAACCTATAACAAAGGCATAACATCAGAAACACTCGGGATTAAGGTAATGATGAAATAAATACCCGAGTAAAAGCGGGAACCAACGTCAATGGAATTTATACCAAAGCTGCCCAAGAAACCTAATGGTTTTGATTCTATTCAGATAGTGGTCCACACACTGACTAAATCCGCCCACTTCCTGCTAATCTCAGAACAGAAGAAATGGAAAAGCCCAGGACTTGGCAAAGAAATCGTCAGACTGCACGAGGTGCCAATCTCTATCATCTGTCACTAAGATAGTAGATTTATCCACCAATTTTGACAATTATTGAAATCCTTGAGTATGCGCTTAGGTGTAAGGATAACTACTCATGCCCAATCATCGGAACGAAAGAACCATCTCGACATGAGTAATATGCTCTAAACATGTATGATGGACTCAAATATTTCGTAAGGCGTTAATACTCGATATGCTAAGCAACGACTGAAAATGTGAAACTCAACAAAGAACATACAGGTGAGGCATTGCATTTTGATCCAAGAATCACTCATGAGATCATAGAAAAGATTATGTGAACCTGAGAATAATTACAAACTGTACACAAACAACAAGAGAATTATGTCAACAAAACAAATGTAACTCTTGAATGCCATGTCAGAGACTGTGTAACTTTAAAATCGTTCCCCTATAGAGGAATGATTCGGCTTAGAGAACGAGTCAATTTAAACTGAGATTCGAAGGACCTTTGAAATTCATAATAAAACTTGGTCCTGATATTTATGTCAAGTTATCTTGAGAACTAAACATTGTGCACATAAATTTTTTTCGTAAGCCAAATATATAGGAGTGTTGGTCCGAGGACAAACTTGTTATCTCTGTTTCAATGAAGTGAGCTAGGAAACCGTGCTAAGGTTTCATAATTGGGAAAGTATGCATAATATAATTTTATATAAGATTTGATAACCTTAAAAGTCGTGATCCAATCTTATTCCCAATTCCTTTCTTGTTTTGGGGATTAGAATAGAGCTATATAATCGACTGAGTACCCAATCTTGAGTTATGAGACTTAAAACGACTACAGAATGATCATGTGTGGATCAAGCGAAAAGAAAATTCCACCAATTGTTTTATTATATGTTATCTACACATTGAATTTGGGGACGAAATTCCTTTCAACGAAGGGATAATGTAATAATAGGTAAAAATTGGTCAGAGTTCTATGGTCAAACCACTGCGAACTGCTATGAATTACTAAGCAATTGTATGTAATTTTATGTTTATAAAAAAATTATATTCATAATTACTTTCAGAACATCTCAAACTGTTCAGCCCATTTATCGTTGAAGATCGAATCGAAAACCAGCAAAAATTATTTCTATTTGTGACATTAAAAATAAATTTTAAGTATATTAGAGATATATGGATAAGAAATTGGAATGGTTAGCGTTCTCCTAATTCTGTTGATATAAAGAACGTCCAAAATGGATATCATATGAGAAAGTTACGCCTCTTTCAAGTTATAAAAATCAATATTTATCTGATTTCCCTGAAACGAACGGTGCACTGCATCGTTTGGGATAGCTACAAACCTCGTAATTCACTTTTGAGCACGTTTTTGAACTCAGATTATGGTATTTTTTATTTCACTTTTATTACATTTTTAAGCTCGACCAAAAATCATATTGTTAAAGTTTGTCGAATCCAAAACAATTACTCACGGAACTTTAAAGGCTGATTCATAGAGTTTGCTATATCATAATTGAATTTTGTCTACGATTCTGGAATCACAACGACCTAGAAAACAAGAAGAAATTTTCAAAAAAAAATTCGTGAGACGATATGATGTCACGAGAATCGAGAAATGGAGTAACATCATCTAAAGAATTATACATATGTTTTATGTCAAAATATCTTATAGAAAGTCAACTCCTGGCTTTTAATAATGTAGAAAAAGCTTATATGAGAAGTTGCATTTTTTTTCTTTCTTGCATTGCATCTCATACCCTCTCTCTCTCTCTCTCTCTCTCTCTCTCGTTTTCTTCCTCTCCATCCAAAGAGGAGGTTGTCGACCACCTTGGCTGTCCTCCACCTCCACCTCCTCTCCTTGGTGTAGCATCACTCCAAACACCCCCCTCAATTTGTTGTTTCTCCTTTTCTTCATTCTGATAGCAGCCGCCCATGAAAAATGAGCCATGAAGGGCTCGCCAGAGATACTTACTGCCACCCTTTACTTACCATTTTCATCTTCCCAAACCACCACCTGAATCACCTCCTTCCACCTTTCCTTCCCTCTTTCTTCTGTGAGTACAAGAATCAATGTGCATGGACAAGGTTTGAAAACTCAAACCTTGAGTTAATATTAAAGATCAGTGTCTACTCTTAATTGATGTTCCAGTCAAGTCTGGTAATACCAGTCGAGACTTGAAGTAAAGATTCAATAAAGTACACAAGTATTAAGTGAAGAAACTATGAGTATAATCAATGTAAAGACGATAAATGAACAAGAAGAATGTTGTGAAGGGTTTTGAATTGAGATAAAAGAGAGTTAAGAGGAATATTTACTATCTTTTGAGGAACAAGTGGTGTCATTCTTGTCATTAGAATCACTCCTTGTATAGGAAAACGAGGTACATCGTACAAACAACAAAACGTTCGTAGGACTAGATAATAAATAGCTTCTGATAACTGATTATCCAACTGATACAAAAGGCTAAGTCCTATGAAACGTTATGTCACATAAAAGACAAGAAATAATAAATGCGTAAACAAACTATCAATATATGATCTTTGCTTCATCTCGAAATGGTCTTCACTTCGTACTTTGTCTCTACTTTGGAACTTGTTGACTTCGGATCTGCAATACTTATGATTTCTAGAGGTTCACTTTCAGGTTCCATCAATCTCCCCTATGTGAACTTAGAAATCTAGTAAGCTAGTTGGCTTCTTCTTGAATAAACACATAGGCTCTGTACAACCAATCTTGGACTTTAAGATACCATTGAAATTGACTTATAAACTTGGACTTTACATGTTTTGTTGTATCTGACTTAGCTGCATTTTGATGAACTTTTGAAGAGCTTTTGAGGGGACAAGATGCTTAAAGCCCAGAAGTTCTTGACCCTGGTAAGGGGACAAGATTCTTTCGTGAGGAGTACGTTCCCCTGGTGGAAAGGGAGCATTTGGCCCAGGAGTTCTTGACTCTCAAGCAGGGTACTGAGTCTGTTACTGTGATCACCAGGATGTTTGATGAGAGGGCGATGCTTTGCCCTAAGCATGTGTCTTCCGAGCAGGCACGAATGAGTCGATATTTGAGTATTTTGAGGAGATATATCCGCGAGTTCGTGGCGAACTCGACGTACCGGACATTTGGCGAGCTTCAGGCAAATGCCCGGAAGAGGGAGATTGAGCTAGAGACTCGGTCCAGGGAGGAGGCGGAGTCTCAGGCGAGGGATCGGCGACCGGCATAGTCCCAGCCGGCTGCCAAGCAGGCTAAGCCCACTGATTCGAGATCAGGGAACCAGAAGGGCCGCACTTGTGGCAAGAGTAGCAAGATTCTTGAGGGGGTGTGCAGAGCAGGGTCTTGCTACAAGTGTGGCAAGGAGGGGCACATGGCCAAGGATTACCCCAAGGGGTTTGCAGTTTGTTTTCACTGCAACCAGACCGGACACCGAAAGGCCGAGTGTCCGCAGTTATGAGGGTCAGCTCAGGGAGCTTCTTAGGGATCTGTCCCCGCTGCTGTTTGAGCGACGGAGAGTCGGCCGGTGAAGGCCGAGGCGACGAAGGCTCGCGGGAGAGCCTTCCAGTTGACATCGGAGGAGGTCCGCGCAACACCCGATTTCGTGGCTGGTATGTATTCTTTCCTCTGTTTATTTTGAGATTATGGTGTTATGCTTATGTTGTGATATGCGTAGGTACATTTCTTGTGTGTTCTGTACCTGCTTTGGTGTTATTTGACTCGGTTGCGAGTCGGTCTTTTGTGTCGTTAGCCTTTAGTCAACATATCAGTATTCGTCGTGAGGCGTTGAGTCGACCTTTTCGAGTTTCCATAGCTGACAAGAGAGTAGTGTATGCCACTAATGTGATTCGAGGATGTATACTCGAGATCTTCGACGTTGAGTATCCGATTGATTTGGTCCCGATTGCCATGGGAGATGTCTGTGTCATCGTGGGCATGGAAGGTTGAGCAGATTTGGAGCGGTTATCGACTGTGAGCGACAGCTGGTGACCATATGAGAGCCTAATGGGGGAGTCCTTACGGTTTATGGGGAGGGTACTCGTTCTGGGATGGCATTTTGTTCAGCCGCGAGAGCGAGGCAGAGTCTACAACAGGGCTGTAGTGGGTATGTGGCTTATGTGGTGGATACGAGGGTAGGTGCAGAGAGACCGAGGTCGGTCGATGAGGTGCCGATAGTGCGTGAGTTCCCGGATGTTTTCCCTGAGGAGTTGTCGGGTGTGCCTCCTGAGAGGCAAGTGGAGTTCCATATCGATTTGGTTCCCGGGGCAGCGCCTATCGCCAAGGCGCCCTATCTCCTTGCACCTCCAGAGATACAGGAGTTATCCTCGCAGCTTTAGGAGCTGCTAGGAAAGGGGTTTATAAGGCCGAGTAGCTCGTCGTGGGGAGCGCTGATCCTTTTTTTCAAGAAAAAGGATAGTTCATACCGGATTTGCATTGATTACCAGGAGTTGAACAAGCTGACGGTCAAGAACCGTTACCCCTTACCGAGGATTGACAATTTGTTCGATCAGTTGCAGGGAGCGTCTTGGTTCTCCAAGATTGATTTGAGGTCTGGATATCATTAGATGAGGTTGCGTGATGAGGATATCCAGAAGACAGCGTTCAGGACTCGTTACGGGCATTACGAGTTCGTGGTGATGCCTTTCGGGCTCACCAATGCACCGGCGGCGTTCATGGATCTCATGAACAGGGTGTGCAGGCTGATGTTGGATCGTTCGGTGATCGTGTTCATTGATGATATATTGGTGTATTCGAGTTCCAGAGAGCAGCATGGGGAGCATTTGAGGAAGATCCTCGGAGTTCTGAGATCGGAGAGGCTTTACGCCAAATTCTCCAAGTGCGATTTCTGGTTACGGGAAGTCTAGTTTCTAGGACACCTTGTCAACCAGAATGGGATATTGGTCGATCCGGCCAAGATTGAGGCAGTGATAAGTTGGGAGGTGTCGAGACCCCCTTCGGAGATCAGTAGTTTCTTAGGGTTGGCCGGATATTATCGGAGATTCATCCAGGATTTCTCCAGGATTGTTGTTCCTCTCACCCGGCTGACCCAAAAGGGCGTGGCTTTTAGTTGGGGCCTGGAGCAGTAGGCCTCATTCAAGACACTTCACCGGAGATTCTGCGAAGCCCCAGTGTTCGCCCTTCCGGAGGGAATGGAGGACTTTGTGGTATATTGTGACGTCTCGATACCGGGACTGGGTGCAGTGCTGATGCAGAGAGGGCATGTGATAGCATACGTATCGAGGTAGATGAAGCCTCATGACACGAGGTATCCTACTCACGATCTGGAGTTGGGGGCTGTGGTGTTCACCCTCACGATCTGGCATAACTATTTGTAAGGGGTTGGTTGTACCATATACACAGACCACAAGAGCTTGAAGTATTTGATGGATCAGCCCAACCTGAACATGCATCAGAGGAGATGGTTGGACATGGTAAAGGATTATGAGTGTGAGATCCTGTACCACCCGGGAAAGGCTAACGCGGTAGCCGATGCCTTCAGTCGTAGGGCAAAGAGTGCCCCTTTGCGAGATGTTTGTATGAGGTTGACAGTGATGACTCTGGTGTTGGAAACCATTCGGGAGGCCCAGGTGGAGGGCATGAGACCGGAGAACCACAAGCGAGAGCGGGTGATTGGTCAGAGATCTGAGTTCATTGCCAATAGCTGGAGGCTTATGACCTTTTAGGTCCGGATTTGGGTTCCATTTGAGGGTGGGGCATGTGCCATTATGATGGAGGAGGCGCACAGGCCGAGGTTTTCGATCCATACCGGCGCCACTAAGATGTATTTGGACCCGAAAAGAGATTATTGGTGGCCCTGTATGAACAGGGATGTGGCGTGGTTTGTAGAGAGGTGCTTCAACTGTCGTAGGGTTAAGACCAAGTACCAGTGTCCACATGGCAAGTTGCAGCCGCTTGAGGTTCCCCAGTGGAAGTGGGAACAAATTTCGATGGATTTTATCACCAAATTGCCGAGGACTGTGAGAGGCGTCGATGCAATTTGGGTGATCGTCGACCGGCTGACAAACAACGCTCATTTTCTTGCTATCAGTGAGAGCTCTTCCGCGGAGAAGCTGGCGGGGGTGTATGTGAGGGACGTTGTATCACGGCATGGTGTGCCGATCTCGATTGTGTAAGATCGAGATGTGCGTTTCATTTCCAGGTTCTGGAAGAAGTTCCATGAGGAGTTGGGTACTAGGCTGCATTTTAGTACCGCTTACCACCCACAAACGGACAGACGGAGTGAGCGGACGATTCAAACGCTCAAGGATATGCTTTCGGAATGTGTGTTGGACTTCGGAGGGAGTTGGGACATGTATCTGCCTTTGGCTGAGTTTTCCTATAACAACAGCCACCATTCGAGCATTGGTACGCCTCCCTTTGAGTTATTGTATGGGAGGAGGTGTTGGACTCCCATTTATTGGGGAGAGGTAGGGCAGCGAGTGATGGGCAACACTGAGATAGTGCTTCAGACGACAGAGCAGATACAGTAGGTTTGACAGAGATTGCTGACGGCCCAGAGTCACTAGAAGAGTTACGCGGACAGGCATCGATCCGAGCTCGATTTTCAGGTTAGAGATTTTGTACTCCTGAAAGTGTCTCCTTTGAAAGGAGTGATCCGATTCAGGAAAAGAGGCAAGTTGGGCCCCCGCTACATTGGACCGTTCAGGGTGATCATGAGGGTGGGCAGGGTAGCATATCGATTGGAGCTACCTGCGGAGTTGAGCCAGATTCATGATACCTTCCACTTGTCTCAGCTGAGGAAGTGTATAGCCGACGAGTCGGCAATGGTGCCATTGGAGGATATCCAGGTGGATGCGGGTCTGAATTATGTTGAGAGGCCGATCGCGATCTTGGACCGGAAGCTCAAGGTTCTGAGGAACAAGGAGGTGCCACTGGTTCAGGTCCAGTGGCAGCATCAAAAGGGGTCCGAGCTGACTTGGGAGCCGGAGTCAGAAATGCGGAAGCAGCATCCGGAGTTGTTTTCGGCATGAGACTTCGAGGGCGAAGTTTGGTTCTAGTGAATGAGAATTGTAACATCCCGAAATTCAGGTAAAGCTATTTAACCCTTCCATTTTGTCAACTTGTCAAGATTGGTCCCTTGAGAGAGTTCTTGTAGCAAATGAGTACGCTGGGCGTACTGGGGAGTACGCTGCGCATACTCATGCGCTTATTTTGGACGCGGACTCGCCTGGCTACGCTGGGCGTACCCAGGGTTACGCTGGGCGTAACGGGTCCAAATGCAAACCCTAAATGTTTGGCTTGTGCACTATTTAAAGGATGCTAAGGCTCATTTCTCAGCCTCCATATCAGAGAGTGAAACCCTAAGAGAGAGCCTTCCATCGTTTTTATCTTGAGTGTGTGTGTGTGTGTTTTGGAGCTATAAGTGTCTTGGTGTGTTAGTGAAGAAGAAGGAGAAGCGCTTGTTGAGGCTAGGGCTTGAAGTGCGTGTTTGGATCTGAGATCTACAGAGAAAGGAGCTTCATCTAGAGGTATAAAGTTCAAAAATTTCCTCTTTATTTGGTTTGATGATTGCATGGACCATTTTTAGGGTTAAAAGTCCCAAAGGTGGAGACTTTATGAGTGTAATGTACTCCGTGGACCTAGATCTGTCCCATTTCAGTGAGATTTGTGTTATAGATCCATAAAGTTTCCATCTTGGTCGTTGTTATGAGGTCATGCTTGAGTTATGAGCTTTCTAGAGTTGGGAAATGAAATGTTATGGGAGTTAGTGACTTGTCCAGCCATGCAAAGGCTTAAAGTCACCAACTTTATGGATTAAGAGGCTTAGAAATGGTCAGATCTAGAAGTTGGATGTGGGTCTTAACTGTTTAAGACCTCAAGAGCTTAGAGTCTGAAACTATGAGTTACGTGGGGCGTAATCCCAGTACGCGCGACATAAGGGGTCGTGCACCCCGTTTCTGTGAGGACGATGGGTACGCCCAACGTACATGTTTGGTACGCGCAGTGTAACCCGGGGAGTTCACTTTTATTTACTTTTAGGGCTTGGTCATGTTTAGGGTCTTTGAGCCATGAGAGGGGTAAAATGGTCTTTTACCTTTCTGAGGGAATAGTCTAGCCTTGAGAGATGTATTGATTTAGAGTGTTTATTTCATATGATTAGGCGGAGGCTAGACACGATTTTACAGAGTTCGATATTACCGAGTTACCCGAGGTGATTCTTCTCACTATACTTTACCTAGAGTGGTAATTAGAATTATGTGACAGAGTATTTTGTATGCTTTTGCATGATGTGATTTCTATGTGATTTATGCTATGTAAGTTACAAAGTTTTTAGAGTTAGGACTGGAAGGTCCACGAAGTTAGGGCCAGGGGGCCCACAGAGTTATGGGACTGGAGAGTCCCACTGAGACACATTGGCCAGAGGATCAAATAGAGTTATAGCCTCAAGTGGCTAATATGTGCTGTGTGTGGTATTTTGGGGAACTCAGTAAGCATTTATGCTTACGGTGTTGTGTTATGTGTCTTAGGTACCAGTGAGGATCGCGGGAAGGCGCCGGCTTGATCAGTACACACATGAGGAGCTTTTACATTTTATGATCTTGGGATGTGATGTTATGAACTGATTATGTGATACAATGATATTTTTATAAAAATTATGAATGAAAGTGTGTTTTTTTGAAATGTGAAAAATTATTTGAAAATTTGGGCGTTACAGATGGATTTACAATGTGATCTCGGAGCATGAAAGTTCCGAGATGGATTGTCATAGGATACTTCTGAGGTGAAAATGAAAATACTTGTACATGATATAGAGTTCGAGGTTGCACATACTTAGACTAAATATTAGAGGTAAAAGGAAGGAAGATATTAGAGGAAATATTTAACTAGATTTTGAAGTTCCAAGACAAGAAGGAACTGATCTCGGACAGGGTAAGAAATGAAAGCACATTACCATTTATGACTTGAATTCTGAGCTGAACTTTAAGGCGCATTTTGGGATGAATTCTGAGGTGAGATCGATTAAAATACCAATGTGACTAAAACATCAAAAGATCGAGTAAACTGTAAAACTTAAACTAGATGGAGAGGTTAGATAAAAAAGACATGTAAACTGATCCTATTTGTTCCGAGAGGAACGATTCCGAGATGAATAATAATTTTGACTTCGGAACTGTTTCACATATTTTCATTCGGAGTCTTGCCTGATCAACAAATTTTTCTGAGGTTTGGATCTTTTCAGAGGTTTACATTTTTACTCCCGTCGGACCATTATTTGGGAGTTCATTTTTGCATTTCGGTTATCGACATTCCTTTGGTTCAACATTATGGTTCTTCAGCAGCGGGTTTATCATACATATTCTACAGTGTTTGTTCAGTTCGTCAATACATCACCAAATCTACTCATGACCAAAAATAATATCCTCGTTTTTACGAGTAGATGCTCACATTAAGGGGGAGCGTCCGATGTTCCATTATATCTGACATATTCTCTTTCCCGGTTTCATGATTGTTTTTTATCTTTATTGAATGATCGATCAAAAATAGGTGGAGAATCATGATCATACATTCTGATTTATTATTGGATTTTTGAGTTACAGAGATTTGAAGACATATATTGATTTAGTAGTGTGATGTTGCACTGATTTTTGATCTTCACAGATCGAATTTTTGGCACTACTAGATGTTCTTCGGATTATGATTATTTATGTTCAGACTCTACATTTTGGGATGTCTCATTTGTGTTTGCATCCGGATTAGATCTTATGATTTCTCGAGTTTGGATTTGCAATATTTTGAAGACGAATATTATTTTAGTGATGTGACGTGGAACTTATTTTTGATCTTCTGATCAATTTTTTGGCATTGCTAGACCATGTCTTCGGATTCACATTATTTATCATTCAGACTTTATTTTGGATGTTTCACATTTTTAGCATGTTATTCTTCAGAGATTATTTGGTGCATTATCACTCGAGTTTAGAATATTGAAGACAGTGTGTGATTCGACATTATGCTCTTTTATTCAACAGTCGAGGGGGAGACTATGAACATGATTGGTTTTTGGGGACCGATGACATTCGAAGATTGGGATTTCATATTTTTTTTTATTCAGAGTTGGCTCCTTTGTATGTTCTTTGATGATAGAGATTTCATTGCCAGATTTTGAGATCACGACAACTTCAGCCTTTCCGAGTCACTTCAACACCAGACCTACCGGACATGCCTGGGATGTTCTGCCTTTTATCACTTCTTTACCGTCACCATTTCCGAGCATTTAGGGGGAGATTGTTGGAGCATGAAAATGCTCTACAATGATGAGTGTTTATTAGGTTAGAATATTCCATTGTATGAGAGTATATTCCCTCCACTAGTATATAAAGTGGATGTGAGGGTCAATTATATGTATATGTTCACTATATAGACTTTAGAGAGAGAGAGAGAGAGAGAGAAAGAGTTTTGGGTGGGGATTCTCCCTATCCATAAGTGTTGTTCATGTAATATTTTGTACCTCTCTATCTATCCACTATAGTTTTACTCACATGTTCTTGTTCATATTATGTTCATACGATTATCTTCATGGTAACATCATCCCGCACCAATCCATTCGACAAAATGGGAACCTACATCTTCTTCTTGGATCGGCTGTGAAGACACCTCTCACTATAGGTGTCATTTTTCGAACAAAAAGAGGAGCTCCAACCCTCCTATTGTCGAAGAAAGCACCACCAGAAAAGAGCTTCAGCCCCTCCTTCTCCTTTCTTTTTTTCATCGACTGAACAACCTCAAACACCTTCCCTCTTGTTGTTGTGTTGCTCTGATCTACCCTTTCCCCTTGCTTCATGTTTTTTGTTATATTGGACAATATGAAACGGAGAGGAGCTATTAGAGTAGCCCCACTTACTACTAAGGTCAACGACAACAGTCAACAATCGCCGCCTACGCCTTCCTCTTTCCTTCACCGAGCAACCCGTAGAATTCCTCCATTATAGATGATTGATGTTGTTTCTTTTCTTCTTTCGGGTTGCTGCTGGCGACAGGACATCTTAAATGAGAAGGGCTCACCGGAAATGGATGGTTGCCCTCTCCCGCTCCTTGCTTTTTCATTTTTGTTCATCTACTTTCGTTCGATCATGCCTTTCTCGATTAGGTGATGATGGAGACGTTTCTCCCACCATTTGTATAGATTGAGCAAAACAATCCCATCGTTTGTACTACTTAACCTAATAAACCCTTTGTCATTATTTTTAGACCAAAAGTAACCCCATTTGTTCAGGTTGTTACAAATCATCTACATTTGTTCAAGTGTTTACAAATCAGGCCCTATTGTTTAGATTATAACCAAAACAGCCCCTTTTAATTTAATTTATTATAAAAGCATTCCCTTTTGTTTAACTTGTTATAAAAGAGTTTAGGAAGTGTTTCAAAGTTCAAGTACGATTACTCTACAATTTTCACTTAAAGCTTCACCAAAATGAACCTATATCGATATCACGCACATAATGTGAGTTTCTACAACCCCACCTTTACATTTTTCATATTTGGGGGAGAATAAATGCATGTCTATTAAAGTTTTGATGATTTTCATGTTTTATACACAAAATAGAATCATACTTTATTATTGGTCAAAATTTTATGAAATAGCAATCTAAATTGTATGATTCATCAATAAATCATATAAGTTATAGTAGAATGTAGTAAATGATATAATTATACGTTGTTGTGATATATTAGTTAATATGAATAAAAATCACAAGATTTCAAGTACATTGTTATAAAGATATAAGTATACTTGATGAATCAGAAATTGAAAGCCTTGTTGTATATATGCATGAATATGTTGAAAAAGCATGAAAAGACACTAATCATATTACCAATCAGAAATTGAAAGCCTTGTTGTATATATGCATGAATATGTTGAAAAAGCATGAAAAGACATTAATCATATTACCAAATATGCTATTCAACATAATTATGTACAAAAGTAACGTATATTACCTTAATCGGTTGATCAACGAAGATTAAACAAATACATAATAATTAATTGAAAATATACCAAAAATCAATTACTATTAGTATGCTCTCGATCAACACATAGAAATGATTTTAAATAAACGATATATTTTATTTTTATAATTATTATAAAAATATAAATTACTTTTACTATAATATGAAATCTATCATATATGATAACTTAATTGATTCTTGAATTTTAAGATTCGTTACCTAATAAATTATATATCATATCATTTATGCAACTTATCGAATATTATGGGAATTGTTGGTTTCATCTTGGTTGAAACGTGGAAAACGTTATGAAAGCAGCCGTTACGTTGCCCAAATTCCATCATAATAGACAATAGAAATTTGAAAATCCTTTAAGTCTTACAAATCTCAAATACTAAATGACTTAAATCAAAATCGTTCATAAACGTCATAGAATTATAGGTATTCAATAATATTATAACGGAAAGTTTAGGATTAGGATGCCTACATACAGTGTTAGGATCCAACACACTCGAGTTTCCCTATATGAGCTACGTGTCTTCTAAAAGCTTTATGAGTTAGGATAATTTCCTAAGCTGAATGGGCTATGTTTCTAACCATACTAAGATTGTGTGTCTTAATCCCTGGTCCTCTGTGTTATAACCGTTAATCCGTATGAAACGTGGAACGTCAGGTATAGATCAGCAACACTGATCTATACGGGTTGACATCCCACCCACATGTTGTTAACTACAACCATCTCCTACCGAGACGAGTATGGCGTTGACGTTTTGACACTATTTACTCCACGACATTGATAGAGCGTTGATGTGGAACTTTTAGCATGCCCATGTTAGTGATGTGGAAATAGCACGTCTTTTTTTATGCTGGTGCAGAGGTGTTTGTCGCAGTTCGGTTATGAGCTTATATAGATCCTGGATTTGTCTTGTTACCGTATAGAATCGATATTGGGTTTATACGGGATTTTTGTTCACTTATGCTAGTTGACTGGACACAACTTACTAACTTACATTAAATAAGTGTATTTAAGTGGGAGGAGTTTGCCCCACTGTTTAAGTGTCGGTTCCTAAATTAACTCAAATAATACTTAATTATTACCAGGACACGATTTTAAAAAGTTTATAAATTCGAAACTTATGAGTTTTTCATATAAATTGTATTGATGTTTATACAAGGTTTCAAGAGTAAAGTTGAGTATTTAATGTTTTCATAATATGACCATATTTTATATAAATTGGTATTAATACTCCTAATATAAAAAACATTTTGGTCATGGGAACCGTCAAAATTTAATATAAGTCTATTTTACTTATGTGTATTTTGTCAAATTTTGTATCTTTTTTATTTGAACAAATGATATTTATAAATGAGTCTAAATACAGTTTTATAACTCGTTTATCTTCATACTTTTGATAGAAAAATACGTATTTATAAAAGCTGAGTCAACGGATAAATTTTATAAAACACTTTTGGTTATAAAAGTACTTTGTGTCAAAACATGTACAACTCATCAACAATTTTGTTGACATATCTTAATGCATGTATTCTCAGGTTTATTAGCAAGTTGGAAGAATCTGCATAGAAGACTTTCCATTGTTTTACTACATCTTAGTAAACGTCGGTTATCAGGCGTGTGTCACGATTTAGCGATAGTTATTTTCATTGTAGTTTCTATTTCGGTAATAATAGAAGATTATATATTATGACGATGTATTGTTCATTGATGAGTGGTTGGTGACCAATTCTCTTAATCTAAAAAGACTCACCAAATGATTTAAGCTCGTTTCGGGTCTCAATGTGAACTTTACTAAAAGTAAAGTTTTTGGATTTTATATAGAAAATGTTGAATTAATTCGTATGGGTAGTCTTCTAAATTGGGAACCTGACTCGCTTCCCTTTACTTATCTGATGGTTCCGGATGGCGTTAATCTGATTTAAGTCGTCGTTGGGAAACGATTATTGAAGGTTAAACAAATGGAAGGCCCAAACACTTTCTTTTGGAGGTTGGTTAACTTTGGATAAATAAGTCTTTGGTAGTTTTACTATTACTTTCTCAATCTTAAAGCTCCTAGAACATTATTAATAAATCAGTTTATAATTTGTGGGCACCACGGTTACGAAATTAATTAAACTTTAATAGTATAAACTGAAAGTATTAATCAATTATTTTAAATAAATTATTAATTAAGAGATCTTTTTTAATTATATAAAATTATAATCGTTGATTTAAATAAGTATGTGAGCTTGTAATCTATATAAATTTTATTTTAATTGTTATTCTAATTTTATTTAATTTAATGTAATTTGAGTGATAAATTTAAATTTTGAAATTTAAAATAGATAATCAATAGAATAACGTGTAACATGACATTATCTATGAGACCTAATACGATAAAGATTATCTATGACACCTAATAAGATAGAGATATGACAAAAGAAGAATCAACTTCTTTTATTAGAATAGAGATTGGAAAGTACAAATAGAACTTCCTGTATAGATGATGACATTAATGAAAAGAGATTAGGTGGGTTAGTTAGAAAAACCATGATTGGTCCTAAAGGCCTAAAGATTATTGGTATTTGTTGTCTTAGCATTTCTAACTTAACCTCGTTGGCTAAGTGGCCATGGAAAATAAAAATTAATTCTCATGGCCTCTCGTCTTGAGTCAGTTGGGAGAATCATAATATATACCCGGTATTTATTCAAGAGAAAATTAACATTGGGAAAAACATGTTGTTTTGAAAAGACAATTGGATAGGGGTTCACTTTAAAATATAAATTTCAGAAATTGTACATGCCTAAATTAGATAAAAATTCAAAATTCCTTGATTTGTGACAAAATTGCTATAACCCATAAGACCATATGATATATGAAAAAAACTTTCATCTTTTTAATATCACCTTAGTTTTTTCTCATTTTCATTTCTCTCACCAAATGACAGAAAAATGACCATCTTTGAGTTTTTTCACTATATTTTATTTTTTTATTTTTTCAAAAAAATATATTTTATACAAATATTATATTCATTCTCTAAGCAATTAAAAACCTTGAATTTTGACATTTTTTTTATAATTTTTTTAGTAGGTGTATAATTTAATAAATATAAAAAAAAATTATGACCAATTAGAGTAGGAGTGAGAGTGTGGGATAGGCTACCCTCACTCTTGTCGCGCACTCATCTTCCCCCACTCTCGGCATGGTGTTCCAAGATGAGGGAAAACTTCTTTCACTCTTTTCCCGCTTCATACCCACCAACCTAATGGTGAAATCTCTTCGTCTTAGTTGGAGTTGGAAACATTCTTTGTGGAGATGTGTCAGAGCGAATTAAATAATCTCATGGTTGCTCTTATGGTCATAATAGGTTCTCCAACTTAGAAGACTCGTGGGATTGGACCGATATCTCGCAAGGAATTTTTACGGCTCGATCTTTTCAAATTTTAGTTGAAAATGCCTTAATTTTTTAGAACCGCTGCATATTCATATATTGAAAACTTCCTAGCAAGAAACTATAAAAAGTAACCATACAATGGTTTTAAGAGCCAAACATTCCAAAGTACATCGGAGTTGGAAGCTCCATTGATTAAGCACTATACAATCAAACATATAGTTCTTCTTAACCTGCAAATCATCAAAAAGCAAACAATTATACGTAGCCGTCAGATGAACCAACATGTAGTGAAAACAATCACTTCTAAACGCCGTTTCTTGGTAGAAGGGAGACGGCTATCATCTATCCATGATAGCAACTACTTGAGGGAAGGCAATACTGGAAACGCCAAATCACACTATCTCGCGACAAGTCTCCAAAAATCTAGTGAATGAAAATGCATTATTTGACTGCATCCGGACTATCTTTAGATGGAACAATTGGCTCCCGATTAAAGTCAATTGTTTCCTTTGGAGGATTCCTGCTAGCTACAAAATCTGGTCCGAGGGCTTCTGGTGGCTTCCACTCTTGTCCTTTCTATAAGAAAAGTGACAAAGTCGATCACAATATTTTCCGGACCTTGGTGGACATGTTGTCCCTTGAAGTCGAGTTCTTTGTAGCATTCGAAGGCTAATATCCTTGTTGAAGCAGTTTTTGGAATGGTGGTTTGGCTCGGCTAGAAACAACGTCTCTTTTTGAAAAGCTTAACTGATGATATTAAATTTTGTTTATACTCTTGGATGAAACTTACATAGGTAAAAATTAATATGCGTAATCAAAGCATGTATCGTAACTGTTGTATTGCTAGCATTTGCTCTTTAATACATTTTTTCGCCCTTCTAAAGAAAAGATAATAGTATATAATTGGTTGATTATTTTTAAGGTTATATAACTGTTTGGAAATAAAATAAAACCAAAAAAGATAATAATATATCGTTGGTTGCTTATTAAAGTTATATACTTCGAAATAATATAAAACAACAACAGGTGTCATAACTTTTTTTCAAGAATATAAATACTCTTAAAAACCATTTGTAAATATGTTTTTTTTCTTATATTTAATCAAATATTTTTTTTATTGTTTGATTATTATTAAACTTTTCTGTTTTATTATGATTTTTTATATAGATTAATCTTTTTATCTATAATTGCTTAAATTCTTTGGCCCCTCTAGTTTGGTGGCTGTGAACCGCCCCATGTATATGTATATGTCACAAATTTTAGACAATAAAACTTTTGTTATTTCTCGACAAATTTGCCGATGGAATATTTTGTTGGTAAACTTGACAAATTGTGTTGAAAAAATTATCCACAGTTTTTCAACGGATTTTTCCATCAAAATTCTGAATGCCGTTGTCCAACAGATTACTGACGTAATTGGCCTGTGGAAATTACCGGGTTTGAATTTCCAATAGTGGATATTGTTACACGTCACCATTGAATAAAGAGGTACATGCATATAGACAATACAGTTTCTCCTATGCATGAATATACACATTAATTAATAATTAGTTACTTAGGCAAATAAGGTCTTTTTAGCCAACCCCATCCGATAAACAACGACAGTTTCTTTGTGGACATCATGATTGACCGTGTAACCTGCGAGGAACATTCTTTCTCCAAACGGTCTTTATTAAGACCTTTTTAAAAATCATGTATAATGGCGTTGACTAGCTTTACTCGAGGAATACTTCATACTGATTGGGCTACACCATAATTAAACTAGTTAATCAATATATCAATCATTGTTTAAGTTTATTAGATATATTCAACGCATTTAAAAAATCAAATAATAAGGATTTGACTAGGTCCTATGTGTTATTATAGTGCTGTTTTTATAGAAACTTATAAGAACCTTGGGTAGAGATAACATGATATAATATCATTTTGATATATCTTACATGACACAACTCCCATTATGTGATAACATCAATTGAGAAAATTGTCATAATTTCATTTATAACACTCATTAATTTTCATTTCATCATTTTTTTCGAGTTTTTTTTTGGTTAAAGCAAATATATTTTTATAAAACATAATAGTTAAATAAAAAATAATATTTAAAAACTAAAATAAACATAGCATTTAAATCAGACATAACATCTAAATTTGAAAAAAAAATTACAAGACCAAAAAAATACATAATTTATTCTTCTTAAACAACGTTGTTCATTATCATTACCGTCTAAGATATAATCCACCAAATCCTCTCGAAGTTGTCTGTGTTTATCTGCGTCATAAATGTCAACGACTCTTTGTAATATTTTGTTGTTCCTAGTTGAAATTGATTGTGTCTAGGCTTCATTGGGATATAGTGTGTAATATTCCGCCATTTATCTTTTACTACCATGTTCTGTAGTATCATACATGCATAATGATATATCGCAGAGTTTTTTAGTCTAATTGCCGCGTCACATGTTTAACTATATGCCACTTCGTCTTTAGAACTCCAAAAGCACGTTTCATATCCTTACGTGCTCCTTCTTGTCTTCCCTTGCTTTATCTCTTTCTTAAACCAGATGTCGGAATGCCTTCACGAATATGAAATACGCATGATATATTCCATCTATAAGGTAATATCCAAACTAGTATTCGTTTCCATTCACTATCAAATGAGCATCCGATGCCTTTCCTGACAAAAGATCGTCAAATATTTGCGTCTGATCAAGAACCTTGACGTCATTGTTGGAACCCACAACTTCGAAAAAAGCGTGCTGAATCCATAAATATTGGGAAACAACAGCATCTAAAACTAACAAAGGCGATTTGTGATGACCACTTGCATATTGTCTTTTCCCTGCTACTGGATAATTTTTTCATTTCAAGTGTGTGCAGTTAATGCTTTCAATCATTTCAGAAAACCCATGTCTTTCTTCATGTGTTCCATAAAGTTCTTTCATATCAAGCAATTCCACAAATATACGTCTCCAAATGTTTTAATAACACCTTTTGAAAATTTATAAAAACTTTTCCGTGCAGTTATTTTGGACAATCTCATATAATAATCGTCCATGGTGTCGAGTAACTCCCTCATAGCCATCAAACGAATGGCCACATCAGATTTCTCTAACGTTGTGAATTCTCGCCTACCTCTAGCGTCATATCTCAATTAGAAAAATGTATACCTAAACATGTATTAATTATGTTTTAAAAATATAGTATATTTGTATTAAATTTAGTAAATTTGTATTTATTTTGTATAAAAATATAGTAAATATGTATTAAAATTAAAAAATGTCAATGGCTTTTCAAGGCGTTGGGGATCCGTAGGAACACAATCCTACTCAAATGAAATCTTCTTTTGAAATACTTCAACCCATATACACAATTATCCATAACGTAATCGCGATACAGACATTCTTGTCCTTCCTCGCTATTTCTATTCGACATCGTACGTCTTGTTAGGAGAGGGGTTGGGTCTGGTTGTAGTAGTTTGTAACACTCCAAAATTTCCAACCAATTTAAACTTTTCAAAACAACCTAGTTTCGTTAAGTTATTACAAAAATGTTTTCAATACAATTATTACCAGAGTCTTCCCAGAACCATATCATAAAAACATAAACATGAGGAGCGGTACGATCACGCATTTGCCTTGCCACGGTCTCTTGAAGTACCTGAAACATTTAAACCACAATTGTAAGTCCGAAAGCTTAGTGAGATACCCCCAAAATACCAACCACATATACCATACACATAACATGTCATATCATAACAGAACACATAAGAGCCATGCACTTCGGGTCTACTGTGTGACTGGTCCGCCGTATCGGGCCTTCAATCCACCAGGTCCACCCTCTAAGTCTAGCCATATACATCGAGTCTAGAGTGTGATTGGTCCGCCCGCACCAGGCCTTCAATCCACCTAGTCCACTCTTTGTGTCTACAATATGACTGGTCCGCCCGCACTGGGCTTTCAGTTGGCCTGGTCCACTCTCCGAGCCTCGGCACATTTGGTCTGCCCTCTTAGGGCCTACAGCCTATCCGGACCGCTCCCTGGGCCTTCCGGATAACCGGTCCGCCCTGGGTATGTTGGCCTATAGCACAAAGCAGGACCTGCCTCAACCCAACCCTAGTCTAACAACCATGTGCACATAAACATTCAGTCGTTTAACAATTCGCATCCAATCAAACTGATCTAGAAGATCACATAATATAACATCATCCTAACCAGGATACCGACCTAACCAGTCACTAGCATAGCATCATCCTATATACCAGGATACCGACCTTAACCAGGTCTCTCACATATACCATCCTAACTACCAGGATGCAATCATAGCAAGGCAATAACATAACAACGATACCCAGATTACAATCCGATAAAGTGCCGGCCTTGGTGCCGTAGACCCTGTCGATATAGTGAGGATAACTCACCTCGCAACTGCCGACTGAAGAGATAAGATCACGCTGCTCCAACCTCTGACACGAACTTCACCACTGATCAATCACCAAAACACTGAACTCAATAAATACCAAAATACCCCTGGAAGACAACAAGTCAACACAAAACCATCTCTACTCGCCGAGTCACCCCGCTGACTCGTCGAGTCCCTATGCTCTGAAACTCCCATAACACGACTCAACTCGGCGAGTCACCCCAAGACTCGCCGAGTCCCACAACTCTGAGTCTAATCGCACTCAACTCACTGAGTCATCCCTTGACTCACCGATTCAAAGCTCAACCAGGAAAGGTTAGGACCTCACAACCAGACTCGCCGAGTCCAAGGCTATCTTTAATCAACTCGCCGAGTTGTTCATCCAAATCGTTGAGTTGCTGCCTAACTTCATGCAACTCGCCGAGTACACCCATGTGACTCGCCGAGTACCACTAGCTCTTAACCTATACAGAGGCTTTCCAAGCCATGCAGGATCTCCAATCCATAGATCTACTCTTATACAAGCCATCCATCATGTAAAGTGGCAAAATTTACTTGAATCCAAGGAGATCTAAGTATAATACACTCTAGGGCTAGCGTTTGGGACTAAAAGGATTCATCAACAACTCTTGAACAGGGACTTTATGCTCTTATGGATCATCACTACTCTAGATCTGAGGTAGCAACCTCAGATCCAACCTCTAAACTCAAGATAGCACTAGATATACTCCCAAAATCTCGCAAATGATAAATCTAGATGGATAACAGCTCAAGCAACGAGTCATTACCTCAAGAGAAAACTCCAACAGAAGAATAAGCCAAAACCTTGTAAAGCCTGTTGCTCCAAGCCTCTTAATCTTCAAAGATTTCTTCAACAAACACTTCTTCATGATCCAAATGCTCTCTAATTCTCTCAAACGGATATTAGGGTTTCTGGACTTCAAGGGAGAGTAAAGAGGCTGGGGAGAGGGTATTATGTTCTTTATATAGGGCTCAACCCCCGGGATTAGGGTTTTCTCCACACAGCACCAACTCGCCGAGTCCAGCCACCGACTCGCCGAGTTCGCCACTTAACACGTGACCAGAATCGTGACCCTACTCGCCGAGTCTACCCATGGACTCGCCGAGTAGACTATTCACATTTTCACTTTGAACCCTGAACTTGCACTCCTGAACTCGGTATGTTACAATTCTCCCCCACTTAAATTAGGCTCGTCCTCGAAGCCTGCGACAACACAACTCCAGAAACTACTCTTGCAATGCAGCACCTAGCATTAACCAAACCAGGTTCCTCAAAACACTACCACCGAAACCCAAAACCTAACTCTTCCCCTGCGGTGTCTGGACCACTGCCTCAAGTCGGCCACCGGCCTCCTCCTCGGATAACCACACTTATCAACCAAGTACCACTCCATGATACTTCACTTGTTCCAGATCTCAACAATCACTCGACTCTTACGAGGTCGATATAACCCTGAACCACCGGAATCCCGACCTGATACCACACTGCTATCATTTTCCTCATCAGACATATCTTTCACTGAATTCACTGTTGAGACTTAACCTGCTCCTTTTCTGAGTCCAACTATATCCCTTCCATGCTGACAGGATGACACTTCCTTCAGCTTTAGAGCGACTCCCATGAGTTCTCCTCTGCAATCACACACACATGCTGAACTGGCTCTAGCATCCTCGGTTTGGGAAAACCCGACACACTAACGACACCTCCAAACATCCCCCAGGATGAATTACCACTACATGCATAATTTCTTGTTCACACCAAATTGGGAATCCAAGGATCCATCCTTGCATCCCTTCCGAGCCTCTTTGGCTCTACACATTCGGAACTCCTTCCGTGACCTCAGCAGACATTCCACCCGGATGTGTTTCCACACCAACGGCGCAAACACACTGCTCAATAACCATAATTGGAACACCTCAAACATACCTCCGCGCTACTGCTTTCACTTTCGTGAACTTACACTCCCTCTCGGAGCTACATACCTTTCCCTTTCCTTATCCAAGGAAATCTACTTGGCCGCCTTGTCACTACAACAAGTGCCACAATGCTCACCCAACACTACACCACTCCCTTATAGCATAACCGCCATGCCATGCACCACACATGCTCTGCATCTGCTCGCAAGGACTCTCGAGTCCATGCACTACCTTCCACTAATCATGATCAATACCCGGGGCTAGACCTTCTGATGCTATCACATCGAAACATACTCATTCCCTCTCCTCATACAGATCTATCAACACATGCAGAGTCTTCAGCATGATTGGACCGCCTTACCAGGCCTTCAGCCAATCTGGACCACTCTCAGAACCTTCAGCATGTCTAGACCACCCTCCAGGGCCTTCACCTGTTTGGACGGTCGTCCGAGCCTTCGGCCTGACTGGTACACCCACAGGCCTTCAGTCTATCCGAACCGCTCAAGTAGCATTCATCATCCCGAATTATCCCTCCTGGAAAACTCTCCCATTCGTACCGTTCTAGCCCTCTAGGGGCTCCGAACTCTAACTCCATCATACATACTCAATCCTGGCCTGATCCTAGGCCTTCCACAAGCAATCACCCTTTTTACGAAACGCTTGGTCTGTATCCCGCCCCATTTGCCTGTCACTTGCTCAAACTAGCCTATGCTCTTGGCTGACAGAACCGTTGCTGAATCCCAACAGCTAATCAACCTCTCATGCTTAACCATTTTTCGGAGAATTTTCCAATTCTCCCCACTTAGAGCACTGACTATCAACCACCGGTTGCCATAACCGACCTCCCTTAACAACCCTACACAACACATATCAACCCTGATCATCTCAGACTTGAAAGAAGCCCGACCTCCAGTTAACCACTCCTCAGATTGTAGATGTTAGCCGACATTCAGACCAAAAGCCTGAATTCCCACTAATAATCCGCATGGATGATAACCAACGAAACTCCCAATACCAAAACCCTTAACCATACCATAACCCTCAAGGAATAAACGAATACAATACCCGAAAATCACACAATGAGACTAGCATATATACAATACTCCATAATAATCACAAGATAACAAGATATCAAGAAGGAAACATACCCGCAGCTGCATCCGGCTCTGCCCTGACCTCCTCTGTTATAAGCTGAAAAGCACGCCTCTGAGCCCTCGGGGGCTCTGCTCCACCCTGACCTCCACCCGTAATCCTCAAAGTGTCCGGTGCTAGAGCATGCACCGGTCCTGCAGCAAGTTGTGGACAGTTGGCCCTCATATGACCAACCTAATGACATTGACAACAAATCCTCATATCCTGAATTGGGGTTGACTGACGACAATCCCTTGCATAATGCCCCTCTCTCCCGCACTTGCGGCACGCACCACCGGACCTACAAACTCCAGTGTGACCCTTCCCGCACTTCCCACAAGTGCAGCTGCTCTGATCTCCCAACCTAGAATCAACGGTCTTGGACCGTTTCAGCGCTGGCTACGACTGCACTGGAGCCTGCCAATGCTCTCTTAACTGTAACTCAATCTCCAACTCACGCCACCGAGCGGCCTCCTGCAACTCCAGCAGGGTCTCGCACCTCTGCGTAGACACGAACTGCCTGATATCCCTCTTGAACATACTCATATATCGGTACATATGAGCCTGCTCCGAAGCAAACTCCGGGCAAAACATCGCTGTCTCAGTGAGCATCCTTGTGATCTCCGTCACTGACTCTGAATCCTGCTTCAGCTCCAGGAACTCCTGAGCCAACCTCTCTCTCTCAACTCGTGGAACATAACGGGTGCTAAACATCTCTCGGAACTGATCCCATGAAACCGCAGCCCTCTGCGCATCCGAAAATGACCCCATGGTCAATCTCCACTAATCCTTCGCCCCAAGCCTTAACAGGTTTAGAGCGCACCTCACTCTCTGATCAGCAGGGCATGAACACATGAAGAAACTGATGGGTTTTGGTCATAAGACATCCTATGTGCTCATACAAACCCTAATGCTTGGATCTAGGTTTCTCTATTGTACATGCTTTGAATCCAAGACTATAAACCCTTATTCTAGCATATGGAAATCAATATTAACATATAATTAGGTTTAAGATATTACCTTGATTGTTATGTAGCAATAACAATCCCAATTCCTCCTTTGAATTTACTTTGGAAGGCTTAGAGTCACAAGTGTCACTCCTCTAATGGTTCACAAACAGCATAAGCAAGAAGATTAAGATGAGAGAGGATGGAGGCTGCCCAAAACGTGTTCTAACCCTAGAAGAAGTCTTAGCCACGTTTTTGGGTCATAAGGGTCTTATATATAGTAAGGCTATTAGGGTTATCTAACAAGGAAATCCTAATTTGGATGCTTAAGCTCTAAGCAACCCGTGGAGCCCTTTCCTTAAGGCCTTGGACGATTTCATATGGGCTTCCCCCATAGAATTCGTCCACCTTATAATATTAATTAAACAATATGATTTCTCCTTTAATATATTATTCCCATAATATATTAATAAATCATATTTAATCCTTTCTCTCCATAATTCATCCTATCAAGTTGCTTTGGTGAAGGCAACCCAAAAGGACCATGCACCATCGGGTCAAGTACATACCAAAATAGTTATGGACTTAGACACTAATCCAACAGTCTCCCACTTGGATAAGTCTAATAACTATTATGTGTATGACTTCGGATCCCGATCTGCAATCGTAGCTTTCCAAACCCGCTGTCAACTCTGATCCTATCAGATACGCGCGTCCTTAGATAAGGGATCATATATTCCTCCATTCTAGATATCATATGAGATATGATTTCAAATCATTCTCTTTGTACTATATCTCGATTTCCGATTTATGACGACTGACTAATTGAACAAATCAAATTAGCCCTAGCCCGGCCGAGCATTTACGTTTGTCATCACTAAACCATCGAGGGGCCCAAAGATATCGCTTTTATTCTACTTTGAATAAAAGGAATGGATAAACTTTGATACAATGCTCGCTTGCAGTCACGCACCGAATCACACACAACAATATGTTTTATAACACAAGTTACTAGTGCGTTTACATATTATCAATGTGCAACCGATCCGCAAGATACAACTTACACATCTCGGTTTCAAGAATATAAGATGTTATCGTCTCGCCAATCACTCGTGATACAATTCATGGAGTGATCCAAGTGAGCGTGGGTTTGATCCAATGCTCAAATTCATATTCATAAGCACTCATGAACGTTGCAGCAAACATTTGCTTATGTCTAATGCTCTTTAGACAATCCACACACCAATTCACGACAGTCTTCATTCATATCTACTTCCAACATATGAACGACTGTGGCCCGTTTGAATAATTCGATTATTCCTAATAAACTCAATTATTTTGGAAGTTAAAACATGCAAATTGAAACACAAGAATAATACTAATCCCATTTGGCCTCAAACCTTTGAGTATAAATAAAACACCTTTTATTTATCACCATATTGATTACTCATTATTTGTCGTTTCGGGTAATCAACTTCTTACTTGAATTCCAACACTTGTCCCATGCTCCTAGCATGCGCACAATGTTTACTTATGGTTCTTACGTTGTGAAATAGATCACATTGAACACATTTCCAATCCTTCTCATTTCACAACTCCAAATCCGTTTTTCATAAGTTAAAGAATATCAAATTCTTGCTACTTATAGAATATGCTAGATTCTAACATTGTATGCAACTATCCTTTCGTAATGTCACTGCACCAAAGTCACAAAGACTATTGCCAATGATATTACAAAGTCCTCTATCGGAGATTGTTACAAGACAATTCCATAGACGTGATGTCTCTCACTCAAAGTACATTATTTGAACATCCTTTTGCATAGAAGTTTCTAATCTAGTCATAGATTTCTCAATATTCAATTCCCAATATGGACACACTTCCATATGTTCCATATGACAACTCATACTTAATAGAATCTTATCTAGTCGTAATGATGTCGATACGGTCCATCCAATATGGAAACATTTCCATATTTTCCAATACTATACTTCCAACTACTCATAAGCGACCAATCCTCGTCGAACTTTGGGTTGTCCTTTGATAGTTGTTTAATTGTTTGTCAAAACCAATTCTAGTCCCTTTTCCCTCTAAATGCGCTCGACATTTGGAAAATTTTAGAATGGTCAAACATTAAAGCATTTGCAATCGATCCTATACTCGAAGCGTATGGGACACGACACATAATGTTTTATTTGCTATGTTGTCAAAATTCGAATTGTGAAGAGGGATGCCGTAATCATAATCGAAATTTTAAGAACACACTATGTACCTTTGACTAAATTTTATTAACATTCCACAACCTAAGCCTTTAGATTTGAAATGAAGCATAATATTCTCTCCCTTAATTATAGCAAAACAATTCTTCAACTATTGCGACTTTGCAAAGTATGACTCTTGTTTTCTATAATTAATATTGCTAACCTTGCAATACTTTCCTTAATAATCATATAATCATAACTTTTATGCTCCCACTATCTTGATGATTATCATAAAACATAACACTTATGCTCCCACTAGCTTCGACATGTATTCTTAAACATCTTAACTTCCAGAAAGACAATACCTATTGAATTTCTTAAGTCCATGTTTCTAATACATAGTTCTTTGATAATCTTTTATCAAGGCTTCTTGAACTTATACATGTCACACCCCAAAACCAAGAACGGCGGAAACGTTCTGGGACGGAGGACGTCATGTATAATATCAACAACAATGTAAAGTAGTAAACAAGCAACAACATCATCCATTGCATTAATAATATAATTATTATACAAATATGTTCTGTCAAATTTTGATAAACACTAAAGCATTAATCAAAATGAAAGATAAGTCTTGAACAAGCTCCATCTTCCTTTCTCCTTGCATCGGTACCTGTCTATGATGACCTGAGGATACAAGTAATTTTGAAAGCGAGTATCAGCTTTGACGCTGGTGAGATCATAAGTATTTAGTGTCTTAATTTGTATGTAAGAATTTGTAAGTCTATGTATTGCAAGAATTTGTAAGTGTATAAGAATTGTAAGTATTTGTAAGTCTATGTATTGTAAGAATTTGTAAGTGTATATGAATTGTAAGTGTTTGAAAAACCCTAGAATCCCTATGATTCCTTCTAGTATATGAACGTGTCTTCTACCAAGACCTAATTGTTCTGTGTGTGTGTCTCTTGTAAGAGTATGTATTTTTCCAAAGTATAACTATCATTAACCAAAAATATAGTTTGTAAATTTATGTTTAAGTGAGGTTATCACTAAAAATATGTAATGGAAAAATTAATGTAGTACTAAAACGTAGCTCTAAAAGGACTACTACCGTACTAACTACCTTAAGCCAGATTTTAGGCTAAGGCACTATGTGATAAATTGTGCCATACTATCGACTAGTAACAACGACATAATGAATGGTCGTAATAAAGAAATGACGTTTGGCACCCGCAGACCTGCAGGTCCGGCTGTAGCTAGCAACAAGGTGTAGGATTGTCAATCCATCATAGATCTATACGCAAACTCAATGCTCCCCCTTCAAGAGACTCTGGCCGCAACTCAAGTCATGAGGTTTTAAGTCATGCTCCGATTTAAATCACAGTAATTAATGTATTCTCGTATATGAAATATAACGAACTGTTCTAGCTGTAATGTACGTGCTCTCTACCTAGCAAGTATAGTAATGTAAGCGTTCTAGTATAGTTGTATATGTTCTTGTCCTAGTATAGTTGTATATGTTCTCGTCCTAGTATAGTTGTATATGTAATGTACAGTAATGTTCTAGAAAGTATTGACTCATGAATGAACTGACTCATTGTATGATATCGCATTCTAGTAATGGTTCTAGTATCTTCCTGAACTACCCATATGGTAGCTTACTAGTAATCTAAGTGGTACGTATGGACGTGGATGTATACCCTTGCTACCCAAGGGCATAGGATGAACTGGAAGGACCTTTTATGACTTTATATGTACACATGATATATAACTAATATTTAAACGACCTTCGGACGACTATCCGATATCCCACCAGACCACATCTCAAGGCGCGAAAAGGAAATAGGGTGGATAGCCTTCCTAAGTCTTTTAAACATTTCTTATATAACTATACATACAGAGGCATGCAATTTATAATATAAAAGCATAAATAAGTTTGGTAAAACATTTGAAACATAAATATTAGTTTAAGGAAAGATCTACTTGATGTCAATCTATAAAACAATTTGAAGGCATAAGTTTGATAAAACAATATAAGGAACATTTGTTTTAAACACAGTTGTAAATAAGTTTGAAATATGATAAACAGAGTAAGAGGTACAGTGTAATAAGGAGTTTAAAACATATAAAATGTTTATAAAAATCATTTGAAGGAAACTGTTTGGTAAAACGGCTAATGAGTAGCCAAATCTTTTGAATGTTGTATATTAATCACATGTGATTGATGTAATAAGTAATATAATCCTACTTACTAATCACATGTGATTGACATAATAAGTAGCATGATTCTACTTGTATCCCCCCCATAAAACATTTAAAATAGTTTAAAACATTAGTTAAGGGGTATGAGCTCACGTGCAGTAAGTGACTGGAATTAAACGGACTGTTATCGTACGGAAGGATCGGACAAGTGCTCGGTGTCAAGTGGAGACTTAGACACACACAATGATCCTAATTACATATGAAGACGTATCTATATAAATAATTATAGATTAAATCACTAATTATACAAGTATAAACATTTAAACGCGAGGATAACACTTTTGGTCAAGTGCTAGGAGGCTAATGGGTTGCAACAAAAGAGTGCAATGCCCCTAATGGAAGTTTAAGGTCAAAAGACCATATTCATTGGAGTTTACAGCCCAGGGGAGTAAGCTCCTGGCCGTAAACTCTCAACCAAGGCTTGGAATGGTACTTTGAATTACTACAACCTTAGTGGGAATTGTTTCAAGGCTATACAAGTGTTTGGGCACCACATTGACTCCTTTGGGTAGTTTACAGCCCAAAGACCCTTTTCCCTTGGAGTTTACAGCCGTAAACTCCCTTGGGAGGGTGATTATGTTGCTTTCAAGTCTCTATAACAACTAGGAACAATTCTAGGCTTTAATGCTTGGCTTTAAGAGGGTTTATGGCACTAAATGGTACCATTTTATGGAGTTTACGGCCTTGGAACCTTTTGGGCCGTAAACTCCCTCACACATGGGGTTCTAAATGTTTTAGCTAGTCCATAACCCATCTAGGTACATGCCCTAATTGTCTCTTGGCTTAAGGAAGGTGTTAGGGTGTCCTTTGACCCCTTTAATGGTGTTTACGGCCCAAGAGTTTGTCTTGGCCGTAAACTCCTTTTTCCTTGTGATTTCTTGTGTTTGCTAGACTATAAACACTTAAAGGTACTTGTCCTAATTAAATCTTAAGCCTTAGGAAGTGTTTGAAAGGATTTTGGCACTTAAACTTGGAGTTTACGGCCTAAGGAGCTTCTTGGCCGTAAACTCCTTTCTAGAAATGATTTCTAATGGTTTTGATGGCATAAATCATGAGTTTAAGGCTTCTAGGTTTTTGCTTTAAGGCTAAGGGAACATTAGGCACTCATTTGTGCTTTCACTTGGAGTTTTCGGCCCAAGAGATGTTCCTTGGCCATAAACTCCTAAAACTAAATGGTTTTGATTTGTTTCTAGCCTCTAATGCTCATACATAAAGTCCTTAACTAGATGCCTAACACGGAAATGGGACTAGATGGCCTTTAGGCTTGATTTTGGAGTTTACTCCCCAAGAACGTTCTTGGGCGGTAAACTCCCGGATCTCATGTTTTTGACATACAATCTATGTTAATAAGCTTAAAACAAGTAGTATAACACAACTAGAGAAGTATACTCACAATCTGGGATAAAAACCCGAAGATCCGTGAGAGAGAAATTGGCTTTTCTCTAATTGGAATTCAACTAATGAACCAATTTGGTTCAGAATTCTATTTATAGTCCTGAGATTTTTGGCATAAAATATTTCTATTCTCGGAATGGATTCTAATGATCTAGGGTAATGGTATTACAGTGTTGCACAAAATCCTAGTGCATCCACTCTCCTAATAACTCCTTAGGTGTAAAACCCTGAAAACTGCCAAACTTATTCCATAAGTTTGAATTTTCACTGTAACTGCTCTACTTCTATTGGATTGAAATGGTTTGATTAGAATGGAAATTTCGGGTTGTCACATCATCCCCCTGTTAAAGGGAATTTTGTCCCGAAATTAGAATTTTGGCAAGGAAGTATGCACGAATGATTGAGTCGTGAGGAGGAAACTTCCTAATTGATTGGTTCTAGCGCACCTAAGTGAAATCGGCCTCTCGGTTGGTATTCCAACGAACCTTCACTAACTGGTGACGGCGTTGCTTCGTCCGCTTGACCTCTTGGTCGAGGGTCACTACGGTTCTAAAAGGCGAGGATCTCGACGAGTGGACTTGCAAAAGTCCTAACGAAAGGTATGGTTTCACGATCGAGATGCGAAGAGTAGAATGTATGTTACTGAGTTCGCAGAGTAGGTCTAGTTTGTGCGAGGCACAGGACTGATTCTGATAAGAATCTTGGAGGTCCTGTCTAACTTAGATTTAGCTTTCCACGCTTTACGAAGCGTATTAAGCCATTCCCAGAGTGAGTTATCTTAAAGAACTTGGTCACTCACTTGGAATCTCAAAGGTTCCTTTTCTTGCATAACTTCCCAGTCAAAGGCCACCCCTTGCTGGGTCAAAGTCGTACGAGTTTCTGTAGCTTGCGAAGAGTTCTGAATGAGCTAAGGTGGTAGGTCGGTAAGACCTAGAATCTGGCGAAAAACTGTCGGCGTCTCTGGTGTCGATAAATGCTCAATGGTTTTTGACAAATTGAAAGAGTACTCAAAATTTCGCACATTACTAACAGTGTGTCCTAGAAATTTGACTCTTCAATTTCAAAACTCGTGCCTAGAGAACTTTGCTAAAAGTTCCTCTGTAGGAAGTGTTTTCATGGGTTTTCTTCTTACTACGAGGGTAGATAAGTAAGTCATTACATGGAGAAATGACGAATCGATCCAAGTAAGAAAGACGTAACCCTATTCATTTAGCTCATGAAAACCATGGGCGTATTGGTCCTATCCGAAAGGTATCACTACGGAGTCGAAGTGTCCGCATCGAGTTCAGGAGATAGTCTTCCGGACATCCTTCCCTAACACTGGTACTGGTGATATTCGGATCTCAGATCCACTCCTGGAAGTAATTCTTTCCTGGTGTTTGCTCAACCATTTCATCTATGCGGGGCAGAGATAATGATTCCTAATGAAAAATCTTGACGGAGTCCTCGATATCTGAGGTACATACGATGCGATCCGTCGATCTCTAGAAGAATATGACCGGGGTTCTCTAGGGTGAGAAGCCTAGTCTTCTAATTCTATTTCCGTGCAGTTCGCTAAGTTGTTTGTACAGTTCTGGTATCTCCGTGGGTGTTGAAACTATAGGGCAATCTGTTTACGGGAGTCGTACTGGGTTCTAAGTTTGTTCACATGACGATGTGATTACTTGTATACTTAGGCAGTTCTCCGTCCTGAAGTTCATTTAAGAATTCATACAGGGTTTCACGATCACAATCTCGTGTATACGAGTCGTATATAATTAAGATTGAAAAGGTAGTCGAATAACTGATTCTTCCTTACCCTCACATCCCAAATGAGGAAAGAGTTAAGGCGAAATCATTAATTCTAAACCTGTAGAACCTTGATTATATAACACTCTTATGTATACATTCCTCAGTGATAGATCATTCGCATGAATTCCTGGATTGAACTTGACGTACTGCACGAGTGGTATTTCAGGGATTTCTTCGGAAAGAAAATAACTAAGAGGTACTCCTGGAATGAGTACTTCGGGGATTTATTCGGAAAGAAATTAACTAGGAGGTACTCCTGGAATGAGTACTTCGGGGATTTCTTCGGAAAGAAATTAACTAGGAGGTACTCCTGGAATGAGTACTTCGGGGATTACTGATATGACGGCTTCGCTGGAAAAGTGATCTAGAAGAAAGAGATGCACGCATGAAGCTGTTTTTGTGAGGATCAAATTAAATCGAGTCGTATGATAATGTCGGAATCATACTGAACAGAGTTACAGTACTTTTAGATTTACCACAAGACTATTGCTGCGAATAAGATATACTACAAAAGACAAGTATACGCAGCACGAGACTCCCTATACAGACAGGATCTCGCAAAAGGTAAGACTCTAGTTGCACTAGTTTTAGATAGTTTATAAGTCTGTTACAACGAAATGCCTAAATTACATTTAACGTGGTTCCTGAGCAGGCTCTCCTGCAGCTGTGATCCTGACAATCCTCCCATCTATGCCAGAGTTCTTTGTTATCGGGCAATCTTTCTTGAAGTGCCCTGTCTCACCACATTGGTGGCAGGACTGGCTAGTACTAGCTTTGGTGACAGGATTGCGGTGCTTAGCTAGTGTTATGTGGACACGAGTGCCTTCCTCGTTACTCCACCTTGAAAATTGCTTCTTAAATCGCTCTGCGTTATAACTCATCTTGTGCGCAGGGTTAGTCTCGATGAAAGGGACTTGAGTGATAGGTCGTTTCGGTGCTCCACAGTCACGAACATGATGCCCTATGTTTAGGCAATTGCAACATAGCATATCATGGCAAGCCCCATGATGATGGAAACTACACTTATCACACTTCGGGAGTTTTCCCTCATATGGCCTGCGCGGTACGGGAACGGCAGGGGTTTCCACTTGCTGCTGTTGTATAGCCAGCTTTTGGGATCTCTTGCGTTCTTTCCGGGCTTGACGCTTTCGTTTCTTGTTCTCTGCTTTTCGGCTTTGCGAGCCTGTGACTGTTACTGTTTGGCAACCTCCTGGATGGATACCACGATTGGAAACTTCATTCCCATCAGCAGCATTGACTGTGCTGATAGCGCTACGGTGCGCAATGACCGCGGTTACGGCAACCACTACGGCAGCTGTAATTGTCGTTTGAAAGGTAGCGACGTCCATAGTAAAAGCGGAGGTTTCCTTGTTCGACTGATTGCTTCCGGATGATGACATGATTCTGTAACACGAAAGATAAGGGTTTTGTGAGCGATTCTGGTTAACCCTGATGTACTTAGATTGTTCATGTAAAGAGTAAGAGTATGATCTCGAAAGTTTGACCTACATCCCTATGATGCAGTCTTAGTAAAGAATGAAAGTATGTTCGCGAAGGTTTGACCTACATCCCTATGATGCAGTCCTAGTACGGAAAGGGAGTATGTTCGTAGAATGGTCTCAAGACGTTTGTCGTTCGAGCTGAGGTATCGTGGGTTGGTGAATAACAAGATCCAACCACTGAAAGAGACTTGGAAATGTCTCCAGAGATAAATTACTATAGTCCAAATGACTTGACTAAAGCATGATTCAGATAGACTCTAATGAAAGAATGGTAAGAGTACTTGAATGAAGAATGACACAAAAGTTAGCCGGCTGTCAATATCTTTGATATTCACGATGTAAAGATTCTGGAAAATGACCTTGTAAAGGTCTCACATCTTATCCACAGAAGATAGTTCCTGACAACATAAAGACCTAACTAAAGTACTTAAGGTACAAGATAATTTCATAGAAAAGGCCACATCCAGCATAGACAGAAAAATACGATTCTTCTTTATAAGGAAATAAAGTAAAGTGTCTACTACCGGCGACGGTCATCCTTCTGGTGAACTCTTAGTTCAGCCAATTGACATTCCATGTCAAGTAGGTGTCTTTCGTACACTCGCTGGCATACTCGGAGCTCTATGACTTCGGCTCGTGATTCAGCCAGTGCTTGCAGCAGGGTTTCATGGTTTCTCACTGATCTCTCGTGAGCATCCTCTAGATGAATGGTGTGGAGGGTATGCATTCTAGCATAGGCGACTACCTCTGTAATCTGATGTAGGGCGGTCCTGCCTTGAATCTCATTTCGGGCCTCTCTGCGGACCAAGATTGGCAAGACTATATCTGTTAAGCCCTCATTGCTCAAGTCATAACAACTTCGGTCGCCATCAAATAGCATAGACTGCTCTTGTCCTTGGCTCCATGTTTCCAAGCATTCCACTCACTCAGGGTCGGGCCATGAAAAACCGGACGAGGGTTAGGAATTTGAAAGGAGTTGCTAGGGGTAGGTTCTCAACCTCTGGTTCGGAGTTAGCATCATACGAAAGGTCTTCATCATGGTGATCATTCAAGGGGATAGGATGATCATTCTCTGGTTCTTCTCCAAACCAACCAGCTATGACTTCATTCGGAAGATACTGGTTGTCAAGAGGATGGAGTCCAGTTATGATTTCTATGCGAGAATTTAGGGTAAGCGGATAATTATTAGACGAACTATCTAGATAATTATTTAGAAAACCCTCATTAGTTACATCGCTATTTGTGAAGTGCATACCAGCTATGTGTAATCTAGACAGGATAGACCTTCGAATAAGTGACCTTATTTCCAAATTCACACAGAATAGGGGTAAGGCAAAATTATCACTGATTCTAAGTCTATAACATCCTAATTAGATGTAGCCTTAGTGTATCCACTTAGAAACTATCAACTTAGTAATGAGGATCCTGTTTTAATTCTCAAGTATAAAGTACTTATAGTAACACCAAATACTCCTATAGTATTTTAAATTTTAATGTTATGTTCTATTGTTCTCATTGTGGTAGGGTTGGTAAGATTTTAGCATTGTTGCAACCACACACTTAAACTTAGGCACATGCTAGTTAACCCTCGGATAATATAGGTGATCAGGCTATATCTTCCCAGTTTTGACCATATGTCTCTAAGCCTACTTGTGTTGTCCAACAATCGTAATTCTTTTGTACTGTCCTAGTGACACTGATTTTAGTATGAATGCAGCACGTATACTTTATTAAATATTTTATTATTCAAAGTATAAACTCTTGGTCAGAGTATTTTTAATCCCTTATGTATTTATAGTTAGTATATCTTTTATGGGTTGATATACTTAATTCACTATAAACAATGCTCTGATACCAATCTGTCACACCCCAAAACCAAGAACGGCGGAAACGTTCTGGGGCGGAGGATGTCATGTATAATATCAACAACAATGTAAAGTAGTAAACAAGCAACAACATCATCCATTGCATTAAGAATATAATTATTATGCAAATATGTTCTGGCAAATTTTGATAAACACTAAAGCATTAATCAAAATGAAAGATAAGTCTTGAACAAGCTCCATCTTCCTTTCTCCTTGCATCGGTACCTGTCTATGATGACCTGAGGATACAAGTAATTTTGAAAGCGAGTATCAGCTTTGACGCTGGTGAGATCATAAGTATTTAGTGTCTTAATTTGTATGTAGGAATTTGTAAGTCTATGTATTGCAAGAATTTGTAAGTGTATAAGAATTGTAAGTATTTGTAAGTCTATGTATTGTAAGAATTTGTAAGTGTATATGAATTGTAAGTGTTTGAAAAACCCTAGAATCCCTATGATTCCTTCTAGTATATGAAGGTGTCTTCTACCAAGACCTAACTGTTCTCTGTGTGTCTCTTGTAAGAGTATGTATTTTTCCAAAGTATAACTATCATTAACCAAAAATATAGTTTGTATATTTATGTTTAAGTGAGGTTATCACTAAACATATGTAATGGAAAAACTAACGTAGTACTAAAACGTAGCTCTAAAAGGACTACTACCGTACTAACTACCTTAAGCCGGATTTTAGGCTAAGGCAGTATGTGATAAATTGCGCCATACTATCGACTAGTAACAACGACATAATGAATGGTCGTAATAAAGAAATGACGTTTGGCACCCGCAGACCTATAGGTCCGACTGTAGCTAGCAGCAAGGTGTAGGATTATCAATCCAGCATAGATCTATACGCAAACTCAACGCTCCCCCTTCAAGCGACTCTGGCCGCAACTCAAGTCATGAGGTTTTAAGTCATGCTCTGATTTAAATCACAGTAATTAACGTATTCTCGTATATGAAATATAACTAACTGTTCTAGCTGTAATGTACGTGCTCTCTACCTAGCAAGTATAGTAATGTAAGTGTTCTAGTATAGTTGTATATGTTCTCGTCCTAGTATAGTTGTATATGTTCTCGTCCTAGTATAGTTGTATATGTAATGTACAGTAATGTTCTAGAAAGTATTGACTCATGAATGAACTGACTCATTGTATGATATCGCATTCTAGTAATGGTTCTAGTATCTTCCTGAACTACCCATATGGTAGCTTACTAGTAATCTAAGTGGTACGTATGGACGTGGATGTATACCCTTGCTACCCAAGGGCATAGGATGAACTGGAAGGACCTTTTATGACTTTATATGTACACATGATATATAACTAATATTTAAACGACCTTCGGACGAGTATCCGATATCCTACCAGACCACATCTCAAGGCGCGAAAAGGAAATAGGGTGGATAGCCTTCCTAAGTCTTTTAAACATTTCTTATATAACTATACATATAGAGGCATGCAATTTATAATATAAAAGCATAAATAAGTTTGGTAAAACATTTGAAACATAAATATTAGTTTAAGGAAAGATCTACTTGATGTCAATCTATAAAACAATTTGAAGGCATAAGTTTGATAAAACAATATAAGGAACATTTGTTTTAAACACAGTTGTAAATAAGTTTGAAATATGATAAACAGAGTAAGAGGTACAGTGTAATAAGGAGTTTAAAACATATAAAATGTTTATAAAAATCATTTGAAGGAAACTGTTTGGTAAAACGGCTAATGAGTAGCCAAATCTTTTGAATGTTGTATATTAATCACATGTGATTGATATAATAAGTAATATAATCCTACTTACTAATCACATGTGATTGACATAATAAGTAGCATGATTCTACTTGTATCCCCCCCATAAAACATTTAAAATAGTTTAAAACATTAGTTAAGGGGTATGAACTCACGTGTAGTAAGTGACTGGAATTAAACGGACTGTTATCGTACGGAAGGATCGGACAAGTGCTTGGTGTCAAGTGGAGACTTAGACACACACAATGATCCTAATTACATATGAAGACATATCTATATAAATAATTAGAGATTAAATCACTAATTATACAAGTATAAACATTTAAACGCGAGGATAACACTTTTGGTCAAGTGCTAGGAGGCTAATGGGTTGCAACAAAAGAGTGCAATGCCCCTAATGGAAGTTTAAGGTCAAAAGACCATATTCATTGGAGTTTACGGCACAGGGGAGTAAGCTCTTGGCCGTAAACTCTCAACCAAGGCTTGGAATAGTACTTTGAATTACTACAACCTTAGTGGTAATTGTTTCAAGGCTATACAAGTGTTTAGGCACCACATTGACTCCTTTGGGGCGTTTACGGCCCAAATACCCTTTTCCCATGGAGTTTACGGCCGTAAACTCCCTTGGGAGGGTGATTATGTTGCTTTCAAGTCTCTATAACAACTAGGAACAATTCTAGGCTTTAATGCTTGGCTTTAAGAGGGTTTATGGCACTAAATGGTACCATTTTATGGAGTTTACGGCCTTGGAACCTTTTGGGCCATAAACTCCCTCACACATGGGGTTCTAAATGTTTTAGCTAGTCCATAACCCATCTAGGTACATGCCCTAATTGTCTCTTGGCTTAAGGAAGGTGTTAGGGTGTCCTTTGACCCCTTTAATGGTGTTTACGGCCCAAGAGTTTGTCTTGGCCGTAAACTCCTTTTTCCTTGTGATTTCTTGTGTTTGCTAGACTATAAACACTTAAAAGTACTTGTCCTAATTAAATCTTAAGCCTTAGGAAGTGTTTGAAAGGATTTTGGCACTTAAACTTGGAGTTTACGGCCTAAGGAGCTTCTTGGCCGTAAACTCCTTTCTAGAAATGATTTCTAATGGTTTTGATGGCATAAATCATGAGTTTAAGGCTTCTAGGTTTTTGTTTTAAGGCTAAGGAAACATTAGGCACTCATTTGTGCTTTCACTTGGAGTTTACGGCCCAAGAGATGTTCCTTGGCCGTAAACTCCTAAAACTAAATGGTTTTGATTTGTTTCTAGCCTCTAATGCTCATACATAAAGTCCTTAACTAGATGCCTAACACGGAAATGGGACTAGATGGCCTTTAGGCTTGATTTTGGAGTTTACTCCCCAAGAACGTTCTTGGGAGGTAAACTCCTGGATCTCATGTTTTTGACATACAATCTATGTTAATAAGCTTAAAACAAGTAGTATAAAACAACTAGAGAAGTATACTCACAATCTGGGATAAAAACCCAAAGATCCGTGAGAGAGAAATTGGCTTTTCTCTAATTGGAATTCAACTAATGAACCAATTTGGTTCAGAATTCTATTCATAGTCCTGAGATTTTTGGCAGAAAATATTTCTATTCTCAGAATGGATTCTAATGATCTAGGGTAATGGTATTACAGTGTTGCACATAATCCTAGTGCGTCCACTCTCCTAATAACTCCTTAGGTGTAAAACCCTGAAAACTGCCAAACTTATTCCATAAGTCTGAATTTTCATTGTAACGGCTCTACTACTATTGGATTGAAATGGTTTGATTAGAATGGAAATTTCAGGTTGTCATAATACACCTTTGCCTTCGATAGTTCATATGTGTGTCTAAACAATTAAGACTAATTGCCAAACCTCACAATTCAAATTATGGAAAGGGATACCGTAACCATAATTGAATTCGAGAATGCAATTTTACAATCACTATCTTCTTAAAATCTTTCTTAGTGAAAGCATTTCCTCACAATCATTTTCATGAGGGAGGAAATCTTATGACACTTAGATTTAAAGCGGTGTATTTGTTCCTATCCATGTGAATTTGTTAAAACCAAGGTTTACGACAAATTCAAACTCATATGGACCGAACTTTCTTAATCTTGATTTCTTGCCTTATGGTAGCACAGCTGCCCACCATGTCTTCCAAGTAGCTAAGCAGCTCACCCTTTCCTGTCAATGTACCTTTCATTGATTAAGGTGCTTTGCCTTTTATGCGTTCAAAATGAGAACTCATAGAACTCTCATGCATAATTAACTCGATTGGATTGGCACAGAAACAAAATAATGTCATTACGATAGGTTGTAAACCTCAACTCGTGTGCTAGTGATGATCGATAAGGTTTATTTGATTTGTTCTTGAAACCTTTCAAGACCATTAAGACTCCCACTGACTCCTTGACATATAAGATTCTCTTTGTCAATAACCATTTCTTGACAAACAAATATTCAAGAGTTAGTGTAGCTTTTATCAAAACTCTTCATAAATTGGTCCTAGTTGGTCTTTGTCTTATCTAAGACATCACAACTTACCACATTTAATGAATGTTTTAAACCTTCTAATACTTTTCACTCATTGTCACAATCTTAACTCTAAGACTTGTTTTTGGAATGAAGTATGATAGACTTCTTGATTTAACCATTTCTTCAATCCTTGATTCCTCTTCTTAAACATACAATTATACTAAGACTCACTTAGAGGATCAATTGAGATACGGTTCTTAATCATTAAGACCTATCATAAAGCATAAAAGCTACTCTCCCTTCTTCTTAGAATGGAGAAACTTTTATCTTTCTGCCTTCTTGATTCTTCTTATTTGTTTTGCTATTGATTTAAACCTTTTTAATCAATTCCTAATTACACTTAATCTTTTAAGTATAATCATTTTTACTAAACCTTTTGTAAATTATGACGAATATCTTTGTTACTCCTATGGTGAACTTGATCAATACACAACTTTGTGTACTCGATCTCCTAGTCCTTCACTTGACACTTTGTCAACGAATTAGTCTGATTTCCAAATATGAATTTCTCATTCATCATGAAACCAAGTTGCGTGATTCCAAATTTCTGACCAATTGAAATTTGGGCGATGAGAAACTCTCCCTTATTTGGTAAATTCTTGACATTTCCATAAATAACATAACTAAGAATCATATCCATTCGTTGTAGAAATATGCAAACATCAATTTTCATAATGATTTCATTGTAAGGAAATTAACAAATAAATAAATAAATAAGTCAAACAAAAATTTATTTTATTTATAAAAGTAGCGGAAAAATTTGTCCTTACAATGCAAAATCCATTGAAAACTATGTAAAAAGAAAATTTCTAACAACTCTATCATAACTATCTAAGCTCAAAATCTAATCTTCAAGTCCATGCGATCGAGATCCATCTCTTGTGATTAGATTCATCTTGCTCTCTTATCAAATGCAATCTCATCACATCATGTATTAAGAATCAATGAATAGGAACTTAATGGAGTTAGATAGTGGATTCTTACCTAAAGTAGATCCATACGTTCTGCTCTCCCATCTCTTAGATCTCTTAGGTAATTAAGGCAACTTCGTCTCCAATGCCCCTTCTCTTGGCAATAAAAGCAAATTGACTCTTTATGAACAACACATGGAACTACTTCAGACATCGCCTTTCTCTTATGAACAAACTTTTCGATCATTGCAATTCTTTCGTTGCCATTGTCTATATCCATAAAGCTCTTGAAGGTAGATTCACCAATCAACTTTTCTTTTCTATTGCGCCAAACCATTACTGACTCAGCAACAATAAGCATATAGGTGAGATCTATAAGGGTCACGTCGTGGTTCATCATATAGTAATCTCTTATGAACTCACTATATGAGTTGGGAAGTGACTGAAGAACCCAATCAACAGCCATTTCCTCACAGACAACGAATCCCAACATTCTTAACCTATCAATGTGTGACTTCATCCCTAGGACGTGTGCACACACCGACTTTCCTTCTTTATGTTTACTTGCCAAAAGGGCTTGAGTGATCTTAAACTTTTCAAGCCTTTGAACTTGTGGGTTAGGGAGAATAATTGGAGGAGGAGGAGGAAGTGAAGCATGATCTCTTGTTGCTCGATCGAATCATGGAATATCATCTTCATGTGGAATGCTTGTTCCACGGGATTTGAGAAGACCATAGTTGTCAAACTTTGACATCTACAATACGGGAGAAAACGAATTCAAGTTAGTTGATTGATTGAGTCCTTAGTAAATCACCCAAATGAGATACTAAGGCTAGGACCCAACACAATATTCTACAACTCGGGAAAGGGATGCCGTAACCCTAATTGCAGAATATTTGAAGGTAAGTGAATGATGATTCACTAATTTCCACCACGAAAAACGAAAAAAGAAATTGAAGTTTTAAATCTATGAAAACTCCTAGATCCTTTGAGATTCATTGAACTTTCAATGGCATGTTTAAATCTCGATATGCCCCTCTTGTTTGTGACTGGGATGCCGAGGATCACAAAGCGGGTGTGAATAACCATGCAAACTTACATGGTGCCCTCACATGTTACAGTCACCTATTCGATGTGCCAGTAAACCACACACGTTCCACCGAACTATGACAAACATTGAGTCACCCTTTGCTACCTTTGCTTAGAACCATTTAGTGTGCCGGTTAACCACACACGCTCCACTAACGTCTTCGCAAGGGCACAAAGTGTAATTTCATGGAATTGCATCAATTCACTTTTGCCTAAGTAACTACGATTGGGAATTTGTAAAACATTTAGTTACTTTTGTACTTCATTATACTTATAATGGAAGGTTTTGTCCTATCCTACCCATTCGGCTAACGACCCTCCACTAGTCAAGGGTGCGGTGGGTAAGAGTGGATACCCATTCAATCGCCATTTTATAGGCAATTTCCTTTAACACCCCTTATAGACCAGCTTCGTGAATGAGGCCTACTAACGGTAAGACTGACTTTTACTCATACCTATATATAATGTTAGACTTTTAATGTTATATATAGTATAGGGTGTATTTTATACTTTTGAAATATTAGGCGGTCTAATTTAACAATTATACTTTTAATTCAATTAAATTGTAGACCTAAACTTTTATGGATTTATTAAACCTCTTTTAATTATACACCTTAATTAATTAATAAAACCATAAGGGTGTGATTTGAACTTTTTCAAAATTATACTAGAGTTTTAGAATTTAACATTCCAAATTAAACTTTTAATCAACTTTTAAATTCCAAAACTTGAGGGCAAGTTTTGAAACATTTCAACACATTAGGGTTTAGAATTTAAATATACATCAAAATTAAACCATTCAATCAAAATTTAAATTCCAAAACTTGAGGGCAAGTTTTGAAACCTTTTTCAAAACATTAGGCTTTTAACTATTTAAATTTCAAAACAACAAAAACTTTAGGTTCAAATTTAAACTATAAAACCTAAAGGGAAAAATATGAAACATTTCATAACAACAATGATCAAATAACAAATAATTCAAATTAACATTTAATCACATAATTATCCATATTTGATTTATTTAATGATTTCTTGCAAAACAATTTATCAATTTACTCAAAATAATTAATCAATTATCTTATAAGGAAACAATTATCTTATTAATTGATAAATATCTTCAATTAGATCAAAAATATAGTCAAATATATCATATAATCAGATTAATATTGATCTAACATGATAAGGTAACTATCCATAAGCAAAAACAACAAGAAATCCCGAAGTAACCTCCATCTGACGAGCTGACTCGGCGAGTCACGCTTGGACTCGACGAGTCTGCATGGACTCGGCGAGTTCAGCCATGGACTCGGCGAGTCCAGCCTGCAGAAACCCAAAAAACGAATTTTCCAGTTATACAATGCATCAATACAATTGAAACCAAGCTAGGCTTTGATACCACTGATGGGTTTTGGTCACAAGACATCCTATGTGCTCATACAAACCCTAATGCTTGGATCTAGGTTTCTCTATTGTACATGCTTTGAATCCAAGACTATAAACCCTTATTCTAGCATATGGAAATCAATATTAACATATAATTAGGTTTAAGATATTACCTTGATTGTTATGTAGCAATAACAATCCTAATTCCTCCTTTGAATTTACTTTGGAAGGCTTAGAGTCACAAGTGTCACTCCTCTAATGGTTCACAAACACCATAAGCAAGAGGATGAAGAGGAGAGAGGATGGAGGCTGCCCAAAACGTGTTCTAACCCTAGAAGAAGTCTTAGCCACGTTTTTGGGTCATAAGGGTCTTATATATAGTAAGGCTATTAGGGTTATCTAACAAGGAAACCCTAATTTGGATGCTTAAGCTCTAAGCAACCCATGGAGCCCTTTCCTTAAGGCCTTGGACGATTTCATATGGGCTTCCCCCATAGAATTCGTCCACCTTATAATAAAAGGCAATCCATGGTCCAAATTGCAATTATCTTATAATTACAATTGCAGTCCCTTAAGTTTAATTAATCTCTTTTAGTCACAAAACTAATTACCAATTAATTATTGACTAATATTAATTAAACAATATGATTTCTCCTTTAATATATTATTCCCATAATATATTAATAAATCATATTTAATCCTTTCTCTCCATAATTCATCCTATCAAGTTGCTTTGGTGACGGCAACCCAAAAGGACCATGCACCATCGGGTCAAGTACATACCAAAATAGTTATGGACTTAGACACTAATCCAACAGAAACACCCCTCCACGTCTGACAACCATCTCATAGAAACAATCGGGTCCTGAACTCCATCGAAGGTAAGGGGCTTCATATTATCGAAGTCCCGATACTGAAAACCTCTACCGGCTCCTCCCCCTGCCGCTGCTACAGCCGCTGTAGCCGCCACGACAACCGTCTTTGTAAGAGCTGCATAGCGCTCATCAAAATACTCGACCATGGCGGTCTTGATCGACCCAAACAGTTCCGACAACTCGGCCCGGAACAATGCAACAACCTCATCATGCAGGATCTCACAAATCCTAGAATCCAACTCGTTTGTGCTCATCTAACCAAAAACCTCGGGCGGTACTGACACCCTGACCACCCTCTCCTGCTCCTGATCTTGATCCGGATCCGCTCCCAGCATGCCTCGTAACCACCATACTGAAAATACCGCAAAACATCAGACGCTCTCCCAGAACCCCGAGAACCAACTCCCAACCCCATCCTAGAGGTTGTGGCTTCCTTGATACGCGTATGGGTTCTGTGCTTTCAGTAGTACGAGCCCATACTACCTTCCACACCTACCCATATTTATAACAAGTATCACCACAACACCCTAGTGATGATCATACATAACAAGCACTCAACCCTCACTCCTAGAGGAACACTGGAAATCTCATACAGAAAGAAACCCTAGGCTAGCAGGCATCATAAATCAGGCAACTCTATCATGAAATTCCTGAAGATCCGTAGCCTAGTACTAGCATGTTGTGTTGGATTAATGTCTAAGTCCATAACTATATTTGGTAAGACTTGACCCGACTCGGCATGGTCCATTAGGGTTGCATGTACACTTAGGAAGTGTTAGAATGCTCAAAACCCTACAGTGGTATCAGAGCCACGGGTTGTTTTCTGTTATATTGATGCAAATATTTTATTTTCAAAGTTGAAAAAAAAAACATGAAGTTCGTCAAATTTTAATATAATTACTTGTTCTTGTGAAAAACTAATTATTTGTAAAATTTGAATAATTTGCTTTATGAGTTGAATTAGGTCAAATTTAATAAAAGATAAAATAATATGATTATTTTATTAGTTTTAAAAGTTTGATCTAAAGAGTTTTATTTTTTTTGAAACCTCCATAAGTTATGGATATGAAAAGGTTTTTAAAAAAAAATTGATTCAAAGTTTTATGGAGTTACAAAAAATTTGGTGTTAATGTTTTAAAGGATTCCATAACTTAAGAATAAGTTATGGATCACCAAAAGTTTTTTGTGTTACCTTATTTTATGAGTGAATTTAGATTAATGAATAAAATTATGTGATAGTTGGTTTTAATCCAAATTAATCTAAAAGAAGTTCATAAAATGTGTTTATGTAACTTATAAGTCACATTTATGAATCTTAAAACTCATAAAAGTTGGCAAAGGTTACAAAAATGAAGAGTCTAGTTCTAATTAAATGGCTTTATGACTCCATAACTTGTCCTCAAGTTATGGAGGACCAAGAGTCTCTTCATTTAATAAAATAAAATAAAATAAAAAAAAGTGTAACCTTAATTAATTCCATAAGTTATAAAATAAAGAAAAGTTAATTCTTTTATTAGTTTAAAGTCTTCCATAACTTGTCCTCAAGTTATGGAACTTGAAGAGTTTTTGGATTAAAACTACTTTAAACACATAAGTTATGGAATTAATTAGTTTTGAATAGTTTCAAAACTTGCCCTCAAGTTTTGGAATTTGTAAAGTTTTCACTTATGAATACTTTAATTCCAAGTTAGCCCTTAGAATTTTAAAAGTTAAAATTCAACCCTTATACTTTATAATATTATAAGTTAATAATATATATATGTATAAGAGTAAAGTCAGTCTTACCGCTAGTACGCCTCATTCACGAAGCCGGTCTATAAGGTGGGTATAAGGTTGTTGCCTATAAAATGGCAACTTAATGGGTGTCCACTCTCACCCACCGCTTGCTTGACTGGTGGAGGGTCGTTAGCCGAACGGGTTTGACAGGACTAGAATTCTCCCTTCATTAAAAGTATTAATGATAATACTAAGTAACTAAACTCTTAATAATACCCAATCTTAGTTACTTAGGAAAAATGTGAATAAGTGCTAACCCATGAAATTACACTTTACACTTTGTCTAAGTCGTTAGTGGAGCGTGTGTGGTTAACTGGCACACTAACTTGGACTTAACAAGGTAGGTAAAGGGTGACTTAATATTTATCATAGTATCGATGGAGCGTGTGTGGTTAACCGGCACATCGATTGAGGGGTAATTTATTAAGGGTACCAAGTGATTTGCATGGTTACTTCACACCTTGTTTTGTGATCCTCGGCATCCCAGTCACAAAACCTGAAGGGCACACTCGAGATTGAAACATGCCTTTGAAAAGTTCAATGAATCTCAAAGATCTAGGAGTTTCAAAACCAATTAAAACCTAATAATACATTTCGTTTATCTTGGTGGAAATTGGTGAATCGTCATTCACCTACCTTCAAATATTTTATAGCTTGGATTACGGCATACCTCTTCTAAGTTATAAAATAGTTTGTTGGGTCCTAGCCTTAATATTTCATATTGGGTGTCATATTAAGGACTTTAAATCAACTATCTTGAATATCTCCCAAAAGATGTCTGGTTTAGACACCTATGATCTTCCCAAATCTCTTGAAACAAGGTTTCCTAATGAAGATGATGTCCCATGGATATCATACTTCTTCACCTCTTCAAATTATTCTCCCTAACCCACAAGTTCTTGAAAAGTTTAAGGTCACTCAGGCCTTATTAGGCAAGGCAAGGTCTAGGTGTGGTCACATCTTGGAGATGTAGTCACATATTGACAAGCCGGGAGAGTTGGGTGTCAAAGTCTTGAGAAAGTTGGTGGTTCAACTACTTTCTAAGTCACATAGTGAGTTCTTTTGGAACACCTATGAAAAAGACTATGACAAGACCCTTAATGATCTTATCTATTTGTTAAGATCAACTTCCTAAAACTTTATGGACATTGACAATGATGACATTGGATATCCAGTAAAGCATTCTCTTCCCAATGGAAAGGGATCGGCCAGAGTCAACTCGGTTGACCAAATGGTAAAGAGAAAAAGCTAAGTCTGTGATAGTCCCGTGTACCATTATCAAAGGGTCCATATGTTTATATTGCCAAAGGAAGGGGCATTGGTCACGAAGCTGCCAAATTTACCTAAGGATGTTAAAGTCAATAAGTTTGACTCTACTTCAGGTAAATTCCACTATCTAACTCTGTTAAGTTTCTATTCTGAGATTCTTGATACATGATGTGACTGGGTCACATGGTGATGTTTTAAGAATCAAAGAAAAAGTGAAGAAACTTAAAGAAAGAATATGCTGAATCTGATGGCGTAGATGGATTTCTATCGCATAGTTTGAAGATCGGATTCTTGAGCTACTTCTTAGGAGTTATGAGATATTGCTTAAGGAATAGATAACAACAAGTTTTTCATATGGATTGTAAGGATAAGTTTTTCCGCAAAGTTTTAAAATAAAAGGAAAATTGTTGATTTTATTTATTTTAAAATATCCTTACAATGGCATTTGAGGAAAAATTGTTGCTTATATAATTCCATTAAGAGCAAGAGTGGAAATATGAAATTGAGTCTTTCATTTGTGGTAATGTATAGATTTACCAAATAAGGAAAGATTCTCATCACCCAAGTTTCAATTGGACCGGAACTTGGAATCATGCAAGTTGTATAGCATGATGAATGAGAATTTTCAAGTTTTGGAAAATTAAGACTAATTACTTGTTCACATGGATGTGCGAATAAGAAGAATCAAATATGGCAGAAGGATAAAAGTTTCTCAAATCTGAAAAGATGGGAGAGTACTTTAGTATCAGTTTTGTGATCATCTTAATGATTAAGAAACCATAGCACAATTAGTTCTCTAAGGAAGTCTTAGTGCATTCTTATGACTAAGAAGAGGAACTTGAATTGTTGAAATGGTTAAATCAAGAAGATGAGTCATACTTCGTTCCAATACAAGTCTTAAGAGTCATACTCTAAGATTGTATTTTGAGTGACATGTCTTAAAGAAGGTTAAAACACTTGTCAAATGTAAGAGTAAAAGTTTTCTACTCTTGTACATTTGAAATTGGTAAGTTGTGATGTTTTGGATAAAACAAAGACCAACTTAGGCCAATTGTGTGAAGTGTTTGTCTTGATGAGAATCCGCACTATCTCTTGGATATTTGACAAGGGAGTCTTATAGGTCAAGAGGACAGTGGGAGTCTTAAAGGTCTTGAAAGTCTCAAGAACTAATCAAGAATAAAACCTGAAGTTCTTCACTAGCACACGACTTGAGGTTTATAACCTATCGTGTTGACTTATTCTGTGCCCATTCCAGTTAAAGTTGGCTTTGCATATGAGTTCTTAGAGTTCTCAATTAGTTGCATAACAACTTGGAAGCAATGGCAGGCCCTTGAGCTGCCAGGTGGCAAGAAATTAAGATTGAGTTCAGTCCATATGAGTTTGGATTTGTCATTATCCTTGTCTTGTGTCTATGATTTTGACAGTTCACATGGATAAGAACACATACACCAGTAAATCTAAGTGTCATAAGGTTTCTCTCCGATTCATGAAAATGATGGTGAGGAAACACTTTCACTAAGTAGATTTTAGCTAGATAGCAATTGTGATATTTGCATTCTCAAAGTCGTTAGTGGAGCGCGTGTGGTTAACCGGCACACTAACCTGGACTTGTGAGAAGTGGCAAAAAGGTCTAAACATTATGATTACGACATCCCTCTTCATAATTGTTTAGATACAGAAGTGTGCTATCTAAGGGAAGGTGTATGATTTTGATAAAGACTTATCAAAACAATCTAGTATCAGAAATCTGAACTTTGGTAAGAAAGTCAATGAAGTATTGATTTCTAGAAGTCCAGCTGATTTCTGAGAACATGTCAAAGCTAGTAGGAGCATAAGTGTTATGCTAATAATCATCATGTTAGTGGGAGCAATGATAATTATGTTAAGTATTGCAAGCTAGCAATGTTAATTATAGAAAACAAAAGTCTCAATTGGGAAAAAGTTGTTTTGCTATAATTAAGGGAGAGGAAATTATACTTCATCTCAAATCTATAAGCTTAGATTGTGAGGTTTTAATCATTTAGTCAAGGATATATATGAATTTCATGTTGGAATGGCTCAACATAAGGAAATTCTGTATACGGGTCCATTATTTGCGTTCTAAAATTCGATTATGATTACGGCATCCCTTTTCATAATCTGAATTGTGAGAACTTGGCAAATAGAAATGGAAATATTATAGCAAAAGACTGGTTTAGTCTTTATGTAAGACATCATGAATCGTGTCCCATATGCTTCGGATATAGGATCGATTACATGTGCTATAATCATCCGTTCTAAAATTTTCCAAATGCCTGGGGCATTAAGAAGGGAAAAGGTTTAGAACTGGATATGACTAAAAGGATTAAACAATTGTCGAGGACAATCTAAGGTTTACCAAAGATTGGTTGCTCAAGGACAGTTGGAAGTATAGTGATAATTCTGGAAGGACCATATTGACATAAACTGTAAGGAGGCAACTCTTGTTCAGAAGTGATAGTCAAAATGGAATCTGGAAATGTTTCAAAGTTAGAATTTTCACTCTGTGTAAGATTAAGGAAACTTAATGCAAGAAGGATGGTTCCAAGGAGTTGATCTCCTTTGGAATGATCTGTAATGTTTGTTGTCAAGTCTTTATGACTTTGTGCATAATCATTACAAGAGGATCAATGCATATAAGTTTAGAATCTGACAGATTCCAGTAAATGGCATGAATTTGGAATTCTTGCATTTGCAGTAAGGATTTGGGAGTGTGAAAAGAGAATCATTGAAGTTATGTTCAATGGATCTAGTTCACAAAGTAAAGATCATAGACAAACATAGTATGCATACTTAGTGTGTGGCATGACTAGTGTTTAGAAAACATAGTGTACATGCTTGGAGCATGGGACAACTATTGTTTTAAATTCAAGATTAAAGTTGATAGCTGAAACAGTATACAATGAATAATGTGTAATCATATGGTGATAAATAAAAGGTGTTTATTTATGTTCAAAGAGTTGATACCATATTGGATTCAATTATTATTGTGTTTCACTTTGCATGTTTTGACTTCCCGAATAAACTGGGTTATTCTTTCGGAATGACTAAGTTATTCAAACTATCCACAGTCGGTCATATGTTGGAAGTAGATATGAATTAAGACTGTCATGATGGGTTGTAGAGGTCTAAGGTGTTGGACAAGGCTACAACAATCATGAGTGCTCATAAGTTCTGAGTATTGGATTCAACCCGCGCTCATTGGAATCACTTCATGGATTTTATCACGAGTGATCATGAGACGATAATATCTTATATTCTTCAAACCTAGAGATATGAGTTGTTACTATGAGTTGATAGTACATTGATAGCACGAAAACGCATTTGGTAACTCGGTGCTATAAAACGTGCCTTTGTGTATGATTCAACAAGTAGTAGAACAAGCCATATGAGTCGAAGTTTATCCGTTCCTTTTACCTTCGGGATAAAAGCGATATCTGTGGGCCCCTCGATGATTTGATGATGACAAATGGAAGTGCTCGGCCGGGCCAGGACTGATTTGATTTGTTCAATTAGTCAGTTGTCATAAATCGGAAATCGGGAAACAACAAATGGACAGAGAGAATGATTATAATCCATGTCTCAGTCCATATGATATCTAGAATGGAGGAATATATGATCCCTTATCTAATGGACAAGTCACTGACAAAGGTCAGAGTTCATCGACAAGGTCAGAGTTCGACAGAAGCTTTTGAGAGCTACGATTGCCAGTTGGTTCCTGAAGTCATACGCAATAATAGTTTTAGACTTATCCAAGTGGGAGACTGTTGGATTAATGTCTAAGTCCATAACTATATTTGGTAAGACTTGACCCGACTCGGCATGGTCCATTTGGGTTGCATACCATCATGCACTTGAATGAGAGAAATAAGACACTTATGGTTATTAATATATTATAAGTTCTAGTATATTAATAATAAGAATAATAAGATTATTTAATTAGTATTGATCAAGAATTAATCTAGGATTAATTAAGTGATCAAAAGAAGACTAATTAAATATATGGGTTGATTGTGTAAATCATCCATACTTGTATAGTGGGCTAATGCTCCATGGATAATCAAGTTGGGCTAAAACCCATAGCATGGTCCATGGATGCTCCATGGTGTATTTGTACCCATGGATCCAAGGAAATGGAAAGCCATGACAATTAAGAGTTTACCCTAATTGTGTAACTATATAAGCATCTTATTATTGAGGAAAAATCGGCCACTAGTAGTATTCAAGAAAGGGCTAGCCGATTTTGGTGAGTGTAGAATTCTCTCAAGTCATTCTAAGTGTTTTGATGATTGTGATTCCATTTGAGGTGTCACACTTGGGGCACTAAGCACTCAAGCTTCATGAAGACTTTCTACATCAAGAGGTATGTATTCTATCTTGTTACATTATTGTTTTGTATGCTAGATTAGGATAATACCTTGGAAGTTCTTATTTGCATGTATAATAGAGAAAACATAGATCCAAGGTATTTAGGGTTGCATGTACACTTAGGAAGTGTTAGAATGCTCAAAACCCTACATGTTGTTCTACCATATCTCAAAAACAAATATCTTGTATGGTATTTTGGGGTTACTTATTGGTTCCGGCTGATCGTACCTCCGCGTCCTCTTTTGCTCATTTTGAAAACCATTTAAAATTCTCTTTTGAAAACTCTCCTTGATTTCAGACTGGATTCACACGAATGTTCCTCCAATTCACTCAAACCTGGCTCTGATACCAACTTGTAACACTCCAAAATTTCCAACCAATTTAAACTTTTCAAAACAACCCAGTTTCGTTAAGTTATTACAAAAAGGTTTTCAATACAATTATTATCAGATTCTTCCCAGAACCATATCATAAAATAATAAACATGAGGAGCGGTACGATCACGCCTTTGCCTTGCCATGGTCTCCAGTACCTGAAACATTTAAACCATAACTGTAAGCCCGAAATCTTAGTGAGATACCCCTAAAATACCAACCACATATACCATACACATAACATGCCATATCATAATAGAACACAGAAGAGCCCTGCACTTTGGGTCTACTGTGTGACTGGTCCGCTGTACCAGGCCTTCAGTCCACCAGGTCCACCCTCCGAGTCTAGCCATATACATCGAGTCTACAATGTGATTGGTCTGCCTGCATCGGGCCTTCAATCCACCTGGTCCATTCTCTGAGTCTACAGTATGAGTGGTCCACCCGCACTGGGCCTTTAGTTGCCCTGGTCCACTCTCCGAGCCTCGGCATATCTTGTCCGCCCTCTTGGGGCCTACAACCTATCCAGACCGCTTGCTGGGCCTTCAGGATAACCGGTCCACTCTCCAAGCCTCGGCACCTCTTGTCCGCCCTCTTGGGGCCTACGGCCTACCCGCCTCGACCCAACCCCAGTCCAACAACCATGTGCGCATAAACATTCAGTCATATAACAATTCGCATCCAATCAAACCGATCTAACCAATCTAACTGATCACTAGCATAGCATCATCCTATATACCAGGATACCGATCTTAACCAGGTCTCTAACATATACCATCCTAACTACCAGGATGCAATCATAACAAGGCAATAACATAACAACGATACCTGGATTACAATTTGATAAAGGGCCAGCCTTGGTGCCGTAGACCCTGTCGATATAGCGAGGATAACTCACCTCGCAACTGTCAACTGAAGAGATAAGATCATGCAGCTCCAACCTCTGACACAAACTTCACCACTGATCAATCACCAAAACATTGAACTCAATAAATACCAAAATACCCTTGGAAGACAACAGTCAACACAAAACTATCTCTACTCGCCGAATCACCCTGTTGACTCATCGAGTCCCTATGCTGTGAAACTCCCATAACACGACTCATCTCGCCGAGTCCCACAACTCTGAGTCTAATCGCACTCAACTCACTGATTCATCCCTAGGCTCACCGATTCACAACTCAACCAGGAAAGGTTAGGACCTCACGACCAGACTCGCCGAGTCCAAGGCTATCATCAATCAACTCGCCGAGTTGTTCTTCCAACTCGTCGAGTTGCTGCCTAACTTCATGCAACTAGCCGAGTACACCCATGTGACTCGCCGAGTACCACTAGCTCTTAACCCATACAGAGGCTTTCTAAGCCATGCAGGGTCTCCAATCCATAGATCTACTCTTATACAAGCCATCCATCATGTAAAGTGGAAAACTTTACGTGAATCCAAGGAGATCTAAGCATAATACACTCTAGGGCTAGGGTTTGGGACTAAAAGGCTTCATCAACAACTCTTGAACAGGGACTTTATGATCTTATGGATCATCACTACTCTAGATATGAGGTAGCAACCTCAGATCCAACCTCCAAACTCAAGATAGCACTAGATATACTCCCAAAAATCCCACAAATGATAGATCTAGATGGATAACCACTCAAGCAATGAATCATTACCTCAAGAGAAGACTCCAACAGAAGAATAAGCCAAAACCTTGTAAAGCCGCTTGCTTCAAGCCTCTTAATCTTCAAAGATTTCTTCAACAAACACTTCTTCAAGATCCAAATGCTCTCTAATTCTCTCAAACGAATATTAGGGTTTCTGGACTTCAAGGGAGTGTAAAGAGGATGGGGAGAGGGTATTATGTTCTTTATATAGGGCTCAACCCCCGGGATTAGGGTTTTCTCCACACAGCACCAACTCGCCGAGTCCAGCCATCGACTCACCGAGTTGGCCACTTAACACGCGACCAAAATCGCGACCCTACTCGCCGAATCTACCCATGGACTCGCCGAGAAACTATCCACATTATCACTTTGAACCCTAAACTTGCACTCCTGAACTCGGGATGTTACATAGTTTGTTGGTGCAATATTTGTATAACATAGTGATGAATATATCGTTACTGTAATCGTCGGATGAGTCAAAAGGATCCATAATTTTTTTTCAAAAGTTTTTAAATTGTAGAGAATATAGAAAAGATAAAGAGTTGTGTGAACTGAAAAGGGTAGATATAATGCAATTATAGGTAAAAAGGGTAATAATTATTACTTTTAAAAAAAATTTAGTTACCTCAAGAGGTCACAATAATGTTCCAAAAGAATTTGTTCGATCAAATTACACATTTTATGGCATCCTCTTTACAACAAGAAGTAACAACAACGAGATGGGGGGTGTAGCCCTCGTTACGACATTGTTATGGTCGTCACCTCACATATAACGCAAGCACAATGGTATTAGATTTATGGAAATGAAAAAAAATGTATTAAGATTGTGGTTATCACTAAAAACTAGGATAAAATTGATGAAAATCTTTTTGTTGTGCTTTTATTTTATTAAAAAAAATAAGTTTAAAATTAGTAATGTTAACTAGGGAAGAACCCCGCTTTGCGGGGTTGGACACGACAAAGAAATCGTAAAAACATGAAGATTACCAAATTACACTATCACCAATAGACACCTTGGTCTCTTTTTTTCTTTAAAACAGACGTATTTTATCTTGCACACTCATTCTCAATACATTCTTGTTAACAGGTCTGTGTGAATCTTCTTCCTCTTCCTCTTCCTCTTCGTCATCTCCTAGGGGCGTTGTTGACTTTTCCCTACCTGGAAAAGAGTTGAGACTCTTGATATTTAATGCAACTGTACTTCAAGAAATAGATCTCCTGATTCTTCTCATTGGAGATGCTGATCTTTTTAGGCATTGAAGATCTTTTAAGACCACGACTTCTTTCAGCATCCATTTGATCTTCCTCCTCCACACTTGAATCCTCATCTTCGATTGAGCTCAATTCAACATATTTATGCAACGACTCCCTGAAACATGTACATGTAGAAAATACTACATAGCTAACAAGAAACGTACTTATCAGATGATGAGATTACAAAATTTCTATCCCCTCTAGTTGTGAGATTTCTTTTCCAATGCTAAGTATGCCTCGCAAACCAATAATTTGTAAAAATCTAACAAATTAAAACAAATAAAGTGAGAAGAAAGAGGTGAAAGCTTTTCAGAAGTTCAAAAATTGGAATTGAGATACATATAATAATATGGACCTTGTCAATGTGGCTATTGTAAGGATGGATAGACTTTCATTTTAGTAAAAGATAGACATAAAATTATCGTCAATGGCACCATTAGATGGATATAGACCAAATCCTTTGTTCCAATGGCTCTATTTGATGTTGCACCCACACAATTTCAAACTTTTTCATTTATAGTTATGCTTAACTCATTAAGCTCATTAAACAAAAGAGAAACGACCTTTTACTATAGAAAAGAATATTAGACTAATAGAGCACTTTAACCTTTAGCCATTTCAACATTTTTTTTAAGAAAAAGGTTCTTAATGGGAACAGAGTAACGTGGGTAGCCTATCAAATTAATAGAACAAACATAAAAAAAAAACCTTTTTCACCATTTTTTTAAAGTTTCCTTTTTACATCTAGGAACAGGATCTTATAGGAACTTCATCTTGTAATCAAGAAGAGACGACCAATTGGGGCGGCCTAGCAACTAGCATCTATGCGTTCTCCAGGCCATTTCCTGCAGATATCCCACAACATAGATGATAAATTTAATTAACAAAGTAAAGGACCAAAATGAGTTTATAGAAAAATGAAACTTACAAAATATATCATATTTGACCATCCGTAAAACGATCGGTAACATCTGCATACCCCCTGGGACTGGCCTCTTTCCATATATCATTGGTTGTTTGCATGACAAACATTTTTTGAATTAAATCAAATTAATGAGAAAAAACAAAAAATTAGATCAAATTTGACCCACATACAGATTTGCTGAAAAGCCACCATAAACATTTTGAAGGATGTAATTTGGGTTAGGCAAGGAATAATGAGGGGTAATAATGTCAGATAAGTGCAAAGTTCAAGGAATTGACTTGTATGTGTATATAAAAAGGCAGTTTAGTGTTAATTTAAACTTTTTGAAATGCTTTGCACTGTATTATTACAAATCATATAAGTCTTCTTTAAAATTTACAATACTTTAATATAAAACTTATTTTAGATCAATTATTATTTTTTTGAAGACAATTTATGTTGAGGGTATGGTATTATAGAGACGTTAGCTTTATTGAAAAAAATTAAATCAATAAGAATGAGCCAAAAGTAAATGAATTAGATGACAAACATAGATGGATTCAACATTAACACACTGCAATCTGTTGATCTTGACACCAAAATTTCTCATGGAACCTAATTGAACTCCATCTCTGATTCATATAGCTTCTTGTAATCTATCACAAGGAGCATCAACATTTTACACGTTACAAATCCTTAATTTCAAGATTTAGAGGCATAATTTCATTCAATAGAGACTCTATGTCATCTTGCCACTATTGTTCATCCCTAATCGACCGGTGGCCCTTGTAAGTTACTAAAAGAACAAAAAACACATAAAAGAAACTAACCTCCTTCCTCTGTAATATCATATGTCCAAACAGTGATATTGTCCCTTAGAATATGTTTGTGAAGTAGTTATTGTATGTTCAGTCTCATCATCCTTTGTCATAATTATGAATCCTCAAATTCCAATGGCTTCAAACTGCCCCCTGTCACATGATGCATACACAATTTAATTAGTCATACATATAAAATTGTCACAACTAGCACTTCAGCTAGGAAATTCTATTCTCGTGTAATCATTCAACTATTGTAAAACATATACTCTAAGTAAATATCACTAGGTGCTCATTTAAATGCACCTTTCATGTTCAACAAAGAGTCTGAAACCCCTAAGAATCCCGGTTTGAGTCCATATTGCACTAGGATTTCTTTATTGGGCCTAATGGACCAATAAGCATCCAATTCAACTATCTTGGGCTTGGAAACCCTATTTGGATTCTAAATGGACCCAATTCACAAATCCATAACATTTTTGACCATTTGGGCCTAGAATGATTCATTCTAACCCTAATGGGCCTTATTGGACCATAACTAATCCAATTAACCCTAGTAAGCCATAAATCCATTCTTTTATTCTATTTGAGTCGTGAACCATCTAATGAGCCCATTGGGCCGAAAAGTAATCATTTGGGCCTCATGATTTCGATTAAAGACAAGTAAAGGCCCAAACTACTCCACCCCTTCTCCTAGCGCAAAAAAAAGGAAATGAAATGGGGGTTGACTTTGGTGGTGCCACCTCCATATTATTCACCATGTAACAACGCAATTGTCTCTCATATTTCCATGCAAAGTCATATCACCATCTCTATTCTTTTACTTACGGCGGAGAGGTAAAACACACACACACACACACACACACACACTCTCTCTCTCTCTCTTTCAAACACTCTCCAAACACTCTCAAAGATCATCCTCCTTCCTCCAAGATCTCGAAAATTTGCTAGAGTTCTAAGGATCTTCATCAAGTATTTCTAATCTTTGCTAAGTTATTGTCAAACACAAGTATCTTCTTTCATCTTAACATGAAAAAAAACTCCTTCTTACATAGCTTTATTCCATGATCACACCTTAGAAACTTCATAAGCTCGAAAACGACTTCAACGTGTTGCTAGGACCAAAAATCTCAACATCTCATCTTCAAAACCGAAACATCAAAGCAAAGGTGAGTTCATACCCCCTTGTTTGCAGTTTTCACATGATTTTTGGGGGAGAATGCAAGTAAAATGTGTAGATCTATGTGTTATATGCATGTCTTGTGTGATTTCTTAGTTTATTTTGTAAAAATGTGTTAGATTTTAACAAATCTCGACATTTTAAGTAACATTGAGAAAAGAACCATGAACTAAGACACTTTATACATTATATTATCAAGTCGAAAGTGATTATATGTTTAAGATATAAAAGTTTAAAACAAAAACCTTGTTAAGTGTGGAAATTGTCAAGAAAACAAAAGATAAGGGCAAAAGATGACATATGAATTTTTATAGGGACCAAACAGGTCCTACTTGTATAAAAAGGGGGTTTTATGTTAAAAATACTTTCCAAAGGGCCAAAAATATGAATTTGAGCTTAATGGGCCAAATATTTGGGCCTCACGGTTTTAGGCCCAAATTTGCGTAAAAATGGAAGTTTTGGGATTAAAAATGCTATTTGACCAAAGTTTGAGTCATAAATGTAAATAAACCAAATTTAGGGATGAAAATGACATTTATCGCTAAATTGGACCCAAAAATGTAACTTTTATCAAAATTGGGCCGAAAGTGTCAATTTTTACAAACAAGAGGCTGAAAATGTAATTTTCTGCAAAACTGGGCCATAAATGTCAAAATATAAATTTTTGGATTAAATCTGTGAATTTTTAAACATTTGGGACGAAACTACAAATTTTTATAAATTATGGATTAAAGGGTTATCTTTAGAAAACTTTGGGCCTTAATTGAAAATTTGAGATATATTGGCCAAGAACGTAGTTTTTACATCGAAAACTTTGGGACTTTTTATATTCAATCCGTTAAAACTCGAACTAAAACGAACAACGAAGTAATAACAAAATGATGAAATACATCGATAACAATTTTATTGGGCCTAATATTCATGTTACATGGCCAATGGGCCTTAAGGGCCCATTTAAGTGTATATTGAGTCCAATATTTTCCATGACATGTTTATTGGGCCTTGCGACCCATTTACGTGTTAATTTGGGCCTGAGCTATGGGTAACATGTTTGTTGGGCCTTGGTGGTCCACTTACATGCCTATTGGGCCCAAATTACCCTCTTACATGTTATTGGGCCTTTGTGGTGCATTTACATGCTAATTGGGCTTGGACTGAAATTCACATGCTTAGTAGATCGTAACTATACCTTTGCATAATCATTGAACTTCGTATACTTATATATGTACCTTTTGAATATAAAAACATACAACATATACGTAAACATTAAACATAGTACAAAAGGTTGAGAATCTAGTGACACATGTCGGTTGGCACCTCTGAGTGTACAATCGTAGCCTGTAGTTATAACCAGAGTTTTCTGGAGGGAGAGCGGGAGTTTGTGTATATATCTATACGGGGTGACCCCCTACGCCTTAATTGTTCGCTACAGCTAGACTAGGCCTAGGGCGACAAAACCTTAAGCAAATACCAGCATTTGAAAAAAAATGTCAAGACGGGCAACCTAGTCATTATCATGCATGGTTATAATGGCTCATATAAAGATTTAATACCAATTTAACAATTCGGAGATTAACTCTTCGATTGTGTCAATACAAAACAACTTATCTAACGATAAAAGAACCTCGACATTGTTATAAATCAGAAAATATCGGATTTTCCGGGGAAATATTAATATAAGATTATCACTTACTTAGAATACAAGAAATCTAAACTACATTCATATATGTTACAACTATGAAATTCCACATGCATTTATACTTGATTTTCACATCATTTTCAGACATTTTACATAAAATTTCAGATTTTCTGGGGAAATATTAATATACGATTATCACCAGTGTTGTAAAACTCGCCGAGTTGGCCGAGTACTCGTCCGACTACTCGCTACTCGGCCCCTGACCGAGGCGAGTTACAAAATCCGAGTACTCCCCGATTAGCCCGTTATTGAAGCGAACAATGTTGTAAAACTCGGGCAACTCGGTTTTTATTATGTATAATATACTTAATGATTTATTATTTAACACACACATATGTGATTATTACTTCATATATATCTTAAATTATCAATAATTATTCACGAAATGGGACCATTGTGTGTTTTTTTTTTTTGTGTATTCACATGTATCTAATTTTGTTATATATTTCATTCAACTCATGGTTTTAACTTATGATTTTGACATATATAGTTTCCCTAAAAACATTTATATAAATGAGAGAATCCGAGTACTCCCCGAGTACTCCCGAGTAATTGCTACTCGGTAGTCGGCCGAGTAGGTACCGAGTAGCGATTTCTACAACCATGATTATCACTTACTTACAATACAAGAAATCTAAACTACATTCATATATGTTACAACTATGAAATTCACACATGCATTTATACTTGATTTTTACATCATTTTCAGACATTTTACAGAAAATATCGGATTTTCTGGGGAAATATTAATATATGATTATCATTTACTTACAATACAAGAAATCTGAACTACATTCATATATGCTACAACTATGAAATTCACACATGCATTTATACTTGATTTTCACATCATTTTACAGAAAATATCAGATTTTTTGGGTTTTTACGAAAGATACAAAGACTTTTATTCAAACAAACTTATGAACTCACCAACATTATATATGTTGACCGTTTTCAAAATAACTTGTATTCTCAGGTAATCGTTAAGCAGGAAGATTTTTAAGTATGTATGGATTTATTTTGTGTGACATCACTTATCATACAATTAATACTTTGAAATTATGTAATTTATAACAATGTACTTGATGTGAACAATGTTGGTTGTCATATGTAAAGCTGGTGGTGAATGTGTTATGTTTCATGTGTATTCATTGTGATGATAATTCAATTTTTATTCACACGAGCCCCCAAACATTTCCGCCGTTTGGTTCGGGGGTGTGACAGGTTGGTATCAGAGCAATGTTTATAGTGAACTAGCATATCTAATCATACATGATATGCAACTATAAGCACAATGGGACTAAATAACTCTAAACAAAATACAAATTTCACACTTATGTGTGCATATTAGGATAATAACCTAACAATATTTAATAAAAGATTCTGGAGGAAATTGAACACCATGATTAAACCTGGGCAGTTATGTAGTCATATTAGTGATAAATATAGCTTGATCAACTATATTTATTAAGAATATGACCAACATGTGTCCTGGAGTAGTTGTAGAGGGAAATGAATCTAAAAGCCTACCTCACTCTCCAATAACTCTAGGAACCCAAAACCTAAATAATTAAAAATATACTATAGGAATAATCAAAACATGACTTATTCATATGCCCTCATGAAGTCACCATAGACGACGCTTAACAAGGAGTCCATTTTTATCAAGCCCTAGTGGCTCATGGGATGCTTGAGGAGAATCCCGAGGAAGAACAAGGGGGAGCCCCTAGCATTGGGCCCGACGAGTACACTAATACAGACTATGAGTTTGATAGGAGTGACGAAGACATGGAGGAGGATGGGGACACAAACAAAGCCCCCAACGAACCACCTACCGATGAGGCACACCAGGACCACCCTGCTCCACCAGAGAACCCTGTTGATGAGGATCGTTCTCTGGAAGTAGAGGTTGTCACACTTCGACATCAGCTATTTGCTATGGAGGCACGAGCCGTTCAAGCTGAGCAGGAAAAGGATGAGGTCATCGAAGAGATGACCGAGATGGATCAGTTATTATCACAACATTTTGGGATATGATTTCGTTACCACCATTAGGTACTTCTAAGTATAATCAGGACCAGTAGTATCTCTTAATAGTATTAGGTTTCCCTTATGTGTACTATGCTATGTACTATCGACTCTATTTTTAAGTGATCACACTACTCATAGGGTCATCATGCTACCGGATATTATACTACTCCATGTACCACTGATGGGTTTTGGTCATAAGACATCCTATGTGCTCATACAAACCCTACTGCTTAGATCTAGGTTTCTCTATTGTACATGCTTTGAATCCAAGACTATAAACCCTAATTCTAGCATATGGAAATCGATATTAACATATAATTAGGTTTATGATATTACCATGATTGTTATGTAGCAATAACAATTCCAATTCCTCCTTGAATTGACTTTGGAAGGCTTAGAGTCACAAGTGTCACTCCTCTAATGGCTTACAAACACCAAGAGCAAATGGAGAAGGTATAAGGAGAGAGGATAGGTATAAGAATTCGTTTCTAGGACCTCTTGGGAAGGCATGGATGAATTCATGAGCCTTGGGTGGTCTTTATATAGGTGTAGAGATTAGGGTTTTAGTCCTTATCCTTATCTAGTTGCTTGCCCACCAAGTAACCATAAGATAAGCCTTGAAAACCCTTATCCTAGTCGAATTCTAAGGCCTTATCAGCTTAAATCCGTCCAACCTATTAATAAGATAATCCTTACCTTATTTTGTAACTATCACATAATTACAACTCAGCCCCTCTAGTTTAATTAATTACACTTGATCACAAAATTAATTCTTAATTAATTATTGACCAATATTAATTAAACAAATATGATTTCTCCTTTAATATATTATTCTTATAAGATATTAATAAATCATAATAACCTCCCTCTCTATTTATTTCTCCAATCAAGTTGCTTTGGTGAAGGCAACCCAAAAGGACAATGCACCATCGGGTCAAGTACATACCAAAATAGTTATGGACTTAGACACTAATCCAACAGTACCGTATGCCTTTTGGCAAATTTTCATGTATCAAAATAGTTAGTATTAACAAAAAAATGCTTTATGTGTTGTCATGATGTTGTCATCTGCTATGTGTTTTATTTCTTGTTTTACCTAAATACACGAAATTACTTAAATACACACTCGATACACCTAGCCTAGGCATTCCAAACTCACAAAACAATAGGTACTCAACATCTTCCCGTTCCATGACAGAAAGATGCCTCAAAGGCCCAACTACGGAAATAACACAACACCAACCCCGCTAGAAATAAACTTGGTAGCATTTTAGGTAGCAGTGTCCGTTGTGGTCACTGCAGCACTTGCACAGATTCGCAATGGAAACAAAAGAGAAGGCAACAGACATGCAACTGGAAGCACAAATCAAGAACAAACCACGGAGCCGCACGACCATGCATCTACAAGGACTTCACCAACACCAAGCATCAAACCTTTAATGGGACAGGCGGCGTAATAGCCCTAAAGCAATGGATCGAGAAAGTAGAATCCGTTTTTGAAATCTGCGGGTGTCCGAATGAGGGTAAGGTCAAGTTCGCAGCCTGCACATTCATTGATCAAGCCCTCTCTTGGTGGAATGGCTACGTAGAGGCCATGACACTCTTGGTGGCGAACATGATGCCCTGGGAAGAGCTGAAGGAGATGATGTTGGTAGAATACTGTCCTAGAGGTAAGATTCGGAAGATGGAACAAGAGTTGTGGAACTTCACAGTTCAAAACTCCAATATCGATGCATATATATCGAGGTTTAGTGAGCTATCTATTTTGTGTCCCAGAATGATCACCTCAGAAGGGAAAAAGATTGAGAGGTTTATCTGGGGATTGACTGCACCTATCCAAGGGAATGTCATTGTGGCAAACCCTAAGACGTTTGATAGCGCCAAGAGACTGGCCAAGAAACTGTATGATCATGGCAATAAGAAGGGTGCCAAAACAATGGAAGTAGAGGTTAAGAAGGAAAAAGAGAGAAATAAAGGGAGAAACGACAAGAGAAAGGGAAAACAAAACTCGGAATCATCTAAGAAGCAACAAATTGTGACTGTCCATGCTGCAACTCAAGCTACCACCACACCACATGCTCCAGCCTTATCCATGCTAAATGCTCCAAAGCAGTACTCAGGAAATCTCCCCAAGTGTAACAAATGCAACTTCTACCATCATGGGGAATGCAGAGAGATGATTTGCACATGGTGCAACCGGAAGGGCCACACAACAAAGTATAATAGGACTCAGCTTCAACAAAACCAAATGCTAAACAACAACAACATCAACAATAACAACAACACCAATGTTGGGGCCAGTTATACCTATTACGGATGTGGGAAAACCGGGCATTTCAGGCAAAATTGCCCCAATGCAAACGATCAGGGGGCAGAAGCGGCAAGGAGAGTGCTGACAATAGGTCAGGGTGAACTAGTGCAGGACCCAGCAGTTGTCACCGGTACGTTCCTACTTAACAACTCTTATGCATGCATATTATTTGATAGTGGGGTGGAGCGAAGCATCGTTAGTAATAAATTCAAGTACTTGCTAAATCAACAACCCCGTAATCTCAACGAAGCCTTCACGGTGGAAATGACTAATGGGAAAACTGAAACCACCAAAGATATCTATATATGATGCACGTTAACAATAAACAACCACTATTTTCAAATAAATTTGATGTTAGTAAATATTACGAGTTTTGATGTGATCATCGAAATGGATTGGTTAAGCCCACATCATGTCGATATTATGTGTCATGAGAATGCCGTTTGCCTTCATCTTTCTAATCACGAAACCCTAATAATCTATGGAGATAAACCCGGCGCAAACCTTCGACTTATCTCATGTATCAAGGCACAAAAGTGTCTACAAAAGAAAAACTACACATTCCTTGCTCATGTGGTGGATAAAACCGAAGAGGAAACAAGCATTCGAAGCATTCTAATAGCATGTGACTTCCCGGATGTGTTTCCAGAGGAACTTCCAGGAATACCCCCAGAACAACAAATCGAATTCCGAATCGACCTAATATGTGGAGCTACTCCAATCGCCAAATCACCCTATAGGTTGGCTCCTGCTGAGATGCAAGAATTGTCAAACCAACTAAGTGAACTCTTGAATAAAGGATTCATAAGACCAAGATTCTCTCCATGGGGAGCTCCAGTTCTTTTTGTTAAAAAGAAAGACGGATCCTTCAGGATGTACATTGACTATAGGGAATTAAATAAGCTCACCATCAAAAACTAATACCCACTCCCACGAATCGATGATCTATTTGACCAACTTCAAAGGGCTAGTTACTTTTCAAAGATAGATCTGAGATCCAGTTATCATCAACTCAACTTCCGAGATGAGGACATTCCTAAGACTGTCTTTCGAACTCGTTACGGTCATTATGAATTCGTCGTGATGCCCTTCGGTCTAACAAATGCCCCCGCTGCATTTATTGACCTCATGAATAAAGTCTTCGCCCATTCCTTGACAAATTCATGATCGTTTTCATCGATGATATCCTCGTATACTCTCGAAGCAAAGAAGAGCATAGTCAACATCTCCGATAGACCTTAGAGACCCTTTGAGAAGAAAATTTGTATGCGAAGCTCTCCAAGTGCAAGTTTTGGCTCCGCAGTTTAAATTTCTTAGGACATGTAGTCAACAAGGAAGGAATCCATGTAGATCCCTCTAAAGTCATGGCCATTGAAGGTTGGGGAATTACGACAACGCCAATAGAAATTCGCCAATTTTTGGGTCTAGCAGGGTACTACCGAAGATTCATTTAGGACTTTTCCAAGATAGCCAAACCCCTCACCACATTGACAAAAAAAAGGCGTATCCTTCAACTGGATCGGGAAGCAAGAAATTGCCTTCCAAACCTTGAAGCCAGCTCTCTGTAGTGCTCCAGTGCTATCCTTATCGTTGGGAACCGAAGATTTCATAGTTTACAATGATGCTTCGAATCAACGTTTTGGTTGTGTCCTTATGCAACGCAGGAAGGTAATTGCTTATGCATCCAGACAACTGAAAACACATGAAGTAAATTATACCACGCATGATCTCGAACTGGGGGCGGTGGTCTTCGCCTTAAATATTTGGAGGCACTACCTATATGGTACCAAGTTCACACCACAAGAGCCTGCAGTACATTCTAAATCAAGAGGATCTAAAAATGAGGCAACGAAGATGGGTCAAGCTATTAAATTATTATGAGTGTGAGATCAAATACCATCCAGGAAAGGCTAACATAGTAACTAATGCCCTATGCCGAAAGGAGTATTCAAGTGGTTGTATGAAGGCCCTATCAATCACCATCCAATCGCATCTAGCCTCACAGATCAAGGAAGCCCAATTGGACGCATTGAAGCCGAAGAATGTCGCTAGTGAATCACTACATGGAATGGAGAAGGAACTAGAAGTTAAAGACGACGGAACTCAGTACTTCATGAATAGAATCTAGCTTCCCAAAGTTAGCGGATTCAGAGAAGTAATCACGCATGAATCCCACAAGACGCAATATTCTATTCATCTGGGGTCAGATAAGATGTATTTGGATATCGAGCAACAATATTGCTGGCCTAAGATGAAGGCAGAGATAACCACTTTCGTAGGCAAGTGTCTTACTTGCGCCAAGGTGAAAGTGGAATACCAAAATCCCTCGGGACTACTGAAACTACCAGTGATACCCGAGTGGAAATGGGAAAAGATTATTATGGACTTCATGACCAAATTGCCAAAGATAGCCGACGGATTGGACGCTGTCTGGGTAATCGTCGATAGATTAACAACATCCATCCATTTTGTAACAACGTAAATTTTCAAACAATTTTTCATTTTTCAACAACCAAATTTATATTTTAAACTTTCTCAAAACATATGTTCCACAGTAGTTATCAAAATAATACATGTCCCAAGATCACAAATAAAATCTCCTGACTGTGTGTATGGATCACGCCGACGCCTTCCTGCGATTGTCACTAGTACCTGAAACACATAACACCACAATTGTAAGCATAAAAGCTTAGTGAGTTCCCCAAAATACCACTTACACACATACGCCTTTCCATGCCATACTTTACACGACCTTCCAGTCCATGTGTCTCAGGGGAATTCCGTCCCTGTCCCAGTAGACCTTCCGATCCTACTCATATCGACCTTCCGACCCATGACTCCCTAACCTTCGGGTCCACGTCATAATGCCTTCTGGCCCATATCATCCATAGCATACATATCACATACATAACGCATACAAAACATGCAACACATAGCATACAATATATGCATCTCATAGCATACAAGACCTTCCGGTCGCACATAAGTACCTTTCCGGGTACAGTACAGTGAGAAGACTCACTTCGGATATCTCGATAAATCTCGAACTCGGGAATCCTGCTCTAACCTCCACTTAATCATATAAGGTGGTATCTCTAATCAGCACAACTTTCAAAATCAGCATAAATCTCTTCCTAAGATCTCTCAGGAGGTTAAAAGACCATTTTACCACTCTAATGGCCCAAGGGTCCAAACTTTGACCTAAAACCTAAAAGTCAGCAAAAGTCAACCTTCTGGCGTACGCGGTGCGTACCAGATCTGTACGTTGAGCGTACCCGGCGGCTTCAAAGAATTGGGGTACGCAGCCCCTTAAGCCGCAGGTACTGGGAGTACGCCCAGCGTAACTCCCAGCTTTCTCCTCCTTTTCATTTTGGTCTTAATCGGTTAAGCCACACGTCCAAATCATAGATCTGACCACTTCTAAGTCTCTTAAGGCATAAAGTTGGTGACTTTAAGCCTTTGCATGGCTGAAAGAGTCACAAACACCCAAGCCATTCCATAAAAAACACTTTTGGGCTCCTACTTCTAGCATCACTCCAAAGTAACAACGAAGATAGGATTTTTATGGATCAACTACCCTCAAAATACTAAAATGGGACATATATAGGTCCTTGGAACCCTTTTTGCTCATAAAGTCTCCACCTTTGGGACTTAAACCCTAGAAATGACTCATGAACACCAAATCAATTATCAAGGGAAAGTTTTGATCTTTTTACCTCTAAATGAAACTCCTTTCTCTGTAGATCTCAGATCTAAGTCCTGATTCCAAGCCTTGATCTCCACAAGCACTTCTCCTTCTTATTCTCTAACACAAAAAAGCAAAATAGCTCAACTCCCACACTCACTAGCTTTAGGACGTAGGAACACTCTCTTAGGGTTGATCTCTGTGACAATGGAGGCTGAGGATAAGACTATAGCATCCCATTTATAGTGTACAACAATTAATTAGGGTTTTGAGTCTGGGCCGATTACGCCTAGCGTAGCCCAATGTACGCCCAGCGTACTCCATCGAGTCTGCGTCCGAATAAAGCGCATGAGTAGGTGCATCGTACTCTTCAGTACGCCCAGCATACTCATTTGCTTCATTATTCCTCTTAAGAGCTAAATGCGACATCTTGGAAAAGAATAAGGGTTTGAGAGCTTACCTGAAATTTCGGGATGTTGCACATTTCCTGCCAATAAAAGAATTCTACAAGATAGCAGACTCACTTCAAGATTCTGGCAATCTCTTCAGAAGGCAATGGGAATGTAGCTAGATATGAGCACTGCCTACCACCCACAGACGGATGGTCAGAGTGAGCGCACCATCCAGTCACTCGAGGATATGCTCCAAGCTTGCGTGATTGACTTCGGCAAGTCATGGGATACCCACTTTCCTCTGATCGAATTCTCCTATAACAACAGTTATCACACGAGCATCAAGGTTGCTGCCTTCGAGGCACTCTATGGTCGAAAATGCAAATCGCCCCTATGTTGGGCCGGGGTGGATGACACTCAACTAGAAAAAGGGAAATCGCCAGCCAGTGCTCTTATAGGACCCGAAATCATCCGTGAGACGACCAAAAAGATGTCCAAATCAAAGTTCGACTTCAAGCATCGCGAGACCGACAGAAGAGTTATGCTGACAAGTGGCGAAAGCCATTAGAATTTCAAGTCGGGGATGAGTGTGTTGTTAAAGGTCTCACCTTGGAAGGGAATGATTCACTTTGGGAAATGAGGAAAATTGAACCCGCGATACATTGGACCGTTGAAGATTCTTGCCTGGATTGCTCCAGTGGCTTACAAGTTGCAGCTACCTGCCGAGCTCAACAACGTAGACCCGATGTTCCATGTCTCGAATCTGAAAAAGTGTCTATAAGATGAAACCCTTGACGTCCCTTTGGAAGAGATTGAGTTAAACAAGAATCTAGTGTTCGTCAAAGAACCAGTCGAGATTATGGATAGGGAAGTGAAGCGTACAAAGCAAAGTCGCATTCCGATTGTGAAGGTTCGATGGAGCGTAAACGTGGACCGGAATTCACGTGGGAACGTGAAGACCAAATGAAACAAAAGTACCCTCACTTATTCTTTCGTTCACAATCCTACTTTTCAAAAGAATTTCGGGACGAAATTCCGTCTAACGGGGGGATGATGTCACAACTAGCATTTTAGCTAGGAAATTTTGTTCTTGTGTAATCATTCAACTATTGTAAACCATATACTCTAAGTAAATATCACTAAGTGCTCATTTAAATTCACCTTTCAAGTTCAACAAAGAGTCTGAAAACCCTAAGAATCACGGTTTGAGTCCATATTGGACTAGGATTTCCTTATTGGGCCTAATGGACCAATAGGCATCCAATTCAACTATTTTGGGCTAGGAAACCCTATTTGGATTCTAAATGGACGCAATTCAAAAATCTATAACATTTTGGACCATTTACGCCTATAATGGTTCATTCTAACCCTAATGGGCCTTATTGGGCCATAACTAATCCAATTAACCCTAGTAAGCCATAAATCCATTCTTTTATTCTATTTGGGCTGTGAACCATCTAATGAGCCCATTGGGCCGAAAAGTAATCATTTAGGCCTCATGATTTCGAGTAAAGACAAGTAAAGGCCCAAACTACTCCACCCCTTCTCCTAGCCCAAAATTATCGGCACATGAGTAAAAAAAAGGAAATGAAATGGGGGTTGACTTTAGTGGTGCCACCTCCATATTATTCACCATGTAACAAAGCAATTGTCTCTCATATTTCCATGCAAAGTCAAATCACCCTCTCTATTCTTCTACTTACGGCAGAGAGGTAACACACACACACTCTCTTTCAAACACTCTCCAAACACTCTCAAAGATCATCCTCCTTCCTCCAAGATCTCGAAAAATTACTAGAGTTCTAAGGATCTTCATCAAGTATTTCTAATCTTTGCTAAGTTATTGTCAAACACAAGTATCTTCTTTCATCTTAACATGAAAAAAAACTCCTTCTTACATAGCTTTATTCCATGATCACACCTTAGAAACTTCATAAGCTAGAAAACGACTTCAAGGTGTTGCTAGGACCAAAAATCTCTACATCTCTTCTTCAAAACCGAAACATCAAAGCAAAGGTGAGTTCATACCCCCTTGTTTTCAGTTTTCACATGATTTTTGGGGGAGAATGCAAGTAAAATGTGTAGATCTATGTGTTATATGCATGTCTTGTGTGATTTCTTAGTTTATTTTGTAAAAATGTGTTAGATCTTAACAAATCTTGACATTTTAAGTAACATTGAGTAAAGAACCATAAACTAAGACACTTTATACATCATATTATCAAGTCAAAAGTGATTATATGTTTAAGATATAAAAGTTTCAAACAAAAACCTTGTTAAGTGTGGAAATTGTCAAGAAAACAAAAGATAAGGGCAAAAGATGACATTTATATTTTTATAGGGACCAAACAGGTCCTACTTGTATAAAAAGGGGGTTTTATATTAAAAATACTTTCCAAAGGGGCAAAAATGTAAATTTGAGCTTAATGGGCCAAATATTTGGGCCTCACGGTTTTAGGCCCAAATTTGCATAAAAATGGAAGTTTTGGGATTAAAAATGCTATTTGACCAAATTTTTAGTCATAAATGTAATTAAACCAAATTTCGGGATGAAAATGACATTTATCTCTAAATTGGACCCAAAAATGTAACTTTTATCAAAATTGGGTCGAAAGTGTCAATTTTTACAAACAAGAGGCTGAAAATGTAATTTTCTGCAAAACTGGGCCTTAAATGTCAAAATATAAATTTTTGGATTAAATCTTTGAATTTCTAAACATTTGGGACGAAACTACAAATTTTTATAAATTATGGATTAAAGGGTTATCTTTAGAAAACTTTGGGCCTTAATTTAAAATTTGAGATATATTGGCCAAGAACGTAGTTTTTACATAAAGGGGACTTTTTATATTCAATCTGGTAAAACTCGAACTAAAACGAACAACGAAGTAATAACAAACGGAAGAAATAGATCGATAAGAATTTTACATGGCCAATGGGCCTTACGGCCCCATTTAAGTGTATATTGAGTCCAATATTTTCCATGACATGTTTATTGGGCCTTGCGACACATTTACATGTTAATTTGGACCTAAGTTATAGGTCACAGTGCACTTACATGCCTATTGGTCCCAAATTACCCTCTTACAAGTTATTGTGCCTTTATGGTCCATTTACATGCTAATTGGGCTTGGACTGAAATTCACATGCATAGTACATCGTAACTATACATTTGCATAATCATTGAACTTCGTATACTTCTATATGTACATTCTAAATATGAAAACATACAAAATACTTGTAAACGTTAAACATAGTACCAAAGGTTGAGAATCTAGTGAGACATGTCGATTGGCACCTCTGAGTGTACAATCATAGCCTGTAGTTATAACTAGAGTTTCCTGGAGGGAGAGCGAGATTTTGTGTATAGATATATACGGGGTGACCCCCCGCGCCTTAGTAATTATCTTGCATGGTTATAACGGCTCATATAGAGATTCAATACCAATTTAACAATTCGGAGATTAATTCTTTGATTGTGTCAATACAAAACAACTTATCTAACGATACAAGAACCTCAACATTGTTATAAATCAGAAAAAATCGGATTTTCTGTGGAAATATTTGTATACGATTATCACTTACTTACAATACAAGAAATCTAAACTACATTCATATATGTTACAACTATGAAATTCACACATGCATTTATACTTGATTTTCACATCATTTTCAGACATTTTACAGAAAATATCGGATTTTGTAGGTTTTTACGAAAGATACAAAGACTCTTATTCAAACATACTTATGAACTCACCAACATTATACATGTTGACCGTTTTCAAAATAACTTGTATTCTCAGGTAATCGTTAAGCAGGAAGATTTTCTAGTATGTATGGATTTATTTTGTGTAACATCACTCATCGTACAATTAATACTTTGAATTTATGTAATTTATAACAATGTACTTGATGTGAACAATGTTGGTTGTTATATGTAATGTTGATGGTGTAGGTGTTATGTTTCATGTATATTCATTGTGATGATAATTCAATTGTTAGTCACACGAGCCCCCGAACATTTCCACCGTCTGGTTAGGGGTGTGACAAAAATCTAATTACTCATGTATATACGTATCATTTGTAGAGAAGTGGGTGCCCAATAATAAAGGATTGAATTATAAACTTAAAGAGTATAACAAAAATACACCATATGAAAATATAGGTTGAAGATGCATAAAAGGAATCATACCTTGATGCAGATGATACATCATTATCATTTCCACCTTTATTCAATGAGAAATAAAAAACATGACATAAGGTCATATTTGTTTATGTATCAATCAAGCTGAAAACATATGCAAGTGAAGTTTATAAATTTTACATCTTAGTCTCCGAAAAATTCAACTAATCTGATTTTGTTTCCGGTTGCAGCCGATGAATCCAAGAAACATTGAGGTCCCACCCTACAAATATCAACAATAAACACTACTAAGCAATATATATATATATATATATATATATATATATATATATATATATATATATATATATATATATATATATATATATATATGTTTATCTTTCATTTATCCATTTCCTTTGACCTAATAGAACCAAAATTAAAGTTTGAATGAAACTTTGAATACCCTAATTTGGATATATGATTAGCAGTATCGCAAATATAAAATTGAGATGAAGTTGAATACTTAGGGAACTGTCCCTCTGATTGAAATAAGTCACAGGAAAGAGTATCTGAACTCCCAATCCATGATATAGATGCACCAACGTCTCCTGAGAATGGATTGTGCGCTATGTTCTTCTCGAGGCATCAAACTTACGTGAATGGGTATACAAAGTAAGTGGAAGTATCAAATGGATTTCTATAAGTGGATTTTTCAAGCAACGTCAATCGATTGGCTCTAGTTCCCTTTCCTTCCGATCGATTGACCACTACCATCGATGTTTTCAATCGATTGCTCATATGGAGGGCTTTACCGTAGAAGATGGTAGAGGGAACCCAAGCGGGATGCATTACATGTTGAAGAATAAGCAGACGAATATGATTTTGACGGCGAGAGTGGGCATGACCGAAGGCAACAGAGGACGGTGGAATGGACACGTAAATGTTGGGAAAGAGTTTTTGAAGAAAACGTATGAAGGGAATCCACAGGACAGCTGAGGCGATGGATTGGTGGATCGGTTGAGAGAAGGATGAGAAATGATAGAAAGTTGTTGGATGAGATAGGCGGTGGAGGTAGATGATATGTTGGACCAATGTAAAAGGAAGTAATGGGATGTGGGAGCATACACTGACACATAGTTCTACAACTGGCACCAAACATTAACAAAAAAAAAAGAGAAACAAATTATGGTCGCAATGGAGAAGATAATGGACGGCAGTTGGCAATCATCTGCAGTGTCGATTTATAATTGGTAGCAGTGGGAGGTGGGAGATGAACATCTAAAACGTAGCAATGATATATTATAGAACATAACACGTATCAGTTGGTGTTTCTCACAAAAGAAAACCCAAAAAAGAAAAAAAAAAGACCACCAACAAAAGAAAACTCGAAACAGAAAAAAAAAACTCACTAATAATAGTAAAGTTCTGTTCATTGAGGAGTTAAAAATTAGTATATTATATAATAAAGTAAGTAATAAAAATCTAATTATTAAATAATAAAATCAATAATGATTAGGTTATAATAAAGTAAGGGTATAAAAATGAGTCAAATGATTATCAAATGATAATGATGAAAAAAATCAAGCTAGAATGATGTATGATAGGATAGGTTGATGTATATATAATACGACCCTTATAAAAATAATGTAATTTCTTGATAATAACAAGTTGATCCACGAATATGTGAACTCTTCATGTACATTTTGTGTATTAAATACTTGTATCATCGTATATGGTTGTGCCACCTATGGTTTCATTCTTTATTTTTCTGATTTTTAGGCAAAATTCATGCAGATTACTTCTAAATTTCAGAGTATATGATTAAAAAACTATATATAAGATTACTTAAAACATTGTTTTGTGAAAACATCTTTTTCGTTGAAAACATCTTCTTCGTCCATGAGGGAGAATTCCCGTATCCTTAATTGTGAAAAAGGAGCTAATTTTTTAAATGGTTTAAATATATTAGGCTAATGGGCCGCGAAACCGTAGGTGAGCCACGGAATCGCGGTCCATTTGATAAACCCGCAAACGAGTTATTGAGTCAAACAACAACGAAATTGCCATTGCGTTGATGAAATTGTAGTTGAGTTGACTCATCTACGGTTTCTTTGGTTATTTTCGGATAAATGCTAATTTTTTACTAAATCATTAAGAGATTAACTTATTTTTTAACTTTATTATTTTTTTTTAATATTGTTACTCGGTATGCTCCACCCAATTATAAAATCATAACTCACGAAGTTGACTACGGACATTTCTAGATTTTTTTTTATGGTCATTCCTGCACCATTTGATTATACCGTTGGAAAAAAAAGGTTTCATTTTATACCAACTAGGAAAAGACCCGTGCTTTTGCACGATTCATTATTTTTAGAAAAAAAAAATGAAAGGTAGAAGAATATTTTTGACGGAAATTCCAAATAATAAAAAAAATAAAGGATAAAAGAATACGGTTGACGAAAATGATAAAGAATAAAGAAAAATGGTTGTAAAGAAGTGAAAGTGAAAGTTTAGTGGCCAAAATATCAATAAGTAAAAATAAAGTGGCAAAATTATAAAAATGAAAAGTTTTTGAAACATTAGTGGCAAAATTATAAAGAAGTAAAACAAAGTGGTCAAATTATGAAGATGAGAAGTTTCAACACTAAAATGTAGAAAAGATGTGACGAAAGTCAGAAATAGAAAAGAATATTGTTCTTTTTGTCCACGTGCTTTAATATATATATATATATATATATATATATATATATATATATATATATATATATATATATATATATATATATATATATATATATATATATATAATGAGTTTTGTTCATACCAATGACTTTAGTTACCTATAAATACATACTTACATACTATTATCTTTAATTTTATTCACAAATTTTCTCTCTATTTCATAAAATTTCAATAATTTAAAAAAAAGGATTCGTTTGATGATGGTGATGACGATGATAATCTCTATGATATACAAGTATTGCACGAACGTGCTACTACAACCAAATTTAGCTCATTTATTAACCAGATATGTGGCGTTAAACAGAGATCACAAAGAAAGGCACATACGTCTATTTCACAATTTGTTTGCGGATGATTGTGTCTACTAGCCATCTGATTTAAAAAGAAAGTTTCTTTTGTGGAAAATGTTTTTGTTCAGATAGCCAAAGCCTTGGAAAACAGGTATTGTTTCTTTAGAATATAGTTTTTATATAATTTAAATTTATCGTTTTACGTGTTAAATACATGTAACATCCCAAAATAGTGATAAAAAATTTTATTTTTTATTTAAAAAACAGCAATAGTTTCATTCACTAAATATCACAAAGACAAACACCAAGTACAATATCAAAATATCAGAGTAAAAATATCAAAAGCACGGAAATCATGAGGGGAGGATGTTGTTCCATCACGTCGGACCCTTCCCTTTTGAACTGGAAGTACCTGAAACCATAGAAATAAATTGTAAGCACAAAACTTAGTGAGTATCCCCAAAGTAACACATACCAAACAAACAACTGGCCTAGCCCTGGGGCGTGTTCCATCCAAATACACATAAATGGGCCCAAACTTAGGGTTTCTTCCAACCCATCATATACTCATTGGCCCAACCTTGGGGGTCTATTTCAACCCAAATCATACCAAAATATAAGAGTCACATAACAACTTAGTGGGACGACATTCGTACCTTTGACCCACAAGCACAGGGAGAAAACTCACCTCTCACTAAAGATAACAGAATCATACACTCAAGCTCCTGCTATCAGGGCTCCTCACATCAATCAAAATCAAAAACAACCCTAATTAAAATCAGGGTTTAACACGTAATTAATGGTCCAAACCATATTTATTTTACCAAGGGCAAAAGACCATGTTGCCCTTTCCAAGAATGACCCAAAATACAAGTTCCAAAATCCCTAACAACCTAAAGCCCAAAAAATGGCCCAAGTGGGTTTTCTATTAGTACGTCGAGTGTACTACTTAGTACGCCCATCATACAACCTCTACATGGAAGGTTTACGGGGCAGCAACCCAGTACGCCCAAAGCGGATATGCTGGGTTATCCTATGACGATATCCTCTTAACTAAGATGAGTCCTTCTTCTTCTACCTGATGTCTAATAAAGTGATATTTTCTGTCAATATGTCGAGATCTACCATGATCCCTCGGTTCCTTGGTCAAGGAAACTGCTCCTTCATTATCACAGAAAATTTCCATAGGCTCCTTTATGCCAGGTACAACTCCAAGGTCTTCAATGAAGTTCTTCAACCATATCGACTCCTTTGACGCTTCACTCGCTTCAATGTACTATGATTCGCACGTTGAATCAGCTAAGGTTTCTTGCTTGGAACTTTTCCAAGTCACTGCTCCTCCATTAAGAGTAAAGACCCAGCCCGACTATGAACGGTAGTTGTCCCTGTCGGTCTGGAAACTGGCGTCACTATACCCTCGCACCTTTAAGTCATCACTCCCTCCGAGGACTAGAAACCATTCCTTGGTCCTCCGAAGGTACTTAAGGATATTCTTGACTGCGGTCCAATGTGCTCTGCCAAGGTTCCCTTGATATCTACCGACCATGCTCAAAGCAAAGGCCACATTAGGGTGAGTACAAATCATAAGATACATGATTGAGCCAACTGCGGAAGCGTAAGGTAATCGGGTCATCTCTGCTATCTCGGCTTCGGTACTCGGACTTTGAGTCTTACTCAACTTGGCATTACTTTGTATCGGTAATTCTCCCTTCTTCGAGTTTTCCATACTATAACGTTTTAGCACCTTGTCCAAGTAAGTATTCTGACTAAGTCCTATTAGTTTCTTACTTTGCTCTCTCACTATCCTTATTCCCAAAATATAGGAAGCGTCTCCGAGGTCCTTCATAGCGAAGCACTTCCTGAGCCAGGACTTAACCTCCTGCAGAGTCAGGATGTCGTTTCCTATGAGTAGTATGTCATCGACATACAAAAAGAGGAAGCTAACTACACTCTCACTGGCCTTGAAATACACACATGATTCATCTTCTCTTCGTAGAAATCCAAACTATTTAACTTTCTCATCGAAGCATAGATTCCATCTGCGAGATGTTTTCTTAAGTCCATAAATGGACTTCTCAAGCTTTCACACTCTATTGGGATGCTTCGTATCGACAAAACCCTCTGGCTGAGCCATGTAAACATCCTTAGCCAACTTCCCATTGAGGAAAGCGGTTTTGACATCCATTTGCCATATTTCATAATCATGAAATGCAGAAATGGCTAGCATCATCCTAATAGACTTTATTTTAGCAACTCGTGAGAAGGTCTCATCATAGTCAACTCCGGGAGTTTGAGTAAAGCCCTTCGCAACCAATCGTGCCTTATACGTATGCACATTCCCATCCATGTCGGTCTTCTTCTTGAAGATCCACTTGCACCCAATCGTCTTATGTCCGGGCACATGGTCAAACAAATTCCAAACTTGGTTGTCATACATGGACTGAATCTCGTTGTCCATCGTCTCTTTACATTTTGCAGACTCTGGGCCTGCCATGGCTTCCTTATAGCTGTTAGGTTCATCTAGATTTACTAGTGTACTATCACTAATTTACATGTCCACTTTAGTAGTAATATGAAAACCATACAACTGGGGTTGAACTCTAACTCTTTCGGAATGTCTAAGAGGCAAGGAATTGTCAATTGGTTCAACCAGAGTTTCCTCCTCGGGTTGATCGCCAGCGTTAGAGGTTCCTTCATCATTCGACTCTAGAATCTCTTCAAGATCGATTTGCCTCCCACTGTCTCCTTAGATTATGAGTTCTCGCGCTCGGAAAACCCCTATCCTCGCAACGAAGACAACATTGTCACTCATTCTATAGAAGAGATACCCAAAGGATTTCTGCGCGTAGCCGATGAAAATACATCGCCCACTACAACGTTCGAGCTTTTTGTGAGTGTCTCGTCTTACGAAAGCCTCGCAACCCCAAACCTTGATATGTGCCAACGAGGGAGCTTGCCCTGTCCACATCTCGCGAGGTGTTTTGGAAACTTTCTTTGTAGGGACTAAGTTAAGTATATGGGCGGCAGTCTCTAAGGCATACCCCCAGAATGAGATAGGTAGTGAAGCACGACTATCACACCCCAAAACCAAGAACGGCAGAAACGTTCAGGGGTGGAGGACATCATGTGAAGTATCATAACAGTGTAAAGTAGTAAACAAACAACAACATCATCCATTGCATTAAAAGTAAAGTTTTAATACATGTGTGTTCTTTCATTGTAATAAGACACCAAAATATGTAATCAAAATAAAAGATGAGTCTTGTCTGTGCTCCGTCTTCTCAAAACCTGGTCATCGTACCTGTCTACTGGTGACCTGAGAATACAAGTTATTTTGAAAGAGTAGATCAACATAAAGTTGGTGAATTCATAAGTATTTAAGTGTCATTACTCTGTTTTGGAAAGTTGTTATGAATGACATGTAAAGTTTTGACTGAAACATTTGATATAAGTGTGAAAACCCTAGAAAATCCCATATTTCCTACTAGTTTAAAAGTAGTCTTCTACCAAGACCCAAATGTTTTGAGAGTAGTCTTCTACCAAGACTTGAATGTTTTGCTGTAACAAAGATGGTTTTTCCCCTGTATGACTACTATTAACAATATATAGTCTACCTCATCGTTTATGTGAACATATCACAAAATAAAAGTAATAGGGAAAGTATAGCCATATATAAGTATTATCCATTTGTATTAGGATAAACACGACATCGCGACTGCCGAAAAGTATTAACCTTGAACCTCCGTAGATGTTCATTTTCCTCTATAGCTAACAGCAGGTCGTAGGAATGGTTAGTCCCGTAAAGGTACCCCTAGTATAAGTATTAATTGTAGGCATCAGTAGATGTTCATTACCCCTGTTGCTAACAGGTGGGTGCCGGAATGGTTAGTCCCGTAAAGTATCCTTTTGTACTAGGGTAGACAGAACTAATCTACACGTAAAATATGTAATAGTATCTCATCGTATAGTATGTAGGTACAAGTATCCATGTAAGTGTATCCATGTAAAAGGATCCATGTAAGTATATCTCTTCATATAGCATTTAGTATAGACTCTTGAATGAACTGACTCTGGTGTGATTCCTTGTAATAGGAATAATGTTTTGTATCCCCTAAACTATCCCTATAATAGTTTACTGGAATGTATTTGTGGTCCAAGAAGGTTTATACACCCTTGCTACTCAAGAGTGTGGGAACTGACTGAAGAATGAAAGCTGTCATATCAATACATACATATATATATATATATATATATATATATATATATATATATATATATATATATATGAACATAAGTGTATAGATATAGATTTGACTAAGGACATGAAAGAGGTTTTGTAAAACATTTGAGAGTTTTGAACAATAAATAACAATGACTTGATGTCATTTTATAAAGATTTTAAAAGTAATTAATTTGATAACAAACATTTTAAGACAGAAAACCATTTCATGTGTCACATTTTGAAGCATGTGAAATCAGTTGGATGAAAACACAGTTATGAATTACATATGATTGATTCTATAGCATGTTGATTTCTACCTGTATTCCCCCCCCCCATTAAAGCATTTAAAATCATTTAAAACATTGATTAAGGGGTATGAACGCACCTGTAGATGGTGGTTTGGATGAACTGAAAGATGTAGGATTGCTAAGTGTCAAGTGAAGACTTGTACACACTCAAAGATCCTAGTTAACATATAATAACACATATATGTATCCAATTAGTCTTTAAACAACTAACTGACAATGTTAAGACATCCTAGAACATGCTAAACAGCTTATATAAGTGTTATAAGTCCTAAGGATTGCATCTAAGTTCTTGTAGCACAAAGCTATTGGGTTTAGGGCTCCAAAGAACCCCTTCCTTGAGTTTACTCCCCAAGGACCATAACACAATGAGTTTACAGTCGTAAACCCTTGAGTTTACGGCCGTAATCTCCTAAGATCTTGATCCTTTGATGGTTTGAATCCTTACATGTCCCTTAGAAGTGTTTCTACTTGATGGATTAGTCCTTGGAAGAGATTAGGGCACCCTTTACCTCCTTTGAGGAGTTCACGGCCCTAAGACCAATCACCTTAGGGTTTGCGGCCGTAATTTCTCATGGACATGGTATTTTTGTGCTTTCAAGTCCTATACACATTAAGGTATGAGTCTAGACTAGTTTCACAAGGAAAGGAAGGGACTAGGGCACACTTTTGGCCTTTAAAGAAGGGTTTACGGTCCAAGGTGTTCTTGGGCCGTAAACACTTTGATCTTGATGTTTCCTTGTGATTTCTTGATGTTAAGACACATTATAAGCCCTATTATACTCTTAGATAGTAGCACTTACGATTTGGGATGAAAAGCTGAAGATCCTTGAGAGAGAATCGAGTTTTTCTCTAGTTCGAAATGGAACGAATGAATAAATATGGCTAAGGACCATATATATATATATATATATATATATATATATATATATATATATATATATATATATATATATCCCTTGGGGTTTTGAACGACAAACTCCATGTTTGGGTCGTAAATTCCAATTTCTTAGAGTATGAAATATTATTGTTGCAAAATAAACCATAGGACATCCCCTCTCCTGGCATCTCCTAAAGTGTTAATCACAGAATACTCAAACTTATCCCAAACAGTCTGAAAATTAACAGTAACTGTTCTGACTTCTATTGACTTGGTATGTTGTACAGAATGGAAATTTCGGGTTGTCACAACGACTCATCATGGAATGAACCATGTCCAATAGGGTTCGATTATGCCTCTCGGCCACACCGTTCAACTGTGGTGTCCTAGGTGGCGTCAATTGCGAAACTATTCCGCATTCCTTGAGATAGTCGTGGAATTCAAGACTTAGGTACTCTCCTCCCCAATTGATTCTCAACTTCTTGTTTAAACTCTTTGAACTTTTCAAAGGTTTCTGACTTGTGATTGATTAAGTAAATGTACCCATATCTACTGTAATCATCGGTGAAAGTCACATGGAAGCGGTTCACGTCCCTTGTGGTGGATCTAAAGGGCCCACACACATCGGTGTGTATGAGATCCAACAAACCCTCACCCCTCTCACAAGTTCCAGTGAAGGGTGACTTGGTCATCTTTCCAAATAAACAAGACTCGCACACGTCATCGTCCCTAAGGTCGAATGACTCCAACACTCCATCCTTTTGGAGTTGGGCTATGCGTTTCTTGTTTACATGTCCAAGACGACAATGCCACAAGCATGCTTTATCCATACTATTGGAAGAATCCACACACAATACATCATTCCCTAGGTTATCTACAACCATAACAGTTTCATAAATTCCATTACAAGGCAATGCTTCAAAATACAAAACACCATTTAGATAAGCATAAATCGAACCATTCTCATTATTAAACGAATATCTAAATCCTTGTCTAAACAAACCATGAAATGAAATGATGTTTCTTGCCATATCTGGAGAATAGAAACAATTATTTAAATCTCAACCTAATCCATTACTAAGCGCTAGAGAATACACTCCAATCTTTGTGACAGGCGACGATCTTCTGTTCCCCATGATTAGATTTATTCTTCCACACTCCACATCCCTATCTCTTCTTAGTTCCTGCAATTCATAACATATGTGAAAACCACATCCTGTATCAAGAACCCAAGAAAATAGCATGTGATGAATCATTAGATTTAATTGTGTAAATACCTGTGAAGGACGACTTGATCTTCCCATCCTTGATGGCTTGCAGATATTCCAGACAGCTTCTCTTCCAATGCCCTATTTTGTGGTAGTGGTGGCACTCTGCCTCTTTGGGTTTGAGTTGGGCTTGGCAGAACCAACTATGGTTCCACTAGAGGAGGTACCATCTTGGGGCTTTCCCGTCCTCTTCTTGCCCTTCCCTTGCCTAATGGCGAAAACAGGAGCAGCGGGTGGAGTGGGAGTTAATGCAACAGATTTGTCCTTGACGTTGCTCTCAGCAGTCCTAAGGAGCCCTTGGAGTTTTCTTAGGGTGACCTCTTCTTTGTTCATGTGGTGGGTCATCCTAAATTTGTTGTAGCATGAGGGAAAGGAGTGAAGAATGATGTCGATTGCCAAATCTTCCCCAAAGTTAAAATTTAACTTGCAAAGACGGTCAACATACCTCTGCATCTTTTGCAAATGCGAGGTTAGGGATTCTCCACTTCCCATCTTAGCGGTGAGCATGTTGGTGATGATCTCATAGCGCTCTTGCCTTGCGCTTTGGTGGTACCTCTCCAGCAAATCTTGGTGCATTTCGTACGGATACATGTCATCATAGGACTTTTGCAGTTCAAGGTTCATTGTGGCTAGCATGATGCAATGAACTTTCGTTGCATCACGCTCATGGGTCTCAAAGACGGCCATTTCTTCGGGAGTAGCGATTTCCGGATTGATCTTTTCAAGCTTCTCGTCAAGGACATATTCTTTATCCTTGTAGCAAGTAATCATGCGAATGTATCTTATCCATTCATTGAAATTCGATCCGCCAAATGTCACCATTTGACATAGGCTCATTAGCGAGAATGAACCAGCAGCAACGTTGTTGGCATTTGCGTTAGACATCTGCACATAGAAAGGAACAAAGTTTGATTAGAAATGAATCCCTAATTAAACACCCAAAATGAGAAATTAGGGCTAGGATACAACAACATTATTTACATATTAAAAAAGGGATGTCGTAATCCAACATGCAAATAATTTGAAGGTAAGTGAATGATGATTCACTAGTTCTTCACCATGAAAAACATAAAAGGGTTAGGTTTTAAATGTATTAAGAATTCCTAGATTCCTTTTGAGATTCATTGAACTTTTCAATGGCATGTTTAAATCTCGATATGTCCCTATCATTTGTGATTGGGATGCCAAGGATCACAAAGCGGGTGTGAATAACCATGCAAATGTACATGGCGCCCTCATTCTTATAGTCACGTATTCGATGTGCCGATTAACCACACACGCTCCATCGAACTATGACAAATAATGAGTCACCCTTTGCCACCTTTGCTTAGAACCAATTAGTGTGTCGGTTAACCACACACGCTCCACTAACTTCTTAGCAAGGGTAAAGTGTAATTTCATGGGATTGCATCAATTCACTTTTGCCTAAAGTAACTAGGATTGGGAATTTTGTAAAACTGTTTAGTTACTTTATATAGATTCATTATACTTATTAATGAAGAGAGGATTGCCCTATCCTACCCGTTCGGCTAAGGACCCTCCACCAATCAAGGAAGCGGTGGGTATGAGTGGATACCCATTAAATGGCCATTTTATAGGCCATAACCTTATACCCCCTTATAGATTGGCTTTGTGAATGAGGCCTACTAATGGTAAGACTAGCATTTTAGTTATATATATATATATATATATATATATATATATATATATATATATATATATATATATTAATCTTGTAATAATATAATAGTATTGGGTGTATTTTAAACATTTTAAAATACTAGGGTTTTAATTTCAACTTAAAATTTTCGAAATTTATAACCTTTAAATTAAAATTTTAAATATTAAAACTCTTGATTTAATAATTATCTAAATTAAACAATTAATTTGAATTGCTAAATCATAAAGGATTATCTTAAATTAAACAATTAATTTTATCCTAATCCCTTAAATCCCTCTAGATTTCGAAAAACATGGGATGTGATAATTCAAAATCTTTAATTACTATATTTAACCATTAAAAGATAATTACAAGATATGGGATTTTCCAAATCCCTAAATTTAGGATCTTATCTTGGAGACGAGGCATATTTCGAAAATCCTAGGGTTTGCAAACGGGGGTCCTACCTCGCCCCAACAGACCGGGGTCCTACACTTCCACCCATACAACAGCTCGAAAGGCGGGTCGCCAATACTGGAATGATAGCTATTGTTGTAGACGAACTCTGCAAGCGGTAGCTAGGAAACCCAACTCCCACCGAAATCAATGACGCACGCCCTCAACATATCCTCGAGGGTCTGAATGGTCCGCTCACTCTGCCCATTGGTCTGCGAATGGAACGCCATGCTAAAATGCAGCCACATACCCAGTTCCTCATGGATTTTTTTGCCAAAAACGGGAAGTAAACCTGACATCTCGATCGTAAACGATAGAAACTGGAACCCTATGACGAGAGGCAATCTCGCGGACGTACAGGTTGGCCAACTTCTCTGCCGACGAACTCTCCCATATGGCTAGGAAATGGGAACTCTTGGTCAATCGATCCACGATGACCCATATAGCATCGAGCCCCCTTTTCGTCTTCGACAACTTCATGATGAAATCCATCGCGATCCATTCCCATTTCCACGTGGGAATCTCCAGAGGCTACAGCTTACCATGCGGCCTCTGATGCTCGGCCTTGACCATCCTACAAGTCAAGCACCTCTCAACAAGCTAAGCGATATCTCGCTTCATGCCAGGCCACGAATAGCTCAAAATCAAATCACGGTATATCTTGGTGGCTCCCGGGTGAACAGAAAAATGAGACTTATGAGCCTCCTCCATCACTGTCTGCCAGACCCATCCGGACATCGGAACCCAAACCCGACCGTAATGGTTCAACAATCCGCGACTATCCTGCACAAACCGGACGCTTTTGCCCTTAATCCTCTCCAACTTCTAGTTCTCTGGTCTCATACCTTCAATCTGAGCGTCCCTAACCAAACCCACCAGCGAGGAATCCACCGCTATCCTCATACACTTGGTTGGGGTCGAGGACCCAGCTGGCTTGAGGCTCACAGCATCCGCAACCACGTTCGCTTTACCAGGATGGTAAAAGATCTCGCAATCATATTCCTTGACCACATCCAGCCACCTGCGCTGCCTCATGTTCAGGTTCGGCTGATCCATGATGTGCCTCAAACTCTTGTGATCCGTGTAAATAGTACATCGGACCCCATATAGATAATGCCTCCAAATCTTGAGGGCAAAAACCACCGCTCCCAACTCAAGATCGTGCGTAGGGTATCTGGTCTTATGCGGCTTCAGCTGCCGCGATGCGTAGGCTACCACCCGTCCTCTCTGCATGAGGACTGCCCCCAAACCGGTGATGGATGCATCACAAAATACCACAAAATCCTCCACTCCCTCGGGGAGTGTCAATACTGACGCCTCGCATAAACACTACCGGAGAGTCTCAAACACCCTCTGCTGCTCAGGGCCCCACAGGAAATCCATCCCCTTCCTCGTTAGGCGAGTGAGGGGTACGACAATCTTGGAGAAATCACGAAGGAATCTCCGATAATATCCTACCAAACCCAAGAAACTCCTGATGTTAGAGGGAGATTTCGGGGTCTCCCACTGCATAAGCGCCTCCACCTTGGCCGGATCGACCAAAATACCTTGCTAGTTAACGAGGTGTCCGAGGAACTGGACCTCTCGTAACCAAAACTCGCATTTCGAGAACTTGGCATACAACCATTCTCGCCTCAGAACCTCCAGCAGCTCCCTGAGATGCTCCTCATGCTGCTCTCGAGTTTTGGAGTACACCAATATATCATCTATAAACACAATGAACAAGCGATCGAGCATCTGTCTGCATACCCGGTTCATCAGGTCCATGAACACTGCTGGCAAGTTGGTGAGCACAAACGGCATCACCACGAACTCGTAATGACCATAACGAGTCTGAAATGTGGTCTTCTCCACGTCTTCCTCCCTCAACCTGACCTGGTGATATCCTGATCTCAAATCAATCTTGGAAAACCAAGATGCACTCTACAGCTGATCGAAAAGATCGTCTATCCTCGGGAGTGGATAACAGTTCTTCACCGTTAACTTGTTCAACTCCCTATAGTCAATGCACATCCTGTGCGAACCGTCCTTCTTCCTGACGAAAAGGATTGGTGCTCCCCAGGGTGAACTACTCGGACAAATAAACTGCTTGCCCAGCAGCTCCTGCAACTGAGATGACAGCTCCTGCATCTCAGGCGGTGCCAGTCGGTACGACACCTTGGTGGTAGGGGCCGTATATGGCACTAAGTCGATCCTGAACTCGACCTGCCTCTCCAGAGGCACTCCGGGTAACTCCTCCAGAAACACATCAGCAAATTCCCTCACCACTGGGACCTCAAAAACTGAGAGCTGCTCTCTAACCCACGTATCTACCACATACAGCAAATAACCGGCACACCCGTGCTAAATATACTGTCGAGCTCTGGCTACTGAACAAAACCCTGATCCCAACCAGGTGCGCTCACTGTATACTATAAGTTCTCTCCCACTTGGGGTTCGAACCACCACCCGTTGTCCCTCACAGTCGATCATGGCGCCAAAACGGCTAAGCCAATCCATCCCTGCTATCACGCATACAACCCACATGGGGATAGGAACCAAATCTATCGGGAAGGACACCCCAAAAATCTCTAACTTGCATCCCCAGTAGACCGAAGAAGTAGAAACCCCATGCTCATTGGCAAACGAAACTCGCAATGGATACTCAAGATCAGCTATCGACACACTGAACCCTCTAGAGAAGGACTGAGATACAAACGACCGACTCGCCCCCGAGTCAAATAATACTTGAGTGGGCAAAGAATTTACTAAAAATGTACCTAATCACAGGTACAATCAAATAATACCAGTGACCACTCGTGTGTCCATCACATAGGCTACAAACACGCTGCAGCCCTGCTGCAAACTTTGTCTCGCCCTTGAAGCCGAACAAAATGCTGACCCACATCGGGTTCCCTCGCCGTACACCGTAAGTACTCCCCCACTAGGGTCTCATATCATCACTAACTGACGCCCGCAGTCAATAACAGCTCCAAATCGGCTCAACCAATCCATGCCCACTATAACACATGCATCCCCCATAGCAATCGGGACAAGATCTATCGGGAACTCCACACCAAAGGTCTCAAGGATACATCCTCGAATCATATCCGTAGCATATACCGCTCACTCGTCAACTATAGAAACTTGCAGAGGTCGACTCAATGCCTCTTGTCGGATACTAATGTGCTGACTAAAAGCCAAGGAAACAAATGACCAACTCGCTCCCGAGTCACATAACACCAAAACAGGTACAAAATTCACAAGAAAAGTACCTACGCATATCATCATATAAGCACAATATCTCAACTCAAAATAAATAAATAAGAATACATATCAGCCACAACATTGGGCGCTACGCAGACCTCCTCCGCCGTCAATTGGAAAGCTCTCACACGAGCCTTCGGTGCCTTGGCCTTCATTGGCCGAACCTCGGTAACCCTAGCAGCAGGCGCAGATCCCTATGCTAACCCCTGATGCAACTGCGGATACTCGGCCTTCCTATGGCCAGTCTGGTTGTAATGAAAGCAAACCATGAATCCCTTGGGGAAATCCTTAGCGATATGCCCCTCCTTGCCACATTTGTAGCAAGCACCTGATCGACATACCCCTTCATGTCCCTTGCCGCACTTCCCGCAAGTGAGGCCCTTCTGGCCTCCAGTCCTCAAATCAGCGGATTTGGTCTGCTTGGCTGTCGGCTGAGACTGAGCCGGCCGCCGATCCATCCTCTGTGACTCGGCCTCCTCCCTGGCCTGAGTCTCCAACTCAATCTCCCTCTTCCGGGCATTTTCTTGGAGCTCAGCAAATGTCTGGTACATTGAGTTCGATACAAACTCCCGAATGTCTCTCCTCAGAACGACCAAATACCGGCTCATACGTGCCTGCTCAGTAGCACCTGCTCAGGGAAGAACATCGCCCTCTCATCAAACTTCCTCATAATCACAGTGACCGAATCAGTACCCTGCTTGAGGGTCAAGAACTCCTGAACCAACTGTTCCCTCTCCATCGGGGGAACATACTCATCTCTGAACATGGTGTTCAACCTCTCCCAGGTCACCTTTGAAATCTCTGCAACTGAAAAGCTTGCCGTCACGAACTTCCACCAGTCCTTCGCTCCCAAGCGAAGCTGGTTCAACGCAAACTGAACCCGCAGATGCTCCAGACATGAACACGTATAGAAGCATCCCTCAATATCAGCAATCCATCTCATCGCAGCGATCGGATCCTGCGTCCCATCAAACTCAGGTGGCTTCGTGTTTCTGAACTCCTGAAACAACAACGAGTCACCTCCCTGAGGCCTGGCAGCAGCCACAGCTATGGTAGCTGCAGCAGCAGCAGCCTTAGTCACCACAGCGTACCGCTCGTCGAAAGTCTCAATTAGTGTGGTATTGATAGACCTAAACATATCCGGAATCTCGGCCTTGATCGTCGTCGCCACCTCATTGTGGATCATCTGACGAAGCTCCTCGTCACTCACACCGCTCGCCTGAGATATGTGGCGTGTCCCAACCATGATGTCTCTGAAATATAACATAATAATATCAAAGACTCGTTTGAGCATGCTCGCACTCGATAACTCGACCCTACTTGTTCCTTAGTACCCAAAGGATTCTTACTTAGAGTGTGCACTGCTCCGGTGTCTTCGGTAGCATGGGCCCTTATACTACCGTCAACACCGCATCAATATTCACCCTAAGTCCTCCTCCATGGATCCCAGATAACAAGTACTCTATATCTCAATGGCATAGGCTACCCTTCGGTAGACCTCTTATCAGCCCCTCACTGTTACCTACTCGCTCTCAAGCATCACATAGCAGTACAATCCTTCCTAGGCTAAGGCATCACAAAATCAGGCCACTCTAGTCCTAATATGAATACCTAGCCAACTCTAGCATGCATAACATAACATATCATATCTCATAACACATAACATAAGGGCATTTTAGGGATTCACCGTTCGGGCGTTGCCTGACCGTACACACTACTCCGCTCTGGTTGTCTCAAAACCTCTTGCTCTTTTTTAAAAAAATTATTTTATCATTTGAAAATTTTCTCAGATCCTCACTGTGAGTTCAGATACACCCGAAGGTGCATCCGAGTCTCTCAAACCAAGGCTCTGATACCAACTTGTAACGATGTAATTTTCAAAACAAAATTCTCATTTTTCAACAACCAATTTTTCATATATAAAGCATTCTCAAAAGTATTCCACAATAGTTATCAATTCAAAACATATCCCATGATCACAAATCAAATCTTCTCTCTGTGTGTACGGGTCACACCGACGCCTTACCACGGTCCTCGCTAGTACCTGAAACACATAACACAACAACTGTAAGCATAAACGCTTAGTAAGCTACCCAAATACCACTTACACACATATGCCTTTCCAGGCCATACTCTACACGACCTTCCGGTCCATGTGTCTCAGGGGACATCCGTCCCAGTCCCAGTAGACCTTCCGGTCCTACTCATACCGACCTTCCGGTCCCTGACTCCCTGATCTTCCGGTCCATGTCATAATGCCTTCCGGCCCATATCATACATACCATACATATCACATACATAACGAAATAAGAACATGCAACGCATAACATACAGTACATGCATCTCATAGCATACAAGACCTTCCGGTCACACATAGGTACCTTTCCGGGTATAGTATAATGAGAAGACTCACCTCGCTGGATGTCGGATAATCACTCGTGCTTGATTCCCCGACCTATCGTCCTCCTATAACATAAATGCATCTCTAATTAATACTTCCCTGGCTTAGTTTGACTAACACTATTAAGTCAACACTATTCAACCCTGGTCAACGCTTGGTCAATGGTCAACCTTTGACCCGACTCATCGAGTCTTGCATGGACTCGTCGCAAGACTCGACGAGACCGTACATGAACTCAAGTCCTTTTAATCCTTTCCGACTCATCGAGTCACTCACCGGACTCGGCGAGTCATCCACTGACCTGAGTCACGGGACAACCCGCTCCGACTCGTCGAGTCTGCTCATGGACTCGGCGAGTTCATTTCATGCACATCCTTAAACAACCTTCTTAGGCCAAATCTATTCCTCTAATCCGTAGATCTAACCTTCCCAAGTTCAATAATCATGTAAAGTCTCTATCTTGATGCACATGCAACATTCATATGACCATATATGATGATTTAGCCCCAAATACCATAACCAATGGTCATAACATCCATTGCTCTTCATAAAGCTTGATGAATAAGGCTCTCTGGACCTCTATGGATCCAGATCCAAAGCCTCATCACCAGAAAGGGACTATTTGGACCTCAAATCAACTTAGTAAAGGGAACAAGAAACCCTAAATCCATTTATTCATCATAAGACAGAAGAAGGGCTGAATTTATACCTCAAATGTGATGATCTTAGCTTCAAATCCACAGAATAGCAACCTCCTTTGCTTCCTCTTGGCTAGGACCTCCTTCTTCTTGCTAAACAACACCACAAAGGTCAAGAATGGCTTTCCTTCTCTCTCAAAATGCTCAAGCACTCTAGGGTTTCTCTCTATGGACTGGTAGCCACAAATGAAGGCCATAAGGGCCTTTAAATAGGTCCCAAACCCGAGAAATTAGGGTTTCTTTTGTCAGCTCTAACTCAACGAGTCACTCCCTTGACTCGCCGAGTCCCCTCATTAACCACGTCATCCAGTCGTGACCAGACTCGACGAGTCTAAGCACCAACTCGTCAAGTCACCTTATATAATTAAATAAATACAACATAAATCAATATACCTGGGAAACTCGGTGTTACACTGCCACTGCACCTTCATCAGCTCAACCCTCTTATTCCTCAACTCCTTTGTCTTTTTATCGAGAATAGCTACCGGTCTCTCAATGTAATTCAAGTTGTCATCAACCTGAATGTCTTCTAGAGGCACAACCGCTGAGTCATCCACTAAGCACTTTCGTAGCTGAGAAACATGGAAAGTGTTGTCGATCTGGCTAAGCTCCGTTTGAAGATCTAATTGGTTTGCCACCTTGACCACCCAAGCTATAAGCCTGAAAGGACCGATGTACATACGACCCAGCTTGCCCCGCTTCCTGAATCGGATAACACCTTGCCAAGGTGACACCTTCAGGAGGACCATATCGCCCAATTGAAACTTCAAGTTTGAACGCCGCTTGTCGGCGTAACTCTTCTGCCAAGTTTGAGCAGTCTGGAATCTGCTCCGGACTTGGTGGATCCTCTCTGTAGTCTTGAGTACTACCTCAGTGCTCCACATGATTCTCTGACCAAACTCGCCCTAACAGATTGGGTTCCTACACTTCCTCCCATAGAGCATCTCGAAGGGAGATCGTTCTATGCTTGCGTGGTAGCTATTGTTATACGAAAATTCCGCTAATGGAAGATACGTATCCTAACTGCTACCGAAATTCAAAAAACATGCAGATAGTATGCTCTCGAGAGTCTGAATCATCCTCTCACTCTGTCCGTCCGTATGGGGTGGAAAGCGGTGTTGAAGTGGAGATGAGTACCTATCTCGTCGTGAAAGTTCTTCCAAAATCTGGAAGTGAAACGGACATCTCGGTCTGACACCACCGAGATAGGCACTCCATGTCGTGCCACTATCGCATGCACGTAAATCTTGGCCATCTTCTCGGCCAATACAGTCTCCTAGATCAGAATAAAATGAGCACTATTGGTCAACCGATCCACGATGACCCATATCGAATCTACTCCATGTGCAGTCTTGGGATGTTTCGTGATGAAGTGCATGGTGATATCCTCCCATTTCCACACGGGAATATCTAATTTATGCATCTTGTCGTGAGGCCTCTCGTGCTCTTCCTTGACATTCCTGTTGGTCAAGCATGTCTCAACGTACAAGACTACATCCCGTTTCACACAGGGCCACCAGTAATCAGGGCAAAGGTCCCCATACATCTTCGTCGCCCCGGGATGGATGGAGAACCTCGGCTTATGGGCATCATCCATCAGAATCTGCCATACTCTGCCCCAGTATGGCACCTAAACCCTCCCATACAGGCTCATCAACCCACGACTGTCATAATCAAATGAGGCCACCTAGCTGATGATCCGTTCGCACTTTTGGCGCTCCGGCTTCAATCCCTCGACATACGCCTCTCTGATCTGCTCCAACAATGAAGTAATCACGGTCATCCTCATAGAGATGTCTCGAATCAGAGAAGCTACCAACTTGCGGATCATGGCATTGGCCACCACATTGGCCTTGCCTGGGTGATAGAGGATGTCACAGTCGTAATCCTTCACCACGTCTAACCACCAATGCTGCCTCATGTTTAGGTTCGGCTAATCCATGTGGTACCTTAAACTCTTGTGGTATGTGTAAATGGTACAAAAGACCCCATAGATGTAATTCCACCAAATCTTGAGGGCGAAAACCACAGCCCCAACTCTAAATCGTGTGTTGGGTAGTTAGCCTTGTGAGACTTCAACTGCCTCGATGCGTAAGCTATTACGTGACCCCACTACATTAATACCGCTCCAATGCCTATGACACGAAGTCGTCGACTCCCTCTGGAAAAGTCAAGATCAGTGCCTCACATAGTCGTTGTCTGAGAGTCTCAAAGGTTGCCTGCTGCTCAGGCCCCGAGCGGAAGGTCACTGACTTCTTGGTCAGTCGGTTCAATGGAACAGCGATCTTGGAGAAGTCTTGAATAAGTCTCCGCTAATAACCCGCTAGACCTAGGAAACTCTGAATCTCAGTTGGAGACCTCGAAATCTCCCACTGCATCACGACCTCTATCTTGGTCAAATCGACCAGAATTCCCTTCTGGTTGACAAGGTGCTCAAGAAATTGCACCTTGCATAACCAGAACTCACACTTTGAGAACTTTGCAAAAAGTCTCTCCCTCCTTAGAGTCTCCAACTTAGGTGCTCCCCATGCTGCACCTGAGTCTTGGAGTAGACCAAGATATCATCGATGAAGACTATCACGGACCGATCCAACATCGGTCTGCACACGTGGTTCATGAGATCCATGAATGCGACTGGAGCATTAGTGAGCCCAAAAGGCATCACCACAAACTCATAGTGACTAAAGCGATTCCTAAAAGCTGTCTTTTGCACATCCTCGTCGTCGACTCGCATCTGGTGATAACCCGATCGCAGATCAATCTTGGAGAACCAAGATGCGCCCTGTATCTGGTTAAACAAACCATCAATCCTCGGGAGGGAATAATAGTTTTTCAATGTTAAATTATTTAGCTCTCGGTAGTCTATGCACATCCGATGTGATCCGTCCTTCTTCTTTACAAACAGGATCGGGGCTCCCCATGGCGAACTACTCAATCTGATAAATCGCTTGTCTAGTAGCCCCTGCAGCTGCGTAGACAACTCCTACATCTCGGGAGGAGCCAACTAATATGGTGTCTTGGATATCGGAGACGCACCAGGGACTAGGTCAATCCTAAACTCAACCTGTCTCTTCAGAGGTACCCTGGGTAAATCCACTGGGAATATGTCCGGGTACTCTCACACTACCGGTATGTCATCAACTGTCGCCTTACCCTTATCTTGGGTATCCATGACGTAGGCGACATGACCCGTGCAACCCTGCTGAAGGTAGCGCCTCACTCTGCTGCTGAGCATAGAGTCAATCCATCTAGCGGCCTCTCACCCTAAATCACCAACGCTCCCCCACTAGGAGTCCGAACCCTCACTAGCTGCTGCTCTCATTCGATCACTGCCCCATTGGGACTTAACCAATCCATGCCAACTATAACCTTATTCCCTCGCAGGGGAATAAGGACTAGATCCACAAAAACTGCTAATCAAATAACTGCAGTGTACCTCCTTAGTGAACTCTCGCAACCCTAACGGTCCTGTCATCCATAACTTGTGTTGTGGGCTAAAGGCTCCATGGATTATCAAGTTGGGCTACGACCCATAGGATGCTCTATGGATTCTCTATGGTGGTTTAAACCCATGGGTCATCGAAATGAAAAGCCATGTTACATTAGGGTTTACATGGTGTAACCCTAAACGTAACAAACTATATAAAGAACATGATATCCACCAAAATCGGCTACACTAAGAAAAGAAGAGGGCTAGGCCAATTTTGAAGTGTTCTACATTCTCTCAAAGTTATTCCAAACCACTTGTTGTTGTGTGAAACATTTGAGGCATCACACTTGGGGTGCTAGGCTCTCAATGTTTTCAAGGAATCAAATCAACTACAAGGTATGTAATTCTAGCCATCTCTTATGTTAAAAGTTCCCCATGTATGCTAGATAGGATTATGAACCATGGAAATCAAATTTTGCATGTATTTTAGACAAATATAGATCCAAGGTTTTCTAGGGTTGCATGTAAACTTAGGAGTGTTAGAATGCTCATAACCCATCAGTGGTATCAGAGCCTAGGCTTGTTTGTTGATACTTGATGCAAAATAGTGTAAAAATCGAATTTTTAAGCTGTTAGCACAGGGGACTCACCGAGTCCATGGAGGGACTCGACGAATCCAAGCGAAACTTCAACCAACTCGGCGAGTCAGTTCTTGCACTCGACGAGTTGGTCATGCAGAGTGCAGTTTTACAATTTTTGCTGCTGGAAATGGACTAGAAACATTACCCTAAACTGGTTTGGTGTTTTAAAACTTGTTTTAGATGGTGAATGGTTGTTCTAATCAATTTACAATGACTAATATAAAAATTACATGATTATATGTGTTCATATGTTCTTGAAATTTTGATATGAATATTCATGTTCTTATGTGTTCTTGATAGATCATAGGAATTACTTGTTTAATGCTTAATTCATGATCTTTATGTGTTTTAATGGAGTCCATAACTTGTCCTCAAGTTATGGATAACCAAAAGTCAATTTGTATTAAATCCATTAAAAGAACACAAAAATTACAAAAATGAAGAGTCTTCATTTTAATAACTCATAAGTTATGAATTAAAGAGTTTTTAAAAGTTACAAAGCTTGCCCTCAAGTTTTGGAACATGTAAAGTTATCTTAATAAACTTTAGTTCCAACCCCTAGATTTTTAAAAGTTAAAAATCAACTCTTATACATTATAATATTATAAGTTAATAATATATATATATATATATATGTATGTATGTATGTATAAGATCAAGTCGTCTTACCGTTAGTAGGCCTCATTCACGAAGCTGGTCTATAAGGGGGGTATAAGGTTGTTGCCTATAAAATGGCGGCTTAATGGGTGTCCACTCTCACCCACCGCTTCCTTGATCGGTGGAGGGTCGTTAGCCGAACGGGTAAGACAAGGACTTATAAAATTCTCATTAAAAGTATGATGATTATTATAAATGCTTTTATTAAATTACCAATCTTAGTTACTTTAGGAAAATGTGAATAAGGTGCTAATCCATGAAATTACACTTTACACTTTGTTCAAGTTGTTAATGGAGCATGTGTGGTTAACTGACACACTAACTTGGACTTAACAAGGTAGGTAAAGGGTGACTTAAGGTTTATCATACGTCAGTGGAGCGCATGTGGTTAACCGGCACATCGATTGAGTGATAAACATTAAGGGAACCAAGTGATTTGCATGGTTACTTCACACCTCGTATTGTGATCCTCGGTTTCCCAGTCACAAAACTTGGAGGGCACACTCGAGATTGAAACATGCCTTTGAAAAGTTCATTGAATCTCAAAAAAGTCTAGGAATTTCTAAGAACCAATTAAAACCTAATATTTATATTTCGTTTTTCATGGTAGAAATTGGTGAATCAGCATTCGCCTACCTTTCAAATATGTTTATAGCTTAGATTATGACATCCCTCTTCTAAGTTATTGTGTATTGTGATTGGATCCTAGCCTTAATATTATATTTGGGTGTTTTATTAAGGACTATCTTTATGTATAAACTAAACTTGATCTCTTATTTTTTTCAGATGTCTTCCAACGACATTGCTTCTGGCTCAAACCCTACTGGATCCTTTTCCCTCATGAACCTATGTGGGAGGGTCATCTTCGATGGTTCCAACTTTATGGATTGCATCCGGAACATCAGGATGGTGACTTGCTACGAGGACAAGGAATATGCCCTCGATAAGGAGCTAAAGGAGATCGATGAGTCCACTACTACTCCCCAGAGGATTGTTGACTTCCGGACTCATGAAAGAGATGCCACCAAAGTGGCATGCATCATGATGGCCACCATGATAGTTGAACTCCAAAAGTCCTATGAGGACTACTACCCTTTTGAGATGCACGAAGATATGATGAAAAGATACCATCAGAGTGCTCATCAAGAGCGGTATGAAATAATCTCCTCCATGATAACAACCAGAATGAAGGATGGAGAATCCGTCACAAGCCATATGCAGAAAATGCAAAGGTATGTTGATCGTTTGCTGAAGCTTAATGTGAACTTCCCTGAGGAGCTAGCAATAGATATCATTTTGTACTCCTTACCCTCGTGTTATGATCAATTTCGCATGACATACCACATGAATAAGGAAGAATTCACACTCAGCAAACTTCAAGGACTCTTAAAGATCGCATAAATAGGTCTTAAAGGTAAGTCAGTTGTTACCACTCCTACTCCTACTCCAAACTCTGCCCCTATCCTGGCAATCGGGAAAGGTAGAGGGAAGAAGAGCAAGAGCCTTTTGAAGGGTACCAAAGGTAAAACCCTTCATAGCTCAACTTCAAGTGGAACCAAGAAAGGTTTTGTCACTCCTTATTCTTACCCAAAAGAGGCTGAATGCTTCTATTTCCATGAAAAGTCACATTGGAAGCGGAACTGCCCAAAGTACCAGCAAGATGTGAAGGATGGAAAGTCAAACCCAACCATGTAGGTATTTACACTATTCTATCTAATAACACACCCTATTCTAACTCTTAGGTCCTTGATACCGGTTGTGGTATTCATATCTGTTCTAATTTGCAGGGACTAAGAAGAAGTGAGAATGTGGAGCATGGAATGATAAACTTGATCATGAGGAATAGGAAAGCTTCACCTGTCACCAAGATTGGAGTTTATTCTTTGTTGCTAAGTAGTGGGTTTACTTTATATTTGAAGAAATGTTGTTATTCGCTAGAAATGGCAAGAAATATTATTTCCTTTCATGCTTTGTACAAACAAGGGTTACCTTTTCTTTTGATAATGAAATTGGTGCAATAAATGCTTTCTTTAATAATGTTCTTTATTATAAAGCATTACCTTGCGATAGTATGTATGAAGCTGTGTCTGTTGTAGATAACCTAGGAAATAATGTTTTGTGTATTGATTCTTCTAGTAATAATAACTTGGATAAAGCATCATTATGGTACTGTTGTCTTGGACATGTGAGCAAGAAATGCATAGGCCAGCTCCAAAAGGATGGAGTCTTGGAGTCATTTTACCTAAAGTCAGATGATAGTTGTGAATCATGCTTACTTAGAAAAATAACAAAGTCACCCTTCACTGGTTCTTGTGCTAGGGGTGAAGGTTTGTTGGATCTGGTACACATAAATGTGTGTGGACCCTTCAAATCTGCCACAAGGGACAATAATCATTATTATTTGACTTTTACTGATGATTATAGTAGATATGGATATGTCTATTTAATGAAGCATAAGTCAGAGACTTTTGAAAGGTTTAAAGAGTTTAAATATGAAGTCGAGAATCAATTGTGCAGGAACATTTAGTGAGTATCTTAGTACAGAGTTCCTCGACTATCTTAAGGAATGTGGGATTATCTCACAATTGACACCTCCCAAGACACCATAGCTTAATGGTGTGGCTGAGAGACGCAATCGAACCATGTTGAATATGCTTCGTTCCATGATGAGTCGAGCTTCGCTATCAATCTCATTTTGGGGTATTCCTAAGAGACTGCCGCCCATATCCTTAATCTAGTCCCTACAAAGAAAGTTGCGAAAACTCCACATGAGATGTGGACTGGTAGAGTTCCCAAACTAGAGCACATCAAGATTTGGGGTTGCGAGGCTTTCGTGAGGCACGAGACTCATGATAAGATCAAACCTCAAAGTGAGAGGTGTATTTTTATCAGCTACCCACAGAAATCCTTTGGTGAGCTCTTCTACAAACCTAGTGAGAATGTGGACTTTGAAGCAAGTAGGGGTGTCTTGAGAGAGAGAGAGAGAGAGAGTTTATAAGCCAAGGAAACAGTAAGAGGCAAATTGACCTTGAAGAAATTCTAGAGTCAAATGGTGAAGGAACTTCAAACCCTAGCACTCAAACTGAGGAGGAAACTCCTGTTGAGCGAATTGACGAGTCTGTACCTCTGAGGCATTCCATAAGGATTAGGAATGCACCTGAGCACTACTATGGTTTCCATATTACTGCGGAAGGTAAGACACTTATCAGTGATGAGGCATTGGTAATTCTGGATGAACCTAACAGCTACACGGAAGCCATGGCAGGCCCTGAGTCTACTAAATGGAAAGAGGCAATGGACAGTGAGATACAATCCATTTATGACAATCAAGTTTGGAACTTATTTGACAATGTACCAGGTCGTAAAATTGTTGGGTGCAAATGGATCTTCAAGAAGAAGACCGATATGGATGGTAATGTACACACATATAAGGCGCGACTGGTTGCAAAGTGCTTTTCTCAAACTCTGGGAGTTGATTATGATGAGACCTTTTCACCAGTAGCAAAGATTAACTCCACTAGGGTCCTGTTAGCCATCGCTGCATTTCATAATTATGAAATATAGAAAATGGATGTCAAAACCGCCTTCCTTAATGGAAGTTTGGATGATGATGTTTACATGAGTCAGCTAGAGGGTTTTGTCAGTACAAAATACCCTAATAGAGTGTTTAAGCTTGAGAAATCCATCTATCGATTGAAACAAGAACCTTGTAGATGGAATCTTTGTTTCGATGAGAACGTCAAAGAGTTTGGTACTATATGTGTAACGCCTGTGTTTCCGAGCTTGCCACTTTTAGCAATGTAATAGTCTAGGTTAACCTTTGTAACCCGTTTTGAAATAATAAGATTGTATTATTTGAGTATTATGTGTTTTGGTGCTTAATTGCTTAATTATGTGGTTTGATTAATTAAGAATAAAAATAAGCGTCAAAATTTAAGTGTAAAATAAACTTAATATCTTTGAATAATGTTGTAGTAGTTGAATCGAGGTTTCCGAATATATATAGAACGCCCAAATCTGACTTCGTATGAGGAAGTTATGATTTATCGAAGTTTCGGCTTAGCGGTATGCAGCCTGTTTTACTCGATTTGAGATCGAGGGGTTTTAGCCGAAGCAATCTAAATGAGAATCGAAGATCTCATTGTTGGTATCGAAGCGATAAAAAGTTAGGCGAGAATGGACGTCAAACGAAGAAGTTATGAATTTATAACAAAGTTTTTCTGTCGCGGCTTATTAAAAATAAATAATAAAAATAAAGTCAAAATTAGCCGACGAAGTCTAAACGAAATTTGTAGAGCGTAGTCTCACCTTTTCGTGGATATAAAGAACGTCGAAAACGGAGTTCGTATGGAGAAGATATGAATTTCTGAATTTTATTAATTATTTTGTATTTATTTTTAATCTTTAATTCCGGCATTATCCGAAAGCGAGTCAGCAGTCCGATCCGAGGTACGCCCCGCGTACTCCGAAGAGTGTAGACACTTCGGATGACGCATGCAGTGACGACTTCGGAGACTAGTACGCCCCGCGTACAAGCGTACGCCCTGCGTACTCCGAGGCTCCAGCCTCCTATAAATAGGATGCGAGGGCAGCCGACCCAATTGCCAATTTCATCTCTTCTCTCTCCCGTTTTGCATCGTTTTGCATGCCAGAAATATCACGAAGCCCCGGTATTATTCTCGAGCCCCGAGGCAAATCCAGAGATCCCGAAGATCCCGAGAAGTGCGGTTCCCGAGCCGAACCTCTGCCCACGAGAAGTTCGATTTTTGAAGAGATCTTCCAGATCTGCTAAGGATTACTACTTTTGCAAGTCGTAGTGTTGTCCGATCATCTTCTAATCAAGTGAGTGTGTAGTTACTTCCTTCTAACACATAAATATTAAGTATTTTCTATAAAATATGTCCTATGTGTATAATATAAAGTTGTTTATATGTGTGAGTGTATACTACCTTTCCTAAACACGATAATAATACGAGTATGGTTCGAGTGTATTAAGTATATTGTTGTTTATATGTGTGAGTGTGTATTCACTTTCTTCTAACTCATAGATATGATTTATTCTCTATGAAATACGTGTTATGTGTGTGTGTGCCTCATCTGTTATGTGGAATATGTATTGATTAAAGCATGCTATACAGTTTTTTATCCATGTATAAAAATGTATATTTTTATCTACTAATATGTTGGGTAGAACATGGGCAGATAGTTGGTGTGTAATAAACAGATGAGAGGTCTCGTTGTTGTTTGATTTAGTCATCTAGCGGAGTTTAGATGACGACCACATACTTTTCTAGATAGTCTTGTGGAAACATTAGCAGGTTCGCCACCTGTAGGTGTTAGTGAACTTGGGTGTTCATTCGCTGTACTCCATCTCCCTCATGGTTGCCTTATTTGAGTTATATTGCTAAGGTACCCCCGAAGCATGTGTTGTCGCCCCGATGAAATATTCTTAGACTAGGTCCCTTATGTTAGTTGTCTTAGGGACATAAAGTGAGAATAACGGGAATGGGTAATTGGGTTATTGTTGGTTGGTAAAAAAATTAAATATGATTATTTATTGTGGGTTGAAAACCCTATATGCTCACTAGGCTCCCAAGCCTGACCCACTCAGTTTTATTTGTATTACAGGAAGTGGCGCAAGGGCATGAGATGGATGAACCATCAGTTGTTTTGTTTACAAGTCTGTATATGTATATATTTGTTGAATGACTTGTAATGTTATCGTTTATGCTTATGGGTCTGTATCGGAACATGACACCCCGAGTTTTGATTATAATGAAAATACATTTCTTTTATGAAATGCTTTGGTAAACATTGTTTTATCATGTTTTGTTTTTGGGAACAAATTCCGCAACTCTTTCAAATCAAAAGGATTTACTCTGAAAATATTTTAAAAGCATAAATGAAAATCGGTCTTTTCTGGCCGAGATTTTGGGGATGTCACAGTTGGTATCAGAGCATTAGTTTAAGCGAACTAGGAATTTGTAGGATTTCTAGACTTAAACTTAGAATGCTAAGTGAAATTTTGAGATGTGTGTCTGTTGTGTTTTAGACACGAGCACTAGCTTATTTTAGGAAAGTTGTCTAAAATGCTTTATGTGCTAAATGTTATATGTTGCCATATACGATATTATTTGTTCGGATCTATGGTCTGTTGCCGACCGGATCTAGAAACCTTATGTGTGTAGGATTCTAAGCGTACGTCTACGATATTAGAACTAGCATGTAAACGTTTCGGAGTGATAAGGATGATTTGAATATCTATCGTGATTGAGGATCTAATTTCACCTTATTCGGTGTGTAGATCAAAATGGTGAGAACAAGAAGTGGAGTTGGAAATGCTAATGACAACAGGAATCAACCACCAGTGATTGAACAAATACCTGTCGTAGCAGCAGCACCTGAGCCAATAACCATAGCTGGTGTGCAAATGATGATTCGGGCGATGTTGGATCGTCAGATGGATGAAACTACACGGTTGCTTCAACAGAATCGTGAAGAACTGTCAATTCATGTGGAAGAGCCTGAATTAAATGAAGGGCACTCGGAAGGTGGAAACTTCAGTGGGTCTGTTGGTCCAGCCAACCCACCGATAGTTAGGCAAGATAACCATGATGGAAGGAATAATGGAATGGGATGCAAGTACAAGGACTTTCTAACTTGCAAACCATCGACCTTCAATGGAAAGGAGGATCCAATTGGGGTTATGGATTGGATCTCCGAAATGGAGCTAGCCTTCATGACTTGTGGCTGCAGAGGCAAGTTGCAGGCTATCTATGCAGTGTGTCAATTCCGAGGTGGAGCCGTTCGTTGGTGGAACACTCTAGGGAAGACTTTGAGCCCTAATGAGCCACTGCAATTATCATGGGCAGAGTTCTTGGTGCAGTTCAAGCGCAAGTTCCGCTCGGCTCAAAATCTGTTGGAACTAGAGAACAAGTTTCTGACATTGACGAAAGGCAGCATGTCAGTTGATGAATACACCAATAACTTCACCGATAAGATGGAGTTTTCTTTGTGCATCGTTCTAGACGAGTTGAAAAAGGTGGACCGGTATGCGAAGGGACTCCCTTGGGAGTACGAGGCACCAGTACGTCAGGCACGTACTCTAGAGGCAGCTATCTGGGTTGCCAAGTCTGTTGAGAACATGATTAAGGGGAGAACCACCAACAAGGTTGAGGTTGGTGAGAAAAAGAAGTTTGAGGGAACATCTGGTTCCGGTAAGAAAAGCAAATTTTCGAAATCTGATTCGAAAAAGTTTGGAGGAAAAGGAGGCGAAGCGAAGTGGTGTGATAAGTGTAAGAAAAATCACTTTGGGAAATGTAGCGAGGATGTAACCTGCTACAAGTGTGGAAAGGTTGGACATTTTTCCAATGAATGTCCGAACAACAAAAGGATGTTTTTTGGGTGCAATGAAGAGGGGCATATTTTGAAAGACTGTCCGAAGAAGAAGGAGGCAGCTAGGCCCAACATTCCACCAAAGCCGAAGGCGAGAGCCTTCCAGATGACACTTGAGGCTGTGAAAGATGAAGCTGACGTCGCTTCAGGTACCTTTCTCGTACATGAATTACCTGCTCAAATTTTGTTTGATTCTGGAGCCAACTACTCCTTTATTTCGCATGAGTTTAGTAGAAAGCTAGCTTTGCTTGTTGATAGACTAGATAATGTTTTATTAGTCGAAGTAGCTAGTGGCAAGTTTGTACCTGTTAGCCATCGTATGAAAGACATCTTAATTGATCTTAATGGGAATACGTGTTGGATAAGGTGTCTAAGTCCATAACTTATTTGGTATATACTTGACCCGACCGACATGGTCTATTTGGGTTGCATCTCATCCAAACTATTTATGGATAATTTTATGAGAGTTATACGCATATGTTTATTAATATATTATAAGTTATAATATATTAATATGAAGTTATGTTATTTAATTAGTCTTAGTCTTAAATTAATTATGAATTAATTTAGAGATTAAAAGGAAGACTAATTAGATTATGGGCTATTGGTTTTATATGGTGTGGGCTAACACTCATTTGTTAATGGGCTAGACTTGGATGGAAGTCCATGGATGATCCATGGAGCTTTTAACCCATGGATCCTTGGAAAGGAAAGGTCATGGGTTATTAGGGTTTCACCCTAACCATGCACACTATATAAGCATGCTTATGGAGCATGAAATGGCAACTAGTGAACTACTGTGTGTGAGCTTGTGTGTGGCCGAAAGATACAAGTGTGTATACTCTCTTAAAGTTTTCCAAGAGTTTGTGGTGTTTTGTGATTCCATTTGAGGCATTCACACTATTGATGCTTGGCCCTCAAACTCCTTAAGAACCAAACTCATCAAAAAGGTATGTAATCTCTTCTAACTCTTTTATGTTGAAATGTTCCCCATGCCATGTTAGATAGGTTATAAACCTTGGAAAATTATTATTTTGCATGTATTTAGACAAACATAGATCCAAGGTTTATTAGGGTTGCATGCACACTTAGGAAGTGTTAGATTGCTCAAAACCCAACAGTGGTATCAGAGCCTAGGCTTGCTTGTTTGATACTTGATGCAAAATAGTTGAAAAAGTCGAAAAACTTGTTGTCTGACTAAAGAACTCACCGAGTCCATGGGGGGACTCACCGAGTCCATGTGTATGTTCAACCTACTCGCCGATTAGGTTCATGCACTCGACGAGTAGGAGCGACAGAGTGCAGATTTTCGATTTTTGCTGCTGGAAATGGACTAGAAAAATTACCCTAAACTGTTTTGGTGTTTTAAAACTTGTTTTAGTTGGTGTAATGGTTGTTCTAATCCATTTACAATAGCATATATCAAAATTCCATGATTTTATGTGTTCATATAGTTCTTGAAATTTTGATGATCATGTTCATGTTCTTATGAATTTAGAAGATGATAGGAATTATTTGTTGAATTGTTTAGAATTAATTCTTGATCATTTATGTGTTTTAATGGAATCCATAATTCGTCCTCAAGTTATGGATTTCCAAAGGTCACTTTCTTTAACACACACATTTAAACACATAAGTTACATGAAAGTGAAGAGTCTTCATTTTTATGAACCTTTAATTCATAAGTTATGAAATGAAAAGTTTTGGATAGTTACAAAACTTGTCCTCAAGTTTTGGAATTTGTAAAGTTTCACACACTTTAATAAACTTTAATTCCAACCCTTAGAGTTTTAATAGTTAAAATTCAACCCTTATACTATTTATAACATTAATGGTTAATTATTATATATATGTATAAGAATAAGTTGTTCTACCGTTAGTAGGCCTCATTCACGAAGCCAGTCTATAAGGTGGGTATAAGGTTGTTGCCTATAAAATGGTGACTTAATGGGTGTCCATTCTCACCCACCGCTTGCTTGACTGGTGGAGGGTCGTTAGCCGAACGGGTAGGACAATGACTTTAAATCCTCATTAAAAGTATAATGATTATTATAAAGTAACTAAACCTTTTAATTCCTAATCTTAGTTATTTTAGGAAAAATGTGAACATGGTGCTAGTCCATGGAATTCACACTTTGTACCTTACCAAGTCGTTGGTGGAGCGTGTGTGGTTAACCGGCACACTAACTTGGACTAGTAAGGACCACGAAGGGTGACTTAATGTTTGTCATAGATCAATGGAGCGTTTGTGGTTAACCGGCACATTGATTGGGTGATAATATTAAGGGTACCAAGTGAATTAGCATGGTTATTCACACCTTGTTTTGTGATCCTCGGCATCCCAGTCACAAAACTTGAAGGGCACAATCAAGATTGAAACATGCCATTGAAAAGTTCAATGAATCTCAAAAGAATCTAGGAATTTCAAATCCAATTAAAACCTAATAATACATTTTGTTTTTCATGGTGGAAATTGGTGAATCGTCATTCACCTACCTTTCAAATATATTATTACTTAGATTACGGCATCCCTCTTCTAAGTATAATATATTGTGATTGGGTCCTAGCCTTAATATTACATTTGGGTGTCTTATTAAGGATCCTATATATCTAATCTAAACTTGCTTTCTTCTTTCAGATGTCTTCCAACACTAATGCTTCAGGCTCTAACCCAACTGGTTCTTTCTCTCTCATGAATCTTTGTGGGAGGGTCATCTTTGATGGTTCCAATTTCATGGATTGGATTAGGAACATCAGGATGGTTACTTGTTATGAGGACAAGGAATATGTCCTCGATAAGGAGTTAAAAGAGCTTGATGAGTCTACTGCTACTCCTGAGGAGATCGCTGAATTCAGGACTCATGAGAGAGATGCTACTAAGGTGGCATATATCATGATGGCCACGATGACAGCCGAGCTCCAAAAGTCTTATGAAGATTATTACCCTTTTGAGATGCACCAAGACCTGATGGAAAGGTACCATCAGAGTGCTCATCAGGAGCGGTATGAAATAGTCTCATCCATAATAACTACCCGCTTGAAGGACGGTGATTCCGTCACGGCCCACATGCAAAAGATGCAAAGGTATGTGGACCGTTTGCTGAAGCTGAATGTGAACATTCCTGAGGAGTTGGCGATTGACATCATTTTGCACTCCTCACCTTCTTGTTATGACCAATTTCGTATGACATATCATATGAACAAGGAGGAAGTTACCCTCAGCAAGCTTCAAGGACTCTTGAAGACCGCAGAATCTGGTCTTAAGGGCAAGGCGGTTGTTACCTCTCCTACTTCTACTCCAACATCTACCCCTGTTTTAGCTATCGGGCAAGGCAAAGGGAAAAAGACGAAGCACCCTTCGAAGGCTACCAAGGGAAAGTCTCTTGAAGGCTCCTCATCGAAGACCAAGAGCGGTTCTGTCACTCCTTCTGCCATTCCCAAGGATGTTGAATGCTTTTATTGCCATGAAAAGGCACACTGGAAGCGAAACTGCCCTAAGTACTTGCAGGATTTAAAGGATGGGAAAGTGAAACCCACACATGCAGGCACTTACACTATATTGTCTAATTACTCAACACATTCTAACTCTTGGGTGCTTGATACAGGATGTGGTATTCACATATGTTCTGACATGCAGGGCCTAAGAAGAAGTGAGGATGTGGAGCACGGGAAGATAAACTTGATCATGGGGAATAGGAAGGCTTCACCTGTTTCCAAGATTGGAGTTTATACTTTGTTTCTTAATAATGGGTTAAAATTAGATTTGAATAAATGTGTGTACTCGTCTGAAATGGCGAGGAATATTATTTCTTTTCATGCTTTGTACAAACAAGGTTTTACCTTTTCGTTTGATAATGAATGTGGTGGTATTAATGCTTTCTATAAAAATGTGTTTTAAAGCATTACCTTGTGATGGTGTGTATGAAACTGTGTCGATTGTAGACAACTTAGGAAATCATGTGTTGAATATTGATTCTTCTACTAGCCTAGATAAAGCATCATTGTGGCATTGTCGTCTTGGACATGTAAGCAAGAAACGCATAGGCCAACTCCAAAAGAGTGGAGTCTTGGAGTCATTTGACCTTAAATCGGATGATAGTTGTGAATCTTGTCTACTTGGAAAGATGACAAAATCACACTTCACTGGAACTTGTGAGAGGGGTGAGGGTTTGTTAGACCTAGTACATACTGATGTATGTGGGCCATTCAAAACCGCCACAAGGGATGCTAATCGGTATTATGTGAGTTTTATTGATGATTTTAGTAGATACGGGTATGTCTACTTAATCAAACATAAGTCAGAAACCTTTGAAAGGTTTAAGGAATTCAAACAGGAAGTAGAAAATCAATTGGGCAAGAACATTAAGATGCTTCGATCCGATCGAGGTGGTGAGTATCTTAGTACCGAGTTCCTTGACTATCTTAAGGAGTGTGGGATTGTCTCACAATTGACTCCGCCCAGGACACCACAGCTGAATGGTGTGGCTGAGAGGCGTAATCGGACCTTGTTGGACATGGTTCGCTCTATGATGAGTCGATTTTCGCTACCAATCTCTTTTTGGGGGTATGCCTTAGAGACTGCCGCCCATATCCTTAATTTAGTCCCTACAAAGAAGGTTACCAAAACACCTCATGAGATGTGGACTGTGAAGGTTCCCAATTTAAACCACATCAAGATTTGGGGTTGCGAGGCTTTCGTGAGGCGTGAGACTCATGATAAGCTCGAACCCCGAAGTGAAAGGTGTATTTTCATCGGCTACACACAGAAATCCTTCGGTTACCTCTTCTACAGACCCAGTGAGAATGTGGTCTTTGTAGCAAGAAGAGGGGTCTTTCGTGAGAGAGAATTTATAAGCCAAGGAGACAGTGGGAGGCAAATTGATTTTGAAGAAATTCAAGAAGCAATTGGTGAAGGAACCTCAGACACTAGCAATCAACCTGAGGAGGAAACTTCTGTTGAGTAAGCTGACATGTCTGTACCTCCGAGGCGTTCCACACGGGTTAGGAACACACCTTCGTTTTATTATGGCTTTCATATTACTACGGAAGGTGACACGTTTATCAGTGATAGTACACTGGTAAACTTGGACGAACCTAGCAGTGTTAAGGAAGCCATGGCAGGCCCGGAGTCTACTAAATGGAAGGAGGCTATGGACAGCGAGATACAGTCCATGTATGACAATCAAGTTTGGAACTTGCTTAATAATGTACCAGGCCATAAAACAGTCGGGTGCAAATGGATCTTCAAGAAGAAGACCGACATGGAAGGAAAAGTGCATACTTATAAAGCTCGACTGGTTGCGAAGGGTTTTACTCAGACTCAGGGTATCGATTATGATGAAACCTTCTCACCGGTAGCAAAGATTAAGTCTATTAGGGTTATGTTAGTCATTGCTGCATTTCATGATTATGAAATATGGCAAATGGATGTCAAAACCGCTTTCCTTAACGGAAAGTTGGCTGAGGATGTGTACATGAATAAGCCATAGGGTTTTGTCAGTGCAGAGTACCATAATAGAGTATGCAAGATCGACAAATCCATCTATGGATTAAAACAAGCATCTCGTAGCTGGAATCTTTATTTTGATGAGAAGGTAAAAGAGTTTGGCTTCTCGAGAAGCGAAGATGAGTCTTGCGTGTATGTCAGAGCTAGTGGGAGTATAGTTAGCTTCTTGGTACTGTATGTGGATGACATACTACTTATAGGAAATGACATCCCAACCTTGCAGGAGGTTAAGTCCTGGCTTGGGAAGTGCTTTGCTATGAAGGACCTACGGGAGGCTGCCTATATCCTAGGGATAAGGATATTAAGAGAAAGGAGTAAAAGACTAATTGGACTTAGTCAGGGTATCTACTTGGATAAGGTGTTGAAAAGGTTCAACATGGAGAATTCCAAGAAAGGAGATTTACCGATCCAAAGCAATACCAAATTGAGTAAGACTCAGAGTCCGAGTACAGAGGCAGAGATAGCTGAGATGAGCCAATTACCGTATGCTTCCGTTGTTAGCTCGATCATGTATGCTATGACTTGTACCCGCCCTGATGTGGCATTTGCTTTGAGCATGGTCAACAGGTATCAGGGGAACCCTGGCAAGGCTCATTGGACCGCGGTAAAGAACATTCTCAAGTACCTGCGGAGGACTAAGGATTGGGTCCTTACCCTTGGTGGGAGTGATGACTTGAGAGTATTAGGGTATAGTGATGCTAGTTTTCAGACTGATAGGGATAATTTCCGCTCCAGTCGGGTTGGATCTTTACCTTAAATGGAGGGGCAATTTCTTGGAAGAGTTCCAAGCAGGAGACGGTGGCTGATTCGACTTGTGAATCAGAGTATATAGCAGTGAGTGAAGCAACGAAGGAGGCGATATGGCTGAAGAACTTCATCGGAGACCTTGGAGTTGTACCAGCTATTAAGGAACCTATGGAGATTTTCTGTGACAACAATAGTGCGGTTGCCTTAGCCAAGGAACCAAGAGATCATGGCAGATCCCGACACATTGACAGAAAATATCACTTCATAAGACACAAGATTGAAGAAGGACTCCTCGTGGCAAGGAGGATATCGTCGGATGAGAATCCTGCAGATCCCCTCATGAAGGGACTGACGAGGGTTAAGCATTTTTAGCATGCGAGGCGCATCGGGCTGAGGGACGATATTAGTTTTACAGATTAGATAGTTTTCCTGAAACTTGTAAAATGTAGTCGACGTTTGATGATAAATAAAATTTGTGATTTATTTATGAGTAAAGTGTTACAGTCATTGTCAATTATTTACTATTGTTTCAGTTTTGCATGTTTTAACTTCTAGAATAATTAATTTATTCCAACCTCCACAATCAATCATACGTCGGAAGTAGGTATGAATCAAGATTGTCATGAATTAGGTTTGTAGATGGCTAAAGGTGTTTAGACATGGCAATGGTTGCTGCAACATGCATGAGTACTCATAAGTTATGAGTATCGGTATAAACCCACGCTCACTTGTATCACTTCATGGAATTTATCTCGAGTGATCGTGAGACGATAATATCATATAAATCTTCAAACCTAGAGATATGAGTTGTTACCTATGAGTTGGTTGTGCATTGATTGCACGTAAATGCATCAGTAACTTGATGTTATAAAACGTGCTTTTGTGTACAATTCAACAAGTAGTAGAACAAGCATATGAGTCGAAGTTTATCTGTTCCTTATAAAAATAGAAGCGATATCTGGGCCCCTCGATGATTTTGTGTTGACCCATGTATCGGGCCCGGTCAGAACTAAACTGATGTGTTCAGCGAAGCTTTTTTTTTGTCAAACAAATCGGAAATCGAGAAACAACTGCCAGACAATAAGCAAGACATAGTTCCATGTGCTTGTCCGGCTGATATCATGAGAGCAGAGGATTATATGATCACTTGTCTTAAAATGGCGCTTCATAGTTCGACGGAGGTTTCGAGAGCTATGATTGCTGGTTGGTTCCTGATGTTATATAGGCAAATAAGTTATTAGATTTATCCAAGTGGGAGTCTGTTGGATAAGGTGTCTAAGTCCATAACTTATTTGGTATATACTTGACCCGACCAGCATGGTCCATTTGGGTTGCATTTCATCCAAACTATTTATGGATAATTTTATGAGAGTTATACACATATGTTTATTAATATATTATAAGTTATAATATATTAATATGAAGTTATGTTATTTAATTAGTCTTAGTCTTAAATTAATTATGAATTAATTTAGAGATTAAAAGGAAGACTAATTAGATTATGGGCTATTGGTTTTATATGGTGTGGGCTAACACTCATTTGTTAATGGGCTAGGCTTGGATGGAAGTCCATGGATGATCCATGGAGCTTTTAACCCATGGATCCTTGGAAAGGAAATGTCATGGGTTATTAGGGTTTCACCCTAACCATGCACACTATATAAGCATGTTTATGGAGCATGAAATGGCAACTAGTGAACTAGTGTGTGTGAGCTTGTGTGTGGCCGAAATATACAAGTGTGTATACTCTCTTAAAGTTTTCCAAGAGTTTGTGGTGTTTTGTGATTCCATTTGAGGCATTCACACTATTGGTGCTTGGCCCTCAAACTCCTTAAGAACCAAACTCATCAAAAAGGTATGTAATCTCTTCTAACTCTTTTATGTTGAAATGTTCCCCATGCCATGTGAGATAGGTTATAAACCTTGGAAAATTATTATTTTGCATGTATTTAGACAAACATAGATCCAAGGTTTATTAGGGTTGCATGCACACTTAGGAAGTGTTAGATTGCTCAAAACCCAACAATAAGTTCCACGAGGAATTATTGCCCCATCGATCTTAATGGTTTCGACATCGTGTTGGGAATGGATTGGCTTAGCGCCAATGATGCCGAAATTTTATGCAAGAAGAAGATAGTTAAAGTAAACCCGCCTGGTAAAGATTCGTTTATGGTGTATGGGGACAAACGCAGAGTAAATTCTGGAATCATTTCTCTAATGAAAGCCAGGAAGTGTTTGACCAAGGGATGTACATCATATTTAGCATTCGTGATCGATGCTAAGAAGGAAAAGAAGGTGATGCAGAGTATTCCAGTGGTGTGTGATTATCCGGAAGTATTTCCCGAGGATCTTCCTGGATTACCACCTGATAGACAAGTGGAGTTCAGAATAGACTTGTTACCAGGAACCACGCCAATAGCAAAAGCACCTTATCAATTAGCACCGACGGAGATGAAGGAGCTAATGATGCAACTTTAGGAGTTATTGGACAAAGGTTTCATTAGACCTAGTTCATCGCCCTGGGGAGCTCCGGTGTTATTTGTGAAGAAGAAAGATGGAAGTATGAGAATGTGCATCGACTACAGAGAGCTGAACAAGGCAACAATAAAGAATAGATACCCGTTGCCGAGGATTGATGACCTGTTTGATCAATTGCAAGGTTCGAGCTATTTCTCGAAGATCGATCTAAGGTCAGGATATCATCAGCTGAAAGTAAGAGAGCAAGATATCGAGAAGACTGCATTCAGAACTAGATATGGACACTACGAGTTCTTGGTTATGTCGTTTGGAATAGCCAATGCTCCGGCAGCATTCATGGATTTAATGAATAGGGTTTGTAATCCTTTCCTTGATAAATCCGTGATAGTGTTCATAGACGACATTCTGATTTACTTGAAAAGCCAGGAGGAGCATGGCAGACACTTGCGAGAAGTGTTGGAAGTTCTGAAGAAGGAGAAGTTGTATGCAAAGTTCTCCAAATGTGATTTTTGGATTCGTGAAGTCCAATTCTTGGGTCACGTGGTCAACCAAGAAGGGATAATGGTTGATCCAGCGAAGATCGAAGCTGTGATGAAGTGAGAATAACCGAAAAGTCCCACGGAGATTCGAAGCTTTTTAGGATTAGCCAGATATTACCGCAGGTTTATCCAAGGCTTTTCTTCGATTGCTACTCCGTTAACAGCTTTGACCCACAAAGGAGCTACTTATGCTTGGAATGATAAGCATAAAGAAGCATTCGATAAGTTAAAGAAGAAGCTATGCGAGGCACCGATACTTTCTCTACCCGATGGAGTTGAAGACTTCGCCGTTTATAGCGATGCGTCTGGGGTTGGATTGGGTTGTGTTTTGACCCAAAGAGAAAAGGTGATAGCATATGCGTCTCGACAGCTGAAAGAGCATGAAAAGAATTACCCAACTCATGATTTGGAGTTGGCAGCGGTAGTTTTCACTCTGAAAATATGGAGGCATTACCTCTATGGCACGAAGTGCAAACTTTTTACTGATCATAAGAGTCTCCAATATCTCTTTAATCAGAAGGAATTGAATATGAGGCAACGACGCTGGCTAGAATTACTTAAAGACTACGACGGTGAGATACTTTACCACCCCAGTAAAGCTAATTTTGTTGCTGATGCTCTCAGTCCGAAAGTCAATCTTGAAAGGAAAAGGCCAAGAGCATTGAGAATTGAAGTTGTCTCGACCATTGTGGAAAGTATAAAGAAAGCTCAAGGGGAAGCTTCTGAGAAAAATGACCGAAAGGATGAACGTTTGGGTAAAACGTTGGTGTTTGGTACTAACGGTCATGGACTGAAGGTATTCTAAGATCGTATTTGGGTACCTAAGTCAGGAGGAATTAGGGATCTTCTGATGGAAGAAGCTCACAAAACCATGTACTCAATTCATTCGGGTAGCACTAAAATGTATAGGGACCTGAAACCCTACTACTGATGGCCGACGATGAAGCTTGATGTTGCAAAGTATGTGGCCGAGTGTGTGACTTGTGCGAGAGTCAAGACACAACATTAGAAACCATACGGGAGTTTAGAGCCATTTCCTGTGCCTATGGGTAAGTGGGAAGACATTGCTATGGATTTTGTCACTAAACTGCCCAGAACAAAGAATGGTCACGACATGATTTGGGTGGTCGTTGATCGATTCACTAAGAGTGCACATTTCATAGCAGCCAAGGAGAAATGGTCTATGGAAAGGCTTGCGAATTCTTACGTGAAGGAAATTGTGAGGCTTCACGGTGTTCCGTTAATGATTGTATCGGATCGTGATAGCCGTTTCACCTCGAGGTTTTGGAAAAGTCTACAAGAGGAAATGGGTACCAAGTTATGTTTAAGCACAGCTTACCATCCGCAGACTGATGGTCAGAGTGAATGAACAATACAAACAGTTGAAGATATGCTGAGAGCGTGTACCTTGGAATTCCTAGGTAATTGGGATGAACATTTACCTTTGGTAGAATTTTCCTATAATAATAGTTTTCACTCGAGCATTAAGATGGCACCTTATCAAGCTTTGTATGGACAGAAGTGTCGTACTCCGTCTTGTTGGCTTGAGGCTGGGGAAAAGCAGTTTATGGGACCGGAGATGGTTCATCAGACTGCTGAAAAGTTGAAAATAATTAGGGAAAGAATGTTAGCGGCTCAGGATCGTCAAAAGAGCTATGCTGACAAGAAGCGAAGACCGATGACTTTTGAGGTTGGAGATTCGGATTTGCTTAAAGTCTCGCTGTGGAAGGGACTTATAAGATTTGGTAAAAGAGGAAAGTTGAGTCCAAGGTTTATTGGACCGTTTAAAGTTCTTCAGAGGATTGGGAACCAAGCTTACAAGCTCGAATTACCCGAAGAACTGAATGGAATTCACAACACTTTTCATGTGTGTTATTTGAGGAAGTTCACGGGAGAAGTTCCCGATATAATTCCAATTTATGAGTTGAGAATTGATGAGAACAAAAGGTTGATTGAAGAACCAGAGGCAATTGTTGACCGAAAGACTAAGAAGTTGCGACGCAAAATGGTTGGGTTAGTGCTTGTCCGATGGAAACACACGAATGGGCCGAATCTCACCTGGGAGACGGAGGGTGACATGTTGAGTCGCTATCCGCATTTGTTTGTTGATGTATGATTCCGGGGACGGAATCATTCTAAGGTGGAGAGAATTTTAACGCATGTGTTTCCGGGCTTGCCACTTTTAGCAATGTAATAGTCTAGGTTAACCTTTGTAACCCGTTTTGAAATAATAAGATTGTATTATTTGAGTATTATGTGTTTTGGTGCTTAATTGCTTAATTATGTGGTTTGATTAATTAAGAATAAAAATAAGCGTCAAATATTAAGTGTAAAATAAACTTAATATCTTTGAATAATGTTGTAGTAGTTGAATCGAGGTTTCCGAATATATATAGAACGCCCAAATCTGACTTCGTATGAGCAAGTTATGATTTATCGAAGTTTCGGCTTAGCGGTATGCACCCTGTTTTACTCGATTTGAGATCGAGGGGTTTTTAGCCAAAGCAATCTAAATGAGAATCGAAGATCTCATTGTTGGTATCGAAGCGATAAAAAGTTAGGCGAGAACGGACGTTAAACGAAGAAGTTATGAATTTATAACAAAGTTTTTCTGTCGCGGCCTATTAAAAATAAATAATAAAAATAAATTCAAAATTAGCCGACGAAGTCTAAACGAAAGTTGTAGAGCGTAGTCTCACCTTTCCGTGGATATAAAGAACGTCGAAAACGGAGTTCGTATGGAGAAGATATGAATTTCTGAAGTTTATTAATTATTTTGTATTTATTTTTAATCTTTAATTCCGGCATTATCCGAAGGGGAGTCAGCAGTCCGATCCGAGGTACGCCCCGCGTACACGAGTACGCCCCGCGTACTCCGAAGAGTGTCGACACTTCAGATGACGCATGCAATGACGACTTCGGAGACCAGTACGCCCCGCGTACAGGCATACGCCCCGCGTACTCCGAGGCTCCAGCCTCCTATAAATAGGATGCGGGGGCAGCCGACCTAATTGCCAATTTCCTCTCTTCTCTCTCCCGTTTTGCATCGTTTTGCGTGCCAGAAATATCCCGAAGCCCCGGTATTATTCTCGAGCCCCGAGGCAAGTCCCGAGATCCCGAAGATCCCGAGAAGTGCGGTTCCCGAGCCGAAGCTCTGCCCGCGAGAAGTTCGATTTTTGAAGAGATCTTCCATATCTGCTAAGGATTACTACTTTTGCAAGTCGTAGTGCTGTCCGATCATCTTCTGATCAAGTGAGTGTGTAGTTACTTCCTTCTAACACATAAATATTAAGTATTTTCTATAAAATACGTGTTATGTGTATAATATAAAGTTGTTTATATGTGTGAGTGTATACTACCTTTCATAAACACGATAATAATACAAGCATGGTTCGAGTGTATTAAGTATATTGTTGTTTATATGTGGGAGTGTGTATTCACTTTCTTCTAACTCATAGATATGATTTATTCTCTATGAAATACGTGTTATGTGTGTGTGTGCCTCATCTGTTATATGGAATATGTATTGATTAAAGCATGTTATACAGTTTTTTATCCATGTATAAAAATGTATATTTTTATCTACTAGTATGTTGGGTAGAACATGGGTAGATATTTGGTGTGTAATAAACAGATGAGAGGCCTCGTTGTTGTTTGATTTAGTCATCTAGCGGAGTTAGATGACGACCACATACTTTTCTAGATAGTCTTGTGGAAACATTAGCAGGTTCGCCACCTGTAGGTGTTAGTGAACTTGGGTGTTCATTCGCTGTACTCCATCCCCCTCATGGTTGCCTTATTTGACTTATATTGATGAGGTACCCCCGAAGCATGTGTTGTCGCCCCGATGAAATATTCTTAGACTAGGTCCCTTATGTTAGTTGTCTTAGGGACATAAAGTGAGAATAACGAGAATGGGTAATTGGGTTATTGTGGGTTGGTAAAAAAATTAAATATGATTATTTATTGTGGGTTGAAAACCCTATATGCTCTCCAGGCTTCCAAGCCTGACCCACTTAGTTTTATTTGTATGACAGGAAGTGGCGCAAGGGCATGAGATGGATGAACCATCAGTTGTTTTTTTTACAAGTCTGTATATGTACATATTTGTTGAATGACTTGTAATGTTATCGTTTATGCTTATTGGTTTCTACCGGAACATGACACCCCGAGTTTTGATTATAATGAAAATACATTTCATTTATGAAATGCTTTGGTAAACATTGTTTTATCATGTTTTGTTTTTGGGAACAAATTCCCCAACTCTTTCAAATCAAAAGGATTTACTCTGAAAATATTTTAAAAGCATAAATGAAAATCGGTCTTTTCTGGACGAGATTTTGGGGATGTCACAATATGTGGATGACATACTACTCATAGGAAATGACATCCCAACCTTGCAGGAAGTGAAGTCCTAGCTTGGGAAGTGTTTCTCTATGAAAGACCTAGGAGAAGTTGCATATATTCTAGGGATAAGGATTCTGAGAGACCAGAGTAAAAGACGAATTGGACTTAGTCTGAGTACCTACTTGGATAAGGTGCTGAAGAGGTTCAACATCCAAGATTCCAAGAAAGGAGAGTTACCCATCCAGAGTAACGCCAGACTAAGTACGACTCAGAGCCCGAGTACCGAGGCTAAGATAGCAGAAATGAATTGAGTACCTTATTCTTTCGCAGTAGGCTCGATCATGTATGATACGACTTGTACTCGTCTTGATGTAGCCTTTGCCTTGAGCATGGTTAGCAGATATCAGGGGAACCCTGGCAAGGCTCACTGGACTGCGGTAAAGAATATCCTCACGTACTTGAGGAGGACAAAGGACTGGGTCCTTACCCTCGGTGGGAGTGATGACTTGAGAGTTATACGGTATAGTGATGCTAGCTTTCAAACTGATAGGGATAATTTCCGCTCTCAGTCAGACTGGGTCTTTGCTTTAAACGGAGGAGCAATCACTTGGAAGAGTTCCAAGCAGGAGACAGTGGCTGATTTAACCTGCGAATCAGAGTATATAGTAGCAAGCGAGGCAACAAAGGAGGCGATATGGCTGAAGAACTTCATTGGAGACATTGGAGTTGTACCAGCTATAAAGGAGCCAATGGAAATTTTATGTGATAGTGAAAGTGCAATTGCCTTAGCCAGGAACCAAAGGATCACGGGAGATCCAAACACATCGATAGAAAATAACATTTCATCAAACATCGAATAGAAAAAGGACTCCTCATGGCAAAGAGGGTATCATCAGATGAGAACCCAGCAGATCCCCTCACGAAGGGACTGAGTCGGGTTAAGCATCTCCAGCATGCTCAGAGCATAGGGCTGAAGGATGATATTAGTTTTAGTAGTTAGATAATTTTGAAATTTGTAAAGTGTAATTGACATTTGATGATGAATAAAAGTTGTGTTTATTTATGAGTAAAGTGTTGCTATCTTTTTTCAATCATTTACTATATTTCTTTTGTATGTTTTGACTTCCAGAATAATTATGTTTGGTATATCATATTATTCGAATTCTCCACAGTCGGTCATATGTTGGAAGTAGGTATGAATCAAGACTGTCATGAGTTGGTTGCAGAGGTCTAAGTTGTTGGACATGGCTACAACACTCATGAGTGCTCAAAAGTCCTGAGCATTGGATTCAACCAACGCTCACTGGTATCACTTCATGGAATTTATCTCGAGTGATCGTGAGATGGTAATATCATACAAGTCTTCAAACCTAGAGATATGACATGTTGCCTATGAATTGGTTATGCATTGATCGTACGAAACCGCATTGGTAAATTGATGTTATAAAATGTAGTTTTGTGTGTGATTCAACAAGTAGTAGAACAAGCATATGAGTCAAAGTTTATCTGTTCCTTCTTGGATTAGAAGCAATATCTGGGTCGCTCGATGATTTTGTTTTGACCCATGTACCATGCCCGGTCAGAACTAAATTGATGTGTTCGATTAAGTTCTTTGTCAAACAAATCGGAAATCGGGAAACAAACTGTTGGACAATAAGTAAGACATTTTTCCATGTATTTTTCCGGCAGATATCTAGAACAGAGGATTACATGATCACTTATCTTAAATGACGTAACATCATTTTCCCAGTTCCGAGAGACATTGAAAGAGCTACGATTGCTAATCGCTTCCTGAAGTCATACATGCAGTTATAGTTATTAGACTTATCCAATTGGGAGACTATTGGATAAGGTGTCTAAGTCCATAACTATATTTGGTATGTACTTGACCCGACCCGACATGGTCCATTTGGGTTGCATGGCATCATGCATATGGATAAAATAAAATGAGAGAAATAACACTTATCGTTTATTAATATATTATAAGTTCTAATATATTAATAATATTATTTAACTAGTATTGATCAAGAGTTAATTTAGAATTAATTAAGTGATCAAAAGATGATAATTAAATACATGGGTTGATTATGTAAATCATCCATAACTTGTATAGTTGGCTAAAGGCTCCATGAATTATCAAGTTGGGCTAAGACCCATAGGATGCTCCATGGAGGTTTAAACCCATGGGTCATGGAAATGAAGAGCCATGTTACATTAGGGTTTACATGGTGTAACCCTAAATGTAGCACACTATATAAAGAACATGATATCCACCAAAGTTGACTACACTAAGTAAAGAAGAGTGCTAGGCCAATCTTGAAGTGTTCTACATTCTCTCAAAGTTACTCCAAAGCACTAGGTTTTGTGTGAAACATTTGAGGCATCATACTTCGAGTGCCAGGCTCTCAACGTTTTCAAGGAATCAAATAAACTACAAGGTATGTAATTCTAGCCATATTTTATGTTAAAAGTTCCCCATGTATGCTAGATAGGATTATGAACCTTGGAAATCAAATTTTGCATGTATTTTAGACAAACATAGATCCAAGGTTTTCTAGGGTTTCATGCACATTTAGGAGATTTAGAATGCTAATAACCCATCACATTTTACCCCTGGTTAAATTCAACATTATGGGTTGACCAACTCGCCGAGTCGACCTATCAACTCACCAAGTTCTTTAACTCAACAGTCCTGAAATCGTGACCCAACTCGCAGAGTCGTCCCCCCAAGTCGTTGAGTTCTATCGTGTTACTCATAGTCGCGATTTAGCAAATCAACTCGTCGAGTTCTACCATAATCAGAAACAGGACAACATGACTCAACCCGTCGAGTTCCTCAATGGACTCGACGAGTTCCCTTGTCTGCTTGGGCCATCTTAATGGGTTAAGCCCTTACTCTTCAGATCTAAGCTTCTTATCCCTCATTCACACTGAGAGCGTCCTTTTAAGGGTAAAGTTTCCAAGTTTACCCATTAATACCTCTACTTCATGGGTTTAGCTCATCCCTAACCATTTAGGACTTAGATTGTCAGTCCACTAGCCATCCATAAACCAAACTAATACATACTAACATAGATTTGTACCCAAAACATTCCATGAACACGTAAAGCTTCTGCCTTTTTACTCCATGCATGGCTTTTTGGGCTTAAAAGGCCAAAATTACACTCTATGGCTTGCATGGGGACTCCCATGGCATAAAGTTTGCACCTTTATTCCATAATAGCCCTTCAAGGTCCTAGATCTGGAAGAATGCCCACTTGGGTCGTCCATTCTTCACATTCTAACATACTTGGACCAAAACCCTCATAAAGATGAAAAGAAGAGATCAAAGAAATCATTGAGCAAGGTTGGGACTTGCTTACCCGAAAATGTAGCAAATGATGTGTAGTTTCTGCATCTACTCTCTCCCTCTTAAGCCCCCTAGCTTTCTCTTCTTCCGCAAGCTTCAAAAACACACAAAGATCACTCAAAATGGCTCACAACCTCAAGCAAAGCACTAGGGTTTCGTGGATTAGGGTTTAGGACTTGGAGGCTGTAAATGAAGCTGAGGGGTGGGGATTAAGATGCTTAAATAGGGTGCAAAACCCCGAAATTAGGGTTTCACTCTAGCAAACCTACTCGCCGAGTTGAGGGCTCTCAACTCGTCGAGTAGACTGCTTAAAACCCTATGTCCAATCTTGTTTCCACTCGATGAGTCTGGGGCTCCCAACTCGTCGAGTAGCTCTACAAAACTAAATAAATTATGATTAAATGTGTACGAGGAATCAGACGTTAAACCCGAAGTACACATTTGTACCTAGCCGAGGGGAACAATTTATAATTCCTGATACATCTAGTATTATTACAGTCGCAAGGTAAGTGGTTGGAGTTGAAACAGAATGTTTGGAGGCTTGAAACTTGTAAACTGGTTGGACAAGATGAACTTAATCTCCAATAGTGCAATGATAACTATCAGGTTAGAAACATTTCATTTTATTATGCTCTAGATCAAAACAAATAATGAAAGCGACCAATATTTTGTTGTTGTAATAATGTTAATTTTGAAACAATGCTTTTAGCTTGTATTGGCTTAAGGAGATGATCACTTTTTCATATATTAAACAATGCTTGTTGAGATGGGCTATTTTTCATGGCTGCCTAAAAGTTCTTATAAGGTATTTGCTGCTTTGTTTGTTAGTAGGTGTAGTGAAGGTGAGTAATGCATTGCAATTTATTTTACTCTACAAGTATTTTTTTAGGAACTGAAATTGGTATGTTAGGTGTCGAAACCAATTTATTTATTACTTCTTTTAATCATTCTTAGTTACTGGATATAGATATTTAGGTCCATTGTCATTTGGGACTTGCTTAGATATATATAAATTGGATTACTTTTATAAGAGTTATATGACTGGAAATCTCAATATAACCAAACGTTTGGATTTGTTTTCATTGTAGGTGCATCAGGAAGTAAAACTCCAGAAATATTGGCCAAATTGCAGGTATAATTATAATTTGCTATAATTTTATCTTGCCTACCATACATACACAAATTTTCTGTAGTATCGTGCATGGTTCAATCGCTAATTAAATACATATATTAGAGCAATTACAAATCCTTTCATTAATTTCACATTATATAGCATCCCAGTTATGCCCACTTTTTCAATCTGAAAAATATTACCACTAGTAACTTCAAGTTCAAAAGCATTTATGGCGTCTATGGTTCCAGGAAGCAACTGGAAGTGCTATTAGTCAAACAAGGTTGTGTACGTCCTAGGTGAAAACTTTGGTTATGACACTTATTAAGTCTCAGTCGGTTGGATACATAAATCCTTCCATTTGACATTTGTAAGTTTACTCTTTTGTTATCATATTTTGTATATATTTTACTTATTTCAACATTTCAATTCTTTATAAAACGGAGAAAACTTAGAAAATATGACGACATTGATACAATTAGGAAGTGAGTCAAGTTTTTTTGGGAATCCAGTCTCCCTATGATCCAAAGTCTCCCTATTATCTAATATTACAACTTTAAGATTAATGTCTAAAAGGTAATATTATCACCTTTTTTTTTCATAAAAGAGTCGATGCTTGATATTTGAGGGTCAAATGTGTAACTTTCTAACTATTTCTTAACTTGCTCTAGATTGATGCTGCTAAGCCTGTTGCAGAAGTTTTTTAACCAGTTAAGGCCCTTTTCATCCTATTTGTTGAATATGTAAAACAAGTTATGTCCGGTATTTACTAAAATATTCATATATGTGTTGTAGGTTACTGCCTGGTATTATATCAATTATCATAACATCTTCTGGTGTTTAAATAAGTAAATAATATGGAAGAGAGACAACTTGAGCTCCATTTAGGCCATGTTTAACTAAAACCCATATACTGTATCATATCATCTTGAAGTTACACCGTGTTTCACTCCAAATTGTAACGAAATATTCCAAAGTTTTATTAATCAAACAGCATGGTTGAAAATAATTAAGATAATGATGGTCAACCACTATAAGAAGCTTGACTTGAAGAACTTAACCCCATTGGAAAGAATTTTAAACCATCATTGACGCCAGCTCAGTTTTAGGACCACTGTGTAGCGTACAAGAAGGATTGAGAAGGAAAATTGCCCCACCCACTTGCTAACAAAACTAGAAACTCTAAATTATTGTATATGATATAAATAATAGAAATTATTAGATAAGTTGTTGAAGATATTATTTAGTGATGTTTTTAGTCGCGGCAAATTTTGACATATATAAAGATTTAATAAATCAAGGCACATTGAATTACTTACGTTTAAAGTACGAAAACTATTTAAAGTTATAATGATCAGGCAATCAAATATTATTATATGTGATAAATTTTGATTATTAAAAATAATAATAAATAAGATAACCACAAAAGACATTCCAATATATCATTATATCGTTTATATTTTAAATTTAAGATATAAAAATTTATTTTCTATCGATTATAATATACCTTTTACATATTATTTATCAATGAGTTTTAAAATGAACTAGTAATTTGCCCACCGTACGATGTAGCGTCAATCCGATATGTTTTGTAAATTAATTTTTACGATTGTATTTATAAAAGTTAGGTATCGCTGTGTTTGTGGGTAGATAAATATACATGGTTGATACTACTAACTAAACTCTCAGTGGTTCAAATAAATACGAAAGTTTAGAAAGTCAATAGTGTAAAAGTAACATTTTATAAAGTTCAAAGCCCAGAGGTCAAAATGATATTTGACAAAGTTTAGGGGTAAATGTATATGTTACCGAGTTATACACAAAACTTTAAAAAATGGTAGGGATGAAAATGAAATTTTAAAAAGTTTAAAGTTGAAAGACTAAAAATAATATTTTTTTTTAAAGTTAAAAGGGCTTTAAGATAAAAGTGTGAAACACTCTTCATTAGAATTTAGAACAAAAGTTGATTTCATTTTCATATGTAATACCAATAATTGCTGTTAATAAAATCCAATCAAAATATAAATACTCCCTCGGTCCCTATTATTAATAATCCATGTTTTATTTTTTGTTTTTTTAAAATAATAGTCTAATCCTAAAAATAAATATTTTTTTTTATCAAAATACTTCTCAATTTATTAGTTAAACTATTATGAAATTAAATGCAATTATAATGGAATTAAATGTAACAAAGGAATTAAATACAACTATAATGGAATTAAATGCAACAAATAGATAAAACTGTCATATCTTATAATAAAATTAGTGTTAATTAATAATTTACTTTTGGGACAGATGAGTATCAATATAGTAATTTATAATAATCTAATAGATAGTAAATTTTGTCTTAGTAGGGTTATCTATTTTTTGAATTTGGTTCTAAATTGATTATATGACACTGTAATAGTTAAATGATTAGAAATAGTTCAATCGACCAAAAACTAAACCTCAAAAGTCTCAAAAGTCAATTTGCACACCCAAGCGCCTCAAAAGTCAATTGGCATCTTGCATGTATAATTAAGGTGTTACCATAACTTCAAAGTAGTGTCTTGGTATAGAAATGAATTTCCAATCTCTTGTTACAATATTAGTTCTTCTTGGAGTATTGGTTGATGCCCAGAATGATCAATCAGGTACGAAAGCATTATTTCTCTAAATACTAATTAATTAATTATATAACCTCTTGATCAACCTCTTTTCCCCTCCCATTGCAGGCTTCATTAGCATAGACTGTGGGATTGCCAAAGGGTCAACATACACCGATCAAGTAACAGGCATAAACTACATATCCGATGCTGAATTCAGAGACACTGGCGAAATCCATAGCATAATGCCCGCATATAACTCGTTAGACATTTATAAACATGCTACCACCCTCACAAGTTTTCCACAAAACACAAGAAACTGCTACACCCTAAAACCAACACAAGGAAAGGGTAACAGGTATCTCATAAGGACAAGCTTTATGTATGGGAATTATGACTTGAAGGGCCAACTTCCAGAATTCGATGTCTATCTTGGACCTGATTACTGGGATACCATGAAATTCAATTCGTCATCTCAACCAAAAACAATGGAGATCATACATGTCTCATCAACAGATTACATTCATCTTTGTCTAGTAAATATAGGTCGTGGGACTCCTTTCATATCAGCGATAGAACTACGGCTTGTAGCAGGCGACATGTATAAAGAAACCGATTTTGGATCATTATACCTTTATGCACGCGCAAATTTTGGAACTACGCTTGGAACAGTCAGGTCAACTTTATACAATGTTTTCTAAAAAAAGAAACTAATTTTTACAAAGTACTAAATTTGTTTTTTTGTTTCACGGCTTAGGTATAACGATGACAAGTATGATCGTGTATGGAGTCCAATTAATTTGTTTGATAGTACTTTTTTATACACTCGGGAACAAGTATCGGTAGGGTTATCGAACGTCTTTGACCCACCATCAGAGGTTATGAGTTCTGCTGCAACGCCAAGAAACCCTAATGATCCATTTAAAATAGAGTGGGATCCTTTTAATACCAACGATAAATTTTTCATTTACATGCACTTTGCTGAAGTTGAATTACTGAAAAGAAACCAGACAAGAGAATTCAACATTTATCTGAATGGGAACTTATCGTATGGACCTTTCTCTCCCATATATCTGAACACAGCCAGTATTTATAGCACAGCGCCTGAAACGATAGCACCAAGATATACACTCACAATAAATAAAACAAAAAATTCAACCCTTCCACCCATCATCAACGCTCTTGAGCTTTATGTATTAAAGCAGCTCACACAAAGGCAAACAGATCACCATGATGGTATGTCTACAATCTTTCCTAGCTATTATTTACAATAATGATCAATATTACTTGACGCAACTCATGTTGGTTTCTCTTTTTGATTACAATCGATATTTCTATTAGTTGTTGCAATAGGGAGCATTAAATCTTATTACAGAATAACTAGAAATTGGCAAGGAGATCCATGTGCACCACAGGAATTTGTTTGGGATGGTGTCAGATGCAGCTACAATGATACGGAGATGTCTAGGATCACATTCTTGTATGCATACAATTTCATGACCCTTGAAAGTTATGGTTTTAATTTCCTTTCTTGAAATTATTTATATACCGTTTAATAATCTGAATCAGGAACTTGTCTACAAGTGGAATTAAAGGAAAAATAGATCGTGGATTTTCTTACCTCACAATGATAGAAACCTTGTAAGTCAAACACTCATTTCAGCAAGATGTATTAAACTAAAGTATTTACGAAAGTTAATTAATTCCAAAAACTGTATGTGCCATTTTCTTTATTCCTATTTCAGGGATTTGTCCAACAATAACTTGACAGGAACTGTGCCTGATTTTCTCTCTGGAATGAAATTCTTGAAAGTCCTGTAAGTTATCTACCCCTCGAACTAGCATGCATCGGAAATCTTGTTGCTTGGAATAATAAATTAATGTTAGTTAACGTTTGTTATAGCAATTTAAGAGGAAACAATTTCATTGGGCCGATTCCAGAGGAGCTTCTAGCAAAATCAAACAACGGATCATTGTCAATAAGGTTTGTTACTAATTTCTTGACACGTATGTGTGATTGGAAATTTTACACTATTAATCATTGCTTCATAATTTAACACTTATGCCTCAAAATCAGTTTCGATGGTCAGAGTACAGATGAAGAGGCAAGTTCTTGTGTGATGAATCGTTGCAAAAACAAGAAGGATAAAAAATTCATTGTTCCAGTAATAGCAACGGTTGCTTCTCTCTTTGTAATCCTGGCTGCAATCACCACCATATGGATAATTAATAAACAAAAAGCTCATGGTATGAATTATGATCGAGAAAAACTTCAATTTCATTTAATAATCTATATTTTTAATTAAAAGTCATGCACACGTGCACAAAATACGCACAGGTTCAATTCGTCAAAGTAATTTGCATACGAACAAAAGCAAAACAAGCAGCGATGGGTTGGAGATAAAAAGACAAAAGTTCACATACTCAGAGGTACAGAGCATTACTGACAACTTCAAAGTTGTTATTGGGAAAGGAGGATTTGGAGAAGTTTATCATGGTTATATCGGTGATGTTCAAGTTGCTGTTAAGATGCTTTCTGCATCATCTCAACAAGGGGACAAAGAATTTCAAGCCGAGGTAATGTTCCCTTCGTGCAGTGGGGCCCACACATATATATCGTTGGATCAAACTACATGGAAAACATTGCTTCTTTACATGAAAAAACACATACATTTTGTTAATCATAGCAATAACAAAGTTTACAACACATTTCACACGCGGCATTTTATAGCAACCATCAAAATGGTTGGTGATTAACCACCTATAACAGCCACTAATAACTACCATTCATAAGTTACCAAATTAGCCTTATAAGCTAGACTTTAACAATAAATTAAAACAAATAGTAGGGAACTTTCAAATTAAAAAAATAAGTTAGAGACCAAACCTGCAAATTATCTTAAACCATTGGGACCATTCGTGTAGTTTACTCGATTATATTATATAATCATGCCGATGTAAAGTTCTCGAAGAGGTCGCAAACTCCTTCTCAAAGATTGGTGTGAAATAGGTGGTTGTTCATGTATCGCCTAAGATTATATCTTCATTAATTCTCCAGGAATTTGCACTATTGGAGCAACAGTTTATTGCCTCTTCCCGTAAACACTTGTTATAAGTTGGTTTTATTCTAACATTTAATTGTTCTTCACAATCTCCCCTATTTCTTTATCAATATTACATTATTAATCAGGTTTCTTGATAATATCTTTCAAATCATCAAAATCGTTGTCCATAATGTCCGGACTTAAGAGCCCACAATCACCGACATCAACATCAAATTTCAACTTTTCCAAGATCTTTTCAAAAACTTCATCAATCCAAGAATCACTATGGAGAGTATCATCCATAGTGTTCCAACCAACAACTTGTTTTTAGAACTTGTTTTTAGTCATAACAAGCAACTCCTTGAACTTTCATGCGTCTTCTCCTTGATTTTTCTAATCTTGAATAACTTTGCTACAGGCTCTCTTGAATCGCATGATCCATCTTGAATAACTCGTTTTTAATTGGTCATAACAACACACTCCTGGATCAGTGGCGGATGCAACCACTTTTAGTAACTTGATTGCAGGACCATATTTGCTTCACAAAAAATCACACTCTTTGTCAATCATATCAATAACAACACGCACACAAACACACATCATATGCTTAAAATGAAAAATCAACACCAACAAAATTTGTGCAGTGAAAATTACATGGAAATTTAAAAAATTCTCTATATGTACAGGCCAATCTTCTCATGAGTGTTCATCATAAAAACTTGACTACGCTGGTTGGGTATTGCAATGAAGGCAACCACAAGGGAATTATCTACGATTACATTGCTAATGGGAACTTAGAAAATCATATATTCGGTATTTGTTATTAATGACATTTCATCTTTAATTTATATGTTTACACATCTTAATATTTGAAATATGGCTTGAGCAGATACAAGTTTAAGTGTCTTAAATTGGGAAAAAAGACTACGAATAGCATGTGATGTTGCATGTGGTCAGTAACCAAATCATTAAAATCTACTTAATTTCATTTAATTTTAGCGTCTATAATCACAACGATTATTAACCACATGGGTTTTGTTTTAGGTCTAGAGTATCTTCATCATGGTTGCACGCCGCCTATAGTCCATAGAGATGTTAAGTGTACAAACATCTTATTGAACGAAAAGTTTCATGCGAAACTAGCAGACTTCGGGTTATCCAGAGCTTTTCCTACAGAAGGTGCTACACATATTTCAACTTTAGTTGCTGGCACTCCTGGGTACCTTGACCCTGAGTAAGTAATTTTTCCGAATCTTATCTATAATAAATCATATTTATATTGAAATTCAAAAAAAAAATTAAAAAACGGACGCCTTGAACCCATCATAACTCACATCTTGAAGGTACTTATTGCATTTGGCGAGAGAACAAGCCCCGATTTTTTTTTTCTTTTTTAAATATAACTTAATTGTGTGACTGGTGTACTGGTTTCCTCAAGTTTTATGTTTTCCTTGGATCTTTTGCTTAAATGCAATATGAATGAATCTGGCTTTCAGGTATCAGTCGTCATACAGATTGACTGAGAAAAGTGACGTTTATAGTTTTGGGGTTGTGCTTCTGGTGATAATTACAGGACGACCAGCTATAGCCAGATATGATAATGACAACAAACACATAAGTCGATGGGTTAATTTAAAGCTTTCAGATGGGAATGTAAAAAGCTTGGTTGATCCTAGATTACAAGGAGAATTTGACATCAACTCAGCAGGGAAGGCAGTAGAATTGGCAATGACTTGTGTTGATGACATGCCCAACAGACGACCAACCATGAAGGAAGTGGTCATGGGTTTAAGTGATTGTTTGGTAACTCTTCAGGACGCCAAAACAGAAATTTTGACAGGAATCGTATCTCTTACTTTGGAGAATGCAACTTGACCCAAATCTTAGATGTTGAATTAAACGCACATTTGTTATGTACAATAATTCTTTAAAGATCATTTGTAACTGATATATATTAGCTCATGATAATAAAAGTATCAAAATATATAGGGTTTATCAGACTTGTGAAAGGAACAAAAGTGATCAAATGATCAATCACCGGGTATTACCAAAAAGATTCAAGTTTTCTATTATGCTGTAATAAATAGGTAGTCAACAGTTGATGCAAATTGAATCTCATCTGAAAAGTAACACCTTGGGCTTACAACTCAATGTCTGGATATAGAAATTTGCAGATATCTTCTATGACAATACAATAATACTAAACAAAGCTATAGTAGAGAGAGAGAGAGAGAAAGAGAGAGAGAGAGAGAGAGAGAGAGAGAGAGAGAGAGAGAGAGTAAGATGTAGACCCATAGTAGAAATGCACTCCCAATTCATGTAAGCATTTTATCGAAAAACTATTGTGCACATGCTATTGAGTGGGGGAGAATATGACGGGTAGTCCCTAAATGCTGAAAGGATAGATCGAACCAAAGGAGGGAAGAAATGCCACATGCAAGATTAAAAACGATGAAAAATATTTAAAGTTCTTTCAATTTCACGAATCATTCAAATAAGGAGGACCTTTGATGTGTTGGAGCTTCGAATCAATGAAGTAAGAGTTGTTCTTATATGATCAAAGTTGTTGAAGATGTTCAGAGTTCATCCCTTCCTTTCCTACAGAGGAGGAGCGCATTGAGAGATTTCTCGTAGTTGATGTAGGGGACTTAGACGTTTGTGTCTGTATTCGAACTTCGACCTCGTTTTTGTTGGAACTTTGCAGGGTCAACAAAGTCTTTTAACCTGGCAAGAAACAAGGGACAAATAATACTGAATTGTACAGGGGACAAAAGCTTGTTAACGACAGGAAGGGTAAAACTGGAAAGCTACTTTCACTAGTCTTCACAGTGTATCAGAGATGAAGTAAGATAAGACAAGCAATTTACAGGGGCAGAAAAACTGCTCTACTTTATTCAATAGGCAATTACTAAGAGGTGGTACCTCATTCACCAGATAAAAACAAGCTATTTAAACTAAAAGATATGCTACAAAGTAGCAACTGACTCCACTCAAACTTGAGACTCGGACCCTCATGGCCTACATGGCCTTGAATTATTCAAAGCAAAAACTGAATTAAATAAACGTACAAAAACAATAAACTTTCTGAATTAGATACAATATTTTCCCACTTAATTCAGAAATATCAAACCTTTTTAACTCCAATTAGGTTCTTCATTTCCTCATGTTTTGCCTTCGCCATTGCCTTTGTCAGAACATCAGCTTTCTGCCTTTTGGTACACACATAGTGAACTGTGACTTCTCCTTTTTCCACACAATCTCTTATGAAATGATACCTTATATCTATATGTTTACTACGCCCATGAAAAACTGGATTTCTCATCAAATCCAGAGCTGATTGATTGTCAACATATAGAGTAACAGGTGGAACCTTTTGTTTTGCAACTTCAGTCAGTAGTCGCCTTAACCAGATCCCTTGACAGGTTGCCATGGTGGCAGCTATAAACTCAGCTTCACAGGATGATAGTGCAACCACCCGTTGTTTCTGTGGTGCCCAAGTAATCAAATTCTCATTCATGTAGAAAGCCATTCCACCTGTACTTTTCATGTCTTCTACATCTCCAGCTAGGTCACTATCTGAGTACCCCACAATCTTCAGTTCATCTTCACTTCTAGTATACGACAGGCCATGATCTAAAGTTCCCTTCACATACCTTAGAATACCCTTCACTGCTTGTAGGTGCTGTGTTTTTGGTTTCTCCATAAATCTGCTTACTACCCCCACTGCAAAAGTAATATCAGGTCGGGTGTGGGTTAGATATCTTAAGCCTCCTACCAAACTTCTGTATTCTGTAGGGTTCACCAATTCTCCATATTCTTCTTTTATCAGCTTTAATTTATGCTCTAAGGGACTCTTTGTGGGATTCCAATTCTCCATTCTTGTTTTCTTTAGGATGCTTCTTGCATATGCGTCTTGCTTCAGTGTGATTCCAGACTCTGTTTGATTCACTTCGATCCCCAACTAGTAAGATAGGAGTCCGAGATCGCTCATCTCGAATTTTGCTTGCATATCCTTCTTGAATCTTTGGATGTTTTCAGCACAGCTTCCGGTTACTAGCAAGTCATCCACATAGACTCCGATGATCAGCACATAATCACCCTCTTTCTTTGTGTAAACGGAATACTCTTGGACACACCTCACGAATCCTAAACTCTTCAAGTGTTTATCTAAACAAGCATTCCATGCCCTCGGGGCTTGTTTTAGACCATACAGAGCTTTAGAGAGTTTGTATACCTTGTTAATTTCAGCTTTTCTCTCGAAACCTTCAGGCTGGGATACGAACACCTCTTCTTCTAGGGTTCCATTTAGGAATGCTGACTTGACATCTAGATGATGAACTCTCCAACCTTTGGAACCTGCGAGTGCCAAGATCATGCGAACTGTCTCGATCCTAGCAACTGGGGCAAAGACCTCATCGTAGTCAATTCCCTGTCTCTGAACGTATCCTTTCGCTACGATCCTCGCTTTGTGTTTAACGATTCTTCCACTTGGATCACGTTTCACTTTGAATACCCACTTCAGACCAATCGCCTTTCTATTCGGTGGAAGATCAACTAATTTCCACGTCTCGTTCTTCTCGATTGATGCTAATTCGGTCTTCATAGCGTCGATCCACACCCTTTTCTTGCTAGCTTCTGTGTACGGGACTGGTTCATCATCATTCTGGATCATCATTAGTTCTTCAATCGGCTCCATCTCTTCTGTTTCTTCGTATATATCCGTGAGAAGTCTATAACGTAAAGGAGGAGTACTGTCGTTGGTGGAGCTAGAGGTTGTAATTGGGGATGCGATCGGAGTATTTGGGGAATTAGGTGCTTCCGGTGTACCCGCTGGAGCTATAGAGATGCTCTGTGGGCTTTCTTGTGAATCCAACGGAGAGTTAATGGGCCCAGAGTTTTCAGCCCAGCTGCTATTACTATCCGATGACCCATTTCCTTGTGATGGTGTCGTAGGTCCCGGCTCATCTTCATCAACATAGGATTCGTTGAAATCGAATCCTTCAACAGTGAAAATCATCCCTGGCATTTCATTGATCTTCGACTCCTTTTTCCAATCCCAAATTTGTTGTTCTTCAAATATAACATCTCTGCTTACATACATCTTGCCGGATTCTGGGTCTAACAACCGATACGCTTTCGATCCTTTTTCAACCCCGAGATGAACTAGCTTCATGCTTCCGTCATCGAGTTTCTTCAGATGATTTTTAGCGACTTTCATGTATGCTGTGCATCCAAATACTCTAAGGTGCTCGATATTTGGCTTCCTCCCAGTCCACAGCTCGTATGGAGTTGAGTTTTTCAGAGCTTTTGTGTGAGCTCTGTTCAGCACATAAACAGAGTGACTTACAGCTTCACCCCATAACACATCAGGCATCTCCATAGTCTTTAGATTGCATCTCACCATTTCAAGTACAGTCCTATTTCTTCTCTCCACTACTCCGTTCTGCTGTGGGGAGTATGGTGAAGTGTAGTGTTTTTCAAGCCCCGTTTCTTTGCAATAATTGGAGAATTGGTTTGACAAGAATTCTCCACCCCGATCCGTTCTGAACACCTTCAGCTTTTCTCCAGTCTCATTTTCTACCAGGCTCCTGAAGTTCTTAAATACAGGTAGAGCTTCATCTTTGGTTTTTAGCAGAAAGACCCACATGACCCTGCTAAAGTCATCTACAAGCAACATGAAGTATCTGTTTCTAGATGGTGTAGGAGGTGATACTGGCCCACATAAATATCCATGGATTAACTCCAATCTCTTCGTTGCTCTGTAATTTGATTGAGAGGGAAAAGGATTTCTTACTTGTTTTCCCATGAGACACCCTTCGCATGGCTGTGTTGAAATGCTCAGAGTAGGCATCCCTTCGATCATCTTTTTATCGGACATGTTTTTCAGTGAATTGAAGTTGATATGGCCCATTCTCTTATGCCACAGCCAAGTAGAATGAGTTTGTTGTATTGAGAGACACATTGATCTAACTTCTTCCAACTTTATTGTGTAGAGCCGATTTGATGCCCTCCTTACTTTCATTAACAGCTCTCCCTTTGCATCATGTACCCACAGGAATGGATCCTTGATCTTGATTTCATCACCTCCCTCTGCAAGTTGTCCCAGACTTATGATATTGCTGCATAAATCTGGGATATAATAGACTTCACTGAGCTTCCTCATTTCACCATTCTTGCACTGAAACACAATTGAGCCCTTTCCTTCAATCTTTACTCTGGTTTCATTACCGAATTTCACAAATCCATGGACTGATTCATCTATCTCTTGAAATTTATCCTTATCCCCGGTCATGTGATTACTTGCACCCGAATCGAGATACCATTTTCTTGATTTCTTGATTTCATCTTTACTTCTTCTTAACTCCGGGGTTATTTTTTCTTCATTCAGAAACACCTCTCCATTTTCGAATGCAGCTAAGAGGAGTGCTGGTTCATTGTCATTACAATTCTGAACAAGGTTGTTCTCGTGGTTTCTTTCGCGTCTTGGATTTTGGCATTCAGCGGCATAATGACCATACTCGTGGCAATTGTAACATTGTGCCTTGCTCTTATCTTGGCTATTGTAGGTACCTCGTCCTCCATCTTTCTGGTAGTGTGACCCACCTCTGCCACGACCACCACGTCCACCGCCATTCCTTCCTCATCCTCTGCCTCTTCCACGAGATCCACTCGAACCACCACGACTCGACTTTGATTTCGAGTCATTCTCCTTCTTTTTGTTTCTCTCTGACCACTCTTGGTGCGTCAGAAGAAGTCTTCGTTCGTCACTTTCACCATGCCCCTTCATTCGCTCTTCATGAGCTTTCAGTCTTCCAATCACCTCCTCCACTGTCATACTATCGAGATCACCAAATTGCTCCAAGGTGGAAGCAATTTGAAGGAATTTGCTTGGGACAGCCCTCAGCAGTTTCTTCACCACGTAGGGTTCCTCCACCGTGTCCCCCAATGCACGCATGGTACTGACAAGATTGCTCACCTTCACCGAGAGTTCATCTATTCCTTCAGTTTCCTTCATGTTGAGCGATTCAAACTCTGTCTTCAAGGTTTGAATTCGAGCAGTCTTGACTCTTTCTTCCCCCAAGAACTGTGTCTTCAATGCCTCCCAAGCTTCCTTTGACATTTTCTTCTCTGCTAATCCAAGAAGCAGATCTTCAGGTATACTTTGATAAATGGCTGCCAGTGCCATTTTATCCTTCTTTACTTCAACTACTGTGTTTGCTGTGCGAGGCTCAACAGCATCCCAAACACCTTGAGCTTGCATGAACACCCTCATCTTAATTGCCCACGCAGCATAGTTTGATCTTGACAGCATCGGATAATGAAGAGTAACTTGACCTTCTCTTTCACCGTTTCCGTTAGTCATCTCTTCACGAGGTTGTACCTTCATAAACTACCCGATTCGCTCTGATACCAAGTGTTGGAACTTTGCAGGGTCAACAAAGTCTTTTAACCTGGCAAGAAACAAGGGACAAATAATACTGAATTGTACAGGGGACAAAAGCTTGTTAACGACAGGAAGGGTAAAACTGGAAAGCTACTTTCACTAGTCTTCATAGTGTATCAGAGATGAAGTAAGATAAGACAAGCAATTTACAGGGGCAGAAAAACTGCTCTACTTTATTCAATAGGCAATTACTAAGAGGTGGTACCTCATTCACCAGATAAAAACAAGCTATTTAAACTAAAAGATATGCTACAAAGTAGCAACTGACTCCACTCAAACTTGAGACTCGGACCCTCATTGCCTACATGGCCTTGAATTATTCAAAGCAAAAACTGAATTAAATAAACGTACAAAAACAATAAACTTTCTGAATTAAATACAATAGTTTTAACCATTTCGAAAATTTCATGGCGAGAGAACAAGCCCCGACGTTCAAGGTCGTCGAGCTCATTGAACATGGGCTCGAACTTGTATTGTAGTATGCCTGTCACCATTACTATGTCGGAGAAAGTGAATAACAGTCTGTCAAGGATTTTCGCTAGTTGGGTTATCGACGACACTGGTGTTGGTTTCTTTCCCCCTTCTTCCTCGTACTTGTAACTTTTTGATTAGTGCACAATTGGCCCCTAATTAAACTGAATATCAATCTGGTCCTCATATATATTTCCATTTGTCGACGATGATTTTATCAAGTATAGCCTAGCCCCAATGATTCTATGATAAATTTCCCGATGATTATTATTTTATATGGTTATTATTGGTTTATTATATTCTAGTTTTAACATTAAATGAATAGCATTATTATTTATAAAACTTCAAAAACTAATTACTTTTGAGTTGACGAAAGATCAAATGACGAATGTTAATTTGTAAGATTCTAACAGAAATAAAATGCAGGGAAAATTATTCTTGGCAATTAAGGGACAAACACACATGGTAATCAAGCTACAAATGCAGTTGCGATTATTTTTCGTCATTAAGTCACCAATGCAACGACTATTATTTTTTTGGTGATCTCCAACTCATCTCCATTTTTCCCCCTAAAAATAAAATAAATAATGGGTAAATAGTATTTTATTTCTAATCATACTCTATTTTTTACCCCAAAAAATATATTTCTAATATATTTTATTTTTCCAACTTACATCACTACAAGGAAAAAGATAATTAGCAGCAACAAAAGTCATCAGTAAAAGGTCCAATTGTCGTCGGTAATAGTAATAGCGGCGACACGTCGCCGATGATAAATCGTCGCTACTGCTTCGTCGCTATTGATCAAAATTTCGCCGCTAATGACCTAGTCGCTGGTAAAGAGTGCCGTCGCCGGTAATGATATTGTCACCGGTAATAATGACGTCGTTGGTAATAGTGTTGTCGGTAATAACTATTTTCATTTTTTAATTTTTTTTATTCAACGATTTTGGTTGCAAGTAATAATGTAGCCGGTAATTACATAACAACATTCGATTAAACATCAAAAATAATAGTGTTGACACTAATTACAAAACGAACATCCGATTAAATATCAAAAGTAATAGTGTTGCCAGTAATCACACGCACATCCGATTAAATATAAAAAGTAATAATGTCGCTGGTAATAGTGTCGTCGGTAATTAAAGAAAACAACCAAAAATTTTAAAATCTAACAAGTAGCAAAACATGAAAACAAGTTTAATATGCAAATAAAACTCATCTCTACATACCATCATCTTCATTTCTATCGTTTCCTCGATTATTTTGGGATTGAAAAAACGAATAAAGTTCATCCCTACATACCGGGTCATTGAGCGTTGCACGAAGATTTTCCAACTACATAATTAATATCAACATATATAAACTTATAAGTTAAATTATCAAACATAAACAAAAACTATCAAAGTACATTGCTATTTTTAAATTAAGACAAAAAGCCAAAGTACATTGCTATTTCTTGCACTTAGGACAAAAACTTAATTATCAAAATTTTTAGCAAATAATCACCACAAACCAAAATTACCAAATCAACATGCATTTTATGATGCTAAAGTAGATTGCTATTTTTAAACTAAGACAAAAAAAATGTCTTTCGGCTCTCCTACGTGATCATATGTTATATCTCTATCATATTCCATGCTAATCGGTTTGCCCTGATTCCATAAGATCGCTCTTTCAAGCTTTATATTTTTGGCTTTGCCTCGAACTTTCCTACATGTACATTGCTCAACTACAAATGTAATTAAAAATTATTAGAAACGGTATTTAATTTAAAATAACTGAATAAAAATAGAAAATAAAAATTCATAATAAGACTTATGGTCCTGCTTGTGATGACCAACATCTCTACCACCTGGGAGAGATGGGTTGTAACATCCTGTTTAATTAATAAATAAATAGATAAACTTTGATGAACAAATAGTCCCAATAAATTCATATAATTTAGGGGATTATTGGTTTTGGGGAGTCAAATGTTATATATTGGAGTATCCAGGATTTATTTTGTAAAGATTTTTAGAAGCCGGGGTTTAAATGTAAGTCTTCGGTTAGTTTCGTAAATATATTAAAGGCAGGAACTAATTGGCAAATTATTGGGACTCAAACTGAAGAGATTTTAGAAGCTTAGGGGTTGTTTGGTAATATTAGACTTTAATTGTAAAGGATTTTAGAGGGCAGGGTTGAAAATGTAAACTATGGGCTATCATTGAAAGAAATATTATGGGAAAGACTATGGTTGTCATTATGGAAAGCTTTTAATGGAAGCGAGCATTTAGGGAATCAGTAACTCTAACCCTAAAGGTCTTTGAATCAGCCACCAACCCCCCACCTTATCTCTCCCATTTACGGCCGCACACTTCACGACCCCATCGCCGATCATCGCCTTCTTATTTGCTGAAGCCGAAGAACAGCCACCTTTATGCCACCTTGCTCCAGTCATCGATGTCTTGAAGCAACCACGAGTCTGCTGCTGCTGCTATCTCCGGTTATACGCCACCTCAAGTCGCCGTCGAAGCAGCCGAGGCAACTGAAGTCCGATGTCGGGCGGGTGTTGCTGCCGTTCCTAGCCATCAACGGTGTCACTAGCTTGAGCCATCAGCCGCCAGCGTTGTCACAACTAGAAATTTTGTGTCTTGTAACTACAACAATGTAGTAAAATTATGAATCAAAGTCTTAAGAGCATGTATGATGCTTACTTTATGACAACAAAAATTTGCAATCAAATACACCATACAAGCATTACAAAATACTCAACAAGCAATCGGGAACCCAAGAAGTTCTTGTTTAGGTCCATTTTGGTCTAGGACTACCTTATTGGGCCCAATGGACCAATAAGCTCCCAATTTGACCATCTTGGACTTAGAACTCTTAAATGGGCTCTAATTGGACCCACTTTCATTTATTTCAACATTTTGGGCCATATTGAGCCTAGAATGAAATGAATTAAATATTATGAACTATTTTGGACCATAATTAACCTAATCTAGCCTAATAAAGCATAAAAATCACACTTATATTTTATAGGGCTAAAAATCACCCAACCTAAATATAACATGGGCTTAAGGACAAAAAGCCCAAAAATCCCCTCACTCCCCTCTCCATTCTCAGCCCGAGCCCACAAAGAAGGAGGGTTGACTTTGTTGGGTGACACCTCACTTTTTCACATAGGATTTCCATGCAACACACATATCTCCATGCAACTATCTTGTCAAACCTCTCTCTCCTCCCCTCTCTTCTTGTTCTCGGCCGAGAGCTCCCACACACACACACACACTTCAACCACTTTTTTTTTATCAAACTCTCTCAAGGAACACCCTCACCTTTCTTCATCAAATTTTTGAGAATCAAGAGCTTTTCAAGGAGGTTTTTCCCACAAACACATCATCTAAGGTAAGTTGATGACTAATCCATGATCTAGCTACCTCATTTCATCAAAATCTTTTCTAAATCTATTCCAACTTGTGATCATGCACCTTAGAAGTCACTAAACTCGAGATCTACCAAGAAGACTTGCTAGGATCGAAATTTTCTTCTTTTCTCTCTTCAAAACCGAAACTACAACTCAAGGTGAGCTTCATACCCCCTATTTTTCGGTTTTTATAAGCTTTGTGGGGGGGGGGGATACAAGCAAATGTGTAGATCTACGAGTATATGTATGCTTTGTGTGATTTCTATGTTTATTTACATGTTCTTATGTGATTATGGTGTTGGATCTAGTCAAAAAAGAACTCAAAACCGAGTTCTACATTATGTTGAATGAAATAAGTATAAATCATGTTATTTCATACAAACCAACTCTAGAAACATAACCAAGATGGTTAATATGAACCTCTTTGGGCTATAATCCCATTTTTGGACTCAAAATGTTAAAAATATAAAGTTAAAGGGGCCAAAATGAAAAAATACAAATTCTGATGGTTGAGATGAGTCAAAACAGTTTCAACAATGTATTTTCCGGAAATATACTCTTTTGAAGGATCAAAATGTGAAATTTTAAGCATAATGGGCCAAAAATGAACTTTTCGGCCCAATAAAGCCCAAATTGCGAGATTTTCAAATTTGAGGGGCTGAAACTGTACTTTTCTATAAAACAGGGGACTACTAGTGCTCCAAGTCCATTTCAAGGGTTAAAAATACTTTTCATATTTAAAAGGGACCAAAGATGCAAAAATTTTCTATTTTGGGCCAAAAGTGTAAACATTGCGAAAATAGAGGTTTCAGCCGAGAAAATTTCATTTTGAGGGACTAAAACTGTTTTTCAAATAAATTTGAGCTGAAAAATACCTTTTCTACAAGTTTTGATACTAAAGTGTCAAGAAAAATGGTTTAAGGACTAAAATAGAAATTCTTTTATACAAAGGGTCAAAAGTGTAAATTTATCCAAAAGAAAGGGGCTGCAAAAAGTAAAATTTTAATGTTTTAAACAGTAAATCCGTCATGATGAAATACTAGTATCACGACTACTGACGAAACATAATACACCTTCAACACCAAAAATCATTACCAAATGAATTGATTCGGTCTCGAATCAATAATGAATCAAAAATCTATACACGACGATACTACAATACACACGTTGAATTTACGGGAATTCAATACATACGCGGAAATTTCGGGAAGTCAATAAACACGTGGGAATACACCAGATGTTGATATACCATCTTTGGGCCCGAAAGTTTCAAATCGTGCTTGTTGGGCCTAGCTAGCCCAATGACATGATCTTTAGGCCCGAAGGAAACTCGCTTACATGTAGTTGGGTCTTATATGACCTAATTCCGTGTAAAAGGACTTTCAATGGCTTTTGTGCTGTTGGGCCCCAAGGATCCTTTGGTACTACTAGCGAAGTCGAGAATTCACCAATGCGAGTCGGGCTAAGGGCCCTTCGCATTCACGATAGCCTTGAACGACTTATGAAAATATTGGGGGCTTCGCACCCTCTTTTTCTCCTCGGTCGTGGGGCTATGAGAAGTCCAGGTGGTTGGATTAAGTGAATAGTACGAACGACGCCTAAGGGATCGTTTGTATAGTTGTAGACTAGTCGTTTTCATTAATGCGTGTTTATAACAATTCACAATCCATAATTAATCTAATTCACTTGGAATTATCGAATACACACCTCGCAACGGTATAACAAAATATAAAATGCGTAATTCAAAGTATTAGGAAAACATCGGGTTTTCCTAGGGTTTTCGATTCATACACCTACGAGATGCATACCAAGTTTAACAATTTTTTTATAGAAACAAACAAGCAGACTTACGGATCTTCATACCTTTTATACTATACTATTTTCAGAAAATATCGGATTTTCTGGTGGTTTTCAAAACAATACAAAACATTATATTTCAAACATTACTTATGAACTCACCAACATTTCATATGTTGACGATTTTCAAAATACTTGTATTCTCAGGTAACAGGTAAAGTGAAGGGAAAAATGTACTCAGTGATGTTTTGTTGTTTGTTTAACTAGTATCGAACGATCTACTTTTGGGAATGTAATGTTATGAAACAATGTACAAAATGTAAACGCTACCAGTTGTACTATTTCAATGCATGGTGATGAATGATGTTATGTTTCATGTATATTCACTGTGATGGTATTCAATTGAGTCACAACAGCCCCCGGACGTTTCCGTCGTCTGGTTCGGGGGTGTGACAGGTTGGTATCAGAGCTTTGTTTACAGTGAACTAGCATGTCTAACCACACATTGATATGCAACTATAAACCAAAAGAGGGACTAACACAACTCTGAACAAAACAAGTAAAACATAACAATAAAACACCCCTGCTTGTATTAGGAATAAGAACATAACGCCGAACCAAACAAGATAACGCTAGTATCCCGGTTAATTCAGGACTGTTTTAGTGATATCAAGAAGTGAATGTAGCCTGGTCAACTACATTCCCTCCAAGGTATAACTAACACATGTTCTGATGAGATCGCGAGCTAGGGAACCTAAAAAAAACCCCTATATCACCAAAAAAAAAGAGAACGTCTGTTTAGTCTATACCATAGTTATAGAGTTGTAGGAGTAACGATAGTTTATACCTTCCCCCAGTCTTCATGGAGGGAGAGCAGCAGGGTATCCAGTTCCATCAAGTCCTAGTGGCTCATGGAATGCTGGAAGATGAACCAGAAGGGAATCAAGAGGAAGCACACGACGTCGGACCTGACGAATACGCAGACACTGACTACGAGTTCGAGGAGACCGATGATGACATCGAGGGAGGAGAAGACCCGGACAAAGATCACGCCATGTCGTTTGTAGACGAGGCGCAACCAGACCACCCCGCCCCACCAGTGAACCCCCCAAGGGAGAACCGCTCTCCCAAAGCTGAGATCGCCTCCCTGCGGCAACAACTGTACGCCATGGAAGCACATGCAGTGCAAGCTGAGCATGAGAGGGATGAGGTTATTGGAGACATGGCTGAGATGGCTCAGTTGCTGGCTCAACACTTCGGCATATGACCCTTCCACTATGTAGGACGCATCACGGCGTGTTAAGGATAGGCTTATCTTGCTAGGTCATTAGGAGCTATGCTATGTACCCCGACTCTATGTTTAAGTGACTACACTACTCATAGAGCCGTTATGCTGTCGAACTAGTATCACTCATGTATGCTCCTACGAGCAAAATTTTCATGTATTAAATACGGATAATATTAGTGAACTTTTGCGTGTTTTATTATGACATTACAAATTGCTATGTGTTGAGAATCTATGATTGTATGCTAAATGGTAGAAGTGTTTAAGTTCGTAACATGCACCTAGTCAGTAGGATCACAACCTCACAGAAACCCCAAACACTCAACATCTTTTCGTTTCATGACAAAAAGATGCCTCGCCGACCTACTCGCGGAAACCCTGGACCAACCCCACCCGAAGCTGACACCACTGCATTCCAGGCGGCCGTATCTGCTGCGGTCACCGCAGCTATAGCACAAATTCACCAAGGGAACAACGGAGGAGGCAGCGGGCAAGGGTCCGGGAGTTCGAACAACGGAATGAATCAAGGACCCACCAAAACATGTACCTACAAGGACTTCACAAACGCCAAACCACGAACTTTTAACGGCACTGGAGGGGTGATCACTCTGAAGCGATGGATCAAGAAGGTCGTTCGTCTTCGCCTTCCTAATCACGAAACCCTAGTTATTTATGGAGACAAACCTAGCACGAACCTTTGTCTCATTTCGTGCATCCAGGCACAAAAGCATCTATGAAAGAAAGATTTGACATTCCTGGCCCACATAGTGGATAAAACCAAGGAAGAGACTAACATTCAAGATATTCCAGTAGCACGTGAATTTCTAGACGTATTTCCTGAAGATCTTCCGGGAGTACCCCCAGAGCGACAAGTGGAGTTCCGAATTGACCTCTTCCCCGGAGCAACTCCTCTCGCTAAATCCCCCTACCGGCTAGCTCCTGCTGAAATGCAGGAATTGTCCAGTCAACTCAGCGAACTCCTAGACAAGGGATTCATCGGACCTAGTTACTCGCCATGGGGAGCTCCAGTCCTGTTTGTCAAAAAGAAGGACGAATCTTTTAGGATGTGCATCGACTACAGAGAGTTAAATAAACTTACTGTCAAAAATCGCTACCCACTCTCGCGAATCGACGATCTATTTGACCAGCTCCAAGGAGCTAGTTACTTTTCTAAGATAGATCTACGGTCCGGATATCATCAACTCAAAGTCCGGGAAAAGGATATTCCTAAAACCGCTTTCCGAACTCGTTACGGACATTATGAATTTGTCGTAATGCCCTTCGGTCTAACGAATGCTCCTGCCGCATTTATGGATCTGATGAACCGAATCTATCGACCATTCCTCGACAACTTTGTCATTGTCTTCATTGATGACATTCTCGTCTATTCACGAAGCGAGGAAGAGCATGGTCAACATCTCCGACAAATTCTAGAAACTCTGCGATCGGAAAAGCTATACGCAAAACTCTCCAAGTGTGAGTTCTGGCTCCGTAGTGTGAACTTCCTAGGTCATGTTGTTAGTCAAGAAGGAATTCATGTGGATCCTTCCAACGTCAAAGCCGTCGAAGGATGGGCCGTCCCGACCACACCCACGGAAATTCGTCAATTCTTAGGTCTAGCAGGCTACTATAGAAGGTTTATTCAAAACTTCTCTAAGATCGCCAAGCCACTTACCTCACATACGCAAAAGGGCGTATCATTCAAATGGACAGACAAGCAAGAGGTTGCATTCCGAACCCTGAAGCAAGCTCTTTGTAGTGCCCCGGTACTATCTCTACCGGAGGGAACGGAAGATTTCGTGGTCTACTGTGACGCATCGAATCAGGGCTTAGGTTGCGTTCTCATGCAGCGTGGAAGGGTGATAGCTTACGCATCCCGCCAACTAAAGACGCACGAAGTGAATTATACAACCCATGATCTAGAATTGGGAACCATGGTCTTTGCTCTGAAGATTTGGAGGCATTACCTTTACGGTACGAAGTGCACCATCTTCACGGACCACAAAAGTCTTCAGCACATCTTGAACCAGAAAGAGTTGAACATGAGACAACGAAGATGGCTTGAATTGTTAAACGATTATGAGTGTGAAATCAAGTACCACCCAGGCAAGGCCAACGTGGTAGCTGATGCATTGAGCCGGAAGGAGTACTCTAATCGTTGTGCGAAAACTCTCTGAATCACCATCCAATCCCACTTAACCACTCAGATTAGAGCAGCCCAGTCAGAAGCCATGAAGACGGAAAACAGAGCAAGCGAAGCATTACGTGGAATGGAGAAGAATCTAGAGGTAAGAGAGGACGGAGTGTACTACTTCATGAACCGTATTTGGGTCCCTAAACTCGGAGGATTTAGGGAGGTAGTTATGAAGGAAGCCCACAAGACGTGATACTCCATCAATCCCGGCTCAGACAAGATGTATTTGGATATTAAACAACACTATTGGTGGCCTAACATGAAGGCGGAAATTGCCACCTATGTTAGTAAGTGCCTTACTTGTGCCAAGGTAAAAGTGGAGTACCAGAAGCCCTCAGGGTTATTACAGCAACCGGTAATCCCTGAGTGGAAATGGGAAGGAATTTCTATGGATTTCGTGACCAAGCTACCCAAGACGTCGGATGGACTAGCCACCATATGGGTAATAGTCGACCGACTAACGAAATCTGCCCATTTCCTGCCAATAAAAGAATCCTACAAGATGGAGAGATTGACACGCTTATACATTCGAGAAATCGTGAGACTCCACGGAGTACCAGTGTCTATTATCTCGGATAGAGACAATAGGTTCACTTCACGTTTTTGGCAATCACTCCAGAAAGCACTGGGAACTCATCTCGACATGAGCACCGCTTACCACCCGCAAACGGATGGTCAAAGCAAACGAACCATTCAAATGCTCGAAGACATGCTTCGCACATGTGTGATAGACTTTGGGAAGTCTTGGGATACCCATTTACCTTTAGTCGAATTCTCGTACAACAATAGTTACCATTCGAGCATCAAGGTCCCTCCTTTCGAAGCACTGTACGGGCGTAAGTGTAGGTCACTGTTATGTTGGGCTGAGGTGGGTGACACCCAACTAGCAAAAGCACATACATCGGACAAGGCGCTAACAGGACCGGAGGTCATTCGTGAAACCACAGAGAAGATAGTCCAAATCAGAGCTCGATTACAAGCATCGCGCGACCGACAAAAGAGCTACGCCGATAAACGGCGAAAGCCCTTAGAGTTTTAGGTCGGGGGTCGAGTACTGTTAAAAGTCTCACCTTGGAAGGGAGTCATTCGTTTCGGAAAACGGGGAAAACTGAACCCACGATACATTGGACCTTTCGAGATCGTCGCCCGAATAGGTCCAGTGGCGTATAAACTGCAACTACCCACGGAGATAAACAGTGTGCACCCTGTGTTCCATGTCTCTAACCTAAAGAAGTGCCTATCGGATGAAACCCTCGTCATACCCCTTGACGAGATTGAAATCAATGAGAATATCCTGTTCGTTGAAGAACCGGTTGAAATCATGGACAGGGAGGTGAAGCGTACTAAGCGAAGTCGCATCCCGATCGTGAAAGTACGGTGGAAATGCGAAGCGTGGGCCAGAATTCACGTGGGAACGTGAAGATCAAATGAAGCAAAAGTACCCTCACCTATTCTAGCATTCTCAAATCTAGCTTTCAAACAGAATTTCGGGACGAAATTCCCTCTAACAGGGGGATGATGTCACAACTAGAAATTTTGTGCCTTGTAACTACAACAATGTAGTAAAATTATGAATCAAAGTCTTAAGAGCATGTATGATGCTTACTTTATGACAACAAAAATTTGCAATCAAATACACCATAAAAGCATTACAAAATACTCAACAAGCAATTGGGAACCCTAGAAGTTCTTGTTTAGGTCCATTTTGGTCTAGGACTTCCTTATTGGGTCCAATGGACCAATAAGCTCCCAATTTGACCATCTTGGACTTAGAACTCTTAAATGGGCTCTAATTGGACCTACTTTCATTTATTTCAACATTTTGGGCCATATTGGGCCTAGAATGAAATGAATTAAATATTATGAACTATTATGGACCATAATTAACCTAATCTAGCTTAATAAAGCATAAAAATCACACTTACATTTTATAGGGCTAAAAATTACCCAACCTAAATATAACATGGGATTAAGGACAAAAAGCCCAAAAATCCCCTCACTCCCCTCTCCATTCTCGGCCCAAGCCCACAAAGAAGGAGGGTTGACTTTGTTGGGTGACACCTCACTTTTGCACATAGGATTTCCATGCAACACACATATCTCCATGCAACTATCTTGTCAAACCTATCTCTCCTCCCCTCTCTTCTTGTTCTCGGCCGAGAGCTCCAACACACATACACTTCAACCACTTTTTTTTTATCAAACTCTCTCAAGGAACACCCTCACCTTTCTTCATCAAATTTTCGAGAATCAAGAGCTTTTCAAGTCCATTTCAAGGGTTAAAAATACTTTTCATATTTAAAAGGGACCAAAGATGCAAAAAATTTCTATTTTGGGCCAAAAGTGTAAACATTGCGAAAATAGAGGTTTCAGCCGAGAAAATTTCATTTTGAGGGACTAAAACTGTTTTTCAAATAAATTTGAGCTGAAAAATACCTTTTCTACAAGTTTTGATACTAAAGTGTCAAGAAAAATGGTTTAAGGACTAAAATAGAAATTCTTTTATACAAAGGGTCAAAAGTGTAAATTTATCCAAAAGAAAGGGGCTGCAAAAAGTAAAATTCTAATGTTTAAAACAGTAAATTTGTCATGATGAAATACTAGTACCACGACTATTGACGAAACATAATACACCTTCAACACCAAAAATCATTACCAAATGAATTGATTCGGTCTCGAATCAATAATGAATCAAAAATCTATACACGACGATACTACAATACACACGCTGAATTTACGGGAATTCAATACACATGCAGAAATTTCGGGAAGTCAATACACATGTGGGAATACACCAGATGTCGATACACCATCTTTGGGCCCGAAAGTTTCAAATCGTGCTTGTTTTTAGGCCCGAAGGAAACTCGCTTACATGTAGTTGGGTCTTATATGACCTAATTCCGTGTAAAAGGACTTTCAATGGCTTTTGTGCTGTTGGGCCCCAAGGGTCCTTTGGTACTGCTAGCAAAGTCGTGAATTCACCAATGCGAGTCGGACTAAGGGCCCTTCGCATTCACGATAGGCTTGAACGACTTATGGAAATATCGGGGGCTTCGTACCCTCTTTTTCTCCTCGTACGTGGGGCTATGAGAAGTCTAGGTGGTTGGATTAAGTGAATAGTACGAACGATGCCTAAGGGATCGTTTTTATAGTTGTAGACTAGTCGTTTTCATTAATGCGTGTTTACAACAATTCACAATCCATAATTAATCCAATGTCACCTGGAATTATCGAATACACACGTTGCAACGGTAAAACAAAATATAAAATGCGTAATTCAAAGTATTAGGAAAACATCGGGTTTTCCTAGGGTTTTCAATTCATACACCTACGAGATGCATACCAAGTTTAACAATTTTTTTATAGAAACAAACAAGCATACTTACGGATCTTCACACCTTTTATACTATACTATTTTCAGAAAATATCGGATTTTCTGGTGGTTTTCAAAACAATACAAAACATTATATTTCAAACATTACTTATGAACTCACCAACATTTCATATGTTGACGATTTTCAAAATACTTGTATTCTCAGGTAACAGGTAAAGTGAAGGGAAAAATGTACTCAGTGATGTTTTGTTGTTTGTTTAACTAGTATCGAACGATCTACTTTTGGTAATGTAATGTTATTAAATAATGTATTAAATGTAAATGCTACAAGTTGTACTATTTCAATGTATGGTGATGAATGATGTTATGTTTCATGTATATTCACTGTGATGGTATTCAATTGAGTCACAACAGCCCCCGGACGTTTCCGCCGTCTGGTTCAGGGGTGTGACAAGCGTCCTCATCGCCAACTCTCTCTCTCCTCCCCATCATTCCTCTCGGTGTTGGATGTTGTGAACGTCAAGGCCGCTGTCGGAGGCCACTGTGTTGCTGTGGTTATTGTTTTTAGGGTGGATTGCCACCATTTCCCCACCGTAAACTCCCCTTCATCTCTGTTTGCAGTCATGCATGAAGATAATCGCCATTGTCGTCGTTGTTATGCCGCCCTCGCCGTCGTTTTGCGCCACCTGGAGGGGTGGCTGGACCCATTCATGGCCATAAATGATTGTGTTGGATATGTGTGTGTATGTTTATCTTAGTTAGTATGTGTGTTACTTTTGGTATTTCATTGTAAATTGAAACAAGAATGGATTAATGGAAAAAAGGAACCCGAACCACCACCGTGAGGTGGTGTCTGCCGCCTCCTATCCGCCACCAACCGCCGTGTTGGATGGCGGTGTGCCTTGTTGTGTAGACTCGTATGTAATGTTGGACAAAGTGGTCTTAATTGTAGTGGGCCCAATGAAGCCCTAATGGGCCTAGTGAAACCCTCATTGGCCTAATGAACCCTAATTGGTCAAAGGACCTAGCTATTGGGCCTAGTGGGCTAGATGGGTTGGAAACCCTAATTTGGGATTGGAAAACCCTAATGCCATGGAATCCTAATTTGGGACTTAAATTAAAGGGACCGCATCGGGATTATTTAATGAACTTGAAATATTAATTAACAAACAATGGCAAATTAACTTAAAGGAAATATTGGACCTATTGGATTAAGTCCTTAATGGGTTAAGTAGGGACACTTAACCCTAATCGACATTTATGTGAAAAACCTTAATTGGAATTAGATTCTTATTGGGCCACTTATTGAATTAAGTTGGTGTGGACCTTAATGGGCCAATCGGTAACATGTTATGGACTTAGGAAGTCATTGGGACTTAGAATAAGATCCGTTAGAGAGGCTTGGGCCCCATTTGGGAAAATTTGGTCATAAGTGGGCCACAACTGGGATTTGAGGATTATGGGAGGTTAGGCCATGGGAATGCCCAATGTTTAGACTAGAATGATTGGTTGGGCCTTAAATAAGTCCATATAGAGGTTTGGGCCCAATTTGGAAAATTAGGCCATATGTTGGGCTTTGGCCATAACTTGGCTTTTGGGCCTTTGGAGTGTGATTTGGACCTTGGGCTTGGAACCCAACTATTAATTGGGTATTGTTTGATGTTGGCAGTTCGGGAATTTGTCAACCAACATTTGGGGTTGCATCTGCGGGACTTTAGCAGTGCCAGGTGAGTCTCCTCACCATACCAATGGGTCTAAGGCACCAATGCCGACCCATTTTATGATATGTGATACACTAGCTGAAGTTGTATTATGTGGCATGTTAGCTGGTTATGTGATAAGGAGTATGCTAGTGATTATGTGGTATGCTAATTGATTTTGTGGTACGTGATATGCTAGTGGTCTTTGTGATACTTGCAAGGAAGACCTCGGGGGGTTCTCGGGGCACTTAAGTGCAAGACCTTAGAGGGTTTCCTTGGCATCCTAGATCAAGACCTCGGGGGGTTCCCGAGGCATTTAGGTGTAGGACCTTGGAGGGTTTCCTTGGCATCCTAGGTCAAAGACCTCGGGGGGTTCCAGAAGTATTGGGCTAAGAGCATGTGTGGGTTCCCATGGCACCTGATGTAAGACCCTGGAGGGTTTCCAGGGCTTCCCTATATGTTTATATACATGGCTGGTGTAGTTGATATGATTTACATGAGTATGTGAATAAGACCTTAGAGGGTTTCCATGGCATCTTTATATGTGTATATGCATGCTTATGCGATTGTTACAGTTTATGTAACTGTTATAGCTGATATGGATTATGTGGTTATGTGGATTGTGTGGGGGTATGCTCTGGGGAACTCACTAAGCTTCGTGCTTATAGTTTTGTTTCTGGTTTCAGGTATCATGGTTTTGGAAGAAAAGGGCTCAAATTGATCGCAGTGCATACACCTATGATGTCGGCAATGAATGATTTTGGGTTAAACTCTGATAAATATTTTACTTAATGATGATTTGAAATGCTTGACATAAATGGTGTCAATGTTTTAGCTATATTAAAAATGAAATTTTTACCCTTGATTTTTGGGTCGTTACAAGTTGGTATCAGAGCCTTGGTTTGAGGGATTCGGGCACACTCTCGGGTGGGTCTAGAGTAAGACTGAGGACTTGGTATGAAATTTTCCAAAAGAAAATAATTTTTACAAAAAGGAATTTGACAAAGAAGTTAAAAAGGGAAAAGAACTTTGAAAAGAATAATGTGTGTGATGTGTGCAATTAGCCGAGCTCAAGTAAGTTTCTCCAGAATACCCACATATGCTGTCGGTTTTGACTTGGTTTATGAATCTGTGACTCGCATGCTAGTTAGGGATAGGGGAGATGCCAGTATATGTTGTATGAGCTAGTAGAATTGCATGCTAGTTCTGAGTAGTCAATAATAGGTTGGCCTGATATGTGATGCTTGTAGCCTTGGAATATTGGATGCTATGCTGGAATGAGAATGATAATTGATATTTGTAACTGCTACGTGTATGCTTTTAAAATTGTATACGGTTAGGATCTTATAGCCTTAGAATAATAGATTTGGCCTTATTTCATATTCCTTGTTTGGTTGTGGTCCTAGGGGAGAGTGTATTATTCGACAGTCTATTGGATCCTATTCTGTATATAATTTGCATGCATAAGGTGTCGATAGTGAGGATTGTTGGATGTGGATAGCGCGAGCTGCGATATGTGGACTGAATGTTTTATGGAAGTTCTTTGGGTCGAAGTGCAACTGCACGAATGCTGCTTGCTTTTTGCTTTGTGGAACTCTTAAGTGATGGGAGTCACCTACTAAGTGGATGTGACGATATCCATGAGGTAGATGGCTGGCATCATCGGGAGTTCTTCAGCAGCTAATGGCAGGGCGAGGTTGGGAACCTAGGAAAGCCGAGGATGTGCTCCAGTGAGTTAGTGGGGCGGTTCAATGAGGTTGGGAGCCTAGGAGGTGCTTCGGTGGATATTGTGTTGTTTTTTAGCAGATGTTCAGTGCATCAATGGGGTAGGTGACTTAGAGGATTCGGGAGGATTGTTGACGAAAGTATGGATAGGTATGGAAGGTAGTATGGGCCCGTACTACTGAAAGCACATGATCCATACTCGAATCAGTGAGAGTCTTGGAGAATCTAAGAAGTCGGGGAAGGAGAATCCTTGATTATGATTGGAATGTGGGAATAGCTGTTATGCAAAATGCGAATGAGAACGCAAGGAGAAGGACCAGGGTTTGGTTCCGGCTCCGGTAGTGAGCCAGATAGTGGAAGGACTGCCAATATTTTGAGTTCTCCTTGGATCTCTTGTATCAGGCGGCAAGGATTGATTATGCGATCTATTGCACTTTTTGGATTGGGAGACTAGGTCTTGGGGATGGTTAGTAGCTCGGTATAGACTAGAGGTTGCTCCAACTATTGCAGTTCAGTCGTTGACGATTGAGTTGGTGAGTGAGCCAGGGTGCGATACCTTGATTGATATGATTTCTAGAGCTTGAGAGCAGGGATTGATGTGGAGCACATTGGGAAGAGGGGAATCATATCAAGTACATACATTGGAGGGTCCCGGAAGGGGACCCAAGGGTTCGAGTTAGTTGTGAGAGGCCAGCAGGGCCGGGTTTAGTGCGGTACTTGCAGGAAGTTTCACAATGGAGTTTTCGCTTCGAGGGTTTTAGTAAGTGTATCTCTGGGTGTGTTGCCCTGTTTGTGTTTGGACTATACATTCAAACATTTATCATATGCCATTTGCATACCATGAGTTATGGGGTGGATAGTAAAAAGTTGTTTCCCTCTTTGCTGGTTTGGAGCGTTCAATATTATTTGGGTTTAGGTTCGAGATCGGTTCATGGACATGATGCGGAAGGCCTACGGACAGGATTGGTGACTTGGCCATTATGCTCGAGTCGGCTTTTAGAAGTGCTAGGGGAAGTGGTTTACTATTTAGGCCTTGGCCTGGACATCGGTTATTCGAACCTCAAGATATAGGTGGGGCATCATTTCAAGGCGTCTGAGATTATTAGTCTCAATGGGATTCGGGAAGTGTTTGTCTGGTCTTTAGGAGTGTGTGGTCCTTGGGGATTTGGGCCCGTAATAGAGCACTCGCACAGATGAGAAACAAGTTGTCAGCAGTTGGTTATTAAAGAGTAAGAAGGATCGGGAACCCTTCAAATCTCATGTATTGCAAAGACTTAGTCGAATCTAAGTGGGGGAGAACTGTGCATGTATTCAGGACAGGGACATGTATGAGACCGGGATGGGCTTCTCGTCCTCATCGAGGGAAAATGGCGGCCCAAGTGGCTATTTGGTTGAGGGTGTGCGAGTTTGGAGTCCGATAAGACTCTCCGTCATGTAAATCGCATCTTCTTAGGGGCTTGATAACAAAATTTGGGGAGACGAGTTGGGGCTCTAGTCACAATTGAGTTTAGTTCGGGTGTTCGGTCGAGTGTGTGATTGACTCTACATGCGTTTTGAATCGATAGATTAGGGGTAAGGTATTGGGCTACGGGTGTGTTAGGATGAAAGTGTTGTAAGACTACGGGGGAGCTGTAAAATTCACTAATGGTCAGATTGTATGGAAGTGTTGTAAGACTACGGGGGAGTCGTAGCATTCACTAATGTTATGTTGGTATAGGAGTGTTGTAAGTCTGCGGGTGTAGTCGTAGCATTCACGAGGTTGATAGATACATCTCGAGTGATGTAAGTCTGTGGGTGTAGCTGCAGTCTTTACTTGGTTGGCAAATGGCATGAGCACGTTGTTAGGACGCGGGAGGAACAATAGTACACACCAGTTCGGGTGTAGCAGTGAGGATATAGAAATCCACGGATTGAATTTCAAAACTACCCAGACGAATTAGACCTGGTTAAGCCAGTGATAAGACTGTCGGAGCGCCATACGGCTACGAGAGAAAGGAGGCAGTGGACTGCTTAAGGTCATTCATGACATAAGGCTACCATTGGTCAGGTAGCAATCACTTTTAGCCTTGGATTTGGTGACGTCAGGGTTCGATGCATGGAACCGAACGGTTAGATCATGAAGTTGTTAGAGTCACAATGACATGATAACTAGTGGGAACTAGTTCTTGAGAAAGATTTTGTCCACAAGTCGTGCGAGGCGACTAAATGGGGAGTCCTTTGGCTGTGCAGCCGGCCCGGAACCTGGTATTTCAGCTGATTGTCATACGGATTGAGACCAGGAAGGTCTCGATAGATGTTGGAAAGCAGTCATGTAGCAATGTATTGCTTCAGGCAGTTAAGTGTTTGGGCAGTTTCAACAATTGGGCAGCATTAATATTTGTGTTGGGTTGTGGAATAAACGGACTGGATTCAACGATAATGATTCAATATGAGTGGTCCGTCAGGGAATCAAACTATCTGAAGACAACAGACTTCAGATGGAGTAGATGTGATCTTATTGTAGAGAACTCGTTCATCTTCAGATTTTCGAACCCTACTAGAGTGGGTTATGGTTGCCTTGAAAAGGCTGGACACGGTTACCCTGGGAGGGCTAGGGTGTACCTAGGATTATGACCATTTTGCCCAAGTTGTCGGGCGTGTAAGGGATGGTAAGTAGTGATTTCGAGGACGCAATCTAATTGAAGTGGGGGAGAGTAGAAATATCTTGTTTAATTAATAAGTAAATAGATAAAATTTGATGAACGAATAGTCGCAATTAGTGCATATTATTCAGGGATTATTGGTTTTTGGGAGTCAAATGTTATATATTCGAGTATTTGGGATTTATTTTGTAAAGATTTTAGAAGTTGGGGGTTTAAATCTAATTCTTGGGTTAGTTTCGTAAATATTTATAAAGGCAGGGACTAATTGGTGAATTATTGGGACTCAAATTGAAGAGATTTTGGAAGCTTAGGGGTTGTTTGGTACATATTAGACTTTACTTGTAAAGGATTTTAGAGGGCAGGGATGAAAAGGTAAATTATGGGCTGTGATTGAAAGAAATATTATCGGAGGGACTATGGTTGTCATTATGGAAAACTTTTAATGGAAGCGTGTATTTAGGGAATTAGTAACCCTAACCCTAGAGGTCTTTGAATCAACCGCCAACCCCCCACCTTATCTCTTCCGTTTACGGCCGCACACCTCACGACCCCATCACCGATCATCGCCTTCTTACTTGCTGAAGTTGGAGAACCGCCACCCTTATGCCACCTTGCTCCAGTCATCGACATCTTGAAGCAACCACGAGTCTGCTGCTATCACTATCTCCGTCGAAGCAGCCGAGGAAACTGAAGTCCGATGTCGGGCGGGTGTTGCTGCCATTCCCAGCAATTAATGGTGTCACTAGCTTGAGCCGTCAGTCGCCATTGTCCTCGTCGTCATCTCTCTCTCTAATTCCCGTCGTTCCTCTCGATGTTGGATATTATGAACATCAAGGCTGCTGTCGGAGGCCACTATGCTGCTGTGGTTATTGTTTTCAGGGTGGATTGCCACTATTTCCCCACTACAAACTCCCCTCCATCTCTGTTTTTGGTCATGTATGAAGATTACCGCCGTTGCCGCCATTGTTATGCCGCCCTCACAGTCGTTTTGCGCCACCTGGAGGGGTGGCTGGAACCATTCACGGCCAGAAGTGATTGTGGTGGTTATGTTCGATCATGGTGTAAGTATGAGGCTGTTGGAATGATACTAGGCTAGAAACCCGAATGAAAGACCCCACTCCCACCACTCGCCGCCATCGGTCACCACAAGGTGGTTATATATGTGTGTATGTTTAGCTTAGTTAGTGTGTGTGCTACTTTTGGTATTTCATAGTAAATTGTAATGAAAATGGAATAATGGAAAGAAAGGAACCCTAACCACCACCATGAGGTGGTGACTGCCACCTCCTATCTGCCACCAACCACCGTGTTGGGTGGCGGTGTGTCTTGTTGTGTGGACTTGTATGGGGTGTTGGACAAAGTGGGCCTAATGGTGTAGTGGGCCCAATAAAGCCCTAATGGGTCTAGTGAAACACTAATGGGCCTAATGAACCCTAATTGGTCAAAGGACCTAACTATTGGGCCTATTGCGCTAACATGGGTTGGAAACCCTAATTAGGGTTTGGAAAACCCTAATGCCATGAAACCCTAATTTGGGACATAACGCGACCGCATCGGGATTATTTAATGAACTTGAAATATTAATTAACAAACAATGGTAAATTAACTTAAAGGAAATATAGGACCTATTGGATTGAGTCATTAATGGGTTAAGTAGGGACACTTAACCCTAATCAACATTTATGTGAAAAACCTTAATTGGAATTGGGTTCTTATTGTGCTGCTTATTGAACTAAGTTGTTGTGGGCCATAATGGGCGAATTAGGAACATGTTATGGACTTAGGAAATCATTGGGCCTTAGAATAAGATCCGTTAATGAGGCTTGGGCCCCATTTGGGAAAATTGGGCCATAAGTAGGCCACAAATGGGCCTTGAGGATTATGAGAGGTTGGGCCATGGGAATGCCTAATGTTTGGACTAGAATGATTGGTTGGGCCTTAAATAAGTCCATATAGAGGTTTGGGCCCATTTTGGAAAATTGGGCCATACATTGGGCTTTGGTAATTACTTGGCTTTTGGGCCTTTTGAGTGTGATATGGACCTTGGGCTTGGAACCCAATTATTAATTGGGTATTGTTTGATGTTGGCAGTTCGAGAATCTGTCAACCAGCAGCCGGGGTTGCATCTACGGGACTTCAACAGTGCCAGGTGAGTCTCTTCACCATACCAATGGGTCTAAGGCACCAATGCCAACCCGTTTTATGATATGTGATACACTAGCTGAAGTTGTATTATGTGGCATGTTAGCTGGTTATGTGATAAGGAGTATTCTAGTGATTATGTGGTATGCTAATTGATTTTGTGGTACGTGATATGCTAGTGGCCTTTGTGATACTTGCATAGAAGACCTCAGGGGGGGGGGGGGGGGTTCTCGGGGCACTTAGGTGTAAGACCTTGGAGGGTTTCCTTGGCATCCTAGGTCAAGACCTCGGGAGGTTCCCGAGGCACTTAGGTGTATGACCTTGGAGGGTTTCCTTGGCATCCTAGGTCAAAGACCTCGGGGGGTTCCCGAGGCATTGGGTTAAGACCATGTGGGGGTTCCCATTGCACCCGATGTAAGATCCTGGAGGGTTTCCAGGGCTTCCCTATATGTTTATATGCATGGCTGGTGTAGTTGATATGATTTACGTGAGTATGTGAATAAGACCTTGGAAGGTTTCCATGGCATCTTTATATGTGTATATGCATGCTTATGCGATTGTTATTGTTTATGTAGCTGTTATAGATGATATGGATTATGTGGTTATGTGGATTGTGTGGGGTATGCTTTGGGGAACTCACTAAGCTTCGTGCATACAGTTTTGTTTATGGTTTCGGGTATCAAGGTTTTGGAAAAAAAGGGCTCGGATTGATCGTAGTGCACACACCTATAATTTCCGCAATGAATGATTTTGGGATAAACTCTGATAATTATTTTACTTAATGATGATTTGAAATGCTTGAAATAAATGGTATCAATGTTTTAGCTATATTAATAATTAAATTTTTACCCTTGATTTTTGGGTCGTTACATGGGTCCTCAGCTCCATCACCCCCATGTCCACGACCCATAACAACATCCATGGTATACACAAACAAAAGTCATATTGACATCATTTCTTGAATAATTATAAGACGTACTAATACAATTTTTATTACAAATATTAATTACATAGAAATAAACACTTACATAGGAATAAACATTTCTATTTAACTAGAAATCCAAATAAAGTTCATATTACAAACATGTATTAGATAAGAACTATTCTAATCAGAATCTTCCTCATATCCTTCAATGTCTTCTTTGGTATCATAATTAGAATCAGTCTCATCGTAATCAGTCTCGCAATCAGAAACATCATTGACTCTACAAGTTGGCGGGGGAACTTCAATTGCACTTTCTACATCAACAATGACTCTAGGAATGTTTTGAAAGTACATGCTGAAATCGATAAAAAGTGGAGCATCGGATGAAGAGATATTTTGAAGTACATCGAGATTGTCTACATTTTCGTGTGAGCCATTGTCAACATTTTGGACACGATCATCGTTCGATGGTAGATCCCGAATACTTCGATGATTAACATGCTCGACAACACACCGATGGTTATTGTTTGGCTCTCTGATGTAGAACACTCGTTTGGCTTGTGAAGCATATATGAGTTGATCATCTTTGTATGCTTCGCGTCGTGTGTCGATACTGGTGAAATTATCACTAGAAATAACTCATGTTCAAGTATCAAACCACTTGCAAGAAAATAATACAATTGAATAATTATGTGTATACCTTACTCTATAATCTCTTCTAACTGGCCATAATATTTCTCACCTTTTTCACCCACCGCTAAAACCCAAGAGTTTTGTGTTATGCGTTGTGCTTCACGACTAAATACCATAAACCTAACATCATTGACTATGCATGCAGTGTAAGAATAAGCATTCATTTGCGGAACACATTGCCAGAGCCGACAACTCTTTGTGGAATTCTGGAGAGTTTTCTATTTTCATTTGATGAACCTAGAAATTATAAAGTAATATGTATTATGTATTCATTAGATCAATGAAACAAATTTGTTTATTAATTTATATTACCTTTTCATGAAACCAATTACGAAATTCTCGCTTTTCATCACTTTGGGGATGTTCAGATTTGAATATCCTATGTTGATAACCAAAAGATATAGATTTAAAAAGATAAAAAAAATTAAGGATGAAAGTTAGAGATAAGATTAGTTACTTGATATATTGTGTGACTTCTTCACATCTATTCAATACAAACCATTCCATGTTATGCATTTCCGTTAAATTAAGTGTTTTGATTTGAGTTGTGCTGGTCGGTCGGCATTTAGACTCAAACATCCAAAACATTTTTTTTTCAATGACAACATTTTCATTTCTTTCCGGACAATGGATTTGATTCTTTACATCTCGAAGGTACATTGAACAAAATGATAAAGCTTATTCCGCAAAATAACCCTCAGCTATAGAACCTTCCGTCCTTGCCTTGTTTCTGACATAGTTTTTTAGTTTTTTCATATACCTTTCGAAGGGATACATCCATCTCATACATATCGGGCTTCCGACAATCGCTTCATCAGGTAAATGCAAAAGTAAATGAACCATACTGTCAAAAAATGTTGGAGGATAAATCAATTCTAACTTTCACAAGATTGCAATAATGCCGACTTTTACTTTCTTCATATCCTCCACCTTCAATGTTCTGGAACAAAGTTGATTGAAAAACGTACAGAGGTCTACAATAGAAGTATAAGTGTCTTTGTCTAACAACCCTCTTACTCCAATCTGTATCAAATGTTGCATAAGAATGTGGTGGTCATGCACTTTGAACCCAATAATGTTAGTATTGGTATTGTTCACTTTCTTACTAATGTTAGAACCAAACCCATCCGACAGTTTAACATCTTTTATAAATTGACAAAAGAGTTGTCGACTAGATTTCATGAAAGAGTATCTTGCATGGGGTCTATGAAACTTGTCACCTTTTTTTGCAACCATTCATTTCTCCGAATGTTTAGAATTCTCAAGTCCTCTCGTGCATTTGGTGTGTCTTTACTTTTATCATTCATTAGAAGAGTACCTAACAAACTATGGACATGCATGAGATCTATGTTGCGCTTCAACTATAAAGAAGACCAATACTCGAGTTCGAAGAAAATGCTTCTTTTTGACCAGTTCAACTCGTAATCTTGTCACTTTGTCTCCCCACCTCCATGCTCAAGATGTTTACCTGGTTTATGAGTTAGTAGACGACCTAGTTGCTATTGGATGTCGTCATTACTAAAGTGTCTCGGAGCGGGTCTTATCTCTTCCATCCCGTTAAAGTACAACCTCTTTCTTAAAGGATCATTAGCATCTAGGAAACGACGATGACCGATATATACAACTTTGTTTGTTGCATGGTATGAAGGAGTGTCTTCATTGCAAGTAGCACGTGCTCTATACCCTTGCCCACTCCAACCTGAAAGACTACTACGAGTTGGCCAGTCGTTTACTGTCCACAACAACATAGCTCTCATCGTGAAGAATGTGTTTGTCGCAGCATCTTTAATACGTACACCTGAGTTCCATAAATGTTTAAGCTCTTCCACCAACGGCCTAAGGAAAACATCCATATCTTTACCTGGAGGTTTTGGGCCGGGAATCAACAAAGTCAACATGAATGTTGACTCTTTCATACAAAGCCAGGGTGGCAGATTGTATGTGGTGAGTATGACCGGCCATGTGCTATGTGGATTACACATGTTTCTAAATGGATTGAAACCGTCAGCTGAATGACATAGGCGTATGTTACAGGGTTGACTCGAGAAGTCGGGGTGTTTTTGATCAAAATCTTGCCAATGTTCCCCATCAACAGGATGACACATCACACCATCTTCTGAACATCCAATACTATGCTAAACCATATTTTTGGCAGTGTGCCTCGAACAATATAAACGTCATAGTCTAGGGGTTACAGAAAAGTACCGTAACACCTTATGAACTACTTTCTTACCCTTGGTGTTTTTATTGATCCATCGGCTCTCTTTACAAATGGGACAAACTTGCATGAATCGTGTTCTTTCCAAAAGAGACAACAATCGTTTTTGCACACATGTATCGACTTATACCCCAAACCAATAGACTTCAGTTTCTTTTTGGCTAGATAATGTGAAAGGGGAACGTTGTTGTCTTTGGGAAATGCTAATTGCAACAACTCAATGAGTTGATCAAATGAACTATCAGTCCATTCGTTGTTCACCTTGATATACATTAACTTTGTTAGAAACTCAAGGGAAGAAAAGATGTAACCAGGATACAATTTAGTTTCCACTTCTTCCAACAATTGTGCAAAATCATCATCCACACCGCTACCCCTTGTATTCAAGGTTCCTTCATCAAGGTTAATATCATTTTCTCTCGACTCCCACATCACATCGTCGATTAAATCGGCCATTCCGTTACTTGGCAAAACGACTGGAGGAATAAAAGATTCACCATGATAGATCCAAATTTTGTACGACTTACTGAAACCATTTATAAATATATGGCGTTCCACTGCAGTCGGGTACTTGAAGTAACAGTTATCACATTTTTCACACGCACATCTGATTTTACCATTACTATCAAGGTGTGACTTGCACTTCTCGATAAAAGTTTTAAGTCCTACTTGGAACTCGGGATGGTTTCGATATAGATTAGTAGTCCAACTTTTATTAATAGACATGATGTTGCTGAAATGTAGTTTTGGGTTTAGAGTTTAGTATACAGAATTATCATTGGGTTTTTTTTTTTTTTTTTTTTTTTTTTTTTTTTTTACAATCAACATTTTTTACAACTAAAAAAATAAAAAATATAGCAATTAGTATATCCATAAAAAACATTTCTTACTATTATATATATTTTTTATTTTTTATTTATAACTTTTTTTAAATTATAGCATTGTACTTTAAACAATTATATTATATTGTTGTGTTGTTCTTTTTTACCGTTGAGATTATATATATATATATATATATATATATATATATATATATATATATATATATATATATATATATATATAACATTGTATAGATATGTTGCAAGATTATAAATTAATTTGAAGATTATAAGTTAATTATAGAACTTATTGGTTGATTTGGGGTTAGCTTGTGAACAAACTAAAAACTTTCTAGTATTCGTATATAAGTTTTTAAACAATTTTTAAACATTTTTTGTATTTTTTTTCCAATTATGACAATGATTTTTTTATATGTTTAGCGATTAGTTTTTAATGAATAAAATATTAAATAAAGAAAAATTAATAATTTGGTATATGCATAAAAAAACAATTCTTACTATTGTATCTTTTTATATTTTTTTATTTATAACATTTTTTTTCAATTATAGCATTGTACTTTAAACAATTATATTATATTGTTGTGTTGTTGTCTTTTACCGTTGAGATTAATATATATATATATATATATATATATATATATATATATATATATTTATTTATTTATTTATTTATTTATTTATAACATTGTATAAATATGTTGCAAGATTATAAGTTAATTTGAAGATTATAAGTTAACTATAGAACTTATTGGTTACTTTGGGGTTAGCTTGTGAACAGACTAAAAACTTTCTAGTATTCGTATATAAGTTTTTAAACAATTTCATAACATTTTTTTGTGTTTTTTTTTCAATTATAACAATGATTTATTTTTATATGATTAGCAATTAGTTTTTAATGAATAAAATATTAAATAAAGAAAAATTAATAATTTGGTATATCCATAAAAAAAACATTACTTACTATTGTATCTTTTTATATATATTTTTTATTTATAACAATTTTTTTCAATTTTAGCATCCTACTTATACCAATAATTTATTTTTATTTTTTTCAATTATAGCATCCTACTTATAACAAAACCACGTACTTTTACATAATACATAAGAGCATGAAATTCACATACTTTCACATACATATACAACATTTACAACAAATACAAATACATTCACATACACACATAATAACATCCTACTTAAACCAAATGCACATACTTTCACATATATACATAATAACATCTTATTTATATAAAATACACAAATTTCACATTCATTTACCACATTTACAACAAACATACATATATTCGCATACACACACAATAACATCCTACTTATAACACACACATATAATTTCACATATATAGATAATAACATCATATATACATACTTCTACCAAATACTCATATACCACGTATACATCAAACAGACGCATATTGGCATATATACACCAAATTCACATAGATTCATACAAATATCACAATAAATTGAAATAATAGAACATGTACTGGCGTAAATCAACGAATATGTCGCCAAAAAAATTGGTCTTTCACCCGAAAATACCCTTACCCGTAAACCCAAAGACAACACTACCAAAAACACTGAAAATGAAAAATACTTTGCAATTAATCATCAAATGCAGTTAGAAATCGAAGTTAACATAGAAAGACAAAGAGATATAAGAACTTCAACTTACCTTTCTTCCCGAGATGGAGCTAGAAATCGAACCTTAATCCGTTTAAATGAACCCCTAACCACCCTTATCCCTAATCTCACACAATGTGGGGAGAAATCTTGTTGGAATCAAAGAATGGATAGAAAAATGGGGGGGGGGGGAGGGGGGGGGGGTTATTGGAAGAGCAGCAACAGCGTAGCAGTGTAACAGATGCAAAATGGAAGCAGAACAGCAAACTGCGTGCGTTTTTTTTTGTTAGCTGTGATACCCTTTAGCAGCGACTCTTTTTAGCGGCGACACATTGGGCTTTACCGGCGACACGAATCAACAGCGGCGACAATCTGGAGGGAAGGTGCGACTATTGGCGGCGACTATGTAGACATAATGGCGACACAAAAGTCACCGATATTAGGTAGGTGCGGATAAGAGGCCCGAATCGTTGGATTAGATACTCGATCGAACGACTTGGATCTATCAGAAGGGGACAATGCAAATTCGAGTGGGAAGTCTTTAGCGACGACACAATTACCGGTGATGAACACTTTTACCGGCGACAAATGGCAGAGTCGCCCCTAAAACCCTATGTCTCAGGTAATTGTGTCGCCGCTAAAGGCTTCGTTTCCTGTAGTGCATAAATTGTCAAACACGCCCCCTCTACTAATCTAGTTTTAACAAATATATAATCTATATTTTTTTCATTACAATAATATTAAATAAACCAAATTATATTTATAATACATGTATAAATAAATATTATATTTGCATTTATAAAAATAAATATTATACATGATTTTGTAAATATGTTATTGTGTTTCATGATTTTAATATGTAATTAATTTTTTATATGAATTCGATAAAAAAAAATAAAATTTAGACTTATGATTAATTAATATAATTTATTATATAACATAATATTATAAATATTAAATAATATATTTAAATTAAAATAATAGACAAAATAAACTAAAAATGTATAAATATATAAAACGATCGATTAAATGGGGTAATGTTGGAGAAAATGGAGGAAAAAATGACATTTAGAGGTAGGTTGGAGATGCCTAAGCTTCAAATACAATGACGATATTTTTTTTGTTTTTTTTTACTAAGTCTCCAATGACAACTATTTTTTTAACTACCAATGCAGTGACCATTATTTTTATCATTAAACGTTAGATACAATGACCACCAACTTATAATTTCCCAATATATATATATATATATATATATATATATATATATATATATATATATATATATATAGGAAAAGTGAATATACCCTTAAAGGTATATAAGCTTAGGTATCCAAATTTCACCATACTACGTCGTTTTGTATCATGTAATACATCCTAATTGTCCATTGTTCTATTAATTTAACTTCTAACTTGATTTGCTTCCATGATTTTTATAAATTACACATTTATCTTCGACTTATATAATTTTTAAATTCAACTGAAATATATATATAGCCTAGTAGCTGTTCGAGAAAAAGATGTGATGTAAGAGAAAGATAATAGTGAATTTCGAAAATCTTGAAAGTAAATCAAGTTAAGGATTGAAGTTTAAGAAGATCATAATGAATATATAAAAGAAAACGATATATTATGGTGTATTTGGGTACTTAAGCTTATATACTCATAAGGATATATTCACTTTTCCTTATATATATATATATATATATATATATATATATATATATATATATATATATATATATATATATATGTATATATATATATATATATATATATATATATATATATATATATATATATATATATATATATATATATATATATATATAAACACAGAAAGTGTTCAAATGAGAACCACAAAAAATTAAGAATCATAAGAATCCCATTTTATAAGTAAATATGTACATAATATTTATTAAACAAGTTAAAATCTTTATTTTTTTTTTTGTGTTTTAGGTACGAAAATAGCAAAATTATAATTTTTATAGTCTAGTATTTTTATTCATCCATCGATTCATATTTAACCACAAAAATTGTATAAAATCAAATATTTAGTATAACCCATTCATAGTTTACTACACAAAATTCACAACTTAAATACAATCATAATATTACTAATTCACTAATTTCCGGTAGTCAAACCCAAACTCTAGCACCACTACCAACTACCACATGTTAGCACCAACCATTTATGTCAACGTCGCAACCATCATTCTTTTCAAACCAAATTTGTATATGAAATCATGCATAGTCAGCTTAAATACTATATTCACAGTTTAATAAACTAATTAATTCGCTAATTTAGAGGTTCATAAAACAATTATAAAAAGTAATACATTCTTACATATTTACTCCACAAAAAAATATTCAAAAGAAAGTTAATTTAACTATTCATATTTTTAACATAAAATTCATAAAACAATTCACAACTTAATTGAATCAACTCATAGCTTAATATAGTCAATTACGAGTTTAATAAAATTAGTTCACAATTTAATGCACAAAATTAACAGCTTGATATATTAAATTCATAGTTTAATACACAAAAACTATATATTCACATCCATATTCTCTATTTAAATCTTAAATTTATACCTTCAAATATGTAGTTAGTGTTTCTTTCAATTTCTAATTGGCATAATATTCACAATTTAGATTTTACATATTTTATTCAAAATTAGAGAAAATAAAATCTATGTATAATGTTTCTTTCATCTCATATTTTACAAGAAAACATAAAATTCATAAAAAATATTAACAACTTAATATACTTAATTCACAATTTAATACATTTAATTCACAATTTAATACAAAAATTCACAGTTTAATAAAATATATTTACTTGTTAAAAATTACATTTGATGATGTTTGGAGCGTTGGAGGTTGTATTAAATGGCAGTTCACACACTTATCACAATTCACAACTTAAAAAACCTAAATTCATATTATTACTGAAAAACTAATATAATAAAAACACGTTTAAAGTCACATTAAAACTTATAAAAATTCATCCATATACTGCTTAAAACTTATAAAATTTTGATTTAACCATAACTAAAAAAATTCATGCATTCACAATTTAATACTTACAAAAAATCATACATTCACAATTTAATACTTATAAAAAACATACATTAACAATTTGTTTATTTTTCTATTCCCGTCAAGTTCAAATATGTTTTCCTTTTTAATTTGTTGTCATATATGTCTACTTTATTTGTTTATTTTTGTGTCCCCATCAATTACTACAAGTTCAAGATCTATAGGGCAGGGGAATTAGCAGATGGAATAAGAAAGCAAGATAATTAACATTTTTTTCATTAGGTAATTAGTAATTACCATTAATACCTTTTGGATTCAGTTGTTTATTGTCTTTATTTTTGCATTTTCCTTTAGATCCTTCTGATCATGCGGCTTGTGTGGTGATGAAATGAGGATGCTAGCTTAACACCGACGTCAAATCCAAAAAGAAAAAAAAAACAAACTTACAAATGGTCACATAGATGATGGTTATTTTAGTGGTATTAGGTTTGTGAAATTAATAGTGTTTTAATCAGGTAATTAGTAATTACAATTAATACCAGAATTACTCTTTGAGTTGCATGGATCTCATGGTGTCCTTATACCTAAATCTTGTACCTTTTGGTTATTTTAGGTAATTAAATTGATAACAAGTGTCCTTTTACTGGTGATGTCTCCATTAGCAGGAGATGTTGCTGAAAGGATGCTCTCTACTTTGTAATTTCCATTCTTACCTTATCCAATTTATTCCAAAATGAAGTTTTAATGAAGTTATATTACATTAACGTCACTAGTTCATTGATACATGTTTTCTAGAAAGCTTTTATAAATGACTCATTTTTTGTTCCATTTTGATTCATTAAATATGTTTTTTTTTATTCTACAAGTTTTGCTTTTATATTAACAGGGCCTATTAGACATGTGGTGTGTGAATAAGAGAATGTAACCTTAACCCACCTCCAATTGGTAAGTGTTCCTTGAAAATAGTTATATTTTTCATGGGCTTTTTATGTAGATTAGTAAAAGTAAAATAGGGCTTTATGTGTAGATTAGTCATAATTATATTTTTTTATCCTAAAACTTTTGCTTTTTTATTAACAGGGCCTATTAGACCCATGGTGTGTGAAAAAGAGAATGTACCCTTAACCCACCTCCAATTGGTAAGTGTTCTTTGAAAATAGTTATATTTTCCATGGGCTTTATGTGTAGATTAGTAAAAGTAAAACAACAAGAAGTCTACCGAGGGATAGGGATAGTAATCTCCTTGAACAGGGACTAGCTGTCAATAACACAAAAATGTCCTTTTTTTGTCCCAACCAAAAGATGGAACAAGGTAAACACGGACTAGTTTCGATTTATCGTCTATGCAAAACACGTAAATTCTATTCTCATCCTCATAATTGAAAATAGTATGTGTAACAATTATGACATGATCCCTTCTAGTTTAGTAATTAAAGAGAATCACCTTCCATCTAATTGGCTTTGAGGCAAGTCTTGTATGTTATAGTACCCTACTATCATTTGTAGCATCCAACTTTCATTTCATCTTATTATACAAAACAAGGTTAAATGTAAGAAATATCAGTGTACTGCTATAGATTGTATATTATAGTATCCTACTTTCATTTCTTATTACAACATTGCATTTGCTTTTCAGTAAACAAAGCATCTTTATTCTTACTTGGGTAACATAATATACTTTGATTTCTTAATATGTGAATCTAATCGTTGCATGGTTCAGATTTGCAAGCCTTGTTGATGTACGTAGTGTCGAGAAAAGTAGCTCGAATGTTGTGGTGGTGGTCAGCAAGTTCCTGTTTTTCTACTCTTATTTATTTATGACTTTCATCTCCTTTACATTTGATGTATTACATTTATCTACTATTGGAACGATTATTTGTATGAAATTAAATTTTATACAATGGATTGTAATTTTTTATATGGTATTTTATTTTGTACGTATTATGAGACATTAAATGCTAATTTAATTTGAAAAGTAGTAGATCTATATATAATATTTTTCTTAAACATTTAAAATTATGATACGCACAAATGTGTGTCATCGTCATTTATGACATGGCTTTAATGATACACATTTGTGTGTCGTAAATGCATGTCGTAAGGTTATGACATGCAAATGTGTGTCATCTTCCTTTTTGACATGACATTTCTTGACACACAATGCGTGTTGTAAATGCATGTCGTAAGTTCATGACACACAGAAACGTATTGTCTTCCTTTATGACAGGGCATTCCTTGACATGCATTTGCGTGGCATCCATGTCTTTTACGACAACCAATACGTGTCATTAAAGGGTATTTTTGTAGTAGTGATAAAATATCCTAAAATATAATAAAATAGGATCGATAAATATCCTATGTCATACCCCCAAACCAAGGATGGCGGAAACGTCTGGGGGTGGAGGACTTCATATACAATATCATAACAACGAGTATAATAGTGACCATAGCAAACACAACCAGCATAAATATAATTGAAAAAGTTACATCATAGTATAAGTTTACATGTTTCTAAATCAATTACATTATGTTGACAAAAAACGAAATGTTTGACGCCTTAGCGTCCCATCCTCAAAAGCAATTGTTTACCTGTTTTACTGATTCCCTGAGAATACAAGTAGTTTTGAAAAAGTGTCAACAATTAAGTTGGTGAGTTCATAAGCTTTTGAATGAAATGTTGAAATCCTTTCTTTGTAAAAGTAATGTTTGTTCCTGAAAAATCCAATATTTTCCTTTGAAAAATGTATTGTAGCCTTAAATGCCAAGACTAATAATGTACTAGTAATTTTCCATATAAGTTGTAAATTATGGAAGTTTAAGTCGACATAAACTCGTTTAATTGAAGGAAAATCCCGTAAATCTTATGTTTTGTTAATACCCCATGTGAGTTATTATAACCGTGCTATGACTCGTTCGGCCTTGTATACGACGTTCTTCAGGCGTCGGAATGTTAATGACATTTGTCACCCCAGACCTGTCGGTCTAGCTGTTGCATGCAACTAAGGTGTGGGTTTGTCCCCCAATATAGATCTATATACAACTATCACGCTCTCCCTACAAGAGACTCTGGTTACAATTACATGACTTTGGATTTCGTTACTTTGGAAGTAACGTGAAGCGAATGTCTCATAAATTTATTCATTATCAGATTAACGTAAAGTGAACTAAAAACCCCTTTTGTCGAGATGTACTCTCGTGGTGTGATGTAAATGAAACATAAACTATGACTTGTTATAGTTTATCCTAGTTGTTTGTAATGTTTATGAAACATAAACTATACCTGTTATAGTTTATCAAAAAAAATTTAATGTATAGAAACCTTTTCTATGTAAGTGGAACGTATAGCAAAGACATAACTATGTTTATTATGGCTCATGTTGTAATAATTGTAGTAATAAAGGATTCTTACAATTTAGTGAATATTTTCTTGTTATATAATTTTATCACAACAGAAAACACATGCAAAATATGAAGTCATCAAGGAATAACACTTTGCTCAACATGTTACAAAGTGTTATGAAAGTTGTAAACTATAAATTCGGTTTTACCATTTCTGCATTGATTTAGAAAAATCACAGAGAAATCATATGAAATCAAAAAGGAAAGTCGTAAACTCCGAGAGTTTATAAAATGTGTCTAGTTTGTTCATAAATTTTATTATGATTTTTAGAAGCCTCTAACTGGCGTGAAAACGTTCATATTCACAGACTGGTCCGAATTCGTAGCTACAGTGATAGACAGTTTTGTAAAAATCACCATAAATTGTAGAAGAATCTTATGATTATGTGCAAGTATTCATTTTAAAGGTATAGACCTGAATTATATGCATATTAAACAGGTTTGAAAGATTTTAAGCTTAAGTTGGTCAAAACAGTCCGTGAATGGAACTCAACTTTTCTGTGGAAAGCTGGTGTTTGAGTTTTTGTTAAGTTCTTGGTGTTTAACTTGTATTCTCCCCCAAAATCTTGAAGAAAACATGAAAAAGGTACGGGTATGAACTCACCTTGACTGATTTCAGTAGATGGATGATGAAGAAAAGGAGTTTCAAAGTCAAGAACACTTGGGAGATACTTGAGGATTTGAAGATCTAGTAACAAATATGAAGATATTTGTGTAACAAATCCATGATTTGAGTGAAAGGATGCAAAATAATCAAGTGAAGGATGAAGTTACTTACCAAAATTAGACGGGAATGCTGAAGAATAGCCTTCAAATTCAGGTTTAGAGAGAGAAAGTGAGAGAGAGAATGGGTTTGCTTCTTGGTGAAGGTGTGAGGAATGTGGGAGGAGAAGTAAAGATTTCCCGCCCTTGATCACCCTCATATGCTGGAGAAAGAGGGTGAAAGGAAAAATAATTTACTAAGTAGTGATGAATAGTGACTGGATATGGTCTTGGAGTGGGTGTAGATGATTGCTTGTGTCATAACTTAAAGGTAAAGTCAACACTCCACCTCAATATCTTACCCACTAGATTTTTTTCTTAGGCAATTATTTCCCTTAAAATGTGTTTAAATTATGAATATGTAGTGTTTTATATGTCAAAATATGAGTTTGGGTGAAAATCCCACGTCAAAATCATGAAAAATGGGCTTAACACGCTAAAGTGGTCGAAAACCGGGAAAAAGATGCGAAATTGTGAAAATCCGAATTCAGGGCCGAAGGTTCGGTCCCTGGGAAGCCTAAAACCGAAGGTATTCTTAGTTGTATGATGAGAACTGAGAAAAGGTTTCTGTTTGGGAAATCTCGCAGGCGAACACGGGGAAGGGACCGAAAGCGAAGGCGAAGGCGTGAGAAGTGAGGGCGAGGGTGGGTTCGGTCCGAAATTCAACTTCGGTTCTGCAGTATCGGTTTAATGCGAGTTTCAGTTCTTCTGGCTTCGGCTCTTAGGTACTTCAGATTTGGCTCTTAGGTGTTTTGGTCCAAGCAGGTTCGATCCAGGAGGCTTCTTAGGGTTTCGCTTCTAAGAGGTTTCGGTCCCATAGAGCTGTTTCTCCAATAAACTTCCTGTTTTGCATGGTTTTTGGCTAAGTCAAGGGTTGGGATGCCCCCAAATGATTTTAAAAAGTTGAGGATGATTATGAGAGACATTTGGGAGTGATTTGGGAGAGATTTGAGAGAGATTTGAGATAAAGAGAAATAGAGTGAGAGAGATTGAGAGAGACTTTGTTTGTGACCTTTGCGAGTGTTTAGCTTTGAAATGCAAGGTTTGTAAACCCCGTTAAGCCTCGTTATGAGTGTTATATGCCCCCGAGGGGTATGGAATAATGTTTTATCGAATAGTTTCATCACTTACCCGGATTAGGGTTTAGAATTTCTGAACATATGAACTTTCCAAGTGATAACTCCTTATTAAAATAGTGAGTTGTACAATAGTAACATAATGTAAACCCTAATATAGAAGGGTTAGTTGAGTTGACCGGTTTGACTTGTTGACTTTATTTGACTTTGTATTGACCGAGAATTGACGGTTGTCACATCATCCCACTGTTAAAATGAATTTCGTCCTGAAATTAGCGTTTTGACCGGGAATTGAAGAATTTAGGAAGAGGTGCGGATACTTCCTCTTCATTTGATCCCCGCGTTCCCAAGTGAATTCAGGTCCTTGTTTAGCGTTCCAACGGACCTTCACGATAGGAATACGACTTTGCTTTGTTATTTTGATCTTCCGATCCATGAATTCAACGGGTTCCTCCACAAAGTGGAGACTCTCGTTAACTTCAATTTTGTTGAGTGGTATCACTAGGGTCTCGTCGAATAGACACTTCTTTAAGTTCGATAAGTGGAAGGTAGGATGTATGTCATTAAGTTCGTGTGGTAGATGGAGTTTGTATGCCACGGGGCCAATCCTGGCAAGGATTTCGAATGGCCCGGTGTACCTAGGGTTTAGTTTCCCACGTTTACCAAAATGTATCATACCCTTCCAGAGTGAGACCTTCAGTAATTCATGGTCCCCAACCTGGAATTCCAAAGGTTTGCGTCGCTTATCAGCGTAACTCTTTTGTCGGTCACGAGATGCTTTCAATCTTTCTCGTATCTGAATGATCTTTTTTGTGGTTTGCCTTATGATATCAGGACATGTGAGGGTACTATTTGGGACTTGTCCCTTTTCTAGTTGAGTTTCCCCCACTTCAGTCCAACATAAGAGTGATCTACACTTCCGACCATATAGAGCTTCAAACGGAGCGACCTTGATGCTAGTATGGTAGCTATTATTGTAAGAGAATTCAATGAGTGGTAAGTGGGTATCACATGCTTTACCAAATTCTATCACACAAGCTCTCAACATGTCTTCAAGTGTCTGTATGGTTCTTTCGCTTTGTCCGTCGGTTTGTGGGTGGTAGGCTGTACTCATGTCCAGCCTAGTTCCCAGAGATTTTTGTAAAGACTGCCAAAATCGTGAAGTGAATCTACTATCTCTGTCGGTTATAATGGATATTGGCACTCCATGAAGTCATACAATCTCTTTAATGTAGGTTTTGGTCAGTTTCTCCATCTTGTCAAAATCCTTGATTGGCAGGAAGTGCGCGAATTTGGTCAGCCTGTCGACGATTACCCAAATGGTATCTAGTCCACCCGTTATCTTGGGTAATTTGGTTATGAAGTCAACGATTATCTGTTCCTACTTCCACTCGGGTATTTCTGGTTGTTGAAGTAAGCCCAACAGCTTTTGGTATTCTACATTAATCTTGGCACATGTCAGACACTTGCCCACGTAAGTAGCAATCTCTGCCATCATGTTCGGTCACCAGTATAACTTCTTGAGATCCAGATACATTTTATCTACACCTGGGAAGACGGGGTATCGATTTTTGTGTGCTTCGTTCATGAAAACGTCTCAGAACCCACCGAACTTCAGGGTCCGAATTCGATTCATGAGATAACAAGCTCCTTCGTCTTCGACTTCAAGTTTCTTATCCATTCCCCGCAACACCTTACTCTTCACATTTTCTGGTTTCAAGGCCTCTAGTTGGGTATCTTTGATTTGCGTGGATAGGTGTAAATGGATTGTCATTGTTAGTGACTTTACTCGACGCCCCGAGTATTCTTTTCTGCTTAAGGCATCTGCTACCACACTGGCCTTGCCCGGATGATAGCGAATCTCGCACTCGTAATCATTCAGAAATTCTGCCCATCGCCTCTGTGTCATGTTGAGCTCTTTTTGATTGAGGACGTGCTGGATACTCTTATGATCAGTGAAGATAGTGCACTTTGTGCCGTAGAGGTAGTGTCTCTAGATCTTCAGAGCAAAAACTACTGCTCCTAACTCGAGGTCGTGGGTAGTGTAGTTAACTTCGTGCGTTTTAAGTTGTCTCGAGATATAGGCGATGACCTTTCCTCTTTTCTTGAGTATACATCCAAGACCTTGATTTGACGCATCGCAATATACCACAGAATCCACAGTCCCTTTAGGGAGAGATAAGATCGGTGCGCTGCACAGGGCTTGTTTCAACATTTGGAAGGCAGCTTCTTGTTTAGTCTCCTAGTTAAACGCTACACCCTTTTGAGTCAGGGTGGTGAGTGGTTTTGTGATCTTGGAGAAGTTTTGAATGAATCTTCGGTAATATCCCGTAATCCCTAAAAACTGTCGGATTTCCGTTGGTGTTGTCGGCGTAGTCTAGTTTTTGATCCCCTTTATTTTAGAGGGATCCACGTGTATCCCTTTTTTCACTAACCACATGGCCAAGGAAACCCATTTCTCGGATCCAAAATTCGCACTTCGAGAGTTTAGCATAAATCTTCTCAACTCTTTGTGTCTCCAATATTAGTCGTAGATGCTGGTTGGGCTCTTCTTTACTTCGGGAATAGACTATAATATCGTTGATGAATACGATTACGAATTTTTCTAAGTAAGGTCGGCACACTTGGTTCATTAGGTCCATGAACATTGCAGGTGCGTTTGTTAGATTGAAGGGCATCACTACAAATTTGTAATGACCGTAGCGCGTTCTGAAAGATGTCTTGGGAATATTATCCTCTTAAACTCGCAGTTGATGATAGCCCGACCTCAAGTCGATTTTTGAAAAGTAACTTGCTCCTTGAAGTTGGTCGAACAGGTCGTCGATTCGGGGTAGAGGATATCGATTCTTGACGGTGATTTTTTTAACTCCCGATAGTCGATACACATGCGAAAAGATCCGCCCATCTTTTTCACAAAGAGAACTAGTGCTCCCGAAGGTGAAAAGCTCGGTCTGATGAACCCTTTTCTTAACAGCTCGTTCAATTGACTGGACAGTTCTTGTATTTTTGCCTGTGCTAGACGATATGGAGCTTTGGCTACTGGGGTAGCTCCATGGACAAAATTGACTCGGAATTCGACTTGTCGTGCAAGTGGTACACCTGGTAGGTCTTTGGGGAACATTTCGGGGAAGTTACAGACCTTCGGGATGTCTTTGATGTCCTTCGCTTCTTGTTTCTTATCTACCACATGGGCTAAGAAGGCGTGGTATTCCTTTCAGAGATACTTTTGAGCCCTGACGCAAAAGATGATTTGTAAGTTTGCATTGGGTTTATTGCCGTAGATGAGAAGGGTTTTGCCATTTTTCATATTAAGGCGGGCGGCCCTTTCATAACATAAAATGTCGACATGATGAGAACTTGACCACTCCATACCAACGATGATGTCGAAACTTTTTATTGTTACCGACATTAGGTCGATTTTGAATGAATGGTTGTATAAAGTGAGGGTACACCCTGTGTATATATCACTAGTGCGCTCCGCCTTTCCGTTTTCCATTTCTACGACGTCTATATCTTTTAGTGACTGGGGATTTTGTTTAAGCAATTTTTTGTATTGATGGCTCACGAAACTCCTCTCTGCCCCACTATCGAAAAGTATGCATGCATACTAGTTATTGAGGAGGAACGTACTAGTAACCACCGTGGGATCCATGACTGCTTCTCCGTGTCCTATAGCCAGGACTCTTCCTACACCCCAGCATTGGAGTTTCGTGCCTTTAGGCGGTCTTGTTTGAAGTGCCCCGTTTCCCTACAGCCATAGCAGGCTCGACTTGCTCCGGTGTTGGTGACTTGAGTGATGGGTTAGGCTGGTGCTTTACAGAATCGAGTGGCATGCCCCTTCTTGTTGTAGTTGTTGCAGTGCATTTTCCGAAAAGCACCGGTGTGGTGGAAGTTGCACTTTTTGCACTTAGGAAGGGTTCCAACATACTGTCTCAGTGGTGTTGGAGTGACAGGAGTAGTGGCAGCATAAACAACAACTGTCTGATGCTTCTTGGCGGACTCTGGTACCGACTGTTGTTTTTTGTTGCTCCAGAATTTTCTTTTATGGCTTCCCCCTCTTGCTTGATCACGGGTAGTGGTCCCAATACCATGGTTGGACCTATGGTCGATAAGTTGTTGTACCAATTCCTTGGCACTGTCAAAAGTAGTGGGTCTTGAGGCTAGCACACTATCTTGAATCTGGGATGATAGTCCCTAGAGGTATCATTCCACCTTCTTCTCTTCTGGAGTGCCCATTGCTGGGAAAAGAAGGGCTAGGTCATTGAATTGGGTCGTATAAGTTTCAAGGTCAGAGCCCGGCATCTTGAGACTCCAGTGTTCTTGTTCAAGTTTTTGCACCTCGCCCCTCGGGCAATACTCCTTCAGCATCATAGCTTTCAAGTCTTCCCAGATCATGGAGTTAGCCACTGCGAGAGTAAGTAACTTAACTCGGCCATTCCACCAAGTGAGGGCCCTGCTGGTGAAAGTGAATGTCACATACTTGACCTTGCTCGTTTCAGGACAAGCACAAACTTCGAAGACTGCTTCGGTCCTCTCGAACCATTGCATTAGTGTGATGAAACCCCCGCTTCCATTGAAAGAATCGGGCTTGCCATTAGCAAAGTCTTTGTAAGAACACTCTTTTGTACGCCCCATACTGTCCCCATGATTAGAGTGTGTAGCACCAGATCCATAACCACCGACACCATTGGTACCCATTTGTGACATTGCGCCCACCATGGCCGCTGTTACCGCAGCTTTAAACATTGCAGAATCAAACTGTGGAGGCGGTGGTGGTGCTGCGCTACCGGAAGGTTTGGGATTTTTCCTTGGCGGCATAGTTCTGTCATAAGTTTTAAAGATGAAAATTCGGTGAGTCTTCAATAGTAAGGATGAGTCGGGTGCTATTTAAGCTATATTATCAGTATTATGCCCCAACTTTATTGTATTTGCAAGCAATTCTTAAATAAAGTTTATACAAATAAACTTATGAATTTAGTAATAGCGACTCAACCGAAAACTTGTGTTCTTCTCTGTGCCTGATCCACTCCTAAACTTCACTCGACGTATGCCAGTTGCATGTAATTAAGTTTTGATAAACCGTTGAACCTAATGAGTCTGTCCTAAGTCTACAACCATACAAGGAACATGTTCTAAGGCAGACTCACCATTTCTATGTCGATCGCCTCTTAATTACACATAACCTCGAGGTACACCTTAAGAATTTGCGAGTTATCATTTGCAAATTATTTGTATTATCAAGTTATGAGATCCAATGCCAAACATCCAACAAAATAAATAAAAGTCAATTTCATTCATATAACTTTAGTACATATTGCTTAAGAAAATTTGACCTCATAGGAGGTCTACATTACATCAATGTAAAAGAAAATTTTGACAGCATAACGACCCCTCAAATAGTGTAATCACTTAGACGTAGGGTCGAACCTACTTGCAGGAAAGAGTAGCACCAATGCATACTCGTAATCCTAGTTTTATAACAAAATGTGAGTAGTGTAAGTACTACTCAAGGCGGGTGGCATCCGGTGGTCCCTGCAAGGCGGCTATAAGTGCTCACAATGCCCTGATCTCCTCCCTATCCTCGGCTGCCTAGCGCTCCATTGCTGTTAATCTTCTCTCCATTTCGGCCTGACGCTCCCGATACTCTCGAACTTCGCTCCAGGCGATGGCAGCTTCCTGCTGCAGAACCTCGGTGCGATTCCTTGTGTGGTCGTGATCCTGGTTTAAGCGCCAAAAGTGGGCTGTTGTGACTTTCGCAGTCGCACCAACCTCCATAATATGGTTGGCGGATGCCCGAATCCACTGATTGTGGCGAGCGATGTGCTGAATAATGACAGGGAGGGCCCTGTCGGCCGAGCCTCCCCTATCGAGGATGTAGAAACCTCTGTCGTTGCCGTACGGGTAGGGTTGGCCTTGTTCCTGGCTCCATAATCTCAAATTCGTCCTCCATTGGGTAGTCGGTCCCGGATAGTCCCGTGCAGGAGCATGTGCAGGGAGAGGGTCATATACCTCGGGACCTTCTTCTTTGTCTTCCTCTTCTTCTTCTTCTTCTTCTTCCTCTGGATCCTCTTCAAAGTCTTCTTCAGGATCCTCCTCGATCATTTCCTCGGGTTCTGCCTCGAGCCATCCAGCGTTTCCCTCATTAGGGAAGTAAGGGTCTCCAAGTAGATGGAATCCCGCCATGTCGTCTGTACGAGAATAGGGGTGTAATAGGCACATAATGAATTTAAAATTATTGTACTCTTAGTAATGTAAAATACTCCTATAATATTTTAAATATTTGTTTGACTCTAATTGTAGTTCTTTTATGAGTGTTGGTAGGTTAATACACTTGTTGCCCACTACAACTCTCCCCCGACATATGCTAGTCACTTGTTGGACGAATATAGTTGATCATGCTATATTCCTCCTAGACTTGATTACATATCCCAAGGCATAATGTTAGTTTACAACTCATCCATTTTTATTTTTCGTGATTTCTCCTATGTGTGCCACTATACCGACATGCATGCATATACATATACTTTTTATATAAAAAAATTTATTTATATTTTATAAAAGTATAATTGTACGGAAAATGGTTTAAATCAGAAAGTCTTAGTCTCATTGTGTTTATAGTTTGTATCTCTTATATGGTTTGATATACTAAGTTCACTATAAACAATGCTCTGATACCAATCTGTCACACCCCAAAACCAAGGATGGCGGAAACATCCGGGGGTGGAGGACTTCATGTACAATATCATAACAGAGAGTATAATAGTGACCATATAAAACACAACCAACATAAATATAATTGAAAAAGTTACATTATAGTATGAGTTTACATGTTTCAAAAACAATTCCATTATATTGACAAAAAACGAAACGTTTGACGCCTTAGCGTCCCATCCTCAAAAGCAGCTGTTTACCTGTTTTACTGATTCCCTGAGAATACAAGTAGTTTTGAAAAAGTGTCAACAATTAAGTTGGCGAGTTCATAAGCTTTTGAATGAAATGTTGAAATCCTTTCTTTGTAAAAGTAATGTTTTTTCCTGAAAAATTCAATATTTTCCTTTTTAAAATGTATTGTAGCCTTAAATGCCAGGACTAATAATGTACTAGTAATTTTCCATATAAGTTGTAAATTATGCAAGTTTAAATCAACATAAACTCGTTTAATTGAAGGAAAATGTCGTAAATCTTATGTTTTGTTAATACCCCATGTGAGTTATTATAACCATGCTATGACTCGGTTGGCCTTGTATACGACGTTCTTCAGGCGTCGGAATGTTAATGACATTTGTCACCCCAGACCTAGCTGTTGCATGCAGCTAAGGTGTGGGTTTGTCAGACCCAATATAAATCTATATACAACTATCACGCTCTCCCTACAAGAGACTCTGGTTACAATTACATGACTTTTGATTTCGTTACTTTGGAAGTAACGTGAAGCGAATGTCTCATAAATTTATTCATTAACAGATTTACATAAAGTGAACTGAAAACCCCTTTTTGTCGATATGTACTCTCTCGTGGTGTGATGTAAATTAAACATAGACTATGACTTGTTATAGTTTATCCTACTTGTTTGTAATGTTTATGAAACATAAACTATACATATTATAGTTTATCAAAATGTTTGTATTGTATAGAAACCATTTCTGTGTAAGTGGAATATATAGCAAAGACATAACTATGTTTATTTTGCCTCATCTTGTAATAATTGTAATAATAAAGGATTCTTACAATTTAGTGAACATTTTTCTGTTATATACTTTTCTCACAATGGAAAACACATGCAAAATATGAAGTCATCAAGGAATAACACTTTGCTTAACATGTTACAAAGTGTTATGAAAGTTGTAAACTATAAATTCGTTTTTACCATTTTTTGCATTGATTTAGAAAAATCACAGAAAAATCATATGAAATCGAAAAGGAAATCCGTAAACTCTGAGAGTTTATAAAATGTGTCTTGTTTGTTCATAAATTTTATTATGATTTTTAGAAGCCTCTAACTGGCGTGAAAACGTTCATATTCACAGACTGGTCCGAATTCGTAGCTACAGTGATAGTTAGTTTTGTAAAAATCACCATAAATTGTAGAAGAATCGTATGAATATGTGCAAGTATTCATTTTAAAGGTATAGATCTGAGTTATATGCATATTAAACAGGTTTGAAAGATTTTTAGCTTAAGTTGGTCAAAACAGTTCGTGAATGGAACTCAACTTTTCTGTGGAAAGCTGGTGTTTGAGTTTTTGTTAAGTTCTTGGTGTTTAACTTGTATTCTGCCCCAAAAACTTGAAGAAAACATGAAAAAGGTGGGGGTATGAACTCACCTTGACTGATTTCAGTAGATGGATGATGAAGAAAAGGAGTTTCCAAGTCAAGAACACTTGGGAGATACTTGAGGATTTGAAGATCTAGTAACAAATATGATGATATTTGTGTAAGGAATCCATGATTTGAGTGAAATGATGCAAAATAATCAAATGTAGGATGAAGTTACATACCAAAATTAGAGGGAACGCTCAAGAATAGCCTTAAAATTCGATTTTAGAGAGAGAAAGTGAGAGAGAGAGAGAGAGAATAGGTTTGCTTCTTGGTGAAGGTGTGAGGAATGTGGGAGGAGTGGGTATGGTCTTGGAGTGGGTGTGGAGGATTGCTTGTGTCACAACTTAAAGGTAAAGTCAACACTCCACATCAATATCTTACCCACTAGATTTTATTCTTAGGCAATGATTTCACTTAAAATGTTTTTAAATAATGAATATATAGTGTTTTATATGTCAAAATATGAGTTTGGGTGAAAATCCACATCAAAATCATGAAAAACGGGCTTAAAACGCGAAAGTGGTCGAAAACCGGGAAAAAGATGCGAAAGTGCGAAAATCCGGATTTAGGGCTGAAGGTTCGGTCTATGGGAAGCCTAGAACCAAAGGTAGTCTCTGTTGTATGATGAGAACCGAGAGAAGGTTTCGGTCCGTGAAATCTCGCAGGCGAACACGTGGAAGGGACCGAAAGTGAAGGCGAAGGCGTGAGAAGCGAAGGCGAGGGCGGGTTCGATCCGAACTTCGGTTTCGATTCTGCGGTTGCAGGTTAATGCGAGTTTCGGTTCTTCCGGCTTCGGTTCTCCGGTACTTCGGCTTCGGCTCTTAGGTGTTTCGGTCCAAGCAGGTTCAGTCCAGGAGGTTTCTTAGGGTTTTGCTTCTAAGAGGTTTCGGTCCTATAAAGTTGTTTCTCCAATAAACTTCCCGTTTTGCACGGTTTTTGGATTAGTTAAGGGTCAGATTCCCCCAAATGATTTTAAAAAGTTGAGGAAGATTATGAGAGACATTTGGGAGTGATTTGGGAGAGATTTGAGAGAGATTTGAGATAAAGAGAGATAGAGTGAGAGAGATTGAGAGAGACTTTGTTTGTGACCTTTGCAAGTGTTTAACTTTGAAATGCAAGGTTTGTAAACCTTGTTAGGCCTCGTTATAAGAGTTATATTCCCCCGAGGGGTATGGAATAATGTTTTATCGAATAGTATCATCACTTACCTCGATTAGGGTTTAGAATTTCTGAACATACGAACTTTCCAAGTGATAACTCCTTATTAAAATAGCGAGTTGTATAATAGTAACATAATGTAAACCCTAATATATAAGGGTAGTTGAGTTGACTGGTTTGACTTGTTGACTTTATTTGACTTTGTCTTGTCCGATAATTGATGGTTGTCACATCCTACAAAGATAGTAAATTATGATCGGTAAATATCCTACAAAGATAGTAAGTTAGGACTCGTAAAGCATCCTAAAAATATAATAAGATAAGATCATCGGAATTTCCTAAATAGATAATAAGGTAAATGATAACATAATAAAACATAGAAAACTAGAAATTTAAGAAAAATGACTATCATCATGGTAAAAATTTCTATGAAAGTTTTCAAAGAAAGTTTATCATTTGTTTATCTCAAAACTTGTGAACTCACCAACATCAAGTTAACGTTTCTAAAAATCATGTGTGTTCCTAGAATGAAGTAAGGATCAGAGCAAGGAAGGATTATCAGTTCGAAGATAGATAGGTATAATTTTATAGATAAATACGATTTGCACTGTGTGATTTGGATATTCTACATACCGTCACCACTCGGCATTTCCGCCATCGATCAGGGAAGGTGTGACAGGTAGGAATTTGTGGGTGGGATCTCCTTATACAAAGCGACTCCCACCTATTAAAAGAAGGATGCCAAGAAGGCCATCCTTCAATAGAAAAAGGCATGTTTTTTAACATGATGACAAGTTTTCATAAGTCCCAACTAAGGGAAAATTATCTAATGTAGAAAGTGTGTGCAAAAGGGTCACAATAAGGTATCTTGCAAAAAGCCCAAGGTGATTCTTGATCCAAAACCAATGAAGAATGTAACATCCCGAGATTTGACAGGTATTCCCGAACCTTCTTCTGTATTTTCCTTGTCATTTGTAGTCCTTGGGGTCGGATGTGAAAAGCCAAGAAAAGTTTAAAGGCCAAAGTTTCCAAACATTGGGCCAGGAGAGAGTACGTTGTGCGTACATAAGAGTACGTTAAGCGTACTAAATCCGCCTTAGTATGCTGGGCGTACACTTATTTATGCTTGGCGTACTAATGTCTGGGGGGAAAACCTAATATTTAGGGTTTGGGGCCTATATAAGCAACATTATGAGCACCAAAACCTCTCTTACCTCAGACTCCACATATTACATTCGTCCTCCCCAAATCCTAGCCTCTCCTTTGTGTGTTTAAGCTTATTTGGTGTGTTCTTGAGTGTTTTAAGAGGAAGATAGTGCATCACAGTGTCGAAAAAGAAGACCAAGCTTGTAGATCTGAAGTTAACTTATGCCCAAGAAGCTCTAGATGGTATAAAGTTCCAAACTTTATGCATATATGCTTAGATCTCACCATTTTACTTTATTAGAAGCATTCCTTGTCCCAAAAGCCATAAGGTGGTGCATGTTGTGTTTTGGACGAAAAGGGCTGTCCTTCTAGACTCCTTGAGGGACCTTGAGAGATAAAAATGAGGTCCCATTAGTTGTATGAGTCCCTTGCATGAAGAAATAAGGTCTTAATGGATTAAGACCAAGCATTAAGTACTTTATGGATGTCCAAGGTGATAAAGTTCATGTCTTTATGGATCCAAGGCATGTTAGTTCTCTGGATCTGAAGTTTGGGCTTAAGTGGTTAAGCCATTAAGAAATTAGTAAGGTTTTGGCAAACTATTGAGTACGCCCAACATACTGGGTCAACCACCCCGATGGTGGTCAACATATGGTCGAGTATGCCCCGCGTACCAGAGGAGTACGCCCCGCGTACGTCCTCAGTTGGGCCTTTAACAAATGGACTTTGGATTTTGGGCTGTTATGGGCTAAATGGGAATTGGGACTTGCTGGACTTTGTAAATAAGATATGTTGGGCCAGTTAGTGATGGTGGGTCATCGGGTTAGGACCAATTAGGAGGTTGGGCCCAATTTAGTAAATTGGGCCCATTATGGGTGTAGCACCTGGTTCCTAGTATGTATTTTATTCTAGTATCTTGCATTTTGGCCTTGCACTCAGCGAGTTGAGGTCCAACTCGTCGAGTCGGAGTGTATTGGATACAGAAGTTTAATGACCTACTCGACTAGTTTGCGTCCGGACTCGGCGAGTAGGCGCTGTCCGGACAAAACCCTAGATGAGGGTTTGCATCCTATTTAAACCACTTGTTCAGCCTCCCTTTCATCGCCAATGCTTCCAGAAATCCCCTTAAGCAAACCCTAGCCGTTTTTTAGAAGAACTAAGGCATTTTTGGTGGATCTTGCTAGTTGTGACCATAAGGAGGAAGGGAAAGGCTTGATGAAACAAGTGAAGACCAAGGGAACCTGAGTTTGTGCATCTTCCATAGTTCATTGGAGGTATAAAGTTGTAACCTTGCTCTTTCATTTGTTAGATCCCTTTTGAGGAAATTTAGGGCTTTTATCAGCCATTTTTGGTGACCAACCATGATTGCAAGCATGGTTGGGGGTTGAGACTTCAGAATCAATACATTAAGGGAGTCACAAGGCAGTTAGGGGTTGCTTTTGCACCCATCTAAGGTCCCATGCATCATAAGAGCTTATTTTATGACCTTTTGAGCTCAAAGTGCCATGCATGCATGTAAAGTTTGTAACTTTATGTGCTATAATGATTGAAGGAGCTTAGATCTACCTTGTGGTCAAACTTTACGTGCTAGAATGATTGAAGGAGCTTAGATCTACCTTTTGGTCAAGAGTTGTAAGCTGGAAATCGAGAAATGAGACTTGGACATGACCGACTCGACAAGTCTTTCTTGGGACTCGGCGAGTCTGAGGCAAAAAACTACGGTTTTCTGTTAACGTTTGAAGGAACCCAGTTGAGCTCTAGAAGGGTTTTTAGAGGGTCCAAGGGAGTGACCCAACGTATTGGACTTAGCCTTAGATCTGGAGTTCATGGGACTCGACGATTGCAAGAACGGACTCAGCGAGTCCAAGGCAATCTCCTTACAGTTGAAGATGAAGTCGATGAGTTGTTCATGCAACTCGGCGAGTCGAGGACAAGACTTGTTTATCATATGAAGGTGAACTCGACGACTTGTTCATACGACTCAGCGAGTTAGATGAAGATTCATTCGACGTTCATAAAGAAGGGAGAACTCGTCGAGTCGTTGCTGAACTCGACGAGTAGAGTCGTGGATAAGGACGGGTAAAGAGTTAGGGACTCGACAAGTTATCGGCCCAACTCGACAAGTCGGATCAACTGGAAGTTGACTTTGACTTGGACTTGGTTAGGGGTAAAATAGTCATTTTACCCTAAGAGTAGATATCAGATTCTAACTGAGTGTTTTGTGGGATTATAGCCGGAGGGTTACCGGAGCAGCAGTCAGTCAGTTGCCGAGCAGTTTTTCAGCAGTCAACCTTCTGAGGTGAGTTAGCTTCCAGTAGTGGTGGGTTTACGGCCACAATGCCGACCCACTAGTAGGAGTTGTATGTTAGATGGTTGTCTTTGTGATATTCATCTAGGTTTGCTACTACCTGTTATGTTTATGTGCTTTCGATATGTGTTTATGTGGTAGTAGTAGCAGGGGGTGAAATAGTCCCCGGTAGTCGGGTGAAATAGACCGACGGGTACGTCAAGCACCCCAGAATGGCTTGACCTAGGTATGTCAAATACCCCAGAATGGTTTGACCTGGGTAGGTCAGGCGCCCCATAATTGCCTGTCAGTATATTGTATGGTATGTGGTACTATGGGGGAACTTACTAAGCTTCGTGCTTACAGCTTTCAGTTTTGTTTCAGGTACCTCTTCAGCGAAGGGGAATGAGACGGCGCGATAGCTACACATCATACACACACCTCAGATTCTGCATTATGAGTTTTCCTTGGGATTGTACTCTGATATTATCACTATTTTAGGATTTGGATTTTCAGACATTATACACAGTTTTATGAAATGTTATGATTTGACAATGTTTTCCTACGAACGTTTTAATTAAACTAATTTACAAAAAACTGAAATTTTTGGATGTGAAAAATGGGTTGTTACATGTTGGTATCAGAGCCCTAGTTTGATGGATTCGGACACACCCTCCGGGGTCTCTGGACTTAAATCGGGGGATTAAAAGCTTTTACAAGAAAATGGTTTTCTAAAGAATAAGATAAAGAGTTTTGAGAAAGGACTAAGTATGTGATGTGTGTGAGCGGTCGAGCTCAAGTAAGTTTTCCCCAAAGTACCCATACAAGTTTATGTTATATTTATCAGCTTCAGTAGAACAGCATGCTAGAATATAACTAAGGATCTAGGGATGATGCCTTATATGTCTGCTTTATGTGTTTCATCTTATGTGAATTGCATGCTAGTATTGAGTAGACAATAGTAGGATGGCCTGTTAGGTTATGCCTGATAGTATGAGCTTAACATTATATGCTAGTACAATTTCCTGTTATTAGTATAGCGTTGCTTGAGATTGTTCCCTTTTTGTCTGAATGTTGCTTGCTTTGTGCTTTGTGGGACTCTAAGTGATGGGAGTTAGCTATTAGGTGAATACGCTAAAGTCACATGTGATCAGGGTTGAATAATCTTAGAGGATTGGATTTGACCCTATTTCACAGCTCTTGTTTGAGTCCTAACCGTTATAGGGATGAGTCCCTTACTTGAAGGATTATCCGAGCCTCTTTGCATGTGATTGTATTCAAGTAATGGCTGATTGGCATTAAAAGAGGACATTAGTAGCTGAGGACTGGTTTGGGTGGGGCTAGAGGTACCCTAGGGCGAGCCTAGGATGGGAATAGCAGAGATCAGTTGTAGTAGAAGGGACTTGGTGGAGTCAAGGCGGTTCTTGAGGAAAGTACGGATAGATGTAGAAGGTAGTATGGTCCCGTACTATTGAAAGCAGAGGATCTGTACTTGAATTAAGGAAGGTTGAGGTAAGACCAAGGAACTTGTGATAGATGTGATCCCTCTAAATGTTTTTGTATCACTAACGATTGTCATTATGTATTGCAGAATGGTGGGGCTACGTCCGATACCAACAGTTGGCAGCTCAGGGGAGGGATCGGGTTTGGGTTCAGGCTCCGAACCAGTGGATGAGAGGCTACGCGAGTTCATCGCATCCGAGATCACTAGAGGCATACTTGATGCGACCCCGGTCATCTTTGGGTCGATCAAGGAAGGGATTGTCGAGCTGATGGAGGATCGCCTCCGGGCGTTCAGGAGTGACATGGCTACCACTCATTTAGGATCACGCACACTGTCCTATAAGGACTTTAGGGGCAGTGGTGCACCGGATTTCCATGAGGCGAAGGACCCCATTGCTGCCATACGATGGATTGCAGACATTGAGTCTGCACAGTTGACCAGCTTCTGCCCCGAGGGGTCGAAGGTACGATTTGCAGCAAGGTGTTTTAGGGACCGGGCTAGGGATTGGTGGGAGTTGGATGGTGACTCTCTGGGAGCCTCGGCTGTTGAGGCTATGACATGGTCGGATTTTGTGACCCAATTCAGAGCTGAGTTCACGCCTGTGGTGGAACTCCAGCAGTTGGCCTAGGAGTTCCTGGATATGAGGCAGACGATTGAGTCAGTAGTGGAGATCACCGCCAAGTTCCAAGAGAGAGCCTTATTGGTGCCCCAGTATGAAGGAGACGAGGATATGAGGAGGACCCGCTACCACGACATGCTGCGAGCCGACATTCGGCAGAATGTCAGCTTCTCAGCTTGTCCCACCCTGGATTCTATGATTGCCAGGGGAAGGGAGAGGGAGATTGATCTGGAGCACATCCGGAACAGGAAGGTAGAGAAGGGGCAGGTGACTGGGGTTTCGGGGAAGAAGCCCAAGGGATCAGACGTTGGGCCGAAAGGCCAACAGAGCCGTAGCCATTGTAGGAAATGCGGCAAGTTGCATGAGGGAGTTTGTAGGTTGGGAGCGTCTGGCTGCTACAAGTGCGGCAAGACGGGGCACTTCAGCATGGATTGTACCGCCCCTTCACCCACCTTTCAGACATCAGAGTTGTTGTGTTTCCACTTCAACCAGAGGGGCCACAAGAAGGCCAATTGTCCCTAGTTGACAGCAGCAGCAGCCGTGCCGGTGAAGGCACCAGCCCCAGCGACCCTGCAGATTACTGATGGCCGGCAGGGAAAGGCAGAGGCTCCAGTGGTAAGGAGCCGAGCTTTCCAGTTGACTACCGATGAGGCATGCACCGCACCCGATGTAGTGACAGGTATGATTCTTCCCCACTGATCTACTTATATGATGTTCATGATATTGATATATGCTCTGTATATGCATGTTTAGGGTCGTTCCATGTAAACGGTATTCCTGTACAGGTGTTGTTTGATTCAGGTGCCACTCGATCTTTTGTTTCCCTTGTGCTTAGCAAAATGTTTCCCGAGTGTTCGGTCATGTTGGATTGCCCTTTAGAGGTAGAGATTGTTGATGATCGATCGGTGCGAGCATCAGCAGTATTCCGAGATTGTGTGCTAAGATTATTCGAGTAGTGCTACCTAGTAGACTTGGTTCTGATACCTTTGCGGGGGAACAAGGTTATTATCGGCATGGATTGGCTAAGCCCCAATGGGGCGGTGATCAACTACGCGCAACCGTTGGTGCAGATCAGGACCCCAAGTGGGGGAGAGCTGGTGATTCAGGGCGAGAGGCCACAGCGAGGACCAGCCTTATGTTCGGCAGCGAGGGCCAGTCGTTACCTTCATCAGGGTTGCGCAGGATATGTCGGCTATGTCATGGATACCCAGGAGGCGGGTGAGGCGACGGTGAGTAACGTTCCGGTGGTGCGAGACTACGCAGATGTGTTCCCAGAGGAGCTTCCTGGGATACCTCCAGAGCGATAGGTGGAGTTCAGGATCGACTTAGTCCCTGGTGCAGCTCCGATAGCCAAGGCACCATATCGATTGGCTCCTCCTGAGATGTAGGAGTTGTCTACACAGCTGCAGGAGCTGCTAGACAAAGGATTTATCAGGCCGAGTAGTTCGCCTTGGGGAGCCCCGATTCTGTTTGTTATGAAGAAGGACGGGTCACATCGCATGTGCATAGACTATCGGGAGCTGAACAAGGTAACGGTGAAGAACCGTTACCCACTCCCGAGGAATGACGACCTTTTTTACCAGCTTCAGGGAGCATCTTTGTTTTACAAGATTGATCTGCGCTCGGGATACCATCAGATGAGGGTCAAAGAGGAGGATGTGCAGAAGACTGTGTTTTGGACTCGCTATGGCCATTATGAGTTCGTGGTGATGCCCTTCGTACTCACCAATGCTCCCGCCGCGTTCATGGATCTCATGAACCGCGTATGTAGGTCGATGCTGGATCGGTTCGTGATAGTATTTATTGATGATATCTTGGTTTATTCCAAGACGTAGGAGCAACATGCGGATCACCTACGAGAGGTTTTGGATACTCTGAGGAGGGAGAGATTGTATGCCAAGTTCGCCAAGTGTAAGTTCTGGTTGCGCAAGGTGCAGTTTCTTGGGCACCTTGTCAATCAGAACGGGATTCTGGTCGACCCGGCCAAGGTGGAGGCCATGATGAGATGGGAGGTTCCCAAGTCTCCATCTGAGATTCGGAGTTTCCTGGGATTAGCCGGCTACTATCGAAGATTCATCCAGGATTTCTCCAAGATAGTCGTGCCATTGACTCGACTTACGAAGAAGGCCGTAGTTTTCTATTAGGGACCCGAGCAGCAGACTGCATTCGAGACTCTGAGACGGAGATTGTGTGAGGCGCCAATCCTAGCTATGCCTAAGGGCGTAGAGGATTTTGTTGTATACTGTGACGCGTCTATTGCGAGTTTAGGTGCGATTTTGATGCAGAGAGGGCTCGTTATTGCTTACGCTTCGAGGCAGCTGAAGCCTCACGAGGCGAATTATCCGACGCATGATTTGGAATTGGGGGCTGTTGTTTTTGTCCTCAAGATTTGGTGTCATTACCTCTATGGGGTTCGTTGTACCATTTACACGGACCACAAGAGCCTGAGGTATCTCATGGATCAGCCGAATCTGAACATGAGGCAGCATCAGTGGTTGGACGTGGTGAAGGATTATGATTGTGAGATCCTTTACCATCCGGGGAAGGCCAACACGGTGGCCGATGTGCTTAGCCGCAAGGCAGCGCCAATCAGAGATATATGCATGTGGATAACAGTAGTGACCCTATTATTGGAGCAGATCCGACAGGCCCAGCAGGAGGCTATGAAGGAGGAACATCGGAAGAGTGAGCGTATAGTGGGTCAGGTTTCCTCCTTCGACTATGAAAGCAGGGGATTATTGACACTACACTGCAGGATATAGGTTCCATACCTTGGAGGCGTGCGCCAGGTTCTGATGGAGGAGGCGCACAAATCCTGATTCTCCATTCATCCTGGGGCAACGAAGATGTATAGGGATCTTCGTGTTGATTATTGGTGGCCTTGCATGAAGCGGGATGTAGCATGGTATGTGGAGCGGTGGTTGACCTGCAGGAAGGTCAAGGCCAAGCACCAGTGGCTACACGACAAGATGCAGCCGTTGGATATTCCGCTGTGGAAGTGGGAAGATATTACTATGGATTTCATCACCAAGCTTCCCAGGACCGCACGGGGAGTGGATTCCATATGGGTCATTGCGGATTGGTTGACTAAGAGTGCCCATTTTATACCGATCCAGGAGAGCATATCGATCGAGAAGCTCGCCGATATTTATATTCGAGAGGTGGTGGCTCGACACGGGGTGCCGGTCTCCGTGATTTCTGACAGGGATGTTCGGTTCACTTCCAGGTTTTGGAAGAAATTCCACGACGAGTTGGGTACTCGTCTGCATTTCAGCACCTCCTTTCACCCGCAGACGGATGGCCAGAGTGAGCGGACCATCCAAACTCTGGAAGATATGCTGCAGGCGTGTGTGTTAGATTTTGGCGGTAGTTGGGATGCTTACCTTCCGTTGGCTGAGTTCTCTTATAACAACAACTGCCACGCGAGTATCGATCGTCTACCCTTTGAGATGTTATACGGGAGGAAGTGCAGGACCCCGATATGCTGGGGTGAGGTTGGCTAGAGGGTCATGGGGAGCACCGACGTAGTGCTCAAGACGACATAAAGGATTCAGCTGGTCAGGAGCAGACTTCAGACAACACAGAGTCGGCAGAAAAGCTATACCGACAAGCGTCGTTCAGACCTAGAGTTCCAGGTTGGGGATATGGTTCTCCTAAAGGTGTCTCCTTGGAAAGGCGTCATCCGATTCAGGAAGCGGGGCAAGTTAGGCCCCATGTATATTGGACCTTCCAAGGTCATATCTCGGGTGGGCAAGGTGCCGTATCGGCTGGACCTGCCAGCCGAACTTAGTCAGATTCATAGCACCTTCCACGTCTCCCAGCTACGGATATGCCTGGTGGACCACTCGACAGTGGTGCCCCTAGAGGATATTCAGGTTGATGACAAACTTGAACTACATTGAGCGGCCTGTGGCGATCCTCGACCGGAAGTCGAAGGATCTGAGGAACAAGAAGGTCGAGCTGGTGAAGGTGCAATGGCAGCATTGGAAGGGCTCGGAATGGACGTGGGATCCGGTAGACGAGATGATGGAGCATTTTCCATAACTCTTCCAGGATCGAACAGCAGACTTCGAGGACGAAGTATAAAATAAGCAGGGGAGATTTGTAGCACCTGGTTTCTGCTATGTATTTTATTCTAGTATCTTGCATTTTGGCGTTGGACTCGGAGAGTTGAGGTCCAACTCGTCGAGTCGGAGCATATTGGACACAGAAGTTTAATGACCTACTCGACGAGTCCGTGTCCGGACTTAGCGAGTAGACGCTGTCCAGACAAAACCCTAGATGAGGTTTGCATCCTATTTAAACCACTTGTTCAGTCTCCCTTTCGTCCCCAATGCTTCCAGAACTCCCCTTAAGCAAGCCCTAGCCATTTTGGAGAAGACTAAGGCATTTTTGGTGGATCTTGCTAGTTGTGACCATAAGGAGGAAGGGAAAGGCTTGAGGAAACAAGTGAAGACCAAGGGAACCCGAGTTTGTGCATCTTCCACAGTTCATTGGAGGTATAAAGCTGTAACCTTGCTCTTTCATTTATTAGATCCCTTTTTGAGGAGATTTAGGGTTTTTATAAGCCATTTTTGGTGACCAACCATGACTGCAAGCATGGTTGGGGGTTGAGACTTCAGAATCAAGCCATTAAGGGAGTCACAAGGTAGTTAGGGGTTGCTTTTGCACTCATCCAAGGTACCATGCATCATAAGAGCTTATTTTATGACCTTTTGAGATCAAAGTCCCATGCATGCACGTAAATTTGTAACTTTATGTTCTAGAACGATTGAAGGAGCTTAGATCTACCTTTTGGTCAAGAGTTGTACGCTGGAAATCGAGAAATGAGACTTCGACATGCCCGACTCGACGAGTCGTTCTTGGGACTCAGCGAGTCCGAGGCAAAAAACTTCACTTTTCTGTTAAGGTTTGAAGGAAACCATTTGAGTTCTAGAAGGGTTTTTAGAGGGTCCAAGGGAGTGACCCAACGTATTGGAATTAGCCTTAGATCTAGAGTTCATGGGACTCGACGAGTGCAAGAACGGACTCGACGAGTGCAAGGCAATCTCCTTACAATTAAAGATGAAGTCGACGAGTTGTTCATGCAACTCGGCGAGTCGAGGACATGACTTTTTTATCAGATGAAGGTTAACTCGACGAGTTGTTCATACGACTCGGCAAGTTAAATGAAGATTCATTCGACGTTCATAAAGAAGGGAGAACTCGTCGAGTCGTTGCTGAACTCGAAGTGTAGAGTCGTGGATAAGGACAGGTAAAGAGTTAGGGACTTGACAAGTCGTCGACAAGTTGGCGGCCCAACTCGACAAGTCGGGTCAACTGGAAGTTGACTTTGACTTGGACTTGGTTAGGGGTAAAATAGTCATTTTTCCCTAAGAGTAGATATCAGATTCTAACTGAGTGTTTTGTGGGATTATAGCCGGAGGGTTACCGGAGCAGCAGTCAGTCAGTTGCCGAGCAGTTTTTCAGCAGTCAACCTTCTGAGGTGAGTTACCTTCCAGTAGTGGTGGGTTTACGGCCACAATGCCGGCCCACTAGTAAGAGTTGTACGTTAGATGGTTGTCTTTGTGATATTCATCTAAGTTTGCTGCTACCTGTTATGTTTATGTGCTTTCAATATGTGTTTATGTGGTAGTAGTAGTAGGGTGAAATAGTCCCCGGTAGTCGGGTGAAATAGACCGACGGGTACGTCAAGCACCCCAGAATGGCTTGACTTGGGTACGTCAAACACCCCATAATGGTTTGACCTGGGTAACTCAGACACCCCAAAATTGTCTGACAGTACATTATGTTATGCTATATGTTTATGTGGTAGTAGTAGGGGTGAAATAGTCCCCGGTAGTCGGGTGAAATAGACCGACGGGTACGTCAAGCACCCTAGAATGGCTTGACCTAGGTACGTCAAACACCCCAGAATGGTTTGACCTGGGTAAGTTAGGTGCCCCATAATTGCCTGACAGTATATTGTATGGTATGTGGTACCATGAGGGAACTCACTAAGCTTTGTGTTTACAGTTTTCAGTTTTGTTTCAGGTACCTCTTCAGCAAAGGGGAAGGAGATGGCGCGGTAGCTGCACCTCATACACACACCTCAGATTCTGCATTATGAGTTTTCCTTGGGATTGTACTCTGATATTATCACTATTTTAGGATTTGGATTTTCAGACATTATACACAGTTTTATGAAATGTTATGATTTGATAATGTTTTCCTACGAACGTTTTAATTAAAGTAATTTATAAAAAAATGAAATTTTTGGATGTGAAAAATGGGTTGTTACATTGGGCTTTATATATAGACTATCAAGTCGAGGACTGGGTAATTGGGACTTGGCCCAATAAAAGGAATAGACGTAATGAATGGTGTGGACTTTTAGTCAAGAAGGTTATTTTGGGTATTAACTTAGTAATTATTATGTAATAGTTTGGGATCCCCGGTGAGGCAGCAGTGAGAGATTTACAGTATTTTAGCACTACTTGCGATGTGAGTTATCCTCACTATATCAATAGGGTCTAAGGCACCAAGGCCGACCCTTTATGGATTGTATCTGGTTATGGCATAATATGTTTATTGATTACATCTTTGTAGTTAGGATGGTGATATGCTTATTTATAGTGACCTGGTTATAGGATGATGTTATGTTTGTGATCGGTTAGGTTTGTATCCCGGTTATTGGGATGTTGCTATGATTAGTGATCTGTTAGATCAGTTTGACTATTTCATGATATGAGCTAGCATACGAAAATTTATGTGCACATGTTTGTTTGATTGGGGGTTGGGTTGAGGCCGAATCTGCTTTGTGTTGTAGGCCAACATACCCGGTGAGCGGTCCGGATAGGCTGTTGGCCCTGCGAGGCGGGCCAATCATACCGAAGGCTCGGGAGCGGTCCAGATAGGTTGTAGGCCCTGCAAGGCAGTCCAGTCAGGCTGAAGGCTCATTATGCATGTCGTGCTGTATTTGTTGTTATAATATGATTATGGTTCTATGAGGTTGGTATTTTGGGGGAACTCACCAAGCTTTCGGGGCTTACAGTTTCAGTTTGTTGTTTCAGGTGCATCAGGGGATCGCGGCAAGGAAAAGGCGTGATCGTACAACTCCTCATGTTTTAAATATGTCTCTGGGAAAACTCTGATATTAGACTATTTTGGAAAAAAATTGTAATAACTACTGGTTTTAAATGTTTTGAAAAAGTTTTAAATTGGCTTGAATTTTATAAGTGTTACAAAGAAAATGGGAAGGCCTTAGTTGGATTCTGATCTTACTCATTGGAGAAGATGTGGTAGGGAAGAAGAAATGGGCCAACAAGTAGTAGAGGCAATAAATGTGGTTCTAGAGGCTAACTGATGGTAAAAGTAAGATGGGGCAAAGTTTAAAGGGCCCATAATTTTAGTTTGAAACTAAACCTAAGTTTGAGACTAAACCTGAGTTTGAGACTAAACATGAACCAAAAAATGACATACCCTAAAATGATATGGAAAATGAAGGGGATGACATTGATATATATCAAATATGGATAGCATTATAAAATCAATTAAAGATTTAAGGGCAAAGTATAATAATGTTGATATAGTGGGTACTCTTGGACATAATGAATATCAAATCAATGACTTTGGATTTATCAAACCAATCCCAATGGTAAGTGTTTACTTCTTTAGGTGTTTGCAATTTCAATTAACTCATTTTGTTTAACTTAGTTGTTTTTTTAGGAAACCAATGTTCAAGAATAGTGTATTGATGATACTTAGTCTCAACATGATGAAAGTGAAGACGAGGAAGAAGGTATTAAGGATAATTAATCTCAACATGACCAAAGTGAAGACAAAGAGGAGGGTATTAATGACACCTAATAAATCATGAGGGTGAGGAGGACATCAGAGAAGATAACCAAACTAATACTATGTGAGATAACCAAACTAATACTATGAAAAAGCCATTGTGTAACTAATCCCCCACCCCCCCCCCCCCCCCTCTTTTTTTTTTTTTGGATGAGTTCACAAAATGCATTTCTTTTGGATTAGGGACATGATTTTGATAGCCTTTTTTTGTTACGAAATAGACATTGTGTATGCTTTTGTTTATAACTGTTTGGTTAACTAATTGCCCATTTTGTTTATTTTTTGGAAAGTTAAACACTATGTGATATTATTTGTACAAACTATGTTGGTTTCTTATAGTCAACGTAATTTCTGTTTTGGTTAATTGATTTGCATGTCTGCTTTGGAATATTTGGTCATTTTTTGGTTTAGAATCTCAACACATAGATTGATGGTTGTAAACAACTTACAAAAACAACCATACATTTCATAGATTTCATACCGTTACATTATAAAATAAACATCCAACATTTCATACCATACATTGCAAAAGATATAACCGTACTTGATCAACCTAACATTACATAACCAAAACCAAAACAATTACAATGAAACAACCAAACACCAAATCCAACTCCTAGCAAGAGTTCCACCTTCATGTTCTATAGAAATCTCTTGTACTACTTCTTCCGCATCTTCTTCTTCCATAAATTCTTTAAAATCTTCATCAATGGCTTGATTTCCTTGGTTGTAAAATTCGAACATCGGGTCCTTGTACAACTTGTTTGGTAATGGAGGATTTATCCACTCAAAGAATTTGCAATCCTTCTCTTTATCTTGTATTGCACAAAATTATGCACATTGTAACTTCCAATAGGTTTAATTTCAAAAGTATTAAGTTACTCACCGTGAAATTATTGCAACCATTTAATCTCCTTCCAGATTTTTCTGGTTTCTACAAAATCCACTTACCAACTGGATCATTACAATTGTACCTTCTTCTTTGACTGTTCCTAGCTGACCGATTAGCACTGCTGTTAAAGACAGAGGAAGAGGATGCCATCTTCCAGCTTTGTGATTTTGGTGATTAGCAACTTAGGGTTTTGAAGGACGTATGTAGCAAATCGGTATATGGTTCTTAAATAGGATGAGTGAGATACTTGTGTTGACTCAGCTTCTAGGTAAGCAAAATAAGCCACATCATACAGTTGCAAGCCTTGTTATCGGGTGAAAAGGGTCTGTCGCCGTTTTAACTAGTATTCCTTGTTTTTTCGATAATATTTTTTTAGTTTAGAACTTTTCTTAAATTATAGTAAAATATTAAGACTTTATTGGATATTTCCTTTAAAAGTATGGTAATTCCAATAATATAACAATAACATACCGTCATTTTTGTGAATATTTTTAATAATATTCTTAAACATTGATAGATAATGTTGATTAATTATGATCCAGTCGAGCATCATCAAGAATTTCATATATTAACCTACTAGTCAACGCCAAGGTATATGATTTGATTACTAAATTAAAGATACTTAGTACTCCTAAACAATGAAGGATAATTTTATTAATTATATTACATTCCAGCACGTACCATCAAGAATTATGTGTGTTAATCTATAGTCAACCCCATATTATATGATTGTATCAGGTTTGATTACAATCTTTAAACCAAGAATCATGCTGGCATGCTACAGGGTGAATTAGGGTGTCAACAAAGAAACTGCTCAGCCTCTAATTATAGGGTATATATGACTTTAAGCGTACCAAATTAAATAACTTAATGAAGTGTACATTCAAGCATAGAAGAAACTAAATTGTGCATGCATGTAACTCTTCGTTCATTGGTGTTACGCCTAAACAAGCCATATCTTAATAACTGTATGTTACATGATTGCTCTTCTAAACGCAAAAACAACATAAGTCATCAACAATTGTCACTCGAGTAGAACAATAAAGAAATGCTTTGACAACATATAAGTGCTAAATAATAATAATAATAATAATAATAATAATAATAATAATAATAATAATAATAATAATAATAATAATAATAATAATAATAATAACAACTAAATAGATGCATTTTTCTAAGCATGTATAAGATGATCACACGTCTAGATACTTCAGAATATGAACTTATGAAAGAAATGAAGATCTTCCAAGGCTTCTTTCCATTGGTTCTACTTAGTTTAGTTTTTACATCAGGATCAGTTCATGCGCAGGATGATCAAGATCAATCAGGTACTAAATCAAACATTCAGTAAATACTATCGAATCTATTGACGAATAACCTCTCTTCCTCCTCCAATTGCAGGCTTCATAAGCATAGACTGCGGAATTGTCAAAGGCTCAACATACACAGATAATCAAACAGACATCAACTATGTATCAGATGCTGACTTCATCGATAGTGGCGAGATCCATAACATATTGCCCATATACAACTCCTTCACCCTTGATACACAGCTTACCACCCTCACAAGTTTTCCACAAAACACAAGAAACTGTTACACCCTAAAACCAACCCATGGAAAGGGTAATAGGTATCTGATACGAGCAAGGTTTATGTATGGGAATTATGACTTCAATGGCATGCTTCCAGAGTTCGATGTCTATCTTGGACCTGATTACTGGGATACAATGAAATTTAACTCCTCATCTAAACCAGTAAACATGGAGATCATACATGTCCCTTCATCAGATTACATACATGTTTGTCTTGTAAATACAGGTCGTGGAACTCCTTTCATATCAGCCATAGAATTAAGACCTCTGGCAAACAACATGTATGAAGAAACTAGTCTTGGATCAATGTACCTTTTTGCACGTGTAAATTTTGGAACTTCATTTGGAACAGTAAGGTCAGGCTTCTAAATGTTTTCTTACAACTAACTTTACACTTAGGTTTCATTGAATATTTAGGAAAACATAAGTACTTATAACTTCGGTTTTCTTGATTCTTGACATAGGTATAAAGATGACAAGTATGATCGACTATGGAGTCCAATTAGTTGGGCTAATAGTACGTACTTATACACATTTGACAAAGTTTCTGCGTTTCTTTTCACAACCATTGATCCACCATCTGATGTCATGACTACTGCCATCACACCAAGATACCCAATGGAGTCATTTAAGATAGGGTGGACTCCTGATAATGTCACAGATAAGTTTCTTATCTACACACACTTTGCTGAAATTGAAATACTGAAAAAGAACCAGACAAGACAATTCAATATTTACCTAAATGGGAGCCTCTGGTATGGGAATTTCTCTCCAAAAAATCACACGACAACCACTATCTACAGCACTGAACCTGAGATAGTAGCACCCACGTATACACTTACTATAAACAAAACAAAAAACTCAACACTTCCTCCCATCATCAATGCTCTTGAGGTTTACGTATTGAAGCAGCTCCCACAAAGGCAAACAGATGATCGAGATGGTAAGTGTAAATTTGTCTTTTGATTTAGAACAGAGTAGGCTTAAATTAATAGTTAGCATCACTTATCTCGTTTCTTTTGTCTGTATAATGGAAATAATTAATTAGCTGCTGCGATGTGGAGCATTAAGTCGACTTACATAATAACAAGACACTGGCATGGAGATCCATGTGCTCCACAAGAGTTTGTTTGGGAGGGCATCAGATGCAGCTACAATGACACCATGTCTTATAGGATAACATTCTTGTATGAATACATTTTCAAGAATCCATCGTTATATAATTTATACTCTGTTTGTAAAAATTTATTCACGGTTTTATTTGAAATCAGGAACTTGTCTAGCAGCGGACTGAATGGAGGAATTGATCCAGGATTTGCTAATCTCACAATGATAGAGACCTTGTAAGTCAACACTACTAATTAGGAAGATATACAAAATGAAAACATATACAAAAGTTAACTCCTACAACTGTATGTGTTATTCTCTCCATTCCAATTTCAGGGATTTGTCAAACAATAACTTAACAGGAACTGTGCCTAATTTTCTCTCTGGAATGAACTTCCTCAAGGTCCTGTAAGTTATCTTCCCCTTAAGCTATCATCATAAGTACTCTAGTTTTAGGAGATAAAACTAATCTTATTTATTATTCGCTATAGAAATTTAAAAGGAAACAATTTCATTGGGCCAGTTCCAGCACAGCTCCTAGAAAAGTCAAACAAGGGATTATTGTCATTGAGGTTTGCTACTGATCGATATTTCTAAATATTATGACTATAATTATGTTACTATTCACTGCTTTAGAGTCTAACACTTATGCCCTGAAATTAGTTTTGATGGAGAGAGCACTGGTGATAGTTTAAGTTCTTGTGGCATGAATCGTTGTAAAAACACCAAGGATAACAAAATCGTTGTTCCAATAATAGCATCTGCCGCATCACTCTTGGTGATCTTGACTGCTGTATTCATGGCGATATGGATTATTAGAAAGCAAAAAACAAGCGGTATGAAATTCACTACTCTTTCATTAATAAACCTTGTAAGAAAAACTTTAGTTACCACTGACACATGCATGAAAAATTGCATGCAGACAAAAGGAAAATAGGCAATGGGATGCAAATAAGAAAACAACAATACACATACTCAGAGGTACAGAGCATCACCGATAACTTCAACGTTGTTATTGGGAAAGGAGGATTTGGAACAGTTTACCATGGGCATATCGATGATACAGAAGTTGCTGTGAAGATGCTTTCAGAATCATCGCTCCAAGGGGACAAAGAATTCCAGGCTGAGGTAACTTTAGAACTAAAACATATGAAAACATGCGTATAAGAAGGAGGAACCATATGTATTCAATTGATATTGCATGGAAAGCTGAAAAGTCTCTTATGCGCACAGGCCTATCTTCTACTGAGTGTTCATCATAAAAACTTAATTTCGCTTGTTGGGTACTGCAATGAAGGCAACCAGAAGGGAATCATTTACGAGTACATGGCTAATGGCAACTTAGAAAGGCATCTATTTGGTACTCAACTACTCAATACTCATCATATCATTGACATATGCTTTTCTCTATGTTCAAAGTTAAGGAACATATTACAAACAAGAGTAATTAATTAAGTACTAATATTTCAAATTACGTGAGCAGATACGAGTTCAAGTATCTTGAATTGGGAAGAAAGACTACAAATAGGATGTGATGCAGCACATGGTTCGTAACAAAATTATTTAAATTCTAGTTGCTTATATTTTTCTCTTTTATATATAATCACCAAGATCTTATATATATGGGGTTCTTTTTTTAGGGCTGGAGTACTTGCATCATGGGTGCAAACCACCGATAGTCCACAGAGATGTGAAGTGTAACAACATCTTACTGAATGAAACTTTTCAGGCTAAACTAGCAGACTTTGGGTTGTCCAAAGCTTTTCCAACCGAAGGTGGTACCCATATTTCAACAGCAGTTGCTGGGACTCCTGGATACCTCGACCCTGAGTGAGTTTTCCTAATCTTATATTTAAAACCTGTATTTATTGCAATGCGAAAGAATTGTTTTTTGAGGAACAAGATTTTATTTAGAAAGAAACCTTTGAATTAGATATAAACTAGTAGGTGATCCCGGCTTCGCCGAAGACATTTTTTTTTCTTCAAAATAGACCAAATGTGTCAAGTTCATAATACAATAAAACTCAAGGTGGCAAACATAAAATACAAGGGACCAAAAGTGTCAACATCTTAAAACTTTTGTGACCAAATTATGAAACATAAAAAGTTCGTCGAATATGATTTTTTTTTTCAAAATGGACCAAAAGTGTCAATTCTTAAAATAAAACTCAAGGTGACAATATAAAATACAAGGGACCAAAAGTGTCAACTTCTTAAAACTTTTGTGGCGAAATTATAAAACATAAAAAGTTCGCCGAATACGTTTTTGTTTTTCAAAATGGACCAATAGTGTAACTTCTTAAAACTTTTGTGGCTAAACTATGAAACATCAAAGGTTCTTGTTGCTAACAATTTTCAAAATGGACCAAAAGTGTCAACTTCCTAAAACTCTTGTGACTAAACTTTGAAACATAAAAGGTTTCTGTTCCTAACTCGGTTATGATCTAAATATATATATTAATAAACCTTTCGTCTACCATCACAATTTCAATTACAAAAGAATAATGCGACAAGCCTTGCAATTTCTTTTCATTGTTAACAATGGATCATTTGGTATAAATGCAATATGAATTTTGTCTTTCAGGTATTACACGTCAAATAGGCTAACTGAGAAAAGCGACGTTTATAGCTTTGGGATTGTGCTTCTGGTTATAATTACAGGAGAGCCGGCAATAACAAAACATGAAAACGACAACATCCACATATGTCGGTGGGTCAATCTAAAGCTCGCAGAAGGGGACATGAAAAACATTGTTGATCCGAGGTTAGTGGGTGATTTTGACATCAATTCAGCATGGAAGGCAGTGGAATTGGCAATGGCGTGTGTTTCCCACACGCCCAGCAGAAGACCAACTATGAACGAAGTGGTGATGGAGTTGAGTGACTGTTTGGTGATAGAGAGAGCTCGTCAGAAGACGAAACCAAAGGAACTAACTGCACTCAATTCTCTTAATATGGAGAGTTCATATGGTCCGAATCCAAGATAGTGAATTTATTCCTTCAGATCACATTTTTATGTGATATTATTCTGATCGATTTTTATTGTGGTTGGGGGTTTTAAATGGTGTTGCCTTCTAGAATGAGAGATAAGATTGCTCTAGCTTAGCTTGTTTTCACTTGAGTCGTTGTGCGTAATAAGTGTAGTAAACTGATTATTTGCACCCTTGAAATATGTGTTCTTGTAGTTGGTTTATAAAACCAACATACTCTTTCTAGGATCCTTTTGGATTTTTCTCATAGGAATTCATATATAACATCGTTAGTCTTTACAATATAATTTATGCATTTAACTGTACTTTGTAATCAGACACATACGTTCCTGATATTATATACCAACCATGAAATTGTATTATCTGCTTCCCAATTTTTTAACTGTAAACCATCGATCATTAGGTTTTTTCAAAGTTCCAGAAAAACAGACCCACAACTTTTTTCCCACTACTAGAAAACATGGGGTTTTCCTACGGAAAATAGCTACGGAAAATTTCTGTAGCTAATTAGCTACGGATCAGCTACAGAATGGGATGCCCTAATTTAGTAACGGAATAGCTACGGAATAGCTACGGACGTCGGACCGTAGCTATTCCGTAGCTAATTAACTACGGAATAACTACAGATGCTAATCCGTAGCTATTCCGTAGCTAATTAGCTACGGAATGGCTACGGGATACCTACAGATACA